>NC_090831.1:113356822-115856822 GCF_028021215.1 Eschrichtius robustus | reverse complement strand
TAAAAAGGACATGGTAGACCAAAGTGTCTTGACATGCAGAGACGCCTAAGAGAGATTAAGTTTAAAAAAAAAAAAAAAGTCCTGTCCTATCCAGCATCACTGTGTGTCTTTTTGTTTATTGGTTGCTTTTGATTTTTCTGTCACTCAATTCATGCCAATATGTTAGCCTATTAAGGTCGAGCTTTCCTAGGTTTTTGGGTTTGTTTTTTTTTTTTTTTTGGCTATGTTGGATCTTCGTTGCTGCGCACAGGCTTTCTCTAGTTGCAGTGAGCGGGGGCTACTCTTCATTGCAGCATGTGTGCTTCTCATTGTGGTGGTTTCTCTTGTTGCAGAGCACGGCCTCTAGGCGTGCGGGCTCAATAGCTGTAGCTCGTGGGCTCTAGAGCGCAGGCTCAGTAGTTGTGGCGCACAGGCTTAGTTGCTCCGCAGCATGTGGAATCTTCCCGGACCGGGGATCGAACCCGTGTCCCCTGCCTTGGCAGGCGATTCTTAACCACTGCGCCACCAGGGAAGTCCTCTCCTAGGTATTTTTTAATGGTCCCTTCAAAGGACGAAAATAAGCTAACTTCTGAAACTAGTAGGGCAGCTATAAAGAAGAAAAAAAAAGCAATAATTAAACATGGAAGATGACGCTTTCATTCTTCTTGGGATAAATTTCTAGGTATCAGGCAGAGGCACTCCAAAGATTATTACTTTAAATATATCCCAAAATTCTGTGTATTTCTTTTTATCTAAATAGTTATACCTTTTCAAAGAGTTTATCTATGAAAGTTTAAAGAGCCTTTTAAATCCATCCCTCATGTTAGCTTTGTTTGCTCTGCCCTTTTCTGCCCCACCTCCCAGCAGCATCACATGTCCCTCAAAGGGAAACACTCTCTCTGGGGCACCCCAAAGATGTGTTCGTGGAAGAAGAGGGTGTAATCACACCCTCTCATTTCAGTGACATGAGGGTGATATGGATTGCCTTACCAGTAACGTTTTTTTGGTACCGCCTAAAAGGAGCTGTCACCTCTGTCCTTCCAAGCCCCAGCCCAGAGCTGGCATCTTGACCACCATCAGAAACTGTGAATGAGTAGGTAAAGGTAGAGAGATGGGAAGTACAGTTCTTGATTGATACAGTATTGAATTTATCTCACTTTTCAAATGGCAGGATCCCAAACCCCCTTTGACCCTTCAGAGCCCCCAGGATATGGAGATTTCTGTTTGCCAGATCCTTGTAGACTCTGCCCTGCCATGAAGAAGTTTTGTGCATTCTTCAAGCCAATCAGCTTGTATCACCTGAACCCCTTTAAATGTTTCCCTAAGGATAAACCACTGGCTTGGACTCTTTAAACTGTTCAAAATACAAAACTTCAATGCTTCTCAAAACCCTCGCTGGTTATTTCCAACCATTCTGTCTTGCTGTCTGTGTCAGTCTTGCTTGGTGCCTGATATTGCTAATGAATAAGGAAGACTTTTTCATACCACTTTTATGCAGTTGCCACCAACACCTGAGCCTGAGTAGGGCCAGCATTTTTATGTATCACCTCCATAAAAAGAGGTAGTAGTTTGGCTGAGAGCGTGGGCTGTAGAATTCGACTGCCCGTGTCCAGGTGCCAGCCCCACCACTTACTGGCTGTATGACTTTGGGGAAGTTATTTTTGCATTCAGATTTAATTAATTATTATCATCGATATTGTATGATCTTATTTTCAGCTGAGCCTCATAATATACTATGATTCCATTTCTTTTCCTGTACAACTTGTTTTTCCTGGAATTAATGGTTGTCTCATCTTTTCATTGGGTTAGTTTCCTCTGTGTCTATTATTATGCAGCCCCAAACTCTTCCAGAGCTCTAAAAGGCTTGTGTGTTTAATGTGTTGATGTGCTTGAGCATATTGAGAAGTTCAGTGGTTGTTATTTTTCTCTCTTTCTGAAAGCTTTTAAGACTCTCCTTGTCTACAGTGGTCTGAGATTTCATTACTGCATGTTTCCTTGTGAGTCTTTTAGAATACATGGTCCTGGACAACCTATTTGCCCTTTTTACCTGGAGAATTTTCTTTTATTTTTGCCTTTGTTAACTTCTTCCTTTCCATTTTCTGTGTTCCCTCTTTGCGGAATTCTTATTAATTAGGTGCTGGTGTTTCTGAAGTGATCTAATGATTTTCTCATCCCCCCCCCCCCGCCCACCTTTTTGTCTCTATATATTCTATGCTACTTCCTAATATTTTCTCAACTCCATGGAATTGTTAATTTCTCTTGTCATAGTTCTCATTTCAAGAGTTCTTTCTTGTTCTCTGAATATAGATATATCTTCTTATACGTGATCTTGTTTCATGGAGATATATAGATATATTTTTTTTCTTTTTTTTTACCTCTATGAGGACATTAATTACATATTTTTTTGAAATTTTCTTCTGATTCCTACACTGTTGTTGTTTCCTCTGAGTTTCATTTTTTTGTTTTAGTCGCTTTCATGTTAGAAGCTTCCTCTAAAATCTGGCGATCCCCGGCTGTTCATTCATATCTAAGACTGAAGCACTAAAATAACTGGAAAGCTTCAGGGGCAGGGCGGTGGACTTCTCCATAGCTGAATGTGGGCTTCTTTATAGGCCAGTAAGGAGTGAGCTCAGCATTTTCATTGGCAGATCCCCTCTCCTCAAACGTATCTATATTTTTCTCTCTTGGAATAGTCAGTTTCCCTAGAGAGAATCCTCCAGGCTCCTTCTTTGAGACTGGGGGTGCCGGGTAATAATTCTACATACCAGGGATCTGGGGGTGAAGGCATCTCATGGTTTAATATACAGACTTGTCCTTAGATTCCTTCAGTCTGTGAACTCAGTAATCGCCCTTCTGTTTAACAGCTTCTAAAATTTTGTTAACTGTAATTGTCACTTCCTGTTCTCTTTGTCCTATGGACCTATATATATTTTTTTCATTCCTTCACTGTCATTTTAGTTGAGCTTAAAGAGGGAGAGCAGTAAATGTATGTTTAATTTACCATATTTCCAAGCAAGCTATTTAACTTCTCTGTGTTTCAGTTTACTCATTTGAGAAAGGGGAGGGGAAAATAGTCCCTACCTCACAAGATTGGTCTTAAGATAAAGTCAGAAAATCTATTTATGGTCTTAGTTCTATGCTTGGCACACAGTATGCATCCAGAAATATCAGCGCTAATCTTATACATTATAAAGTAGTAATAAATTATAGAAATATCTGATGAAGTGTTGTCTGAAATTAGTTGAACATATCAGTCAGTGACAGAGGTACAAAAATATCTCTCTTTGAAGTAAAATGTTAATATTCGTTTTAGAGAAATAGGGAAAAAATAATGTCCTTAGCTTGATATCAAGATTTATTATTTTAAAATGACATTAGTCAAAACACATGCTTTTTATGAGATCTGAAATAAGTTCCAGGCAAAAGCAGTAGAAATCTTACTGCCAGTGAAACTGTTATTCATTGAAGCTTTTGAGCTCATAACTGTTTCAATCAATTAAATTATTTTTCTGCTCACTGTGATTGAATTCAGTAAACCTGAAATACAGTTAAGTATAGTTAATTGCCTTGGTAGAACTGCTTCCTTCATTTCATCAACAAACATTTATTAAGCATTTACTGTTTTATCTGTGGTCCCTGAGCTTTCTGCCTCTATCAAAAAAGATCAGTAAGCAAACAGGCAATATCTACAAGGTATAAGAGATTTCACTGGGTCTCATCTGCAACAGAGATGACAGGATAGACCAGGTGAACGATCCACTCAGGTCTAAATACTGCGGCTATATCATTTTATACACATCACATCACTGTTTATTAAGCCTTGACTCAAATTTGTAATCCATTTCCAGAAGTGCTTGTTTGTACTTGTGAGCCTAAACACATGCACAGTTTGTGGAGCACTACATTATATTAGCCAGTGTCAGTCATCTCCATCCTGATGGAAAGAGAGATATAACTAAGATCCCAAATCTTTAAGTCCTTGACCTGCCCAAGAGGAATTTTACCTTAGTTGTGTTCCTTCAAGTGTCCAACTTTGGACAGCTGTGTTCAGTGTGAATCATTTAATAACCAAAGGCAAGCAGAATAGTGACTGAAGATACAGAGAGCTCAAAACACAATACATGCACATGCACGCACACGTGTAAGTCTGTTCAAGGAGGAATCAAGAAAGTTCGTTTTAGACTTCTTAGAAAAAGCTTAATATTTCCGAAGAATCAAGCTGTGACTTCCTCACTGTCTCATTTTTGCTTTGAGGAAGTCAAGGTAATTCTCAGTTAAGCTTAAGGTCCCAGCTAAGAAGTGTACTTCACACTTGCCTGCCCTCAGTTGCAGGCAAGTATCAGATACTTGGGTGATCTCAGAATTATGTTAACTTAGATTCAGAAGATAACACAAGTTGGACCTCTAGATTCTGGCTGATAAACAAAAGGCAAAATATTAAATAAAGGATACTAGACAGAAAACTTCTTGAGGGCAAGAAGTTACCCTTGTATGGCCCAGTTCAACTACCTCAATCTCTTGCACATAATTGTGTGACAGAATAAATCAGTGAATGAACTCTTGGAAATTTTAAGCATTGTTCATTAGAGCAAATTTATAAATAAATCATTCTTCAATGTGAATGAATTGCTTCCATACAGTTCTTTGCCCATATACTTATTATCTTCTATTGACGTCCCATGTGCTAATTTTATCTCCCCTGGTTTTCGAGGCCAAAGAGCAGGTCTCCACTTTCACACCTATCACAGGGTCCAGCACAACCCTGGGCACAAAATAAGCGCTTGACTCATGCAGATTGATTTTATGACTAACGGACATGGTGATAGCAAACGTCCTCTGTCCTACAGCAGGCCTGGCCAAGTGGGACCCAGCAGATCCTGCTTCCCCCGGCGTGGCAGCAGCTGACTGGGGTGGCCACGCATACGTCGGTGCAGCATGCGACTGTGATTCCCGAGACCATGGCCGGCACCCAGCAGTTGGCCGATTGGAGGTAAGCAAGGCAGCAGGCATGTCTGGGATGGGAGGCATGTCTACCACTGACCCAGAGAGCTGCCAGGCTGGCCTGTACCAGAATCCCCTGCTTTTTAAATTAAAAAGATTATTAGGTGGAATAAGACTACAGTGTAATGAGAGGTTATTTTTAAATAAATGTGTACCAGGACACTAGAAATCAGCTTCATTACATTATGGTCAGTTGTCGTTTTCAACCCAAAATTCAGTTCCGTTATTTGATCACCAGTGTAATTCACCAGACTTGGCTTGGGATGATTTTTTGGTTGTTTCTCAGAATTAAATTCCACTCCCAGAAAACAAAGATTTGTCACCAGTGAAAGGATGCGGAAGAGAGTCCCCGGGGCTCCTATGCAATTCCAGAAAGTGTTCTCGAGGTGTTTTGAGACGCGAGCACACTGGAGTCGTAGCAGACCTCCCAGGGGAAGGCTTGACAGAAAGGGCTTTATTTGGGATGATAAACTCTGGTGTGTTTGCTGAGTGTGTCTCTTCAGTTGATAGTCACATCTTCGAGATCCAAGTGCACTTTCCGCAGACCCCAGAGGCATCCAGCTGACGGCCACCAGCATGCCACACCCCCTGCATCTGTTTCCAGAGCCCCCCACCCCATCCCACTCGCCAACTTCATCACTGACACATTGCTCCGTTGTTTTTATGGCCGCTTTCCACTTTTCCTTGTACCTGCCACCCACCCCATCCCAACACCACGACCATGCCCCCCTGCACCAGTGCAGAGCCAAGTGGCAGCCCCCAAGTTCTCCCCAACTTCCCGTGGCCCTCTGCACTGTCTCTCAGCCCAAACATCAGGGCAGGTCACAGCCCTCACCCTCTTGACAGTCTCCATACCAACCACGGAGCCTCCTGACAGCTCCTTTTCTGACCTGAAAGGCTACTGTGAATGAAGAGCTCTGGATAAAAGGTAGAGAGGTAGAGAGACAGGCCCCCAGTCCAGCCTCAACTGCAGCTTCCTCTGTTCTGCCGGTTAATTTTCTAATTACTAATTTACTAATTCTAATTTAATTTAGTAAGAAGAAGAGAGGAACATGGGCTGTTTATCACAGCCCCATTCACTTCCCACTGACAGCACTCCCCCTACATCTACCCCCACTCATTGGAAGCACTTTCAAACCAGGTAAAACTGGGTTCATGTCTGGCCCTGCATGACCTGGGAAAAGTTACTTAACCTGTATGAGCCTTGGTTCTTCTTCAGTAAAGCGGGGATAATCATGTCTATTCATAGGATTGTCGGGAGGTTTAAATTTAAGATAAAGAAACAAAGCACTTGACTGAATTTAACGTACCATACCAGCACCTGGTACATGACAGGCAGTAAATAGATCTGTTATCTGCCCTTCCCCCATTCACACTGGTTCATGCTGAGCAAGACCACCTTCCCTCTTCAGCTCATTAGGGACAACCACCAAGGGGAAAGCTGTCTGACCAGTTGTTTTTTTTTCCTCACCCCTTCTTCTCCTAAAAGACCACACATACACTGTACTCCTTCTTTCCTTTGTCTTTCAGCATTTCTAGCTCATTGAATTTCAGCAATACTCACATACTCACTCACTCATGCATATTTTCTTATCCCTCATCCCTCCTCATCTCTTACCTGGTTACCACAGAAGACACCTAAAGCCAACACAGTTTCTTTTCAGTCTCTTCTCCATTTCATGTGTGGTCCAAAGAACATCCGTAATCATAGCTAATAAACAAAAGAGAAGTACCAGTGCTAGACCTGTATCAAAGGAAAAAGAGTGCCATGTCTGTAGATGAAATAGCAACAAAGTAAAGACGCTACAACATCAGTTTCTAAAGTTCATGTAAATGTCCAAAAGACTATCAAAATCTCTACAAAAGTGTCTCCCTGCTTCTTTTTTTCCTATTCATCTTTCTCCCTAAGTTTCAAAGATAAATTTCATAATATTTTAAAAATTCAGATGAATTCTATAGCTTTTCATTTTATTATGTATTAAATGGGTTTTTATGGGCAATTCTCTTAATTTATCACTACTCTTAATATTTCTGTGGGAAAATAAGCCTTTGAGCGCCATACAACCCAGATTCCGTATAACCCATTTTCAGGATAATGGCTGGCAGTATTTCTTATCAACATGTGTCTGACGTTAGTAATTTTCACTTAGTACCAAACGCTATACATGTCTAGTCAACCTTCAGTTAATCTAATTGTTCATTCAGGAAGCGTGTAACTCATTAATCAGCTGCTACACGCCTGAGCATTGTGCTAGCCGCTGAGAAAATTCTAAAGTGTTAACACTTCCTAACGCCAGAAACATATGGCTCCCAGGCTTCGAAGTTTGTTTTTCACATAAACTATAATATCCTCCCTTATAAAATGGTATTACTAAGATATCCTGCCTCCCTCACAGAGTGGAATCACCCACTGAAGGCACTTTGTAAATTCTAAAATAAAATACACAGCACAGTCACCTGTTCAGGGACTTGAAAAGCTGGAGGGAATATTTATTTTCTCTCCCCAAAACTTAAGCTGAGTCTGCCTACTTGGCATTCTCCGAGCTTGAAATGCCCTCTTTCTCACTCACCAAGTTGTGTCCCTGCCACTTAAATGTTACTGCACCAGGGAAACTTACCTGTTGAAGTCACCTGGGGTGGCTCCTCCCTTCAACAACTCTCCGGGTAGTGAGAGACCCACCTTTTGGTTTTAGTTTGGCTTTTAATTGGGGAGGGAACTTTATCTTATAAACGAGCTCTGTTTCTATAAAACCAGTGAAGAGCCTGTTTTCCCATCTTTCTTTTAGGAACACGCATGCTCACGGCAGCCATTACAATCCCATCATGCAGCAGCCGGCGCTATTGACTGGTCATGTGACCCTTCCAGCAGCTCAGCCCTTAAATGTGGGCGTGGCCCACGTGATGCGGCAGCAACCTACCAGCACCACCTCCTCCCGGAAGAGTAAGCAGCACCAATCCTCTGCGAGGTAGGTGGTGTAAGAGTCTATCCCTGGAGGAAGGAAAGCTCAAGGAGCTTGGAAGTTAAAGATCTGGATCCCTGGAATGGGACAGGAAGTGGCCGGTAGAATTTGCTAGACCGTGTGGGGAGCACTAGGGTTTGAAGGAGGCACTCATTCTGAGGTCTGAGTGCTGACCCTGCCAGCACCCAAAGGCTGGGGGCCTGGGACCACAGTGTTCAGTGTCCGGGCCTTGAGCGGTTCTCCACTTCTCTAGCGAACACTCAGGCTGACCTCTGAAGTTGCCTTTTCAAAACCATAATAACTTTATTTCAAAGTAGTAGAGGGAATTCCCTGGCAGTCTGGCGGTTAGGACTTGGTGCTTTCGCTGCCGTGGCCGCCCTGTCAATCCCTGGTCCAGGAACTAAGATCCGGCTTGCGGTGCGGCCAAAAAAAAAAAAAAAAGGTAGTACAGAAATGTGCTTTCTTTGAAATCTAATGTCAGAAATTTAACTCATTTAGCTACTTGCTTAAATATAAGCAGTAACTTGGGTTAATCCTAGACACTAACCAGCAGAACAATAATCTTTCCCATTTCCTTTAAATCCACTTTCATCTCCATGAACTCTTAAAAATCAAGATTGACAAAGGCCATGTGCTGTTTAGTTCCATTTGTAAGGTATTTTGGAAAAGGTTAAGCTACAGGGACAGAGATCGGATCAGGGCTGCCAGGGGCTAGGGTTGGAGAGGAGAGGATTGACAAGGAACGAGCAGAAGGGAATTTTTCAAGGTGATGGCGAAGTTCTATATCTGGATCGTGATGGGGGTTACCTGACTGTACATTTGTCAGAACTCATCAAACATTTCAAAAGGGTGTCTTCCACTGTATGTAAATACCTCAAGAGACCTGACTTTTAAAAAATAAGAGATTTCCAAACAAACGAACAAACAAAAAAATCAAGATCAAGATAGTGTGGATGCAGAATTTTTCCTACGTCTCTCTCCAGTGGCACGGGCGGGGAGGTACCTAATTGCTTATTTGGAATAGGCTAATCAAGAGAAGTCTAGTATAGGAAATGTCTAGTGAATTTTGGGTTTCGACTTCCTTGTATAGGAAGGTGCCAGAAATTAGGCCTGCCTTTTTGCATTCTTTTTCATTTGGAAACTAATCCAAGAGCTAACTTCCTTAAGTTGTCATCCTTCTTGAACAAGATTCTTATTTGGATGTTTCTGACAGCTTAGGGAAATTCATGTCAGATCGGTGGCAGGCTTCCAGAATGCTTTTGCGTGGCAGGCCTGTGACAGCACACCTGTGTCTCTGTTAGATTGGGTGGCAACAGAAGCCACTGTCTCGATCCTCACGTGCTGTCATGCTCACCCTGGTAGGTGGTCGCCAGAACCCTGGTCTGGCCGCGAGGTGGGGTTTAGCCTCCTTGTAGCTCACCTTGGCCAGGTAGGGGCAGGAAGAACCCTTGGCCTCTGACCTGCTGGCAAGTCCCTCTTTCTTGCCTCCTCACCACCCAGCTGCCTTTAGGAAGGCTCATTGCCAATGCATTTCAAGATCAGTATCACTAGAGTGAAAATTATGTGTTTTCCTATTTTCAAGACCAGTGCCTTAGGCATAACAGTTGGGAAGACCAGAAGGCTTTCCCCTGTCAGGTGGTGCCATCAGGCACACTTTTCTTTAACAACACCAAATGGACCATATTTTAACTGCTCGAGTAGTGAAAACATAATCTCAAAATTGTAACATATTAGTAATAACAAATACATAGTTCTATGGTAAATACAGAGAATGGAACAATCTTATCAGTAACACTTCTTATTACGAGCCCCCCAAAAGGAACAAGCAACATATCTGATATCAACTAAATAGAAAATTAAATAGATCTGCCTCTATGGAATTATTTTCATCTGTATTGCCATCCCTTTAGCTAGAAGATGCTAGAATCTCTAAGGACATATCACAGTCTTAAGTTTCATTATAGGCTGGCTTTGGTCTCACTGTACAGATATGACCAAGGTCAGCAAGGGTTGATGGGGAGGGGAAAAGGTAAGGTATTTTTTTCTCTAAAGTTACCAGAAACTACATTGGCTGATTTGATAAGTAATTTTGAGTTGATCAAAATCAAGATTAAAAGGTCCCTTTTTAAGCATACCTTTTCCTCTTGCATTTTTCCTGATTTTTCATTGCAATTGAAACAGACTGATAAGCGTCCTGTGATGCCCATGTGTCAAAATCCAAAAAAAATCATTTTTTGAAAAATTATACCCACACAGATACTTTTATGATCATGTCCATAAAAGGAGGAAGAAGGGAAAGCTAAACTTTATCATCAGATCCTTTAGATCCAGGAACTCTTAGGAAGTGAGTGTTTTAGTTTAATCAGTGGTAAACCAGCCATTAGCAAGGAAACTAAAGCTTTCTGTGCAGATACCTTTTCTTCCACCTCTAAAACAAGAGCTAAGTACATTGGAGAGGGTGACCAGATTGAGCTTAGGAAGTTGGGCCTCGACCCTGAAGACAGGGGGCTGCACTGGGGCAGACACCCCTGAAATCCTGGGCGTTACGTCTGCCCCCACAAGACCAGCCCAGTCCTGGGTCACAGCCCTGTGCCCTCTCCTGAGAGCCCTGACTACTCCCTTTGTCCCGCTGGGGGTGGGTGCACGGAGCCAGGCCAGAGCCCAGAGAAGACCAGGCTGCTGCCCGCCCCCCCCGCCCCCCGTCTGTGTCGCAGCTAACTGAAAGAGAGAGCTCCACAGGCAGCCGCTTCTGCAGTCACATTAAGTCTGAGTGCCCTGGCCCTTTACCTGTTTTACGGAGACTTGGGCAGAGCTGGTGTTTCTAGACAGTTGAGCTCCTCGGAAGGAGCTGCCGGGTCTAAGCCTCTCCATGAGCGTGCGTGGCTTTGTCGTTCCAGAAACGTCTCCACCTGTGAGGTGTCCTCCTCTCAGGCCGTCAGCTCCCCGCAGCGGTCCAAGCGTGTCAAGGAGAACACGCCTCCGCGCTGCGCCCTGGTGCACAGCAGCCCGGCCTGCAGCTCCTCCGTCACGTGCGGCTGGGGCGACGGGGCCTCCAGCACCACCAGGGAGCGGCAGCGGCAGACGATCGTCATTCCTGACACCCCCAGCCCCACGGTCAGCGTCATCACCATCAGCAGCGACACGGATGAGGAGGAGGAGCAGAAGCATGCCCCCGCCAGGTGAGGCTGTGCCACCTTCAGACTCCAGGACGGAGCGGAGTTGCGTTTCCGTCTCGCACAGAGACAGTTACGGTGGATCTGGACCACCTTCCATCGTCCAGCGTGATGACCCCTCTCTCCCGGCCCCTGAATTTTGGCTTTGCCGTGTCCTGGAGCCCTAAGGTGATTTCAAGGGAATGTCAAAGAGATTTTCCATAATTGTTGAAAGCCGAAATAATTTTGGGTCACTTTGGTCTTAAAAAATAGTTACAGGCCCTTTACATTTGGGGGACGTGAGACCATAAAAATCAGGCACACGGTGCCAGTGTATTTCAACCCTCGTACGCTTAAAAATCTCTGCCTCAGGCTATTGAATTTATTCCTAGTTGGTCAGGCTATTTCTCTAACACTGCCTTGGCTCTCTCAGAATTTGAGGTAATTGTCCAATTAATCAGAAAGTTTCCTGTGTCTGATTAACGCGGTCTATCAAACTGCCAGTTGGCTCTTCACCCAGAGAGCATTACTGTTTATTCCAAAGTAGTAAGAACTCATTTTAGTCTCTGTATGCTTCCTGGGGAGAGGGAGGAAATATTTATTATATTTGCGAGACTTTTCACCCTAGTGCCAGAGCCTCTTTTCTACATTTTCCAGCCAGACTGCAGCGGAGTGCGGTGTAAGCTTGGGCTGTCTGAGGGTCCCCCGGAACTTGCTCCTCTGAACAGTCGGTCCCCTGGCCTTCAGCACCCCCAGGCCTCGGGACCTTGTAGATCCAAAGTCTCACAGTCCCAACCTGCTGGCTCCTCCCTTTGGGACCCAGGACCTGGGAAGGGAGGCCTGCCCCACGCTGCCAGTCAGCGCACATCCCATGACCTGATGTGAAGCTTAACATTCACAGTTAGGCCCAAATTACTAATTCCTGATTGGATACAAAGTCCCTGATTATAATCACAAATCCTTGTGATTAGATAATAAATTCCTACACTTAAAATCATTACAAGATATGCAGATAGACTGATTCAAACATTCTCACTACAGCTATTTCTTCCTGCACAGGGCATCCCCTTCCCATCTTTATAATGAACTCAGCGTCTTATCTTCTCATGATAGGGCTAGTGTATCTCTCATTCCAGTGTCCTCTTTAATGGCCCAGCCTAGTCTTCAGTGTGTCTCAGAGAAGCATATCATGGAGTATTTCTGGTCCTAGCATTGGGCCAGGCGCTAGAGGGACCACGGGGCTGGGGGGATGGGGCTCAGTGCTTCATTCCCAGGCTGCCTGTTCCAGAACTGGGCTCAGTTTCCTTTTGGAGAACAGTCCCAAGTTGAGTCAATACCCCATCCTGCCCAGTGCCTCGTGCCTCGCAGGCCCTTCCCAAAGAGAAAGGCTCCTCACGGCTCCGGCCCGGCCCCTGGCCTGGAGTAGCTTGTGCACACATTTGTAGCATCAGGCACGAGAGGGACCAGCAACCTCACACAGCCCTTTGCCACAACTGGAAAAAGGCGATTTTAAAATCTGACAATTGACTAGATTGGAATATCATTTTGACATTTGAATTGACACAGAATCTCGACCTGTGTGCTCAGGAGAGAACTGAATAGTGGGTCTGAGGAGAAGGAGGATGAGAGAGCCATCTCTCCACCTGTCAAGGCCGCTGCCGGGGCCGTGAGCGCAAAGCGAGCCAAAGCACAGGCTACTTCCGCAGCAGCTCAGGGGCCCAGAAAGAAGAGAACTGCAGTACCTGACAGCATGTGAGGACCCTGGTGACTTCACAGATGAGTCAAGACTTAGGGGAGGGCAGGGCGGGAGCTGACTGGCAGGTGCGTGTGTAAGCGACAACCACAGACAGCGACAGGGGGCTGCTGAGTACCAGAGCTTCATACAGTGGAAAATGCAGGGGACGGCCCGCCTGCCCAGGGGAACGAAACGCACCGGAGAGGTTCCGCCAAATGGGGGAAGCTGCAGGCTGAGGCCAGCGCGTAATCGAGACGGGTGTCAGCTGTGCACAGGTGTGACGGGAGGCGCGCAGAATGAGATGATAGTGTTTTCTGGAGGGATCAAATGACTCTTGCCTTAAAGGAATGTTTTAGGACCCAGGAAGACAGGAAGGTGTATTTGAGTCTGAGGAGGATCAAACAGAAACCAGTAGCTATTTTATTCATAGCGAAACCACCGTGTAATGTGGCCACGTTAATGTGACTGCATTTTGTAATGAGAAAAAAAACGGGGAAATACGATTACTCGTTCTTAGATATCAGAATTTTTATTTGTTTATTTATTTATTTATTTATTTATTTTTGGCTGTGTTGGGTCTTCGTTTCTGTGCGAGGGCTTTCGCTAGTTGTGACAAGTGGGGGCCACTCTTCATCGCGGTGCGCGGGCCCCTCAGTGTCGCGGCCTCTCTTGTTGCGGAGCACAGGCTCCAGACGCGCAGGCTCAGCAGTTGTGGCTCACGGGCCCAGTTGCTCCGCGGCATGTGGTATCTTCCCAGACCAGGGCACGAACCCGTGTCCCCTGCATTGGCAGGCAGATTCTCAACCACTGCGCCACCAGGGAAGCCCTAGATATCAGAATTATGGCAAAATTTAACACAGTAAATATTTATTGGCCCCACTGGTAAGATATTACGCTCGGAACCACAGGTGCTACATAAATAAGGTAGACAGCCTCTGTCCTCAGGAGGTTTGCAGGGTAATAAGCCAGGTAAGACGTGTGCAAATCATCATAACACAAAACAGAATATCGGCCCCCTAAAAACTAGCAGAGGACTGTGGGGATTCAAAGGGGAAATAGCTTGAGGAAGTAGCAGGGGAGAGGAGGCTTTTCAAGGTCAAAGGTCCTGATGGGTGTGGACAGTGGGTAGAGGAGGTGAGACTGCAAATTCCAGCGAGATAGGTGGCGGGCGGAGCCTCAGAGGTGGGCAGAGGGGATCAAGAGCACGTGGGGCCACTGATCAGAGAGAAAGCAGGAGACAAGGAAAAAAGGGATTTCAGATTGGAAAGGGAGATCTGAGGGTCTCCCCTTAGGTGGGCGTGGCCAGCTTTGCGAGGAGGTGCTGAGGAGCTGGTGGGAAAGCATCAGTCCTGGGAAAACAAGGACGTGCCCCCAGGTGCAGCCCACGGGGGAGCCTCCCAGCGGCCCTCCAGCTGGAAGCTTCTCTACCTGTCAGTGCTCCAGCGTGAACCGTGGAGACTTCCCTCCTAGACCCTGACCGTTCTCGTTCCCAAACCTGATTTCTCCCAGCCGTGAGCATCGTGATTCTGATCTTCTGTGTTCCTGACCTCATTTCCTATTTGCGGCTCACCCCCAGTGCTAGCCCTGTAACCCTGCCTGAAATGCCGATCACCCCCCCTCACGTGACTCAGCCTCAACACAGCAGCCAGAGAGCGGGGTGGGGGGCGATGATGCTCACAGGGACGGTGAGCGCGGACCACGTGGCGGCGTCTTTTAGAGCCGACGTGAGACAGATGATGGTAAATCCACCCTTTTTAGGACTAAGCTTGTCACTAAATCTCCAGGACCAGCTGATAATTGCCTGGAATTTTCAGAAGAATGCCAAAGCAAAGTCATCATTCCCGACCCCCAGTGTGTGGCACTGTTCATTGCCAGATTAGATGGATAGTCAGCAATTCCTCCTTGTAAGGAGGACTCCAGAGCGTGAGGGGCAGGCTGGGGGCGAGTGAAGTAGAGAGGAGGGGAGTCATAACAAACATTCCCCAGGTGTTCTCACCTGCACTTTCTGTGCATCATTCGATGGAATATACAAGGCCCAGGTGTTCTCACCTGCACTTTCTGTGCATCATTCGACGGAATATACAAGGCCAGTAGTTGTAGTCCCATTTGATAGATGAGGAAACTGAGGCCCGAGAAAGGTAAGTGACTCACCCAGATTCACAAAGGTTCTAAGTAGCAGAATTAGGATTCAGGTTCTGTGACATTGAGGAAATGGCAGTCTTAATTACTGGCAAAAATAATTGATTTCTCTTCAGTCATTAATTCAACACATTATAAATTGTGTCCTGTGCTTCCTCTGACCACCACCATGCCCACACCCATGGTCACACCCACTGTGTGCAGGGCACCAGGCCAGGGCAGTGGGAGAGTCCAGGCTACGTTCACTGAGCCCTGACTGGGGCCAGGCGTCGATTGGTCAGAGTGCTGGGGCTCTAGCAGCAGGCAGGGCAGAAGTCAGCTCTTCTCATTCTTTAAGAAGATTTGAAAAAGTGAGGAGGCCAAGAAAGACCCAGCAGCCTCCTCTTTCTCGATGTTGGACGAGGGGGCTCTGTGGTCATGGCTAGAGAATTTGCCTACAGATAGCAAACAGATATTTTTCTGGGTACCCCAGGATTAGGAAGTAGATCCAGTCTTATTTTAAATATATATAAATGATTTTGATTAGAGGAGCATTTGACTGTCCACACGTGCTGAATAAGCTATCTTTTCTCCCTTGAACTTTCCTTGGAGAAAGCTTATAGGTGCACGTCTTATTCAGACCCTTCTGCCAGCCTTGCCTTGTGCTGCAACTGTCTTTTAGGGGCCATGAGGCTACATCATACAGTCTTCCAAAGTGTGTGACCAGAGTGGCTCATATCAGCTGATCAATTAGAAGTCATTTTGCCCAGTCTCCATTATTCATTCATTTATCTGTTCATTCAGTTATCTGACTATTTCTGGTAGACGGGGTTCATTTACTTCGGTCATCAGGGCACTGCTATATTCTGCATCACTTTGGGAGTGTGTTACAGCTAATGTGACCAAAATGTGAACTTCAATAGAAGATTGATTCATCAGAATCACTTAAGTATTTTAAACAGGGATCACTCTGAAAATGTTTATGAAAAAAAAAATGTGACCCTAAATGTTCTTCTTTACACTAAATTGAAAATCTAGAGAAATTACTATAGAAAAGGCACAGTCAGGAAGGTGATGGACTGCTGCTCAAAAGACAGCCTGAAAAATTAACATCCACTTAACAGGGGAAAAGCGTGCATGCCCACTTAGGCCAGCATTGTGCTGTGCTAGTGGCATCAGAGTCAAGCTCGAGGGAAGAAGCAAAGGACCCAACTCACAGTGCCATTTGGAGGGCTTGTGGCTTCGCGGTGTTAAGTTACACCCCACAGATGAACAGAGGATGTTTTGTCGAGGGAACTCTACTGCATCTTCATTACAGGGTTACGTTCAAAACACCCCAGTGGGGGTCTTCCCTGGTGGCTCAGTGGTTAAGAATCCGTCTGCCAATGCAGGGGACATGCGTTCGAGCCCTGGTCCGGGAAGATCCCACATGCCCCGGAGCAACTAAGCCCATGCGCCACAACTACTGAGCCTGTGCTCTAGAGCCCGTGAACCACAACTACTGAGCCCACGTGCCACAACTGCTGAAGCCTGCTCGCCTAGAGCCCGTGCTCCGCAACAAGAGAAGCCACTGCAATGAGAAGCCCACACACTGCCACGAAGAGTAGCCCCCGCTCGCCGTAACTAGAGAAAGCCTGCGCGCAGCAACGAAGACCCAACACAGCCAAAAATAAATAAATAAATCAATAAATAAATCTATTTAAAAAAAAAAAAACACCCCAGTGGTTAAGGGGCTGCATTTTATGAAAAGGCTTTGTTTTGAAGAGGAGACACTGCACCGGACTGTCCCCAGCCACCTGTCCTAACACTGCCGCACGTTACAAAGCTTTCACAGACGTGTAGCGACTTCCTGGTGGCCTCCCTGCCTTCTGCAGGGCAGAGGGAGGAGGGCGGGAGCAGGTTGGGAAGCACAGGGCAGAGCCATGCCCAGCAGATGGACCCAGCGTGGTCAGGAGAGACTCGCAGGCTGGAGCGCAGGAGGTGGAGGGAGAGTGGACACCTGCTGCTGTGCGTGATGCGTGAGGACTGGGGCCAGCCTTGGCTCCTTCTAGGCCCTGTTTCAGATTTCTCCAGAAGGTAGTCATGTAAAAAGTGACCGTAGTGGTGACATGGATGTGTGTGTGTGTGTGTGTATGTTGAGAGACATACACATAGATATAAACATGTGGATAATGTAACGCGAATGTAATGTATGCACCAAATTTAAAATGTAGATTTTTTTGGTTCTCACTAAGGACTTTAAATTGGAAGCCACATGATACATCGGAAGGAGCACACTGGCCTGGTGGCATCGTCGCCCGGCCCCTCTTTTCACATGAAGGGCTGGTTAAAAGCAGTCGGCCTTGTATTTATTTCTAGCTGGGTGGAGAGGGAGTGGGCACAGCATAGCGAGCCGTGCGCACGCCTGTGCAGGTGGCCGGGTCGGCAGCTGTCACCTCCATCAGCTGGGACAGCTGTCCATGCGAACCACGCCGTGACCCATGCTTGGAGGAGACCACCGTCACCAACTGTGCCCCTGGTGGAACCAGCAGGAGCAGTCTCAGTTGCCTTATGTTCTCAGTCTCGTGGGTAGCAGGGGGCTGCGTAGCTAGTGATTAAAAGGGAGTGCAGGCTCTGGACAACCCAACAGTGAAAAAAATAACAGCCTAATTTAAAAGTGAGCTAAGGACTTGGACTGACGTTTCTTAAAAGAAGACACGTACGGGGCCAACAGCCATATGAAAACTGCTCAACGTTACTCGTGATAAGGGAAATGCAAACCAAAACCATGATGAGATATCACCTCACACCTGTCGGGATGGCTATTATCAAAAAGAAAAGATAACGAGTGTTGACGAGGAGGATGTGGAGACACTGGAACTCTTGTGCACTGTTGGTGGGAATATGAATTGGTGCAGCCGCTATGGAAAACAGTATGGAAGTGCCTCAAAAAAATTAAAAATAGAGCTGCCATATGATCTAGCAGTCCCACTTCTGAGTATTTATCCAAAAGAATGGAAATCAGGACCTCAAAGAGATAGCCACTCCCATGTTGATTGCAGCATTAGTCACAATAGCCGAGACGTGGAAACAACCTAAGTGTCCATCAGATGAATGGGTAAAGAAAATGTGGCGTGTGCATACAGTGGAATTCTGTTCAGCCTTAAAAAGAAGGAAATTGTGCAATATGCAAAAAACCTCTTACGTGAGCTATCTAAAAGAGTCAAATTCACAGAATCAAAGAGTGGAATCTCGGTTGCCAGGGACTGTGGGTAGGGGGAAATGGGGAGTCACTGATCAACAGGCATACACTTCAGTTGAGATGAATAAGCTCTACAGATCTGTACAGCGTCACAGCCATAGTCATCGCTACTGTATTGTATACTTAGAATTTTAAGAAGGTAGATCTCATGTTGCATATTCTTACCACAATAAAATAAAATTTTTTAAAATAAATAAACTAAGACCACACTTAGTCACAAATAGAAAAAGAAGAAGAATGCTAGCTCTTGGTTCCAGCCTGACTTTGCCCCTAACCAGCTGTGTGACCTTGAACAACCAAGTGACCTAAGCTCTCCACATCTGAAGTTTGTTGTTCTTAAAATGAAAGTTGTAATATTCTTCACCTCGTAGTTTTGCTGTGAGGATTAGAGGGGATAAAACATGCAGAGGACTTTGAACAGTAGTTGTGCATTCAGTAAACGTTTCCTGTATTTAGTAATCAATGCCATAGTAACAGAAGAGCAGTATTTTTTACATATAGCATTGATTATGGCATCAGAGGCATGAAATCAGTCATGGAAAGTTCATTGGTGGAGATGAGTTTTGACTCAGGTCTTGGAGGACGGAATTGACGGTGATTGACAAATGGAAATCAGAAGCACATTCCGGTTAGGGTCCTGCAGAGAAGGGGTCACAGATTTGTGTATGATCCTCCAGCAGTGTTTTCTCCATTGGGGCTGACTTCTTTACTTAGCTCCTTATTTCTTTTCATCATTTTAAAATGATGAAAATCATCTATTGCCATGACAGCACAAGGCAGTCATGAACTCTGGCAGCTTTGTTTCTTATTTGGAAGTGATGTTCTGTTGAGACCACTTAAGCAAGCATCTCTCATTCTTCTGCTATCACTGTCTCTCACTTCCATTACCAGTTCATAATGGGATTGATAAGCTATCAATGATAATTAGACACTACAGTGGGATGAAGCCCAGTAGAATAGACACGTAGGAGCCAAAAGAACCCATAGTAGTAATGTCAAATGTGTGCTCATTTTTTTTAATATAATTTTTAAGTGATTAGCTTTTTTTTTTTTTTTTTTAATTTATTTTTAGCTGCGTTGGGTCTTCGTTGCTGCACGCGGGCTTTCTCTATTTGTGGCGAGCGGGGGCTACTCTTCCTTGTGGTGCGCAGGCTTCTCATTGTGGTGGCTTCTCTTATTGCGGAGCACGGGCTCTAGGCGCAGGGGCTTCAGTAGTTGTGGCTCGTGGGCTCTAGAGCGCAGGCGCAGTAGTTGTGGTGCACAGGCTTAGTTGGTCCGCGGCATGTGGGATCTTCCTGAACCAGGAATCGAACCCCTATCCCCTGCATTGGCAGGTGGATTCTTAACCACTGTGCCACCAGGGAAGCCCGTGTGCTCATGTTTTAAACGGACTCATTTAACAGTTTCTCATTTGTTCTCTAATCTGCATAGTACATCAGGTAGAGCACAGAGATTTCTAACAATAGAAGAGATTAAAAACAGAGCTGTCAAATTAATTCACCTTTTCCAAACCTGTCACATGTAAATCCAAAGAGGTAGATAAATCAGCATTAGACTGTGTTGTACCTATCTGCTCCTTGGGCATGGGGACTGCCAGATCAGAAAAAAGGGATGGGACCCATGAAGAGTTCGGAGAGGTTTTCTCCCACACTCCTTGGTATAGATGACAAGATACTGACATGCAGAATTCCTCAACATTTCCGTCGGGAGATGGCCCTCAATTCTGAGGGGTCATCTAGAGCAAGATGTCAGTTGTTACAAGATTTTTGCCAGAAAGCCTTCCTTCAGTGACAAGAAGCTCACCGATTCATTAAGCGGCCCATTGTATGTTCAGATAATTCCAGTTGTCAGAGAATTTGTACTCGTTATCGAGCTGAAGCTTCTCCACAATTTCTAAAATTGAGTGAAGAATTCCAAATATGTCCAACTTGAATTTTATTGCAGCTTGGCCAGACTTAGTGGTGTGTGTGTGGGTGTATGTGTGTGTTTAATTTGCTCATTTTCTAAACTATTCAGAACCTAAGGAGGATATATCGTCAGCAGGAATTGTCTGGGTCTGGGTCTACATATAAGGTACACTTACTAAAAGGATTTATTTTCTCTCCAAATTAGGAGTAAAGTGAATCCTATTTTAAGTGTCTTTAATAATCTTTAAGGGACCATCACAGTGGCTCCTTTAAGGCCACTCTCCCTAACGGATGTCATAGCAGGTTAGAGCTGGAGGGACATCCAGGGTCACCCCAATATCCAGGCCACCGCCCGAGGTCACACCAATAAATGGACAGCCGCGCCAGGACTAGAGCACGAGCTCCCAGGACACATTTGGGAGCAGCCAGCCTCTGTTCTTCGCGTGGGGTCCGCCACCCACAGACCACGCGTCTGCAGCAGAACATTTCTGCGTTTTGCGAGATGACCAGATGAGTCAGTGTGTGTGTGTGTGTGTCGTTTAATCAGGCAGAACTGGCTGCAACCGAAGCTGAGCGTGAAGGGCAGGACACTCAGAGCTGCGTGCTCATGGCCCCCAGCGCTGACCCTGGTCCTGGGAGCGTTTTGTGATGGTGCCGGGGGTGGAGGTGGAGGGCTGGGCGTTCCTTTAACAGCATCTTATTACACGACAGACTGCTTGCAGACCAGCCCCGCCCCCCCCACAGAAAGCAGCTGCAGGTTTCGCCTGTCTGTGTTTTTTTAAGGCGGCTCTTCTTCCTCCCAGGGCTCCTCCCAGTTCCACAGCTTTCCACAGCTCTTGCTGCCCTTGGGTCCCTTGTCCCTACTTTCCAGGCATGGGGACCTTTCCCTGGCGCCCCACTTTCTAGTTCTTTTGCCAGATCTCAGTCTTCCCCTCCCCGCTGATCCTATTTGCTTCCTTTTATTTATTTATTTATTTATTTATTTATTTATTTATTTATGGCTGTGTTGGGTCTTCGTTGCTGCGCATGGTCTTCCTCTAACTGTGGTGAGCGGGGGCTACTCTTCATTGTGGTGCACGGGCTCCTCATTGTGGTGGCTTTTCTTGTTGCAGAGCGTGGGCTCTAGGCACACGGGCTTCAGTAGTTGTGGCACGTGGGCTCAGTAGTTGTGGCTCGCAGGCTTAGTAATTGTGGCTCGCGGGCCCTAGAGCCACGGGCTTCAGTAGTTGCAGCACACAGTCTCAGTAGTTGCGGCTCGCGGGCTCTAGGGCACAGGCTCAGTAGTTGTGGCGCACGGGTTTAGCTGCTCTGCGGCATGTGGGATCTTCCCGGACCAGGGCTCGAACCCATGTCCCCTGCGTTGGCAGGCGGATTCTCAACCACTGCGCCACCAGGGAAGCCTGCTTTCTTGTTTCTGAATAAGCATATGGACTTTTTAAAACTTGAGATAGAATTTGCTTGCCATACAGTTCACCCATTTAAAGTGTACAATTAAATGGTTTTTGGCCTATTACATTAATTTTTTAAGTTGTGGTACTACATATATAATAAAATTTGCCATTTTAACCATTTTTAAGTGTACAATTCAGCGACATTAAATACATTCACAGTGTGTGCAGCCATCACCACTATTTCCAAAACTTTTCATTCACCTCAAACAGAAACTCTGTACCCATTAAGCAGTAACTCCCCAAACTCCTCTTCCCTCAGCCCCTGGTAACCTCTAATCTACGTCTGTCTCTATGAGTTTGCCTATTCTAGGAACCTCATATAAGTGGAATCACACAGTATCTGTCCTTTTGTGTCTGGCTTATTTCACTTAGCGTAATGTTTTCAAGGCTCATCCGTATTGTAGCATGTATCAGAACTTTATTCGTTTTTATAGCTGAATAATATTCCATTGTGTGGATATATCACATTTTGTTTATCCATTGACCAGTTGATGGGCACTGAGGTTATTTCCACCTTTTGGCTATTGTGAATAATGCTGCAGTGAACGTTAGCATACAAGTATCTGTTAGTTTCTGCTTTCAGTTCCTTTTCGTACTTAACCTAGAGCAGAATTGCTGGGTCATATGGTAACCATTTACCTCAAAGTATCTTTGAGCAACAAGCATGTGGGCTTTTTGCATTTAAACTGTTATAAGTAGGAAGTGTAGTTCTTTATTAATTAAGATATATCCATTTTATCAAAGTTAGCATGAAGAACTATAAATATATGCAGTCAGTTCATTCCTCACCTTCTTTTGAGTTCTTAATTATCATCTGCACAGCTCATTTGACAGTTCATCGTGAAAGTCTTTATGACATCCCTTCTCTTTAACTGATTATTTTAAAGCTTTTACTGTTTAACTTGTCATGTTTTTATACAGTCCCCCACTGAGATGTTAATCTCCTCCAAGAGCGGAGACATGTATTATATTTCTTTATACAGAAATTCCCTGTAGCACCTAGCATAGATCTCTAAGATACCTAACTGATGAGTTTTAACTTCTTTCATATCAATCTCTGGTTTATTCCTAGACTAGAAACTTTTCCAGCAAGTATGTACCTTCATAGAATTCATTTTGCCTAGAGATGTTTTTTGCAAACCTGTTTTCACCTGTTTTTAAATGAAGTAACACTAATAGTAATAATAATGATAGAAGCTAGCTTTTTTTTTTAATTGGAGTATAGTTGCTTTACAATGTTGTGTTAGTTTCTGCCACACAGCGAAGTGAATCAGCCATATGCATACATACATCCCCTCCCTCTTGGACCTCCCTCCTGCCCCTACCCCCCCCCCCCAATCCCACCCAACTAGGCCATCACAGAGCACCAGACTGATCTCCCTGTGCTATACGGCAGGTTCCCACTAGCTATCTGTTTTACACATGGTAGTGTATTTATGTCAAACCTAATCTCCCAATTCATCCCACCCTCCCCTCCCCGCCGTGTCCACACGTCTGTTCCCTACGTCTGCCTTTCTATTCCTGCCCTGCAAATAGGTTCATCTATACCGTTTTTCTAGATTCCACATATATGCATTAATATACGATACTTGTTTTTCTCTTTCTGACTTACTTACTTTACTCTGTATGACAGATTCTAGGTCCATCCACATCTCTACAGATGACCCAATTTCATTTCTTTTTATGGCTGAGTAATATTCCATTATATATATGTACCACATCTTCTTTATCCATTCATCTAGAAGCTAGTTTTTATAGTATACTTACTGTGTGTCGTGCACCATCCAAAGCACTTTCCATGTATTTTCTCACTTGCTTCTCAAAACAAGCCTGTGACATAGGTACTATTAATATACATCTTACTGATAAGGAGACTGAATCGCTCAGAGGTTGAACAGCTACACACACCACCAGCACATGCTGAAGTTAGACATCTGTCTGCCGGGCGTGTGTGCTTATCCACAGACACAGTTAGGGAGGGGACCCTTCTACCCTGAACTGGGGAGGACAGAATATGCAGCCCCAGAAGAATTATCTGGCCCAGATGTCAGCAGGGCAGGGTTCAGGGAGCAGGGCGTCAGGCCTCCTGCAGGCTCACTCCCAGCCCCTCAGCCTTTTGTAGGCTAGCAGCCCTGCTGTCCTCCCACTTCCTGGGGCTCGAGTTCCTCATTTCTCTGCCGCCCTTAGTGGTGGTAGGATTGATCTTGGAATGTGGCCTGTGGCTGGCTGTGTGACCTTGGGCAAGACACCTGGAGGGGGCGTTGTGGCTGCATTAGGTGCTCTATAAATACCAGCTTCTTCTCTTAGCAAAGTAGTTGCAAACTGACCGTCTTATTTAGGCAATCGATATTTCTTAAAAATAGACGATCGATATACAAAAATAGATGAAAATCCATTTTTAAAACCTTCCCAATAAGCAACAAATTCCATATCCGTCATCCCACCAGCCTCTCACTAGCTTGGAGGCAGACAGAATTGGTTCCCAAAGGAACCAAACGTAAATATCTCCGGAAAAAATGTGCTGGCCCAGAGCCATCCAAAGCCAGTTCCTCCCTATCAGCGTATTAAGTCTCAGTTATAGGATGAAGACCAGGGATTCAGAGCCACGCCCTCACCGACTCAGCATCTCTGCCCTCACCCAGACGCGGTGCCGGTCCCCCACCCCATCTTCGCCCAGGCAGAGGGGAAGCTGCAGGAGGGCCGGGCCTCTCCTGAGAAGGGGACTCAGAGGTCTTGGGTCGCTGCTGTGTGTGGGATTAGCGTGCTCAGAGCCTCACTCTCTCCCGTCCCTCTCACAGCGTCCCGGTTCCTCTTGGATGTCCTGTTCCCTCCTGCCTAAATTGGCTGGGTCTTCCAGGTCCCGAGCCTCACAAGCTTATGTTGTTCCCTTCCCGGCGGTGTGTTTCTCCTACACCTGGGCCTCAGGTTGCCTGGGTCTGGCTGGGTTCTCTGTTTGCTTTCGTGTGCCCTTCCAGTGGCTCAGAGGGCACTGCCACACAGCTCTGTGCTGCACGCACCTCCCCGGTAGGTCAGCTGAGCCCGGCTGCACAGGGGACAGCCCAGGCCTGCCCGGAAGTTTCTCTCGCCCCCATTTCCAGAAGCTTCTGTGGGCCCCGCTCCAGCCCCTTCTCCCATCCTCACATATACCCCCACCCCCACTGGTCAGACTGGTGACACTTGTGCCTCCCCGTTAGGGTTCTGGAGAGCAGAAGTCACATTCCTACCCCGTCTCCGGCTCTGCCTGCCCCTGCCCCTGCCCCAGAGCACAGAGAGGCTCTTCGCCGTCAGTTTGGTGTCTCCCTCCCCAGCCTCTCACAGTCCTGGTTTCTCCCTTTCCGTCTCCAGCCCTGTATCCAAGCAGAGAAAAAACGTCATCAGCTGTGTCACGGTCCACGACTCTCCCTACTCCGACTCCTCCAGCATCACCAGCCCCTACGCCGTGCAGCACCGCTCCGGGCACGGCGCCACCACCTTCGACACCAAGGGGAGCCTGGAGTCGCACTGCACCGGGAACCCCCGGACCATCATCGTGCCGCCCCTGAAAACCCAGGCCAGCGAGGCGCTGGTGGAGTGTGATAGCCTGGGGCCAGGTAATTTGGGGCCGGGGCGGCCAGCAGCATCTCTCCGGACGCTGGTTTTCTGGTTCCCTGCTGCTCGCCATCTTGTTACGGGAGAGCTACTAAGCCCCGGGTGGTAGTAGATCCTCACCCAAGGATCCTGTTCAAGAAGACTCCTTGTTGTCAGCCCAGGAGGCCAGAGCTGACCTCACATCTGTCAGAAAAGGTCCTCCCTGTGATGGCCACCTCACTTCTAAACTGTATCTCATGAATGGATGGATGGATGGGGTAGGGAGTTTGCAAAGAGTTGGTCGCCTGAGCGAAAGCAAGCCTGGTCAGCCCTCAGTGTTTCCTACTGAGAGTGGCTTGTCTTTGCTCTCACGGGACTGTCCCTCAGGAGCCATTTGTTCTGGAATTATCCCATTTGGGCGCCCCTTAGGGTTCTCACACCTGGAGGCAATGTACCATTTTAACATTAAGGAGAGCGAGAAGGAAGCCTTTCTTTTGTAATGTGGGAGAAGGGTGAATGTGAGAGAGAAGGCGAGTAAGGGAACCGGTGTGTCCCAGGGCCGGTGCATCTGTTTAAGAAAAGATACATCTGAAAGGTGAGACTCTGGGCATTGACCCCTCAAACCTCTGCTTGCCGTGCACCCTCAAGTCCTCAGGTCGCCCCGCATGTACCCCAGTTATAAAGATCGCAGCCTTAAGTGCACACAGCTTGGTGTGAAGGGCTCTCCTGCTTAATTAACAGTGAAGGTCTCAAGACTATGTTGTTGAAAACCTCAAGACCAGCCCTTTTACCGAACAGGAAGAGAAGGAAATATTCCTTTTCATCTGTAATGTAAAATCCAAAAAGCTCCAAAAACCAGATTTTTAAGTTTACAGCAGAGTCAGTTGGTGAAACCTGACCTGAACTAACCAGAGGCTCTTTATAGTCCCTTTGTCATATTCCTGTTTGTGTCAGAGTCATACTTGTGCCACTTGGTGAAATGTCCCAGTATTCTGTAGCAGAAATAATCACTTTTTTTTAATTACGTGGTACTGCACAGGGCTCCACTGGGGGTAACCTAATATATTGAATACATACCAAATGACCTTCTAAAATCAGAAATTCTTGATTTCAAAAGTGTCTGACCCCAGGGATTTCAGGGAATTCCCTGGCGGTCCAGTGCTTCGGACTCTGCGCTCTCACTGCTGAGGGCCCGGGTTCGACCTCTGGTCGGGAAACCCAAATCCCACAAGCCACGCAGTGCGGCACGAAAAAAAAAAAAAAAGTGACACCAGGGATTTCAGATGAGAGACTGTAGACCTACAGGAGGAGACGATGCGTGCTGTAAGTCGAGGATGCCCACGTTCCAGGACATCTCAGGGGAACTCTGTGGTAGTAACCGTCCCTTTACACTTCAGGACGCTGGTCTATAAGAGTCGGCTCCGGGTAGACCTTACGCAGGTCCTCTAGGAATTGATAAAGCGGGGGGAAAGGTAGCTGGTGCTGAACTTCCCTTGGCCTTTTAAATACGGTGGAGAATGCGCAAGGCAGCGGCCAGATCATCGCAGGCTAGATGTCTTCCAGCTCGGAACTTTGTCGGCCTGGGTGCCGGCGCCACAATGTGGAAGGTGACAAAATTGAGAGCTACTGAAATTTTACGACTAGTCCAACCCCCTAGTTAAGACAGGTCAGGGGACTGAGGGCCAACTTTGCCCCACATAACGCAACAGTTTTCTGTGGGGAACCACGACGGCGAGAGGGGGGGAGGCAGCTCTGTGGAGCCCACAGGTCACACCTTTCACGCTCCGTTGCCCGTTTCCACCATCAGCCGTCGGGCTGTGGGCCACCCGTGGCGGTTTTGAGCACTCACCCCACTGCATTTCCACAAGGACTGCTACAGCTGAAGGGCTGAGAATCTCTCAGGGATGTTTTCAACCAAAAAAAAAAAGGAAGGTTATTCTCAGTAAGGCTGCTGGTTCTAAGGCACCTAGTGCCACTGTCTCTGGGGAAGCCCATGGTATAATTTCCCAGTGTAAAGAGAGATTTATGTTCCCCTGTGAGGACACGCTGCAGGTCTTTCTAGCGACAGGCAAGGGCAGGAAGGAACTTCATTCTGGTGCCTGTCTGCCCCCAGAACGTGGTCTTTCTCAATGCTGATATCCTCTGTTAGCTCAATCGTCCTAGGCTTGGAGGAATCAAGGAAAGCAGCCTTCCTCAGCCTCCTGGGGCCCCGTTGGCCCATTTACGGCCAAGGTGAGAACCGTTTCAGCCACCTCCGCTGGGCTGCCAGGGTTCCCTGAGCCCCGTCAGGTCAGGACGGAGGCTGTGCAGGTGACGGTCCGTTTTCTCTCAGTGCTAATCCCCTCTGTGGGTCTCGGCTCAGGAAGGATCCCTATTTCTCACGTAGCCTCCTCGGGTCTCTTGGGTCAGTTAAGGTTCTTCTGGAAGGCAACAGAATGAACTGTGCACTGCCTTAAGACAAATAAGGAATTTATTGGAAGGGTGCAGGGCCGAGAGGAGGTTCAACAACTAAATCCCAGGCGGGACGGGAACCAGAACTCCTTGATCTGAGCCACTGGGGGCCCGACGCCTGCTCTCTGGACACTGCTTCACCCTGACCCAGCGACCCCTAGGCTCCCAGTTTCCCAGTCCCAGGAAACAGAACTTGCTGGTCCCAGCTTGGGGCAGACACCTGTTCCTTGAGCATCCGCTTTGGCCAGGGGACAGGGCTCAATAATAAAGACATCAACCGTAGTTAACACAGCTAACACCTTTAAGCACTTAACACGTGCCAGGTACTAAGCGTTCTACGTGCATTAACTCATGTAATCCCCACAGCGACCCTACGTGTAGTCACCATTACTTTCCCAGTTTTCCAGATAAGAAAATGGAAGCACAGAGAGGTTAACTAACTCCACCACGGCCATGCGGCAGGCCCTCCAGGGCTCACCCGGGATTGAAGCACTCTCCCACCCGCCTTGTACAGACAGGGCCACCAGGGGCCATCTGTGAACCCAGGGCTGTTCCCGGGCAGCAGATCTATGAGAGCAGCTAGACAAGGCTCGAGCAGAGAGCTCTGTACTGTCCTCCCAGCTCCGAAATACGCCTCCGGAACTTGACCTTCAGCACTTGCCTTCTCCACTCCATGGTCACTTCATTCCTCTCTGCAGGAGGAAATTACTATTTTAATCTCTTGGTCCCTTTCAGGACCCCCTCCCTGATTCTGGGGTCCCCTGCTCTGGCAACTTGACAAGCTCTGACCCCCATTTCCTGTCCCCGCGATGACGGTAGCCTGGCTCTGTCACACCCATTTCATCTGAAGCCCTCTAATCTCTTCACTTGCAGCCTCACGCTATGGATCCCTTGCACTCAGAGTTTCTCCCTCAAATATAATTACCACAAAATGCCCAGAGAGTTGAAATAGGAGCAGAGAGGTGCCATCCACAGCTGGGCCCAGGCAGCAGACACAGCTGGTGATCTGCTGCAGGGCAGGAAAGAGTTGGATGCCTGCACAGTGGCACCATGGCTGATCGACGGAGACAGAGTTCTCCTGATAGCCAGCATTTGCAGCTTCGCACCCTTCATCCTACAATGGGTCCCCCGAACCCCTCCCTCCATCCCCCAGGCTTTGGAGGGCCTTTGAGAGTCTAACCAAGCTTGGCCTGAGCACAAGACCCCGATTCCACAACGCAGGTCAGCTGTGTCCACCAAGGCCTGGCTGGCTCCTGCTGTCCTGGGAAGCTTGTGAAGAATATGAATTCCTGGCCACCCCCCGACAGGGGTGCGCTTCAGTGGGTAGGATGGGAGGGCCGCTGGGCCCCAACCCACGGTTGGATTTGGGGCCTCTATTAGGACGCGCTGCCCCCTTCCCAGTGAGGCAGCTCTCCCTTTACTTGAGGGGGACTGTTGCCTCGGGGAGGAGAAGGCTCCCCTTGACTTCACTGTGCTCCCCAGTCTCCTGTCCCCCGGTTTCTGGTTTGCCCTCACTTTTCAGCTTTCTCTACATCAACAATTATCAGCATTCTCTCTTGCCGGCCCCAGCCTCAGGCATCTCCTCTTTGACTTTGACCTCATCACCCTGGGATTCGTAATAGAATCGATCCATCCCAGTTACGTCAAGGGCCTGACCCTTATTACGTGTGCTTCATTCATTCTTAGCATCCTTCACCCCCGAGAACTGCCAGATTTGCCCATTTTACACTCGCGACCCCAGGGTACCTGATTGATATCATATTAGGCTTTTGTGTTTCCCAACGATGCTCAGCCCCAGTAAATCTTCTGAATTCTCTGCTGAACAGCACAAGAAGTAGACGTGCCTCTGAGGTCCTGTGTACGTCCTGCCGGTTCTCCCTTAGCTACCAGGGTCTCCTCTTGAACTCCCCACTCTGGGCAGCTCCCTCAAACGTGTATGGTTTTAGAGTCGGGGAGTCTGCGGAGGACAGCACAGGTTTTGGCGGATGTCTGGATTCCCTGTGCCAAAGGCTTCTTGGCAGTCACTGTGGATCACTCCCTCTTGATCTAGACAGAGCTTCAGCACAGAAACGTCTGATGTCAAGAGAGACACTTGAGAGGCAGGCGAAGAGTCGCACTTGATTCCGCACATCCTGTACCCGGGCGTACAGTCCTCTGACTTTGTCCCCTGGAGACACGAGTCCCACTCTGCCAGGAGCTGGTGTTCACAGACCACTCAGCACCGAAATTGACTAGAATGGTTTCTTTAATATAAACCTCCTCGCCCTATTCATTTTATTCCGGTGGTTTTCCCCCCTGGGACATGTAGTCCCTCTTTTGAGACTCGGTTCTCTGTACCCTGCTGCATCTGTCAGCGTGTCTCTGCATCTCGGCAGATGGCCCCCTGCTGCACCCCTGGCTGGGACACGAGGAGCTGCAGAGAGCTCTCCTTCTGTCCCTTAGACTCTCCTTATGCTTTTCGGTGTCACCAGATAGTAATTCTAAAGTCCAGCAGGGTTTGCTCCCAACCAGTGGAACAAGCCGCAGCCCGGGTGCCAGCCCAGAGTCAGCGTCGTCACCGGGTCTGGGGGCGATGCGGCTGAATGGTGATCACCCAGTCTCGGGAAAGGGTTCTTGGAAGACCACTGTTGTCCCCCAAGGAGTAGGGTCTTCCGGGCAGCTGAGGGCCCGTGACGGACCTGTGACCTTTTCCTCCTCCCAACACAGTCACCACCAGTCACCACTCGTCCTCCTACAAGTCCAAGTCCTCCAGCAACGTGACCTCCACCAGCGGTCACTCTTCAGGGAGCTCATCTGGAGCCACTGCCTACCGGCAGCAGCGGCCTCTCAATCTCAGCCAGGTAAGCCCGCCCGACAGCCGCTTGCCAGGGGCTCCAGGGTGGACCCTTGCCCACCTCCCGGAGCCTCAGCCCCTCCCGTGGCGGCAGGAGGCGCCCCGAGTGCCCTCTGGTGTTCTCGTTCTGCTGTGGGTCACCTTGGGGAAGGCGGATCCCCGATTCACAGAGAGCCGGCGCAAAGCAAAATGACTCGTCTGATGTTCCGAAGCACTTAGTGATGTGGTGCCAGAGCTTAAAAATAGGCTGGCCCACGTCTTGCTCTTTCAGCCCAGCAAAGGGTAAAACACTGCGCTTGGGCCCCATAGTCCAACCATGCTGGGCCTAGTGAGTCATTACAGTGAAGGAGGCCTCCCACAGGGACCTCAAACCCAGGAAAAGAGCCGGAGGATTCGGAGAAGGTGGGTGACGTTCAGGGGGAATGTAAACAAGACAGAGTCTCCACGGGCAGCGCTCAGTCTGTGTGTAGAGGGTCACTCGGGTCTGAGTTGCAAAGTGGACTCCGGGCCCTGTTTCCTTAGAAGCTCAGAGGTAAGATAAGGGGGAGTTTGTGTTCAGAAGCCCTTCATCGGAAGCGGTGCCCCGGGCTGTAAACCGAGGCCGCGTCTGTGTCATGACTTAGGTTCTCCAGGTGAGAGAGGGCTGCTTCATGTGTACCTGTGACTTCAGACAGCGAAGTTTCTGAGAGCCTGCAGTTTAGGGAGCAGGGCGGTGAGAGAGAAAGCAGTCTGCACTCAAAGAGGGGCTCCTTTTGACACTCCACAGCTGCAGGATGCCCTTGGGGGACCTACTGGCTCCCGTTCCCTTTGCAGCTGGCTCTGAGTGTCACCCAGCCCGGAGCATGGCTGGGCACGGCCTTCCTTCTCAGCCCAGGCTAATTGATACTTTGCGGGCGCGCGAGGGAGGTGTCTTCTGTTACGCCTGCCGCTCCTCTCCCTCCGCCTTCCCCCCGACCCCTCCTCCCCTCCTTGCTCTCCTCCCCACTCCCCGCTTCTCCCTCCTCTCCCCCGCCCCCACCCCCCACGGCCTCTCCCGTGCGTGCGCGTGTCCAGCCCTGACGACGCAGCCCTCTCCTGGTGCTTCTCCCCCTCCAGGCTCAGCAGCACATCGCCGCAGATCGCACGGGGAGCCACCGACGGCAGCAGGCCTACATCACCCCCACGATGGCCCAGGCACCATACTCCTTCCCACACAACAGCCCCAGCCACGGCACCGTGCATCCGCACCTGGCCGCCGCCGCTCACCTCCCCGCCCAGCCCCACCTCTACACCTACACGGCGCCCGCCGCCCTGGGCTCCACTGGCACCGTGGCCCACCTGGTGGCCTCCCAAGGCTCGGCGCGTCACACCGTGCAGCACACTGCCTACCCAGCCAGCATCGTCCACCAGGTGCCCGTGAGCATGGGCCCCCGGGTCCTGCCCTCGCCCACCATCCACCCGAGTCAGTATCCAGCCCAGTTCGCCCACCAGACCTACATCAGCGCCTCTCCAGCCTCCACCGTCTACACTGGATACCCACTGAGCCCCGCCAAGGTCAACCAGTACCCTTACATATAAACACTGGAAGGGGAGGGGAGGGGAGGGAGGATGGCCAGAGGGGAGGAGGGAGAGGAGGAGGGACGAGGGGGGAGCTGGGCTTTTTATACTGAAGGTGCCGCACAGAAACAATGCAAACGGGGCAGGGGAGGGGGGCAGGGACGGGACACAAATGAAACTTGAACTAGGAAGTAGGAGGACTGAGAGCGGAGAAGAGAACATTTTAAAAAGGAAGGGATTTAAGGAGGGGGGGGGAAATCTATGCTTTTTATTTTAAAAAAGAAAAAGAAAAAAAAAGAAAACGTCAGTAACAAAAAACCACAGCTCACGAACCCATTCTGCACAGACTGGAAAGGAGAAGAAGAAGAGAGCCACGGAAGATTCCAGAAATTGGGGGGGGGGGGCTGCTCAGTGTTTGAAGAACTTTATGAATTTTTCAAAGATTATTTTCATATGGCAGCAAGTGGCGTTTAAGAATTTGCTGTCAGGGACACCTGATATGATTTTTAATCTATTGGATTAAAAATCCAATAGATTTTTAATGATTGAACATAAGAATTAGGGATTTTTCCAGAACTCTAAAGGGTCAGCTACCGTCTAGAAAGGTCAGGCCGTGGCCGGAAGGAGGCTGGTATCTGGGGGCGGGTTCGGGGTTGGGGAAGCCCCGATCTGGCCCACTTGCCGGGAGCGATGGGGGCAGCCAGGCTGAAGGAGGGCCCCTGGGAGAGGAGGGCGCGTTTTCTCTTTCTGAGCACTCTGGGTAAATCCCTAAGCAATGATATTCCTCAAATGTCATTAATGATTTTTTTTCTTTCCTGAAGATTTCTTTTCTCTTTGAGTCCATCCCTCGTCACGTAGCGTAGGGCCTGCGGCGTCGCCGACACCCTGGTAGATGTCGCAGTCTGCACCTGTCTGTGCTACTTTGTGTTCACCCCCAACGATACCAAGAGACTATTCCTCAGTGTAATTGCACAAGAAGAGCGATCTCACCTAGGCACGTGACCCGCGCCGTGGTCCAGGTGCACGCGCGGGTGTCCGCGGTGCCACGCTCCTGTCCCCGGCACCGCCGCCGGCTCTCGCAGACTTGGTTTTACATCCTTCCCTCCTAGTGCCTTAGCGACCGGGGACGCGGTTGAGGGTTTACTTCCACGGTACTCCAAGAAGCCGGCTGAGGCGAGTCACATCATCTCAGCCCTTCTTCTGTGCTGTTGCAACATTTTACTCTGGTCTTTCCTCTTTTTTTTTTTTTTTTCTTTGTTTAATTTCTATTTTATTTTAATACCTGTTGTCTTTCCTGGACTGTTTGCTAGCAGAGGGGTGTCAGGCAGCTGGCAGGAGCTAGGAGAGCCCATGGATCTGGAAAGAGATGTGCGAGATGGATGGTGGTGGGTGAATCTGACGATGGTGATGGCTTTGGATGACTTTTACTTTGGAGAAAGAGCAAGAGAGACTCCCCACCCTGTACCCTCACCCAGTTCTGCCCCCAGGGTTGGGGGGGGCGTGGCTCTGCCATTCGTTGGGACCGGAGGTCCCATCTCTTTTAGGAATGTTGGCCTTGCCGGGCAGCCGCCTCCTTCCCGATGTAGAAGCATCAAAGGAGAGTAGCCGCCTTCAGCCTCCAGCCCTGGCACAGGCTTCCTGTCGCTGTCTGCGGGATGGAGAGGAGGCCTGGTACCCGGCCCAGCCCCGTGTTCTCAGACTCACCGCGCGCTTCACTCTCGCAGCCCTGCCCCCTCTCCTCTGGTTCCACCAGCTGTGTTTTGCTCTCACCGTTTTGCCGGGTCCTTCCCTCTGTAGACAACCATCAGCCGTCGTTTGCTGCTGAATCGTTCCTCGAGTTACCCAGGCCTACCCAAGGCACGCCTTCGTTTTTGGTTTTTGAGGAGTCTGGTGGGCAGAGGCTGGAGGGACATTTATGAGGGTAACCATGTGGTCCTGTACTGCACTTTGGAAAACACTCCCATGGGCAGTTCAGTTTCCAAGGAAATTTGCCCTTTGCCCTCTTTGCACCTTTGATACATTCTGGAAATTTTCTCAGGCTTTGAACACTGGTGGGGGTGAGGGCAGAGGGGTCACTCTATCCATAGCAAATTATTCTTAAAATACGTGAATGTTGGGAAACGCTATCTGGTCATCGGTGGAACTTGAAAGGGCGGTCCTAATTGTTTGATTCTTGATGCCGAGTCCATAACTGACCCCAAAGCCAAGTTTCCGAGGTGCAGAGAGATGGCTCCCAGTTTCGGACAGCAGTCCGTCCTCGTCCTCCCTCACTTTCTCTTCTCGTTCTATGGTCTCCCTTAACGATCGATCTACTGTGAAAGATGTTTTTATCGTGATATCCGACCTAATTCAGTAACGAAGCCAAGCCCTTACCTTAGCTCTTAGCTGTGAAATGTGAAATAACTCTGGAAATTTCCCCTCTCCAACCATAAATTCTACTTATCCTACAAAGAAATCGGTCCCCAGGTTGGAACCAGCCTAGTCCCGGCCTTAGGCCGGAAGGAAGGAAGGACACCACGTCCCACTCGAGGCAGGGCAGGCTCGGGCAGAGCCCCAGGTACCCAGCGGGCCTGCCAGGGAGCCATTTGCAGCAGGATAAGATTCTGTCCTCGTGGTGCCACGATCAATACGTCTTTATCCGAACATGGGGAAGTGCCGTCGTTCTGAGACAACAGAAATATGGCCCATCCAGAGAGAGTGAGGGGAGGAAAGTCTTTGGAGGACATGTGAGCCAGAGTGCTCCCAGAGCCACGCCAGCCTGGGGAACCATCTCTGTTCTGGACTCTTGGCATCCGGAGGGCAGCAGTGCCCCGTCCGATCTTCCTGCGCCCAGTTACAGAAGTCTTGGCTGCAAACGAGCCAGCATTTATGCCTTATTGGGTAGCATCCTGGACCCCCTTGTACAGTTCACTTCCAGCCCTTTCTAGATCTGATCTTTTACAGGAAAAGACAACATAGCCTTCCATTTTAAAGAAAATTATTTTGTCTACTTAAGTTGGAAGTTGCTCTTTCACCTGACGTTTTCTTTCCTTTTCTTCCAGATCAGGAATGAAAGTTTCATGCTGCTCATAAAGATAATATTATTGTACTAATTATTTTGGTTATTACCATTGTAATTATTATCATAATCATCATTTTGATATTTTAGTTGGGGTTTTAAAATGCACATTTATTCCAAGTATCTTTGTGTTTTCTCTTTAATATTTAAATTTATTTTATTATATCTGTGAGTATCTGAGTAAACAGGAGGGACATGCAGATGTCTAGTTTTGTCAGACCAAAAAACAAAAAAAAGGAAAGGAAAGATCCAGGAATTGGGAAAAAAGCTGTCAAGAAAGATCCACCACAGAACAAAAGTTTGAAGAATCAAAGCCTTTATCTCTATACAGGTCAAATTGGGCTCTGGACAACATGGTCCACGGTCACCGTCAATACTGTATTTTTCTAGATTCTCAGTGGCCTGAGAGGAGATCTGAGGAGGCATCTCCTGGGCTGAACCCTTAGCCGTGGTCCTCTCCCACGTTCCCTGCGCTTCTGAAACCTGCTAAATAGATCCTGGGCATGCCTCGCATCTGATACTGACCTGTCAAGCAAAAAAAAAAAAAAAAAAATCCCCTCTGCCCAGAGCTGACTCAGCCCCTTTCCCAAATGTCCCCCCTTTTCCCATCAGCACACCAGGAGTGTGGCTTACATCCTTCAGTGCAGAGATAACTGTCCCCTCCTAGAAGCCACTGGAGGTAACACGCTGATGGAAGGTGCTAGGCAGGTGATACCTTCCCCTGGGAAATGTCAGCCTCCCTTCCTCTCACTAACCACGCTGCCCACTTCTTCAGTGCCCCCCAAACCCCGGTACATGTTCTCAGCACACAATTGTAGGGACAAACTATGGAGCCAAAAAAAAAAAAAAAAAAAAAGGTGGAGGGTTAATAGGAGGCCAGAGGAACACTGACAAAAGTCCAGCAGCTCCTTGGACATTGCAGGCTGCTGCCCCCCTGAAATTGTTGGCCGACGGAGGGGCACAGTGGGGCCTCGCAGCCAGGTCCACGGGGCTCCAACTGTGCCCCTTAGGGCACGGTGCTGTGTGCCATGGGCTTTTTTAATCAGCTTGAGGTGCCCACACGCTGCCCACCAAACCCAGAAACTACCGGGCCCCGGGCGGGTAAAGGAAGGTCTGGAATGGCGGGCTTCACTGAAGCTAATGAAGGGAGACGCCAGGCCATGCCCAGCCCAGAGCCGCTCAGCAAACATTAGCGCCCTCCCCGAGTCGCTATCTGCCTTCCTCTTCCAGCCAAGCACAGAGCTGTGGTTCCGAAGCCCCAGGAGAAGACCCCAGTGGGAGAGGCCAGCCCCTGCCCACGCAGGGGCATCTGCCCCAACTCCCATCCTGCCCTCCAACTCCGAGCCGCCCTGGCAAATAGGATGAATAAAAGGCTGCCCGTCCCTAAGACCCAGCTCTCAAGTAGAGGGATGCCGACCTAGTCCTTATTTAGATCACAAATAACTTAGAATATCATCTGCTCTGGAATTGGCTCCATCCCTCTTTACTGAGGAAACGTGGTAAAGGCTAAAAGGGAAGGTTGAAAAGGACCATCAAGGAGAACCTCATAACTGGAGCCTTAGGAACCGCAGGTCGATTTGCTTCTGCTCGGTGGGGTCTTGCAGACCCCTCTGGGTATTTGCACCCGTATCTCTGCGCTTAGTGCCTCTTTCATGATGTTTTGGCTGTTTCCAAGGAAAGGGGTGAGCAGGCCGATGGGTGGGAGAGTCTGAGGCTTGGTGCCAGTTAATACTGTGAAGTGGAACATGTGGTTGATCGAGTTCAGAGGGAAGAGAAGGGTTGGGGTAAACCAGCGGTTGTCTCCTGGACTGTATTTGCATTCTGGCCTTACTGGCGGTGAGTGGCTGGCGGGCTGTGGGAGCCAGCTGGCCTTGTCCTCTTCACCCTGGAACACTCAACCCGCCCAAACACCAGATTGTGGGATGGAAGGAAGGGAAGGTGAGATCAGCCCAGCTGCTAACAGGCGGATTTCCCTTGACCAGATCTTTGGAGTTGCAAACACTCATTTTTGAACAAGCTTGCGGTGGAGGATTTGGGTTGTGTGAGTGCGTGTGAGTGAGTGGAGCAGACTTTCTTGGAAACTGGAGGAAGGAGATGAGGAGGCTTAAGGAACTATTGCTGATGGGCTGTGGTTGATGAAACGCGGTGCGTTGATGGGCTCGCCCCAGCTTTCATCCCGGGTTCTCTGGCGCTGGGGGCGGGGTAAGATGTGGGGCTCTCACTGGCCTGTTCAGTAGCTGCTGGGACAGAAAACAGAGAGGAGAGGAAAGCAAGGTGCCCCCAAACAGCAGGGAGGGCGCAGCAGAGAGGCGGGGGCTCCTTCCGCAGGTCGTGGGTCTCGCCAGGTGCCGCTCAACGCCAGCCCAAGCGATTCTGCCAAGAAATATGCCAGCGCCAGGGCCGTGCATGCTTCCCTCCCTTTTCTTCTCTGTCTTTTCCTTCTGGTGTGTCTTGCAGATTTCAGATGGGGAAGCCTCAGAGTTGAGCAGGCCCGAGCTGTCCTAACCAAATTGGAAAGGAAAGTGAAAGTCTTCCTTTCTTTAGCCAAAGAACCCTTCTCAAAGACACCCCAGATATGGACAGAGTGGCGTTCCTCTCCTTCCTCTCCCGGCAATAATGACTTTGTCAGAGATGCGATCCCATTTGTCTTTCTCTTTCCTCTCTATCCTGACTTGGATTTTTTTTTTTTTTTTTTTTTTGCATTTACTTTAAAACTGTGCTCATCTTGTAAGAGGAGTGGAGGTTCGTAACCCTAAATGCTGCTGCTGTTGGGAACCTGGAGGCGCCGCACGGATCTGTGGGCTTAACTAACCTCACGTTACCTCGGGTATCGGCCAGAGCAGACCTTCTGCCAGGAGGTGCGGCCGCATCGGGGTCAGGTGCACGCTGGGGCCGGACTCGGGGTGTCAGTACTTTTCTGCTTTGCTGCCTTAGGACTCTCACTTCTGATCTCCACAGACTGGACTCAGTGGAGAAGTGGAGACGGTGAAATGACATTTAAACGCAGTAGAAACCTTTTGAAGGCTTTCGGCGCCCTTGCTCACTAGAGCGACCCAACCTAGGAAAGGCTGCTCACATCCTTCCTGCAGCTTCCAGAAGCCCAGGAGAGCCAGCTCCAAGCCAGTTCTTCCCTTGAGACCCAGTGAGAATTTACAGAGAAGCGACCCTCCTGTGGGGCACGCTTGCTCAGGGTACCTCTCCCAGCAGGGAGCTTCCTGATGCCCCAGCTTGACTCCTGCAAGCCTTCGAGAGCCCCTAATCACAGGCCCTTGCATTAGAATGCTACGTTGACTGTCTCTTCTTGGTAAAACTTGTCACATCCCTCCACTGAATAAGAGCCGCCATTTGCTGAATGCTTTCAGTGTGCCAGGCTCATGCCAAGCCCTGTGTGAGCTCGTGGCGCCCTCAGATCCATGCCATCTATGACACCCCCTCCCCCATTTACAGAGGAAGGAGTTGATGAGACAGCTGACCCTCTAAGAAAGCAGCATGTGTTAAGGAAAATACCACGGTGGCCCCAAATCCCCAAGTTTCTAGTGAAATTTTTTGTTAATCAGACCTTTACTAAAATATGAATTTGTTTCACTTCTTAAATTAGCATCAGTAAGTGGCCTCGTGTTTCAGATGAACCATCTAATGATGTTCCCATTGGTTGTGTGCCAAACACTGTTCTGACAGTCGCTCATGTTTATCCCATTTCCTTCCGTCTTCATAACGACCCTATGAAATCGGCAGTACTAGTCCCTTTACAGATGAGGTAGCTGGCTTGGTGAGCTGGTAACCAGCCTAGGATCACGCAGCTAGTAGGGGAGCCTAGCCTTGAACCTGGGCCTGCCCAGCTCCAGAACCGAGCTCGCAGACACCAGCCTCGGCTGTCTTCTGGGTGTGTGAGCGAAGAAAGGTCTCGAAGGAACATCGCCCCACGCCACCCCTGCCCCATGCGTGGAACTCAGCAGAAGGTCTGTGTGTAGAGAGAGTCCTGAATTGGATCCAAACAGCAGGGACAGAATTAGTTTGACTTTTAGAGAAAATCTTAGGGGAGTTTCTTGATTCATAGTAGAGTTCATTTTCTGTTCCTTTCCAGTGTACCAATTAGCTTTAGTAGTGCTGCTACAACAAACTCTTATAAGAGTGAAGAAAAAAAAAGTGTTCTTTTCTTTGAAAAAAAAATAATTTTTTTTCTTGCTTATAGTTAATTCTAGAAAGGCAATACTAAAGGTATATATTTTTTTCAAAATGCTATTTTTTACTGCACTGATAAATATGACAACTCTGGTCTCTGTAATCGATCCACTCTTCAGCTCTGGGTAGAACCAGATGCGGGATTCACACCAAATTTGTAAATACCGTATGTGGGTCTGGTGTCCAGGAACTGTTTTCTTTGTGCTTAAAAAAAAAAAAAAAGAAGAAGAAGAAAAAGAAGAAGGAGAAAGACAAGATGACTTTCAGAAAGAGGAACAAAGTTTTCTTTCGAGATAGTCTTCTCAAAGAAATGGAAAGCAACAGTTGTGTAAACTGAGAAAAACTAGCCAACTTTCAGGAGATAAGGAAGGAGAGTCTCTTGCCGAGGTATGAGATTAATAGTAACACAGAAGATTTTTACTTTGCTTGAAAGGTGGCGAGAATTTAGAAATGCTTTAGGACTAGATTTTTAATTTTTTAGAAAATTATCACCATTTGTTATGAAACATCTCCTCAGTTGTTTGGGGTGGGGTTTTCGTTTCTTTTTTACTTTAAAAACTACTTTATTGACTGGCTCCAGGCATGTTTGCCTAAATTCTTAGGTAGTTTACACAAGTTCTAGAATCTTCTAGAACTTAAATTCCATTGGAAGCAAACCCAGCTGATCAGAATTTGAGATCCTGGTTGGTTTCATTCAATAGGTATTCTGGAATTCTGACAGAACACCTAAAGATTTTTTTAAAGAAGGTTTTAGATACATTATCTTACGCAAACTGTGACCTGATGGCAATAATTACCTCAAATGTGGGCATTCATCCTGGTTTTAGCCTTTTTTGAAATCATGTAGCCAGCTTGATCTTGGGATTTAAAAGACTATGAACTCTGTGTGGGCTGAAAGTAACGATTAATGCACACCCTGGTCATTGTTGCTTAAGTGAACTCTGAAAATAGGTAATCTTTACAACAAAAGTGGAACCAAGGAAGAGATTATTCCTTGTGTTTTGTAATCAAATGTGATTTTCAAATGCACATGTTAAGTATATATGTTTTTAGCTACTGTAAAATGCTGTTAGGCTTCTAAGATATCAAGAGAGTCACATTTTAAAATGCGTAAACTAAATAATTGACTGTGGATACTTAAGCATATTTCTGGCTACGTTTTATAGTTAAAGTGTTTTATAGTTTACATGTAAACTGGTACTTTTTAAAGAAAATTTCTGTTTATAACTGACATCTTCAAACCCCAGCAATTTCACCTCTTTAGTTGGAAGCCATGTTCCCCCAAGGCACCCCAAGGCAGGTGTGTTCTACCCGTACTGTTGTGTAGCCTTCCATATTACTGGTTTCCATGGGAACGCGAGAGAATGTGAAAGGATTTCCAGGTCGAGCAGGGAAGGGGTGAGTCCACAGCCTGGGCCAGATGCGAAGATCTCGTGCCACGTTGTATCCACACTGGTCGTATCCACACTGGTCGTCAAGGCCTTCTCTTTGACATCTTGGAAGAGGCCGAGAGAACAGATACCTGGTTTGTTGATTCTGTCTTGATTTGAATGTTTAATTTATTCATCAGTCCACTGACTTCCAGTCACCGGGCAGTAGAAGACACTGGGATTCAGGTGGCCCCGAAGGTACAGCTGCTATTTCTGGGCCCCCAGCAATATTCCGATTGGCGTTTTGCAGGGGAGAGTCATACACCCCTGTGCCCATATTTATTGGTTGGGTTTTCCATCTATCTGCTGTCATTTATTCCTTTTCTCCTTTAAAACAAAATAAGTGTAAAAGGTTGTGTTTCCTTTTTACTCTTTGTCAAACTTCGTTTTGAAGCCTAGGTCATTAGGAGGTGGGATCTAGATTTTTTGCTAGAGATTATAAGTGCTGCTGAGTGGGAGGAGGGGACTGGGGACTGAGGGGCAATGGGGGTGGGGGGAGGAGCAGAGAGATCCATCCAAGTAGAGGTCATAATTGAGAGGGCCCATCATCATGATGCAGGAGCCAGTTTCCCTAAGAGTTTTGGTTCATTTCTTCTTTTCTCTTGTGCCACAACCTTAGTGCAGAGGACCTGCTGTGATCTGAAGGGCATTCCTGTAGCAGATAACACCTTGAAAACTGCAAAACACCTGGGACCAGGGAACTAACTGGTGGTGGTTTTTAATGCATTTGCTTTTTCGCTGTGAACTCTGTTGATAGTACGTTCTTATCACAGTTTTTGGTTAGAAATGTCATTGTAAACTATTTTTCATCTTGCGCCTCCTAATTATCCTCTGCTTTCCTCTGTTGGGTTTTTTCCCTTTGATTTAATTAACCAAATGAATTTTATGTCCTTGTCTTTGGGGCTTAATCATATTTTTTAAAAATAAAGGTATAGAAATCGGCTTTTTTTTTTTTTTTTAAGTAAATATGCTGTATCTGAAAAAGGACTCTGCCTTCGCTCGCTAGTTGCCTTTCAGCCAGCCTCCACGCGAACCTCCTGGCACCCCCTCCCCCTTCTGTGTTGGGTCACTGTCCCCGTGGCCACCTTGACCCCTGCCCTGCTGTCACCACAGCCCCGTGCCCAGGCACCCAGGACTCCCAGGAAGCTCTCAAGAGCCAGGAAGAAGGACCCACTTAGCCTTGTGAGTGGTGGTCTTGCCTCCCTGTTAGATACTCGCCTGCTTGGTTGAAGGGGCAATGGATTTACTATTATTGTTATTATTATTATTATTGTTATTATTATTATTATTATTTTAATAGTTTGGCTCAGGAAGAACTTGGGAGATGGAAAGTGACTTGACCATGCCCATCCTTCGTAGCTTTCTGTGACTTCTGGATGGAACCTAAAGTGTCCCCCACCCCACTCCCCCTCCTCCCCCCCTGCAGATATTCTTGTTCGCCATCGCCGCGGCGCATGGTTTCTCCCCACCGTCTCACTCCTCCTGTCACTTTTCACCCTTTCACTGTTGTGTTACGGCTCCTTTAAAGCTTTCTTCTGTGGCTTTCCCAGGGCACAATCATTTCTGGCCCCCAAAGCATCTCCTCATCCTCTTTCTGTGCGTTTTTTTTAACCAAATGAAGTAGACCAGGAAGTCATACTTTGGGGCAGCAGAGTTTCCAGTCTAGTAGAATCACTGTATAGATATAGATGCTGATATATATGTTTGTGTATATATATATCAAACCAAATTTCTGATAGGAAAAGTATAGCTTTACGGATGGGGTGGGGGGGGGGGAGAGGAGCTTTTAGAAGACGGAGTCAGCGTTGGTTGGTGGATGGGAGGAGCCCGGGGCGGCCCAGGCTGCACCTTCGCACGTGGCCTGAGGCAGGGCGCCGGGCCCCGGCCACAGTGGAGGCAGGTGGCCCCAAAGGGAGCCGCTGCTCTCTCTGGGTCCCCAGCGACAAGGGCATAGATGAGTGAGGGGGGCAGCACATCAGAATGACCGGAATTTTCCATCCTGTTTTGCTTTGACCACATGTATTGAGCCGCAGCCTCTGATATTATATCACGTTTCCAAAAATGGTATCCATTAGGATGGAAAGAGAACGGATCTGTAGAAATGTTTACCTTTCAACTGCCCACAAATTCAGGACACTCTGGATAGAAAGCCTCACTCCCCAGAACGAGAGCAGGGAAGAGGAGGCCCGGTGAGGCTCGGTCACTGGTCCAAGGAACGCGGCTCCTCCCCAGGGCCATCTCGCCCAAATCTTTCTCTACCAGGTCATCTCAGCTCAGTTACCCTATGGAAGCCCTGGTCTGCTGTGTTCCTTCACTGTACGGTTTCTGTAATAAAAAGTGTTAATCCATGTTAATCTTTGTGAAAATTATTGCGTGCAACAGTATTTTCTCGTGTACCTCTTTTTCCTATGTGAATTGTCCCTCTTTTCTTTTTTTATTTATAAATGTCTACTTTTTTAAAAAGACAAACCAATGTGTTGTAGGCCTATATGTAACCTATCCCTTAGTCTCATATTATAGGTATGTTATAAGAATGGATATTTTACTTGGCTTTAGAATGTTTTACAAGAAAAATAATTCTTAACTGATCAAGTCCTTGCTACTAAAATGCTTGTGTTTTTCATCATGACGTCGTGTGCTTCTAAATTAATGATCATTTTCGTTGTAGAAAAATGGAGTGAATTTATATTAGTCTTGGAAACTAATAATAGCATTGTAAATTTATGAGATGATTTTAACAGAAAAAAAATTATAGAAGAATATAGTTATTTTAATTGTAATATTACTAACTGTAGGGTGAGAAAGGGGGGTCCCGTTGTGGTGAACTATGTTATAGCTTGTTACTCACAGTTTCTTTTTGATCATTTTTTCGGTCTCTGAGGTGAAACGAGTTATTAATTAAAATTTGTAAACTCACATATGCATATTGTATATGTGTAGCAATGTAATCACACTTTGTCTTGGAATTACATTAAACTGTTTGGAATCACTGTACACTCAGCCTGGCATGCTTGTTTATTCTAGAAACAGACCGGTTCTGAGGCTACAGGGGTTATCGTTACGAGCCACGTCTTTTGTAAGTTATTTAGCCCTCCGGAAAGTATTTAATACCTCTGAACGTGTTCACAACGCACCACTGCATTTAAAGTTTGCCACTGTGTGTGGTGGTAGAGGGCGAGCTTTGAGGTCGTTTCACTACCTGTTCCGGGGCAGCTGGGCCGAGGGCGGGGAGGGCGGGGAGCATCATGTTTTTTAAACATTATTGTTATTGTGGTAAAATCAGTACATAACATAAAATTTACCATTTTACCCACTTTAAAGTGTACTGTTAGAGGGACTTCCCTGGCATTCCAGTGGTTAAGACTCCAAGCTCCCAATGCAGGGGACACGGGTTCCATCCCTGGTCAGGGAACTAAGATCACGCATGCCATGGGGTGTGGCCAAATAATGAGGTGGGTGTCCCTTGCCCAGGTTCCCAACCCCTTGTGCATAATTCTCATTATGGCATACTGTCAACCTTTCTTTCCTGATTTTCCTCCCCCATGGAACCACAAAATCCTTGCAGGTAAGGATTTGTCTTTCATCTCTATTTCTAGGGCATCTGTTACCCTGCTGGGCAGAGTAGGAAGTCAAGAAATATTTGGATAAATGAACAAACTATTCAGCCCGTGTTATTGTCCAATCAACCCACCTTCCCGCCCTCCAAATTCCGTGTCTCCCAGAATTCAGGTAATACTAATAAACCCTAAATGCAGCCAAGGTTAAATGCAACTCAACCAAAATTCAAGTTCCATAAAAATCCATGCAAAAGATTTTGACAGAATTCGGAACGCTTCCAACATACTTTTTTTTTTTTTTTTTTTAAGTTAGAAGTGCACTGCCAGGGATCACAGTCCGTGGAAACGGAGAGAGAAGCAGACCCTAAATTCCAAGTGAGATAAGAGCGTGTCATCAGGGGAATGCAGTGCAGCTGTGTTTAAGGATCTCACCACCAGCGTCTCCAGAAAGTTATATAAATCTAAAGTGAAAAGACAAACTTATTGCTGTCAATATGTTCCTCCAAGCATATTCAGTACTGGGGAGATAAAAAAAAACAGATTCTTTCCTTGAACTGATAATGAACAGGAAGCAGAGTTCTAGACGCCCATAACAAGTGCCAAGGAGCCAAGGAGCCCCTAGAGGAGGGCCAAGCCACAGACAGATGGTGCTTTCACGCAGCAGCCAGCTCGGGACTCTGCACACTGGGGCTTTGGCTTTGGGGGGAGGTGCTCCCACGTCACCAAGCTCCCCTTGCTTTGGGGGCACGTTGTTGTGTAGTGGATGTCGTGTTCCAAACAGCCAGGTGTACTACATTTTTTTTGTGAGAGTCTGACTTACATGTTTTCTAACTCCTCCCTGGAATAGCTAAGCTTAAGCAAATATCAGTAAGTATAAAAGCAGAGAATACACTAAGAGCAAAGGGTAAATGTAACACTGGTGGGGTGGGTGTCCTCGTGACCTCTTCACTGTGTTCAGTCCCTCCCTTCTGCCAGTACTCAGCTTTAACGAAGGCGCCTCGGACCCTCTCTCCCCAACCTGGCACGCTTTAGGTCCAACTTGGTCCATGCAAACGGCCTCCAATAGATCTTCCTTAGAAGATCTATTTTCCTTACACTGCCTGGCACTGCTTGAGGATGAGAAAAAACCCACTGTTCAGCAACAACCCTAATCCTCACTCCATAGGGAAGAAACAGCCAGGAGCGAGATAGTCCTCCAGTTCTGTGAGGCTGAAACGGTGCGTGATGAGTCAAATCCACTCCACCTGCCTTCACTAATCAAGGTCGCTTTAACGCTTGCATGTCCTCCAAGCCGCGTGTAGCCTGAACAGTAAGATCTTTGCCCGAGTTGTTTTCTAGGAACTTGGGGTTGCAGCTGCGTCTAGTTCAGCTTAGCCAGTTAAAACTGGATAGGACCAGCGACCCTCCAGCTGGGCACCTGCAGAGACCCGTAGCTCAGTTACGCCTGCGCCTGCGCCTGCGCCTGTGCAGAACCATGATTCCCGCACCTTTCTCCAGTCACTCTTCCCCGTGCGCCCACGCTTAGGACCACCCTGCTTCTTTATTCGTCATCCCGTGAATACCCCAAGCCCCTCGGCTTTGGGGAGGCAGGTTTGAGATCTGAAATTATTGTCCCATATTCTCTGCTCGGCTGCCTTGCGAAGAACCCTCTTTGCTGTGAACTTCGGCGTCTCAGCGTTTTGGCTGGCTGTGCGACAGCAAGACAAGGTTGGTTTGGTAAGGAGGCCATCTAATTCCCATTATTATTATTATTTTTTAAAGCAGCTTGGGTACACTTTATTTTTTATTTTTTTGGCTGCGTTGGTCTTCGTTGCTGCGCGTGGGCTTTCTCTAGTTGTGGCGAGCGGGGGGGCTACTCTTTGTTGCGGTGCGTGGGCTTCTCCCTGCGGTGGCTTCTCTTATTGCGGAGCACGGCCTCTAGGCGTGCGGGCTTCAGTAGCTGTGGCGTGTGGGCTCAGTAGTCGTGGCACGTGGGCTTAGTAGTTGTGTTTCGTGGGCTCTAGAGCACAGGCTCGGTAGTTGTGGCGCACGGGCTTAGTTGCTCCACAGCACGTGAGATCTTCCCGGACCAGGGATCAAACCGGTGTCCCCTGCATTGGTAGGCGGATTCTTATCCACTGCGCCACCAGGGAAGTCCTAATTCCCATTCTTTTTTTTTTTTTTTTTATTAATAGCTACTTTATTTATTTATTTATTTATGGCTGTGTTGGGTCTTCGTTTCGTGCGAGGGCTTTCTCTAGTTGCGGCAAGCGGGGGCCACTCTTCATCGTGGTGCGGGGGCCACTCTTCATCGCAGTGCGTGGGCCTCTCACTATCGCGGCCCCTCCCGTTGCGGGGCACAGGCTCCAGACGCGCAGACTCAGCAGTTGTGGCTCACGGGCCCAGCTGCTCCGCGGCATGTGAGATCCTCCCAGACCAGGGCTCGAACCCGTGTCCCCTGCATTAGCAGACAGATTCTCAACCACTGCGCCACCAGGGAAGCCCTAATTCCCATTCTTAAGTGCTTTCTTTACACGCGCTGATCTATAGATGTGGTCTCTTCTACTGAGACACTTTGCATTTGACAGCACTTGTAAAACAACACTGGAGTGCAGATACCCTGTCAGTAAATCACTTGATATCTGCTTCTATGTCTTTTTGTGTTCTGTTTCGATGCCTTCTTATGTCATTGCCATGGCTCTCAGACTCTTTATCTGCTGCAGACTAAGCCCGTGGACCAGGCTGCTTATAAGCGAACAAATTACCCATTAATAAAAGCCAGAACCAGAAGGAAAAAGTGGATGCTTGGAGGAAACCCTTCTAAGGGGGAAAAGATTGCCACAGGTCTTAAGATTGCACAGGCCAGTGAGGCAGTAGGAGAGAAAGCATTATCCATAGCAGAGCGATTCAGAGCATGGCTTTGGAGTCAGCTATATTGGGGTTCAATTTGAGGCTGTGTTGTTTATGACCGTAAAAGCTGGGAGATCACTTAACCTCTTAAGCCTCAGTTTTCTTATCTGTAAAATGGGGATAATGCCACATGTGGCAAGGACTGGGTGGATATTCCCCATAGCCATTTCCTGTTCTTGCTGAGTACAGAGCTAGATTATATTTCCTAGCTTTCTTTGCAGTTAAATATAGCCAGACCTGACCCCTAAAACAAAACTCACATACTTTGATCCACACTCTTTCCCCTCAATTTCTGCCCATATGTGGAAGAGCTGATGAAGGACTCTGATGAAGAAGCCCAGATCAGTGAATGATTTCATGGCCTCCTAATAAAACCACATTGGACAAAACCACAAAAAGTAAGAAAGAAATCTTTTTATTATATTTAAGCCACTGAAATTTTAGGATTTGTTATACAGCAATTAGCCTACCCTGACTAATGTAGACATTAGTTCCTGAAAGTGAGGTACGGCTGTAGCAAACAGCTAAAATAAAATACATGGCATTGGCTTAGCAGCTGGGCAGAGAAATAAGGAAATTGATTTCAGGAGCTGGAATCATGGTGGCCCATGTTATGCTTTAATAAAAACATTGGATACACATGCAATTAAAAACCCTGTTCAGTCTGCCAAAAAATCTAGAACTAACAAGCCAGTCTGTAAGATTACAGGATAAAAGATCAGTGTACAAAAATTGATTCCGTTTCTTTTTTTTTTTTTTTTAATATTTATTTATTTATGGCTGCATTGGGTCTTCATTGCTGCGCACGGGCTTTCTCTAGTTGTAGTGAGCGGGGGCTACTCTTCATTGCAGTGCACGGGCTTCTCATTGCGGTGGTTTCTCTTCTTGTGGAGCATGGGCTCTAGGCACGTGGGCTTCAGTAGTTGTGGCTCTCAGGCTCTAGAGCACAGGCTCAGTAGTTGTGGTGCACGGACTCAGTAGTTGTGGCACATGGGCTTAGTTGCTCCGCAGCATGTGGGATCTTCCCGGACCAGGGCTCGAACCCGTGTCCCCTGCATTGGCAGGCGGATTCTTAACCACTGCGCCACCAGGGAAGCCCCGATTCCGTTTCTTTTGATAGAATTTTTAAAGGTTGCATTCTGGGGCTTCCCTGGTGGCGCAGTGGTTAAGAATCCGCCTGCCAATGCAGGGGACACGGGTTCGAGCCCTGGTCCGGGAAGATCCCACATGCTGCGGAGCAACTAAGCCCATGTGCCACAACTACTGAGCCTGCGCTCTAGACCCCACAAGCCACAACTACTGAGCCCATGTGCCACAACTACTGAAGCCTGCACACCCAGAGCCCATGCTCTGCAACAAGAGAAGCCACCTTAATGAGAGGCCTGTGCAGCACAACGAAGAGTAGCCCCCGCTCGCTGCAACAAAAAAAAAGAAAGCCCGCACGCAGCAACGAAGACCCAACGCAGCCAAAAATAAATAAATAAATAAATAATTTTTTAATTAAAAATAAAATATATATATATAAAGGTTACATTCCATTTACAGTCATTACAAAATATTGGCTATATTCCCCGTGTCATAAAATACATCCTTGTAGCCTATCTCACACCCAATAGTTTGTACCTCCCACTCCCCTACCCCTAGGGTGCCCCTCCCCCTCCTCTCCCCACTGGTAGCCATTACCAGTGTTTGTCCTCTATATCTGTGAGTCTGCTTCTTTTTTGTTATATTCACTAGTTTGTTGTATTTAGATTCCACATATAAGTGATATCACACAGTATTTATTTCTCTGTCTGACTTATTTCACTTAGCATAATGCACTCCAAGTCCATCCAAGTTGCTGCAAATGGCAAAATTTATTCTTTTTTGTGGCCGTGTAATATTCCATTGCATATATATACCACATCTTCTTTACCCATTCATCTGTTGATGGACATTTAGGTTGCGTCCATGTCTTGGCTATCGTAAATAGTGCTGCTATGAACATTGGGGTGCATTTATCTTTTCGAATTAGTGTTTTTGTTTTTGTTGGATATATACCCAGCAGTGGGATTGCTGGATCATATAGTAGCTCTATTTTTAGTTTAAGGAACCTCCATACTGTTTTCCAAAGTAGCTGCACCAATTTACATTCTCACCAACAGTGTATGAGGGTTCTCTTTTCACCACATACTTGCCGACATTTGTTATTTGTGTTCTTTTTGAGGATAGCCATTCTGATCAGTGTGAGGTGATAGCTCGTTGTGGTTTTGATTTGCATTTCCCTGATGATTAGTGATGTTAAGCACCTTTTCCTATGCCTCTTGACCATCTGCATTTACTCTTTGGAGAAATGTCTATTCAGTTATTCTGCCCATTTTTTTAATCAGGTTGTTTGGTTTTTTTGATGTTGCTGTTTTGTATGAGCTGTTCATATATTTTGGATATTTATGAGCTATTTATATATGTTGGATATTAATTTCTTATTGGTCATATCATTTTCATATTTTCTCCCATTCGGTGGCTCATCTTTTTGTTTGGTTGACAGTTTCCTTTGCTGTGCAAAAGCTTTTAAGTTTAATTAGACTTCACTTGCTTATTTTTTATTTCCTTTACTTTAGGAGACAGATCCAAAAAAATATTGCTGCTATTTATGTCAAAGAGTGTTCTGCCTATGTTTTTCCTCTAGGAGTTTTATAGTATCCCATCTTACATTTAGATCTTTAATCCATTTGGAGTTTGTTTTTGTACATGGTGTTAGAGAATGTTCTAATTTCATACTTTTACATGCAGCTGTCCAGTTTTCCCAGCACCACTTATTGAAGAGACTATCTTTTCTCCATTGTGTATTCTTGCCTCTTTTGTCGTAGATTAATTGACCATATGACCATAAGGGCATAGGTTTATTTCTGGGCTCTCTATCCTGTTCCATTGATCTATGTGTCTGTTTTTGTGCCAGTACCATACTGTTTTGATTACTGTAGCTTTGTAGTATAGTCTGAAGTCGGGGCGCATGATCCCTCTAGCTCTGTTCTTCCTTCTCAAAGTTGTTTTGGCTAATTGGGGTCTTTTGTGTTTCCATATAAATTTTGAAGTTATTTGTTCTAGTTCTGTGAAAAATACCATTGGTATTTTGTTAGCGACTGCATCAAATCTGTAGATTGCCTTGGGTAGTATGGTGATTTTAACAATATTCATTCTTTATACTAGCAACAAACAAACTATAAAATTTTTTTAAAAATTTATCTACAGTAGCATAAAAAATAAAAATATTTAAATAATTTAACAAAATATACGCAAAAACTCTACCCTTAAAACTTGTAAAATGTTGCTGAAATTTTTAAAAACTTAAATGCAGGGAGCTACTTCAGTCATTGACTGGAAGAGTCAAATTGCTAAAAAGTCATAGTTCATCAAATTGATTTGTAAAATTGATCAAAAGACAAAAAACTTGAGCATTAGACCTGTGTGACAATCTCAAACAGCCTTAATTGGAGTCCTGGAAGGAGAGAAAAGAGTTTGGCAGGTGAAATATTTAGAGACAAAGGTGATGAATCTTCCAAAATTGATGAAAACCCTCAACTTTAAGAATCAAGAATCTCATGTATCCAAGCATACAGCTGGAAGTTATTTCTCAGCCTTCCATGACTGTCCTGGCCAATGGACTGGATGGAATGTGTGCCACCTCCAGGCCTGGCCCCTGTCTAGTCTAGGGTAAGATATGCTATGATCACAACAAACCCAAAACCTCAGAGACTTTCCAGGAAATTTCTCCCCCACACACTGACTTAGTATCCCAGGATGCTTCAGTCTTATGGAGCCTCCAAATCAAAAAATCACGACTGGGGAGAGGGAGAATATGGAGGAGTATGCACTGGTTCGTAAATGTTTCCACCTGGAAATGACATCTGTCACTTTTCCATGGTTAAAGCTCTGATGTCACCTGACACCTACCTTCAAACAGACCAGGAAATACAGTCCTTCCATGTACCTAGAATGAGAGGAAAGGAAAAATTCTCGGTGCATGGCAGCCACATCTACCACATTTCCTAAAACACATCCTGTGTGAGCCTCTATGTTCAAAGACCCTGGATGGAGCAATGCTTTTTCCTGTCACTGACCTGCATTAGTCTGCGGTGCAAGCCAGAAAGGGATCTTTTCTTGGGTAGGCCTCTGAAATGCGGGTATTACAAAAGCTAGCATGCTCTAAGACCCTACTCAATTTACAACATAGTGAAACAGATGATAATTTTTTTTATAATAAATTTATTTATTTTATTTTTGGCTGTGTTGGGTCTTCATTGCTGTATGCGAGCTTTTTTCTAGTTGCGGCGAGCGGGGGCTACTCTTTGTTGCGGTGCGCAGGCTTCTCATTGCAGTGGCTTCTCTTGTTGTGGAGCACGGGCTCTACGCGCGAGGGCTTCAGTAGTTGTGGCACGTGGGCTCAGTAGTTGTGGCTCATGGGCCCTAGAGCACAGGCTCAGTAGTTGCGGCGCACAGGCTTAGCTGCTCCGCGGCATGTGGGATCTTCCCGGACCAGGGCTTGAACGCGTGTCCCCTGCATTGGCAGGCGGATTCTTAACCACTGCGCCACCAGGGAAGCCCAAGATGATAATTTTTAAGCACTTACTATGGGCCAGGCCCTTTGTGTGAATGGCTGGCCCTAATAGGCTCTTAACTAGTGTTCATTGTTATTACAATTTTGTCTTAGATGTGTATGTCTTTATTCAAATGGATTCTGTGCTCTAGACTGCAGGACCCTAAAGCACATTGCAAAGCAGTTGAGCATCTTGTCTTTTTCCCTAAAACACCTGCAAGTTTTCATACTTTTTGTGGGCAGCTGGGCTGGCAGTACAGATTTCTGAGATCAGAGACAGCATGGTGTAGAAGGAGCACTTGAACTAGGAGTCAAGATCAGTTTAGGTCAACACATGTTTATTGAGCACCTTTAGTATGTACCAGGCGCTAGAGAAAAAAGCGTGAGAGTGGATCCCTGCCCTCTAGGGGCTTACACTTCTGCGTGGATGGTGGACAGGTAAACAAATAAAGCATGATACGTGCAATAATAGTATCAACAACGAACAGAGGAGCCACAAGACCTGAGATCTAGCTCTGCCACTAGATGCGTGACCTTGGACGTGTTATTTAACCTCTCGGGGTCTCATGGATAGTGAGAATGGGGTCGATAATTTCTAATCCCTGAAATTCTAACATCTACAGTTCTCAAAACCCTGTGAGGTAGGCAGGGCAGGCACGATTTCTACTTTATGTTAGAGGTGAAGCCTGGGGTCGGGGAGGTTGAGCACAGCAGCCTGAGCTACACATCTGCTTGCTGGTAGAGCTGGCGCCAGACTAGACTCGGGCAGATCTTCTGAGTCAGGCCAAGTGTGTATCCACTCCAGGCTGAGACGTGGGATCTCTGATGGGCACGGCAGGAGGTTTTCTGGATGACCCCTGTTTGAATCTCATACTTGCTCCCGGTTTGGAGTTCTTTACGGACTAAGGAAAGAGCAGTTCCCTCCTCTACCCCCACCCCCTCCTGGTGTAAGTACACAGCAGACTGTGGGCATTTCTGAAAACCAGGTCGTCTTTCACAAACAGCACAGTGATACTAGCATAATTATCCTGGTGACCACAGGAATCTTCAGCCGCCAGCCCCAGTCACTGAGGGAAACCCTCCCCGGGCCTGGTTTCCACTCAGCCAGCTCCTCGCCCTCGCCAGCTGGGCTCTGTGTAGGTGCAGAATATGTTCTGGAGGCGAAGGCAGCTCTCCCTCACGGCCCGGGTGCTCCCTGTCACCTCCACTCAGCCCGCCCAGTATCTACACGCTTAGGGAATGTGAGCGAGCTAACTTAGCTGAAGCAAAACAAACTAAAGAGTGCATCTTGCCGGGCCTCTAAAATCATGCCACGCCCACCAAACCCAAAAAGACGAGCCTCTTATGATGGCCGGCCACTGCTGTCTCCCACCATGGCAAAGAGTTTCAGAGATGACATTTGGGGGCAATCTTATTGTCATATACAACAATTTTTTTTGAGCACATGCTATGTGTGCTACAAAGAGGCCAGTGACACATAATCCCTGCTCTCCAGGGGCTTATAATCAGATGCCAAGAGCGCTCAGATGACTTTAGAGATGAGTCACAGATGAAAACTTCCGACAGACTCCGGTGGTGTGAAAGGCTCAGTCTTAAGTGCTGGAGGTGTTGGGGTGAGGGAGTGGTCACTGAGGGCTGCTGCTGTCCTAGAAGGAGTCCCAGGGAGCTCGAGCTGGGCCTTGAAGGGAGAGAGGACGGAAGTCAGTATTTGCATTACCCCCTCCCTATGGGAAATTCACCTGAAAACCATACGACGACGATAAAAGTGCACAGGGAAAAAATCGCCTGTGGGCGCCCCACGTCCTCTCCCAAGGTGGCCCCTTCCACCCCTCCTCCCCTTCCGCCACCTCCTAGGCCTGTGATGTACAGCAGTAGAGCAAGTCCCTTAACTGCCCTGAGCCTGCTTCCTGATCTGTAAGGTTGTAGGAGGATCTACTAAGCAAACACTAGTGAAACCCACCAGCATGGCAACAAACGCTACCTCCCAGTGAGTCCTCCTGAAAAAAACCCCCGTCCCTCCATCTTCACAAAGGACGACTGAGGGTGACCTGGTGTGCGTGCTCCAGCCTCCTACCCACGTCCTGCCGGCTCCAGGGGCTGCGCCAAGGACAGGGCTGCCGTGCGGGTTCAAATTCACCCAGGGCACAGCCGCCCAGGCTCCCAGCCAAGCATCTTCTCAACTCCAGGGCAGTGGCCTCAGAAGCGAAAATCTTCCAAAGGGGCTGAGGAGTGGGGCTGGAGGAAGGGTGGTCCCTTGTGCCTGCCCCCAACACATCCTCCCACCCCCCACCGTGGGGGAGCCAGCTCGAGCTCCAAGCTCCAAGCTCCGAGCTCCGAAACCAGCAGAGCGTCCGGCCTCCGTGCTGCCACCTGTGGCCGCCGGCCCCAACTGCACCCGACTCCGCGGCCCCGCCCACCCAGCCTGGCTCCGCCCACGTGGGAGGTGCGCCTGCCTCGTTGGTTTATAACCTTTGGAAGAATTCTCAACATTTCTGAAGTTTGGCGTGCCTGTGTTTTGTTTTGGTCTTCTGTTTCCATTCTCGTAGGAGCCGATAAGAGAGCTCTTAAAGCACCCATGACCTTGGGTCAGAGTTCCTCTTAGCTTTACCGGATGTAGAATTGTTGTGCGGTCCCAGGGCAAGCCCAAGGCTAGAGAGCTCATCTGCCAGTGTGCCTTGAGGCAGCAGGCTGTGGATATTGAATGAGAACTAAGATCCCAGTGGCCCGGGTTCCTCGTTCCCTGCCCTCCCACACTGCTTCCTCCCCACCCACCTCGTGGCGCCCTTCTTCCCACCGGCACCCGCAGGACAGGATGAGAGCACAGCCCTACTTCTCCCCGTCCAGGACCAGTTTTGTCACCCGTGGCAGCATTACCTGCCTCAGGGTCTTTCTGAGAGAATTAAATGAGGCGCCACGTGGAAAGCAACGAGACCATCTTTGAGGGGAAGATACTGGTGAGAACTGGTGTGAGGGAGAGACGCCCTCCCACTTACCACCCCGACCCCTGACCAACCCAAGCAGCAGTAGCGGCAGCTGACCACTTTCTCAATCCCCAGCCCCTCAACACACTTCCCCACAGGGGCTGGGAAGGCGGTGGGCTCCTGCCCTCCCTCCACAGGCCACACCGAATTCCCTTAGCTTCTTTACTGCATGCTCAGGTTCCACGCTGGCTTCCCCATAAAGATAAAATAGGAAACCACAAAATACCCATATTTTACTAAGTACCTGGAAAGCTTTCAAGAAGGTCAACGAAACCAAGCTGACAGTTTTGTCTGAAAACTGACAGTAAAAGGACTGAGCGGAGCAGAGCAGGACCTGTTTCCCTGTGAGCCACTTTCTGAAGATGGGCCGGGACCCGGAGTCACACACGCGGCTCCCAGGCAGGCTGGCTGTATGTCACCCGGCCACAGCTTGCTCTGGGCTCCACGTGTGTGCGTTGGAGAGGGTGGCACTGGCAGCCCCCATAGGCCCAGGGGAACCACCAGCCTCCCCCCACCCCCGCCCCGTCCCCGCCTCCTCTCCAGGCAGACCAGGGGGGAACAGGAAGGGGCCCCAGCACCTGCACAGACTCTTAACCGGCCCAACGTGAATATCATCTCTTCTCCGTGGCTCATTCTCCTGCCTTCTTCACCCCATCTTCCCCTAAGGCAGAATAAGCCATCCCTCAACTGTGTTCCAGAATGTTCTGGTGCTTTCCAAGCTGTTTCCTCTGCTCCCTGTGTGCTCCTTGGGGGATAAAGCTGTCGCTCCCCATGCCTAGTGTGGTGTCTGGCACGAGGTAGGTGTGAATCAATGTTTCTCACGCTGAGTTTAATAGTAATGGAGGAACCAGATGGAGCGCACCCCTCGGACATCTAAGAATAACTCAGTGGCCTGGCAACATTAAATGGTGCCCTGAGGCCACACAGTGTGTTTCTGGCCTGGGTTCCTACACATGCCGCCTGCCACGCCGGTGCCTCTTGGTGGTGTCCCTCCAAGGACGGGCACTCAGAGACATGCCCCTCCCCCAAGCCATGATCCTGGAACAAATGGCAGCCGACTTCTCTGGACGCCAGTCATCTCTTTAGTCCATCAGTGACCAACACGGCAGCACCACGGACACAGCAGGGGCCTGCCTGAGACCCCGGGCGAGGCAAGGACGGTGGATGCTGGGCCCAGGTGAGGGGGGCTTCCCTTCCGGCCTCCCCAGCAGCCAGGAGAGAGATGCGTGGGGAGGGGGCCCGTCTGTGTGGACAGTGCCGCAGCCCGTCAGCCTCCAGAGGAGGGAGTGTTCCAGGGTAGGGCCAGGGAGGGACTTGATGGGTGACTAAGGGTGGACCTGAATTTAAGTGGGGGCCGTGTGCCCTCGTGGGCATGCGTGAGCGTGTCAGTGTGCATGTGTGGCTGGGGACAGGTGCCTGCCGTACTGCTGACTCATGGAATTTGACTGCTGAGCCACAGGACCTGCCTGGGGCCAAGGAGACCAGGGACCGAGACTCTGGGGCCTGGGAGAGCGCCCAGGGGCGGAAGGCACCCTCCTCACCGCTTCGCTTGGAGACGAGCCCGGGGCTGGCAGGTCTCGGAGGCTGGCTGCAGGGCCGCCTCTGGCCTCACCCACCTCATGTGTAGGCCATCTTGCTGCACACCCAGGGCCGGGTCATCAAACACTCCGTCGACACCAGCCTGGTGGGCTCCACGAAGACGCACTCCCCCGGGCCCGAGATGGGGAATCTGTGGCGGCGAGAGAAGAGACCAGGCACTCACGACCTGGCAGACGCGGCCCGTCACTGGGCAGCCCCGGAGGCCCTGTAACTCGTCCTTCCCTCGGGAGCGGCCTTCCGGGACAGTCGGCCCCCACAGACCCCGCTTGCGTGGCTCCCGTCGCCTCCAGAGAGTGCCTCACGGCTCCAGCCCCCGGTGATGCCCACGGATGTTTCCTGGACGCACCCTGCACTCCTCCATCCGGCTTTGCCATCCCGTCGGGCTCAGCTCACTCATCCCAGGAACCCGGGGCCCTGTCTAGGACCACCCTCCACCCACCCACCTTCCCCACAGCGCCCTGCCTGCACCTCCTGTATCTAGCACCGGGGGAGTTCTCCCTGCCTAAAATCATCCCTTTTGAATCTCAGCACTTCTTCTTCACCTCATTTGGTCACCCTGACCTGAGCCCCCTGCCAAGGCTGGAGCTGGGGTCTCAGAGGGCATCAGAAGGACCCCAAGAGGGAGTAGGGGGGCCAGGACCACCTCGATGTCAGAGAAGCGTGGCCCCAAGACCTGCTGGTTGCCAGGTAATCAGCGCTCTGGGGACCCCAGCCTCCAGGGCTCCCTGGGTTCCGGGAGCAGGAAGCTTCCAGAAGGGGAGAGGTGGGAGCAGCAAGGGCAAGACTTTCTCAGCAGCTCTAAGAACAGGTCTGGGATGAGGGCAGGACAAGGAAAGAGAAGGAAAAAAAAAAAAAAAAAAGAAAACAAAGAAGAGGCAGTGAGTGAGGACAAAGACAGGTGCAGGAGACGGGGAGAAGCCGGCACAGGGAAGGAGTTGTCACGGGCCGCAGTTCACGTCAGGTCAGCAGCTGTGCCCCCGCCCGGCTCCTCGGGCCTAGTCCTCCAGCCTTAGAGTCTACATCAGAAGCTGAGGCTCTTACACCCCTGTGTGTGCTGCTCTGCACCTCCCTAAGCCTAAACTGCCCCTACACCCATGACTGCTGCCACCGTCGCCCCACAAACAGTCCCTGGCTTTGCACACCCACCAACCCATCACACACTGCCCACCACACCACTTGGGCCACACAAATAATACCACCACTGCACACACCACCGACACCCTCCAGAGGTGTTTTCTCTAAGGGAACCCTCCTGGTGCCCAGGGTTCAGATCCCCTTTCTCCCACAGTGACAATGTTTAGGTGGCACGTGGCTGCCCAGAACAGAGGCCCCACCTCCCACCCTCCCTTGCAGTCAGGTGTGGCCGTGAAGCTAAGTTCTGGCCAACGCACAGGGATGTCCAGGGCACGTCCTCCCTTCCCCTGAGCCACACTGAGCCGTGCAGATGGACTGGGGAGCCACAAGATGGAAAGAGCCCGGGCCCTTTCCAGCAGCAGGAAGATCTGTTGCCTACGTGGAGCAGGGCCACCAAACCAGGCTGGACTTTACCAGGCAGAGAGTAGTAAAGCCATTATCATGACTGGGTCTCTGTCTCACACCCCTGACCCTAGAGGTGAGTGGCTCCAGCTAGCACAAAACCAGGTTCTTCAGGAGGTGCGGCTGGGAGGCTATGGCTTCCCCGGTCTAAGCTCGTTGGCCAGAAGATGAAGCCTCAGCTCACGTGTCCGGGTCAAACGGGTCCCCGTTGACCCAGTGGAATTCGTCCCCCACTCTGCGCAGACCAATCCAGGGCTCCCTCCTTGTGAACTTGAACATGAATTCCTGTACCAAGGAAAGAGGGAAACCTCAGAGTCAGGTGCGGTCTCCTGACTGCTCACACATCCCCAGACTAACCTCAGCTTGGAAGACTGGCTCCCAAGATGTGTAGACACGGAGAGGGTGACACCTCACTGCATCCCGAGAGTGAGGAGCTGGGGTTACAGACACCCTGCACTCACATGGAGCTGCCTGCAATGGCCTCCAAGGGACCCGGGCTCTGGGAGTGCACCACTGGGCCAGGAAGCCTGGAACAGGGTTTGTCTCCTAGCTCAGTGGGCCAGCATGCCTGCGTTCCTCATTTTCAGGAAGCCTGGAATTGCCTACTTGATGGATTATCTGGGACACGTCTCAAAGCTCAGGCTGGATGTCCTTCTACCCGCATATTCCTGGGCCTTTCTCTGCCTAAAGGAGCTATCAGACTGTGTATCAGAGACAAACAGAAGTGACTTTTAGATTTTCTGCTATTTTGGATTGCGTGAACTGTTGCCCTCAAAACCCAAAATGGCCAAGAGACCCACTAATGTTGTTTCTTTCACATTTCTATTGATATAACTGTTTGGGGTGTTAAATGAGAGATCAGGCCCTGATTTGGACTAGTAGAAGAAGCCAGCGCGATTTTTCATTTCACAAGTGTGGGTATAATTTGTAATGCTCACGCTTCAATACTGAGTCGAGCTCAGCAAACCAGCCTTGGGTGGACATAGTTGGCCTTGACAATAGCAGTGGAAACAAGAGCCCCTCGTGGGCCTGCTCAGACCCCATGGAGCCCACCTGCACCCCCCACCCCAGGCTGTTCTCTGGAAGCGGGTTACGGGGGACACCAGGTCCTTGGGGCATGGCTCTCCCCGAAGGTCCCCGCCCCACATACACGCACCAGCTCCTTCTGGCTCTGGACCACAGCCAGCGCGGCCCCGTGGCCGTGACAGTACTGCCTGCCCGTGTTCCAGTCTCTCGGTTCCTCAGAAAAGAAGTAGCATTTCCTTCCGTAGAGCAGCCAGTCCTCCGGGCAGGGCGCCTCGCACTTGATGCAGCCCTTGGAAGCTGCAGGGAAGAGGAGCGGCTCGGTATCCACCAGCACAGCGGGCCTCTGTCCGGCCCCCCGAGGATCCCACTCTGCTCCCTGCCACTCCCTCCACCTGCCTCCACTTTGGTGCCCATCAGCCACATGCCTCGGGGGAGCGCCTGTCACAGGGCCTGGCAGGTAAAAGGCTGGTGACTAAATGAGTAAGGAATTGGGGAGACCGGCAGGGACACCGCCCCGAGGGGAAGTGACAGCAGGTTAGGCCCCTGGGTTAAGCTCTCCTCTGTCTCCCCGAACTCCCCGAGGCGTGGAAACCGAGAAACTCGGACTTGGAAAGGACCTGGGGACCACGCGTCCTCTCTCTCCAGCCTGGGTGGGAACCATCGGCGGGCTCGATGGGCCTGCTCTCATTGGCCACACCCTCATCAGCTAACACTGCTGAACTGCTGGAAAGATCCTTTGCAATTCTGAGTCCCAACCTGCCTTCCCATGACCTGGAACCTGTGGGTCCAGGATCTGCCTCTGGAGTGACCCGGACAGACCTGGTCTGTCTTCCACCTCCTACTGCCTCCCCTCTTCCAGGATTGAACAGACACCGTCCCTTCCACAATCCCTTGCAGGGGGTGCCCTCCAGACCCTTCTCCATCCTGCCTGGCTCAGTACGGTGTGCCCACATCACCAGTAAAATGCTGCCACCAGAACAGGCTGGGACACGTCAGCTGTGGTCCACCACCCAGCAGCGATCACCGTACCCCTTCCAGCTGCTGTGGGCTTTCCAGTCTTCAGATAACTCCAATGAGAAGAATCTGTGGGTATGTGCCTATGTGCACTTTTCTGGGAAGGAGGCCCAGAACTTCCATGAGATTCTCTAAGACTCCTCGCCAAAAGGAATTCAGCCATACTCTTCAACTATTTTCCTATGATCTCTTTCTAAGCCAGGTCTCCCCTGTCCAGAACATGTGTAAATCACATTTAAATCCAAATGCAGGATCTTGTGTTTATTTCTTCCACAGTCATCTCATTCACATTGGCTCATTTGAGTTTCTGAAGATAAATTTTAATCTTGGTTTCTTTTTCATCTGTCATATTGAGCATCCCTCTTTGAATTGTTTCACCTGCAAATTCCATAAGCATATTTTTTTGTTTATTCTCATACAAGAGACTGTAGACCAGGACAGAGCCAAGAACAAGTCCATGGTACTCAAGCCCCCAAGGGAGCTACCACCACACCAACACCAATTAATTAATGGGCACCCTGGCATTCCTGCTCAATGAGCTACAGGCCCACTTAGACTTACTGGCCATGCTTTCCCACGAGGATCTCCAGGGACTCTGTTGTGTTTTACTGCAATCTCAATATGCTATGTTTACACATTGCCCTGTCCTCCCAACCTAGCAATAGAACAATTTGTAACAATCAGTCTAGGTGAATCCAAGCTGACCCCAGTGGTCACCACATTCTTTGCTAAGCACTCACAACTCCTTGCTTAGCCTGCATGCCCTACAAGTGAGGGTTTGGTAGGAATTGATGTTATCAGTGGATTTTCCTCCCATTTTGAGGTCTCAGGGCGCTTCTCAAAGATTAAAGACAGAGGTCCTGAAGTCACTTTGCAAACCCTTCAGAAGCCATGACGTACTTTGACTTGAATCCATTAAAAGCAGCAAATCCCAGGGTCATATAGCCTCACCTCCCTTACTTAGTAGCAGTTTCCTCTTTTGCAGTCCTCCTTCAACCCTTTCAGTCCTACCTGCCACTCCGTGTTTTTCAGGCCTCTCCCCCTTGGAATGCTCTGGTCCCTCTACCTCCTGCTCTCTAGGAAACTGTTCATTCTTCAGGGATTAGCACATGTGTCCCCCACCTCCGGGAAGCCCCCAGGCAGTAACACCTCTATCACTGGACAGGGAAGTTGATGTCATACATTTCAAAAGATCTCCAGCACTTAGCCCAGGGCCTAACACACAGCCGGGCTCAATAAATGTTTGTTGAGTGAGTGAATGAGATCTTTAAGGCCCTTAACCCCAAACCATCTCCTTCAAGAAGCATTATGTGACTACCACACACCAAGTTTGTTCCGCGTTCCCGAAGCATTTTTGTGATCGTACCTAAGTTAACATCTCCACTTCCGCTGCATGGCTTAGCAAAGAGGACGCGTACGGTCGATGTGTGAATGTACTATTTTAGGCTAAAATCTCATCTAGAACCAACTCTCTATTTCCTATTTACTTTGACCCCACAGAATTGGCGGTATGTCTGGAACCTTTCTTTACCTAATCAGACATGCTTTTGACAAGGTGTGTAGGAACTGAACCGCATAAATGCTCTGACATCCATGCTCACCCAATATGCTCATCACCACCAGGATGGCGAACAGAAGCACTGCGATGGCCCCCAGCAGGAGACGCGTGGTGGTGTCTGAGGAGAGAGAAAGGGGTTGATTACCTGGCACGTCCCCGCCACCCACCCCCACCTCCAGCCCCAAGTCCTGATAGTGAGAAACTCTGGGGCTGTGTTTGAACAAGCCCTCCAGGAGATTCTGATGCTGAAGTCTGAGGTGCCGTTCGAAAGCACGGGTCTGTCTGATTCTGCGATCCCCCTGCTTAAAAACCCTGCCTCCGGGGCTACGCACTTGAACTCCTTCTGTGGCTGTCGGAGCTTTCCAATCTTTCATCTCCTGCTGCTTCTCTACCTCATCCCTGGTTTCAGCCAGACGGACTCCTTGAAATACCCGAGTCCGTCAGAGGCAAAGAATATACAAATCAATTTTCACTGCAAAGTAAAGGAGCTGTTACAGTGGAGGATTGCTGGACTGAATGTCAATATTATGACATAGTATGAGTGTGTTTCATGTTTGGTAATTGCAATCATTGTTGCTTTTGTTGTGGTCATCCATGTACAATGCTTGGTGTCAGTCTATTTATCTCTTGTAAAAATAAAATACAGTGTGTGTGTGTGAAAAAAAAAAAAAAGAAATACCCGAGTCCGTCCTCACAGCCCTTCAGCTGGGTCTTTGCTCTCAAATTTCTCCTCCTCCACTGCAGTCTCTTGAAATCCTGCCCCACACCCTCCAATCTCTCCACGAAAGCTTTCCTGATCCTCTGCCTTCTCCCTTTTAAATTTATATTTATTGTTCTCACCTAAAATTTTAATTTGATGTTTAAGGAAAGAACCCTTTTAGACTTCAGACACAGGGTCTTTGAAAGTTTTTTTGTGATAAAATATACATAACATAAAAGTTACCATCTTAACCATTTTTAAGTGTGCAATTTGTGGCATTAATTATATTCACAATGTTGTGCGCTGTGAATTTGCAAAATTCCACTGTCTATTTGCAAAATGTTTTCATTACCCCAAACAGAAACTCTGTACCAATTAAGCATTAACGCCTCATTCCCACCTCCCTCCAGCCCCTGATAACCTCTAATCTACTCTCTGTTCTATAAATTCACCTATTCTAGGAACCTCATGTAAGTGGAATCATGCAATATCTGTCCTTTTGGGTCTGACTTCTTTCACTTAACATAATGTTTTCAAGGTTCATCCATGTTGTAGCACATACCAGAATTTCATTCCTTTTTATGGCTGAATAATATTCCATTGTATAATTATATACATTTTGTTTATCCATCCATCCATTGATGGATACTTGGGCTGTTTCCATCTTTTGGTTATTATGAATAATGCTGCTATGAACATTGGCAAATATCTGTTTGAGTCCCTGTTTTCAATTCTTTTGGGTATATGCCTAGGAGTGGAATTGCTGGATCATATAGTAATTCTACATTTAACTGCTTGAGGAACCACCAAACTGTTTTCCACTGCTACTGCACCATTTTGCATCCTACCAGCAATGCCAACGCACAAGTGTTCTAATTTCTCCATCTCTTCACCAACACTTGTTAGTTTCCATTTTTGTTTGTTATAGCCATCCTAGTAGGTGAGTACTCCCTTTTTATTTTTAACCATTTTTAAAACCTTTTAAAAGTTATATATGTGCATAGATGAAAGAAGTGTCTCCACAGCCCAGTGCTGGGCTGTCCACCATTACTCACCCATGATGAGCTAGGTACCAAAATCGAGAGGAAGTATCTAGAAACTTTTACAGCAATTCAGCATTGCTGTGACATCCAAGTGCCTGATACTGTTTCTAGTAATTTGTCTGTATTGTACTTCACAACAAATTGGGAAAAGAAACCTGGTCCTTTATCAAGGATCTGAAAAGCAACAGATCTGAAGTCAAGAAATTCTACCAGGCTTCACTACACAAACTAACAACCAAACAGAACATTGCCCCTTCCACAGAGGCAACTATTTCCAACCCTTTTAGCTACTTCTTTTGGTATTTACCTCCAAATCTCTAAAAGCTTTGCGTATGTCAATACTTTTTGACTTTTCTATTTAAGACACTACTTATTGACTTCCCACAATAATGAGGAAGATTTAATTCTCTGCATTACTATCCCCACCCTGACCACTCACACACTACCTGCTCTCTCAACATCATAGTTTGGGTTAGACTGATAATTAGGTGTTCTTTTTGTATGGCAATGTAAATGCTACTCCCAGGAAAGCTATGCAGTGTATTATGATCTTTATTTCTACACAACTTCTTGTTTCCCTGTAATTAATCATTTTCCTTTGCTTACACTTCTGTGTGCTCATCATTATTTCAACTTCAAAACTCCTTTAAGCTGATGAGGCAAAATCAGAAATTCTACTTCACCTTTGACTTAGTCTGCACAGGCTGCTCTAACAAAAACCATAGACTGGGTGCTGAAACAACAGACACTTCTCTCTCACAATTCTGGGGGCAAGGAAGTCCAAGATCAAGGTACCAGCGGATTCCATTCTTGGTGAGGGCCCTCAGGATGGGATTAGTGCCCTTATTAGAAAAGGAAGAGCCACCAGAGAGGAGAGAGGAAGCTCTCCTATCCACTGTCTCTTTGCCTTTGCTATTTCCTGAAGATTTTTTTCAACTTTATCTTCCCGCTCGCTACTGAATCTTTTATTTCTACAATTATTTTTAACTGCTAAGGTTTTTTTGGGTTTGTTGCTGCTGTTCCCTGAATACTCCCTCTTAAAGCGTCCTGTTCTTATTTTAATGATGCAAAATTTTCTCTTATCTCTCTGAGGATATTACTGATAGTTTTTTAGGTTTTTTTTGGGGGGGGGGGGAGAGGTGGGCAGAAAGTTTAATCTGTATAATCTCTGTTTTCTCCAAACTGCTTTTTTTTTTCCTGTTCATTTGTTTTGATCTCTAGCTTCCATGTCAGAGACTTTCCTCAGATGTCTGGAGATCCTTGGTTATTTGTTCATGATTAAGGCAGGAGGAATAAGACTTCACTGGCACCTCTGAGACAGGAAGAGGGGCTTATTAACTGCGAGGGTCGTGGCAGAGTGACAGGCTGGTCCTCAAGGCTGTTTGATGACCTCCTTGGGTTTTTCCTCTTGGGTCAGTGTCCCTGGAGACTGCTCTTCTGTTTTGCCTCCTGGAGGGTGTAGGCTTGGCTGGGAAAAGAGGCTAGGAGGCCATCCTGAGCCCTCAATACATAAATGTCGCCTTAACTGCTTGCTCTCAAATGTGTTGGTGTCCGGAGGCCCTCTCTCCCCAAGGCAGAGGGCTGGGGATGGGCTCACAGAGTGGGGAGAGGACTTGGGGATCTGAAGTCTTCCTAACAAGTGTTCACCCAGCCCTCCTGATTTCAGCTCCCTCTTCACTCACGGCCGTGCTGACTGGTGCCCCGGTCTCTGCGCTGTGGGGTTCCTGTTTGTGACTCAGGTTGCTCCTCTGCTTCCTGAACTTTCACAGGCCAGTGGATTCAGTGTCAGTTACACCATCATTGATCCCTATGTGTGTGTTTGTTTGTTTAATTAATTAATTAATTTTTGGCTGCGTTGGGTCTTCGTTGCTGCGCGCGGGCTTTCTCTAGTTGCAGCGAGCGGGGGCTACTCTTCATTGCGGTGCACGGGCTTCTCATTGAGGTGGCTTCTCTTGTTGCGGAGCACGGGCTCTAGGCGCGTGGGCTTCAGCAGTTGTGGCACGCGGGCTTCAGTAGTTGTGGTTCGCGGGCTCTAGAGCACAGGCTCAGTAGTTGTGGCGCACAGGCTTAGTTGCTCCGCGGCATGTGGGATCTTCCCGGATCAGGGCTCGAACCTGTGTCCCCTGCATTGGCAGGTGGATTCTTAACCACTGCGCCACCAGGGAAGCCCCTCGTTGCTATTGTTTTGTCTCCTGTTCTTGTTATCCTTGTGACCTTTTAAAAATCCCTTTACTGTTGTATTAATGAGCTTTGGAAGGGAAAGAAAATTAACGCATATATTCAGTCTGCCATCTTTACTTGCAAGTCCAACATCCGGGAGTCCTTCCTATGAGCACAGTCTATACTGGCAAATGACCAGGAGTCCAGAGGTGGGCGGCTTCTGGCATGGTAAGAACAGAGGCTCACGCGTGCCCTCAAGGGCTGGGCTCCTTCTGTATCTGCTCTGCTGTCCTCAGGGGCAGCTTGTTGTAAGACTAATCCTCTTGAGCTGCGTATGAATCCTGCCTTTCCCTTCTTTATTTTTTTTTATTTTTTATTTATTTATTTTTTTGGCTGCACTGGGTCTTTGTTGCAGCTCACGCGGGCTTAGTTGCGGTATGTGGGATCTTAGTTCCCCGACCAGGGACCGAACCCAGGCCCCCTGCATTGGGAGTGCAGAGTCTTAACCACTGGACCACCAGAGAAGTCCCTCCTTTCCCTTCTTTAAATGCCTCTCAATCCTCTTCTATAACCCTGGCACTGCAATGAGAGCCTAGCATCATAAGCCACTTCACGTGGGTTCAGATCCCAGCTGTCCCACTTTTTAGTGGCAAAGCTACTTAGCTTCTATTTTATTTCATTTTCCTCGTCTTTCAAATGAAGTCATAATAGTGTCTCCCTCTTAGAATTTTCTGAGAATTCAACATATAGGGCTTAGAGCAGTGCCTGGCATGGTAAGCTGTCCTTCAGTGTTAGCAATTACCATCATGATGATTGTCGGCCCATGGGCTCCTTTAGGGTAAGGGCTGTGCTTTACTCACGTTTGGGTTCCCTATAACAGGGCTCGGTCATTGCCTTGCATGTTACAGAGCACCCACTGATACTAAAAAACACAAAGGGAATCTAGCTGCCCTGAATGACAATGCCCTTGGCCATGCGGATATACACCTGCTCTCAGGGAAAGGAGAGTCTGTGCCTGTGTCTCCAGCATCACCAGAACTGAGGACTCTCTTCATCCTTTCATGGGGATAACTGCTCTGGATGCGGCACTGTGGACAGAGAGGGTGCGCTACAGAGTCTGACTCCTTGTTCACTCTTGAGGACAGCTGTGGGGCTGCACAAGCCAAAACAATGTTGCATTCGTTTCCTAGGTTGACGTAACAAAGCACCACAAAGCAGGTGGCTTAGAACACCAGAAGTGTGTTGTCTCACAGTTCCGGAGGCTAGAAGTCCACAAGCAAGTTGTCAGCAGGGCCGTGCTCCCTCTGAGACCTGTAGGGAAGTCCTTCCTTGCTTTGTCCTCGTTTATGCTGGTTGGCTGGTTGCAGCTGCGTCACTGCAGCCTCTGCCTTCTTCGTCACATCCTTCTCCCTGTGTGTCTCTTTGTCTTCACGTGACCACCTCTTATAAGGACACCAGTCATACTGGGTGAGGAGCCCACCTTGCTCCAGTATGCCCCCATCTGAACTAATTACAACTGCAATGACCATACTTCCAAATAAGGGCAGATTCTGAGGTACTGGGGAGTTAGGACTTCAACATATCTCTTTGGGGGGGATACAATTCAAGCCATAACAAATGTCTAACTCAGCAATCCTTCCTTCTATGCAATGGCCCTATTAGATGGAGTTTGAGGGTGCAGTTTATTTATGTTATAAATGTATATGACTTAGCCTAATGTTAGAAGGAACAACTGAAAAAAAACTGGCTCCCAAGCCCAGACAAATCTCCCAACACCCGCATATCCACAGCGCAAAAGAGAATCATAGCTGACGTTTCTAAGTTGCCAGGGCCACAGCCTGGAAAGCATACTCTTGACTGTCACAAACTATCAAATGTAGAGTTTGGTAATTTTTAAATTTTTAAGAGGCTTTGCTAAATGCATGTGTGTGGTTTTGAGCAGGAAGTTGTGGGTTTATGTCTTATCAAGAAACTTTCAACATTAAAAATTCAGAATTGGTGAGCACTGGAAAATCTATAGCCTGAGATTTGCAGAATCACTCTGTCCCCACTCCTGTACCCCCAGGCTGCTTTTCCTCACCCTCCCTACCCCAATGCCAGAAACATTCCCATCTCCAGTCACCTCCAGTCTTTCCAGAACCCAGGCGGGAGCTCTGGATCACTTTTCCAGCCTGTCCCCCAAGGCTGAGGATGGAAGGAAAGGTTAATATCCACAGGGAGAGGACTCAATCAGGAGAATTTCTGTTTGGCTTCCTATTTATAAAGCTAACTGTTCATCGAAGGAAAGTCTTAAAGACCTGGGCTCTAATCCCAGCTTCCGATTTAAGATGTTTTCCACGTCACTTAACCTGTGAAGAGGAAAAAGCATCTGCTGGAGGTGGCAGGGTTGTCTGAGGAGCTCAGGGACGAGAGCTACATGCGTCAGAAGCACAATTTGATTCTCTCCAATTAGCCTCACCAAGCCGCATGTTGGTCAGCTCAGGACAGAGTAAGAGGTTTCACATCAGAGGGCCTCGTGGCAAACCCGATGGGATTTCACATGTGAGAGAGCAACGTGCATCCTTGGGCAAGATACTTAGCCTCTCCGAGTCTCAGTTTGCTCATATATAAAATAGGTACAACACCCACCAAGCCCCTGCAAGGGCAGATGTGAGGGTTAAACAAGACAGCTATTGAGAAAGCCCCAGCACGGGGCTGGCACTTTGTAGGTGCTTGATAAATATTCGGTACGTGGTAATAAAGGAGCACAGGCCCCCTGAGGGTTCAGCTTGGTCAAATCAAGAAGTCTCAAGACAGATGCTTGGCTAAGCAAGGGCTGCAAAACCCCTTGGCCACCAGGCCTGGCAGAGCCCTCATCCCATCACAGGTGTTTCTCAGGGTCTGCAGACTGGGCCCATTATGAGGACTTCCGTTTGGGGTGGGGAGTGGACTCAAAGTAGGCAGACGAGCAGTCAAAGGATTTCAGCTGAGCAGTTGGTCACACACTTTCCCTGGGTTCCCTCATCAGGGATGCCGGGCTCTAGGGACTGGGGAAAGGGATCACCTGCACACAGCCTACACCCCAGCACCTTGGTCCGTGTAGCCCCGAGAGGCAGAATCCTCATCTTGCTTAGCAGATGAAGAAACTGAGGCTCAGACAAGTTTGAAAACCTGCCAGCCCGCTGGCAGTGGAAGGATCTGGCTCAGGCTTACCCAACTCCAGAATCCGTGCTCTTTGCGCTGCAGCAGGCTGCCTCAGCCCCTGTCCTGTGATTTCTGCAAGGGCAGGGATGTTCCCAGTGCCTAGAGCTGCGCTGGAACAGTGGGGCCTCCAGGAGTGTTTGTGGGAGGTGAGGAAGAGTGAGTGAATGTGGGGGGGATCAGCACACGGCAGGACCTTGGAGAGCACCGTCGTGGTCCGAGAGCTCCCCTCTCCCCGCAGGAGACGTGGAGCCCAGGGAACACCCAGGAGATGCTCAGGGGACCAGTGGAGGGGAGGCCCCTGGCAGGGACACAGACTCCACAGCCTAAAACTCCTGTGGGAAAAGGCCCACAGGCTCCAGATGCTGAGTCCCCAAGGTCCACAGGCACCAGGGTGGGGCTGCTCCTGGTGGACCGTGGGAACGAGGGCAGGGGCCAGAGGTGCCACGAGACACAGAGCCAGGCCAGGCAGGGAGCCATGCCCAGACAGGCGAGACGAGGCTGGGCCACAGGTGGGCACTGAGCACAGAGTGGGCTAGACTCCACAGGGCCTGGAAGAGCCAGTGTCCTGAGAGACCCCCTGGGCCATTTCCTGCCGGGTGTGCGGCTTCTTTTTCAGCCTAACTTGCAGGTGGTCGGCCTAGCCGTGGTTGGGAGTAGGAAGCAGAAGGGGCCAAGGTCAGGAGGGGGGTAGGATGGGAGCTAGCCAGCCGGGGGCACTGAAAGAGGCCGCACCACCCCTGAAACGGCTCCTAAGCACTGGGGGTTAGAATGAGGTTAGGGCAGCCCCTGGAGAAATGCTTATGAATGAATGAGTGGAGAAATACAGGCAAGAGGAGTGAGCAACTTCAAGAATAACTTGGGCAGGAGGGAAGCAGGGGGTCACAGGCAAATCTAACAGTGAGCCCGAAGATGCATGACAAAGAGAGGGTTTGTCCACCTTTATTCAGCTCAGCTCTCCTCAGCCCGAAGGTCCTCTGCAATGGCTCTCCTACACTGAGTTCCAACATCTTTGCCTCCTTTGTCCCAAATCACCATCCAGGTGTCCAGCTTTCCCCTCAGAGTCTGCACAGCCCCTCCTCAGGCCATCCGTGTCCCCTGGCCTACCAGCCTTTGGGTCAAATGCCGACAGAACTGTCCCCACGTCTCCCTCCTTGGCCAGGCACCTGCCCTGGCTGGCGCTGGTTATGTCCCTCCCCTGACCACGGCCCCGCCTTCCTCACTGACCTGGCCTTGGTCTGACCCCTCTGGGCCACCACCACTTTTCCAAGGGCCACCCACTGTCTCATTCTATGCTTCAAATCTCTCAACAGCCGCTTCAGACAAAGTCCAAACACTTTGGCAAGGCCTGGCTGGCCATTCACGGTCTGGGCCCTCCAGACTCCTCTCTTCTCACCGCGCCCCACCCCGATCCTGGTATTCTGGAGGTCAGTTCCCCACAAAGGACAGGCGAGTTCTCGCCACTTGATCCCTGAACATGTCACTCCTCGAGCCTGGTGCACCCATCTTTCTCTTTCCACACCTCCTAAGAGGTCACCTACTCCAGGAAGCCCTCCTTTTCTGACACTCCTTCCCTAATGGTTGGGTGATCCAGGTCCTGGGCTTCTCTAGTTGATGCTGTCGAGGCAGGTCCTCAGCCTTTGGACTCCGGGTGTCCAGAATACTGAGAAACATCCAGAGAACCAGCCCTCTGGCCAGCTCCAGCACCTCCCACACCACACAAGTGGCCACACAAGTTCACTGAAAGAACTCATGAACTTGATTAAAATCTGTCTTCCACTTTGTTGACCGCCCCCTTGGCCAGTCAGGGGTCAGGCCGTGAGCCCCTCTGACTGGAAGAGGTAGGTGGGACCCCCGACTTGCAAGGAAGGCCCTCTGGCCGATTCTCCCTCCTGGCACCACCAGCGCCCCATCCCCCAACCCCCTTCTCACGGGGCATTAGCACTGTGTCGGGGTCCCCAGCTTTTGTCACTTTGCCCAAAGTACTTTCACTGCTAGAGAGTCAAGCCACTCTCTCAATATGCCAATCGGGTGAGTGCCGGACGGTAACTGTCCCCCTTCACTCATAAGGAAACAGGCTCAGAGAATGAAACCTGCTCCCAAGGTCAAAGAGGGAGTTAGCTGCAGACACAGGGTCAAGGCTGTACTATAGGTGGTCCCCAGTTACCTGTTCCCCACCGCCCCACAATGTGGCATCTGATGCCCTGGCAATCCTCCGGCTTCCAGAGTCGCGCTCCCCGCTCTCCCCACCGGCAGACCGGCCAAGGTGACTCTGTCCCGCCTCCCGGGTCCCGGGGCCGGGGGATGGAGGGCCGCTAGGCGCTTACCCTCTAAGGCCGCTTTCCAGCTGGTGCTGCCCTCGTAGCCCGACCCCGATCGCCGCAGCAGCCCCTCGGGACCGCGGCCCTCCGCTTCGGCGGGCGAGCGCAGCCTGGGCGCGGCGGGGGCGGCCGCGGGACGGACGGCGGGGGGCGGCGGCGGCCGGGCCCGCGCGGGGGGCTCCCGGGCCGGCTCCATGCCTGGCGCTCCGCCGCGCCGCGCCCGCGCTCCTGTGCCGAGGTGCGGGGCCCGGCCCGACGCGCACTCGGCGCTCCGCGCGCCCTGCGGGCCCCCCAGGCCGGCCTCGGGTGGGCGAGGGTCGGGGCTGGCGCAGGCCGAGGCTGAGCCCGGCTCCCCGCGCCGGACCCGCTGCGCCCGGCGGCCGCCACCGCCTGGGTCCCCGCGCGCCGCGCCTGCCCCGCCGAGCCGCAGCCTCCGCGCAGAGCCGGGGCGCGGGAGGAGGAGCGCGGGGAGGTGCGGCGGGGCGGGGGCAGGGAGGGAGGAGGCTCCGGGCGCGCGGGGACCCACAGCCCCGCCCCCCGGCCTCCCGCCCCCTCGGCAGGAGTCCAGATGCTGCGGAGCCGGGAGCGCGGATCCTGGAGCCGGGAGCCCTGGCTTCCAATCCAGGTCCACCTGCCAGCCTCCTGCTTGTCCTCTGTTAAAACGGGAATCAAGTTCACGCGGCTCAAGGAAGATGAGGGGCTTTCCTCCGGGCTACCCTGGAGCCAGAGCAGAAGGGTGAGGGCTGTGTCTTCGGCGCCTACTCTTGGCCTATGAAAGAAACGACAGAATCGGCGGGCACGAGAGAGCAAAGTGCCGATGGGACGCAAGGAGCAACATTTCAGATTCAGTTAACATTGGTGGAGCATCTAGTAAGTGCCAGGGGGATTTACACACATGAACTGACAGCACCCCCAGTTTAGGATGAGGGCTGGAATTAGGTCAAGGGCATTGCTGAGGGCGGCACCACACAAGCGCACGGTTGGCTGGTTTTCTGACTCCCAGGCCAGGGCTCCCTCGATGGTCTTCACTCGGGCACTCTTTCCGTGGCTGACCCCGAGCCACCTCAGGCTCCACGCCCAGGCCTGCATTTCCTTCTCCAGTCCCAATCCCACGTCTGCTTCCTCTCTCAGCCCATGATTCCTCATCCCCAACCTTCCTGCTCTCTCCGCCACCACCAGATCCAATCAGGTACCGAGTCCTGTGAATTCTCCCTTTCAGAGGCTCCCTTGTCACAGCCACTCGCCGAGTGCAAGTCCGTTTCATCTCTTGTCTGACCGCAGCCTCAGTCTCCTTACGCTCTCCCTCGACTCTTGCTTCCTCCTGTTTCAGCACCAGAGGCATCTTCCTAAAACGTGAACCTCACCAGTCCTTCAGGGCCCCCTCCACCTGTGGGCTTGGTCCAACTTCTTACAAGGCTACAAGCTCCCTCATGTCTTAGCCCTGCCAGTTCAGGCTTCATCTCCTTCTACCCCTTCTCTGCTGGCCCCAGACACACCCAACTGTGTTCTGTCTTTCCTCCAGGCCAGGGAACATTCTCTCCCCTCTGCCTGGAATACGTTTCCTCTTGGTCCTTCTCATCCCAGCCTGTAGCCCCCTCACACACCAGTTTGCCCACGTAACGTCTGCTAATGCTTCAGATCACGCATCCTCTAGGATGCTGCATTCGTTTGGATTCGATTCGGCAGACTGTAAGAAAAGACCCCAAGAACAAAGGCTTAACTAGAAAGTCCAATAAAAGAAGTCTGGAGCTGGTCAGCCCAGGACTGGGCTGAGCTCCGAGGTCATCAGGACCCAGTCTTGTTCCCCTGGGCCGTGTTTTTACCACCTTCTAACACACTCCGTGTTCCTGTCTCTAGAGCTCCATCCCAGGTAAACCTGGGTCCTCCTGTGTCTCAGGATACAGGCTCCTTTTCTTAGGGTTAGATAGTAGGAATGAGTCCTGCCCACAAACTCAGAGGTTGGGGGGAAAATTTTTCCTTTTCCTTTAAATCAACTTAATTGTAACTTCAGGTCACCATCCACTAAGGTGGTAGCGAATTCCAGCTCATTTTTTAAATTGAGATAAAATTCACATAACATAAAATTCACCATTTTAACCATTCTGAAGTCTACAATTCAGTGTCTTTTAGTACATTCATAGTATATTCACAACATAGTGCAACCATCATCACTATCTAATTGCAGAACATTTTCACCACCCTAAAAAGAAACCTGGTACCCATCAAGCAGTCACTCCTCATCTCCCTCTCCTCCAGCCCCTGTCAACCACTAATCTGCTTTCTGTCTCTATGAATTTGCCTATTCTGGATATTTCATATCACTGGAATCCTACACTATGTGGCCTTTCGTGCCTGGCTTCTTTCACTTAGCACGTTTTCGAGGGGCATCTGTGTTATAGCATATGTCAGTCCTTCATTCCTTTTCATCTCAGTCTGTTTTGAAGGCTGTTGTCCTTCCAAGGTTGTATCAGAGTCCCTGAGGCTCATGAGGGAAATCCTGGCTGGCACCTGTCCTCCGAGCCGGGCAGGCCCTGCTTCCTGGCTTTCCTGGGATACGGAGTCTTTGCTGGGACTGGGACTCTGGGGCCAGAGCTGCCTCTCCTGGCCACCCAGCCATGTGGCTCCAGAAGGCTCTCATGGAGTGGTAGTGACCCTGCTGCCCTGGAGGAGTCCCCAGACCTCTCTGCCCTTCCCGGGCAGAGGCCCGCCCTCCTCACCTCACCACTTCTCCAAGGGCTCCCTCTCTCCAGGACACCCCATCATCTCTTCAGCGGCCTTAGGTTTTTAGTACAGATCAGCTTCATTTTCAGGCTGCCTTGCTCTCTGCCCCACCACAATTATTAAGGCAAAGACATACAAAGCCTGGCAAATTGCTTACAATTAGGAAATATGTAGAGAGCCAAACAAAAATTTCATTAGGTTATCCTACTACCTGCCGGAGTGTCGTGGTTGGCCCTGCATCCCCACATGCACTGAGCAGTTCTGGAACGTTGGTGTTTACTAGACCAGGAGGGCACAGAGTTGCGAACCCAAATGTGCAGGGGTAGGCATTTGAAGGAAGGAAGGAAGGAGTAAATCCTACCAGTGGGGGCTGTGGAGGACCCCCTCCCTCAGGTCAGTGGGTTGTTGCCAAGTGGCAGTGCTGCTCTAATGTTACCAGCGCTTCCCAGCATTTTGGTGTTTTCCAAAGGGGTTGGAAATATGCGTTGTTACATGAAACTTCATAATTTTTAATTCTGGCAAATCATATATTAATAGAAAACTTGTATAAGCCAAAAAATAACAGCCACAACACACACACACAGACACACACACACACACATCTACATGATTGATTCAGCCTCTGGGCTACCAGCTGACAGTCTCTGATTTAAGGATACACTTGATGTCAGGGACCCCATATAGCACAAGACATCACAAACCCTTAGGTAAATCGTCACTGGATGAGATCCCTAAAGGCAAGTACCTCCTAATTAGGCAAGGGCCTCATTTGCTGGCCTATCTCCCCCATCTGGAAGGAAGCTTCCTCACTGCTTAGTATGTGAGGATAGGGTGTGGGTCCTTATGGTTACGAGTAGGTGCTGAACTGGGAGGATATTAGGAAAGGTATTTCCGTATGGATGAGGGCTGAACCTATATACTGGTTATAGGTTTTTCTGCTTATTCCTTTGGAGTGGGCTTGAGAAATCACACTGCCTTCTCCGCATAAGTCAATGAAATCACCTGAGATCTGCAACCAGACTACATATTACTGTGGGACACCAGGAAGGTCTTAGATCTCGGCAGTAAGAGGAGTAGGAACAGATCATTTATAACAACAAACATAAATAATTCACTTTACCGTCCGTAAGTTAATAAAGTGAAAAAATTGTGAAACCAACACAAGGAGAAGACAAACTAAGTACTGTTGGTAGAATATATTTTATTATATGGCTGTAGTTTGGCATAGTTTCCTTCTCAGAGTCTGTTCTTGGCTGTCGACAATCAAATTCTCATTGCCAAGTCCATGTGAGTATTGTTGTATAACTCACTATGCTGCTTGGAGCCATGGGGTCTTCAAGGTCCTTCTTCCTTGGGTTCAGGAAGACACTGTCCTTTTTGTGGCACAGAGGAGACATCCTTCTGGTGAAGAAGTTCCTCTCCACCGGGGCAGAGCCTCCCCTCTGTCAAGTTGATGTGTATTTCTCTCTAGAGCATGGCTCATCTTGCTGAAATAAGTCTCCACTCCCCTGTCCTGTCCTTCTCTGTCACAGGGCCCCCAGTGATGTGATGATGTGAGTTGTCCTCTGCTGGGTTTTGGTTTGGTTTTGTTGCATTTTGTTTTGTTTTTGGCTGCACCGCGCAGCTTGCGGGACCTTAGTTCCCCTGGGCAGTGAAAGCGCAGAACCCTAACCACTGGACCACCAGGGGATTCCCAGGTCCTGGCTGGTTTCTATCAGGCCAGATGATGACTCTGAATCTTTCTCATCCTCAACCTAATCCTAATACACGGTCTATGCTGGCGACCCCAAGGAGCGCACACAAACAGATGGTTAAAGCACAAATACTGAGGGTAGTCAGAAGACTTTGGCCAAGAGATTTTCCTATCCCAGAGCCAACTGTGAGACACACTGAACAATGATACTGTGGCTCAGGAAATGAGCGTCAGTTCCTGGACGTGGGCACACCAAAAGAGGATTGTGGTGAGTAAATCTTCGAAGCACCGGAATAATTTTGTATGGCCAGCGGTTTCCCGAAGCTGCTGCACAGATTGTTCTCGGGAAGGAGAAGAGTCCGCAGAAGTTAAAGCACGTGAAAGTGAAGGGGAGGGTAGGCAAGGCAGCAGCTGCGAAATCCCCGCAGCGTGGGCTTTTCTGCATCCAGGGAGAGAGGCACCGCGCTGGCGCAGCAGGGCCTGGAGGTCACCCTGGGACTGAGGCTTTGTGAGCTGGTGTGGGTTTCTCTGACAACACGATCCGCTTGGGATTTCAGGGGGCTTCCAGGCTGTTTGTGTCCCAGTGCCATGGAGTAGGAACAGAACCACTGACTGCCCAGGTCTCAGTCCTGACTCTGTCCCTTACTTCGTCGAGGTTTATTTGTTTAACTTCTTCCTGCCTCTGTTTTCCTCATCTGAAAATCAGCATCTACCCCGGCGGGTTGTTAAGAGTAATGAGTTCATACAGGCGAACACGTACAAGAGACACCTAAAGGTCAGTTCGCGGTACTCGCCTCCTAAGTCCCAACTTTCTCTCTTGCTGTTTTCTGCCTCTCAGCCTGTGGTCCCTGTGCTCTCGGCTTGTTGCAGAAAATTCAGCTTTTCCAGTAGCGCTTGACCAGACTCTCAGCCGTATTGGATTGCAGGTCACAGGCAGAAAGGGCCTCTCATGATAAAGCTGTATCTTCTCCCTTCTGCGTATGTTTTATTTTAACTCTAGTAAAAAAAACACGCAACATAAAATTTACCATCTTAACCATTTTTCACTGGCATTCAGTACATTCATTTTGTGCAAACATCACCACCATCCACCTCCTGAACTCCTTTCATCCTGCAGAACCGAAGCTCATTACCCATCAAACAACTCTCTGTTTCCATCTCCTCCCAGCCCCTGGCAACCACTGCTCTACTCTCTCTCCCTATGAATTTGATTAGTCTAGTTACCTCATATAAGTAAAATAGTGCACATAGTCTGAGTGGCCACAATTTAATTAGTTGCCTTATTATTGGGTAATGAGAATGGCCAACTTGCTGCCAAGAAGAGAAGGCTCACCACCTTCCTTGACTCAGCCAATTCCATATTCCAGGGTCACTTGCCAACCCCTCTTCTTGATGCCAGTTTCTATAGCAAGACTCTTCCTAGGGTGAGCTACAGAAAGCCCTGCCCAATTGGCTTAGGCAAAAAAGGAATCCATTGGCACATGTAACTAAAAGTTCAGGGTGGAGAGGGAGGGGTCCAGGTAAACCTAAACCAGACTCTTAAACTATGTCACCAAGGCCAGCAACTCTGTATTTTGGTTCCATTCTTCTCCCTACTGCCTGCATACTAGACTCCACACAATGGAAAGTGCTCCCGGACCACATCTTCCCAGACGCAAGGTCAGCAGGAAAAAGAGAGCTTCTCTTCCCTTAATAATTCAGATAAAGTCCTGGCCCTGACTGACCTTGCCCGCACCCAGGTCATGTGTCCACCCCTGAACCAATCTCTGTGGTAAGGTCTGGGTCGTATGTCCAAGCCTGTAGCTGAGGTCAGGGTCATCCTCACCCAAATCACAGGACTGAGAGTGGGGAAGAGACAAAGAAAATGCTACTGTCACAGGAAGAAAGGGGACAGGCTGTTGGGCAGGAAAAAACAGCAAATGTTTGCCATATAGACAGTGGAATAGTAAAGCCCTTTAAAAAGAATAAGGTAAATCAGTATTTGTTGATTTGGAGCAATCTCCAAGCTAAGTTAGAAGAAAGCAAGATGCAGAAAAGCAGCAGAGTGTTTGTCCATCTGTGGCCACCAAAAGATGCGTATGTGTTCATGTATGCATGTGTGCGTGTGTGCTTGTACAGGCATGAAGATTTTTGCGAGAATATACAAGAAACAGTTAGTGGGTATTTATCTCTGTACAGCGGAACTGGGGGGCATGGGACTTTATTTGTTTTCTGTCCTTCTGAATTTTTAGCTGAATACGTGTACATTTTCATTAAATATCAACTTACCAGGCCCCACCTTTAAGTCGTATTCAGAGCATCTGTGTCAGAATTGTTACCTCACAGAAACTGGGGAAGATCACTGGGTCCATGGAATCTGTGGCCTGGCTGAGATTTTGACTGAGGGGCAATGGGTCTGGGATAGCGAGGCCCCAGGGCCCTGGGCCAGGAGCTGGGCAAAGCAGAGCCACCTGCCATGTTTTCTATGTCAGGGGTAGCGGCTGGGGAGCCCTTCAGAGGGAAAGGGGAGCTTGGGACTTAGCTCTGAGAGCTCACGGCTGGGCACTGTCTTCCTTTTTCAGAAACAGAGAAAACTAGCATCTGGGTGGGCCTGGATTTGGGGTCCAAAGCATCTTTGGAAGGATCTCAGAGCAGCTACAAGTGGGCACCCTGGCCCCAAAGATGCCCCAGAAGTGCTTGATTTTATCTTGGCCATGAACCCACTTACCATTATTTATTTATTTATTTTTAACATCTTTATTGGAGTATAATTGCTTTACAATGGTGTGTTAGTTTCTGCTTTATAACAAAGTGAATCAGTTATACATATACATATGTTCCCATATCTCTTCCCTCTTGCGTCTCCCTCCCTCCCACCCTCCCTATCCCACCCCTCTAGGTGGTCACAAAGCATCGAGCTGATCTCCCTGTGCTATGCGACTGCTTCCCACTAGCTATCTATTTTACATTTAGTAGTGTATATATGTCCATGCCACTCTCTCACCCTGTCACATCTTACCCTTCCCCCTCCCCATATCCTCAAGTCCATTCTCTAGTAGGTCTGTGTCTTTATTCCCGTCTTGCCACTAGGTTCTTCATGACCTTTTTTTTTTTTTCCCTTAGATTCCATATATATGTGTTAGCATACTGTATTTGTTTTTCTCTTTCTGACTTACTTCACTCTGTATGACAGACTCTAACTCCATCCACCTCACTACAAATACCTCCATTTCGTTTCTTTTTATGGTTGAGTAATATTCCATTGTATATATGTGCCACATCTTCTTTATCCATTCATCCGATGATGGACACTTACCATTATTTATATAAGGTGATTACCGTTTACATCTAGATATTGTGTAGCAGAAACATTCTGCAAATTGCTAAAACGTCAGATCAGCTCTGCGGTATCATTTCTAAGTCCAGGGACAGCGTCTGCTCCTGTGTGTTAAGACTTCGTCAGGTGCTGCTCAGGTGGCTGGGCCATCTGCTTACAACCTTCCAAAATTAGGAGCCCAGGAGACACCCCCAGACTCATGACCCAGGAACTGCCAGCCACCTTCACAGGCACCCCACTTCCCCAACCTGAAAATCAAGCCGAGGGAGATCAAAAACTCTTCCTTCAACAAGTTCTTTAACAATTATCGAGCATCAGATACACACTGGGCACATTGCTAGGTGCTGGGAATACAGAGGCCAAGGACACACCCAGTCCCGGCCCTCGGCGCTTCGTGACGAGAGCCTAACGAGCGGATGGAAGCTGGGCCGCTTGGTGAGCACACTGGCCACCAGCTCTGAGAGTGAGAGGGCAGCTACGCTCAGCATTTCCTGATGGCAGCAACCTCTGCAGGCAAGAAAAACTGTGCCTGGCCAAAAGATTGACTCCACAGTGAGAACGATGTCTCAGGCATTAGCCCTCTCCCTGGAGGGTAACAGGAGCCTGCACGTGACCCAGAAAACTTGCACCAAGTCTTTGCTGTATTCACCAAATCTGACTTTGTACTTTCTTCTAAAACGACAAAAATAAACACATTTTTAAAATTATAAAGTTAATACATAAGCTGTTTTTATGCAAACAATATATAAATTTTAAACTTTCGCTTGAGTTTGGTATACTACATGTGCTTCTAAGTACTTTTTAATATATGTAAAATAAATATTTCTGATTATTTTTTACAAAAGTTAATACATTCTGCAACTTCTTATGTCACTTCATATAGCTCTCTTGCATTCTTTTTTAACACTTACATAGAATTCCACAGTTTGGAGATACCATAATTATTATTACTTCATTATTCTCCTAGGGATGGGCATTTAAATTGTTTCTAATTTTTTAATAGCACAGGCAATGCTGCAATGAATATTCTAGCATATTTACTTTTGTGCCCTTGTACAAGTGTTTCTTTTTTTTTTTTTAATTTTATTTATTTATTTATTTTTGGCTGTGTTGGGTCTTTGTTGCTGTGCACAGGCTTTCTCTAGTTGCAGCGAGCAGGGGCTACTCTTTGTTGCGGTGCGCGGACTTCTCATTGCGGTGGCTTCTCTTGTTGCGGAGCACGGGCTCTAGGCGTGCGGGCTTCAGTAGTTGTGGAACGCAGGCTCAGTAGTTGCAGCTCGCGAGCTCTAGAGCACAGGCTCAGTAGTTGTGGCGCACGGGCTTAGTTGCTCCGCAGCATGTGGGATCTTCCCGGACCAGGGCTCGAACCCATGTCCCCTGCATTGGCAGGCAGATTCTTAACCACTGTGCCACCAGGGAAGTCCCTGTACAAGTGTTTCTATGGAAGAAGTTTCCAGAGTGGAATTACTGGGTCAAAAGTTCTCTGAAATGGTTCAACTTGAGTTTGAGGTGAAAATACTGTGTAAGTAAACATTCTGCAGAGCAGAGAGTTATTAAATAATGCACAAGATGAATTATTCAGAGTGATATTTAAAGTGTGCCCAAGGGTATGCTTTGTGCCTTTGGGCTGCCTTGTCAGAAGTGTTCCAGTTTCCTCGTGAGGACAGGAAGTCAGCAGAGCAGGATTCCTGAGCCGGGGTCTCCCTGATCCCACTGACAGGAACGTGTGAAGGGTTTTGATGGCAGCGTCAGAATTATTCACGGACTGAACGCATCAGTTGATCACACAAGAGGACGTATCACACGGGAGCATGAGAAGCCCTCAGACTCCTAAGTGCTGTTCTGAAGAGAGAACAGCATACCCAAGAGGCGTTTGGGTGTCAGTACCTGTCCTCACACAGCGGGGCTGATCCTCTTCCTGCTTAGATAATAAGCTCCAGGTCAGTTTCTCACTTACTCAAAACTCACACTGTATATACTTGCTGTCTAAACCTCTTTTTTTTTCTTTTGGCTGAGTTGGGTCTTCGTTGCTGCGCGGGGGCTTTCTCTAGTTGCGGCGAGCGGGGGCTACTCTTCCTTGCGGCGCAAGGGGTTCTCACTGCGGTGGCTTCTCTTTGTTGCGGAGCGCGGGCTCTAGGCGCGCAGGCTCAGTAGTCGTGGCACGCGGGCTCAGTAGTTGTGGCTCACGAGCTCTAGAGCACAGGCTCAGTAGTTGTGGCGCACGGGCTTAGTTGTTCCACAGCATGTGGGATCTTCCTGGACCAGGGCTCGAACCTGTGTCCCCTGCATTGGCAGGTGGATTCTTAACCACTGCACCACCAGGGAAGTCTCCAACATCTCTCTGATTGAATAACTTTCTACGTGAGAGAAGTGAGGGACCAAGCATCATATTTAGCCCCGAGTTCCCTGAATCTTACACAGTGCCTGGCACACAAGCGGTCTTGGCAAATGCTTCTTGCAGTATGGCACAGACTAATGTCAGCGCTAGTTGGGCTGTTAATTTACTACTGGGCGTGGGCAAATCACCTCCCTGCTGTAAGCCTCAGTTCCCCATCTCCCTGCTGGAGTTGTTTCAGGGCTGAAGTGAAACATACACATAGCCTACAGTATTGTGAATTGATGTAAAAGGTGAAGATTAGAAAGTGGCCTCCATTTGTGACTTTTCAAATATGCCCAGACATTAAGGAACATTTTGGGGTCTAAAAAGCAGGTTAGAGTTTTTTTTTCTCACAGACATTTTATGATTCAATTAAGTAGGGATTCAAAGTGGTAAAAAAAATATGCCCTGTTTCCTATAATACTAAAACTGTTTTCATTTTGAGTAGGGTAAGAATACAGCCTTTGAAACTTTTTTTTTAAAATATATTTATTTATTTTTGGCTGCGCTGAGTCTTCATTGCTGCGCACCGGCTTTCTCTAGTTGAGGCGAGCGGGGGCTACTCTTCGTTGAGGTGTGCAGGCTTCTCATTGCGGTGGCTTCTCTTGCTGTGGAGCACGGCTCTAGGCGTGCGGGCTTCAGTAGTTGTGGCACACGGGCTCAGTAGTTGTGGCTCACGGGCTCTAGAGCGCAGGCTCAGTAGTTGTGGCGCAGGGGCTTAGTTGCTGCGTGGCATGTGGGATCTTCCCGGACCAGGGCTCGAACGCATGTCCCTTGCACTGGCAGGCGGATTCTTAACCACTGCGCCACCAGGGAAGTCCGTGAAACATTTTTATGTTCCCTGGTTTGGCTTTGGAAACGACTGGTGAAAGTTTCTCTGAAGCTCCGCCCCCTCCCTCATTCGTTTTGTTTATTACCCACAGGTGACACCGACGGCCTCGCGGAGCCTCGAGCCTGAAGTGCTGGACAGGCATGTTCTAGGATGCCTGAGCCCAGCATTTTCGGCATTTTCAAAGAGCTGAGTGAATTCACACCAAGCGTGAGGTCTAATCGGGCCACAGAAAATCCGGTCCCAAGGGCCATTTCTTCTACCTTAACAGACTCACCGGTAACTCAAGCCCTTTGATTTTGGTGCCGTGATACGCGTGACTGTGGAGCAATTCCACAAGCTTCCAAACACACCGCAGAGCTTTTATTATTATTGTGGTGGTGGTGGTGGTTGTTTAAATTGTACAGCTGCGAGCACACAGAGCCGCTCCGGTTTTGTGTCTGGTCTTGCTGCTTCCGCGAGCGGGCGCCACCTTCGCGGTGGCCTTGAGCCCGGAGTCTGTGCCTCGGAGGCCCCCGCCCAGCAGGTGCGTGTTCTGTCCCCCTCTCGCAGGGCTCACGTCCTTGCCCTGAGATACTGCTTCACCTGCAAACAGCATTTGGGGGGCAAAACAGGTCTCAACCCGGTAGGAGTCACTTCGCGGGGAGGGCCCGGGTCGTCTGCTGGGGAAGGACCCCGGGACTGGGGGAGGAATCGCCCTCTGGAGCCACGCCTCCCGAGCCCCCGGGCGGACCCGAAAGGAAGCACCTTCCGTATCCAGCCTCTGCTGTCTTGATTCCCTCCAGGGACCCCGCCTCGAGAGAAAGAGGCAGCCCGGCGGTGGGCGGCTTCCAGAGGCATTTTGCTTTCCCTTTACACAGGGTCGCCATCTAGTGACAACAAGGATGTACTACCACGTTCTAACTTCGGCTGGCTAACGCTCCAAGTGTGGAACGTTCTGGTGAGTGCGGGAAAGCTCTGTGGTGGGCACTGGAGCCAGTTCCAGGCCTTGCTGGGGGCGGATGAGGGGTAGCCCTTCCCTGCCCTGCAACACGAGGCCTGGGGCCATCTCCGCAGGGGCGGTGGGTCTGGTGCAAACGTCAAGTCCGGCCTCGTGTGGACAGTGCCTTGTTCTTCAAAAGGGGAGGCTGGTGGCCCCCCTGAGGTCGGCTCTGAGAGCCACACTCGGCATAGGACCTGTCTGGAGGAATTCTGGCTTAGGATACCCCACTCTCTGTCGGGACTGGGAAAGGTGTTCGGGAAGACAAGGGTGCCAGTTGGAGCACCACCAGTGAGAGCCCAGACGGGCCTGCCTCGTGCCCTCCCTGAGCGCACCTCCAGTTAGAGACTCTGATGATGGGGGAAGGGAGAGGGCTGACCTCCCAGGTTCCTGGAACAGTCTGGCCCTGAGCTACCTCACCCCCGCCATGTCCACTTGCTCCAGAACAGACCCAAGGGGCAAGTGCATTCTGCAACTCAGCAAACATTCAGGTGGAAAGAGACTCCAGTCTCCTCTTTTTTAGAGACCCCCGTATCTTTACTAGGGATTTTCTTGTAGCTGTCAACTTGGCTTCATGGAGGGAAAGCACCGCACCCCACATCCCCACTCTTTCAGAGAATAGCTTCTCTCCACAAGCACTGTGCTCCCAAAGGCTGCTGACCTCCTTCCCTCCTTGTCCTATATTGAGGGGGATGGGGAGAGGGGAAAGAGGGAAAGTTCTCAGTAGTCACCGCTCACTGAGCCCTGTGGATAGGTTGCCATGTACGTTTGTGCAAGTTGCTCACTGCACAAGGGCGCCTGGCCTGGGGGGCCACTAGGACCTGGAATTCAGCTCTTACCTGATCACAAAGCCGTGCCACCTGGAGGAAGGGGTACACTTTTCAAATTTACCTGCTCTCGGTGATCCTGCCCACAGGGGCCCCCTTTTCCTAATTCTCACAGATAGGGTCCAACTGCAGCTTTTGGGGAGTTAGGTGACACTCCTTGGAGAAGAGGCTCCTGCATGGAGCCCCAGCCCAGGACTCCTTGGCTTCTGTGGGCCCCAACTCACCTCTGTTCTCCCACAAGTAGAAATTCCCCCCCAGGTGCTCAGTGTATTAGCTGGAGCTGCAAACCTAGTCCAGTGCTTGTGGTCTCCATCAAGGGGCGCTGCTGGGGAGGAACGGCAATACTACTCTTGCAGAGGCTTGGTATTTGATTATAAGGTTTTCAGGCAGAAAACATGTCTTTGCACCATTCTACTGACTCTAGCCTAGTTCCTCAAGCCAGCCTGTGAATGGCTCACCTTCATTTCTCTTGTTCCCAGAATATCTCAGATACACAGACACACCTCTATAGACAGAAAGGTCATTACAGTTCCAGTGGACAGAGATTTAGGTGGGCCCAAGGGTGGGTTTATGTTTCTGCCACCTGGTCTATAAACTCTGGGTAGTTTAGCACTTTTTGATGTTTGAAATGCGACAGTGAGGCATTTCCTTGTGGCCTGTCAAAGGCCCAGGTCATTGTGTTTGTTTCCTAGGGCTGCTGTAACAAAGTACCTTAAACAGAAATGTACTGTCTCACAGTTCTAGAGTCTAGAAGTCGGAGATCAAGGCATCGGCAGGATTCCTTCTGAGGGCTGTCAGGGAGAATGTTGCCTTTCTCCTGGCTTCTGGTGGTTTGCTGACCATCTTTGGTGTTCCTTGGCTTGTAGACGCATCACCCCAGTCTGCCTTCATGTTCACGTGGTGTTCTCCCTGCATGCATGTCTGTGTCCAAATCTCCCCTTTTTATAGTGGGTTAGGGCTCACCCTAATGACCTTACCTTAACTAATTACATCTGCAAGGACCTTATCTCCAAATAGTCACACTCTGAGGTACCAGGGATTAGGAATTCAACATATGAATTTGGGAGGACACAAGTCAATAGATAACATTAAGATCTCCCCCAAAAGATAGCACTAAACCCCTCATCTTCTACCCATTGCCATGGTGACAGGAGGAGGGGAGGCTGGAGGGACAGGGGAGTTCAGCTCAGAAAAGCTACAAGAAAGCTTTTCTTTCTGTGTCAGGTTGGGATCAGGAACCTGTCTGACCTCCAGGTAACTGAAAAAATCTCCAAGACAGACAAGCCGGACGGTCTCATGTTTATGCATCTCCAGACCACAAAGGAGAGGGAGGTTTTGGTAGCCCAAACAGACCCTGAGCTGTCTCAGCGGCCAGAGAAACACAGGTCTGTGGAAGGCTGGCCTACTCAGCCAGAGCCGTCATCGTCCTTGCAGGAGGTTGCCCGTTAGGCTTTTGAAATTACACGTCGTCTTAATCATCACTGTGAAGGTCTCCTCAAAATTAACAATAGCTCAACTGCCTGTTTTGGTTGTTGTATTTTGCTTGCAGAAATGGCACAGTTCTGGCTCAAAATCACAGTGTCTAATTCTCGAGCACTGTGGCCAGACTGGCTCTCCTGCTGTCTGAGTCATGGTATTTAAATCTGCCACATATGAAAGTCACATAATCCCACTTTGGGGCTCTGATGAGACAGGTGGAAAACAGCCTTCCAATGGCCTGTGAAAGTTTCATGGACAAACATGTAGTGGAATCGATAAGCCGGCTGGTGAGAGCTTCAGCCAGAAGACCAGGGGTCCTTACATTGCTCTTCATGGGTGGGCTTCAGGGAATCTGTGACCTCCTAACACTGAAAACTGTAAAATGTATGTATTTTATTAGGGAGAGGGTCCCCTGCATTCATTGAAGATTCAAAGGAATCTATAGATAAACCAGTTAAGAAATACTGCCCTAAAAACTCCCATTCCTCCCACATCTTTATGGTAAATGAGTAAAGTCAATTTTCTTCTAAAGCACAGAAGCTCATCATGAAATTTGGAATTGTTAATGATGGGAGCAAGACCTTTAAACTTGACAGTGGTTATCTCCCAGTCTGGACCCTGAAGTTCCTGTCAAGGTTATGCGTGTGGATCTATAATTGGGAATGTGCAGGCTAGGTTCTGTGGTCACAGAATGGCATATAATGTGGTTCCCTGTGGCCTGGACTCTCTGATGGGTCCCCAGTAATAGAAGTGACTGTTCCTTTATGGAGAAGGGTGAACCTTGATGGAGTCCAGGAACTGGGTCCCAAGATTGTTAGGGATGTGAGACCCTTCCCCCAGAAGTGTGCCTCCCTAGAGGGTTTTTGTTCACATCAACCAGAGCTGAGTGGCAGACAACTTCTACTTGACCAAAGGATTCACGATGTTTGTATTTAAGACAGAAGCTGGTCCAGCGCCCTCTCTCTCGCTCCGTCTTTCCGTCTCTCTCTCTCTATTTGTCCAATCCGTCTCCACCACTCTACCCTATGATAAATAAATAGATGACAGATCGACATTAGATAGATACATGTACATCCATGGTACACGGTGGGGAAAGTTCTCAGTCTGAATTATTATAACAGGGACAGCCAGATATCAACTTTTTTTTTAATTAATTTATTTTATTTATTTAGTTTTGGCTTCGTTGGGTCTTTGTTGCTGCACACGGGCTTTCTCTAGTTGCGGTGAGCTTCTCTTGTTGCGGAGCACAGGCTCTAGGCGCGAGGGCTTCAGTAGTTGTGGCACGTGGGCTCAGTAGTTGTGGCGCATGGGATTAGTTGCTCTGCGGCATGTGGGATCTTCCCGGACCAGGGCTTGAACCTGTGTCCCCTGCACTGGCAGGTGGATTCTTAACCACCGTGCCACCAGGGAAGCCCAATATCAACTTTTACAGAAATAAAAGAAGAAATTTTAGCAAACTGTTTAAACTATTTTCTTAAATAAATTTCCTTCACAGCCAGAGATCTTCAGTAGCCTCCGCATCCGACATCAGTTCTTCACCAACTGATGAATTTGGCTTTTATTTTGGGGAAAGAAGCCTCTTTTTCTCTACTTGCTTGCATTTTTGCTTTAACGTCTTCTAGCAAGCTGGGGTGTTTTGATGCACATGGACAGCACCTGGGAATATCTCCACCTCCCTCTGTGCTGTGACCACCTCTATCTGGCCATCCCTCTCCTTGTAGTTGACAGGCTGGCAATCATGTTACACTCATTACCGTGCAGGACTGGGTAGGGTCTGCACAAATATGCTCGCTGTTTGGAAAGCATCTGTACGACATCACCAAGAGTGAGGCCTAATGAGCTCCCCCTCCCCAGCCCAGCCTTATGCACGGGCGTTAGTGACAGTCATGTGCTCCTGGTCTCCCTTAAAGGCTGTGGTCTTTACCAGTGTTATTAACCTGGGCCAAGCAAGAGCCTCACAAATCCTACTTCTGTGACCATGAGGTGTGCTAGCATCAGGCTGGCAGGGAAGACGCAAGGCCAGGACTTGGAGGCAGCATGTGGAGAATCCCTGGATTCTCCCTCTTGAGGAGGGTGGGAGTCCCTGGGAAGCCTCAGTGTTTGTGTGAGACCCCTGCTCTTTCTCACATGGAAAGTCCTTGAGTGTCTGGAACCCTTCCAATATCTGAGACGGGTCTCAGGAAGCAGGCCCACCTGTCTTGAGGTGGCTGAAGGGGCTCAGGGGAGGCAGGTGAGAGGGAGCCATCACAGAGGACAGAATTGAGATGGACCAGGGCCTAGGAGGGCAGGTGACTCCATGCGTCAGACAGGTGACCCCACGCCTCTGACAAGCAGAGGTAGCCAGGTCAGTTCAATCCTGATAGAGCCAAGTCCAGGGCCCGAAAGACAGTCAGGGGATCCCTAATGGGCTGTGGGGTTGCTGAGACCTTTCGTCTGACCTTTTGTCCTGAGCAACCTTGGGCTGCCTGCTGGCTCCAGTACCACCGTCTAGCCTAGCATCCGGCGCGCTGGAGCAGCCCACCTGCCTGGGAAGACCAGGCTCTGTGTCCTCACTGAGGTCTGCACTGCCAGGCCTACAGAGGGTAGTTGGGGTCTTACAGGGACACCCCACATCTTCCTCTGTGGTCTGTCACCCACTGGGGCCTGGGCACAGGGTCTAGCAGAGGGTCTCTTTACCAGAGTGTGCATTCAGCAGCACAGGCTGTGAGCTGCTTCGCCCCGGGTGCCCCCGCTCTGGACTCTGACGTGAGCGCAGGTTGAGCACCGCTGGAGTTGAGCATCTCATCACCTCCGCTCCTGACAGCAGTAAAGAGACAAAGCGGACGTGTAGCAATAGTCTGATTCGAAGTTAGCCGTCTCACTTTCCTATAGACTCATTACCAAAAAAGAGAGGTATTTTCTGCTTCCTCCTCTTCAGAGGGCGGTTGGACTTTTTGTCCTGGAAATTGAGGTGTTCCTAGCCCCAGGAGAGAGTTGAGTGCTTTCATTTTTAAAAGCCTAGACTCATAAAATAATCATAACACAGGAGGTTAAGGATAGAGGAAGACTCCAAGGACTGAGTCCAAAAACAGCCCAAGGATGGAGGAGACTGGGTGGGGACAGGTGTTCCCACAGTGCCAGAGACCTGCCCTGGAGGGACAGGGAGGGGTCAGGACCTCAGCCGGGGGAGGGCATGAGTGGATGCATGTGGAGGCTGGCTGTGAGAGGTGCAGCTCTGGCCGGCCGGCCAGGGAGGAGGGAGTCTGTAACACAAAGCCTGGATTTGTCAGGGTTCTTTAGAGAAACAGAACCAACAAGGATATGTGTGTATGTATATTTCATATGTATATATTTCCTATTTGTATAATTAGGAGCTGACTCACCCCATTATAGAAGCTGAGCAATCTCATGATCTGCAGTTGGCAGGCTGGAGACTCACTAGAGCGGATGGTGTAGTTCCAGTCTGGAGGCAGGAGAAGACCCAGGTCCCAGCTGCCTGCACCCACATGTGAGGGGTGGGGTTAAGCCTGGTAAAGACCAGCACCCGGAGGCTACATCTGTCTCAGGCAGAAGCAGCAGCACAGTCAGGACCCAAAACCCAAGAATGGGCCTCCTCTTTCAAGGCACCAGTAAATCCTGGGGTCCTTGTTTAATCTGCTTGCGAGAGGGGGCCCTGGAAATTGACTCATAGTGAAGTTCTCATGCATCTTCATAAGTGACAGCTTGAATTGGATATAGTATGACTTAGGAAAATAAAGAAAGGTGCCATTTCTTGCCCTTGAATGTTGAAAAGCACGTTACTACCCATTCTGAATTTTTAGGAGCCTGGTCCATCACAACAGTGATGCAGAAATAAGAAAGGAAGTTGATAGGATTCAACTAACAAGTCGTTAATCTCTGCAGCTATTACCTAAGGTGAGGGGTTGAATTTCTTTTTTAATTATTTATTTATTTATTTATTTATTTATTTATTTATTTATTTATTTATTGGCTGCGCCAGGTCTTAGTTGCAGCATGCGGGGTCTTCGTTACAGCACAAGGATCTTTAGTTGCGGCATGCGGACTAATTAGTTGTGGGATGCGGACTCTTAGTTATGGCATGCATGTGGGATCTAGTTCCCTGACCAGGGATCGAACCCGGGCCCCTACATTGGGAGCATGGAGTCTTACCCACTGGACCACCAGGGAAGTCCTGAGGGGTTGAATTTTATAGAATGTGAGACAGAGGTCAAGGATGGTAAGGATTCTGGGTATCAGTTCCCATGTGGGAGGGTATTCCCACACAACCAATCAATTCTCAGACACCAGCTGGCTATTCTACAATTCAGCTCAATTCTGACACTGTCTACCTGGAGATAGTCAGATCCCACAGATTAAGGACTGAGTCCCACCAGATTGCCACCACTTCAGGTGTCAATTGAAAGTCCAGGTTGTCACCTGTACTTATAACCAACTGGCTATACAGCAGAGGTTCCCATGACCCCCTCCTTGTGTTGGACTCATTTGCTAGAGCGGCTCACAGGACTCAAGATACCAGTTTACTTACTAGATTACCAGTTTATTATAAAAGGATATAACTCAGGAACAGCCAGGTGGAAGAGATGCATGGGGCAAGGAATGTGGGCAGGGGTGGCAGAGCTTGCATGCCCCTCTCTCCAAGGGCACCACTCTCCCTGCATCTCCACATGTTCACCAACCCAGAAGTTCTCCAGACCCCATCCTTTTGGGTTTTGATGGAGGCTTCATTACACAGGCATGATTGATTAAACCATTGCCCATTGGTGGCTGATTCAACCTCCTGCTCTTTTCCTGTCCCTGGAGATCAAGGGTGGTACTGAAAATTTCAGCCCTCAGGACTTCCCTGGTGGTCCAGTGGGTAAGACTTGGCGCTCCCAATGCAGGGGTCCCAGGTTCGATCCCTGGTAGGGGAACTAAATCCCACCTGCCGCACTAAGAGCCCTCATTCCACAACTAAAAGATCCCACATGCCGCAACTAAAGAGCCCACATGCCGCAACGATGATCCTGCGTGCTGCAACTAAGACCTGGCGCAGCCAAAATAAATAAACTTTTTTTTTTTAAGTTGAAATTCTTAAAAAAAAAAAAAAAAAAAGAAGCAAAGAAAAGAAAGTTTCAGCCCTCTAATCACATGGTTGGTTCTCCTGACAAGCAGACCCATCCTTTGGTGTGGTCCAAAAGTCTCCTTATAAACATAACAAAAGACGCCTTTATTGCTCTCATCACTTAAGAAATTCCAAGGGTTTTAGGAACTATGTGCCAGAAATGGGGACACAGACCAAATATATATTTCTTATAAAATGCAATATCACAGATGGTGTTTCCCCAGACACAGTGATTGAACCTGGAGATCTCTGGGCCTTTGTCTGAAAAACCAGGCTGGTGGTCACCAAATCACACATATACCAGAATTCAAGACTATTCACACATGGTGGGGGAGGTACTGTGGACATGGCTCCCCCGTCCTGGCTGCAGGGAGCTCCTTGAAGGGAGGAAGCGAAGAATAGGCAGAATAGGAGCTGGAGCCATCAAGATAGATGATGGAGCCCTAGTTATGGGGCCACTCAGACCACAAGAGAATAGTAAACTCTAGACCAGGCAGGAGCCAATCTAAGTGGGGGTGAGCTGGTTTTCTTTTCTTTTTTCTTTTTAAATAAGGTCTTTCCTTTTATATTATTTATTTATGTATTTATGTATTTATTATTTGGCTGCGCCAGGTCTTAGATGCGGCACGTGGAATCTTCGTTGCTGTGTGCGGGATCTTCGTTGCAGCATGCAGAATTTTTAGTTGCGGCATGCGGGATGATTATACCACCTTTGTCTTGAAACACACATGCTCCAGCTGTTAACATCTTAGCTTAGACTTAACATCCACATTTAGTCAGCCTTCCTAGTTACATACTCTAGGCCTTTGTTTAGAGTTTGTGAGGGCTGCTTTGACTTGGGAGATACCCGGTGCCTGAGGACTCGCTAGGAAATCTCCTCTGCGGTGGGCTGATCTGGCTCAGAGGGGAAGAGGGTAACTTTACCTCCACATTTGGATCCTTCTCACCGAGGTGCTCCTGGGCGCCGGTGTCTTCTCCTTTTGCTGCTCTCAGACTGTGGCTATGGGGGTCCCACGCGGCCTGATGAAGAGTCTTTTACGTAGATAGCAGCAAGGTGAGGTGGTGGGTCCTGCTTCTCCTGCTCTCATGTCCCTTTGTTCCCCCTTCATCTCTTTCTGCCCCCGTCTCCTGTTCCCTGCACTGCTGCCATCCAGGTCTTTCCGGGTGTTGAGCCCCAGACCCAGAGAGATCAGCTGGGTTTGCCCCACGTGTTAGTTGCTGTCTATTCTTCAGGGCTGTCTATTCACACAGGTCAGTTACTCACAAGCCCTAGTGCACTGCATTCAGTGCGCTGCATTGTAGCAGATTCTGGGAGTGGCGCTCCCAGCAAGGGAGGATCTTTGTTTTGACATGCCGGGAGCGAGCAGACGATGACTCAGGGAGCTGTCTTCCTGTCCTGTTATGGCTTCTAAGTCTCCTTGGATGAGCTAGCACGCGTCCAGGTGGAATATTTGCTCACCCCCGTTGCAGCCTTACCTTTACCTGCTCACCTGACTGAAGGCCACCGTTTGCTCCTCCGCTGGATTCACGTTTTGTCTCTCCTCTAGCTGCAAGTGGATCCTTCACCAAATAACTGAGGCAGAAACAGGATGCCTTGGCACTCCCAGCCGAAAGCTAATGTCTCAGAGAACAACAGGGATAAGATCGGGGTAAGGAGGTGGCTGGAGGAACTTGAAAGCGAGGCCCCGGCTGCTGAGTAACTAGGTCAACTCCTGCACCTTGGCCCCAGCCCATGACCTGCATGGACCAGAGACTGGGAAAAAAACCTCCGAGAGCCCAGGGGACGAGGGGAACAAGATGTAGGAAACAGGGAGAAAAGACGTGTCTGGGAGTCGCAGATGCGTGACGGCATCGTGAGTCTCCCACTTAGGAGTTCTGTGACCCTGGCAAGTACCTCAACCTCTCTCACTCTCAGTTTCCTGTAAAGGAGGAATTTTAGTGTCTTCCTCACAGAGTTATTGTGAAGAGTATTTACTCATAACAGCCGAATGCACTGTGTGAAACTTGATTGGATCCTAGTTTGAAAAAAATTGGGGGAATTTAAATACGGTCTCTGTAATATCATCTAGTATGGAGTACTTGCCCATTTCTTGGTGTGAGGATGGTATGGACTTCTGCAGAATACTGTATTCGTGAGCGATACATGCTGAAGTATTTAAGGCACAAGTTTCGCGAGGTCTGAAGTACATCAAATGGTTCGGCAACAAAAAGTACATTAGCATGGAGAGAAAGACAAAGCAAATGTGATGAAATGCTAACTGTTGAATCTAGGTGGAGGGTCTTTAAGTGTTCGCTGTGTGTGCTTTCTATTTTTCTTAATGTTTAAAATTTGTCAGAGAAAAATCGGGGGAGAAAAAGACGAAATGAGACAAGGTATGTCAAGCACCCCGCACAGCGCCCCATTCGGCAATGTTTATTTCGTAAATATTCATAATATGTCACCAGGGTGACATCGGCCAAGAGCCGGGGATGGGCCTGCCAGGTACTGTCCTGGGGTTACAGCAGTGGCTGCCAGAGGGCCGGAGACAAATAGTAAACAACGAAACAAATACGTGAACACGTTGGCCGAAGACAGTGCCGAGTGCTATGAAGACCGTCACAGTGAGGGACCAGGGACCCGGGGGTGGGAGTGCCACACTGGCTTGGTTGCCCCTGAGCCTCTGAGCAGGTGGAAGGTGAGCTGAGGGTGGACCGTGCCAGGGAGCTGGCGGTGCAGAGACCTCCCCCCACCCCCATCTGTGCAGCCAGGGACCCTAGAAGGGCTCAGGATGCCACAGGGGGTGACATCAGCCAAGAGCCAGGGCTGGGCGTGTTTGCTTCCTCTCTAGGAGCAACCAGCCATGGCTCACTTTATGCCCTTACAACTCCTCAGTCTGCTCAGGTGGCCCTGATACCATCAGCCTCTTGGAGCAGTGAACCCCAGGAGGGCGTGACAAGAGTGCCTGCTGAGCCACTTCCTGGAACCAACCCGTGATCTGGAACGGGCCTTAGAGGGAATCTCCGTGGCCCTCTTCACAGGCCCTGAGACTGGCAAAGACTTCTCAGTAACACAATTAACAAAGTATGTTCAGGGGGCTTCCCTGGTGGCGCAGTGGTTGAGAATCTGCCTGCCAGTGCAGGGGACACCGGTTCGATCTCTGGTCTGGGAAGATCCCTCATGCCGCGGAGCAACTAAGCCCGTGCGCCACAACTACTGAGCCTGCGCACCACAAATACTGAAGCCCGCGTGCTCTAGGGCCCACAAGCCACAGCTACTGAGCCTGCGTGCTGCAACTTGTGAAGCCCGCGCACCTAGAGCCCGTGCTCCACAGCAAGAGAAGCCACCGCAATGAGAAGCCTGCGCACTGCAACGAAGACCCAGTGCAGCCAAAAAAAAAGGTATGTCCAACCTCATTCATAACTCAAGAAATTCAAGTTGAAATTTCACCCGTCAGATTAGTAAAGACTAAGGAGAATGAAAATATCAAGTCCTGGTGACGCTGTGTGGATGACCCTCTCTCATCCATCATTTGCTCAGCCTCTTGTGGGTAATTTGGGTCATTTGGGCCCTGTCCATCAAATTTGAAATTGTGACCATCCTTTGGTTCCATTTTAATTAATCTATTCTGAAGATATCATCAAAGAAGTGATTTTTTAAAACAATGTAGAAGGATGGTCACTGAATTATAACTGTAGCATTTGCAGCACTGCAGGAATTATGTCACGCAGAAGGAAACAACCCAAATGTCCACCAGGAGGAGACTGCTTAAATAAATCATGTATAGGTATGCGTTTAATACAAGTGGAGTTTTGGAAACAAAATATATGTACGTATAATAGCAATCGAGGTCAGTGTATGCATAGAAAAAACATCCAGAAGACTGTATATTGAAATGTTAATAACAGAGGTCTCTGGGACATGAAATCCTGGGGACTTTCACTTTCTACAGTGTGTATTTCTGTAATATTTAAATTTTGTATCACAAGCATGTATTACTGTTGTAAGCAGAAAAAGAAGGATTTTAAAGTAGACGGAAGGAAGAACTGCAGTAGATATTTGTTCTTCTTTCTGGCCAGCCAGGATCTGAACCCACACCTTGAAACATTTGGGTAATTCACCTGCCTTAGGGTCTCCCACCATAGACATTGTAAGTGGCCTTCCGAGCCCAGGGCCATGTGGCCCTGCCATGGAAGGCAGGATGGAGAGTGTGTCAAATTCTGGGCCTTACCCACTCCCCTCCACCCCGCAGGGAGCCCCAGGGCGCCCGAGGCAAGCAGTGGTTGGACTTGGGTTTTCTGCCACTTGCAGTCAGAGTGGTAAATGATGTGCTAACTTAAGGCAAAAAAAGGGAGGTAGCGGAATGATACCAGGGCCCCCTGAAATCCACAGAGTTTGAACAAGCATGCTTTAGGAAGGACTGAAGCCACAGAAACTCCAGGGACCTGAGGAGGGGTCTGTGGGTCTTCTCTCTAGAGAGGTGCCTTATTGGGAGCTGTGACAACTCCCAGCTTCAGGTCTCTCAGATCAAGTGCCAAATTCCTGTGACGGACAATCTGATTGGCCCAGCTGAATGAGTGGTGGTGAAAGGTCAGGGTAAGCTGTTCCCAGGGCAGGCAGCCATCTGGACTGGTGACACTTGTTTACTAGGGCTGCCGTAACAAAGTACCACAAACCAAGTGGCTTAAACAATAGAAATTTATTGTCTCACAGTTCTGCAGGCTGGAAGTCCAAGATCATGGCATAGTCAGGGTTGGATCCTTCTGAGGGCTGTGACGAAGGACCTGTTCCAGGCCTCTCCCCCAGCTCTGGCGGTTTGCCGGCAATCTTTGGCATCCCTTGGCTTGTAGACACATCACCCCGATCTTTGCCTTCATGTTCACAAGGTGTTCTCCCAGTGTGTGTGTCTGTATTCAAATCTCCCCTTTTCATAAGGACACCAGTCATATCGGATTAGGGGCCCACCCTACTACAGTGTGGCTTCATCTTAACTGATTACCTAATTCCAGATAAGGTCATATTCTGAGGCTCTAGGGGTTAGGACTTCAACATATGAATCTGGGGCAAGGCAGGGTCGGGGGACAAAATCCAACCCATAGCATAGCTGTTATGGTCAAGGTCAGGAGAAAGATCCGGGCTGGAGAGAGTGCTGGAGAGTAGGAAGCTCTGGGAGCAGACTCAAGGAGGAGCAGCTGGGAAGTAAAGGAGACCCAGCAGAGTGTGGGATTAGGAAAACAACAGGGGCTTGAGGAAGAGGCAATGGTTGGCAATGTCAAAAGCTTTGAGAGGTAAAGGAAGCACTGAAGAATGTCTGCTGGATCTGGTGGCATTGGCAAAGAAGATTTTGGCAGACTAGCGGGGGCTGAAACAGACCGTAGTGGTTTAGGACTGCTTGGGATGTGATGAAATGGAGAGAGCGTGGGGATAATTCTCTCATTAAAGAAGGCTGGTCGTGTTAAGGAAGAAATAGATAGGGTATTGGCTGGAGGGGGATATAGGGTCCAAGGTGTGTAAAGCTTGATCATGTTGATGGGAAAGAACCAGTTGAAGAGGGAGAGACTAAACAGAGAGGAGATCATTGTGGTGCAGGCTCCCAAGAGGGCACCCTGGCTCTTTACGCACATGCCAGGCACACAGTCGGTGCTCCATAAATACTGGTGAAATGAAAGTATGACTGCAGACAGGAGGGGACGGAATGCAGAAAGCAGGTAGGAGGGATGGGCCAGGGCCGCGTTCTGCTGCCCACTCCTCTTGCTGCCCTCGGTCTCTCCACTCCTGACCCCTCAGCACCAGTGCCCGCCACCAACTTCCCACAGGCACTGTGGTCTACGGTTCAAATTCAAGATGGAATTTAGATGGCCCTGGGTGCCTCTGAGCCTGAGCCCAGCCCAGGGTGGTGGGCTGTGGCCAGGGGAGCCAGGCCTTGGCGTCTCCCTCTTAGGGACCGTGACACAGTGATGCACATCATGTTTTCCTCGCTGACTCTGAGCCAGAACACTTGGAAGATAAGAAGTCTTTGATTTTATAAACTACATATGTGATGATCATCATCCCAGGCGAAGATATTTAAGCAGGAGAGCCAGTCAGGATGCTCAACAGGGCCAGCGGCTGCCTCGGAGAGGTGAAATAGAGGGACAGAGAGACCTTTCCTTTATGTTTTATATACTTTTTGAACGATTTTCGTATTTTTAGTAATCTTTATTAGCCCTAAAAAAATAACTTACTATATGCCATCTCTTTAAAAATTGAATTTTTATGTAAGAATATACATAAATACCTTCTGTTTCTAGAAGGTGGAAACATTGCAGATAAGGTTAAGTCTCCTAGACATTCCCCCCGGCCCCCCCCCCCAGATAATCTACAGCAAAATCCACTAGTATTATCACTTTGGTATGTATCTATCTTTCCACATCTTTTTAAATGCATTTTCAGGCATATATATATCCCCACATTAAATATATAGCCTGGGTTTGGTAGAGATTAAACATAAAGTGTTTTCATATAGTGCTTTCTTTCTGCTGGACTTTTTCTCTCAGTTACTTGTCTTCAGGGAGCATCCTTTCCAGTAGTTTAACTCCCCTCCTAAGATCCTTCCCCTCCACATCCTTCTTCCTTCCCTCCTCTCAGGAGTAGCAAGTCTGTGGTCTTTCCAAATGCTGCTCCCAAGATCACTCCAGCAGAAGTCCCTGGGGTAGAGGTGCCTGATTTGGCAAATAAAAATATAGGAGGCAGGTTAAATGTTAATTTCAGATAACGAATACTTTTTAAATATAAGTATATCCCACGGAGCATTTGGGACGTTCTTATACAAAAAACCAAAAACCTATTTTTTATTTATTTATCTGAAATTCAGATTTAACTGAGTGGTCTGTATTTTATCTGCCAATCTTACCCTGGGGCACTTGTTAAAAATTGGCCGTATCGCCTTATGAGATTCAGTAGGTCTGGGTAGAGTCTGCCAGAAATCTGTATTTTTTTCATGGTATTCAGATTACTGGTCAGGGCTGAGAACCCTGTACTCCACACCAGGCTGGCAGGGGACCAGGCTTCTCTCCCCGTGAAAATACACATTTTCAAGCTTATTCATTTCTCAGTCTTTATTGAGTTAGCCCAGTAGGAGTCAGGCCTCCAGAGTAAATGTCCCTGGGACTTCTGCCTTGGGGAAGTCCTCTAGGTGTGCCGCTCCTTCCCTAACTCTCAAAAATCAGCACAATGGCAGAGGGCTGGAGGGGGAAATGGGTAGGGCCAGGGACAAGGAAGAGAGAAGAGTCTGCGCTCTGGGCTCCCCCTTACCCGTCTCCCGGCTCTTTCTGGGTAACCAACCCCTCGGCCAGACCCTTCTGCCCCTCTCTTTTCCTTGCGCCAAGTGAAGGGGAGGCTGGGGGCCTGAAGGGGCGTGGCCAACAGAACCCGAGCCACAGCCAATCCCAGCGGGGTCCTTGGTTGGGAGGAGGAAGTGGGTGTGGCGACGGAGAGGGGCGTGGCTTGACAACTTCCAGCGACCCGTCGGAACCAATCCCGACCCGGGAGGCGAAGCTAACTCCCTACCTGGGCCCAGGTGCACCCCGCTCGGCATCTCTCGGCTGCTCCGCGAATAAAATGGAGGGAGCCCGGGCGTCGGGGGAAGACCAAGCCGGAGCCGGGTTCCCAATGGAGCCCTTGGGAAGCCGGGTCCCGGAGCTGGAGCAGCCCCAGGTCCCCGCGGAGGAAAGACGTCCTGAGAGTCCCGAGAGCAGCCCGAGTTTGGCTCCCGCAGTGAAGGAGGAGGCGGGCGCGGGCCAGGACCTGTCGGGCGGGAAGAAGCTGCCCTCGCCTCGACCCGCGCCCCTGCGGTTGCTGCCACCCAGCCCGGGCTACAGCGCCTTCCGCCGTAAGGAGTCGGCCAGCCCGCAGCCGCCGTCGCCGGGCCCAGCCGCGGCCGAGCAGCCCCGGGACGGCGAGACGCCGTGGGCGGAGCAGATGCTCAGGGCCGCGCCCGGTGAGCCGGCTCGGGGCGCCTGGGCCCCCGTGGAACTGCAGGTGGACGTGCGCGTGAAGTCCGTGGGCGCGGCCGGCGGCAGCCGCGCGCCCTCGCCAGGGCCCTCCACGCGCTTCCTCACCGTCCCGGTGCCGGAATCGCCGGCCTTCTCCCGCCACGCCTCCCCAGCGCACCCGCTCCTGCGGCGGACCCCGTCTCCGGGAGGCACCTGGGACCGTGGCACGCCGCTGGCCGCAGCCCAGACGGAGCGCGGCCTCGACGCCGAGGGTTGGGCCGGTCCCGCCGAGGGGCGCGCGGAGTCCCCGGGCTCCCCCACGTGCCGCTGCCGCTGCAAGGAGAACGCCGTGCTCCACGCCGAGATGGACGGCGACAAGAAGCTGTCCCGGGTCATAAAGCTCATAGGTAAGCGCGCGCCGGCGCCGGGAGCCGCGCTCCCGGGTGGGGGTCGACGAACCTGAGGCCCCCCCCTCCCACCCACCCAGCGTTGGGCCACTGCGGCGGGGGAACCCCACCCGGCCTCTCTGGCGTAGAGTCGGTAACTTTTGGTCTACGTAATTATAATCCAACTTGCTGGCAGTAAAAGAATAAAACCGCTATTCTCCCTCCCCGACCCTCCAAGAACTTTCGCGTTCGCTCTTAGTGTGCGCAGCGTGTTTGAGAAGAGGAGGTGGAAGGAATTCCAGGCGGGGGGGAGGTCTTTCAGGATCACGTGACGGCGGCGGCGGCCCGGCAGCACCGCGGCCTCCCGACTCCTGGCTGCAGCTGGCCGATCTCTCGCAGGCCCAGACTCCCTCTTTCCCTCCCGTATATCGAGGACCACTTGACCCCTAACACTCATCCGTTCAGCAGCTACTGCTGCTACTGCGTGGGGACTACGCGCCAGACTGTGCTAGGGTGTGTGTGAGTTTTTTTGTTGCCGCGTGGTGGGTGGCGACTTGCAGGGAAGAAGAAAGAGCCTGAAAAATATAAAAATCCTGGACAAGGAACCAGAAGGGAGTGGTTGGTGAACTTGAGGGCATGGGAAAGCTTCCTGCAGCTAAGCCCTGAAGGCTGAGTAGGAGTTGGGGGTGGTAGCGCCCCTTCTGGCTGGAGGGGCTAGAGGCCTCCCCAGCAGACAACCTGCTGAAAGCTTGACCAGTTGAGAGGAGACCGGTCAGCTAGACAGGCTCCGAATCCCGAGGGCCTCTATGCCAGGGGTTCTTAGACATGGTAGAGTTCAGGGACTCTAATCACGCAGGAACTTTTGCAGAGTTGGGTGTGAGCACATTTTCTGCATGAGAGGTGTATCGTTTTCTGGTGCTGCTGTAACAAATTGGCACAAACTTGGAAGCTTAAAATGGCACTAATTTATTATCTTACAGTTCTGTAAGTCTGAAGTCTGATATGGGCTCAAGAGCCTGAAGTCCAGTTGGCAGGGCTGTGATCCCTGCTGGGGGCCCTAGGAGATGATTGTTTCCTTGCCTTTTCTAGCTTCTAAGGGCGATTGAGTTCCTTAGCTCATGGTCCTCTGTATATTCAAAACCAACCGGGACTTCCCTGATGGCGCAGTGGTTAAGAATCTGCCTGCCAATGCAGGGGACACGGGTTCGGGCCCTGGTCCGGGAAGATCCCACATGCCACGGAGCACCTAAGCCTGTGCGCCACAACTCCTGAACCTGTGCTCTAGAGCCCGCGAGCCGCGACTACTGAGCCCACGTTCCACAACTACTGAAGGCTGCGCGCCTAGAGCCCGAGCTCTGCAACAAGAGAAGCCACCGCAATGAGAAGCCCGCGCACCGCGACAAAGAGTAGTCCCCGCTCGCCGCAACTAGAAAGCCCGCGCGCAGCAACAAAGACCCAACGCAGCCAATAAAAAAGAGAAAAACCAGCCAGTGTCAGGCTGAACCTTTCCACTGTCATCTCTGTGACTCTCCTGTCCTTCTACCTCCCTCTTCCATTTATGAGGACCCTTGTGATGACATTGGACCCACCCAGAAATCCAGGATAGTCTCCCCAACTCAAGGTCAGCAGATAAGCAACCTCAATTCCATCAGCCTGAATTCCTCTGTGCCTTGTAACCTAACATATTCACAGGTTCCAAGGATTAAGACGTGGACTTCTTTAGGAGGACATTATTCTGTCCACCACAATGAGTCTGTAGCTTTTTTTTTTTTTTTTTTTAATTTATTTATTTTTGGCTGTGTTGGGTCTTCGTTGCTGCGTGCGGGCTTTCTCTAGTTGCGGCGAGCGGGGGCTACTCTTTGTTGCGGTGTACAGGGTTTTCATTGTGGTGGCTTCTCTTGTTGCAGACCATGGGCTCTAGGCATGTGGGCTTCAGTAGTTGTGGCTTGCAGTCTCAGTAGTTGTGGCTCGCGGGCCCTAGAACACAGGCTCAGGAGTTGTGGCGCACAGGCTTAGTTGCTCCGCGGCATGTGGGATCTTCCCGGACCAGGGCTCGAACCCGTGTCCCCTGCATTGGCAGGTGGATTCTTAACCACTGCGCCACCAGGGAAGCCCGAGTCTGTAGCTTTTTTATCAGATTAATAATAGGAGAGTCTGTGACTAAAAGGGTGGGATGATAAGGAAGTGAGGACTCAAGGAAGTGAGGAGTCGTGGGGAGGTAACATGGTTGGATGTTTATTCTAGAAAGTGAGCTCTGACAGCACTGTGGAGGAAGGTCAGGACAGGCATGAGATTGAAGGAAGGGAGACCTTAGGAGGTGATAGCAGTAGTTCCGCAAGAGACTATGAAGGTTTGATCTATGGCAGAGGTGGGAGGGAGTGTTCAAAGGTTGAATTAGAGAGTGGGGCCACTGCGCTGATGAAGATGCGCTAACAGGAGCAATTCCCAAGTTGCTGAGCTGGGTAGCTGAATGATGGATTGATTGGGTTATCCTTGTGGAATGGAGAATGGGAGATGAGGCGTGGGAGAAATAAGCAGGTACATTTGGGAGTTCCAGGTAGTGATGTCATTTAAAGGGAGAGGAGCCAGACTTCCCTGGCGGTCCAGTGGTTAAGACTCTGCACCCCCTCCACACCCCCATGCCGTGTAGCACAGCCGGAAAAAAAAAAAAAAAGGAAGAGGAGCCAGCCACAGACTGGGAAAGAAACATGTAGGTGGTAGGAAGAGAATCAGGATGCAAAGAAGCAGGAAAAGGAGAGAGTTTCTGGAAGGTGTGGTCAGCAGTGTCCAGTGTCCAGGGGAGAGGCGGACTTCGGGGCTGGATGGTTAGGGAGAGCTGCCACGTGGAAACAATACTCTGGACACGAGGCAGGTAACCCGGGGGTGTGGAGAGGAATGATGTCAGGGGAGGGAGATGCCGGGCAGAAAATACTGCAGGGTGCATGCAGACACTTGGTGCTTTGGGCTTGCTCTCTGGGAAGTGTGGGATTAAAGAACTTTAAAGTTCCTGGCTGAAGTGTGGTCTGAGGAAGGCTGCTTGGATGAGGAGCTCTGCATTGTGGTTTCTGCCTGTGGTGGCCTTTACCGCCTAGATCAAGCTGGTTACCTCAACAAGAGGACACACTAGGGCACAGGCTCAGGGACTTGCCCAGGTCAGTGCGGTAATGCTGCCACCCAGCTGTTTCATGTCCCCTCCTTGTGAACCCAAGAGGGAGGAGGCCACTGTGGAGAGGGTTGGAGACGTCACTGCTTTGTCTCTTCCCTTGCTTTTTGGGGCAGATGTCCCAGAGGCGCTGTCCAGGTGTAAACTGAAGAATCAAAGACTCAGGGAATGTTCTGTATGGCAGCCCTCAGCCCAGAAGAGAAATTGGCTTTTGCAGAGAGCCTAAAACTGGGGGAAGGGACTTCCCTGGTGGCGCGGTGGTTAAGACTGCGCTCCCAATGCAGGGGGCCCGGGTTCAATCCCTGGTCAGGGAACTAGATCCCACATGCATGCCGCAACTAAGAGTTCCCATGCCACAACTAAGGAGCCTGCCTGCTGCAACTAAGACCCGGTGCAACCAAATAAATAAATAAATAATAATTAATTAAAAAAAAAAAGAAATAAAATAAAACTAGGGGAGAGCTGGATCCTCAAATGGAGACTATTCCCCTTTAGGTGTTGGTTCAGAGTCCCCTCTTCTGGTCCCCAAGGCTAGATCAGGTGTCCCTGTTCCATGCTCCACGGGCCCTTGTGCTGCCCAGCGTCAGCAGCCCTCTTGTAAGTATGCTCCCCTGGATTCTGAGCCCCGCAGGGCATGGCAGGTGACAGTCTAGGCTTTCACTGAATCCCCAGCACCTGGCACTTAAGTGCTCCGTAAGTCGTTACTCAATGAGTAGCACTAACCTCAGAGTGTAAGCACGTGTCAGAAGCGCTTAGTCCCCAGCCCCGTCGGGGGAAGGGGAGCAGCAGCTGGATCTCAGGGGTCGTCCAGCCTGCTGCCGCCTGTCACATTGTGCTTAGCACATCAGGTGTGGAAGATGTGAGGAAACGGCCGTCCTGACCCTGCCCTCCAGCGGTCCTCAGTCTGGGCAGGAGAAAACAAAAGCGCCTGGCAGTCTGGGATGGTGCCGGGAGGGGTACATTCAGAGGAAGAATGCTCTCAGTGCCTGGAGGAGGTGGAGCTGGGAGAGGTGATGTCCAGCGTGGTCAGGCTCAGCCAGAGGAGCAGAGGCCACCGGCTGAAGTAGATGGACCTGAAGGCAGTGACACAAGCAGGCCTCTCGCTGGCAGGAACCCTCTGAGCCCCGTGCTGAACTTTGTATTTTTTTTTATATAAATTTTATTTATTTATTTTTGGCTGCATTGGATCATCGTTGCTGTGCGCGGGCTTCTCACTGCAGTGGCTTCTCTTGTGGAGCACGGGTTCTAGGCGCGTGGGCTTCAGTAGTTGTGACACGCGGGCTCAGTAGTTGTGGCTCGCGGGCTCTAGAGCGCAGGCTCAGTGGTTGTGGCGCACGGGCTTAGTTGCTCCGCGGCACGTGGGATCTTCCCGGACCAGGGCTCGAACCCGTGTTCCCTGCGTTGGCAGGCGGATTTTTAACCACTGCGCCACCAGGGAAGTCCCTGTATTTTATTTTTTAAGGTGCCCCCTTCCCCAATTGGATAAACTAAGTCCCCCAAAACCTGGCTCCACCCCAGCCATGGGATTTGACTAGGAGGAAGCAGAAGGTGTTTCAGTTGTGGCGTGGGAAAGGTAGTTGAAATGTAGACAGTGACGATGGGATGAGCAGTGAAGAAAAGCAGCAGAGGGTGTGACACTGGAGATGTCAATCCCTGATACAAAAAGGAAATCGGGTGGTGGGTATATACAATGTCCATGGTTTTTTAAATGGAATTACTCTTTTCAAAATAATGAAATATTTGCCACAGACTAACCTCTGCTGTTTCAGGCTTTGGGAAATATAATGATTGAGTTCTTAGGACCCTCACACTGATTCTGTGGCATTCCTGACCCTCATCCCCAAGATTTGGGTGGGTCCTGGGCCCCTTGCAGCAAGGTGTTTGCTCTGATTGATTTCACGCCTGAGTCGTGGCAGAGGTCAAATTCTGAGTGCTCAGTTACTTCAGATGGGTGTGTCTTTCCAGGTGGGAAGCTGCTTATAATTCTGGCTGTGATTAAGCATTCACTATGTTTTACTCCCCAAGTTTTCCCCTCTGACTTCCCTGGTTACTCCATCTGCAGGGCAGGCTGTGGCATCTGAACATGTTCTTTTTTTTTTTTCTGGCCACGCAGCACAGCTTGCAGGATCTTGGTTCCCCGACCAGGATCGAACCTGGGCCCCCAGCAGTGGAAGCACCGAGTCCTAACCTCGGGACTGCCAGGGAAGTCCCTGAACATGTTCTATCTCTGAGCCTTTGCACCCTTCCTCCCACCTGGAGTGTCCTCCTGTCTTCCTTTCCCCTCCACAGCCTCGTTCCAGCCATCTGGTCCCCTAGGTCCTTGGGAAGCTGACAACTCACATCTGTCTAGTGCTGTGCAGCCCACAAGGCACTCTCTGTGTGAAGCTTCATTAGTGGCCTCCAGTGACCTGGAGAGATAGAAGAGGCAGATGTGATTCCAATGTTAAAATGAAAAACACCAAGAACACTTGAGGGGCCCATAGAGTCAGGACTCGAACTTGAATTTGGGGGTCTGTCGAACTCTGAATCTAGCCTTCGTTCCTCTCTTGTGTGGAGTTTGATCTCCTGGTACCTTTGCCTGTCCCGTTAGCTCCCTGAGTGCAGGGCCCGTGCCCCATCCTTGGTGCTATTGGTGCCCTACGTCTAATGCACATCAGATGCTCAATAAATGGTTCTTAGCCACTTTCTTTCTTGAAGAGAATCTTACGTCTTCTAGTTATTTAAGAAGTGGAATATCTTCTAGCAGTTTTCTCCCAGGTATGAGGTTCAGACCTAAATTGAGTGGTTTATCCTGGTGTCTTGAGTCTGAGGGTGGGCGATGAGGTGGGCATGATGATGGTATAGGAGTCAGCATGGTCCTGAGTTGGGACTGTCTCCTAACCTGTATCTCCTGGTTGTCCCCTCCCCTCCCGCAGGGCTGCCCATGTACATGAGGTCCCTGCGCTGGGCCCTGGCAGTCATGGCCGTGCTCCTGGCGGTGTCTACGGTGGCCATTGTGGCCCTGGCCTCGAAAGCAGGTATGGCACCTCCCCGACCCCAGACACCCCCGCCCCCCGTCCCCTCTCCTCCCCTGCTCCCCCAGCAGGGTGTCTAGTCCTTCTAGCTCCTTTGTGAGAATTAGAAAAAGACATGCCCCCCATGCAGATGCAGCGTGAAGACGCAGGGCTCGGTGAGCAGAGGTAAGGGAGAAGACACCCTTCCTTCTGTGGACACAGCCTGTGCTTGGAGAGGCCTTGTGCACAAGCTGTACAGCCTTCCCAGGGCCCGCCCGCCTTGCTCGCCCCTCCAAGTCTTGCCAGTTCCATGCCTCCAGATTTGCCCCGATTTTTTTTTTTTTTTTAATTTATTTTTGGCTGTGTTGGGTCTTTGTTGCTGCGCGCGGTCTTTCTCTAGTTGCGGCGAGCAGGGGCTACTCTTCGTTGCAGTGCGCGGGCTTCTCATCGCGGTGGCTTCTCTTGTTGCGGAACACAGGCTCTAGGTGCGCAGACTTCAGTAGTTGTGTCATGTGGGCTCAGTAGTTGTGGCTCGCGGACTCTAGAGCACAGGCTCAGTAGTTGTGGCGCACAGGCTTAGTTGCTCCGCGGCATGTGGGATCTTCCCGGACCAGGGCTCGAGCCCGTGTCCCCTGCATTGGCAGGCGGATTCTTAACCACTGCGCCACCAGGGAAATCCCCCCACCCCCTGATTTTTGAACATCCACACATTCAGCTCTGTACAGTTTACCCTGCACTCACTGCTGGTCTCTGTGCTGCAGGGGCCAGGTGCCAGCCATGCCCCCAGGGCTGGGTGTGGTCCATGGAGCACTGCTACTACCTCTCTGCCGAAGCTGAGGCCTGGGAGGCCAGCCAGGCTTTCTGCTCAGCCCACCATGCTACCCTCCCCCTGCTGAGACACACCCAGGTGAGGAGAGGGGGAGGTGGGCAGGAGAGGGGCGTGGTTATCATTACAGATTAGATTCTCAGTACTAGAAGGAACCTCAAAGATCTAGTCCAACTCTATGTTATAGAAAAAGTCACCAAGACCTGGAGAAATAAAGTGACATGCAGGAGGACCAGACGTCACGTCTCCAAGATGTTCAGTTTGCTCTTCATTCTAAGAAGTGGAAGTGGAGCTGGGAAGGCTGGAGCGGAGATGCTCCCATCCAACCTGGTGACCCAGCACTTAACAGCGAACTCAGGAACAAGTCTGTGCTGGCTGGTCTGTGGGGGAGACACACATGTACCCTCTGAGAGGTAGTCTGGAAAATAAATTACATTTAGTGGGTATTCCAGTCAGGTATTGCTATAATAATACTGGGTAACAAATCACCCCGGAAGTCAGTGACTTAAGACAATAAGCATTTCTTTCTTGATCGTTGGTCTGTGGGAGGACTGTTGATGGGCTAATTCGGGCTGGGTTTGGCAGGACAGCTCAGCTTCGGGATGCAGATTGGCTGGGCTTGGCTTGAGCCTACGGATTGGGTTTGCGTTTGCTCCATGAATCTCTCGTCCTTCTTGAGAGAAACTCTTCGTAAGAAAAATGGCAGGAGGGCAAGAACTGAGAACTTCTCATGTCATATCTGCTAACATTCCGTTGGGCAAAGCAAATAACGTGGCCAAGCCCAACATCAAAGGGACAGGGCAGTATACTCCATGCCCCACTCCCACCCTGGGGGTGGAGGGGGAGGAGTGAATATTTGCTGAATAATAATCCAGTCAGTGGGTCTGAAAGTGACTACAAAAAAGGACCTATAAACTGGATCCAGCCCTTGGCTTAATTTTATCTAACTGAGGGCAGGTGCCAAGAATTTATATTAGCTGTTCTAATATGCATGAAAAAGCACCATTCTTTCAGTCAGTGCCTTAATAAACATTTACTGAGCACCTACACTGCGTTTGGCACTGGGGATTCAATGAAGAGCCAGAAGAGCACAGCCTCCACCTTCACATGACTAAGAGCAGTGAGTGAGGCAGAGAGCAATCAAGAAACCATAGAAATAGATGTTTAGTTACTATATTGATCTATGCTATGAAGGGAAGGTGCACAACGCTCTGGTTATATATGACAGGAGTATGTGATTGAAGGTCAAGGTGGGCAAGGCAGCATGTACCAGAAAAAAAAAAAAAAAAAAAAAAACACCTGGAAACTAAAAAAAAGTTCAGGAGATGAACAGACAGCCTCCTGGAATGCTCTGTCTCCTGCTTCAGTCTGGACTGGCTGCTCTCTAGGCCTGCTACACAGCTATGGTCTTGGAATTTCTTTTTACCTTCATCCTCAGTATACCTTTGCCTCTTTCCTATGTGAGATCCCGTTTCCTAGATTCCATGTCTTTTCTTGGTGAAGCACACCGTCAATAAATTTGCTGGAAAACATTTGAGATCTTTCATGTCTAAAGATACTTTTATTCTAACCTCTCATTTGATTGATAGCTTGGCTGGGTACAGATTTCTAAGTTGGAAATAGTTTACCTCCAGAATTGTGCAGATTTTGCTCCATTGCCTTCCAACTTTTAGTCCGACCATTAATAAGTCTCATTCACTCTGATTCCCAATCCTTTGTGTGTGACTCTTACCAGCCCCCCTACCCCAAACTCTGGAAAATTTCAGGGTCTTCACCTTTGTTCTTATTCAGTGTTCTGAAATTTAACAATAATATTCCTTTGTGGGTCTTTTTCTTCATTTTTATTTCTGCTGCCTTATTTGTAATTTTAAGAACTCTTTTTGGTTCTTCAAATGTTCCTTTTGTATGGTGTCCTGTTCCTGTTTCAAGGATGAAACATCTTCCCGTATCTCATTGTAAATACTAATTATAGTGTTTTGGAAGTTTTCTTCTGCTCCCTGCATTATCTCTATTTTTATGCAAGTGATTTTTATTCTGTGCCTTGGCGTTTTCCTATACCTCGCCTCTAATATTTGAGCACTTTGGGGCTTCTCAATACAAATTAGCATGTTTCTCAGCTTCCTCCTGCTCCACCCTTTCCTTGAAAAACCACTAGGCTTTCTTGGGTCTGCTAAGCCAATCAGTGTTGTCCAGCTTCCAAAATTTTGTTGACATTTCTCATCTGCTGTTATCTCCTCCCATTCTTATGTCTGTTTTTCCCCCTTATGTTATTATTTAAGGAAGTTCCCTTCTATTCCTGTTTTACTAAGAGTTTTAAGCATGAATGAGTCTTAATTTCATTGGATTTTTTTTGCATACATTAAGATGGTAATGTCTTTTATGTTTCCTCCTTTAATCTTGTGGTTATTATTTTTTTTTTTTTTAATTCTTGGCCTCTTGTGATAAGGCTTATTTAGCCAAGATTTTTTTCTTCCCAAAATACTTCTGTATTTGAGTTGATAATTTTACTTAAGATTTTCTCACGTATGAAATTTCATTTCCTGCCCAGTCCTAAAATGAAAGGTATTCTACCCCACACGGCAGGGAAGGCAGTTTCTGTCTTTTTCTTTTCTCTGGGAGAGTTCTCATGAAGTGGATATAAAAATCTGCTGGAGAAAATGTTTTACAGTGAACATGGATTATTTTATTACCAGGAATAACACATTTTTCAAAAAACATGGGGAAATGAAAAAGATACAATGTAGATTGACAAAAATCATGTGTGATCCCAATACGGTAAATATATATGCAAAGAAAACATACTGAAAGGAAGTATATTAATAGCGGTTATCACTGGAGTCAAGATTACGAGCGATTATTTTCCTTCTTCTTTAAAGCTTTTTTAAATTGTCTAAATGTCCTACAAATAGTATGCACTATGATTAGGGGGAAATGCTAGAGTAATGGTAGCCCATGGAGGCAAGAGATCAGAATATAATGGTTTCTGCCCAACCCAGCCTGGTTGCATCTACAAAATGAAGGCCAGTGGGAACTTGGTGGGTCCCTAGAGAGTGCCTGGAGCCAACGAGGGGGTGAGCTGGGCAGGGACTTAGTGGCCCATCTCCTGAGACAGACCCACTGAGCACAGCAAGTGTCATCAGAAAACTGGTGAAGTAAAAGTTCCCTGCCCTCGGGCCTCTCATCAGACAGGTTCAGTCCACCATGACCTCGGACATCGGCTAAACAAATGGCCTCCCTGTGGCTGGGGGTCCTCAAAGAGGGGAGGTGAGCTGAACTACCCACATCGCAAACGGAGCTTGAATTCTTTTAAAACTAAGCAAACAGGATCAATCATTTGTAACACAAGTATATATTCAGAAAATATATCACAAAGTTTGGATAAGCTTTGTCCCAAAAGGAGCTTCCTAAAAGCCCCTTGCAAAAAGACCAAAGTGAAGATTTGGGTCTGAGGCAGTTAAAATCCAGAATATGACGACTGTGGAGCTCTGGAGTCCTCCTGAGTTCTGGACAAGGGCCAGAAGCTGCAGGAGGCACCAAGGCAGGGATGGGGAAAAGCAGCCGAGGACAGGCTGGCCGCTGGCAGAGGGGCTGGGCCCGCTGGCAAAGGCCAGGCTCCACGAGCTGGGATGCGCAGACCCCAGGGACACGCCAAGGTGCCAGTAGTACATGCAGCCCCAGGATAGACACGTCTCGTCCTCCCTAAGGGGTTAGAGGAAAGGAGACCAAGTTTCAGTGCCTCTGTGCCATCAGTCACTAGACTCACTAGCCATTGGTTTAAGATCAGCTTTGTTTTGCAGGGTGGGGGAAGGAAGAAGCTTCCTGAAATGTACACGTCGACTGTAAGCCACATTTTGAGTGCAGAAAGATGAAAACACGAATAAATAACATAGGATTCAGAAAATTAAGTAGTTTAAAACATTTAAATATTAAAGCAGAAATGTTTGAAGGCAGAAAGTAGAATGGTGGTTGCCAAGGGGAGGGGGAAATGGGAGCTGTCTAGTGGGTGCAAAGTTTAAGTTGGGGAAGATGAAAAAGTTTTGGAAATGGGGGTGGGCGATGGTCACACAACAGTGCGAATGAACCTAGCGCCACTGAACTATACACTTAAAAATGGTTGAAATGGTAAATTTTATATGTATATTTTACGACAGTTTTTTAAAAAGAAATGTCTGAAAGCATGGAAAACAATTTATCTTAATTTTAATACGTAAAATATGAGATTTCAGGTAAATTCTGCTCAGGATCACATTCCCCTCCCCCCACGTTGGTGGCAAAGTTAGAGATGCACCAGCTGGAGTAGATGGAGGCCCCAGATGTCTGTGCCATTAGGAGCAGTCCTTTGAGCCATAAATTACACAGAACTTTCTAGAATTTACTTATATCTCCAGGCAATGCTTTTCCCACACCATAATTTTTGCTAACAATGGGAACAGGTTAATGGTGTCTGAGCTGCAAGGAAAAAGACGGAATAGAGTGGGTGGAGCTGGGTGGGGACAGGCCATGGCTCCTGTCACCAGGAGGCCCAGAGGGAGAGCCGCATGGCCTGGGGCTAGGGACAGAGAGAAGGGAAGGATCACCTTGGCAATGCCAAGCATCAAATGAGGTCACATATGTTGGAGGCAGACACAAAGCTTTGTACACCATCCAACGGATTGGAGGCGCCTCATTTAATGAGTGTGTACTACATGCCCTTGGCTTGTACACAAAACATCCCCCCATTTTGCAGAGGATCATACTGAAGCTCTGAAAGGTCAGGTAACTTAACTAGGATCACTTAGCTTGCAAGTCACAGGACCAGAATTTGAATATGGGGTGTCCTAGCCCCAAAGCTCTACTCTGCAGTGATAGCCCCCTTCCCGGCCCTGGGAGGAGCTCCAAGCTCTGGTGTGTCTTTCTGATCAGGCAGCTGATTGCTGCCAGGAGGTCACGGCTGGCCAGCAGGAGCCCCGAGTCTGCTGCAGCCACGGCAGTGAGATGCTTGGGGCTGCTCTGCCCTCTGACTCACAGCTCAAAGCCAGCCCAGGTTCCTTCTCATCCCTTCCAAAGCTCCCACCCAACCCTGCCCAAGGGCCCCAGCCTGTGGAGTCCAGCCAGAGAGGAAATGACCAGCCCAGGAGAGGCTGTACGTGTGCCTTATGCAGTCTGGTCTTTGGGATTTCAGAAGGGGTAAGGTTGGCACCCTTCAGCCTGGAAGTTCCTTCTGGCTCTTCTCCCAGCTGTTGACCGGCTGATGTTCCCTTGAAGGGGAGATGGTTTGCACCAACACTTCTGGGAGCAGGGCTGGCCTGACAGCCCGATTGTTACCTGTGGCCCTTGCTGGTTATTGGCAGTGGCACAGGGGAGGGGGGCCAGTTTTGTTGAGCTGGTCTACTATGTGCTGAGCTGTCATGGTCAATGGTGAATAGGGCAGGCGCCCGGTCTCACCAAGTTCACTGTCTGATACAGGAAACTGACAAGGAAGCAAGTCAGTCAAATGCCACACACCATGCTCTAAACTGTGAAGGTTGTGGCAGCCCAGGGGAGGGGGTCAGAGCGGTGTCCCTACAGGAAGTGACCTTTAAACTGAGACCTCAAGGACAAATAGGAGTGTCACCAAGGGGATAGGCATCACTTGGTGCTTGCTTTCTAATCCCCAGGATTAAATACAGAGGTTTTGCTTCTGTCAACGTAAACACTTTTCTAGGGAAGAACTGAACATACATCAAATTTATGTCACTTCTCATCACTAATGCGCATGTGCGCCGCGCGGCGTGGGCTTGCTGGCGTGGTCTGCTTTTTTCCACTCGGCATGATTTTGTATTTACGTTTTCTTGCATAACTGCATCTTCTGTGTGCTCATCACCTTTAACAGCACTGTAATTTTCCATCTTGTTGATATCCCATAAACTGCCTAGTTATTTCCTGACTGCTGAGCATTTGGGTGCTTTCCATTTTTTCTTTATAAATAGCAGTGTGATAATTTTGCGAAAGTTCATTTTCTCCCCTTTATGTTCTTGGATTTCTTCCCCAAAGTGGAATTACCCGTCCGAGCAATAGGAACTGTGTTGCCACTCTTTTTTTGTAGCACAGATTATGTTCTGGAAAGACTGGGCTTGTGTGGACCACTGTCCCCACCTCTATCCACCAGTCCCCTGCACCAGGACTTACAACATTGAAACGTCTTTTTCCAAGTTGAAAATTTTTAAATACAATTTTTTGCTTTAATTCATTGCTAAAAATAACATGACGCTGAGGACAATTATTTAAAAGAAAAAAGCATCTCCACTAGCTCTCTAACATACTTGTTTTTGTTTTTGTTGTTCCTTGTGTGTCTGCGCCCATGTGCATACACATTTTTTCATTCTTATAATCATGCCACAACTTTATTTTTATTTATTTATTTTTTTAAATAAATTTATTTATTTTATTTTTATTTTATTTTTGGCTGTGTTGGGTCTTCGCTGCGCGCGGGCTTTCTCTAGTTGTGGTGAGCGGGGGCTACTCTTCGTTGTGGTGCATGGGCTTCTCACTGCAGTGGCTTCTCTTGTTGCGGAGCACAGGCTCTAGGCGCACGGGCTTCAGTAGTTGTGGCACACGGGCTCGGTAATTGTGGCTCACAGGCTCTAGAACGCGGGCTCAGTAGTTGTGGCGCACGGGCTTAGTTGCTCCGTGGCATGTGGGATCTTCCCGGGACAGGGATCGAACCCGTGTCTCCTGCATTGGCAGGCGGATTCTTAACCACTGCGCCACCAGGGAAGTCCATGCCACAACTTTAATTCAGCTATTTCACTTACCATAACCCTTCATGTACTATAACTTTTCCCCGTGTTGCCCCAGGGGCTTCATACTCACCCTTATTTCGAATGGTCTTCATAATACTTTCGGAATGGATGCAGTGTAGTTTATGCTCTTGCTGGCGATTGCATTGTTGACCGTCTGCTCCCTGGCCACCTCTGCAGCCTAATCAACCCTAACACTCTTCTCCTGCCCAGTGAGGCTACTTGCTGTTTGTCACCTGGATTGCTTTGTAGGCTCCCAGCTTTGCTCATGCCCTTCACCCCCTCTTCTCTGAGCTGCCTCGTTTCTCTGTCCGCTCAGTACCCATCGTGCGTTGCCCGTGGGGATGGGCGATCACATCCTGTCTCCCCTTGGGGAGGGCTGAGCTGGGATCGCCCCCATTTCTGGTCCCCAGTCCTGAGCACAGTGCCTGTCAACCAGCAGGCATCTAATACAGCTTCCCAATTCCTGGTGTTTTGGGAGAGATGAGTCGCTTCTGTAGCTTGTGGAACTGGGAACTTGCAGAAACCTGGGATGGGGGATGGGGTAGGGGGACGGAAGCCCCAGGTGAGCCGTATCAGTGGCCCGAGAAGAATGACCAGCTGCTTTTCTCTCTCAGGACTTCCTGAGCAGATACCCAGTCACCAAGTACTCCTGGGTGGGGGCCCGACGAGGCCCCCAGGGCTGGCACTGGATCGATGGGACCCCTCTGCCACCCCAGCTGTGAGTGACCGTGGGCCTGGGTGGGCGGCCCCTCTGTCCCCAACACGCTAGCATTGGGCCCCCAGTGTGACCCACCTGATACCACAGCAGGCATCAAAGGGGCTGGAGGCCTTCCCCTCCACGTGTCCCCAGGTTCACCCCCCTGCACCACCCCCAGCCTAGGATGCCCCTTGGTTTCATTTAGTCCTCATCACCCCATCCCTTGTTTGGGTCCCACGCATTCACCCAAGAAGGACTGTCACCATGTTCTGTGGATGAGGGGAGCCGCTCAGAGAGGTTTGGTGGTTTGCCCAGGGCCACACAGCTGACTCCCTGGGGCAAGAGGCAGGGCACATCATCATAACTCCTGCCTCAGAGCTCTTTCCAGACCCCTGGGCTCCATGCAGCGATCCCAGCGGTACCCAGGCAGAGGGCACAGAGGCTGGGAGGGCCCGTCAGCCTGAGTACCTCCCCTTCCTCTCGCCCTTCCCCAGACTCCCGGAGGAAGACCAGCAAGGGCCGGATCTCGACTGCGGGGGCCTGGAGGGAGGCAAGTTCGTGGCTTCGGACTGTGCCTCCCCCAGACCCTGGGTCTGCGCCAAGGGGGCCAAGTGACTTGGGTTCTGCCCGCCCTGAGCCTGCTGGGGGAGGCCAGGCTGAGAGCTGGGGCGGCCTCCCCCCGGACCCAGGCCTCCAGGTCTGCCCGCTCTGCTCAGTGGCCCTGCCTCGGCGAAGCAGGGAGCGGACTCCTGGCGCAGGGAGATCGCATCTGCGGGGAAGGAGACCTTCTGCGGCCCCGCGGCTGAGTGCCCATTTGAGCGTCCAGCTGCTGAAGCGGATTTGTTCTGTGACCTTGTGGGTTTTTTTGGTTTTGGGTTTTTCCTTCTGAGCCTCAGTTTCTCTCTCATTAAAACGGCCACTTCCCATTCTCCCACTTACCTGCCTAGTCACAGGTGTGCACCCTTTCAGGCCTAGAGGGACAAAAAGGATGAACGGTCACAGGTGATCCCAACCTGGCTCCTCATCGAGCCCATGAAGTGGGTCTCCCATTTCGTCGTGGCATTGGGATTTGGCGGCGATGACATCATTGCTACAAAGGCCGTTTCCAGGCGGCCGGGCACGCCGACAACATCCCGAGGGCAGCGCGTGAGAAGTGGCCACCCCGGAGGAGAGAGGAAGGAGGGTCCTGTCCCCACCCCGGGGGTTGGCAGAGAGTAAGGTTCTTTGCGGTGACTGGCGTGTGGGACTGGCGGGGCGTCCGGCCAGCTGATGCCCAAGGCTGGGAGGACGCAGAGAGGACACACCCCCTCTTGGTCGGCGAAGCCACCGCAAAGCTTGGGGTCCGAGGGAGAAAGGAAATCAGAAATGTGGGGAGGCGTGAGGCGGCTCTTCCTGCCACGACTGTGAGGACACGAGTCTGAAGATGTCTCCCACTGAGGTTCAGTGAAGGGCCTCCGGGCTGGAGGGAGTGGCAGCAAGGTCGGGGGGAGGGTTTGTTTAGCCTCCAGCCTGGAGAGACTTCTCCAAAGGCCAGGAGACTGACTGTACCTGCCTCTGGTCGTGGTGCCAATCATGTGCAAACCAGCCTTCCTCTTTAAAGGCAGACCAGGTGTCCGAGCTCCTCAGAGAAACCTCTACTGGTCCATTTAAACTAAGAGCTTGTACAGAGTGTATGGCTGCCTGGGAGAAAGGGATGGAGAGTCCTAAGAACACACTTGACAAGCAATAAAAATCTTAGACACACTCTGGTGTTTCTCATGGCTTTCTTCTTATTCCAGCTACAGATTAACCCCAGAGCTTGATGACATGTTCTGGCTGAACTCGCTTCAAAGCCCTTCTCGGCGAATGTCCGTGTCTGGTGGTGTCAGGCCGGTTTAACGTCAGCTTCAGGGCCACCGGCTTGGGGCCCTTTGGGCTCGGTGCTGTTTAGAATCACCTGCGGAGCTTAAAAGATCCAGGTGCCCAGTGTGGGTGGTGTGATGCTGGGGCCTGGAAACCTGAGGGTTTTTCAGCTTCAGGTGGTGAGGAAGGGGAGTAAGAGAGTGACCTTTGATCTGCCAAAGTAGGAAGCTTCTAGTTACTATCCAAAGTTGGCCAACCAAGGAATAGCAGTGTGCGCTTATTACTTAGAAATATGGAGACAAATCCTAGAAGGAATGGCAAAAATCATTTAAAGTGGTTGCCTTAAAGCTAATTTGATGCTGATAGAAGTCAGGACAGTAGTTATCTTGGTCTCGGGGGAGGAGTATTAACTGGGCAGGGGTACGAGGGAATATTCAAGGGTGCTGGCATGCTCTAGATCTTGATCTGGGTGGGGCTGGGTACATACGTAAAAATTCATCAAGCTATATACCTAAGGTTAAAAAACTTAAATGCCTATCTCCAAGGAACAGGAGTGAGGTTACAGGAGTAGTGAGGTTTTTCTTTTTTTTTTTTTAATATACCGCCTTTAGTACTATTAACATAAAACCATATTCACTTTTTTTAAATACCCATATTCATGCACTACTTCGATAAAAAGAGAAATTATATTTTTTACAAGGTCCAAAAGATTCTGATGTGCAGCCTGGTTTGAGAACTACGAGCTTCAGAAAGCATTCCTGTGACTGCCTTTTCTTATAACCTGTAATTATTTCCTTCACTGAGGTACATTTTCACAAGTTTCAGCCTCACCTCACCTTCAGAGCCTGTCTTTCCCTTTCTACTAAATGGAAGCTGGAAAAGTTACACAGCAGGTTGGTCTGCATGGAATTCCTCTGAGTAATTTTTCTAGTCTCTTTTTCCACCAGGCACTGCCAGCTGCTATTGTTTGAAATCCACACGAATCACGTTGCCACCAGCACCGGATTGTTTTATGGAGCTTTGGAGAGCTGCCTGCCTCTGACACAGGCTAGCCCAGCAGCTCACAGAGGCCTCCGAGGTTACAGCTATGGACACCTCGTTTGTGGAAGAGTCACCTGTGTGGAGCACACCTCATCCTGAGATTGGGCGCAGGGAGCGACCCCCAAGTCAGGTTTTTACCAGCTCTTCTGTTGATTCTGATGCAGATAGTCTGCAAACCACATTTGGAGAAACACTGTCTAAAAAAGCCCATATTGCCACCAGGCAAAAAACAGTGTGTAGATATTTTGTCAACTTCATTGAGGTATATAATTTGCACAGAAGAAAATGCACCCATCTCAAGAGTACTTTCTTTTTAAATTTTTTATTTATTTATTATTATTTTTTTATAACTCCAAATCTGTTCATCTACTCAACATATTCTTGGGTTTTTAAAATTTATTTATTTATTTATTTATTTTTTGACTGTGTTGGGTCTTCGTTTCTGTGCGAGGGCTTTCTCTAGTTGCGGCGAGCGGGGGCCGCTCTTCATCGCGGTGCGCGGGCCTCTCACTGTCGCGGCCTCTCTTGTTGCAGAGCACAGGCTCCAGACGCGCAGGCTCAGCAGTTGTGGCTCATGGGCCTAGTCGCTCCGCGGCATGTGGGATCTTCCCAGACCAGGGCTCGAACCCGTGTCCCCTGCATTGGCAGGCAGATTCTCAACCAGTACGCCACCAGGGAAGCCCAAGAGTACCTTTTGACAACTGTTGGCACCCATGTAACCACTGCCAATCAAGATGTGGAGTAGTTCCAACACTCCAGATAGTTCCCTCCTGTCCCTCTGTGGTCATTGTTCTCTTCTCCCTGATCTCCAGCCCCAGGCACATTTGCATTCTGTGTCTATAGATTAGCTTGTTCTAGGATTTCAAATAATAGAATAGTAATTAAACATACTCTTTTGTGTCTGCTTCTTTAGCTTAGCACGAGGTTATAAAGACTCGTTCAGGTTGCCGCAGGTATCGGTAGTAGTTCCTTTCTTTGTAGGGACAGATCACAATCTGTTTATCTTCTCTCTAGTCGGTGATATTGCGGTTGTCTCCAGTTTGGAGCTTTTATGAATACGATGCTGTGGACATTCGAATATCAGTCTGTGTGTGGACTGTCAATTTTCTTGAGTACCTGGGAGTAGGATTACTGGGTTGTATGGTAAGGATGTGTTTAATTTGTAAGAAACTGCCAAACTGTTTTCCAAAGTAGCTGTACCACTTTACAGTCCCGCCAGTAACATACCAGAGTTCCAGTAGCTCCACGCCATCAGCATTGGTGTTGCCAGCCTGTTCACGCTTAGACATTCTAGTGGACTTGCAGTGGTATCTCAGTGTGGTTTTCATTTGCACTTTCTTGACGACCGATGTTAACTTCTTTTCATGTGCTCGTGGCCATTCGTATATTTTCTTTGGTGATTCTCATACTGATGGTCCAGAGACCATATTTGGAGAACCCTGCCTAAAAGACGCATATGCCCACCAGGACAGAGCTTTTTTTTTTTTTTTTTTAATTTATTTTTGGCTGTGTTGGGTCTTTGTTTCCGCGCGAGGGCTTTCTCTAGTTGCGGCGAGCGGGGGCCACTCTTCATCGCGGTGCGCGGGCCTCTCACTGTCGCGGCCTCTCTTGTTGCGGAGCACAGGCTCCAGACGTGCAGGCTCAGTAGTTGTGGCTCACGGGCTTAGTTGCTCCGCGGCACGTGGGATCTTCCCAGACCAAGGCACGAACCTGTGTCCCCTGCATTGGCAGGCGGATTCTCAACCACTGCGCCACCAGGGAAGCCCCAGGACAGAGCATTTTAAAAGTGATGATACAAATGGAAAAATCTAAGATCTCCCCCCAACTTTGTGAAAATTTTCAAAATACAGAGTTGAAAAAAATGACATGACAAACACCCAGCTGCTCTCTACCTAGATCTAACAACTGTTAACATTTTGCCACATTTACTCTATGTCTGTATATACAAAACTGTCAAACCATTTGAAAATGAGTTGCAGACATCAAGACACCTCACCCCCAAATACTTAAGCATGCATCTCCTAAAAATAAGAATATTCTTCTACATAGTTGCAATTCTACCATTACACTTAATAAAATTAAGTTCATATTCAATCTGTGCTCCAACTTCTCTAGTTGCTCCATTAATTTAAACAAAGATCCAGTCAGGGTTTAAGCACTGTTAGGGGTTATCACTTGAGTCTCTTTCAACCTGGAACTTCTTTCCTGTAACATTGACTTTTTGAAGAGACCAGGCCAGCTGTCTTGTAGAGTGACTAATATCCCGAATGTGTCTCATTTCCTGTAAACTGAAATTAGGCTTCGACTCAATATAAACATTAAAAAAAATTTTTTTCATTGTTGTTGAAGTATAGTTGACTTAAAATGTTGTGTTAATTTCTGCTGTACAGCAAAGTGATTCAATTATATATGTATATACACACATTCTTTTTTACAATATAAACATTTTTGACAGGAGTAGTTTGTGATTCACATTTCATCACCTGATAGAGTTTAACATTGATTTCAAGTAATTTGCACCAAACTTTCTCAAAAAAAAAATTCAGGGAGCTAAAACATGTAACTCATATATCCAAATTTGGATAAATATGGGCGTTTCCTCTGTTATTCTCAGCTTTAGAGATAGTATAAAAGTAAAATAAGACTATATAAAAAGGTTTTAGAAATGATACAGTTCATTTGCGCCTTTCTTGTTCCCTCCTGGGACATATCATTCACAGCGTTATGCCAGGAACAGCCTCAGGCTCAGGAGCAAAAAGATGTTGGGCAACTTTGTCGTGACCTGATGAGTCCCTTGGCTTCTCTCTGTTCCCTCCATAAAATGGGTGTGGTAGGATACAGCCCCCACCAGTACCACAGCGATGCACAAATCAAATGAGATCAGGTGGGTCAATGTATGTCAATAATTCGCTCCACGTTTGTTGAACATCAGTTGTGTTTCTGTGCCAGGTTTGTGGGAGGATGCAGAGAACAAGGTCCATTCCCAGCACTTGGCCTGGCTGCCGGCACGAGGGTGTGTGTTCAGGCAAAGGAATCACTGGGGATATTGGGGGTTCTCCCTTATCTGCTCCGACCTCCTGCCCTCACCGTGGAGCAGCCGTGTGGTCTGACAGTGACCCCAGTTTGGGGGTGGAGGTGAGCAGGGATAACTGGGGAGGCACCTGACACATCTAAGCCAAACATGCTGATGGTGCCGTCCGAGTCCCCTGGCCAGTGTTTGGTTCTGGAGCCCAGGCCTAAGCCAGTTAGGGATGTCACTAACTCTGTTCCAAATGGGAACACAACGCAACTGGGCCACAGATGTGAGAAGAGGTTGCCTTGCTCTTTACAGACACAGGATGCGATGGTTTTGAAACGGTGCGTGATGAGGAGTCAAATCCATTCCACCTGCCTCCGGTAATGGAGGTCGTTTTAACACTTGCGTGTCCCCCAAACAGCACGTAGCCTGAACAAGACGAGGTTTTGCCCGAGTTACCGTCCAGGAACTTGGGAGTCTCAGCTGAGCCGCTTAGGGCTGGATAGGATCACCCACCCTCCAGCGGGGCACACATGGATGTCCCGCTCTCTGTGACCTTTCACATGTGCAGAAGCCTGTAGCTTAGTTACGCCTGCGCAGAAGGATGATTCCTGCACCTTTTTCCAATCACCTTTCCCCACAAGCCCCACCCCTAACGTGCCCTGCTTCTTTATTTGCCATCCTATAAATACCCTGAGCCACTCACTTTCCCAGAGGTAAATTGAGATGAGGTTTGTTCCCCTCTCTCTCTCCCCTATCTCTCCCCTCTCTCTCTCCCCTCTCTCTCTCCCTCTCTCTCTCCCCTCTCTCTCTCCCCTCTCTCTCTCCCCTCTCTCTCTCCCCTCTCTCTCTCTCCCCTCTCTCTCTCCCCTCTCTCTCTCCCCTCTCTCTCTCCCCTCTCTCTCTCCCCTCTCTCTCTCCCCTCTCTCTCTCCCCTCTCTCTCCCCCTCTCTCTCTCCCCTCTCTCTCCCCTCTCTCTCCCCTCTCTCTCTCTCTCCCCCCTCCCCCCGTCCCTCTCTCTCTCTCCCTCTCTCCCTCTCTCTCCCCTCTCTCTCTCTCTCTCCTCTCTCTCTCTCTCTCTCTCTCTCTCCCCCCTCTCTCCGCCCCCCCCTCCCCCCCCCTTTCTCCCCTCTCTCTCTCTCTCTCAGCTGGAATAAACCCACTCTTTGCCCCAAACCTTGGCGTCTCAGCGTTTGGCTTGCTGGGCGACGGGCAAGACAAACCTGGTTGGGTAAAGTTTGGCGAGCCAGGCCGGAGGGGAAGTCCAGGTGGACCTTTTGCTTGGGGCTTGTTGGCCCGTGCCGGTACAGAGAGCGTGTAGGCAGCTCCAAGCAGCTGCCTGGTCCGTTTGTCCAGGGACCGTCCCCGGATTTCCCCTGCCAGGTGCCACCGACGTTTCATTATGCAGCAGACGGTTTTGGTTTGGAAGACGTCTTGTGGGTGAGTAACTGCGTTAAAGAAATCCAACTGTGCTTAAATTGTCCGATAATCCTGACCAGATCGTGGGCTGGGGGCCTGCCTACCTGGAGGGATTCTGGCAGACAATATAAAAGGTTACAGGTGCTGAGGTACTCTACCTGGGTTAGAGGCCTGGGGTTTTTGTTGTCGGTCTTGTTTGTGTCCGTCTGTGTCTGATTGTTTCCACTGTTAAGCATTGACTGCTGGGGATTGAGCTTGGTGATGGTAGCAAGGACCCTTAGAAAGACTGCATTATTGTGACCACCTGGAAGCAAAGCCCCTTCAAAATGGGAAAGGTTAATTCAGTTCCCCCTTGCATCCCTCTAGGCTGTATTTTCCAAAATTGGGAGACTTTCAGTTATGAATCCATGGAAAAGAAAGTGATGGTATTTTTTGGTAACACTGCATGGCCATAATATCCTTTAGCCTCCTGAGCAAAATGGCCTGTAAGTGGATCCTGAACTTACAATATAATTCTGCAACTAGATTCATTTTGTAAATGAGAAAAAACATGGATGAAGTACCTTTAGATACAATGATTGTATCAGAATAAACCTATGCAAAGAAGACGTAAGGTTATGGTCCAACAGGAAGGGAAGGCAAGGAAACCTGTTTTGCTTAATCCTATTTAAAAGGAGGATGATTTGCCGTTGACCCCTATATCATGGGGGCTGTTGCTCTTTCGTTTCCACTGTCTGAGCCACAGCATCCGACTTGGGCCCCTCTGGTCTCTGAGGGTCGAGACATAGGAGTGATCTCCCCCTTCTCATACCTGCTGCTGGATTTGGCCAGGGAGCTACCCAAACTCAGGTGGGGCAATATCCATCAAGGCAAGTCCCCACTGGGGGTGTGAATGCTGAGACTGGGCAGCCGATGGGGTTGATCTGGGTCCACTCCCACTTTCAACTTCAGATTTATTTAATTGTAAGAACACTATGCCAACTTACAGAGATGACCCAAAGAGAATGGAAATACCTTTTCTCATCAATTTTTTTTTTTTTTAAACTCCAAACCCTACCTGGGCAGATGTTCAAAATTTATTAAATACCCTTCTCACTTCAGAAGAACATAGAATGGTGCTGGATAAAGCTCGGGAGGAGGCAGATGTGCTTCATGTAGACACCCCTGGCAGGCGGTAGGGGGTGCTGTGAGCGTGGCTGTATCAACAGGGGCTCCTAATTGGGATGTGAATGTTGGGGATAGGCCAAAACTCGAGTATTATTGAGATTGTATTCTTGCGGGATTTCAAAGAGGGATGCCCAAAGAAGCTTTAATAAAGCACAAGAGGTAAAAGGGAACCCAAATGAGGCTCTTTCAGAATTTCTAGTATGGGTCTCTAAAGCTTAGAGGCATTATACAGATACAGACTCTGAGGCCCCAGAGAATTTAAATATGGTTAATATGACTTTTATTGGTCAGGTTCCCCCCGCCCCGCCAATATACAGAAGAAACAGAAGGTGCTCTTGGAATGCCTAGTCTCAATCTGTTGAGATTGCCTTCAGTTTCTAATGGCAGGGACCAGGCTCAGGAGAAAAGGGAACAAGAGAATGAAACAACAGGCCACTCTGCTGGCGGCTGCCTTACACAGGGAAGAGCCGGACCAAGTTGAGGACCCTACGAGGGACCTGGCAAAAGGTAGGAGGCCCCGAGCTTTTACTCGAACTGGGCAATCAGTAGTGGGATTTCCACCACTGTGCATATTGCAAACGGGAGGGACCCTGGAAAAGAGACGGTGCCATCCTAAGGAAGACTCTGGAAGAAGGTAAACAAGTGGCACATCAGATGGCTGAGCTAACTGAGAATGATAGGGACCCAGGGGCTCCCCTAAATCCTGCCAAGTCCATCAGTATCGCGCATACAGAACCCCACATGACTAGGACAGTAAGAAATCAACTTTTGGACTTTCTGATCAATACGGGGGCCACTTACTGTTTTATTATTATTTGGGGCTGCATTGGGTCTTCGTTGCTGTGCCTGGGCTTTCTCTAGATGTGGTGAGCCGGGGCTACTCTTCGTTGCGGTGCGTGGGCTTCTCATTGCGGTGGCTTCTCTTGTTGCGGAGCACGGGCTCCAGGCGCGTGGGCCTCGGTAGTTGCAGCACAGGGGCTCAGTAGTTGCAGCACGAGGGCCCTAGAGTGCAGGCTCAGTAGTTGTGGCGCAGGGACTTAGTGGTTCTGCAATGCGTGGGATCTTCCCGGACCAGGGATCGAACCCATGTCCCCTGTATTGGCAGGTGGATTCTTAACCACTGTGCCACCAGGGAAGTCCCCCACTTACTCTGTTTTAAATATCCAGCTTTCTAAACTTTCTTTTGAGACTGTGTTTGTAACTGAGGTGTCTGGAGAAAACTTGAAAAAGCCTGGTCTCCAGCTGCTAGACTGTCAGATGGGGAAGCCTCATGTGAAGCAGCTTTCTATGTTGTTGTTGTTGTTTTGGTCGCATGGTTTGCGGGATCTTAGTTCCCCAATCAGGGACTGAATCCGGGCCCTTGGCAGTGAAAGCATCAAGGACCTAACCTCTGGACCACCAGGGAATTTCCTGAAGCAGCTTTCTATACGAGACTTACTAAATACCAGGGTTATCTTTGCACCTGGACAAATGAACATGAAAGTACCGCCAGAGCAGGCTTGCGCATTGCAGGCTCTATTGCTCCAACCCCCAAAAGAATAGCCTGCAGCCATTCCCAAAGGGACACTGCAGAAGGTGATTTAAAAATTTGCCCACAATATTTGGAGAAATCCTGGCAAAAAATTTGAGGGAACTTCAACTAAGCGAGGGAGCCCTGCTCCAGTATGTGGATGACCTTTGATTGCTAGTAAGACAAAGGACATCTCAGACCAGAATACAGTTTTGGCTGTGAACTTGTTGGTCGATCGAGGCTATAAGGTGTCCAAGAACAAGGCATAGACTTCTCAGCCCTCTATTAAACATTCGGGTTTTGAACTCTCACATGGACGGAGAGCCTTGCTCCCTGGTGGAAGGGAAGCTGCAGCCGGGGTTGCAGCTCCTACTACCAGGAGACAATTACAGGACTCCTGGGAATGGCTGGGTTCTGCTGCATTTGGATCCCCAACTTTGGACTTGTAGCAAAACCCCTTTAGGGAGCTCTGAAAGGAGACGATGAACCTCTAGACTGAAATCTTGAAAGGATAAACATCCAGAAGACCAGCTCAATCCTCAATGGAGTGGACCTTCTGAGGAACGTGACGGGAAATAGAGACTGTGCTGCAGAAGGGAAACCGTACCCCAGCTCATCATCCAAGCCTCAGCTGGTTCCAGACTTCCGACACTGACTTCTCCGAGTGGGCAAGTGAACCTCTAGCAGATCTTAAGTTGTGAGAGAGAAAATAAGGTGAACAAGACTGCTGCAGTGTTGGCTTTGGTTAAATAAAACTCTTCAGAAGGCAAGTTACTTAAATAAATAACGTGTTAGGTTACCGGAATGAATGATTTCTTTTGTCTTCTCTGTATTTCTGACCTCCCAGGCTTGGAAGGACAATTCAATGATTAGGACTTCTCAGACTTTGGCAAAAGCAGCTAATCTCTCTACCTGTTGCATATGTCACCCAAAACCTTTTTCTGTATTTGATCATGCTGACCCCCTTGGTTATGCCTGTCATCAATTTTTCAACCACCCCTACCTTCACTGATACTTAGAATAAAAAGCCCTCAGATGTAACATCAGGTTAGGCTAACCAACAGAATTTCCGGTCCTCTGTTTTTTGACTTAGCTGAAATTTGGTCCTCTCCTCGTGTCCTCAGATAAAACAATCCTGGGTGTCTTCCCCCTTCAAGAGTCCACTTGGTCAGGATATTGTAGCAATCATACTTACTTTTCCCAGCCCATGTCCCTTCCATATTTAATATCTAAGTGTTTCAGCCGAACTGATAACAATCGAGACACTCTAATAGGTAAAGGTAAGTCACAGATCCCTGGCTTGATGTGGGAAGTTTATCAATAGGTCTGGCATTCTGTGTGCTCCCCACCCCTGCGAAGGTACATCTTTTTGGTTTTGATTACCAACCTCGGGCCTATGAATGCTGTGACAGCTGGCACATAGGTGCCATTTGCTTACTGGGGTGAAAATGTTAACTTGATCAGGAACAAGAGAATATTTTCAAATGAGCACTCAACAGTTTCATTACTCAAGTCCTTGTTAGGTCTACACGCCTTATCAGCAGGAAATATCCAGGGCGGGCATTGCCATTCTTCCCTCAAGATTGAGGAATGAGGGACTTGCCGGGTGGTCCAGTGGTTAAGAAAACGCGATTCCACTGCAGGGGGCGAGGGTTCGAGCCCTGTTTGGGGAACTAAGATCCCACACACTCAGTGCGACCAATAAAAATAAAAATTTAAAAATTTTTAATGCTTTATTTTTTTTAAAAAGTTAAAAAAAAAAGATTGAGGAATGATCAGAAGATTCAGGGGACTGAAACGGTGCATGAGGATTAATCAAATCCACTTCACCTGCCTTCACTGATCAAGGTTGTTTTAATACTTGCATGTCTTCTAAGAGGCCCTTAGCCTGAACAATAAGATGTGTGCCCGAGTTATTTCCCAGGAACTTGAGCTCTCAACTGCATCTAGTGCAGCTGAGCCGGTTAAGGCTGGTTAGGACCACCCCCCCTCCCTCCAGCTGAGCATGTGTGGGTGCCTGCTGGGTGACTTTCCCAAACTACAGAGGCTTATAGCTTAGTTACGCCTGCGCAGAATGATTCCCGCACCTTCTCCCAATCACCTTTCCCCACACGCCACACACCTCACACCACCGCTTTTTTTTTTTATTGAAGTATAGTTGATTTTACAATGTTGTGTTAATTACTGTGGTACAGCAAAGTGATTAAGTTATACACATATACATTTTTTATATTCTTTTCCATTATGGTTTATCATCCAATATTGAATATAGTCCTCTGTGCTATAGAGTAGGACCTTGTTGTTTATTCATTCTCTATGTAAAAGCTTACAGGGAATTCCCTGGAGGTCCAGTGGTTGGGACTCCGTGCTTCCACTGCAGGGGGCCTGGGTTCGATCCCTCGTCGGGGAACTAAGCTCCCAAAAGCCATGCAGCGCAACCAAAAAAAAAACCAAACAAAAAGCTCACATCTCTTCACCCCAACCTCCCGCTCCATCCCTCCCCCAACCTCCTCCCCCCCACCCCCCGCAACCACAAGTGTGTTCTATGTCTGTGATTCTGTTTCATAAATAGGTTCATTTGTGTCATATTTTAGATTCCACACAGAAGTGATATATGGTATTTGTCTTTCTCTGACTTCTCTTAGTATGATAATCTCTAGTTGCATCCACGTTGCTGCAAATGGCATTATTTCATTCTTTTTTATGGCTGAGTAATATTCCATTGTATGTATGTACATCTTCTTTATCCATTCATGGACACTTAGGTTGTTTCCATGTCTTGGCTATTGTGAATAGTGCTGCTATGAACATAGGGGTGCATGTAGTTTTTGAATTATAGTTTTGTCTGGATATATGCCCAGGAATGGGATTGCTGGATCATATGGTAATTTTATTTTTAGTTTTCTGAGGAACCTCCGTACTGTTTTGCACAGTGGCTGCAACAGCTTACATTCCCACCAACAGTGTAGGAGGGTTTTCTTTTCTCCACACTTTCTCCAGCATTTGTTATAGACTTTTTAATGACGGCCATTCTGACTGGTGTGAGGTGGTACCTCATTGTTTTGATTTGCATTTCTCTAATAATTAGCAATGTTGAGAATCTTTTCATGTGCCCGTTGGCCATCTGTATGTTTCCTTTGGATAAATGTCTATTTAGGTCTTCTGCCCATTTTTCGATTGGGTTGTTTGCTGTTGAGTTGTATGACTTGTTTGTATATTTTGGATATTAAACCCTTGTCGGTCACATTGTTTGCAAGTATTTTCTCCCATTCTGTAGGTTGTCTTTTCGTTTTATGGTTTCCTTTGCTGTGCAAAAGCTTCTAAGTTTGACTAGGTCCCATTTGTTTATGTTTGGTTTTATTGCTATTGCCTTGGGAGACCTAAAAAAATACTGGTAGGGTTTATGTCAGAGGATATTTTGCCTGTGTTCTCTTCTAGGAGTTTTATGGCATCATGTCTTGTTTAAGTCATTAAGCCATTTTGAGTTTATTTTTGTGTAATGGTGAGAGGGTGTGTTCTAACCTCATTGGTTTACATGTGGCTGTCCAGTTTTCCTAACACCACTTGCTCAGGAGACTGTCTTTTTCCCATTGTATGTTCTTGCCTCCTTTGTCGAAGATTAATTGACCATAGGTGTTTGGGTTTATTTCTGGGCTCTCTATTCTGTTCCATTGATCCATGTCTGCTTTTGTGCCAATACCACACTGTTTTGATTACTGTAGCTTTGTAGTAGTGTCTGAAGTCTGGGAGGGTTATGCCTCCTGCTTTTTTTTCTTCAGGATTGCTTTGGCAATTCTTGGTCTTTTAATGGTTCCATATGAATTTTAGGATTATTTGTCCTAGTTCTGTGAAAGATGTTATGGGTAATTTGATAGGGATAGCATTAAGTCTGCAGAATGCTTTGGGTAGTATGGCCATTTTAACAATATTAATTTTTCCAATCCAAGAGCATGCCACCCTGCTTCTTTATTCATCATCGCTACCCTAAGAGCCCCTTGCCTTCGGCAAGGCAGGCTTGAGATCGGTTCTCCCATCTCTTACCTCGGCTAACTTGCGAAGAAATCCTCTCTTTGCCTCAAACCTTGGAATCTCAGTGTTTCAGTTCCCTGAATGTCAGGCAAGATGAACCTGGTTCGGTAACAGTTTCTCTTCATCTGGATATCTGGCTCTGTGCTAACCTGAGAATGAAGCTGTTACATGGAACTCAATCATGTGAGCCAACAGACCCTTCCTTGTGTAAGGCTGTTTGAGTTGGATCTTCTGTTACAAGCAGCCAACAGTATCCAGGTAAAGGAGTGCATTGTGTTTGGGACCCTAGGAGCCTCTCCCAAAGCATTATCTGCAGATTCTGGTGCTGGCACTTCCTATATGGCCTCACCTTGCTGGATCCTTGACTGAGAGCCCAGTTCTGTGTGTCTGAATGCCTTGCTTTCAGCCGGAACCCTGCATGCTGGCATGTAGTTTGGTCTGACCCTAGGTGTGCTTGTAGACCCAAAACCTCTGACATCCTGGTTTCTGCTGGTACCTGGGGAACATGTAGGTACACCTCACAGTTCTGAAACATCTGCTGCCCTCAGTACCTCACAGAGCCCTGCTCACCTGTGGCCCCAGCACCACTCTACTGGTAGTCCCATGCCTAGCCCCCCTAGTCTGCCTCTGCCATCAAACCCCTGTTCTCGGCCCTCTCCTACCTTTCCCAACTCTGCTGAAGGTGAGATTTTTTTTTTTTTTTTCTTTTCAAATTGCAACAGGCAATGAAAAGCAAGAACTTAGTATTTATTGCATTATTTATACCCTGGGAAAATCTGAATACCAGTCGTCAAGGTATAATGAATAATGGATGTAAATAGCTTTTTTCCAGATAGGAGAAACAGACAAGAATTTTCCCCCCAAAATATCAGTATAGCATATTGTGCTGGATCAAGGTTCTGAAGATACTCAGCTGCACCAGACCTAAACCTAAGAGATGCGAGGATGGTGTGGGGGTGGGGGAGGCACTCAGGAAGCTCAGGGCAGCAGCTAATTACCAACTGAGGGGTGTGTTTCAATGGCTTAACAACCTGCATAGGTGTACCTGTACTTATCAGTTGAGTATCCACCTTAAATGTGCATACTTTTATTAAGTTATGTAATATTTGGATCTTTAATGTTAAACCCTGTAAGTACTTATGATTTTAAACTATCACCAACATTTGTTTATAAAAACTTACAATGATGGGCTGTTACCTAACACTACCCTTTTGAAAAGATACCATATTGAATGACATACTACATTTCTCACAATGAATGACAAATTATTACCTTGAATGACAAAACTGTAATGCATGCTGGGCTCTGGCTCAAAGGGCTAATGTTGAAAGCTGTTATGAAATTGTATATGAAAGTAGGCTCTTAAAATGGAACTTGGAGGGTAAAAATACCAGGAACTTGATAAATCAATCCTAAAACTAAGGTTTAACTTTTTATCAGAAAGGTAAGAAAGTCTTACTGGGAAAAAACAAGTCTCCTTACAAATGGAGGGTTTTTTTCTTTTGAGTTGATACCGTTGATACAGCTCAGCAATGCAGCTTTGGGGAAAATGCTTGCTGACAGTGAAATGAGGGTCTCAAATAAAATTTTTTTTTTTTTTTTTTAAATTTTTGGCTGCGTTGGGTCTTTGTTGCTGCGTGCAGCCTTCCTCTAGTTTTGGCGAGCGGGGGCTATTCTTCGTTGCAGTGCACAGGGTTCCCCTGTGGTGGCTTCTCTTGTTGTGGTGCACAGGCTCTAAGCGTGTGGGCTTCAGTAGTTGTGGCAGGCGGGCTCAGTAGTTGTGGCACATGGGCTTAGCTGCTCCTTGCCACGTGGGATCTTACCGGACCAGGAATCAAACCCATGTGCCCTGCATTGGCAGGCCAATTGTTATCCACTGTGCCACCATAAGTCCCTAAAATGAGGGTCTTATTGAAGGAAAATACTTAGCATAACATCCCCAGAGGATCAAATGTTCTTGTAAATGTGACCAAACTTTCTCTAAAGATAACAAAAAAATACCAAACTGTGTATGAGAGATAACTTTAGGGTTATTCTAACTCAGAATGGTTACCCCGGCTCAAGGATGACTATCAAAAATGTACATTTACTCTGAAGTCCAAATACTAGTAGTGGGACTTCCCTGGTGGTGCAGTGGTTAAGAATCTGCCTGCCAGTGCAGGGGACACGAGTTGGAGCCCTGGTCCAGGAAGATCCCACATGCTGCGAACTAAGCCCACGCGCCACAACTACTGAGGCCTGCGTGCCTAGAGCCCATGCTCTGCAACAAGAGAAGCCACTGCAATGAGAAGCCTGTGCACTGCAACAAAGAGTAGGCCCTGCTCGCCACAACTAGAGAAAGCCCGTGCGCAGCAACGAAGACCCAATGCAGCCAAATAAATAAATAAAATAAAAACAAAAATACTAGCAGTATCTAAGCCACAGAATTGTTCTAAAAGGATCTTTTAAAATGGGGTTATTCAGTTCAGGAACATGCAGGTGAGGTGATCCACCATGGTGCCCAGCCCCTGGATGATGATGATGTCCTTCACTGGCTACTGCTGACCTGTTTGTTGGTGGCCACTTAGATATGTGGTATTTAAGTCCACATATATCACTATGATGGGTCAGGTTCCAGACAGCCTTCCTTGCACCTACCAGCTTAACCTTTTGGACCTCACTCCACACCCTAAGGTACTAAGTCTAAAGTGCTTTTAAGGATTGAAGAGAACAGCCCAGACCACTAGAAACAAAGTAGATAACAAAACAATTTCTGAGCAACCAAAAATAAATGGGTACTGATGCAGCTGGGTCTCAGATAAAACTTTGTATGAACTGAATATGTGGAACCAAATATGGCAGGAAAACCTCATTTAATGAGGCACAACTTGGTAAACTGGGAACTTGAGGTTTGTCCCCTTTAGATGTAAATCTGATGTCACTTAAAATGATTAGTTTCAGTTTCTGAGGCTTACATTCCTGTCACATCAAATTTGTTAAACTTACGGAACTAAAGATAGAAATAGTCCTTGAAAGCATCTTAACTATACTCACTCACAGACCCTTATTTCATTTCATTATATTCTTGTTTTTCAAGAATCGCAAGTTTTAACTACTGTTTAAACACGAGTGGGTATATAGCTTTTCAATGTAGAAATCGTCAGTCTCATTACACTGGTTACACCATGTTTTTATTTCAATTTGCTCAATGTGAAGAAAAACAAAACAAACAAACAAACTCAATTTCTTCTGCAGGTCTGGTCCTTCTCGACAGCGGTTGTTACAGACAGTCCTGAAGTAGCTGGAATATAGCCAGCAAGGGCCCAGGTGGAGCAACAATTCATCTTGAATCTGTAAGTATATGTTTATTTCCTTTGGTGCCTTGCACAGTAAGGCACTATTAGTAACAGAATAGAAATGGCCACAGCAAGTAGTTCTAGTGACAATTTACTAGACAAGTTACAGTTTAATGATGGTGGTGGTGATTTTCATTTTATTTTTTACAATAAGGGTGTAATCTTTATACTTCACACACACAAAATAAAACAAGAAGTGCTTATGAAAGAGTCCCTGCCCCCACCCCCCATCTCAAAACATCCTGAACGTAGCTATTCAATAGAACAGAAAAATCAAGACATGTTTGATTTCAAAATTTCAATAAAAAAGCAAAGCATGTAATGCAACAGCTGTTCAACATCCCACTCTAAAATAGGCACCGTTAGACAAACAAAACTCCCAGTATTTTAAATTTCTCCGGCACACATTCCAGTATAAATGTTCTGAATTGTAATCAGCTAGTAATTAATAATGGGAATAGAACCTTAGAAGAGAAGTTATATTGCTTCCCTGCACCCCTTTCTCTTACAATTAGAGGGTAGAGGTATCAGGGGATACAGAGTCAAAGGAAGAAGGATTAAAAAGAAATTCCCAAAGTTGCTGTTTTTTTGGACGAGAAAGGAAGACAGCATTTTACAAATGTTCAAAAAATCCCAAGGCAAGTAAGTAACACAGTTCATTCACTATCACTCCTACTAGAAAGAATAAAGACATCAGCATCTCATTATATAAAACTGTACTTTCAGAAGTGTATTACAAGTTCACCAGAAACTATGGATGTAGTTTTAGGCTTCATCAAAGAAAACAAGTTCAGATCAAGTTAGATGCTATACACCTAGCCTAGCTGGATCGGTGTCTGGAACTGCTCACTGTGTCACCCTGAACAGCTGTAAACTAAACAATAGTATGTAACTCCAGAGGAAGCTTAAGGATTGAGGATATGTACACAGCTAATTATATCTCCCCTGCTTCGCGCTCTTCAGAGCTCCTCCTGTCTTCTGATCTGCCATTAGCGCTCTCATAGGACCGCTTCTTATCTTTTCGATCTCTGTCACGAGGTGATCTGTCTCTTGAATTCCTGTCTCTGTCACGTGATGCTAAGTCTTGTTCTCTGAATCTCTCTTTTGAGGATCTGAAAAATATTAATTTGAGGAGCAAAATGTGTTGGGAAACCCAAAATCCAAATGAAAGAATCGGATAAATATTAAGGTACTGATTAGCTGAAGATATACAGAATGCATCCAAGAAAAGAGCACTACTGTATTTGAGAAGGGTACTAAAACAAGGAGATGGCTGAAGACAAATAGCTAAGGGTCAAAAACCACAAGCCAAAATGATTTACAGGACATTCTCATTATCTTAGAGGCAACCCTAAAGCTTCTCCAGTTCATAGCAAACAAACAAACATATTTAATATAAAAATAATATATAGACAATACCTTGAAGATGTTATCCAATATTTTAAGAATATATATAATAGAATGTAGATTCCCAATCAGATGGAAATCAGTGGCTTAGGACAGGGGTCAGGAACCCTTTTCTCTTTGCTGTCTGCCCAGAGGGATAAATATTTTAGGTGTTGCAGGTCATGTGAGTGTGGTATACTCTTCCTTTTCTTTTTGTCAATCCCTTAACAATATAAAAACCATCATCCATAGCTCCCTGGCTGTATAAAAACAGGCTGTGGAGCCACATTCGGCCTGCAGGCAACAGTTTGCCAACACTCAGGTAAGAGAACTACTCAATGATATGGCTTTAAGCAACCATTTATTATTTTAAAACTCTGCTTTATTCCTGCTGAGTTAGCTCATTCAACCGACAGAAAAAATTCAGAAGACAGGAAGATGATCAATCACACTGTAATAAATCTTGATTAACCATAACTGTTTAATACCACCTTTCCATTCCCATACCCAAGTCAGGAAGAAAGGTAATAAGCTCATACCAGAGATTCAATCAAAAGGAAACCCAAAGGACATTAGGGGATCAGAATTAATATGGAATCTTCTATACCTTCAACATCTAGAATAAATCAGTAACATATTACATTTATTTGGTTCTTCACAGGTGACATGGTACTTTTTACATAACTCTCTCACTTAACCCACGTTCAGAATTACGATCTGAGGTCTGATTAAGTAACACTTTCAACTTCTAAGGCAGGGGAAAAAGTACTAACCTACTACCCAGTTTTAGAAATACAGTTAAAAAGGATTAAACCAAAAAGGTTGAAAGATTTAAATGTCAACTTCTGGCATTCTACTTAATTAAGGTTTTAATAAGCTTAATTTTAAAAAAACGTGTTAAATCATACAGTGCACATTCCTATCCATGTCTTTGTAGGAATGGAATATGAAGAGAGACGATTGAGATGATGCCTAAGAATAAGGACATGCATTGCTGGTAAGTCCCAGAGAAATAATAACAAACTCTAAAGTATCAACTAGTATTTTGCCAGAGATTACAGTGTCCTTATTACAGAAGCAGTTTTCACTCAGTATTTCACTCAAACTACCAATAATCCTGATGAAGCAGGCACCCTTCTACTAAGTAGATAAGGAAGGACAGGAGGGGTAATTAGATAATTTGGCCAAGGCCACTTTCATCCAAGTAGTCTGACTCTGAAGTCTGCACTGTACGTGTCTGAACACAGCAGGCAGCAGAAAAATGCAAACGGTCCTCATTTACCAAGGGTAACTGTTACCTGGAAAGGCCACAAGCAGAAATCTACTTATATTGGAGACCAGTATCTCACAGTTGGAGCAGGAGAACGGCAAGTTATAAAATAAAAGACCTTTAACTGGGGCTTACCTTGAAATTTAAACTTAACTACTATGTAGCAATAACTTGATATTCTCTTTTATACAGTAAATGTAGACTGTAGTAGCAACTGTCTGCTAATTTTTGGCAAAAAAACAAAATATTGCTTTGCTTTGAAAAAGTAATTTGAGTTTCAAGATTAGAAATGCTCTTGAGAACAGAAATAATTTTACAAAAATATAATCCTCTTTATTAACAACATGCTGAAAATACTAGATGAGGGGGTGTCAGGCGGTATGGTGGAAAAATTTCCTATATATCTTCACTAACGGAGGAAACATTAGGGACTAGGTCCCAGAAGAGGAGACTTCATGCCCATCTCTCCATCCCCACCACCAAAAACGACATTTAAGAGTTCAGAGACATCAGAAAAAATGACAGGTAGCCAAGCTGCCAAGAGAAATTATCTAGACCTATCAATCAACCAGCAAAATGAGTCTTAAAATTTACAGTGCAGGTAAGATTCGTGAAGAATTTTTTTAAATGTATTTTTCTGGACACTGTACTGTGTGCCTCGTTTTAAGAATGAGATAAGTGGCCTAGAATCACACTATGCAGAGCTCTGCCCTCATAAATTCCCTGCTCATTCTCTGCATTTGCCTATAATACCCAGTAATATCTTTTTCCTACCTGGTTTTACCAATTCGGATTATACCCACTCTAGGTTTTAGGCTATTCCCTGAAGCCATTTTTTTTTATTACTCTACTCTGGTACTTACTTCCCTCATCTAAGCTCCTGTATTATTTACTCTGATATCGAGTTTAGCACTTTGTTAGTGCTCATTATTGTCAAAGATGTTATTAGTCCTGTGTCCTAACTCACTTGAATAAAGCTGCTCAACTACATTATACTTATTTTTTTTACTAGGCCTAATACAGTAGAAAGTATACAATTATTACTGATTTAAAGTCACCTGAAGAACTACTTGGTTTTCTAAGAGAGAGTGGAACTTAAATGTTCTCACCAAAAACAGTAAAAATATATGTGAGGTGATGGAGGTGTTGTTAACTAACTAGATGGAAGGAATCCTTTCACAATGTATATGTAGAGCAAATTACCACAATGCACACTTTACACGTCTTACAACTTACTTTGTCAATTATGCCTCAGTAAAGCTGGGGGTTGGGGAGGAAACCTACTTGGAACAAGGCAAGAATATAAGGAATAAATAAAAGAGCCTATTATATCCAATGCAGTTTGTGAGCAGTTTCGGGGAATGGCTAGCTGAGGGGGGGGAGAAAAAAAAAATCTGCAGAAAGCTGTTAAAAATTTATCACGGACTTTATGTGGAGTAATCCATAGAAAACTTAAGATTAGTAGATACTAGGCACTCAAAAAATGTTTCTGTTCCACAGAAATGGCCTGGCTTAAGGGCCATAATGGGACCTGAGAAGTTTGGGGAGCTTGGTCTATACAGACCGTGAGTGCTCAAGGCTCCACCACATTCTAATCCTTTGTCCTGATTAGATATTCAAGTCCTTAAAACATACCTCACCCTGGGTCTGCTCTCCTTGCACGTTTTGAATTTTCATGCCAATGATGTCTAACTTCCTTAAAATTCTGAACCTGCCCTGCCAAACTAACTGTATATAACAACGCATATCTATAGTGCAGAATAAACAAGAATATACTGAATGTGTCTGCTCTGAAAAAGTACACCAGCTCAAAGAAGTTTAGAAAACAGTAAGTCAGACAACTCTTAATGAAAGGACTTCTCAGAGTCCCTAATTTACCAATACATACTGGAAAAGCTCTAACAGTATTGGTACCTAAAATTATTTGCCCATAAAGTACTTCTTCCCAAGACACACTAAGCAGAGAAAAGCAATAACCTCTGCACACACTGGTTCCAATTTCTTACTCTTGCTCGTAAGTATATTCTTTCTGAACTACCCATATAATCAGGAAAAAAATGTTATACACTCACACACAAATGTGTACAAATTAGCAGATGCCAAGTTCAAACCCCTAGTATTCCAAATCTAAACTGTAAAGGTAGTTCCATATCCTCCTATGGACCTCAGTACCTCCTCCTGGATCGCTCTCTGCTCCTGTCTCTAGAACTGTGCCCACTTCTCTGGTGGCTGCGGCTGCGACTACGGCTGCTGGAGCGGGACCTGTGGCGATGGCGTTTCTCCCGGGATTTGGATCGAGTTCTCCTTTTCCGTTCCCGTGACATGGAGCGAGACCTATGTCTGCGATGCTCTCTGGACCTGGATCTACAAAAGATATTTAGATTTTAGCTTTGCTGGCACTGCATTTCTCATTTACTAAAGCCTCCTCTTTAAAGAGAAACTATCCCTCAGTAGCCTTACTTAATGCCAATACTATTTCAAATCAGCTAAATCTACGCTAAAATGAATTGCTGGTATATTAATAACTACATACTAGAATTTTGAAATAAAAATTAAACATTAGTTCTCAGAGGTCAATCAGTGTTGTATAAATTTACATCAGGAATATTCTTTATGAAGGAAACAATCTGTAACACTACTACATGCCAGGGATTGTATTATCTAGGTGCTTTATGGACTTAATTTCATTTAAACGTCTAAGATTTTTAGTACACTTTAGAAACAAAGTATGTACCTGATGAACATGGAGAGAAAGGAGACACATGAGAAAGAATATTGTTTAGGATAAAGTTACTAACTGGCTGAATTGGAAACGTTATATGACCATTGAAATAAGTTTAAATGCCTTGTCAGTGTAATCAAAACACAGTTAAGACAGCTCTCTATTCAAGTAGTACATAATTTATTTGGGAGAAAAAAATAATTAACATGCATAAATCATTTTAGAGAACTTAAACTGCAAAAAAAAAAAAAAAGTATTTACAAGTATGTAGGTGTACAGAGAAGGAAAAACACTTCTGTAGCCTCCACTGGGTCACAAAACTAACTTGTGTATTGTGTCTGCGGCCAGGGTGGGGATGGCATATATAGAGGACGTAAAACATTCGAGGGAAAACAACAGGGAAGAAAGGTATGAATTTTGTTAATAGCAACTTTAAAAGTGATGGAAACATTCTAAACTGGATTGTGACAGCTGTACAACTTTAAATTTACTGAAAATCATTAACCAGCACACTTAAATGGGTAAACTTATGGTATGGTGTGTAAATTAAACCTCAGTAAAGCTCTTTTAAAAATTTTAAGTCACTTTAAAGAATGAGGTACTTAATCAAATTATGAGAAGAGTAAGTTCAAAAGCACATTATTCAGATGATGTAATTTACAAACTGAGTTTATTTTCAAATGATTATCTTGTTAACGTTTAAAACTATTCAGCTTATATCAACATTATATTCAAAGAAAGGACATACTGTGGACCTAGTATCAACCACAGCTGAATAGAGTACTTTCACAATTAAATATTTCTGAAAAGAAACAGAAGGAAAAGATAAAATTCATTCCATACAAGTTTTTATCAAATGATATTTTCTTTTAGCACTCACTTTGAGCTATTGTAACAAATTATTTCTCCCAACGTGTGATTTCATTTTACTAGATTACACAATAATTGTCTAGTAAAACCATTTACTGGGTGTCTACTGCACTGCTCTAGGTACTGGGGAGACTGAGCAGCAAATAAAGCAAAGTCCTTAACCTCAGGGAGCTTATACTCCGGAAAGAGGCCTACACAGCTATGCAGGCAGTAAATAAAGATAGGTCAGGGAATAAAGAAATGATATAGGGCTTCCCTGGTGGCGCAGTGGTCGAGAGTCTGCCTGCTAATGCAGGGGACACGGGTTCGTGCCCTGGTCTGGGAAGATCCCACATGCCGCGGAGCAACTAGGCCCGTGAGCCACAACTACTGAGCCTGCGCGTCTGGAGCCTGTGCTCCGCAACAAGAGAGGCCGCGACGGTGAGAGGCCCGCGCACCGCGATGAAGAGTGGCCCCCGCTTGCCACAACTAGAGAAAGCCCTAGCACAGAAACGAAGACCCAACATAGCAATCAATCAATCAATAAATCTTTAAAAAAAAAAAAAAATTGCTATACAGAACATCTTTAAAAAAAAAAAAAAAAAAGAAATAATGATATATTAAGAAGGGTAAAAATGCAGAACGAAACGAGGTGGTCATCTTTTGTATCGAATAGGCAGGAAAGGCTTTTCTTATAAAATCGCATTTAAGCAAAGATGAAATGAAGTAAGGAAATCAGCCAGCTCAGAGAAGACTGCTTCAGGTAGAGGGAACATGGGTGCAAAGGCCCTGAGGTGACAGAAAGTTCAACATGTCAAAAGAATAGAAGAAACCCTTTTGGCTGCAATGAAATTAGCAAGGCAGAGTAGCATCAGGAGTCTAACAAGCAGGGTGACCGAGTACTTTGTCATTCAAACCGGGATGCGCTCAACATTAAATTACACAGAGGCAAAGGGGGCGCTATGAATGAACATGCTGAGACAAGACATAAACTGTAACTACCCTGGGGCACACTGATCACTCCACTTAAAGCCGTGGTGAGGGTTTCAACTTCTCCTGTGAATGAAATGGAATACCTTTAGAGGGTTTGAAGACAGGGCTGATATGACTTATCTCACTTTTTAAAGAACTCATTCTGGCCGATGTGTAAAAAACAGACTGAGGTGAAGGAAAGTGGACAACAGAAATAGAAATTAAGAAATTGCTTAAGAGGCTATTGTAAATAGTGAGGTAAGAAGTGGCTTGGACTAGAGTAGTAGAAATTAAATTTCTGGCCTGAATATCTAAAGATGTTCTATGTACAAAGAGTTTACATCTCTCTCCAACCAAGGGAGAAGCTGCATTAACCAACTGGTAAAAGAGGACAGTGTCATCATTTAATATCTCTACTTCTCAGCCTGGACTGAAAAACTCAACAACAATATAAATTAGCTGACACAACTGGTCCTGTTTAATGCCTTAGTGTTTTAGTGTTTTAAGCAGAAATACTGCTGAAAGATGCTAAAAAGTAGTAAGGGACATCTAATAGAAACATAAGGTTTTTGTTTCGTAACAACAAATGCTCTAGTTCACAGGGAAAAAGTTCTTGGGAAACAGTTACTCTTCAGAGTCAAGAATACTCGGAAGGTTTCAAAAAACAAGATGTGATTTGAATAAGAGGAATGGTAGGATTTGAAAAAAATGAGAAAGGGCATTCTGCGTAGGCATGGACTCACGAGAAAGGCTCAGGGGACTTCCCCTGGGGACGCAGTGGTTAAGAATCCGCCTGCCAATGCAGGGGACACGGGTTCGAGCCCTAGCCTGGGAAGATCCCACATGCCGCGGAGCAACTAGGCCCATGAGCCACAGCTACTGAGCGTGCGCATCTGGAGCCCGTGGTCCGCAATAAGAGAGGCCGCGATAGTGAGAGGCCCGCGCACCACGATGAAGAGTGGCCCCCGCTTGCCCCAACTAAAGCCCTCGCACAGAAACAAAGAGCCAACACAGCCAAAAATAAATAATTAATTAATTTTAAAAAACACAAAAAACAAACCCAAAAAAAGCCCACAAATATTAGTGCCAAAGGTCAAAACAAAGTGTTATCTTGTCCTCTTCCTCTTTTAAGGCTGTAAAATGCCCCTTTAAAGCTTTTTGGGATCACTGTACAAGGGGAGAAGTAATAAACTCAAAGTCTAGATTGGGTGCAAACTAAACATTTTAGTTTCCCCCTTAATTAACTCACCATGGATATCCTCATTCAAAATGTATCCAACTATTTATTTATATTTTGAACAGGTACAACCTCTTAGAATGTGTTTCTTAGATGTACCACACAAACTGATTTTTTAAAATAAATCCTGTCACATGTTTACTCTGAGCTTCTAAAGATTTTAATAAAATATTCTGAAATATTTTTAGCTTTCTCTATAACTCCAGGGCACTTTGTGATTTTACTCTGATAAAACTAATAGTAGCTCATGAGTATCTTCTGACCAGCTTCTCAAATGACACTGCTCAAATGTGAGCTACAAAAGAATTAAGAGCACTAATTATATTAATTCTCATTCATTTTAAAAAAGATATTTAATCTATAAAAACTACCTTTGGAAAACACAGCTTCACAACTTATCTTGTATAATACCTACCTTTTAGGATTCTTGCTATGTGATCGAGACCTAAAAAAAAAAATATCTATTTTTAGAAAAGTAACTATAAAAAAGGAAGAAAAGGTACAATGTACTGTTAAAATTACATCCTCATTTCTAATTTTTATATTAATTTTATAAATATAAGGCTTGTATGTATGTACACAAATTTTTCCAAAAGGCACCACAAACTTTACAGACTTCCCCACTTTGGCATACCCCTTAACTAGGCTGCCTGGCTCTAAAAAAAAGAATATGCTCCTAGAGGACTAAAACACAACACAACTCACTAAATCTCCAAAAACCACCTCCCAACCTGGAAAAAATTCTTTGTTATTTGTATCTCTGTCACTTCTTCTTTCCCTCTGGGAACAGAATAAAATTTCTAATCTATGAGACAATACTTTGTAATTATCACCTCATACTATAATCCCTAGAACACTCAATTCAATCTTACAATGTTTCTTAATATGACACACAATACTCTTACATAAAGTACTCTTCATATTTCCTAGCACACAATTAAAGCTCAACAGATAGTAATAGCTAATATTACGGTTACCAGGAAGTCACAGGGGGTTTTTGGTGGAGAATATATACCATGGTTGCAGCATGACTTCAGATTCAGCCTGACGTAAATCTTAACTGTTTCCATCACTCACTATCTGTGTGGCCTGGGCAGATTATGTATCTTCCCTCAGCTTAGTCCGTCATTTGCAAAAGAGGGATAGTAATAAAAATTTCACAGGGGGCTTTCAAGTATTAGATGAATATAGGTAAATTCTTAGTGCAGTGGCTGACACATAATAAGCATCAAGTGACAGTAATTTTTATCATTATCCTTTTCAATACCATAGTTGGAATCCCATTTTGTGTGCCATTTTGTACTTACTAGTAATTTCCTCATCTTCCATACTTAGGTCCTCAAGTTCACAGATAGTTTTAAAAAAATTTTTTTTAAACATTTCTGAAACAGTGTTAACATTTTATAACCAATGTTAAAGGCAATTTGCCATTTGTCATTAAAGGAGAAAGATGTGATGTACTTTCTCATTATCTTTACATATGTGAAAATGTAGTCCTGCAAAGAATTTTTTTTCTCATTTGACTATCACCTCAGTTGAATAGTTTATACTAGTGGCACTATATTCTGTTGAATTTTAACTTAAACTGAGATTTCAAATACCATTCATATTGTCTTAAATATTACAATACCGGGCAATATTCCCACAGAAACTTAGTATACACAAAAGAGAACAGAGATAAAGCTCTGAGGTAAAATTTACCAGTAAACAAAGAACATATGTATCAACGGAAGAATGACAGCAGTTCCTCTAAACAGGAACATGTCCATATGTAGCTTTGTTTTGTTTTGTCATTACAGTGCAAAAAGATTACCTGTTACAAGCCATGTAACACAAATGAAGTCAGTTTAAATGTCTTGAAATAGACTGAGTGTAACATGATCAAAGCTTGGAAGAAGTTGACATAACCTAGTCCCGTATTATCAAAGATTTTAATTAATTTAGGGACATCTGCTGAAGAGAAGGTATTTAAATTTCAGAGATACGTAACACAATTAAGGGAACACTATTAAGTTAGAAATACAGGTAAATGTTTTGTGGCATACCCCTCCATCTGAAAATTGCTGAATTTATAAACATGATGCCACACAACTTGCTGCCAATGGGTAAAGGTGACCCAGAACGTGTAAACATTCTAAATATGAAGAATATGATTTTATCAACTAATATGTCAATATAAAAAGAATTGTGCACATTTAGCTATTAATAAATGAATAAAAATTTTAATAGTTTATAGCTCCTAAATTGAAGAAATACAGACTCAAAGTACAATGTAAAATAATCAATGAAGGAAGCGGACAAAAAAATACCCAAACCTTCTATCAACAAGTATGTATCATAAAACAGTTCCATGCCAGCCTGGTACAAAGCTAGCCCATTATGAAAATCAGAGGGCTAGAAAAGGGCTTTGTTATAAATCTTACTAAACATACAGATGTGTGAAGCAATCTTTATTCCCTCTTCCATACATTTTGAAGGAAATCTCCTTAACTTAAACAGCCATAAGTTAACATACGTGAATAAACATTGTTTCACATGGTAATATTTTTAAGAGTAAACAGAAATTTCTCATGTCCAGATTTATTAACATCTAAAACCTTGCATAATCACATCTCTTTTTAGAACCAGGGATGTTCAGCTTCAGATACTTGGACTACTCAATTAATTACTCCATACCTCCTCAGCTTCTCCCTTTCTTCTCTCTCCCTTTCTTCTCTTCTTTTCAGGCGTTCCTGGTTTCTTTTCTCCTGCTTCTCAGCTACAACTCTCTTAAAAAACAATGACAGTTCAAATAATACTAAATGAGAAGCATTATTTACTGGGCCCATTCTTAGTGAGCATTATCCTAAACTTTACCATATCTAACATTACAAAGTTTTTAATAAAAATTCATTTTGAAGTTTTGCCAGGTATAATCATTAAGCTTACAAGTCTGGTTTCCAAACTCCTTCCCCCCCTCCATATAAAATTTCATGTTTCTCCATGACTTCTTAATATTTCAAAGTCACTTTCACGAGATTTTTCTCCTCTTAACGTCTTCTAAATTCTAAACTCTTCAAAGATTTCCAATATAGAGATGTCTTCTGTCGACTTCTAGTTACAATCCTGAGGCTGCTGCTTTTAAAAAGTACCAGTGAAATGCTAAACAGTTCTGTTGCTACGTCTGTATTTGCAAAGGTTCCCAATTAGGTACCATTTTTGAGTTTTAACTTCAAGCCAGACAATCATTTGCTATAGTGAAACTCTTTTTGTAATTTCAAAAAATTTACCCACGGTCATCCTAGCTACTCCAAATACTGAGATGAGCTCACAGTTAACTACAAATATGGAGACGTGTCTAGGTGATTCTGATTCCACATTATTTTAAATGTCAAACTGTGGATCCTGGGTTAATTTCAGTGATAACTGCACAAAAAGTCACCTCCCAGTGTTTACCATCTTTGAGACAGTCCTCAATTCATGACAAAATGCTACAGTGCCACCATTTTTTTAAAAACTAGCCACATCAGATTGCTGAAAAGTAAATTGATCCTTTCCATTGACTCTGCTTATGTTCACCTCTTTAGAAATATCCTTTTTTTGTGTTTGCTTATCTTCTCAGAACTCAGCAGATGAGTAAGAGCTGTGTTGCCTTTCTCACAACAGCCTATATATTTAAGCAACAGTGATTGTTCTTTTTAAAAAAATAGGTTTCTAAGTCCTTTCTGAAATGGGGGCAAAAGCATAAAACTAGAGGTCCTACAGTTTGCTATTTAGTGAACTGCAAAATATTTAAAATAAATATTGGATCATTTTTTCAATCTTCCTTTAAAGTAAAAATATTATCATATTAAATTACTCTTCGTTTTATTAAAAAAATAAAGTATCACTGGAAATTTTAGGCATTATTTTAGAACCCAGTTTGCAAGGTTCCTCCCTAATTCAACATCGTATCCAAGACAAAATAGTACCTCCTCCCAGAATAAGAGGATTTTTAAAGTCTGTTTCTCAGATATCATCCATTAAACAAGCTGGTATTTCCATTTACAATCCTACACTATTCGGTATGAATTGTTAACAGAATCACAGTTAAGAATAGTCCTGAATCACAATCAAGAATATTACACAGAAAGACAACTTACACAGATCAAAAGAATGAGTGGCTATATTGGATAAAGTGAGGGGTCTTAATTTACCAATGTACCTTTAATTCTTCAAGCTTCTCTCTTATTTCAATAAATCCCAGGTGCAGTTTACCCCCAAAATGATCAGCCAGTCGCCTGTCATTATCATGAAGACCTAAATAGGCAGAGCAAACTTCACAGACTCGAAGTTTCTGCTGCTGGAAACTGGAAGCTGGCATAGAATTCCGATAAACTTCCTAAACAAAAGTGACAGAAATAATGTTCATATAAACCACATTAAAATCATACAATTACACAAAATACACTATGTTTATACCAAAAATGTTTCTAATGAACACACAAAAGCATGACTATTTTGTCACGAATATTATAGACTCCCCAGTACCCCGATCCTCTGTCCTCGGGACTTCTCCACTGGAAATGAAAGATCAGAGCCTCTTTTGTCAAGAAATACCATAACAATAACATGATACAACTTTCTTAAAAGGTTTTCTCAATGTTCTGTTTTCTATAATTTTCGTTAAAAGTGAGATGTAGCAACCCCAAAAGTATACATCAGTGAAGGATCAAGGAAGAAGCAGTCGCCCATGCTTGGGGAAAAGGAATGCATGTCTTCCGTACTATTACAGCTTCCTTCCACTGCCTTCTTGCCCACATATCATTTTCCCCCCTATGTAAATGCAGACAGGGCGTACAAATGATAAGACTTCCCATCAAACAGAGTAGCTCTAAAGACAAAGATGAAAGGTGTCTTACGGAGATTAAGATGTCTTGTACTCAAATCATTTTATTTATATTAAGTTCATTAATGAAGTAATAAATATTAGTGGATTTGCGTATCCACTCTACTCTTTTTCCTTATTAACAGAATTCTGATTTTTGTTTGAAGCAGCAGCATGGCCAGCTAAAAACATTACATTTCCAAGCTTCCATGTAGCTTTTGCTAAGGAGATGTAAGTGGACACTGCTGGACAGAATCTACAGGAAAATTCTTTAAAAAGGAGTCAACAGAGTCAGACGAAAATCATCAACAGCTGCTATAACCTGTGGATCAAGAAGCAATGGAAAACAGAATACTTACAATGTCAATACCAAGACACTTATTAATTACAAAAGGGAAACACAGTAACTTCACAGTGGAAAAATAGGTAACATCACCAGAAATGAACAAACCACTAACACATGCCTTTTGATAAGGCTGTAACATTATTTCAGTGGTATTCCTCTCAAAAATCTAATGAGAAAGAAATATTGGACAAATCCAAAGTGAAGGACATTTTACAGAATAACTAGCCTATACTTTTCAAAACTGTCAAGATCATGTAAGACAAAGACTGAGGTACCAGATTATATTAGACTAGAGAAACATAACAACTAAATGCAATACGTGATCCTGGACTGGATCTTAAACAAAAAAATTTTTCTTTTCTGAAAACGAACATTATTGGGACAACTGGTAAAAACTGAACAAACGCTTCAGATTAATTAATAGTACTGTATCAATGTTACGTCTTAATTCAGATAATTGTACTGTGGTTATATAATAAAATATCCTTGTTTTTAAGAAATACACATTGAAGTATCTAGGGATAAAGAGGCAGCATATTTATAACTTATTGTCAAACAGTTAAAATACACACACAAACACACACACACACACACTCATGTAGGAAGAAAATGATAAAGCAAATGTGGTAAAATGTTGAAGAGTCTGGGTGAAGGACGTAGGGGAATTCTTCACACGATGTTTTAACTTTTCTTAAAATATTTCAAAATAAAAAAATTTTAAAAAGGAAAACTGAAAGCACAACACACAAGACGAGTCAACTCAACTTTTGTGCCTTGTTATTCCTCCTCTTTCTACTTACGCATAGAGGAAAGGCTTTAGGCTTAGTGGCCATAGTGCTACCACAAACTGATAAGCATAAAGATGAATCCACATAGTAAGGATGGCTGAACTTAAAGCTAGAAGTAGCCTGTATGCTAGATGGCATCATGGAGCTACTGTACCAGCCCCAGGCTTCCTAACCTCAAGTATTTATTAAATGAGAAAAACAAAACCCTTCTTTGGTTCAGTCATTGTAAGTTAAGTTTCCTATTACGTACAGTTGAACACAATCTATAATAGGCAAGTAAACATTTTAATGCACTGTTCTAAGTAAAAATCAACTGATAGTACATAACAGGCTAACAATATTGAGCTACTGGGCAATACTAGTAAGTCACCAAGTGTACGTATATGAAGTTTTATGAATACTGCAACATATGGAAGGAAAGTAATAATGATTGCTGGCTTCATTACCCAAGAGCCTTCTGGGGAAATAAGCTAGCTATAAAATACTTTGTGTATTTTAAAATTCATAGTATTTATTTTCTGGATTGATATTAACTACATTTAAAGAAATCCTAATATTAAGACATTAAAACTATCTAGAATGGCTACTTGGTATATCTTTTCCCAGCCTAGAACCTTTAATCTGTGTCTTTGTATTTAGAGTGTGTTTCTTGTAGCTAGTATATAGCTAAGTCTTGTGGGGTTTTTTTGTTGCTGTTTTGTTTTGTTTTAAAGCTAGTCTCACAATCTCTGCTTTTTAATTGGATTGTTGAGACCATTTACCATTTAATGTAATTATTGGTACACTGGGTTTAAGTCTACCATCCCACTATTTATTTTCTATATGTCCAATCTGTTGTTTATTCCTTTTCTCCTGCCTTTCTTTTGGATTAAGTTATTTTTTTAGGATTCCGTTTTATTGCTACTATTAGTTATAACTCTTTTTTCCCCTCCAGTGGTTTCTCTAGGGTTTATAGTACACAACTTCAACTTATGAAGAAAGCTGCAGAGTCTTTTATTAACGTAAGATAAAGGAGATTTCAAAACAAGGGACATTAACAGGGACAGAGAATGACATGTCAAAATAATAAAGGGTTAAAATAATCAAAAGATACAACACTCCTAAATGTCTATTAGCCTAATAACAGAGCTTCAAAATAGAACAAAAACTGACAAAATGAAAAGCATAAATAAACAAATCCACAACTATAGAGACTTCAACACTCCTCTCATAGGCAGAAAACTCAATAGGATATAGAAGACTTGAAAAAATCTATTAACTATCTTGACTCAATTGACATTTATAGAACACTCCATTTAACAAGGCAGAATATCATTCTTTTCAAGTACAGACCATATGCAGGGCCACAAAACAAGTGTTGACATATTTAAGAAAACTGAAATCACACATATGTTCTCTGACCACAACAGAATTGAATTAAAATCATTAACAGAAAAAAATCTGAAAAAAAAAGACAAACCCAAATATGTAAAAACTAAACACATGCCTTCAAAACCCACAAGTCAAAAAAGAAATCACAAAGCAATATTAGCAAATACTTAAGAAATGAATGAAAATAAAAACACAACATATGAAAATCTGTTTCATACCTTCTAAGCTACCATCGTGCTTAGAAGAAAACTTACAGTATTAAATGGTCTAAAATCAATGATCTAAGGGGTGTGGGGAGGGAGGATTGGGAGCTTGGGATTAGCAGGTGCAAACTAGTATATATAGGATGCATAAACAACAAGGTCCTACTGTATAGCACAGGGAACTATATTCAATATCCTGTGATAAAACAGAATGGAAAAGAATATATATGTATAACTGAGTCACTCTGCTACAGAGCAGAAATTAACACAACATTGTAAATAAACTATACTTCAATAAAATTAAAAAATAAAAAATAAACCAATTATCTAAGCTTCTGCCTTAAAAGGCTAGATAATAAGAACAAATTAAACCCAGGTGTGATACAGTTAGGAACAACGGAGACTATGGTAAAGGGGAGAGTACACTTTCATTCAAAGGCATTCGATTTTCTAAAAAATATCAGGGGGGCCAAACAACATAGAACTTTGTCTGCAGGATATCAGATTTTGATCTGTGCTGTGGAGGAAGAATGAGAGGAGGCTCCCAATGTGTTAGCAGACTGTACTAAGTAAGAAGGGAGAATACTATAGTTGCATGCGCCATGGAGTAGGAGGTAGGGTATCATAGTGACCATGTATATGAAGACAGCATGTGTGTGGATTGTGTGTGAGACTGTTGTGTATGACTAGCTAGTTTAGTTAATTTCATTTACTAGTTATAAATTTCAACAGATCAATGACTCTAAATTCCAAAACAACCACTAATTTTGATATACAACCCATTAGTATGATACAAACTAGTTAAATATTTTTAAACTGGTTTAAATTTCCTTTAATAGTAATAATTTTTCAATAATTTCTAGTCAAATATATGTTCTTTAGGAAGTACAGATACTAAGGCTCTATAAACTACCATAAAGAATTTAGTTACCTCTGCTTCTCTTTTCTTTGCCCGTGCTTTCTCTACTTCATCCATTACTTTCTGGGATTCCTCCACATTTCCTTCAGCTCCTAGCTGTTCCACCTTAGCCAACAATTTACCGATTTCTTCATTTAACTCATGAACACGTTCTGCCTGGAGAGAATCAGAAAAGATCATGAATAAAAAGCAGAATGTACCAAAGTTCAAAATATTGCATAAATGCTCAGAAAAGACCTAAGTTATCTAAGGCAATATGAGTATAACTAATGCTTTCTGAGCATATCATAAATGAACTAGTGGGACATCAAGATGTTTTGAGCCTGCCTGCCTTTACTTCAGTGAATTCAGGGATACAATTGATCTCAATGTAACTATTACTTCTCAACCTCCGCTTTGGCAGTGCATTCCAAGTATAAGATACATTTTCGTCCACAATTTGGCTCTCTGTACCTTTCCAAACTATCTCTTTCTGTTTTCCAACTTCACAACAAATCTACACTTATATTTAGTTTCCCAAACTTACCCTGTTGTTTTCTTCCTCTGTGACTTGGCACGTACTGCTCCCTCTTCCTGCGATGTCATCCATTACCTCCCTTACCTGCCTAGTGTATGTCTATCTATTCAGTAAGATTCAACTCAAGAGTCTATTATGTGAAGCACTGACGAACAATCAATCACCACACCTTGCCCTCACTTAAGACACTTAAGCAGAGAGGGCCATACCCTCCTTTGTGCCATCTTTGTATCTTCTATGACCATTACTTTTATATATATCACACCACTTTAAAGATATCTGTATACCATTTTTGTATTTCCAATGCCCAGGAAATAGCATACACTCAAACATGAGTAAAAGAAACGAACTGGAGGATATTCTTTAAAGCAAAGATATGGCTTTAGAGTCCAATTGCCAAACCAATTACCAGCCATGCAATTTTGGCCATATTACGCAACCTGAATCTACTTCCTCATCTGAGAAGTACGGATAATCTCACAAAGTTGTGAGAAACGAGAAAATGTGCCTGTACATGCATGCAGCACATTACTGATATTCAGTATACAAGCATGGCACCCTTCTCTCTTAGTCCATGTCTTTCCATTAGGATTAATTCTTGCCTTGGGTTTTGATATGCCTCCTCCTCACCACCACCATCATCGTGGGAAGCTAGTTCATTCTTATTGTTTTAACGGCACATGACAACATAAACACAGTCTTTACTTTGGCTACAAAATAAGTACTCAGCCTGTGTGGCCAATAATATTAGTAAAGAAGTTTTTGTTTTCGCTTTTGGCTGCACTGGGTCTTAGTTGTGGCGTGCGGGCTCAGTCACTGCAGCACGTGGGCTTAGTTGCCCCGTGGCATGTGGGATCTTAGTTCCCTCACCAGGGATCAAACCCGTGTCCCCTGCATTGGAAGAAGGATTCTTAACCACTGGACCACCAGGCAGGTCCCGCAAAGAACGTTTTGATTTGAAATGGACATCCAGTCCCAACAAAGTAGTGTGCCAGTAATCTTTACTTCTTAAATTTACCTCAATCCAATATATTTGTCCCTCAAAGAAATCCCCAACTCTGTTATCATTATCCTACCACTTTTAACAAAATGATATTTTCTTTAAACACCTGCCACAGAATGATTGCATTAATGACCAAAACTCTTCACCCTTCCGGCATCTGTGCCCTTTGCTACGTAACTGAGTACCATCATACGCTGACTCTGAACCTGGCCATGTAACTGGCTTTGGTTAACAGGACGGTAGCAAATATGACATAAGGGAAGGCTTAAAAAGTGCTTGTATGACTGGGCTTGATACTTCTGCACCTCTGCTACCACCATGAGAACATGGCCAGGCTAGCCTTCTAGGCCATAGTTCAGCAGCCTCCAGCCGACTGGAAGACATGTGAGTGAGCCCAGCTGAAACAGGAATGACTGCCCAGTCAAGTTCAGCCTAAGTCACTGATTATAGACTCATGGGCTACATAAATATTTAATGTTTTAAGTTTTGAGGTAGTCTGTTAAACAGCATTTTTGTGGTGACAGATAACCAATACAATACTGTATAAATCAATACAGCTGGGGTCTAGCCAACACCTGTGGATCTCTTTCAACCATGAGAAATGAGATTCCTTGTACTTTAGGATGCCCATCTTTACAGTCCCCATCTTAAGGGAACTTTCCAGAAAAAGCTGGTTAAAAGTAACCCTCTCCTCAAACAAAGGAAGCCATTTCCCTTTGTACACACATATATGAGCACTATATTTAATCATGTCACCTAAACTCTATTGAGTAACTTTGTCTCCATTCTGCGTTTTCATAAAATGTGCCAGACTATACTGAATGGTACAAAATACTATAAAGTAGTAAGTCAAACCAACAAAAGTCAATATGTGGACTTTGAATTCTGATTCAACAAACCAACTCTACACAGGAAAAATGAACACATTCTGGATATTGGATAATATTAAAAAATTGTTCCCTTTATGGATGTAATTTTGTAGTTATGTTTAAGAGGTGAAATGATATGACGTCTAGAATTTGCTTTTATTTATTTATTTTTTTTTTAGAATTTGCTTTTAAAATAATGAAACAATAGCACAAGACTGATGGCTTTGAATCCACTGGGGTTCACTGTACTTTTCTATTTACTTTTTGCATATAAGTATTCAACAAAACATTTTTAAAAGGTAGTGAGTAGAGTAAAACATCTGAAGAATACTCAACACTCAACATTAAAAAAATGAGCAATCCATTTGGAAAATGGGCATAAGACATACACAAACATTTCACTGAAGAGGTTATACAAAAGAGGTTATACAATTGGCAAATAAGCACGTGAAAAAAATGTTCAGCATCGTGAGTCATTAGGGAAATGCAAACTGAAACTGCAGTGAGATATCACCACACACCTTTCAGAATGATTAAAATGAAACACAGTGGCACTTTTCTGGCGGTCCAGTGGTTAAGACTCCACACTCCCAATGCAGGGGGCACGGGTTTGATCCCTGGTCGGGGAACTAAAATCCCACATGCCACACCGCACGGCCAAAAAAAAAAAAAAAAGAAAGAAAGAAACATAGTGACACCATCAAATGCTGGCATGGATGTGGAGAAACTGGATCACTAACACACTGCTGGCAGGAATGTAAAATGGTACAGCCACTCTAGAAAAAAGTTTGGCACTTGCTTTCAAAACTAAAAATATATTTACTAAATGATCCAATAACTGTATCCTTGGGCATTTATCCCAGAGAAATGAAAACGTATGTCCACACAAAAATCTGTACGTAAAGATTTATTGCAGCTTTATTGGTATTAGCCAATAACCAAAATGTCCTTCCCAAATGTCCTTTAATATGTGAATGGTTAACCTGTGGTATATACATACTATGGAATATTCAAAAATAAAAAGGAATGAACTACTGATGAACAACTTGTATGAAAAGGAAGGAAGTTGTGTTGAGTGAAAAAAGCCAATCTCAAAAGGATACATACTGCATGATTCCACTTACATAATATTCAATGATATTACATAATTATAGAGAAGGAAAATAGATTAGTGGTGGCCAGGGGCTAGTGGGGAATGGGTGTGGCTATAAAGGGGTAACACAAGGGAGTATGTGGTGATGCTACACAGTTAAGTAACTTAATTATGGTGGTAGTTACCCAAGTAACACGTGATGAAACTGCATAGAGCTATACACACATAAGCCTAACTGGTGAAATCTGAATTAAATGTAAGGATTGGCCCAATACCAATTTATTGGCTTATGATACTGTACTGTAGCTGTGCAAGATGTTAACCTAGGGGAGGCTAAAGGAAGAGTACGTAAAATTCCCTATACATGTCTTTGCAATCTCCTATGAATGTAATTATTTCAAAATAAAGTTAAAACAAAAGTAGTGAGGTAAAACTATACTTTGTATTAATGAAATGATTGAAAATCTTACCTTTGCTGCAACTTCAGCACTAATCTCTTCCTGAGTTTCTGCTAATCTTTTCTTAGCCACTTCTGTTCTTCGATCACAATCTGCAATGAATGACTGCAGATGATCCATAGCCTACAAAGTTTAATTAAAAGACAATTACTGCAAGAAAAATCAACCTTATTCATAAATATCTTTACTCACAAATTACACTTTTTTAAGACGCTACCATGGGAATAAAAAAATAACAAAACTGGGTTCAGTTACAAACTGACAACACTACTCATCATCTATCAAATTAACAAAGAATAGACATAAATAATTCCCAGGAAAGGTAAGGCTATAAGGAAACTGCCACTCTCATACTCTGCTGAAGGAAGTACAAACTAGCACAGCCTTTATAAAAAGGCACCATGGTAATCGTTATCAAAAGCTTTAAAAATGACCCCTGACTTAGTAATTTTACTTCTAGAAATCTATTTTAAGAAAGCAATCAGGGCTTCCCTGGTGGCGCAGTGGTTGAGAATCTGCCTGCCAATGCAGGGGACACGGGTTCGAGCCCTGGTCTGGGAAGATCCCACATGCCGCGGAGCAACTAGGCCCGTGAGCCACAACTGCTGAGCCTGCGCGTCTGGAGCCTGTGCCCCGCAACGGGAGAGGCCGCAACAGTGAGAGGCCCGCGCACCGTGATGAAGAGTGGCCCCCGCTCACCGCAACTAGAGAAAAAGCCCTCGCACAGAAACGAAGACCCAACACAGCCAAAAATAAATAAATAAAAAGTCCCTTGCAGAGAATTCTTAAAAGAAAAAAAGTCTGCTGGGAGCTTCTGGGAAAGGCTAAAAAAAAAAAGAAAGTAATCAGAGGTATACGGAGGAATTAATATTCAAAGATGTTCTTCACAGTGTTATTTTTAATGGTGAAAAGTTGTAAATACCCTAAATATTATCCAGGTAACACTTGGTAAATTTAATCCTCAGCCATTTAAAAAAGGTGTTAGTAGAACACATTAAGGATATAAGAAAATGGTCATGACTTATTTGTAAATAAAAAGTTACAAAACGTTAAATGCAGCAAGATCCCATTTTTGTAAAATAAAGTAGCATAGAAAAAATGGAAGAGCATACATTAAATGTTAACAGTAATTATTTCTGAATATATGGATAATTTTTAATAATCTGTTTTCATGTGCTTTTCAAATTTTTCACAATGAAAATGTTACAATCAGGAAAACCGGCCCTTTTCTCAAAGAATAAACCACTGAGAATTTTAGCGGTGCCTGCATTGCAAAAATCCAGGTCAATATTTATATAAAAGACACTTATCAGGCATATATTAATATATCTATAATTAAATAATAATTCATTTAAAAGTAAACTTTAAAGATTCCCAAACCAACCGATTTGGACTTTCATATCTTACTGTAGAGAAATACAGCTAATTCAAAACACAAATGTTTAAAAATATAAATTTATTCAACACATACCAAATTCTAAAAATGGCTGATTAACCCATGAATTTCATGAATATGCAAAATAAAACCTTTTATCTGTGATGAGAAAGAAACAGCTATTTAATTCTTTTAGTTTAAATTTTATCTTTAAAAAAAGATGAACTAATCCATAAATAGTGCTGGGTCAACTAAGTAGCTATCTGGAAAAAGAGAGATCTATACCTCAATTCCTTATAACAGAATAAATTTAAGTTGGATCACAGATTTAAATATATAAAACAAAGCCATAAAAATTCCAGAAGAAATCATGAGAGAGAATTCTCATCATATCAGGATAGGGAAGGCCTTTTGAATTAATCTAATAGATTTTTGAAAGATTAATAAATTGGACAACTATACAAACATTTTGCAAGACTCACAACTACCAAAAAAGAAATAGGAAAAAAATACAATGTATTATCTGAGAAAAGGGACTAATTTTTATTATCTGTAAAGAGTCAGTGCAAATCAATTAGAAAAATACTAACATCCAAGATTAGCAAATAGCACCCACCCCCTGAAAAATGTACACTGACAGTTCAATGAAAAGGAAATAAAAACAGATCTTAAATCTATAAAATTTTTTCAAACTCACTCATAAGAGAAATGCAAATTAAAATTACACTATATTTCACATTTCATGTATCAAAGCTACATAGAAATCTTGACAGCACACTATGTGGCCTATGGGAAATAGACAATTTCATACATACTGGTGGGAGTATAAATTGATAATTCTCATGGAGGGCAACCAGGCAAAACTGGACTTTGACTCAGTTATTCTATTTCTAGAAATTTAATCTGTAGATACTTGATATGTAAAAACAATGTATTATCATACCATAATAGAAAAAGATTGAAAACACCATACCCCTACATCTACATGGTGGTGAATTTCTGCTGTATTTTATGCCCAGTGTATATTAAATCATAACACAATCACTTTATGGTGTTTCCCTGACTGCTCCAGCCCCATATTAAATTATGTTTACATAGGTGACTTCATTTCCGTTAGGAGAAATTCTTGGAAGTTCAAAAAAGTAGATTGGGGGGCCTATTTACTACTTTATCTCCCAAACCAAATGAAACATCTACTACCTCACTGATAAAACATATAAGGTTTATGGTCATCAGTATGTTTTATGTAATGCTGATTGGTACGTTTTCTATAAAAAAAAAAAAAGTCCCAATTATTCTGTTTGTATAAAAAAAAAAATAAAGTCAAGAGTTTGAGCCCTTTAGATACCTAAATTGTACCTTCTATTTCCTCTAATATTTCTTCTATTAGTTTTACATAAAAAACAACATTGTCCTTAATATCCTCCCTCTCTCTACATATATATTTACAAATACAAAAATAAATACTAATGTAAAAATTCAGTAATTAAAGGGCTTTATATACACTAGAAATTAGTTGTTTACATTTGCTTAAGATGGTATTTCCTTAATCACAACTACCTTAATTGGGAAGAATATGCTTAATTATCAAAAGAATATATGACGTGCACAACTTTCACACATTTTCTTAAAATACCCAGTTTCACCTATTTTTAAAAAATATTGTTAGTCAAGAAAGGACATAATCTTACTTAATTTAGTACTACCCTTCATATAATCACAAAAAAGATAATTTGCTAAGAGCCTTTTCCCATTAAGAGATATGAATCCATATTCAAAATATTTTACTACAAAAGATAATCTAATTGTTGAAGCAAAATGACATACATCGAGTTCAAAGAAAAAATCTTGTTCTTTGGATGCAATTTCATAATCTGCTCTTAAAGCCAGGTCATGGACTTTCAGACATTCTCCAAGATCCATTCTCTGGGTGGGGGGAGAAAAAACACACATATTATTAAAACAGAAAATGTATTTTTTCAAAAATTCATTAACAACCACAATTCTCTTCAGAATAATGATTAAGTCATACAGATGTTTATTTATGGACTTTCAAATTACAAAATTTCACAGACAGGTATAAAACTTGGTGCCTACATGAAAAAACCTGCATGAATTCTGTCTACCAACAGATGGGAACCGTGATCGCTTGTGTACTTAAGAACAAATGGACAAGGAAAAAAGCCTGTCAGAATCTGAGAAGAGCTTCTAGCTTTTATCTCAAAACATATTTCACTTGGCCCTTTAACACAGAAAAGACATCAAAGTTAATTTAAAATCAAACCAGGGCTTCCCTGGTGGTGCAGTGGTTAAGAATCTGCCTGCCAATGCAGGGGACCACGGGTTCGACCCCTGGTCCGTGAAGATCCCACATGCCTCGGAGCAACTAATAAGCCCATGTGCTACAACTACTGACCTTGTGCTCTAGAACCCGCAAGCCACAACTACTGAGCCCGTGGGCCACAACTACTGAAGCCTCCGCACCTAGAGCCCATGCTCCACAACTAGAGAAGCCACCGCAATGAGAAGCCCACGCACCACAACGAAGAGCAGCCCCCGCTCGCAGCAACTAGAGAAAGCCTGCGCACAGCAACGAAGACCCAACACAGCCAAAAATAAATAAATAAAATAAAATAAAATCAGAAGAACGAGTAAATCAAACTGCTGAATTATAGTCAATATTCTTTGAATAACATTCTAATTTTCAAATAAAGATGGAGTCCTCAAACAATAGACTGGTAATCTTGATATGGATTCCAGACAAGACTCCAGGTGAACTAGTAAAGAGATAATTTATTAAAACCCAATATAACTTCACAAAGAATAAGTATCTAGCCCCACTTTGATAAGCATATGTCAGGGAAATAAAATAAATACCAAGTAGATATTTATTTCAATAAGGAATCTACTAGGATCCTTCTACTTGAAATTCCAATTAGATATTATTTTCCCAATTAAAGGCTTTTCTCATATCTGAGACAAAAATTTCTAAAATTCTGTCCATTTTTACATGTACCTGGGCAACTGATAAGATCTTTCATGAAATCCTTTTGGAAGCATACTGAACAGGAAAAAATGGGCTAGATGTAAAGATAATTACAGATGTGATTAAAGGTGATCAGAGCAAAGCAGAGATTTTCCAACTGGAGGTATGCTATCCCATCACTGGAATGTCACAGAATCTCTGGAAAGTTGGTGAAAGTGAATACAATAATTCAAAAAGGTATAGTAAATATTCCTTTTGTTTTTGTTACACAAATTATGCACAAAGTAAAACTACAACAAAGCATTGCAGCAGTAAAGTCATCCTTCAACCGACAGCTGAGTACCTAACTTGTGCCAAGCACTATGCCAGGTGCTAGGGACATAGCACCAAGTGACAAAAGATACAGTCTCCAACCTCATGGAGCTGACATTCTAGAAGAGGAGAAGCAAATAATAAACCATACTTGTATCACTGAACAAAGTTAAGTGATCTAATAAAATAGTAATGCTCCCATTACTGTGAGAGGCTACTTGGGATGAGGTAGCCAGAGAAGCCCTTTCCGAAGAGGATACATTTAAACTGGATCTAAAAAGTGAGATGAAGCACACTAACCTTAGGAGAAGCCAAGAAAAGAGTGTTCCAGTTTTACAGATTTAGAAAGCAGATGTTTAAGAAAATATATGCCAGGGCTTCCCTGGTGGCACAGTGGTTGAGAGTCTGCCTGCCAATGCAGGGGACACGGGTTCGAGCCCTGGTCTGGGAAGATCCCACATGCCGCGGAGTGGCTGGGCCCGTGAGCCACAACTACTGAGCCTGCGCGTCTGGAGCCTGTGCTCCGCAACAAGAGAGGCCACGAAAGTGAGAGGCCCGCGCACCGCGATGAAGAGTGGCCTCCACTTGCCGCACCTAGAGAAAGTCCTCGCACAAAAATGAAGACCCAACACAGCCAAAAATAAATAAATAAATAAAATTTTAAAAAAGAAAATATATGCCAGCGTTACTCAGAGGGAAGTTTCTAGTAGCAGGGAACAGGCCTACAGCACACAGGTCTGGGCCTTAGCTTTGTATATACTATCTAAAAATGACTTTGCCTATCTGACATGGTTGCCAACCACCTGGACATGTGTATAACAAAGGGTATGATTATCAATTCTGTACAATATCCCAAGCTAAAAAGGATGGTGAATTCACTGGATTAAGATTCAAAAATATTGATATACCAGGTAAAATTTAGTACGAAGAAATAAATATGAAGTCCTACAGTTGCATCCAAGAAGTCAAATTTACAAATAACTAGGTTATGAGCAAAAAAATCTGACAAATTGAAAAACTTACTAGTCAAAAGTAAGGGTTACAGTGTGGCACGACTGAGATCAATTTACGTGATACAAAACTAACTTATAGACTACACTATGAGCAAAGTGAGAAATCTCTTATTGAAGGCTGGTTTTAAAAGCAAACCCCTCTCCTCCAAAACACACACTGTTGTGTGCTAACACATGTCAAAAGTGATATGAATAAACAAGATAAAGTGTCTCAAAACAAAGCTATACAAAACAGCCAGAGAACGGATGTAATTAGCTGGAGAAGAATTAAGATGTGAAAAGTCAACTGAAGAACTTTTCAATATGAAGCAGAAACACTGTATTATGGTCCCAAGGGACTCCAGAGAGTTAGACTTTAGTCCTCTCAACATAAGAAAATAACTTTCTAATAATCAGAGCTTTCCAAAGATGGAATAAGCTTTCTTGGGAGTTAGTTGAGTTGCCAGATAACTGAGAGGTTCGAATACAGTTTAGACAACCATTTCTCTAGGGTTGTGAATAAAGAATTCAACCATCAGATTACTTTTATTCTTTCCTCCAACTCTGAGATCTTATGACTATCTTTAAAAAAAAGTTTCTCAATAAAACTATATTACCTCAGTTCTTAATTATGTAAAGGAATGAATGGGAAAATATAAACAGACAATGTCCTCAAAGTTATCCTTTGGGAAATAATAAGGAATATTCACCACCATTATAAAAGTCCTCAACCCACTAATGGTCTGAAGTGTCAGTGTAGCTGAGGACGCTGAGATTTTCCAGGCCCCATTGCTCACTCTCATTCATTAGTCCCTGGATTAACAAACTAACGAGTTTTCCGGTGATAAGAAACAGCAACTGAAACTTTCTATAGATATGTGGAAATTCAAAGCTGCTTATTAGGCAACATTTATTAAGAAAAAACTGTAGAAAAACATTTAACACTCTTTATAAAAAAACATGCAGGAAAATAAGACACGAATGAAAGAAGTTAATGGCAAAAAGAATGGTGTTACCCCCTTTGTTACACCAGCCTGTTGATTTCTTAATAATATCTTAACATTAATCATTCCAACAATCCTATTTGCATATATTTCCACAGCTACAGTTGTTCATGCTATGCTTATTTCATAAAATGTTAAGACGTCATAATTGGAAATGTCTTTGATCCTGTGCAGCAGTTCTCAACTTGGACCCGGGGAGCTTTTAAATAATATCAGTGGAAGCTTCTGAAAACAGGCCCAAGCCCAACCCTCCAAAAACTGAATTGTAAAAGCCTCCCAGAAGTTTTTAACATACAGTGTTGTGAACCACTCACTGATCCAGTTTTATTCCCATTCCACAGACAAAGGAACTGAAGCCCAGAAAGACTGACTTCTTCAGGGTACTCATTAGGAAATCTGGTTAGCAGATTTCTAGTCTAACACCCCTTCCACTTTATTATGCTAGTTCCAATTATTTCAGTACTAACTTATCTTTTAATATTTTTAGTTGACATTCATCCCCCGTAACATCTAAAAAAGCTCTGCACACAGCAGATATTCAAAGCAGCAGTCTACTGCCTTTCCTTCAGTAATCTCCCTTATTTTTATCCTCTCCGTAACTATATTTCCAATCTGTTTTCAAAAACTTATAAACTGCCTCACTGTGTTTAACCTAAACATCTCTGTTGTCCACCCATACCATCCTTTGGCAGGAACTCCAGGCTTTCCCCCAGTCTATCTTTAAATTTACATCACACAACCAACCAAAAGAAGAAAAGCAACTACATGGGTCAAGAACAAAATGAACACCAAAAAATACCCAATTATATCCCTGTAGCAGAGTTGGAATTTTGATGACAGGAGTAGAGCTGGGGGTAATATATGCCTTGGGGGAGGATTTACAGAAGGGAAAATATGAGCTCCAAAAGGATAAGGATTTTTTTCTATTTTATCCACTACGTACCTGGGCCTGTATACAGGTACACAAGAATGCTTAAATAAATATTTAATATTTGTTGAATGAACCAAACTAGGAAAAGAGAGCAGAGAAGAACACTGGCACAGGGGGCCCTGGACTTAACGAGCAAGGGTGGTCAAGATGCACCCCAGGACAAAACTGGTCTGAGCTCTGGAGGGGAAGGTCTTCTTAGCCTCTCCTTGGATTATCTTCTTTCTTGGAACTGCTTTCCTTCTAAAGTGTTTCGAGCTATTCTTCTCTGTTTTTTCCTATGTGCTCCTCTCCTCTAGGAGGAAAACTTACTTGGGCTTTTCACTGTGCTAGGCTATAAGCCTCTGCAGCTTTAGTCTTACCTAGCTCACCAAAGTAGATTTGGGGGCCAAAGCTGTAGGAGCTCGAAGAGCCTAGTTATAATGAAGACACTCCCCCCGCCCCGCCCCCCGCAATAGCCTCAGTGCGTATTTCTTCAGGGACCCAGCAGAACAGTAGGTGTAGCAAGGCAAATTTTCAGAATTCTAGATAATAGTCATCTATTTTCCTCTGTCCATAACATCATTACTAACCACTTATTCTGGCATCATGTCATGCACGTGAAGAGTATTTAAAATAAAAAACAAGCCAAAATAAACTCAACAATTACCTGCCACTGCGAAAGTGAGTGGAGGGAAAGAAAGTATGCCGATGTTAACGCTCTCCATGACCCTAGTCATCTAATTAAAAAGCCACCAGACGGAACCATGATAGAAGCACACCATGACTAAGCATGGACCAATTCTCAAAAGCCAAATCAAACCTGACTTCATCACTGATAATGCAATAGTGCTTTGAACACTAAGTGCACAGATACTTCCTGCTGCTACTGCTTCTCTTTTGAAATAGGTGAGCTTCAAACTGAACAAAATAAAATGTTTGGTTATTTATTTTAACTTAAAGTAACTATTTATGATGAAAGCCACAGGAAGAGTTTTAAATTTTTAAATTTAACAAGTAATTTACTTCAAATTCTTTCTGCAAATTTATTCTTGGTATTTCAATTAATGGACATCTAAATTCTTAGATTATTGGGAAAATGCTTATTTTTAATTGGATAAATTCAGTTCTGCATTTTGTCCTTTCCATCCTAAATCCATTTCCTCCATGAAGCTTTGACCAAATAACTATACCTAATTCTGATAACAGAATTCTCTTATAACCTCCCAACATTTTATATTATGTTTTACTACTTAATAAAGTTGACTCTGTTAAGCACTTTTTAACTGTTCTTTTGAAGTTCCGAAGGTGACTGTTATCTCCTCAAATGGACCCTAAGCATCATGAGGAAAATGGTTTATTTCTCTTATTTTTCCCTCCTACACAGAAGATCAGGTTTGCACAACCCATGACCTAACCATTAAATAAACTTGACAATTTGACTACGGAATTCAACTTCTAAGAACTTGAGGAAACAAGTAAGTACACAAAGATAAACGAACAATAAAGTTTAACAAATGGTGTTTTTGATTTTTAAAATTAGAAACATTTTAAGAGCCTAGCGAAAGGGGTGTGATTAAATGAATTATGGAATAGCCATATAATAGATTATATAGCCATTAGAAACAATGTTCTTGATACTAAGTGGAGAAAAAAGAAGATGGCAAAGAAAGACATATAATAAAATGCCATTTTTGTAACTTCCGATACAGACATTGCTATGAGGTTGAAGATTTTGTTTGAATTTTTTGACAGTGGTTGAATTAAATGTAATGAGCATATGTTATTCTTATAAGCAGAAAAATCAATGAAGCCACTTCAATTTTGGAGAAAAAAATTTAAGGAACACAAGCATGTGGAAATTGAACATCAAAATCAACAAAGTATTATGGTAGTGCCAATCAAAGGGTTAACTTAGCTAATGGCAGTGAATATGTTAATGAATATATCAGTGATAGAAACATGACACAGTGACAGCTCCAAGTATCTGCAAATATTTTTGCTTTGTTATATGTTAGTACATTTGCTCAGTTCCGTGAGCTAGATCCTAAAGGGAATTACAAAAAGGTATGAGAATATAAATTCGTGCTATCAAGGAATTTATATTCTCATTGAAAAAAAAGAAAAAAAGAAAAAAACAAGACATTAAACTAAAGCAACAGCAGCAAATGTAAATAAAGATGTACATACAAGGATTTCATTGCCATACTGCACACCAAACCAAAACCAATTAACATATTAACAGTCACTGGGTAAGTAATTTAGGGAATGGCCATGTTGTGAAATAGTACATTGGCATTTAAAAAATGTAGACCACTAATATGCAAGCTTCTCGAAGACAGGTGAGAAAAATTCAAAGATTCCATTTGTTAAAACACAGACACACATGAATGCACACACACTTGTAAATGTATAGAAAGGACAGTGGAAGATGTACATTGAATTGTTAACAGGGTTTAGTCCTGGGAAGGTGGGGGATGATGAATAATGGGAAATATTCATGTTTTATGCTTTCTTCTCTTATACTCGAAGATTATATTGCCAAAATAATAAACAAAGTAAGACAGAGTAGGCACTGACCAACTCAGAAAATATCCCTTTACCTCTCATTATTCATTTAACTCTGAGAAATTCACTTAATCTCTCAGGACTTCTCTTTTCTCAAGTACTTCAGGACTGCTATATGGATCAAATTACAGACTGACTAGATTTTGGAAGATTTTGAATGTGAATCAACACGTGCAGAACTTACTCTGGACGAAGAGAAGAATGCAAGAATGCTCGACTACTTGGAAAGAAATATGACATGATAAAATCTGTTTTAGAAGCATTAACACCACACTACTGGTTGGACTAACATCCTTGTCAGACAGCAAGGAATATATAAGAATAGACAACAATATTGGTAAAGTACTAAAAGGAATATATACATATACCAGCTGGAGAAAAAGTGAAACAAAACCATGACAGCAGGACAGAGAGCACAGGAAATACAAACCCCTAGCCTAGCATTTGAACCATTCCATATACTGTTCCAATGCCAAAGCTATTTTCAAAAAAAAACAAATCATCTACACTTTGACTTTCACTTCTTACATCTTCACTTTCTTCCTCCTCACATTTATAAAATCTCTCTTCTATCCATGGTCAGTCCCTGCTTCAAGACCCAGCTCAAGAAGCTTGCCTGGTGGTGCAGTGGTTAAGAATCCGCCTGCCAGTGCAGCGGACACAGGTTTGAGCCCTGGTCCGGGAAGATCCCACATACCGCAGAGCAACTAAGCCCGTGCACCACAACTACTGAGCCTGCGCTCTAGAGCCCGCGAGCCACAACTACTGAAGCCCGCACGCCACAACTACTGAAGCCCGCGTGCCTAGAGCCCGTGCTCCGCAACAAGAGAAGCCACCACGATGAGAAGCCCACGCACCGCAAGGAAGAGTAGCCCCCGCTCGCTGCAACTAGAGAAAGCCCACGTGCAGCAACGAAGACCCAACGCAGCCAAACATAAATAAATATATTTATTTATATAAAAAAAAAAGACCCAGCTCAAGAACAAGAGAAAGCCTAGTATACTATGGAAGAAGCCTTGAAATAACAAAACCTGGATATGAGTTTCAGTTATGCCACTATTGTCTTAAAACAAAAATTAAGGTTTTTCTTTCCTAATTCCAATCCTGTCACTCAAAACTAACAAGTCAAACATGAGTGGTGGGTGAAGAGGAATGGGGCACACTGTGCATGCACAAAGTAGTTCCTGCTTTTCTACTACTTCCCAACTTCTTAACTGCCCATTCTCACTTGAATGTTCTTCCTCCAAGTTCACTTTTTCCTGAGTGGATAAAGAAAAATAAAGCTCTTCTTCTACCTTTTCTTAATGTATGTTTTTTTGAAGAATATAGTAGGAAATACCTTCTTACCCGTTTCTAATCCTAGATACGCAAAGATAGCTACATAAAATTAAAACAAATGGCCTTGCCCCACAAAGACTATTCTAATTGAGGAGAGAAAGAACATATATAAATAAGACAAAACAAGTGCACACTCGGTAGTATGGAGGGCAGGTGCTACACTGGGGTTCAGAGCAATTGTGTGTAGTAAGCCAGGCAGGATTTAAATTTGTACAGAAAGGTTATTCCAGGCAGAGAAATGGAGATAGGCAAAAATCAGCATGCTGGGCAAGGAAAGTAGTGAGACAACACTGAATAAATCAGTCTGGTCAAAACAGAGGACCAAACTGATTTATTCATTCAAGGGAGAGAGAGACCTACTAAAGATTTTAGACTTTTGACCATATATATAATAGGGAACCACCAAAAGTTTCTGTGTAGAGGCAACATATGATAAATTCATTTCCACTCAGGAATGACTGGCTTTTCTTCACATTTAGATCTCTTCAAATGTCATTTCATCAAAAGTTTTCTCCACTCACCCTGTCAGTGTAGCCCCTTGCCCACTGTCTCAGACTTAACCACGCATTTTTGTCATAGCACTTAATATCACTCCTGAAATCACATTATTTCTTTTCACACTTGGCTGTGAAAGAACATTAGAATGTAAGCCCCCATCACTAAAACAGAAACCCCTGTCCACTTCCGTATCCCTAGCATTGCACATGGCACATAGTAGGTCCTCAATAAGTATTTAAGTGAATAAATGAATGAATGCTGATCTCAGCAATTAGCAACACTCTCAGAGAGATAAAAAAATAAATCACTTCTTGAAGGGGAATTTTTTTTGTTAACTTTTACTGTGAATTCTCTTTACTTTTTCCATTTAGCCCTCATTAATCTGATACCTCTTGCTTGCCCTTTTCTATTTCTTGCTCTGCTTAATTCCATTATTACCTAAATTTCATTACTGCAAACACTGTTATAATAAACACCAAAAAGGGGGGACACATAAAAACCTACCTGAATTTGGATATTTTACAAATTACATTATCCAATACATCAACATATATGCTTATATTTTTTGACCCCGTAGACCAAAAAAGTCTATGGAGTAATAGATAGTCAAGATGTTTTATTCAATATAGGTCAGAGTAAAACACCAAATGCTTTAAAAAGTTCCCTTCATGAGTAACTATCATCAAATTATTGGATTGGCCAAAAAGTTCGTTCAGGTTTTTCCGTAAGATCTTACTGGAAAACCCTAACAATCTTAAAGAAAAACCCAAACAAACTTTTTGGCCAACCCAACAGAAAGGATTATACTAAGTCATTTGATCTTGCCACCTGCACATCAAGACAGAAAGCATCACATTTAAAAAAATATTTCCAGTGATAAGACAACCCATGACTTTGCTTGATGTTTGTGGTTAATCACCTGTATAATAAAAATATTTGTTTCAAGTTTTTGGTTTTTACCATATGTTTGCTCTGTGTTCATTGTCTACATCTTCCAAATGATGCATTTATAACTCTATCCCACCTTTCTCAATGAATAGCCTCAGAGAACACACTAGTTTCTTCAGATTTGTTAAAATGCAGTTTATAAAACTGTGCCTATCTCCAAAAAAGATCTAGAGAGTTCAGGGACTACTAAGTGATGATTCCTGGTTCTTAGATAATAACATTTATTGAGAATCATTGTACAGAAAAACAAATGTGTGGGAATTCCCTGCAGGTCCAGTGATTAGGATTCTGCACTCTCACTCCCGAGGGCCCGGGTTCAATCCCTGGTCGGGGAACCCACAAGTTGCCATGGCCGTGGCAAAAAAAAAAAAAAAAAAAAAGAGAGAGAGAAACAAATGTGACAGTGAAACATGTTGACAAAGTATCAGGCTATGAAAAACAACCTGCTTGAACAATGACTTCCAGACCTCATTCTGCTTTGCTTGGAAATTATTGGTCTTTGCTACTTCATAATGTTTCAAGAGTCATCCTAAATGACAGGTCCAAGATTTAAGATCCACTTCAAAAAACAACAGGGGGCTTCCCTGGTGGTGCAGTGGTTAAGAATCCACCTGCCAATGCAGGGGAGACGGGTTCAAGCCCTGGTCCGGGAAGATCCCACATGCCGCGGGGCAACTAAGCCTGTGCGCCACAACTACTGAGCCTGTGCTCTAGAGCCCACGAGCCACAACTACTGAAGCCCGCGTGCCTAGAGCCTGTGCTCTGCAACAAGAGAAGCCACCGCAAGGAGAAGCCCGCACACCGCAACAAAGAGTAGCCCCCGCTTGCCACAACTAGAGAAAGCCCGTGTGCAGCAACAAAGACCCAATGCAGCCAAAACGAAACAAATAAAAAACAAAAACAAAAAAAAACCCCAAAACAAACAGCAGGATGGAGAGGACATACGTAATTATAAATGAAATAAAGTAGCTGTGTGTAAAATATTTACTGAAGCTGGCCTACAGGTACATGAAGTTCATTATACAACAACTCTACTTTTATTTATAATTGAAATTTTCTATTAATGAAGTTTAAAAAGACTCCTCAAACTGATTCAATATTACAGAATAAAAATTAGAGTAAAATTAATTTGTATTTGATCTACAAAGACTGGACATCAGCACAATAGTTCATCTTATTTACATGTATGTATATTTGTATTTAACCATTAATCCAAGTCACGGACAAACATGCTGACCAACCTCAATTAGAGACAGACTAAACTAGAACAAGATTCTAGAACACGTGGTCTCTGGGTCCCCTTAAAAAAATCACTTCCATAAGCCTGAAGTATATTAACTTATTTTAAGAATATGAAATTAATGACTGCAAGATTACTCTCAATAACAGAAAAAGGTTATTTCCCAAGGACAGAAGTACCCCAAGTTGAACAGCTCAGAGTATTCATGTGCCAATTTGCCAACAATACTCCAAATTATACACAGGACTGGGTTTTTAAAGTTTAATGGTAAAGCTCTAATTATTCACTGGGAAGCTCTTAATACGCCTCTGATTTCCTAAGCACCAAATGTATTTTTGGTTTACTGCTTGTTAAAGGAATGCGTATTTTTTAAGAAACCGAGAATAAAATATAAGCAGCAAATCTGATTAATATAAGGACACTTCAAAATCCAAATCTGGTAAAAACCTGGGCTATCTGGCAGTTTTGCAAATTTGGAAGCTCTAGAAATTGGCGGTCATAGAGATAAAAAAAAAAAAAAATTCAAGCCAGTCATCTGGGCCAATGTTTTGTTTTCTATTTTTTTTTTTTTTATTTTGGCCATGCCATAGCGGCTTGTGGGATCTCAGTTCCCTGAACAGGGATTAAATTAAACCTGGGCCACAGCAGTCAAAGTGCCAAACCCTAACCACTAGACCACTTGGGCTAATGTTAAAAATACTTTTTTAAAAACGCCTAAATATCCCAAAACAAACCCTTTCCAGAGAAGAGGTTATGAGTTTAAACTGTCTATAGACTAATTTTTTCACATCTGCATGTGAAACCACTGTTGTCATGTTTTGATAAGCAACTCAATATCAAGATACTCTCCAGCTCCTTAACTGTTAGAAGGTAACACTTTTTCCATAGTCATTAATTTCTGAAACTCAAAGTTAGCTTTTGGAACATTTATTTCACTTTCTTCTTCTGGGTGATTGATTATTCATTTAACACAATGGAGGGAAACCGTTTTAGATGCTGCGGATATAGCAGTGAACAAAATGTCCTTGCCCTTACTATGAAACTTACATGCTACTGAGTGGCTGAGAAAATTTTGTGCAGGTTTAGTCCTTATCACTTATTCTGCTTCTCTAAACTTTCATGGCTCCTCTAAATTTGTACTATCAAAGAGACTTCAGCAGTTTTAAAGTTCAGGTTTGTAGGTATCCAAGGGATTGATTATAACCAGGCCTTAAAAGAAAGCGTTAGAGTAGCAATAAAGGAGTTTCAATTAATAAAAACTTCATTTTGGATAAAACCCAGAACCTACTGGGGACACCATAAAATCAACTCACGATTTTTGACAAACAAAAAATACTCCCATCCAATCACTTCAAAAGGCAGATAAAATTTTACTATATTCCTGTCCCTAAGTATTTCTCAATATCAGCTTAAATTCTATTTCAGAGCTGCAGACTCTCTTTATAAAAACAAAATGTCGGGCTTCCCCGGTGGCGCAGTGGTTAAGAATCTGCCTGCCAATGCAGGGGACACGGGTTTGAGCCCTGGTCTGAGAAGATCCCACATGCCGCGGAGCAACTAAGCCCGTGAGCCACAACTACTGAGCCTGCGCATCTGGAGCCTGTGCTCCGCAATAAGAGAGGCCGCGATAGTGAAGAGGCCCGCGCACCGCGATGAAGAGTGGCCCCCACTCACCGCAACTAGAGAAAGCCCTCGCACAGAAATGAAGACCCAACACAGCCATAAATAAATAAATAAATAAATAATTTTTTTAAAAAAAGAGCTACACTTTAAAAAAAAAAAAACAGAATGTCATGGAAAAATCCCTGTATTTAAAATGTGTAAAAATTCCCATCAAAATAAGAAAGACTGGCCTGTCCCCAGGTCCTCAGGGAATGAGGTACCTCTAAGGACATTTCAGAAACATCTGAAAGTCACTGTCTTAGGTAACTGTGTTACCTAAAAAAACTAACAACACAACAAAAAACATTTTGAAAAGTATTCGGATTAAAATAACTCTAAGATTCCTGTGTGGTATAATATACTGTGATTCTTTGTGAGACATCTGACAAAGACAATTTCTCTGAACCTTAATTTTTCTATCTATATAAAATGATGGCCATAGTAACATGGATGGACCTAGAGACTGTCATAGAGTGAAGTAAGTCAGAAAGAGAAAAATAAATACCGTATGCTAACACATATATATGAAATCTAAAAAAAAAAAAAAAAAGGTTCTGAAGAACGTAGGGGCAGGACAGGAATAAAGACGCAGACGTAGAGAATGGACTTGAGGACATGGGGAGGGGGAAGGGTAAGCTGGGACGAAGTGAGAGAGTGGCATGGACTTAAATATACTACCAAATGTAAAACAGATAGCTAGTGGGAAGCAGCTGCATAGCACAGGGAGATCAGCTCAGTGCTTTGTGACCACCTAGAGGGATGGGACAGGGAGGGTGGGAGGGAGACACAAGAGGGAGGAGATACGGGGATGTATGTATATGTATAGCTGATTCACTTTGTTATAAAGCAGAAACTAACACACCATTATAAAGCAATTATACTCCAATAAAGATGTTAAAAAAAAAAATGATGGCCTTACACTAGAAGACATTATGGCCTGTCAACACTAAAATTATACTATGATGAAAGCTATAAGAATTAGTAGTGGCCACTTCTGAATTTAGGATAGATGCATTATGAGAGTATACATTTCCATCTCTGCAGATCTTAATCTCAAGTTTCTGCTTTAGATTTAATGCCTTCTGTAAATTATTACTATCACATATCCTTTTCCTAGATCACTAGGAACTAGATGGAAAGATTTTTTTTTAAGCACTTCAATATACTTATCTTTCCTTAGGGAATATATGTGCCAGAAATAACGTGGCTCATTTTTTTTTTGGGGGGGGGGGAGGGGAGGACAACTCTACTTAGGTTTTTTGTTTTGCCTAAATCTGAAAGGGGATGCTATCTACTTTCTGCATGGTAAATAGAAGAGGGAGAAAACTAATTGTTCCAAAGGAGGAGAAGAGTGAGACTAGAACAAAAAATTCTAGATGAACAGGAAAATAATCCATGCCTTTGAAATACAAAAACTTCCTAATTATAGAAATATTCATGCTTCTTATAAAAACCATAATCTAAAGATACATATACACATAATTATTTTGATTCTCTGTTCTACATTTTACCTCCTCTAATTAATTTGTTAGCTTAAGAGTCAGTTATACCAGAATAACCTACGTGGGAAAAGAATCTGAAAAAGAATGGATATACATATAACTGAATCATTTTGCTGTATACCTGAAACATAACATTGTAAATCAACTATACTCCAATATAAAAAAAAAAAAAAAAAAAGTTAGTTATACCAGAGTACCAGACTAAAGAATGGTAATATGTTACAGGGGCATTTTCATCAAGCTGAAATCCAGGAACTTCCCTAGTGGCACAGTGGTTGGGAATCCGCCTGCCAATGCAGGGGACAAGGGTTCTATCCCTGGTCCAGGAAGATCCCACATGCCGCGGAGCAACTAAGCCCGTGCGCCACAACTGCTGAGCCCGTGAGCTACAACTACTGAAGCCTGCACGCCTAGAGCCCATGCTCTGCAACAAGACAAGCCACCGCAATGAGAAGCCTGCACACCACAATGAAGAGTAGCCCCCACTCACCGCAACTAGAGAAAGCCTGCAAGCAGCAATGAAGACCCAACACAGCCAAACATAAATAAATAAAAAATAAATATATATTAAAAAAAAAAGCTGAATTCCAAAAATATTCCATACTGTCAGTTATGAGTATACTTTTAGAAACCATACTCTTCATCTCCAAGTGCTCGGTATAAAGTTCAACCTTTTTATAATAATAATAAGCCAAAAAATATATTTGTGTATTATTCTGCTAAATAATCTAGAATATTGATGAGTCATATTCTGCTGGAAGTGACAGATCTGAGGAACAGGGTCTGGAAAACTAAAGGGTAACCTTCAGTTACACGACAAAGAAAAAGCATTATAAAAACAGTTACAATTTAGTTCTTTTCATCCTTGATCTAACATGTCAAAAAAATAAAAAAAATAAAAAAATCAGCATCTTCAACACACAGAAGTGTGAACTATTAGATTCTGTGCCAGAACAGCATGTGTTCTACAGAGATTGGATGCTAAAGAAGTCTGATCTCTGTAATTACAAACCATTTGTACATAGGATAAAGTGTTATAAATAGCCCTTTTCAGTAATAAGGGTCATGAGAAAGCCACTCTGTGGATGATTTCAAGTTCTCAAGGACATCACTCTGTGACAACCTTGGACTCTTACAAAGTCCTAGAGCCAGCCCTTAAAACTCTGCTTAAGAGGTTCACAACCACTTAACCCCATCCTTACATATGACAATCTCTTGCCTATTAAGCTGACAAAAAGGAGATATTTCTCATACAGAGTTTCCCTGGCAAGTGCCTTTCCAAGGGCTTTCCTTAACTGTTTTTCATGTGATCCAAGACACCATCAATTTTAAGCCTCATCATTAAATTCTGTACCATAAGAAAAATGTTACAAATTAAAAGTGTTTTTCTATCATCAATTTTAAGATGCATATTTCAGAGATATTAAAATTTGAAAAAATGTGCTTCTTACAAATCCACCAGCAAGAACTTTATAAGAAGGAAAGTCCAAGACCAACACTAATCCTTTTTATTTAACATGATGAAGGATTAAGTATTACCTACAGAGTAGAAAACATGTTGAATAAAACTACAGCTCAGAAAATTTGGGTTTGGTTCCAGTTTTACCTTAAATCAATAGAACTAAATGATTTTGAATAAATCACTTTACTGTCATTAAGGCTAACTATGGAACATATACCCAACAGAATTATTTTGAGAAATAAATGAATGTGACTGCATTGTATACATTATAAAATGTAAAAGTACAATTGTGATGTTAGATTTTTTTCATCATTATTAATGCCATACCTGAAGAATATAATAATATGTCAAAGTCCTGCTATGGCTGGTTTTAAAGTACTAAAAATTTAAATTCTGCCATTTTATCGACTAATCTTTTCCTCAAAATTCATTTGAAGTGATAATTTAGCCTTAAATATCATTGTTAAATTTAATAGTAAATGTGAAGAATCAAATAATACGACAGATAATTACTAATATTATAGATTTCAACTGTATTATAGCAGAGTAGAAAATACTTTAATTATGGAAATTCTAAAGAGCAGATATGAGGGTTAATTATCTGTCACAGTCCTAATTCAAGTGCTCAGAAACTGGATGTCTTCCCTTTTAATATTATACTTTAAAAAAATTTAGGTATTACATATTTTTTAAATGTTAGCTCTTCTATTCCTTTTAACATAATATAGTTTCGACGGTCTTTCCTATTGGAAAAAGAGGTGTTTTCTATCAAAAATGCCTTGATACTTATGTATTTGGGGTATTTAACTCCTCCTATCAGGAAGAAACCACTCTTTAAGACTCCGAGCTTCCAGTGCAGGGTGCATGGGTTCCATGCCTGGTCAGGGAACTGAGATCCCGCATGCCACATGGCACGGCCAAAAAAAAAAAAGAAGAAACCACTAATTTAGACATCTTTAATTAAGGGAACTCATTGCTTCTGCAAATGGAAGTTTGAAATCTTTTCTTCATTTCAGACAAATGACAAAGTCAGCTAAATGTTTAGGCCCTACCAGCCCTCCTCTGCTATCCTTGTGAATGGAAGCTCTTGTGAGTTATCATTTCAATCAAATCCAAAAGCCAGGGAATCAAATCCTCTGTCCCATTTAAATAGGTCCATCATCATGTGATTTATCTACCAAATTAAAATGATGCCCTAAGATTAACCAACATCACTAGATATAGAACTTAAATTAAGTGAGCTTTACATCACTAGGAGTAAGCAATATAAATGAATTTTAACCGACAACACTACTCGCAAATTAAGTTGTGTAAATTTAAGTATTTACCAGTATATTTTCCCCACAATGATTTCCACATTCAAACGTGCACAAATCTTAATAAAAAGTTATACTGTTTTGGATGAAAGTCTACTCTGCTCAACAGTGAAGTAAACAATTTAAAAAATCATTTATATTATTTCTAAACTAAAAGTGCAACTGCTGTATAATAACTGCCTCTATGTTCCAAATAAGAAATGCTTTTTAAAAGCTTGCTCTGAAGAATGGAAAAAATTATACAGTAAAACACAGCAATCATTTTTGTGAGGAATCCAATTATTGCAGATCTAAATTATCAACCTGAATATAAGGGATGCAAATTGTTGCGCTAACAAGTGTTTAAAAAAATATCACTGCATGATAATGTGACATGAAATTAAGACTTTATCAAGTAGTTTGTTTTCGTAGTATACCAATAACAAAACAACAGATTTAATAAACACGTACAGTTCCAGACAGGACATCATGGGGGCAACAATTCAGAAGGTGACTCTTGCATACTCTGTCATCACTGAATTTGATTCGTTGACGAGTAGTATCTCCTGTAATAGAGGAAAGTTAATAACATTCAAGGTTAGACAACTGGAAAATATTTATTTTCTGAGAGCCCTACCATCACTAGCTTTTTATGTGTGGCTATACACACACACATTTATAAATCAGCTCAAGAGGGGTTAGTTTTTATATAATATCCTACAGAAAAACTATTTTAGACAACATGCAGTTGCAGTATGTGTACTGCACATGTAATTCAAATAGTCAAAGTGGGAAAGCAATGCATTCTGTTAAACAGAGTACTTCAGAAAAGCATAGGATGTAGAGCAGGAATGGACCTTAAAGATTATCGAGTCCAACTCCTTCATACTGCAGATGAGGAAACTGAGGCCCCAAGAGGTTAAGTGACTTGCAGCAGACCCACTAGGAGAATTTCTACTGGTATACAATGTTCCCTACTTGACACTAAGCACTGATTTATATTGTAATTATTTACATTAATTGAAAAACATAAAAAGTAATCTTGCAAACATTGCATACACACTGCGAATCCCCACTGAACCCCAGACGCCATTTCTTCCACTATTTTGTTCCAGCTGAAGTGTCTCCCTTTTGCTGCTGGGAGGAGTTAGAGAGGGTAGAATAACGTGTTTAAGAGCGTACAAACCTGGAAGAAGGACTTACACACCAGTCAAACAAAGGCATACTGCCTAAATGAAATGTTAACTTTAATGCCTCCAAAGGTCCCACACCTCCAAGTTTTATGTAGTCTGTGCTATATATGGCCAAACTGGGTACATTTAAATTCATTCTGTCTTCATTTAACATAATACACCTCCTAAGCAACAGAAGCACCCAACCTGCTAATCAAATATGCCTATCTACTCAAAACTTTAAAGAATCTAAGAAAAAGAAAGGTAACTATATTAACAAAATATAGATGTTAGTTACAATTTTTTTGCTTAGAATCTCTTTGGCGGGGGGGAAAAAACTCTTAAGGACATTTCCTCTAAGTAGAATGATAAGCCCTAGGAAATGAAAGTGTTTTATTTTTAGCCTTAAACTGATATCGTCATTGATGAATGAAAACCTACTGGTGAATTACTGAAGCGAGAACTGTTGGTACCAAAATAGATTTTAAATACCACTGAACTAAAAACTTTCATCTAGGAAGTGATTCAATTATCTAAATTAATTTGTTTTCCACATGTGAATAACAAAAAAGGTTAAAACTTTACCCCTTTCACATGGTCTTATTTTGAAGAGCGTAACTCAAAGTCAACTAAATACTATCATTTTTAGGCGGGGTAAGATTTTGTTCAAATTGTTTTAACTTGGTTAAAAAGACTTAAAGAACATATTAATTTACAACCAGGTTTATAAAATTTTAAGAATAGTAATTTATAGCTAAAATGATAGCTTCAGAGCAGTTCAACAATAGGTTTTCTAGAGGCTAGTCTCTAGTTAAAGTAGGTTATTTTTGACACCGCAATTTGGAATAATTAATTTAGTGTTCACGCCTGCTACTATAATAAAGGTTATTTTGATGGTCCTTTTTTCCTTTTAAACACAACTGCTTTTGTTCCACATTCATTAACACATCTGAAAAGTTAGTGATAACTCACGGCTCGGCGAATGCGGGGCCTTTCTGACACTCCCTTGCAGACTGAAGTAGGCAGGCATAGATACATTGAACCTTTACAAATAAAACAAGGGGCCAGATTGTTCAGTCTGTATAGAATAGACTCTGCCAGCAATTTCAATATAGCATCTAGAAGTACATGTTGACTGTAAAGATTCTTGTACATGAAAACAAAAGTGAACAAAATCAGGGTGTTTTGTTTTGCTTTGTTTTAAAATATTGACTTAACAAGTGTAACCCTAGAGAAGAATATGACTGATCACAGGTAAAAGTCCAAGGCTTGGGCTCTGTAAAGTGGTCCTTGGGCAAACTGGGGTTTTGAAAAATGTTTTTTTATAAAGTATATTTCACCAAGACTTTGGTGAGGGCCTTAAGCTCATGTCAGAATGGTACTCTGATGAGCTCACACCAGAATGTCAATGCTGTATTAGAAGCTTTTTGCTTTCTCGCATGTACCCAAATTATGCTAAGAAATTTAAAGATAATATAAATTTTTGAAGAAGAAAAAAAAACTTACATATCTAGAAGTCTGCCTGCTACAAGTTTCTAAGTTTTTCAGTAATGCAACAGCAGTATTGTTTCAGTGCTTTGTCAAACTAATGGCTCAAGAATATGACAAGCCAGGCCTTAGACTAAAATCAAGATTCTCAGAAGTTTTACTAGTCAAACACTTCCTCTGAAATCACGACATAAATCTAATATTAAGACATATGTGCCCTGAAGACACTGCTATCAGATAAAATGAGAACAATTCCAAATATGAATTAAGCAAAATTATCCCTGAGGACCTTTAAGTGTCAGTTTCTATAAATGCCAAAAAGTATTTTTAAATAACTCCTCACTACATACGAATGGTTGCTCTATAAACATTTGATAACTGCAGTAAACACAATAAATACAGCTATCAAATATCAGCCTGTACAGTACAGAAATCTTTATAACAGTGAAATAATAAAATTCCTAATAATTTGAGATACAGAAATACCCTGAGAGGGACTAGCAACTGAATATCTGTTTATTGATATTTTTTAAATTTTACTTGAGAGACTTTAAGGTTAACATTTTAAAATAATTTGACTATATTACCATACAGTATTTAATAAATGTATTTTATTTGGGCTTAAGCCATGAAAGTATAATCTGGCTAAACCAACAAAGAATTTTAAAATAAAAATACTAGTAATATAAACTGTCAATATATCTGGCCCAAACCATGTTTTTCAAAAGAAACTAGGTAAAACAGCACCCACTAAAAAGCAAAGGAGGGGGGAGGGGGGAGGGGGGAACTATAATTAATAAGGAACAAATATGAACCAAATCTCCTTATAATACAAGGAATTTCTTTATTAATTCAATGTACTTTATCTTTGGGTTTTCTGGGTATATATTCATTATAAAAATAACCTAAGTTAAAAGAACAATTGCTCTGTTACACTAATATTGGATCCAAATAATAGAATCAAGCTCAATACTGAACATATCCTCTGTGCTAGGCAATGGGATTACAAAGAGGCATTTAAGACAAGCTCTCTACCCTCAAGGAGCCCCTCATTTTCCTAGAGAAACAGGATATTTAAATGCAGTAACAAGTAATAACAAAAGGAAGCATGATCCAAGTGCCAGATGAATGTAATGGATGAAATACTACCAAATAGTAGTACTTCAGGAATTCTAAGACTAGAATGACCACCAAGGACTGAAGAGTTAGAGAAGGCTTCATGCAATAGTAGAAGCCATTATTTGAAGGAAAAGACAGGACTTAGACCAAAGGAAAGGGGAAAGAAGAGCATTCCAAACTGGCGGTAATACCTTTGACAAAGCTTACAGAGGCAGGAAGGTTTGGGAAACAATAAGTTAAGTCGTATCTGGCTTTGGCAAATGGCTTCATGTAGAGGAATAGCAAAGCTGGGGCATGAATAATATTTTTAGGGTAAAATCTGATTTAATTTTTTCTGCACCCAGATTTTAAATGTGTAAACAAAGAAAAAAGTTTAAAAATAATGGGGCAGAGATTAGACCAAGTTATTTGCGTTCACAACAACAAAATGCCCTATCCATAAAAACATGGCAGGCTCTCTTCTCTATGACCTCCGTAATACTAATTAATTAGGCTTTGTACATAACTATAATGATGAGATTTGAGATTAAAAACTTGATTTAGAACTTTGAAAGGAAAAGTGTTCTTCATCTGAATGGAAGCATCAAAATTTCTATTAATGTTTTTTCTACCAAGCAACTACCTTCAGAGTAACAACTCTCTTAACCTCTGCTGTTCAGCCCCTTCATGAGTTTCATGAATCATAACCTATATTTGAGAACACCTGAGTCATAGGTGTACAATAAAAACTGGAATAAATATTATTCCTCTCAAGGTCTTTCAGTAACGTTAACAGAGCCTCAGTACCGTTAAGAGAGCCTGAGATGCTACTGAGGCAGTTTCACTCAGGGAATGTGGACAGCCCACTCTAAAAAGAAGGCTTCTGTCCAAACTACTCAAATAGCGCTATTCTCAAAACCCCCTTCAATCTGTAGGGAGGGAAAGATTAAACCCACTGTAAATCCCAACACTGCCATTTTATGGTCCTGCCCTTTCTGAAACAGAGTTAAACTGTAGTAGCGACACTTAAAAATCTTAGCCTAGATGGTATCTGACATCATTTTACATGGTGCATGCTATTTTCCCAATATCCACCCCCTCCCTTCCAGTGCCAACCACCCTCTCCCTCCCATACAAACAATAAATCAAATCAAGTTTCATAGATTTAGGTGCTATTTTAAAAACATCAAAATTTTACTTTACCCATTCTCTCCGATGCTCCCTGTATTTTTTTAAGCTGTGAGTGGATGACCATGCTATGTGATCAACAACTGTGAAGGCTAAGCAAAAGTGAACTGAGTTTAGTATTGTAATTTCAAAAGAACCTTAAACTTTGTAATATTTGACATATATAATGGTATGCAGAATCCTTATTTTACCGCATTTTATCAGGCATTAATGGCAAGCAATTTATAAAAACAACTAGTTAGTATTTCTTTTGTACAGAATCAGCTAAGAGCTTAGCTTAGAGAAAACAGAGAAGAGAAAACTCAACAGCACACAAAGCAAATGGAAGCATCCTAGTTTATAAATGGGGCCAGAAGAGGAAAAGCTCTCCCACATTCTCCAATGTGACAACCAAAGCCCTCCCCACAGGCATACTTGTTAGGGGCCACGTGTCACTGTTGGCTTGGGACAGGGCAGGCACATTCCCTCTGAAATAAATTCCATACCCTTTCAGTGAAAGGAAAGCCAGAGCTAGAAAGAGAGGTGTATAAGCTTAAAGTTTCTCATTTCCCTGTGCCCTCAAATCTTCAAATGTTCCACCTTCTTATTACCATTTCCTTCAACATAAGCTACGACTCCACATAATAATGTGGGAACTATATAAAGACCAATTTCTAGTAACAGAGCAGGAAGAGACCTGTCCTGTACAGTAAACACATGTCTTCATATGGACAAGTAAACCCCTATGTCTTCACATGGAGCCAAGATAAAAGCTACTGCTTCACCGTAACTATTACAGTAAAGAGCAAATTTGATCATTTTTACACACTCCTCCAACAGGCTCACCAAATCCACTAACATCTCCCACCTACCTTTGTTGTTCCTTTAGAATTTAGCCTAAAGCTCACCTATAAGAACCCTTTTATAATAACCTTAAAAGAAAAAACTCTTACTACTCCATGTTACCTTGTTAATAAATACACTCAGTTTAATTCATTGTATATTTATATAGTACAAAGTATAGGGTTCATTTTATGAAAAGATTCACTACCATGTCTTAACATTATATGATTACTCATGCTTTGAAAACATTTAATAGGACTCGATACATGTCAAACTTTTCAGGAATACGTTTACTACATAAGGAAAGAAAAAATACTCAGACAAAGATGGCAGCGGGAAAAACTAATTAAGGCATTCTCCCTTCCAAATGTAATATCAAGTCATTCTTTCTAACAGAACTTATAAAATCATACTGAGTATTAGTAGAGGCTTTCCTTTCCCCCAGAAAATGCAAAAAAATAAGGGTACTGAAAGGCCATCCCTCTTAATTCTTTCATACGGTCCTAAAGGTTTATCATTACAAATAGGTATCAATATCACCCCCACCATAATCGCCATGACAAGCCCGACATTTTAAAAATGCAATGCCCACTGCAGAAGAAATTTCCAAAACAAGTTCATTCTTGCTGAATATGACCAAAGATTAATAATGCTAAAATAATTTTTTATATCAGCCTACTTGTCTATGAAAATCCATATAAAAAAATTATAAGGAATGAGACTGGGAAACAGCCTTGGTAGCAGGACGAAAAGCTTACTTAGGGCCTTTACGAGCTAACAGAATGGTGAAGGAAATGTGCAGAAAGAAATACTGAAGTAGCTACATTCCAAGGGCTCTATTCCACCCCTGCCACAACCCTACCTTCCCTCATTATAAAAGCACAGAATCTTGGTCACTGGCAGGGCTCAATGCCATCACATTTCTGCCAGGGGGATATATGCTTTAGGAAATCAACATATTCCTCCTCTTAGATTTAAGACACACCTTAGAAAAGCCTGAATAAACAGTTACCCACAAATTTAGTCCTAAAAGTGGATTATATACAATTTGTTTTATGGTATATGTCATAAAGGGAAGTCCGTCATTAAAAAGTTGCAGCCTGCTAAATTTCATATTTTGATACTTAATTGCAGAGCTGCAATTCTGATACAGTAACACTCGTACTCTGGATATGTGATGCCTTCTATCATCCAGAACTTTTTATACACAAAATTAGAAGTAACGAAAGCTATCTCTGGCTATGAAGAAATAGCTGAAAAGAACCAAAGAAAAAGTAATTGGCTGATTTGTCTATTAGAGAGACAAGTTCTCCATAGTTGGTGATAGCTATAAATGCTAAGCAGAGCCTCCCCAAATCGAAAACTAATGAAGAAATAAAAAGGAAAAATAAATGAGAATATCCAAGGACAGAGGCGACAGACAACTCAATGATCAAGGAAGTTAAAATGAAAAACAGCGATTACCATGAAGGAGACTGAGCCTTACAACTACTGAACAACAGAGCAGGAAAACCGTGACATATTCACAAGAATTGCCTTTGGGGGAAAGGACTGAAACTGTGAAGGAGAACATGAGGGACTTCATTTGTAACACTTTACTTAATGAACAAATAACATTTGTTCTCCTATAGGTGTTTGGTGGTCTTTTATATTTTTTTTAAAAACTTTCTTCAAAATTAGACACCTATATGCAATCAGAATCACAGAATTTATCACTTAAAAATAAATGTAACTGTTCATGTGCAATCTTCACTCCCTACTAGACTTTCAGCCCCTCGAGAATTAGAGTCCTATGTCACTATTTTATTGCAGAGTCAAACGACAACAGAAGCAAGTACGTCCATAATCTCTAAGTAAAAGCAAGCAAGAAAAAAACTGAAACAACTCAGCAACCCAGGGATATTCAGGTTCTAGTCCCATCAACAATTACTACACCCTAAAACACATCGGCCAGTATCAGAACACCACGTCTGGGGAAGTATTCCCTCTAATACTATAAGGCACATTAAATCATCTGATTTATTTTCATACCAGAATTTCTCAAAATTCTAAAATCTGAGGTGAATCAACTGTTTTCCTAGTAAGCATGCCTTGCTGGTTCCGGTCCATAATACAGAATCACAGCACTTCCCCCAGTTTCTAGTCCAGGGGTTTTCTTTGATCATCAGCTTTTCTCACAGCTAGCACCTTTCACAATCCCACTGTGGAAGAGGTTGGCGAAATCCTGCAGAATTGCTGACCACCATGGACCACAACATTAATGGAAAGGTAAGATGAAGCTAAATACGTAATTTCATCCTAGAAGTCTAGATGGACCTCTCTGGGGACTTCGATATCTATCTCATGGGTGTGTATTTCTGTCTATTTCTAAGGAAAAGTCATTTCCACCCAGTGGGTTAGGCATATACAGTTGAAGCAGCTTTCCTTCTGTATGAGCAACTAATACAGCATTTCTTAAAGTATGGGATTTGGACAAAAAATAATTTTAGATGTTGTATGATTTCACCAACATGACATTTTAAACACCACTCAATCACTAGTGATTATTTATCATGATTAAGAAAAAAGTTTCCACTTGGTGCTTAGTACGTACTTAATACATCTAATGAGTTCTAATTTTTAGCATAGGGTAAGTGACAACAGACTCTAGTTATCTCATAACACCATGTTGTTTTCATTGTATTTATTTTTCTGGTGACATAAACTTTCATTTTACAATTAGCTTAAATTTTCAGAAAGTGAGTTGACAAAAAAAATTAAACAAAAAGAAAACACGGTAAAAAATAGTACAGGTGATATATGTGATTTACATTTGGGAAACATTTAACCAGAACAGAGTTTCTCCAACTTTTAATGTGCATGAGAGTCACATGAAAGGCTTCTTAAAACACAAATTGCTGGCCCCCATCCCCAGAACTTCTGATTTGGTAGGCCTGGGGTGTTAAGTCCAAGAATATGTGTTTCTAACAAGTTTCCAGGTGATGCTAAGGTTGCTGATCTGGGCACCACATTTTCGATAAACACTGATCTAGAACAATGGTCAAAAAGCTTTTTCTTAAAGGGCCAGATAGCAAATATTTCACGCTTACCAGCTATTTAACTCTGTTGCAACTACCCAACTCTGCTGTTGTAAGGCAAAGCAGCTACAGACAATATATACACAAATGGGCATGATTGTGTTCCAACAAAACTTTATTTACAAAAAGCAGGTGGACCATAGTGCCAAACCTGATCTAAAACACACCCTCAAGTAACTGAAAAGGGTATATTGCATATCATAGTAGTAGGACAGAATATAGAAGCAGCTGAACAGCAAGGCGTATATATACTGTAGATACTATCCAGTAAATATCCAACCTATTTTATTGAAAGGCAAAGCTTTGGAAAGTTTAACTCTGAAAGAGAAAACTGATGTAGGCAGAAACCTGAGGTTTCAAGAAAATAAAAACAATTTACCATGCATTCAGGAGACATGACAAAAGATTCAGCAAGGGCAGCTGGTTAAATTCTTTTCATGTTGAATCACAGAGGTCAACATCATTGCACATGGTTCACAACTAAATTAGAACATAAGGATCAGTATCTAGTATAAGAGTATTTTAAGAAAAAAGTTTTAAAGACTCCTTTCTCTAGGCCATGTTAAGTAGAAAAATATAACATTTATTTAGCTGACTGAGTTACATGTTACTTTCTAATGGCTTTGACTTTTCAGTCATAAGTTACTCAGTTAAAACAAAAACACTAAGCTGTAGCCAATTTCAGAGTTTTTACAAACTACTTTTCTCTCTATCCTCAATAATCTTACAAAACTGATTAACTGATCTATTTTGGCCTTGCCTTCTAATTTCTATCCCAGCAGCTGCTAATGTACGAGATCTTAAACTGAAAAGGAACAGAATGACTTTTTTGCAGGTGCTGAATCCATAAGATTCCTGTCATAAACTTACCCTCCCTCCCACTCCCTCATTCTTTCTCCCCAAAATGTTCTAACTTTCCTCATCTTCACAGTCTACAACTTCTTAGTAGACTGACTATTAAGTTGGGTAGTACAATCAATTATGTGTCCTCAATGAATACACTAACATTTCAAGCACCTTTCTGGAATTCCATTCTTGAGGAGTACCTGCTTCATTTACCTAGTCTTGGCCACACTTACTGTTTCAAGCTCTCTGCCTATCTTTGCAACCCCAAACTTGCCTGAACCCTTAGGAACTTCAAGCTTTAATGTTGATATGAACCACCTGGTACTGAAACCCTCACTAAACCTCACCCCCATCCATGACACCTACTTGCCCTTGACTTCTTGCTACCCATCTTTAACATGTAGCTCACTACCATTTATCCTTATATGACATCTTACCCAAACCAAAGCAAAGTATTTACTTGCTGCTTATAAAGCTTATGGACTGACAGACAAAACGATTTTTCTTTGCTTTTATTTTTTACCCGAAGCAAAAGAATGTCTCAGAAGCATAGATTTACTTGAGGAGAGCTAAACAACTGCAGAGAATCCAAGAACAATGCAGAGTTTTAAGAGGTGATATTATTATCACCTGGGCTGTTCTGTAGACAAATACCTTTCAGAGTTCAAAGTGAGTTAAAGTTTTTTTAAACAGATTCACTATGTGGGTGTTAACAGAGTTTTCAGTGTTTTGATATGCTTGGACCTCCGATAAAATCAAATATTTACTAAAACTCTGTTTAAGTTTATGTTTAACTACTTAACCTTATGTTTGCTAAAATTTCTTATAATGTTAAAGAATTTACAAGCTCTGGAGTTAGATACAGCCCATTATTATTTCAAAAAATGTATATTTGCACATTAAAGGCTATGCCTCCTTCACTTAAAATGAACAATCCAAGTGGAATAGAAGAATGACTTACAACTGACCAAGAAATAAATATGATTCATTATGTTAATGAGAGAAAATGAAAAGAAAATGCTCTCAGTGTTGATGACAAGTCAAGGAACACAGATTACAGTAAAGATGATTTTACGAAAAAAACCACTGAAGAAAACGCTACTTCAATCGTTGATTCAATAATTTATTTTGCAGAAAGGCAGTGAGGTCATACTGTCCTATAGGTTCAACAGTTACATATCACTAAACTTGTACTAGGTACAAGTAAATGATTTTCTGAACTGTATTTTCCTGGGTATCTCCTAGCATACATCTCCTTTTAATTTTACATCCCATAAACTACAACTACCATATATATAAGTGATCAGCAAAAATATTAAATTATGATTAATGTACTCTATTAACTGAGCAAGAACATCGTATGGTCAGAAGGATTACCATCAAAAATAGCTAAAATTATCTGAAAGCTTCAACTTCCCCTAAACATTCCCTAACCATAATGGGCAACTAATGATGCTATAAAATTCTAATCTTTAATCTGAATTCCATTAGTCTACTGGTTGTTTTTGAGGGCAGATGCCATTTCTGGCCTGGTGTAACCTTTACGAGATGGTCTCTGTTCCCATTTAAGGGTTATAAGCAATTAAGAGGTATGGAATCCCCAAAACTACCTTCTGTAACTTCTTTAGTTGCTAAACTTAGGATATACTCTAAATTCACACCCTCAACTTTGTTTAATTCCTATCCCTGGAACCTTGCAAGGCCTTTCTGGGGTCAGGGCCAGAGACTTCTCATAACTAAACTGTACCTGTTGTCAGAAGGGCTCTAGCTAAGGGACATCCTTCCAATTAAACCAACCCAACAAAAATAACTACAGTCTGTGTGAGGACACTAGGTTCCTGCAACCATCACACAGACAATTCAGCTGAACTGCTGCTTGACTTCCCCTGTGCTGCTCCTCCCTGCTTTCAAGTGGAGTTATGTTCCGGGAAGACAACTGGTCCCTCTCCCTTCCATTAATGCTAACAACTAAAACAAAGGTAATTATAAAATTTAATGTATCTTAAACTTCAGACAAAATAAGATACTAATTTATATCTACTTACGGTTCCTCCCTTTTAAAAAACTTAAAATATACTTATTTTTCAACATTTTTGAGGATAACATAGGAAATTACTTGGCTTCTCATTTAACAAATTATAGATTTAACTTGAGGCAAAAAAGGTTAAGTGACTTACCCAAGGTTACAATTAGAGGTACAGCTGGGGCTAGAAACCAGGTCTCCTGAGTCTCAGCCCAGTGCTCTTTTCCTTAGCCCATGATGCCTTATCAGAAAAATCCAAATACAGTCAGACCCCCAGTTACATGGGTATGAGTTACACTGATTCACATATACAAACTTTATATAGTGTGACCAATGTTTCAACTCACGCGGTACCCTGCTTCCATTTATGCAGTATGCCAGGCATCGGCACGATTTTCAGTGGCACACAGGCGGTTGCCACCACCAGGGCCCTAGGCAAAATTGCAAAGAAGGCAAAGTTTGTCTTTGGCCCTCCCACCTCCCTTATGCATTCCTCTCCCACCTCCTGGTCATCCCCCTGCCCAGCCTCCCAGCACCATCATGCTGCCCTCTGGTTGTCCAAAGCCTCCCACTTCCACCACTCAGCCAGGACTGTCCTTTCTGTGAGTGCCCAGGGATCCAAAATTACCTCTCCATTTCCCTACTAAAATTCCTATTTCTGAGAATTTCAGTAAAGTTTAGGTAATCTACATGATTAACCGATTTAAGTAATTCAAAGTAAGTTACATTTAACAGACTTAAATCTCCAATGAGTTTAAAAAGGAACTAATTAAAAATTCTGATTTGGGGGAGGGGAAGAGGAAATAAATCTTCCATTAGGGGGGCAAAGAAGGTAAAAGAGAAAGTACTCTGGGCCTCCTGTGCCACTTCAGATTCCCTCACAGACAGGACACTAAGAGTTGAGGGGGTGGTTACTGCCACCCTGACAAAATGACAGTCGTTGCTTTATAGTCAGTCTCTGGGATTTAAAAAAAAAAAAAAAATTGGACACAGCTGCTTTGAATACCCTCCTACCTACCTTTTCCATCTCTTTCCCACCTCTTGGATCCCCATTTCCACCTCTTAGTACCAAAGACACCCAACAGCATTCCCTGTAAGCTGTTCCTGTGTCCAATACAAAGCTTCCCATTATATGGTTTCAAATTACATGAGTTATTCAGGAAGGTATCCACATCCCCCTATCCCTGGATAACTTCAAGTTGACTGTACGCTAAAAAAAAAATCCTAATTATTTAAAGGTCCTGAATCATAAGATGAAATATGTAAACTCATTAACTATCTGGTAAGAAGGAAAAGAATACTGATTCTTGTCTTATATATATAAAAGAACTAATTTGGGTAGCTAAAAAAAATTCAATTCTTTTCCTTGAAAGTAGTATGTTTCTTACTTCTGGCCCAACACAGCAGTGAAAATCCAGTCATTTCAGCTAAATAATATCGTGGACTTGTAAACATGGGTTCATTGGTAAATCCTCTTAGTCTGGAGGCAAAAAAAAAAAAAAAAAAAATCCAGTAACAGACACATAAAAATATAAATTTATTTGTATACAAAGCAGACTGGATTTTTAAGAAACCCAAGTTTCTGGTGATTACACACATAGGAGAACGTGTATGTGTACGTATATGTACGTATATGTGTGTGTGTATATATATACGTATACACATATATATACACACACACACATTCTAATTCAGCTTTGCAATATTAGATTGGCCGCCTAGTTTGGAAATTTATCAGGTGATAGTAGTTACTTTGATCCAACTACCCTCCCAGTAAAATTAGGAAATTCAATCCATGCAGAAGGTACCAAAAACGGTACCCATCTAGAATTAAAAGGATCATGTAAAGTATGTCTTAAATGAAATGATTTCTATAATTTTACTACAAAGATTATTCTGTTAGCTAAGACCCTGGATTAAGTCTCTTCTCAATACCATATGTTATAAAAAACCATTCTTATCTAAAAGTGACAAATGGTAACTGATAAAACTTTCTCCAGTGGCATTTTTAATTAACGTTAACTTTCAAGGGTTTACTACACAAATGAAATTCATTTCCTTCCCAATCTTGCCTCCTCTCTACACAACCACAAGTAGGTCTGCGATCTACACCTATTTTTCTATACGTTCTACGAAGGTAAGTTCCAAATGTGGGTATTTATTACAACTGAACTATGAACACTGAAAAACCATGCAAAGTATACACTGCTAAAACATTTTAATTCGATAAAATGTTTTACTCACATATTTTGCTGCAAAGCATTCAAGGAAATTATAATAGCGACTGCTAAAAAGTTGAGAGTGCCTTTTCTCTTACGTGAAGCAATTTAAATAACTTGTCAAAAAAAAGCATTTCTTTAATGGCTAAGAAACTATTTGCCTGAACAAGCAACATACAAAAATGAGCAAGTATTGGCTTTGTCTTTAAGAGAAAAAGTAGTGAACTAGACCCTTCCTCCATATTAGCATGGATTTGAGTCGAATATCAAAGAGTACATTACTAATTATCACCACCAAAAAAGCATCAGCATTTCATCTTATCTAGAAATTCTCTATGACAAAAAGATATCCAGCCATCAGTGGTTTTCTATACAAGCTCTAACCTAAGCGCCTAAAAGGATCGTTCTTTCCCCTCAATTCTACTTCACTGGGCACCACATTTTCAAAATGGTTCTATTCGGGGCACAAGCAAGGTTTGTCAATATTTACTGAACAAAGCCTCTATTAAATTGTCTAACAAAATGGAGGTCTCTCGGAAAAAAACAGGCCGTAACATCCTTCTTTTCACAAAATGGGCCAAACACACCCGCTTCAAGAAACCATGGTTTGGGTCAGATTTTCCCATACGAATGGTTGTTTCATCCCTGGGACTGGATTCCTAGTAAAGGTTTTCTCCGGACCCAGGTAAGGGGGTGGATGATGGGGGCCAGTTCTCCCTGGATACTCTGGAAGGCGGCGACGAGGACTGATCCCAAAGCTCTGGGTTAAGGAATTAGTTCAGGGGGCGGAGGCTTTAGCGGTCCGCAGGTACCTAATCAGCGACAAAACAGGCCGCCCGCCTACGCAAAAGAGACGTGGGCTCTCCCGTCCCAGCCAAGTCAACACTCAAGGCTCAAACTCTCCTTTCGGCCTCCAGGCCCCGCCTGACCCCATTGGCAGCAGTTCCCGCCAATCCGCTCGGTCGCCGCCCCCCAGGCCCGCCTGCCCAGCCCTGATTGGACGGGACGGGAGCCGGGACCTCGTGTTACCAATCTGGGAGCCCCTTACTCAGCCACACACACAAGCCCAGGTGCGCCCGCGGAGACCCTTCCCTCGCCTTCCCCATCCCTTCCCCCACCCCCAGGGCACTGGCAGAGGCTTACCGTCCCGGGAGGTGCCCATCAACTGGTCCAGCATCGCGCGCATCTGGGCCTGCGCCGACATGGCGGCGGCGTAGCGGGCGGACGGACGGGGGTGGGGCGCAGACCGGGCCCTCTCGGGCGGGGGGACAAGGGGAAGGGGTGGGGGAAGGTGAGACGCTGTCTCGGTTGCCGCCGCTGCCTCGAGGCGTGCGGAAAAGGGAGCTGGAGGGGTTGCAGGAGAGTCCGGGCTGCGCTCCTCACGACGACGCGTACGTGGAAGGCAGCAGCCCCCGAAAGCGACCCTCGTTCCCTCACTCTCCGTCGGGTTCCTGGGACAGAAGCAATACCGGCTAACCAAGCTCTCGTCTCCAACACCGCCACCCGCCAGAAGACGTCAGCCCCCCCTTCAAGCTCTGACGCCGCTCGCCGCCACCGTCGCCGCGACGTGAGCGCGCACGCTCCTCGCGCTTAGTCGTTTCCCGCGGGGGCTCCACCAACTAGCGTCCAACTGTATTTGCTCCGCCCGCCCCGTGCGGGAGGGGTTCCACCCTAACGGCTCTCGGGCGCGTGCATGCGGGCCTCTCCCGCCCCAGCCCTCCAGATCTCGCGAGACTCTGGTGCCTCAACGGACCCTCGAGCCGGATCCGCCCCGGGCGCGAAACCTCACGCTCCAGGCTGCAGGTCCGCTAGGGCAGCGTTGCGCGCTGTGCTGGCGAACCAGCCCCAAGTTAGCCAGTGTGCCAGAGGGTTAGCCCGAGTCGAAAGTAAGTAGAGACCATACCCGTAGTTTCGACGGAGGTTAGCAGCCTTAGGAGCTAATACGGGCGTATTCCTGACGAACATTCATTGACCGATTAACTCGTCTTCAAGGGCCCACCTGAAAATCGTGTAGACTCGACTCCTTTCTCACTGCTGCCCGACCCTCTACAGAAGGAGCCCTGGAGACCTGACAGCTGGGTCATCTTCCTTAATCTATGCAGGGAGGCTTTAAGCACCCCCAACTGGAATAAGTCAGGTTCAGGAAATAACGCCTGAAATTACTGCACTACGAAACAGGCCACCTACCCCATTCGGATTTGTCATCGTTACTTATATATATAGCAGGAAGCTGTTAGTCTAAATTAGAAACTATAAAAGTTAAGCAGTATTCTAACAAAGGAAAGGTCATCTTGTAGAGAATTTTTTTCCTGCTTGAGAGCTAAATTTGAAGGATAAGGCCTTTTCAGTGTATCAGCAGACCTGACAACAGAAAAGCAAGCCTGTGGGTTCTTAGCTTGCCATCACCCCGCATTGCAGACGTAGGTCGACCGATTACTAACTGTGGGACCTTCAGCGATTTATTTCTTAATCTCATGTCTAATGAAGATACATACCTTATAGCACTGTTGTGAGGACTAAATGAGCTAGCAGAAAATCCTAGCCCAGAGCCTTGCCCTGAGGTTTTAACTTTTTTTTTGTAAAATATTAATTCCTTAAGATGAGACATAGGTACTTTGCAAGGAAATAATGGTAAAATTTTTTGTTTCATTAAGATTTTATATACGTTGTCTTGGAACTTATAATTTAATATCAAGATCAGTAAAAAATTTACATGAAGTAACAATCATAGTCCCAAGATCCTTTTTTTCTTTTTGGCCGCACTGCGCTGCTTGAGGGATCTTAGTTCCCTGGCCAGGGATGGCACCTGTGCCCTGCCAGTGAAAGCACCGAGTCCTAACCGCTGGACCACCAGGGAATTCCCCCAAGATCCCTTTAAATGCATACTGGGCCAACAAAAATCTTAGAATCATCCTAGTGTTTAGTAACTGACCAGATAGTTTCCCACCAGTTATTCAGAGAACTGAAAATTCAAACAACTCCAATACTTGGAATATCATCCTTTGAAAACTATTTACAATAAAAGAAAAATTTACAAACTAATATGTCTGAGAGGAATGCACTATTATATATACAGTACCCTTAGGAGGAAAATACACTAAAATGTTGAAATGTTATGTGTCAGTGAAGAGATTTTAGTTCTTATCCCTCTCTTACTTTCTACCTTTCTGGTTGCTTACATTTTAGATGTATCTCTTATTTTTAAAAAACATGGTTTTTTTCAGTAGTCTGATATTCACTGTCTTTTAATTGAAGCATTTAATCATTCATATTCATGTAATTACACGTGCTTGAGTTTAAAGCTCTTATTTTGTCTATTTGTCTCACCTGTTTTATGTTTAATTTTCTCTCCTTTCTTGCCTGCCTTTTAATCATTCCATTTTTTCCCCTTCTAGTAGTCTGAAAATTTTAGTCTGTTTTTATTCTTTTAGCAGTTACCCTAGAAGCTATAAGGGGCGTTTTTAATGTATCAAAGTCTTTACACTTCCCCCAGAGAGAACCTAGAAAACTAACTCCATTTAACCTATTCCCAAGATACATGCTCTTGTTAAGCATATGTTTTAGTTCTTTACAGTTTTTTTTTTTTTGGCTGCACCCCGCAGCTTGTGGGATCTTAGTTCCCCAACCAGGGATGGAACCCAGGCCCACGGCAGTTAAAGTGCAGAGTCCTAACCATTGGACGGCCAGGGAATTCCCAGTTCTTTATGTTTTTTAAAACCAAGTTTCATATAATCGATGTTTGTTTATTTACCACTTTGCTTTGCTTTCCTTCTGGAATCTCTGCATCTGGGGTCATTTCCCTTTTGTCTGACGTTTAAACTTTAGGACAGGAGTCAGCAATATACAATTCACCCATCAAATCCAGCCCATTGCCAGTTTTTGTGAATAGTTTCATTGGAATACCACCAGGCTTACTGATTTGTTATTGTCTATGGTTTTTTTTGCGCTACAACAGCAAAGTTGAGTGGTTGTGACAGATACCATACCCTATGGCCTGCAAGACTAAAATACTTACTATCTAGCTCTTTAAGGAAGTTTGCCTACCCTGCCTCAGGGTTTGCTTTAGTGTTTGGCCTGCTGGTAAGGAACTCTTCCATTTTTGTTGATCTGAAAAGACCTTTATTTTGCCTTTCTCAATTCTAGATGGGTATTCTAGGTTGGAAGTTATTTTCTTTCAGCACATAGATTCTGTTGTTCTGCAGCCTTCGTTGCTCCTGGGAAGTCAGTTCTCAGTCTGTCACTCCTCTGAAGAGAGCTGGCTGCTTTCAAATTTTGTTCTTTTTGCCTGTGGTTTTCTGCAACTTACTATGATGTATCTGGGTGTGGATTTATTTTTATTTATTCTGCTTGAGATTCATTGAGCTTTTAGAATCTGTGAACTGACATCTATCAATTCCAGGAAAGTTTTAGCTATTCTCAAATACTGTCATTCATCAACTTCTGGACCTCCAAATAAAGTTTTCACTGTTTCCTCTATGTCTCTTTACTCTCTTCGCATTTTCCACCTTGTCTTGCCAAGCTACCTTCTTGATGCTTTTTTTCTGACAAATTTTATAGTTCACACTAATCTCCCTTCCACTGTATCTAGTCCGCTGTTAAACCCATCCATTAAATTCTTTAGTTTTTCAGTTCTAGAATTTTTATTTGGTTTTTCAAATCTAAGTCATTTTTTATAGTTTCTGGTTCCTTGATGAAATTCCCAAGGTTGGCTGTTCTTTGACCCTAGTGATCATAATTGTTTTGTAATCTGAGTTTGCTAATTATAATATCTGATGTTTTCTGTTTCTGTTTCTGTTGTCTGTTATATTTCCTGGTTTTCACTTATGGGGTCTTGTTTTCTTCTGTGTCTGGTTATCTTTGTGTGCTGAACATGTATTTGAAAAACTATGTGTAGGAATAATATAAGCCCTAAGTAGGATATAATGCTATCTTTCTCCAGAGGGGATTTTTATTTTTCTCTGATAGTAACTTGAAGTACTTGTCAAGGATCACCATGATACAAATTCAATGCTTTAATTTCTCTTGACACCAAAATGGCAAAAATATGGTCTGAAAGCCTGGCAAGGGCTTTTTTTATTTCCAGTTCACACTTGAGGGTGAACTCCAGGGTCCTAGTTTAAAGTGAGTGTGAGTTTATTAGAGTGCCCACCTTGGTGGGCCCTAGACTTTGCCTTTTGCCTCCCTAGCCCTATAATCCCACCAAAAATACAGGTCAGTTTCAATACTGAAGCTATTGCTACTAAATTGGCAAATGCCCTGAAGCCAAAAATGTGCCTTTGTGTGCTGCACTTACTTTTCTTGGTTCTTGTCTCCTAAGATTTGGCCTAGTATTTCCCTACTTATCTTAATAGCTCTTTAATGATTTTAAGAATTAAAAAAAAAATTTCATCCATGTTTTTTAGCTGTCTTCAACAGAAGGGTTAATCCAAATTACCTAGACTATCATTAACAGAAGTTCGTTCTCTTTGTTTGTAAACTTTTTTTAATTTTTAAAATTTACTCTTATCTGAAAAAAACAAAAACCTCTGTGAATATGTCTTTGTGTACATTCTAGCAATGATATCCATTCCTTCAGGAATAAGGTCTCATAAGGAAACAGGAACTTACAAGAAGAGTATATACTCTTAATCTATACATGCTAGAAACTAGGTAATTAAACAGAATAGGTACAAGTAGCATACATTTTGCTAGCCATCCAGAGCAGACAACTCTGCATTTTACTGTAATTTATAAACTAATATAGTAAATAAATAAAGGCTATATAGTAAAATTTAATACTGCAATTATCCTTGGGGCATGAGTACATACCTAACATCAAATTTTATAAACATGGTTCCTGTTAATTTAAATGTAGATTAAAAAATTCAAATTCTGGGGGACTTCCCTTGTGGTCCAGTGGTTAGGACTCCGTACTTCCACTGCAGGGGGCGTGGGTTTGAGCCCTGGCCGGGGAACTAACATCCCGCAAGCCACACGCAGCAGAATGTTGAAAGAAAGCCATGGCTCCTAGAACCAAATTTCGGTATGGCTAGACTGTCAAACGTACGGGGAGTAGAGATGTGGCTCAAGAGATTTGGCAAGGGCCAGATCCTGCAGGCCCTTGTTAAAGTTTAACTTGAAGAGTTGTAAGCTGGAGAGAGACAAGATCAGATCTGTACACAGTGGAATATGGATTGATTGAAGAGCGCAATTTGGATTTAACGAGACCAATTAGGGAGGGCAGTGGTTCAGAGAAGCGATGCAGGAGATAAGAGGTCTGCGCTAGGGTACTAGCAATAGGGAGTCAAGACTCTTAGGAGGTAAAATCTAATTTAACGATTATTTAGCTGAGGATGTGAAGGAGAGGAAGCAGTCTCGAATAACTCAGATTTCCGACTTAAGTGGCTGAGAATGTCAATGAACTAACAGGGAACACCAGGGATTTTATGGGGGAATGAGGAGTTTCCATTTTAGATGCACTGAATTTGAGATGCCTTTGAGTCACCTAAGCGGTGTTGTCTGGCCGCTGGACGCACGGGTCTATAGCTTGGCAGGGGAGCCTGGACTGGAGTTAGCCTGTTGATGATAATTAAAGCCTTGGAATGGAGGTGATCACCCAGGGAAAGCACGTAGAGTGTGAGATAAGGACCTAGGTCTGAACGTGAGGAACACCAACATATAAGCGATACACAGAAGAGGAAACTGAAGACAAATGGCTAGAGTGAGAGAAGAAAGCAGAAAATGTATCATGAAAGCCAAGAGAAAAGGAAGGAAAGGTTAACAGTGGCAAATACTCCCTAGGGGTCAGCAAGATAAGGAATGATCCATTGGGTTTAGTGGCATGAAGGTCATTTGTAAATTTGCAAGGCAGTTCTAGTAGAGGGTGAAAAACCAGACTGCAGTGGATTAAGAACGAATGGTCATGAAAAATGCAGAAAATGGGTACATGAGACAACATGGATTATTAACCTCAAAATCTGTATGCTGAGCAAAAGAAGCCAACTCGAAAGAGTAAATACTATATGACTGCATTTGGATGAAATACTTGAACAGGCCAAACTAATCTATGGTTACAGCAGGCAGGTCAATGGTTGCCTGGGACCAGGTGTGGGGAAGGGGCGTTGTCTGCAAATGGGCACAAGGGAACTTTTGGGGGGCAATGAAAATGTTCTATAGCTTTATTGGTGTGGTTATTACACAGATGCATTCGTCATTATTCATTGACCTGTATATTTATTATATGTACATTATACCTCAATATAACTTATTTTATAAGTTTAAAAAATGTGGGGACTTCCCTGGTGGTCCAGTGGTTAAGACTTTGCCTTCCAGGATGACCAATAAGAAAATAAATAAATAAATAAATAAACATTTAAAAAAAAAAAAAAAAGACTTTGCCTTCCAATGCAGGGGGTGCGGGTTCTATCCCTGGTCGGGGAGTTAAGATCCCACATGCCTCACGGCCAAAAAACCAAAACATAAAACAGAAGCAATATTGTAACAAATTCAATAAAGACTTTAAAAAAAAAATGTATAAAATGAAAATTCACTCAATTCACTGAATAAATTCATTCAATTCATTGAATACATTCAATTTGTTTGCGAAGAGGAATGAGTTAGAAGATAGGAGCTGAAAAGATATTTGAGTTAAAGCTGAGTACAACTGACCCTTGAACAACATGTGTTTGAACTGTGCTGGTCCACTTATACGTGGATTTTTTCAATAATAAATACCAAAGTACTACCCGACCTGCAGTTGGTTGAATCTGCAGATGCAGAACCGTGGAGGGCAGACTATAAGTTAAACTCAGAGTTTTGACTCTGTGGAGGATTGGTGCCCCTAATCCCCCAAATTGCTCAAGGGTCAACTATAGTTGTTTTTAGATGGAAGAGCCTTGAGCGTATTTAAATACTAATAGAATTCGGTGAGAGGAAGCAGCTGAAGTTAAAGGACAGTCAGAAGAGACAGCAAAGGAATGTGATAAAGCATGTACCACATCAAAAACTACAGTGAGTTAACACAGTGCCAAAACCTCAGGAGTCCCTAGTTTTAGGACATACCCTGTATAGAAAGTTTATCACTAATACAGTTCATATCCCAGAGTCAATTCCATCTATTTCTAACATTGAGTTCACCCAATTCTGGATGGTAAGACCATTGATAGGAGGTCCAGGTTGATTATATAAGGACAGAAATGGCCGGAGCAAATCATTTAAACCATGGGAAATAAGTGGTCTGTATTTCAGAGGACTGGTGGCAATAGGGCTTAGAGGAAGGGTTCATGATGAAAGAATAAGGGTGCGGTGGTTTAAGATGAAAAGTTTTTCTATTTTGTCAGGCACTTATGTACTGTGCAAATGTTTTATGTAAACATTATTCCCACTTATTACAACCACCTTGTTGGCATTCTCATTCTACAAAAGAGGGAACAAGCTCAGGGCAACTAACCCACCCAAGATCACACAGCTGGTAAATTATGAAGATGGGATTAAAGCCTAGGTCTATATGACTTCAAGCCCATAAGTATTTCCTACCCTTTTAGGCAATTCTGCCTCAAATCTCTTTCTTTAAAAATGTTATGGGAATTCCCCGGCGGTGCAGCGGCTAGGACTCGGCGCTTTCACTGCTGTGGCCCGGGTTCAATCCCTATTCGGGGAACTAAGATCCCGCAAGCTGCTCGGCTCGGCCAGAAAAAAAAAGTTATTTGTTATACACACAATATTTTAACTAAAGGAATCAAAACATCAATCTATCCTAATCCTTTTGCTTTCTTCATCTTAGCAAAGTAAAACATCTTCAGATAATAATATACCCATGTCCATGAAATAACACAGGGGGAAATAGTATGTTAAACATTTTTTTTGATCTGTTCAATTGAACAAATGCTTGTTTTGACCTCTTAATACCATTATTTTAACGTTAATCTCTTAGAAGAAAGAGATAATGTTTTGAAGTGCTTGGAGTATTCTGTTCAGATTGTTCTCCTAGTGAGCAGAACTGAGCCTTGCATTCAAAACACTGAATAATTGTCTATGTAAGTCACTGTGGAAGACGCTTTATAGGCTACAGAAATGAATGAGACATCATCCTTACTCTAAAGGAGCTGAGAGTCCAGGGAAAAAGAGATTACATGTCTACAATTGTAATACCAGAAGAAACTGACATATACCACAAAGGGGGCACACATAAAGAACTATTGGTAGTTCACAGACAATCTTTACTTGTGGAATTCAGGACTTTAGAGGCAAGGGGACCATTTAAGAGTCTAGTTTAATAGTTCAGCCAAAAGATTTCCAGCGCCTGAACTAGGACAGAGACGGTGATGCTAACAGTTCTTGCAGAAGCAGAACTTACTGACTGGATGTGGAGAGTGAGGAGAAAGAGAAACACAGAATGAAGCCCAAGTTCTTGACTTGGTCAGCCAAGTGCATTACGCAGCCCTTCACCCTGAGACAGAATTCAGGAGGAAGAGCAATTTGACATGGAGGGTAGAAGGCAGAGGCGGAGCGGTCAGTGTGCTCATTCCATTGCCCTCTCCCTGGTCTTCCTGCAGCCGGTAGATGAGTGGTGGCCATGTTCTTATACCTAAGGGTCAACTCTGTCAGGCCTAGGGAGATGACAGCTCCCCACTGTCTTGTTGACCTTAATTCAACCCACATCTTTATAAATATCCCTTCATTAACTCTCCTCAGTAACCCTGTATGAGTGTGCCATCTGTTTCCTACCAGGACCTTAACATCATATTTGTGTACTTTTAGATAAAAGGTATATATGTATAATTGTTTGTTTACGTATAGGAAACATCTAAAAGATGCACACCAAACTGTTAGTAATCGTTACCACCTGGTAATGGGGTTGGGAGAGCGGAGAGAGGGACAAGGGAAAAGGTAAGAGGGCTTTATTTTATATGTCTATGCCATTTGAATTCCTTAATAGGCTGTATTACTTTTTAAATTAAAGAAAAAAATAAAGAGTTTTAAAAGTAAATCAAGAACATCAATCAGCCTAGTGTAAGAACTTCCGAAAATTCACTGAGAGTAAAGATGAAACCTCCCTAAGAAAACCTCAGTCAACAAAATTTCAGAGCAATTCAGTCAACAAAATTTCAGAGAAAACCCCTAAACTTTAAAAAAAATTTAATGATAAATACATATTGATAGAAATGATTAAATTCCTGTATGAAGGCAGCATCCAAGGAAGCTCTCCATTTTCATGGCTCCCAGCCCTTCCCTCCAGGCTGCTGGGGCAACTTGAGACCCACTAAGCCAGCCGACTCCTCCACTGAGCGCTCACCCTTGCCATGAAATTCCTGGTGGAGGGCCACATGTTCTCGGATGCTGCGCAGAAGGCAGAGATAGGTGGCAGCTTGGAAATGAAGCTCATGCCGGGCTCTGCACAGCTTCTCACTGGTGACCTGGAGGAGTAGCAAGGTCAGATACTCTATTAACAGCCCAGCTGCAGACACAGGTCCACAGAGAAAGATTTGTTAAACAAGCATTCTCTAGAATGAAAGTAAATTGCAGAGGACCTACAAACATGTGTTTGTGCATACTTAATAACATATATAAAGGCACTCTGTACATATATAGAGGCACACTGTAACTGTTGATGATTAGGAAAGCTGGCACCTGTTAATCAAAGAGGAATTTTACAAGGAGTTTCACTGAAGCATTTCATCCTGTCCTCAAATTTTAATACCGGAAAAAAGTTTCTCTCTTGGTTCAACACCCTCATTTAACGAATGACGGAACTAAAGCCCAGAGAGGCTCTATGGTTGGTTAATGGCAGAGATGGGGAATACAGTCAGGTCACTGATCATTAACGTCACCTAAGGAATAAAATACAGAACTTTCTCCTCTTCAAACAAATGAAGGGCTGCTTTATTTTATGTGACTGTGGACTTTGGTTAATATGGCATATGCCTTTCATTTCAATGAAAATTAAAAACTTATTTTTCTGAAAAATAGCTTTGTCCTCACCAGTAACAAAATGAAGGTTTTATAAATAAAAGTAATATGCGTATGTTCATACTACTTAATTATACTCGCTCTCACAATTTATTCATCTAAAAAAGCTGTATTCTGATGACCTTTAGAAGCTGGAAATTCCATATCCATTCCAAAGTGACTATAAACCTTGTTTTTTCTTCATCATAATTAACTTCCAGATTAAATTAGTACACAGACTTTACTTGACTAGTTTTATGTTCTGAGGCTGTGAAAAAGGGGCAGGAAAGGTAAGACAAAGATGTGTGCATAGCCTCAAATGACTTAAGGAGCCCTGTTCAAGTCTGGATTAATCTCTGGGCACCACTGCCTACGTATGTCTCTCTTTGACCTTTCTTTACTTGAATATCTAGGTTTGGAATCTGAAAACTAGAATGTGTGCTTTAAGATTTGCAGATCACATATATGAAAATGGCACCTATAAACTGCTCAAAAATAAAATTCATCTGCTTTAATCAATTTAACTTTTTATAATTAAAAATTTATGAGTGACCAACACTAATGTCAAGCATCAACAAAGGGTAACATTCACTTCTATTATATAAGTCTAAATTGATAGAATTTGAAACAGGAATTCTATGTTAGTATAGGGAAGAACATAACTGATCTTGATTCAGCTAAGCCTGAATCATGAGGAGTCAGGAGGAAAGCATCAGCAATGTAACATAGTAAATGAACCACAAGAGACCGAGAGATCTAATGAAATAGAAAATTGTATTTTCCCAACGGAGAAAGGGGAGAGTCAGCTAACTGAATCCCTTCAGCCTAGGGAGAGGAGAGAGAAAATGGGCATAGATGATTATTGAGTTAGCTCTGAGCCAGCAGGAAATAGAACCCTTCCCCATATCCTCATATGCATTCCACAGAGTGGTGTTTCTGGAATTTTTAGCATGAATTTCAGGTGTATTTCCAAGGAACTTCAGAGCCATTACCAAGGCCCTCTCAAGGGCAATCATGTTGCCTCCATTAGGTACAACTATAATCATGTCACCTTGAAAATCTTAAGAGTGACTTCCCATTACATTTCCAATGACGTTTAAACTCCTGCCTACCACCTACCTCATCTTCCTCCACTTCCTCCACCACACCCTAAGCCGTAACAGCTCTCCACTGTCAGCTCCTCTCACCTCTGGGCTTTCAGTTGTACACCTTCTTTACTTGGACCTCATCTTCCCCAACCCCCATTTACTTGCTAACTCTAATTTATTCTTCAAGTCCCTGGTTAATGCACTTCCTCCTGAAAGCCTACCCCTTCTGTATGCCAGGACCCCTGTTGTCTATTTACTCCCTTAGCACTTGTTTATTCTAAGTCCTTGGTTATATGGCTCCTCAGGTGGATCGTAAGCTTCTTAAAAGACAGCACCCATGTGGCTCTTATTCGTCGTTTTTAGCCAAGTTCCTAACAGTCCCTAATATTGTGACCTTTTAAAAATTAGTTAGAAGTTTAGTTCTAACATTTTGCATTCTAACTTCCATGGCTCAGAAAATCAAGAGTTAGGATGATGGTTCTCCCCTTTCCCACACTGCTCAAAGGACGCTGTTTCCTTTGCTAAAGCCCAAGCTGACTCTCCAATTTATCATTTCTGAGAAAGGCTGCAACTTCTTTCCAAGCCAAATCAGTAACTCTAAAGGCAGTAATTAAATGGAAGACTCTTATTTGGGAACCAAGTAACCTAGAGCCTAGTTGCTCCTATACATGTGCTTGTACAGGTCAACCGTCCCCGAGCCTCAGTTGCCCCTTTTGAAGAAAGAAACTATCTTCCATCCGATCTTGCCTAAGGGGTAGAAGGAGTGCCGATTTCACAAAGGGATTTTCCAAGGATGATGGCCTCCCATATGTACATATTTATCTACTACCGGCGGAAAAACTGTTGTCTGGTCACATATCACGTTAATGTTGTAACTCACAGTACCACCTCATTAGAGGTTTCTAGTCAGCCCTGCAAGGCACCATTCCCTGAAGCGGCGTAGTCCTGCTCTTCAAGAAGCGCCCAATATTCCTCTCTGCATCAAAAACTGGTTCTCAGAATAGCTCTCCTCCGGAAAGGAGAGTGTCGGGTAGATGCTGTGGCCTGTGACCCTACACTCTCCACCAAGGACATCTTTTTTCTTGTCCCTCTCTATTTCCGCCATTTCACTTCCCTCTGACTTTCCCCTCCACACGGGCCAAAGACAGCCAATGAAATCCTCAGGGACGGCTCCACCCCAGGACGACTCTGCCTTCCCGCCGGTCCTCGGTTAGTCCCCGGGCTCAGGCCTTAGACTAGGGCCTGGATCTGTTTGGAGGGAACCAGAGCCTCAGAAATGAGGGCTAAGGCCAGGCGCGCTCCACCCTGCCCAGACGCGACTCTTCCTCCCTTCCCGGGAAAGGGAGGCTGGAGCCCCCGGACACGGGCTTCCGTACCCGATGTGCACGGAAAGCCTTCACGAGGTACCGATAGGCCGCGGTGTGGCGATAGGGTCGGCCTGTGGCCGCGTTCAAGTAGCGCAACTCTCGGAGAAGGCCTCGCCAAGTGCGCAGCGGTGACCCCAAGGCCGCCATTTTCCCGTCGTCCGAGCCTGGTGCGGGACGACGCCCTACGCCCCTCTTACCCCCTCACCACCCCCTGCTCAGCCGCTTAATGGTACGGTCGGAACCAGACTGCCGGCTCCCCCTATCGACTGCAGGACAGTGGAATGTCTCACTTCCCTTCTTTGCGGAGCGTTATTAATCGAACGCCGAGCGGCGTCCTAAGGTGTTAAGAGAAAAGCAAACGAAAGCTGAGTGTAACTGAAGAGCCTGGAGAAAGGCCGGGCGAGGGAAAAGAAGGTCCTAGTTCCTTTCCTGACTGCGTCATTTCAGACGCCATTCGCTGACGGACTGCTGACTCTGGAGAAAATGAGGGCATGTCGGAAGTGGGTGTCAATTTGAAATAGAAAACTTTGAGATTTTATTTCTAGAGGGGATGTCAAAATTCAACGTACTGACTTAGCAGAAATCTTAATGGGGTTACGGTTCAGAAGAAGGAAATGGGAGTATGTTGATTCTTGCAAACTGTAGCCCCACACCTAGAAAAACCACGCATACACTTTCCATCGTTAAAGAGTAAAATTAAGTTAGCATTTTTAGCTATAATTGTTTAAGAACGGGGAAAGGCAAAATGTTTTATTGGAAAGTTTATTTTAAAGGCAAAAGTGCAACCACCCCAGATGGGACTCGAACCCACAATCCCTGGCTTAGGAGGCCAATGCCTTATCCATTAGGCCACTGGGGCTTCGGTGAACAACTCCCTCAAACAACGTATTCAATTTTTTTCCTCCTTGGTACGTCATCGTCATTTCAGTTTCTTTTTAACCTATCCTAGGAAACCACACTTGGTACCATTAATGAGGCGCGAGGCATGCTGGGAGTTGTAGTTCAGAGACCAAATATCCGCCTCACAGCTCCAAAGGTTTTACCCTCGAAGCAGCACCGACGCGCCGGACGGAGATCGGACACGCGCACGGTTTTGCGTATGCGTTTCCTACGCGGTAGCTCCGCGCCTGCGCAAAAGCGCGCATACGACGTCGCGGAGCCGAGCGCGCTGGGCACGCTAGCCGAATCTCCCAGATTCGCCCGCTGAGCTTGTGCTTCGTTGGGTTTTCACCGGAAACAGCCGGCCCCTTCCGGTGTTGCGGCTTTCCGGACTTGGCTTGGCTGCATCCTGCCGTTAGGGGGCGTGCGTGGCGGTCATTTTGTTTCCGGTTGAAACACTGAGGCCATTTCCGCAGAGCAAGTGGCCAGTTAGAAACGTTTGCCTTGCCCTCTGAATTGGCGGGTTAGTGGTAAACATGGGACAGCAGGGAATTAGAATTAGTTAATTCATTAGGAATTAGTTAATTAGAAACAATTAGGAGTTAATTTTCTGTTTTTTTTCCTATTCGAATAAATTGGACAAGTCACTTCTGAGTCTCAGCGGACTAACGCCTTGCTTAAAATCTCGCAGTGGCTCCCCGTTGCCCGTAAGATAAATTTCAGACCACTGGACCCTACCTAAATTGACCCTTGCCTGTGTCTTAACCTTCATCTCCTCTCACCCTCTGCTCAGTGTAGCTGAACTTCTGTCTTCCTCTCCACATTTTTTTAATAGATTTATTTAATTAATTTTATTTGTTTTCGGCTGCATTGGGTCTTTGTTGCTGCATGCGGGCTTTCTCTAGGTGCGGCGAGCAGGGGCTACTCTTTGTCGCGGAGCACGGGCTCTAGGCGCGCGGGCTTCAGTAGTTGTGGCTCGCGGGCCCTAGAGGGCATCCTCAGTAGTTATGGCATACGGGCCCAGTAGTTGTGGCTCACGGGCTGTAGAGTGCAGGCTCAGTAGTTGTGGCACACGGGCTTGGTAGTTGTGGCTCATGAGCTCTAGAGTGCAGGCTCAGTAGTTGTGACACACGGGCTCGGTAGTTGTGGCTCACGGGCTCTAGAGCACAGGCTCAGTAGTTGTGGCACACGGGCTTAGTTGCTCCGTGGCATGTGGGATCTTCCAGGACCAGGCAAGCCCCCCTCTCCACATCTTGTGTTATTCCCTTTGCCTGAATCTTAACCATTTGCATTAATATTCCTATTTACCTTTTGGGCTTCAAGTTTCCTCGGGAAGTCTAGGTCAGACACTTCTCCAGGCCCTTATGGTCAGTATGGCAAAGTTAAAATGATTCACTTCACCTCCTGTGGGCTCCCCTAGATTTTCTATGTAATCTTACCTTTTACGAGCTATATCAACTGTGTCTCAGCTTCATCATCTTCCTCACGAGCCAAGATGCAACTGCTCAGACTCCGGACTTCCCATTCTCATGGGTCTCTCTTCATAGGTCCCTCTCAGGGTTCACCAGCTCTAGCTGTGCCAACTTTGATCAGTTTTTCACGTGGGCTGGAATCCTGACACTTCCAGAATCAACTCAGGGGTAAACCAGTATGACTTAATGTGAATGAATTGATCTCTCCCTGTCATACTCATAAAATATTCATTTTATCACCCTGTAATTCACAAGTGTCTGATTTTTAAAAGGCAAATGTGCAGGGGGTTAAGAAGAATGCTGTCAGCTATTTTCCCCTTAGTAGAAATTTGTTTATGCAACTTTCTAAGATGTAGCAAATTTAAGCCAGCTCTGAGGAAGTGGGAGAATTAATTGGAAGTAGGTTTTCAATAACTGTTGATATGGTAAGGGGCAATAAGACATAATTCTGAGTTCCTTTTTACTGAACTGCAGAGAGACTCTTTTCTTCCATTTTTACACTAAAGCAGAGTAAATAGATAATTATAAAATGTTAGCTCTGTGTAGCCACTAGTCACCAAAGATGGCCCCCCAAGATCTTCCCCTTTCATACATATGATGCTTCTTACATCAAGAGGTGAAGCTTATTACTCATCCTACTCACCCCTCCCACACTTGAAAGCCAGCTTAGGCTGGCTTTGTGACCAGATTTAACTAATAAATAGAAGGTTCTGGGACTTCTCTGGAGCCCCAGGCCTTAAAACTGGCAACTTTCACAATCTGCTTCTTATCTAGCTACTATGCTGTGAAAACCCCACGGCCCAAGGAAGAGTCCTGAGGTACACCAAGCTGACCTCTCAGCTGACAGCACGAATTATCATGTTCAGTGAGCCATCTTGAGTGTCCCAATCCAGTGGCACCCCCAAATGACTACAGTCTCAACCAATGTCATATGGAGCAGAGAGCTGCCCAGCTAAACCCAGTCAACCCAAAGAAACATTAAAGATAATAAAATGGCTGTCTGGGAATAAATTCCACTAAATTTTAGAATTACTGTGTGTCAACAGAAAACCAAATCAGCCTAAAAAAGTTCTTAGAGACAATTTAGCTGAACTTCATAATTTTGCAACTTTGGAAAATCTTTATATTCCTAGTGCAGGGCTACATACCCAAAGCCCTACAGCAGAAAGCAGGCAGGTAAACAAGAGTGAGTCAGTCAGGTGGGTTCCTACCTCCTGCACAGGAGCTAGACTTTTCAGCTCAATCTAGTTGCAAGTAGGAATGTGGTTCCAGTGTTGCCAGAGCTTCTGATTTTTCAAGAGAAGTTGTAAATCCAGAATTTTTATGCAATGCCCCTTTAAGTGTTAGCAATCAGTTAAAAACAATACTGTCTGTCAAACAAAACACTTCTGTTCACCTTATATAACCTAGGGTTGCCAGCGTGCAAACTATGTCCTGGGGCACTTCACAGGCAATGTCCCACCGGACCCTCGCCACAATCCCATGAAGTAGTACTCAGATTTTACCTACTTAGAAATGTGGGAACAAGCTCAGGGCAGTTTCTTGGTTTAGCCAACTTTACTAACTGCTCAGTGGTAAGGCTGGTATTTGACCTCAGGCAATCTAACTCCAAAGCCTATTTTTTAAACTTTAAAAAAAGTTTTATAGCAGAAAAGGGATTTTTATTAAAAAGATACTGGGTGATTGTCAGAACTTCCTGGTAAGGCTAGACACTAGGCTTAGGAGCTACACAGGCAAGAAACCTCACCTAAAAGTCTGTCCCAGATCTGGTCCAGTGAAAACACCAGCAGGCACAGTCACTGCAGTTGCAGTGCTAACACAGTGACACTGGGCAGAGGCTGGACAATGGCATCAAAGCTGTTGTTCCAGGACACTGGCAGTAGCTGGCTCCTCTGCCTCCACTTGTGCCAGAATATATTAAGTCGTTACCTAAGAGTCAGAGTTCTGGGCTGAGTACTTCTAATTAGCATGGCCTGGGTTATGTTCCCATGTTGTTCAGGGGAGGCTGGGAAAGCAAATATTTTGTCATTCGATGAATTTTTATTAAGCATCTGCTGTGAGGCAGGCACTTCCAGATGCTAGGGAAAGCACAAGTAGAATAGGTAAACCTTTCCTCTACTCATGAAGCTTCCATTCTAGAAAGGGGCAGACAGACAATAATCAAATAAACAAGCAAAACATAAAATTTATCAAATGGTGATGAGTGGTATGAAGAAAAAGAAAGCCAGGGGCAGGGGATTGAGACCTGCTAATGTGTTCTGGGAGGTCCTTACTGATAAGGTGACATATGAGCAGAGACCCAAATGACGTGCAGAATCTGCATCTTCAGGTTGTGTGTGTGTGTTGGCGTGGGGAAGTGCCGACACTTTTAAGGAGAGAGACCCTACCTCCAGTCTCCACCCACTGTGAGGCCACCATTATTCTGTCCTTCAAGCTCTGGGAGGGTACAGGAGGAGTTCTGGGACAAGTTTTCTATGCCCAGTGAAACTGTAGGAACAGACCCTGAAGGTCCAGTCTTAACACTGCAACTATAGCAGTGACTAGCTACCTGGCCATGAGCTTGGGAATCTGGGGGAAATTTTGGTGGGGAAGAGCCAGGACTAATGAAAGAGGGTGTATCTGAAAGTAGACGTTTGTAGGCACTCGCTTCCATCAATCGTGATTCTAGAGATGCGTGTCCCAGGGCAGTGATTTCTAAACTTCTTTGATTGTGTAACCACTGTGGTAAAAATCTTGTGCCTCCTCCTTTGTATTTATTTTTAAATTATATACATGTACTATTGATTCAACGTAGTAGATACATTTACAACATGCACAAAATAGAAATAAAAAGTATATTTTAAAAAAGAAAAACAATATTTTGAAAATATTTTTATTTATTAACAGTAAAAAAGTACTAATTTCTCTCAGTAAAGAAAGATTATTATTCTTTATTTTATTGAAAATGCAATGTAATACAGTATGTTTTATTATTTTGAAAATCTTGGTTTAACACATCATTTGGGGCAACAAAATCACATAGTGATAAACATTTCTAAACATCCATTTTCAAATTTCTTCATTGCATGAGTTTCTTTTAAAAAGGCAGTCAGTGCCTCACTTAGCTTTAAAATATCACTTTTAACTTAAAAGGACCCATTAAGTATGTTCATTTCTTTCAGAAGATCAGCTAGGCACCTGTATCCATCAGGGATCAGTCAGAAAAAGAGAAACCACCGCAGGCTTTTCAAGCAGAAAGGAACTGAGTGCAGGGCATTCAATTCAGTAGACGCTTGACGGCACCATTAGAAGAGCTGCAGGAGTTCAGGAAAGCTGCCACTAACGTTCAGCAGTTCAGAGTGCTGGGAGGTTGCTGCTATCACCTAGGTCAGAAAAATGCAGGTCCCCCCACTGCTGACCAGAGCTGGCCCCCAAGTACTCACATAGGGGCTGACAGGAGATTACTTGGGAGCTACGGCAGAACTTTCAGTCTCCCATGGCCTGCCCGTTTTGCTAGGTGCTGCCAGAAGAAAAAATATCACTTTTTCCTCCCACCTACAAAATACCACGTGAATACATCTAGCAGAAAGAAATCACATCCAGAACCTTGAAGGCAAGGAGTTTGGGAACGTTTCCATACATCTCGCCCCTGTAATACATAAGGATATGGGAATGAATGCTGGCTGCCAAAAACCAGAGTTAGAGCACACAGCAGTTTACTCTTCATACCCTCTTGTCATCACAGAGAAGGACGGCAAATGAGAAACACTTGCCTCTTTTGTAAAAGAAAAATAGGTAATTTTTAAGTTTGACAACTCTTGTAAATACTTTTCAGCAAGATAATCATTCCATCTGTGTAGTTTACGGATTTTTATGTCGTTTACTTCCCATTACATAGTAGTTTCTGCCATTTAAATGTCTTACTCTTAAGCAAATTAACCTTACTGATAACATCCTGTAGCATACAGACTGTAGTACATTATAATACTCAGAAGTAAAGGTGACTATTAACCAGCAAGCTGGACTTGCTAGATACAAGCAGAGAGCAATTTATTCCTCCTTCCATTACTGCTTGTGGACTTCTTCCTCTCCGGCATGAAATCGTGGGTGGCTCACACAGCTTTCCTAGGAAATAACGGGACAGTTGGCTTTTTTTTTTTTTTCCTTTGGTTTTAAAAAAGTCCAGTCTGTTTAACATTAAAACTCCAAACGTCATTGCATAAGACCTCTCCCCATTGTCAGCTGAGGCTGCCACAGGCTGAAAAATGGGCAGTTAGGGCAGTAGGACACGGCCCACCTACCTACTGCTCTTCAAATGCAACCTCTTCCTGGAACAAGCTAGACTTGTATAGACAGAAAGCAACTTTGTTTTCTCATGAGTGCCCCTACACACTTGCTGTAATGATTTGTGCTTATGGTTGGATGAAATTTACAGCTTTACTCGTTGAAATTTACAGTTTTACTCTTTTAGGTGACAAACAGGTTAAAGAGTTATCATGATCATTTTAAGAATAGTCTCTTTTTTCTAGGTATGAATAAGTCTCATCCAGGATCAGATCAAAACTTCAAATATCAGTTAATTTAACATTTCTCTCCTCCTCCAGTCTGGAAACGTGAAGGAGAATGGGGGTCAGGATCAGTGTCATTTCTGTTTCTCACTACCTCCTGCCCCCTTGCTGGCTGCTGTTCTGGGCCTGTGGGCCGGTTACAGCAAGGGAAAGAAGAAAGAGGTACGGTCTTACTTTGTTGGTAGAGATAAGCTGGTGTCCGTGTCCTCTGGGAGCAGCAGATTCCAGTGTTGCTTCTTTTTTTATAGGTTCTCAATAGTTTCTCCTTCTCTGGGGATCCCTCAGCTGTAGTTCCCTTGTAGGCCATGCCTTCTCTAGTTACTTAGAATTCCTGCCCCGGCCCCTTAGTTTCCAGGAGCCTCCCCTCCACGGAGGTCATTCCATCCGTCCAGGTGTTCCCTTTGGCTGGGTTCCTTCTTAAAACGACCAAATCTGGCTCCCTTTCTTGAGAACCACGTCAGGCCCACAGGAACTTGGGAACTTTGGGAGTGTAAACCATTCCCATTGCAGCCTTCTCTCCTCTTCTGTCTTCTCCAGGAGCTAGCCACCTACTCCTCGTTTGTCTTTAGACTTTTCGGAGTGAGTCAGACACCAGTTTCTGAGTCCCTCAAACTCCACAGGATGTGTCACGCTCTCCCAGTGGTCCTCTAGAAGTGCCCCCCTCATTTGGCATGAGGTGAACAGGAAGCACCTCCACCCTCTCCTGCTTGGGGAGCAGAAGGGAAATGTCCAGCACACTGACAGCTGCTTCCAAAGGAATCTTCCCACATTCTCTCACAGAGCCTGGAGGTGGGTGCCGAGCTCTTCCTTGCCAGCACTGAGCCAGTGCTTCCCAGTGTCTACTTCACAATCTCTTAGCATGTGGTGCACAGGTGATCTAGCTCCTTTTCCCTTTAGACTGTGGATGGACTTGGCACCTACTGTTTTGTTCTCAGCCTTTGGGGTTTCTGGTGAAACTGACACAGAAAGATTCCCACTTTAGTAAGTGAAGTTACCACTGTCAGACCCTCCTTATGGAACTCCTGCTCTTTCAACAGGACACCTGATGCACTCACCCCAGGCAGCATGGGACAGTCTGACTTGTGAACTGGACTGTGGGAATGTACAGTTAATATAGAACTTTTTGACATTTACATATTCATTATTAAGTATAATCTTATATTAATTATATTAAATTTTAATATTATGTGTTTATATAGAGATATAACGATTTTTATAGAACCTATATACAAGACTTTTGTTTTTTACATTATGGGAGATTAGATGTGCAGAGAAATCTCTCTCCATGTAAAACACAAAGTCCTGGGTGAAATTTTAACAAACATAAAAATATTCTTTTTTAAGTTTGACTGAGCTGACAGTAAAGGAAGCCAGAACAACCAGAGGTCAGAAAGAAGGAGGTAAGTGAGCAATAAAAGCAGCATTTGCCCTGAAGATATCTGCTCATTCCTGGTGGCCTACAGTCTAGATTTTAATTTGCCTTAGGCAGCCCAAAGGAAAGGAAGCCTCTGAGTAGCATGGTAAGAGGTCAGATCATAAACTCTTGCAAAATAATGGAGCCCCCAACAATTGACCTTATTGCTGGGAATTTAAAAAATATCCCCGACCTCACCAAGAGGAGACTTATCTGTCTCAACCTCAGCTCAGGGTTGGGTGGCAGGGTAGGGAACCTTCCACAAGAATCCTTAACCACCAGCAGTAACCACTCAAATACATTTGTGGCTGAAAGTCCTCCTATCTCTGTGTCCTTGAAATCCTTAAGATGAGCATTTAGTTTGAAGTGGTCCTGGGTTGGTAATGTTCCTAGAAGCCTGGAAGAAGCAAACTCAAATACTCTTTTAGAAGAACACACTTTAAAACCAGGCCTCAAAGAATGCCCAAAGCCAAAGTGCAGGGATACATAATAAAAAATCACCACACACATGCAGAAATAAGCCAGTATAAGCAAGTTAGTAGAAAACAATAAACTGTAGGATTGGACCTACAGTTTGGTTCAAGGTCTGACTCTGGTGCCTGGGACCTTGTGGGTCTGTTGCTCCCAACCCACTAAACACATGCTAGGGCCCTAACCTTGGCCTCTCCCCTTCGTATACATCACCAGCTAAGAAAGCTGCTAAACCCAAGAAAAAACAGGCTCACACCTGAAAATAATGAGGTACTTGAGGAGTATAATCACAACAAAGAGACAGTTAATGGAACATACTGTAATAGACAAACCAGAATGGAACAACACAGATCAAGAACTTAAAATAAGCATAATAAAGATCCTCACAAAGAGGCTAATAATAAGGAACAAGCAGTTACACAGAACCAAATGGAAATATATATGAAACATGTAATAGCTGAACAAACCCAACAGACTGGATAAAAACAATGGCTAGCTAGCTGAAAAGTGAATAATAATCTAGATCAGCTCAAGGAATTTTCCTAGAAGGTACTGGAAAGAGATGGAAAATATGAAAAAACATTTAAGAGATAATAATAATGTCAATATCTGTACAATATGAATCCCAGTAAGAGAGAAAATGGATTTAGGGAAGAGATATTTAAAGAAATCATAAGTAAGAACTTTAAAAAAATGAAAGATAAAAAGGACTCCATTTCAAAGGTCTCATGGAGCACCGAACGGAATAAATATGGAAAAACCAAAACTTCGACACATTACAGTGAAATTTAAGAACATTAAAGACAAAAAACTCTAAAACCTTCTGGAGAGAAGAAGCAGATAGTTCACAAAAGAATAAGAATTAGATTGACATTAGTCTTCCTAAAAGACACTGGAGACAAAAAAACCAATGAAGTTATATATTCTAAGTGATGAAGGAAAATAACTTAGAATATTATACCCAGCTAAACTGTTACTTAAATGTAAGGATGGAAAGATGATACATTCAGACATACAAGGCCTTAGAAAGTTTACAGCACAAAGGGTCTCTTTGAAAACTCTCCTGCTAAGTGAAATAAGTCAGACAGAGAAAGACATATACTGTATAATATCACTTATATGTGGAATCTAAAAAATACAACAAACTAGTGAATATAATAAAAAAGAAGCAGACTCACAGATATAGAGAACAAACTAGTGGTTACAAATGGGGAGGGGGAATGGGGAAGAGGTAACATTAGGGGTAGGGGATTAAGAGGTACAAACTATTAGGTATAAAATAAGCTACAAGGATATATTGTACAACATGGGGAATATAGTCAATATTTTATAATAGTAATAAATGGGGTATAACCTTTAAAAATTATGAATCACTATACTGTACACTGTAACTTATATAATATTGTACATCAATAAGAAAAATAATAAAAAATATAAAATATAAAAAAAGAAAACTCTCCTGGAAGAAGTACTTTTATATATTTAATATACTAATATAAGTAAATTATACTTAATACACTACATGCTTAATAAGCATATGAAAAGATGCCCAACACCATTAGTCATTAGGGAAATGCAAATCAAAAGGATGAGATATCACTTTATACCAACCAGGATAGCTATAACCAAAAAAACAAAAAAAGGAAGATAACAAGTGCTGGTGAAGATGTAGAGAAATTTAAACTCTTATACATTGTTGGTGGAAATGTAAAATGATCCAGCTACTGTGGGAAACAGCTTGGTGGTTCCTCAAAAAATTAAACATAGAGTTACCATATGACCCAGGAATTCCACTCCTAGGTATACACCCAAAAGAACTGAAGACATATATCCTACAAAAACTTGTACACAAATGTTCATAGCAGCATTATTCATAATAATCGAAAGTGGAAACAGGCCAAGTGTCCATACTAATGAATGGATAAATAAAAATGTAATATATTCATACAATGGAATATTATTCAGGATATAGATAGCTGGGATATTAAATTTAATATTAGGGCAAAAACACATCATAAAGAAAAATGAGCGACATTATATATTGGTAAAAAGAACAATAGATCAAAAAGATATAACTAAAAATAGAACTACCATACGACCCAGCAATCCCACTACTGGGCATATACCCTGAGAAAACCATAATTCAAAAAGAGTCATGTACCACAATGTTCATTGCAGCTCTTACAATAGCCAGGACATGGAAGCCACCTAAGTGTCCATCGACAGATGAATGGATAAAGAAGATGTGGCACATATATACAATGGAATATTACTCAGCCATAAAAAGAAACGAAATTGAGTTATTTGTAGTGAGATGGATGGACCTAGAGTCTGTCATACAGAGTCAAGTAATTCAGAAAGAGGAAAACAAATACTGTATACTAACACATATATATGGAATCTAAAAAAAAAAAAAAAAAGTGATTCTGAAGAACCTAGGGGCAGGACAGGAATAAAGATGCAGATGTAGAAAATGCACTTGAGGACACGGGGAGGGGGAAGGGTAAGCTGGGACAAAGTGAGGGAGTGGCGTGGACATATATACACTACCAAATGTAAAATAGATAGCTAGTGGGAAGCAGAAGCAGCCGCATAGCACAGGGAGATCAGCTCGGTGCTTTGTGACCACCTAGAGGGGTGGGATAGGGAGGGTGGGAGGGAGACGCAAGGGGGAGGGAATATGGGGATATATGTGTATGTATAGCTGATTCACTTTGTTATAAAACAGAAACTAACACACCACTGTAAAGCAATTATACTCCAATAAAGATGTTAAAATATATATATATAACCAAAACTAACATAACATTGTAAATCAACTATATTTCAATTAAAAAAAAGAAGAAAAGATATAACCATAATGAACTCAATAAAACTCATGGTTCCTTGAAAAGCTAATAAGAACAAACCTCTGCCAAGACTGAATAAGAAAAAGGGAGAAGATGCACATAAACAAAACAGAGAATGAGAACAGGAAAACAAATACAGATACAACAGAGGTTATTATAAGAATAAAAAATATTATGAATACATTTCTAAGAAATTTTCTGCAAGTGGGTTGATTGTACATAGGTGTTATAGGAAAAGCACTTGACATAATTCAACTCATACTTATGATCAAGATTTCCAGAAAATTAGGAATAGAATTTACTTAACTTCATAAAAACTATAAACCAGAAATATAGAATAAATGCTATAGTTAATGGAGAAAATTTAGATATTTTCCCATTAAAATAAGAAACAAAGATGGGAACTCCCTGGTGGTCCAGTGGTTAGGACTTGATGCTTTCACTGCTGTGGGCCCAGGTTCAATCCCTGGTCGGGGAACTAAGATCTCACAAGCCACGCAGTGTGGCCAAAAAAAAAAAAAGAAAGAAGGAAACAAAGATGGCATTTTCCCAACTACTGTCTACATAGTAATTACTAAAGAGTCTAATGCTCTAAAATAAGACATAAAAAGTGAAAAAAACTGGGAGAGGAGATTAAACTGCCATTATTTGTAGAGTGTATGATTAACTCAGTTGAAAAGTTAATAAAATAATCAGACAAGTTATTAGAATAAGAGAGTACAGCAAAGTTGCTGGATACAAACGCAACTTGTGAAAATCAATAGCATTCCCTGATCCCAGCAAAAGTCACTAGAAAACATAATAGAGATTAACATACCATACTTAAAATCTACAACTATAAAGTACCTAGAAATCAATACACAAACAATACCTTTACAGAGAAAATTTAAAAGCTTTACTAGAAGGCATGAAAGAGGATTTAAATAAATGAAGAGATATACCATGAATGAGGTAATTTAACATTAAAGATTCCATTCTTTGTAAACTACAAATTAAATTCAATCCTAATATTTCAGCTAGATTTTTTGTATGGAACTTGAAGATTTTATTCTAAAATTTATATAGAAGAGTAACAATTCACGATTAGTTGAGTGAACATGGAGGAACAAAGAGGGAGACTCTGCCTACTAAATATTAAGGGAGACTATAAGTCTATACTGGTATGGAAATAAAAAGAACAATGGAATGGAATTGAGCTCAGAATAGACCATTGCATATATGAGTATTTGACATATGATAAAAATGGCACCAAAAATTAATGGGAGAAATACTGACTTACTAAATGGTGCTGGGAAGAAACTGGCCCACTAAATGAAGAAAAATAAAGCTGGACCCCTACATTATACAAGGTATAATGGACAACAGATGGATTCTAAATGAAAAACCGAATATTCAAAAAGAATGTAGGAGGATATCTTTGTGATCTAGGGGAAGGGAAATATTTAATAACAAACCCCTCAAAACATAAATTAGACAAAAATTGACTATTAAAAAAGGTTTTCTGGTCAATAAAGGATGGCATAGGCAAAGTTAAAAAGACAGGTAATAGACTAAAATATCTGACATGTCTGAAACTGTTAAGAGATTATTATCACAACAAAAAGATGAAAATGCAATAGAATGAGAACAGATGAACAGGCAATTCGCAGACTACCTGTAGCTTTTCTCATGGTAATAAGGCATTGGAGACACCCTAGATATCCACCTCTAGGAGGACGGATATGCAGAAAGTGGTGGATGCATCATATGAAATACTATGCAACACGTAGGATGTACAGAGAGCAACGTGGACCAATATAAGTGAGAAAAGTAGAAAACAGCACAATTTATAGCACAGGACCATTTATATAAATTAAAACTGCATACACACAAAATAACACTACAAGTTTTAGAAGGACGCATGCATAACAAGGGGCACATATCAAAAGAGTAAGGGTGGGTACCTTTGGGACAGAGGGAGTGGGGACTAAGGAAGGAAGGAGAAACCTAATTTATAATAAAATGAGGGAATGAGATCTTGTATTAAGTGATGAAAACCATGTGCTATGGATTGAGGCACATGATTAATGCATTGCTTTGCATTTGAGGTATAATAAAGCAGAAATAAACTATATACAACACATACTAACATACAGTTTGGAAATGCAGCAGCCAATTGGCTATGAAGGGAGAGGCAGTAGTTGTCAGAGGGCTGCTACCTGTGAAACCTGACACTTCGAATGCCAGGGCAGAGACAGATGGCTGGCTCTTGGTGACACTGAACCAGCCTATAAAGCTTTACCTAAACTAGGTTTACCTCTAGAAGGCTCACTTATATGAATCGAAAGATTCCCTTAACTGTTTTGTTTGATAGACTTCATTTTTAGAGCAGTCTCCCTTTACTTTTTATGCCAGGGGTTTGACACCTGTGATGAAAGAATTTTAACTGATATTTATCCACTCCTGTACTTTTAAATATATATATATGTATTTTAAGATTTTTTAAAACACTGGTTTCACTTCTATATTTGGGGAAATTAGGAGAGCAAGAGGAAGCACGAATTTAAGAAGAAAAAGGCAGAAAAGAGACAGGATAATAGTAGCCACCATTCATTAGCTCTTCTTATGTGCTAGGCACTATGCTAGGTGCTTGCCATATCTTGTCTCTAATTCAACAACAAACCCCACCACTGGGAATTACCCCTGCAGAAATGAGGAAACAGGCTGAAAGGAGATCCGCATCTTGTCTAAAGTGCCACGGCTTCATAATGGGGACCTGAGAACCCAAGTCTGTTTAATGTCAGCCTATTCTGCATGCTGTGCCACCCTACTAGAAAAAAGATAGTGGGAAATAGTGAAAGGTCAGACACAGGGACACAGAAGAGGTAACTATACACAGAGACAGAGAAAACAAGCCATGTCAAGGCACATATTGATGAGGAAGAGCAATCATCTAGATGATACCTGCATCAGAGGGGGCTGTCACTGTCCTTGGAAAAGCTCATGATCCCACCTGCAAGCTAACGCAACCCTTCGTGCACCTCGAATCAGTTCTTTTACTTCCAATTTTCAAAACTCTGTTTTAGAAAAGATTTATTTTCTCAAGTATTCCTCAAAGCTTTACATAGATATGAAGCAATGCCACAGATTCCAGACACCAACTTTCAAATCTGGAATGTTAGTCATTATTATGCATTACAAAACAAACTTTTGACTGTTGGTTTGATATGCATACACAGACTGCAAATACCTAAAGGATATCACAATTTGACCTGTGACAGTTATCTAACTGCCCATTAATAAAGAATGGATACAATAAATTATGGTACTATAACTATGGAATACTATGAGCTGTCAAAAAGTATAAGACAGACCTCTATGTACTGTGTGGAATAATTTCCAAGATAATTGAGAAAAAAATGCTAGGTCTGGTAGAGCAGATATGTACGCTAAATTTATGTTAAAAGGTCAGATGCATATGTATACTTTTAACTGGAGAAATTGGTAGCAGTGGTTGGTCTGAGGGAGGAAAATGGGGCCATGGTTAGGAAAGACGCTTTGCGTTCACTGTATAATCATGTATTTGGTACTTTCTTTTTAACTAAGTGCAAGAATAATCTTTTCCAGAAAAATATTTACTTTAAATCAAGCAGTTCAGGTGTGTCTTCCCTCTAAGCCAGATCCAATTTTGGGATCTAGCAGGGTCTGAGTGGAAGAAATAAATTCTTTTCTTTTCCCTTCTCCCAGTGATGAGACAGCAAGAGGCTCCTTCCCATTTCTTTCCCCTTTTCCTCAACTAAGTCCACCTACTGTTTCTTAAAAAAACCCCAAAACCAAAAATCTTGCTCATGTTATCCATGTTCATTGAAAATACATTTAAGTAAAAGGACAAAGAAAAAAGCATTCATTTCACCAATCTTTATATTTTGGCGTGTACGTCCCCCCATATATTTTTTTCTGTGCCTATATATGTGCATTAACACTTATAACTGCTCTTTTAATACATGGACATCTTGATCATTTCTTATGTTAAAACAATTTTGTTTAGTAGTATTATTTTTATTTACTTAACCAATCCCCTCTAGCACATTAGATTGGTTCCAACTTTTACTGTTATGAGCAACACAGATTAACACACTCCTACAGAAACCTTTGTACAAGGCCATTTTCCCCTTAGAATAAATTTGTAAAAGCAAAGTAGCTCCATCACCAATTTGTTAACTTCTGCCTTCGAGCTCCATCTACAGTTGTCGATTTTCTTAACTAGCCACACTCTTTTCTGTGCCAAAGCTAAGGTCTGAGACGGTTTCTTGACTACATGGACAAGTGTAAAACGTACTTCCTGCTTCGGAGTTTTCTATACTCCTTTGAACCAGCCCCCCTTCTGGACACCTGTCCCTCATTCAACTCTAGAGAACTGGTTGCATTTCTCTACCTGCTTACTTCTCGGCTCTCTAAACTGACTTGGTTATTCTGAAATCCTTAACTCCTTGGGCCATGTTTTTTCTTCTTAAAAACTTTAAGAATATATATATACTATATAATAAATAATAAAACAGAACTAGTATGAATGATAATAAAAGCTAACATTTACCTAGTACTTACTATGTGTCATTATGCTAAGTGCTTCACATGCCTTATATAATTTAATGTTAATTGAAGTTACATGAAAAAAAGTATTCCATGGTCAAATAAGCTTGAGGAAATTATGGGTTTAAAAAATCTGGTTTAATAATGGCACCTTTAATATGTTAACACACATTTACAAGATGGTGACAACACAGTTAAGTGTAGTCTTATTATTTAACTACAGATTTCTTGTTACTCTCAAGAACACACTTACAAAACTCTCCTTAAATGTTACTAGTTTTTCATAAAAGCACTTGCAGCCTACCCTCCTCCCTGCATGAGGACCATGCCTTTTAAATTCTTCATCCTGATGACAATGCACTGAAAATACACTTAAGTACCACCACTCTTATATTTGGGGGCTTATGTTCTTTTCTGTATCTTCTATGCACATATACACTTACAAATGACGAAACCGTTCAATTTCTCTGACAGTTTGCTTTCTATCTTTTCATCCTTTTCCCACACTCTACCTGGATTTCTAAGGTTGAATTCTTTTTTACTTTTCTCTTAACAATATTTTTCCTAAAGAAGTCCTCCACAAGACTAAAAGATGCTCACCTATGCAACTAATTCCTGTATCTACAACTGCAAGCCTTGACCCTGGAGGCACACACACACACACACACCCTATAACCTGAAGGAAGAACCTGGTAAGCCTGCATTCCAGACTCCTCCAGTCTGGCTTCTCCTACTCACCCCAATGTCTACCTCATAGCAGCCTGGCCTCCTTCCTGTTTCTTTCTGACTCCGCTCAGCATGCTCCCTTTTCCTCCTTCCCAGCCAAATCCCACTCATTCTTGGAGGCCCAGTTCAAATGCCATCAACTTGACAATTCTCCCCAGATCTTTCCAATCCAATCTCTCCCCTGCTCTGAACTCAAATGTCAGATGGCCACGGACCACACCTTTGTGATAAATTTTGAACTGTTGTCTTTTAACTTCTCATGTGATTGCAAACTGTTTGTAAATATATGGAGGGTGGGGACTACGCCCTAACCTCTGTATCCCACAGCGCCTAGCACAGTGTGAAACAGGCACGAGATACTCAACCACCACCGAAAGAATGAGATATTAAAATCCAAGGTAGTCCAATGATACAACAGACACGAGAATAATATGTACATTCCTCTTTATTTAATACAACAAACACATAACACATACAAAAAGAAAAAACACTCATGTAAAAGGCCCTGTCACAAAGGATAGACAGGAAAACATCTACACTTAATCAAATAAGGCTCCTGCTTTAAAACAGGGGTTTGCTTAGCTACACCTGGAATATGAGCAAGGCTGTTACGAAAAAAAAAGAAAAAAAATCCCTGCACTGAAGGAGTATATCAATGGGGTCAATTTACTAAATTCACAGATCCACATTTAGGAATGTTCAAGTCCTCTCACATGTCCAAAATTCAACAGGATTTTATGAAATGTGATTTTTTTTTTTTTTTTTTTTTTGGTTAAAAAAATTTACCTGTCCTTCTTTCTTCTTAGAAAATAGTGACAAGAGCTCTTTAAAAACTACAGACCAGCAAACCACCCAAAGTTTGGAAAGCTTTACCATTAAAGTTCAAAAAGTGTGTAGAACTGAGAATTCAAAGGCAAGATGGCAGTGGGAAGAAGAATTTAACTTAGTCATTTCCTGGTCAATCACTAGGAAATAAAATGGAAACAGCTAGGCTCAGTGCAGGGTTCAGTAGCAGCAGTTTGTCCATATTCCTGCTCTCATTAGAGCCGGAAATTAAACAAGCACCAGTTCATCTCAAAAGAGCCTTATACAAACACACACACATACATACCCACACCCATCCACATGTCGTCACCACCCCCTTTTATTTAAATTTATTATTATTTTTTTTACTAAAATAATACAAAAAAGGGAGACAGGTATATTTACAAAAATCCATGGCTGGTACAGTACATAATTTTTAAGACACACTAAATGCTACAATCTTTCAGGTCCTGAGATTATTACAAATATCAACTCAAAGCTGTGTTCAGGTCCAGTTTTAAAGGAGGAAAAAAAAATCCCAAAATATTAAGTCACACACTTATTTAAAATACAGTATATCCCTTCAAGTTAGCAAAAACACACCTCCCTATAAACAAATGCAGTACAGTAACCAGGGCCTTTCACCCGAAGGAGCAACAATTACGTAGGCTCCTTCCTTCAAGACTCGTAAAACATGTTGGCATCTATATCAAGTGTGGAGGCGGCTAAAGTGAGAACATGATGTGTAACTGGAGGGAAGCTCCTCTACAGAGTGAACGTTCACTGTATAAATAAGTCCTGTTTTTCCTTCTGTTACCAAACAAAAGTCTTTCCTTTATGAAAATTCATACCGCAAGGGTTGGAAATATGTGCTTAACCCAGACTAAAGATCAGAATCCTTATTTCCAATCATTTATAGCAAATAGGCCTGCAGTCCCACAATAATTTTTACAACTGCAAATAAATTTTCTTGCTTGTAATAAAAGAGAAAACACTCATCACTTGGTTACCGTGGTAGACTTTGATCAACATGTTATTTGGGGCACAAAATTTTCACCAGCCAGAGATTTCCTTTCCTTTTCTTTTAAGCTTTACAATGTTCAGCGAGCAACAAACAAGGGCAAGCTCCAGATTTACATACTCTTCTTAAGAACAATTAGATATTTTTGATACATTCTATAATATAGTTTTTCAATGACAGCCAACAAAAGAACAGTACAAAGCTTGAATCCTTTCTCTGGAGGCTGGCCAGGAAATTACGTATAGGTTGGAAACCTACCTCTACTGGTGAAAGGGCCCCTTGCTTATCTGAAGGTCTCAGAAGGTATATGTAATTAATTATGTAAGCATAGCCAGGATTTTAAAAGTTGGCCAAACTTGGTCAACTTTCTGACTACCTATATAAAATAGTAATACATTTATCAACTGAGAATAACTTCTCTTTTAATGCCTCTGGCCAAAATTGGGGTAATTCTTGGTAATTTCACAGGTACAGGAAAGAAAACCCAATATGTGGGCACAGGGCACACTACCCCTGCAAACAGAAGAGAGAAGCAAAAAAAGGAGGGAAGTTTATGGCCGCAAGGACAGAAAATATAATATAGCTGAGATGTGACAAATAAAGGGCAGGTGGTCACACAGAAAAACATGCCACTTGGCTGGTCTTGGTTACTGCTGACTCCTAAATGTGCTTAGTGGGTAGATGGAGCTGTTAACTTCAAAAACAGAAGTATCTCCAAGTTATCTTAGGTAATAATCATCTTGTTTGTATTTCAACTAGGTTTCCATTAGTGCTTTATTACAAAATATTTTAAAACTAGATTAAAATAGAATTATATTATTATTGGCAAATGGGAGCAAATAATGTATAGAGAGTTTTCTGAGGAACATAAAATTGGTACTAAGGATTCACATGGCCTATCTGACTCAGACCTTTGCAAAGTAGGTTTATTCCAGGGGAAGTAATGAAAATAAGCAAGGCAGAGTATTATGTGAAATAAGAGCCCTAACAAAGGTCTGTGTCTCTTCTGAATAATCTTGAAAAGTATTGAGGAAGCCATGCAATGTAGCTACTACTACATTATATAGTAGAGAAATCTATTTTTAACACAGAGAAGAGAACAATAATTCAGGTCACCAGTGATGACTCTAAGTTCTAGACATATAGACCCCTTTGATTTTACTACTGAGATTTTTAGAAGTATTCTTGACCTGTTTGGGTAACAGTTCGGAAAAGTGTCCAAAATTTAAGTACTAACCCGATCTAAAATGTACATATGTAAGAAAGGCTGGAAAAAAGAAGTATTACAGTATGAGGAAATTAAATAAAGATCACAAATAGTTACTTTCAAGCAAATGGTACTTTGGGAGTATCTGAGAAAAATGTAATTTAATACTAAGTTATTCAAAGGCAGTCTGATTAAAATCTTACCAGTCCCTGTCTGAGTCTGTGCTGGGATGTAAACAGTCTCCTAGAAATGCCTACAGTCTTTACTTTTGAATTCAGTGGGAACACAGCATAGATGGCCAACGTGAGTGAGAAAAGGACGTGAAAGACAGTTTAACCTTTCCTCCCCTGACTCTTAGCAACTTATATTCTAGTGTAGCAATTGGTTGATGGAATGGTTAACTGAAGAGCTCAGACTAGAGGAAAGAAGAATGAAGACTAAAGAAAATGAAGAAATAGTAAGAATTTGACATTAATATTCAAAGCTACTTTTTAATTATAGTCTGACCATCTGTTTAGCTCCACAAACCTGAACACTGTGCCACAGAATCTAAAACTTTCTCAGAATTGAACACTGGGATGGTTTTATCTTAACAACCCAAAGACATGCCATGATTCTAACTACAGTTTGCACCAGTATCTGTACTTAGTTTTTTAATATAAAGTTCACATTTTAGGATAGATGAACACACAAAATATCTCTATTTTTATGTTTCCATTAATTTTCCCTAGAGGAACAAACACACATTCAACAAAACCCTTATGCCTTATTTCTTTGGGTAGAAGTCTTAATTAACATCTGTTATTTAAAGAATGGAAAAAAGAGAAAAAGTGTGGAAAATTTGTGTGTTTATCTGCATAGTTGATATTTAGAGGCTACTAACTAAGGCTTTATCTGGAAAAAGCAACAAAAAAACCAAAAAGTGACTTTTAAGGAAAAACATCCTATGCTAGAGATTAAATGGGCCTCAGCCAGTTCTGGGAATTAACCCAGAGGCTTTGTCTGCTTGGGCCTGGCGCTTTCTGCTGACTCACTTACACTGGATAATTTGTTCCTCATCCCCCTACATTCTCTTTCCTGACCCTGAATATGTGCTACAATTTAAATCTACATACACCCCCTAACAAATGTTGCTAAGCATTTGGCTCAGAGAGGTGGCATCCATTTTTTCCTGTTGTTGTTTCCAATGATAAAAGGAAAATTCTATGTATTACTGCTTAATATACCCAGTGGAGGGTAGGATAAGATGACCTTCCTTTCCTCTTTGGAGTTGAGCAAAACATGTTTCCCTCTACCCCCGCCCTCCCCACCCCCTCCCCAGCTATAGGAAAAGAATCCTGCCTCCCCCCTCTCCCATTTTCCTACCACCTGAGCAGTTGATGGCTCCAACTCTTTCACGGTTGAAGAAGCATAAATTACAAAGGTAGACTGGCTAAAAGTACACCCAGCTGACTGTATGTAGTGCTTGCCCCTTCAGTGCAAAGCTGGATAAACCTATAGTTACAGCAAGAGTACACAATCTCAATTTACAAGAAGGAGGAGACTCCCATTCATTCTTAGAAAGTTAAAAGTTTAGCTATCCCTCACTAAACAAGTAATATAAGGAAATCAGACTGAGAATATGGCAAAGTGAGGCAGATAAAATGTTTGGGATCATTAATCAACTCCAATAACCAATCGTCCAAGCTTTAGCTAGCTTCAGCTCCACAACCTTGGCAAAAATCACATGTGTAATAATACCATAAATGGCTAAAAAAAAATCTACTTATAATTGAGAAACTTAGTGTTATTTACCCCCTCCCCACTTATTAACCTGAAACTAAGCATTTTATCCAACCACAAATATAATATGTTTAAATAACAAATATGTATCTAAATTAGAATTCCAGTGATTTTTTTTTAAACTTAAAAATCATACGGTACTTTTTTATACCCATCATAGGGAAACATTTTTTAGCCTCTGCAGGAAAATGATAATACTTTTTTAATTATATAGGACATTTTAGAAAAACTCAAAATATTTTTGAAAAAGTCTCTGATATCCCTGGGAGGTAGGTGAATATTATTATACCCAATTTTCTAATGGGTAATCTGAGGCACAAAGGTTAAATGATATTCCCCCTAAACACAGTAATTCAAGAGTAACATGCCTGAACTGAGGCCACCTGATAACAGTCTTGCTATCAGGTAACACTACCAGGAGCCTCTGCTTTCTCCTTTTTGGCCACCAGTCTCCTCAGTTAAAATGTAGTTAAAAGGGGGCATTTATTAGATATATCTGTACTGGGCTTTGAGGATTGGTTCAATTTAGTCTCCCTTAACATGTCACATCTGTTTTCAACAAGAAACAGATGAATATTAGCTATCGAATATTATGTTATTTTGCTCAAGGGAGAAACATAAATAACCATTAAATCGTATTAAGCCAAATGTAATTATTTGGCAAATAAGAAAACTGAAGCTCTCTCAAGAATGCTATGGGTTATATGAGTGTTTTTCCTCAGAATCTGAAGTCTTTTCTACTTCTAAGTTTATTAACCTTTTGACAGATATGCAGCTATATGAATTCTTCAAAAATTATTTCCCAGAAGAAAACATGATGCATTTTTAATATTGACAAAGTTGCTAACTTCCTTCAAAACTCAGAAACAATACCATGGTTCTAACTCTAGCTCTCCCATGTCTTTAGTCTTGCCTGCCGTTGTGTACCTTATCAACTTGACCCAGAAAGACTCTAAGATTCTTGTTATTCCAATGCTTTCTCTAGTATTATGCACGCCAAGTTTGAAGGGCACAGAGTAGTGGATTACATCCAGGAATAGTCAATGAGTCCACTAAATTTATTTTACTTGTAATAACTGACTTATTTTATTTATATCTGTATCTATATCTATATATCTATATATATATCTATCTATATATATATAGTTATAGTTGTTGTTGCTGTTGACTTCTACAAACAGATATTCAAAGGGGGAAAATAGTATCTTGTGAAAAGACAATTTCCCAATCTACCCATTTGAATTGACTAAAAGCAATGGAATAAACAAGGCAGTTTTGCAAGCATTAATAGGGGAGTGCTCAGAAAGGATGCAGTGGTACAGCAGCTACTAGTTTTGTATATATATTACATATGTATACATATATATACAGATATATATATGTATGCATGTATGTATGTATCTTACACATATATCCATATTCATATAAGGAAAAGGAAGAATATTATAGCATGACATGATCTTGGCAAGTTTTGAGATTCTTCCTCCTGAATCCCCTGACGTATTAGCCTGTACTTTAGGATATCTGAGAACAGTTTCAAAAGAAGGGAAAAAAGAAAGAAAAAAAAGGCACTTAACAAAGACAAAGGCCTGAACTGAGTATGTTTTAGAGGAGTAATATAAGCCATTTTACCAGAGCTAAGAAACGATCTACAGAGTTAAACCTTTCCCCTTAAATTTTATAAAATAAAATTAACATGTTTGTAATCAGTCATTTACCTACTACTGCATTTTTCTTCCACATCACTATTACAAAAACAAAAGCCCCCTAAAAGCAAAAACAAAAACAAACAAACAAAAAAACAATCATACATGCACAAGAGAAAGTAAAAGTGCCCTTTTGAGAACATTAAGGTCAGCAGAAACTACAGTGCTGAAGCACGGGGCAAGTTCTCAAGTTTGGCCTTACAGATTACAGATTTCTCTCACTCTTCTAATTTAAAACAAGGCAAAACAAACATCAACGAACAAAAAAAGCAAACAAAAATTCAAAACCTAAATGATGATAAAAAGAATACAGGGACCAGTGTGCTTTTATGGTACACCCCTAAAATAAAGTATCCTAATTCTATACATGGGCCAAATTATATGACAAAACCTCCTAGAAGTAAAGAACTGTAAATTAGATTAAAGTTGACCATTACAGGCAAAGTTCATTTTACAAATGTAGCAGCAAATCTGATAGATAACTGGAGTTCTACGAGATGATCCCAAGGGACACAGCGTTCTCATAAGCAATGGCAGTTTGAATAACAGTAGAATTCCATTTCAGAAAATGTCTTGAACCAAGTAGAGGTGGAAAGGGGTGTGGTAGAGGGCAACGAGAGGAGAAAGATTAGAGGTGTCTGCCCTTTCCAAACCTGGGTAGTAAACAATTTAGTTAGATCTGCTTTGGGAAAAAAAAAATCCTGGGTTAAAAATCTTTTCAGATAAGTTGTTTTCAAACAGGTGTCAAACCCACAGCATTCAAACGTGTGTGTGCCCAGTTCTTCCTCCTACCTGGGTGATATGATAAACCCTATTCAGCTTCTCTGATATTAAAAAATGTAATTTGGGCTAACAGCATCCATCAAAGGGGTGGTAGGCATGAAAGAATGTACTAACACAATCCTCTGATTGCCTCAATCTCAAGATTTTGTGACTTCAGATTAACCTCACTTCTTTCCCCAAAACTTAATTTCTTCAGGCTGCTTTAAAATCATGATTTCTTTTACCCTCTGATCTCAGAAGCATATGAGAAAGAATTATAATCGACTTATAATTAAATTATTGCTTACATCTATTGTGGAGGCTCTGAAGGAGCTTGACACTTTGCTCTCAGTCTCCAACTGAGGCTCAGCTCTGCTATCTCTGGAGACAGCTCTGCTGACCATTCGTTATTGCTCGTGAATACTGAGGATTAACTTGTATGTACAGTAACAGCTTATACATCAGTGAAGGCAATTTAAAATACGAGACAGTTGAAAACAGCTTACTTTTCCTGAATCAAGAATCCCGCTGAATGGGACATCATTGTGTGCTGATTACTTTTACACTGGGATGTTGCTAATGCTCTTCAGAAATACACATTGCTCTATATCCTTTCCAAATTACTCACCATTTTAAAAAATAACGTAATTTGACTTTCAAGTGCAAAAATAGAATATGAGTCACAAGCCTCTGTGCTAAAAAATAACCGATTTGTATGTATGATTTTAGTAAGACAAACTGTAAAAATAGGTGACTGTACAGTATGGACACCATTTTCAATGTTATGGCCTAGAAAAGAAAGAGGTATTTACATGTAGTAACTCTTTGATCATACTTTTTAAGAAATATAAGGATGTTGGTTTCACTTGTACAACATAAAAGGGTAGTCTTGATTGGAGTGGATTAAGGTAGTGAAAATGTGGTGCAGTGACGCAGAATCAAGACCGAAGAGAAAAGAACAGAATCTCCACGTATGAGAACTCCTCAGAGCCAAGGGCCTTCAGTTATTTTTACCGGTTAGTTATAAACGATACTGGGGGAAGAACTGATAATCCTGTTCTTCTCTAATGAAGACAGAGTCATCAGGGATCTTCACATGGCGTGATTCAGAGTTGATGGATTAAAGAAATTAAAGTTGTTACTCCTCAACTGAAAGTCCTAATGAACTTATATATAGATAAATATATGTGTACAGATATACACATACAGATGAATACATGCACAACTATCCTCAGGAAGAGAGATTAATGTGCATTCTGACTTCTCTCCTGGTATGGGAAGTAAAACAAAGGCAGCTTCCCAAAGGAAAATTCCTAGAGATTAGCAAAGACTTCTTTTTTCTAAATTAAATAAAAGCAAGAGGTATGCTACACTGGAACAACTCAAGAACTGGGTAAGCGTCCCTAGTTAAAAAACCAAACAAACTTTAATCAAACATACTCAATTCAAGTCAAACCTATCGGCACCATCCCAATATCCTTCCAAAATATCCACCAGGGTTGATACAACATTCTTATTTGCTTTACCGGTAAACTAAATTCTTAGAGGCAAGTAATTATATCAATGATTCCTTTGAAATAATCCTTTCCTCTTACTGTAACAAGTTCTTAGAACTAAAGTTTTCAGTTATTAACTTTTTTTTTTTTTTTTGCTATAACCAAGCCAATGTGACTCTGAAGTCAAAATACAGGCTTACAGATCTAAGAGATCTGTGCTCATTTATTCACAGTCCTAAAGCTATTTGGAACTTCTGCTCATGAAAGGAAAAAAAGGGCCTGGTTAATACCCTTATCTGAGCAAACGTAACAGGATGATTTGTAATGAAAACATATGCAAGGAATCTTGCTACTACCAATCTGATGCTGGTTTTTTTAGGTTAGTCTGTCATTGTTAATGGATCAAGCTTACACTATTCTTGAGTACAGTTTGAAAACATTCAGAAGCCTAAATAGGAAGAAAAAAGAGAGACTAGAACAATGATGAGGTGAATAAAAACCCAAACAAAATGCATCCAAACATAACCATAAATTTCTCCCTTAACGTCCTTTGTTGACTATGCTATTTGCATGAGGAAGCTATAATAACGGAGTCTTATTATCTGCAGGTTTACTCACCTATCGATACTCTGAGTAAATATTAGTAAAGCTTTAAAATCCCAAATGCTCCAAATCAATTTCACTACACTGGATATAGGGAGTAAAAATACACTATGATTGTTATAAAAATAATCCCCTGTACACATAATGATCCTAATTTAATTCTTCCCTTTAAAATACCATCTTCAAAATTCCAAAAAAAATACATATATGCCATCTGAATGACCAATGAAGAAGCACTGTAATGCACACTTATACCTGTTTATATCAATAGTTAATAATCACCTGAAATACCACTAGCTAAAAGAACAGAAGGAGACGTTGTGAACCTGAGGTGATGTTGGGGGAAATTTACAGTTCATACTGGCAGGCCTGCAAAGGCTAAGTGGACCAAAGCCACAGCCCTATATCAAAGATCCCCATTTCTCAAGAGGAAAATGTGAACACAGTCACGTTTTAACATCAAGAATGGAAATAAGAATCAACCAGTCAATACCAGATGCACAAATCACCTGAAGAAGAGAGTTAAGTACCTGCTTCTGAACGGAAGATGTAATTGACCCTTTTACAAAAAGGGAACATCTAAGTTTTGTCTGTTCAGAGCAACGGGCTCAATTTTTTGACTTAAAAATGTAATATATATCACTGTGCTAAAATGACTTTCCTGAAGCATCTTTAGTCCACTGATTTACATAGGAGTTGCTACACACTGGAGAAGATTCAAGTTTGTTCAGGATTTTTGAGGGTACATGATTTATATTCAGCTACTGTCTGTATCAGACATAGGGTCATTAACTTTTTTTGTGGCAAATTTGCTGCACGGTCCACCCAGACGTGATCATTACTCCTGACAAACTGGCCTAATTTCAGATATATTGTCTTTTATTATGCAATTATGTCTACAAGCGTTCAGATCCAACCCCCAGGATGGATGGAGTTTACCCAAATCCTCAATTTCCTTCTTCCTCCCCCGGGAAAAATCCAATTTGTATTTCTGTGGGTTTGACAACTGAGTCTCTTTCAAGTCAGTTAATATGGTAACTTTGTCTTTCTTTAGAAAAGACCAAAAGGTCACTAACTTTGCACGAAAGCATTTCTTCCTTCTGCACCTGGCTTTACTCAAGTAATGTTTTCTTTTTCCTCCTCACCACAGTGCTTGGGACGAGAGAATGTAAACATCGACAGAACAGCAGCCCTATGACCACATGAGTACTTTTCCATCAGGTAGATTCCATCAGCCAGCCGAGTGTGTCATCTCCTTTGCTTGCTGGGAAGTCACTGAGATTTCCGTGGTAATTTAGTGTCCCCTTTACTTTGGCCTCCATCTGAGAAAAGAGATGTTTAATTGGTATGGGTCGGCACGTAATAAAAAATAAAAACAAAGCAACAAGAACAATTAACTTTTAATTTTCACGTGGATGATGAGATTGCTAAAAAGATAACCTTTCGTACCTTACATGTTATAGCATCATAGAGGTTGAGAACATAAAGGAGATAAAAACTCAACAAGAATGATCCTCTTACCTCAAATGACTATGGTTTAATTGGTTTTCAGTGTCCTAAAAATACTATTTCAACAAGTATTTATTATCTACCTCACTGTAAATTGTGTCAAATGCTGTGAGGATTATAAAGAAACATAAAAGACATAATCCGCCTCCTTCAAGGGACCTACCACATTTTTTGATTCCTTTAGAAGACAAGGTCAATTTCATTTTCTTGCAAGCGAGATTAAATTTCCTGCCATGACACAGCATTTAATAACTCTCAATTATTTATGTAAATGATTGGACCACACTGGTAGTGAAAACTCCAGCTGAGTCTTTGTTTTAGTCCTAACCTGGCAAAAGTTGTAAAAGGCAGGAAAGCTTGCTACTGGGAACAATGGTTTCTAGTTTTACATATGGCTATGTAACTTTTACTGGGAAAATGTTGATCACTCTACTTAAACTGGACACGAATAGGGCCCAGTGACCTCGAGAGACAATAGAATATAGAGAAAATCTCTAATAGATCATTCATTGCCTTAGCAAGGAAAATTAAGCCCCCACCAGGCCTGAGAGAAAAAGAGGGAGGCACAAAGGGCAGAAATTCACAGGTGTAAAGGAACAAATTATTGCATTCAATAACAATCTTAAGGCTGGAGGAGACCACAAAAGTCACAATGCTAAGTCCACTCGTGTGAAACCTAAATTACTCGGCTGAAACATAAGCAAAACAAAAAAACTGCCTCCACTGAAGAAAAGATGTATCAATGAAACAAGACAGTTATTTCAAAAACTGTATAAACAGAATATTATTAAAATGAACTTGGTGACAACATCTAAGGAATTGACTTTTCTATTTTATAATGAGGTATTATACCCTTGCATTTGTAGACAGAAATGATTTGACTTGAGGCATAATTAAATTCATAAAATGGCAGAGTGGGATTTTGCTCAAAGAAGCTTTGGTTAATTACCAAAATAAAATACTCATATTAACTGGACTGTGCAATTCTTTAGACCAGGGTTTGGCAACTATGGCCCGTGGGCCAAATATGGTCTGCCATCTCTTTTTATGAATAAAGTTTTATTGGAACCCAGCCACACTCATGCTACATATCGTCTATGACTGCTTTCCTACTGCAATGGCAGAGTGGAGTAGTTGTGATAGACTATGTGGCCTGCAAAGCCTAAATTATTTACTATTTGCAGCTTCATAGGAAAAGTTTACTGACCCCAGTCTTTAGACTAGATAAGGTCAGAAAATTAACATTAACTGAGCTCTTACTATGTACCAGGTACCATGCTAGAAGCTTTAAATAAATATTTTTGTTAAATTCTCATAAGAAGCCTATTAAAAACACCTTGTTGTCCCCAGTTTACAAGCAAGGGGAAGTGCAGGTCAAACAAGTTAGACTTGCTCAAAGCGGCAGTCCTAGAATTCAAAAATCCCAGCCTGATTCTCAAATTTAGTGTCTCATACTTTAAAATGTTTTTACAATGAAAAATTATAAACTTTTTAATTTCAATTACTTGGAAAATGCCGACAGTCTTATTTCCTTTCTCCCTCTGGAACAGTGGTGCTGGCCAGAAAACAAGATAATGTACGTACACCTGGAATATTGGGGTCATGTTGAACCACAAGAATCCCGGGTGTCTAATTCCTTGCAGGTTTCTACCGGTCTGCCCTCAAACATACAGCTCTAAGCCGGACTCATCCTACCAAGCAGTGGTCAATACCCAGGGCGGAACTACCTTAAAGGGTTACAGGGCAATTTTCCATAAGCATTTAAACCTAATCAAGAAGCCCAGGAAGATCAGGACTGTTGACACTTGTAACTACTTTGTGGTCCCCCATTTGCACGACTGTGGTTTTGTATTCATTCTCTCAAGGGGAGAGTCTGGGGCAGCTTACCACTTAGGTGTTTTAGAGGATTAATTACAACCTATTGCCTCAAGATTGCTCTAAAGCTCCCATTTCCACATTGTGGTCAACTGTAAACTTGTTCAACAATAATTTTAAATGCAGTGGCCAAAAAGAATAGTGAGGCCCCAGTCAACTTCCAAAGTTAAGAGAGCAGCCGAGCGGCCCAAAGATCCTGAAAATGGCCTTCAGAACAGTATCAGCGTTCTATGGGGGTCAACTGCTGGTGAGAGCAAGAATCTGGAGGCCAGTGTTGTGTCCAGTGTCCACTATCCAATTTCAGATTTCAGAGCGATCTAGTTGGGCTGCAAATATATAACGTGTACAGTTTAAAATCACGTTAATTTAATCACGGCTAAGAGGCAGAGAAGTTTAATAGTTAAGAATACAGGCCATGGAGTCAGACTTCCTGGGTTTGTATCTCAGATTAAACACTTACTACCCTATCATCTTGGGCAAGTTGCTTACCTCTGATTCAGTTTCCTGATCTGTAAAATGGGGATTGTTATCTCATTCACAGGTTTGTTGTAAGGATTAAATTAGCTAATACATGTAAGTAGTCACAAGACTGTCACTTAGTAAGCTTTCAATAAAGGTCAACTATGATTAATTACCGGACATGACTTTTGTACACTGTCGTATGAATCCTATTCTTTGTCATTATTTCCATATGACAAACACCTTCAAAAAGGCTCTCTACACATGTAATAAAAGATCTCCTTTACCTATTTCCTTTCTGTAAGGTGTTTGTTGCCAATAAGGATTCAGTCACATGAAAATTAGTTTTTCCAATCTTTGTCATTCCCTCACATGGTTTTCAGAAAAGACTTAAAATATGTATTTGTAAATTTGTATAAACAATAAAGAGAGGAAGAAACAGGTGGCTTTCTTACCGTTAAATGTTTGCTGTAAATGTGTAGGCAGAGGTGAGTGGGAAAGTGTTGCTGCATGCTGAGCTCCTGGCTGTAAACCCTTTAGTAAATCTGAGAGGAAAACAGACTTGTCAGTAATCTTCTTAAAACTAAGATTTGAGCCCTCTTAGATAAAAAATGAAAATAGTTTATCTAATGCAAGCACAGACCTTGACTTCTTAAACTAGAGCGCATACATTAAAACATATTTACATGTATAAATATAAATGTGTATGCAAATAACCCAGCAAATCGGACTCCCTCTTATAAATTTCATTAAGATAGAAATGTGGAATAGATAGTTCACTTAGAAACTATAAAAAAATTTCAGAGTCCAGCAATTTGACTTATTTTATATATATAGATGAAATAAACTGCATTTCTTTTTAAAACATTCTATAATTTTCACTGACTCCAACTGGACTACTCTCAGTTAGTATAAATTTGTGAAGTTTCCTGTTCTATCAAACTAGGTAGCCAAGTAAATAAAAGAGCCCCACTTACTCTGAGTTAGGCTATGGTGGAAAGCGGCTGAGGTAGATCCCGAGGTGGTTGTCACTCCAGCTGTGTCCGTTCCAAAGCCAAGTAGCTCCAAGGGAAACTGGAAGGGCATGGTCACTGGAACAAGGCCACCCAGCATCCCAAAAGGAGTCACATTTTGATTTGTTACAGACAAAGGTGATGTCATGAGAGTCAGAGGTGAGGCATTAGCCAATAATGATGCTCCTGCTGTGGACTGCAGAAACCAGGGGTCAAAATACATAAGAAGTCAAGTCTTTAACCTGAATTGATTTATTTTACTTAATATCCTCATGGACACGAGACTATGTCTTACATCTGCTCTAACAGAAACTTTGGGAGACGGAAATGAAGACTGAAGCATAAATTACATTTCAAAGAGTGACCAATGTTGGCTCTGGAAATACTTCTACTCAGCTCTTCATCGCCAGTTTAGATTTCTTAACTGTTACCGCAATGCCTATATTAGCACCCATTCGCTCTCTTAATCAACTCATTTCTAACCTTAGATTTCCATTTTTGCTCTTAGCCCCTAGATCTGACACTGGTAATTAATTCCATATAATTTCAATTTGGTCTCTGAAAATGCTCTGTAATTTCCGACATTCGCTCTCTTAATCAACTGATTTCTAACCTTAGATTTCCATTTTTGCTCTTAGCCCCTAGATCTGACACTGGTAATTAATTCCATATAATTTCAATTTGGTCTCTGAAAATGCTCTGTAATTTTACTGTTTGTCTTACTATCTTTTCCGACACAACCCCTGCAGCTGCTATTCTAGACTGTTACCCTCTCAGATCCCCCAACTTGATACCCTGTACTTTCATCGTAACAGCCATCCTGTGTCCTCCTCATCATTAGCCTTACCTGCCTCTTCCTCAGAAGCTGAACACCTGACCTATGCCATGAATCCCACCCACGCAGAACTTTCTGCGACAAATGTCAAGCACTGCACCTTTTCCGTATTCCCTCTGCCTTCGCAAATACAGAGTCCTCTTACATGGTTTTACAACCACGCTGTTATTCCTGGCTCTCCCCCAACCCCTAGCAAAAACCTGACTTATGTAGCTTCCTTTTATTATCAAACTTGCTGAATGACAGCCTCCTTTTTCCACATTATCTAGGCTCTCCTTAACCCCTGAAAGAGGTTTCCAATTCCACTACTTTTTTGAACTTAGACTCCTAAGGCAAAAGGTAAACTAGAGAGTGTTTTGACACTCCCCGACCTGGGCTTTGATGCCATGTTTATGTTTAGAAATATGCTAGCACTGATGAGCTTTCATTGACAAATTACTTAGATATACTCTATTAAGCTAATTTAATTCTTTGAACACTTTTCTATAAAGCAATTAAATAATTTTTTCCCATTTTGACTTTTTTTATGTGTACTTATCAAAAAAGATAATCAAAATTTCTCAGTATCAGACGTTATCTACTATAGTTTCTGCAATTTTGTAGCCTACTTTATCAACTCAAAATTTCTGCGGTAAAAAACTTTACATTTCTAAATTTGGTCAAGAAAACTGAATTCTCTGAATATTTGTTAATCAATAATAAGCATTAGCTATGGTCAGTTTTACTTTGTATGTTGATTATTTCTACCAGTAAATATTATTAATTAAGGGCTAACCATTTTATTTCTTAGTTAATGTATGAGAACAAGGTAGGTGATTTTCCCATGCAAGAATGCCACATTACATCATATATTTATACACTTAATGGTCCACACCATTGCTGAACAAAAAATATGAAGAACATCCTCCAAAAGCTTTCTATTCTGGTTTTTCCACTAGTTCTCCAATAGCCTTCCCTTATCTCCTTTATTTATCTCTCAGATTTATACCTATAGTTCTGACCTCTCATCTCAGTTTCAATCCTGTTTGGCTAACGGTTTAGTGAAGAATTCCGCTTGGATATCTAACACTCGCCAACTTGGCATGTCCAGAATTGAACTCATCATCTGCTACAATCACTTCCTTCTCGTATATGTTAAACGCTAGGATCAGTAGTTTCATTCTTTCCCACCACTCTGGCTTGAAACCTTAGTTTTTAAGCATCATGAAATGAAGAACAAGATGAGCTCGCAGTCAACATGATATCTTTTTTTTTTTTTTTTAATCGCAACTTCCTCCCACACTTAAGTACAAATCTTTATCACTTTACGCTTGGACTTGACTACTTTTCTTACTTGCCAGTCTTTCCCCTCTACTGTGCCCACCATGATATACAAAATGGGTGATTTAGGGAAGAATTACTAAGTTAGAAACAACAATGCTTCTGAAGCAAAAAAAGGATCCAGCATCAATTTAAGCATTAACAAGGGTTCTTTCTTCTTTTTAATCGTAATTCTATTTTAGTCTCAGGATAATATGGGGAACACACTCCAAGGCCATGTGCCCCAAGTGGAGCCCCCTTAGTGAGGAACATGAAACACTGCTAATGAGGAGAACTCTTCTATGCTTTTCTGGAGGAGGAGGCTAATGGAAGCATTAAAACTGACAGAAAATGCAAATTAGGGCAACTTCCACAATTAAGTAACATGTATTAGCAATAAAAAATGGCACCATGCCATAACCATCTAACATTCTGTACTTTTAAAAACCTTCCATAACCACTTTTGTTTATAAAGCTAAAGTGAAACACCAGATTATCTAAATGTTATATGGGCATTTATAAGTTTTTCTCTCGTAGAAGGTGGAGCTCTTTCAAAAGTGGGATATCCCACTGTTGATATCATTCGGAAGCACACCGGAGAAGCTGTCAACATGAAGTAGGCAAATAGTTCGGGATAATGCCCAATAATAAACAACATTTTCCATGACCTCCACATTTCATTCCTAGGGGAAAATATGAACGGGCACCTTGCTCTTCCTGTGGTGGGCATTACATTCTTCTTTTAACGACGTTTTTCCATTTTGGTGAGTACATCTGCCCCCCATTCTCTACAACACCCAAAGTGATCTTTTGAAACATAAATCAGACCATACCACTCCCCTCCAACAGCTTCCCGCTGAACAGAAGTAAAAGCCCAAGCCCTTACTGTAGCCCACAGGGTCCTCCATCACATGGTTCGGAGTTGATCTTTGATCTCCTCACCTCCCCATCCTTCCCTACTGTCTAGCCATGCAGGCCTGCACGTCGTCAGGCTCTTTCCTATCTCAGTATCTTCACATCTACCATCCCCCTCTTGCCTGGGCTGTTCGCTCTTCTCTCCAAACGGCTGGCTCCTGCTCATTCAATTCTCAGCTCTAATGTTGCCTCGTCAAAGAGGCCTTCTCCATCTCCCTTATCCATGTTAGTAGCAATCACACTTTATCATATTACTCTGTTTTATTTTATTTTTATAGCGCTTAAAGTACTTTTAAATACTTGTGTTTTGCTTATCTTCCTACCTAGAATATACGCCCCATGAGAGGAGGAATCTTGATTCACCCCATTTCCCCAGCACCTAGAAGAGTGCCTGGCACACATTAAACACTTAGTAAACATTTGCTTAGTGAATTATTTTGGGAATTATAGAGTGGCAAAGACAGGATTCACAGAAAATCAATAAGCTGAAGGGCAAGAAAGAACAGGAAAGCCTTGAGTGGAAAGTTAATAAAAAGCAGGTAGAGATAATAAATAATGTGAACCCAGAAAGACTTTAACTTTTGTTAACCTCAGGACCTGTCATTTTCACATCTGCAAACAGCTAAAGATGTCTTTCAGAAAGGAGTGGAATAGTTTATAGGCATAGATAGGAAATCTGTTTTTAGTGTTGGCCAGCTAGAAGGATAGGATCTAGAGGCCACAAGGTAGCTGATAAGACTTCAGTGAGATGCTATGTTAAAAAAAAAGAACCTTAGGTTGACCAAAAGTTAGAAATAACCTTATTCAATTACTGATCTTTTCCTCAGTCAAACCCATAAGAAAGACAAAAAGGATCCGACATGAAGGCAGGAACACCAAGGTCTCCAAATCATAAAGCCATTTCGGAGAGGAAGAAAACCAGGGAGGAAGTAGTTATATTTTAGAAACACAAATTTTGCCACGTAGTTTCCTTGCCAACAAACCAATTGGTAAACAACAAACCAAGTTGTTCTTCAGGGAAAAATGATCAAATATAGGAAGGTTTCCAGGAAAAAAAAAAAAAAAAAGAACTGATAGATTCTGGAGATGACAAAAGATAGAGGGAGATTTAACTTTAAATTCAAAGAAAACAAAGCAAGTGGAAAAAAAGCAATTTTTAACTACAGGAAAAAAGTCCAAAATTTATAATTGAAACCACAGTTAATGACACTTAGCTCAATAGAGACAATATTTTACATAGTCACAGATTTAACCAAAAGTTGTAATTTTAGTCTTTGAAGATAATGGGAAAGGTGTAAGTGAGCTAAAAGCCTTATTTATCACAATGAGAAGCTGAAAGATAATACTAAAATAAATAGTCTTCCATTCATTCTTATTTTTTAAAAAACAATTTTTAAAAAACACAAGAGAAACAGCTAAGAGAGTTAAAAGTAGCTGACACTAGGAGGAGGATCTGGGGCACGGAACTGCCATTTCAGTTATACTCCTCTCACATACTCCTGTGATCAAATTAAAGACTGATCTCAAAAACAGTCAACATTTTAATAAAGATAATAAAACAGGAATGTGGACTAACTCCTAGACCTTAGTTAAAACCGAAATTTTAACATACAATCCCTAATCGGTTTTTTTTTTCTTATTTCTGATAAAAGCAAAATCATACAGATAAAACATCTATTTATCCCAGATTTCAGTTAATGAAGTATCAGTTAATTGAATTTTGTTCTATATTAGAATTCTAGAATTCATTCATTCCTGAGCCTACTTTAGTAAAGGCAGAGTGATGATTTGGGTTTTAAGTGTATATTGAATACCAACACTTAGCTTGTACCGAATAGCAGAGAACCTCTACAAACACCAAGGGGAAACGTATTTCATTAGATGTTCCTATTCCACATAAATAAGAGGCAGTATAAAGTTAGAGCACTTTCTTAGACGACAGAATTTCAGAAATCAATAAAAGTCATATTTTCAAAGAATAACTGAGAATCTAAGAAATAACATCATAAAATGTTATATTTTTTTAAAGCTTATGAAACAGAATATTATGTAAAATCCACTTTCTTGAAGAGTCTAAAAAAGTTATCAGGAAAATATCAACACTGGTGGGACGATGGGTGGCTTTTATTTTCTTCTTTTCTGAATTTTACCTACTGCGAACATGGATTATGTTTCAGGGGAAGGGAAAAAAAAGTTAAAGAAACCTAATCAGTAAAGTGAAGGACAAATTTGAGAAAGCCTCAGAATACAAAGAAGTGGCAGATAGATGAAAACAATAACAGAGAAGATGATATGAAAGGCAGAGAGGTGGAATATATGAGTGATAAAGAGTTCTCAAAAAACCTAGGTGAATGGATCAGAAAACATAATCAGACCCATAACAGAATAAAATATTCTTGAGCTGAAAAAATGGGCAGGTCTGAGATTGAAAGATGTTACCATTTTTCTAGGTACACAATTAATGAAAACTAGATAAACATAGCCATTATCTGGGAACACTTGATTTTCAAGAAACAAGAGAAAATGTGATTAGCATTTAAGCAGAGAAAACACATTACTTATAAGGGAACAAAAAGTCAGAATTGCCTCATACTTTTTTATAACCTTAATTAGTAAGTAAGGGTCAGTGGAGCAGTATTTACAAAACTTGGAGTGAGACAAGTTAGTGACCCAAGAAGTCTTTATCAACTCAAGTGTGGCAGCACAGAAATTATCAGGTATGCAAGAGCTAAAGTAAAACAGCTTTCACATTAGCCTTCTTGAAAAGATTCCTTGAATTAGGTACTCCTGCTAAATGAGAGATAAATTTAAATTAAAATCTCACAAATGGGGAAAGTGTGGTATAAACGGATTACTGACACTAACTTGACAGAGAATTATACATGAATAACTGCAAAATTTGTGCAAAATAAAAATTTTATTCGAAAAGACAAATGGTTAGAGGAAAAAAATAATATGAATGTATAAATTTTATTAAATAAAAAATTATGAAAGTTGGCAGGAGAAAGGGGACTAGGATGGGGAAAAGAAGAGACATGTGAAGGTATGTTAAAATCATAAGTGACTATTTTGTTCTGGACTTTGATAAGGTACAGTTTTAAATATGCATTTTAGTTGTGTTTTTTAAAAATTCTGAAAGTAAGCATGTAATAAAAAAAAATCCACATCCCAACAAAAATTTCATTCCCAGGTGTCTCCATCACTGTGATGTCAACATCCATAAGTTACAAGTCATCATAAACAACTGATGATATTATAATAAAGTCATTAAATTGACTCACAAGAGAAATTACACCATCTTACACTTTATCACGTGAATGTATCTAACATACATACCTGCACACTGGCTGTTACCACTGACGACCCTGAGGCAGAGGATGGTCTATGTGGAGTAGACAACGGTTTGGTAGCACCCTGTGTTCCACTTCCTGTTCCCCCAGATAGACTAGTCCTACTAGCTCCGCTTGAGTTAAGGTTGCTACCTCTGCTGGCCGGTACATTCATTGCAATTCCACTCAAGCTATTCTTGCCGACAGTTCCAGTGGATGATGAGTTTGTTAGCTTTGGAGGGGCCTGAAGATTTTTTGTAGATGGAAGGCCTGAAGTGCGATTAGAGGGCAATAAATTCAAGGTGGGAGACTGTCTGCTGATGTTTATTCCACTGGGCTGTTTATGGACTGGGTTGTTACCGCTAGAGTGGCTACTCTGGGCCACTAGTGCATTCGGACTGGAAGGACTTGGGGATACAGTAGGTTTGGGAGTTGGGTTGGATTTAGAAATAAGTTTAGTTGATACTGAAGGCTTAGCTGACTGAGAGGGCTTGGGTGAGGCAGAAGGCTTAGGTGAGGGCAAGGGTTTAGGAGACGTGGCAGGTTTCGGAGATGCGGCAAGTTTTGGGGATGCAGCCATTGAGAAGGGAGATTTGAAACCCTGCGTGGGGATTTGTGACACCATCGCCTTGGCTAAATAGTTACTGGAGGTAGTGGTGCTAGGTACTGTCCTAGAAACCAGGGAGTGGGACCCTTGAGAACCATTTCCAGGTGGGGGAGCAGATAAGGGAAGGCGGTACATAAGTGGCTTATCTGAAGACTTAATAAGTGGGGATGAACAGGAAAGTTGGGGATTATTACTTAATTTCACCACTGGATTGGTCTGTGATTTACTAATAGTTGCTTGTAATGGAGACACATAGTTCTGTTGGACAGCTGAATGCTGGTGCACCTTTGTTACTTGTGTTAACGAAGAAGCATCTTGGGCCTCTGATGTTCCCAGAGCGTGAGAGGAGGCAGCAACTTGGGCTTGGGAAGAAGAGGAGACATGGGTCTGTGAAGAGGAAGCAGCATGAATCTGGCTTGACCTCTGTAGTCCTTGTTGAAGTAGCCTGGCTGGCAAAGGTTCTAAGGAAACTTTAGGGTTCTGAATTGAAGAACCAGCAATAAGGCCTGAAGAGATGCCAGTATGAGCTAAATCCTGGGGTTTCTTTGGTACTGGCCCTGTGTGGCCAGCAATAAGACTTGATGAATGTGCGGTCTGAGTAGAATCTAGTTTTTTGGGAGTAGCCAGTGGCAGTTTACTCATGATACTTGCTAATTTTTCCTCTCTCAGTCCTGGACGAGGTTTTGCAGTTGGCATACTTATCCTTGAGCCAGCTGGAAGGCCCTTGTTCCCGTTGTTGATAACAGCTAAAGCTTCAGAAACAAGATCCAGTGCAGGTGGATGAAAAGAAAGTTCTTCATCTAGTGAGTCATCAAGGCAGATCGTCTCCTGGGCTGGTGTAGAGCTAGAACTGGTGGAGGCCACAGCAGACGTGCTCGAGCTCGTTGAAGGGCCACCAACTGAAGCCACCAAGGATGCAGGAGTTTTCTGGTCCTTTTTTGGACTACACTCCTAGCATAAACAGCATTATGTTGGAAAAACAAAAACGATTAGTCAAAATTTACAAAGTATTAGATTTTAAAGGACAAAGGAATTCTCATAACTAAAATTCTACTAGAAATCTTTAGAGACTGTAAAAACCAAAATAATTTTCCAGAGGGTAGAGCTCCTAACTGAACTGTCCTCAAAAGCCAAAGTATCTGATGTATTGCACACAGCTGCCACATCTTAGTAAGCCATTCTAAGAAGGCTTAAAACCAAGCCAAAGGAACATTCATATACTAGGTCTATTACTAATGAAACCTCCTCTCCCCTCACCCACCTCTATCAGATCTTCAGATACTATTCCGAATCCATTTGTTCAGAGACTATTCTCTTTTTATCCTCCTTATACCTAGGAGAACTTCTGCCTTTATCTTTTTTATTTGTATTTTTTTAACCTTTTGGCCGCACCGTGCAGCATGCAGGATCTTAGTTCCCCAACCAGGGATTGATCCCGAGCCCCCTGCAGTGGAAGTGCAGAGTCTTAACTGCTGGACCGCCAGGGAAGTCCCTCTGCCTTTATCTTAAGATTCTACCCAGGGACTTCCCTGGTGACGCAGTGGTTAGGAATCCGCCTGCCAATGCACGGGACATGCATTTGAGCCCTGGTCTGGAAGGATCCCACATGCCAGGGAGCAACTAAGTCCGTGAGCCACAACTCCTGAGCCTGCGCTCTAGAGCCCACGAGCCACAACTACTGAGCCCGTGTGCCACAGCTACTGAAGCCCGCACGCCTAGAGCCCATGCTCCGCAACAAGAGAAGCCACCGCAGTGAGAAGCCCGCACACCGCAACAAAGAGTAGCCCCCGCTCGCCGCAACTAGAGAAAGCCCGCGCACAGCATAAAAGACCCAACGCAGCCAAAAATTAAAAAAATAAATAATAAAAATTAATTAATTATATAAAAAAAAGATTCTACCCATCTCGTATAGTATGGTTTACTACGATACTGGCCCTCACTCTCTGCTTCCTTGCATTTCGGCCTCTTTGTATGCCTGTCCTACAGCTACCCATAGGCAGTACATAGAGAAACTGGTACATCAAACTGGCAGAAGATTCAATTCAAGCACACTTAAATTACCTTTTCTATTCATTATGGTAGAAGTCATTTGTAATTTATTCCACATATATTCACTATGAGCAAGGCACTATGCTAAGAAAGCAAGAGTATTAGGAATTAAAACTTGGAATACCTAAGAGAGAATATTTTCTGTTTTTTCAAAAAAAATTAACTTTCTTAAAATTCAAGGAAGAGATACGAGAATTAGGGCACAGTTTAAAATACTCAAAGAGCAAAAGAATTTAAAAAGTATCTTTCTCTTAAGAAAAATATAAAGTACATGACTCATTTTATATTTAAGATTAAGAAGAAATAAAACTACATAAAAATCTTTTCAAAGTTTCTTCAATTAGTTTCTTAAAAACAGACAAATCCAAATAAACCCAAACCCTTATATTATACATTAATTTACGCCATGACAGCACTTATTCTAACTACAGTGGAGAAAGCATGGAGAGAAAGGGTCTTTACCATCTACTTTCTAAGGTATTACAGTAAATAAGAATAATAAATTCTTATTTCTGTTAAGAATGCCACTATACTCTTTCTTAGCAATTTCTCTAAACTTCTATTCTAAAAAGCCGTGATTGAAAACCTCAATACCTTTTAGAAGTCTGTAGCGTAACTACATTAAGGTCAAAATTGTCTGCTAAGATGAACAGGCAATGCAGATGAGACATGATTGCACTGACATGCCATCCAATTACATAATTAGTGAAAACTGCATTACTATAAAAAGTACAGAAACTGAGAGTGGGGGAGTGTGTCAAAGTAATATTGGGAGTGTTACCAGTATAAGATTGCCATTTTAAGTAACTTTCTTTAATTTTTCTTTAATTAATATTTTTTTCTTTACAAAAATAACATTAAATCCAGCCAAGAGAGTACTGTGTAGATTTATATTGGTAAATTGTTCAGGATATATATTTGAGCCGAAAAAGCAGGTTATTCCATTTATATAAAATGTTAATTCAATCGGGATAAATGAATGACTGGATGGACAGATGGATAGATGGATAGATGGATGGATGAATGGATGAATGGGTGGAAGGAAAGAAGGAGGGGAGGCAGGGACAGAGAGCCAGAAGAAGGGAGGGCAGATGTGTACCAGAAAGTTAGTAGCTTTTTCTTCTGTGTGAGCAGAAATTTCTGGATACTTTTACTTTCCTCCTTCTTACTTTTCTGTATTGTTTGCATTTTCTCCTGTAAGCATTTCCTTATATTACCTTTATAACTGAAATAGGTATTTAAGGGTCAGCAGGGCAGGAAAAAGCCATATCCGCAATACAGTTTTTCCATTTGGGGAAAAGGAAAGGGTAATTTAATCACAAAGAAAGGAACAAAACAGATAATTCCCCTGTACCATCCCAGCACACCCATTATTAGAATTCTGGTAAATTAATCATATGTTTAAATATATGTATCAAAATTTAACCAACGCTTTATGGTGGGTATTAGGAGTTTAAAAATAAAGTCAAATGTCAAAACAAAGCATGAACTCAATAGATTTAATGAAATACTGGCTCCATATTATTTGGATTAGAAGACAAAGCAGGTTAACTAAGAAAAAGAAGACTATTTAATCTGTATTCAAAGAGCCTCTAATACAATAAATTAAGAAGACCATGGAGTAGCAAATATTGACCTTCTGGCCCTAACCTCACAAGCAAAGAAACTCTATTCAAAGAGATGAAGGCTATGGGAAAAGTCTAAAACCTACAAGTTATGGGCTTTCATTACAATTTTAATTTCAAATGATTATAGTTTTCACTTCTAGAGGTTATACTTGGTTCAACTCTGCTTTGTCTACTTTGATTGGATATTTTTTGTTCCCCCTTCTACTTTTTTAAATATTAAAAAGCTTAAGTTACTTTATGTTCTAAATCTAATAAATCCATTCCTTGCCCTTCTTAGGGATCTAATTCTGTTGGCTGTTTCTGCTGATTCACTCATAGTAACTTACTTCCTCACGTATTCTGTATTTTCAGATTGTAAACTCATGTTTGACACAGTATATATGTGATAAGCCTTTGAGGCCTGGGATGAAGGTACATTATTAAAGAGTGAATGTGATTTGCCATTGCCCTGGGTTAATACTAATCTACCAACCTTAAGTTATTTTCTTAGCCTGAGGTTTTCCCAGATCTTGCAGGTTGTGTAAATTAAACTCCTAATCCAGAGAAAAATTTCAGGGAGGACTTTCTTCCCCTAATCCAGAACCCAGGCCAAGATACACAAATTTCTTAGTCTTTCCACTGGTGAATGGATTTCTTTTCTAGTTCTTTCTTTTACTAAAAATGTTATCCTTTGAGAGTCCCAGGTTTATGGAGAGTTTCATTCCAATTCCCAACCTATTTAAGTCTAAGCAAATCTTATCTGCTGTGCTCTGAGAAGGTGATGGAAATCAGCAAATGCACCTAAGGGCAACTAAAGTTTCAGTGACAGATTAACACTCTGGCAGCTTCTTCTTTGTTTTGAGCCTTAGGAATTTCTCTTATATATTTATATTTGCAATCTCAGCGATGCTTCTGAGAGATATTTGTCATATTTTATCCAACATTTCTAAGTAGTAATAAGCCTTACAATTTAACTAATGTATATAAATTTCCCACTGCCACAAAGTCATCTCTTCTCCCAAATACAATGGTTCTAGGATTTTTACAATGTTTGAAAACACCCATCTTAAGAGTATGGTACCTAAAATATATGTGAAATGCCATATAACCTTTTCATCCTAAGAATGTATTTCAACAGTCACCAATTATCACTAATTAAAGATTTGGTTCAACACTTACCTTCACTTTGGGTTTAGGTGCAGGAATCACCTTTTTCTTCGCCCTAAGAGAAAAGATTAAAAAGGACGCCATTTCAGGAGCAGTTAAGTCATTCATTAGGAAATTGTAACACATAATCTTGTAATTATATGGGTAAGTAATTTCTCCCATTTGGGAAGTTCTCTGAAGGAACTGTATATAAGCTATATAAGTGCTCAGTTTATATGTGACTATACAGCAACATGTTCCCCAGTTTCAATTCACTAGAATAAAGGCCAAACCATTAGTAAAATGTGAAATGTGATGATAAAGTTTTTTAAAAAATTAAATGTAAATACTCAAAAAAAAAAAATTAAAATAATTCAAAACAGGCTAACAAAGCTGCCTAAGGAGGCTTATTTCAAAGAATTGGTAAGAATTTGTAATTATTTATAGAATAAGAGCTTCAAGGAACTTTAAGCTCAAATTAAACCATGCTAAGAGGTTGTAAATGAGATACTGTTTAAAAAACAAAACAAAAAATCCTCAAGTTTTTAAAGAAAATTATTTTTAACATAATAATTTAGATAAAAAATTTCAAAATGACAGAAAAAAGGCAATAAAAAATACCATGGATCCTTGGAAACTTTGGGAACCAGTGTGGAAAATGTTTGAAGATTAAAAAAGGGTTGAAAAGCTAAAATACCTCACATGTCTGAATATTTCGACTTCACTAAGTTAAAATGCCATCAATTAAATTAACAAGTATCTTGATTAAAATTTTACTGCCAATCTACAACTTCGTTAAGGCAACAGTAATATTCATGACTTTCAGGCCCGTATTATCACACAGATTCCTACTTTCTGATATAAAACGAAACACAAAGTTAGCCATAATAATGAGGCTACTAAAAAAGAAAAAAATAAAAACTGAGGTAAAGGATCTATGTAAACACTTGCTTTAGAATTAAAGGAATGAATTATTTATTTATACTTGAATTGTAACGTGATTTTAGAACTATAGGGAAATTAAAGGCCTGAAATATTATTGACACAAATACATATAAAGGCATAAAAAATATACATACCCCCCACCCTGGGATATCTAAACCACCTGCAACAAAGTAAACCTATAATGTATGAAACCAAACTACTCCAAATTTATACCCAAAACAATAAAACTAGCAAGATCTGAAAACCATACCAACTCAATACATCTCTGATGGTATACTAACAAAGTGTCCTTCCTAAAAGCTGTAAAAAATTCCACCTACTATAACTGTATACAAGGAGAGGGGGAATTTTGTCACATTACCCAGATGTTAACCAGATCTCTTAGTGGAATACTGAACTACAGTGCTCAGTAAATTCTCAGTGACTTGCTAATTTTATATTTTATTAACCCTTAATACTACACTTCTACGCAATAGAGAAGTAGCCTTAAGTTGTAAGTGAAAATAAAATTCTTGTCAAATTAACCAGTATTCACCGAAAAATGTAACCACAGAAAAAACTTGCCTTTTCACTAGAGACCCTTCTTTAGTAATTATCAATACATCACTAATGAAAGATTCAGTTTTAGACAGAGGGAAGGACATGAAGAGCATGTTAATTTTGTGGAATAAAACACTGCAAGGCAAGGCTAGGTAGGATATACACAGAACTGTCTTGGAAAGCATGAGGCTAACAGATTACCTTTGTAGATGGTCATTAAGAGGGAAAGAAAAAGTATACAAAACAACTGGAGGGCAGATGGTCCAGGAACAAAGGAAACCACCAGAGCCTTCCTGTTTACATGGCTTCTCACTACCAGATCTCAGGCCAATATGTTACATTATGGATTCAAGTTTTTAGAGACTAGCCTGAGAAGTTCTTTAATAGATAAATGTGTCCTGAGGTCTACAGAGTCAACAGTTTAAACGATTTTTAAAAACAAAAAAGCAGTGGTAAGACAGAGATTGTATAAATGTATGTTTAAGTTCTATTTTACCTAGCATTTAATAAATGATATTTTTGTTTACTAAATATCATAATGTGAATAAATATAATTGAAGAAATCTGGAGTCTGCATTTACTCACGGAGCAGAAGTAAGATGATTATGTACACTCCGACTTTCCTTAAAAAGCATTCTGGAAAAATTAAAAGGACACAATTATTTTTCTGCAGCAGATAATAACATGATAATCACTTTGTTATTTTAATCGTTTAATATTCAATAGGCTACTACTTGCTTTTTTTTTACCAAGTAAAGACTTATAATGGTACAGTAAATTCAATAACCTATTTTATGGGAAATGTTATATTACCTCTTTATTTAAATCTTTTAACAGATTTCTGTTGATTTAAGATGAATACTTTAGGATGACAGGTTGAGACAGCCAAGTCTATTAATTTTAACATTCTTTACTTAACTCTTTAAACTGGGCTACACTTAGTTTTAGAGATACCACTCTACATTGACTATTTTCAATAGCACTAAGGCTGTGCCTCTTTTTCTACACTCTAAATCTTGTACTCAGTTACTGATCTTCATGATACCCATACAAAGTTCCCCTTCCAAAGTTCAAAACCTTCTTCCCCCCTCCCCTTTTCTCTTATTAGGAAATTCACGTGCAAAAAAGAAAAAGTGGTCGGTAAAAAAAAAAAAAAATCACCTTTATGTGTATCTCTATGTCCATGTGACTAATTGTTTTGTTTTTTAAGTGAGTGAAGCTTTCAAAGCAGACATCATCTGAGATGACTGTAAAGAATGTTAAACACACTAGGTTCTTAGGAAAATGAATGCCATACGTGTGTATATATGTCTTTAATAACAGCAATAAAAAAGTAAAATAAAATCTAGGATGTCATATTTCTTACCTTGCCTGCATCCAGCCCTTAGGCCACAATGGTTTCACCTCTGTCTCCATAAAGGATTTAAGATAATCCTCAGCAGACTGGCTTTTATTTGGCTCTAACTCATAGCATCCCAATTTGATCTCAACAAGGTTACATAACAAAGTTCTAAACAGATTAAAAATATATATTTATATATAAATCTGACTGCAAAATTGTAGAAAATTAAGCTTGAAACAGATTTTTTAAAAGCACACAAATCTGACAGCAATAATAAAGAATATTATCTGAAGAATTCAGAAGATGACATGAAGATAAATAATTTCTAACATATATCATTCAGTGTACTATAGCCAAATTCCCAATATGAGATAATTTCCTTTGATACCTTTAATCCAGGCACCAAAGATTAAAAGGGATAGTCCTACAACTAAACCCTCCACTTGGAGTACAGAAATACTGGTAAGAAAGATGACTGGTTATATAAATATATTTAGTACTTCACCTCTGAAACCAGTATGACTTACTCAATAATAAGATTAGCTTATAAAAAGTACTATATGTAAATAGAAGTGATAGAACTCTAAGGATATTAGAACCAAATTAATCTTCTCTTGATTAATTTTTCCTACACACTAACTTCTGGTTGCTTCTATCTAGTTTTCCATTTACTATCGATTCTTTTTATGAGAAACCTGACTTCTGCATCATCTATTTGGTTAAAAGTGAAGGTTTTGGTTAAATCTTACCTAATGGTGTCATCCCAGTGGAATTTCTTCCTTGGTCCTATGACACGTTTCCCTGGTTTCTCATCATCATCTTCCTCAGATCCATTTTTTTCTCGTTCTTCATCTGTTTGAAACCTAAAAGTGAAAACCATTTTATGAAGCAAAGTTTCAACCCAACACTGCCTATAATATGTTCCTTAGATACTTGTTGAATTGCTTAATTGAATGTTAACTCAAAAGCCAGGGTAAATGAGGAGTCTGCCTTTCCACATAATACTCTGAGTTTGAAGTGCATTATAAAGCGCTCTGGTAAATAAGGTCTTCAGACTCTAATATAAAGGCATGAACACTTATCTTTTGTATCCAACTTCAACCAGTCCAGTAGGTCAACATGTGAAATGTCTGACCAGTGTCAGCTCTAGCTTTGATCACATCCATACACTAAATCAAAAGACCTTTTGCCTTCCACACCAAAGCAGCTGAGTGGTAAGTCACTTGCCATTTAGAAAATATATTCAATTATACCACTTCAGTGGTTTATGTGGATTTCTACTGGGTGATGAAGTCCACTTGAGACCAATCCCTAACAGCTACAAGTATTTCTCAAATGCAAAAGCCAGTCCAAATAGAAGAGGTACGTACTTGGCACACTTAGCTTGATTACGAGCCTGGCAGTCCTCCTGGTATTTAAATAGCTGTTCAGGCATGACATTGCTAACAGCCAGTTTCAGTTTTTGCAGAGGTTCTCTTAAACGATCATCCTGAGGGAAAAAAAACACTGAAAGTTTTTTCAAACATATTTACAAAACTTATTTTGCAAGCAGATCCTCAAAAGATGAAATTTGGGTTTTAGATATTGATCACACATTTCAAATGTTAGCATATTCAAATACGGACATTTCTTCTAAAATGCTGACTTTTCATAATGCACACTGTAAATAAAATTAGGATAACCCTACTTCCCAGACGGCCAAGCAGAGTCCCAGTTTTTGCCTGTTGCCTCAGCATAATTATTAATAGTGCTCAATTACACTCTTAAAAATACTCCAGTAAATTATATGGACACTTTAACTGTAATAAAATGATTAAATAGAGAACAAAATCTACATCGTGCAGACTACTACCAGTTAATCCCCATTATGATGGGGAACTAGTACCACAAGAAGAGATACTGCTTTGGAGGACTGGACTGCACAATTTGGTTTGGTGACTACCAACAGAGTGTTGGCATCCTGTTTTCTTGTTTATTGTTAGTAATTGTGACTTAAGTTGTAAGCAAAAATGCAAGGTCAAGGCCAAAGTGAAAGAGGAAAATGGGAGACTCTTATTCATGTCGGTTCAGGGCAAAAAGAAAAGTAGGTTTGTATCTGACAGCTTTAATCAATCAATTTATTAATTTCATCTTGCAAGTAACAAAATATATATGTAGCTATTTAGAACATACTCTTATTACTGTCATAGGTGCAGAAATATTAGACTTCGCTTTTCTTACTGACACAACTGTGTTTAAAATGTGATTTTTGGTAAGGAGAAGATTTTTAGGAATGCAATTATCATTTTATGGCAGGTATGTTTTACAAATTAAAACATTTTATTTTATTAATAACATTAATTTTATTAATAAAAACAAAATACAAATATTACTAACAAGCATTTTACTTATTTCATGCATACCAATTAATAAATATTATTGCACATATGACAGTGTCTGCTATAAAATCCCATTTTAAAAAATGGAAGATCCAGTATCATGGTTTCTGGGTGATCTCATCTTAAGAATTACATAGCTGAGACTATCTGCCTGGGAACAATCCAAATATACATCAACAGTAAAATGAATAACTGAGATATATTCATACAACGGAACACTGTACACACAGCAGTAAAAATGGAGTTCCCCTACATGTAAAGACAGATAAATCTGAGATGCATAATGGTGACTGTAAAAAAGCAAGCTGCATAAGAAAACAGACACTATTACTCCATTTAAATGAAGCTCAAAAACATGTCAAACCAAACAATATAATGTTTAGGGATACAAAGGTACATGATTATACCATATAAAGAAAAGCAAGGGTTAGATAAATGTCTTTCTTCCATAGCCAACATTCCATAGTCAATGTCCAGGCATAGGCACAAAATCTGAGACCTCAAATAAATTTCATTTGTTCATTAACCTGCTTTGAATTGAGAAAGAACTACAGTTTCTCAATTCAAAAGGACTATTTTATTAATAGAAGTATAGCGCCTATAACAAAGAATTCTATGCCTGTCAGATCACAGCCACTGCGGAGATCCAGAGCACCGCACTCAGTCCCCTATTTGCACCATGCTGTGCTTTGTGACTCCAACCCCCCGACCAGAAAAGTTCAGACTGACTCAAAATAATACAACCAGAGTTTTCACCCCAAGAATATGGATTGGGATGAAAAATCTGCAGTCAATCTCTGTGTGTAGCTTTTCTGTAATATAAAACCTTGGAAATAAAGAAAACTTATCTGCAGATGCACATAAAAGGATAAAAGTGAGATAAGGTGAGAGAGGTAAAGAGAAACAGAGTTAATTCAGATTATCAGTTCCCATTCCTTCCTGGTTGCATTCTTACCCTTAATTCCAGGAAATACCTTTATTCATAGAAAAGAAGTGTTCTTTTTTTTATCTTAAACTGCATCCAAGTTATTTTTTTCTATAACTTGCAAGTTGTAAATATTTTAAAAATACATAGTCAAACAAATCATTAAACGAAGAGTAATCAGGACAGTGAAGGTACTGAAGCCCATTTTATATGAAGTAAAGAAGGGGACATAATTTGTGAATAAACGCAAAAGGAGAATTAGGACCAATGGGATGGAAAGCACTTGGATTTGGCTCAACATATGCAAGAACTTCCTGATACTGTAATGAAATAAGTTTCTGATCACTGGAAGCATGCAAACTTGCACAATTACTTAGAGGCATTGTAGTCGAGAAGAATCTAGCAAAACATGGATGCTTACACTAGATAATCTTTAAGCAATCTTAAGTTTACGTGCAACCCTGTGATTCTTTCCATTGGTCTTCATGTCAGTGTGAGCGTATCTGTATAGGTCCATTTCAGGAATAAGAAAATTGAATTATACGTATGTCAGATTATTTGTTGAGGGCAAAGTTGTGTCAGTTGTGGAACTGAGGTTAATTTACCTAGTCCAAGAAGCATTCGAAAACATTATGTCTCATCTAAACCTCTCAACTGATGAAAAGCAATTTTTTCCCGGGGGATCCAACATGCTATGGTTACTAAAGAACATCCTATGGTTACTAAATGTGTACAATACAACTATAAAGCAATTAGTATGCAAAAGTAGCAAACAGAAATCAGTCTCCTTTCAGGTTATAAAACCCCAGATGCAGGTATTATTGTCCCTCCTCTTACCTGGACATTGAGATGTAACTTCTTTAGACGTTTTACCAGTGTTTCTTTATTGCATGGCACAAAAGCTTCAAGGTGGGAGTAGACACCGCTACGAATGACAGGGCCTAGTTCCTGCAGCTGTAACTCAATGCTGACCAAAAACAACAACAAATAAGTAGTACAGAATTTCTTTTAGGTAGTAACAAACAAGCAAGGAGGCAGAGGCAGTGATTCTTTTCTCCTTTTACCTTTCCATGATTTCCTAGACAGTATTTTTCAAGGAAAAAAAAAAAAACCCCATAAATTGTAATGCTATAAAAAATTTCAATGAATCTAGTTTAAGAGTAGAATTTACAACCCCAAACAAGATGGCAAATAATTTTTTTTGCTTTCTTCTTTTTTTTTTTATTGAGGTATACTTAATTTACAATACTGTGTTAGTTTCACATATACAGGAAAGTGATTCAGTTATATATATATAAATACTTTTTCAGATTCTTTTCCATTATAGGTTATTATGAGATATTTAATATAGTCCCCTGTGCTATACAGTAGGTCCTTGTTGTTTATCTATTTTATATATAGTAGTGTGTATCCTAAACTCCTGGGAATTCCCTGGTGGTCCAGTGGTTAGGACTCCACGCTTCCACTGCAGGCGGCATGGGTTCGATCCTTGGTCGGGGAACTAAGATCCCGCAAGCTGCACGATGCAGCCAAAAAAAAACCCCAAAAAACCTAAACTCCTAATTTATTCCCCACCCCGCCCAAATAATTTTTTGATGACAGGGGCAAAGTCTACATTTTTGGGTAAAGCACAGGAACTCCATCATTAACCAAAAGCTCACTTCCTCAAAGAGACATCATACTTCCCCTCACCACCCTGCAACTGCTATACTAGAGTCACAGTTTCAATGAATTCTTAGAGTATTTTTTCCTTAAAGGTGTTGGAAAAAATTACAGATTCAGAAGAGGTAAAGCCCTCCTGGCTACACACACAGACTGTTTTATCCTTCTTTTGTTTTCCTTATTGTGCCTCCACTGAACTAGATATTTAATAGTTTGTTCAATTTATTCCAGTTCTCCAGTTCCTGCTAAAAGGGTATTTAACCAAACAGTTACTTCAAAAAAAAAAAGGAAGAGTTTGTAATAGCCACCATATTCTCAGCAGGACAAGCCTACTGATAAACAATTGAGGTTTCTTCCAGATGGAAGACAGTATATCTGGCAGTTGCTACTGTAGAAAGATGAGAACAGATGTTAATTTGAAGGTCAAGACCAAACTGTGGCCCTTGGCAACAAACTATGGCCAAATCATCATGTTTTACTATAGAAGAAGGTGCAAACAGATGTAAATATTTTCACAAATATAAGGTGCATCCAAAGATTCAATTAACAGCTTTTGGGGAAGGAAAGAAACCCGCCAGATCAAATGTATCCAACACTTAAAATATACACTGCAATTTCAGAAACAATGAAATGTGGAAAACTATACTCCTTAGAATTGACAGTTGAAAATTCTTGGTATTAGAGAAGCCAAATACAACAAAAGAATAAATAAAAAGAAGTTTAAGCCCTATTAGAGCCAGAGGGTCAAATCAGAGGTTCATATGAAAGGCAATCACTATGGTCATGAGTTCTGTGTACAAACACTTGGTTAAATATTGTGGTTAGATCTTTATTAAAAGTCGAGACTCTGGGTAGGAGGCATTCTAGGCTTGCCCCATTATAAAAGCTTAGTTAAAGCTGAAAATAAAATAGAAACTCCAAGTAGTAAGAGATTCCAAGTAAGAAGAGACTGGCTCAATGACCTACTTATAAAAATTAGTAGTTTCCAAACAGGGGTTAACTCAGAAACAGGAAGTGCTGACTCCCTGCTCCTAAGCCCATAATATTAGGTAAAAATTAGAGAAATGTATTAACCATAGAGGTTACTGACTGTATTGGTCTATCCCAAATATATACAAATTCATGTCTGAGAGCAGTTTAAGTACACATCCCTCACACATATACTTTAATATTTTTTTTCCCACTAAGAATTCAAATGTTGTAGTATATGGGGACAATAAAATATACCTGAATAAATTCATGGGAATTACTACCCCAAATAATCATGTCTCATATGCCCTTAGACAATCAACTCAGTCCAGAAAAATAAGGGATGTCTATTCAGGAAAGTGGAAAAAGAAGACAAGGGGGCATAAGAAAGTCACTAAAAGGGAAAAAATTCAACTCTGAACACTAGGGCTTGTAGAATTAGAGGCACACTCTCAGTGAAATAAAAAGCAGATGGGCTCCAAGAAAACTAGAAGATTCATTTTAAGACAGACATGGCAGGAATTAACAGAGATGCTTCTTTGAGATGTTATATCCCAAGGATGATTTTTTGATTCTCTCAGGAGAGAAAGAGTTGTCCCCTTACAGAAGAGTAAAATAAAAAAGGACTGTCTCAGTCACAGGAAAAAGACCTGATCTAGAAAACTTAGGGCTCTTAGGTGAAAAAAAAAAGGAGCTAGTCAGATCCCAGATTTTGGAATCTGGGACAGCTCTGATGAGTAATGGTTACACTGTTTATTGAATCTAAGGTTTAAAAGGGAGCTAGGTAAAAGGAGGTGGAACAGACAGGAAGCACCTGCAGGCAGACAGAATCAATCTGAAAACCCCTGGCTAAAATAAAGAATAGGAACAAGAAATTCCTCTGTCTCCATGCTACTAGCATACTAGGTTATGTGTTTTATGAGTCCATGGGGACCAAAATGATTTTTTAAGTACTTCAGGAGAATGAGAGATTGCATTAATTAAAATAGTTATTATCAAAACCAATAAGCTAATCCATCCTTTATATCTCATGAGAAACTATCTCCATTATATATTTAAAAGACAGGAATCGTAGTATTGGAAACACTGCCTTGTTTCTTTGTATACGATGCTACTGAACCACCAAAAGTAGGCCTACATTATTTTCATCACAGAGGAATTTGCTGCTTTTCCCAGGACCACTTCCTTTTTGCCCATTTCTGCGTGTAGCCAATTATATACTCAATTTCTGGAACCATGGTCAAAATTTATAAGCCAACAGGTTTATAAGTACAGCTTATTTGACCACAGTCTTAGAACGTGCAACTTCATTAATGTTAAACTCTAGCTAAGGGTGAAAATTATCACTAATTTAAATACAATTGATATCATAAACCAGCTTTCACCCTTTCCTTTCCAATTTAACATCTGTCTTCTCCACACTGCCTCCGTCCCACCCCACAAAAATGATTCTTCATTAAACCACACTTTCCATTTGCCTGTAAATGTCTGTATGAATTATAATAAACCTCACTGGATACTAATGGAATTATTTTCCCCACGTCTGAATCAAAGTAGAAGGAAAGTACACCAAATTTAATACAAACAATCAGAACTGTCCCAGAAAGATATTTTCACATAACGTGACAAAGAATGCATTTAAATCTAGGATAATATTCAACCCATACAGCAGTCACTTGCTCTGGCAGTTATAACATTGGAAGATTTGATTATCATAAGGGGTCCTGGAGAACCAATGTATGTAGAAGCATCGTTTTGCTAAGAAAGAAATGTTAATCACACATGCTGTGAGGCCAAAAGGGAAGAGCTAATGCATGAGACTAGCCAACCACTCAGCATCTGTACCTCAAAGGCCTACTATATTTTTTAATGACTTCTTAAGGTTTAAATAATTTTCAAGGTTTCTTAATCAAAGAAGAAAATTACTTACTCCAGAAGAATATTATTCATATCCTGTGTAAAGAATTTTTTCCTTCCTTCTTCGTCAAAAAGTTTGGCAGCCTAGAGAAACACAAGATTGTCAATATAACTCTCAATAAACACATTACACATTATATGCTTCCATATCTATTTACTTAGAATAAGCTCCTTGAGGGTGGGGCTATGATTAACTTCACTTTGTATCCCAGCTTATTACCTGGCATGAGCAGGCAATTAAACAGTGCTGAAACAAAATTTAGCATACATAACATTCTTTCCTGTTATGTCTGTATTTCATTTTTCTGAATTTTCCTAAATTTAAAAAGTGACACAGGGGCTTCCCTGATGGCGCAGTGGTTAAGAATCCGCCTGCCAACGCAGGGGACATGGGTTTGAGCCCTGGTCCGGGAAGATCCCTGGTCCATGGAGCAACTAAGCCCGTGCGCCAACAACTACCGAGCCTGCGCTCTAGAGCCCGTGAGCCACAACTACTGAGCCCATGTGCCACAACTACTGAAGCCCACGCGCCTAGAGCCCATGCTCCGCAAAAGAGAAGTCACCACAATAAGAAGCCTGCGCACTGCAACGAAGAGTAGCCCCCGCTTGCAGCACTGGAGAAATCCCGCATGCAGCAACGAAGACCCAACGCAGCCAAAAATAAATAAACTAAATAAATTTATTTTTTTAAAAAAGTTACACATATAAGACTTTTTAGTGCTATGGGTGTCTTGTGTATTTTGAGTATCTGTAAGGTTTATCAATTCTTGCTGTGATCTCCAAGATAACAGAAAGCAGATGTCTCATTTTCTACAAGACAATACTGTCCAACAATGTGTCTGATATTCTATATATTATACTCATTACCACGTTTAATCTTCACAACAGCCAGTGACATTGGTATTATAGCTCCCATTTTACAAACAAGGAACCTAAATCTTACAGAAGTTACATGATATGCCCCCAAATCACACTGTTAGTAAGTGGTGAATCCAGGACTCAGACCAGAAGCTTTCTGACTTCAACTGTACAACACTGTCACCCTGTACAAAGATACTCAGCTTACTGCAGCCAGTCTGGGTTCTACCTAATTACTAACAATGAAAAAATTAGCCACAGTCATTATCAAGGGATAAGCAACAATTAATTCAATGAGGATAAGAATATTTTCATCACTGTGTTCGTCACCTTAACCAGTTTACCAGAAACAAAGAGTATGCAAACCAAGACACTGTACCATAAGCAAAATTTACTGGGGAAATCACAAAAGATAGTATATCTTGAGATGCCCAAGATGTAAAACATCGAGAGGCCTGATCCAATAATCTGAGCAAGCCACATGCTGACTCTGTCAGTCGGCAGACTGATAATTTTACACTGTTTGACAACATCACATTCTGTAAATAGAAGAGGACAATTTCTGAGATGTGCCTCAGTGCTTCTTAGAAAGGATGAAGACTGGGTATGTGTAGGGAGAAGAAATATAGGAAGAAAGCCAGAATGGAAACTAAACTTCAAGAAAGAGAATCAAAAGAAGTCAAGAGGCTGAATAGTGGAAGATATGTTACAAAGTGAGAAAAGAGCAACAAGAAGAAAGTCCTTATCAGACAGATACGAGCATTTTACGCAACAATGAATTCTCATCTCCTGAAGAAAAAAAATACCATCTCCTATTTCAAAGAAAAAAATACAGAGAATTCACGGATACTAATAAGTGAAATGAATCTTCTTATTGATAATTTCCTACTAAGAGGTTAGGAAGTAGCTGTTCTAATCCTAGCATGGCTACTACAGAAAGAGTTTTTAGTATATGAGATATAACAGCACCTTACAAGATTGAAACACACTCATTACTAATCAGTTCTGTTTATTAAGTGAAAATGAATGGCATACAACACAGTGGACGGAGGGCAAGTTATAAAGCATGATGGTCCTGCCTTTAAATCCTGACTTTGCATCAAGCCTCACCCATTTAAAAATTATGTGGCCTTGGGAAATTCCTTTAACCTTTCTGAACCTTAGTTTCCACATCTATTAAATGGAAGAATACTACGTACCTCACAGAATTGTTGGAGGATTAGACTACACAGTATATACAGTATTCTAAGCCCAGTCAGGGCACTGTCTCCTGAACAATAAATGATGTCTTGTGAAGCTGCGGGTCCCAGGAGCACTGCACTCAATACAAGGTATAGGTTTTTGCTAAATAAATAATAGCTGTTATTATTAATTATATATTGAAAAACCTGGATTACATCCCTAGCACTTTTTATTTAAAACATAAAAGAAACTAAAGATTTTAGGGGCAACATGGGACAGCAAAAAGCATGTACTATTGAAGTCAGGTGAACCCCTGTGTTTAAATTCGGGCTCCACCAGTTACTAGTTGTGTGGACTGACCAAGCTATTTAACCTACCTCCACTTAAGTTTGTTAACCATAAAAAGGAAATAATACCTACACTTCATACATAAAGTGGTTAAGAACAGTAAATAAAAAACCTATTTGATTAATAAAATGATTGTATACTTTTCAAAAAATAAGCACAGAAAATAACAAAAGAATGAAAAACAAAGGAGGGGGAGGGAACAATAAAACAGAATATAAAAGAAAATGACAGAATAAAGATGAATTATATCATTATCATTATAACAGCAGTAGGTAAGATAAAATTTTAAAGAGAAAATCTTAAAAAATTCTCAGATGAGGTCGATAAACAAATTTCCATTTACATGCTGTCTATAAGAGAAAGAGCTAAAATAAGTCAAAAAATAAAAGAATTCAAAAAAAAAAAAGAGCTAAAATGAAGGTAAATGATGGGAAAAGCTATACCATGCAAAAATAAAGAAAAAGGAGTCTACAGTAAAATCAGACAAAACTGAATTCGAGGTGAAAAGCATTAATAGCACAGAAAGGGTCGCCTTCAAATGATAAATATCACAACAGTGATCTAGCCATCAAGAATTTTATGGGCCAACAAACAATAAAGCATAGAAATAAACAAAGCAGAGGACTTCCCTGGTGGCGCAGTGGTTAAGAATCCACCTGCCAATGCAGGGGACACGGGTTCAAGCCCTGGTCCGGGAAGATCCCACATGCCGCGGAGCAACTAGGCCCGTGCGCCACAACTACTGAAACCTGCGTGCCACAACTACTGAAGCCCGTGTGCCTAGAGCCCGCGCTCCGCAACAAAGAGAAGCCATTGCAACGAGAAGCCCACACACTGCAATAAAGAGTAGACCCTGCTCGCCGCAACTAGAGAAAGCCCACGCGCAGCAACGAAGACCCAATGCAGCCAAAAAAAATTAAATAAATAAAATAAAAATAGCTCATGAGTAAAATAAAAGATAGTTAGAAGTAAATGACAGTGAAAATCTTACCAAAAAAAGTAAAAAGAAAAGAAACAAAGCAAAAACTATGGTAAATACAAGTTATAACCTACGAAACACTGGCAATGAGATACTTGAGCACAACTCTCTAAGTCCTGAACTAATAAATAAAGTACCTTAAAATAAGTAAAAATGTAAGAGAATTTAATAAGCCACAACCTCAGAAGAAATGCTAAAGAACAAAAACAGAAAAAAGAATAGAACTGATAAACAGAATCCATGAGTCAGTTGTTGGAAAAATTAGATAAATCTCTCGCTTCCCTAATCAGATATTTAAAATTCAGAAAGAGTTAAGAGAAATAAATACAACATAGAGAATAAATTTAAAATGTGATTTAAATGGTTACTATAACCTTAGAAGAAAGAAACAAGTTGTAGAATAGTCCATACATTATACTTCGACTAACAATTATTTTTAATAACAACATATTTGCAAATGCATGGATTAAAATCCAGAAAAATAAGTAGTTTAATAGTGGTTATCCCTGCTGGGGGTGGGGAATGTCTGATTATGGGGTATCTTTCCCTAAGTATAAAATACGATTTAGGGAGTTCCCTGGTGGTCCAGTGGTTAAGAATCTGCCTTCTTGCAGGGCAGGGGATGCAGGGGATAAGGGTTCGATCCCTGGTCAGGGAACCAAGATCCCACATGCCTCGGGGCCACTAAGCCCGCACCGCAACTAGAGAAGCCCGAGAGCCACAATGAAGACCCAGTACAGCCAAAAAAAAAAAATTTATATTGAGCGTATGGCTTCTGTTATCAGGGAAAAAAAAAAAAAAAAAAAAAAAAAAGAGGACTAAAACATGGCATGGGTTCAAACAAACATGCTAAAGTAATAAAAAAACGGCATTTTAAGCAAGGTTTGAAACATTTTAAGTCAAAATTATATTTCCCTGAGATTAAAGGGAGAAGTGTACTGACATACCTGGATTTGCAGCTAGTTAAATAAAGATTACGTACCCAAGTCAATCGGGAGAGGAATCTTCTGTGAAATGCTAAAAGCTCAACTCTTAAAAGTTTGTCTAGTGAGAACACAATGTTTGCTTACTAAAGCTGCTGATTAGCTGGTAAGGACTAGCTGGTAAAATCGATTGTAGAATAACTAGTTGTTAACATAGTTGGGACCAAGTTCAAGTACACTTCTGCATTGTTACTATTTGTTCCTACCTTTCTTCTATTTTCTTTACATGACTATGTATGTATTTATGAAACCTATGCAGAAAAATATTTATAAAGTGAGATAATACAACAACCAACTGTTATCCATGTTATAACTATATTTAAAAGAAAAAGGCTATGCATAGAGCCAATGCTTAAAAGGAAGTATAGAAAATAAAGTTACTTATAAGTAGTTAGGATTATAGGTTATTATTTTTGCCTGAAAGTAATTATTGTTATGTTTGTGCAGCAAACACAACACAAGAAAATGATCACACTTACTACGCGGAGGTCTTCGATACGTTTTTCAAGAAGGACAGGCAGACCCTCTGGGAGTGTAGGTACCACCTTGGGCATAACTTGAGAGGCATAGGTTGGCTGGGTGGTGTTTCCATTCTCTCCTCCTGACTCAGAGAGGGGGCTACCATTAGAAGCAGCATCCAGTAATCTGTCAAAGTCGAAATCATCTAGCATCTCTAGGGCATTTTCAGCTTCCTGAAATAGTTCATGTTCATTTGTGCTAACAAAAATGGGGAGGTCCGGATCAGCACTATTCAGATTTAAGTCCGAGACATCATTTCCCAATGCCACAGCAGCAGAGGGGGTTTTATTCAGAGAGGAGGTTGAGAAGTTCACTGGGACTTTAGGGTTAGACTCCTTCCTTAATGCATCCTTCTCTTTTTGAAATTTTCTTATCATGGCAGCTAGAGAAAGAGAATCTTTATAACGTTTCTTCTTTTTTTCAGATTTGTGTGAATTTAGAGCCACAACTCTGTCAAGAAAAAAGTGATCAGTTAGGCTATGTATGATTTTAAAGGTTAAAACCCCAAGTAAATAAGCAGGCACAGAATTAAAATAATCATTTGATAGGTGAGGAAGCAAATTTGTTACTAAATTACACTTTTACAATGGCATCTTCATCATCATCTGGATTGTCACTTATGAAAGGCAGATAGGTGAATGGCCATTAGAGTGAAGAAAATGAAGGCAATAACGTCAACAGAAATAAACAAAACTGAATAGAGCTCTGGTTTATTAAGTATACGAAGTTAGGGAATTCCCTGGAGGTCCATTGGTTAGGACTCCTTACTTTCACTGCCAAGGATGCAGGTTCAATCCCTGGTCGTGCATCTAAGATCCAGCAAGCCCCTCGGCGTGGCCAAAATAAAAAAAATAAAAGAAAATGAAAGTATACGAAGTTAAACTTACTACTCTTTTTGGAATGTTCATTCTTTAGCACATCTATAAAGTAGGCACCTAAAGAATTAACGAAGTAAAGAAATGCACTTTTGCTGAAAACAGAGTTGATTACAACCAGAGAAACCTACATAGTACACCTTCAAACTGGTACCCCAGGTGGTTTGTGCTACAAACTGCCAAAGAAATGCAAAATGTCTGTGTCAATCTGTGAGCCTTCATTCATCACCATGTCTTCTATCCAGACCCTATTTTATCTGCTACTACCTTCTGATCATTTTTCACTTTCCATTCTAGGAACAGCCTTCTGAGGCTTTCGGATAGATCCGCGTAATTTTCAATGACAACTTTCTCCCTGTAGGGACTAAGAGGAAAGGGTGGTCTCAGTTTAGCTATCACCTTCTCTAAAAAATCTTTTCTAAATTTTATGGCTTATATGCTTCCACGTGCACTACAGAACCTACAAGATTATTAGTGCCTTACAGGTAGGCCAGTGTTTCATTTACTGTTATATATCCAAAACCCAGACAGTGTCTGGTACACAGTAAGCACTTAGTAAATATTTGCTGAATGAAATCAGTTACAAATTTGAGAAAATGATAAATTCAATAAAAGGCATTACTTACAGTTTTTGTTCATAAAAAGCTTACTTGTAAATAATGAACATTTAAAACAACCAGTAGTAATATTTCTTTTTCTTAATAATTTCTTAATGACTCAGGGATCACTATAATCTCATGTTTAGGAGGGGATAAATACCTCCCTACATCAACTCTGGGGATACTGACAGCCCCAAATTCAGATGTACCTTCTCTGCTAAGGAGGGAAGGAAAATCCAGCCTCTCACAAGTTTTTGTCCCTTGACTCTACAAAAAAAGCTATAGAGAAGTAGAGACAAATGGTAGCTTTATGACTGCAAGGTACAAACATTTATTCTTAAAAAAAAAACTCTTTTTTTTTCTTTTCTTTCTTTCTTTTTTTTCGTGGTTGTGCCTCGCGGCTTGCGGGATCTTGGTTCTCCACCAGGGATCAGGAATTTCACCCAGACCCCGGCAGCGAACGTGTTGAGTCCTAACCACTGGACCGCCAGGGAATTCCCTCTTATGACTTAATAAGGCTTTTGAGAAATTCTACTTGGTTTTTTAGAGGCCATATCATTATCTGAAGTCACATGCGTTAAGAATAGCTAAATAAAATCAATGACTTTTAAAAAATATTAAAACGACCATAAATCGCTTATACAAAGACTACCGCCAATTGTCAATCCCCAGGCATCTAAGCTCAGTTTTAGTACAAAAAAATTAAAATAACGTGTTCAATGTTTGTACCATCTTTTCAAACTGGTTCTTGTTGATAAAATGTTGTAATGAGCAAAATACTTAACAAATTTGTAAATGTGATCTAAAACACCTTAATCTCTAAGATGACTTCTACTTATTAATAAATACAATATTATTAAAATATAAGTTAATAGGTCACTGACATTTATAAATACTGTATTAAATTAGACCCAGCTAAGCTGAAGTAATTAATGCTAAATATATCTTTCTAAAAGGAGAGTCTGTCATGCTACAACACTAGTTCCCTCATTATGTCTAATTTCACATACCCCAGTTGTTTCGGTACTTTTTTCCTTGGCTTCTTCTCCTTTTCCCCTTCCTCTTTCCGCTTCCGCTTCTTCATCTCAATATCATCTTCTTTCATTTTGGGAATCTACAAAATGATTAAATGCATAACTTACCTAAGTATTACTGCTTTACTCTCTGATGTTATCAATCCAGCACCAGGGCAAGTGGTTTTTCTCAAATTTCACAGTGCATTAGAATTGCTTGTTAAAAATGCAGATTCCCTGGGTCCATGAGAACTTCCACCCTTGGTTTTGGTTCAGTTAAAGGTTTGGTAGAGCCTTTTAATCTGCATTTTTAACAAACATTTTGGTGATTCTGGTACAAATATGTCTTTGGCTCACACTTCAAGGAACGCTTATCTAAGGACATTCTATTCATTTCCCAAATACAATATATATATATTCTATAAAATTTGCTTTACAGCTTAGGAAGAGTAACAGCTATTAACAGTCATTTCCATATCAAGTCTTAACGTATCCTAGAACCTCAACCTTATCCAGAAACAGATTATCAGACTAGATATGGAGAGAGAAGTTTTAAAAGAAAGTATTAGAATTATATTAGAATTATATTAGAATTATAATAGAATTTTATGATATAAAAATAAATTTCCCCATATCTATATAATTTTACTTTTAAGCATGTAATTAACTATAAATTCATTAAACAATGGTTAGCATTTTACTTTTCCTTATATTCACAGCTGTAAAGTACAAGTAAAAATCAAAAAATATATCCTTTTAATTGAATGCTCTCATTACTGTTGCAATGTTGGATAAACTCACTTTGGGTGGCTTGTGCTTTTGGTTGTCTGTAATATCTTCTTCTTCAGTATCTGAAGCTTGGCGAAACTGGAGAGTGCCAGTGTTGATATAAAAGCCTCCATATTTTGTTGTTAGAGAAGCAGGAACTAATTCGTCATACTAGATTTAAAAAAAAGGCTTCAGATATATCTTATTTTTAATTCTATAAATATGTCAAAGAAATTCAATCACCATGTCAGAACCTTCCTTAAACCTTAACTGCAAAACTAACTGCAATGAGGATGTTTGTGAATAAATAAAGAGAAAGTTACTATCTGGAACAGAAATGAGCTCTGATCATTCAATATTTAAGAAATGAACTTCTGGAATACTGAAGCAGATTCTAAATATATCATCTGCTGAGAAAAATTTAAGGATCACTGCTATTCTTAATGACAAATGATTCTGATGAGAAACTGAAACAAGTTAAAACAAATGACTGAATGTCCAGGCAACAAATGAACTTCATTTCTTACCATATTGGTATATAATTTTATTCATAAAGAGATTATAAAAAATAAAAGGTTATTTCTTCGGCCTTAGCTCTAAGCTTTTAAGTAGGGAATATTTTTTAAACATATAAAAGAAAAATAGCATATATATATGTTTTAAAGAGAAGTAGAAAAAGAACTGCCCTGTTCGGTAAGCATACACCGAGGGCCCATAATGAGCCAGGCACTTTGCTTCGAAAAAGAGACTCAAATTGTCTAAATCAGTCTGAATGTCCTCTAAGCCTGGATTTTAAGGTTTATCATTATCTCACCTGATGAAGAAAAGCAATCATTAAATGGAAGGCCAGTCTTAACTAAACGAAGATGTTCATGGCAGAAGAGAAAAAAAGGAACTACTTATCTAACAAAAGCAAGATACCTGCTACCTGGGTTCCCCAGAACTCTACTTAAGGGTTTTCTTCATATTACATAATTAGTCTTTAAGAAAGTCATATTTGTAAGGAAAATTCTTTGCCATAGGCAAAAAATATACAGAACATGTTAGTTACTCTAAAAATATTAAGGCTAAGTACAAAAGTTGTGATTTTAACCTGTATCATTCTAAAATATGTGGAAAATGGAAAAAGAAAGAATGTACATTTAATCATATTGAATCAAAAAGGAATGAAGTTAGAAAAAGAAAAAGAAAAAAGGAATGAACTGCTTTCTTGTTGCTCCACTTGAGGGGCTACTACTGTACAAAGACCTACAGGCAAGACCTTCAGAAAGGGCCCCGTACTATCTGCGAGTAAATGAGCGATGTGAGGAGTAAAGGATTAAAAGTGAAAAGGCTCTGTAGTCATTATTTTGAAAATGTGTAATTTTGATAAGATAAATACACCTGTACTTTCTGCTTACATATACTTGTATACTGCTTTATAATTTTCAATGCTTCTTCATATAAATTATTTCACTTGATGGCCTCCTGATACCCTTTTGAGGCAAGGAAAGTAAATATTCCCATTTTATAAGTGAAAACCAAATTCAAGAGGTTAAGAACCTTGCCAGAGTACTTTTATTAGTTTATGGCAGAGTCACTGACTGCTTCCCAGCCCATCCACTGTACCAAGCAGCATCTCATGTGGAAAACACACTCAACACCAGGTTCCCAGGCAATGTGGATGTGTTCAATGTCTGTCTTCTTCTGCAGTATTCTGCTGAGCTTTCCCTATCAGGACACTTTTCAGGAGAACAAACTCTTTATGCATATTTGATTTAGCCTTTTTTTTTTTTTTTTTTTTTTCAAATTTAACTGGGTGGACTGTAGTTTTATTTGCTAAATCTGGCAACCACACTAAAGTGACACAACCAGTAAGTGACAGAGCAAGGATTAATACACAGCCTCCACTGCACTGTGAATTATAAATGTGCCAAGCATTTTTTTGGTAAGGTACAGGAAATATTGTTTTTTTTTGTTTGTTTGCTTTTATTGAGGTAATATTGGTTTATAACCTTACATAAATTTCACATGTACATTATATTTCTACCTCTGTATCACTTAGCCTTTTAAGTACAATGTATTAAGAGGCAATGGATCACTGAACTTGAGAATCAGATTTACTAGATCCTTTGCCAACAACTAGCTATTGTGACCCAGAGTAAATCACTTAACATCAATACTTCAGGGTTGTAAAACAGGAACAATATTACTTACTTCACAAAGTTCTAGTGAAATTTAAAAGAGATAACCTAAATAAAAGCATTACTCATGTCTGGTATTATTATTATTTCTCAATAACAAAAACATTTTCTTTTGGTCTTTTAAAAATTTGGCAGCGTAAGTGTTAGACTAAAAATAATCTTCAAAAGCATTTATTTTCAGATATTATAGTAGTGAGTAGTATACAATTCTGAAAGTTAATTAGAACCAGATTATTATCACTCTCTATCGAATAATATATGAACAGTGAAAGCCTACTGGTGGGAATTCCCTGGAGGTCCAGTGGTTAGGACTCCGCGCTTTCACTGCTGAGGGCCCAGGTTCAATCCCTGGTCAGGGAACTAAGATCCCACAAGGCGCGTGGCACAGCAAAAAAAAAAAAAAAAAAAAAAAAAGGCCAACTGGCAATACAATCATTTAAAAAAACAGAGAATCATTTGGTTGGCTCGTAAGTGTTTTATGTCTGAATTATTGAATTATAATGAGAACCAAATAATCTATTAAGGACAATGATACAAAATTATTTTGCAAGTCAATAAACAACCTGTGCTTTAGTTCAATTTCCTCGTATAAAACAGGGAACTAACTTGTCCTATAAATGTCAGTAATTGTATAACTTATACAACTTATACCTATAAAATTTATCCTTATTTATTAGAGCAGTGGCTTTCAAATTTTCTTCACCACAACCCAAGTGGAAAATATACTACACATCAAAAGCCAGTGCATGGTACAAACACACAAACGTAATAAAAATCACATAATGTACCAGTGGTTTACTGTTAACAGCTCCTATTCTATTCTATTTTATTCTCTTTAAAAATGCTGGCCACAGTCTCTAAACTGATACACAGGTCCAATTATGGGTTATAAAAATCTGTTTGAAAAACACTTTATTCAAATATTTGGAATGCTACAAAGGAAAATATTAAAAATGCTATTTATGAAAGGCTACATACTATATGATTCCAACTATATGACATTCTGGAAAAGGCAAAACTATGGAAACAATAAAAAGATTAGTGGCTGCAGGTGTTAGGGAGGGATGAATAGGCAGAGCACATATTTTTTAGGGCTGTGAAACTATCCTGTGTGACAGTATAATGGTGGGTACATGTCATTACACATTTGTTAAAACCCATAGAATGCACAACACCAGAGTAAATCCTAAGGTAAACTACGGACTTTGGGTGATGATGTGTCAATGTAGGTTCTTCGACTGTAACTAGTATACCACTCTGGTGGGGGAACGCTGATAATGGAAGCTGTGCTGTGAGGGCAGGGAGTATATGGGAAATTTCTGCACCTTCCATTCAATTTCGCTGTGAACCTAAAACTGCTCTAAAAAAATTAAGTTTACTAATTTTTTAAAAATATTTATTTATTTATTTATTTGGCTGCGCAGGGTCTTAGTTGCGGCATGTGGGATCTTTTCTTTTTTTAGTTTGGCATGCGGGATCCCTAGTTCCCTGACCAGGGACTGAATACAGGCACCCTGCATTGGGAGCCCAGAGTCTTAACCACTGGATCACCAGGAAGTCCCAAGTTTATTAATTTTTTAAAAATTCTATTTATGTAAGCCTGAGTACATGGAATGTCCATTTATATATGGCTGAGTTCCCTCTTGGGTTACTTAGAATTCAAAAACCTACTTTACATATAATGTTAACACCAGTACCAATGCTTTATACTTGCATTATGCTTTTCAGCATGTCATTATCTTGAGTCTCAGAGTACAAATTCTGCTGGGCAAGCCAGTCATAACAGAGAAAACTGGGTGACGCTAAAATAAAAGACTTGCTCCTGGTCCACAGTGAATTAGAAACCAAGTGAGGTCTAGAATCTAGGACTTTTGACTTGAATGCCAAATCAAGGTCAAGACTGTTGAAAACATTCCATGCCCTAACCTACAAAAAGGCTGACAACATTTTTGGTAACAGGAAATCCTCTCTACTCCAAAGGCACTGTCAACGTTTTATTTCTATAGACTAGGCTTGTAAACCAGTTTATCTCAGGACACCAAAATAACACAGGAGTGTGACAGGGTGTCCCATACGCCTCACGCTGGAAGTCCTGCCTGTCACTCTCCTACCCCTGTATGCCTTGTCATCATCTACACAACCAAGCACTGCAGTAACAGGAAAAAGAGGCACTAATTTGTGGGTAGTATAACAGCGACCTTAGTGTCACTTTCTGTATACCCTAAGTAATCACTGAACACTGCAGAGGATATAATCCAGGGATTATACACTGAGAAGAATGTAAGAACATGTACCTTACCGACCCACCTAACAAGACATGCCTTTATTTATTTGCTGTGTGATCAATGGACTGCTGTAGTCCTGAAATGCTCTCCTGAATTCCTCTTCCTTTTATAAGAGAAAGAAGATTCCAGTGCAAAAGCTGTAGGGCTTGATCAAAACAGACAGTGGTAAGGCCTGGCATTCAATTATCGCCACTGTAGTAAGGTTTGGCAGCAATAAAAATATTAAGTACATTTTAAAGACATCTGCCAGATTAACTTCAACCCAATAGCTCCAGTCTTCAAGATCACGTAGTTCTTATCTGGAAGTCATCTCAAAATATACCTGCTCAAGTTTGGGAATATCAATAAAAATTCAAGATGTAAATAACCTTTGATCAATAAATCCCACTGCTAGAAATTTATCCTACACATATATTTGTACTCTATAATTATCTTCATACATACTCAAGTACAAAAAGAGAAATGTATACAGATGCTCAACTATTTGTAAGCGCATAAAACTGGAAACAATTTAGATGTATATTGAAAGGGGATTAGTTAGTAAAAACACTTGCTGAAACATTTACTTTTTCCTTGAATTCTACTATCCAAGTAAAGAATTGCTGCTATATTAAAGATACATTACTCACAGCCTCTGAATTATCAATAAATGGATCTGTCTCATCATAGCCAAAGCCTATATCGATTAAATCTTGTAGCCGATCCTTCCGGTGTTTACGGGGCTTCCCACCCTGTGAAGAACAGATATGTTAGACTGATTCAGTACTCATGCTGTTTCCATAAAATTAAAAAACACCTGTTAGAAAATAAACAAATCGGACCTAATGAAACTTAAAAGCTTTGGCACAGCAAAGGAAACCGTAAACAAGACGAAAAGACAATCTTCAGAATGGGAGAAAATATTTGCAAATGAAGCAACTGACAAAGGATCAATCTCCAAAATATTCAAACAGCTCATGCAGCTCAATATCAAAAAAACAAACAACCCAATCCAAAAATGGGCAGAAGACCTAAATAGACATTTCTCCAAAGAAGATATACAGATTGCCAACAAACACATGAAAGGATGCTCAACATCACTAATCGTTAGAGAAATGCAAATCAAAACTACAATGAGGTATCACCTCACACCAGTCAGAATGGCCATCATCAAAAAATCTACAAACAATAAATGCTGGAGAGGGTGTGGAGAAAAGGGAACCCTCTTGCACTGTTGGTGGGAATGTAAACTGATACAGCCACTATGGAGAACAGTATGGAGGTTCCTTAAAAAACTAAAAATAGAACTACCATATGACCCAGCAATCCCACTACTGGGCATATACCCTGAGAAAACCATAATTCAACAAGAGTCATGTACCACAATGTTCATTGCAGCTCTATTTACAATAGCCAGGACATGGAAGCAACCTAAGTGTCCATCGACAGAGGAATGGATAAAGAAGATGTGGCACATATATACAACGGAATATTACTCAGCCATAAAAAGAAATGAAATTGAACTATTTGTAGTGAGGTGGATGGACCTAGAGCCTGTCATACAGAGTGAAGTAAGTCAGAAAGAGAAAAACAAACACCATATGCTAACACTTATATATGGAATCTAAAAAAAAAAAAAAAATGGTTCTGAAGAACCTAGGGGTAGGACAGGAATAAAGACACAGACCTAGAGAACGGACTTGAGGACACGGGGAGGGGGAAGGGTAAGCTGGGATGAAGTGAGAGAGTGGCATGGGCATATATACACTACCAAGTGCAAAATAGATAGCTAGTGGGAAGCAGCCGCACAGCACAGGGAGATCAGCTCGGTGCTTTCCACCTAGAGGGGTGGGATAGGGAGGGTGGGAGGGAGACGCAAGAGGGAGGTGGTGATATGGGGATATATGTATACGTATAGCTGATTCACTTTGTTATACAGCATAAACTAACATAATGTTGTAAAGCAATTATACTCCAATAAAGATGTTAAAAATAAATAAATAAATAAAACTAAGAACAACAACAAAAAACCTGTTAGAAGAATTTCTAAATGATTTCTGTAGATTAATTCCCCTCAGGAGGTTGAATTTAAGTTCCCTCACACCTTGAATGTAAGTTGTACCTAGGGACTTACTCCCAAAGAGTACAGTATGACAAGGAGGAGACAAAGTAACTTTACAGTGAAAAACCTAACATTACTCAGCCAGGTGATCAAGGTCGACATCAACAGTGATACGTCATGTTGACAGCATTACCCTTGACATGATGAGACACAAATGGCACTTTACCTTTGTGGTCTTCCTCTCAAAAGCCTATAACCTCAGTTGGAGGTTAACCACAAGATAAACATCATGACAAACTAAACCACAAGAAAAACACCAAACTAAACTGAGGGACATTCTACAAATAACTGACCAGTATTCCTCAAAGCTGTCAAGATTATCAAAAACAAAAATCTGAAAAACTGGCATAGTCTAGATAAGCCTAAGGAGACATAATAACTAAATGTCATCTGGTATCCTGGTTGGGATCCGGGGACTAAAAAAGGACATTAGGGGAAAAATAGTAAAATTTGAATAAAACACAGCGTTAATTAACAGTAATGTACCAATGTTGGTTTGTTAGTTGTAACAAATCTACTCTACAAATATGAGATGTTACAGGGGAAAGTGGATGAGAACTATACGGAAACTCTTTGTATTTTCTTTGCAAATTTTCTGTAAATCCAAACTATTCTTAAAATTATTTTTTTAATGTCCTAGATTTATTTATACACATAGACATACAAGAAAATAAAAAATGAACGCATGCAAAAACTGGTGAAATCTGCAAGACATGACTTTCCTTTGGTTTCAATTCCCATAGTGCATGTCTCTCAATGCAAAGTGTCACTGGTTCTAATTGGTGAAAGATGGCTGAGTTTTGTGCAACATGGCTCTTAAATGAAAGCAAATTGTTTCATCTTATTTCCACGTAAAGAAATGATCTTTGGGCTTCCCTGGTGGCGCAGTGGTTGAGAGTCTGCCTGCTAATGCAGGGGACACGGGTTCGAGCCCTGGTCTGGGAAGATCCCACATGCCGCGGAGCAACTGGGCCCGTGAGCCACAGCTACTGAGCCTGCGCGTCTGGAGCCCGTGCTCCGCAACAAGGGAGGCCGCAATGGTGGGAGGCCCGCGCACCACGATGAAGAGTGGACCCCGCTCGCCGCAACTGGAGAGGGCCCTCGCACAGAAACGAAGACCCAACACAAGCAAAAAATAAAAATAAATAAATAAAATAAAAATTAATTAAAAAAAACCAAAAAAAACAAAAACCAATGATCTTTTCCAGTGTTCACGTGACAAAAACAAATATGATGGACTTACTGAGAAAAGTCTCCAACATGGTACCATTTACTTTCTAACTAATTTGTAAAGGTAATTCTGACTAAATGCTATATTTGTATTGCATACTGATGTTAAAAAACCTAATCCCCATAACTATGAGTCCAGTGTATGTTTTTCAATGAAAAAACTTTTACTATACCATCACCACCAAGAGGGTCATTCCGGTGTGAGATAAGTAACGGCTCTCATGTTTTTAGATTTTACAAGTTCCGAAAACAATTTTGGAGACCAACGCAGGGTGGCAACCCTTTTATTTTGCTAAACAAGACCACTGAAGGCATAATCTCAGAATAAGAACAATTCTTCTCAAGAGACACCAACTGGCAACTTAAACATACCTACACACACATACACACATGCACGCACACACACACAAAACGTACGTATATGCTTAAATGCAACACATAAATAAAGTGTCCTTATTTTTTCCATATGCTAGGTCTGCAAGCTGGAACTCTTACACTAGGTTACAGAATTACAGTGAGAGTAAGAAGTAAGGAAAGGAAAAAGATATTTCTACGTTAGAAGTTATTCTACCAAGAAAAAGTAACACACAAGCAGTTAAACACACGAGGGAATGTTTCGCCCAAAAAGGAGAGAGAGAGTTCTAATAATATAAAAATCCACAGACAAAAACTAATGAGGAGGACTACCCTGTCACATATTAAATATATGTAAAGTTATAGGAGTTAAAATAGATATGACAGGAATACAAGAATGAATTTAATATGAAAGAGGCAACATTACAGCTCAATGGAGAGCAATTAATAAATAAATGGAATTAAAGTAAGACACCAATTTCATCTATCAAATTATAAACTTTTAAAATTCTGGCAAGATGGAGAAGAAACAGGACTGCTCAAACACTGCTGATAAGAGTATACCAATAAAACTCTTGGAAAGCGATCTGAAAGCATCTGCCAAGAAATTCTGCCATACACTTACATTTTCTTCTTTTGTCTCTACTATGTTTTCCAAAATTTCTATGAAGTATTAATGCCAAAATGGAAATATACTAAAATTAGTTTTAAAACTCTTCATCATATTTGACTCAATAATCCTACTAAGTTACATATCTTATTTTGAACTACTACTTAGATTCAAAAGTAACTGTTAAAAATGTATGCTATAGGGACTTCCATGGCGGTCTGGTGGTTAAGTCTCCATGCTCCCAATGCAGGGGGCCTGGGTTTGATCCCTGGTCAGGGAACTAGATCCTGCATGCCACAACTAAGAGCCCACATGCTGCAACTAAAAGATCCTGCATGCCACAACTAACACCCAGCCAAATAAATTAAAAAAAAAAAATGTATGCTGTATAAAGCAATATGTGTAATCTACAGATTCAACACAATCCTTATCAAATTAGAACAAAAAATTTTACAATTTGTATGGAAGCACAAAAGACCCCAAATAGCCAAAGCAATCTTGAGAAAAACGGAGCTGGAGGAATCAGGCTCCTTGACTTCAGGCTGTACTACAAAGCTGCAGTCATAAAAACAGGATGGTACTGACACAAAAACATAAATAAAGATCAATGGAACAGGACAGGAAGTCCAGAGATAAACCCATGCACCTATGGTCACCTAATCTATGACAAAGGAGGCAAGAATACACAATGGAGAAAAGACAGTCTTTTCAATAAGTGGTACTGGGAAAACTGGACAGCTACATGCAAAAGAATGAAATTAGAACATTTTCTAACACAACACACAAAAATAAACTCAAAATGGATTAAAGACCCAAATGTAAGACTGGATACTATAAAACTCTCAGAGGAAAACACAGGCAGAACACTCTCTGACATAAATCTCAGCAAAAACTTTTTGATCCACCTCCTAATGAAAATAAAAACAAAAATAAACAAATGGGACCTAACTAAACTTAAAAGCTTTTGCACAGCAAAGGAAACCATAAACAAGATGAAACGACACCCTCAGAATGGGAGAAAATATTTGCAAATGAAGCAACTGACAAAGGATTAATCTCCAAAATATACAAACAGCTCATGCAGCTCAATATCAAAAAAAACAAACAACCCAATCAAAAAATTGGCAGAAGATCTAAATATTTCTCCAAAGAAGACATACAGATGGCCAAGAGGCACATGAAAAGATGCTCAACATCACTAATTATCAGAGAAATGCAAATCAAAACTACAATGAGGCATCACTTCACACCAGTCAGAATGGCCATCATCAAAAAATCTACAAACAATAAATGCTGGAGAGGGTGTGGAGAAAAGGGAACCCTCCTACACTGTTGGTGGGAATGTAAATTGGTAGAGCCACTATGGAGAACAGTATGGAGGTTCCTTAAAAAACTAAAAATAGAGCTACAATATGATCCAGCAATCCCACTCCTGGGCATATATCTGGAGAAAACCATAATCTGAAAAGATACATGCACCCCAATGTTCACTGCAGCACTATTTACAATAGCCAGGACATGGAAGCAACCTAAATGTCCACTAACAGAGGAATGGATAAAGAAGATGTGGTACATATATACAGTGGAATATTACTCAGCCATAAAAAAGAACAAAATAATGCCATTTGCAGTGACATGGGTGTACCTAGAGAGTGTCATGCTGAGTGAAGTAAGTTAGACAGAGAAAGACAAATATCATATGATATCACTTATATTTGGAATCTAAAAAAATGGTACAAATGAACCTATTTACAGAACAGAAATAGAGTCACAGATGCAGAAACAAACTTACGGTTATCAAGGGGGAAAAGTTGAGGGGAGGGATAAATTGGGAGACTGGGATTGACATATACAAACTATTATGTATAAAATAGATAACTAATAAGAACCTACTGTATAATACAGGGAACTCTACTCAATAGTCTGTAATGACCTATATGGGAACAGAATCTAAAAGAGTGACAACAAAGACCCAACGCAGCCAAAAATAAATAAATAAATAAATTTATTAAAAGAGTGAATATATGTATAACTGATTCGCTTTGCTGTACAGCAGAAACTAACACAACACTGTAAATCAACTATACTCCAATAAAAATTAATTTAAAAAAAAAAGAAAGCAATATGTTAGATCAGGGGTCCCCAACCTCCAGGCCACGGACCAGTAACGGGCCGCGGCCTGTTAGGAACTGGGCCACACAGAACGAGGTGAGCAGTGGGTGAGCAAGTGAAATTTCATCTGCTGCTCACCATCGCTCATGTTAACAGCTGAACCAACCCCACCCCCGTGTGTCCGTGGAAAAACAGCAGTCCCTGGTGCCAGAAAGGTTGGGGAACGCTGTGTTAGATGTCAGAAGGAACTTAGATTTAAATATGAAGTCTTTGCCCTAAAGGAAGTTAAAAGAAGATAATCTGCTCAACAAATTAACTGAGCATCTACCAAGTGCCAGCCTTCATGGATTTTATATTGATAGTATTGTGGAGAAGAGAAAGATTAAATAATTATAGTAGTAATAAATGGTAAAAAGGGAATTATAGGTGGTACTGGATTTTTTAACAGAAGACCTAATCAATGCTTTCCTGAGATATTTATGCCCAGACAAGGATGAGCGGAAGTAATCACTTGTGGAAGCCACAGAAAGTATTGGAACCGGGAAGTAGCCTGGTAAGATTAGTGCTTTAACAAAATCACTCTGGCCATTGTGGTGGGGAATGAACACAGTTGGGGAGATGAGTTAGGAAAGAAAAAAATGCAGATTTGCAAGAAAGTCACAAGTTACTGGGGGCATAAAACACATATTTAAGTACCAGTCATGATAATGATGACGATAGCCACCATCCCCTGAGCGCTAACTTCGCATTAGCACCTATTCGAAGTACAGCCATGTATTATCTCCCATTTAACAAACGGGAAAAACTACACCTTGGAAAAAACAAATAACTTGTCTAAGCTCAGAGAGAAAGTAACAGAGCCAATTTTCAAACTCATGAGCATCTGACTCCAAAGTATCATTCTATTAAAAGTTCTGTAGGAGAAGTGATAGAACTTCTGGGGTCATTTTTCCCCTTGGAGACACATAAAACTCAATACCAAAACTCAAACCAGTGTTCCTGCTGTCAATCATCTCCAAATTAGCTTCCCCCACTTGACATTTCCATTTTATTAACTCTATTTTTCTGCCTTAAAACTTCAGTATTAACTAAAATTACAAAGGTTGATGACAGCAAGTATTAACAAGGATGTGGAACAATTCAAACTCTCCTACATGCTGGTGCAAAATGATACACCCACTTTGGAAAACAATTTGGCACTTATCATATGACTTAACAATCCCTCTCTTAATATTTCCTCAAGAGAAGTGAAGACATATGTTCACACACACACTTGTGTTCCAATGTTAGAGCAGCTTTACTCTTACCACCCACAAACTGGAAACCACCCAGTGCCCATCACCCAGTAAGTGGATACACAGACTGTGGTACATCCATACGCTATGCAGCAATAAAAAGGAAGGAACCACTGATAACATGCAAAACAGGGATGCACTTCAAAAGCATTGTAATCACTGAAAGAAGCCATGTACAAAAGACTGTAAGATTCCATTTACAGGAAACTCTAGAAAAAGAAAAAACAAAAACCAAAAATCTACAGAAACAGGAAGTAGATCAGAGGTTGCCAGGAGCCCGGGCTGGAGGGGAGAGGATTATCTGTAGAGAGATAAAAGGGAACTTTCTGGGGTGATGAAATTTTTCTATATCATAATTGTGGTAGTGGGTACAGGACTATGTATATTTACCAAACTACACCAAATTGTATACTTGAATGAACTGTATTTATTTATACTTCAATAATGATGATTTTTTAAAAACGCTTATTAATTCTACTTCAACTCTCTCTCCCCACAAACCTTTGTTCATATGATTATTCACATCGACAGCTTCCTCTCTATTCTAACTGCTGTTGCTTATAATCCTGGCCATTGTTTTCAACTTAAATGTAATGAATGCCTTAATTAGCTTCTCCTTCCTCATATTGATTCTCAATTCATCCTGCCTAACATCATCTAATATTTCTCTGATTCCCTTGCTCAAAATGCTTCAGAAGCATCCTACCTATTACAAAATATATCCAAAACCCTTAATAAGGCAGTAGTTAAATGCCTTCTACATGTTGGCTCAAACCACCTTTCCAACTTTTTTCTTCGGATTTTCTGACTTGAACACTTCAATCCATTTAGATTATAGATCCACTCTCCTCCCAAACACACTTGCTTATCTTTCCTCATGCTTCCCCCGTATTGGGAATAACCTCTTATTCCTCCCTGAATTCTCCCACCCTTTACTGCTCAGCCCAAGTTTTTGGGGGTTTTTTTTTTTGAAATAAATAAATAAATTTTATTTATTTATTTATTTATTTATTTATTTATGGCTGCGTTGGGTCTTCGTTGCTGCGCACGGGCTTTCTCTAGTTGCGGCGTGCAGGGGCTGCTCTTTGATGCGGTGCGCGGGCTTCTCATTGCAGTGGCTTCTCTTGTTGGGGAGCACGGGTTCTAGGTGGGTAGGCTTCAGTAGTTGTGGCACACGGGCTCAGTAGTTGTGGCTCATGGGCTCTAGAGCGCAGGCTCAGTAGTTGTGGCGCACGGGCTTAGCTGCTCCATGGCTTATGGGATCTTCGCAGACCAGGGCTCGAACACGTGTCCCCTGCATTGGCAGGCGGATTCTTAACCACTGCGCCACCAAAAAAGTCCCTCAGCCCAAGTTTCAAACCTTTTCTCCTAGATGTTTTCTACTCAAAATCACAATGATCTTTTTCTGCTCTCCTAACGTATTTTTTGTCTAGGCACAACTAGCTGCCTAAAAAAGATTTACCTAGGGAAAACTAGAAAAACAAATAGGTTCTGTTTTAATGGGCCTAACCAAGACATATGCAGAAGTCCAAATAACTTACGCGTAAGTAGACAGATTTAGGAACATTTAAGTCTAGTCAAGGCTACCAGTAGTTACCACAGGAAAAGATAGCAGTTATTAATAGTTCTGAGTCCATATCTAATATATGCAATAAAATGGTTAAATAAGTAAATGTGACTCTTCTCAATGACAGTAACCAAAATGGCTAATGCTTTTACTTAACTATAACAGTATTAATCTGACTAAAATGGCTCTCAAAATAGGATCTTAGAAGTATGCGCTTTCCCAAGCATCATAGCAATTAAAGCATCCTAACAATGATAAAGGTATAAATTATATATACTATGACAAATCTATGCAATATTAACAGCCATTTTAAAACAGTGTGGTAGAAGAATATTTAATAATATAGAAGGCAGCAAAAGCAGTTTACCAAATGTTATGTATAGTTCAGTCTATTCACAGAAAAGGTAATATTGATGTTCACTAAGCATCTGAAAGTGTTCAACCTAACTGGTAATCATGGAGGCAACATTAAAATAACAAGATACTGCTTTTTCAACTATCATACAAATAGTAGGATCTCATTTAAGAAAAACACAACAATATACATCTATAGCTATATATTATATATATAATGCTCAAAGAATTGTAACACGTAGATAACCATGACCATTACCAGTGTGGAAGGGATAAAACTGGAGGCAGTGGTGAAGGAAGACTTTGGCTTAACATGTATATTTGAATTTGTTTTTAATAACTGGAATGTGTTCATGTAATACTCAAGTGATTAAAAAAGTGCAAGAGAGGACATACATAAGCTCATATGCATTTTTAAAAGCCCTAAAAGGGTACACATCAAACTATTAACAGTGGTTATGCCTGGAAGTGGGCTTAGAGATGATTAGGTGATTTTTATTTTCCTCTCTTTGTTTATCTGTATTTATATATTCTTTTATAGTGAAAAAAATCTTTGAAATATGTAAATGCTTACATATACATAGATCTCTTGGGCAAGAAACTCAGTGATTATTTCTGAGAAGGGAGCTGATTAGCTGGGAGTCAGGGGTAGGAGGTAGATTTACTTTTCATTATATTATCTTTTGTATCTTTCAAATTTTTATTAAGCGCATGTATTACCCATTCAAGGAATTTTATTTTCTTAGGTCTGGACCATCAAATGTTCAATATCATTTACTGTTTGACTCCTTACACGGTTCTGCTTCCCAGGCCCACTGCAGGGAAAGAGTTTTGGATACACTATATGCGACACACCCATGCCCATGGTGGTTCTTTCTGAAATCCCTCTCCACTAGCCAGGGTTACATTGTCTTTGCTCTACCAAATACTGGCTTTCCGCCAAAGCATTACTGTTGGCACATCCCAGTTCCCTCCTGCATCACAGAGGCCAACAGAGTAGTTTTTCTGGCCTCGGTTTACTTTTCTTCACCTTCTGGCCTTACTGGAAAAACTCCAAGTCCCCGGCCTGCCTTCTGCCTTACCTTCCTTTTTCTATTCTCCAGATTACAATTCTCTAGTCCCCCAATTATGCTGAAATCCAGTGATACGCAAATGATATAAAGTGGAGCCAAACTTTTGACAGTTGCCAAAAAGGCACAAACCAGTTAATCCACGAAAAAAAAAAAATTTTTTTTTTTTTGGTCGCACCATGCGGCTTGCAGGATCTCAGTTCCCCAAGCAGGGACTGAACCCGGGACCACAGCAGTGAAAGCCAGGAATCCTAACCACTAGGCAATCAGGTAACTCCTTTTTTTTTTTAAATCCACAAATATTAAAATTCACCTAAAGGAACTCAAGAGATTGGCAAAGGACTATACTATCGTGTCTCCCCTACTGGGCCTATGTTGAGCTGCTGTCTTTTTCAGCATCTGTGGCAAAAATACACTCTGCAGTATCATCGAAGTCTGACTTGATAAATTCTCTGGCCTCCTGCAGTTGCTGATGTTACAGTTTACACAATAAATGCATCTTATAAAAATACAAATTTTATTTTCCAAATTTAAAAAACCCTTGGGCTTCCCTGGTGGCGCAGTGGTTGAGAATCTGCCTGCCAATGCAGGGGACACGGGTTCAAGCCCTGGTCTGGGAAGATCCCACGTGCCGCGGAGCAGCTGGGCCCGTGAGCCACAATTACTGAGCCTGCGCATCTGGAGCCTGTGCTCCGCAACAAGAGAGGCTGCGATAGTGAGAGGCCCGCGCACCGCGATGAAGAGTGGCCCCCGCTTGCCGCAACTAGAGAAAGCCCTCGCACAGAAACGAAGACCCAACACAGCCATAAATAAATAAATAAACAAATACTTTAAAAAATAATGACTCCCTTCTTAAAAAAACAAAACAAAACAAAAAAGCCCTTGAATTTTGCTACATCTAAGATGAAGAAACCCCTTTAAATCTACTCCCCTAGGGCACTAGTTCACACACTATGACTCAGAAAAAAACTAGCTTACTGAGTCATTAGTACCTGCTTAACCTGATAATCAGTGTTTCAAGCCAATGAAGTCCGATTATACTGTAACACTAAAATGGAAAACAACAAGTGTTCTTAGTATAGGACCCCCTATTGCCTTCAGGTAATAAGAAACCTAACTAATAACCAGCTTTCACTGATCACCTATGGAAGACAGAAGAATCACGATACTGCTAAGACTCTCGTCTGATAAATGAGAAGAAAATATCTGCTGGTCACAAAGCTTCCTATTTGTTCCAGCCCTGTCCCAACCTTATCTTCTACCTTTACTAATTTTCTTAACCTACCAATAGAAAAGGGTAGAGATTTAAGTCAGTGGAAAGACAGTCAAGAGCTGACTTAACAGCACAGAAACACTATACACAGATTTCTATAATCACCACTTATGGATACAGAACCTTCCTCCCAAATACCCTAAAACTGCTGATTCTCAACTGTTCCTAAGGGATTGAAGGAAGATGAAGAGAATTTATTTAGCTCAAAGAGGCCAAGGACTTATAAAAGGGCATGTCATGGCAAGCAATTACAATTGATAACTGCACTAAAGAAACAATTATTTGAGTGGAGAAGTCTCCCTTGCCCTTTAAAAAATCACACCCCTCAGACTGCTTTGAAAGGTTACTATTTCACATTTTTATTGTATTTGTTGTACTACACTATTACTGGTCAACAGAACCTAAATACACTGGTATTTGTGCTTTGTAAGTAGAATTTATTTTGTGGTGGTATTAACGAGTTGGCCCAAACTGCTTTACCCAAAGCCCTACCAAGTTGATCCTTAGAGACCAGACCTAACATAATGCTCAAACAAAGTGAGGAAAACCAGCCCAGGAAGTTCCCAAGGAAGCTCTACTGCCTCAGCAAGTGTGGATGATCATCTAATAATATGAATAACAGATAGAATTCTTAAAATTCCCAGATAGGGTACATAAATGCTTTCTAACATCCACTTATATCAGTCTCATATTTGAGGACACTTTTCAAACAATTCATAATTATTTTAAGTATAAAAATATTTTTCCTTTCCACTCAGTTGAGTAGTATATATCGTGAAGAAGCCAATTTCATTGGAAATTATACAGTTATTCCAAGATATTGCCATCCTTTAAAACATAACTGGACAAAATCAGTTTTAAAAGCCATACCAAAAGAAAATCAAGACTTTTTATAAATACACTGTTTTTGATTAAAAACAGTGTTAACTCTATTTCATCAAATGCCTTATTTGTAAAACTGCTCAAAATGACTTTTAAACCATCAAATCTACCCTTATCCTCCCTTTTATTTATTTACTACTATTAGTTTTTTGGCTGTGTTGGGTCTTCGATGCTGCACGCGGGCTTTCTCTAGTTGCGGCGAGCGGGGACTACTCTTCGTTGTGGTGTGTGGACTTCTCATTGCGGTGGCTTCTCTTGTTGCAGAGCACGGGCTCTAGGCACACGGGCTTCAGTAATTGCGGCATGCGGGCTCAGTAGTTGTGGCTCACAGGCTCTTGAGCAGAGGTTCAGTAGTTGTGGCGCACGGGCTTAGCTGCTCCACAGCATGTGGGATCTTCCCGGACCAGGGATGAAACCCGTGTCGCCTGCATTCTTAACCACTGCGCCACCAGGGAAGTTCCTATCCTCCCTTTTAAAATAAATATGAAGCTATTTAGGGCTCTGAGAGTCCAAAATCACAAAGAATTAAGCATCAAAGGTGGTACTATCAAAGGTGGTATTCAAAGTCTATGTGGTATAGTAAGCAGATTTTAAAGTCATAATGTGATTTTAAAAATGCTAATAAATGCCTGGCAGAAATACATGTCTTCCTGTTTAGAGAGTCATTCAGATTCAAACAGTATTAACTGCGATGTATCAGGTATTGTGTTAAGCACTTTCATTTAGATTACTGAATTTATATCCAATTCTAGGATAGCATGATCTTTCAAGATGGCTGGGGTAACAGTGTGAAAAATCACTAAAAGAAATCTGCCAACCACCATAGGTTATCCTATGCCCTAGAAGGCTTAGAGAACAAGTCTACACCCATCAAACCAAACCTCATTTCCTGATCTACAGTATACATGGCCTCGGAAAAACATACACAACCTAGAAACCATCTAAAAACTGAACTGGAAAGTAGGATATTTAGTCTCCACATTTGGAGCCTTAAAACTGGGAATGAGGAAAGTCACGGGGGCCTCTTTAAACTGTATCCTGCTTCCTTCCTACAGTAACCAACAAGACAAATGTCAAATGTCAAAACTCGGACTTAGCTATTTATTAAGATTTATGTACAACAACCAATTTAATATACTCTAGGTAAAAGTAAGTGCTGAATACTTACACTGCTCTGTTCCCAAAAGAACATTTAGCAATTGATGCTGAATACACAGTGTCACATTACCTGAAGAGTAACATAACAGGAAATATGACATAGACAATAAAAATAGGACAGAATGGGGGAAAAAGCACAAACCAACCATTCAATACAGGGTTCTATACTCCCCATAATTTCTGCTATCACCAAAGCTGTCTCAATCTTTCTTCCACAAGCAACTGCTGCAGGATAAGGCACATCCTATACTCCACAAGTAGCCTTCCCTTCTCCCTCAGGTGGCCGCTTGCTCCCCCTCACTCAACTCCTCTCCAGCACAAGCAACAGCTAGATATACTAAAGACCACAAAAAGCCCGTAAACTTGCCTCTCAGGCCTTCCAGCAAAACACAGAATTTATCACTAACATCGCTCTTGGACGCAGCCACATCTCAGTGCATCCTATTTTTTTTTTTTGAAAACTACACATATAAGATTTATTTTATACTTTCCACCTCCTTGGTCATTGGACCTGTTATTACATTTGTCAATTTTCTGAGATCAAGTTGCATCCCATTTTTCTCCATATCTGGAAACCCCCAATTGAGTGTAACTTGCTCCATTCTCTGAAACTTCGTACAAATGCGTGCTCCTCCACAATGGAAATGGTACACGCTCCCACATGTACCACCAACCACTCTGCTCGCAGAAGAGAAAGGGCAGAATGTAAAAGTAGATGAACTGATGAGTTAAATATATTAGGAAAAAAATAGTGAAGCAAGTACACAAAGGTCTCAAACAAAAGCCTGAGAGCTGAATCTGACCCATAGTTGGATATTTTGTTTGGCCCAGTAGGTGTTTTAGTTAGAAGCCCACATTTAAAAGTAAGAGATAATCAGATTTCCCTGGTGGTGCAGTGGTTAAGAATCCACCTGCCAATGCAGGGGACACGGGTTCGAGCCCTGGTCTGGGAAGATCCCACATGCCACAGAGCAACTAAGTCCGTGCGCCACAACTACTGAGCCTGTGCTCTAGAGCCCATGTGCCACAACTACTGAAGCCCGTGCGCCTACAGCCCATGCTCCGCAACTAGAGAAAGCCTGCACGCAGCAACAAAGACCCAATGCAGCCAAAAATAAATAAATAAATTTATTTAAAAAAAAAAAGTAAGAGATAACAGAGTAAAATCCAGATTTCAGCCTTCTTTTGAGAAATGGAAAGATCTGGCAACCCTAGGCCCAAATTCCTACGAAGTAACAAGGCTGGAACTGAGTAGCAATGTCCCCTTTAGACAGAGCACGTGCTGTCCCCTGTTTGGAACAATCCCCCACCTTTATTGTCCATCTGGCTTGCTTCACTGATTAATCAGGGGAAACTGGGGACATCTGAATTTGCTACTCCTGAATTTCAGGCACTAAAGTAACTAAAGGACGGTAAACAGTAGGTCAGGAAATATCTTCATTTGTTGCTTAACAGTGATCTTTTGTGAGAGCCTAGGATTGGACAAGGTATCTTCTCCCAGGTGACTTCTGGCTGATGATTTTTTTTTTTTTTTTTGGCTGCGTTGGGTCTTCACTGCTGCGCACAGGCTTCCTCTAGTTGCAGCGAGCAGGGGCTACTCTTCATTGTGGTGCACAGGCTTCTCATTGCAGTGGCTTCTCTTGTTGTGGAGCACAGGCTCTAGGCGCGTGGGCTTCAGTAGTTGTGGCATGCGGGCTTAGTTGCTCCACAGCATGTGGGATCTTCCCAGACCAGGGCTCGAACCCGTGTCCACTGCATTGGCAGGTGGATTCCTAACCACTGCGCCACCAGGGAAGCCCCGGCTGATGATTTTCTTAAAGGGCTCCAAATAATCTGTTGTAGTCTTTAAGAAGACAACAATAGTTAAGAAGAATATGTAAAAAGTGACTGGAGGACGAAAAATAAAGGCCACTTGGAATAGAATGCCTGAACTAAAAGATCAAAATCAGTGGGGTCATCAATTAAAAGAGGTTAAAACCACATAGATGTTTACGTAAAAAGAATTTATGACAGGTACAGAATAAGAGCAATTCTCCACAAGAATGATATGTTTTAATTTCTGTTTTATGCAATGAAGTAATTCACTGCATTGGTCTAGCCCTCGGGGTAATCAAGAGGCCAGGTTAATATATCTGCCTGGCCTTCGCTGGTGGCGCAGTGGTTAAGAATCTGCCTGCCAATGCAGGGGACACGGGTTCGAGTCCTGGTCCAGGAAGATCCCATGTGCCGCAGAGCAACAAAGCCCGTGAGCCGCAACTACTGAGCCTGCGCTCTAGAGCCCATGAGCCACAACTACTGAAGCCCACACGCCTAGAGCCCCCGCTCCGCAACAAGAGAAACCACGGCAACGAGAAGCCCCTGCACCGCAATGAAGACTGGCCCCCGCTCACCACAACTAGAGAAAGCCCATGCGCAGCAACGAAGATCCAACGCAGCCAAAAAAAAAAAAATATATACACACACACACACACACACACACACACACACACACATATATCTGGCTGCCTGGAAGGGAGAGAAAAATATTAGGTGTTTTAATGTCAATTCTTTTGCAAAATTAATCAGTTACTTGCTACTTCCTTAAATAAATTATTTTTCAGAAAAGAAAAAAAAGAATGATATGTTTAAGTGACTGAACAGCATTTCACATTTAGATAGCACTTTAAATATTTCAAACACTAATAATCTATTTTTCATCTTATTTTGACAAAACCCTTGTGCTATAAAGTTGACTAAGCAGACCTTATTTTCCCCTCACACATACTAAAGCATAAAAAAGCCAAGAGCCTTCACTAAGGTCACCTAGCTAGTTATGGCAGAGGATCAGAATCTAGCTGCATTAACTCATAATCCCGGGCTCCTTCCACTACAATATATTGCTGCTGCCGCGTCTCATCTATTGCTAGCCTACAAAGGGTAGAAAGGAGGTTGAAAGTATCCATTCAAGTCTCCAAAATTCCTTCCAATTTCAAGAATGGGACTCCTACTCACTTTCAGGTCCCCAAAGGAGAGTCATTCATTTCCATAGGCCACTGCTTGGCCCTGAATTTGTGTGTCATATGTATGTTTTGTCTTCCCAATGATTTTGAAAGTTTCTCCAGAGGGCAGCAAATCCATGTCTCTTTGTATGTCCAACAAAAATGCTCAAATATTTTATTATTTATATACAAAATTTAACAAATAATTCCATCTCTCGTTCCAAGAAACAAAGGGCTAGAAGTAACCTTAAGTGATTTTCAGAAATAATGACAAGGACATCTAAGTTATATTATGAAGGGAAAAAAAGTAAGAAGAAAAGGTAGCTAGGGATACAAGTTTTATCTGTGTTTTATAAACCTCAATGAACTAAGTCATCTTTTTGTCATCTGCAAAAAAAGAAATCTAACTTTAGTGGGTTAATATTTTGCAAATATCTAAAAGATTTTCTTTCACTTAAAATATAAATATATATATAGTGTTTGTATAAATAAATATACAACATATATGTATAAGTATACATATAGACGTCTGCATATGATATGCCTGAACACCAATAAAAATCTTTGTTGTTTAAGAGTGATCTTTTGTGAAGCCTAGAGCCTAGAGCTGGCAAGATATCTTCTCCCAGGTCACTTTTAGCCTGATGATTTTCTTAAAACGTTCCAAATAATTTGTTATAATATGCATATTTAACATTCACAGATATAATATTCATGGCATGCTTTTAGGTTTATGCACATAAAGCCTTCATGAGGTAGGACATTTTAAATCTCTACTTAGAATGGAAATAAGAGAGTCAGTAGCCAAAATAAAAATCTAGAGAAGAAATACAGCCCATTAATTTGGATTATAACAAGAGTAACATTTTATCCCTGCACAATGACAGTGCTTGGATATATCCCAGTTATTTTAAACAATTTTACACATCAACCAACTTCTTCAGAACACTGGTTTTTCTATGCCAAGAATTATCCAAAATCTTCCCAATAAGATTCAATGCTAACTGTGAGGTACATTACTTACAGGATATGCTAGGAATTTTCCACTTGCAAAGGGCAATCTAATCCTTGGTGTTATAACCCATGGGGAAAAAAGGCACTCTAATATAGTGTTGGAGGGAGACGAAACTGGTAATTTGATAATACTGTATATACCAAAACTATAAATGCATAAATCTTTTGACCTAAAAATTCCCCTTCTAGGAATTTGTTCTGAAGATAAACTTGAAAATGTGTGAAATGGCATGCTACTAAGTAATTTACTGCAGCACTATTAGAAGGGTAAATTTTTGGAAACAACTGAAATTATGTGGGGACTAGTTAAATAAACGGTGATATGTCCATACCATGAAATACCATGTAGCCTTAAAAATGAGAGAGAGAAAGCTCTCTTTGCCCTGATATGAAAAAAATCTCCAAGATATAGTAAATGAAAAAAGCAAAGAGCAGAACCATGTAATGCATTCTGTAACATGAGTAAAAAGGGGTGTGGGGTAGGGGGAGGAATAATGTATATAGAGAGATACACATAAAATATCTCTGGAAGGACACCCAAGAATATTACTTGCCACTAGGAAGTGAAATTAGGTGGGTGGACAGTAGAATAAAAGGAAGATTTTTCACTCTATATTTTTTTTCATTTTTGAATTTGAACCATGTAAATGTACTACCTGGTTAAAACATTAAATTTAACCAATGTATTAATCTGTATAAAAAGTATAGACAGTTATTTCAGGATTTATAATCTGAGAACACTGTATGATAATTAACACTACAAATGTAACAACTTTGGCTATTCCTTCCATGGAAACACCTATTAGTCCACCCCTAAAGATATTATACAGCCACAGAATACAGAGCCAGAAGGGGCTGTGAAAAACCTGAACATCTCAATTTACAGATAAGAAAACTACGGCCCAAAGAGGTTAAATAACCTCACCAATGGACACAACTAGTAGCTGGCAAAGTATGGCCTAGAACCTGACCCACGTTTCAAAATATTCTCATGTATTTTCTCCATCCCCAAACTGTTTCTTCATTACCGCAAAGAGCCAACAAGTGTCCACCAAGACTGTAGCTGCATTTTGAAGATAACATGAATGACAGAGCTAGTGTGAGCTGATATCTTATCTCTGTGAGATACTTTTCAATGCTCACAAGGGAACCACAAAGGGTAAGGTCTTGCTTCTCCTGGGTCATGTTTTAGCAAAGAGACAAAGGGTAGTTAAAGCCATAAGATAAAAATGGGGAGGGGATGGGGGGATCTTCCAACAAAGTCAATTATACTAGAAAAATTGAGAATAACATTAAGCAACTTTACAATCAGGTAATTCAAATTTATTTTTATATTAAAACAAATACCAATCTACTGTGGCAAAGAATATAAAATGCACATGAATTTTAAGGTAGACAAGATACTTATAAAGAAATTTCATGCTGCTTCTGATTGATCCTAAACCCAGTGGCCTAGAAGTACACACATGCATTCTCTTAAACTCTTAAGAGGCAGAAAGGCTTGAGAACTACTACACCAAAGGAATTAAAATAGTGTTCTCAATGGCAGTGGAAAGAGCAAAGGATTAGAGCTAGACAGACCTGGATATGCAGCCTCATTCTTGCCATTGTGTGACCTTGGATCAGTTATTCAACCTTAAGCTCAGAGCCTGTTTCTTCATCTGTAAAATGTGGTCCATATTACTTACCTTGGAGTGTTGTTATAAGGATTGGAGATAATGATGTTAAGCAAACTGCCTGAACTCTAGAAGGAGTACAATAAATGACAGCTACTATTACAGCCATCACAAACCTATCAGAATCTTTATAGGACCATCTAACAATTTATTGCAGTTCAATCTGTTAGAACAAGATAATGTGAGCAATGGATGCTATCAGCCTTCCCAACCCGTCACAGAAAAAAAAAAATAGGCCAACAGGATAAAATTACCTACGTGAAAAGTTTATTATACTCACATATTTCATTTCAAACTTCTTAGCCAACATTTCCACTTCTTGCCTCTCTTGATGGTCATCATTGAATGGGTCTTCCGTGTAAACGGGCTTCTTCTGCTTCAAAGTGAATGGTAAAAGAAATAGAAGTATTAATATTACTTCAACCAGAGTTGAATATATCTAAATTTTAAAAATGAGTCAATTTTTCCAAATATTAACAAATAAGTTAGAAGCATAAAAAAGTAACTAAAAAGGGACTTCCCTGGTGGCAGAGTAGTTAAGAATCCACCTGCCAATGCAGGCGACATGGGTTCGAGCCCTGGTCCGGGAAGATTCCACGTGCTGCGGAGCAACTAAGCCCGTGAGCCACAACTACTGAACCTGTGCTCTAGAGCCCGTGAACCACAACTACTGAGCCTGCGTGCCACAGCTACTGAAGCCCCCGTGCCTAGATCCCGTGCTCTGCAACAAGAGAAGCCACTGCAATGAGAAGCCCGCGCACCGCAACAAAGAGCAGTCCCCGCTCGCCGCAAGTAGAGAAAGACCGCGCGCAGCAACAAAGACCCAATACAGCCAAAAATAAATAAATAAATTAAAAAAAATTTTTTAAATAAAAAAGTCACTAAAAAGGAAACTAATATAACACTGTAAATCAATTACACGTCATTTAAAAAATTAAAATTTTTTAAAATTAGAAAACAAAAAATTCAAAAGTAAAAACAAAGGAACTAGAATGAAATGTTGGTTTATAGCAAAAATATTTGCAGTTTTAATGAACTCTTACACATTCTAAAGTTTTTTGGTGGTTAAGAACTCAACATTTCAAACTGTCTTCACCCACAAAATGATCTATGGTTACCCCATCCAAAATAAAAAGGCCAAAGAAACCCAAGAAAATTAGGTAAACATGAAAATCCCACCTATAACTCTAGTTTGAGATCTTCTCAACAAAGATTAACCACTTTGGTCAGACAATGCTTCTAAAAGGTTATTGGAATCTAGGTTATTACAATCAACATTTAATCATCTGCCCTGAGTTAGCACTGGAGTATCTGTAGCTGCTACAGCTTTTTGCTGAGGCCTAGCATTGACAACCTCTGTATCACCTACATCCTGTCAATGAATATCCATTCAGAAAATACATACAACTTGTAAACAAAGCACAAAAGTTCAATAGCTACAAACAGATTATATTATCACAGCTTCTTTCTAGCAAGGAGAGTGAAAATCTACTATAATGCATGGTTTAAAACACACACACAAGGGCTCCCCTGGTGGCAAAGTGGTTAAGAATCCACCTGCCAATGCAGGGGACACGGGTTCAAGCCCTGGTCTGGGAAGATCCCACATGCCGCGGAGCAACTAAGTCCATGTGCCACAACTCCTGAGCCTGTGCTCTAGAGCCCGCGAGCCACAACTACTGAGCCTGCATGCCACAACTACTGAAGCCCGTGCACCTAGAGCCCTGCTCCACAAGAGAAGCCACCGCAATGAGAAGCCCACGCACCGCAATGAGGAGTAGCCCATGCTCGCCGCAACTAGAGAAAGACCGCGCACTGCAACGAAGACCCAACGCAGTCAAAAATAAATAAATAAAATAAATACATTTATAAAAAAAAAAAAAAAAATACCCCCCCCCACACACACAGAGCTAGGATCCCACATTTACCATCTATTGACCAAAACAAACAAAAAGATACATCACATCCTTTACTATTTTCACAGACACATTTCATAGATATATATATATATACACACACACATATATATATTTCAATATACAAAAAACCCAAAACAAGGAGCTACATGTGGATAAAAATGCTATTTTTATCTAATTATGAACAACTAAGAAGTTCATTAAAAAAAAAGGCTAGATGCTATTACTGATGTAGCATATTCAAGCAGTAATTTAAAATGAAAATATATTACAGCTGAAATATTAGATACAGATTTGCCCTGAAGGGCAAGAAAAAATGCAGAAGGGATGAAGATTTGCACAGTTTGAAACTGAGATACATGATCCTGGCTATTAAGGCTGAGACATGATTAATCTAAAAATATGACAGAAAAATATGGACATAATGAATACAAAACAATTCATCATACCTAGGACATTAGAATTAAAGGATACATCTTAAAGCTTAAAGGAATTTTTGAATCAATTTTTTAAATTATCTATTATAATAAGTAATATATTTATAGAATCCTTTATCCCAATAGGAGTTACCAATGGAAAATATAAATATGACCTGAAAGGAAACAAACTAGCAGAAATAGACTGGTGATGAAATAAGAAGTACTAGGCATATTCAGGGCATAGCCTTAACTTGAGACTAAAGTTAAGGAGAGTAAACAACCACCATAACTTGCTTGCCATTATAAACAGTTTCCTTCATGTCACTATGAAGTCCAAATACTAGGTCTTACTACTGGTCTGACCCATTTTATATGTGCAAATATAAACACACGAATATATATTTTTAATAAGAATCACCTTATACACCATTCTGAACTATCTTATGTAGACTTTATATAGGCAGCAAAAATAAATCTATTTACCCTTGCTAGTCTATAAAAATAAACTTAAGAAAACTGAGTCACCTTTCTTTCACAGTTAAGAAATAACGCCTACCCACAATCAAGTAAGCTTTACGTTTTTCAGGTGAAAAGATCTGACAATTAGTAAATACCAAAATTACCAACCACCCACAGGCAAAACTGACCCAATGATTCTGTCTCTTGACGTTAACTCATTAACATCATTTTCAGGAGAGCTTTCATATACGTTATCCGAAATATGCAGTATGACAAGCAATGGAATATCATAGAATTCTCTGGTAACAGTATAATCACATTAACACTATAATCATTTATTTTTCTTTTTATACTAAATGTTCAATTAATCATGTTTATAGGAAGATGTTTTCTGGTTAAGTGATTTTCTGGTTTACTAAGAGTTAAAAAAGAATTTCTTGTGTATCAATTCCCCTTAGCCAGAAATGGTGAACAAATTAATCTTTCAGGATAGAGATGACTGCAATGTCTTAGCCTCAATCAAGGATCAATACTCTACAGATAACAAGGTTAAGGGTTTAGCTAACCTGTGTCCTGACAACCTAGACGAGGTTTTGTTTTCCATATTTTGCCAACACACGCTCATTTAATCGTGTTTTTCCGTATTAATAAGAAGTAAGTTTAGAAAAATTTCTGACTGCATTCGGTTAATTGGGGTTTTACTGTTCATTTCGTATTTACGAAGGGGGATGATTTAAATTCACCCTAGTACAGATGGTAGTCACATGTAACCGATTTTTTTATACTTACACCTATCAAGTAAAATCTTATTGGGTGATAGATGGCTATTTCAAAATTTTAGAAACTTTTCTTCTTTTAATTTTACAAGATCTCTTTTCCTCCCTTTTCTACTCTTACCCTGCTACGTAGTATGTCGTTCAATTACAATAACTTAAAACTATTTTGAAAATATTACAACATCACTAAAAATAAACTGGACTCCTCCTGAGGGGAAGAAAAACCAAATTTGGGAATCACCACTTTGCAGATCAATTCTATTGCTTACATTTTGCTTTTTGATGGTTTCTCTTCCTAGGATTTCCTTTCATGGAAATGTGACAACTTCATTTAGAAAGGTGTTTTCTACACTTTCTTATGTAATAAATATGTGCACTGGGAGTAATCATAGGAAAATCTGGCAAATCTTTGTTGCAAAGGTACACTGTATAAGCAATGGATTTTTTGGTTCAGTGGAATATGACAAATGATATATGGCTGAATGTACAAGAAATCTGGACTAAAATACCCCAAACTGATAGTGTAAACAGAAAAATTAAACTGAATTATTCAACTTTCTCTTATTACATGAAACTATTAATTCTGATGTTATCAAGTTAATACGATAGGGTATCAAAATTAACTTTATACTTATAATTAAAAGATACATATCTATTATTAGTTTATCATAGCATCAATATTACAGCATAGAGGGTCATAACAGAGGTCTTTGTATATCTACTATAACTCTCATTTCAGTTCATTCCGGCAGGACTTTCTAAATTTAAACTATATGAGTTAACTGTAAGAATTCTGTTTTACTAAGAATTGGTACTAGCATGGAAAAAAGTATTAATAAGATTACATATGAGCACTTTGTACACCAGCCTCCTTATTTGCAAAATGTGGATAAATGTGTCTGTCTGATGGAGCTCTGCTGGACTAAATTCCACAAGCCATGTACCACACTTAGAACTGTGTCTAGCACACTGTAAGAAATCAGTAAATGTTAGCCATTATTATGTATTTTTCCCAAATATAATCACCTGTAACTTATGAAGTAGATTAGGAAGTAAAACTGCAAGTCTACATAGATTAGAAGAGCAAACATAGTACAATTTTTTTGAAAAATGCTCCAATCCAGTATTCGCAAAAATCTTTGGGGGAAAAAAATGGCATCATTTTATAAACGACAGGGGCACTAAAGTGAATCTAAAGCACAAAATGTTATGTGGAAATGACCAAAATGATCTCTATCCTTAACAATTCATTTTGGTTTGACCACACAGCAGTATTTGTAAATAATGATCAAAACATTAGTTGGCCTTACAATAAACAAAATCTAGTGACGTTGTTTAGTATGATATTTTTAAACTAAGTTATTCATTTCAACTATAAAGATAACTGAGGATGAAAATAAAACAAGTGACTTCTGGAGTCCATTAGACCTGCGCTAAAGCAAAACCTAATAAAGAGCACAGTCTCTAAACAACAGAGGAAACTGTTCTCTTATTATCGTTACTCTACCATTTCCCTTTCTAGTTTACTTCTGAACATCACCAACCAACAACAATAAACATTAGTTACCAACGAACCTCTCTCCTATCTCCATTGTTCACCAGTTCCACCAAAGGCATACCTATATATTTTAAATAAAGTTTTTAGAAATTCAAATCTAAGTTTTTTTTCATCACTCTCCAAAAATTACAATGGCCAAGTGCAATATCCTCCAAGTAGGACCAATAAACTAATGATATGTACTCAAATAAGGATATGATGGTAGGCACCAAATACAACGAGACACCCTCCCATTCAATTATTGTATGAACACTAGAGAAAACAAAGCTAAAAAGGTTTACCAATATCAACAAGAGAGAGAAAAATAAGGAACCACATAACTAACCCACGTAACCTCCATTCCTAAAGTGGAATCCTTACTCTGAAAATGTTTAGATTACTTTTAAATCCCCTTTCAATTAAGACAAATACCCCACGCTCAGAAGCACATCTCAGCGCCCAGCACAACAGCGATTGAAGGTAAGGATGATACTGGAGGGGTTACACAATCTCTCTGCTTCAGACTGGGGGGCGTGTCCCCCAACTGGAGCTCCGCAAGCAAAACCCAACAACGCAACGTGCAGGGCCCCCAGATTTTTTTGTGGGAAGCCGAGAGGAAACCTGAGGTTTCGAAAGGTGCAAAGGGAAGCCAGCTTGGAACAGCGTTTGGAGCGGGCGTACGATGGGGTGGGGGGGGGGCGGGTTGGCGGAGCCGGGTGGGAGCCTCGGCCAACCCTGGGGACCAGAGGAAAGCAGCACCAACCGCCCGTCCACCCGCTCGGCCCCTGCCCCCTCCAGCCACCCTCAGGGGCGACCCGAGATACGCAAGGTGGGCTTCGGAAGGTGCAAACCACTGGGGCAGGCGGACGGGTCCTGAGGCTCCCGGGGTCTGGGGGATGAGGGAGGGATCTTCTGTACCCGTTGTTCTCCGCACAGCAACAGCTCCGGGTAGCTGAACTCCACGCAGCTCTCGTCGGTGGGATCCTTGAGCACCAGCTCCAGGCGCACTGTCTCCTTCGGCGGCCTCTGCTGCGGCTCGGCCCGGGAAGCCGACTCCCGCGGCGGAGGCGGCTGCAAGTGCAACTGCGGGAGCGGCGGCGGCGGCGGCGGCGGCGGCTCGGGCCTAGGGGGCTCGCGCTGCAGCGACATGGGCGGCTCGGCGCGGCTGACCTCGCGCTGGGGGAGCGGCTTCTCCCGCGGCGGGGGCTGCGCGTCCGACCGGGGGGCAACCTCCCGCGGGGCCGACTGCTCCGCCCGGGCCGGCTCGCGGTACGGCTGCGGCTCCAGTCGGGGGGGCTCGCGAGGGTAGTCGGGCTCGCGTTCGGCCCCCGGGAACTCGGCCTCGCGCCGCCTCACCGGTGACAGGCTAATAAACGCTACTCTGCGTGGCTCCGCCATCCCCACTGTTCTGGCCCTCTGCCTTCGCTCGAGCCGGCGCTCGGTTCTACGCCGAGTTGTTTGCCTGCCTGCCCTTCTTTTTGCTCTCCGTCGCTATTCTTCCCTCCACCACCCTCAGCCGTCGCCGCCGACGCCACCGTGAGTGCGGACTGTGCCCCCTTCCCCGCCACTATGTTCTGATGGGCTCCACCGCCATCGCCAGGGTCGCCGCAGCCGCCATGTTGGATCCCCCACATAAATAGAAGCAGGCCGCTGAGCGGGCGCATGCGCAGACAGGAGACGCTCACATCCACCGTCGTGGCTGTGGCTCAGTTTTCCTCTTTTCCTCCCAACAGCCTGGAGTCCAGACAGGTCAGCGGAAGTGACGTCATGGCAAGACCGGGTTCCTTGGAAACAGAGACGCCGTCTGCTCCCTTCCTAAAGGGGAGGGGTCTGGGGTTTCCGGAGAAGCTTCCTATTCGCACCTGGAAACCAGAGGCGCGTTTGGGGCTCGCCCAAAGGCGAGCGTCGAGATGTGCCTGGGACGGATCTGGCTATGGCGCCGGTCGCTTCCCGCTCTCGCTTTCAGAGAGTTGGGGTTGTCAGCTGCTTAGTCAAGGCGGATGCGGGGAAAGGGTAGAGGGACGCAGGGACCAGCCTCCGTGTATGCCGGGCCAGCACCCCCGCAGCCCGAAGTATCGGGGGAAGAAAGGAAATGGCTAACTCCAGCCGAACTCGCCCTGCGGCTTCCCTGCGCAAAGCGCGACGTTGAATCCCACAGGCCTCCCTTTCCTAAACCGACTCCTGTTTTTCTCGCCCGGCTTCAGGGGGGATTGTGTGGCACGGTCTAAAATGCTCAGTGACGTTTTGCAGTTGGGAAATTGAACACGCAAATGAACATGGGCTCGTTCATAAAGTCTAAACTGTTTAAATTAATTTTTTAAAAAAGACCCTTCTCAACAGAGTTTGTTGGTATTTTATGGGACGTACTCTCTTGAAAGTAGAATGCTAAATGACCCATTTCGGGTAGGAGAGGAGCCTTAATATGGAACGCCTAATAGTCACACCTGTAATTAATTGAAATTCACCTTTAAAAGAATGAGGATTACCATCCGTTTTAATCCATTTAATGGAAAACAAATCGAAGGGCTCGCCTTCCACACCTTCTGTTAATTCCATTAACCGGATTAACAATGTTAACACCTACTGATGACTCTTTGAGTCAGTGTGATGTCATAGATAAATTCTGAATAGGTTCCGGTTTTTTGCCCTCCTATTACTTTCCCTATTTGTATAAAGATGGTGTTGGAATCGACGGTATGATGTTCCCTCCCAGTTCTGAATTGCTCATACGAAAATCCTAAATACTTTTTTGGAGTAGTGAGGGCCTTCGAAGAGGCTGGGAAGAAGTCAAAGTCAATTCTTGTTCAATGCAAAGTCAGAATATCTTTGTCTAAAATATTAGATTACCTAAAATGTGTAAGATATTCGTGCTAACTGTAATGCTGTAAGATCAGTCATTCTGTTTCTGTTATATATAAAATATCCTGTGAGATCAAGCTACTCATACCTTTTTATGAATAGTTAGTATCTAAAACATCTTCATAGCAATTTTGATAATTTTACAAACTCTCAAATCTCATGTTGAAGATTAATGTTCAATCCAGGGTGTGGTAATCTTGCACCTATGGAGAAGTGTACTTATAGAAAAAGGGCAAATCAATCTGATCCTTTAATGCCTTTCCATTAATGTTCTATCCTAGAGGCAGAGCCTCAGGATTGTCCCCAAATCCCTGTCTCCCATCTTCCCCAAAATGAATTTAGCAATAAGCTTAAAATGGCTGCCTTGTGGAGTTAAACAATAGGAAAAACTTAACTGACAATAGCAGAGACAAAAAGAATTAACATAAATAGGTAGATTTCAAGACAGTTCAATGTCATGGTAGTACTTTTTATGTTATTCCTCTCTGAGGAAGACACGTTTAAGACTAGAATGTCTTGGGAAGATCCAAAGGCAGAATATCACAAAGAAAGAAAAGCAACTGCAAAAAGACTGTGTAGGGAGTGAACTTGGTGAATTGGCCAAAAGGTCAGAGTGGCTGGAGCACAGTGAGCAAGATGGGGAAAGATGTAGGAGACAAATCTGAGACAAGAATAAAATTGTATTTCACACCTTACAGAAGGATAAATATCTAATGAATCAAAGTTTTAAATGTAATAAGTGAAATCAGGCATGGCGCCAACGTGTCCGCCGTCTTGGGGCAGCCTTTCCTGCCTTCTTCCAGCAGCAGAGGGGGAAGCTGGATTCCACGACGGCAGCAGCAGGGTTCGTGGCAAGAATCATGGGTTGCAGGCTGCCCCGGGTGGTCTCGTCTTCCTGCAGCTTGTAGACCCTCAGGCTTAGGAGCTGTTTCAAGCACACAGCCGTGCGAGAGTAAGGTGTTCTTGAGATGATCTGTACCGAATCCATGACTGAACCCAGTGAAGACTGCTATACAAACGTTTAACATTCTGGCAGCACATGCGGAGACCCACTCTTTTAGCCACCGGCTGCTGGAGACAACCTCGTAGACAAATTGCTACCAAGTCAGCCTGTTCTCGCTGAATGGCTATTGTAGACCCTCATAATCTGACTTCATAATGGAGACTGCCACATTCACTGCTGTGTGGCTAACAGGGTCTTGGTCCTCTGGCCGGGTGTCAGGCCTGAGCCTCTGAGGTGGCAGAGCCAAGTTCAGGACTTTGGATCACCAGAGACCTCCCGGCCCCACGTAATGTCAATCGGCGAGAGCTCTCCCAGAGACCTCCATCTCAATGCAAAGACCCAGCTCCACCCAACGGCCAGCAATCTCCAGTGCTGGATGCCCCATGCCAATCAACTAGCAAGACAGGAACACAACCCCACCCATTAGCAGAGAGAATGCCTAAAATCATACTAAGTTCACAGACACCCCAAAACACACCACCGGACGCAGCCCTGCCCACCAGAAAGACAAGATCCAGCCCCACCCACCAGAACACAGGCACCACTCCCGTCCACCAGGAAGCCTACACAAGCCAATGAACCAGCCTCACGCACTGGGGGCAGACACCAAAAACAATGGGAACTGTGAACCTGCAGCCTGCGAAAAAGAGACCCCAAATACAGTAAGTTAAACAAAATGAGAAGACAGAGAAATATGCAGCAGATGAAGGAGCAAAGTAAAAACCCACCAGACCAAATAAATGAAGAGGAAATAGGCAGTCTACCTGAAAAAGAATTCAGAGTAATGATAGAAAAGATGATCCAAAATCTTGGAAATAGAATGGAGAAAATACAAGAAACGTTTAACGAGGACACAGAAGAATTAAAGTGCAAACAAACAATGATGAAAAACACAATAACTGAAATTAAAAATTCTCTAGAAGGGATCAATAGCAGAATAACTGAGGCAGAAGCATGGATAAGTGACCTGGAAGATAAAATAGTGGAAGTAACTACTGCAGAGCAGAATAAAGAAAAAAGCATGAAAAGAATTGAGGACAGTCTCAGAGACCTCTGGGACAACATTAAACACACCAACATTCGAAGTTAGGGGTCCCAGAAGAAGAAGAGAAAAAGAAAGGGACTGAGAAAATATTTGAAGAGATTATAGTTGAAAACTTCCCTTCCCTAACATGGGAAAGGAAATGGTCAATCAAGTCCAGGAAGCACAGAGAGCCCCATACAGGATAAATCCAAGGAGAAACATGCCAAGACACATATTAATCAAACTATCAAAAATTAAATACAAAGAAAAAATATTAAAAGCAGCAAGGGAAAAGCAACAAATAACATACAAGGGGATCTCCATAAGGTTAACAGCTGATCTTTCAGCAGAAACTCTACAAGCCAGAAGGGAGTGGCAGGACATATTTAAAGTGATGAAAGGGAAAAACCTACAACCAAGATTACTCTACCCAGCAAGGATCTCACTCAAGATTCAATGGAGAAATTAAAACCTTTACAGACAAGCACAAGTTAAGACAATTCAGCACCACCAAACCAGCTTTACAACAAATGCTAAAGGAACTTCTCTAGACAACAAACACAATAGAAGAAAAAGGAACATACATGTCGATAATTACCTTAAAAGTAAATGAATTAAATGCTCCAATCAAAAGACATAGACTGGCTGAATGGATACAGAAACAAGACCCATATATATGCTGTCTACAAGAGACCCACTTCAGACCTAGGGACACATACAGACTGAAAGTGAGGGGATGGAAAAAGATATTCCATGCAAATGGAAATCAAAAGAAAGCAGGAGTAGCAATTCTCATATCAGACAAAATAGACTTTAAAATAAAGACTATTACAAGAGACAAAGAAGGACACTACATAATAATCAAGGGATCAGTCCAAGATGAAGATATAACAATTGTAAATATTTATGCACCCAACCTAGGAGCACGTCAATACATAAGGCAAATGCTAACAGCCATAAAAGGGGAAATCGACAGTAACACAATCATAGTAGGGGACTTTAACACCCCACTTTCACCAATGATCATCCAAAATGAAAATATATAAGGAAACACAAGCTTTAAATGACACATTAAACAAGATGGACTTAATTGATATTTATAAGACATTTAATCCAAAAACAACAGAATACATTTTCTTCTCAAGTGCTCGTGGAACATTCTCCAGGATAGATCATATCTTGGGTCACAAATCAAGCCTTGGTAAATTTAAGAAAATTGAAATTGTATCAAGTATCTTTTCTGACCACAGCACTATGAGACTAGATATCAATTACAGGAAAAAAAAACTGTAAAAAATACAAACACATGGAGGGTAAACAATATGCTACTAAATAACCAAGAGATTACTGAAGAAATCAAAGAGGAAATCAAAAATACCTAGGAACAAATGACAATGAAAACACAATGACCCCAAACCTATGGGATGCAGCAAAAGCAGTTCTAAGAGGGAAGTTTATAGCAATACAATCCTACCTCAAGAAACAAGAAAAATCTCAAATAACCCAACCTTACACCTAAAGCAATCAGAGATAGAAGAACAGAAAAAAACCAAAGTTAGCAGAGAGAAAGAAATCATAAAGATCAAATCAGAAATAAATGAAAAAGAAATGAAGGAAATAATAGCAAAGATCAAGAAAACTAAAAGCTGGTTCTTTGAGATCATAAACAAAATTGATAAACCATTAACCAGACTCATCAAGAAAAAAAGGGAGAAGCCTCAAATCAATAGAATTAGAAATGAAAAAGGAGAAGTAACAACTGACACTGCAGAAATACAAAGGATCATGAGAGATTACTACAAGCAACTATATGCCAATAAAATGGATAACCTGAAAGAAATGGACAAATTCTTAGAAAAGCGCAACGTTCTGAGAATGAACCAGTAAGAAATAGAAAATATAAGCAGATCAATCACAAACACTGTGATTAAAAATCTTCCAACAAACAAAAGCCCAGGACCAGATGGCTTCACAGGAGAATTCTATCAAACATTTAGAGAAGAGCTAACACCTATCCTTCTCAAACTCTTCCAAAATATAGCAGAGGGAGGAACACTTCCAAACTCATTCTATGAGGCCACCGTCACCCTGATACCAAAACCAGACAAAGATGTCACAAAGAAAGAAAACTACAGGCCAACATCACTGAAGAACATAGATGCAAAAATCCTGAACAAAATACTAGCAAACAGAATCCAACAGCACATTAAAAGGGTCATACACCATGATCAAGTGGGGTTTATCCTGGGAATGCAAGGATTTTCCAATTTATGCAAGTCAATCAATGTGATACACCATATTAACAAATTGAAGGAGAAAAACCATATGATAATCTCAATAGATGCAGAAAAAGCTTTTGACAAAATTCAACACCTATTTATGATTTAAAAACTCTCCAGAAAGGAGGCATATAGGGAACCTACCTCAAAATAATAAAGGCCATATATGACAAACTCACAGCCAACATCGTTCTCAATGGTGAAAAACTGAAACCATTTCCTCTAAGATCAGGTACAAGACAGGTTGCCCACTCTCACCGCTATTATTCAACATAGTTTTGGAAGTTTTAGCCACAGCAATCAGAGAAGAAAAAGAAATAAAAGGAATCCAAATTGGAAAAGAAGAAGTAAAACTGTCACTGTTTGCCGATGACATGATCCTATACACAGAGAATCCTAAAGATGCTACCAGAAAACTACTAGAGCTAATCAATGAATCCGGTTAAGTATCAGGATACAAAATTAATGCACAGAAATCTCTTGCTTTCCTATACACTAATGATGAAAAATCTGAAAGAGAAATTAAGGAAACCCTCCCATTTACCATTGCAACAAAAAGAATAAAATACCTAGGAATAAACTTACCTAAGGAGACAAAAGTCCTGTATGCAGAAAACTATAAGACACTGATGAAAGAAATTAAAGATGACACAAACAGATCGAGAGATATACCATGTTCTTGGATTGAAGAATAAACATTGTGAAAATTACTATACTACCCAAAACAATCTACAGATTCAATGCAATCCCTATGAAATTACCAATGGCATTTTTCATAGAACTAGAACAAAAAATTTCATAATTTGTATGGAAACACAAAAGACCACAAATAGCCAAAGGAATCTTGAGAAAGAAAAACGGAGCTGGAGGAATCAGGCTCGCTAACTTCAGACTATACTACAAAGCTACATTAATCAAGACAGTATGGTACTGGCACAAAAACAGAAATAAAAATCAGTGGAACAGGATAGAAAGCCCAGAGATAAACCCACACACATATGGTCATCTTATCTTTGATAAAAGAGGCAAGAATATATAATGGAGAAAAGACAACCTCTTCAATAAGTGGTGCTGGGAAAACTGGACAGCTACATGTAAAAGAATGAAATTAGAACACTCCCTAACACTGTATACAACAAAAAACTCAAAATGGATTAAAGACCTAAGTGTAAGGCCAGACACTATCAAACTCTTAGAGGAAAACATAGGCAGAACACTCTATGACGTAAATCACAGCAAGATCCTTTTTGACCCACCTCCTAGAGGAATGGAAATAAAACAAAAATAAACAAATGGGACCTAATGAAACTTAAAAGCTTTTGCACAACAAAGGAAACCATAAACAAGATGAAAAGACAACCCTCAGAATGGAAGAAAATATTTGCAAATGAAGCAAATGACAAAGGATTAATCTCCAAAATTTACAAGCAGCTCATGAAGCTCAATATCAAAAAAACAAACAACCCAATCCAAAAATGGGCAGAAGACCTAAATAGACATTTGTCTAAAGAAGATATACAGATTGCCAACAAACACATGAAAGGATGCTCAACATCACTAATCACTAGAGAAATGCAAATCAAAACTACAATGAGGTATCACCTCACACCAGTCAGAATGGCCATCAACAAGAAATCTACAAACAATAAATGCTGGAGAGGGTGTGGAGAAAAGGGAACCCTCTTGCACTGTTGGTGGGAATGTAAATGGATACAGCCACTATGGAGAACAGTATGGAGGTTCCTTAAAAAACTAAAAATAGAACTACCATATGACCCAGCAATCCTACTACTGGGCATATACCCTGAGAAAACCATAATTGAAGAAGAGACATGTACCACAATGTTCATTGCAGCTCTATTTACAATAGCCAGGACATGGACGCAACCTCAGTGTTCATTGACAGATGAATGGATAAAGAAGATGTGGCACATATATACAAGGGAATATTACTCAGCCATAATAAGAAACGAAATTGAACTATTTGTAGTGAGGTGGATGGACCTAGAGTCTGTCATACAGAGTGAAGTAAGTCAGAAAGAGAAAACCAAATACCGTATGCTAACACATATATATGGAATCTAAAAAAAAAAAAAGGTTCTGATGAACCTAGGGGCAGGACAGGAATAAAGATACAGACATAGAAAATGGACTTGAGGACACGGGGAAGGGGAAGGGTCAGCTGGGACGAAGTGAGAGAGTAGCACTGACATATATACACTACCAAATGTAAAATAGATAGCTAGTGGGAAGCAGCCGCATAGCACAGGGAGATCAGCTCAGTGCTTTGCGACCACCTAGAGGGGTGGGATGGGGAGGGTGGGAGGGAGAAGCAAGAGGGAAGGGATATGGTGATATATGTTTACATATAGCTGATTCACTTTGTTATACAGCAGAAACTAACACACCATTGTAAAGCAATTATACTCCATAAAGATGTTTAAAAAATAATGAAATAAATATAATATTTCACTTTCAGATTTTTCAATAAAAATAATTGTAGTTTCTTCACTTAAAAAAAATGAAATCATAAAAACTTTAGAAGAAATCAGCTGAGATTTTTTAAAAAACTCACACTACGAAAGGCCTTTCCAAGTATGATTGATAATTGCATCTATTTAAAATAAATTTCATGGGGCTTCCCTGGTGGTGCAGTGGTTAAGAATCCACCTGCAAATGTAGGGGACACGGGTTCGAGCCCTGGTCCGGGAAGATCCCACATGCCACGGAGCAACTAAGCCCCTGCACCACAACTACTGAGCCTGTGCTCTAGAGCCAGTGAGCCACAACTACTGAGCCCAAGTGCCACAACTACTGAAGCCCGAGAGCCTAGAGCCCGTGCTCTGCAACAAGAAAAGCCACTGCAAAGAGAAGTCTGCGCACCGCAACGAAAAATAGGCCGCACTTGCCGCAGCTAGAGAAAGCCCGCGCACAGCAACAAAGACCCAACACAGCCAATAAATAAATAAATACAATTTTAAAAAATAATAAAATAAAATAAGATAAATTTCATGAAAGAAAAACAGCAACTGTCAAAAGGCAAATGACAAACTGGAATAAAATTGCAACACCTTTCACAAAGGGTGAATTTCCCTAATCTATAAAGATCAAGGGAAACAACAATAATAACCTAATAGAAAAATGGGGAACGACATGAACAGATAGTTCACAGGGAAGGAAATACAAAGGGCTCTCAAGTGAATGAAATATGCTTAACCTGACTCAATTGCTGAATGAAGAAATATGTGCATTTCTAATTTGATAAATTACCCTCCATAGAATGTATCAATTTATATTCTACCACCAATGCATGAGGGTTTCTATTTCCTAATATACTTGAAAATATATTACGTTATCAGCCTTTTAAAAATATTTATTTATTTATTTGGCTGCGCCAGGTCTTAGTTGCAGCATGTGGGAATCTTCGCTGCCGCGTGCGGGATCTAGTTCCCTGACCAGGGAGCAAACCCAGGCCCCTTGCATTGGGAGCAGGTAGTCTTAACCACTGGACCACCAGGGAAGTCCCTATTAGCTTTTTTGATCTTTGCCAAACGGATATATTTATTTAAATGATTTTAGTGTACATTTCTCTTATGATAAGTCGATGTATTCATTGGAATTCTATGCAATCTTCAAAAAAAGTTTCATCACTAAGATCTATACTTAAGTGAAAAAGACAACATGCAGAACAATATTTAGTATACTACTATTTATGCAAAAAGAGAAAACATTGTGCTAAAGGGGGGAAATAATGTATTATTTTTTTCCCTTTAGAAAACTTTATTCTGAAGTGACAAAAAAGCACAGCATATGTTTGTTTTATGAAAATCCATAGGTAGATTTTTTTTTTAAATATAGCATAGTTGTACAAAGGGAAATACGTTTTGTTAGTATAATCTTACCAAGAACGTAAGAAAGGAAAGACTGATATATTGAAATACGTTTGGCTTCTGGCAAAAAGTCACCGTCTGAAGAAATGAGAAAAATAGCGCCAGGGCCGATTAACAATCCCTCCCCACTATTATTTATATATACATAAAATATCTGGATGTAGATACATGCAACTGAAAAGTGATCTGTGGAGGGACACGGTGTGGCTTGAAACAGAAGAGGTTTAACTATCAGCTGGAGACAGTCGAGGTGTGCTTGTTTTGAGCTGAAGCCAACTCTGGTAGCTGAACATTGGCATCTTTTTAAATTTTTTTTAAATTAATTAATTTATTTATTTTTGGCTGTGTTGGGTCTTCGTTTCTGTGCGAGGGCTTTCTCCAGTTGTGGCAAGTGGGGGCCACTCTTCATCGTGGTGCGCGGGCCTCTCACTGTCGCAGCCTCTCTTGTTGCGGAGCACAGGCTCCAGACGCACAGGCTCAGTAGTTGGGGCTCACGGGCCCAGTTGCCCCGCGGCATGTGGGATCTTCCCAGACCAGGGCTCGAACCCGTGTCCCCTGCATTGGCAGGCGGATTCTCAACCACTGCACCACCAGGGAAGCCTTCTTTTTTAATTTTTAAATTAAGGAATTCTTTTTTTTTTTCTATGGGCATGATTTTTTTCTTTTGAATTTTTGAATTTTATTTTATTTATTTTTTATACAAATTAAGGAATTCTTAACATAAAGGAAAATGCATACGACAATGAATTTTTCTTCTTGTATGCTACCCTTTAACCACTACCTACTTCAAGATACGTAAGATTTCTTTAACCCCAGAAAGTTCTTTCATGTCCCTTTCCACTCAGAACTCTCACAGAAGTTACCCCCATTCTGACTGCTTTCACCATAGATTAGTTTTGCCTGTTCTTGAAACTTACATACACAGACTGTTATGGTATGTACTCATTATGTACTATTACGTCTGGCTTCTTTCAATCAACATAATGGGGTTTTCTTGTTTGTTTTGTGTGTGTGTGTGTGTTTCCTTTTTTGGCTGCATCGCACAGCACGTGGGATCTTAGTCCCCCATGGGGGATTGAACCTACGCCCCTTGCATTTGAAGTGCAGAGTCTTAACCACTGGACTGCCAGGGAAGTCCCATGTGTGTGTTTATTTATTTATTTATTTATTTATGGCTGTGTTGGGTCTTCGTTTCTGTGTGAGGGCTTTCTCTAGTTGCGGCAAGTGGGGGCCACTCTTCATCGCGGTGCGCGGGCCTCTCACTATCGTGGCCTCTCCCGTTGCGGAGCACAGGCTCCAGACGCGCAGGCTCAGCAATTGTGGCTCACGGGCTTAGTCGCTCCGCGGCATGTGGGATCTTCCCAGACCAGGGCTCGAACCCGTGTCCCCTGCATTGGCAGGCAGATTCTCAACCACTGCACCACCAGGGAAGCCCTAATGGGTTTATTTTTTAAAACATTATTTTTAGTGGGAATTCTCTGGCGGTCCAGTGGTTAGAACTCTGGGCTTCCACTGCCAAGGACCAGGGTTCAATCCCTGGTCAGGGAACTAAGATCCTGTAAGCCATGTGGCACAGCCAAAAAAAAAAAAAAAAAAGGTTAACATTTTTATTCATGGTGAAATACACATAGCATGAAATTTACCATCTTAACCATTTTAATGTGTACAGATTAGCAGCATTAAGTATATTCACATTGTTTTGCAATCAGCATCACCAACGTCTATCTCCAGAAGTCTTATTTTTTTCTTCCAGTTTTATTGAGATGTAATTGACATACAGCACTGTATAAGTTTGTGTTCAGCATAATGATTTGATGTACATCGTGAAATGATTATATAAGTTTAGTGAACATCCGTCATTTCATATAGATTCAAAATTAAAGAAAGAAAAAAATTTTTCCTTGTGATGAGAATTCTTAGGATTTACACTCTTAACTTTCATATATAACAAACAGCAGTGTTAATTAAATTATTTATCATGTTGTACATTACATTCCTAGTACTTATTTATCTTATAACTGGAAATTCGTACATTTTGACTGCCTTCAACCAATTCCCCCTGCCCACCCCCCCACCTCTGGTACAAAAATCTGATCTTTTTTTGAGTTTGTTTGTTTTTGAAGTATAATTGACCTACAACATTATGTTAGTTCCTGATACTCAACATAGTGATTCAATATTTCTATACATTTAATCAACATAATGGTTTTGAAATTCATCCATGTGGTTGCATATTATCAGTAGTTTATTCTTTTTCCTTGCTGTGTAGTATTCCACTTACAAATATACCACAATTTGTTCATACAGTGATGTTATTAATGGACATTCTATATACTATTCAGCTTTTATTCTTATAAGTATAATTTTCTGTTTTCCAATTTCAAGGGAAATGTCATGGAATTCATGTTGAATAGTTCCCTTGAGCAGAAACTGTTTTGTTGCAAATTGTCCTGTAAGTAATGAAATACTAATCGTTTAGTCTTGAACAGTTCCATGAGATTGTAACCATGGGGCAAGGCTATGGGAATTTCACACAGCAGAAGCTAGAAGACTAAAAGATTCTGTGTGAAAGTCAGATGTTTGAGATGGAAAAAGCTTTGAGTGATATTTGGCATAGCTGGGCAAACATTTTTCAACTCTTCTCCTAATATACAAATATTACATGGACATTTGGGACAGAAGAGGGTGAAATCAAAGAGGTTTGGAATAGTTAAGAAAACTTTATGGAGGAAAGAGGGACTTACTTCTTAAGGATGCTGAGGATACAGATAAAGAGAACAAGGGAAGGCATGACCATAGAGTTAGAGATGGAGTATGGCGGCCTGGCAGGATGGAATGAACTGCCATGCCCCAGCAGGGCTGAGAGAAGGGCAGTGGGATTAGAATTGAATAATACTAGAACTCTGGGTTTCAAGTATCTTAAAAGAAATCAACATAAGCTAGTTGGATACTCAGAGAAGTTTGTAAAGCAGATGCAGGAGTATTTCCTGCATTCCTATCCCAGGGAAAGGAATGCAATCGGGCCCCAAGAAGTTAGAACCAGAATTAGGGACTAGAAAAGCTACACAGACTCCCGGCAATATTCTCTCTGTCTCATTTCTGCTTCTCCCTCAAATCTGTTTCATTCTGCTCCCCTCTCTCTGTGGACTAGCTTTCTTTGCTCCCCAAGTTACATGATTAAAAATATGGCCTTGCTATCCTTTCCCAAAAATTTTTAAACATTTTTGTTGGAGAGACCAGCTCAGACTAAGACAAGAAACTTTTACACCCAATTCCAAAATCATAGAAAAGTTTCTCTGATTGACCTATCTGGGTCAGGTGCTCACCCCCAGATCAAACAATTGTGATGAATGTATGGCTACCAGGAACTTGTGATGAGGTGGATGGGGTTGGGTGCAGAGGGCAGGATGCTGCTGCAAGAAAGGGTAAGGGGTCCACCAGGCAATCCACCAGATGTCCACTAGCTGAGATGGCAGAGCAGAAATATGGATGTTGGGACTTCCCTGGTGGCGCAGTGGTTAAGAATCCGCCTGCCAACGCAGGGGACGCGGGTTCGAGCCCTGGTCCGGGAAGATCCCACAAGCCGCGGAGCAACTAAGCCCGTGCGCCACATCTACTGAGCCTGCACTCTAGAGCCCGCAAGCCACAACTACTGAAGCCCACGTGCCACAACTACTGAAGCCCGCGCACCTAGAGACCATGCTCCACAACAAGAGAAGCCACGGCAGTGAGAAGCCCGCGCACCACAATGAAGAGTAGCCCCCACTCGCCGCAACTAGAGAAAGCCCTCGTGCAGCAACGAAGACCCAATGCGGCCATAAATAAATAAATAAATAAATATATAATTTAAATAAATAAATAAATAAAATAAATAAATTAATTAAAAAAAAAAGGAATATGGATGTTGCTTTGTGGTGAAATCACTGATTTACTGCTATCCTGTGACTTTGTTGTTTGATTATTGATGCCATTTTCTTTGTTGTCTCTTCATAACTGTTACATCTTCATTAAGAAATGGACCCTTTATCGTTCAAAGTGTGTTTCTTTCACTTGCTTAATGATTTTGACCTGAATTCAACCCTATTTGATTGTGACACCTGCTCTACTTATTCATTTGTTTGTTTGTTTGTTTATTTTTGGCTGCATTGGGTCTTCGTTGCTGTCTGCCAGCTTTCTCTAGTTGCAGCTGGTGGGGGCTACTCTTCCTTGTGGTGCATGGGGTTCTCACTGTGGTGGCTTCTTTTGTCACGGAGCACGGGCTCTAGGCACGCGGACTTCAGTAGTTGTCACACGCTGTGGCACGTGGGCTCAGTAGTTGTGGCGCACGGGCTTAGTTGCTCCGCGGCATGTGGGATCTTCACGGACCAGGGCTCAAACCCGTGTCCCCTGCATTGGCAGGCAGATGTTTCTTCTTTTTTTTTTTTTTTAACATCTTTATTGGAGTATAATTGCTTTACAATGGTGTGTTAGTTTCTGCTTTCTAACAAAGAGAATCAGCTATACATATACATACATCCCCGTATCTCCTCCCTCTTGAGTCTCCCTCCTGAGTCTCCCTCCCACCCTCCCCATCCCACCCCTCTAGGTGGACACAAAGCACCGAGCTGATCTCCCTGTGCTATGCGGCTGCTTCCCACTAGCTATCTATTTTACATTTGGTAGTATATATAAGTCCATGCCACTCTCTCACTTCGTCCCAGCTTACCCTTCCCCCTCCCCGTGTCCTCAAGTCCATTCTCTACGTCTGGGTCTTTATTCCTGTCCTGGCAGGCGGATTCTTAGCCACTGTGCCACCAGGGAAGTCCCACCTGCTCTCTTTTTATTTGCATTTGCCTAATTGTACTATTGCCCATCTTTTTATTGTCAGCATTTATGTGTAAACACCACAGAGTTATGTTTTGCTTTGTGATCCAATCTGTTAATCTTTTTTCTTTTAATAGGTGAGTTAAGCCCATTTACATTTTGATATGAAAGGTATGTTTGAGCCCAGATCTCTCACGTTATTTTATATCACGCTTTCTCCTTTAAACCTTTTAAAAAATCCTCCATGAGCTTTGTTTTGTGTATGTTACTTCTGATAATTTGGAAGCTTTATATTTTTGTTCTAATGGGATAATTTTTTTTTTTTCATTTATTTATTTTAAAAATATTTATTTATTTATTTGTCTGTGCCGGGTCTTAGTTGCGGCACGTGGGATATTTTAGTTGAGACATGCGAACTCTTAGCTGTGGCATGTGGGATCTAGTTCCCTGACCAGGGATTGAACCCGGGCCCACTGCATTGGGAGTGCAGAGTCTTAGCCACTGGACCACCAGGGAAGTCCCTAATGGGATAATTTTATAATGAACTTAATCCTCAATTTCTTTGGATATTGTCATAATTCCATACTATGATTGATGATGAAATTCATCTATTTTTCTCTTTTTGTATACTTTATGTTTAACCTGGTATTACAAAATACAGCTTACATACTACTTGATTTGTCACCTTTAATGATACCTTAAAGATGAAATATCAGTGAACTACTACTATTTTCTACTTTTCTGTCAGTAAAATATTTGGTTACAGCTTTCATATACACATCACCAATATTCTAGTGATATTTTTTGTCCAGCATTTGATTTTCTTCTTTCCTCCCTCCCTCCCTTCCTCCCCTCCTTCCTTTGTTTCTTTTCGCTTGTATTAATTGTCTATAGACCCTTAACAGTGTTGTCTGTTTGGGTTATGCATCTTTGAAGAAAATGAGTTTTCCTGGACTAGCTATCTTGGTGGGTATGCATGTCGGGGGACCCCAGGGCCATGTGCCCACTGGCAGGTATTTACCTAAGACTCGAGGTTTTGCATTTACTCTTCCCCACCTCCTTTTTAAAATTTATATATTTTGGGCTGCATTGGGTCTTCGTTGCTGTGCGCGGGCTTTCTCTAGTTGCCGTGAGCGCAGGCTTCTCATTGAGGTGGCTTCTTTTGTTGCGGAGCATGGGCTCTAGGTGCGCGGGCTCAGTAGTTGTGGCTCTCAGGCTCTAGAGCACAGGCTCAGTAGTTGTGGTGCACGGGCTTAGTTGTTCCGCAGCATATGGGCTTAGTTGTTCCGTGGCATGTGGGATCTTCCCAGACCAGGGATCAAACCCGTGTCCCCTGCGTTGGCAGGCAGATTCTTAGGCACTGTGCCACCAGGGAAGTCCCTTCCCCGCCTCCTTTGATAAGGAGCTGTTCACAATGATGTCATAACTGCTACAGGCAAAGTGCTTCCTGCAAATATGGTTTGTCCAATCCTTTGGTTTGCTTGGCCTCCTCTGCTTCTCAGAACTAAACTGTAGACTTTTTCTTTTTTTTTTCATTTATCATTTTGCAATGAAATATGAAGATTTAGCTTTTTCTCACACATACCCTGCACATGGACACTTCTCACCTGCACGCCCCCTCCCCATACTATTGGATCAAGTTTTGGTTGAATCAGTGTTCAGTGCTTACAGTTTTCTGACCGTATAAACTCTTTTTACAGCTGAGCCGTGAAGTATGTTATGATTACTTTTCTTTCCTGCACACCTTATTATTTGCTTTGTTTTCTAGAGGCTTATCTCCAAACTCTCACCCAAACTCTCTTCTCAATATGTTAACAAATGAGGTGTTCAATTTAGCCTTGAAGGAGTCCATCCTGGAGCTTTCTGAGCTGCTCTTGTCTGGATTGTTGATCTCTGAGACTGTAGCAGAGCTGCATTGAAATACGTCCCCACTCGTACTGCGGGCATTCCCTCCACCCCCTCTCTTAATGTGGAGCCCCCTTTCTTATATGCTACATTTTCTCTTTTCCTTAGTTTGTTCCCATATTTTTGGTGGAGCACAAAGTTCAGGACCTAATTTTATGAAATTAAATACATGTCTGAAAAGATATTTGTTCTACTACATACTTGAATGACAGTTTCTAGTTGGAAATAACTTTTCCTCAGAATTCTTAAGGCATTGCAACGTTGTTTTAAAGCTTCCAGAGTTGCTATTGAGAAGTCCAAGGCTACTTATCTATCTGATTTTTGAATGTTTGTGTGCAACCTGTGCCGACCTTCCCCAGCAGAAGCTTTAGTTCTCTTTGTCACCAATGTTCCTATAATTATCTTTTTTAGTTCCACTGACATGCTGGACAGATGCCCAGGTCTCATTCCAGTTTCCAAATCGTGGTTGCGACCATAGAGAGTGAGCATGAACTTAAACCTGGGATTCTTTTTTAAAAATAGCTTTTTATATACAAAAAAAAATCATATGTATTAATAGATCTATATATATAGCATATACATGTTGTTACATGACTGTATACATTTGCCAAAACTCATAGAACTATAAAAAACATAAATACATATTTCACGATTTCCCCAGTCCTTGTCCCAAAGGACGTATGGCCATTTACTCAGATGACAGCACACTGAGGAATACCCAGCTCTTCTGAGGACTGGGAGACGCAAGGTCCTAGTTGACATTGATACACAGAGACCCAGCATGTATTGGGTTGGCCAAAAAGTTCGTTCGAGTTTTTCTGTAACATCTTACCAATACCATGGCCTGCTTTTGGAGTGGGGGGACCAGGTAGTAAGTGCAGTCCTGGCCCAAGTCCATCTCGCTGAGGGTCCGCTGATCGGCAGACCTGCCTGGTGGTCATTTCCCCTTCCTTTAACATACAATCAGGATCTACATACTTGATAGTTAAAGGAACCCCAACAATGAGTCCTCACCCCATGGTAATAGAGCCTTTAAGGCACAGTGGAGTATGAATTATTTTGTGTCAGATTAGATGTCAAAGCTTCAAGCTTGGGACTTCCCTGGTGCTCCAGTGGCTAAGACTCTGTGCTCCCAATGCAGGGGGCCCAGGTTTGATCCCAGGTCAGGGAACTAGATCCCACATACCACAACTAAAGATCCTGCATGCCGCAACTAAAAGATCCCGCAGGCCGCAGTGAAGATCCCGCGTGCTGCAACTAAGACCCGGTGCAGCCAAATAAATAAATAAATATTTTTTAAAAAAAGCTTCATGCTTATGATGTAATGACACTGTAACAGAGCTAAAAGAACACAGTATGTCACATTACCAGATTAAGCAGTCACTGCAGTATTTCCAACTCATAGGAAAGCAAACTTCAAAAACATTAGAAAATTTAAAATATTTCATCACAGCAGAATTTCTTCACAAAAATAAAAAATGAAAACAAGGCTGCAACCAAAGTAAGTTCCTGAGTGGTTCGTTTGTAAGCCAAGCAAGGAAAGCCATTTACCAATGGAGAGTTAATTGTGTTTGCTTGTAGCAGTGGATGAAAAATGTATCCAAAGAAAATCAATTAGCCTTTTGGCAAGAACAGTTGTTCGAAGAGTTGAGGATACTGGGAGCAACATTAACAGTCAGTTCAAAAACAAGGCAAATGATTCCAGTGGTTTCCCTGGGCTCTTTCCTCTGAAGTCTACTTTGGTTACTAACATAGCCACTCCAGCTTGCTTTTGATTAGTATTTGTATGGCATATCTTTTTACATCCCTTTACTTTTTTTATAATGGTAAAGAAGAACCATTGCATAACATTTACCATCTTAATCATTTATAAGTGTACAGTTCAGTAGTAAGTGTCTTCACGTTGTTTCGGAACAGATCTCCAGAACGTTTTCATTTTTATGTTTTATTTATTTTTTATTCTAGTTTTATTGAGATGTAACTGATGTACAGCACTGTGTAAGTTTCAGGTGTACAGCATAATGATCCGACTTCATCATGAAGTGATGACCACAAATTTAGTGAACATCCATCATTTCACATAGATACAAAATTAAAGAAATAGAAAAAAAAAACTTTTCCTTGTGATGCGCACTCTTAGGATTTACTCTTTTAACAACTTTTATATGTAATATACACTCCAGAACTTTTTCATCTTGGAGAACTTGAAACTCTGTACCCATTAAACAATCCCCCCCCCCGCCCCGCCCCACCAGCCCCTGGTAACCACCATTCTACCTTCTGCTTCTATGAACTTGACTGCTTTGGATACTTCACGTAAGTGCAATTGTGTAGTATGGAAGCTCAGAGAAGTCCCAACTATTTTTCCTTTAAGTGTTCCAAGCACACCTTGCATGAAAGTTTCTCTTGAGGCAGATAACGCAATATTCTAGAGCAGGAGTCAACAAACTCTCTGTAAAGGACCAGATAGTAAATATTTTAGGCTCTGCAGGTTAAGAGGCAAATTGAGAATATTACGTAGCTCTTTAAGTGGTAAGAGAGAAAACAAATTTCCCCAAATTTCTTACTGATGAAATTAAAAATATAATAATAACTGACTATAATTTTTTTTGGTAATACAAGTCTACTGATGAGAAGAATAGAATTCTTCTAACGTGGGAGAGCCAGACACCATGAGTCTCCTGACATGACACAGTAGGAAGTACACAAACCCACCTACATCAGTCTTTAGATCTATCAGTTTAAAGGCATATGAATGATATAGGAACAAGTGCTACAGTGTTATGAGCAAGCAATTAACCAAACTCAGAATGTGAGACATTCTACGACGCAGATGACCCAAGTTTCTCCCAAATCAATGGCTTAGGGAAAAAGCAGGGAGGCGATGTCTATTAAAAAAATAAGGGTAGTGGATATAACAGCTACTTGCAATGCTTGACTTAGTTTGGATCCTAATTCTAGCAAACCACTTTGGGGACAATTGGGGAAATTTGAATAAGGACTGGGTGTTAGATGATATGAAGAAGTTATTAATTTTGTTCGATGTGAAAAGATTTCTTCTTTGGTTTTAAAAAGTATTTTAAAATTATTTCGGTGGTCTTTTTCTGATAAACAAGTAACATGTACTCATTGTGGAAAATTTGGAAAATACAAAAAGGAATAAGAGAATGAAGTACAGTTAACTAATTCCACTATTTGAAGACAACCATTGCTTACATTTAGGAGTATTTCCTTCTGGTTATATATTTATATGTTTTGTTTTGTTTTACTTCAGGTACACAGGATTGGGTTGGTCATAATTTTTAGTTCAAAACATATATTCATCATTGTTCCTCTTTTATTTAACTATAATTTATTTTTAAAAGCATGTTTATTTATTTTAAATTTTAATTTATTTATTTTTGGCTGCGTTGGGTCTTCGTTGCTGCACACGGGCTTTCTCTAGTTGTGGCGAGCGGGGGCTACTCTTCGTTGCGGTGCGCGGGCTTCTCATGGCGGTGGCTTCTCTTGTTGCGGAGCACGGGCTCTAGGCGCGTGGGCTTCATTAGTTGTGGCTTGTGGGCTCCGTAGTCGTGGCTCGCGGGCTCTAGAGCGCAGGCTCAGTAGTTGTGGCGCACGGGCTTAGTTGCTCTGCGGCATGTGGGATCTTCCCGGACCAGGGCTCGAACCCCTGTTCCTTGCATTGGCAGGTGGATTCTTAACCTCTGCACCACCAGGGAAGGCCCAGCATGTTTATTTATAGTTTATCTTTATTAAGGCATAAATTCCTGTGGCTCACCACCAACATGAAAACAGAACCTTGATGATGGTGTGCCTCTCTGTGTGGCCTCCTGGGCCCCAGCCTGCCTCCCCCATTCCTGGTCACCACCATCTTGACTTCCCTGTTCTGCTTCTCTTTTGATTACATATTTATATTTGAGTTGTCTTTACCTTATAAAAAGTTATTGCTGTAAGCACTATATTGCTAAGCTTCATTCGTGTTGTTGTAAGAGGCTGTAGTTCATTTATTTTGTATAACATTCCACGTGACTTTACCACAGTCTACCCACTCTCCTGTCAATGGGTATTTGGGCTGTTTCCAGGTTTTCCCTGGGCACAGTGCTGTGAGGATCATTCTTGTACATATCTCCTGGTGTACATGGACAAGAGTCCATATCTCATGGTATACATGGATATGAGTATCTCTTGAACATATACTGAAGAGTGGAATTGCTGGGTCATGGCATGAAACTACAAGTTTACAAAAAAGGCCATACTGTTTCTCAAAGAACAAATGAAAGTAGATAAATAGGAACAATTAAAGTTAAGATTAAACATCTGTAAATATTACTCAAGGCTTCATTTATGTTATCTACATCTGACATAATCGTTGACTTATTCTCTATAGTTAAATTCTATACTCCAAGTTTCATTTAAGATTCACTTCCCCCATGTAGCCTTTTCTATGTGACCTATTCTACAATGTTTTTCCCTATTGAATTTTCTCAGTAAATGTATAAGCTATACTATCCCATAATTTCATTGCTTTTACAGTACCTTGCAATTAGTCTCTAGGTCACTGTTACATACATTTTCATCCTAACATGAGCTGTAATTTTAAAAACTTGAATAACATGTCTCAGCTTCACCATATTAATAGCTACTCCTCAGTTAAAAACTGGCAAAGGAGAGTATAATTTTATATATACAGAGGAAATTAAAAATAGAAGGACATGTGTAATTATTTAACTGTACATAGTAGGAAAGACCTGTACATACTTAGAGATGCAATAAGATTCCCTTGAAATTTTTATTAAGCATTTGGTTATGTCTAAGTTATGGTGCAGAAACCTAATTCAGAACCCTGCCAACAATCAGAGATCCCTGAAAATCCAGTTTGTTTGTTTTTTTTCCCATAAGGCAGTTCATTTACACAGATGGACTGAATTTTCCATCTGGCTGTGTTTCCCCCTTTGCTTTGGTTGGTGGGAAGCTTGCAAGTGAATTTCTGGCCCATCTTTGGTAATTCTGGTATGTACTTTTGTGTATGAACTTTACTCTTGGCTTCCTTCTATCTGTTAAGTTTTGTTGTATATATACTTGGTAACTCATCTCAAATTGTTTCTGGAACACAGTGAAATACAAGTAACTGACCAAATAAATACATGAACACATGAATCAATATACAAAAAAAGGGTGACTTGAATGAGATCAAATGCACCCATAGTTCACGGTGTGGGTGCTCACGTCCGCGCTTCCCACCGTCCTCTTCCCTGATGTTCACCTAGCAGGGTACTTCTTCCCTATATCTGAGGTTTGTAAACTGTGTTGCCTCGAGGGGCAGCCTGAGTGGTGGATCTGCTGCATCTGCTTCCCTTTGCCCTGACCACCAGGACAGTCCCTATTGTACTTGGCATCTCGACTTTATTTAAAGAAAGGGTTTTGATGCAAAAGAGTGCAAACTTGTCTATACACTATACATTCAATACGCACACATCAGCTGATTGTATTCACCTATTGTGTGAGTCTCATATCTTCACATATTCCTACAGTCCAGAGTTGAGGTATGTTATGGGCAATCATCAGGTCTCTAGCTCTGCTTCTCTGAGAGCATCTCTGAATAGAAGACTGTTTGAACGTTATCATAAAATACATTTAAACCTGAGAAGTATTTTATAGGATGAAGAAGAGAGATGACTATTTACCTAAGTCATATTGAGGAAGTCATAAATACAGGAACTAGTAAATCACTAATTCATTTTGCCATTAGAAAGTAAATATAACTGTTGTGATTTAATGCCCAGTTGCTTGCAACTTTTTAAGTGTATCAAGCCACAAAGAAGGAAACCAGTGGGGGCTTCCCTGGTGGCGCAGGGGTTGAGAATCTGCCTGCCAATGCAGGGCACACGGGTTCGAGCCCTGGTCTGGGAAGATCCCACATGCCGCGGAGCAACTAGGCCCGTGAACCACAACTACTGAGCCTGCGCGTCTGGAGCCTGTGCTCCACAACAAGAGAGGCCGCGATAGCGAGAGGCCTGCGCACCGCGATGAAGAGTGGCCCCCGCTCGCCGCAACTAGAGAAAGCCCTCGCACAGAAACTATGACCCAACACAGCCATAAATAAATAAATAAATAAATAAATAATTTAAAAAAAAAAAAAAAAAAAGAAGGAAAACAGTCCTTTGGCTTCTGTGTACTTGGATATATGTTGCATGTGCTACACACATGGCAGAAGCCTGGACATCTTGCTAGCTGTTGAGTTCCAGGATCCATTCTGGTTGCTTCTCCAAAATGAGGTAGAGGGTGTCCCATATATATGGATACAAACATTCCCATTGCCTTAGTTTATCTCTCAATAGCTTCTTCCTATTGAGAAAACAGTCACACGTTACTGTGTTTAGTTGTGTATACTTCTGTTAGACTGGGTTATCTATCAGGACTGTGCGTTATTTCTCTTTGCATCCCTAGCGCCTAGGATATGCTTGGCACACCATAAAACAACAATTAGATGGGAACCAGAATACATGAGGTCAGGTCTCACAAGTCCCCTGCTCTACCAGTTACTGTATGTTTAATTATTCAGTCAACAAGTATTTGGGAGCTTTCTACATGTGAGGCGTTATACCATGCACTGGTCAAACAACTTCTGGAATGGGCTGTAACACAGTAAAGAGCCAAACCTAATATGATTGAGCAGGAACCACAGGCCTTAGCGGACAAGGCTTCTTAGGGGATATCTACTTTCCTCTCAAAAAGAATAACTTGTGGAGCCCAAAACTTTGTGCTCCCCCTTTACCCTGGGGTCAGGAAAGAAAGGAGAGAAGGCACATGACACACCCAGGGCCCGCACTCACACTCAACAGAATACTATAAATAACCAAATAATAAGCTTTAATTTGAATATGTTACAGTGGAATATAATAATTCTTTTGAAGTACAAAAATAATTTAAAAAATGTTTTCCATTTGCAAGTAATATCTGCTACAGATTATAAAAGAGTACACTGATGCTATGAACTGTACACATTACACTACATCCTAAGCCTGGACCTCCCCCTCTCCACGCAACACTACTCTGCAATCTTGAGGCCCGCCAAGATGTTTCAGAAGTAGCTATCCTTAGTAACAGAATTGGATAGTATCTCTCTTACACTAGTCTTTATGGGTTTTGTTTTTTTTTTGGTCTCAATTCTACAGATTAAAAACTTTTTAAAAAGTTTATCTAAAATTCTGGGAATAGCTCTTTTTGGAATATCTTTTTTTCCCCAAAAGACAGGAAAATGGCAGGGAGAAGCCAGAGTGTTAAGCTCAACAAGAGCTCATTTAAAAGTAAATCACCATCAGTGGAAAGTTTTCCAAGTATAGGAAATTTGAAAATAACAGCAATTAACTGGAAGACAAATTTCATTGCAAAGAACCACTGAAAAGTTTCATGTGTCTTTTTCTACTATTATGTTTCCTAATATTTTAAGTGAGGTAAGTAAGAATCACAAGGATTCTAAAGATTATAGCAGGTTCTGTCCAGATCTGACCCACCTTGTAACTTAGATACTGAGAACCGATTACTGAAGAAACAGAAACAACAACATAAGGAACAGAAGCTTTGGCATATGAAAAATGATATAATCTTTGTTTTCTAAAATTCAGTTTTTCAGGTCAGTTTATTTTGATTTGTGCTCTGAACTGATTAGATTTGGGTCTAAATAAAAGACTGGAAAACTGGTCATCTTCCTGAGCAGAGCTGGAAGAACCCCTTGCAACTGTCCAGAAGGCAAAGGCTCTCTGCCATCACAGACCTTCTTTCCATAGCTGCTCCGACTCCTGCCCTGTTCCTACCTCCATTCTATATAAATTCTTCATCCACAGTGGATGCTGGGGGTATAGGTGGAAAAACTGACACTATTCTTCTTTAGTGCTTCAAGGAATTATGACTTTCAGTTCCCATGCTGGATAGGGATGGCTCTGCACTTTCTATACCTGTAATACTGGTACCTTAAACTAACAGGAAAAAATTATGTAATATAGAAACAAAGGTAATCTGGTACATAAAACATGTAGGCCTATCTTCTGAAAATAGGTCGTGAGCCTAAAAATGCTCAGTTGTGTAATGGGTTTATATTGCGAGAGCTCAGAAACATTGGGCTAGAATACGACTTAGGACAAAGAGTCCAGCCATTAGGAAATCCCTCAAAGGGCTCTACGTGATCCATATTCTATTAACATTACATTAATAAATAAAATAATCTTTGTAGCCCTACTTTCAAAAATTGATGTTTATTCAGCAGGATATATGAAGAAAAAACCTAACCTGTTATGTTACCTAAATTACAATGGGGAAGTGTCTGATGAGATTTGTATACTGTTTCCTGAATATCTTCAAATGTACCACACAGATTTTTTTCATAGTACTCACCTTTAAAAAAACTGCAATATTCAGGTTACTCCACTGCAACTGTGTTATAATCATCAAGAATTCAACTACTGAAAGAGTAATCCCACAAGCCTATTATCTATTAATGACTGGACAGTCTGATAAAGGATCTTACTGCCATTCTTAGAATCATGTAGCTATTTATAACCTCTGCTCTCCCAAGAGTCAGAGATGCACTATTAAACTTTTTATGGTATTCCCCAGTAAAACAGGATAATGTACATAGATGGCTAAAATTAAGATGACAGAATGATGGTGACCTTTGAGCATTAAAGGCATTTGTTATTACAGCTTGGAGAAAATGCCATGGAATGCTAATATGTAAAAAAAGTTATGCCATTCTCCTTAAAGTCAGTAAATCACATAAGAGGACTCTGAGTATTTTTAGAAGAAAGGCACCAGACAAGTCCAAAGTCTTATTGCTCGTCGGATCATACAGGAGCCACAGCACAAATTATGGCTCTTAGTTCAGCCAGGAGGCTCGGTCTAAGCAAGCCAGTCACTGATCTTGAGGCTCGCAGAGCAAGGAAGGAAGTGTCAACAAAACAGAGCCCCGCATCTTACATAAACTTGCGGAAAATGACTTCCAATTTTATGTCAATGTGGTGACTGGTTCCTTAGGACTCTGGAGCTATTTTAGACAGGCACTCTGTTTTCTTTGGCCCATTTCTTCATGATCCGGATGATGTATTCTACTTGGGTGTTACCCGTGCTTCTCAGTAAATGGAGCACTTCTCGAAGGGTCTCTCTGAGGAAAAGATTTGAAAGGACAAAGTGTTTCAATAAAGAATGCAAATTAACAAGTAAAATAAACTTGTGACTGTTCTTCATATCCTTCTGTATACGGTGTATTCAAAAACCAATTACAAACTTCCTAGCCTTCTATTCTTTTGATGCCATAGTAAAATGGAAATTCTGTGAAATCCTTCTCACCAATCCAAGTTTTCCTTGCTTACTTATACTATCTATATATATGCTATTTTTTGTCTTAATATGACATAAATATTTCCATTTCTATGCTTATTCTGCATGACAGAGTAGAAAGTGTATATCAAGGAGCTGGGTTCAAAGAGTTGGGTTCAAATCCTAGCTCTGTGCTAACAAGTGACTTAACTTGTCTGAGCCCCAGATTTCTCCTTTGTTTAAGGTGGTAATCACCTCAAACTGGGTGTCATTGCCATATCTGTAAAATTTTACAAAGCCAGGCATAGATTATTTCTTCAAGAAAAATAATATATTAATAAATATGGAAGAGAGGAAAGTTAGTGACCAAGATTTGGCAAATGTCAGTATTTATATTTTAAGTAATTTAAATTTAATTAAAATTTAAACTCATGTTTTAAGTAATGCAGACTAAAACTTCCCTATTACCTCATCAAATCTATAGATGACCATCTATTGATCCTCTTCCCTAAGAGTTCTCTCATATTTTCTACGTTTTCCCTCAAGTATCTTCTTTCAACTACCTAAATTCTTTTCAACTTTTATTTAGGAGTGGAAGTAGATACAAGGCAGGAAGTAATTTTTGATAGATTATTTACTTATAAAATAGTCACGGGAATTCCCTGATGGTCCAGTGGTTGGGACTTAGCACTTTCACTGCTGGGGCCCGGGTTCAATCCCTGGTTGGGGGAACTAAGATGCCACAAGTTGCGTGGAGTGGCCAAAAAAAAAAAAAAGTCATATCTTCTATTTATACATCAGTAACAAATACATTCCACAAAATTATTTTCAGAAAACTGAATTTAGTTTTAAGTAGTTTAACTTTTATTACAAATGGAGCTATATGTCACTTAATTTTATGTAGTCTTAATGTCTCAGTATTTCCTGGAATATGAGAAGGCAAAAGAAAAAAAAAGAATTATTAACCACACTCACTCCATTTCTAATTCTTTGAGGACTAAACTAAGAGACACAAGAAAAAAGCCAAAAGGCAAAGAAAAGAGAAGAAGAGATTGAAAAAGACATTGTATGAAAATGACAATTCATTTGGAGCCGAATATATATCTTGCTCTTATACTTGAGAGCTGTAGTATACTCAATGTCCCCAATATACATAGTTTAGAATGATTTGATTCTATAAAATAAAACTTCTGGAGGAAAAAGGTCAGATAGAAATATAAAACTTAACCTTTTATTCATCAAAATAATTTTTAGTGTTCAGAAGACATGATCCAAGAAAGCAATTCTCATCCTCCAGGAACCAGCAAATGCATAGAGGTAGTGTCTATTGTCTGTCTACTTACTTGGGTTCTCTCCCAGCTAAGATCATCTGGAATATGCCTACACAGGCACCCCTCTTGCCTTCCCAATATTCAGGGTTGGGATCCAGCCTCTCTAAGACATCAAATGCTTTGGCTGAATAGTAAAACTGGCCCATCTGAATAAAAGAAAGTACTGTGGTAATACTTGTAGTCAAAAGATCACACAGAATGAAACTAAATGTAAAGATACCATGAAACATAATTTCATAAAACAAGTGCATGGGTAATGACAACATTTGCAATTAGCAAATTAGATAAATTTCAATCCCTTATTAAAACAAGAAGGAAAATCACAGTTTGTGTACATGGGTTCACTTTAAACCCCCTTCCCTTCATTAAGTTTTCAACAATATAACATTTCTTCTACATATAGTCAAGTTACACTGTAATCAACATATTTGTCGTTTCTTCTAATTATATTCTAATCTTGAGGATAAACCTGATGACTGTGATTTGAACTGGTTATTTTTCAAGTTTCCTCAATACATTCTGTAGATGACTACTATCATTCATTTTATGCTAATTTGATCCTATTCAACCCAAGAGGATGGTCTTTCCCTGACCTTGTCCCTAAAGTCTCAGAATGCCCAGATGTATACTGACTCCTACTCTAAACAGCAAGTCTTTTAAACATTTAATTCATTTTGACAAACTTCTTTCCCAAATGTACTACACATTTCCTTGGCCTTGTAGAGTATGCTGACTATCATTAAATTTTGCTTAGATGAGGTTTCCTGATTGGCAATCATAAACGTATAGTGTTCACTGAAGTCTTCAAATTGCTTGGCAATCCTCCTTACTCAGTGTGGTTTTGTTACCTTTCCTTTCCTGTGAACTGCTGTTTTACACCTTTGCCAATTTCCTTAAGATCTCTACTGCATCTTAGCTTAGCTTTTTTCTATACTTCATAGGGAAGACACAACTCTCCTTCCTTCAGTTCAAATTATACTTGTACCTTCATTACTCCTTCCCTCTTTTCTGCATATCTCACAGAAAGAAGTGTTCTTATTCCTTTTCAAGGCTAATCCTTCTTCCTATGTTCTCCTAAAAAAATTTTTTTTTGGTAAAGAAACACACCAAATGGTGTGGGAAACATACATGTACAGTTTAATGACTATAATGTCAATATAAGTGTAACTACCACCCAGGTCAAGAAATGAAACATTGACAGCAAAACAGAAGCTCTGTGTGTCACTTCCACACCACAACCCTCTCTTTCCCTATTTTCAGTAACTAGTAGTCTGACTTTTATGGTCATCAGTTCTTTGACCTTCTTTATAGTTTTATCAGCTATGTAAACATCTTTAGACAATAAAATTGAGTGTTGCCTCTTAGTATGTTAGCTATATGAAATAAAGCTGTAAATATTCTTTTGTGTCTTGTATATGTTTTTACAATTCATTTATATTGCTGGATAGAGCTCTAGTTGGTTCATTTTTTAAAGCCTTTTTATTTTAAAATAATTATAAATTTACAGGAAGTCACAAAGATAGTACAGAGTGGTCCCATGTCCTTTCAACCAATTTCCCCCATTATAGCTTATACAACTATAGTACAATATCACAATATCAAACCCAGGAAACTGACATCACTACAATGTGTATGTACAGTTCTGTCATTTAATCAAATGTGTAGGTTCATGTAACCACCACCCCTATCAAGATACAGATCTATTCCATCACCACAAAGCTGTACTCTCCTCCCAGCTGACCATCCCTAACCGCTGGCAATCACCAATTTTTTCTACATCTCTATAATTTTGTCATTTCAAGAATGTTATATATATGAAATCATACATCAGTTTTTTTAAGATTGTGGTCTACGTTATTCTCATTGAATCTGCTTCCTAATCTAATTCTCTTCTGTACCTAGCAGTGTTTTCTCAGGCCTCTTGCAATTCTATCTAGCTGCAGATTTGACATTTTCCTTCCTTGGCATTTGATAAAATAGGAACAAGAAAAAGAGTAATGAAAAACACTTTTTTTTTCTCTCTCCTGGTTCTTTTCTTTTCCTCTGTTCATCTTCATCCTCTGTCTCTTTCACTGACTCTTCTTTCTATTTCTATCCCTTAAATACTGGTGTTCCATGTGGTTCCTCACCCCGTTCACTGGTTAATCTCATTCTCTCCCATACTCCACTGCTACTACTGCTACTGCTACTGCTACTACCACCACCACCATTAACTACTGTTAACTTCTAAAGCTACATCTCTAGTCCAAGCCTCTCACATGAATACCTGAGCTCTAGGCTCACCCTGATAATTTCACACATGTAATATCTCTACCTGGGAGCCCCAAACACACTTCAGATTTAATACATCTAAAATTGAACTAAATTCCTGTCTTTTAGTGGTTTCTTTCCCTCTGCCTTCCCTAACTCAATATCACTGCCATCCACCAAGTTCTATTAAACATTTTCAAGTTTCCTATGTTTTAAATCCTTTTCCACTGATGGTGATTCACTTTATAATGTAATGATTCACTTTGAAATGAGCTATTATTGATTAATTTGATACTAGACTCTCTTTACCTGACATTTTCCTGTCTTTTGGACAGGAAGAAATATTCCCAAAATAGGAGTTTCCAGAATTTGAGGCTAATTTTTTAAAAAGCTTTTAATCTATAGGATAGGGCCCCAAACTCCTCCCTCCTCCCTGCCTTTCCAACTCCCTACACACACGCACACACACACACAGTTCGTCCTTTACTAAATCTGACTGCTTTTTTACTCTCTTTTTCTTTCTGGTTCCTTTGTCTTTCCTGTCTATTATTTACACCATGGTTTTCCCAAAGGTTTGGTCTGCAACTCTCTTACTCTTCTTACTTTACTCCCTTATCGGTAATCTCACTTTTTTCAGGGCTTCAATTACTATTGAAGTGGTGATGATTTCTCCAGATCTGTCTCTCGATGTCAGAGGACATCATTCTTGAGCTTCAGAACCAAACTTCCAATTATCAGATGAATACCTCTATCTGCACGGTACCTAAAGATTCACAGCCTTTAGAAGTCTAAAACCTCCTCTCTAAACCACTATTTCATACACATTATTTCATATTTCATTTATATGTATACATGTTTTATGTACATATAAAACCCTGAAATGCTATCTCTGACATCAGTTCATTCATAAAAGGGATGACATTTCTGATATCACTATGCGAATCCTCTCACCTATAGCCATTTAATCTCTAGGACACTTTCCCCTAATATTTAGTCAATGCAGCAATGTGATACTGATCTTCACTTTCCCCTTAGGTCTCACTCAGACGCACCTTGTAGCAGTCATTAGCAATGAGCTGTAAGAGGCTAAAGGACTCGCCAGAGGTTTCCATCTTGAGATAAAGTTCCCAGGCTAGTCTTGGTTTCTTATTCATAATGTCTACAAAGAGAAACAAAGAGTTATGCTTTTTAAATGTACAAGAAATACACTTCTGCATCTTGCTAGTCTATGGATTTGGTTCTATGTTACAAATATACAAAGTAATGGTAAGCAGCTCTTACATGGGAAAGCTTACAGTGTTGGCATTAAGCTGGTTTCCCCATCAGAACTCTACCATACTTAAAATACTTAAGTTAGGCTTTACATAGTTATATCTTTTTAGATTGGGTTGACTTCCAGTAGTTCCTACTTTGCACATCTGCTGAAAAGTCATCTATCACTCATTCAATCCCACTCACACAGTTCCAGCCTCACTTAGAATATCTAATTGCTAAAATTTTCCCATGACTTCAAAAACCCAGTGAACATTTTAAAACCAAGTGAAAAAAAAGGAGCAAGAGAGAGACAGACAGACAGAGACGATAGGCTATATAGTACACACAAATTATGTTTTTGACATTTTATCACCTTTCAGGCCTGCACCAAAGCGAAAAGGTAAGATTAGCATAACAATATCATTTAACAAAAAACAATGTAAACTCAGACTCTGGAAGCTTTAATAGGCTAAAGGAAGAACTTGGCATCTTTTAGGACTGTTCATGCTAGGTCAATGTCATATGGTAGAACTAATCACAGGGTAAACTTATATAACACATGTACGTGGCCATCCTTACTGAGTAGCATTAACAACACTTAATCTCAGAGTTTACTCATTCTACAAAACAAAATTAGAAAACACTCAATAAAAGGATTCCTCTATAACATTTAAAACAAGACTCACAGCACCGAGCTAACCAACTGAGGTAAATGTAGTCATTTTTCATCTTCTCACTTTGGATTAAAAGGAAAATCTGTAAGAGGAGGAAAAAGGGAATAAACATGAAGATGCTTTTACAATAAAAATATCCATAGCAGCTTGCCTTAGATTAATGAGCATTATAAATTGACAAATTCTATACAGGCCACTGAGAAAAGTAAAGGACAATTTTTGTGCTGATTTTAAAACACTTCTCTCAGTTATTGATATCACAAGGTAACATGAGGTTGGTGAGGATACAGAAGATTTGAACAGAATAATTAACAACTGCACACGCTACTGGGCAATAAAGCAAGTCTCAACAGATTTTAAAGGACTGGTGTTATACAGACCACACTCTATGACCACAATACAATTAAGTTAGAAATCAAAATAAAATAACCTGGAAAGGATAACATACACACTTGAAAATCATGAAACATGTTTTAGAATAACTCACCATCAAAGATAATAAAAAGATCATTTCTAAACATAATGGAAATTAGAAAATACTTAGAATTTGAATAATAATGAGTTGAGTAATTTGTTGAATAATAACAAAATTGAATTAAATAATTCAATTGAATTATTTTGAATCATTCAGATAACCTATGAAGTTAGAAGTCAAGATAGTGGTTAGCCTTGTGGGGGAGAGATTGACTCAAAAAGGAGCTGGGTGCGTTCCCAGGGTTATGATAATATTCTGTTTCATGATCTGGGTACTGACTATTTGGGTATGTTCACTTTAAAAATTCATCAAGCTGGGCTTCCCCGGTGGCGCAGTGGTCGAGCATCTGCCTGCCAATGCAGGGGACACGGGTTTGAGCCCTGGTCTGGGAAGATCCCACATGCCGCAGAGCGGCTGGGCCCGTGAGCCACAATTACTGAGCCTGCGCGTCTGGAGCCTGTGCTCCGCAGCAAGAGAGGCCGCAATAGTGAGAGGCCCGCACACCGCGATGAAGAGTGGCCCCCGCTTGCCACAACTAGAGAAAGCCCTCGCACAGAAACGAAGACCCAACGCAGCCATAAATAAATAAATAAATAAAAATACTTAAAAAAAAAAAAAAAAGACTTATGCACTGAAACACATAATTTATAAAAAAAAAAAAAAATTCATCAAGCTGTGTACTTTGATTTGTATACTTTTCTCCATGTATGCTATGTTTTTATAAAATTTATCCAAAAAAGGAAAACACGAATGTGGTTATAAAATCTATATATCTATTTATATTGTACTTTTTAATATAACCTAAGAACAATAGAACTTTTAATAATCCTTTACCCTTAAACTTTTTATTTGAGTGAGAAAAAGATAACAATGTTTTTAGATAGAATTATTCGAACGCCTTCAAAAGCAGGTACCCACCTCTTCACCCTCACTGGTATTGCCAGTTGCAGCTTTGGCTTGGGCATAATTAAAGTTAAAGATGTCATCATTATAGAAGTAACTCTGAAAAACATCCCAAGAACAGGTCACATTGAGCATTAACATATAAAATATAAAAACATCAGTCATACCAGGTAAACACAAATATAATCTTAAGGAGTTAGCTGATGCCACTACTACCACCACAGTAAAAGGGTGGTAGTAAAAGATACTCTAAAAGTATCTTTTCTGTGACATACTATATACAGTATTTTGTATACAAAGTCATCTAGAAAATTCTACACTGACCTTAAATGAGTTGAGGTAAATCAAGACATCATCAAATTGCTTAAGCAGGAAGAAACAGGAAGCCATGCACTGCCTGCCTGGTATTGTATCTGAAATGGAATGGGAAAAGAAACCAGGTGTATCCATGAAACTAAAAGTTCTCTTTAGGGGCTTCCCTGGTGGCGCAGTAGTTAAGAATCCATGTGCCAATGCAGGGGACACGGGTTCGAGCCCTGGTCCAGGAAGATCCCACATGCCGTGGAGCAACCCATGCGCCACAACTACTGAGCCCGTGCTCTAGAGCTCATGCTCCACAACGAGAGAAGCCACTGCAATGAGAAGCCCGCGCACCACAACAAAGAGCAGCCCCCGCTCGCTGCAACTAGAAAGCCCGTGCGCAGCAACAGAGACCTAATGCAGCCAAAAATAAATAAGTAAATTAATTAATTAAAAATAATAATTTAATAATATTTTTTTTAAAAAGTTCTCTTTAGCTGAACTTTGAGTTATTTTATAATTTAGAGACAGGAATGTATTCCAAGACATCTTTCTAGATTCTGAAATTACAGATTCTGTTCAGTGGACAAAACCTCTGCATGATGGAGGTCACAGTACTCAAGAATGACCGATAATCTCTCTTGCGGTTAACTCTCAGAGTTCCACATGAGCACATGTCCTACAGGCTACAGTTTTCCCCAGATCTTTTCCAGGGCTTTGATTCTCTCACTCAACTCCAACACCTGCACACTCAACTATCGTGACTTAGTATCCATCATTACTCATCTAAGACAACCTAACACTCCTGATCTCAAATGGAGAAATACTTTGCCATGGAATGATCTGATCCTGATCCTGACCAACTTTTTGTCTGATAACAGATTCGTATTTGAAGTGGCAGAGGATTAGAAGAATACCTGGCCCTCACCCAATCCTCCTTCCTCTGTTCAATTTTTTTCCCCAAAAACACTTAGCACAGTCAGATATACTATAAAACCTATTTTTAAAAAAATATTTATTTATTTGGCTGCACGGGGTCTTAGTTGCAGCATGCAGGCTCTTTTAGTTGTGGCATGCGGGATCTAGTTCCCTGACCAGGGATCGAACCCGGGCCCCGTGCATTGGGATCGTGGAGTCTTAACCCCTGGACCACCAGGGAAGTCCCCTATAATCTACTTATTATGTTTCTAGTCTATTCTCTCTAGACTGTACACTGCACAAGCGTAGGGGGATTGGTTTGTTTTGTTTACTGCTGTATCCCCAACACCACAATACATTTTTGTTGTACAAATGAATTGAAATGGGGAAAGAAAATATTATCCAACAAATAGTTTTGGTGAAACATTTGAAAGAAAATGAATATCCAGGGGTGATTAGAATATTTAACAATCAGTTCAGCATGAACACTGTTCATCAGAAGAGATGCCGGCCACGGACAACTGGTACAGACAGCCACCTTGGTTCACACTGGCTAACTATCAGCCCTTTTTAGATCCCTTTCTCAAATCTTACACTGAATCTTCAGTGATGAGACTGATAGTTTAATAATAAAAATGAAGCCACAAAACTACTGCTGGGAAATATAGATGAATATTATATAACTTCAGGGATAAAAAAGCATTTTCTAAGCTTGATACCCATGGTAAGAGATCATTATAGAAAAGATAAATAAGATGTAAATGTTTTTATATGGGAAAAAAATACTATAGGCAAAGTTAAAAGCAAATGACCTACTGGAAAAATATCTACAGCATGACAAAAGTTTTATACATAAAGAGCTCTTGAGAAATCAATAAAAGTTAACATTTCAAATAAAAAACAGAATCAAATTTTTAAAACTCTTATGAACTAGAGAATATACTTATTCTCCTCTATTTATATATACTCCCATCCCATTTTAGCTGAGATGTTAAGAAGGGCTAATTCAATATTCTCTCCTGTGTCTGAGTTCCTACTTTATAATGGGAAGCCTAACAGATATATCCCTGGACAGAGAATCAAACTTCACCAGTCAGTATATGACCAACTCCAGTTATAAATCATGCTCACAAGTACAGATTCAGACATACCACATTCACTAGCTGATCCTCCCACCAACTGGAAGAACTGCTGGGCAATTTTCATATGATCCTTCTAAAAAACAAAGCAGAGCTGATACAGAAGAATAAGCTGAAAATATATTATTTGTATTACTTTGTGGTTTTAACATATTTGTCAGGAGTTAACATATACCCTTGTTTTAAATCCTCCCCAAATCAATAGTACTAATTCTTATTAGCATAAGCAACTAGAAAATGATAATCTGCAATTGAATTAAAACCTATTTAGGGTCAGATAGAAAAGAAGAAAAAAATTCAATCCCCAAACTCTATCTTAAAAGTATCTTCATTAAATGAACTCATTCATTTAACAAATATTTATTGCTCTTTTATCATATATCAGACCTTGTGGTAGGAGCTATGGCTATAACAAGGAGTATTTATTAAATAAAATCATTAATTTATTCAATAGCTATTTATTGCCTATCTACTACATGAAGCACTTTGGAGTGAGCTGGAGATAAAAAGATTTATTTATATTCCACTTTTTTCCAAAAAGAACTTACTATGCCATATTCAGAGGAATAAGAGCTTAATTTTAGTCAGCATTTTGGTGCTTATAAAAAGCTTTTCCAGAGAAACAATTATTCCCATTTTACAGATGTCAAAATTATAGCTCAGAGGTATGCAAGGTTAAAAAAAAGTCAGTGAAGGGACTTCCCTGGTGGTGCAGTGGTTAAGAATCCGTCTGCCAATGCAGGGGACATGGGTTCGATCCCTGGTCCGGGAAGGGATCCGCAGAGCAGCTGAGCCCGTGCGCCACAACTACTGAGCCTGTGCTCTAGAGCCCACACACCGCAACTACTCAGCCTGCGAGCTGCAACTACTGAGCCCATGCACCGCAACTACTGAAGCCCACCCACCTAGAGCCTGTGCTCTGCAACAAGAGAAGGCACCGCAATGAGAAGCCCGCACATGCCACAAAGAGTAGCCCCCGCTCGCTGCAACTAGAGAAAGCCCGCACACAGCAGCAAAGACCCAATGCAGCCAAACAAATAAAATTTTAAAAAGTCAGTGAAAATAAGAATGAATTTTTGCAATGATTTGCTGTTGTTATTAGATATACACACTGTTTAACAATTGGGCTTTTTTTTTAAACCAAAGCAGCAATTCTTAGGGTTGTAGCTTTCTTTTTTTTCTTTATTTTTTTATTTCATTTTATTTTGTTCTATTTTTTTGGCCACGCTGTGCGGCTTGCAGGACCTTAGTTCCCCAACCAGGGCTCGAACCCGGGTCCCTGGCAGTGAGAGCGCCAAGTCCTAACCACTGGACCACCAGGGAATTCCCCTTTTTTGTCTTTAAATAACACAGAATCCTTTTCACAATGGAATCTGGACTGGGGGATATGGAGAAATAAAAGGAACTGCAGAAGAGCCTATTTGTAAGCTTATTGCTGGTTGAAATTTGATGTTCATTTTGATCTTTTCCACACACATAACTTTGCAAGCTACAGATTACCAGTGGTTTTATACTCACCGAACCCATTTCCTGGCCAAGGGCTGCATTGACCACTCCTTTGAGGATATACTCCTGGACACATGGAATATCACTAATTAATTTAAAAGGAACGTGGAACTATAAGATATCTTTCAAATAGATCATTTGCATCAACTTAATGCTTTATATATATTATCAAAAGTTACCCAAAGTCACTTTTCTCTGTTCTATCCCTGGTTTGAATGAAAGAATTAGCAGACTTTCCTTTGTTTCCCAGGAAAGTATTCATATAACAGAATTCATCATATTTGCAAATTCTCAATCTTAAGCAGAAAAACTCAGTGGACACTCACAGGAGTTAAGTTTTGTTTTTATTTCAATTCAGTGGAAAAAATTAACAATAAAACGTTTATGTAGTAATTTTTACACCTTATCAGTCACTGCCATTCTCTGTGATGACATCATATATATATTATCAATATTTTTCCCTTTCCAATGATATAATAACCTTCCTTTGCTAGTGATCCCTTACCTCAAAAAAAAAAAAGTATCCTCTGATTCTCCTTTGTAAGGTATTCTTGCTTTTGGAGTCCTGAGGCCTCACCTGTATCCCCTTCAGGCTTGGTTCTGTTCTTTAATAGATACTCTCCTTAGCTTTATCAATTTTTATGTGGGTACTATTTTTATTTAAGAGGGCTCATAAAAAGAACAGAACAAAAGATGCTGAAGCCTTTAATACACTGGAGAAATATACCTGTTTAGATCTAGAAACAGTTTTCAGTCAGTCTTTCATTCAATGAGTGGAAGGCCTACTACGTGCTTAGTGTACATAGTGTTGGAGATACAATACAGACACAATCCCTGACTGCAAGGAGCTAACAACCTAGCAGGGGACAGAGACATAGTACAGACAACCATACTGCTGATGTAAGTTTCTATATCTAGTTTCATCAGAATTCTAGATCTCAGTATTTTCAAACATCAACCCTTCTGAGGAGAGGACCACATATACGGGAATTTACAAATATCAAAAAGTCCAGGATATTCATTCTCATATCAAAAGTCTCACATAAAAAAAAAAAGTCTCACATAACATTCCTAGATCAATATATACGATCTCTCCTGAGATTCTATAAGCAAGAATCTTCTCTAAGATGCCTTCTGAAATTCCGCTTCCAACAGAACTTGGTTAGTAAAAATGCAACACATTCGCAATTACCTGAGGAGTAGTAGGTTCCAGATCCTTAATTAAGTTATAAGCTTCTTGTACATCATCTGAAATACAAGAAATAAGTAGCTATACTAATCTGTATCCTAGCAAACTCTTCTGAAACAGTCTCCCAAACGATAAGGTCCTTCAAACATTCACGGGAAGTATGATTTGTTTTTTTTGTCTCTTAACTCTCCATCAAGTTCAATGTTGAGTAGTAGATAACCAAATATCTGTAGGAAACCCATATTAAGCTATGAAGCACCTAAAAGTTCAAGCTAAAAATAAGGAATGCGGAAGTATATGCCAATGGCATTGTAATTATATAAGAAAAACAACCATTTTTTTAAAAGATATATAAAATATGTAGGAGTGAAATGACATGAGGTCTGGGATTCGCTTTAAAATATCTCAGCAACAAAAACGGGAGAGGGAGGATAAATGAAAAAAGACTGGCAATATCTAGAAGACTGTTGAATCTGGGATGCATATTTGGGTGTTCATTTTGGATGTTCATACTATTAACTTGTTTTGTTTATGTTTGAAAATTTTTAGAATAAAAATTAATTTATAAAATATATAAGGTGTTTCTTTAATTCTCGTCCAAAAGCATATTTCTTTGTGCTTATATATCAAATTAGAGAGAACTATTTGCAAGTTCATGTTCTTATGCTAATAAACACTGACATTTTCCTTGATGCGGAATATGTTGTCTGGCTGGTTTCTACCATGCACCTAAAAAGGCCCACACTGGTAGTCCGAGGTCCAGGACAGAGTGCCAGCACCACTGCATGGTAACTCCTGCCCTGTACTCACAGCTGTTAGATAAAAGCCTGCTTTAGGCATGTGTCTAACAATTTCATCCTTACTCAGGGGAAACAAATATCACGTTCTCTTTGCATCATACTATTTCTCATGAGAAGCTTGGGGGTACAAAGAAACAGAAAGGCAGGCAATTAGAGCAAATAAAAAACAATTAATGATGAAAAAGAAAAGACTCAAGAAAATGTAGATGTACATTACACATAGGGGAACACAAGAAAAAGAAGAAACGAGGGAGGGGAAGGAAAAAAAAAATAGAAAAACTGAAATAGAATGAATAGAGAACAAATGGCAGAAAAATAAGAGGAAAAGAAAAGAACAGAATGAGTGAGAGATTGGAAGCAACAGAAGAAGAAAGAGAGAATAAAGAGAAAAGGCACAACAAATAAATACCAATAAGTTTGTTCTGTCCTACGAACCTGTTGCAAACATATTTTTGGAAGTATTATGAATTGATTTTAAAGATTAAGCAAGTAGTTCAGTTAGAGATTAAATGTTCTAAAATATCTTAAATAGGCAAGACCAAGACACAGTTTTCTTACCTTGACGAAGGTAGTAAATCACTAAGTTTAGCCTAGCTTCAGGAATGACATCAACCAGGGGAGGCAAAACCTGCAAAGCCCCTTCACCTCCTCGGAAAACAACCTAAAGACAGAGAAACTCTGTATTATGGCAATAACTATGAGTTCACTTATTGGTGGAAATGTGTAAGCAGCTGACACAACAGTTATTCTTTGAAAGGATGAATATATTTTGAAGCTCTCTCTATAAACACATGACCTTGACCTAATTAAAAGAAAACCATCCTAAATTATAAGAAATAGAATAAAGGCGTAACCTTATTGCATACATTTCCTTTTTTCCTCATAAGAACTGCAGAAAACTCTTAAAGTACCCAATAATTAATGAAACTTTTTTTCTAGACAGATATTCTCTATCAAAAACTCCATGAAGGAATTTATATAATCTTTCTGAGACTGTTGCCTCATCTCTAAATGGCATTAGTAATGTCTACCTTTCAGGGTTATCATGAGGATTAAATGAGTTAAAGTGGGCTAAATGTGTGGCACATAGTAGGTAATATTTCATTTAGTTATTCAGTAAATATTCATTAGCACTTACTATATGCTTTGTATTGTAATAGCAGGGCTACACCAGGAACAAGTCACTCCCCTGTCACTATATAGGCCATACTCAGGTAGGGAGAGACCTTCAAAGAGCAAACTTAAGTATGTTGTCGTATGATAATAAATGCTACAGAGAATAGCTAAAACAAAAGCACCATTCATGAAAGGACAGTTTTGCACACCGTTCTGTACTCAGAGCCTAGCACAGTATCTGGCACACAGTTATGTCACAAATAAATATACAGAAATCAAGGCAATCAGGCATAAACTACCTAATCTCTTTTTTCTATATCAAAATATCCATATGGTCATCTTATTTGCTTCCTCCTTGTCTGAGATGCTCCCTTCTCTTGCCAAGATTAATTCCTTCATCTATCTTCTTTGATGTCATAACTTCTGACTCCATCTAGATCTTGTTTCTGTATTAAGCAATCATTCTATTTCATTAATCCTGGTCCCATTTCTCAACTTCAAACATGCACAAAGGTTCCTGCTCTCTGGAAAAAAATCTTCCACTTGGTGCCACTGTTGCCTCTGGATAGCACCTTATTTTTCTCCTTTCTTTCAACGCCACACCTTAAAAGTATGTGGTTCCCTGCTTCAACTTTCTTCTCATCCTCTCACTCCTTAAGTTCCCAGAAAACTTGCTTCTGCTCTCTGCACACTAGTAAACTCACTCTACAAGTCACAAATTAACCCCTTTGGCCAAATTCAATGGACTATTCTGTCCTCTTGCTCCATGACATACCTGCAGTTTTGACACCGATGGAATAGCATGACAACAAAAGCACTGTTTACTATATGCTTCCTATACGCTGCATACTGCTTGAGGTACCTTATACGTATTACCTCATTTCATCTTCACAAGGACATAAGGTAGGTACTGTAATTTCCCCTCTTCTACATATGAGAACGTGGAGACTCATCAATGGTTTGTGACTTACCCAATGTTACAAAGCTAGTACATGGTACAACTTGATTTTGACCTCAGATCTGACTCCAAAAGTCGACGTTAACAACAATTTATATTGCTTAATATTTTTCAGGTTTTGTTTTAAACGTTAAGGTACTCTGTATTCATTGGAAAAAACTTACATATACTATTACAACAGGAAAAAGGAAAATTTCCATTTTTTCACTTTTCTCTTTAATCCCACCCTCCAAGAAGAATTCCTATTGCTAGCTAATATGCGTCTTCCAGTTATACGTACATATAACAGTTCTTTATTCTGGCTGTATATTACGTCCACTTGGGGAACTTTTAAGAAAAGTACTCATGGCCGAACCCTAGCCAACCATTCAGTAAAAATCTCACCCATCATTATTTTAAAAAATCTCCCAGGTGACTAAAATGTGTACTTGTAATGACATTACAGTTAGAAGCAACCTAAGTGTCCATCAACAGATGAATGGGCAAAGAAGATGTGGTCTATATATACAATGGAATATTACTCAGCCATAAAAAAGAACGAAACTTTGCCATTTGCAGCAACATGGATGGACTTGGAGGGCATTATGCTAAGTGAAATAAGTCAGACAAAGAAAGACAAATACTGTATGATAACACCTATATGTGGAACCTAAAAAATGCAGCACACTAGTGAATGTAACAGAAAAGAAGCAGACTCACAGATATTGAGAACAAACTAGTGGTTACCAGTGGAGGGTGGGGCAATATAGGGGTGGGAGAATGGGAGGTACAAACTACTGGGTGTAAGATAGGATACAGAGATGTATTTGTACAACGCAGAGAACATAGCCAACATTTTGTAATAATTGTAAATGGAGTGCAACCTTTAAAAATTGTATAAAAATTGAAAAAAAATTTAAAAATGACATTTCTGTTGACCCTGGAACAACGGTAGAGTGGGTGGTGTAGAGGCACTGACCCGCCACACAGCTGAAAATCCGAGTATGATTTATAGTCAGCCACCCACATCCATGGCTCCTCCACATCCGAGGATTCAACCAACCTCAGACCGTGCAGTATGTACGACTGAAAAAAATCTGTGTATAAGTGGACCCATGCAGTTCAAACCCGTGTTGTAGAAGGGTCAACTGTACATTATCTAGGTGCTTTTTCTTGCCTGCCCTTTCTTGAGATATTTTCTTATTCTCCTTCTTCCAGCCACTTAAGTACAAATGCTCTCTTGGAACCATATTTTTCTCTGTTTTTAACTCTTTCTTCAACTATCACTACTCTTAAGAAAACTCCTAAACCTGTTCTCTGGTCTTAATCTCTTTCCAAGTTTAATTTCCAGACTACTACCTCTAACACATCATTCTCCACAAAAATTAATCTGTCTTTAATTTATAAACTAGACTAGAAGTGAAAAGATTAGAGGCAGAAGCTCACAATAAAAAATAACCACAAAAAACGCTATCTGTGATGGAGGCCTGAATTAGAGGAGGAATGGAATGAATATAAGACAATACCAACAAAGAATTAACAGGATTAAGTGACTGGGTAGCTATCAGAGATAAAGGGGAAGAGAGAGTCTAAAACAGCTATGCTTTTCGGCATTCATACTCAGAGACTTGGTGCCAAAGAAGGTACAGAGAAATCAGAAGGAAAAGGAGTAGTTATTATTATTGCCATTTTCAGATGAGGAATCTGAAACGCAACAATATTAAATAATTTTCTCAATGTCCCCGGGTGTCTGAGTTGAATGCAGCTGCTTTGTACCCACTCTACTGCATAGTCAATGGAATCAAACTTGAAACCATCTGAATGTTTTTTTTTAGCAATGGCCATCATAATCCAGCCCTAAACCTAACCCCCTTTTTACTTTTTCACTAAGTAAAACTTTAATTTTTCACTGTGCCCCAGTGCAAACTTTCTGTTCCAGTAAATTCAAACTGCTCACAACCTATCACATATGTCTTCTTCATTCATTCATCCATGTCCCTGCCACAAATGAACCCTATAAATCCCAGCCATCTTTCAAAGACCAGCTCAAGTTTTACTTTCATCAGAATATCTTTCCCATTTATTATAACCCAAAGGGATATGTTCCTTTGTCTTTGCCAACAAAATGAACACGTGGATCTCGCTGCCTTACACTTCTTTCTAAATGTTAAGTATGTATTACTGCCCTCCCAATAAGGATTTGCTTGAGGAAAGAACCTGATATCTTAAACTCATTCTCTCTCCTGCACAGCAAGAGTTTACTTAAAGTAGAGAAATACTTGTTGAGATGACTCCCTTCATTCATCTTTCTAACCACTGTGATGTACCAAAATAGGGTAGGCCTCAAGTCAGTCAAGACTGCAAACTATTATTCACCAGATTGTGCCTGATGAGCTCTTTAGCAAATTCAAAGGAAGAAGAAGCGTTGTCCATCAAGCTTTTGAGTTCTGCCTGAAATTAAAAAAGGAAAGCCTTATGAAAATGAGAAGTGTATAGTTCTCATATCACATATAAAATGGTACAACATTTTATAGTTTACAAAGAATTTAACACGCTGTTCCATTTGTTCTGCAGGACTCTAAGAAATAATCAATGTAATTAGTATTATCCTCATTTTACAGAGGAGAACATTGAGGCTTATAAACATTAAGTGATTGAACCTTACACTAATCAGCAAGTTTGAAACTGGTGAACCCAAGTTTGTAGACTCCTAGAGTTAGTCTTTTCTTTCAGATGACAAACTTTTAACAACTAAGGTTGATTCTTCAATCTGACCATTCCACCTATGTCCTGAATTTTCATACTATCTCCTTCCTGCTGAATTGGCCTTAATTTACATGATGCAATTAACATAACTTCTCCCCTCTACGTTATTATTTATTAGACCTATCAGATCTCTTCTGTATTATCCTGCACCCTTAACTTCCCTTAGAAGAAATGGTCAGCCATTTCCACAGTGTCTTCACTAATGTCCTAGACTCACTTACCCGCTTCCTCAGCTTTCTGCTATTCCCATCTTGCCACTCTATAATTTTCATTAAGCCTCTTCACCTCCTTTTTCTACTTCCATCAGTGGGTACCTAAGCTTTTCTGGATAAAATAATTAAATCCTTGATTATTCTCACTAAGCACTACAAACTTTTTCTACCCGATGTCACATAGGAATGCACACCTATTCAGCAATCCATTTACTAATCTCCTCTCTTGTCCACAGCAGTAATTCCAAAGCCTTGGGTCAGTGGTCCCCAACACTTTTGGCACTGGGGACCAGTTTCGTGGAAGACAATTTTTCCACAGACGAGGGGGGGGGCAGGGGGATGGTTCAGGCAGTAATGGGAGCGATGGGGAGCGCAGATGAAGCTTCACTCGCTTGCCTGCCACTCATGTCTTGCTGTGCGGGCGGCCCCGTTCCTAGCAGGCAGCAGACCGATACCAGACTGTGGCCCGGGGGTGGGGGACCCCTGCCTTGGGTAATATTAGGCTAGTTCAGCAGTTTTCAAGCTTTTGGATCTCAAGATCTTTTTTAAATCTTAAAAATTATTAAGGATCCCAAAGAGTTTTTGTTTATGTGGGTTATAGCCATTCATATTTATTGTATTAGAAATTAAAACAGAAATTTTAAGTAATCAATTAATCAAAAGTAATAATAAACCCACTACACATTAATACAAATAACATATTTTTCATTAAAAAAACTGTATTTACCAAAACAAAAATTTAGTGAGAAGAGTGCTGTTTTAAATTTTTGCAAATCTCTTTAATGTCTGGCTTAACAGATGACAGCTGGATTGACATATCTGTGTCTGCAATCAATCTATGTTGAAATCATGTTGTCTCTGGAAAACTTCACTGCACACTTGAGTGAATGAAAGTGAAAAAACAAAATCTTTTAGTATTATGAGGATAGCTTTGATCTCAGGCAGGGCCAGCCAGGACTAAAGGTGAGGCAAGTGAGCTACCTAGGGCGCAAAATTTAAAGCAGCACTCACTGCACATGAAAAGATGTTCAACTTCATTAGTTATCAGGGAAATACAAGTCAAAATTACAATGAGCTTCCACTTCACATCCACTGGGATAGCTAGAATGAAAAAGTCAGGTAACAACAACTGTTGGCAAGGATGTAGAAAAATTGAAACTCTTATACATTGCTAGTGGGAATATAAACTGGTGCAGCCACTCTGGAAAACAGTATGACCCAACAATTCCACTCCTAGGTATATACCCAAGAGAAATGAAAACATGTTCAAAACATGCCCAAAAACATGTATACAAATGTTTACAGCAGCATTATTCATGGTAGGAAGAAGGTGGAAACAACCCAAATAACCATCCTCTGACAACTGGAAAAATAAAATGTGGTATATCCATACAATGGAATATTATTTGGTCATAAAAATGAATGAAGTACTAAAACATGCTATAACATGATGAACTTTATAAACATTATGCTAAAGTAAAAGAAGCCAGTCATAAAAGATCACATATTATATGATTCCTTTTACAGGAAATATCCCAAACAGGCAAATCTATAGAGACAGAAAGTAGATTAAGTAGTTGTTTAGGGCTTGGTGAATGGGGGTTGATAGCTATAGGGTATGGAGTTTCTTTTTGAGGTAATGGAAATGTTCTAAAATTGACTGTGGTGTGAATTCCCTGGTGGTCCGGTGGATAGGACTCTGTGATTTCACTGCCGAGGCTGAGGGTTCGATCTCCCATCAGGGAACTAAGATCCCGCAAGCCTCATGGCACAGCCAAAAATAGAGGAAAAAAAAAAAAAGAAGTGTTTAAAAATAAATAAATAAAATTGTCCATGATGAAGATTGCACATAGTGGTGAATATACTAAAAACCACCGAATTGTATACTTTAAAAGGGTGAACTGTATGGTATGTTACATATATCTCAACAAAGCTGTTAAAACATAAAATTATAAATAGAAGATGTAGGTCATCTTATAATATGTTAGAGTGAAAATGACCTTTCTAAAAGCACGACAACATGATAGAAATCATGTAAGAAATACTCCTCATGAAACATCAATACGTGATTTTACGTTCAAATTTTCCGTGTCCTATATTAGGGTTTTGTCTTTTCAATCTAATTCATCAATCTTTGTCTTTCATTGAGAAGTCAAACCTTTTAAATGTAATTACAGATAAGCTGGATTTGAAAAAGGCAAAACAATAGGCTTTTAGAAGATAATATCAGAGAATATAATTTGGGCTAGGAAATCGTTTCTTAAACAAAATACAGAAGCACTAAACATAAAGAAGAAGATAAATTTGACTATGTTTCAGCCTATCAAATCTTTGATAATTGCTCAGTTCACTGAGAGTTTACTATGTATATGAAGGTAAGGACTTTGCATACATCACAGAAACCTACAATAATTCAGCACTATTATTTTGCATATTTTGCAGATAATGCTTAAGGAGGTTAAGTAGTTCACTGAAAGCCACATAGCTAGTAAGCTAGGACTGGAATATGGTCCATCTGATTTCAAAGCTCCTGCTCTTAATCACTACTGGAGCCCTCCCAGTTTGGGGGGATAAAAGTTCTTTATCCTCTGAAACCAGTGTTCTTCTTCCTTTTACCAGCATCCTATATTCACTGCTTCTATTTCTTCATCATCTACTTGTCATTCCTCTGCCATATCCTTTAGGACAGTTCTCAATCCAAGTGATTACTCAGTCACTCTTTATCTCCTTGCCACCTAGCTTCAACACCCAATAATAATGATACCCTAATCAGAGTAGGAAACCCCAGTCAGGAAACCCAATGGCTTTTTCTCAATCTGCATCTTTATTGACCTCTTTTGAACCTCCTCCTTCTTCTAATGTGATTCTCCCTTAATTTGTTAGTCATATTTTAAATTTCTCATTCAACCATTACTTAGCTGGCATCAACTTTGTGTGTGCATTGTGCCAGGTCCTGGGATACAAATGTCAAAGGACAGTCTCAACCCTCGATGAGCTTGTCTAGATTAAAGATAATTAAAGCAGGTTAATGAGGCCTTGTTCGGGTAGGATCCGCCACCATCTGGACCCTCAGGGCCCCAGTGCAGCTCAGGGCCATGGCTCTGTGCTGGCCCATGGCCGCTGGCCTCAACAAGGGCCACAAGGTGACTAATAATGTGAGCAAGCCGAGGCATAGCCACCGCCACGGGCGCCTCACCAAGTATACCAAGTGCGTGCGAGACATGATCCAAGAGGTATGCAGATTTGCCCCTTAAGAACGGCGGGCCACGGAGCTGCTCAAGGTCTCCAAGGACACGCGGGCCCTCAAGTTCATCAAGAAGAGGGTGGGGACACACTTCCATGCCAAAAGGAAGAGACAGGAGCTGAGTAATGTCCTGGCAGCCAGGAGGAAAGCAGCAGCCAAGAAGGACAGAGCTCCCTCCCCTCAGTGCATAATAAAACCTTTTCAGAAAAAAAAAGAAAATTGGGCAACTACCAAATAATAAGTATGATTTTATATATAGATATAAAATCATATATAATAGCTACATTATTACCAATTATTTATTGGTAAGATATAATAACCGTATTATTTGATTATACTTAAATAATCATGCTTATTATTTGTTAGCTATATTATTATGTATATATATAAATTAAGAGCAAGAGGAATGTACACCTAAGTTTGCAGTAAATTTTAGTGGTTAAGTCTATGGGCTTTAGAGTCAGGGTTTGAGACCTGAATTTCTCACTTGTTAGTTGTATAACCTTGGGTAAGGTGTTCAAAGTACTTTAAGAATTGAGTGAATCATTACAGATTATTTCATGTTTACTATAGAAGAGCAGAATGCTTTGGTGTCTGGGGAGAGAATGAACTATACAATATAGAGCCCATTATAAAAATTACTAGAGGAATTACTAGAGGCTTTTAAATGGCTTAATAAAATTATCATAAGTAATCACAAACTATATCCTCTTGCTTCCAAAAAAAAAAAGCTTCTTAGGGTACCTTTGACATAGTCATCTACTGCTGGAGAACACTATAAAGTCAACATGTAATCTACATGGACACAATTTCAAATGAAAAAGCATGCCTTTAGTGAATGGGAAGTGCAGTTTGGTATCCTGACTTGGATACCGTTAGACCTACAGCATATTGGTTAGCCATGCCACCCATACCAGACTCTGGAAAGAACATGTGCAGACAAAATGTAAACATTTAATAGGTTGGACCTTATACTAAAATTGGCAAAGTCCCCAAGACTGACTCAAGGTAGAAAGGCAAGAATACACTTCTCTTCTTTCACTTATTCTAAACAAAACTCTAATGAGATCAAATTGCAAATCCAGTTTACTATTAAACTGCTGATGCTGGGAACCAGCCAATTAGGCAGACTCCAGGGACTCTAGTTGAAATGAGTATTCCAAGAATGTATTTTATATAATATCAATATATAAAGGGACCGCTCCATTGCATACTAAGCAATTTAACTGATAGGCATTTCTTTTGCCACAACTGACCACCTTTATCGACATAAACCATGAAAAGTGAATCTGGGCATACGTTAAGGACGTGTTCGCCAACTGCCAGCTGCTAGACACTGTTTCACTCAGCAGTTGAATCTGCTGTTAGTGTAAAGTATGTTAATAGTGTTCCTTGCTATTACACAATAAATTTTGCTTTGATATACTAATTAATTTTCTGGTTTCAGTTTCTTTCCTTCCTCCCCCCTACTCTAGGGTGGTATGATGCCACTTACACTACTTTTTGGGCAAGGTGAGATTTTAAAATTTTGACACATGCAGAAATTTTACATTTAAATTTTGGTGGCTTCTGACGTCAACTAAAGTAATGTCCAAGGAAGCAATTTCTAAGCATGGCCCCCTCATAGGGTTAATCTAAAAATATCTGTACATAAAGTATATACAAATACATATACCTGAACCCGTATATAGATATAATATAGAACATGCTATCTATATATCTATTTATAGATCTATTTATGTCTATATGTATTGGGTTGGCCAAAAAGCTCGTTCAGAGTTTTCCATAAGATCTTACAGAAAAACCCAAATGAACTTTTTGGCCAACCCAATATATATATGTGTGTATGCATATGTGTGTGTGTGTGTGTGTGTGTGTGTGTGTGTGTGTGTGTGTGTGTGTGTGTGTGTGTGTGTGTATGTAGTTAAATAAAATGAGATCATAATGTATGGCCTCCTGTATACTCTGAGTTTCCTATAAAAAGAGAGCTATAACAACAAGGAAAAAAAATCACAAAAGAAAAAAAAAGAGAGCTATAACAGAATTTATCCACAGAATTGTCAGGGAAACTAAATAATGGATATAAAGTATTCTGCACAGTGCCTATAAGTTAACCAATTTCTAAGTATTTATAAAATGTCTACCACTATTGCCTCTTGGGGTAACCTTAAAGGAGACATTGAAGTATACCAAGCAGAGAAAGGCACTCCAGGAAATGAGAATGCTGTATGCAAAGCTATGGTAGTAGGAGAGTATGGGTGTGTGAAACAAATTCAATGGCTGGACTGGAGAGAACAAGACTAGAGGCAGGGAAATTATTTAAAGAATTACAATGAGAGATGAGGAATGCCTGAACTAGAGCAGTGGCAAAGGAGAAGAAGGGACAGATAAAAGAGATGTTCAGGACATAGAAGTGATAGGAACTGGTGGATAATAGATTGTGGATGAAGGAGAAGAGAGTGATGGATATCCTAGGTTTCTGATTACATGTTGATGACTTTGAGCCACAAACATATTTTAGAGAAAGAAGCAGAAGTGTTTGGTTTTAACATATTTAAGTTAACGTAAGGCATAGATAAAGATCATCTACAGTATTTCAGATACACATAGAGAATTCAGAAGTCAACATTCTTTTTAGAATATCTGGTAAATATAAATATTTATACAGTTGGGTTCTTGTAGAATCACATTGGCAATAACAAAGGGATATTAATCAAGAGTAACAGATAATAGTTTCATGAATAACCCAGGAAGTACAGGGTAATTCAAACTGGAATTAAGTAAATTAAGAACAAATTTCGGGACTTCCCTGGGGGTGCAGTGGTTAAGAATCCGCCTGCCAATGCGGGGGAAACGTGTTTGATCCCTGGTCCGGGAAGATCCCACATGCTGCGGAGCAACTAAGCCCGTGTGCCACAACTACTGAGCCCGCATGCCACAACTACTGAAGCCTGCGCACCTAGAGCCCATGCTCCACAACAAGAGAAGCCACCGCCATGAGAAGCCCGCGCACCGCAACGAAGAGTAGCCCCCACTCGCCGCAACTAGAGAGAGCCCGCGCACAGCAACAAAGACCCAATACAGCCAAAATAGAAATTAAAAAAAAAAAAAAAAAAAAAGAACAAATTTCATCACTACCTCAGCAGCTTTGCCATTGTAAAGGCGAAAATGATTACAGGCCTTAAGATTGAGTGCGATGGTACTATCAGGAATTTGCTGAAGATAAACAGCCAGAACTTCTTGAGACACATCATAGTAATCCAGCTTGTAGTAACACAGGGCCACATAAACATTGAGGGCAAGGTACTCCCTATTAGATGAAAGAATTAAGGATTAACAATTTAAGTCTACTTCACAGAAATGTTGTCAAACTACAGACCTTTTTAATGGCTCAAGTGGACAGCAAGGCAAAGAGGACATTTCTTCTTTTAAAGAAAAAAGAAGAATATAATCAGTGTAGCATCTTTCTTTTTGTATTTTAATATTTAAGTGTTTTGACATAAGCAGAGTAAAAGATGACAACTAGAGGAGAAAGGGAAAAGTTCAACTACTACCTATTCATGTTTAAAAAAACTAACAATCAGTAATAGAGTATAAACTCAAATAAGCAGAGAAGGCAAGTAGATTTGATGACTGAGAATGGGAATGGGTGGGAGACTGTGACAGTAAAGCAAAAGAAGGGAGAAGGGAAGTGGATGAGATATTTTTGGGATGCGGGAGAGAAGCCAAGTGGTCAGTGATAAAGTTGGAACATTAATCCTTCAGAATGATTTGTTTCTAATTTTGTCAGCAAGTTACCTACAGTGTAACTATAACACTGAAATTGATACACCTAGACCATGCATTTTCAACAGGTGTGATATCACCCCCAAAGGGGCAAAAATTGGTTCTTATGGAGAGGTGGAAAATCATACTCATTTTATATATAAAGCATAGATATACATACAGTACATAAACAGATATACAATATATCTATGGTATTGAAACTTCATGGGAGGGCAATTAAGGGGGGAAAAGTCTAAAAAGCCTCCTTGGAAGGTCAATAATGAAATAAAGGTGGAGAAACCCTGATCTAGACAATAAGGAGTTCTTAATCTCACCAGATTATTAGCTAAATAGATTTGAACACATGGTGATATTAGATCCAAAGGACACTAGGTCCTCAGCCAAACTAGGTACAGAAGAAAGTAACAAAATGAGATTTCAAGGAGGCATAAATGGACACAGACCTGTTATCTAGCAGTATTCGCTTATAAATATCAATAGCTTCTTGGTAGTGAGATCGCATATAGTGGATTGAGGCCAAACTGAGTTGATCTTCTGTGATATCCTGAAGATTCTGATGAAAGTTCATCAATTTCTTCTCATCATTAAACTAAAATTGTAAGAGAGCAAAAGACGTGTAAAGATTAACATTAGAGTACGGTTAGAGAAATCAACACCTACGTAATGGATATTTTAACTTCCCCTTCTCCTTCAGCCATTTGTCTCTGTTCTATTTCCCTTCAGCTCCTGGTGTTCTTTACCCCTCTTTCAGAGAAAGAATAAAAATAGTCTCTGGGGACTTCCCTGGCGGCGCAGTGGTTAAGAATCTGCCTGCCAATGCAGGGGACACGGGTTTGAGCCCTGGTCCAGGAAGATCCCACATGCCGTGGAGCAACTAAGCCTGTGTGCCATGTATGTGGAACCTAGAAAAATGGTACAGATGAGCCGGTTTGCAGGGCAGAAGTTGAGACACAGATGTAGAGAACAGACACACGGACACCAAGGGGGGAAAACTGCGGTGGGGTGGGGATGGTGGTGTGTTGAATTGGGCGATTGGGATTGACATGTATACACTGATGTGTATGAAGTTGATGACTAATAAGAACCTGCAGTATAAAAAAACAAACAAAACAACTAATACTAAACTTTCATTGGGTTATTTGTATGGAAATATGTTAATATAAATGTTTCAGACATTACATAAAATTTCTAAAAATCTTATATGTTCTGGTATAATGTTATAAGTCATAATCCTAGTTATTACTTTAAAATGTATATCTCAGAAATAACTAATTTTCTTGTCAACTGCATTATTATGAACTTTCATCAAATCTTTAACCGTGGTCATTTTTAAGTCTTTTGTCATTTACAGACAGTTCTGGGTGTACTCTGATGCTTTTGCAAATATGTTCCTATAAAAGGCTTTCATCTTCAAGAAATTCATGGAAAAGACTCTGACAAGTACAGGTTTCTGGTAACTGACTGTACTGCTGAACTGAATGAATAAGCATTTTCAGAACTCTAATGAAAAACTGATGAACTCATAAAAGTGCTAACAAAAGATCAAGATAAAAAAAAATTAATTACATGGGACTGAGTGAACTGATGAGGATGAGTATAATTTTTGTGACTTTCTGTTTGAATTAAAAAAAAAAAATCCCACAAGGACTCAGAGGCAAAGAATATACAAATCAAATTTCACTGCAAAGTAAAGGAGCTGTTACAGTGGAGGATTACTGGACTGAATGTCAATATTATGACATAGTATGAGTGTGTTTCGTGTTTGGTAATTGCAATCATTGTTGCTTTTGTTGTGGTCATCCATGTACAATGCTTGGTGTCAGTCTATTTATCTCTTGTAAAAATAAAATACAGTGTGTGTGTTTGGAAAAAAAAAAAAAAAAAAGCCTGTGTGCCACAACAACTGAGCCTACGCTCTAGAGTCCGCGAGCCACAACTACTGAAGCCCACGTGCCACAACTACTGAGCCCGCACGCCACAACTACTGAAGCCCGTGCACCTAGAGTCTGTGCTCCGCAACAAGAGAAGCCACCGCAATGAGAAGCCCACGCACCACAACGAAGAGCAGCGACTGCTCACTGCAACTAGAGAAAGCCCGCGTGCAGCAACGGAGACCCAACACAGCCAAATAAACAAATAAATAAACATTTTAAAAAATTTAAAAAAAAATAGTCTCTGGAGGCAGAGCCTTAACAATGGAAAGCCTTTAAGTTACAGCTCATATTAATTACTTGACACCCCTCTTCTTACCGTCTTTTTTTTTCTATTTCTTTCTTTATATCTTCTCCCTTTCCTTTTTTTCTCTGTCTCTATCATTTTTACATGCTGTTTATAAGAGAGACATTTAAAATAGGACACAGAAAGATAGAGAGTGAAAGGATGTGAAAAGATACAATAAGCAAACACTAACCAAAAGAGAGCTGGTGGAGCTACACAAATATGACAAAGTAGTCTTTACGTGAAGAGAGATTTTTGGAGATAAAGAGAGACATTTCATAATGATAAATGTTTCAATCCACTAGATGGACATAACAATTCTAAATCTGTACACACTTAATGATAGTCTGCAAAACATGTAAAGCAAAAATCGAAAGAACTAAACAGAGAGACAGATAATTATAGCATGAATTTTTTTTTTCCCCCCCCGCACTGCCCGGCTTGCAGGATCTAGCTCCCCCGCCAGGGACTGAACCCGTGCCCTTGGCAGCGAAAGAGCAGAGTCCCAACCACTGGACCAATAAGGAATTCCCAAAAATTTTAAATGCACCGAAAATAATTATTTTCAAATACTGCCTTTGGACAATTAGATAAACTTCCTGTAAAATAATTTAGCACTATCAATTAAAAGCTTTAAATTTTTATTGTTCATACTCAGTAACTCAATAAGTCCAATTTAGGATGTTAGACTCATATTTTTATAATTAAAATTAAAACCAATCTGGAAGTTAAATAACTAGAAGTGTTGAATGAATTGTGGCACATGCATATGATGGATTGTTATTAAAAAAAAGCCTGGTTGGGCTTCCCTGGTGGCGCAGTGGTTGAGAATCCGCCTGCCAATGCAGGGGACACGGGTTCGAGCCCTGGTCTGGGAAGATCCCATATGCCGCGGAGCCACTAGTCCCGTGAGCCACAATTACTGAGCCTGCGCATCTGGAGCCTGTGCTCCGCAACAAGAGAGGCCGCGATAATGAGAGGCCCGCGCACCGCGATGAAGAGTGGCCCCCACTTGCCGCAACTAGAGAAAGCCCTCGCACAGAAACGAAGACCCAACACAGCCATAAATAATAAATAAGTAAATTAAAAAAAAAAAAAAACCTCAGAAGTAACTATAATACAATAGGTTTCTAGTTAAAAAAAAAAAGAAAAAAAAAAAAAAAAGAAAGCCTGGTTTTTAAGACTAGTGACTCAGGGGTACACTTGTACTATAAAGATAAGTTTAAAACAAAAGCAGAATACAAAAATATATATTTAACATGAATCTCATTCTGCAAAACAAACAAAAATACAGATATGCATATAAAAATAATTATCCCAAAAGGAGATATGCCAAAAGGTTGAAATGCAGTTAGCTTTAAATATGGTAGATGTTATATCCTTTTATTGCATATTTATATTTTGCTTAATAGAATGTGTAATTTTATAATATGAAAAATGATTTTAAAAATCATTTTATGACATGATCAAAATTATTGCTATAAGGCAATTCTGAAAGGTATGTATTTATTTTCAGGAGTCAGGACAAGGTGTCTTTGATTCTGTTTCCTAAGAGACAATAAGATGGTGGAAACAAACTAATCTTAAATGACTACTGCTTAAGAAGAACTAAAACCTAACATTTCTGAATAAACAGAGTAAAAAACCATTAATGGGGGAGAAAGTCCTATAAAATTAACACCTGTATTCTACTTGTTCTAGAAATACCATTAACGAGACTTTCTACTTAAATTCTCTTTCACCCTTGTTGGTAACAAGAAGAAAGAAAGAGAAAAATATTAAAAATCAAAAAGTGTGAAGTCAATTATACGTCAATTAAAAAAAAGATATACTTAAAAAAATTTTTTTAATCTTAAAACATTAAAACAAAAAGTGTGAAATAGGAACGTAAATACCTTGTGAGCCAAGTGGAAGAGCAGGCGGTTTTGAAGTCGGCTTTTTGGAGCTGTGAAAAAAATCCAAGATACTTATTAAAGAACTCAATTGTCTATGGCACTTAGTCCCTTACAGGAGTGACATGAGACAGATAAATCTTCCCAAATCCTTACCTATTGGACCCTGCTACGTCCCTGCTATAATATATTAATGTATTATTTTAGTCTAGTCCTACTGCAGTAGCAGCAACATCGTCAAGAACTAGAAGGAAAATGCTCTAAGGTTCTGCTCTTGCCCACACTTCTTCCTTACTCTATGGTGGTAAAGCATAGCACGGCACTCCTCACAGGTCCAGTAGCAGCCCACCCTGTGTAGTTCACACACTGAACCAAACACTGGAAGCAAATGGTTATGGTCATCTCAGTACATGTAAGAATCCACTCTTCATTCAGCTGGTCTTCCAGTGTTCTTTGTCGATTCCTTCTGAAATCCCCTTTTCATAATTACAGTGCCATATTTTCCTAAATACTAGCCCAGTCTCCATTTCATAGATCTTCTGGCACGATAATCTACCATCTAAAACAGGGAGCCAAGCAAAAAGGTGAACACCTCTTAAGTTCCAGATCCCCTTTGTGCTCTTGGAGAATTTTCCTAATTCTAGACACTCAATCTTATATCTCTTTAGAGCAAAAAGTCATACTTCAATGTATAAAAAAGAAAAATATATGTGGAAAGAGAGATAGCTACCTTGATCACCTTACGTGTGCCTAACTGTTCTAGACACAGATAAAGTCTAGAAACATGAGATAAATAACTCAAAGGCCTTTATAACTAAATTAGGAAAATTAGAATTCCATGACTCTGAACTGGAATTCTATCTAAATATGTATATATCAGTTAATTCTCTAAGATTTCTACCCTGAAATACATTCTTCCCTAACATATTTCCTAACAAACATTCTTTTGCCCACTTTCTCTACTTTTCTTTGAATTTAATTTGATTCATACTCTAAGTATTCTTAATCTTTCCTCCCATAGTTCCCTTTTGCCCTACTCTATTTGCAAATTTGAGTCCAGTTCTCCTAAGATGACTGTCCTGGTAAGTAAAGCAAAAGGGAAGAAATCTGGATTCTTCAAGTTGGAATTACTTGGCTTCTCATTCAGAAGCAGGAAAAGAAGCTATAAAATGCACATTCATAACAGCTTGAACAACTATACCCAACTCCTACCAACAGCGTGAACTTCCTACCACAGTGGAGCCTAAGAAAGGCACCTTGCCCTTTTTCTTCTCTCATCCTTCTGCTTTTTGGCTTTAGCTTCTGAGGAGGTGGGAGGGTAAGCAGCACACAGATTAACTCTCTTTTTAAACATAAAGTTGCTAAGATCCAATATTCTTTGAAGAGTAAAGCTTTTTTTTTTTTTTTAGCTTTCTAATGTCACTTGATTTTTCCTCAATAGAAAAAGGAATTAAATAAGTTTTAAAATCTTCAAAATGACTCTTACTATTAGTGATGAACACCAGATATTAAAAGGGCCCATTTACCTTTAAATCCAGCTGCTTCAGCTTGTTTATACATTCCAAGAAAAAAGTAGGTACAGGCTAGGTTCACCCAGACTTCAGGATTGCAATTTTCCTCTTTTGTTGCATTTTCATATTCCTGAAACATACATTAAGCAGTGATCCCTTTCAGCAGTAATCAATGGGCCATTCCTTTATGTATAATGGAATAGGAGTTCTTACTGTGATTGGGCAACTTCACATTTAGGGACTTCTATATGCTCCTTACCTATTCTATACCTGTAATATTAAATACTGAAGCTAAGGCTCAATCCTACCCATGCAGGGCTGTTGTCCACATAACCTGACACTTGTTTTCTTTTTCCCCTTTTAATATTGATATGGGCTAACAAACTGCAGAAATGAAAAGCAACTATTTTCTTTTTGCTAACTTAAAAAGACATAAAAAAGATGCCTTATTAAAAATGCATAGGTTCAGTTAACTTAAAATCTGATAACCTTAATACCCTACAAATTTCATTTCATTCTATTTGTTCTCTGGCTTTTTTATTTGGCTTTACACTTTTAAAATTTGGTGTGTTCTTCTGTTTTTTTCCCCTGTTAAGGACAGTTTCTGAGATTCATTTTATTTTTAAAATAAAAATAAATTTTTATTTTATTTCATTTTATTTTTGGCTGCATTGGGCCTTCATTGCTGCGCGCGGGCTTTCTTTAGTTGCGGTGAGCGGGGGCTACTCTTCGTTGCAGTGTGCAGGCTTCTCATTGTGGTGGCTTCTCTTGTTGCGGAGCACGGGCTCTAGGCATACGGGCTTCAGCAGTTGTGGCACACGGGCTCTAGAGCGCAGGCTCAGTAGTTGTGGCACACGGGCTTAGCTGCTCCACGGCATGTGGGATCTTCCCGGACCAGGGATCAAACCCATGTTCCCTGCATTGGCAGGCAGACTCTTAACAACTGTGCCACCAGGGAAGTCCCTCCATAAACTCTTTTACTATTTATCAGTCTTCCCCAGATGCCTTTTTTCTTTCTTACTCTGTTTGGGTTACTCTCTTTTCTCCTATATCTTTCACATATACTACCAGCTCCTACTCTGCCCTTTTCACATCTTCACTTTTCCTTCACTGATTTTGCTGCTTTTGTTCATACCACTTCCTCATTACCTGATCTTGGATACTTTTCATTTTAGTAGTGCAGGTTCTTTTAATATCCTTAGATTACACTTTGAGAGTAAGAATATGTGGGAAAGTTCCAAACAATTTCATTTATGAATTAAAAATTATTTGACATAAGGCATCTAAAATTTTATCTAGATCCATAATTCCATAGATTGTTAATTACATTGCAGGTTTTACAATGACCAAGAAAAAAAACTTTCAAAGCTATACTTAAAAAATATAAAGATAATATAATCTTTCCTATGTCTAAAATTAACCACGCAAAATAATAATGAACTTCTTTTTGAGAAAAGAATCGTGAAATTTTTTATCAAAAGGGCTTATTTTTCTTCTCCTGAAGACTTCCTTAAGAAAGACTAATATTAATATATTGAACAATCTCATTAGTATATATTTAAAAGGAAAAAGTAAACAGACATAGATAAATATGCTTGAACATATATAGAAGATTTCTGAGGCAACACATCAAAAAAGAGCCAATGGTTACTTCTGTTAACAAAGAAATAGGATTGAGGAAAGCATACAGGGTGATTTTTTTTCCTTTTTCCTTTGTTCCCTTCTATATTGTTTGAATTTTACCATGAGTGTGTATTATTATAATACAAAGCTTAAAAACTTTTCAAAACCCTTCTGTTATAAAAAAAAAGTTTCTTTAAACTAACCTCCAAAGCTCTCTTGTAGTCACCCAGATGAAAAGCACAGTATCCAATCCACAAATTAGTGTCCTCTTCTTGTTCCCCAACATGACGTTTGAACTTTACGTTAAAATTTCATGAAAAAAAAAATCATGAATACTTTGAATAGTACACTCCCTGTTAAACACTGCTATGTTAAGTTATTAATGAACAATAGGAAAAACACTGCTATGTTATTAATGAACAATAGGAAAAACACTGCTATGTTAAGTTATTAATGAACAATAGGAAATCACAAGTTATAGAAGCAAGATAATCTCAGTTTAATTAAACTGATACCTACAGAACTCAGCACAATTACCTTTACCTCAGATATTTCACAACTGTTTTTCTGTGTTTACTGACACCCTATTCCAGAAAGTATTTAAGAGTTATCCTCATAACAATTCTGGGTGATATATAAGGAACATAAGAATTATGTGAAATATTTAATGCCAAATAACTGAAAGTCAGTGAAATTAAGCGATGGACTCAAGGCCACACACAGCCAGTAGGTGTGGTGGCAGGGACCACCGTAGCCCATGGACTCCAAAGCCCATGTTTTCACCCCTCCATGCTCTACCCCGCATTCATCTTCACACTTCAAACCTGTCCCGTGAGCACACACGTATATTTATTCATAGGTTATAACCTTTCACTGAGGACAAGCCATTAAATCATTCTATTACCAGGGCCTGCAAGAATTACAGATGTTTAGAAGACCACCTAATCATTTATGTCCATTGTGAAAAAATACTCATGAATTCATCAGCCAATGAAAGAAAAATCCTGTTTTGGAGGAAAGGAGTGAGACCTTGAAGGAGGAGTCTGGACGACCATGGCAAGGTGAGATTTTTTTTTTTCACTCTATAGGAAGGAAATCTAAAAAAGAGTGGATATATATATACATATAACTGATTCACTTTGCTATACAGCAGAAACTAACACAACACTGTAAAGCAACTATACTCCAATAAAAATTAATTAAAAATTAAAATTAATTAAAAATTTTAAAAAAACAGATGATTGTTACAAAACCTCAGGTGCCTCGACCATTACAAGATGAAGACATCTGTTGATACTTTCTTGTCTGAATAAGAACTTACTCCTGTAGCTAACTCCATAATATTAGAAATTCTCCTCTCACCAAATACTGTGAATTTGAGTACAGTGCCTTAAGTCTGAAGAAATTCTTATTTGAGGTCTCCCTGAATTTGCCCCAGGAATTCCCTGGAGCCACAGGAGAGCTCACGAGACTTCCTCATCCTAAACCGCGGTAGTTCCCATTCCCATCCATCAAGGCACTTTGGCTACCTAAGAATGAAAGCGTAGCGCAGAACCTCCCTGACAACTTACAGGCAGCATGGGATTACACAATAAGGAAAGTGTGGTCACTGCCTCAAAGAAAAGAGAGAAGAGAAAAAGAGACTGACAAAAATTACACATGTATCTACCACTCAGTCCACTGATTTACAGAGCTAGATGGTCCTTCCAAATCAACTCCCCCACTTTAAAGATGAGAAAGCTGATGCCAGAAAAGTTAAGCAATGTGCTCAATACCAGAGCACTAGCAAGAAACACAGGACTATACGTGAAAGACTGAGAAAGATATATAAAGCTAATTAAAACACTTATTGCTGATAGAGTAATATGGCTGTTGTAGTGCTTTAGAGAAATGATTATGGAACAACACAACCAGGCTTGCTGTCAAAACTCTTCATCTCTTCATTCTTTGGTGTACCCCTTCATTCTTCTATAACATATGCTTCCCAGAAAGCCGTTTCCCAAAGTGCAGCATCTTTGGAACATCTACATCAGAAGCACTTAGGCTACTTGTCCAAAATACAGGTTCCTGGGAACCACTGTAGGCTGATTCTGTAAAGAATCAGAATCCCTAGGGCAGGAGTCCAGGAATGTACATTTTAATAAGTATCCTAATTCTGATGCATAGTAAAAGTCGAGAACTACTGCCACAGAGATTTGAAATATCTTCTGAAGATACAGTATTTTTAGACAATAAGCATGAAACATGGTAGAATTATTTAAATTTGATCAGAATGTTATAACATACAATAGGAACAAACCATAAATTGGCCTGGGGGTGGAATGAACAATATGTGAACTGACACTGTATTAAATGTCCTCCTACATTTTTAGGCTGGATTCATCATCAGTGGGACTAGATATAATTAAAAGTGTCCCTCGAGAAATAAGTCTATCGTTTTAGTTCACCTTTAATCAGGTTTATAGTTAACTTGGAATCTGGAATCTGTGCCTGACAAGATTTACAGAAAGTCCCAGAATGCACCCACCTGTTCCAACAGCATAGCAACCAGCATTCACCCATGCATTCCTCTATATTCTGGTTATTCACCTCCTAAGAAGCAACCTTCTTTGGACATTACCTCCAACAGGGTAATAGCTCCAGTGAAATCTCTTTGTGAAAGTAGCTCCTCTAGTTTTGGAATCTTCCTACCTTTCTTCTTTCTTTTGTCAGTATGCGGTAGGTCCCTGCCTACAGCAGGTTTGGCCCTTGAAAGCATCTGTGAAAGAAACAAGAAAGATAGCTGTATGATCCCATTCCGATGGTCAATATTAAACTGAGAGTGACGGCTCCAGGATTTATAAGTCAAATCCTTAACAACGAACCCCAGGTAAGCGTATTCAAATTCTTTCTGTAACCTGTTATTTTACTAAAAGGGCCATCACCCTGTGTTTGAGCTAACGAAACTGCTACTCCCTTGTTCTTTATCTCCCCCAATTAGAGTGAGGTAAGAGATGCTTTCGCGCAGCTGCTGTCATCTCAGCCTTCCCTTGGTCCGCTTTCCATCCCACGCGCAGCTCAGGAGCGGGGAAATGGAGAAGCAGGAGGGAAGAAAGCAACCATGTATTTACAACTGCATCCCTGTCCCCCGTGGGAACACGGGGAGGGCACAGACATCATCCTCTGCTGACAATCCTCGACTTAACCCAGAAGTATGTCTGGAACCTCTAATCTCCAGTCCCAGGACCTACTCAAAGTTCTCCCTCACTGTTCAAAGCCACTAACCATCTTGGCGTCAGTCCTATGAATCCCTTCTGCAGACAAACAGCAGAAGGCCGGGCCTCAGCGCACCTCGGCATCCACAAAGCTCGCTCGGTCTCCACGGCAACCCCGCCGGGGGACTGGTCCGTGCCGGAGTAGCGCTCGCCGGACAACCGGTGCCCTCCACGTCTTGGTTCCCTTAGGCTTTCACCGCTGCAGGAGTGAAAGTTTCTCCGGAGGCGAGCGTTGTTCTCTGTGCTGAGAGCGAGAGTTTGACTCTATCTCTGTGAGTTTACTTTAGGAAAAAGCGAATTAGAATGGCATTGTTTTTCAAATACAAGTTTCCCGGGAAAGTAATTTTCAAGGACCACTTCCGATTTGGACGGCGTTGGGCTCCTGAGCAACACGGGGCGCTGACTGGCACGTGATCGCCGTCTCCTGTGCCGTGCCGGAAAGCTTAGAAAAAAATTTCTGCCAAACCGAGGAAGCCGATGTTTGGAGGCGGGAGTTCACCAGAATACGGTTTCTTATTTCCATAGATAAAGCTACCCTTGTGATGTGACGTTATATTGCGATTCGACGTTATATTGTGATTCCTGCTCATAGAATTTAGAATAGAACCTCTGATTTGTTAGAAATAGGGAAACCCAAGATGGAGTCACAGTGGCCAGTGTGGCACCCATCTTGATTGTTTCTAAAGATCTGATGTAAGATTTGGAATATGTAAATTAAGATAACTGGAGTGTGAAGTCAAATAAGTAAATTGATTTTTTTTTTTTTTTTTTTTGGTGGTGGGGGTTGGCTGTGTCACAGGGCTTGTGGGATCTTAGTTACCCAACCAGGGATCAAACTCGGGCCCTCTTCAGTGAAAGCCTGGAGTTCTAACGGCTGGAACACCAGGGTCCAGTAATTGTTTTTAAAGGTGTGCGGAAAGACTTAAAGAAAGATGCATAGCATGAGTTGTGCGTTTAAGTTTTATTCGGGATCTTTCTGAGGACTAAAGCCCGGGAGACAGCCACTCAGTAAACTGTGGCAACTACTCGGTAGAGGTAGGGGAGAAGCCAGTTTATACATGATTTTTGGCCAGGGAATACCTGAAGTCAAGCATATATCTTGGTAAGATTACTACTAATCATAAAGAACAGATGTCTCCAGTTAATCTTTTCAGCTTTTCTATGTATGGGAACATGCAAGAATCTAGGGTCATTAAAATTCTTCCTGAGATATACATCTAACTATCTGTGGGACCTGCGTTATTTGTGTGCATCCAAAGCACAGATACCTCATTCTGTTTTCGCCTTGAATTCCCCTAAGAGTCCTACTGTCAGTCAGCAACTGCGGTGGGTTACAACTGAACTCTTGTGGAAATGGGTGGTGAGCAATGCTCTTTGTCTTAGTGATCCTAATTTTTCGGGGTCCACACCTGTATGTTGACTTTAAAAAATGCACAACGTAAAGTTGACAGTTATATTTTATTTGGGGAACCTTACTAAGGACTATAGCCCGGGAATTAGCTTCTCAGATCGCTCTGAAGAACTGTTCCAAAGAGGTAAGTGAGGAGCCAGGATATATAGGAGTTTTTGCTGAGGAAAAAAAAAAAATGTAGTCAAACTTCAAAAGATTACTGCTAATTACGAAAAACAGACATCTCAAGTAAAAGGTTTTAATGCTTTTCTATGTATGGGAAGATGCAAGTGTCTGGGCTCATTGAAATTATTCCTTTGATATGCATCTTAACTATCTAGGGCCAGTATCCTCTTTTTCTCCACCCTGAATTCCCCTCAGGATGCACTCTCAGGGCAGCTGCAGTGACTGTTGGCTTGATGGCAGACAGCATTTTTTGTTTACTGAAATGGCAGGCAACATTTTTTTGTCCACAGGTAAGGCTCCTTGCTGCTGGGGTTGTAACTGTTGCACCCTAGGGATTGTACCTCACAAAAGACAGGGTCTGAGTGCGGTTGCTGGAGAAGGGTCTCGACGGACTGCATGCGCTACGCTCTCTGGAGACTGTCCGTGTCAGAAGCTGCCGGAGTAGAAGGTGATTGCTGAGAAAAGCCAGCGCCACACTGGTTGCCGCTGCCTACATCTAGAACCCGTGCCTGCCATTTGCGTTGAGGATGCCTCCCTTCCCCTGTCTCTCTTCAGAGTGGTTCCTTAAACCCTTTATTTTCTTTACTATTGGGTGTGACTAATTTGAGTGTGTTGAGTGCAATAAGCCAAGTGATTTGAGCCTCTTATACAATTGGCTCATGGCATGTTTTACAACTTCTCAATCCCACCATTCTTCCCTGGCCTTGTTGCTTTGGCTTGTGGCCAACACCCACACACAGTAAGGAACTATAATATGTGCTGGGTGGATGACTTAGTTTATCTATCTTAATCCTGAACCCAGTTAACACAGATGCAAGGGTAGTCTAAAATCACCGAATCATGGAATATTAGAACTGGAAGGGACCTTTAAAGGACATCTAGTCCAACCCTCAGAATTAACAGACTAAGGAACTAACATCTGGAGAAGTGAAGTAATTCTCCCAAGTGTATAGATAGTTGTGTTATAGTCGAATTACATTACATACCCCCTGAATAGCCCTGTAGAGACTCAGGTGTACCATAAGCTCATAGAAGGCAGGTATGACTTCTTAGATTCTTTTTCATCCTCCTTGCACTCTAGCTCCTTTCCCCGCCCCTCACCCTCACCCCCAATCACTTGGAGAGTAAATGAGTGACTGCATATCTTCATTGCCTGATATATACACTTTTGTATACATACAAACATGGATAAAGACACATACCACAGGCACATGCATAGTTTCCCCTCCATCCCCCACCCTCTGGGAACCACTAACCCATCTTCTCTCCATATGGATTTGCCTATTCTGGATATTTCATATAAATGAAACCATACAAAGAGAGGTCCACATACCGTATGTCTAAATACTGAAAAATTTAAAATCAGCCTAGCAAACTGTTAAAATGTTTTATCCTCTTGCCTTGACAAATACACCATCACGAAGAGGGTCACGTTCCAATTTAGAATTCTCAGACTTCTTGGAATTCTGTTGGGGGAGGTGGCAGTGTGGAGAGAGCTACCCTCAGTGTTCACTCAGCCCACGCGCTTCTCTTCTCAGCCCATCTCTTCTCTTCTCTTCTCCTCTCCATCCTGCACCCTGGTGGGCTCTGCATGTGCGTGGCCACCCAGCCCCCAAGTGCCAGGGTAGTCACCCGCTCTCCTGTGAGCAGTCACCCCCAATAGCCCTAAAGGGAGGACACACGCTGGGAAGAGACGGGCTCAGGTATGGAAACAGGCTTGGGGTGGTATGGGCAGGGAATTCCGAGTCCTAGGCACCATAGTGTGGTGCGGAGGGCTGCAGGAACCCCTCAGCTCCATTGCCTCTTCACACCTGGTGCAGGGTGCAGTCAGGGCACAGAGCCCAGGGCAGGGACCCCTCTCGCCAAGGTCTAAGGGCATTGTTGCTTATTATGCTGTAAACAACCTTGTTGATCTTGCTAAATCCATTGAAATGATCTCCGATTTCCAGTAGTTTGTGATATTGCCTTAAACCTCTAAATCCCTGTAGAAGCTGTTTGAACTGTAGCTGTAATTATGAAGGGCAGAATATGGCATTGAGTGTACTTGAGAAGAAGCTATTATTCCCAGCTATAGCTCTAAGAATCTAATGTGTTATGAAACATGTAATAACATAGACACACAAAAGCTGGTTGCATGGGTAAGAGACAAAGTTGGAATTTGCAACTTTATTGCAGTTGCAATAGAACAGCAGTTTCTGAAGAATTGTAAAAATGACCCAGATTGTGATGATGGTTGTATGCCTATGTAAATTTACTGAAAAACATTGAATTGTATACTTAAAACAGCTGAATTTTATGATATGTGAATTGCATCTTGCTAAATCTGTGTTTTTTGGGGGGGTTGTTTTTTAAGGTGGTCCCCATCTGAGCTTGGAGTGATGTTCTGGAGTCCCCGTTGCTCCAATTTAGCCCTGATGCACAGTGATACTGACTGCCGGTCCTTGGAAACCACCTGTCAATCACCAGGGCCATGACTTGCTAAGGGAATATGAAAGACTGTAAGAAGTTTTGGCATTTCTTGTTCGGGTGGATTTTCCTTAAGGAAAAGTCTCATGAAAAGAAGAATCCTCAACATTTCTGCTGTAGAACCACAGCAACTCTATTCATTAGCTCTCTTGAGTGCTATTAGGTTTTTTTTTTTCTTTTGTTCACTAGTTTCACAAAGATTCTACCTTACCATCAAAAAGAATGTTTTAAAAACCAAATTTTATCCCACTCCCTCGCAGTGAGTTATGGGCTCATGGGGAAAGGATCCCCCACTTTTGACTGTTCTAAGAAAGAGCAAGAAATACTCTTGGATTAAGCATTTGAAAAAATACTCCTGGCACTTCCCTGGTGGTCCAGTGGGTAAGACTCTGCACTCCCAATGCAGGGGGCCCGGGTTCGATCCGTGGTCGGGGAGCTAGATCCTGCATGCATGCCTCAACTAAGAGTTCGCATGCCGCAACTAAGACCCAGTGCAGCCAAAATAAATAGATATTTAAAAAAACACTCAAAGAAATACATTTTTCAATCATTTTAAAATAACATTTTTTCTCATTACAAAAGTACTACATATTCACCCTGGAAAGTTTGGAAGATGCTGAGAATTAAAATGAAAATGTAAATTATCTATAAATTTATAACCACCTATTAACACCTGTTAACATTTTGCCTTTTAAAAAGTGATTTAACCTACTACTAAAGGATAATGTAATCATAGCTGAACTACTAATAAATTGGAGAACTATGTAATAAGAAATCTATAGGTGATAATTGTTGAAGCTAGGTGATGGGTACGTGAGTGCTTATTATACCATTCTATTTTTATATAGAAATTTTCCATAATCCAAAAATAAAAAAGAGGTATCTATTTGAAAACTCCCAAATTTTTCTGTATGGCCAAATTTTTAACTGAAATGAATTAAAAACATAGGAGTCAATATTTATTTCAATATAAAAGGTAACTTGCATTTATCCTACTTAAAACTAAGTCTATGTGAGGATACTGAGCAAACGAATTTTCAACTTCTGATTGCTAACGTAATTGTTTATTTGGTGAAAAGATAATTGGAAAATCAGAAAGCAATATAGACATCATAACATGTACACAGGAAAAATACCAGGTGTTGCAATCCCATGATCCCTAAAAGAAGAAACTCCCTGTGTCATCCAGCTGCTGAGGTGTGGATCCTCGGAAGGTCCGTTTTAGTTCATCCCCTAGTGCTGAAGGCAGCTGCTAGCAAGAGCTGAAGGTGACATAGAGTTGTGTGCTTTGAAGTCAGCAAGACCTGAATTTGAATCCTGCCTCCCCTCCTCCTACTGGTGTGAGCGGGTTACTTAACTTCTCTGAGGTGAAATAGAGGTACTGTAGATAGAGATACTAAAACCCACCTCACTGATTTGTTTAAGATTCACCTGAGATCATTTATAAGTGAAAGGTGGTATAACGTAATGGTTAAGCCTGTAGCTTCAGGAGATAGACTGCCTGGGTTCAGTTCTTGGCTCTAGTACTTGCTTTAGCTGTGTGACCTGGGCAAATCACTTAACCTCTCTGGGCTTCAGTTTTCTCACCTGTAAATGGAAGATGATAATAATAGTTCTTACCTCCTACGTCCATTGGTTGTGAAAGTTAAACAAATTATACACAGAAAGCATTTAGAACAGTGCTGGGCACATGGTCAATGCTATTACATGTGCTTCCGTCTTCATATTATTTTTTTATTGAGATATAATTTACATGCCATAAAATTCACTACTTTAAAGTGTACAATTTAATGGGGCTTTTGTATGTTCACGAGAATGTGCGTCACCATTATCTAATTTTAGAACGTTTTCGTTACCTCCAAAAGAAACGTGTACCTGTTAGCAGTCACTCCCTATTCACTCTTTTCCTGGGCTCCTGACAACCATCAGTCTATTTTCTGTCTCTGTGGATTTGCCTATTCTGGACATTTCATATAAATGGAATCATACAGTATATGACCCTTTGTCTTTGCCTTCTTGCACTTATCATAACGTTTTCCAGGCTCATTCACATTATAGGATATACTAGTAGTTCATTCCTTCTGATGGCTGAATAATGTTCCATGGTATGAATGCCACATTTGTTTAAGTTTTCATATTATTTAAAGCACTTAACACATAGTAAATGCTTAGGGCCTGGTGGTCTTGTCAGCATCCCACCGAGTGCCAGAGGGTTCAGGGCACAGCCCCAGTCCTGTTCTATCCCAAGGGGAATAGTACTCAAGGAAGAAGCCCAAGCCATGAAAGGCCGCCCTGATGCAGCCTGCTGTGGGCCTCTCTCTGCCTGCCATGCCCAGCCATGTCCTGACCTTCCATAAAGTGGTCTCAGAAATCATGAGTTCCCTGTTGTCTCTCCCAGTCACACACAACCTGATAACCTGTTGTAATTCCCACTCCCTCTCATCTGCTCGCTTCACTTAATCTGTTCTTTTATTCCTCCTCTGGACCTGATTACCTCCCCGGTTTCCTTACACAGTCCACATTACTTTGTGTTTTGGACCTTTGTTACTTTGTGTATTTGGGGATGTTGTATTAATTATCCATTGCTGCATAACAATTTACCCCCAAGCTTAATAGCTTAAAGCAATCAATATTCTTATCTCCCATGGTTACTGAGTAGCTCCCATACTACTGAGTAGCTTAGGTGGGTGGCTCTGGCTCAGAGTCTCTCCCAAGGTTCAAGTCGAGCTGTCAGCTGTGGGGATCTAGTCATTGGACCTCTTGGCTGGAGCTGAAGGATCCCATTCCAAGGGGCTCATCCACATGCTTGGCAAGGTAGTGCTAGTTGTGGACAGGAGGCGTTTGTTACCTGTCATATGGGCCTTTCCATAGGGCCTCTTGAGGGTCCACACAACATATCAGCTGGCTTCCCTACAGTGAGTGATAAAAGAGTGAACAAGGAAGTCACAATGTTTTTTATGACCTAGCTTCGAAACTCACGCTGTCATTGCTGTCATATCCCACTGATTACAGAGATCAGTCATATGCATTGTGGGAGGGCACTATACAAGGGTGTAAATATCAGGAGGTGGGACTTGCTGGCTGCCACGTCAAGCCATTGTCTGCATGCCTGTGGCCTGTGCCTTCAGACGAGTGTTATCAAAAGGTCTGCAGCCTGAAGTTCCTCATTTTAACACCACCAAAGCAAAGTCTAAATTCATCCTCAAAGAGGGAAATGACCCTTCTTACTCTGAAGTCAACCCCTCCACCTGTATACTCCAGCTCCATCCCGTCCCAGTTCTCTTCCTCCCAGGGAGCCTTGCTGCTGCCAAGTTCAACGTAGGAAAACCCCGCCTGCCTGCTCCCCATCTCTGCCCTCCCCTGTCTGGCTGACTAATGCCCCCTCTGACTCCCATATCTCCTGGAGAGCATCTGTTTGCCATGGACTTTGGACATTCCATCTGACTCAACCCTCCAAGGTTTATGTACTTTAAACTTCTATGACTTGGCATAGCTAAGTCGTCACTGCCTTGTGTATGTTTTGCTTCCCTCCCTGATTGGTGGTTCAACTGATTCACGTAGCCTGATACCACGCTAATGTGTCCGAGCAACTGCAGCTTTGCACTCTCCCCAGATATATTTCTTTGAAATGTTCAAATATGCCCGGATCTTCCAGTAAAACAACAGCAATAAATAAGCAAACAAATAAACAAAAAACCTCTCTAGCTACCTAAGTAATTCCTCTCCTCTCTTCTCCTTTCCTTGTCAATCCTGTAAAATGAGTGCTGTATTTTGATTTCCAACCTGACCATTCTGAGAAATCTCTATCGAGTAAGTTGGAATATAAGATTGTACACAGAATTTATTGACAAAGGAGTACTCTCTCAGGATACAGGATTTAGGGGGTACAAGGGAACTGTATGAGCAAGTAGCCCAGATCTCCATGTCACTCATTACACTTGCACCAGCACCCCTCCACCAGCTTATACCTATGGCCGTACGAGGGGGGTCCCATGTAACCAGTAAAGGAAGAAGAAAAAGACCAAGCTGGGAGTATGGATGAGTCCCCTCAGTATGTGGGCACAAGCTGAAAATGGAAGGCAGCTACATTACAGTCATACTCAGGGGAGGCCTTGAAAAATGGTGGTGAAGGAAAATCTCCCCAATGGGAGGAGCTTTGAGGTGTGCACCAGGTCATCTGTGGAAGGAGAATGGCCCAAGGTTAGAATAAATGTGGACTCATGGACAGTGGTGTGTGGCCTGGCTGGTGGGTGGAGGACCTGAAAGAAAAAGATTGTAAAATCAGAGACAAGAAGAGCTGGAATAGAGGTACCTGGATGAACTTGTAGGAGTGGACGCAAAGTGGGAAGTTGTTTGTATAATATGTTAAACCCACTAGTAAATATCCATTACAAAAGATGTACCAACTAGACAAAGTAATTTGGCCAGTTAATGTAGCCAGCCTTTGTCAGAGCCGCCGTCCCACCCCTGCTACGTGATGGGTACCGAACAAAGAGCCTACAGTGGCAAAAGAGATGGAGGCGATACAAAAACCTACAGCGTGGACTGTCATTTACCAAAACAAATATAGCTACTGCCACCTCTAAATGTCCAATGTGCCAGCCATTAAGACCAAGGCTAAGCACTATTCCTTAAGGAGACCAATAGGATACTTGGTGACCAGTTGTGACATTGTGACATCTTTTTTTCCTGGAAGGGCCAGAGGTTTACTGTCTCAGGAATAGACACTGATTCCAGGTATGGGGTTGCCTTTCCTGCCTGCAGAACCTCAGTAGCACCATTCTCTGGAGGCTTAAATATTGCCTGATCCACAGACATGGGATCCCACATAGCACAGTATCTGACCAGAAGATTCTTTCCATTACAGGAAATAGAGGAATGGGCCCATGAACATGGGATGTACGGGTCATATCACACACAGTATAATCCCATAGCTGCTGGATAGATAAGATATTGGAATGGTCAGTTAGAGGTGCAGCCGTAGCTCCAGCATAGAGGCAATATACTGCAGTGATTACATTTCCTCCAGGACATCGTAGTATACTCCTTCAGTCAGATAACGTAGTATGGTGCTGTGTCCCCCGTAGAAAGAATACGTGTGTCTTCCACAGTGGGTGGAAGCATGAATGGCCTCAGTTAGCATCATTCCAGTGACCCATTGGGGAGGAAGAAATCTTCCTCTACCTTGCCAGGTTCTTCTGGCTGGTCAAAGAATTAAATTGACATAAGACAGATTAACAGAAGGAAATCAAAGTTGAATAACATGTATACATGGGAGAGACCCAGGAAAACTGAGTAAGTCCCCCAAATAGCTGAAACCCTCACCTTAAATACCATCTTCAGCTAAAGACAAAAGAGGATGTTGGGGGTGGTGGTTTGGGACTTCAAAGGGGAAGAAGGCCGTTCACACGGAGATGGAAAAGCAAATGTTTGGTAAATAAATGTTTGCTGGGTCACGCAGACATAATGGGACACAGAATGGACTCTGACCTCTAGGCCCTGTTTAGTGTTTCCCCTCCCGCCCCAGCCCATATTCTTTGCAGGTATCTCTGGTGATAGCTCTATTTGGGAACAGACCCTCTAGCTAAAATTTTTTTAGGCAGTTGTGGGAAGGTCAGAGTTTCTTCCTGAGTCTTTTGGGCCTTGATTATTTTCAGCTGGAAATAATCCACATGCTAAAGTGATATTTTGGGGCGGCAAGTTTTACTCTCCTACAAATCCAGTGAGCTTCCCTGTCCCCACGAGTCCAGGCTCTGCAAAATTAGAGGTCTTGGTCCCCAAAAGGGGCACATTCTTGCTTGCGGATACAGCAAAGATCCCATTGGATTACACGTTACAGCTGCCACCAGGCACTTTGCCCTCCTCATGGTGAGAGACCAGCAGTAAGACAAGGGATCACTGTCTTATCAGAGGTAATTGACCTGGTCAGCAGGAGGTAGGGCTGCTGTGAGAGGGGGCAGGGAGGAATATGTGTGTATTCCAGTGACCTATTTGTGTGTCAACTGGTACTCTTTTGCCCAACTGTGACTGTGAATGGACAAGACAAGAGCAGCAACGGTGGTCTGAGAAGGTGCTCGGACCTCTTAGGAATAAGGGTTTGGGGTACCCACCCAGGTGATCGACTGAGACCACCTTAGGGTGAGGGGAATTAGAAATGGATAGTGGTGCCATCATCAAAAATTCTACAAATAATAAATGCTGGAGAGGGTGTGAAGAAAAGGGAACCCTCCTGCACGGTGGTGGGAATGTAAATTGGTGTAGCCACTATGGAAAACAGTATGGAGTTTCCTTAGAAAACTAAAAATAGAGCTACCATATGATCCAGCAATCACGCTCCTGGGTATATACCTGGAAAAGATGAAAGTTCTAATTTGAAAAGATACATGCACCCCAATATTCTTAGTAGCACTATTTACAATAGCCAAGACATGGAAGCAACCTAAGTGTCCATCAGCAAATGGATAAAGAAGATGTAGTATATACAATAGAATATTAGCCATAAAAAAGAATGAAATAATGCCATTTGTAGCAACATGGATGGACCTAGACATTATCATACTAAGTAAAATAAGTCAGAGAAAGACAAATACTATATGATATCACTTATATGTGGAATCTAAAAAATAGTACAAATGAACTTTTTTACAAAACAGAAATAGACTCACAGACACAGAAAATAAACTTATGGTTACCGAAGGGGAAGGGAAGGGAGGGATAAATCGGGAGTATGTGAGATTAACAGATGCACACTACTATATATAAAATAGATAAACAACAAGGATTTACTGCATAGCACAGGGAACTATATTCAATACCTTGTAATAAACAACAACGGAGAAGAATCCAAAAAATATATAGATATATACATATGTATAACTGAATCACTTTTCCGTACACCTGAAATTAATACAATATTGTAAATCAAATATACTTCAATAAAAAAAGAAAAAAGAAAAAGAAATGGATGGTGATGGAGGGAAATGATGAGGACCAGTTGTGGTCCTACAACCAGGTGCAGTGACAGAAGCTGTAGTTCATCCGTTAACTTCCCTCTCCTAAGTTATTTTTCAGGAAGAGCGGCCCATCAGAGTGCTGAAAAAGCTGTTTCCCGAGTATAGATGGAGAAACAACAGATCCACGTGGCATAAAAGGTGGACTAGAGCAGACACAGGGCGTCACTGAGATTTCCCTTCAAGGCAGGGCTTGCTTCCCAGCTGCAAGGAGTGTGCTTAGCTGAGCGCCTCCAGCTTCAGCTCCTTCAGGATTCACCTCAGTGACTGAGCTGAAGTCAGGCACTGCTCCAGCGGCCCCTGCCAATGACCATCCAAGGCAGTGGTACAAGGGCCTAGGCTTTTCTGCCCGAGGCTAGTCTCCTGCTCCCATTGGGCCGGCAGAGACTTTGTGAGGTCTGCATTGCAGTCTGACAGCCCTCACAGACCAATCCTGCTTCTTCCCTTGACTTTCTCTGGTGTTACACTCCAGGAGATCTTTTGTACTCTCAACTCCATATCAGTGTCTGCTTCCTGGAGAACCCAACCTGTGACAACACGAATTTCCTAAATCTCTGCTTTTTTTCCTCTCCACAACCCCTTAAATTGTTTCTCAGGGCCTCAGATTGAGGGGAATTTTATATCTCTAATCCCAACCACTCTAGCCAAGCTGTACTCTTCTCCAACCTCCTTTATACCCCGTTGCAGCACTTAACCACGGATTCCCTTATGTTTTAGTGTTTTTTCATGTCTTCCCAAACATAAGCTCCTTGAGTGCAGGGACTATTTCTTAAACTTCTGTGTGTTCAGAGTGACTAACTAAAGTAAGGGCCACACAGAAGATACTGTGGTGAATTCAATTGATTTGATATTGAAAGCCCAGTCCCTGGGAACCTGTCAGACCACAAATCAGGCCAAGTGGATTAAAGGAAACTATAAAGTAATAGCTAGAGGGAACCTAGCTTTTGCTGGTTTTCATACCAAAGTACTGTATTCCTAAGAGACTGATCATCAACAATGAATTACCAATCTGAGAATGCCCATTAATCATTTTGAAGAGTTTCTAGTTTGACAACTGAATTCTATCATTTAAAAAAAGGTTTATTACTTATCCGATCAATGACCCATTTCACCTGGGAGTGTTGGGAGGAAAACCTTTTGCCTCTTGCAATTTGAGTCCAGTGATTAGGTCCTGCAAATTAACTGACAATAGACAGATTAAAAAGAGAAAAGACGAGATTTATTTGGCATTGGGGGGGGGGGAGTTTCCAATAATGGAAACCTCCTGGAATAGCCTGAAGTAACTTTATATATCTCAATTTAACAAAAGGGGGGTTTTTAGGGCTTCAGTGGGAGAGTATGGAAGGTTCTACTGGGCTTTTTGATGCTAATTGCAATGGACATTGTGTCTCCGGGGCAACTGAATTAGCAGGAAACTCCCTTGGAAGGGGTTTAAAGGTAGCTGTATTTTCAGGAGGCTTTGCTTTAGTCAGATTAAGAGAAACTCAGATAAAATTTCTTTCTGTATCTTCTGTAGTTCAAACGTTCTCACTTTATACCAACTCTGGGGGTCCAAGTGAGTCCCCACCGGGGGAAAAAGGTCTTGTCCAAATATCCAGAGAGAGGAACCTATCTGAAGCCTTGGGATATGTCTAAGCCTGCCTGCCCGACTGTGACTGATTGCTATCAGGGATTAAGCGGTGTCTGGGGCACCTCTGTTAGCTACTATAGACAGGCAAGAATGTGTCAAGAAGTCGTTCTTCAAAGAGCTCATAAGAAGGCAAAAAAGAGGGAGAGCAATAATCGTTGTCCTTTGAGAAGGACGGGTGGTGTGAGAGAAAGTTCACATTGGTCCCGGCCAGGCGGACCACGATCTGGGGGCCAGATTTGGGGAACCTCAGGTTCCCAGGCTCCAGCTTGCAGGCTGTGTTTACTCAAATTACTTCCTCAAGTAGAGTGAGGATAACAATATCTAACTCAATGGAGTTGTAAAGATTCACTAATACCGGAGGCAGGGCGACGGGCTCGGAGCGAGCGCTCACTTGGGTCTGTTCTTTCCGGGAATGGGTGGGGTAGAGAACCTAGGACTCCTCAAGGGAGCTCCCAAGACTCGCGTCATTCGTCACTCTGGCTGGTTTATAAAAACCCCACCAGAGCCCCGAGATCAGTTTTAGTTTCTCTTCTTTCCGAAGAAGCCTCTCGGTGCCCAGCTGGGGAACCTGACCCTCGAGGAGCCGTCCGGTGGTCGCCGCGGTCGCCTGCAGATTAGCCCGCGCTTGTTCGCCCTCTTTGCACTAGGTTACCGTCGCGATTGACTTTAAATCTGACACAGGGACCGCGTCGGTGAGATTTGGCCTCTCGACCCAAGCTTACTGGGAAACCGAAACCGCTGGGCTCGGCTAGCGGCGCCGGAGAGCGCACGCTCCCCCGCCCGGGGCGCGCCCAGCCCGCGCGCCGCCCGCGCCCGCCCCCGGGACTCTTAAGTTTCGATTCTCCCTGGAGCAGAGTCCCGCGCCGCGGCCAGGCCAGCGCAGCGCGCCATGGCGGACCCGGGGGTATGCTGCTTCATCACCAAGATCCTGTGCGCCCACGGGGGCCGCATGGCCCTGGAAGCGCTGCTCGACGAGATGCAGCTCTCCGAGGCGCAGCTCTGCGAGGTGCTGGAAGAGGCCGGGCCCGACCGCTTCGTGGTGTTGGAGACGGGCGGCAAGGACGGGGTCATCCGGTCCGTGGTGGCCACCACTCGAGCCCGGGTCTGCCGTCGCAAGTACTGCAGCAAACCCTGCGGAAACCTGCACCTCTGCAAGCTCAACCTGCTGGGCCGGTGCCACTATTCGCAGTCGGAGCGGTGAGTGCCCTGGGAGGGAGGGGCGTCTCCCCGGGTCCCGGTCTGGGAGGACTGTCGCGGCTGCTGCTCCGCGAGGGGTGCGCGCTCGCGGGGACCTCGCACCCGATGCCTCTTCCTCCAGCTGCTCCCTCCTCTGCTTCCCTTCTTGCTGGGCCCGTGCTTCTGCTCTCGCAGGTTCCCTTCCCTCCAGCGCCTTCAGACCTTCCTTTGAATATGGCTAGCGCGCTACCGCCCCGGTGAAGACTACGATCAACTCCCCACCTCCATAAGGATAAAGTACTTTTGGGCAAGCCCGGGCCTAGACCATTTGGAGGCAGGTTTGGGAACGAAAGAAAATGCCTCCATTCTCTGGCATCTTGAGTCGTTCCCTCTCTGCTACCTTACCGCCTAGGTGTTGTGCGGTCTTCCCAGCCCCCCAGCCGGCTCGACCCCGGGGTCTGTCTCCGTCGCGGCGAGCTGCGGCTCTCTGCTTGGCCTTCCTTTCCAAGCGCCTCCTTTCCCCTCATTATCACTTTTCTGATATCTGACTCTAGCCCGCACCACCACGACCAGAATGGTTCTATTCAAGGTTACCAATGATGGGTCCTCTTCCAGAGCTCCTTTCCCGTGGGCCCCGCGGTGGCCTGCACCGTTGACCGCCTACCCTTGGGACCACCTTGAAACAGTGTGCCATATCTCCCAGGCAGCTGCTTCTGTGTTTCCACTTGTTCCTTTTTTGCTTCCTGAATATAGGTGTGCCCCAAGGTTTCAGTTAAGCCTTTTGATGCACCTGTGTTCCAGGTCTCTCCCCGAGAGCCCTCACTTCCTTGGGTTTAGTCGTCACATCTACAAAGATGGCTTCCTTGTGTACATCCGTTGCCCCGGCCTTCCTACTGACTCTAGGTTCTTCATCTCCAGGTGTCTGAGGAGCATCTGCACCTGAATATCCTGCCAGTCTGTGTCGAACTCATCTTCTTTCCCCCAGGGCAGGGTCTGTGACACTCCCCCCCCCCACCCCCCAACCCTCAACCTCTTCTTCCTCCTTCATAATACCTTAAACACCAAGTTCTTTTATTGACCTCTCCCATCCCTTCCCTGTCTGGTTCCTACTTCCGCATCTCACTTCTAAATGAATGCCTTGTTGAATTAATGAATGATTTTCTCTGACCATAGTCTTTCTCCCCATCTTTCCTATCCGTATGTACTTCTGCTAAATTGTTTTTCTTGATGTAGTACTTGTCACACTTCCTCCATCCTTAAAAACTTTAAGTGGTGTCTTAGTGTCCAAAATGGTGGTCATCAAACTTTTCAGCATGTGCTTATTAGTGAAAAACTTTAGATTGCTCACTTGCACTACTTGTATGATAAAACACACAAAAGACAGATGTTTTAAATGGATGTGGTAGATAAGTTTTTAAAAAAATTTGTTCAGAGCAAAACTAAAATTTTAAAAATATGCTCCATTGTTATTAAAAAGAAATATTTATTATGTCGTGAGGCAACAATTTGAAAGTCTATTTCTGAGTTTCAGGAAGTTATGTGTATGGAAGGCGTCATCTAAGTCGGCAGATGACATCAGGAAGGAGGAAAAGAGGGTAGAGAATAGAAAAAAGGAAGGAACATTCTAGCACTCTACCGAATAACAATGGAGATGGAAGGCCTTGTTATCTTTTCTGTTGTGAAAAATTCTTCACCAGTTGGTGTTGGCTATTAGTTTTAAATGCATAGGCTTCTTATCTTCTAATTTTTTACTATGAATATTTTCAACATGCACTAAAGTAAAGAAAAGAGAATGATGAACCTATGTGCTCATCGGTTCAACAGTTTTCAAAGTACAGTAAGGCCAGTTTTGGTTCATTTATTCTCCCCTCCCCATCCCTGTCCCCAACTCAAACGTGTTATTTTAAACCAAATGCCAGAGATTATTTGCTTTGTAAATACTTTAGTATCTCCAAAGATTAAAGACTCTATTTTATTAGTATAACCACAGTACAATGATCACTTTTTTTTACGATTATATTTTCTTTTTATAAATTTATTTATTCATTTATTTAATTTTGGCTGCCTTGGGTCTTTGTTGCTGCGCACGGGCTTTCTCTAGTTGCGGCGAGTGGGAGCTACTGTTTGTTGCGGTGCGTGGGCTTCTCATTGCGGTGGCGTCTCTAGTTGCGGAGCACCGGTTCTAGGCGCGTGGGCTTCAGTAGTTGCGGCACGAGGGCTCAGTAGTTGTGGCTCACAGGCTCTAGAGCACAGGCTCAGTAGTTGGGGCATACAGGCTTAGTTGCTCTGCGGCATGTGGGATCTTCCCAGACCAGGGCTCGAACCAGTGTTCCCTGCATTGGCAGGCAGATTCTTAACCGTTGTGCCACCAGGGAAGTCCCTTCGATTATAATTTTAATATCATATAATATCCAGTTAGTGTTCAAATTTCTCTGATTGCCCTATACTTGGACTTTAATTTTCAGGGAAAAAAACCTACACAGTCATAATTCATAATTGTTTCAATATGTTATATATTTAATATATTTAGAAACTGTTTTAATTTGTTACATGCAGTAGGTTTAGAAACTTTAGTTTTTTGTTTTATTATTGTTGTTATTATTTTGTTGTTGTTGTTTGCAACTCAAAACCATTTTAAGCTCGTAAGTTGGGTAGTTAACCTGCACTTTTTTATATTTTAAAAGAGGAATAATATGTTCTATATGAATAGTATGGTCTGTAGGAATAATTTGGTCTATGCAAGTTTGGGTGGATTCTCTGGAGAATTCATTAAAGTCTTTTTTTTTTTTTTTTAGTTGAGTGATAAATTCTTATTTCTTAAATGTATGGATCCAGTCTTATTTTTAAAATCTTTTTATATCACTTTTGAGTTTGGGAATTACAAATTTTTAATCCATTAATTTATATTGTGTCCTCATAATAAGGACCCTTGGGAGAATTCTTTTTCTTTTGCCTAAAAGCCTAGAAAATATATTTTTTTCCCAAGTATGTTTTAAAATATTTTCCCTTTCTTAGCAACTTATAAATCCTCATCTTCTAATACTTGACACATGGGATTCTAAGGGCTTTCTTTGTGGATTATAGGTTGGTGGGCGCTGTTGACCAGTTGATACCCATGCTGAGGTTACCATTCAGTTTGGTAACTGTTCTCTGTCTGCATGAGGATAGCTTGCCTTTTGCTGGACTGCTACATTTTCCTCTGTAGTACTATTATTTATAGGTGGAATTTCTCCTATCAGTTCTGCTGTTCCGGTCTTTTCTCTTATGTTGCTTTTATTTTTAAAATTTTTTTAATTTTTGGCTGGGTTGGGTCTTCGTTGCTGTGTGTGGGCTTTCTCTAGTTGCAGCGAGTGGGGGCTACTCTTCATTGCGGTGTGTGGGCTTCTCATTGCTGTGGCTTCTTGTTGTGGATCTCAGGCTCTAGGCGTGCGGTCTTCAGTAGTTGTGGCACACGGGCTCAGTAGTTGTGGCTCGCGGGCTTAGTTGCTCCCTGACATGTGGGATCTTCCCGGACCAGGGCTCGAACCCGTGTCTCCTGCATTGGCAGGCGGATTCTTAACCACTGTGCCACCAGGGAAGTCTCTCTGATGTTGCTTTTAACTATGCATTTTAGTTGACAACAGGGCTTGCTTCGCTATTGGATAATTAGTTTTGGTCCATCATTTTGAGTATTTCTGTTTGCTTTGCTGAAACATACGCCCACACATGGAGTTCTAATCCCAGTTCTGGCACAAATAATAACTACCATTTGTTGAACAAATAACTGTCTACCAAGTACTATGATAAGCACTTTAGAGATGGTATCCAAGTTCGTCTCTACTATGATTCCTGAGGTAGGTGTTGTAAGTCTCATCTTTTTTTTTTTTTAATATTTATTTATTTAATTAATTTATTTGGCTGCATCGGGTCTCAATTGCGGCACATGGGCTCTTCATTGCAGCTCGTGGGCTTCTCTAGTTGTGGCGTGCGGGCTGTAGAGCGTGCGCGGGCTCAGTAGTTGCAGCTCGCGGGCTTAGTTGCGGCATGTGGGATCTTAGTTCCCTGACCAGAGATCTAACCCATGTCCCCTGCATTGGAAGGCGGATTCTTAACCACTGGACCACCCGGGAAGTCCCTAAGTCCCATCTTAATGTAACTCAGGCCTAGAGCTGTTTAGAATTTTACTGAAGGTCACATAGCAGATAGCTGGCAAAGTTAGTGTTGAACCCAGATCTGCATAACTTCTTAACTTAGCTACTGGTGTCGTCAAGTAGCTGTATGAAGTGTGATCTTTCATTAATTCAAGGTCAAGATATTGTTTTGCAAGCATGATTTCTGTTTAACTGTTTAAAGCAGGCTGTCTGTCTTCAACTAGCTTTGTGGTTTCTGCTAATGTGGGTGTTTCCTCTGGGCTCTTTCCTGTTTGTATGCCTTTCCCATTTGCATAACTGAAACTTTGGATGGGGATGGGTAGACAGGAAGAAAACTAATTGACAATTTCATAAATTGAAAAAAAAAAAACCAACCAAAAAAATGCAAAGAGTAGTACAACAAGCATCAGAGTATATATATTCTGAGTATACAACGAAAGCTATACTATATGAAAGAATATATAGTATAATAAGCTTATAATTCACCTCCCAGAATAAATATTTATATTTCTATTTTTGCTTTTTTTATTTTAAAATAAAATAAATACCATAACAGGCCTAAGGTTATTGTTTTTTTCTCTTCCCTAGTCTCATTTCCCTCTTTCCCCAGAAGCAGCTTTAATCATGATTTTGGGGTGTGTCCTGCCCTTCCATGATTTAAAAATTTCCTCTCATATATATTTGTATTCATATACAAAATGTAGTATTGTTTTATGTGTTTTAGAATTTTTACCCAATGTTATGTTTTGAAGATCTATTCATGTTGTTATAAGGATCTAGTTTATTCATCTTAACAGCCATATAGTATTTCATCATATGATTTATACCACAGTTCAATAGTATTTCACCATATGATTTACACCACAGTTCAGCACCTATTCCTGCAATAATGGGCATTTAGAATATTTCTAATTTTTTGCTACAAAAAAGCATGCTGCCAAGACTATACATTCTCTTGGTGCTCATGGCAAGAGCTTCTGCAAGGTAGATCATTAGGAAATGGAATTGCTGGGTTCAGTTCTTGCACAGCTTCAACTTTTCAGGATTCTGACACATCAGTGTAGTAAAAGTGGTTGTACCAATTTACATTTTCATGTTTGATGTCTCAGTTTCCCCATTTTATAGCCAACTAGCACTTAGTATTATCAGATTTTTTTGATTTATGCCAATCTGAAGGGTATACAATGGTATCTTATTTTAAAAGAATTTTCTCATTAAAGTTTTTATTAGGTGATATTTAAGTCTTATGAGAATGTATAAAGCATACAGTGAATATCTGTGTACCCACAAATCAGCTTCAGAAATAAAATATTGCACAGTTAAAACCCCCTGAATTCTCACCTTTGATCATCTCCCCCATTTTAGAGGTGATAACTAGAGATAAACATACCAGCTTTAGGTACGATTGACTAATAAATATTGTATATATTTAAGATGTACAATGTGATAGTTTGTTATATGTATACATTGTGAAGTGATTCCCTCAGTCAAGCTGATTAACCTATTTATCACCTCATCTATTTACCCCCATTTTTTTGATGGTGAGAACACTTTTTTAAAAATAAATTTATTTATTTATTTATTTATTTATTTTTGACTGCGTTGGGTCTTTGTTGCTGCACACGGGCTTTCTCTAGTTGTGGCGAGCGGGGGCTATTCTTCATTGTGGTGCATGGGCTTCTCACTGCGGTGGCTTCTCTTGTTGTGGAGCACGGGCTATAGGTGCACAAGCTTCAGTAGTTGTGGCTCATGGGCTCTAGAGTGCAGGCTCAGTAGTTGTGGTGCATGGGCTTAGTTGCTCCGCGGCATGTGGGATCTTCCCGGACCAGGGATCGAACCCGTGTCCCCTGCATTGGCAGGTGGATTCTTAACTACTGCACCACCAGGGAAGTCCCTGATGGTTAGAACACTTAATATCAATGCTCTTAGCAAACTTCAAGTATACAATATTTATTATCAACCATGGTCACCATGCTGTACCTTAGATCTCCAGAACTTATTCATCTTATAACTGAAAGTTTGTACCCTTTGACCAACATCCCTCCTCTCCCACCCAAATCTCTGGCAACTACCATTGTATTCTCCTTTTCTACGTGTTTGACTTTCTTAGATTCCATGTATAAGTGAGATCATGCAGGTTTTTGTTTTGTTTTGTTTTATCTTTCTGTGTCTGTCTTATTTCACTTAGCATGATGTCTTTTAGGTTCATGCATGTCACAAATGGCAGAATTTCCTTCTTTTCGTGGTTGAATAATATTTCGTCTTATACATATAAACCACATTTTCTTTATCCATTCATCTGTGGATGGACACCTAGGTTGTTTCCATATTTTGGCTATTGTGAATAACGCTACATTGAACTTGGGAGTGCAAATATTTCTTCAAGATACTGATATCATTTCCTTTGGATATATACCCAGAAGTGGGATTGCTGGATCATATGGTGTTCTATTTTTAATTTTTTGAGGAACTCCATACTGTTTTCCATAATGGGCATACCAATTTACAATCCCACAACACTGTTCTGCATTTGATATTTATTTTCCCCACACATTTATTATTTTTCTACACGTGTTTATTTCTTTTTTAATTTTAATTTTATTTTTAAAAACATTTATTTATTTGGCTGTGCTGGGTCTTAGTTGCGGCACACGGGACCTTTGTTGCCGCATGCAGGATTTTCGTTGTGGCGTGTGGGATATTTAGTTGCAGCATGCAGGATCTTTTAGTTGTGGCATGTGGGCTCTTTAGTTGCAGCATGCAGGCTCTTTTAATTGTGACATGCAGGATCTAGTTCCCTGACCAGGGATTCAACCCGGACCCCCTGCATTGGGAGCACGGAGTCTTAACCACTGGACCACCAGGGAAATCCCTACACATGTGTTTATTTCTTTTATTTTTATTTTATAAATTTTATTTATTTATTTTTGTCTGCATTGGGTCTTTGTTGCTGCGCGCAGGCTTTCTCTAGCTGCAGTGAGCGGAGGCTACTCTTTGTTGCGGTGCGCGGGCTTCTCATTGCGGTGGCTTCTCTTGTTGTGGAGCATGGGCTCTAGGCACATGGGCTTCAGTAGTTGTGGCATGCAGGCTCAGTAGTTGTGGTGTGCGGGCTGTAGAGTGCAGGCTCAGTAGTCGTGCCTCACGGGCTTAGTTGCTCTGTGGCATGTGGGATCTTCCTGGACCAGGGATCGAACCCATGTCCCCTGCATTGGCAGGTGGATTCTTAAACACTGCGCCACCAGGGAAGTCCCCATGTGTTTATTTCTAAGCAACGTTTAGGATTATTTTGCCTGTTTTCAAGCCTATAAATTACATAAATACTAGGTATGCAAATACTTGCTTTATTTTGCTCTTGTTTGCACAGCATAATGTTTCTGAGACTCACCTCTAATATACAAAGCCCTGTTTCTGTACCACCTTGAGACCTGGGCAAGGTGGACTTCTGCCCTGGGCCCTCTGCTTTACAGGTCCTATTCCAGCCCAACTGTATACCTACTCACTTATTGAGGAGTCTGGGGTTAAGGAATCGTGCTCATCCAGAACCAGTGGCCTCCATCTGTGGCCCCTACCCCTGTTCTAGACTATGCTCTGGGTTCCCAGGACCCGAGAATTCCCAAGCGCACTTCCAGAGCCTGAGTGGGCTTCTTCCCTGGGTCTTCCTACACGTGGAAGGAATTTGGATGTACAGGCTGGCATGTTCATTGCCTCTGTATGATGGTGCTGGCAATGTGGGACAGAGCCTGAGGGGGAGAAGAGAAGAGGGGGGCTGGAGTTGGGAGTGGGGGCTGTCTTTAACTTTTTGGCTGCACCGCACTGGCATGCGGGACCTTAGCTCCAGAGCAGGTATTGAACCTGTGCCCCCTGCAGTGAAAGCACTGAGTCTCAACTGCTGGCCCACCAGGGAAGTCCCAGCGGCTTTCTTTCTTCATTTTACTACATCCTATTCATAGAGCTCAAAGGAGTCTGAGCATTCTAAATTCAAACTTGGCCTTCCAGGTCATTATGAAAGTATGTTTGTCAAGATAGGAAGAGAGAATATATATTAGAACATATTTTATTGAACCATTTCTTAGCTTGATTAATTACTTTGAAGTGTTTAGATATTTGGTGTATGGGCCTCCATTTTATCATGCCTCAAACCCCACAAATTTTAGGAGAGGGACTGCTCTAGTTCTTTCTTTTATAAACAATAGCTTTCTTTCGTACAAACGTACGCAATTTATATATCAATTTTCTTGTTATTAAAATATAGATTGTTTTCAGTTTTTTGCTATTACAAACTGTAATATTTTGGTATCTCTTTCCTTGTGTAAACGTGCAAAAGTTACCTAGGTATCTAGTACCAGAATTTCCATACTTAAGCTTTAGGAGACAATACCAAATTGTTTTCCAGGTTTGTATACCAAGTTTTACTCCCACCAGAAAAATATGAGCATTCCCGTGTTTCATATCCTTGCCAATTGATGTCATCAGCCTTTTACAAATTGTGCCAATATAAGGAATGTGAAATTGTGCCTCATTGTGTTTTTATTTATTTATTTATTTTGGCCACGCTGTGAGGCGTGTGGGATCATTAATTCCCAGACCAGGGATCGAACCCGCGCTCCCTGCAGTGGAAGCGCAGAGTCTTAACCACTGGGCCACCAGGGAAGTCCCTCACTGTGGTTTTTTTTTTTTTTAAGGTATTTGTTTATGGCTGTGTTGGGTCTTCGTTTCCGTGCGAGGGCTTTCTCTAGTTGCGGCAAGCGGGGGCCACTCTTCATCGCGATGCGCGAGCCTCTCACTACCGCGGCCTCTCTTGTTGCGGAGCATAGGCTCCAGACGCGCAGGCTCAGTAATTGTGGCTCACGGGCCCAGTTGCTCCGCGGCATGTGGGATCCTCCCAGACCAGGGCTCGAACCCGTGTCCCCTGCATTGGCAGGCAGATTCTCAACCACTGCGCCACCAGGGAAGCCCCCCCCCCGTCCCCCACCTCACTGTGGTTTTAATTCTTTATATATTCTTGGTCTCTGGCCCTTTTAAGTCGTGACACTTGTTTAAAAAGTTTAAAAAAATTTTTTTAATACAATTTTTAAAGTTATTTTCCATTTATAGTTACTACAAAATATTGGCTGTATTCCCTGTGTTGTACAATACATCCTTGAGCCTGTCTTAAACCCAATAGTTTGTACCTCCTACTCCCCCACCTCTATATTCTCCCCCTGACCAACGGCAACCATTGGTTTGTTCTCTATATCTGTGAGTTTGCTTCTTTTTTTGTTATATTCACTAGTTTGTTGTATTTTTTAGATTCCACATATAAGTGATATAATAGAGTATTTGTCTTTTCCATCTGACTTATTTCACTTAACATAATGCCCTCCAAGCCCATCCATGTTGCTGCAAATGGCAAAATTTCATTCTTTTTTATCGCTGAGTAGTATTCTATTCTGTATATATTCTACATCTTCTTTACCCATTTTTCTGTTGATGGACACTTTGGTTGCTTCCATATCTTGGCAATTGTAAATAATGCTGCTGTGAACATTGGGGTGCATGTATCGTTTCAAATTAGTGTTTTTGTTTTTGTCAGATATATACCCAGTAATGGAATTGTTGGATCATGTGGTAGTTTTATTTTTAGTTTTTTAAGAGACCTCCATACTGTTTTCCACAGTGGCTGTACCAATGTACATTCTCACTAACAGTGTACGAGGGTTCCATTTTCTCCACTTCAACACCAACATTTGTTATTTGTGTTCTTTTTAAAAACCATTCTGACGGGTGTGAGGTGGTATCTCATTGTGGTTTTGATTTGCATTTCCCTAATGATTAGCGATGTTCAACATCTTTTCATGTGCCTGTTGGCCATCTGCATTTCCTCTTTGGAAAAATGTCTATTCAGTTCTTCCCATTTTTTAATTGAGTTGTTTGGGTTTTGTTTTGTTTTGTTTTGTTTTTTGATGTTGAGTTGTATGAGCTATTTATATATGTTGGATATTAATCCCTTATTGGTCATATCATTTGCAAATATTTTCTCCCATTCAGTAGGTTGTCTTTTCGTTTTGTTGATGGTTTCCTTTGCTGTTCAAAAGCTTTTACGTTTAATTAGGTCCCATTTGTTTATTTTTGCTTTTATTTCCTTTACTTTAGGAGACAGATCCAAAAAAAAATTGCTGCAGCATAATGCTTGTTTTATTTATTTATTTATTTATTTATGGCTGTGCCAGGCAGCTTGTGGGATCTTATTTCCCCAACCAGGGATCGAACCCAGGCCCTTGGCAGCGAAAGTGCAGAGTCCTAACCACTGGACGACCAGGGAATTCCCAGTGCTTGTTTTTCAAGTTTGTCTTATGTGGTGTCTAATTCTTACTTGTTGCTTCTGTTTGCATTTTCCTTTTTCTGTCCTCTTAGCACTCTATTTTTGTCTATAATTGCCTTTACTATATTTAATCTTTTATCATAAAGTGTACAGTTCAATGGCAATAAGTACATTCATGACGGTGTGCAACCATCACCACTGTCTTGTTCCAGAACATTTTCATCATCCCCAGAAGAGGCCCCACACCCATCCACAGGCACTCCTCATTATTCCTTCTACCCAGCCGCTGGCAACCTCTAGTCTTCTTTCTGTCTGCATGGATTTGCCTATTCTGGATGTTCCCTCTAAATGGAATCATCCAGTATTTGTCCCATTGTGTTTGGCTTCTTTCACTTAGCATATGTGTTCAAGGCTTGCCTTTTACTCTTGCATGTTGCGTGTCATTTGAGGGGGTGTATTTACCCAGGAGGGGTCTTCTTGGACGTCTCCTTTGTTCCTGATTGTGCTGTGTCCATGGAGTCTCCTTGTCAGGCTGATGGCCTTAGAGACATGCTGCTTTCTGTGACGTCACAGCACGAAGGGGTGTGTGCCCCATAAGAATCATTTGTGAATTTTTGCTCTCCTTTCGGATTTGCTTCATATTTATTTGAATTTGATCAAATTTGACTTTCAATTTCTGCAGCCGTCTGCAAAAGTTAAACTAAGAAACTTAATAAGTGATACTGTGAATCATGATAAACAATCTTAAATAAGTGACAAATAAGCATCTGATAACAAAATATTTTCTACTTTTTACATAATGTGGAGATGGCAGAATTAAAGATTTAAAATAAGTATAGATTTGTTTTCCGTCCATAAAAAGTTTCTGATTTGATTACTGCTCCTGATCACATTTATTTCCAAACTGGTGTCTGTGATCTTTACCTACAGGCTACTTTGGAATTGACAAAGGCCCCACGATGGTGGTGGAAAAGGAGTAAAAGAATCTAGAAGAACCTAGGATTTCAAGTCCATTGAGAAACCAATTTAACCAAATCGGGGCACCAGAGTTAGACTCAGTTTGAGAGAAGAAAGTGGAGACCTAATTCATGATCTTTTAATGCTTCCCCACTAAGAAGAGATTTTAAGATGTTTCAGACCAGCGACTTCCCTGGCGGTCCAGTGGTTAAGACTCCACGCTTCCACTGCAGGGGGCATGGGTTCCATCTCGCGTGCCTCGTGGCCAGAAAAAAAAAAAAAAAAAAAGAATGTTTCAGACCAATTCAGAGCTTCAGGTTAAGAGAGGTCATCTGGGGAAGTAGTTTCCAAACATTTTGTTTCCTCACCCCTGTCATTAGAGAACATTTTCAGCATGTACTCCTATTATGTATCTATTTATTTAAAAACCGTATGATGTATAACTCTTACTTTGTGTATTAAATATTTATTAATTTGTTACCTTTTAAAAGAACTTTAAAATCAACTTTTGAGATATAATTTACATACAATAAAATATTCCCATTTAAAGCGTACAGTTTGAAGAATCTTTGAAGAGTCGTAACAAATGGATATACCCATGTAACCATCATCATGATCAAGATACAGAAAATTTTCATCAGTCCTAAAGGTTCTCTTATGCCCCTTCTAAATTAAACAATTAATCCTCCCTAATCCTTCACCTCTTTCATCCCAGGCAATAATTTTTTACTTTCTTAGATACAAAATAAATATAAAGAGTTGTAACATTTTTTTCCCACACCTTGATGGGTCGATTTTGGGTTGCCCCTGTGGTATAGTAGGTACCCAGCTTTGGAGCAATACTTCTCAGGCTTTGATGTATATCTGAATCACTTGGGGAGAGCTTATTAACATGTGGATTCCTAATCACACAACAGAAATTCTGGTTCAGAAGGGATGAATGGGGGCCCTGGAATTTGTGTTTAACCATCACCCTAAGGATTCTTTTGCAGGGGTTCAGGAACCACACTTTCAGAAACAGTGTCTGCAGATGCGCTTCCTGGCAGATTGCAAATGCAAGTTTTATGTGGCTTTAGAGTTTGAGGGAGTCAAAGAGAAATGCATTCTTTAGTGCTGAGTGAGCAAATGATGAAAAAAGTGTTGCATTCCTCCAGGGTTAGGGTGACATGTCTCTTACTCTTATATGATAGAACCACAAGACATACAGGAAACCTCAGACATTCTACCCACTACGTCAACAAATATTTATTGTGTCACCAAAAGTAGGCTATTCTAGAAGCTTCTGCCCCTTTCTCACTGAAAGAATCCTCAAAAACCATCAACCAGTTAATTCATCTTTCTCCCTAGTCTACTTTAATATTCTTCTTAACTTCCAAAGGGATTTATGTTGGGAAGTGTGGCAGAGGGAGAAGAGGCATGTTCAAGGAGAGGAGCCTTGTGTGACCTACTGTCTCTAATCAAGATTTTGGTGGGAATTCCCTGGCGGTCCAGTGGTTAGGACTCCACGCTTCCAATACAGGAGGCAGGGGTTCGATCCCTAGTCGGGGAACTAAGATCCCGCATGCCCTGCGGCATCTCCTGCCCTTCACTCTCTTCACTTCCTGTGCTTTTTCTCAGTCCTGATGTGGACTTAGGGCCATGGTCCCAAACTTTTGCTGCACACTGGAATCACTTGAGGAATCTTTTAAAAATACTGATGCCTAACTCCTACCCCTGGACATTCTGATTTAATTGGTATAGGGTATGACTTGGGCATCAGGGTTTTTAAAAAGTCCCCGGGTAGTTCTAATGGGCAGCAGAGTTTGAGAACCACTGATTAAAAGGACCAGAGAAATAAGTCAAACTGGGGAGATTGTCTACAATATTGTGGCACCTGCATTGTTTGCCTTACTCTTGGTACAGTTATAGGTTACAATCAGTTCCTCGGCCCGCCACCTCTCCCATCCTCAGCGGGCCTGGTCCCCTCTTGTTGCCCCCTGCAGCCCAGAGTCTTGCAGCCTACCAGCTGCATTCTCCTTGCCCGGCCGGGACCCTTGGCCATCTGCACCTAGGGCTAATCACGGTCAGCAGTCAGAGGGCATCCTCTTCTTTGCACGTAATGTGTTCTGGGTAATACAGTTGTGGTTAAAGCAGGTCGATTTCTTCGGCTCCACCCTTTCTCTTCCCTGACATTGATCCTTATCCTGTTCCTGTGCTCTCTGCTGGTCTCCTCTGGTTCTCCCCCATCTGACTAGGGGTTCCAGATTCAGTGAACCATCCCTGCCTCTAGTAACTGGCAATTTAATCTGGAACGTCAGAAGTACAAACATATAGAGGATAGGAGTCTCATGACTAATACTTTTCAGGGTTGGTTTTGATTGGTGACGTTTTATTCTTTAGATGAGTGTTCTCTAGATTTTATCTTTCACACATCCTGGTTCCTTTTTTGCCTGGCTTGAATCATGATGAGCTATTTCCTGTCTTCTATACAAACTGACTAGCTCTTTGATTTTGTCCACCCTCCCACATGAGGTGTTGGGGAACAGAGCAGGTGAGTAGGAGAAGAGAAGGGGTATTTTGATACAAATGACTGTCAAGAAACCAGACTCTCCTTAAGGTTATCTTTTTACCATTGGTCTGATTGTGGAGCCCAGGGTTGGCCCTATGTTTGCTGACCTGTGAAGTGCTAGAGTTCACATGTGTGAGTATCTAGTTCAGGAACCTAGCTTAGAATTTCATCTGACAGGCCCAGCCAGCAATCCCAGCCTGGACTGCACATTGGAATCATCTGGGGTCTCACGTCCTGTCAAATTAAATCAGTCTCTGAGGGTGTGGCCCAGGCTTAGGTATTTCTAAGCCCTCCCCGGTTGATTATTATGTGTAACCAGGGATGAGACCCTCTCTGCAGGCTAGACTTCATCTGTGGTTGGGGAAGCGTTTATTGCCGGGGTTGAAGTAACATTTTGTTCTGTGACTGGAAGAGAAGAGTGAAAAGGTCATTTGTTTTTAGGCTTTTTGGCTTGAGATTCCTGAGAGACATTCCTGCCTCTTCCAAGGCCATCTTCACTCTTTTTTTAAAAAGTTATCACCTCTTATCCCAGCTCATGCTGTTTGAAGTTTATCTGCTCCAAGTGCAGGCAGCATTCTGCAAACACTTGTTTTCCCCTGGGCGGTTCATAGTGGTTTGTGGGCAAGCTCTTTTCTGTGCCAGGAGGCGGGGAGTCCCTGTGGCTGTGAATCAGCCTTCTGCTGAGCGCATTATTCTTTGCTGGAGAAGGTAGCCTTCAGCATCCTTGCTCCAGGGGTGCTCATCGGACCGGCAGTGGCGGCATCACCTGGGAGCTTGTCAGAAATGCAGATTCTCAGCCCTCACCCCGGACCTACTGATCAGAAACTCTGGGGGTGGGCCCCAGCAATCTGGGTTCTAACAAACCCTCTAGATGATTCTGATGTGAGCTAGAAGGTTGAGACTCACCCAGCAGGTCTGGGATGGGGCCTGAGAATTTGCATTTCTGACAACCTCCTAGGTGATGCTGATCAGGGGACCTCACTTTGAGAACCACTGGCTTTGAGAACCCCCAAGAGGCCTTGGGAGACTTTCACACTATTTCCTGGCTAAATCCTCCTAGCGAATACTAGGGACCTGGAGCTGGGACAGAGTGATCAGAAGAAAGTGAGAAGGAGTCTGCTCCTGCTGTAGAGTCTCTTCACAGATCGCCCCTCCCGTGGTGGTTGGAGGAGTGATAAGGTGGGCGTCCCAGCCCAGCCGCCGAGGGCTCTGGGTCGTGGTGGCTGAGGTCAGCAGCAGTTATCTGAAAGGACAGACCCCAGGAGCAAGCGGAGAGCTGAGGTCAGCTTTATCAAGGAGTGCCAGACACACACTAGAAGCCTGAACTCCTGGTAGAGAAAGCCAGGAGAGAGCACGCCTGAGAAAACGGCTAAGATACAGGCTGTCGCCAGAGCCTGGCCAGCTGCCCTTGAATTCTGCATGAAGCAGGGTGCGTGGGAGGGCTGGCTGGGTTTTAAGGGCTTGGGCAGTGGCTGCCGTGGTTGTTGATTCTGATTTTTCTCATGAGGTCCCACGGCTAGATAAGAAGGCAATTCTAGGGCTTCCCTGATGGCACAGTGGTTAAGAATCCGCCTGCCAATGCAGGAGACACGGGTTCGAGCCCTGGTCCGGGAAGATTCCCACATGCCGCGGAGCAACTAAGCCCGTGCGCCACAACTACTGAGCCTGTGCTCTAGAGCCCATGAGCCACAACTACTGAGCCCGCGCGCCACAACTACTGAAGCCTGCGTGCCTAGAGCGCATGCTCCGCAACAAAAGAAGCCACCGCAATGAGAAGCCTGCGCACCACAACGAAGAGTAGCCCCCGCTCGCCACAACTAGAGAAAGCCCGCGTGCAGCAAGGAAGACCCGACACAGCCAATACATACATACATACATATATACACAAATAAATAAAATTTATTTAAAAAAAAAAAGAAGGCAATTCTAGAGTGCTTCAGAAATGCCTTACACGCAGACAGTGTGAATAGTGTGGGACTATTAAAAGTCACTATTTGAATAGTGGCTTTTAAAGATTAATTCTTAGAGAATAACTTTTATGTAGATGTTTACATTTAAAAAATCATTGTCAATTTCAGTAAGATAATTTTGCAGTCATTCGCGTTTCTGTTTACCAGTGACAAACAACTAAAACATCATAGTGGCAACTGATTCATGTTTAATATTTGGGAAATGAGAGAACTATTAAAAGAAAGATTTTAACTCTCAGTAAGAAAAATAGAATAAGACTTGAATAAATGAAGAGATATTTTCTGTTCCAGAATCAGAAGATTTAATGTAGTTAAGATGACATAATATCCAATCTAATGTATGGCGTTAACACAAATTAGATTCTCAATATGATCTTTTGTGGAAAGTGACAAAGCCAGAATAAAATTTCTATAGAGGAAATAATAATTAAGCACACTAAAGAGATTTTTGAAAAGGAATAAGCCAATAATAGGATAAATTATTCTGTTAATATTTAAAATACAGTGCAAAGGACATTTCAGTTGTATGGTATTGGATTCAAAGTAGAACAGTAGATTGATAAAAACGTAATAAGGATTCCAATAGTTCTAAATTTGCTAAAAAGTTAACAAACAATAGTCCTCTATAACAAAATAGTAAGAAAGGAGCCCAATTTAATAGACGTTATTGAGAAAAGTTGACATAAAGCACTTCTGTCCTCCTCTGATGCTGGTTGTCAAAATAAGCTCCAGATATTTTAAAGAATTAAAGTTGAAAATATCTCTTTTAAAGGTGAAACAAAATGGTATAGTTATCCAGCTGTGGTGGAGGAATTCATTTCTCAAGTATTAAAACAGTGGGCTAAATTACGAATGGCGAATTGGAAGGATCTGATTGTATAGAACAGCAATCAGATTGTTGAACAACAATCTTAATAAGTTCTTGATCAAAAGGGAAAAATGCAAAACTATTTGAAATACACAAGGCTGGTAAAGATTAGTATTAAAAAATATAAAGAACAGTCATAAATCTGTAGGTTAGTACCCATTCTCCACTAGATAAACAGTTAAAAGATATGAACAAATACTATAAGTAAGAGGAAATGCAAGCATCAAGCCTACATTTGGGAATATTTCAGTCTTGCTAATAATTAAAGTGCAAATTAAAAGCATGTCTATTCCTTTTCTTTTTTTTTTTTTTTTGGCTGCACCATGTGGCGTGCGGGATCTAGTTCCCTGACCAGGGATCGAACCTGGGCCCCCTGCATTGGGAGCACAGAGTCTTAACTGCTTGACCACCAGGGAAGTCCCCCATAAGTCTATTTCCTACTTACTGAAGGAGCAAAAGTGATAAAACTCTATGTTAATGTGCTGGCGGGGAAATAGACATGCTCTCAGATTGCTGGTATGTTTTCTGGAGAGCAGGAGATCAAAATGAAACAGAAGCTGCAGGGAAACTGATTGTGTCCTTTGAGGCAACTCTCAAAGGAATAAACCTCAAGAAATAATGTAAAAGAAGAAAGGTTGTTTGTACAAAGGTTGTAATGTAGTGAAAATCTGGCCATTACCTAACCTCCTGACAAGTTGATAATGGTTGAGCAAACCAGAAAATATTAAGTTCCCATCGTATTAGCAACTGTTAAAACCATAAATCTGAGGATGTTGGTGATACTATAGGGAGCGCATGTAATTGAAGAGGTAGAACGAGTTTGCTAGCTGAACATTGATAACTGTCACATTATGTTTGTCTAATAAAAACATCAGTACTGTCTGGGTTTCTCAATGGTCTAAGTCAGTGCTTGTGGGACTTCAGTGTGATTAAATCATTTGGGGATCTTGTTGAAAGGCGGATTTTGATTCAGTAGAACTTGGGTGGGGCCTGACATTCTAAATTTGTGACAAGCCCCCAGATAGTGGTGAAGCTGCTGGTTCTCCCGCCACATTTTGAACAGCAAAGATTTAAATCTCTGCCATGCAGTATGGTAGCCACTAGTCATGTGTGGCTATTCAAATTTAAATTAATTAAAGTAAAGTAAAATAGAACATTTAGTTTCTTAAGTCTTAGTACCTATATTTCAAGTGTTCATTAGTCATGTATGGCTTACATTTTAGGAAGCTCAGATTATAGAACAATTCCATCATCATAGAAAGTACTATCAGACCTAAATCATCAGTCTTAAAGTGAAGAGGATTTTTATCTCTTTCTCTGTAGAGTTGTTTGAAATATACAATTATGAGCTTGTTCCATTCTTTTGTAGTCACAAATCATATAGGTATACATTGGTATGTAAGGTATAGAAGAGAGAAAGCAAGGAACAATTTCATCTAATTTAGTTTGATCAGTGGAATTCTCTTTTCTCATTGATTTTATTGTCAATCCATAGATGTGTTATCCTAATTATTCTTTGTCTCTCAATGGGCAGTCATTTCCACTAAATTTGTATCAGTTTCTTTGCCATTTTTTCCTTGTCCTACATTATTAATGTATACTAGAGGAGACATTGTTTGAAGAAGTATTGCAATAATTTAAAGTATACATGTGCGGGGCTTCCCTGGTGGTGCAGTGGTTGGGAATCCACCTGCCAATGCAGGGGACACAGGTTCAAGCCCTGGCTGGGGAAGATCCCACATGCCGCGGAGCAACTAAGCCCATGTGCCACAACTACTGAGCCTGTGCTGTACAGCCCGCGCGCCACAGCCACTGAAGCCCACGCACCACAACTATTGAAACCTGTGTGCCTAGAGCCCGTGCTCCGCAACAAGAGAAGCCACTGCAATGAGAAGCCTGCGTACCGCAACGAAGAGTAGCCCCTGCTCGCCGCAACTAGAGAGAGCCTGCGGGCAGCAACGAAGACCCAACGCAGCCAAAAATAAATACATAAATAAATAAAGTATACAAGTGTATAATTTGTGAAAAAAATCCTCATATTCCCTTTTCCCATCTAGGTGTTTCATCAATTTATATTTTTAAAGTGTACTCTTGAAGCAGGACCAACCTGTATTAGTTACCAAAGGATATGGGCATTGATTTTCATTGAAAGTTCCCTGGATGATTGCTTTTTCTTTACTTTCTGTGAAGTGGAAACACTGACCATTGTCATTTATTTCCAGGAATTTATGCAAATATTCTCACGAGATTCTCTCAGAAGATAACTTCAAGGTCCTGAAAAATCATGCACTCTCTGGACTGAACAAAGAGGAGTTAGCAGTGCTCCTTCTCCAAAATGACCCTTTTTTTATGCCAGAGGTAAGTTCTAATTCCTTAGTTTGAAAAGCAGGGAGAATTCTGTTGGCAGCTTGGCATCGTGGGTGTGTTGGAATGGGAGCAGAGAAAACTGAGCACCAGGGCCTGCAGGTGGTGGCCAACAGGTGATTGTTGCTGAGTTATCTGAGCGATTCGAACAATTTCCTTCCTATTTGAAGTTTTACAAGAATTTGAGTCTGGAATGCTTCCTCCGCTAGGCTGCTAGGGAACCCTGTGCCAGCCAGTGTGATCTGAAGAAATAGCAGTAGGACTAAGTGATGCCTTACATCCGAGTGACTTCCTGGAAGAGGTGGGCTTTGAGGCAAGGTTTTGGAAGATGACAGAGTGTATTGGCTGAGGCTAAGTTATTGGAACAAAGACACCTCAAAGTGCAGTGATTCAAATAAAATATTACTTTGTTTCTCTATCACTTGACAGTCTGGATCGGGGGTCATTAAACCATGGTCCATGGGCCAAATCCCACCTGCCACCTGTTTTTGTAGTTTAACTGGAACACAGCCACCCCCATTCATTTATATATTGTCTATTGCCGCTTTCTCATACAAGAGTGAGTTGAGTATTTGCAACAGAGACTGAATGGCCTGCAAAGCCTAAACTATTTACCATTTGATCCTTTACAGAAATAGTTCACTGACTTTTGGTCTTGCTCAGATGTAGGCAGCTAGGTATCCGATGGTCAGGCAGCTGGATTCCACGATGTCATGCAGGGACTCAGGCCAGTAGGTCAGCCTTATTATCTTATATATAAAATATCCATTCTATTATTGGACCAGTGGATAATCTCTGTTCTCTTTTAACATGTGGCTTCCTCCTCCAGGTACAAGGAAACTCTTCTCACTGTCATCATTTTCTAACCAACAGGAATGTAGAGAGGGAGTAAGTGAAAGGCAAGCAGCTTTCTTTTTTAAAAGATGCGACTTGGACATTGTAAAAAGCGCATGTGTTCCATCTCATTCACCAGAACTTATCACATGATCACACTTAGGTAGAAGGGAGGCTGGGAAATGTAGTTTCTGGCTGGGTATCTAGCTGTCCAGCTAAAACTTGGAAGCTTCTATTATTAGAAGAAAGGTAAGGACAATGGCAGATAATTAACAGTCTCATCCACACAGGACTATTGACTTGAAAATCAGAGGATGCTTTTTAAAGAATGGTATCTGACCTGAGAAAAACCCTTGTGTAGAGAAGTTAGCCTCACACTGAAAGAGAGGCACAGAAACATAATGGAAGACTCAAGTGGAATGCGTGGAAGGGACCGAGATTAAGATAAGTAAAGGTGGGGACTTCCCTGGTGGTCCAGTGGTTAAGAATCCGCCTTCCAACGCAGGGGACTCAGGTTTGATCCCTGGTCGGGGAACTAAGATCCCACATGCTGCGGGGCAACTGAGCCCATGCATGCTACAACTAGAGAGAAGCCCACATGCCGCAACTAAGACCTGACGCAGCCAAAAATAGATAAGTAAATAAATATATATATATATATTTTTTTTTTTAAAAGATAACCAAGGTTGAAATTCAGATGTGCTTTTATATATGACAAGATAGCTATTAGGGATATCTGGGGGGTTAAACATCTTTTGACTCTAAGCTCAGTGTGTTTCCCTGAGGACTTAGAAAACTTAGGACATGAGGGGTGATTTTGAGTTGATCACTGAGCTCAAGAGAGATAGGAATGCAAGGCAGTCTGTAAAAATGTCTTCAGAGACAGAGAGAGTGGAGGAGGACTATATATGCCATTTCCCCAGGCATTCTTTCATTTAGGTACTTGGATTTCTCTCTCTCTCGGTCTCTCTCCGTTTTCAGGAGCCTAGGCTTAGAGGTCTTGTCTTGGGATCCCTATGGCCCTTGGCCTGTGTGCCAGCTCAGTCCCTCCTGGCTACCAGCATGGGGAAACGCCTTACACACCAGCTCGTTAAAGGTCCCATTGACTAACAGAGCCACCCCCTCCTTTTCCTTTCATGTGAAGGGATGACGACAGGTGAAGTCTTGTTATGACCCTTGAGAGGAGTGTCCCTGGGGTCCAACCTTAGTCTAGTGTTAAACTTGGAAGTTTGGAAAGGCCCCTCGTCAGGTCTGCTGTCTGCTTCTGTTCTCCAAAATCACCAAGGACTTTCTATATCACGTCCCTGGAGAATAAGGGGAGTGACGGCTCTTCCTTTCTCTAGGGAAGAACCTACTAGAAGGTGCTGTTGTGATGGATCCCATTGACAAAAGCGCTGGGAGGGTCCTCGTAGGAAAATGCTGTTGTCATCCTTTATCACACAGAGAGTCTGAAGTGTCATCTGAGGTTCCCTTTCCCTTTTAAGAAATCAGTACCCATGCTTAGTGGGTGGGGTGGGAAGGCTTGTGCTTGAAGTTTATTTTTAGCCAATAACTTAATTGCCATTTACCACCATTTACCTGCCATTTGTCAGGGGTAGGATCACAGACTAGCAGACTGCACTGCTTCCTGAACCAGAGGTCTGAGGCGCTGGTTCCTGTAGTGGAAAATCGACCAGAGCATCAGTAACATAAGTCTCTATTTGACAATTTGGGGCAAGAGTAGTCTCTCAAGGAGTGTTTTAACTTGGGTGAGTAGGGCAGAATATTTTCAAGGTTTTAGCAGGAGGGGGTCAGCCAGAGTTCAGCTAGTTCCAAGGATCGTTGGTCAAGGATAGTCCTTCCATGTCTCTCAAAGTCCTGACTCTGCCACTAACCACCTCTGTGGTCTTGGACAAGGCATTTCATCCTTCTGCGTCTCACTTTACTTATTGTTTGTTTTGCATTAATTCAACTAACACTCAGGAGTTCCTACAGGGTGGGCTTCTGAAGGCAGCCGTGGACCAGACACACTGCCTGCCCTCAAAAGCTTAAAATGTTCACACTCTTCCACTTTGCCTTGACCTGTGAGAACATAAAAGCATCAGGCAAATCTGACTTCCTTGTATAGAAACTTGTGTAACTGAGATGTATTTATTAAAAGGAAGAAATGATTTCATTTGTTCTGGCAGGAGCATTCTTAAACATCAGCATAGAACTAGGAATGTTAACCAAAGTATCATTTGTGAAGTTGCTAATTATTCTTGTTTCACTCAAACCTCTAGAACACTGGTTCTCAAGCTTTAAATGTGTGTCAGAATCACCTGGAGGGTTTGTCAAACCCAGATTGCTGGGCCCTACTTCTGGCCGCTCTGACTCTGTAGGTATGGGGAAGGGCCCAAGGAGTTGTATTTCTTTTTTTTTTTAAATTAATTAATGAATTAATTTATTTATTTATGGCTGTGCTGGGTCTTCGTTTCTGTGCGAGGTCTTTCTCTAGTTGCGGCAAGTGGGGGCCACTCTTCATCGCGGTGCGCGGGCCTCTCACTATCGTGGCCTCTCCCGTTGCGGGGCACAGGCTCCAGACGCGCAGGCTCAGCAGTTGTGGCTCACGGGCCTAGTCGCTCCGTGGCATGTGGGATCTTCCTAGACCAGGGCTCGAACCCGTGTCCCCTGCATTGGCAGGCAGATTCTCAACCACTGCGCCACCAGGGAAGCCCAGGAGCTGTATTTCTAATACGTTTCCAGTTGGAGCTGCTGCTGCTTCTCCAGGGACCACACTTCGAGAACTGTTGGTCTAGAGTCTCGAATCTGGATCACAGGCTCTATCGCAATGATATCTGTTTGCATCAGGTTTAGAAGTTGTTTATAGGGCTTAAATCATGGTGGTTAGAGTCTGAATCCGTGTCTTTGCCACTTGGATACATCATAGTGGCCCATGTTGACCTGGTTTGCTCAGAGACTATTGAAACAACTTATAAACGCTTTCATCTTTAAGCTTCTTCATGTAATGATGCAAACATTTGCATCACATTTCATATTTTGCACAACACATTTACGTATTTTATTATTTAATCTGCTCAACAACTTGGTTAGGTGAGGAGAGCAAATATTTTCCTTCTTTACAAAGCAAAGGAAAGAGAGGCTGGGAGCAAGTAAGTAATTCAGATGTGAGGTCACGTGTAGCTGCTTCCAGGGCTGCAGACTTCAACCAGCATCTTCTAGTCCTGCATCATCTGGTCTGGCCTCAGTGACAGTGTTTCTTCTGCTCTCCTTTCAGTAAGAACTACACCTCTGTAGAGCTAGATATGTAGATATACCTATTTACATAGGAATATACAAATTATCTGCTTCAGTTGATCTTTTGAGAAACTGACATTCTGCCTAGCTGAGACTAGACTCTAGACTCCCAGCAGTTGTAGGTAAGACCCACATGTCCTCTTTTGAAAAATTAATTAATTAATTAGTTTGGTTGCACTGGGTCATAGTTGCAGCAGGTGGGCTCCTTAGTTGCAGCTTGCCAGCTCCTTAGTTGCAGCACGTGGGCTCCTCAGTTGCGGCTCACAGGCTCCTTAGTTGCGGCACACTGGCTCCCTAGTTGTGGCACGCTAACTCTTAGTTGTGGCATGCATGCAGGATCTAGTTCCCTGACCAGGGATTGAACCTGGGCCCCCTGGATTGGGAGCACGGAGTCTTAACCACTGCGCCGCCAGGGAAGTCCCCACATGTCCTTTTTTTCAGCTGCACTGTGCAGCCTGCGGGATCTTAGTTCCCCAACCAGGGACCGAACCGCGTGGAGTCTTAAACACTGGACCACCACGGAAGTCCCTCCACATGCCCTTTTAATAGAACAATGAATTGATATCCAAAGACAGGCCTTCCTCTTTGGGGTTCCTTTATAATGTAGGGCTCCTTTTGGGTCCTGTTTGGTTCTATCTGTAGCTAGCCGTCTTATGTTGATTCTTCCAAAGGAGGTTAATCAAATTCAAGTTTCTTTTACTTAGTTTGTAGGCCTGTTCTGCCCCAAATAAGTCATTGATTGAATAGGCCTCATCAAAGATTGTGGAATACACATGCATTTTTTTCCTTTGATATATCTCTGCTTGCTTCTGATTTTTTTTTCTTATCAGGGAAGTAAGAAAAGCTGCGTTTTTATTATTTATTTATTTAATTAATTTTTATCGGAGTATAGTTGATTTACACTGTTGTGTTATATCCACTCTTCTTTAGATTCTGTTCCCATATATGTCATTACAGCCGAAATTTTTATATAAACTTTCCTTAACGTGTGGCACATAGAGAAACATGTTTTATCTCCGGCTATTGTTTCTTCCTTCTGTAGATATGCAAAAATTATAAGGGAGAGGGTGGAAAACAGACTTGTAACCAGCGGCCACCGTGTGAAAGGCTCCACGTCTGTGAACACTTTACCCGAGGGAATTGTGGTTATGCCAACTGCTTCCGGTCCCATAACCTGATGGACAGAAAGGTGCTGGCCATCATGAGGGAGCACGGGCTGAGCTCAAGTGTGGTCCAGAACATCCAGGACATCTGCAACAGCAGGCACCGCCAGAAGAAACCCTCTGGGTGGAGAGGTAAATGCGGTCTACTTTTTAATTACTAGAACAAACAGAAATAAACAGAAATCGCAAGGAGAGAGAAACTCTACCTATACTCACTCTACCTCATCACATAAAACTCTTATTTTCACTTCCATATGTTGTCCATATGCATACACAATTTTTACGTAATTATGATCATAGTATATGTGTGATTTTGCAACTCGATTTTCATGCTAAGCACTATCTCCCCCCACCATCAGATTTTTTAAAATGTTTACCATTTTTCTAAAAGCTAATTGATAAAACTTTTTTAAAGAGGAAAATAATAAAAATTTAACAGATGGACTAGGTGTTGATATTTTGTCATGGTTGTTTTATCACTTTCTCTCCATATATGTGGACATCTAGATACTCACACACACATCACGTCTTTGTGGTTAAAGCATTTGAGGTATGCGGTCATTGGGAGACTTCACACCTAAATATATCAGCATCGGCCTCCTCTAAACAAGGCTGTTCTCTTACATAACCACGCTACAACTAACACAGGACACTTAGTATTAATGCAACACTGTATACAATTTAATTTACAGTCTTCAGTACTATTCATTTGAGATTTGTTTATTTTTATTTTTTAAATTTGGTAAAATATAAAAGTGGCCGTTTTAATCATTTTAAAGTGTACAGTTCGATGGCATTATGTTCACATTGTTGTGCAAGCATCACCATCATCCATCTCCAGACCTTTATCATCTTCCCAAACTCAAACTCTGCACCCATCAAACAATAACCCTGTTTTCTCCTCCTTCCAGCCCCTGACAACTACCATTCTACTTTCTGTCTCTATGAATTTGACTACTCTAGCACCTTCATAGAAGTGGAATCATACAGTGGTTGTCTTTTTGTGAGTGACTGTTTAAGTTACCATAATGTCTGCAAGGTTCATCCAATCCATGTTGTAGCATGCTAGAATTTCCTGCCTTTTAAAAAAAAGAATACATACATGTAATTTTTTCCAATTGTGGTAGAAATACACATAACATAAAATTTACTATTTTAACCATTTTTAAGTGCTCAGTGGCATTAAGTCCATTTACATTGTTGTGCAACCAATCTCCAGAACTTTCTTCATCTTGCAGAACTGAAACTCTGCCCCCATTAAACAGCGCCTCATTCTCTCCTCCCCTAGAGCCCCGTGTCGGCCACCATTCTAGTTTCTGTCTCTATGAATCTGACGACTGTAGGGAACTCCTAGAAGTGGAATCACACAGTGTTTATCTTTTTGTGACTGGCTTATTTCACTTGGCATAATGTCCTTCTTTTTCGGTGGGGAGCACTCCACCGCATGGCTTGTGGGCTCTTAGCTCCCCGGCCAGGGATTGAACCTGCGCCCTCGGCAGTGAGAGCACGGAGTCCTAACCACTGGACCACCAGGGACCTCACTTGGCATAATGTCCTTAAAATTCATTCATGTTGTAGCCTGTTTGAAAATTGCCTTCCTTTTTAAGGCTGAATACTATTTCACTGAATGGATATACCACATTTTGTTCATCCATTCATCTGCTGATGGACACTTGGGTTGCTTCTACCTTTTGGCTGTTGTGAATTATGCTGCTATGAACGTGGGTGTACAAATATCTCTTTGAAACCCTGCTCTCAGTTTTTTTGAGTATATACCCTGAAGTGGAATTGCTGGATCACATGGTAATTCTGTGTTAAATATTTCAGGAACTGCCATACCGTTTTCCACAGTGGCTGCACCATTTTACATTCCCACCAGCAAAGCACTAGGGTCTCAATTTCTCCACCTCCTCACCAGCACTTGTTATTTTCTGTTTTTTTTGGATAATAGCCATCCTATTATGATCAGTGAAGTGATCAGTACAATTTCTTAAGCATTTTCATATTGTTTAATGGAATTAACACTTGCAGTTTTTAATGTCTTTATGAAGCAGATATAGAGGAGATGAATTTTATGAAGCAAGTAGAATATATAACTCTAAGATTCTGTGAGAGAATCTTTTTATATTTGAGAAATGCTTTATCATTTACAAGGGACTTTCACCTAAAACATCTCATCATTGTTTCTCACAGCAAAGCTGTGAAGCAAGGCAGGTGTATTATTGGCCTCACTTAATGGATAAGGAAACTGAGGCTTGGAAATTTTAAGTGACTTTTTTTTTTTAATTAATTAATTTATTTGGCTGTGTTGTGTCTTAATTGCTCCACCAGGCTTTCTCTAGTTGCGGCGAGCGGGGGCTAGTCTTCGTTGCAGTGCGCGGGCTTCTCATTGCAGTGGCTTCTCGTTGCAGAGCACAGGCTCTAGGCACGTGGGCTCAGTAGTTGTGGCTCAGGGGCTCTGTAGTGCAGGCTCGGTAGTTGTGGTGCGCGGGCTTAGTTGCTCCACGGCCTGTGGGATCCCCCTGGACCAGGGCTCGAACGTGCGTCCCCTGCTTTGGCAGGTGGATTCTTAACCACTGCACCACCAGGGAAGTCCCTTAAGTGACTTCTATTGCGAGCAGCCTTAAATCATTTTTAGAAGAGTGAAGGGTAATACTATGAATCAAGAAAAGTAATGTTTTCAGGGCCTCACAGGACTCGAGAGGAGCAGAGCTCATGTGTTCTGATTCCACATCTCGTGTTTTCTCTCCTGCACGACGATGCCCTCTCGACAGGGGAACATCTGGAAGCACGGGTTTTGGTGTAGTTTCTCAGTATAAATTTATTGTATGCGAGAGGGAGTTTTCTTTGTTGTCACTTCTAGTTAATCTGCTTAGTTGATGGGAGGAGGAGGCTTGCTTGTACTGCATTCCTGCTGCCCCCTGGGTTTGGAAGAGAAAGGACCTCTCTTCCTCCTCTTTCCCACACACAATCGCACAACTCACACACCACACACACACGCTCCAGCCACATGCACACAAAAACAACCACTTGCATACATACATACCCCACACATACACAAACTTCATGCACGCACAACACGTGTAACACATGCACAGGACACACTTCACACATGCCACACAAACACACCTGCAGTCACACCACACAGACTTCACACTTGTGCATGCCGCATACACCATACACGCATATCTCACCAGCCAACACACGTCACACACCATGCGTGCAACCACACACACACATACACCCCTCACATGTATACCACACATGCGTATCACACACACACATACATGCACACACTTCATGCATGCACACACACCCAGCACAGCACATCCCACATGTAAACATCACACGCATGCACACCGCACTTTGTACGTACTCACGAACACACGTGCTCACTCCCTCCCTCCTCTCTGCTTCCCGGGGGTGTGACTTACCACGTTTCTAGGGAGAGGCCAATTTTTCTTTTTTGGATATTGCTCATTTAAGCTTGGGCATTTGGGGGGCTGGATGAACAATTCTGGAAAATTCTCAAGCTTCAGTGAAATCAGACCTTTATTGTAGTTTCTTTTGTTGTTGTTGTTTTAAGTATCGTGAATCCGTAACTTAGGTACACCTGTATCACAGTATGGGCAAACTCTAAATGATTTTGGGGAACTCCTCCCTGATTTGCACTAGTCTGTCTCTCCATTTACCCTAGCGGTGAGTGACTTGAACTAGAGAATTGTGGACAGCCCCACCTAAGAGTGTGGGCATTTGGGGGCCACAGCTAAGTCCCACGAGAGAAGCCAAGCAGAGCCAGTGTCAGTTCGACCTTTATCCTAGGTCATAGGTGGTGTTTTCTGCAGGGCTGGCAGGATGACAGTTTCCTCCGTTGTCATAAGCACCTTCTCGAGATTTTCACACAAAAGTAGTTTGATAGAACTTCGATAGCAAACCTGGAAAAGCTGAGGCGGAACAGGGCAGGGAAGTTGGTCACGTTAGCACTGACTTCCGTTGTTTGGTTTTTCTTTCCCAGCTCCTCCTTCACATCGCAGAGACGCGGCGTACAGAGCGAGAAGCAAGAGCAGAGACCGGGGCAGCGGGGAGGCTCTTCCATCTGCTGCAGCTTCTGCCCAGAGGTCCTGCCCCCCGAGTCCAGATCCCACCGGCCGCCGGTCTCCCCCGGATGATGTGCCTGTCGAGGATCTTGCCCACAAGTTCACGCATTTGGGAAGTCAGGAGTGCTCTCCGCCTTCCTCAGGCTCGTCCGCGGCTGCCAATCTTGGAGGCACCGGTCAAGGGGGAGCAAGCCAGAGGTTTGCAGAGAATGGCGCTCCAGCGGATCTTTTCTATGGGAATCACAGCAATACTTACTTCACTTTTGATTCGACGTCAGCTCCCAAGTGGAAAGGCCCCGCCTCCTGGCAGAATGACCAAGACACTGGTAGAGAGAGTTTGTTTTCTCCCAGTCAGGCTGTCTCCTTCTCGCCTCTTGGTTCTCCGCAAACACCTGAAACCATCACCACCAGAAAGAGCACGGCCATCCTTTCCTCGGACTGCGTGAACACGGCAGGCAGACGTGGGAATCAAGACAGCCAGCATTTCCCGCTTTTTAATAATAACGTCGATGGCATGGCCACAGATGCCGCTTCCGTGAGATCGTTAAATTACAAAACCACAGCCAGTAGGCAGAGAGAAAAATCGTTACCTAGGGGTCAGGACACCGGAGTGACTCGCAGTCATCTGCAGGCCGCTGGCCAAATGACAGCTGCCGACGATGGGGCCGTGGCCTTTGCTAATGGTAAACACACAGAGAAGACATTCTGGGCTAGTCTGTCCACAGTGCCACCAAATGGCTCTAGTAAAGTGATAGATGAAACTACCGATGTAGGTAAAACTGGTGCCACCGGGTTTTGGCATCACATCGGCAGTCAGTGGGGAGAAAGACGTGTTACGCTCTGAAAGTCAGAGGCTGACAAGCCAGGTCTTGCCCACACATGGGGAGACCACTGCCCCGACACAAAGCAGCACTCACTCTGCCCAAGGTCCCTCATTTTACACCTTCCTTAAGCAACAGAGCTGCAGCCTAGGGGACCCATGATCGGAACTCTGCTCAAATCTCTGTTACCCCTGCCAGTGAGATTACAACAAGGGCTCAGGCTGGGCTCTGTGTGAGTCACTGAGAGACAGAGAGGGGCCCCATGTCTCATGTCTGCAGCAGAGCAGCTAGGGCTAGTGGTTTCTCTTTGGATGTCCCTTAGCAGTATTAAAGAGCAAAGGGGGTTTTGGTTAAGAAGCAGTACTGAGGAAGAGGTTGACATATGAAGGTGGAAGGACCAACCCTAGAACTGTATAGAATAAGTTGCTACATTTATTGAGAACAGGAATAGTTCAACTATGGTTTAAGAAATAAACATAACTCTCAGGTGACCCAGATGTTCATGTTTGCTTTCATGTCTAGGCTCTCATGAGCAGTACATGAATCATAAGAATTTTCTTGAACGTGGCCCCCATTTCAGATATTCTTCCCCACTGTAAGACCAGATATCTTGATTTTCGATTTGAATATTAGGATCAGCACACATGCATCCTCTTTTGTTTTGTAGATTCCGTATCTGACGTTGCGAGTACCGTATGTTCTACGAGGGATGAACATGGCTCAAACGAAATTTGTCTTGACCATCTGTATAAGGGTTGTCAACTTAGTGAGTAACTTACTTAAGGACTTTCTAGAGCAGAAACTTTATTAATAGTAGTATAGCTAACATTTACTGTGTACTGTGTGTCAGGTGCAATGCTAAGAATCTTACATTCATCTTCTTTAAACTTCAAATCAACCCTAGGTTCTGTTGTTAACCCATTTCGCAGATGCACAAACCACCCACTTCACCACTGCATGATGTTATACTTTCTCCTTTTACAATTCAGTTTTAGGTGAACTGTTATACTTAATCAGGGACCCATCTTTTTACACACAAAAAGCAAACAAAAGTATCCTAGCAGACACATTTTCAAAGTTTGTGTCCTGTCGTGATTTAGGCATTGCCTCTCTTCCGGGCCATGGGCTCTAGTCGCCCCTCACGTGTGTACGGAGGGACCCGTGCTCCCCACGACCAATGTCTTGTGTGTCGTTCCAGTCAATGAGCCACACCTGTCCACACTGTTGCCTCCCACCAGGATTCCTGCAGAAATATTTCCCACGGGGCTGCTTGGGACACAGTGCTGCCCTCTCACTCTTACACCACTCTTTCCCTTTCATGCCTCCACCCCAGGCCTAGGCATCATGTCTGGTTCATTTGCTTGATTACTTAGTGGTCTTAGACGCATTCGCCTTGTGTCTGAAGAGGAGATTCTGCCCTGCATTCCCTAAATCAAAAATCTTTAACTTTAAAATATTTTCTTTTTAATTATGGTAAAATACACATAACAGATTTTACCATCTTAACTATTTTTAAGTGTACAGTTCAGTAGGGTTCATTACATTCGTATTGTTGTGCAACCAATCTCCAAAATTGTTTTTATCTTGTAAAACTGAGACTCTGTACCCATTAAACAGCAACTCCTTTCCCCCTTCTGGCAGCGAAGCCCCTGGCAGCTGCCATTTTGGTTTCTGTCTATAAGTATGACTTCTCTACGACCCTCATCTGAATGAACTCACACAGTATTTGTCTTTTTCGGACACTGGCTTATTTCACTTAGTACAACGTCCTCAAGGTTCATCCATGTTGTAGCTGTTGTGAGAATTTCCTTCCTTTTTAAGGCTGAATACTATTCCATTGTATTCTATCACATTTTGTTTATCCATTCATCCATTGACGGGCACTTGAGTTGCTTCTACCTTTGCCTGTTGTGTGTAATGCTGCTATGAACACAGGTGTACAAATATCTGTTTGAGATTTGCTTTCAGTTCTTTTGGGTATATACCCAGAAGTGGAATTGCTGGATTATATGGTAAATCTATGTTTAAGTTCTTGAGGAACTGCCACACAGTTTTCCATAGCAGCTGTATCATTTTATATTTTCACCAGCAATGCACGAGGGTTCCAGTTTCTCCACATCCTTGCCAACACTTGTTAATTTGTTTTTGTTTGTTTGTTTGTTTGTTTGTTTATAGCAGCCATTCTAATGGGTGTGAAGAAGGTTATACTTTTTGAATCAGCCAAATCCCAGGCAGTGCCGCTTTGGATTTCCTTGTGATGTCTAAGTCTGCCTCTTTTTGTTCTAAAGCAGTAACACATCTTTTAGACATTTCAAAACGGTTGGAACATAATGCAAATTGTGAAAAATAGAACTGTTTTCTGTACTCCTGTATTATGGACTTCTAACATTAATTCATTCTTCAGCAAGCATTCATTGAATGGTCATCTTTTTCATGCCCAGCCCTCTGCCAGTGAAGCAAGGGAGAAGTAAGCTAAACAATGATGCAGGCCTTTTTTCAATGAGTTTGTCGTTAAGGTGGGGCATCAAAACATCCACAAATTTGGGAATTCCCTGGCGGTCCAGTGGTTAGGACTCCACGCTCTCACTGCCGTGGGCCGGAGTTCAATCCCTGGTTGGGGAACTAAGATCCCACAAGCTGCACGGTGCGGCCCAAAACAAACAAACAAAAACAAACAAACAAAACATCCACAAATTAGAAAACTGCGTAAAATGAGTAAATACATAAATAAAGCACAGACTGAGTCCCGAGCGCTGGCTGAGGGAATACAGAACACAAGTCAGTTCAGAAGAGCGCGAGATACTGAGGGAATTCTTCTGGAAGAGATGAATTTTAGGCCAGGGCTTCAAGGAAACACAAAAGCAGTTGCCTATGCTGGAGAGCAGTTTGTCTCAGTAAATCCACGTGTGGGGTGCAGAAAGGGTAACTGTAAATTTATAATGATCTCAGATTTCCATGTGGGTAACATGGCTTTTTGGGGAGCAGAGAATTTTGTTTTCTGATGCGTCTCCATGGGTAATAATGGAACCTGGAGTTTGGGGCAATGCAGGTAGGGGCCAGCATGAGCACAGGTGTAGCTGGGAAATGTGCCTGCAGGGCAGGCAGGATGGGAAAGGCAGGCCTTGATGGGGAGAGTCAGCAGTGAACTTGGCCGAATTGCTCAGACTTCTTTTCTGTCTTTTTAGAGAGCTGCAACAAAGTTCACTTCCACCTGCCCTACCGGTGGCAGATGTTACTTGCAAACACCTGGATGGACCTCCCGCTCATGGAGAATATTGAGAAGGCCTTTTGTGACCCCAAAGTCTGCACGTAAGTTGGTGGCTGGTCTGGCTTGTGAGATGCACAACGTCATCAAAAGAAAGCCCAGTGCTATGCTTATGGGAAGAAGAAGAAAAAGCCGTTTTCCTTCAGAATCCCATTCAGGTTAACTCTTGAGATAAAAATGGCAAATGCCTGCTGAGTTAATGAAGAAAAATATGTAAGTGGGGCAGGTTTGAAGTCACTCAGAGCCTGGCCAATATGAGGGACTCTGGGAGTATTTGCTAACTCAGGTGAAATAAACAGGGACACAAATATTTGTTTAGTTAATATTTGTCAGTGTGTCCTGCAGAACAACACAATGCGTAGGTTGGTTTGTATTCCTATCAGCTCATCGTAGGACTATTACAGGTACTAAATGATGAGCTCAGAAGAGCTTTGGCTTAATTTCATAGTTTGAGAAAATGATTTGAGTCATTTCATATAGTTCTAGGGCAGGATTTTGTTGTATACTTTAGCATTTTATATCTTCCTCTATGTTCGCTCTTTTCTCTATCCTGGAGGTTTCTAAGAGTCTACCTTATATTTCTGCTTCTATTAGGGCTGATATGGGTGATACCACCCATGACCATATTTATAAGCTGCATCCTGTTTTACAAGGAAATTCTTTGGGGGGAAAAATATGGATGTGTCGTCGTCTGCAAATTTAGTGAATTTTTGGTGGAGATTCTGTGTTGCTGCATTTTGCCACTAGAGGGTGGCGTCAGCTGTTTTGCTTCTAGGTGTATTTCTCCCCCCAGGTAAATCTGAAGCAGGGTTTTTCAACCTTAGCGCTATTGACTTTTGGGACCAGATGATTATTTGTTTTGGGAGGGCAGTTTAGCATCATTCCTGGCTTCCACCCACTGCATGCCAGTTGTGATAAACAAAAATGTTTTTCCGACATTGTCAAATGTTCCCTGGGTCACAAAATCGCTCCTGGTTGAACATCACTGATCTAGGAGGTGTTTCATAGAGCAGTAACTCTTAAACTTTTTGGTCTCAGGAGCCCGATGTAGTCTTAAAATGTATTGAGAATCCCAAAGAACTTCTATTTATGTGGATTATAGCTATTGATATTTACCATATTAAAAATCACAACTGAGAAAAAAAAATCACAACTGAGAAAAATTAAATATTTACTGATACATTAAAAATAACAACAATAAACTCATTCATGTTAACATAACATTTTTAGATAATTATATATCTAAATTATATATAGTTATATGCATATATAACTGTATATAAGTAAAACTATAAAAATGACTTTTCCAAAACAAAACAAAACCAAATTCACTGAGAAGACTGAAATTGTTATATATTTTTGCAAATCTCTTTATTGTGAAATCAAACATCATGTAGCCTCTGGAAAACTCCATTGTGCACCTGTGAGGGTATGAAGGTGAAAAAGGCAGGTGATGTCTTAATATTATTATGAAAATAACTTTGACCTTGCTGGCTCCCTGAAAAGGTCTTGGACCACACTTTGATAACTATTTTAATAATAACTGAAAAAAACTGACCTACTGTGAGTTTCTAACTGACTTTCTAACAAACATTGAGCCAATCCATTGTTTTGTGTGGGCACAGTTGTCTATGGGGGATATTTTTTGAGGGAAGAACACATTTTGTGCCACCATTGAATATGTGGGGTAGGCAGGTTGCATTACCTCTCTGTAGTTCAGTGTTTTCTTTTATGTGTAAGACTGAAAGCTGTATAAGGGAAATTCAAAGATCCCTTTCAGCTCTCAAGGTTTAATTCTATCCTCTTACTAGGGAAGACCAGAGTATAGAAAACAGAAGCATTTTGTTTCAGTGAAGCATTTTGTTAACACTAAACTTTTCCCTCTCAGCGTTTCTATTGGAAATTATAAAATCAGTTTCCAGAAGATGACTTGTGATTATAATCCCGTCCGACGTCTCTCCACGCCTTCATCTGTCACAATGCCGGCCAGTTCTCTCTTCACCACAAAATGGATTTGGTACTGGAGAAATGGATATGACAAATGGGTTCAATATGGAGAGAAGGTGAGTACCATTCCTCCTTGTGGACCCTCTTGTATAAACTTGCCAACTTCAGAAGAAACTAGTAGTACAGTGTCTGACACCTATGTGGTTACCCATGGAGCATGGACGTGGTAGAGGAAGTGGTGCTTTTTTACATTATACCCAGCAAGCATGGACTCCGATTGCATCATAAAAAATTATAATTATTTTTAAGGAACTCCTTGATCCATCAGCCAGCCAAATATCCCTCTTTCCTCGCTATCGGAGACTGGGTTGGAACCTTGAGATAGCTTTCTATGTATTAGTACATAAATGTACAGAGACTACTGCTTTCAGCCAGAAGAGGAGGCAGGAGTGAGAAATCAGAAGACTGATATAGATGGTTACTAGGATGCAGTCAGAGTCTGGATTCAGATGGACTAGAAGATTCTAGACTTACCCGCACAGGGACATAGTAAAGGGAGAGAAGTTTATTTTTTTCAATTTAATTTAATTTTTTTTTAACATCTTTATTGGAGTATAATTGCTTTACAGTGGTGTGTTAGTTTCTGCTTTATAACAAAGTAAATCAGTTATACCTATACATATATCCCCATATCTCCTCTCTCTTGCATCTCCCTCCCACCCTCCCTATCCCACCCCTCTAGGTAGTCACAAAGCACGAGCTGATCTCCCTGTGCTCTGTGGCTGCTTCCCACTAGCTATCTGTTTTACATTTGGTAGTGTATATAAGTCCATGCCACTCGGGAGAGAAGTTTAGATAAGCAGAGCTTCTGTCTAGTATCCTTTCTTCCCTTTGATTCATAGGATTAAAGAGAGAGAGAGAGAGGGAGGGAGTGAGCTTAAGTAGGCAATGAAATCAGTGTGATGAGAAAGAGAAAAGAAAAGCAAGAGATGAAAGTGAAGCCAAAGACAAAGTAGGGACGAGGAAATGCCAGTGTCAGATTCTCTAGGGTTAGAAGTGGATGGGCTATACATTTGGCTCTGCGCTCCCTAGCTGCCAAAGCAAGCAAAGAAACACTATCTGTTATATGATCCCCTGTGCCTCCATGAAAAGACCATTCCAGTTACTCAGGAGAAGCATGGCTTTTTTTCTGTTGGTGAGGCCTGAGAAAAAGGTCTCCTATGGGGCACACAGAGGGGACCTTGTGTGCTGTGGTGAGTGAGGTCTTCAACCTTGATCCCCCCATCCCTGCAGTACATGGCGGTTTCCCAGCGGTCTTAGTGGCAGATACATGCTATCAAACAATCTTTCACAGAACCTACATGAGCGAACTAGGGTGAAGCAGAGCTGCCCTGTGCAAAGAGGACGGGGCTCAGAGCTCTTTGCTTTCCCCTCCTGCGGTGACCTATCAAGCACCTCGGCATGAAAACCCCTGTGATATTTAGCTTTGTACGGGCTCTTCTTATATTTAAGCCGAGGATGATGTCAAAGTGCAATTCCATAAAAGTGATTCCGTGAGGTGCCTGTGGAAAGAGAAATTATAAACTCAAATTCTTTAGCCTTGGTTATTAAATAAAATAATTAAATAAAACAAAACGAAACGAAATGAAATTAAAATAGTAAACTATAGGTCTCAATGGTTCTTAGGTCAAATACTTGCAATTTTCAGTAAGATAGGGGAGAAGGGTTAGAAAATATTTGTATTCTAGTGACATCGTGATCCCAGAGACCAAAAGGAACTTTATGGGGTAAAAGATCATATTTAAATTTACACAAGTTCTGTCACTCATGTCCCCTAGTAAAACATCAAGAAACTTCCTGATAAAACTTCTGTAATATGAAGTTCTCCCTGGGATATTCAGTCTATGTTAAATGCACAGTTCTAGAATGTAACTTCCTACCTACGAACACAAAAAATGTTATAGTCATTGAATCTGTGGCACTCGTCTGTTGTAAGAAAAGGAATGTGTTCTTTGAGGATGTGAATAAACTCTTACTGTCTCATGTTAGTTAGACCCATCATTATATAAATTGAGTGGGCACTTCTGTTATAAAAGGAAAAAAAAAAAAAGGAAGGAAGGAAGGAAAAACAGGCCCTGGGTGTGGTGTTTTCCTTGCTGGTCATCTAAGTAAAATAAAAATGGTGGTTCCGGGAGATCTGAAACACAGACATAAGTTGCAGCCTGGTTTCTTTCATAGTTCAATGTATTATGTATTATGGTCCAAGTTTACAGTTGTTTGATGACCTTGTTTGATCCAGTGTACAGGTTAGAATATTTAGAGAACAGAGTGGACTGAATAGCTTTCAGACAGAGCCCTACAGGTTTTATTTCTTGCAACTGAATTTTTAATAAGAGTTGGGCATATATGTATAGCTGATTCACTGTTATAAAGCAGAAACTAACACACCATTGTAAAGCAATTATACTCCAATAAAGATGTTAAAAAAAAGAGTTGGGCAACTGAGATTTCCGGGTTAGGAACCTCTCTGGTAGGAACTGGGAGAAATAGAAACTTTTGCCAACGAAGGGTAGATGCATATGTTTGACAGTGAACCCTCTGGAAGGTAGGATTGATATATGGCAGTTCAGGTGCTTAACCAGGACTTGCACCTACGTGGATGGTGGGCCAGGAGAGGATGGTGGGCAGCGATGGTGCAGGATGGAGTTACAGCAGGAGTGACTGGAGGGCAGAGCCAGGTAGCAGTCATGGGCTTTGCGTCAGTCAGGGGGTGCAGGTCCAGACCGTCAAGATGTTTACCAGCAGATAGCCAAGCTTAGTAGCTGTGAAAGCTGGCCTTTTGGGGCAGGAGTCCGTGACCTGAGGGAATTGCCCAGGGCAAGGCCAAGCCATAGCTCTAGAAAGCCGAGATCAAGGCAAACATGTAGGCACAAGACAAAAGCCAAGACCCGGTAACTGAAACTGAGGTATAAGTTCAAGTCTTCTGGGAGAATGCATAATTGAAGGCTCTACCATTCATTCATTCATTCACTCACCCATTCAGAACTGGAGTACAGTGAGGGCAGAGCCAGAGGAATGGACTGGTGAACCATAAGAGGCTGGGCAGATGCTCAGACACTGACTTAATGGCCTCGTTCTGTCTGGTATGACAACCACTAGCCATATGTGGCTATTTAATTTTTTTTTTTTTCCCAGAGAAGGAAGGATTTATTACTTGCAGCAAGGAAGAAGAACACTGGGGATCTTTCCCAAAGCAATGTCTCTGGGGCTATTTAATTTTAAACTTAAATTAATTAAACAAATAAAATTAAGAATCAGTTGTCACACTAGTCACACTTTAAGTGCTCTAGAGCTGCATGTGGCTCGTGGCTACTGTATAGGACAACACAGAGAAATTTCCATCGTCAAAGAAAGTTCTAGTGAATATGGCTGATATAGACCCTAAAGCCTTGCTGGTCAAAGTCAGGTCCGCAGACCAGCAATGTCAGTGTCATCTGGGAGATGTTCAAAATGCAGGCTCTGGGACTTCCGTGGTGGCACAGTGGTTAAGAACCCGCCTGCCAATGCAGGGGGCATGGGTTTGATCCCTGATCCGGGAAGATCCCACATGCTGCGGAGCAACTAAGCCCGCGAGCCACAACTACTGAGCCCGCACGCCTGGAGCCCGTGCTCCGCAACAAGAGAAGCCACCGCAATGAGAAGCCCGCGCACCACAAGGAAGAGTAGCCCCTGCTCGCCACAACTAGAGAAAGCCTGCGTGCAGCAACAAAGACCCAATGCAGCCAAAAATAAAATAAATAAATAAATTAATTAATTTTTTAAAAATGCAGGCTCCAAAACTCTTCCCCCACTTCCCCTGAATCATAATCCAAATTTTAACAAGATCTGGGTGATTCACATTTACATTCAAGTTTGAAAGACTTTGACCTAGAGTTTGCAGATTCCTTCCAGCCAGGAACAGGGTTCTGCAGAGCTGAGCAGGCAGTTGAGGGGTACAGGACTGTGGGGATGGGAAATTAGGGCAGAGATTCAAGTCATCAAACCAGGGTGCCCAGGGAATTCCCCAGTGGTCCAGTGGTTAGGATGCTGCACTTTCACTGCTGAGGACATGGGTTCAATCCCTGGTCAGGGAACTAAGTTGCTGCAATCTGCGTGGTGCAGCCAAAAAAAAAAAACCCAAAACAAAGAAAACCCAAAAAAATCCAGGGTGCCCAGAGGTGATGGCTGCCTTCCCCCACCCTTGCTCGCAGGTGTTTGCCCACTTCAGCCATTCTTTGGGGTCTGAGGAAGGCATATGGTTTCCCAGCGAATCATCTAATCATGGAAACTTAGTTTCCTACTGCCCACCCTGGATGGCAGTCTCTTTTACAATCATCCCGATACATAATGTCCCAGCAGCTGTTGCAACAAACGTCGTTGTGGTGTGACGTAATTGTTCACGACTGTAGTTCAGAAAGTTCTGCTGAAGTTAGCCTTCTTGTCCCTTCCTCCCATTTGTCCTGGTTCTACCCCCAGAAACACATCAAGTTTATTCCTGCTTTGCACTGTGTGCAAATACTTGAACCCAGTTTTCCTGTGCCACCATGTTCCTCTCCAGGCTAAGAGACCTCTCTACCTGGGACGCCTTCCTTGGAAGCTTTCGTTCTGGCTCTCCCCCCTTACATCCTGCAGGCATTTCCATTAGGGAAGGGGAATGGGGTGGATGTAGCTGAGGGCTGCAGAGTCTGGCCTGTCATTAAAGGGACTGGGAGCCCCTGCCCACCACCGGCTGCCAACAGGATCTCGCTGTCATCCTCCATCCTAGATCACGAGGAACAAGAACTCCTTACCATTAGATGTTGGGAACCCCTGCTCTTGGGGGCTTATATCTGGTCTGTCATCCCTGACATAGGGTGGGGACAGTGGAATGGTGGCCTAGCCTGCCCCCTTGCTAGGATAACACACTTCCCTTTACCCACCCTTTCTGGTGTTCAGACCCATCATATGTACCTTGAGGCTGGAGATTATATCGTTCCATTTTGGGGGTGCCACTTTCATTATAGCCGGAGGAGAAGGGCTAGGTCACTCTCATTTGGACAGCAGTACACTTATTGGAGTTTCACGTGCCTTCATACCAGCTTTAAACTGTGCTTTTTCATCGTGTGATGGGCTGATAGCTGTGACGTTCTACTTCATGGCAGGGTGTAGGATTCTGTTAGACATCATGTCTGCACGTCGGGTACCAGTTGCCCTGTACACTTGAGTCGTATTTTATGGAAGGTGTAAAAGACTTGCAAAGAGCTCTGTTTTTCAGGCCTCCACCAAGGGTATGGTCAGTTTCTGCAGTGTAGAGCGTGCTCTCAGCCCTGCGGTGGAGACGACAGAAGGGTGTGATGTGGTCCCACCCAGGAAACTTGGCAGTCTGATTTGAGAGGCAGGGTGCATTCCTGTTCAAATCCCATGGCTAAAATAAAGTTATATAAGATATCATAGTAGAAATTTCTTAAAAGCCTACCCTGAAGTCTTTACCTTTTTTTTTTTTTTAATTAGAAAGACAATGAGCAAGCTTCAAACATCGACTCTTCCTACCTGGAGTCTCTTTTTCTATCCTGTCCCAGGGGAATTGTGCCATTTCAGGCGGGTTCACAAAACTACGAGCTGAGTTTCCAAGGTAAGTCTTTGTGTTTGGCAATGGTGCCTGTTGCCGGAATCCGGCCTATGGTGTCCGCGTGGGGGTGGGAATGGAGTAGCCCGGCGTGCTGCGCGCAGGACCAGGGTTCCTTTTAGCAAGGCAGGCAGTTCAGTGGGTGGGAGCCAGTGGCGGTCAGAAGACCTGTCCTCTGGAGCCTCGGCTCTGACGCAGAGTAGCTGGGGACAGCACCGAGCACCCTGTAAAATGGGGGCATTGGATTACGTGGTCTCTGGGGGTACTTCCGGCTCTGCCATTCTTTTTTTTAAGAGAGTGGTTGCTTGAGGATAAACAGCTAGTTTGTTTTTTTTTTTAATTAATTAATTAATTAATTAATGGCTGTGTTGGGTCTTCGTTTCTGTGTGAGGGCTTTCTCTAGTTGTGGCAAGCGGGGGCCACTCTTCATCGCGGCGCGCGGGCCTCTCACTATCGCAGCCTCTCTTGTTGCGGAGCACAAGCTCCAGACGCGCAGGCTCAGTAATTGTGGCTCACGGGCCCAGTTGCTCCGCGGCATGTGGGATCCTCCCAGACCAGGGCTCGAACCCGTGTTCCCTGCATTGGCAGGCAGATTCTCAACCACTGCGCCACCAGGGAAGCCCCGGCTCTGCTATTCTTAATTTCTGATTCTAGGTGGGCTGCTTCCCAGACTGAGGCAGAATTTTCAGGTGCTGATGACTGCAGTAGAGACCTTGGGCCTGTGGGTGCCTTCTGAATTTTATTTTATTTTATTCATTTATTTGTTTATTTTTAAATTTATTTATTTTATTGTATTTATTTTTGGCTGCATTGGGTCTCCGTTGCTACACGCGGGCTTTCTCTAGTTGCGGTGAGCGGGGGTTACACTTCGTTGCGGTGCGCGGGCTTCTCATTGCGGTGGCTTCTCTTGTTGCGGAGCACAGGCCCTAGGCGCGTGGGCTTCAGTAGTTGTGGCACACGGACTCACTTGGGATCTTCGCGGACCAGGGCTCGAACCCGTGTCCCCTGCACTGGCAGGCGGATTCTTAACCACTGGGCCACCAGGGAAGCCCCCCTTCTGAATTTTAGAACCTTGCTGTTCCTTTTAGGCTTCATCATCTAGGTCAGTGGTTTTATCCATCACCTTTTCTAAAGACTTTGCCTTCCACCATGTTTATTTGAGCCTCCATAGAAAGATTTTCTGGTTACCTTCTACCCGTCTGTTTGTTGTGTTTAGTAAGCAACCAGGGCAGAAACTGCTATCCCTCTGAATGTACTGTCCCATCGGCTGCATCCATGGGACACCCACTGCGTGTGGTCAGATACTTGCCTTTTCAGGACCCAGCCCTGTAGGTGCTTTGAAAGAGGTAAAGGAGATTTTGTCAGGTCCTTGACATTCCCAGGTGGTACCTGAGATTTGGGTCCTGTACCAATTAGGGTGTGTTAAGTCATATAGCTTTGAAGGGCCATTATACCAACTTCTGTGGAAAGCAACCTGGCAATACATATCAAGAGATATTAAAATATGCTTGCTTTTTTATTCTCTCAGGAATCTTTCTAAGGAAATAATTCACAAGGAAAAAATAAGCTATAGGCATAAAGGTCTCTGTTAAAGCCTTACTTATAGTACTAAAGTAGAGGAATAGCCTGTGTACCAGTAGGGTAGTGACTGAACACATTAAGGTATTAAATTTCAGTGGAGTATTGGGTGGTTGTTAAAAATTATGATTATGAAAACTGTGCAGTAAAAGCAAAATTTGATATTGTTAAATGAAGAAGACAGACCCCCAAGTTTGTATTTCTGTACTTTTCGGTTTTTATGTTATATTTAAAACAGAAATGAATTTTTAAAAATTTAACGTGCACAATAAGTGCAGCAATGTATGCACGTGGACCAAGACTAGAAGGCAATAGAGAAAAATAAAAATCTCTTCTGGGGCTTCCCTGGTGGCGCAGTGGTTGAAAGTCTGCCTGCTAATGCGGGGGACACGGGTTCGAGCCCTGGTCTGGGAGGATCCTACATGCCGCGGAGCAGCTGGGCCCATGAGCCACAACTGCTGAGCCTGCGCGTCTGGAGCCTGTGCTCCGCAACAAGAGAGGCTGCGAGAGTGAGAGGTCCGCGCACCGCGATGAAGAGCGGCCCCCGCTTGCCACAACTAGAGAAAGCCCTCACACAGAAACGAAGACCCAACACATCAAAAAAAAAAAAAAAAAAAAAAAAAAAAACTCCTCTGTTGGGGTCAAATTAAAAATGGGCTTAAATTAAAAAAAATTTTTTTGGTGGTATTCCCTGTGGTGAAATATGGTGGAAAGATGAGAACCAATATACCTTGCTGCTGAATGTGGAGCAATTTTAGCCCCATAATTTTGTTCACTTGGTTCATAGAAACCAGCTCAGAGAAGTTGGCAGTGTTCCAGACTATTTTCTTTCTATTTCTTATTTGCTCTTACTCATTAAACTAGTATTAGAGTGTCAGTTGTGTGCTAGGCCCTGTTCTGGATGCTGGCAAACCAGGCAACTTCAGAAAATAATTACAGCTACGGGGAAAGTGAAGCAATGTGATGAAGCAGAAAGAGAATGGAGGAATCACGGGAGGGAGCCTGCTTTTATCTGAGGAGGAAACTTTGGAAGGGAGGGGGCAGCCCATGCACATGGGAAGGATGTGTGTAAGAGATGAGAGCAGACGTTGAAACTTAAATATTTTATGAGCTGGAAACCTCGAGAAGGTTTTGAGCAGAGGTGTGGCATGATCTGATTTGCTCTTTCTGTCGTTCTTTGTTTTGTTGATGTTGATGTAAAACTATACTGAGGCATAATTGCTGCAATAAGATGCATCCATTTTAAGTGTGCAGTTGGGTGGGTGCTGACAAGTGCGTGCAAATACTATTCTAATCAAGAGCTAGAATGCTCCCATCAATCCAAAAAGTTTCCTCATGCCCCTTTGCAATCGGTCTCTCCTCTGCAACCAATTTACTTTGTGTCACTATAGATTAGTTTTATCTGTTCTAGAATTCCATATACATAGAACCTTGTAGTGTGTACTCTGCATATGGCTGACTTCTCTCACTCAGAATACTGTTTTTCACTCATCTATGTTGTTGCATATAGAGTAGTCCTTCCCTTTTCATTGCTGAGTAATATTCCATTGTAAGGATATATACCATGGGGCTTCCCTGGTGGCGCAGTGGTTAAGAATCCACCTGCCAATGCAGGGGACACAGGTTCGAGCCCTGGTCCGGGAAGATCCCACATGCCGTGGAGCAACTAAACCCCTGCGCCACAACTACTGAAGCCTGCGTGCCTAGAGTCTGTGCTCTACAACAAAAGAAGCCATCGCAATGAGAAGCCCACGTACCGCAACCAAGAGTAGCCCCTGCTCACCACAACTAGAGAAAGCCCTCGCTCAGCAACAAAGACCCAACACAGCCAAAAACAAATAAATAAATAAAATTTTTAAAAAAATGGATATACCATGGTTTGTTTAGTCATTAACCTGTTGATGGGTATTTGGGTTGTTTTCACTTTTTGGTTATTGTAATAATGCTACTAGGAACATTCACACGCAAGTTCTCGTGTGGATGTAGCTTTTCATTTCTCTTGGGTAAGTACTAAGGAGTGGGATTGTTGGATTGCATAGGCAGTGCATGTTTAACTTTATAAGAAACTACCAAATTGTTTTCTAAAGTGGTTGCACCATTTTATACTTTCACTAGCAATGTACGATGATTTACTTTTTAAAGAACTCATGCTGGCTGCAGCTTAGACTTAGGTGTACAACATGCATGAATTGAAAATGACATTTCACATTTGAGGTAGGAAAAAACTTCTAAGATATAGCTACCACATTCCAACCCATAATCATTGATGCCTGTCATGGGTGACGTCTTGTAATCTGGCTGCCCTAGCTCTCTTTACCACCTGACTTTGATTTAAAGATTAGATTAATTCAGGAATGCTCATTTACCTCTGTGTTTTCTGGGTCTTATACTAAGGGCAGTAAAGAATACAAGTTTTTATCATGAGTAATTTCCATCCAAAAGGATTTTCTCGATTCGTACAGTACAGTTGAGTCATGAATATTTGCTGTGTTACTAGCCTCTGAAAAATAACAATAAATCATTTCCTAGGACTGATTCTTGATTTGTGTTTTCTTTTTTCTGTCTAAAGGGATGATTCAGACAAACACAGCTTCCAAGACCCAAAAGGATATCGTCAGAAGGCCGACATTTGTGTCTTACTGGGATGTGGAGCAGGTGAAGCGCGGACAAGAGTGAGTGTCTTGGACGCTGCTTGCTGGCACACATTTGACGTGTTCACACACTGATATTATTGAGTCACTCCTGAATCTGGACCCTGTTTTCTGAAATGTTCCTGCTCACATAACACTGCAATTTCCTTTTGCTTTAACAGTGAGTGAGGTACTTGCTAAGCGGTACAGCGTGACTGAAAGAATTCTAGAGCAGGAAGTCTGTCTTTCCCTCCAATTCCCGGGGGACTTTGGGCAGCTCTCTTACTCTGGAAGCAGCTTCTTCAGCTGTGAACGGCTGGTTGTTCCTAGGAAAGAATCAAATGCACAATTACTGGGTTTTTGTTTTGCTGTGGCTTCTTCTGGGTATCTCTAGTCTTGTTGAGTGGATTTATAGGGGGTGGGAGGCTGAGAAAGAAATGGAGAGAAAAAAGGGATGTGGTAGCTGCCTGAGTAAAGGCTTTGGGGAAAGATAAAGTTGATGAAAGGGGATTTGAAAAGGAAATTTTGCTGTGGGGCTTCAGGGTGACTCCTCTGTCTGCTCATGAAACTCAGTCAAACCTACATTGCTCATGAACATTTTTGGGGTTGGATTTTTTTTCCCTGGGTGATGAGTGATTATGTAAAACAGACGTCAAGGCAGGTGTGAAGTCGGTGTTCTAATTAGGTCCTTTTGGTTGTAAGAATTAAGGTATTCCATGGAAACGGGAAGTTACTAAAGGGATAAACGTGGTGTAGTAGGGAAAACAACGTTTTACAAGAAGCCAAGGCTGGGGAGCTGAGCTCTCTGCGGGCCTTAGGACCGGGAGTTGGGTCCAGTACTGCTTTAGGACCTGAGCAGCCTGAGGTCACAGATCTTTGCCTGTGACCAGGTTAACGGCCGGACTCTGGAGCTACATGTCTAGGCTCAGATTCTGCCTGCTGCTTATTAGTTGTGTGGATTTGGACAAACTAATCACTCTGCATCCCCCCATCTGTAACATGGGCTTGATCCTAGTACATTTGTCAAGTAAATCTTAGCTGCTTTTCTTCTTATTCTTATTCCCCTGCTAAGAGACTCAGCAACCTTATCTATATCTATGTGTATATCTGTCTTTGTATCTCCTAAGACTTTTCTCTGGCTAGTGCTTGACAATTTTAACCTCATTATTCCAATCTTTATATCCCTTCAGCTGTACCTTCTGCCACTACTACCCAATTTTCTCTGAATTTCTTAATTCAAACTCCCAAGAATTAGAATTGGATCAGCCTAGCCAGCTAAGGTTCCCTCCAGTTCTTTTAACATTCAAATGGATAAAGTAAAAATATCGCAGGGTTGAGAGGCGTCGAGTACACTCCCACCTGTCTCCCCTAGCATAATCTTCCACCTCTTCCGTCCCCTCCACAAATATCAGCTCCTCAAAGCTCTTGAGATATTCTGTATGATGAATGGTACACAGTGATACTAAACAGTCAGCTAAGTGAGTGAGTGAATAAAATGAATTGAGAAAACTGTTCATGGGCGGTTGTGGAGAGAACCAGCTTGAATCCTGCTGTCATGAGCCCAGAGGGGACACACTGCTTTAGGACAGACTAAGGGCTGTGAGTATTATTCTGAACAGCCCGAAGAGAAATGAACTATAGCGTTGTTGATGAGCTCCTTACAACGTATCAATTGAATTTGTTCTGCACTATACTGGTATAGTATGGAAATCGGAGCTTAAAATATAAATTGGGGCCAATTTCTTTCATTCCAAAAGAATCTTCATTTTACAGAAGGGGGTCTTTAAAGAGTTTTTTTTCTTAAAGCGTTTTTAAAAATTTAATTTTCTCATTATGGAAAATTTCAAACTTAAAATTGTACAATAAACCCCTATGTATTGTACATGTTAGTAGAGAACACCCACGTGTATGGTTACTCTGAAATACAGTTCATCCAGGAAAGGCAGGATTCTTTTCCCTATACCCCTATTTTAGTGTTTATCACTTGACAAAGAAGCTGTAAGACAAACTTACTTAATGCTAACACATTAGGACCTTTGAAGGTTAAGCAGAAATGTAAAAAAGAGTCAAGGCTTTTACATTTTAAATCAATGGGAAAATAACAATTTACCAAATTATGAATGATTACCACCTTTTTTAAAAGCATGATTACTGATATGTGTGTACCAGGAATATGCAGGGATGTAGTCCAAAGAAGATACAAAGGGGAAGTTTTCTGAGGAACCTCACCTTAGTTGAAGTTAAGCACAGAAAGTGATTTGGGCACATGAAACAGGGAACCAGGTGAATTTCTTTCTCTGGCTTGTTTGCAGCCATCAGCAGGTGAGGACCCAACCAGAGCCTTTCATCTCGATATTTCTTCCTCAACGGAACACATGCGTCTCATCCTCGAATGGCTATGAGGTACTTGGTTTTTACTTTTTAGTGGGTGAATTGTTTAAAGATGGGACAAAGTACTTTGCTATAAATGTGTGTATTTGAATGAATGAATGAGTGAAGGAGTGAGTGAATCGCTTCTGCAAAACCCTTGAATCAAGATTCAAAGGCTGACATCTAAATGGTGATTGTGTCATGTGCCACTTTCCCAGAGAACAAGTCTACAGGGCACGTCACTGTTTCCAGAGTCCAGGCACACACGATCTCCTTGGGATAGATCCTCACAACAAACTTGTAAAATAGATACTCGATTCCCTACCTTACAGACGAGAAAACTGGAACTCACAGTAAGAGCGACTTGTCATTAGTTGGAGTTAAAAAGCAAGTTTCTGTGGGAGTTGAGGTGTGCCTTACCTCATCACCTCGCCTGGTGGGGGCGAGACTCTTCCTGGATCATTTAGCCTCCACATCAGACTCCAGCTTTGGGTGCAGGCAGCTCTGCTTGGGCTCCTTGGGTACCTCTAATGCCTCTGCCCCCGCACTGGCTTTAGGCAGGGAACTCACCAGGTCATTGGACTAAGTCACACACCTGGGGATGGGGTGGGGACGCTCTGTTTGCCTTCAGGCATAATGCTCTGTTAGCCTGAAGTCAGCCTGAACAGACGGGCTCCATGCCGTCTAGTGCATCACTGGAATGAACTGCCAGATGTGGAAACCCTAAGCCAGCTTACCCCATCTGCTGTCAGAGGCCTGGCAAGGATACTCCATGACACAGGGAGCCACACATATGGACATATCATGCCTTAAATGTTTCCTGTTTCACACGCATATATTTAAAAATTTTTTTTAGTTGTTTGAGATCAATAATGACTCTCTGGAATATGCCAAAGTGAGTGAGCGTTTTAAAGCTTCCATGAAAAATTTCAAGATTGAAAAGATAAGGAAGATCCGGAACGCAAAGCTCCTGAAGGCTTTTGAAAGGTTGGTGGCCACATTATCAGGTTTCTTGACATAAAGTTTGAAAGGATTAGTGAAGATCTATCTTTTAAGATTTATATTCACTGGTTCATTTTAGTAGTCAACAGTTTCTTCAATCTCTAGTTGTGTTTTCATTGTGTCCACTCAAGCTTCTCTCTTTCAGCTTTAGCTTTACAATTAAATGCTTTCACGTGTCTATCATTTAAAAGTTTTCATATATTTATTTTTTACAGCCGTTGCCTTAATGTTAGTAGCTCCATTCTGAAAGCTAGCAGAATAAAATTTTAAGATGATTAGACTTTAGTTGGGATTAATGTTATTAACTGGATTGGATGAGGAATGTTCCTGGTACTAAGTCTCACATTTCCTCTATTAGGAAGAAAAAGGAGATGAAGAGAGACGAGCAAATCCTATTTTGTGCAATGAGACGCACCCATGTAGAGTCTATCTGTGCGAATAATTTTGACTGGGTCTTACATGGAATTCGTGACACCAAATATGGAAAAGGTTTGTATGGGATAGAGAAGCCAAACTAGTAGAACCATCACTCAGGCTCTACGCATGCTCCTATTATGAGGTATATGTAATTATTTTGTATTAACCAGGACATCCAGGCTTTTACAGTCATGTAGAGAAAATAAGCTCATGTTAACCTGAAATGTCCAAATTAGAGTGGGAAATTGCCGTGGGACTTGATTACTGCACCTTAGCCCTGCTTCCCTCCTGTCTTTTGTGTTTTGCGGGAAGGGCAGGGCCAGGAAACCAAGGCATCTCATACATCTTGCAAGGTACTCCTCCTTGTTGATGACTTTGTCCACCATTGCTACTCAGTTCCAGCCATGGCTCTTCCTGACCTATGCACATCCTATTGCCACTGCTAGGTTCTAATCAAAGATGGGAGATGAGGCCTCTCCCATCTCAGGCCACACTGGTGGTTACACAAAATCTTTTCAGTGCTTTCTTTTTGTTCCTAAATTCCTTCATGCAACTCAAAAACCAAAAACCCAAAACCCAACCAAACAAAAACCAAGGAATCACTCATCTTTTTTTCTTTCTTTAAAAAAATTTTTTTTGGCTGCGTTGGGTCTTTGTTGCTGCGCGCGGGCTTTCTCTAGTTGCAGCGAGCGGGGGCTACTCTTTGTTGTGGTGCGTGGGCTTCTCATTGTGGTGGCTTCTCTTGTTACGGGGCACGGGTTCTAGGCGCGCGGGCTTCAGTGGTGGCAGCATGTGAGCTCAGTAGTTGTGGCTCGCAGGCCTACTTGCTCCGCGGCATGTGGGATCTTCCTGGACCAGGGATCGAACCCGTGTCGCCTGCACTGGCAGGCAGATTCTTAACCATTGCGCCACCAGGCAAGTCCAAGAATCACTCATCTTAAGGGAACAAGTAATAGTTTATCACATTTTCAAAGGGGGCTCAACTCATATACCTAAGATTAAATTCAACGCCCCCCCCCCCCCAAAAAAAGCAAGAAGCCAATCAGTCAGTGAACAAATATTTTTGAGTGCCTTCTATGTGCTACATGCTGGGGACACAGTGGCGAACAAATTAGACATGCTCCCACCCCCCCCCCCACCATTATTTCACATAATTTAATGATTGCAAATGTTCAGCTGCTGTAGATGAAAAGAACAGGCCCTGTGGACACCTGATCTGGTTGGAGAGGTATTCCTAAGAACAGGTGGGGTTCACCAGCCTCAAAGAGTCAGGAATAATTGGTCCAAGACATGGCCACGCAATAGACTTGACCCCAGGGCATGGGAAGCTAATGAAGGGTTTTAAGCTGGGGAATGACTAGATGAGCATTTCTTAAGTTTCTTAAGTTTAAACACATCACTAAAACCTACCGAGAAATGTTTGGAGAAAGCGGAGTAAACATCTTGAGTGAAATATAACATGTGTGACATTTAAACCCATCAGTTTCTCATGAGTCTCTTATGTCAGAAGTCAAACAAATATTTCTCCTACAAAATGGAAATGCGGTGTGTATATATATATATATATATATATATATATATATATATATATATATATATATATACACATACATGTTCCCAGGTCTTGGCCATAACTGGCTCTGATAGAGACATTCTTGGATGCTTAGTCTGTTTCTCCTCTTTTATGAACAGAAGAGTGCTGAAACGCTCTGAAATGTATTTGGATGGCTTGACAGTGTTACTCACTGGCTGTCATTCTTCCTTTAATTTGGTGAAAGGGGAGAGTTGTTCATGGCCAAGTATACGCCTTTGTGTAGCATGGACGCAAGAGGCGAGGATGGCGCCTGCAGTTCTCACGGATGTGCAGGGCATTCCTCAAGGAACTTTTCCCCATGCCACCCTCCCTTGTGAAGGTCAGGGAGGGATCCTGTTCCTTGGCCTGTCTCCTGTTACATGGAATTAGGAAGTGTTTTTGTTCTGTTTGTGTTTATTTTTAATGTTGGCTTTCCAGTCCTGTCTCCCATGATGCTGTTAATACGGTCTAGATAGACTGGTATGAACCACTGGGTCCATAATCTTAAAAAAATCAGGCAGTTATCTTAAAAGAGGCCAAGGGGCAGATCTCAAAGAGATGGCTACTCTCTGAGGGGAAAAAAAAGAACCCCTGTTGCACGCGTGAAACCCCTCTGGATAGGCTGTTGTCTGTGTAATTTATACATGACTATGTGTAAGAGGCGGTAAGACATGCCTGGAAGGATAGAAGGGCTCTGGGTTACATCTTGATAAACTGGAGTTGGAAACCAGGCATGTAACAGGACGTAGAGGAGAAGAGTGGAAGGCAGGTGAGTAAGTGAGTTCCTACAGGCTGGAAGGTGGCCCAGAACTGATCAGACTGGATTGAGGAGAAGAACTGCAGCAGTTAGGTGAAAGCCACCCACCTTAACAGCAGAGGAGATTATAAAAACTCAGATTTGGATAAAAAGCAGAAGCAAAGTGAAATTAGAAAAAGAAGCACTTGTTTGGGGGGCGGCTAAGCAAGGAAGGACCTGTCCTGGTACCAACTGGATTCAAGACACTAGACGGGACATGTATAAGGTCAGGGAACATGTTTAGGATCCAGGGTGCAAGATTCTGCAACCCAGGTACCTCAAGATGCCAAATGGTTAGAAAGAAGGAAACAAAAATGTCAAGATAATCTGAGTGTCTATGTAGAAAACTCCAAAGAGTCTCCAGGGCATTGGAATGTTGGTGTTCTACCAGGGAGTGCGACACACGCATTCCTCTGCTGCTGGACTCCCCTGTCATCTCTGACTTTTAGCCACTGACCACCCTCTGGGCCCAGACCCAAGGTCCCTGAAAGACTGAGTCAGAGCCAAGTTGGCCCTTTTTGACTCTCAACCGAGAGAGGGTTCCTTCTCCTGGTCTTATTCAGAGTTCTTTCTAGTTAACAAAGTCTGCCATTTTTTGCAATGTATTTCTAGATCCTATTTTGGTAATCAGAAGCTGACCATAATTCTTTCTCCTTATATACTCCTTCCAAGATTCTAATTCTCTTTGAGGCAAAGTATGTGTCTGGCTAAATGAAGGATAGTTGTGTATAAAGAATCGGAGGGAAAAAAGCATAATATTTTTGACAGTATTATCCCATTACATCAGTTATACTGAATGCATGAAAAAATGAATCAAAGTAGACTCTAGAAAATCAGCACATTGTGAAGTCTAAGTGTGATCTCTAGGACAAACAAAAGCTAGCTAGGCAAAAAAAAAAAAAAAAAGTCGAGAGAAGAGTGTTTACGAAGACGAGAGAGTGACAAAGGCCAGGGAGGCTGTGGACAGCACAGCACAGCACACCTAAGGTGTGGTGAGAGTGACAAAAGATGAGGTTGTGGCCGTAGGTTGGGGTCAGATCCTGAAAGACCTTGCAAGCCATGCTAAAGGGATGATGGATTTTATCCTGAGGACAACTGCAAACCACCAATGGCTTTAGGAAAGAAATGACATGTCTCTGGCTACAGTGTGAAGAGAGGATGGGCAGGACCAGGATTGCAGGTGGCGAGAACAATTAGGAGGTTGTCTCAGGAGTCCCGGCCAGCAATGAGGGTGGCCTACAACCACGCAATGGCAGGAGTGGGGAAGAGGATGTTGGGTTTCAAAGGATCTGTTCTTTGAAAGGGGTATTTGCAACAAGACGGAGTCCAGGTCTTAGGAGAGTGGGCTAAAAGGTTGGGTCTTTGGTTTGGATCATTTAAGCATATGTAGATTCCAGATTATATAAGCATGATTTAAAAACAACCGATGCTGTGCTCGCTTCAGCAGCACATATAGTAAAATTGGATCGATACAGAGAAGATGAGCATGGCGCCTGCTCAAGGATGACACGCAAATTCGTGAAGCGTTCCATAAAAAAAGAAAAGAAAAGAGGAGAAAAAAAAACCTGATGCTTTCTTTTAAAATCAGTTATTTAGGGTGATGGTTACTCTTTTCTCAATGGAGAATGATAAAAATATCCTCCAAAGATCTATAATGCCTGTATAAAGAGTCATTCTTCATTCAGTTGTCATTGATAAACAAAAATAATCATATTAGCGCTCAGACTTTCTTAGAAGATAGAAAAAATTTAATTGAACAACTGTAAAAAAAAAAACTCAGTGCCATTAAGACATATGTACAGCTACCGCTGAATGTCGAAAATATGTTTTATGGTTAATTCCAATTGCTTTAAGTCAAATCTGTTTTTACCAGTAATTCCATACTATTTACTTTACACCTTTTACATGCATAACTGGAATTCACTTATCTGTAAACGTTAGCCTTCTGGAATGTCACTCAGGGTCTGAAAGAGTGAACAACTGTATAAGTAGCCCATGTTGTCATAAAATTCCTGTACCAAAGATCATGTATGTTTATCCTTGGGAGCTCCTCAGAATCCATTTAGTCTTATGCCTTTAGTCTTTTTTTCTCAGCCCAGCAAGTGTGTGGAGTGGGAATAAAGAGATACTAGAGGCAGGCAGCAAGAAGAAAGTTAATAGCTTTTAAGTGGAGAAGGAGGAAAAATGATCTGCAAGGCACAAACAATTTTTTTTTCTCATGATGGAGTCATTAGTATAGGAGAACACAGCTCTATCCACCTTAGTAACTCAACAGGGCATCCCTCTGTTATAACACCATATGTCAGAATTAATATCTGCATCTGAGGTATTAGTAAAATAAAGGGTAAAATGAGTTTGTTCTATTTTTTGAAAATCAGAGAGGTGTGTATGCTTTAGAAAGATTTCATTCCAAAACAGCTTGAATTGTTTAGAAGTTCTAGAAATTGACATACGAGGAATTGCTCTTTGTAGACACTTAAGAAATGAAGTATGACTGTCCTGTGATGAAAAGAGATGGGTAGTGCATACAGAATATGTAGTGGGGGTCCATCACAGTGAGAAATAATACAAATAAAGAGGGCATAGCCTCTATTCCTAGTTTGCTTGCGGAGGCTATAACAGAGCAGTACAGAATGCAGCTGAAGGAGCGTCTTTGGCACAGAGAGGAGTGGGTGGCACAAGAGAAATATGGTGGGTTGACTTTTGTTTGTATCCCTGGTCATTTTCCAAGTACCTATTGGCTCACTTCATAAGACTGTAAAAAGATCTTGAGGGACCTACTAGTTCTTGAATTTAAGCTTGTTTTGGTCACACATCAGTAAGAAAAAGACAGTACAACAGGAAAAAAAAAAAGATGAAAAAGCAGTTCAGAGAAAAAAAAGATGAAAAAGCAGTTCATATATTGGCATATATGAAATATGCCAATAAGCATATGAAAAGATGCTCAATAATACTAGTATTCAGAAAATGCACATTAAAATCAGATCTTTTTGCCCAGTGTTATTGACAAAAATTAAAAGGATAGATAATATCCAGTGTTGGCAAGGATGTGGAGAAACATGATTTTATTATTGGTGGTAACATTTTTAGATCACTTGTAGAGGGCAATTTGTGATATCAAACTTTAATATGCTCGTATCCTATGACCCAGCCACTATAGTTGTGCAGTCTGTTCTACAGAAATATTTATATGCGTTCTCAAAGGTATATTTACTAGGATATTTTAGCATTTATTTAGAAGTGTTACTGGTAATAGACAAAAAAAAGTGAAACCAACCTACATTTTCATCAGTTAATTTCAGGAGTAATTAAATTAAATTATGATGCATTCTTACAGTGGAATCCTATACAGCCATTAAAAAGAATGAGTTGGGGTTAGATGTACTGACATAGCAAGATTTCTTGGACCAAAGTGGGAAAAAAAGTTGTAGAACAGTTCATATAGCATGATCCCATTTAGGAACAAATAAACATAAAACTTATCAGAGTTTATGTACATATATGTATGTAAATACGTAGAAACAAGTGTGAGAGTATTCCCACCAGGCCATTAACTGTGTTTGGGAAGGAGAGTGGGACTGTAAATGGTAGGGCAGTATAGCCAGACTTTTATTTTTTAATTCTAAATATAGCTGAACATCATTTACCCAGAATGGCCTGTATCTGACTTATTCAGGATAAGCAATATTTCTGGAATTCAGACATCTTAATTATGAAAAAAAAATCAATAGTAACACCAAGCAAAAGAAAAATGTATTAAACATGTGTCATCGTAAATACAGCAAATTCATTTTACTTATTAATTTTTGCATAGAAGATCAGAATTTGCAATATATACTCCTTTCCTTTAAAGGGCAGAAAAACATTGGGCAATAGTAAAAATAAAAACAGGAAATTTTAATTTGTCAGGAAATGGTTGTTGGTCTTCTGAGTTTGGAAACATCAGTGATTATCAGAGGTTGTTTTAGAATTGAGGACGATGGATCAACTGTCTGACGAGCTCTGCCAGGGTCAATTGTTTGCTCGTGCTACATCTCGTCTCCCTTTCCCGTTTTCCAGAACCTTCCCATAGTAGTAAATGACTTTTCCTCCTTAGAACGTACACAATATAAAATGGCCTCTGTTGGAGTATCTTTGGTTTATCAGTTACAATTCAACTTGCCTTGCATGAATTGGGCCACTGTGATATCAGCAGTTGCTCATTGTATCCGTTGGCTTAACACCATACCTGTGAATCCTGCAGGGTAGCAAATGTTTCTGTTATTTCAGTAGGGTTATACACTCTATTCAAGTTTACTTGCATAATGAACTTTTTTTTTTTTTAAGTACAAAGGAAAGTTATAAGTCTCAGTAAGGTATTGCTGACATATGCTTGGTCAATGCCTATCATGTGATTATGTGTAAATAATCTTATAAGCTATATACCTTCTTTTATAATAATTCTTAAGCTTTTTCTTTTTCTGATTGTTTCTAGGAAATTACTTCACAAAAGATGCCATCAATTCCCATAAAAATTGCCTGTGTGATCCCAAAAACATCGTTATGTTTGTAGCCCGAGTCCTGGTTGGAGATTTTATTGAAGGACATATGGCTTACGTGAGCCCTCCTCTGCAGTATGACAGCTGTGTGGATACAAGGTTGAATCCCTCTGTTTTTGTCATCTTTCAGAAAGATCAGATTTACCCAGAATATGTGATTGAATATACTGAAACAGACAAAGCCTGCGTGATTAGTTAGAAATGATGGTTACAGCGTCATAAAGGATGCCATAACCATTCTGTTCACTTATAGAACCAGACTGCCCCAGATAATAGTTAAACTTACATTTCCTCTCCTATAAATGCCTTTGATCAGTGGTTCCCAAACTTTACTGCACATTTGAATCATCTGGGAAGCTCTAAAAAATTCCACTGTCCAGATTTCACCCCACTCCAACTAAATCACTTTTTCTGGGGATGAGAGCCAGGAAGAGGATTGAAATGTGTCATAAAGTTTGGGAATCACTGCCTTAGATGTAACTGGTAAAGACTCACTTCTAAAACTTATGTAATTGCAGCAAACTTTCTCTCCCAACTACTCTTTTAGTTTATTGCATGACATGGTTTCGTTTTGGTTAAATTGAAAGAAAATTAATTTGGTAAATTTGAGAGAAATCTAAAAATGCCTATTGAAATAAGGACATAAGACAGTACAAGCAAATCTTGGATGGAAGATTGTGAAAAGTTGGGGGAAAATTCTTAGGGATACACTGGGGGAAAAAAATGTAAGGGCAATTTAAATGCTAGCACAGACATAACTGCAGTACTATACCTTTTCTTTGTGGTGAAACTGATTTGGGGGCATGCATTTCTTTATCTCTACGTTTATTTAGGGCACTCCATCCAGGTTGACTCTTTCTGAAATTCAATTAAAAAAGCTGCTAAGCGGGGCTCAGAGAGAAGCAACCAACTGGAGTTAACTGCCCATTTGGGCTCTATGAAATTATGGCAAAGTAGACGTTTATATTCTAACTAATATGATTACAGAGAAGGCTTTTTTCAGGTCAGACTTTCATGAAGTGTTGGTTGGTATTTTGGGGGGACTGAGTTGCAGTAACCAGATTCACACAAGCACGACTGAGAAATCTGAGTGCTGTTGTAGTCGTTCGCTGTGGCAGTTGAGGCTCATCAAGAAATTAGGAGCAGGACCATCTGCTGAAGGATGGGCCCCTAAGGAGGTCAGATGAGTTTCCTAGTGAGACAGAATCAGAACGAAGAGAACAATGCCCCAAACAAGGCTCGCACCTGCTAGGGGCTTCTTTTTCTAAATATGACGGATTGTGTAGAATTGCAGCACAATCAGTTTTTAGAGCAGCTGAGGTGACTGGACCAAGAGTTCCCTTTCTTATTATGAATCAGGGTTTTCCTTCCAGTTTTCCTTTTCAACATTGCATACATTGCCAACATGTCCTGTTATAGTTCCTTCCAGCAGGTATGTTATAAAAATTAATTAGCATTAGAGTTGATTTTATATTAGATTTTAGATCAGTGCAGAGATCTCTACAGCTCCTTGGCTTTAAAGGGCTCCAACAGTAACAAATGTATAAGATATGTTTTAGGGTAGGGTTATTTTTCGAGACGCTTGCTGAAAGTATTTTCATTCACTTATTTTTTTCATGGTAGCTTCTGTTTTGGAGTTTTCACTTCCTGATCTTGACCCTCACATTGTAGAGATGCTATTTATCCAACTCTATCCGACTGCCCATTGGACATCTCTAGTTGGATCTTTCACAGGCATCTCTAATTCAGCATGTCCAAAATGGAGCTCTCCATCTGCCTCTCTCAAACAAATCAGTTTTTCCCCCCAGAAAAACATCTGCTCAAGCAGAAATCCAGAAGTCATCCTTTCTTTCCCTCCCCCTGCACATCTAAGCAGTTCCCATGTTTTCCTTTTTAAATATCTCTTTGTCGCCTTTTAAGTTGTTCTTTGCTTAGCAGCAAGAATTTAAAATTTTTTCTTTCAAAACACAAATCTGATCATGCCTTTAGAATAAAGTTCAAAATCATCATCATGGCTCCACATGCTCTCTCCCTTCCCTGTCCTCTCATTTATTTTCTTTCACGGTCACCCTGGCTTTCTTTCAGTTCTTCGGTGCCCCTTTTAACCTAGCTCGGTGGTTCTCACCCAGCACTCTTGCCTTTTTTTTTTTTTTTTTTTTAATGACAATTACTTTGTAACATCCTCTTCATTATCTTCAAAAATGCAATTCAGTGGTAATATACTCTACCTATACACAATTTTAGAAGGAAATTAAAAATTAAATAAAATTAATATCAACATAAAAGGGAATGAAAGGTACATAACTTGGGGAAGACTATACTACAAGACCTCATTAAGTAGTCAGACGTTTACATCTACTTATAAAGAATAAATTTGAACTTAAAAAAAGGTAGGAGATCAGAAGCTATTCTGCATAAGAAGTATGGGAAAATAAAAAAGCAGGGATACGAGTGGACATTGGAATAAAAACTAGTGATACAGTAACTTATCTGCATATGATAATACTTATTTCTATAAGAGAAAGAACGAAACCACCTTAACTGAAATGAAGATACTATGCAAGGAAATCTAGGGACTTCCCTGGTGGTCCAGTGGTTAGGACTCCGTGCTTCCAATGCAGGGGGCAGTAGTTCGATCTCTGGTTTGGGAGCTAAGATCCCACATGCTGTGTGGTGCAGCCAAAAAAATTAAAAAATTAAAAGTTAAAAAAAAATAAAATAAAATAAAATAAACTAAAAAAAAAGAGAAAATCTACAGATTGTCGAAATGGAGAAAATGAGGAAATAACTATATTCTTGCAGGCGAGCTGTAGGTCATACACGAATGTCTAGTGAGACATTCAAAATTCGTATAGCATGCAGAGTAATTACTTATTGTGAGGAGTTGTCCAATGTATTGCAATATATTCAGCATACTTGGCTCTCACATACTAAATGCCAGTAGCGCCCTCTCCCCCACTGCCATTACGGTGGCAACCACAAACCCTATCAGATCTATTCACCTTTTTCAGAGCAGACAGTTTGTAACATCCCCTTTGCTGTCCTGAGATGATGATTCAGATACTACAATCTACATGAATTTCTTAAGAAATCAATTTACTGCCCTAACTATTATAATGGAGAAACAGAAGGAAAGAAGTTTGTAATAAAGATAAAATGAATATCAATGTGTAAATGCTCCAGCATGACCACGCTATACGACATCATGAAATAGATATCTACTTCTACTTATAGTGAATAGGTTTGGATTTAAGAGTCGATCAGAGGCTATTTCCTGTAAAGAAGTACAGGAGAATGAAAGATTATTGGTATGGGTGACACCAGAATGAAAACCAGTATTAGGGTAAGTCATAACAGACTATATAACTTCTCTGTATGTGGTAAGGGAAAGAGCGAAGTTACGTTAATTGAAATAAGGATAATAGGACAAGACAAATTACAGATTGTCTAAGAGGAAAAAAGGAATTATATTCTCTCAGGCGAGCTGTAGGTCCTACATAAATGTCCAGCAGGACATTAGAAAGTCGTATAGGGTACCGAATAATTCTTTGTGTGGGACTAACCCATACACTGCGGGGCATCTGTTTTCCCTAGCTACATCCACTCAATGCCTGTAAAAGTCCGCAATTATTGTGAAGCCAACAATCCATCAGTTTCCAAAATACCACAGTGAGAACCACTCACTTAGTTAACACCTAGCATCTTTAGATTAGCTTACTAACCTCCATAAGGAGTCCTTCTATAGATTAAACTGGATGCTTGCCTCCCAGATCTCTGGTTTTTAAAACACTTTGCGGCTTGCTTTGTTCATTTTAAGCATCTATCCAACCTGCAGTTGTCTGCTTTCCGCATTAGAATGTAAGCTCCATGAGAGCTGAGTCAACCTGTCTTGTTCACTGTGCCACCCCAGATACCTAGCTGACTACTTGATATGCTGATACATTGGATAAATTTTGTTGAATAAAGTAAGCTCAACTTCTTATAATTCAGTAGTTGTATTTCTTCTTGTTCTTCTCCAAGCTCCATTTGAGATTATCTAATAAAAGGAAATAAATATTAATTTTGGCTCTGCTGCTTGTATTTGCTCTATTTCCAGGTATCTCCAAAAAGATAATCAATTGCAGACACCAGTGTATTCAATGGGGGATAGAGGATGTGTGTTGCCCCTTCCAGCTTCATCATTCCAGGACTCAATGACCAAGGAGCCTTTAGCACACTGCCAGGGGAAGGTGGGGTGGCTGTGAGCAGAAGCCTGCAGTTGGTTGCACATCTTTTGTCTAGGGGCTGAGACAGGGAGACGCTGGAAACTGCTGACACACCTTAGGGGTGGGAACAGGGCCAGGCTGAGGCACAAAAGTTAAAAAAATGTAAATGATCTTCAGCAGAATTGTCCTATCAGTCACTCCTTCAAAAGCCCTTCTCCACTCTTTCTTTCTTTTCTTTTTTTTAATAAATTTACTTATTTATTTATATTTATTTTTGGCTGCGTTGGGTCTTCGTTGCTGCGTGCGGACTTTCTCCAGTTGTGGCGAGCGGGGGCTACCCTTCGTTGTGGTGCGCGGGCTTCCCATTGCGGTGGCTTCTCTTGTTGCGGAGCATGGGCTCTAGGCGCGCGGGCTTCAGTAGTTGTGGCTCGTGGGCCCTGGAGTGCAGGCTCAGTAGTTGTGGCGCACGGGCTTAGTTGCTCCGCAGCATGTGGGATCCTCCCAGACCAGGGCTCAAACCCGTGTCCCCTGCATTGGCAGGCAGATTCTTAACCACTGCGCCACCAAGGAAGTCCCCACTCATTCGTTTTTAATCATAAAGCTTTGGATGGAGAGGGAAAACCTTTATAGGGCAACATAGATATGATTAAAGTGAAGGTAAAATTTGCCATTTGATACGGACTTCAATGTAAATAAAACAATGTATAGCCAACCCACTGCTGTCAAAAACACCTACATTCAAATATACAACGTGGCATCAAACCAAGCGTGAGCAGATGTTTGAGTTTTTCCACTTAGTTATTTGTTCCATTTGTTTATTTACTTTGCCGTAGCAGGCTCTCAATTTTTCAGAAATGTTTGATGTTGCTACTCCCCAAGGTTCTGTCCTCCCATCTCTGTTCTTCACTTTATTTGTGCTGAGTGACCTTATCAACTCTCACAGCTCCAATTACTAGTACTCTGACGTCACTCAAATCAATAGTCTCTTCAATCTTTCTTAAGCTCTTGTAAATACAACTGCCCACGGAGCATCTGCTCTTGGATTGTCCACTGCAAACAACACAATCAAAATTGAGATGATAATCCCTCAACTCCTGTTTCTCTTCTGTTATTCCTTTTTTTTTGTTTTTTCAATAGATTGAGAAACTGATTGGAAATTGAATGCAAACTAAGACCACTTGACTGTTACTGAAATGAATAGCCCAGTTTTGCTTTTTTTTTTTTAAAGAAATTCACGTTCTTTTATTTATTTATTTATTTATGACTGTGTTGAGTCTTCGTTTCTGTGCGAGGGCTTTCTCTAGTTGCGGCAAGTGGGGGCCACTCTTCATCTCGGTGCGCGGGCCTCTCACCGTTGCGGCCTCTCTTGTTGCGGGGCACAGGCTCCAGACGCGCAGGCTCAGTAATTGTGGCTCACGGGCCCAGTTGCTCTGTGGCATGTGGGATCCTCCCAGACCAGGGCTCGAACCCGTGTCCCCTGCATTGGCAGGCAGATTCTCAACCACTGCGCCACCAGGGAAGCCCTCTTCTGTTATTCCTTATCCTGTCTTGGTTTTCTAGAAATCCATTCTTATTACTGCCAGGGATCTTTCTAAAACACCTATCCTACATTAGAAGTGTTAAGGAAAGTTACAGTTACTTTTGTTAATTATGCAAATAGTGTTAGGATTATGCAGGAAAATTTACCATTTTTAAAAGTCATGCCTACTGAAGTATCTAGGATTGAATTATCTACAAATTGAAATCGAAAATTACAAATTCTCAGGCAAAACAATCAGGCAAATAAAATAGGACAAAGTGTTAAGATTTTATAACTCAAGGAAACAGATATATATATGGGTGCTTATTCCACTGTCTTCTAATTTCCTGCTTGAAAAATTGTCTACTACAAAATTTTTTTTAAAACAAAAACAAAATAAAAAACACCTGTCCTACAGTATAGCCTGGCACCGTTTTTAAGTGTTGGGGATACAGCAAGGAATAAGACACACAAAATTCCTGCTTTCACACGTTTGAATTCTACAAATATATAAATAAGTAAGAAGAAAAACATGAGTGATAAGTTCCATGCAGAGACCGGGATGCTACTTTAGGAAAGGCCTTGCTAAAGAGAAGACATTTAAGCTCAGAGTTGAATGAGAAAAAGGAGACATCTAGAAGGCGGTGCGGGGGACCATTCTAGGCAGAGGGATCTCTGTCACTTGCCAGCGGAAATTCCTTCAGTAGCTTCCCAAAGTCTTCCATAAGTCCAAATTTCTTAAGACGGCAGAGAAGGTCTTCTGGCATCTGGAAGCTGAAGTGGCCTTCCTCTTTGGCTTCTTTATGCGACATTAACTCATTTAATCCTCACAACCGCCCTGTTAAGACAGCAATTGGGCTAGTTGAGTTCCTCAATTATGTTTTATTCATCTTTATACTCTGTTGCTGCATTAGCGGTTGGCTCAAAAAATGGTCATTAAATCAGCATGGTGTTGGGCAAAAAGATAGCTCCTTAATAAATGTACAGGTCTAAACAGGTGCTGTCCAACAGAAGTATAAAGTGAGCCATTTTACATTTTCTCTGGATTACATTTACTACATTAGAAGTAAAAGAAACAGATGAAATTATAATAACGTTTTATTTAAATATTATCAGTTTAACATCATGAAGTTTACACTCTCTGCATTCTAAAGCTTCCAAATCCGGTGTGTGTGTATTTCACACTTGCAGCACATCCCAACTCGCACTGGTCACATTTCAAGTGCTCAACTGTGGCTAGTAGCTACGTCCTGAGGTCTTCCTCGCCCAGCTACCTAACGCCGTCCAGGTAGGCACCTTCTACCACATTCCCTGTTTCATCTTCTTTGTAGCCCTTACCAGTATCTCAAATCCCCCCCGACTATACAAGCCCCTCCAGGCGAGGACTTAACCTTGAAGGGTGCCTGGCGCAGAGCAGGCGCTCAATCAAGTCTGTCCCCGCCCGATCCGCGCCCAGGATGGACCCAGGCCCGGGGGCCCGCCTCTCTGCGCCGCGGTCCGCGGGCGGCCGCCCCTCGCCCGCCCTCCCCCCGGCCCGCCCCGGGAACGGGGTTTGTAGTCGTGGACGTGACTGGGAGGAGTCTGCCCGCCTCGGATTTCCGCACAGGGAGTCGGGCCGCGACCATGGCGGAGCCCACGGTGTGCTCGTTCCTCACCAAGGTGCTGTGCGCCCACGGCGGCCGCATGTTCCTTCAGGATCTGCGCGGCCACGTGGAGCTCTCGGAGGCCCGGCTGCGGGACGTACTGCGCCAGGCCGGGCCCGACCGCTTCCTGCTGCAGGAGGTGGAGGTGCGGGAGGACCCGTGGGACGCCGAGGCCGAGGTGGCGGCCGGCGAGGGCGGCGCGGGCGGCGGCGGCGGCCCCTCGGCCTGGCGGGTGGTGGCTGTGTCCTCCGCGCGCCTCTGCGCTCGCTACCAGCGCGGCGAGTGCCAGGCCTGCGACCAGCTGCACCTCTGCCGCCGCCACATGATGGGCAAGTGCCCGAACCGCGACTGCTGGTGAGGCTGCGGGCGGGTCGGGGCGGCGGGCGGGACGCGGCGGTCAGGGCGCACGGGCCGCGGGCCTGGCCTGGCCAGCCGCAAGCGGGACCCAGCTAAGAAGTAAGAAAAGGGGTCGTTGGTCCGGGCCGGACGCCCCCCTCCGGAAGGGCGGAAGGAAAGCCCCGGGAAGGGGCCCCTCCGGGTCCTTCGCGGGGAGGCCTCCCCGCGCTCCCAGCTGCGGAATGAGGCGGAAGATCGTCTGGACTTGGACTTCTCAACCACCTCTCTCCGCCTCCCCCCCGCCCCAGATTGCAGCTTCTGCCCACCTCCCCCCACGCCTCCCCTCCCCGCCCCCCCCCCCCCCCCGAGATCCTCCACAGCACGGCCGGGATAAATCAGGTTGGGACTTTTGCGTTCATTTCCACCAGTGGCCCTTTGGGGGCCATTTGCGGACCCCATGAGATTCATGGATCCTTTATCCAGAGATCGGCCCTTCCCACTTGAGCACAGAGTTTTACAGACGCGAGTCTGTGCTCTCTAGGTTTAGAAAGAGCGATTTAGTTTGACGTCCCCCGCCCCCCCGCCCAGGAAACTGAGGGCTGGATGATTTGAAAGAGGTCGTTTGAGGCGGCCTCCTAACTCCAGTCTTCCTCGGTTTCCTCTAGCCCCCCGAAAGCGGGGTGGGGGGAGGAGGCATGCATTCTTTTTAGGGTTGGTGGATGGTGGGGTGCGCAGCCGCTTGGGGTGGAGAAGGCCCAGTGCGGTCCTCTGCAGAACCCACCCACGGGCACCCTCTGTCAAGGCAGGTGACTGGAGGAGGGGGTCCCTTTGGCCTTAAAGCATCCTCATTCAGAATTAAATGGCTCTGGGAGGGGAGTTGCATCATCCCAGATTTCTTTTTTTTTTTTTTTTTAACAAATTTATTTATTTAATTTTTTGGCTGCATAGGGTCTTCGCTGCTGCACGCGGGCTTTCTCTAGCTGCAGTGAGCGGGGGCTACTCCCTGTTGCGGGGCGCAGGCTTCTCATTGTGGTGGCTTCTCTTGTTGCAGAGCACAGGTTCTAGGCGCGCGGGCTTCAGCAGTTGTGGCTCGCGGGCTCCAGAGCGCAGGCTCAGCAGTTGTGGCGCACGGGCCCAGCCGCTCCGAGGCATGTGGGATCCTCCCAGACCAGGGCTCGAACCCGTGTCCCCTGCATTGGCAGGCAGACTCCCAACCACTGCGCCACCAGGGAAGCCATCGCCGCTTTTATATATCAGAGCTTATTAGACTGTAGTATCCATGGGTTCATGGAAAATTGTGTAACTTCACCTGCAAGTTGAAAGTGACCCAGGGAAGGGATTTGACAGTCTGGCCCCTTCTTCATCTGGGCCTCTGATCCAGATCTTTGTGTTCTAGGTCTACCTGCACCCTTTCTCATGATATCCACATACCTGTCAACATCCAAGTCCTGAAAAACCAGGGACTGTTTGGTCTCAATGAGGCCCAGCTTCGGATCCTTCTTTTACAGAATGACCCCTGCCTTTTACCAGAGGTGAGTCACTAAGGAGTCACCTTCATATTGTCTGCACCTTGAAAAAAGTCAGGGGAGACAGAAAGATGTTGGGTCAAGCAACTATTGAAGAGAAATACAAAGAAAATATAAAAGAAAAAAAAAAAGGGGGGAGAACATCAACAATCTGCTTACAGAGGACAGCCTGAGGGGGAGGGGGGAGGGTATGATACAGTGCTGGCCTTTCTGCAGTCTATAATTTTATTGGGCTCTGATACACAAGAAGTATGGTATAGAAATAATAATAATGGCTACTGGTTTTTTTGAGTTCTTACTGAATGCTGAGTAATTCATATACATTAGCTGATTAATAGCCTATGAGTGAGGTATGCCTGTCCCCATTTTACAGGTGAGGCAACTGAGGCTCGATTAAATAACTTGCCCACATAGAAAATGGCTCGATTAAATAACTTGCCCACGTAGAAAATGGCAGATTTGAATTTAGTTTTGTCTGATTATGAAGCCTGTGTTCTGTGAATTACCTGTTATATGCTTTTGCTGACTTTTCTATCCAGGCGTTTGTCTTTTCCTGTTAATTCATAGGATGTCTTTAACGATACAGATCCCTTTTTTGGTCACATTTGTTACAAATATCCCCCCCCCCATTTACTTTTTGGGGGCTTTAGATATTAATTTGAATTGCTTTGGAACTACATTATGTTGTTCCAAAGGTACCCGTTATAACTGCTATAATGGCAGAATTAGCACGTTTGTATCTGTTTAGCTATACACAAAGAATTTTTTAAACAGAAGCGTTGGAATCCCCAAAGAAAGTATTACGAGAGATCTTGGCAGGAAGGGAGAGGAGGATGCGGCAGCTATAGGGGGGTGGGGGGGGCGGTCTGTTTTGTCTCAGAGAGAAGGGACAGTGCAACTTCTGTTTACCTTTAGTGTTTATGAAATTTTTTGACTTATAGAAGCTTAACATTTGTATTGTTAAACTTACTGCATTTTTTTCTTTATGGCTTCTACCCGAGTACCCTGGGTCCAGCCTCATCTTGTCATATTAGACTACATCAGTGTTCTGTGAGCAGCTGATGGGTTGGCTGCATTTAAGACAGGAGCCTGCCTTTGGTCTAATCATCTGGAACTGGAGGTGCGTGGCACGTGGCACAAAACACGGCCACTTAGACAGCAGGGACCGTGGACAAGCACAGTGGATGAGGCAGGAGTGGTACCTCACATCTCGTTTGTGAAAATGCCTGGTGATTCCTTTCTGCCACACTCCTAAAGATTCAGTATGTAATATAGGTACAGTACACATAAAAAATCAATAAGGGGCAAGTATTGTGATACTGTGATTTATAATAAGAAATATATGTTTGGTCTTTGTCTCTGCCCCTGCCACAGAGTTCCTAAAACCCTTGGAATTTCCTAAATTTTTTTTTTTAACTTTTTATTTTATATTGGAGTATAGTTGATTAACAATGTAGTGATAATTTCAGGTGTACAGCAGAGTGATTCAATTATACATATACATGTATCTATTTTTTTTCAAATTCTTTTCCCATTTAGGTTGTTACATAATATTGAGCAGAGTTTCCTGTGCTCTACAGTAGGCCCTTGTTGGTTATCCATTTTACTTTTTTAAAAAATTAATTAATTTATTTATTAATTGTTGGCTGTGTTGGGTCTTCATTGCTGCGCACAGGCTTTCTCTAGTTGTGGTGAGCGGGGGCTACTCTTTGTTGCGGTGCGCGGGCTTCTCACTGAAGTGGCTTCTCCTGTTGCGGAGCACAGGCTCTAGGTGCGCGGGCTTCAGTAGTTGCAGTGCCTGGGCTCAGTATTTGTGGCACGCGGGCTTCAGTAGTTGTGGCACACAGGCTTAGTTGCTCCGTGGCATGTGGGATCTTCTCGGACCAGGGCTCGAACCCATGTCCCCTGTGTTGGCAGGCGGATTCTTAACCACTGCACGACCAGGGAAGTCCCTGGTTATCCGTTTTAAATATAGCGGTGTGTACGTGTGAAACGTGAGAGCGATAAAAAGTGACTTTTGTTATGTTCATGTGGTGACCTTTGGAAAGCCTCTAGGTAACCTAGGGATGGGAGCTGGTTTCCCTAAGAACCAATCATGTGATTAGAAGGTTGGAACTTTCAGTCTCACTCCCACCTCCTGGGAGGGAAAAGGGCCTAGAGACTGAGTTCAGTTACTAATGGCCCGTGATTTAAACAATCGTGCCCATGTGATGAAGCCTCCATAAAAAACCCAAAAGGATGGCTTTGGAGAGCTTCCAGGTTGGTGAACATGCGGAGGTGCTGGGAGAGTGGCGCCCAGATAAAGCATGGAAGCTCCACACCCTTTCCCACATATCTTGCCCTATGCATCTCTTCCATCCAACTATTCCTGAGTTATATATCCTTTTATAATAAACTGGGCATAGAGACTCGTACCACCATATCTTAAAATATAAACTACTTTCATTAAACAGTGTGATACTGGTTCCAGAATGTACAGGAGATCAAAGAAAACAGATCCTAGACCTAGCCCCCAAGTCAGAATAATCTATTGCTTCAAGATTTGCTAGAGCTGAGCAATAAGACCATATGAGCTTAATACTGTCTTGTAGAAGCCTTAACTTATACTCCATTTTGTGAGTTTTTTTACATTTTTATTTTAATGCTTTTATTTTTCAAAAAACTGTTCTGGCTTCCTGTTTCTTCTTTTTTTCATTAATTGATTCTCACTTCTTTCCTTTTTCAGATGAGCTTTGGAATCATTCAAATTCCTAAAACTATTTTATAGGAATTCTTTGGGGGAGGTAGGAGTTGCACTAAAATTATGGGTTCATTTTAGAAAATTGGCATCACAATCATAGGTAGCATACCGTTTTTTGGCTTACTGATTGAAGTATAATTGATGTGCAATATTATGTTAGTTTCATATGTGTGACGTTTAAATACATATGGAATGATCACCATGGTAAGTCTAATAACCATCTGTCTCCATACAGTTATTACAGTGTTATTGACCATATTCTTTATGCTGTATATTATATCTCCATGACTTAAAAAAAATTTTTTATTGGAGTATAGTTGATTTGCAATGTTGTGTTAGTTTCTGCTGTACAGCAAAGTGAATCAGTTTTACATACACATATATCCACTCTTCAGATTCTTTTCCCATGTAGGTCATTACGGAGTATTGAGTAGAGCTCCCTGTGCTATGCAGTAGGTCCTTATTAGTTATGTTTTATATATAGTAGTGTGTATACGTCAATCCCAATCTCCCAATTTATCCCTCCCCCTTCTTTCCCCTCTGGTAACCGTAAGTTGTTTTTTTTTTTTTACATCTGTGACTCTATTTCTGTTTTGTAAATAAGTTCATTTGTATCATATATTTAGATTCCACATATAAGCAGTATCATATGATATCTTTGTCTTACTTACTTCACTCAGTATGACAATCTCTGGGTCCATCCGTGTTGCTGCAGATGGCATTATTTCATTCTTTTTTTTTTATGGCTGAGTAATACTGCATTGCATGTACATACCACATCTTCTTTATCCATTCCTCTGTCAGTGGACATTTAGGTTGCTTCCATGTCCTGGGTATTGTAAATAGTGCTGCAATGAACATTGGGGTGCATGTATCTTTTCGAATTATGGTTTTCTCTGGATATATGCCTAGGAGTGGGATTGCTGGATCATATGGTAGCTCTAGTTTTAGTGTCCATACTGTTCTCCATAATGATTGTACCAATTTACATTCCCACCAACAGTGTAGGAGGGTTCCCTTTTCTCCACACCCTCTCCAGCATTTATTGCTTGTAGATTTTTTGATGATGGCCATTCTGACAGGTATGAGGTGATACTTCATTGTAGTTTTCATTTGCATTCCTCTAATAATTAGTGACGTTGAGCATCTTTTCATGTGTCTCTTGGACATGTCTCATGTGTCTCTCTTCTTTGGAGAAATGTCTATTTAGATCTTCTGCCCATTTTTTGATTTGGTTTTTTGTTTTTTTGATATCGAGCTACATGAGCTATTTGTATATTTTGGAGATTAATCCCTTGTTGGTTGATCCCATGACTTATTTTATTATTTTTTTATTTTCTGAAAATTTTTATTGAAGTATAATTATTTATAATATTATATTGGTTTCAGGTATATAACATAGTGATTCAATATTTTCATACATTATGAAAAAATCACTACAATGAATCTCGCATGACTTATTTTATAACTGGGAGCTTGTCCTTCTTAATTCCCTTCAATTATTTCACCCATCCTCCACCCACCTCCCTTCTGGCAACCATTCATTTGTTCTCTGATACCATTTTGTTTTAAACCAGGTCATTTGTGTCCACTAGAATTTTCCCACACTTTAGGTTTGACTAATTGTGTTCCTCTAATATCATTTAACATGTTCCTCTATCCCCTGTATTTACTGTAAATTGATAGATCTGGACCTTTGATTGGCTTTGATTTAGGCTTGATTTTGTAGCAAGAATTTTTTGTATATTTGGTATATTGTTAGGGTGACTAACGGTCCCTGTTTGCCTGGGACTGGGGGGTTTCCAGCCATGTCAGACTTTCATGCTAATACCTGGGAAGCTGTATTTCCTATTGCATCATCTCAGGAGGTACACAATGTCTGGTCCCAATGCAAATATTAATAGTGCTCCCTGATAAATGCCCTAGTTTGGATAATAAATTGTCTGTTCACGCTTCCAGGTTGGTTTCCCTGGAAGCAGAGCCTGACATAGTGTTTTAGGTGCATGTGATATATGGAAGGAGGGATCCTTGGGGAAAATCTGTAAAGTAAAAAAGAGGGAAGGGAGAGCTACAAGCAAGGTGAAGTCTGGCCTTGACTTGATTCATGCCGGGGCTCTAGAGCAAAAATTACATTGAAGAATGGTTCTAGCCTTGAGGCAAGGGGGCCAGCCTTTTGTACCTGCATAGAAGTCACTCATTGGCTACAGGCTCTGGGAGAGGAGGGCGGGCCAACTGAGAGTCAAGGTCAGAGAGAGGCAGCTGAACATTAGTAACAGCTAGGGGAGATGTGGGTGGAGGAACTATTATATACCCATCTGCCTTTCACCCATGATGATTTTAACAGCCACTGATGACCAGAAGGTGCCATTTAGAGAAGCTGTCCTTTATTGGCTTAAGAGATACAGTGAAAATGAATGTCCTAAGTGTTGCTTCACTTCTGTACCAGGTCTGTTTGCTCTACAACAAAGGTGAAGCCCTGTATGGTTACTGCAACCTCAAGGATAAATGCAACAAGTTTCACGTGTGCAAGTCCTTTGTCAGGGGAGAGTGCAGGCTGCAGAAGTGCAAGCGGTCCCATCAGCTAATTCACGCTACATCCCTGCAGCTGCTGCAGGACCAAGGACTGAATATTCCAAGTGTCGTTAATTTTCAGATAATTGCTACCTACAAGCACATGAAGCTGCACAAGATGCTTGAAAATAAAGGTGAGACTCTCAGAGGTAGACAAAACACTATCAACAGTGTAGCGCTGAGCTGAAAGTGAGTCTGGGGAGAAAGCACTTCCTAGGTTAATTGCTGCTCTGTCCTTGGGGAGAAGCTTCATCAGTCAACATTCTATGATATTGAACTGTGATTCTAACCAAAGGAGGGAAGGGATGGAGTTTATTTTCAGCGCTGCCAGCTAATAGCCTCTGCCCAAGTGTTTGAACAGTGTAGCTCCTCGGTAAGTTGGGGGTCAGGAAGTAGGAAGAACAGTCTTAACCGCTTTGGTAGGAGAAAAGAGGAGGGAGGTGCGCTAGTGACTAGAAGCTAGGTAAGGATAATGTAGGGATGGGTTTCTTTTATTAAATTGAGTTAAAGTTTTTTCTTAAATTTTTAGGAAATTTTAACCACATTACAGAAGAATTTGGAAAACAGAGAGTAAAAATAAAAATCACATATGACTCCACTCACTGTTACTAAAAAATACTAGTTACTAGAAAATACTAGTCCAGTGGTGGTCAAAGTCTGCATTAGTTTAGTATCTTTCATTTTCACGTTCTACAACATCATAAATATCTTCTCATATTGCCACATAGTCTGTCCTTTTTTAAGGTCTATAAAGTGTGGCTTGGTCTTCTTAAATTACAATGGGAGAGTACTTATTCCATTAGATTTGCTTATAGCTGAAAATGAGTTTCAGTGGGTGGTGGGCTTTGGAGAATTGCTGATAGGAGAACCAGATCATCAGAGTCCCTAAGCTTTAATATGGAATTTTCTTGTGTTGGGGTGGTAGTGGCCAACTATGAGTGGAGGTTTGAAGGTAGGGAGGGCTCTGCAAGTACCAGTGTCAGAGGCTGTGTAGGTGTGTCCCTAAATGGTGGCAGGGACGTTCTACCCTGTACTGTGGGTAGGGCCTGTTATTCTCTTCATCTGGTCTTGTTTAGTGGGTCTCTCCTAGCTATGGAATGTGACTTTCTGCTTGCTGTTGAGATATATAAATATATATGTATATTTTACTCCAGACGACACGAACTCTCCAAATACGAAGTGTTGGGAGTTTTATCGGTGATCTGATTAGCTGGGCTGATGCTCCCAACGTAGAATGAAATTTAGAGTGATAAAGGGCTATGTCAGGAAACCTCATCTCTTTCTTCTTCTTTTTAGATAATTCAGCTTCTGCTGAGCATTCCCAGGGCCTTGAGAAACAAGGAGTACATGTAGCTGGGGCTGCAGAGGCCGGTCCTCTGGTCTCTGGCCCTGCTGAGTCAGCCAAGAAGCCATGTTCAGGTAAACCTTAGAGGACGTCAGTGAAATAAGAAGAACGTTGTCCAATTGGAAGGTCTGAAAACAAAGCTTCTGTTGAGATTTAATTTGTAACCATTCATTCATTTAATCGTTTATTAATAATAGCTATAATGATACCTACCTCACAGGTTGTGGTGAGAATTAAAGAAGATGGAAAAGGAGAAAATGCCAGATTGGGAGGATAAAATTGGGGGTGGGTGGCTGAGGATGAGGTTAGACATTGAACAGGCAAAGGGAGAGTAAAACCTGAGAGTAGATGAGGTCAGTCCTGGGCAAATCCTGCGGTTCCTGAGAGCTTTCCCTGGGCCGGCCGGCCAGAGCTCTTAAAGAGGCAGGCTCCTGCGGACTTGTTCTGGGACCCAGCCAAGTGCTTTTCTGTATGCCCATATACATAGTTTACATTGTGGTATTCAGGGACTACATACACTTTATGCTCTTTTTTTTTTTTTTTTTTTTGCTTAATATTCCATAAGTATCTCTCCATATTTATTCACATATATCATGCGTAATCATTTTCATGCACAGATACACTAATATATCATCGTTTGCTTAACTAGTTCCATTATTCTGGGATATTTTGATTCTTTCTAACAAATTTTGAATATAACTCTTTTCTTAAAATCCACACAATATTAAATTTTTACATTATTCTTTACTTTTGCTTCACTTATAGTTGCTGAATGATACTCTTGATTTTCATTTCTTTAAAAATACATGCGGGAATTCGCTGGCGGTCCAGCGGTTAGGACTCTGCACTTCCACTGCAGGGGGCACGGGTTAAAAAAAAAAAAATATATATATATATATATATATATGTATATATGCAAGTAAATATTCTTCCGTATGTCTTCTTTCTTTTTTTTTTTTTTTATTTATTTTTTTTTTTAAAACATCTTTATTGAAGTATAATTGCCTTACAATGGTGTGTTAGCTTCTGCTTTATAACAAAGTGAATCAGTTATACATATACAATATGTTCCCATTTCTCTTCCCTCTTGCATCTCCCTCCCTCCCACCCTCCCCATCCCACCCCTCTAGGTGGTCAAAAAGCACCGAGCTGATCTCCCTGTGCTATGCGGCTGCTTCCCACTAGTTATCTATTTTACATTTGGTAGTGTATATATGTCCATGACACTCTCTTACCCTGTCACATCTCACCCCACCCCCTCCCCATATCCTCAAGTCCATTCTCTAGTAGGTCTGTGTCTTTATTCCCGTCTTGCCACTAGGTTCTTCATGGCCTTTTTTTTTTTTTTTTTTTTTTCCTTAGATTCCGTATATATGTGTTAGCATACTGTATTTGTTTTTCTCTTTCTGACTTACTTCACTCTGTATGACAGACTCTAACTCCATCCACCTCATTACAAATACCTCCATTTCATTTCTTTTTATGGCTGAGTAATATTCCATTGTATATATGTGCCACATCTTCTTTATCCATTCATCTGTCGATGGACATTTAGGTTGCTTCCATGTCCTGGCTATTGTAAATAGAGCTGCAATGAACATTTTGGTACATGACTCTTTTTGACCTATGGTTTTCTCAGGGTATATGCCCAGTATTGGGATTGCTGGGTCGTATGGTAGTTCTATTTGTAGTTTTTTCAGGAACCTCCATACTGTTCTCCATAGTGGCTGTATCAATTTACATTCCCACCAACAGTGCAAGAGTGTTCCCTTTCCTCCACACCCTCTCCAGCATTTATTGTTTCTAGATTTTTTGATGATGGCCATTCTGACCGGTGTGAGATGATATCTCATTGTAGTTTTGATTTGCATTTCTCTAATGATTAATGATGTTGAGCATTCTTTCATGTGTCTGTAGGCCATCTGTATATCTTCTTTGGAGAAATGTCTATTTAGGTCTTCTGCCCATTTTTGGATTGGGTTGTTGGTTTTTTTGTTATTGAGCTGCATGAGCTGCTTGTAAATCTTGGAGATTAATCCTTTGTCAGTTGCTTCATTTGCAAATATTTTCTCCCATTCTGATGGTTGTCTTTTGGTCTTGTTTATGGTTTCCTTTGCTGTGCAAAAGCTTTTAAGTTTCAGTAGGTCCCATTTGTTTATTTGTGTTCTTATTTCCATTTCTTTGGGAGCTGGGTCAAAAAGAATCTTGCTGTGATGTATGTCATAGAGTGTTCTGCCTATGTTTTCCTCTAAGAGTTTGATAGTGTCTGCCCTTACACTTAGGTCTTTAATCCATTTTGAGTTTATTTTTGTGCATGGTGTCAGGGAGTGTTCTAATTTCATACTTTTACATGTACCTGTCCAATTTTCCCAGCACCACTTATTGAAGAGGCTGTCTTTTCTCCACTGTATATTCTTGCCACCTTTATCAAAGATAAGGTGACCATATGTGTGTGGGTTTATCTCTGGGCTTTCTATCCTGTTCCATTGATCTATATTTCTGTTTTTGTGCCAGTACCAAACTGTCTTGATTACTGAAGCTTTGTAATATAGTCTGAAGTCAGGGAGCCTGATTCCCCCAGCTCCATTTTTCGTTCTCAAGATTGCTTTGGCTATTCGGGGTCTTTTGTGTTTCCATACAAATTGTGAAATTTTTTGTTCTAGTTCTGTGAAAAATGCCAGTGGTAGTTTGATAGGGATTGCATTGAATCTGTAGATTGCTTTGGGTAGTAGAGTCATTTTCACAATGTTGATTCTTCCAATCCAGGAACATGGTATATCTCTCCATCTATTTGTATCATCTTTAATTTCTTTCATCAGTGTCTTATAATTTTCTGCATACAGGTCTTTTGTGTCTTCTTTCTATATGTCTTTATTTTGTGTAGTTTGTACATGCCCTTTAATTGCTGGGCCCCTCCTCTGTGCTGATGTGACTTGGCCTTTAATAGGCTCCTTAATTTTCGTAAAAGCATGTTGACTGTATATGATATGATATCCAACTCTCGTGGATCCATCCTCAGCCAACACCGCAGAGTATATAACTTATCGGTGCTCACCAGAGATTTCTGCCTCACTCTGTGTACTCTCCATTTCTTATTAAACTTTTACCAAAGTCTCAGATTCCTGTAGTATGAAGGATGCAGAGCTCATACATTCCTCCAAGTTGTATGCATTCTTTCTGTGATCAGGATGGACCATCATAAATCTATATACCTCGCCCATTCCATACTGACTTCTCCCTTCCCCCCTTCTCTCTGCCCCTGCCCACCCAGCTGTCTCTTTTTAGTTGTACCTGATGTTTATTTCCTTGTTTTCATCAAGGGGTACCACAGAGAAGCAGCTTTGTGAAATTCTTTCCTGTGTTTGCTGTATTAATAGCCACAAATGTTGGTGTGTAAAGTGTTTTGTTTTGTTTTTTTTTAATTTAACTCTCTGGCAAAAACATAACATTTGAGAAATAGGGCCAAAGTAGTGAGCTTTTCATCAAGCTGAATTTATTTAATTTAGAAAATTTTTAATCATGAAAACTTTTCTTTTCCATTGGGGGAGGTGTGCAAAAATGTCCCTTTTAAAGTGAGAAGGTGCTGTGTTTTCTCCTAATGGACAGTAAGAGTCACGCAACTTATGTTAATCTCTTCATTTTGGTTGCCAACAACAGTATTTCTGAAAGCTCTTATGTTTTGCGTATCTTGCTTCTTTTTTCTTAGTTACGATTTCTCCGGTGCTAATTAAAAAATTTTCTTTCTATTTTATTATTATTATTTATGTTTTATTCTTTTACTGTTATATTTCTTTTGTAAGCCATGTTAAGTCCTTAATGGAAACAGTATAGTGTATAAATGCATATTCTTTACATTAAAAGACTTAGTAGATTTTTACATTATTGTGTTCTTTTTATGTATCTTATAATTATGCCTTTATATATGAAGTTATTGACCCTTTGTAATCTTTGTTGCAATATTTTATTCAATTCTACAATATTCCATTTTAATCTTAGTTCCATTGGTATTCATCCTATAAAAACATTTTATGTAATCATACCTCTTATTTCAATTTGATGATTCAGCTGTTAGAGAGTTATCAGATTAGAGTTTCTCCGGCAATTTATCAGGGCTTATGAGATGAAGCTGCACATCTGTAGGCTTCACAAATTCCAAATACCCTAAATTGAATGACTGACTTTCTTCCAGACTTGTTCCTCCTTTTGTTCTTTATTTTGGAGTGTCAGCACCAAATGACTTAAGCCCAAAACCTGCAAATTGTCCTATACTTTTCCTTTCTTCTTATTCCCTGTGTCAGATTGGTTACCCCGTGTTGCAGAATTTTCCACTTTAAAAATCTTGCAAATTTTTATCCTCTCTACCCCTTTCTTTCCATCCCCAACACACTGCCTTTTTCTAAACCCTCATCACCTCTTGCATTTATTTTACAGATTCATAACTCAGTGGTTTTCAAGTCTGTCTTGTGAGAGTTTTTGTAGGAAGTGCGAGATGGACCCCTGTTCCACTTCAAGGATGGTACCCCCATTGTAATTTTTAATATAATAGGCTTTTGTGTATGTCATTGATCTCCTTACCACCCTTCTCTCCCCCTGCTGCCTGGTTGACCTTTTGAAATGCAGACCTAATCGTATTGCTTTTTTCTGCCATAACCTTCATTGGTCCCCATCACGGAGGATAGAAGTCATAAAACTCAAATCCCTACAGGGACTAGAAAGTTAAGATAAATGGATAAAGTGAGGTGGATGTGAGAGGAATGGGGGAAGAGAGGAAGTGCTGTGGCAAACTGTCGCATCTAAAAGGGACAACTGCCTCTTGCTTCCACGTGGGAATGAGGGGCCCAATTTGACGTATCATCCAATTTGTCAAAAGCAGCCACAAATCCAGAAATTTTTATGAGAAATTTTCTGATTTTAAAATATTGACTTTTAATTGAGTTCTTAAAATGCAGACCAATATTGCGTGTATTGACCTACTTGCAGTTTTTGGAATGTGCCATTTTATCTTGTGACTCTCTATTTGTAAATGATGCTCCCTCTAAGTGCCGCTCCTTCCCTCCTCCTGCCTCAAAACCTGGCAAAATTAGATTATTTAAAATGTCAGGTTAGCCTTTCCTGACCCCAAGACAGGCAGCTCTCCTAGTGTTCTCAAAGCTCTAGCACTTAGTACATTACATTGCAATGCTTTTATTCCCCGGCTTTGAGCAAAAACGTTATTTATTCTTTTTGGTAATTATAACACTTGGTAGTTAAATATTTTTTGCCGTATAATGAATTAAACTCTGCATTTGAATCTGTTGAATCAGTATCATATTGCTCTTCATTGATTCTCTTTCTCCTTACATATTTTTAGTATTCAAAGAATCTTTTTTGCCCTAAGGAATGTGTTCTATAAGGTAAACATCCTTTTGATGCTTGGGTTTGAATTGTCTAGGTCTAAAATTAACTCTTTATGACTTTTGTTTATGATACTAATTCTTTCCCTCAAGGAATTAAGTCTTCATTATTGACGTATTTCTTGATTGCTTTCATTATAATTTGTTCATGTTTTTGTCTAGGTCATGAATATCCCTTATTGCATAAATTCTTTCTTGGCTAAATATATCTGTATTGCTACTAAGTATGGGAATCTCTATCTTCAGAATGCTATTGATTTTCAAAATATTTGTCTTTAGGTAAGTTGTCTTTGTTCTAACAGTATTAGATGGCTTGTTTGGTTTTATTTTTAAATATAAAATTGTAGCTGCAAAAATATTTATCTTTTCTTATGTATTTCTATTATATCTTTTTGTTACATAAAATTGTAATAAGATATTTTTGGATATTTCTTCATTTAATATGAAGTTAATTATTGGTTTTAAACAAATATTGTCTATTATAATAAGGGAAATAATATCCTTTATTCTTGTTTATTGGAAGCTTTTGGTAGGAATTGGCATCTTTTGATATAATCATATAATGTTAATCATTTAAATTACCTAATATGATTATATTTATGGTTTTCACGATATTAAAACATCCTTAAATTCTTGAGTAAGCTCCACTTGATAATGCCATATATTCTTTTAATGTATTTTTTATCCTATTTGGTAACTTTCAAGTGTATGCATCTAAACATTCATAAATAAATTTCATTTATATGTTATGTGTGTATGTAGTAATTTCCTCTTTATTGCTATATTCTCAAAATATAAATTTTATTCTAGGTACTGTTTTGAGTTTTTGTAAATTGATTTGTAATGTTATTATAATTTTTATTAAAATTTTTTTCCAGCTTTATTGAGATGTAACTGACATATAACATTGTGTGAGTTTAAGGTGTACGAGGTGATGATTTGATACATCTGTATACACATATATATTGCAAAGGGTTTACCACAGTAAGGTTAGTTAGCACATCCATCCCCTCACATTCATTATTAGTTTTAAAATAATGTATTATGTATCCTTGAATTACTCTTATTATTTAGGAATATTTTTCCAAAAGATTTTTTTTGGGGGGGGGGCGGAAATACAATAATATTGTAGAAATTTTGGAGAATACAGAAATTAAGTATTAAGAAGGAAGTCATATAATCACCCATAATATGACTGTGTAGAGACAATCACTGTTAATAATGTAGGATATTTCTTTCAGTCTTTTTCCATGCACATATTCTTAAATATTGAGAGTGTACTATAAATACACTTTCATATTATGCTCTTCTGGATTGATATTGTTTTGTAAGCATTTACCCACATAATTGAAAGCATTCACAATTATATTTGATAGCTGCATTATATTTTTTAATGTATCATTTATTAATCATAGTCCTATGGTTGGGCATTTATTATTTGCTACATTTTAGTACACTTGATTTTTTTTTTTTATTTGGTTGTGCTGGATCTTAATTTTGGCAGGCGGGCTGCTTAGTTGAGGCTCGCCAGCTCCTTAGTTGCGGCATGCGCCCTTCTTAGTTGTGGCATGTGAACTCTTAGTTGCAGCATACATGTGGGATCTAGTTCCCTGACCAGGGATTGAACCCGGGCCCCCTGCATTGGGAGTGTGGCGTCTTAACCACTGTGCCACCAGGGAAGTCCCACACTTGATTTTTTTAGAGTAGTTTTAGGTTTATAACAAAATTAAGAGGCAGGTGCAGAGGTTTCTCATATACCCTCTGCTCCCACACATGCATAGCCTCTCCCATTATCAAGATCACGCACCAGAATGGTGTATTTTTTAGCAAGGATGCACCTACTTTGTTTTTTTTTAGATGTTTATTTTTAAAAATTTAAAAATTTAATTTACTTATTATTTTTATTTATTTTATTTATTTATTTTTTAAGGCAAATCCATTTATTCATTATTTTTGGCTGCATTGGGTCTTCGTTGCTGCACTCAGGCTTTCTCTAGTTGTGGTGAGTGGGGGTTACTCTTCGTTGTGGCGCACAGGCTTCTAATTGTGGTGGCTTTTCTTGTTGTGGAGTACAGGCTCTAGGCACGCGGGCTTCAGTAGTTGCAGCACATGGGCTCAGTAGTTGCGGTGTGTGGGCTCTAGAGCGCAGGCTCCGTAGTTGTGGCACACGGGCTTAATTGCTCCACGGCATGTGGGATCTTCCTGGAGCAGGGCTCGAACCCGTGTCCCCTGCATTGGCAGGCAGATTCTTAACCACTGCGCCACCAGGGAAGTCCCAGGATGCACCTACTTTTACACATCATTATCACCCAAAGTCCATAGTTTACCTTAGGGTTCACTCTTAGTGTTGTATATACTATAGGTTTAGATAAAAATATAATGACATATATCCATTATTATAATATCATACAGAGTATTTTTACTACCTTAAAAATTCTCTGTGCTCTGCCTGTCATCTCCCCTCCCCCGCCCGGCAAACACTGATCTTTTTATTGTCTCCATAGTTTTGCCTTTTCCAGAATGTCATATAGTTGGAATTAAACAGTATGTAGTCTTTTTAGATTGGCTTCTTTCACTTAGTAATATGCATTTAGGTTCCTCCATGTCTTTGGGGGCTCATTTCTTTTTAGTGCTGAATGATATTCCATTGTCTGGATGTACCACAGTTTATCCATCCACCTACTGAAGGACATCTTGGTTGCTTCCAAGTTTTGGCGGTTATGAATGAAACTGCTATAAATATCCATGTGGAGGTTTTTGTGTGGACATAAGTTTTCAAGTTCTTTGGGTAAATACCAAGGAGTATGATTGCTAGATCATATGGTAAGAGAATGTTCAGTTTTATAAGAAACCACCAAACTGTCTTCCAAAGTGGCTGTACCACCCTTTTCTTGTCTTATTGCATTAGCAAGGACTTCAGTTCCACGTTGAAAAGAATGGCTGAGAGGGGACAACATCCTTGTCTTAAAGCTTTGAGTTTCTCACCATTAAGTATGATATTAGTTGTAGTTTTTTTGTAGATAGTCCTTATCAAGTTGAGAAAGTTCCCCTCTACTTCTAGTTTACTGAGAGTTTTTATCACTAATGAGTGTTGGATTTTGTCAAATGCTTCTTCTGTGTCTATTGGTATAATCATGTGATTTTTCTTTTTTCAGTTGGTCAATGTGATGGATTATGCTAATTGATTTTCAAATGTTGACCCAGCCTTGCATATCTGTGATAAATCCTACTTGGTCATGGTGTATAATTCTTTTCAGACTTTTTTGGATTCGATTTGTTAATATTTTGTCAAGGATTTTTGTACATATGTTCATGAGAGATATTGGTCTGTAGTTTTCTTTTCTTATTATGTCTTTACCTGGTTTTGGTATTAGGGTAATGTCAGCCTCATAGAATGAGTTAGGGATTATTCCCTCTGCTACTGTTCTCTGAAAGAGATTGTAGAGAATTGGTATAATTTCTTTCTTAAATGTTTTATAGAAATCACCCATGAACCCATCTCAGCCTGTTGCTTTCTGTTTTGGAAGGTTATTAATTATGGATTCAATTTCTTTATGATCTATACGATTTAAAAAATTAATTACAAGTATTACTTTGATAAACACAATAAAATTTTTTAATAATGTGAAATTGAAAAAAAAAACCCAACAAATTTCTAACAATGCTGGCAGTCACTGTCTACTGAGCATGATGAACTAGATATTCACAAATAGGACACGGAGATTTATCCCAGTGATTTCCCTTGCACAGTTCAATAAAGATCAATCTGATATTGACCAATTACTGGTAGAAGTTCTCAATAGGGAAAGAATCCTGAGTAAGTAGGTGGCACAAGGAGCCAGTTCTCATTTGCTACCTTATTGAGGAAACTAAGACTGTTCTCAAATGGAAAAGAGCTGAAAACATTTTCTGTAACATTTGCCTCATTAAAATGAGGCTAACTGCTAAACTTTGCTTCTTGGTTCATATTTCATTAATTAAAATATTTTATAGATAAAGATACTGATAGAATTATGTCATTAAGAAGAACAATACATTAATGATTCTATATTTGTTTTTTTAATATCAAAGGTTATTCATGTGAATTGAAGGTTTCTAACATGGTTGATGCCCTAAATGTAAATTCACATTTTTTAAGCTTGTTTCTAAGGTATAAAGGATGACCTATAAAGTGCAAACACACTTTTTTGTAGTATCTACTGGAACTGACAAAATCCTCTAAAATACAAATGAAAGCATCTGAAACAAAAGCTTCAACATCAAAAATCAGTAGAAAAACACTCAAAGAAAGAGGAAAGGGAGAAAATAGCCTGAGACCAATAAAAAAAAATGTAATAGTACAAAAAGAGAAAAACCAAAACCAACTGTAGAAACACAAATTTCAAGCAGAATGTTAGATCTGCTTGGCATCTCATGAAAATACTAGAGGAAAAACAGATTAGGATAAAACGAATGTATTTGTAAGTGCTATAAAAATTAAGATAATACTTAAATGTTTTATGCTTAGCAAAAGTATATAACTATATAATTAAATCTATACTATAGCCAATCAGCAATGCCAAAGATTAATTGAAAAATCAAATTCAAGACACGGAAGGACTGAGTAAGAGAGTTATAGTATTACCAGCACAATTATTGACCTAAGCATTAGGACACAGAAATACAATTGTAGATTTTTTTTTTAATGTTTTTATTGGAGTATAATTGCTTTACAATGGTGTGTTAGTTTCTGCTTTATAACGAAGTGAATCAGTTGTACATATACATATATCCCCATATCTCCTCCCTCTTGCATCTCCTTCCCACCCTCCCTATCCCACCCTTCTAGCTGGTCACAAAGCACCGAGCTGTTCTCCCTGTGCTATGTGACTGCTTCCCACTAGCTATCTGTTTTACATTTGGTAGTGTATATATGTCCATGCCACTCTCTCACTTCGTTCCAGCTTACCCTTCCCCCTCCCCGTGTCCTCAAGTCCATTTTCTAGTAGGTCTGTGTCTTTATTCCCATCTTGCCCCTAGGTTCTTCATGACCATTTTTTTTTTTTTTTTTAGATTCCATATATGTGTGTTAGCACACAGTATTTGTTTTTCTCTTTCTGACTTACTTCACTCTGTATGACAGACTCTAGGTCCATCCACCTCACTACAAATAACTCAATTTCGTTCCTTTTTATGGCTGAGTAATATTCCATTGTATGTATGTGCCAACAACTGTAGATTAAAAAGAATTTCTGAGGAAGTACTAGACTAGCAGCTTAATCAGGGTTGCAATGAGCATTTCCTAGAATTGGAAACAAAAAATAAGCCGAGCCTGAAGTTCAAAAGTGTTCCCAGTGTCCTGTCAAATATTATCGTTTAAAACAAGAAATCTGAATAAATATTTTAAATTGTTGAACTTTAATAATAAAGAATGTTTTTGGCAACCAAGAAGGGATAGATAACATTTAAAGAAATACCAAATAGAATTATTTTGGAACTTGGAATCTAAATAAAAGGCCATAGCGCTTCCCTGGTGGCACAGTGGTTAAGAATCCGCCTGCCAGTGCAGGGGACACGGGTTCGAGCCCTGGTCCAGGAAGATCCCACATGCTGCAGAGCAACTAAGCCCGTGTGCCACAACTACTGAGCCTGCACTCTAGAGCCCGCGAGCCACAACTACTGAGCCCGAGGGCCACAGAAACTGAAGCCCGCGCACCTAGAGCCCGTGCTCTGCAACAAGAGAAGCCACCCAATGAGAAGCCCGCACACCGCAACGAAGAGTAGCCCCCGCTTGCCACTAGAGGAAAGCCTGCGCGCAGCAACAAAGACCCAACGCAGCCAAAAATAAAAATAAATAAGTAAATTTTAAAAAATAAATAAATAAAAGGCCACAGGGACTTAAATCAGTATCCTTAAGATACATAAAGCTAATATGTCTCATCAATGTTGAGAAATAGTGATAATTATAACAGCTTCCATTCATTGTACCTTACCTGTGTGACAAGTACAGTTCTAAGTCCTTTTACTCATTTAATTATCAAAACATAGATGAGTTAGATCAATACTGCCCTTAGACCTGGGCAAGAGGGCTCTGCCTGGGCCTCTACTTTAGAAGCTTCTCTCTGCTCATGATTTACACCATTTAGGCGCCAGGGAAATGTTTCTCCACATCACTTATACTATGTCCTCAACACAAAACGTGATTGCTTCTGAAAGCTGTGCAGGTCTTTGGGTTGTACCCCTCCCAACATTGGAAACGTGGTTTTAGACTTTGCAGAGGATTTCACTGATGTAAACATGCAGGTAAACAAAAACAAATGAACTTATCAAGTCCTGCCCTTCAGATAGCGTGGATGCAATAGAATCTTACAAAACAAAATAGCTTTTCCCCAGTAGTTTCCAGTGTCCATTTTCCCTCCTCTTTGTGTTCTAATCAGTAGTTCTGGAGATACTCACAAATTATATAGTATTTGCTGCAAGTGCACATGGCAGCTGGGGAACACTTTTCGTTATTAAGCAATTCATACTCTTCAACATTTATATAAGCAGTTTTCCATTTAGCACGTGAGAAGCAGGATATTGATTCTTTCTATTAGCACATTGAATGTGGGTATTGGATAGTTTGATGTTTTGCTTTTATAAAAAGATCCTTAAGATTTCATTAAAGTTTCAAAAAATTAAATGGGGAGCTGTACTTCACCTCATGATGTAGGAAGTCCCAAGAAAAAGCTAGGTAACCTACAAAGTCATAACTTTTCTTGAGCCCAGGAGAACTGCGGTCACAAGTCAACCAACTTCACTGAAGTCCAAAGAGTGGCAAGATTCTGCAAAGAGAGATGTGACCCCAAAACGATTTCACCTTTGACAGAGCATAGGGGTAGAGGTGGCCCTTATGCAAATGGGTAAGATGAAATCAGGTACATTTTAATGAATTCTTAAAGACCAAGTGTGGGCTAGCATGTCAATTTATAATAGGTATAGCAGAGGAAAACACAGAAGTTATTCAAAAACAGACAAAATAAATGGACTAAAATGATTAATAGGTAATCTCCCCCAACACACACTTTTGAAGATATGACTCCATATTATAGCAGTGTTTACGAACACAACAAAAGACGAAAAGAAATGATAATACCCAGTTGGACAAGGGGTCTCAAGGCTGACATTCTCATGCACTGCTGGAGGAAGAGTCTATGGAAGACAAGTTGGCAAGATCGTAAAAGATCGTAAAAATATACATCTCTTTGATCAAATAATTCCAGTTTCAGAAATTTATCGTGATGATAATAAAAATATATAGAGAGATTTACTTACAAAATTGTTTATATTTGTTAGGGTCCTAGCATGAAACAGATGGCACACTTAAACTGGATAAGTGGGGAGAATGTAATGAAGGACTATTTACAAAGACATGAGTCAGATTTAGGGAAGCCTACAAGGGTCGGTGGAGTACTTGGGCTAGCAATGATGGGGACACTACCCTACGCATGAAGGTGCAAGGGGAGGGACTGTTCCAGGAGCCCAGGGAGAGTAGCCGTAGGACAGAACCTGCCACCAGATGAATTCAAGTTCTTATGTTCATGGACGCCACCAACTAGTAACCCTTCAGGGAGGACCTGGGGAAATAAATACCCTTGTGTCCCTCTTTTTCTGCTGTCTAATTTCTTGCTGGTGCCTCCCGTTGATCAAACCCACAGGAGAGGGAGGAAGGTCAACGATGCACTCTTGCAAAGGTCAGCTTCCTGAAGCAAATAGCATGGTGGAGACGGGTAGAGGATGAACATGGGCTGATATCTAGCACAATGTCTGATGCAGCACTACTTCTGGTGGTAAAATATTGGAAACCACCTATGTGTCCAGCATTAGGGAATTTGCTGAACAACTTAGGATAGGTTCAAATATGGGACTACAATGCCACCATTAAAAATGATGTCCTAGAAGTATTTCCTAAGGTGAAAAGATGCTCATAATATATTGTTGAATGAAACAAAATTTTATGTACAGTCTGATCCCAATTTTATATCAGTATTCTCTGTGTGTGTGTGCGCACGCATTTATGCATTTGAAGTGTCTGGAAGAGCGTATGGTCTAATGTTAACAGTGCTTCTTTTGGAGTGGTGAGATTACAGATAATTTTAATATTCATAACTTTGCTTCTTGGTATATTCTGCTTTTTCTACAATGTATAATAAAAAAAATTAAAGTTCCTTTTTAGAAAAATGAGAAATACGGCATAATCCCAAATTAATTCTGTGAGTTAAATAGGTGCTGTCCTTAACATTGACAAGGAAAAATCCTTAAAAATTCTATTAGAAGCCAATTTCATTTTTGAACATAGTTACAAAATTCTTAAATGAAATTCCAACAAAGAATTGAGCAATAATAATTATTGTATATAATTAGATGCCAATTATAATACTGAGTGACTTACCTGGTTATCTAACTTTTTCATACAACACTATGAAGTAGGTATTAACATTTCCATTTTTAGGCGGGAAAACCAAGGCTCAGAAAAGTCATGACCAAAGTTACATGGCTATTAAATGATAAAACAGTATTCAAAGTCATAAACCCTGTCTTTACCTAAACCCTGTGTTGTTAACCACGCTATGACTAAGCCGAACTTATCTCCAAGCTTACAAGACGAGCAGATCACAAAGAAAACTCTGAATATATTACTTCATGTCAACAACAACAGAATGAATAGTGAACATCAGAAGATTATAGACACGGCACAGGCACTGTATAATATTTAACAGACTCTCAGAAGCTAGAAGCAGGTAGATACTTCATTAACTTGGCATCTATATCTTTAAAAACAAGTTAACATGTGTACATCAACTATACTTCAATTTAAAAAGAGGTCAACATCACACTATAAATTAACTGGTCACTGTCATAATTATTTAGAATACTTTTAGGGATTACTGTCATTGCTTTAAGATGGCAAAAGTGGTTAGGAAAAAAAAAAGATCAGAACATTTGTCTAGTAGCTTGATGGAAATTCAGTCATTAATTCAGTAAATATTTACTGGGAACATACTATGTGTCAGGCACTGTACCAGGCATTGACCAATTAGTGGCAAAGGATAATAATAGCTAACATTAAAGTAGAGCTTGCTATATGCTACCTTTTTTTCTAAGCACTTTAGATATACCAACTTGTTTAATCCTTATACAACCCCATGAGGCAGTTACTATTACAATTGTTCCATTTCACAGATGAGAACACTAAGGCACAGAGGGGCTAATGCATCATAGCTAATAAGTGATGGGGCTGCGACACAAAATACAGATAGTCCTAGCCTAAGAGTCTAAGCAATTAACCATTGTGTAAATACCCCTCTCTAAACAAGAAGTAATGGTCTCTGTCCTCATGGAGATTTATGATTTAATGGCAAACAAAGACATGAAACCAAACACAAAATTAAATACACAGTTTCAAATAGTAAATGCTAAGGAAGAAGAGACTAACAGGAATCGCTTACTTAGATGGGGGCAGGGCAGTCAGGGAAGGCTGGGCTGAGGAGGAGCCCATCAGATGAAGGGTGGGTGAAGGGCCAGGGCCAGTGGGAGAGCCCGTTAAGAGGCCCTGGGATGGTGCCTGGAAGGATGGTCCCAGCGGCTGGATGTCCCTGCAGGAGTCTGAACATTTGCAGGTCATGCTGAGCAACTGGTTTTATTTGAAGAGTGATGGGGAGCTTTTGAAGTTTTGTTTTTATGTTAATGAAGTGTTTGTTTTCACTACAGATGTTTCATCTGCAGATGTCTTTTATTTTTTATTCACCTAATGGCTAATCCGTCCTGCACATGGGGCTCACTCCAACATCTTCTGTGGTCACGGGTGATGGTGCCTGAGTTCCGCTCTGGCCTGAGTCTCAGGCAGACAGCCCCTCACACCCAAACCTGGATTTCAAGTTGATTCTCAGAAGGTTAGAGGGACACAGTACTGAGGGTGGTATGACGTACTTACTATTATAATTATTCCCATTTTGCAGATGAGGAAACTCAGGTGCAGAAAGTGGTGTTTGCCATAGATTTCAAACGGCCATCATGGACCAAGTCCAGGATTTCTTATTGAATCTGAATAGCGAGTTCTACGTTGGCAGTTTCTGTATACTTAGTTTACCACACGGCAGTCATTGTACTTCTTTTTCATGGTCAAGCTGTGCGGTCCAATATGGTGGCCACTAGCCACATGTGGATATTCAACCTTAAATTCATTAAACTTAAACAACAGTAAAAATTCAGCTCCTCAGTCACACTGGCCACACGTCGAGCGCTCATAGCCATTTGTGTCTAGCAGCTACTTCACTGGACGGCACAGATTTACAGAACAGTTCCATCATTGCATAAAGTTCTTCTGGACAGTGCTGATCTAGAAATTTCTTAATTTGCTCTTTTAAATGGTGAATGAGCTCCACACAGAGCTGTTTGTGGGCAGGTAATTTTATCATCCAGCTTCTCACAATTTTCATCCAGAGCCTATAAAATTCAAATTTTGTAAGCATATTTTATTCTTTGGAGATTGTCATTCCCTAAAGGGCAGAGATTGTGTTCTTTCTCTTTTTCCGTGAAGAGACTTTAAGTTTATTCACTAAATTTAATAAACTTTTGCTGATGCCAATTACTATAGCTTAACAAACTCTGCACGAGGCTGAGCTAATGTCATGTCTGAAGTGACCTTTTATGTTTTTTTAAAAATAAATTTATTTATTTTATTTTTGGCTGCATTGGGTCTTCGTTGCAGTGCGCGGGCTTCTCATTGCGGTGGCTTCTCTTGTTGCGGAGCACGGGCTCTAGGTGCACAGCCTTCAGTAGTTGTGGCTCACGGGGCTCAGTAGTTGTGGTGCGCGTGCTTAGTTGCTCCACGGCATGTGGGATCTTCCCAGACCGGGGCTCAAACCCATGTCCCCTGCATTGGCAGGCGGATTCTTAACCACTGCGCCACCAGGGGAGCCCCCTTTTATGTTTTTTAAGCAATCTCTTTTATTTATTTATTTTTGGCTGTGTCAGGTTTTAGTTGCAGCACGCGGGATCTTTCGCTGTGGTTCTCGGGCCCTTCGTTGCAGCACGCAGGCTTCTCTCTAGTGTGGCGTGCGGTCTCCAGAGTGCGCGGGCTCAGTAGTTGCGTTGCAGGCTTAGTTGCCCCACGGCATGTGGGATCCTAGTTCCCTGACCAGCATTGGAAGGTGGATTCTTAACCACTGGACCACAAGGGAAGTCCCTTTAAGCAATCTCTTGTTGCTAGTTCATACTGTATAGCACAGGAATCAGCATTTCTTGACATACTTTGAAGTCTGAGAAGTTACTCTGTCAGTGTAAGGATGGATAAGTAGATGCCATGGTACATTCTTCTGGCTCTGGTACCAAAGGACTATGGACAAACTCATGCTCCCCTAATTAATTAATTAGCTTAATTGTTAATGGGGGCAGGGAGGGGTGAGGTGAGGAAAGAGACTGGCTTTGAACTTGGTTCTTGTACCTCCAAGTATTAATTGAGGCCTACAACCTGCCAAGCATTGCACTAGACACCCAGGAATAAAGAGGTGAAAACAAGAAGGTCTCTGCCCTTGAAGAACTTAAAAACACGTGAAGATTTATTCCACATGGTCAGTGCCGTGACCGAGGTATCCCAGGGGCTGTGCACAGAGGAAGGGCGACACACCCAGGTTGGGGAGATCAGGGACGGATGAGTGGAGAAGTGATGGACACAACTACAGGAGGCTCAGGAGCAGAGATTTCTCCTAGGAAGGGTGTCCCTCTAGGGATTTGAGTGAGGAAAGAGTTTTCCAGAAAAGCAGGGTGATTAAGACAGATCCATAGAGTGGGTTTGGCTTTCCTTATGCATGTTATTGATCTGCACTCATGACCAGAGGGAAGAACAAGGAACTGAGCTAGGGTATCATCATTATTCTCCTTCTGAACTTGAGCCAGAGTCGATGAGTTTTAGAACCCAGTCAGATGTGAGTTGCAGTTAGTAAAATGCCAGAGAAGGAGGGTGCTTCTTTCACCAACTGCTGCCACGATTCTCCTATGGATTTTTGGCACGTCTTAGGAGAGCTGCCCATGGGTTTGGGGCTATATTAGGAAACGGCCATGGAGGGTGTGGGCAGAGGACTGAGCCAGTTGATCTGTGACAGTTTGTGTGTGTGGCGGGGAGGGGATTGAGGGAAGGAGGTAAGGGAAAATGCAACAAAGAGGTGAGGCCTGGAAACCTGCTTCAGGAACATTCTTACTTGCCATTATGGCCACCAGACTGTGCAAGAGGGACAGACGTCTCTAGTCCAGTCCATCCAAGACAAGGATCTTGGTTTTAAACCTTGTATCTTCGGTCATGGGCACTTCGTGGATCTCTCTTTTTTTCCACTGGCTTCCCTTTTGATAGGCAGGAGGTCTTTCCTAGGGATTGAGGTAAATCGAGGTAGTTATTTGGTTTGGATCATGGCAGGTCTAAACTCTTTGCTTGCTACAATCTGACCATTCTTGCTCTTTTCCCAAATTTCTCTAAATAGCTCTTTCTCCAGTCAGGCAAGTGGCCTGATCCTGTGCCCACATTCTGTTCATTTCTACCTTCTTGCCTTCGCAATGTCTACCTTGCCTTTCTTTGCCTTGTCTCCCTACCTTTCTTTTCTCTGCAATACCCTCTCTCCTTTTCTTCCTCTGTCCTTTCACAAACTTTACCATTGTTCTCATTGTTCAAGACCCAGCTTAAGCCCCATGTAGTCCATGAAAACTTCCCTACCTACTGTAGGCCACGCTGATCTTTTCCTTTTTTTTTCAATTTTCCAAAAAAAAAATCCTAAATTTATAGCCCAAATCCTGCCAGGTAACACTGAGACTTAGGGTGTTGAAGAGGGAGAAAGCACTTTAAAGACCACCTAAGCCCTTCATCTTGCCCCATCATCATCTGTCCTTTCCTCTCTTCTTTTAGAGGAAGACTTTTTTATTGAAAGCACAAATATAACAACATCAAAGGACAGAACGCTCATAATCTCATCATCTTAATACAGCAATTTTAAGTATTATACAATTCCTTTCCAGTCATACACATCGCTTTATGTCAATTCATAAACCATTTTATATTTAGTTTTTCTCCATTTAACATTATAACCCAGACACATCTTATGTTTCCTCACAGTTATTGTAACAGAAGCATAACATTGCCTCTTGTTACTGTAATGTAATTAATTGCATCAAGCCACTCTCCTGATACTGGACCCCGGGTTGCTGGCTCTGCCTTTTCAAAAGAATTACATGTTTCTCTTAATTCCATCTCCTCTGAGCTCTGAGAATTTACTCTGGCAATTATCTTTCCCTTGAATTTTTTTTTCATAGATTTTATTTATTTATTTATTTATTTATTTATTTATTTATTTATTTTTGGCTGCGTTGGGTCTTCATTGCTGCGCGCGGGCTTTCTCTAGTTGCGGCGAGCGGGGGCTACTCTTAGTTGCAGTGCGTGGGCTTCTCATTGCGGTGGCTTCTCTTGTTGCGGAGCACGGGCTCTAGGCACATGGGCTTCAGTAGTTGTGGCTCGCGGGCTCTAGAGCACAGGCTCAGTAGTTGTGGCGCACGGGCTTAGTTGCTCCGCGGCATGTGGGATCTTCCCGGACCAGGGCTCGAACCCGTGTGCCCTGTATTGGCAGGCGGATTCTTAACCACCGCGCCACCAGGGAAGCCCCTCCCTTGCATTTTATTCTCTCGCTGTCTTCAGACACCTTCTCTTCTATCTACAGGGATGTTCAGGCTTATCTATCCTAAAACATACATATCTCAACCCTGCCAGATACCTTTCTCTGTAGCCTCCATTATTTCCCAACCAGCTCATTCTTTTACCCTTGTTATTACCCTTCTCCATCCCCATTTCAACATAAGATTTCCTTTTAATGACCATGTCATCGAGTCCAAAGAGATCTTCTCAGTCCTGTTGTCCCTGACATTGACCATGGCCTTCTGAAACGACCCTCTAGGCCCTTGGTGACATCACATTTCAGTCGTTCTCCTCAGCTTTCTCTCAGAGTCTTTCCCTGCCTTTTTCATTGCCTCCTCTTCAGTTTTTCCAACATGAAGGTCTTTCTCAAGGGCCTGTCTTCAGCCCTCTTCTCCGCTTTCCTCTCTTCCCAGGCACAGTCATTTACTCTCACATCTTTAGCTAATAATTCTGTGCAACTGATTTCCATATCTGTACTTTTAGCCCTACCTGCCTTATCTCCCAAGCCTGAGGCTCACCTCCACCACCCACCACTCGTGCTAACATCACTCCCTGGGTGCTGGCCCAGCTCCTCACCGTCAGCGCATTCAACACCCAACCTTTTTCATCCTCCACCCCAGCCTCTCCACTGGCTTCCTTTGATCTACCCTTGCACATATGGCCTCAAAACCTCTGAATCACCTTTTATTCTTTCCTCTCCTCATATTTCATCAGCTGATTTAACATCCAGAATGTGTCTCATCCATTTTCTAATTTCCCCTCAAACTCACAAAGTTTTTAGTTAAAAAAAGTTTAAATACAAAAGCAGTATGCTTGTGTTAAAAATGCAAATAATGTAATATTATTATAGTCCGATGTATTCAGATATAGAGTAACAAATGAATGTTCCTCTCCATGAAAGTGAACATTTCTCTTTAAATATTTACTCCTCAACCCCTCTCCGAATTCTATTTCTTTTCCCAGTGGGAAAGTGGATTTCCAATCCATACTTTTTTTTTCATTAATGGAATTACACTGTACTCTAATCTTGCTTTCTCCCCTCCCTCATGTGATAGATAGATCTTACAGGGAACAGAATAGAAAGTCCAAAAATAGACCCACATGTACGTTGTAATAAATTTTGAAAAAGTATAAAATTGATTCAATGGAGAAATGGTAGTCTTTTCAACAAATAGTGCTATAATAACTGGACACCTTATGCAAAAAGTTAACTGCAAACTTCATCTAGCAAAATATATAAAAGTTGACTCAGATGACTTGTAGAGCTAAAACATTACATTTCTAGAAGGAAACATAGGAGAAAATATTTGTGACCTTGGGTTAGATAAAAATTTTCTTAGACAGGACATAAAAAGCATAAGCCAAAAAAAAAAAAAATTACAAATTGGACTCCATCAAAGTTAAAAACTTCTGCTTTTCAAAAGGTACTGTTAAGGAATAAAAGACGGCTTCCCTGGTGGCGCAGTCGTTGAGAATCCGCCTGCCAATGCAGGGGACACGGGTTGGAGCCATGGTCCGGGAAGATTCCACATGCCGCGAAGCAAGTAAGCCCATGCACCACAACTACTGAGCCTGTGAGAGCCCGTGAGCCACAACTACTGAGCCCGCATGCTGCAACTGCTGAAGCCCACACGCCTAGAACCCGTGCTCTGCAACAAGAGAAGCCATCGCAGTGAGAAGCCCGCGCTTCGCAACGAAATGTAGCCCCCGCTCGCTGCAACTAGAGAAAGCCCACACGCAGCAGCGAAGACCCAACACAGCCAAAAATAAATAAAATAATAATAAAAAAAAATCTTAAAAAAAAAAGAGAATAAGAAGACAAGCTATGGGGACTTCCCTGGCAGTCCAGTGGTTAAGACTGTGCACTTCCACTGCAGGGGACACAGGTTCTGCACGGTGCGGCTAAAAAAAAAAAAAAAAAAAAAAGGACAAGCTATGGACTAGGAGAAAATATTTGCAAAAATACTTATCTGAAAAAGAGTTTATATCCAGGATATGTAAAGATACCTACAACTTGATAATAAGAAAACAATGCAATTATAAAATTAGTAAAAGATTCAAACAGGCACTTCAAAAAAGAAATATTAATGGAAAATAAGCACATAAAATGTTGCTCAACATCATTAGTCATCAGGAAAATGCAAATTAAAGACCACAACAAGATATCACTACATGGCTACTAGAATGATTCAAATTAAAATGACTGATAAAACCAAGAGCTAACAAAGACGTGGAACAACCATAACTCTCATACGTTGCTGGTGAGAATGTAAAATATTATATCCACTTCGGAAGACAGTTTGGCAGTTTCACGTAAAGTTAAATATACATTTGCCACATGACGTAGCAATTCGAATCCTAGGTTTTTACTTAAGAGAAATGAAAATGTGCTCACACAAAGACCTGGAAGCAAATGTTTATAGCAGCTGTATTCATAACAGCCAAGACAAAACAGAATTGAAGACAACCCAAATGTCCATCAGTTGGTGAGTGGATAAACAAATGGTGGTATAGCCATTCAATGGGATACTAGTTAGCAATAGAAAGGAACAAATTACTGATGTACGCAACAACTCGGATGAATCACAAGACATTATGCTAAGTAAAGGAAACTAGACACAAAAGGCTACATACTGTGTTATCCCATTTATATGAAATTCTGGGAAAGGCAAAGCTATAGAAACAGAAATCAGATTGGTGGTTGCCAGGGATTGGGGTAGGGGCAGGGGCTAGACTGTAGGCTGGCACAAGGGAACTTTTCTTTTTTTTTCTTTTTAAAGGGTTATTTATTTATTTATTTATTTATGGCTGTGTTGGGTCTTCGTTTCTGTGCGAGGGCTTTCTCTAGTTGTGGCAAGCGGGGGCCACTCTTCATCGCGGTGCGCGGGCCTCTCACTATCGCAGCCTCTCTTGTTGCGGAGCACAGGCTCCAGACGCGCAGGCTCAGTAGTTGTGGCTCACGGGCCCAGTTGCTCCGCGGCATGTGGGATCTTCCCAGACCAGGGCTCGAACCCGTGTCCCCTGCATTGGCAGGCAGACTCTCAACCACTGCGCCCTCAGGGAAGCCCCAAGGGAACTTTTTAGGGCAATAGAAATGTTCCATAACTTGAATGTGGTGGCAGTTACTCATGTCAAAACTCATTGAGGGGCTTCCCTGGTGGCGCAGTGGTTGAGAATCTGCCTGCCAATGCAGGGTACACGGGTTCGAGCCCTGGTCTGGGAAGATCCCACATGCCGCGGAGCAGCTAGGCCCGTGAGCCACAATTACTGAGCCTGCGCGTCTGGAGCCTGTGTTCCGCAACAAGAGAGGCCGCGATAATGAGAGGCCCGCGCACCGCGATGAAGAGCGGCCCCCACTTGCCGCAACTGGAAAGAACCCTCGCACAGAAACGAAGACCCAACACAGCCATAAATAAATAAATAAATAAATAAAATAAAATTAAATTTAAAAAAAAAAAAAAGAATTTACCAAGTTTAAAAAAAAAAAAAAAACTCATTGAGCTGTATGTACACTTTAAAAACAGGTGAATTTTATCTGATTGAATTATTTGGCTGAATTTACCTGTCTGAATTAAGCCTGGCTGAAAAAAAAGAAAAGAAAGAAGAAAGGAAGGGAAAGAAAAGCAAAAGCAAAAACAAAACAAAGCAAAACAAACATATATATATTTTGAAGTGGAATTTTCCGCACCAGATGGTGAGCTGATTTTAAATTCTAATAGATAAGGCTAAATCATCCACCCAAATGGCTATACTAATTTACACCTCCACCACTAGAATCTGAGAGTGCCTATTTTCCCATACTCTGGCACAAATGGATATAATCAATTTTTTAAAATGTCTGTCTATTTGATCGTGAAAAACCTTATGATTCTTGATACTTGAGTCATGCACTGCTAAGATCTTATCCTAATTGGTCTCTCCACTTGCAGTCTTTTCTCTCGCCAAATCATCTAATATATTGTTAATATAGGCCTTTCCCTAAAAGGGCCTAAACGTGTGTGGTTCTCTCCAGCTCTGCTTCAATTCGATTCTGCAGGCGCCTTCTGCAGGCCTACTACGTGCGTGGTTTGCGGGTTTCCCAAACTCAGAGCATCCTGTATGTTCGTTTCCCAATGACCTAGACAGGAGGCAAGACCTCTAGACGGGAGACAGGATGGGTAAAGCTGTGTGCGCCTTTTCTCGCCTCCTCTACTGCACGTCGAGCTCCTGGGAAGGGAGCCCTACCTTTCCCTCGCTTTGTCCCCGAAGGCTGTCCTACCAACGCAGGCGCCCCACTCACACCTGCTGCCCCGCACAGGCTCGAGCCAGAGGAGGAGCGAGAAGCCCGTCACGTTCGCGCCGGCCAGGTTTTCCGGCTCTGACCCCTCCTCGTGGGCCTCCCTCCCTGCGGGCGTCCCCGGGGGCGGGACGCGCCGGGCCATCAGGGCGGCGGACCCGGTGTTCCGTGCGGGTCGCGGCAGCGCCGGCAGCCGGCCGGGCCCAGGCCTCCAGCGTCCCGCGCGTCCCCTCCCAGGAGGCGGATCCCGGGGGCGGGCCGGGCTCTGACCCCGCGCCGCGCAGCCCCCGTGCGCCCGCGCCCCGCGCCTGCAGCCGGCAGCCCCGCAGGCAGGAGCCCGGCCGGCCGGGAGGTGGTGCTCGCCTGCCCGCGCCCGGGCCCGCGCGTTGCCGGGCAGCGGCTTGGAGGCTCCGAAGGGGGCGGAGCGGCGAGGCCGGCGTGCGGCTGGCGGCCCCCGTCCGTCCGCGGTTCCGGCCCCCGGCCAGCCCCCGCCTCGCCGGCCTCCCTCCGCGCCGGTGCGCGGCGCCCCGTCCCAGCAGCCGCCGCCGCAGCGGCCGCCCCTCCCGGGCCTGAGAGCGCTGAACCGTGAGGCCGGGCCGGGGCGCCGACCGGGACAGCCGGAGGCGCGGCGCCGACGCCGAGGCGCGGCCATGGAGGGGAAGACCCGCGCCGGGGTCGCGCTGGTCCCGGGGCCGAGCGGCCGCGGGCCTTCCGCCCGCCGCGCCCGCCGCGCCCGCCGCCGCCGCCGCTCGGGGCTGCTCCTCCCCGGCCTCTGGCTGCTGCTGCTGGCCCGGCCGGCCTCGTGCGCCCCAGGTAAGCACCGCGGAGACCCTCCGGCGCGACCCTGCCTTCCTTCATTGCTGCTATTTTCAAAATCCGGCTTTCCCCGCCCATCCTCTTTTATTCTCCAGCGCTCCCTCGCTCTCCTTTCTTGAGATGCTTTTCCATTCTTGTTGGGCCCAGCAAATAAAGACACGCAGAAAATAATACGAAAAAGCAAGCGGGTTCTGGCCAGTCTTGCTGAAGGTCTGCAAAGCTATTCTGTTATCCAGGGAGCCTGTGGCGGGTCTGGTGGCTTCATCTCAGAATGTGCCTTTATTTTCCCTGCAAAACGCAGGCACTGGAATTGTATTTGTGCGTGGACATATGAATGTGGTTACATCAAATTTTTGGAAATACTTTATTGTCGGGGCGAAGGGGTACATTCGGTGTGTTTGCTTGAAAACAGTATTGCATTACTCTGGGTGGCCCTGCGTCCCCCCACATGCAGGCAGCTGGCGGTGTCCCCCAGTGCACCAGGACACAAAGAACATTCAAAGAGTATCTCTTGGAAAGCGCCCTGGCCATGGATCTTTCCAGGGAAATAGCTATTGCTGTTACTTCTGCAAAGGCATTAATACAACAGAGTGTGAAAATACTGTGATTCTTAAGTGTCAGGGCATGAAAGGAGTAAGGGCTGTTTTTATAATAGATGCAGTTTACTGACTGTTAGCGTGGAATTAGGAGGCATGATTTATGAAGAAGCATGTGGGCGGGTTTTGTTGTTGAGGAAATGATTTAATTCATATTGCTTCTCTGAAATGTTTATTTGTCCACCCCGAGCCTACACACAGGATGGTCTGGAAACCATCTCTGAGATGACATGCTGCAAGCCAGTGATTGCCCTAGCACGCACACACACTTGACCACTTTGGGGGCAGGAAAGGTGGAGTGAGCAGTGCGCAGAGCTGGTGCACACTGAACAAAACCAGAAAACTGTGGAAGCAACTCCAAATCCTCCCTTCTCATGGGAGCAGTGCCAGAGGACTGGCAAGTGGCTTTGGAAGGAAATGGAACACATTTGAAGGTGTCCCTGGGCCTCACTGTCGGAATTATAACCAGTGCCACATAGAGGATGGGACAAAAAAGCATAGGAAGGGACTTAAGGGATCATAGAATGGAACTGCTCCTCTGACTGAAGAGGAAACTGACAGAGAAGTGACTTGCTCAAGGTCACAGGCTAGTTGGTGAAGACTCATCTCTTTTCCATTCTCCTTACGGCTCTTAACCCGTGGACTTATGCACACCTGAGACCTCCTCAGAGATTTCCCATAGCTGGGTAGAGCCCTGCTCAGGGAGTCACACCAGAGCTGGGGGGACAAAATGGGTCTCTTTCAGGCAGTACACAGAGAGTGCAAACAGCTTTGTCTGACCTAGCCCCTCAGCTCTCAGTCCTGCCTCTGAGTGTTCTAGCCTGTGTGTCCAGAGGAGCAGAGACCCAGGGCTTTCCATGAGAAGAGGTAATCATGAAGAGGGCTCTTGGCGTTAGTCAACAAAGCAAGCCCATCTGATACTCATGGATTCATCTGCTGGGGGACATGGCAAGCTAATTGTTCCCATTTACTGAGTGCTTGCTGTGTGCCAGGTGCTGCATTTTAGTTACATGATCCAATCACACTCATTTTACAGGTGAGAAAACTAAGGCTTCAGGAGTTTAGGTTAGTTTGACTCCAGACTCTACGCATGTAACCTCTCTTCAGCTTCCCCATGTGAACATGGCCATCTGGATGTGCTGCAGATGTTGTGGATAATATAAGTAATTCTCTTGATAAATTTAGAATAAATGGAGCTGTTTGTACTGTCCCTCCATAACTTTCTCGTCGGGACAAGTCTGTTCCTGTTCCCCCTTAACCCCCAGTACAAATATTCAACTTGGTGACTTGAAATTATATTTCCGCTCTAGAGCTGACAGCACGGAAGCAGAGACTTACTTCATCATTTCACGGGTTGGTGTATTGGGCTCCCCTGGTTGAGGCATGCAGAAAATAATAATAATAAAGCTGCTTCTAGGGTGGGTCATAGGATAGGAACTGAGAAGGGGAGGGACACAGCGCCTGTCCTCAAGGGTCCAGGTGGAGACCCAGAGCAGCGCATAAGCAGGTGCAGACCCCTGCACGGACTGTCCCCGGGCAGGAAAGGCAGTGAGTGAAAGGGTTCCTTAAGGAAGACCTCTTAAAGGTGGCCCCGATCCACTTGAAGGCTGAGAGGAGTGATATTGGTGGAGGGTGGCTTCCTGATGTAGGATAGCTGGGCATGGTGAGTGGCAGGTGATCCTGAAGAGATGCTGCATTTCAGTCCACGTCTTGTCTCTGTGCCACCAGGACCCTCTGGCTCCTCTTCCTGAGTGTTGTATTTTCACCATTCGAGTGGGGCTGGGGGAGGCTTTGCCGAACCTGCCGTGGTGGTTCTGTTTCTGAAGAGTAAGTGGTATTAGTCAAAAAGTGGCATGTCTTACTCCTGCCTTGGGTCTCCTAGGTGAGGCTGTAGTCCGTTCTGTGGCTGCCTGCAAACTCTCGCCTCCTTCCGCAGGTTTGTCTTTCCTTGTTAACTTTTGTTAAATGGAGCCCACCCTCCAGTTGGTCCCCTTATTTCAGTCTTTATTTAAATTTCTATGTTTTATTGATTTCTTGTCTATTTCTATTTCATTCAGCATTTTGATTGTGCCCTTTTTTGTTTGCTTGTTTAAACATTTATAAGTTTGGTCTTGTGGAAACAAATTGTAGTATTTTGGACTTGTTTTTGAATGGAGTCCTTTTAGGAGATCCTACATCCACAATATTAAAAGAAAGGATTGTGCCCATTTCTTCATCTTGTTCAGGGATAAGTCTTTCTTAAAATAAGAGTTATGAAATTGATAACTTAGGAAATTATTGGAAGGTACAGAAAACAGGTGTCCATAATCCCATAACCTATAGCTAACACTGTAAATAATTTTGTCTTTCCTTTATTAACATTAAAAAAAAGAAAACTGAATTATATGTATTTACTTTTTTCACTCAATATTTAACTTAAGCATTTCCCTATTCATTAAATATTGTTCAAAAACAGTTTCCATCCTAATAATTTACTTAATTATTATCTTATTATTTTCTGCTTTTATAAATAATGCTATGATGAATAGCTATGTAGGTAAGGCTTTGTCTATATTTCTTTGTGTGTGGGCTCTGCTGGGTGCCTAATACGTGTCTCAGTAGGTGGTTGTTGAATGAATCAACTTTTTATGTAAGGCTGTAATGCTGAAATGAACCCAAGCAGTTTATGCAGTTCACTGTTTCACTTCATCATAACCAGCATTGAATATTATTTTTAAAACTCTTGTTGCTTTAATTTTTTATTACTTTTGAGTTGAAATTTTTAATATAAATTTATTTATTTATTTATTTATTTATTATTTTTGGCTGTGTTGGGTCTTTGTTGCTGCACGCGGGCTTTCTCTAGTTGTGGCGAGCAGGGGCTTCCCTTTGTTGCTGTGTGCGGGCTTTTCATTGTGGTGGCTTCTCTTGTTGTGGAGCACGGGCTTTCTGGGCTTTCGGTGCACGGGCTTCAGTAGCTGTGGCAGGTGGGCTCACTAGTTGTGGCTCACGGGCTCTAGAGCGCAGGCTCAGTAGTTGTGGTGCACGGGCTTAGCTGCTCCGCGGCATGTGGGATATTCCTGGATCAGGGCTCGAACCCATGTCCCCTGCATTGCCAGGCAGATTTTTAACCACTGCGCCACAAAGGAAGCCCTTTGAGTTGAATATTTTTTGTGTATTTTGTATTTGTATTCTGCGAATTTTCTGTTTTTGCTTATTTACCTGTGGTATATATATATATATATATATATATATATATATATATATATATATATATATATATACACACACACACATATATATTTAAAATTTTTCTTTATATATTAAAGATAGCAACCTTTTTTTCTCCTTTTTGTTGTGTTCTCCCCCTCCAAATGGATTTTCTTTTAAATTTTATATAATCTTGAAATTTGATTATTTTGATTAGCAAAATCTGCCATTTTGTTTTTCTTTTTATTCATTGCATTTATGCTTCATGGCATGTTAAATTTTTATCTTACTTAATGCACTATTTTATTATTAGCTTTTCGAGGTGAATATTGTTATACTTTTTCAGTGGTTTAGTATCCTATAAACAAAGACTTAGATAACTGTTTCGAAGGTGTGATCCCTCGAGCCTCTTGGGGACGTGTGGGTGCTTGTTAAGAATTTAGATTTCTGCGGCTCACCCTTGACCTACATTAGAATCTTCCTTTTTAACAAGTTCACAGCTGATTTTTAGGCACTTTCACCTTGGAACTAATGATCCAGATACCATAAACCCCTAATTGAAAGTTAATGGCATTTTGAGGATATACCACTTAATATCTTGCAATTGTCTTTTAACTGTTAGAACAATTGATTTAAAATCGTGACATTGAAACTGTTTTTGGTTATAACTTGTTTGCTTGGTTGTCTTTGGGTTGAGAATCAAAGGGCATAGAGGACGTCATTTTAAATCCTCACCTCCTGGCCCCTTGGGAACAGCTGCTGCAGTCTTTGTCAGGAAATGCCTCATTTAATCCTGAAAACAGAACCCAGCCAGGGGTTGTGAAAAGTCACCGGGGACCTGGGAGCCACAGGTTTTCTCTCAGTGCCTTGGGTGCTAGAGGCAGCTAATTACTGTAATTATAATTACACTAGGTTGATTTTCCCAGATAGGAAGATGCTGTTCTTACTGATCTAATTTGTTTCCAAGTTGTGACCACCCACCTTTCATCTGCAGCTCACTGTGACATGATTTCTCTCTCATGTGCTTAGGCAGCATGATTTGTTGGAAAGCACATTGAACTGTGAGTTAACAAACCTGAACGTGCGCTTCTCAGCCAATGACTTGCTGTGTGACTGTGGATAGGTTACCGTGTCCTGGGTTATTTCATCAGTGTAATAAGGGGTCGCTGAGATGATCTCCAAGTTCCCTTTAGCTCTTATATTTCAGGTCCACAGGTTGGATACCTTGGAATGCACTTGTTATAGCAACTGTCCTGCTTCTACTGAATGTTTGTGAGTGTCACTGTCTCACTGTCCTGTAGATGTTCTAGCCCAGTGACCTACTGAAGGCCATTGTATTCAATCCTTTTTTTAAAACAATCCTCCTCCACTCTTCCCTCCTGCATCCCCACCCCCAGGACACCCACCGTGTCCATTTTCTCCTGATCCCTTGCATCCTAGATCCCCACTCCCGCCCCACCTCACAAACCTAGTACCGAGAGCACAGGCTGTGGAGTCAGACTCGGAGGCTCATGAGAACCACAGGAGCCCCTACAGGTGATTAAGCAAGAAGGAAGTGACGTGACCAGATTTGCCAACTGTAACTTCATAGTGGCGTGGGCTTGATGGAAATTTTGAAAACACGTATAGACTTGGTCATGTTTATAGGCTTCAAGGAAGAATCAGTAAAGATACAGTGGTTGAAAATTTGAGAAAGAGTAGAAGTGACTGAAGGATAATTCCCTCAAAGTGAAGAAGTTGCTGTGGGCAGACTGGCTCACCATAGGGAGCGGGGGAGAAATAATAATGGGGGAAGGAATCGGAGGGGACCGGGGGAAGATTGGGAGTGAAGCCTAAGGTGATGGGAGAAATCTGTAGTGTTGCCAGCGCACCTGTGATGCCGTTTGTCCTGTAGCATCTGACTGGCTGTGTGTGGCCAGGGAAGGTGGGCGGTTGGCTTGAGTCAGGGTTGGGAATCTTGGGTAGGCGCGATGAAGGGCCAAGGGGAGTGGAGGGATCTGTGGTGGGGCTGCTGCGGGGTGGGGTCTGGGCTGGATGGGGAAGGAGAGGAAGCAGTGGATAGAGCAGTGGGAGAAGGGCTGAGAAAGGGGGTCCAGGTGAGATCGCAGAGCCAGGGGTGGTAGCAGTGGGCTGCAGTGGGTAGAGGTGGCGGAGGGCTGGAAACTGGAGACCAGTTTCAGCCAGGGCTGGGATTGAGGTTTTGGAAGTGGATCGACTCTGGTGTTGGTCTTGGTTAAAGATTTCGGGTCGAGGTGGCTGCGGGAGGCCGTTGTTGGAGTGGACCGTGAATGCAGGCTTCGGGGGAATAACCCGTGGCTGCTGAGTTTGGCGGGAGTGAGGTGAGAGGACCGCAGGCTGGGCGCTGAGTCCTCAGTGAATGCAGGGAAGTGACCGCCGTGATGGGGAGGAAGCGGCTCTTCTTCTGCCCACCCCTCTCTCCATCACCACTGCCGCCGCCCCCATTCGAGCTCCCACCATCTTTTCTTTTTTTTTTTTTTTAATTTTTAGTTTCAAATCCTAGTTCTTCCAGGTTTTTTTTTTTTTAATTTTTATTTATTTATTTATTTTGGACTGTGTTGGGTCCTCGTTTCTGTGCGATGGCTTTCTCCAGTTGCGGCGAGCGGGCCTCTCACCATCGCGGCCTCTCTCGTTGCGGAGCACAGGCTCCAGACGCGTAGGCTCAGTAGTTGTGGCTCACGGGCCCAGTTGCTCCGCGGCATGTGGGATCTTCCCAGACCAGGGCGCGAACCCGTGTCCCCTGCATTGGCAGGTGGATTCCCAGCCACTGCGCCACCAGGGAAGCCCTGGAGGGATTCACTTCAGGGTGGAGGAGAGCAGAAGGAGAAACGGGGCTAGACCTGGGGGCAGAGATGGGCTGAGGGGCTGGTGACTGACCCCCCCGTTCGTGGGGATGGTGGACGAGGCCCTCTTCCGAGAAGAAGGCAGGTGTGAGAGGGGCTCGGGAGCTTGAGGAAGTACCACTGGTCTCCGGAGGAGATCGAGAGGAGGTGAGTGCACGAATCGCCGGGCGGCGCACGGCCCGGCCGCAGTTGGGAGGCCTGTCTCGGCAGCAGGCCGGGCAGGCGCGCTCTGCTTGCCTTTCCTGCGGCCCTGGTGGCCCAGAGCCCCGGCGGAACGTGAGGGGGTGACAGCCGTCCTGGGCGGTGGGTGGCACGTCTCGGCGGGAGGTCAGGGCTCGGGGCCTCCTGCTCCTGGTGACGGGCAGGCGTTCGTGGCCCTGTGGAGCCATTGGGAAACTCTCCCCGCTCCTTTCTTTGTTCTCGTGTTGGGGCCTGGGGAAGGAACCCCTCATCACCGTGGTTTTGGGTGCTGGGATTAACTTTGGAGCCAGACAGCTTGAAGGGCTGCTGTAAACGCTGGGGAAATCCTGCTGCGGAGCCTTCAAAGGGGGAAGACACACGCACAGGCACACACACACACAATCTTCCACAGCCAGCTTCTAAGGGAACTCGCACCGAGCCCAGGAGACAGGTGTGGACGGGGTGGGGGGGTGGGGAGGGGAGGTCGCTAGGCCTTTGCTTCTGCACGTGCTGCGCGCAGCAGCCTCAGGAGCACCCGCAGGAGCGCGTTAGAAAGGCACGCACCCAGGTCCCGCACCCAGGTCCCGCCCGGATCTACTGAATCTACTTTCTAAGGGCCTGCGTTGCTGATTTGTCTGCACACTAAGGTTTGAAAAGCTCTGGCCTAGGCAGTGTCTCCTTGAGGTTGGGGGAATCGCCAAGACTTTTGGTGCTTGCCTGTTAGTGGGGAGTCTTTAGCTCGTAAAAATTCAGGTTTCAAGTTGGTTGGGAAAACTGAGGGAAGGGGCAGCCGCGGGTTTAGAACTGGGCTGGCGTCTGGTGGGACACGTCGCTCAGAGAACTGCTCTTGCTCCGTGTTTCCCCTCGGCCTGGGCGTGTTTGGAGGCCTTTCGTCCAGCCCTACATGGCCCTGCAGTGATCTTGGTGGTGACAGCTGAGGATTACAGAAGCACCTGGAGGCAGCTGAAGCAAACAGGTGTCAGCAGTGAGGTGAACGTGGAAGCAATTCAAGTGCCCATCAACAGACATGAACAAAATGTGGTCCGTCCATACAAGGGAGTTATTATTCCTTCTTACAAAAGAAGGAAGTTCTCACACAGGCTGCAACATGCATGAGCCTTGACATTAATGCTAGGTGAAGTAAGGCAGTCACAAAAAGACAAAAACTGTATGACTCCAGTTTTGTGGTGTCTAGAGTTGTCAGAATCACAGAGACGGAAAGTAGAGTGGTGCCTGCCAGGGGCTGAGGGGAGGAGGGAAGGGGGAGTTAGTGTTCAGTGGGAGCAGAGTTTCAGTTTTGCAAGATGAAAAGAGTTCTGGAGATTGGTGGCAAACAATGTAAATGGACTTAATGCCACTGAACACTTAAAAATGGTTAAGACAGTAAATTTTATGTTATGGGGGTTTTTATTTTATTTTTTAAAAACAGTTATTTATTTATTTTTGGCTGCGTTGGGTCTTCGTTGCTGCGCGCGGGCTTTCTCTAGCTGTGGTGAGCGGGGGTTACTCTTCGTTGGGTGCGCGGGCTTCTCATTGCCGTGGCTTCTCTTGTTGCGGAGCATGGGCTCTAGGCGTGTGGGCTTCAGTAGTTGCGGCACGCGGGCTCAGTAGTTGTGGCTCGCGGGCTCCAGAGTGCGGGCTCAGTAGTTGTGGCGCATGGGCTTACTTGCTCCGCGGCATGTGGGATCTTCCCGGGCCAGGGCTCGAACCCGTGTCCCCTGCATTGGCAGGCGGATTCCCAACCACTGCGCCACCAGGGAAGCCCCTTATGTGGGTTTTAAAAAACTACAGTTATTAAAAAACCAAAGTGAGGCAGAGTAGGAACTAGCTGGTCGGGTATCGTCAGAGCTGGGAGCCATGGTGGCCTGGGGGCAGGGCAGGAACACAGGACAGGTGCTCGCGTGGGAACATGCCGGCTGAGGCAGCTGACAGGCTGGGTTGGAAGGGCCTCTGCAGACCATCAGAGGCCAGATCTGATGGGGGCAGGTCGGCAGCTGGTGGCTAGGACAGCAGTCACATTTCCGGCACTTGGCTCTGTGGCACCATCAGGGATCTCCAGGCCTCTCAGCCTCAGGACCACTTCACCTCACATCACCTCATCCCTCATCCCTCACTTCTAACCTCACCTTTCACCTTACACTTTATCTCTCACCTCACCTTTCCCCTTATGCTTTATCTCTCACCTCACCTTGCCTCATCCCTCATACATCACTTCTTACCTCACCTCTCACCTCACCTCACCTCACCTGTATTGTTGAGAAAGCCATTTGATGGAGGATGAGATGGGGCTGGGGCTGGGGAAGGGGACTCTAGGAAGGGGTTGGAGTTTTCATCCTGGGCCTGAATAGAGTCTTAAGAATTTATAAAACCGAATTCTTCTTCCTCGCCCTTGGAATTGGGCTTTTAAATATTTGGATGCATTTTCAGACTTAACAATAGTTTTATTTTTTTTCTGATTGTAAAAATGGTATGTGTTCATTCCACTTATGTGTACACTGTTCTCTCTGCCTAGAACATTCTTATCTCAGATATGATCTCCATGGTTTACTGCGCCCCTTCCTTCAGGTCTCTGCTCGAGTCTCACGTCATCAGAGAGGCCTTCTCTAACTCTGTTTTCAAGAAACAGCAGCCCCTCCATAATTCCTTGCACCTGACCCTGATTTGTCTCCACGGCGCTTATCACCATCTTACACGGGTCTGTTTATTCTCCGTCTCCCTCCACTAGACAGTCAGCTCCGCCAGGCCAGACTTGATCTGTTTGGTTCTGAGTTGTTTGTTTACCTGTGCAGCAAATCTTTCTGGAGCGCCTCCTCTGGGCCGACACTGTGCTGGGCCCTGGGGATGCATCAGTGAACAAAGGTAATTACATGATGTGTGACTAGGTGATAAATGCCGTGAAGAAATGGAGCAGTAAAGGGCTTGGGAGTGAGGGGCTGAAGTGTGAATCTGGGTGGTGAGGTAGGCCTCGTGGAGAGGGTGACTGTATTAGCTGCGGGGGCCTCCGTAACGAAGGGCCACAAACCCGGCGACTTAAACACCAGAAGTTTATTGTGGCACCGTTCTGGTCGCTAGACGTCTCAGATCAAGGTCTGCAGGGCCGTGCTCCCTCTGAAGGGCAGGGGTGGGGAGGATCTGTCCGGGCCTCTCTGCTGGATTCTGGCAGGCCTTGGCTTGTGGCAGCGAAACTCCAGTCTTCACGTGGGGTTCTCCCTGTGTGCATGTTGGTATTCAAATTTCCCCTTTTTATAAGGACAGTCATTGGATTAGAGGCCCACCCTACACCGGTATGACCTCATCTTAGCTACTTACATCTGCAGTGACCTTATTTCCAAATAAGGTCACATTCTGGGGTATTTGGGGTTAGGACGTCAACCTATGAATTTGGTGGCGGGGACATGGTTCAAGCCATAACAGTGACATTTACTCTAAGATTTGAAGGAGGCCAGAGGGTGAGCCAGACAGGTCTTTGGGGGGCGGTGTTCCCTGCAGATGAAGCAGCCAGCACAAAGGTGGGAGTGTACCTGTGTGGGGGCATGGGAAGGAGGCCAGTGCGCCCAAAGTGGAGACATCGGGGTGGGGAGTGGGAGGAAGTGGGTGTTGGGTGGGAGTGTCATAGGTGTCACGGGACTGGTCATCACCCCAGGTAGGGTGGGAATTAGAATGAGAGGAGTGATGTGACGAGACTTAACACGTCAGATTTGTTGCACATTTAATGAATTCCGATGGTACAAAAGATGTGAGTTAGAAAGTGAAAATCACCCCAGATCCTTCCACTCCGAGATAACCACTATGACATTTGGTGTTTCTCCTTTCAGGCTTTTTTTTTCACACATATAAGCACACACACATACACGTGAAGGAACAGTGCCGTCTTCTACGTGTTGTTTGCTGACTCGCTTTTTGTCACTTCACAACTTTATCACAGAACCTTTCCCTTGTCAGGAAATATAGATCCACATCATGATTTTACTCAGCGTTGTGGATATTCTATACTTTATTTACCCGGTTCTCTATTGATGGGTAATTATCTTGCTTTCAACTTTTGCTGTGATAAAAAACACTGCTGGGCTTCCCTGGTGGCGCGGTGGTTAAGAATCCGCCTGCCAATGCAGGGGACACAGGTTCGAGCCCTGGTCCGGGAAGATCCCACATGCTGCAGAGCAACTAAGCCCGTGGGCCACAACTACTGAGCCTGTGCTCTAGAGCCCACGTGCCACAACTACTGAGCCTGCGCTGTAGAGACTGCGAGCCACAACTACTGAAGCCCGCGCACCTAGAGCCCGTGCTCCGCAACGAGAAGCCACCGCAATGAGAAGCCCACGCGCAGCAACGAAGACCCAGCGCAGCCAAAAATAAATAAATAAATAAATAAAATTAAATTAAAAAAAAAAAAACAAACCAAAAAAACCCCACTGCTATGCGCATCTTTGTACATATATCTTGGCACACTTTTCCAATTATTTCCTTAGCATAAATTCCTGGAAATAGAACTATAGGACTAGGCAGTATTCATGTATTCCATCTTGGTATATATTGCCAAATTGCTCTCTAGAAAGGTTGAAGCAATCAACATTCTTTCTTTCTAGCGATGAATCTGAGTGCCAGTTTTGCTTCTACCTTTCCATAATATAGGCTGTTACCAATCTGTATTATCTTTGCCAAACTCATAGGTAAAAAATATCTACTTTAAAAAATATCTCTTTTGCATTTCCTTGCTTGTTAGTAGGCACTCAGGCCTTTGATTGAGGTCCCCTTTGCCTTCCTTTCTCTGGTTTCCCTTGCAGAAATCTCAGGGCTGACCTGGGAATAATAATACCCAACAATTACAGAGCGCTAGCCGTGTGCCAAACATTGTGCTAGGCGCAATGTATCATGTTTAATCCATACAGCAACTCCATGAGGTAGGCACTATTGTTATCCCCATTTTACAGATGAGGAAAATAGAGGTTAGAGAGGCTCACAGACTTGCTTAAGGTCACACAACTAGTGCGAGTCCTCCTCACCCTGGGAGTTTCCTTCGCTCTGGGTCCATGTTAGAGAATGACTCTATGATCTCTGCCATTGAAATGCCCACTCACAGGCTTTGCTTGCTTGGTAGAGTGAGCTCTGTGGATCCAGAGCTGCAGTCAGAGCCACCTGTGGCCCCTCGCCAGCCCCCTGCCTGTGTCAGAAGTCCTGGCTGTGAAGGCACACCCAAGGCCGGGCACAAAGAAGAAGGTGCTCATCAAATATTGGTTAAGAGAAATGAAGGAAGCAGGCTTTTGAAAGTTAGGGTATTATGTGAAGGTGCCATTTTGTTTTACTTCAGCAGATTAAAAATTAAAAATTTCAAAAATAGAAAATTTCAGAATGTTAAAATTCATATTATGAGCCCATATTCCATATCCTCCAGCACAGAGGGTAATCGTTTTCCTAATACCAAGTGACATTACCTTACCGCATTTCCTCTCTCTTATCACGTCCTGGATCATATCCTTGTGGTTTTGATACTATTTCTACTTTGTTTCAACTGTACTATTTTTCTGTAGCTTGTTTCTGACAGCAGAGTGTGTGGTTGTGATACATCCTCTTTATTAATAAACTGGTGTATACCACCGGTTTAAAAATCAATTTCTCATTAACTTTGAAATTTTGGTGGAAGGAAGTCGATACCTTAAAATAAATACATTGAATCCCAACCAGTGCACCAAGCTGTCCTACTTCCATTGTTTTATATGCCCCTTGAGCCTTTTTAGTTCTTCATAAAACACAGCGTCTTAATTAACACCTTGAGTTCTTGCCTGGATCTGGTGTTAAAGTTTAACCTTCTAAATAATTTCCAGAAATCTTAGGCCTGAAACTGTTCTTTTTTTTTTTTTTTTTTTAAATCACAGTGTATATAGACTTTGACCATTGACATCCTTCAAGTTCCTCTTCTCCCTCTTCCAATTTAGGGTTCAGCTCCTCATGAGAACAAAACAACATATAATTGTAGAATATGCATTCTGTCAGTTAGGATAAACTAGTTGTGCTGCAGAAACAACCCTCAAATCTCAGTGGCTTTCAGTTTGTGGCTTCTGGCTTCACCATGCTGATCTTTCCCTTTATCTCTTTCCTGCACCTTTTGAATCCGGTTCTTGAAATTTTGCTTTCTTGGATCCTATGTTTTCTTCCATATTTGTCTTGGGTTTCCAGTGCCAGAATGCATGTCTGCAGGTAGACCAGATGTATGGAGGTCCCATTCATTCACACATGCATGCATTATTCAGCTAACACTTTTTTGAGCACTCACCACCACTTGCTGAGTGCGATGCTGGATGTGGGGATACTAAGATAAACATGGCAGTCAGTCATGGCCCTGAAGGAACTCAGTCCAGTAGGAGAGATAGTCCTATACATAAATAACTATCCAGCAGTATTCTAAGTGTTATAATAGAGGACTGCAGTGGTGATATAAAGAAGTCAGTAACTGGTAGTAAATGTAGGATGGAAGAACTGTGTGGGATATTTTGTTTTAAGATGGGATGTACGAGGGAGCATTCTTTTAGTGCTGAAGGGGAGCATTTTTTCAGTTATCTTTTACTGCATAACAAATCACATCAAGATTGAATGGCTTAAACCAATAATGGTATTTTATTTCTAGTGATTCTGTGGGTCAGGAATTTGGACAGGGCTCAGATGGGTGATTCTTCTGCTTCATGTAGCCTGGCCTGAGGTCACTGACTTGGCTGAGTGTGGTTGGTACTGGGACTGGGCTGGAAGGTCCACGAGGGTGTCCCTCACATGTCTAGTATCTTCGTGCTCTTCCACGTACCCTCCCTCTCTCTTCCCATGTAACTGTCTTGGGCTTTCTCAAAGAGAAGTGGTCTCAGGGTAGTAGGTTGTCATATTTGGCTTCCAAGAGGGACGCAGCAGAAGCTGCCGGTTCACTTAAGATCTGGGGCCTGAAAGTTCCCCTGCTGCATTGTCTTGGTCAGAGCAAGTCACAAGGCCAGCCCAGATTCAAGAGGTGGGAGGGAATAGGATCTACCCATTGGTGGATGGAAAAGCATGTGCTTATGAATTGATGGTGATCATCTTTGGAGATTATCTACCACAAGCACAAATTGGTTGAAGATAATGGGGAAAAAGGTACAATTACCAGGGCAAGTTCTCAGAAGAGACAGAAATAAATGATAAAAGCAATAGGAATTATAATAGCTAACCAACATTTAATGTGCACTTACCATATGCCAGGCATTCTTCTAGCCACTCGACATGTATTAATTGCATTAACTTATTTAGTCCTGGCAACAACCCTATCAGCTACAATTATTAACTCCGTTTTACAGATGAGGAAACTGATATACAAGGAGGTGAAGTAGCTCGCCTTAGGTCACACAGCTAGTAACTGGGAGAGGAGGGATTCAGACTCCGGAGCATTCTTGGACAGGAAGAATGGTGCCTCTTCCGCTGAGACAGATGGGACAGAGGGAGTGATGGGTGCAGGTGTGGGTGGGTGCAGGTGAGGGGTGGGGGGATGATGCCATTGAGGAACTTAATGTCTGGTCGCCTCATTTCTTTCTTTTTTTTTTTTTAATATTTATTTATTTTTTATTTATTTATTTTTGGCTGTGTTGGGTCTTCGTTGCTGTGCGCGGACTTTCTGTAGTTGCGGTAAGCGGGGGCTACTCTTCGTTGCGGTGCGCGGGCTTCTCATTGCGGTGGCTTCTCTTGTTGCGGAGCACAGGCTCTAGAGCGCAGGCTCAGTAGTTATGGCGCACGGGCTTAGTTGCTCCGCGGCATGTGGGATCTTCCTGGACCAGGGATTGAACCTGTATCCCCTGCATTGGCAGGCAGATTCTTATCCACTGCACTACCAGGGAAGCCCGCCTCATTTCTTTTTGACAGTAGGATGGTCATCACTTCAGTGCGATGGGGCAGGAGCAGGTTGAGCTTTGTGCAAAAAGTGGTTTATAACTGTAGGGTCAGTGGACCATGGTAGAAGGAGTAGAGCAGGAAGCTGTAAAGTGATTGTGAATGGTCGAGGGCCCACGGAGGCGAGGGTCATTTGTGTACAGCAGCAACCTCCCTCAGTCCTGTGGGGATTTCTGCAGCAGGGTTGTCAGGTAGAGAAGCTACATCTTGGGACTGGTTCCATAGTGGCTCTTTCAGCCCATAAGAGTATAATAGATCTATTTTTTTTTTTTAATTTTAACTTTATCTTGATGTATAGTTGATTTAATACATCTATTTTCTATCCAGCTGCTGCTATGATTGCTTCAGTCTTACAAGATTTCCCTGGTGGCTCTCAAAAAGCAGCATTTCCATCAATGCTTTGAAAAAAATCCCCCTCCATTGACCCTATAGATGTTTCTTGCCCTTTAACTGGGTGCCTATTTAAAGTACCCTTCAAGTGCCAAACTTCAAGTCTTGAGACAGCTTTTAGGACAACTTAGAATTGGATTTCAACCACCTGCTGTGCCCCCAGAAGAGACTCTGCTCTTTTTGGTGGGCTGAGGGGTGTGGGCATTGGCTGTCACCCAGGTCATAGGGAGGGGGAGATGGCTTCGGCTCTTCAGGTCGTGCTGATGGCCTGCATGGGGCCCGTCTGGTTATGAAGGCACTGAGGGAGAGGCTGCATTGTGTGCCCATCCTTTCCCTTTAATTGCCCTTGTTGTATGGCGTCTGTAGTGCTCTTGCAGTTTCCCAGCACTCCGACCAATTATGTTCCTGGCGACTTTGACTGATTCATAGGAGTATATCTTCATAATAGTTTGATCGCTTTGGAAAGTCCGGAAGGCACCTCCACTTGTCTTCCTAGTTCTGCAGTGCCTTAGAAAGCATTTCTTGAGCAAAGCGCAGTCCATACGGAAGAAACAGCTCTACCTCCAGGAGGGCTCTAGGTAAACTCCCGTGACGTGCCTGCCACTGCTGCCTGGGCTGCAGCCTGAGTGTCTGGGAGGTTCAGCCTTCTGCTGGGATTGGAAACATTTTAGTGTGTATTTTCTGACACATCATCTGTACTATCTCCCATGCCACAGAGTTCCAGGGGTTAATTCTGTTTCTCCTGGACCCTGGTAGCCCCCCTCAATTGGTCAGCCTTTGAGCAATTGAGCCTGGGACATCACTCTAATTCCTGCTTTGATTCACCCTATCTTGGATTAACTTTTGAAGCTTCTGACCAGACTAGATTTTATCCATGTCAGGAAACTGGCAGTCTTTTCTATCTTTGTCCTCTAGTCCTGAGCACTGACCTGATACAACACAGCCATGATGTTTGGAGTTGAAAATTATTAGTCCTTGAGTGTTTAAAGACGGATCATGTCTGGCTCAGAGACACAGTTCCCTACACAGTTGCTCTGTGATCATCATATACACTTTGACCCTGCAGTTTAGCTCTTTGGAATTTACTAACTTGTAACTCTGACAGTAACATTTACATAATTTTATAAAGTGATTTGTTAATGGATCATCTAATCAAGAAAAAAAGTTTCTAATTTAACATAAATTTAAATAAATCTTATTTTGTAACCAAACATTCAAGACATATTTCATGCTGAAATAATTGATAACCAGTGTCAACGTTAAAAATGATCATAACAATGATTACATTTTCTGCATTTATAAAATCTGGGTTCTAATTGCAGGCTTTTTATGGGAAATAAATACAAAGACTCTCTGCCCTGTGCAGTTTGGGCCCCTCGGCCACACACCTTCATTCCCTTTTCCTACGGTGGGGTCCCTGTTAGAGTCACGTGTATTCCACAGTGCCCAGCACTAGTAAATGAGTGAGTGAATGGATGGATCAATGGTACTTTTTCTAGTTGTTTATGGTCATGATTTCTGGTAGTCTTTTAGTTTTGATTGTTGGCTAATTGCCAAGAGGGAATACATTAATATACACCAGATTTTTATAATACTACTAAGGTTATTTGGTTAAAAAATTATGGGTTAGAACTTTTGGCCACAGTGCAAAAACAAATGTGTACTTCTCTAGTAGTGTAACTTATGTGCCTACCTGAACAGGAGCAGTTTCTGAGCTCTGCCACATTGTTTGGGTCATATTGGATTGTTGGTGAGTGATCCAGAAGTGTCTGCCGTCCACATTAGTTAAGGGTGACTAGGCAGAAGCCGGTCCTCTCTGGAGCTGGGAGAGGAAGAATAGCTGGTGGGAGAGTGAGGCAGCAAGAAACTGAACGGGGGAGGGAGAAACACAGTTTTAAAAATAATCCCGGGCAAAGCCGTTGTCATGGGAAGTGTGTGACAGGTTGTAAAATAGTTCCTGAATCACAGAACTTTACAGCTGGGAAGTTATGTAAATGTTCATGTGTGTGTCAATTTCTACTTCTGTGGCCCTGACAAGATGCCCCAGGGCCCACACCTTCAGGAACCAGGCTGTAGGAGTCGGAGACTGTTCCTTTAGGGCACAGCCAACAGGATGAATTTCAGCCTTTATTATAATTCTGTTCAAGATTCCAATTCTGGGGGGAGAGCCTGGGGCTTGGGTTAGGTGCCCATCCCTTGACCATGAGGGAATGGGCATCTTGGGTGACAATGGTACCTCGATCATGGTGGAGGGAGTGTTCCCCAAAGCAAGACTGGGGGAGTGGGTGCCACGCAGGCTGAAGCTGCAGATGCCCACTCCTGTGGCCTGCGTGTGCGTCACATGCCCACTCATGCTCGGCACATCTTTTCACCTGTATACACACGTACTCACAGGGAAACATGCGCGTACGTACACCCCGAGGAAGACATTCAGGCAAAGATGAAGGACAGAAATATGTATGAACAGACATTTTCACAAATACAGCATACACAAAGACACGTGAGTACATAAAGAAGCCTCATGTGTACAGGTATACAGGTTAATAGCGGTACATACACCGATACACCTATAGATAGATACATGGAAATAAATGTTTAATTTTATAGACAAACTCAGGAGTCCATGCCTTTAGCAGAGTGCCTGGGTGCTTAGAGATAAAATGCACGGGGTGGGGGGGAAGGAAGGCTGAATAGTAGAGGGTGGAAGAGGGAGAGAAAATAGAGGGACAGCAGAGATAAGGTCAGGGCAGCGAGTGATATGGGATGCGAATGGGGTCCAGAGTTACATGCGTTAACAATGTAGTTGGCTGAGATTTATCAGTTGACTTTGGGTTTCTGCTTGTGTTTTCGTTCATGGGCCTCTTGGCTCTGTTCCTAGTCAGCGTGTTCACTAAGTTCATTTGATCAGAAGGGCAGTGTGATGCCACAGATGGCAGTGTCCTTGGTTTGTTGAATCTTCATTTTTCTCTATCTGCCTATAATAGTGGAGCAGCCTTCCCCCCCTTTCCTGCCTCATTTTCTGCCTCTCCACCACACTGCTCTGGCCATATGGTCATTCCCCTAAACGGAACTGCACTGAGTTCTTTATGTCTCAGTGCCTTTGCACATGCTGTCCCTATGCTGTTCCTTCTGCTAGAATGCTTTTTCTCTTCCTCATTTGCCTGATTTTTCTCCCTCCTCAAAAATCTCAGCCCAGATATCACCTCCTTCAGGAAGCCTTCCAGAAATCCCAGAATGGTTTAGACGCCATCGGTCCACATGCACCCCTATGATGGCACTGACCACTCCGAGCAGTATTTATTTCTAATTAGATTGGAAGCTTCTTGAGGGTAGAAAAATGGTGCATTTTTTGTCTTTGTGTCCTCACTGCCTAGCACCATGCCTGGCCCTCAGTGAATGTTTGTTGACTACTTAAATGGGTGATTGAAGAAAAGAATGATCCTGTCAGTGAATGATTGAATGGATACGTGATTGTATGAGCGATTGAGTGAACCAGAATAATGACTCAGTGAATGCAGTACCCTGGACTCATCAGCCGCTTCTTAAAGCTAGACTTTCTTTTATCTTTCACTGCTGCTCCCTCTTCCTGAATCCTAACTCAGAACTCTTTTCAGACCCTCTTTTCTTTCTTAAAGATTTTAATCAGTATCTTGGCCCTAGGAGTCACCTCTATACATTTGAGCCTCAAAACTGCGTCTTTGTCCCAGACCTAGTCCTTGAACTTAAACCCCTGTGGATGTTAAATGTCATTTTAAATTTAATACTGTCAATGTCCAAGTTTCCTGCATATCGTTGAGTCCTTCTGTCTTGGGGTAAGAAAAGTATATTTGTCTCTGATTATAAATAATACTCATTTATATATTCTTTGGAAAATATGGAAATATATTTAGAAGAAAGTAAACACCTTTATTTCTACCATCTAACAATAACTATAGTATTTCATGAACAGTTTGATATGCGTCTTTCTCATCTTTTAAAAAATGTACATACAGGTATATAAAATAGACTTTTTCATAAAATGGGATCATACTATCTGTATAATTTTCCATATTGCAATTTTCATTTTCTTATAAACATTTTCCATGCTATTACATATTCCTTAAAATATTTCTTGATGGATGCATAGTAGTTCTTTGCAGAGCAGAATTTTTCAAGCCGTTCTTGGTTTGGTATCTATATTGACACTTATCCTTGCCATTTTATACAATGCTCTGATGAACCTTTTTGTACATAGATCTTTGAGCTTCTGGTTACTTCCTTTAGGATGGGTTTATAGAAGGAGAATAACTGGGTCAAAAAGGAAAAGCCGTGTGTGTGTGTGTGTGTGTGTGTGTGTGTGTGTGTGTGTGTAAACCAGAATGCTTTCCAGAATAACTATTCCAAAATATGCCCTCTGTTTGGGGATTTTAGCAACAGATTTATAGTTTGTGTAGTTCAGCAATTTTCCAGAAGGAGAATACCTGGCCAGGACTATTGTTTCTTCCCAGCCATGTTGTCTGGTTATCTTCTATTTCATCTCATGAACAGGTGTTCACCCATAACAGGGTCACTACCCTGTGCATACCTTTCAAGATCCAGAGCCCAGGAGTCAGAAGGTGTTTGGCGGTGGGAATCTTGGCCACACCGGGGATGTGATCCTGGGAGACTGAGGGTATGATCTGGGGGTGGGAGGATGGGAGCTGGAGGAACACAGGCTCTTTTCTGGAACATCCCTTTTGCTCAGCCTTCAGGGTCCAGCCCCAGCTGTCTTTCCTTTGTTAAGCCCCTCTTTCCTGAGCCTTCTTTGTGCCACAGCTGTGTTCATTGTCTCTATTTGACTGTTCCCACCGTGTATTACAGTGATTGATTGGTTATCGTGGTAAGAATACATAAGATTTACTCTTCTTTAACCATGGTGAAGGGTACAGTTTTTCAGAGTATTAAGTGCTCCCGTTGTTGTGCAGCCATCGCCACTGTCTAGCTACAGAACTTCTCATCCTCTCACACTGAAACTCTTACAGCGGCTTATTTTTAATTTTGTTTTTCTGATCAGACTAGGAGCAACTCGGGGACAGGGACAGTGTCTCCAGATCCCAGAGGTCTGGTGCTGTCTCTGGCACATGGTGGGGGCCTGTCAGTGTTTGTATGAAGAGATGGAGGGGCCACCCGAGGGCGCTTCAGAGGAGCGCGGCGTGGGTGGTGACTTAATGAGTCCTGGCTGATCTGTTTGGGGGTCTTTCCTGTGGCGTCATCAGCCTGTTGGGCATTGCAGCTCGAATGCTCCATGGCTTTGTTGTCTCCCTGTTCTCGCCCTGGGTTGCTGGATCTGCCTTCCATCTGCGGCTTCTCCTTTTCCCCACCTTAGTCCCCCATCTCCTGATCTAACACTGCTCAGTTTCTTCTGCACTACATGAATCTTCCTGTGGTTCTTGCTTTTCTTTTCCCCTAAAGTTCCTCTGCTGGAACTTGAAAGTTTGTTTATGGTTTATTTATTTATGATTTATTATTTTTATTTATTTTGGCTGTGCCAGGTCTTAGTTGTGGCACGCGGGATCTAGTTCTCTGACCAGGGATCGAACCCGGGCCCCCTGCATTGGGAGCGCCGAGTCTTACCCACTGGGCCACCAGGGAAGTCCCTGGTTCTTGCTTAAGGCCATCTTTTCCCGAAAATTGAGGAGCTCTGCCTGGTCCAAATCCCTTCCTGGAGAGGCAGAAGCTTCAGTGAGCCAGGAAGGGTGGTCTGGGACCACATCTGGAGGGGAAGCCGAAGTGGAAAACCCACTCTGGCATCCTTTGGGAATAGAGGGGCCCAGAGGCAGAGAAATTCCCTGAAAGACGTAGGGGAGGAAGCAGACCATTTTTGGCCAGAGGGCAGGCGCCCGGGGAATTTCTTTTGGCTGTTGCGGAGAGCCTGCGTCTTGGCAGGGGGTGGATGTTAAGGATGCCAGGCCAGCTTGTTCGATCAATTCCAAACTGCTTAGTCTGGCTGTTCAGGTTCTCAAGAGTCTCACCCCCTCTTCCACCCTGTCTCCCATTACGTGAACGCCTGAACTGCCCACCTGACCCAGGTTAATTACGCCCCAGATGGGCCCTCTGCGTTCTGCGTTTAACATCTTACTCATGCTGTTTCCCCCAGAGGCAACACCTGCCCAGGCTTCCCCAGTTTGCTAAATTCTGACTATCTTCAGAGCAAAGTTCAGTGTTTATTTTTTACTGACAGAGTTCAGTTGCACAAATGTCTTCTGCTTCATATTCTTTTAGCAGTTTCTGTTTATTACATCCATACTATATACAGGCCCTTGTTAAGAGCTAATTTTAATTATTATTAATCTAACTTTCTCTGCATACATCCTATCTCTGTGATTAGATTATTGGCCCCTTGCTAGCATAAAGCCTTGCACATAGTAATATTATTTCTGATTACTAGTATAATATTTCATTGACACTAGAATGCCATCAAGAGTGCGATGGACCAGTTATTTTCTGTACCTCTGAGGAAGAAAAATCATGAAGAAAAAACATTGCCACTTAAATGATGGCACACCCTTGGTTGCAAATGCATCCTAATTTCCGATATCTTAGAATGTGAAAAAAAACGCTCCTTTGAATGGATGAGTCATAATAGATGTGAAATAAGTGTTTGTTTAGTTTATTTTGTTTCGTGTGTGTATTTGTGTTGTATGGAAGATAGATGAGAATGATAGATGAAATTACAGGAAAAGGTCTTGAAATTTTATTTCTTGAAAATTTTAAAGTCCCATAGATTCTCTTTTTGGGAATGTGAATCACGTAACCTCCCCTTTTGAATGTAGCACTACGTTCTTTCCTAAGGTGGCTTTCCTCATTTTATTTCACTCATGTTTTCTTTCATTTTTTTTGTTTTTCACTATGGAGTTTTCAGCTTGTTTGTTGTGAGGTTTTTTTTTCGGGGGGGGGGAGGGCAGTGCTTCATGTAGGAAGGGTGACCCTTTTTCTTTTTTTTTAAAGCCTTATAGGACCTTTTAGAACTCTTCTTCAAGGAACCAAGAATCTTCTCAAGATTATCAAAAAGTGACAGAAGTGATAAGAGTTAGTGTCTCTCAAAGTGAGAGAGTGGTAGTATGTATATGGACATATATGCACTACCAAATGTAAAATAGCTAGCTAGTGGGAAGCAGTCACATAGCACAGGGAGATCAGCTTGGTGCTTTGTGACCAGCTAGAAGGGTGGGATAGGGAGGATGGGAGGGAGACGCAAGAGGGAAGAGATATGGGGATATATGTATATGTATAACTGATTCACTTTGTTATAAAGCAGAAACTTAACACACCATTGTAAAGCAATTATACTCCAATAAAAATGTTGAAAATAAAAAATAAAAAAATAAATTACCAAAAAAAGAAAAAAAAGTGTCTCTAATGCCAAGTGCAAATTTCAGTGGGTGAAACATACATTTCTAGACTAGCGTATAAATATTTTGCTAAAGTGGCCCATTAGGGGATTATTATATTAGTGGCTGGTTAGGGCTTCAGGCCCTGGGAGTTCACACCAACAACTTACGGTTCCTACTCCTTTACCCTGAGTGAGCTTCACGAACATCACTTGATATATAGACTCCTTAACTTATTCCTAAGAACGACATTTTTCTCATTTTACTAGCTGAGAAGAGCAGAACAAACCTATTTTCCCTTTCAGGTTCCTGATGATTAAAATGCTCACTTGCCTTAGCCTGATTCTTTTATGTGCTTCATCTTTTTTTAAAAAAATTAATTAATTAATTAATTAATTTTTGGCTGCGTCGGGTCTTCGTTGCTGCGCGCGGGCTTTCTCTAGTTGCGGCGAGCGGGGGCCACTCTTCATTACAGTGCGCGGGCTTCTCATTGCGGTGGCTTCTCTTGTTGCGGAGCACGGGCTCTAGGCGCGTGGGCTTCTGTAGTTGTGGCTCATAGGCTTCTAGAGCGCAGCAGGCTCAGTAGTTGTGGTGCACAGGGTTAGTTGCTCCGCGGCATGTGGGATGTTTCCAGACCAGAGATCGAACCCATGTCCCCTGCATTGGCAGGCGGATTCTTAACCACTGCACCACCAGGGAAGTCCCTGTGTGCCTTCTCTTGTTTAGACCTAGAGCCCCGAATTCTTCTTTTCCCAAGCCATATTATGAATGATCATACTGATAGCTGGCATTTTGGCGGGATGGCTTGCCACGTGTTTGTTCATTGGTTCTTGACCTTGTGCACATTAGAATCATCTGCAAAGTTTCAAAATTCCAGTGTGTACCCAGAAAGTTCAGTCAGAACCTCTGGGAGTGGGGCCCAGGCATCAGTATTCTGTTCAGAGCCGCAGGTGATTCTGATATGCAGCTAAGGGTCCCCTGCGTTGTCTTAGTCTATTTAATGACACTCTGGAGCGTGTGTTCTTTTCCACATTTTATGGATGGAAACACTGAGGACAGGATTGATCAACCCAGCATTAGTGGAGATTCAAACCCAGTTTGTCTGATTCCAGAAACTGTTCTTTCAATACGTATTAGTTACGCTTTGGAGCCAGACTGTTTGATTAAAACAAAGCTGTGGGGCTTCCCTGGTGGCGCAGTGGTTAAGAATCCGCCTGCCGGTGCAGGGGACACAGGTTTGAGCCCTTGTCCGGGAAGATCCCACATGCTGCAGAGCAACTAAGCCCGTGCGGCACAACTACTGAGCCTGCACTCTAGAGCCCGCATGCCACAACTCCTGAAGCCCGCGCGCCTAGAACCCATGCTACCCAACAAGAGAAGCCACCGCAATGAGAAGCCTGCGCACCGTAACAAAGAGTAGCCCCTGTTCGCAGCAACTAGAGAAAGCCTGTGCGCAGCAACAAAGACCCAACACAGCTGAAAATAAATAAATAAAATAAATGAAAATTTAAAAAAATAAATAAATAAAAGCAGTGGCATCCTGCAGTATTTACAGAGGTAACTCTGTAACATCAGTTCATCAGTACTTTTAAATTCCTGGCTATTGTTCAGGCACCTATATTGTGTTCCTTTTTCCTGTAGTTTGCTCATCAGGACGTATAGAATTTCTATCAGTTCAGGAGTGTTTTCCGATTAGCATTTGATTAACTCAGTCCCTGAATGATCCCAGAGGGATGATTTGTTCAGTTTTTGGTACTTTGTTAAAAGGTGTACTTATTTGGAGTCAGTTGTTCTGTGGAGAGAGCGGGTGTTATCATCTAATGAGTGGGTTTATAGCTTAAGCCTGTGCAGTTGCTCATTTGGGAGCTGCTTGAGAAACTGCGGAGATGGACGTGAACTGTACCCTGGGCCAGCCTCGTGAGTGCAGAGCTAACAAAGAGGAAGTGCGGGGAGAGGAGGTCAACTGTACAGTCCAGGAAATGCCCAGGGAAGGGAAGGGAGAAAGAGAAATAGTGCCCCGAGCAGCAACAGGGTTAAGGAGACAGTGTTCCAGGGAGAGAAGGCCTGTGATGGTAGAAGGCGAGAGAAAAGATCTGAGGAAAAGGGAGAGACAAAGAAGCTGGTGGAGGGAATGTCCTTCAGAGCCTGCATTCTGTGATGCCATCTTTGGGGCTCAGGTTATTCGGAGGAGAAGATGTGTAGGTGGGGGAGGGGAGAGGCACGCCTGACCTTGGGGATGAAGGAGTGATAGGGAGTAACTGTGGCGACCGAGTGGGCTGAGGTGAGGTTGAAGGTGGCAGGGACCTCGTGTGATATGCTGCTGATAGTTTCAGCAAAGTAGGAGAGATTATCTGATGGGGGTGTGAGGTTTCAGCCCCAGGGGAGGGCAGGAGCGCAGCAGCTGCGTTGGGGACCGGATCACCCAGCAGTGACATCAGCACGGTACTGGGCCTGAGCTGGGGCGCCGAGGCCTTCTCAGTGCAACTGGGGATGGGGAGTTCTGCACAGGAAGGTAAACTGGAAGAGATTATTCTTCCATAGTCTTTAAATGACGAGTCCCCCTACGGCGTTCAAATATAGTTCCGATCCCAGAGGTAGTTTTCATACAGCTTTTTGAGAATTCATCTCATAACCCAAATTTAAGCTCACAAAGTGTATTCTCTTTTCTTGAAGACTAGTAAAGCTAGACAGAGGGAAGACTAGGCAGCCTTTCCTTTTTCTAACAGTTTAGTTGAGTGGCTTTAAGTAAGTGAGTGTTTGGATCTGTTAGAAGTGTTTTAAGGATTTTACAAATTTGATAGAAATTTAGCTTTTGAAATTGTTTGTATTTCTATCTCTACTTATCTATCTACACGTTTACTTGTAACTAAAAGTGTAATGCATACACAGAAAAGTGCTCTTAAGTGTAGAGCCCGGCGAATTTGCACAAACAATACAGGCGTATAACAGCGCTGAGCTCAAGCAACAGAGTACCGTCTGCCCTTCAGGAGCCCCCCATGTGTCCCCTTCCCCCAGGGTAATCCCTATCCTGGTCTAAGAGCTCAAACAGTAAATTAGCATGTGCACTCACGTCATACACAAATTTGGTCACAGCTTGTTTTGCCAGGGTAGCTAGTTTCGTGCAGATCTTGAAATAAGACGGCCTCAGCCGTCTTCCTGCAAATGTGGCGTCAGACAGGAGGCTTATGGCTAGCCGCAGGCCATTGACTTCAGATCTGTTCCTTGCGCTTGTGAACTTGTACAGGCTGTCCCCATGCCCCGCCGGGGGCTGGCTCAGCTGTGTTAGCTTGATGTGTGCGACATACCCATGGGTCTCTAGGAGCCTGGTGTGTTGCAGGCAGTTCTGGGATCTGTCCCAGGTCTTGGGCGCCCCTGGGCCTCTGCATTCATTGCAGGGGACACAGGCGATTCTTAGGTAACTTTAGGAACTCTTAACTTGATGCAAACATCTCCTGGTACTCTGCCTTCGAGCTTGAGCCTGGCAAAGTGGTTTCATTGGCTTGAAGATTTATTTATTTTTTCTAAATGTTGAAAGAATTGCCAACATTTAAAAATCGGGAGATTTCACATCAAAATGTAGATTTGTCTTCTCTTGGAATGACTGAAAACCTGGCCTCACCAAGCCTGCTTTCCTGAATTGCGACGCTGGGCCCAGGATGAATCTCTGTGGCCCGCTTTCCTTGACCCTGTGCCCTTTATTTTGTGAGGTTCACTCCTGGACCTCTTCTCTCCCTTGCTTCTCTAGGCATTTGTGTTTAAGAGTCTCCTAAGATTGCAAAGGGAGAACTTTCAGAATCTCTGCAACTTTTTTAAAATAAATTTATTTATTTATTTATTTTTGGCTGTGTTGGGTCTTTGTTGCTGCGCGCGGGTTTTCTCTAGTTACAGCGAGCGGGGAGCTACTCTTCGTTGCAGTGCGTGCGCTCCTCATTGCGGTGGCTTCTCTTGTTGTGGAGCACGGGCTCTGGGCCCGTGGGCTTCAGTAGTTGTAGCACACGGGCTCAGTAGTTGTGGCTCGCGGGCTCTGGAGCGCAGGCTCAGTAGTTGTGGCACACGGGCTTAGTTGCTCCGCGGCATGTGGGATCTTCCTGGACCAGGGCTCGAACCCATGTCCCCTGCATTGGCAGGCGGATTCTTAACCACTGCACCACCAGGAAAATTTTTGTATCTTTGACTGTGGGTTTTCTTAGTACCAGTGACTTAACTATTTTCCAGTAGGTGTATTATCTAAAGCATGGATCCCAAGCTTCCAGCCAGAATCAGCAGGCATGCTATTGTGTTTTGTTTAAAAATTAAAAAAATTAATCTAGCTTTTATTATGTCATACTTTCACACGGTTCAGCATTTACTAATGGAGTGTGTCACCCCATCAGTTTGGAGACCACTGCCTAGACTGTCTGACCACAGGGATGAGAGGCACAGGGCTGGAGGCCCGCGTGCAAATCCCAGTTCCACGGCTGACCTAACAGCTGGCCTTTGCAGGTTCCCTGACCTCTCTAGCTTCAGTTTCCTCGTTTATAAAACATGGTGTTGGGGAGATTAAGTGATATAATACCTGCAAGGCACAGAGCATGGCACATAGCAGGCAGTCAACAGATATTAGCTCTCATTGATTCTCCAAGTGAACGCAGTACTGTGGTTTTCTTACACTGGTTGGCAGTGGGGGTACCGCCGGGGGTGACTTGGGGGTTTACCACCCTCCCCAGGCCTCCCCAGTGAAGATGCAGCACATGGCAGTGGTTCTTAGCTGGGCCAGGATCACTGCAGGGGCATTTGTTGTCATTGTCAGAGTGGGGTGAAGATTACAGACGATGGGTGGGGTCAGGGATTCCAAAGAACTGGGGACCTCCAGGTGCCTCTCACAGGGCTGCTGTAAAGCCTTTATTTTCATTTTTTTAAAGTTAAGATTCTGTCTTAGGGTATCTTTGGTCTATGAGAGACTTTTTGTCCCTATAGCCAAGCAAAAGAAGGAGTGATTGTATCATGACAGTAGAGTGGTTTAAAATTCTCACTGAGGATGCCCTGTGTTCCTTATTTAAATAGCATCAGTAATCAAGAGGCTTTTTCTCTTTAGAGGCCACTGATTCCTCTAGAGAAGTCGTCCAAGGCTTACATACAAGCAAAAAAAAGTTTTGTTTTGTTTTTTTAAAAGAACAAATTGTAACCAGTGTTTAAAAGTGGAGAATAGAAACCTCCCTCAGTAAATGTAACAATGAATATACTTTATTATTTGGTTTCAAATTCTTATGTGAAACCAGTTGAGGAAAGGGAGAAGATGAGAGGCAGATAAGAACACAGGACTGGGGAGAGGCTGGCAAAGGATGGAGAGAGACTGGGGGAGGGGCGGAGTGTGGTGGGTTAGTGAGCTCAGAGAGGGGGGGACCAGCTTAAATGTGTTGTTTGCCACGTTTGCTGTTGAACTAGACTGTGGATATATTTTAAAACTGCCACTTACATATATTGAAAGAAACCCTTTATAATTTTATGTTAAGATTGGTGTGTTTTGAAGGATTTTAATATGCCTAGAAGAAAACATGTTAGCAATCTGGTTTTAAAGTGGGGATAGTCAGAAGTGAAACACAGTCTTTGGGTAAGATGGCATGTGTGAGTTCATGCTTTAAATATGGACAGTACTTTAAATACATAACATTGGTAGATGAAATACAAGCACAGAAAACCCAAAAGTCTCATCAGCGTCAAAACCAGGGTAGCCACCTCTGTGGACCAGAAGTGGAACAGAAAAAGAACTTCGAATAGTGGGGCTAAGGTCAGCTTCTGCCGGAGGAGGGGGGGTTCTTGACTTGGAAAGTGCAGCTGAGCGCTAAACACAGCAGATGCTAATGGCTCAGAGGTGGTACCCAGGCAGCAGCTGCCAGCAGGTGGGAAGGGGGTGATTAACACTTTCCTTTTGAGAAGCTTCAGCAACTGGCTTACTGGCTGGAGGGGCAGGGATGGGAGTCTTAGAGGTGGTGCTAAGGCACTGGGGCACGTGTTAAACTGTGCATTCCTGAGTCCCGCCCCCTTGGAGAGGCCTGGAAATCCATATTTTTAAAAGATCTTCAGGTGATTCTGAGAGCAGGACCGCTCTGAGAAACACTGCGCTGGTAGAAAGGAAAGATAGCTTGAGGATAATGAGAACTTACCAAAGGTAAGTCGGGATAAGAATGTTTACTTTGCACCTAGGAGTTTTTGTATTTGAGCCCTGGAATTGGTTGCCTTTTTAAAAAATTGTAGTAAAATACACATTACCTAAAATTACCATTTTAACCATTTTAAAGTGTGCAGTTCAGTGGCATTAAGTACATTTGCAGAATTGTGTGCGACCACCATCACTGTCTAGTTCTGTTGCTCTCTCTCCAGCCCCGGCAGCCGCTGATCTGCTTTTGTGTCTGTCGGTTTGCCGATTCTGGATATTTCATGTAAATGGAATCATAACAGTAAGTGTTTTTGTGGGTGTGTCTGGCTGCCTTTCACTTAGCATAACATTTTCAAGGTTCGTCTGCGTTGAAGCGTGTATGAGTACTTCATTCTTTTTTATGGCTGAATGATATTGCATTGTATGGATATACCACACTTTGTTCATCTGCTGATGGATATTTGGGTCGTTTCCACCTGTTGGCTATTGTCAGTAGTGCTGCTGTGAACATTCCTGTACAAGTTCGTGTTTGAACACCTGTTTCCAGTGCTTTTAAGTATATACCTCGGAGTGGAATTACTGGGTCCTATGGTAATTCTGTGTGTAACTGCGAAACTCTTTACCACAGTGGACGCACCAGCATTGTATGGAGTCCAGTTATTCCACATCCTCCCCAGCACTTGTTTTGCCTTTTCTTTCTTTCTTTTTCTTTTTTTTTAAATTCTGGCCATCCTAGTGGGTATGAATTGGTATCTCACTGTGCTTTTGATTTGCATTTTCCTAATGACGAATGACATTGAGCATCTTTTCTTGAGCTTTTTGGCAGCTCTGTTGCTTTTAAGTTAAAATGTGTTCAGATGGGTGTTGTTTTCTTTTTATTTTATTTTATTTTTTTTAATTTATTTTTAAAATTTATTTTTAAAGTTTTTTTTTTTTTTTTTAATTGATTGATTGATTGCTTGATTGCTATGTTGGGTCTTCGTTTCTGTGCTAGGGCCTTCTCTAGTTGTGGCAAGCGGGGGCCACTCTTCATCGTGGTGCGCGGGCCTCTCACCATCGCGGCCTCTCTTGTTGCGGAGCACAGGCTCCAGACGCGCAGGCTCAGCAGTTGTGGCGCACGGGCCCAGTTGCTCCGCGGCACGTGGGATCTTCCCAGACCAGGGCTCGAACCCGTGTCCCCTGCATTGGCAGGCGGACTCCCAACCACCGCGCCACCAGGGAAGCCCCCGGGTGTTGTTTTCTTAGTTCAGGGTCACAGTTTTGTGTGTCGCTGGTGCTGGAGGGTCCTAGTCCCAACTCTTGCCAGGCTTTGGGCAAACCAGAACTCTCCATGCCTGCCTTTGGTGAAACGGCAATGCCAACAGCACCTTCCCCGCCTGGGGCTTTGTGAGCATCAGGAAGGACCCATTAAAGCATCCGGCACACAGGGAGCCCTCTGGAGCTATTGTCCTCATCGTTGTCACAAGTGGGAAGATCTGTCATTGTATCCCTGCTTCTTTCTCGTGGGTCTAGCAAGCTGCCTTAGCTTCCTCAACCTGGAGGATAGGCAACCTGGAGGGACACACTGTAGTTGCCCATCTGCTGTGTGAGGCCCCGGGGAGCCGTTTCTAGATTGCTGGGGGTAGCGGTCCTCTGTATTCATTGCTTGAGTTTTCCTGCTTCCAGCCCAACCTCCAGCTTACCCTGACAGGTAGGGGAGTGAATGTGTTACCAGCCCAAAGCCTAGGAAAGCCTGTCAGTGGGAAAGTTGCTGTGGACCTGAGCAACCTTAATCAGTTACAGGTCCTTCCGTGGCAGCACCTTCATGCAGTCCTGATGCAGAGCTGACCCAGGAGCTAGCTTCATGCCCCTGTGGATTTTGTGTCGAGATGTTATTTTTCCTGTGTGGTTCTTTTAAATATTGTTGAACGCCCTCCAAGTTGATAGGGCTGTATTGGGATGCAGTGAGCATAGTTTTCTTTTCACATTGGGAAGCCGTTTTTAATATATAGAATTCTTGTTTGCTGTGTAATTATGAAGATTTTTGTGTATAGCTATTCAAGAATGATGATTAGAAATGCCCCCTGAAAACTCTGGGGTGCAGTTCAACAGACCTCCCCAGAGAGGCAGCGTGGTGTTGTGAGACAGCAAGGGGCATAGGCGGCTTTCGGATCCAGGTTCAGATCCGAACCACGTACTAATTGTGGGCCTTGAACAAGTTAGTTCATCTTCTGGAGCCTCGGTTTCTTCACCAATAAAGTGAGAAGGATAAGATCCTAGCGGCTATCACACAGTGGTGGTTATTGTTGACAAGAGCCTGTAGACCTCTCAGTTGACCATTGCAACATTTTGTTTTATTGTGGTAAAGTATACGTAACATAACAGTTACCATTTAAATAGTTTTAAAGTATACAGCTCAGTGGCAGTCATTGCCACGTTTTGTTTTTTTTTTTTGGCTGAGTTGGGTTTTTGTTGCTGTGTGTGGGCTTTCTCTAGTTGCGGCAAGCGGGGGCTACTCCTCATTGCGGCGCGTGGGCTTCTCATTGCGGTGGGTTCTCTTGTTGCAAAGCATGGGCTCTAGGCGCGTGGGCTTCAGTAGTTGTGGCACATGGGCTCAGCAGTTGTGGCTCCCGAGCTCCAGAGCACAGGCTCAGTAGTTGTGGCACACGGGCTTAGTTGCCCCGTGACATGTGGGATCTTCCCGGACCAGGGCTCGAACCCGTGTCCCCTGCATTGGCAGGCGGATTCCTAACCACTGCACCACCAGGCAAGCCCCATTGCCACATTTTTTTAACGTTGCCTTATTTCTTCTCTTTGCGGAGATAAGGCTCTCCCTTCATCCTCCCTGGAGGTCACACCTGGGGACAGGGTGCCGTGTCCCCTCCCCTCCCGATCGCCCCAGGCTGGTGAAGTTCAGTGAACTGCACGTTCCATAGCGGAGGGAAATGCAGGCACCCTGGGAGGCTTGGCTGTTAATAGAGGCTTTCTCAGGGGCATTAAATGATTCTTCAGATGGTATTAACTCTCGTTGCCAGTTTTGGAGGTGGGGAGGGTTCCTGCTTCTGTCCACACAGGTATTATACTGTTCATTAACACCTCTATGAGTATGGAATAGGGAAGAAAAAGATTCAGATTCTTTTTGGCTGTTTTCTAGAAACTCTAGTTAAGAGCTTTGGGAAGAAGTAGAAATTGAAACTGTTTAACCATCATGTCTTTTATGTTTTTTTAAATTAATTTAGTTTTGGCTGTGTTGGGTCTTCGTTGCTTCACGCGGGCTTTCTCTAGTTGTGGCGAGCGGGGGCTACTCTTCATTGCGTTGCGCGGGCTTCTCATTGCGGTAGCTTCTCTTGTTGTGAAGCTCGGGCTCTAGGTGCGCGGGCTTCAGTAGTTGCGGCACGCGGGCTCAGTAGTTGTGGCTCGCAGGCTCTAGAGCGCAGGCTCAGCAGTTGTGGCACATGGGCCTAGTTGCTCTGCGGCATGTGGGATCTTCCCTGCCCAGGGCTCGAACCCATGTCCCCTGCATTGGCAGGCGGATTCTTAACCACTGTGCCACCGGGGAAGCCCAACCATCATGTCTTAAGGTTATTTTAGTACTTCATTAATCTCTCCTTTGGAAAGGGACTGAAATAAATGTACTGCTTTGGGAAATATTCTGCCATTTCTATTTCCTCCTCCCCTGCTCCTTCATAATTGGTGTAATTGCCAAGATTTCCTTTACTCCTTATTCGCTATCTTTTTGGAACTTTGAACTCTAGAGAGAGAGACAGACAGACATAGAGCTTTAGTCTGTGCAGTCAGTGATTTATAAGTAATCCTTCTAAAGAACAGTCTAGAAGTCAGCATGTTTGTATTGAATTCCTAATTAGGTGACTTAAGAAATGTTCTCAAACACACACAAATATGTTATTGTTTCAGACACCAAATAATAATTATTCTTTCTGTAATCGTATGTCTGAGCATTAGGAATATCTTTAATTAAGGCAGGGTTAAAAATCCCAACCTCCCTAATGAAATAACGGATTTAAGCAGTGATCACCTTGACTGCTTCATCATTAGGTGAGAAGATGATGGGAGCTTTAGAATGGCTAGAGCAGGCTGTCACCACCTAAAGCCCCAGATAAATGTTAGTATCACTCAAAGGGGGACAGCCAGGTATTAGGCACCTCCTGTGGTGATGCAGCGACAAGTACAGAGGACCACCTGGAAAGTATTCTTGCCAAAAACATTGATCCTGAATCTAATGAAGCCTCTTGATGTAACATCCAGTTTATAGAAAATCCGAGGTTTGGAAGAACATGTTAAATGACACCATGAGAATACAGACAGCCACATATAGAATGTGGGCTATCTACAGGGACAAAAGGCCTTTTTCTCTAGCAGGTAAACAGTGAGAGCTTAAAAAAAGAAAAAAAGGAGGGGAAAACTGTTACCGAGTAAAAGAGACTTGGGAGATACATCGACCAAAGAAATGTGTGTGCCTGTTTTGGATCCTGATTTGCAAAAAACAATTGTACAAAAATATTATGAGGCCATCAAGGACAACTAAGTGTGAAATGGATAATTAGATGATCTTAGGAATTACTTTTAATTTTGTTGGCTGTGATAATGATTGTAGTTACGATTTTTAAAAGTCCTGTAAGTGATACTGAAGTATTTACTAGTGAAATAAATGGTGTCTGGGATATGCTTTACTTTCATTTAAAAAAAAAAAAAAAGCTGGGGGGTGGTGTAGATGAAGTGAGAATAGCAGAAAGCTGGTGTTCACACTGGGTAGTGGGTTCCAGTCTTTCAGCTTTTGTGTATGTCTGAAAATTTCATAATAAAAAGTTAAAAATGCCAAAATTGGTTTATTGGTGGCATTTAAACACTTCACTTTAAATAGCAAAAACAAATATAGAACTCTCCAGGCTGGTAGAAACCTCAGTTTTGGAAAATTGCCTTTTGGCTCATCTGCATATTTGATCTGTTTAGTTTCTTGGCGAATTAGTATTTACATTAACTTCATGTTATTCCTCATCCTGAAGTCCCAAGGAGCCCTCAAATAAACCAAGAGCGGTCATAATTACAGAAACTTAGAGAGTTAACACTGTGGATAATTGCTAATCAGTAGGCTGTTCATACCAATAAACAGGCAAAAAAGGGGGTTTGGGGAAGACTGTCAGTGAATGGAAATAAATTAAGTAAGGATGAGAATAATTTGTGTGCTCGACTGAGTTAGCTTGTAGAGGTGTATGTAAATAGCGCTCTATTTGGTATGATTGCTAAAGGTAGCCCCTTCAGACTCCTGTAGAATACGGGGTTCTCCTGCCACCCCTTAAATGAACGTAGCACTGTAGAGTGTGGCGGTCAAACTTTTTTCTCTCTCTCTGCCTTGATGGAGTCATTTGATTTCACTTATCATCTTTCTGCGGGTAATCCCCAAATCTGTATCCTTGGCCCCCATTACTCTGTTGGGCACCAGAATCACATTTCCACCCACCTGGACTTGGTTCCCTGCCTTCCATGCCAGCCTCGCCCGAGCCAGGCCCCCCTTGCCGGCTGTGCACCATTTACAGCAGCTCTTTTCACATCTCTCCAGATCTTTCCCGCTTCAGGCCTTTTGTACATGCCATCCCCTCTACCTGGAACAGTCTCCCACTCTTCTTCTCCTGCCTCCTCGTTCTTCAGGTCTTGGCTCAGACATTACCTCCTCAAAGTCATCTTTCTTGACCTTCTTTGCCCGTCATCCTCAGCCATAGCACCTTGCTTGTTTCCTTAGCCGTCTTCTCAATTTATAATTATTGTCTCCCTTCTCCACTGTGAGGTCCGTGAGCCAGGACACCTTTTTGTGTTGGTTGACACTTCACACCCAGCACTTAGCTTACATGACCAGTAGACATTTGTTGGATTTATGAATGAATGATTGATGAATGAATGGACACATCAGGCTTTGGGCTAGACCTGGGAGGCAGACTGGTGAAAGATATAGTTTTTTCCTCCAAGCAGCTTATAGTCTACTAGGGGAGGGAGATGAACAAGCCAAGTGTTGCAATTTAAGTTTTATGAGAAAAGCACACACAGGGTTCTGGGAATGATGGAAAAAAGAAGTCTGGGAGCCTGATAGGAGTTAGGGAAAGGAGGGATGGGTGTTTCCAGGAGAGGGAACAGCCTTTCCAAAAGCGTGGTGGTCAGAGAAAATGCTGAATGGTGGCAGTGTGGGCTGATTTGGGGGAGGTGACACCAGCAGGTCAGGCAGTGACCGGAAGATGAGGGCTCTTGTGTCACAGCTGAGGACTTTGGATTTCTGAAGGCTCTTAGGAACCCGTGGAGGGTCTTAAGACTGGAATGTCATGGAAGGATTATTTCTTTTCTTCCTGTAGATAAACCTCAGATATACAGAAATGGATTGACCGTTTCTGCATGTCAGAAAACTCTGGATGGGTTGGAGGCGCTAGAAGAGGCTTAGGGGTTTAGGGTGGGTTATGGCTTGTAGGGAGAGACCACAGCCTCGACTGATTTCTGTGGCCAGGAGCACACTTCTGATCAGGCAGAATTTCCTACAGTTACAGCACTTCCTAGCACAATTTCCCTTGGCCCTAGAGCCCTAGGGGCTGGGGCGCATGGGAGGGGTTAGTCACAGAGCTCTAGGGACACTGTGCACGAATAGAAAATTGTCATGTTGGAGGTGCCCAGCCCTTACTGGGCCACCACCCTTTGTACTGGGGTGTACCACACCACTCAAGAAGCACTTATCAACGCAGTCTCTTCTGTGTCATTGGGAGGACTGTTTACGGATGCTCTGGGTTCTCCTGGTTCTTGAGCCAGCCTCAGGGTGAGCAAGGAAGCAGGGTTGGTGTTCAGGGTGTCAGAACGTCTCTAGGTCCTGTGCTCTGCAGTACCTTGGAAAGCCCATCTCCTCACAGAGGCTATGAGCAAGCAGTGGTAGGGGCCCAGACTTTAGTAGTGGTGGGGATGAAAGGATTTGAGAGTTAACTACAAGAAGCTGACTGTGAGAAGGACTTACTAACTGGCACAGAGAGGGAGGATCAGGGTTTTTTAGGGGCCTGTTAGATACTCAAGTGGAATTGTCTATAGTGGGCAGTTGAATCTGTGACTCAGAATCTCCTTGGACTTTTTCTTCTTTTCTTGCCTCATCCATCTCATCAGTGGCTAATTTTATCACCGGCCTGCTGTGCAGTCTCTCTTGTAACATCTTTTCCATGCCCATCTGATCATACTCTCCTCATTCCTTGCCCCGTCGACCGTGTACCTGTGTGTGCGGTAGATCGATGTTTTGTGCCCCTCTGCGCTCTGCCAGGTTGATTTTTCTGCAGCGTAACTTTGATAAGAAGGCCACTTTGCCCCAAATATCCGGTGGTTCCCATTGTCCACCAACATTCTCACGCTCCTCAGCCAACTTTTCTAATATTCTCTCCAACCAAATGGAGCCACTACTGTTTGTTATGCAAACACACTATGCATTGTCCAGACGTGGAGCCTTTGTCCACACTGCTGCTTCCAGCCGGCATGGCCCCTTCTCTCTTTTAAGCCTCCTGCTCCCTTTGATATAAAATAAAAGCTTAATTTAGAGCTGAATTAAGGAATTGAGCCTGTAGCATAAGCTCCTGACTGTTTGTTGGGAGGAGAACCACCCAGGAGGCAGTGATGTCTCCTGGTCACTTGGCTTTGGGCTTGTGTGTTTGTGTGGAAACTACTGGCCTCGGGCTCCTGTGTCTGGGGGCGAAGTGCCTTCTCATGCTTAGTCACGGGACGTCATGTGCCATTCCAACTCTGAGTGTAATTGGAGACGGAAGATTATCTTGAAGCTGGTGGTGTCCTTTTCCCTGTTGTTATGGGACTGTGTTTTGAATTAAATTATTTTAGAAACAGATGGCTGACTGAGAGTTTTTTCGCCTTTGTTCTTAGTGAATTGAGTATTTAGTTTAGTTTGTTTTGGTTACTTAAAGTGCTGACAGCCTTGCCTTCCAGGTTGGTGAAAGGATTGCATTTTATTTAGGAAAGAATAAAACAAAACAAAGCGCAACAGAACATCTTCCAATAAATACTCTGGTACATGCTTTGAATTAAACCAACATTTTAATATCCTTACCTCCTCAAATGAGAAAATCATGCAGAGATAGTGTCCCAAATCCCAACGGGAAGCCATCCTAGTGTTTTTAGCTATAATAGTATGAGTTGTTAAAAAGCTTCGTGGAACCATTCTTTCAGTATTGTTTGGTTGCAGTTGTTGTTTTCTGAAGTTGCTCATTAGTTCTCTTCATGGTTCAGTGAAGTCGCTAATCGTTATCTGTATCCCCATCTCTAGAGGAGGAAATGGAAGGTGTGACTAACTGCAAGAGATTTCTTCAGGGGAACCGAGCAAGTTTGATATAGAACAGGACGCAGTTCTGTTATCTGTGGAAGGTTCTGGAGCTGTTGTCTCTCTCTCTCTGACTGGGGTTGTATTATACCAGTGCTTTGCTTTTTATTAGCTTGGATTTTTCCAGCTAAAACTGAAGCACCCCCCCCCCCCACTACTGATGTAATAGCCATTTGCCATTTTGGGGATCACTCTTTCCCTTTCTGGGGAATCCCTATCGTGTGAGGGTCCTAAGGCTGCAGGGTTGACAGGCAGTGTGGCATGTGACCTGGGCGTGGCTAGCGGGACACTCCCAGCTGGACTTGGAACTTTGTGGGAGTGACGCTGTGAAGCAGGGGCCTGGAAGGTCTGCTGGCAGCTGTGCCGGCGGCAGTCCCAGCTCAGCGCGATCGGCAGTCCCAGCTCAGCGCGATTGGCGGACGCTCCCTGCAGAGACCCTGCTGAGCCCCTCTGCTGCCCAGTCTCACTTGGTTCTCGACTCTGTTCTGAACCTGAACCACCTCGTCTGTTCTGTGGCCCCTCTGGTGTCCTCCCATTGAATCCCCTCCTGCGTATGTAGCCAGAGTTGTTTATACTGCAGCAGAGAATCCTGACTGAGAAACCCTTACAGAATAAGTAAGCATAGAGTCGCATGTCAGGCCTGTGCATGGAAAGTCCACACTTGAACACCCATTTTTCAGGTAGTAATTTTCAGTAACCCTGTATCTTATGAGCAGAAGAGGGACCTGAGACCCAGGAATGGGCAGTGAGTTACTCAGGGTCGGCAGTTAATGAACTTGTGGGAGAGCAGGGCTGGACCTGAGGCCCTCAGGCTCTTGTTTCCTGTAATCTCTAAGCCATCACAGAGCTTCTTGCTTGAACCAGGAATGAAAGATGTTGTCTTGGTCACTCGAGCTGCCATAGCAAAACGCCAGACTGTGTGACTTCAGCAGAAATTAATTTTCTTCGTTCTGGAGGCTGGAGGTCTACGATCAAGGTGCCAGCAGGGTTGGTTTCTGGTGAGGCTCCCCTCCTGTGCTTAGGGATGGTGTCTTCTCGCTGTGTTCTTTTTTTTTTTTTTTAAGATTGATTGATTGATTGATTGATTGCTATGCTGGGTCTTCGTTTCTGTGCGAGGGCTTTCTCTAGTTGCGGCAAGCGGGGGCCACTCTTCATTGCGGTGCGCGGGCCTCTCACTATCATGGCCTCTCTTGTTGCGGAGCACAAGCTCCAGACACGCAGGCTCAGTAGTTGTGGCTCATGGGCCTAGTGGCTCCGTGGCATGTGGGATCTTCCCAGACCAGGGCTCGAACCCGTGTCCCCTGCATTAGCAGGCAGATTCTCAACCACTGCGCCACCAGGGAAGCCCCCTCGCTGTGTTCTTACGTGGCCTTTTCTCTGTGCAAGTGCACCCGGGGCCAGCGAGCTCTGGTGTCCCTCTTCTTATGAGGGGGCAGGTCCTGTCGGATCAGGGCCCCGCCCTCACGACCACATTTAACCTTCATTACTTCCGTAAAGGCCCCATCTCCAAACACAGTCACAGTGTGGGTTAGAGCTTCAACATAGAATTCTGGGAGACACAATTCAGTTCATGTCAGATGTGAACTGTGGCGATCCAGACAGTTTAATGTTGTCTGTGACTTAATAAAAGTTGAGAAACAAAGGATGTCAAAGGAAGATTTCTTTTTTTTTTTTTTTTTTTTTTGGCTGCGTGTAATGCGGGATCTTAGTTCCCTGATCAGGAATTGAACCTGTGCCCCCTGCAGTTGAAGCGTGGAGTTTTAACCACTGGACTGCCAGGGAAGTCCGCAAAGGAAGATTTCTAAAAGAAGTTTTTACATAGTGCTGTGGTCTTAAAATACTGGGGATAGGCCGTCGGTTACTCTTCATTCGCCATGGGGTTGATTCTTTTCTGTGCAGAGAGCTCTTTAGTGATTGTTCTTTGGCTGAGTCCCTGTATCGAACTGCAGCTTAAAACACTGATTTGGGAACAACAGTTTTCCTTGCATGGGACCTGGGAAGCCTGCTCTCTGGTTTCAGACTGTAGCTCCCACTGTAGAGCCTGGCCATCTCATTTCATGTCTGGAGGCAGCCCCTCCCCTGTTTGTTTCACACATTCTCCACTGTCCTGGTCACTCTGCCGTCCCCACCCTGGACCAGAATTCCCTTAAGTTCTCCTCAGCAACTCTGTGCGGTGAGTCCTCTCTGCCCTCACCCTCTCCTCCAGGTGAGGATCAAAGGCCACTCCCCTCTGGATCCCATTTCCTTCTTCCTTCCCTGCCGCCTGGGCTCATCACTCATCCTTTGTCTCTTCCACTTCTTCCTCTCTCCTGGATTGTTCCATCAGCATTGCTCCTAATCCGACCCTTTACAAAGAAAGGTCCTTGTACTCGGGTTAGAATTACCCGTGGCGTGGTTTAAAACACAGATTCCATGACAGTAGGAACAGCAGCAAACACAAATACCCACACCGAGTCCTGAGCCCCAGGCCCAAGCTGCTGAATGAGAACCCGAGTTATTTTAGTTTGTATTTGGAAAGCGTTCCAGACATCTAGCAAAGTTGCAAAATTAACAGAGTTCTCATAAGCCAGTTACTCAGCTTCCCCTAATATTAACATCTTATAAAGTCATACTAGAGTTATTAAAACTAAGAAATTAACATTGGTACAATATTGTTAACTAGATTACAGACTTTACAGGATTTCACCCCTTTTTTCTCCACTTCTTCTGTGCTGGAATCCAGTCCAGAGCCCCATTGCATTTGGGTGTCCCATCTCATTAGTCTTCTCTAGACTTGTGACAGTTTCTCAGTCTTTCCTTGTCTTTTATGACCTTGAGATCTTTGAAGAGTCACATCTTTTTTTTTTTTAATTAATTAATTTATTTTTGGGTGCGTTGGGTCTTCATTGCTGCGCGCGGGCTTTCTCTAGTTGCGGCAAGCGGAGGCTACTCTTCCTTGCCGTGGCTTCTCCTGTTGCAGACCGTGGGCTCTAGGTGTGCGGGCTTCAGTAGTTGTGGTGTGCGGGCTCAGTAGTTGTGGCTCACGGGCTCTAGAGTGCAGGCTCAGTAGCTGTGGCGCATGGGCTCAGTTGCTCCGCGGCATGTGGGATCTTCCTGGACCACGGCTTGAACCCATGTCCCCTACATTGGCAGGTGGATTCTTAACAACTGTGCCACCAGGGAAGTCCAAGAGTAAGGTCTTTTATAAAACGTCTTTGGGTTTGTCTGATGTTTTCACTTGTTGAGGTAGACGTTTGCATTTTTAGAAGCACCTTTCATGAGCTCCTCAGTGATTCTTGTCTATTGTCTGAGAACCAAACAACCTTCCCTGGACTCTCCACTTGCCGTCTCTTCCCTCCCCTGTCCTAACACAGCTAAACCACTCAAAAAGTTGTCTGCGCATAATCCCGTTTCCTCACCTGTCATTCACTCTTCAACCTGTGGCAACCTGGCTTCTGCCACCACAAGGCCAAAGAACCCTGCTGTCATATGTAGGGGGTGCTTCCTTTTCTCGACCTCTCAGGGCCATTCCGTACAGGTGACCCCGCCTGGCTCCTGAACACCTTTGCTCTTTTCTCGTCCTCACACGTTCCTGGTTCCCCCACCTCTCGGACTTCCCCTTCTTACTGTTTTGCAGGTTTATCTCTAGGTGCAGATATTTGCTTGCAAACTTGATATTTCCACATGGATTTCTCTAAAATAAATCTCAGGCTAGTGCCTCCCACTGTAATGGGCGCATAAATCACCTGGAGCTCTTGTTAAAAGCATTTTTGACTCAGTGGGGTCTCGATGGGCCTAAGATGCTGCATGTCTAAACACTCCAGGTGATGCTGATGGTCTTCGGGCCACAGTCTGAGTAATAAAACTCTAAAAAAACCCACCATAACCTAAGCCACCATCATCTGAAGCTTCAACTGCTGTGATCACATAACTGATCTCTCCACATCTCCTTTTGGCCCTGGTTAACCCGTTCTTCATGCTGCAGCAGGAGGGACTTTTGGACCATTATTCTGATCGTGTCATTCTCATGCTTTTATTTATTTATTTATTTATTTTTAACATCTTTATTGGAGTATAATTGCTTTACAATGGTGTGTTAAGTTTCTGCTTTATAACAAAATGAATCAGCTATACATATATCCCCATATCTCCTTCCTCTTGCCTCTCCCTCCCACCCTCCCTATCCCACCCCTCTAGGTGGCCACAAAGCACTGAGCAGATCTCCCTGTGCTATGCGGCTGCTTCCCACTAGCTATTTATTTTACATTTGGTAGTATATATAAGTCCATGCCACTGTCTCACTTCGTCCCAGCTTACCCTTCCCCCTCCCCGTGTCCTCAAGTCCATTCTCTACATCTGCATCTTTATTCCGGTCCTGCCCCTAGGTTCTTCAGAACCATTTTTTTTCTTTTAGATTCCATATATGTGTGTTAGCATATGGTATTTGTTTTTCTCTTTCTGACTTACTTCACTCTGTATGACAGACTCTAGGTCCAGCCACCTCACTACAAATAACTCAATTTCATTTCTTTTTATGACTGAGTAATATTCCACTGTATATATGTGCCACGTCTTCTTTATCCATTCATCTGTCAGTGGACACTTAGGTTGCTTCCATGTCCTGGCTACTGTAAATAGAGCTGCAATGACCATTGTGGTACATGACTCTTTTTGAATTATAGTTTTCTCAGGGTATATGCCCAGTAGTGGGATTGCTGGGTCATATGGTAGTTCTATTTTTAGTTTATTACGGACCCTCCATACTGTTCTCCATAGTGGCTGTATCCATTTACATTCCCACCAACAGTGCAAGAGGGTTCCTTTTTCTCCACACCCTCTCCAGCATTTATTGTTTGTAGATTTCTTGATGATGGCCATTCTGACTGGTGTGAGGTGATACCTCATTGTAGTTTTGATTTGATTTTCTCTAATGATTAGTGATGTTGAGCATCCTTTCATGGGTTTGTTGGCAATCTGTATATCTTCTTTGGAGAAATGTCTATTTAGATCTTCTGCCCATTTTTGGATTGGGTTGTTTGTTTTTTTGATATTGAGCTGCATGAGCTGCTTGTATATTTTGGAGATTAATCCTTTGTCAGTTGCTTCATTTGCAAATATTTTCTCCCATTCTGAGGGTTGTCTTTTCGTCTTGTTTATGGTTTCCTTTGCTGTGCAAAAGCTTTTAAGTTTCGTTAGGTCCCATTTGTTTATTTTTGTTTTTATTTCCATTTCTCTAGGAGGTGGGTCAAAAAGGATCTTGCTGTGATTTATGTCATAGAGTGTTCTGCCTATGTTTTCCTCTAAGAGTTTTATAGTGTCTGGCCTTACATTTAGGTCTTTAATCCATTTTGAGTTAATTTTTGTGTATAGTGTTAGGGAGTGTTCTAATTTCATTCTTTTACATGTAGCTGTCCAGTTTTGTCAGCACCACTTATTGAAGAGACTGTCTTTTCTCCATTGTATATTCTTACCTCCTTTATCAAAAATAAGGTAACCGTATGTGTGTGGCTTTATCTCTGGGCTTTCTATCCTATTCCATTGGTGTATATTTCTGTTTTTGTGCCAGTACCATACTGTCTTGATTACTGTAGCTCTGTAGTATAGTCTGAAGTCAGGGAGCCTGATTCCTCCAGTTCCGTTTTTCTCTCTCAAGATTGCTTTGGCTATTCGGAGTCTTTTGTGTTTCCATACAGATTGTGAAATTTTTTGTTCTAGTTCTGTGAAAAATGCCATTGGTAATTTGATAGGGATTGCATTGAATCTGTAGATTGCTTTGGGTAGTATAGTCATTTTCACAAGGTTGATTCTTCCAATCCAAGACCATGGTCTATCTCTCCATCTATTTGTATCATCTTTAATTTCTTTCATCAGTGTATTATAGTTTTCTGCATACAGGACTTTTGTCTCTTTAGGTAGGTTTATTCCTAGATATTTTATTCTTTTTGTTGTAATGGTAAATGGGAGTGTTTCCTTAATTTCTCTTTCAGATATTTCATCATCTGTGTGTATAGGAATGCAAGAGATTTCTGTGCATTAATTTTGTATCCTGCTACTTTACCAAATTCATTGATTAGCTCTAGTAGTTTTCCGGTAGCATCTTTAGGATTCTCTATGTATAGTATCACGTCACCTGCAAACAGTGACAGCTTTACTTCTTCTTTTCTGATTTAGATTCCTTTTATTTCTTTTTCTTCTCTGATTGCTGTGGCTAACACTTCCAAAACTATGTTGAATAATAGTGGTGAGAGTGGGCAACCTTGTCTTCTTCCTGATCTTAGTGGAAATGGTTTCAGTTTTTCACCATTGAGAACCATGTTGGTTGTGGGTTTGTCATATATGGCCTTTATTATGTTGAGGTAAGTTCCCTCTATGCCTACTTTCTGGAGGGTTTTTATAATAACTGGGTGTTGAATTTTGTCGAAAGCTTTTTCTGCATCTATTAAGATGATCGTATGGTTTTTCTCCTTCAATTTGTTAATATGGTGTATCACATTGATTGATTTACATATGTTGAAGAATCCTTGCATTCCTGGGATAAACCCCACTTGATCATGGTGTGTGATCCTTTTAATGTGCTTTTGGATTTTGTTTGCTAGTATTTGGTTGAGGATTTCTGCATCTATGTTCATCAGTGATACTGGCCTGTAGTTTTCTTTCTTTGTGACATCTTTGTCTGGTTTTGGTATCAGGGTGATAGTGGCCTCGTAGAATGAGTTTGGGAGTGTTTTTCCCTCTGCAATATTTTGGAAGAGTTTGAGAAGGATAGGCGTTAGCTCTTCTCTAAATGTTTGATAGAATTTGCCTGTGAAGCCATCTGGTCCTGGGCTTTTGTTTGTTGGAAGATTTTTAATCACAGTCTCAATTTCAGTGCTTGTGATTGGTCTGTTTATATTTTCTGTTTCTTCCTGGTTCAGTCTCAGAAGGTTGTGCTTTTCTAAGAATTTGTCCATTTCTTCCAGGTTGTCCATTTTATTGGCATAGAGTTGCTTGTAGTAATCTCTCATGATACTTTATATTTATGCAGTGTCAGTTGTTATTTCTCCTTTTTCATTTCTAATTCTATTGATTTGAGTCTTCTTTTTTTTCTTGATGAGTCTGCGTAATGGTTTATGAATTTTGTTTATCTTCTCAAAGAACCAGCTTTTAGTTTTATTGATCTTTGCTGTTGTTTCCTTCATTTCTTTTTCATTTATTTCTGATCTGATCTTTATGATTTTTTTCATTCTGCTAACTTTGGGGTTTTTTTTTGTTCTTCTTTCTCTAATTGCTTTAGGTGTAAGGTTAGTTTGTTTATTTGAGATGTTTCTTGTTTCTTGAGGTAGGATTGTATTGCTATAAACGTCCCTCATAGAACTGCTTTTGCTGCATCCCATAGGTTTTGGGTCGTCGTGTTTTCACTGTCATTTGTTTCTAGGTATTCTTTGATTTCCTCTTTGATTTCTTCAGTGATCTCTTGGTTATTAAGTAGTGTATTGTTTAGCCTCCATGTGTTTGTATTTTTTACAGATTTTTCCTGTAATTGATACCTAGTCTCATAGTGTTGTGGTCAGAAGAGATACTTGATACGATTTCAATTTTCTTAAATTTATCAAAGCTTGATTTGTGACCCAAGATATGATCTATCCTGGAGAATGTTCCATGAACACTTGAGAAGAAAGTGTATTCTGTTGTTTTTGGATGGAATGTCCTATAAATATCAGTTAAGTCCATCTTGTTTAATATGTCATTTAAAGCTTGTGTTTCCTTATTTATTTTCATTTTGGATGATCATTGGTGAAAGTGAGGTGTTAAAGTCCCCTACTATGATTGTGTTACTGTCGATTTCCCCTTTTATAGCTGTTAGCATTTGCCTTATGCATTGAGGTGCTTCTATGTTTGGTGCATAAATATTTACAGTTGTTATATCTTCTTGGACTGATCCCTTGATCATTATGTAGTGTCCTTCTTTGTCTCTCGTAATAGTCTTTATTTTAAAGTCTTATTTTGTCTGATATGAGAATTGCTACTCCTGCTTTTCTTCTGATTTCCATTTGCATGGAATATCTTTTTCCATCCCCTCGCTTTCAGTTTGTATGTGTCCCTAGGTCTGAAGTGGGTCTCTTTTAGACATCATATATATGGGTCTTGTTTTTGTATCCATTCAGCCAGTCTGTATCTTTTGATTGGAGCATTTAATCCATTTACTTTTTTTTTTTTTTATGGCTGTGTTGGGTCTTCGTTTCTGTGCGAGGACTTTCTCTAGTTGTGGCAAGTGGGGGCCACTCTTCATCGCGGTGCGCGGGTCTCTCATTATCGCGGCCTCTCTTGTTGTGGAGCACAGGCTCCAGACGCGCAGGCTCAGTAATTGTGGCTTACGGGCTTAGTTGCTCTGCGGCATGTGGGATCTTCCCAGACCAGGGCTCGAACCCGTGTCCCCTGCATTGGCAGGCAGATTCTCAACCACTGCGCCACCGGGGAAGTCCAGTCCATTTACTCTTAAGGTAATTATCGATATGTATGTTCGTGTTACCATTTTCTTAATTGTTTTGGGTTTGCTTTTGTAGGTCTTTTCCTTCTCTTGTGTTTCCTGCCTAGAGAAGTTCCTTTAGCATTTGTTGCAAAACTGGGTTGGTGGTGCTGAATTCTCTTAGCTTTTGCTTGTCTGTAAAGGTTTAATTTCTCCATCGAATCTGAGATCCTTGCTGGGTAGAGTAATCTTGGGTGTAGGTTTTTCCCTTTCATCACTTTAAGTATGTCCTGCCACTCCCTCTGGCTTGCAGAGTTTCTGCTGAAAGATCAGCTGTTAACCTTATGGGAATTCTCTTGTATGTTATTTGTTGTTTTTCCCTTGCTGCTTTTAATATTTTTTCTTTGTATTTAATTTTTGATAGTTTGATTAATATGTGTCTTGGCATGTTTCTCCTTGGATTTATCCTGTATGGGACTCTCTGTGCTTTCTGGACTTGATTAACTATTTCCTTTCCCATATTAGGGAAGTTTTCAACTATAATCTCTTCAAATATTTTCTCAGTCCCTTTCTTTTTCTCTTCTTCTTCTGGGACCCCTATAATTTGAATGTTGGTGCGTTTAATATTGTTCCAGAGGTCTCTGAGACTGTCCTCAATTATTTTCATTCTTTTTTCTTTATTCTGCTCTGCAGTAGTTATTGCCACTATTTTATCTTCCAGGTCACTTATCCGTTCTTCTGCCTCAGTTATTCTGCTATTGATTCCTTCTACAGAATTTTTAATTTCATTTATTGTGTTGTTCATCATTGTTTGTTTGCTCTTTAGTTCTTCTAGGTCCATGTTAAACGTTTCTTGTGTTTTCGCCATTCTGTTTCCAAGATTTTGGATCATCTTTACTATCATTACTCTGAATTCTTTTTCAAGTAGACTGCCTATTTCCTCTTCATTTCTTTGGTCTGGTGGGTTTTTACCTTGCTCCTTCATATGCTGTATGTTTCTTTGTCTTCTCATTTTGCTTAACTTACTGTGTTTGGGGTCTCCTTTTCGCAGGCTGCAGGTTCGTAGTTCCTGTTGTTTTTGGTGTCTGCCTCCAGTGGCTAAGGTTGGTTCAGTGGGTTTTGTAGGCTTCCTGGTGGAGGGGCCTAGTGCCTGTGTTCTGGTGGATGAGGCTGTATCTTGTCTTTCTGGTGGGCAGGACCGCATCCGGTGGTGTGTTTTGGCATGTCTGTGACCTTATTATGATTTTAGGCAGCCTCTCTGCCAATGGGTGGGGTTGTGTTCCTGTCTTGCTAGTTGTTTGGCATAGGGTGTCCAGCACTGTAGCTTGCTGGTTGTTGAGTTGAGCTGGGTCTTAGCGTTGAGATGGAGATCTCTGGGAGTGCTTTTGCCATTTGATATTATGTGGAGCCAGGAGGTCTCTGGTGGACCAATGTCCTGAACTCAGCTCTCCCACCTCAGAGGCACGGGCCTGACACCCGGCTGGAGCATCAAGACCCTGTCAGCTACACGGTTCAGAGTAAAAGGGAGAAAAAAAGAAAGAAACAAAAAAATAAAATAAAATAAAGTAATTAAAATAAAAAGTAATTATTAAAAATAAAAAAATTAAAGTGTAATGAAAGAAAGAAGAGAACAACCAAACCAAAAAACAGATCCTCCAATGATAACAAGTGCTAAAAACTATACTAAAAAAAAAAACAAAAAACAGCGGACAGACAGAACCCTAGGACAAATGGTAAAAGCAAAGCTATACAGACAGAATCACACAAAGAAGCATACAGATACACACTCAGAAAAAGAGTAAAAGGAATAAAAAGATATATCGTTGCTCCCAAGGTCCACCGCCTCAATTTTGGGATGATTCGTTGTCTATTCAGGTATTCCACAGATGCAGGTACATCAAGTTGATTGTGGAGATTTAATCCGCTGCTCCTGATGCTGCTGGGAGAGAGTTCCCTTTCTCTTCTTTGTTCGCACAGCTCCGGGGGTTCAGCTTTGGATTTGGCCCTGCCTCTGCGTGTAGGTCGCCTGAGGGCATCTGTTCTTCGCTCAGACAGGACGGGGTTAAAGGAGCAGCTGATTCGGGGGCTCTGGCTCACTCAGGCTGTGGGGAGGGAGGGGTACGGATGCGGGGCGAGCCTGGGGTGGCAGAGGTCAGCGTGACATTGCAACAGACTGAGGTGCGCCGTGTGTTCTCCCTGGGGAGTTGTCCCTGGATCACGGGACCGTGGCAGTGGCGGGCTGCACAGGCTCCCGGGAGGGGAGTTGTGGAGAGTGATGTGTGCTTGCACACGGGCTTCTTGGTGGCGGCAGCAGCAGCCTTAGTGTCTCATGCCCGTCTCTGGGGTCCGCGCTGATAGTCGCAGCTCGCGCCCGTCTCTGGAGCTCGTTTAGGTGGTGCTCTGAATCCCCTCTCCTCGCGCACCAGGAAACAAAAAGGCAAGAAAAAGTCTCTTGCCTCTTTGGTAGCTCCAGACCTTTTCCCGGACTCCCTCCCGGCTAGCCGTGGCGCACTAGCCCCCTTCAGGCTGTGTTCACGCAGCCAACCCCAGTCCTCTCCCTGCCATCCGACCGAAGCCCGAGCCTCAGCTCCCAGCCCCCTCCCGCCCCGGCGGGTGAGCAGACAAGCCTCTCGGGCTGGTGAGTGCTGCTCGGCGCCGATCCTCTGTGCGGGAATCTCTCCGCTTTGCCCTCCGCACCCCTGTTGCTGCGCTCTCCTCCGTGGCTCCGAAGCTTCCCCCCAACCCGTCTCTGCCAGTGAAGGTGCTTCCTAGTGTGTGGAAGCTTTTCCTCCTTCACGTTCCCTCCTAGAGGTGCAGGTCCCGTCCCTATTCTTTTGTCTCTGTTTTTTCTTTTTTCTTTTGCCCTACCCAGGTACGTGGGGAGTTTCTTGCCTTTTGGGAAGTCTGAGGTCTTCTGCCAGCGTTCAGTAGGTGTTCTGTAGGAGTTGTTCCACATGTAGATGTATTTGTGGGGAGGAAGGTGATCTCCACGTCTTACTCTTCCGCCATCTTGAAGGTCTCGGCCGTTCTCACGCTTTTAAATGGCTTTGATGGCTTCCTGTTGCATTTATGTTATTGTTCATTATCTTCAGCATCGTGGCTTCCAAGCCTTACATGTTCTGATCCCCTACCTCCCTCTGACCCCATCTTGGAGCTCTTTATCTTTCCTTCCCTCCCAAATTCCTGCTCTTCTCTGTGTTCTTCAGTGGCCAGTACTGCCCCCACCTACCCCACCCCACCTGGGCCTCATGCAGATCCCACATCCTCTGCCCAGAAAGTACTGCGCAGCGAGCTGGCCTGCAAACCCTTGTTTCCATCCAAGTCAAGATAAGGAGCTTAGACCAGAGCATGAATCGACCCCTCATGGAACATGCTGCCTGGTTCAGCTGGCATATTTTTGTAGCACGACCTCCTCTCTGAAGGAGCAGTGCACACATGCACGCGCACACACACACGTGCGTGCGCGTGCATGCACACACCTTATACCTACAGGCATATTTGACTTTAAATGAGAGAGGCAAAACCTTAAAACTTTTAGGAGACAATATAGAAGAATATCATTCTGGCTTTTAGTGTAGGGAAGAATTTCTTAAACCTTCCATCTTAATACACACACAAATCTCAAACAATAATAGAAAAGATTGGTAAATTTGACCATATTAAAACTGAGAACTTCTGTTCATTGAAAGACCACATAAAGAGAATCAAATAAGCCACAAACTGGGAGAAGCTATAACTGACATAGGATTAGTACCTAAAACCTATCAAGAATGCCTTTGGATCAGAAAGAAAAAGATAGACAACCCCGTAACAAAATGGGCAGTAGAATTGAAAAGACACTAGAAGAGACAACGTGAGTGGCCAGCAGATAGGAAAAGGTGATCAGTCTATTGTAATTAGGGATATGCAAGTTACAACCATAAGGTTTCATACTGGCCAGATTAGTAAAAATGTGAACATCTAGGAGTATTAAGTATTGGTGAGGATTTGCAGCAGTCAAATGGGAGGATAAATTTGTTCAACTACTTTGAAAGATTATTTGGTATTATTTAGAAAAGTTTCAGATAACCATATCCTCTGACCGGGCAGTTCTCATGGGTGCATACACACGTACATACATGCACACACATTAATACACACTCATACACACACATACCCATACGTATGCACCCACACCCCTCATGCATACACATATACACAAATACACACATATACATGTATGTACTTGCACGACACACATGCATGTACACACATATATATACCAACATGCAAACACACACATAAATGCACATATGTACACATGAACATACATAATACTTTATATATGCATATGTGTGCCAGGAGATGGGTGAGAAAGGTCATATAAGAAATGTCTGGAATAATGAAAATTGGCAATAGTCCAGCTGTCCATCAACAATAGATAGATAAATAAATTTTGGTATATTCATATAATGGAATTCATGTTGAAGTGAAAATGAATGAATTATAGCTTCATGCCAAAAAAACCCACTCACAGGTGAAAAACAATAATGGAGTGAAAAAAATAAGTTGCAGTAGAATATATGCAGTATAATTCCATCTTGATAAAGTTTGAAAACATACAAAGCTGAAGAATATACTCTTTAGGGATACATACATATGGTAAGACTATAAATAAAAGGATATGAGAGATGCATAGTTTCAAATGGTGGTTCCCTCAGTGGGAAGGGAAGAGATGGGAAAGGGTACATGGGGGATGCCAGAAGTAAGGGTAATACTGATTTTCTTAAACTGAGTGGTGGGAACTCAGGTGTTCTTTATATTATTATATATACTGCCTGATAAATATATCTTTATAAATAGTAGCTCTGATCTACTCGATATTTGATAATAAAAACAGTACCAGTTGGAGGAGGGAGTAACCTGGTATAATGTATTTAGTATACAGTTAGGGTTGGAGAACGAATGAGAAGAGAGACACTCTTTTCTAAACCAGGGAGATAAAAATGAAAAGTAGGAAAAGGAGAAGGATGGTTTTAATAATGGCACTAAAATCCTACTTCGGACAACCTGAGAACTAGAAGGATAAAAGTTGCTGAAGATTTGCCAAATTGGGTATTGGTTTAATTATCTGATTACTTTGTTTGTTTGTTTTAGTATTTATTTACTTATTTTGGCTGCCCTGGTTCTTAGTTGCCTCATGTGGGATCTTTGCTGCCGTGTGCAGGATCTTTTGTTGCGGCATGCAGACTTTCTTAGTTGCAGCATGTGGACTTCTTAGTTGCAGCATGCTGAGTTTCAGTTGCAGCATGCATGCAGGATCTAGGTCCCCAACCAGGGATCAAACCCAGGCCCCCTGCATTGGGAGCATGGAGTCTTACCCACTGGACCACCAGGGAAGTCCCTGACTACTTTTGTTTTTAAACACCTAGAAATTCAAGCGGGCTCTTGTTTTGTAGTAGACTTAATATCCACAGAGTTGAGATGACTCATCATGTTCTGAAAACGCCACAGTTTAGCAGAGAAGCAAAAGTAATGGTTCTGTTTGGATTAAAGCTCTTTAGAGGTTTTTGATGCTGCTGTCCCTTGGGTTTTCCAGCCCAGCCCTCAGAGGATGTTTTGTTTTCTGAGCGCCCATGCCTGCGAATGTGAGCTATCCCATGTGGACGGTGGGCCCTCACAATTCAAAAAGCATGCCTTGCATAGGTTTTGGTAGCACAGAATTTAGCATATGCTTTCAACTCATTTATAACATAACTTAGCATGTTTTTCAATGTAATTTATTCACTAGCAGTCTTAATGAAATGGGCTGATGTGACTAAACATGGTGTGGTGTGAAGAGCATTCAACCACTGAGGACTTATGAACCTGCCTTTCTAGCTGGCTCTGCCTTGATGCTATTTTGAGCAAGTCAGCTTAAACTCTGAGCCTCGTTTGCATTGCGAGGGGGTTGCTGAGGTCTTAAAGGATCCATTCAGCTTGAAAAGTTCATGATTCCATGATCGACTACTATATTTAGGGAAGATTTCCAGATGGAAAAATATGACTTTCAAAAAGGGTAAATATCAGTAAAACACCGAATTCTGCTTTGGGAGTGAGACCAAAAAATTCCTAGAGACAGACATCTCCCTCGTGAGTTTTTTAAACAAGTTTTATGGGGTTTTTTTTTGTTTTTTTTTTTAAGATTTCATTTTTTTTAAAGAGCAGTTTTAGGTTCACAGCGAAGGCGAGAGGAAGGTACAGCGATTTCCCATATACTCCCTGCCCCCACCCATGCTCAGCCTCCCCCATTGTTAACATCCCCATCAGAGCAGTACGTTTGTTACCACGAATGAACCTGCGCTGACACAGCATTGTCACCCACAGTTTGTAGGTCACTTTGGGGGTTCACCTTTGGTGTCGTACTGTCGGCGGTTTTGTCTCGTGAATTTTTAATCACTGTGAATCTGCATGGCACCAGGGCAGTTCCTGCTCTGTTACATATAGCATGGCAGGGACCTAGCAAAGGAGGAGGTACAAGATCGGCACTGGATACGTATGTGTCGTACCGTCTATGCAGGAGAAAGTGGCTTAGTGCTGGCTACTCAGAGTGTGGTTAGGCACGGCCCCCCCGGGAGCCATGCAGAAGCTCAGCGGAGGCCACCCCCCAACCCCAGCCCTGCTGGACAGTGCCTGCATCTTAACAAGATCCCCCATCACGCATATATCATCCCCATTCCTTTCTCTCTGTCGTCAGAGAGAGAACCTTTCACTCTTGCCTGACCTAATGCTTGAGAGCTTGAAAATTGATCTCCAGGGCTTGAGATTAGAGTCTCCGAAGCCTTTTCTGCCGGGAGAGACTCACCTGGGTTTTCTAACCTCTTCCTGAATTAACGACAGAAGTGATTCCCATGGCATTTCAGCAGCTGTCTCTTTAGAGTTGATTTCTCTCTCCTGGGGCTTGGCCAAAAGGAGGGGGAAGAAAACCTTCACAGCTTGGCTCACCTCACAGTTCTTAACAGAGGTTTTTGTTTCTCAGTTTTACTAGCTAGGAGAATTTTTCATTCTTTTGATCACTTTGCCTTTCCTGTTCCTTGTCCTTTGTAGGCAGAATTGATTGAATTCTAATTTGCATCAGATACTTGGGCTCATAAATTAGCCACTAAATGCTCCTTTCTTTGCTATTTTCTCTCTTGCAGTTTTCCAGTGCACTTATGAATATGTTTGTGATTCATTTTAAAAGGGATCTTGCTCTCTGTTCAGGTCTTGTATTTCAAAATAAATCATATCATAGCAGAGTTTTAAAACAGACACATAAAATAATTTATTCTTAGTAAAACTGTAAAATCTTTATGCTACATAGTTGTACATATTGTAATTTTATTACTTCTCAAATTTATAACTTTTTAACCTTTACTGTAGAGAAGAACAGCTGCTACTTTACTGTAGTTGTAATAAGTATCATTTTTACTTTTACCCATGCTTGGAATGTGGCAGGTAAACAGTAAAAGCACATAGACAAGAAATCCTAGAGCCAGGTTGTATGGAAGACAACCAATGCCTAATAATATTGCTATGAAATAACCTAAAATCTCTGAGAAATGGTTTTCTTCTTTTATTGTCTATTCATTTTTAAAAGTCATGTTCCATATGAAGGAGTGTGACCCTTTAAAGTAAGCAGCTTCTAGCATCTACCCTTCTGAAACGCTTCCAAAAAATTTCAGAGGAAGGAACACTCCCAAGCTCATTTTCTGAGGCCAACATCACCCTGATACCAAAACCAGACAAAAATGTCACAAAAAAAGAAAACTACAGGCCAGTATCACTGATGAACATAGATGCAAAAATCCTCAACAAAATACTAGCAAACTGAATCCAACAACACATTAAAAGGATCATACACCATGATCAAGTGGGATTTATCCCAGGGATGCAAGGATTCTTCAATATCTGCAAATCAGTGTGATACACCACATCAACAAATTGAAGAATAAAAGGAATATGATCATCTCAATAGATGCAGAAAATGTCTGACAAAATTCAACACCCATTTATGATAAAAACTCTCCAGAAAGTGGGCATAGAGGGAACCTACCTCAACATAATAAAGGCCATATATGACAAACCCACAGCAAACATCATTTTCAGTGGTGGAAAATCTGAAAGCATTTCCTCTAAGATCAGGAACAAGACAAGGATGTCCACGCTTGTCACTATTATTCAACATAGTTTTGGAAGTCGTAGCCACAGCAATCAGAGAAGAAAGAAATAAAAGGAATCCAAATTGAAAAAGAAGTAAAACTGTCACTGTTGACAGATGACATGATACTATACATAGAAAATCCTAAAGATGCTACCAGAAAACTACTAAAGCTCATCAATGAATTTGGTAAAGTTGCAGGATACAAAATTAATACGCAGAAATCTCTCGCATTCCTATATACTAACAATGAAAGATCAGAAAGAGAAATCAAGGACACAATCCCATTTACCATCGCATCAAAAAGAGTAAAATACCTAGGAATGAACCTACCTAAGGAGGCAAAAGACCTGTACTCAGAAAAGTACAAGATACTGATGAAAGAAACAAAAGATGACACCAAAATATGCAGAGATATACCATGTTCTCGGACTGGAAGAATCAATATTGTAAAAATGACTATACTACCCAAAGCGATCTACAGATTCAGTGCAATCCCTATCAAATTACCAATGGCATTTTTCACAGAACTAGAACAAACAAATCTTAAAATTTGTATGGAGACACAAAACACCCCGAATAGCCAAAGCAGTCTTGAGGAAGAAAAATGGAGCTGGAGGAATCAGGCTCCCTGACTTTAGACTATACTACAAAGCTACATTAATCAAGACAGTATGGCACTGGCACAAAAACAGAAATATAAATCAATGGAACAGGATAGAAAGCCCAGAGATAAACCTACACACCTATGGTCACCTAATCTATGACAAAGGAGGCAAGAATATACAATGGAGAAAAGACAGCCTCTTCAATAAGTGGTGCTGGGAAAACTGGACAGCTACATGTAAATGAATGAAATTAGAACATTCCCTAAAACCATACACAAAAATAAACTCAAAATGGATTAAAGACCTAAATGTAAGGCCGGATACTATAAAACTCTTAGGGGAAAACATAGGCAGAACACTCTGACATAAATTGCAGCAAGATCTTTTTAGATCCACCTCCTAGGATAATGAAATAAAAACAAAAATAAACAAATGGGACCTAATGAAACTTAAAAGCTTTGACACAGCAAAGAAAACCTATAAACAAAATGAAAAAACAACCCTCAGAATGGGAGAAAATATTTGCAAATGAAGCAACCAACAAGGAATTAATCTCCAAAATATACAAACCGCTCATGCAGCTCCATATCAAAAAAACAAACAACCCAATCAAAAAAATGGGCAGAAGATCTAAATAGACATTTCTCCAAAGAAGACATACTGACAGCTCAGAAGCACATGAAAAGATGCTCAACATCACTAGTTATTAGAGAAATGCAAATCAAAACTACAATGAGGTATTACCTCACGCCAGTTGGAATGGCCATCATCAAAAAAATTTACAAACAATAAATGCTGAAGAGGGTGTGGAGAAAAGGGAACCCTCCTACACTGTTGGTGGGGATGTAAATTGGTACAGCCACTATGGAGAACAGTATGGAGGTTCCTTAAAAAACTAAAAATAGAGTGCCATATGCTCCAGCAATCTCACTCCTGGGCATATATCCAGAGAAAACCATAATTTGAAAAGATACATGCACCCCAGCATTCACTGCAGCACTATTTACAATAGCCAGGACATGGAAGCAACCTAAATGTCTGTCAACAGAGGAATGGATAAAGAAGATGTGGTACATATATGCAATGGACTATTACTCAGCCATAAAAGAGAACGAAATAATGCCATTTGCACCAACATGGATGGACCTAGAGATTGTCATACTGAGTGAAGTAAGTCAGACAGAAAGACAAATATCATATGATATCACTTATATGTGGAACCTAAAAAAAGCATACAAATGAACTTATCTACAGAACAGAAATAGAGTTACAGGTGTAAAAAACAAACTTATGGTTACCAGGGGGGAGAGAGATAAATTGGGAGATTGGGATTGATACATACACAGTACTATATATAAAATAGACAATAAGGACCTACTGTATAGCACCGGGAACTCTACTGAATACTCTGTAAAGACCTATATGGGAAAAGAATCTAAAAAAAGGAGTATATATATATATATATATATATATATATATATATATATATATATATATATATATATATAAAATTCACTTTGCTGTATACCTGAAACTAACACAACCTTGTAAATCAACTATACGCCAATAAAAATAAAGTAAGCAGCTTCTATCTGCTGTAAGTTTGTAACTTTCAGATGCTAATGGAACCAGCTAGAAATATTTCATCTATATAAATTTATGACTAAATATCACTTACAGATTTTGGTGTATACACACAAAATCTGTTCATAGAATTTTGTCTTAACTCTTGATTTTCATCTCTGCTAGTGAGTCACAGATTCCTCTGGACGCCCCCGTTTCAGCTTCTGTGCAATGTAACAAGCTATTTTAATTTTATATTATGTCTTTTGTAACCTTACAAATTACATAGTATTATTGTTCATTTATACCATCAATGTTTGTTTAGATTTAACCATATTTTTATCATCTGTTTATTCTCTGTTTCTTCTCAGATCTTCGCTCTGGGATAATTACCTTTTCTTTTGAAGTATCGATGTATCCTTGTTTAGAAAGACTTCTTCTGTTGGTATAACCACTTTTTTTAAATCTGAAAATGTCCTTCTTTTAACAAATGGAGAGTATTGCTGTTTATTCAAATCTAGATATCAGTATCTTCTCTCAGCACTTTGAAGATGTTATTTCATTGTGAATTGGCCCCTAGTTCTGTGAAGTAGTTATCTCATGGTGTAATTGCCATTCCTTTTCTCTGACTGCCTGTACAATTTCTCTTTGTCTTTGGTGTTCTGTGGTATCATCATGTGTATAGGTATGGGTTTAAAAAAAAAAATTCACGTGGTTTGGGATTCTTTGTCTTCCTGAATTCAAGGATTCATGCCTCTTACTGTTTTGGACAGTTCTTAGCACTGTCTCTTTGAATATTGTCTCTGCCCAATTCCCTCCATTATTGTTTATTAAAACTTTGATCAAATATGTGTTGGACTCATTCTGTGTTCATATCTCTTCTCTTTTTTACGTTTCTCCTCTTTTTGTTTCTCTGTGGTACATTCTGAGTAATTTCCAGGTCTGTCCCCCAGTTCACTAAATCTCTCTTCAGCTGTGTCTAAGTTGCTGTTTATTGTTTATTACATATTGTATATTGAGTTTAAAAATTTTAATTATTATATTGTTTCATTTCCAAATATTCTTTTGGTTTTTCAAATCTTTCTGACCATTTTCATAGCCTCTTGCTCCTTACTCATGTTTTCAGTCCCTTCTTTATTATTTTAAATGAATTAAACACACTTTCAAAAATGTATCCTATAATTCCAATATCTGAAGTCTTTACAGATCTGATACTGTTTGTGTGGGTTTCTTCTTTTTACTTTTGGGGGCGGTTTCTCTTGACTTTTTTTCATAATACCTTATTTCTTACGTGTTTTGTAACTTTGCAGTCATGCTTGACCATCAGGCTGTCTGGTCCAGTGTCCCTCTAAGCTCTCTGTTTCAGTGTTCCTCTAGGACCTGTGCCCTGGGCCTTCATCAGGGGTCTGGGCCATCACATTTCCTGCCTCTCTATACAGTGTACCTGAATTACAGATGGAGATACCTAAGCCACTTAAATGATAGTGACAGCTGTCACAAGGATGAAGAATAGGAAAGTTTGAGAGGATGATGGGATGCTTTTGGCACATATCAGAACTTGGTCCTCAGACACCATTCATTCATTCATTGATTGATTCATTCACTTAACAGATGTTTATCGAGCTCTTAGTATATGTCACTCACTGTGCTAGGCACTGGGGTAACAGATCAACAGTTTCTGTCCTCAAGAATCTCGGAGTATAATGAGCAGACAGTTCATTTCAGTGGGGCACGATCAGGGATGTGACAGGTAGAACCTAGGGAGAGGCACTCACCCAGCTTTGGAGTATTGAGGAGGGAGGTAGTATCTGTGCTGCATCTGCAGGGCCGGTAGGAGTAATCCAGGTGGAGAGCCTGGGAAGGGCATCCCAGGCAGAGAGAGAAGAATGTGCAAAACACCAAGCCACAGATAATCTGGGTAGCTCATTCGGCCAGAGCATCGTTGGGAAGGCGTGAGAGTGGAGCAGGGAATGATGAGAGGTGAGCCTGGAGGTAGTCCGAGGTCTTTATGTGGAAGGTCCTATAACTAGGAAACTGCTGAACCCTCTTCCCTGGGTGGTGAGTGATGCTGTCAGAGTGGTCATGATCATTTCTCGTAAGAGCCAACTCTTATGGAAGAAAAAGGACATGGGCTTGGGAGTCAAGGCAGGCTTATGTGCAGGTTCTAGCTCCACCTCTGTCCGGGTGATCATGTAATTGATTTAGTTACCTTCTCTGAACCTCTCTTTCTCATGTGATAAATGAGAGAGAACAGACAAGACAGGCCCGTAAGGCCTCTTCCATTTACAGTATTCTGTGGTGTTGTTAGAAAGTAAGAGAAACATGTCAGTGTGTACACACACACACACACACACACACACACACAGGCTTAAGTAAAAGTGGTGCTCACGTTTACGACTATTCGCAGGTATTATGCTGACAGTAACTGTGGCAATTTCTGACTTCCAGTTGGTTGTTTAACGTCTAACTGTGAATCGTGGCTGTTCGCAGTGAGTGGATATCTGTTGATTGAGGATATTTTTATATCTGAAACAAAATGTTAGCAGTATGACTTTCATTGCCTTGCAGCTAAACTCAGCTGTTATTTTCTTTGTAGATGAGTTCCCTCTGGAACAGCACAACCTTTCTTTATCCTCCTTGGAGTTCACGCCAAGGGAAAGCGCCGTGCACAGCACTGCACACGTGGCCTTAACAGAAGCCACTCCAGGGTCCCAGCAAAGCAGTTCTCTCCACGTCAGATCATCTCCATCCCACAGTACTTTTGATACAAACTTTTTTAACCAAGGAAAATGGACCCAAAGTACAGCAGATCACAGCATCTTTGTGGCAAATTATGTGTCCGTGACGAGCAACGAGGTCATAGATGATGATGAAATGGATAACTTTTTGCCAGAGACTTCCTGGACCACTTCCCGCGTGGTTTCTCCCATACGATACGTCTCACACAGTCTGCCAGGGCTGCTCAAAGAAACGTTAGACTCCGTGCCGACTCCATCGTTACCCATCATTTCTTTACAAGATGAAGAAGTTTCGTCAGCCTGGCAAAACACAGTGCAACAACCAACAATGTCTGCTGAATCCCCCAATCACTTCAGTGCTTTTCTGTCAGCTTTTCCCACTTCCAAGGGCATAATTCCAACTCCTAGTAGGAACTTGGTGTTTTATCCTACTGACACTTACGGGCACGTTTCAAGTAGGACTTTGCCGGAGATCGTGGCTTCGGGAGTAGAGGGTGCAGAAACCTTCCTTCTCAGCTCACAGTATTCTGAGCCTCGACCGCCACGTGATGGTGTCACTCGGCAGCCTCCTCCCCTGTCCGGGCAGGTCTCACCGCCTCCAGAGGATGCTCTGGCCGCAGGTACAGACAGATACTCTGACGTGACTGCTGCTTTGGGTGGAAGTCTGGATGAAACCGTCTCTCCAGGCACACACCGCTCTGCAGCTCTGTCCCAGATGGCCCTTGCCTTTGGCAGCAGCAGTGCACATTTGGCTTTGTTTTCGACTCCTCTTGCGTCTGGATTGTTCTCTACTCAATCAGCTGGTGTTTCACATAACCCCTGTCTTCCCGCCAGCTCCAGTGAGGCATCAGAATTGCCTGGCCATTCAGCGGCCCCAAGTCATGTGGGTGACACTCACGTCTGGAGCCCAGTGTCTTCGTTCAGACCGTACACGTGGTGCGTGTCCTGCACTGCGGTGTCGCCTCGGTACGTGCTGTCATCGAGCCTCACGGAGAAGGACGTGGGCTCGGGGGATGGTGCTGAGACCCTGTCCCCGACCCTCTCAGAAGTGGGCAGCATCTCTCCACTGAGCAGTGTCACAGTGGACTTCTCTGAATTTGACGAAGGCCCTCAAGAATTTCATACACTTTTCCCCTCAAGACCGATGGTTCCCCTCTCTTCTCCATCTGTGGAAATCTCAGCAACGAGCGTCGGTATTTCAGCTGAGGGGGAAATGAGTAGTGTTATGACCGCACAAGTGTCTCCTCCCCAGGGCCACCTCTCTGTGCCTGTGTCACTTGACGCTGCTGCTTTTCGCTCCTCCTCTGTCGCCGAAACTCAAGTAATGCTATCCAGTGTGACAGCCGTGCTTTCCTCGGTCACCCCAGGTGCTCTCCTTGACTCTTCTTTCCCCATCACAGCAAACAAAAACACACCATCGCTTGCTGTCAGAGGCCCAGGTCTTCTTACGTCTTACAGTTTGGACCTGTCGGCACAGCCTTCGCTTTTCCCTGACCGAGAACCTGCCAGTTCTTCCCAGCGTGAAAGTGCAAGTATTTGGGATTTTACATCCAGCTTTTTCTCCACTCCACCACTGGAATTCAGCAGCTGGGTCTCTCCATCTTCAGAAGTACTTGCTTCTCCGTCTCCGAGGTCAAGTGATCTGTCCACCTTCATTTCTCAGGCATTTTCTACCTTGGTTGAGACACTTCCGTTGACCAACTCTGTCAATTCTCGGTCACCTCAGCTTTCTGTTCCCAATTCCACAAACCTTGAGTTTTCTCAGCTCTGGCCAAGCTCAGACCTTCTTTTAAGCACCTTCACTTTTCTCCCTAGTTACTCTGAAATGTCACTACTCTCCAGCTTTCCCTCCAGTTCTCCAAAGTTTTCTGAAGCACCCACAGTGTCACCCACAGATGCCGGAGCTCATTTTACCTCAGCTTTCACTGCAGCTACCTCCTATTTTGAGTTTTCACTCATGTCCCATGAATCTGCAGTCCCCACACTGGTGCCCTCCAGTTCTGAGCCCATTTTGACTGCTGAAACTCACTTAACATCACTTTTGACTGCTGTTCCTGCTACACCCGTTTTAACTGAATCTTCTGTCTTTTCAACCCTGACACCTTCTGATGGTGATATCAGTGCTATGAACAATCCCATGTCCGTCTTACCCTCTTTCTCTGAAGTCATCCCTGTCACCACAGTGCTGGCCAGCACTGGGTACCTGCCATCAGCATCCTCGTTTCTTCCCGAGGTGATCCGCTCGCCTCTGCCTGCAGAGCCGGATGGTACGCGTGGCCCATCATTCACACCCACAGATTTACCGAGGAACACCTCCACTGAGCTGAGCACATCTGACACCGGTGCTGCCCCTGAGAATTCTGTTCACACCACCCTGAACAGCAGAACCGTGAGTCAGAATCGCCATGAGGGCGGCACGGTTCTCCCCCCGCCATCCCTTCATCCCGCGACCACCCCGGCTCCCGAAGCGACGGTTCATACTCCGGCGCTGGTCACCACCAAGTCGCCGTATGTGTGTGATATTACGGTTCCCGATGCCTATTTGATCACAACTGGTAAGGCCCTGCTTCGCATCACTTCTCTTGGTTGGGGTGATCTTCCAAAGGTGTTGATACGAAATGCTCATGTGATGTGTAGCATCGTGGCAAAGAGTGTGGGCTTTGGACCCAGACGACTCCTGGGTTGTAGGCTTCACTGCTTTGTCAGCTCCCCTGAGTTCTCCGGACAGTTAGACAGTTAGGCTTCTCTAAGCCTCAGTTTCCTCAACTATTAAACAGGGATGATGGTGGCACCTACTTCTTTGGGTTATTGTAAAGATTTAAATGCATTAATATATATAAAAGATTTAACCCAGTGCCCAGCATATAAGAAGCGCCCACAAAATATTACAAATTAGTAGCAATGAAAACAAAGGAAAGATTTAAAGGAGCCTTAGAAATGTGTGCTAGGATGTTTGTCTTTGGAGCTCATAACCCATTGGATGCGTAGATGACACGGTTAAAGCAAAACGCCTTCACGTTTCGTTCAAGCAGTTAGTTGGGCAAATGTGTAAGGGCCACTGTTGCAATTTCTTACTAATTTACTGTTCTGACTTGTCCTGGAAAAGAGGGGGCACTTTGTTCTTATATAGTCCTGTAAATGTCACTTGGAGCGGAGGAACATGGAGTGGCTCAGTATCCTCTGAACTGGGTCACAGACTTCGACCTTCTCCCCAGCCTGCAGTCCGAGTCACCAGCCGACAGGCAGCAGCTTCCCTTGCAGCTGCCGGCTGCTTTAGTCATATGAAACTGGAATACCTTTGATGTCATGTCTGAACAAGTCTGGTGACTGTGGCCCCTTGATCAGACTCTCCCACTTGTTCCTCCTGAGAAGTGGCAAGTTGCGCATAAAGTCGGTGCCCTGTTAATATGTACAGCCTGTGGTTGATCAGTAACCTGGCTCTGTGTATTGGTGTCGATGGGGATGGGGGACAGAAAGGAAGAAGGGGGAGAAGATGGCAGGAGAGGTGGAGCAGGAATGCAGCAGACGGACAGGGCAGGTGGAGGGGGAGGAGGGAGGAGAATGCGCTGGGTCTTCTTTCTCCGTGCTGAGACCGAGGAGGGCCGTGGATCCTCTGCTATTCATAATGACACTGAGCTAATTTGCAGTACTGGCCCGCAGAGCTGTGCAGGAGTACATCATTATGTCCATCAAAGAGGTGTTGAGGAGCCACTTCAACCGTGTGGTGGAGCTCAAGGTGGGTGCCTGCAGCACGGAAGTCTGGTGGGGGAGTCCGAGTCGAATGCACATCATAATGGGAGTGGGACATGTGCTTTCCTCTCTCCTCTCCCTTCTCCTGGTGGACACCTACTCGTCCTTTGGATCTCTGCTCAAACATTGCTTCTCCAGGGAAGCCCCTTCTGACCCCAGATGAGGCCAGGTTTAGTCCATCACGGGGATGTGCTGGCAGAGCTGGAACAAAGGGCTCTAAGACCAGAGTTTGGGGTGATGACCTAATGATCTCGCTTCCCTTTATTTACACGGAAGGGCTTGGATTAGAGTTTAGAGTGAGTGCGTATGTATGTTTCTGTACATCGAGTGAGATAGAGATAGATTTCTACATGTTTTTTGCTGGACGTCTGCCAGTGCCTTCTCTCTCCTGATAAGCTCAGAAAGCCCCGCTCTAGGCCTGCACCATCCCGAACAGAGCCACGAGCCACGTGTGGCTGTTGAGCATGTGAAATGGGGCTTGTTCCAAGTGAGATGTGCTGTCAGTGCAAAATACACACCAGATTTCAAAGACTTAGTGCAAAAAGGAATGTAAAATAGCTCAATAATTTTTTGCATTGCCTACAATTGAAATGACATGTCAGATATATTGGCTTAAGTAAAATGTTTTTAAAATTAATTTCACCTGTTTCTTTTTATATTTTTTTAATGTGGCCACTAGAAATTTAATAATCGCATATGTGGCTCACATGTTTCTTTTGGACAGCTCTACTTAGTAGAGTAAGTGCTCCTTTTTATGGGGGGTAAGTACAGTAAAACACCTTGAATTCTCCTTAATTCCTTATTCAGTTCATATTATTGACTCTTCTTCTTTTTCACTGTCCTTGCTCTTGTAATTTTGTGCTGTTTTTGAGAAAGTTGACAGATATGTAAGAGGCATAACTAAAATAAAATTTTAATTATCTCTGAAGCAATACCCCTTCATTTAAAACTATTTATTTTTTTAACTTTTTTTCCTACTCAGGATGATTTCCTTTAAGTTTGAATTATGGTACCCTCAAATTTGATAATTATCATCTTTTGCATTTTTTATTTTCATAGGTTTATGAACTGTTCGCTGACTTCACTTTTCTGGTAACATCTGGTCCCTTCGTTTACACAGCAATATCAGTCATAAATGTACTTATAAATAGTAAACTTGTTCGTGACCAGACTCCTTTAATCTTGGCTGTGAAACCCTCCTTCCTTATGCCAGAGTCCAGGTTCCAAGTTCAAACGGGTAAGAAAATTGAGCATAGTTGTTTTGATTTGTAAATAGAATTTCACTTTATTTTTTGTGTTTCAAAATAATTTGGGGAGGATTATGTTAAAATTTGTTATTTAAATTTCAAAAAACTTTATAATTATGGAGAATTTCCAGCATATACAAAAATACACAGAATAGTTTAGTGCACCCGCAGGTACTTCATTGTATGGCTTCAACAATTTTCAACTCCTAGCCACTTTTGTTACATCTACACCCCCATCGACACTCCCTCCTCTCATGTTATTTTGATATGGCATCATGTCGTCTCATTCATAAATATTTCAGCCTATGCTTCTAAAAGATAAGACTATTAAACATATATACACACACACATAACATATACACATACATACATATACATGCATACATACACATACATCTGTCCACGATATCATTATCACACCCCCTAAAATTAACAGTGATTCCTTAATGTCATTTAACTTTTTTTTTGGCCGTGCCGCACGGCATGTGGCATCTTAGTTCCCCGACCAGGGATCGAACCCATGCCCCCTGCAGTGGAAGCGTGGAGTCTTAACCACTGGACCGCCAGGGAAGTCCCCTCATTTAACTTTTTATTATGGACATTTTTAAACATATACAAAAGTAGAGAGAATACCATATTTAGCCCACCTATGCCCGTACAAACTTTAAAAATTATCAACATTTTCCCAATTTTGTTTCATCTATCTCACACAAACTTTTTTTGAGGAAGCTAGGGTGTTTTAAAACAATACCAGGTATCATGTTGTTTCACCCATAAATACTTAAGAATTCATCTCTAATGAATTTATTTCTATTTGAAATGTTTCAGTGTTGCATCTTTTGATGCTCCAATTATTATCTTAGATATTTTTCCATTTTAAAGTGATACAAGTCACCTTCACCTTGCGTGTAGTCATTTGGTACAGTTGGCTTTCTACATTTCCATGATATGATACATATAAATAACACATTATAGACCCTCGTACACTGTTGGTAGGAATGTAAATTGGTGCAGCCACTATGGAAAACAGAATGAAGGTTTCTCGAAAAACTAAAAATAGAACTACCATATGACCCAGCAGTTCCACTCTTGGGTATGTATCCAAAAAAAAAAGAAAACACTAATTTGAAAAGATACATGCACCCCAGTGTTCATAGCAGCATTATTTATAGTTGGCAAGACATGGAAGCAAACCAAGTGCCCCTCAGCCGATGAATGGATAAAGATGTGGTGTACACACACACACACACACACACACACTGACACACACACACACACAATGGGATACTACTAAGCCATAAGAAAAGAATGAAAATTTTGCCATTTGTAGCAGCATGGATGGACTTAGAGTGTATTATACTAAGTGAAATATGTCAGACAAAGACAAATACTGTATGACATCACTTATATGTGGAATCTAAAAAATAAAACAAGCTAGTGAATATAACAAAAAAGAAACAGACTCATAGATATAGAGAACAAACTAGTGGTTACCAGTGGAGAGAGGCAAGGGGGGAGGGGCAATATAGGGGTAGGGGATTAAGAGGTACAAACTACTATGTATAAAATAAATAAGCTTCAAGGATATATTGTACAATACAGGAAATATAGCCAATATTTTATAATAACTATGGATGGAGTATAACCTTTAAAAATGGTGAATCACTGTGTTATACACCTGAAACTCATATAATAATGTACATCAACTATACCTCAATTAAAAAATAATAATACATCATAGTACTTAATCCTGTACTATGGATCAGAGTTCACTGATTTACACACTATTTTGTCCCTCTCCTCATTACTTAATACTAAAGAAACACCTTGTTCATGGGACTGTGATACTGTCCTTCTTTTCAGTACTTCAGTTTGTGCCTCAGAGTGTGGATACGGGCTTCTGCAACTTCACCCAGCGCATCGAGAAAGGCCTGATGATAGCTCTCTCTGAAGTGAGAAAACACCACCACGGGACGTATAACCTCACGGTGCAGGTGAGAATAGCATCGAATGCAGAACAAGATGCTTTCTCTTTTAAAGAGGAACTCGTTTCATAATGTTTTGTTTAAGACACACTTAACTCTTACTAATTCCCTCCAGCAGAGGAGATTTAGTTCACATGGATTAGAAATCATCTCTTTCCATGGCCATATCGAGTCCACAGAGCATGAATAGTCTAAGTATATTTGAACATTGTAGAGGAGCCCAGTAACCAGGGAGTTCAGATACGGTGAGCTGAAGAGAGATGAGCCTATGTAGGAAATGCAAGAATGTTCCAGAAAAGAACTTAAATATCAACTTTAAGTATCAACTTAAATATCCAATGGGGGAAATGCCTAAATACACTAGTGTTTCATATTATGGAATTTTGTTTCATGGAATACCATGAAATGCAGTTCTTCACTCTAAAAACATAGCTACTAATCAAAGGATAGGTTTTGTATGTATTACGTGGAAACTGCTGATGTTTTTACATTTCTTTGATATTTATCCCTCCATATTCTTTGTTCTCTCTTTCTCAAATTCATTTTAAGTAGATTTTGGTGATCCTGGATTCACTCTCCATATTTCTTATTTTTTCCATTTCTTTTTTAAATTCCCTATTTTTACAGATTTCTAAACCTTGTCCTCTAAGTTATTAATTTAGTCTTCAGCTGTGTTCATTATGTTATTCAATCCCTCTATTGAATTTTCTTTTAGCCATCATTGTTTTCTCATTTTTTTTTGCTCTTTTTTCATTGCAGCCTTTCCTGTTATGATGCAGGCTTATCTTGAATGATGATACAATATTTCCTTGAAAGTTTCTGGAGACATTAATTAGTATTTTTAATATGTTGTCTTCCATGTACTAAGTTGTCTCTGTTTTCTCTGCATTCTTTGCCATTGCTCTGTGTTGATCTTGGTCCTTCACTTTCGTGCTGTTAGGTTTCTGTAATCACCTGTGGACCATTGCTGGCTGTCTCTAGGAATGAGGAAGCAGGTGGTTAGTTTTGGCACCTTGTTCATCTTTCCACTTCAGCTGTAGAGTCTGTGTCTACATATACGTAAGCCTTGTCTCCTGATGGGAGGATTCACTGGAGCCCTGGGTACCAGGCAACGTGTGGTCACGGACAGGCAGCGTGGGCACCCCTGCCCACCGTGTGAGATGAGGAGGTTGTACCCTGGGGATGGAGCGAGTTAGTGTGTTTTTCATGGCAAAGCTGCTCTTTCTCTCACTCTCTTTCTTTCTTTGTCTCTTGTGTGCACTGCGGTTAACTCCACCCACCTTCCTGCCTAGGGGGCCACGCCACAGTGGGTCTTCGGTCCTCTCAGGCAGGGAGCTCATCTTCCTCAGGGAGCAGTTCTTCGGGCTCCTGGGGTGAAGGTGGAGCTGCTAATGCTTCTGAGTTGGCCTGGGTGTGAAGTTGGAAGGGAGAAGGGAGGGAGACAGCCGACTCAGCTCTTGGCACTCAGTGTTTAATTAGTGACCCGGATCATGGTCCCGCAGCCCACCCTAGTCTCAGCTCCTGCAGATCTGTGCCGTGGAGGCCTTCTGGGACCCCTGAGGGAGACCACTCTCAGTCTACTGTGGTCTGTGCCTGTGTGTGTTTGGGATCTCGGTTCCCTCCGTTCTGGTTTGTATCAACATGATCCCACCCTCTCTCCATCTTTCAGTAATTTGACAGAATCTCTGGTTTTCTTCCGTTCTCAGTGCTGTTGTGGATTTATTCCCCTTTGTTCATCTTGTTGTTATTTCCGTGGGATTTGGGGTGGGAAAGAAAAGGGGAGGGACTATAAATACATGTGCTCAGTTCCCCACTTAATGTAAAAAACATTTTCAATAAACTAAGGGTTTAAGAGTATTACAAAAGGGAACCAGGTTGTGAAGCCAATTACTCTTCCTTTAAAAATGCTCCTTTAAAAAAAACTTGGTGAGGGAAATTGTGAGAGCAAAATCATAGTCAGGCTTTTGGCTAGACATTTTAATTTATTTTAGAAGCTTATTCTGATTTCTTTCTTTCAGATCTTGAATATCACTGTGGGGTCTTCAAGGCTGGCTCCTCGCCGGGGCCCAGTGAACATCGTCTTTGCTGTCAGAGGCTCGCAGGGGTTTCTGAATGGGTCTGAAGTGAGCGAAACGCTAAGGAACTTGAGCGTGGTGGAGTTCAGTTTCTACCTGGGATACCCAGTGCTGCAGATTGCCGAACGTGAGTGCCGCTCTCCTGGGGACGTGGCTGCGAGTGCTCGTGTTGGCGGACCTCTTCTTTTCAAATAAAATAGCTAACAGAAATCTGGAATATAAATTGGAGCTTCTCAGATCATGCCAGGGTGGGCCTCCAGAACCCTCCTCTCCCACTGGGCTTGCTTTATTATTCTCTTTAGAGAGCCAAGGGCACTATCCAAGATTATACCGGTTCTGGAAAAGGTGAAACCAGAGAGACTGAGAACAGATTTTTGGTTTCCAGGGGTGAAGGACGCGAGGAAAGCAATTTTCAGGGGGGTGATGGGAATGTCTTGTATTTTTATTGTGGTGGTGGTTCCACATGTCCATGCATTTGTCAAAACCCATAAAACTGTACACCAGAAGGAGTGAGGTTCACTGTGTGTACACTTAAAAAGAAAAAAGAAACAGAAATGAAAACAAACAAAACCTTCCTTCCTGGTGGAAGCGATTTAATTCACAGTACAAATGGAGTGGAGGTAGGGGAAACGTTTACTTCAAAACGTTTAAAATACAGTAGATTCCACCCCAAATACAGTAGATTCCAGAGTTGAAGTCAGGCAAAAAAGATATCAAATTCTTTTTCAGAATGGAGCAGCCAGAAGGTTTAATGATTCTTGTCGTATTTTCGTGTACTGTTAATTAAATGGAAAGGAATAACTTGTAAAATGCAGAAGTAGACAGGGGTAAAATTGTTATTTACAAATAGCAACTTTCAGTGATAGATAGAAGATTGTCACTTTACCCTGCCTGAGTCATTGCTGGGAAATTCCAGGGCTCTGAGGAGCACGGTGTGAAAAATTCATTGCTCTGGAACAATGACATTTCAAGGGGAACTTATGGGTGAGCTCTCTGTGAAGTAGTGTCCCATCGTGTTACTTGAGTAAGCCCTTTCTTTCTTTTTCTCCCTCTTTCTCCCGGAGACTAAGGTGCTCAGGACCCTCCCACTGACCCTGCCTTCCCGCCAGCCTGGCACTTTTTTCTTCCATAGGCAGAGCTAATTAGTGTAGGAGAGGCAGTGTGCTGTGACTTACCCAGCGCTCCCTAGAACACTCACCTTTCTGACTGTTGCAAACAGGTTTTTTACATATCTTTCTCCCTTTCTCACCCTTTGCTTTTTATAGCCTTCCAGTACCCGCAGCTTAACTTATCGCAGTTGTTGAAGTCCTCTTGGGTAAGAACAGGTATGTTTAACTTACGTAATGTTTTTGGGAACTGTAAGAGTGAGAAGTCTGTGGGGGGGTATTGAGAAAGATACTGCCTTTCCTGTTTCTGAGTCCTAAATTCAGGGCAAAATGTACCTTAGATTCTTGGCAAAGAATGAATGAGAAAGGGATTCAAATTTGGCTGTGGGAATGTGTCCCACTGAGTTACGGCACAAAAAGGATTGGCTTTCTTTAAAATTCATACATCAAGTTCAGGGCAAAGTCTAACAGGAATTGATGATCTTCTGACCAGAATAGGACAAGGTTCTGAAGCAAGGATCTGTTTTTTTCCTAAAAGCCTCATATGTCTGGTTTTATAAGGACAAATAAGGTAACTTGGTGAGCCAATAAGAAGCATGTTTTAAAGCCTTGTGGGCCTGGGTCAGATATTTACAGCTATGGCGTTGCAAATAAAGGCTTTCTAACTTGGTATGCAGAAGTGTAAAAGATAGTTGGTTGCTCAGCGGCTACCCAGCATGTAAGCAGCACAGTGAGTAAGCAGCTGGTCGTGGGGAGGCAACTTGTAGAATGGGGATAGTCACCACTGACAGGTTCCCGGACCCTGCCAGCTCTCGTTGCTTCACATACAACATCCCATATAAAGGCCCCACCTCTTTGCATGGTACAGTGGCCTTATTTTCCAGATAATTTTCATAGTGGTTAAGTGACTTGCCCGTGGTCCTATCTCAAAGGGGATTTGAGCCAGTTCTGGCTGGAAAGCATAAGCTTTTTTCTCCTGTAAAGGCTGACAAGATGTTGTCTGTTTAGATAATCTAGATGTCTGAAGACAGGCCTCCTTATCTCAAGTCAGTTAATGAGTCTAAATTTTGAGTCAAGATAAGATATGAACTCAAACCATTTCCAGAAATTTTGAAATAAGTGCAGACAAAACGTTTGATCTTGTGTAGGAGCTCAGAGCTCCAAAGCTTCTGCACTGCTGAGCTCCTGGAACTTCTGGCCACCAGTCTTTGTAGACTTTAGAGATAAGACCTGTGGGCTACCCTCCCTGGACTCTCCTGCACCCCGTCCAGCTTGCCTCTTTCCCCTTTTAATGTCTCCTCTCTGGGAACCGGCATTTTATAGTAATCCTGTGTTCATTTCTCTTGTGCACACATCCTTTTCTCTCCACTGCCAACTTGTTTTGGGGCCTGTGCGTGCTTCACCTTAAATGTAGTCCTCCTGGGTGTTGTTGAGAAGCAGCTCCAGAATGAAGTGTTTCAAGCTGAGATGGAGCGCAAACTGGCCCAGCTGCTCAGCGAAGTTTCCACCAGAAGGCGGATGTGGAGAAGGGCTACCATCGCTGCCGGGAACAGCATGGTACAGGTGAGAAGAAGAAGGCCAAAGGAGTGGGGAGGGGAAGGAGAGAGAGCCGTCTAAAAATGGGCCATATTTCCACGCGGATGGAAAATGCTGCTACGTAGACTGATTGCTGTCGTAGGCAGCCACGGACTGTGCCAGCATTTCAGCTCCACTGGGGTCTAGACAGATGTTTCCCGAGTCCTTAGTAAGGGTCCGTACAGCAAATGGCCTTGTGGGGACCACAGCAAAAGAATACATAAGTGGGTTGCTGTACCACTGGATGACCTGATTTTTCAAAGAGTAGTTTTTTAACTACCAAAAATGTAGTCAGTTCTATGGAATGGTAAGCATTATTGATAGCGTCATAGAGACAAATCGTTCAGCTGGAAGAGACCTTGAGAGGCCGGAAAGAGGAAAATGTTCTGCCCTCTATTCCGGCACTCTGTCCTCTCTGCCTCCTGCCAGCCCTGCTTGTCTCATGTTACCCAAATTGCCTTCACTACGTAAAGTGGCAGAAAGTTACAAATGACAGACTCATTTGAATCCCGAAGTGACCCCTTTAAAAATGCACACACTCAGAGAGAGCTGGAGGTTGGGCTGTAATTTCTTCCCATCTCCACGTGAATTACGTTATTTTGGATTTTTTTCTTTACCAAATGCTGACTTGTAGAGCTAGGAAGAGGGGACGTTTAGAGCTACGGCGTTTCAGAGACAGGAAGCCAGGGTGAGACCCTGGTGTGCAGGGGTGGGGAGGTTGGTGGTGTAGAGGCTTGAGAGAGAGAGGCGTGACGCTGACACTGGGTAGGGGAGCTGGGCAGTTTGCGGAGAGCTGGCACCAGCATCATCCCTCAACCCTTTTACCAAGTTTTCCCCTGCAAGTGTTACTCTTTATTTTCCTTCCCAGAAAGGTGGTTGTTAGGTTTCTAAAATAGTTCCTTTGCCGGATGCAGTAGAATATAGAGAAATTTAAAAACTCATGAAAAAACTGAGAGCAATATTAAACAAATGACTATAAAACTAAGAATAAAAATGAAAATGAATTATAAAAGCCTTGCTTTATTTAGCAGCTCTGGGTGGAGGTTAATTTATGCACATAAAACAGTTATAGAGTACCATAAAACTACAGAATGAGATGCTTGATTAGTTCTGCAAGTTCCCTGAGATGGAAATGCAGGATTAATGGAAGTTAACCAAGCCATCCCAGACTAACGGTGCCATCCGATGGATTGCTTAGAAACCGTGCCCTACGTCTCTTCCCCTTTAGAATGACCAAACACGAAGATGTAGATAAGAATTTATTTACAACGGTACAGGACTCTTCATCAAAGCGTAATGTGTAAAAGTGAAAGTATTGGAACAACCTAAATGTCCAGCAATTGGAGAATGGGCAAAAAAATTGTAGTGAAATCTTTATATGTTGGAAAATCCCATTATCATTTTTTTTTTTAATTAGTGAGGGAATATAGAGAAAAGCTCAAGTGAAGAGAGGCTACAAAAGAATGTGTGCAATATATCCAAATATTAATATACAAATCATGAAAAAACAGGAGGAAATATGCCAAAATGCTTACAATGATTTTCTTTCTTTGATTGAATTTCAGGTGATTTTTGTTTTATTCTTTATAATTATTTTTCATGTTTTTCAAAATTTCTCTAATGAGCATATAGTTTGTATAGTGAACACGTGATTTTAATCAGAAAATATTTTAAAAAATGAAATTGAAAATGTTGCCCCAAATGATGACTCCATCATACCATGGTTTTATGGATTCTAGATATGAATCTGATAAGAAGTCATCTAGAAAGGATGCTGGGATTAGATTTTACTGACTGTTACTTTCAGATTGGAGAAGCTTATAGAATTTTTAAAAAAAAATATTTATTTGGCTGTGTTGAGTCTTAGTTGCGGCATGTGGGATCTAGTTCCCTGACCAGGGATCTAACCCGGGCCCCCTGCTTTGGGAGCGTGGAGTCTTAGCCACTGAACCACCAGGGAAGTCCCTAGAATCTTTACTCAAGGTGGCTATCACTGGATATTTGGGTATATGGTTTCTGCAAGAAGAAGCATTTCTAAAACTTATCAGAACTTTAAAATGGAATAAATAGGCATGTAGGTAGAGGGACAGGTGGATATAATCTATTGCTTTTCAGTAACCCTTTATAGTATTTCATTCTGAAGGCTAATAAAAATTAACCACTGCAGCACAGTTCCAGGGAAAGAGGTAGGTGGTTAGGGAGCAGAAGTGGTCAAGGAACTAGCCTAGAAACAGCAAACAGAGGGCTGGACAGGTGAGCCGTTCTCAAGATATAGAGTTATAAAGAATAGATTCTCCAGGGATGAGAGTTTGGACCTGTGTTAAGGATCTTTATACATGATCTGGAAGTAGGCGTTCACAATGAAATCATGAAATAGTTGATTTGCCAAAAGTTTCCAGTGGTGAAGAAGGAGGCCAGCAGCTGTGTCCAGAGCACAGGGCACTATTACAGTTCTGTACATGTGGCTAGAAAAGTAGCAGCTGCATTTTGCCAATGGCAAATGTAGAGACCAAACATTCAAATTACGTGTACAAAATAGAGGGCTTGGAGTTAACGTTGATCTTTCTCTCGGAACGTCAGTCCACCATTTTGCTGCAGTCTAAAAGGGGCCATAAAGTTGTTGCATATTACTAAGAGAAATAGCAACAAAATAGAAAGCTATATTTATGCAAAACTGTGATATATCGAGTGTACTAGATTCTAAAGTACTAACGTAAGAGTACTTCACTGTTAACACCAGAGAGATATAAATTTTGGGACAAATCAGAGTACTGATTGACCCAGCAGATTATGAATTTATGAAATTTTTTCCAGCTTGATTGTGATGTAATTGACATATAACATTGTGTAAGTTTAAAGTGTACAGTGTGATGATTTGATATATGTATATATTGTGAAATGATTACCACAATAAGATAACATATTCATCGCTCACATAGTTATCTTTGTGAAATGATTACCACAATAAGATAACATATTCATCGCTCACATAGTTATCTTTTGTGTGTGTGTGTGGTGAGAACTTTTAAGATCTACTCTCTTAGCAGATTTCAAGTATGCAATACATACTTAGTAGTATTGACTAAGACTATAGTATTGTTAACTATAGTCACCATGCTGTACTTTAGATCCCCAGGACTTTATGGCTGGAAGTGTACCCCCTTTGACCACCATCATCCATTTCCCTTACTCTCCACCCATGGCAACAACCAGTACACTCTTTCTGTGAGTTTGGCTTTTTTAGATTCCACATATGTGTGAGATCATACAGTATTTGTCTTTTTCTGTTGGACTTATTTCACTTAGCATAATGCCTTCAAGGTTCATCCTATGTAGTTGCAAATGACAGGATTTTCTTCTTTTTTATGGATGAATAATATTCCATTGTCGTGTGGGTATGTATCATGTATCATATCACATTTTCTTTATCCATTTGTCCGTAGATGGACAGTTAGGTTTTTTCCATGTCCTGCCTGTTGTAAATAATGCTACAGTGAACATGGGGTGCAGATATCTTTTCAAGATAGTGATTTCATTTCCTTTGGAAATCCCAGAAGTGGAATTGTTGGTCCATATGCTAGTTCTAGTTTTAAATTTTTGAGGAACCTCCATACTATTTTCCATAGTGGCTGTACCAGTTTACATTTCCACCAACAGTGCATGAGGGTTCCCTTTTCTCTACATCCTCACCACCACTTATCTCCTGTCCTTTTGATAATAGCCATTCTGACAGGTGTGAGGTGATATCTCACTGTGGTTTTGATTTGCATTTCCCTGATGATTAGTGATGTTGAGTACCTTTTCATGTACCTGTTGGCCATTTCTGTATCTTTGGAAAAATGTCTGTTCAGATCCTATGCCCATATGTTACTCAGATTTTTTTGCTATTGAGTTATATGAGTTCCTTAATATATTTTGGATATTAACCCCTCATCAAATAATGATTTGTAAGTATTTTCTCCCATTTCATAGGTTGCCTCGTCATTTTGTTGATTGTTTCTTTTGCTGTACAGAAGCTTTTTAGTTTGATGTAGTCCCATTTGTTTATTTTTGCTTTGTTGCTTGTGCTTTGGGTGTCTTATCCAAAAAATCATTGCCAAGACGAATGTCAAGGAGCTTTTGCCGTATGTTTTCTTGTAGGAGTTGTATGGTTTTAGGTGTTTCCACTTGGAGTTAATTTTTGTGAGTAAGATGGTGTCCAATTTCATTCTTTTGGATGTGAATATCTAGTTTTCCCAACAACATTTATTGAAGAGACTATCTTTTCCCCATTGAGTATTCTTGGCTCCTTTGTCACCAGGGTCTTTTGTGGTTCCATATGAATTTTAGGATTGTTTATTTCTGTAAAAAAAATGCCATTGGAATGTTGATAGGGATTGCATTGAATCTATAGATAGCTTTGGATAGTATGGACATTTTACAGTATTAATTCTTTTGATCCATGAACATGGGATGTATTTTCATTTATTTGTGTGTTCTTCAGTTTCTTTCATCATGCCTTATAGATTTCAGTATACAGATCTTTACCTCCTTGGTTAAATTTATTTCTAAATAGTTTATTCTTTTTGAGGCTATTGTGAGTGGGACTGTTTGTTTCTTTTTCAGATACTTTGTTATTAGTATATAGAAATACAACTGATTTCTGTATGTTTATTTTATATCCTGCAACTTTACTGAATTCATTTATTCATTCTAATAGTTTTTTGGTGGAGTCTTTAGGGTTTTCTATATACAAGATCATGTTATCTGCAAACAGAGATGGTTTTACTTCTTCCTTTTCAATTTGGATGCCTTTATTTCTTTTTCTTGCCTGATTGCTCTGGCTAGGATTTCTAGTAATGTGTTGAATAGGAATAGTGAGAGTGGACAGTCTCATCTTATTCCTGATCATAAAGGAAAAGCTTTCAACCTTTCACCATTGAGTACAATGTTAGCTGTGGGTTTGTCATATATGGCCTTTTCTATGTAGAGGTATGTTCCTTCTCTACTCAATTTGTTGAGAGTTTTTATCATGAATGGATGTTGAATTTTGTCAAATGCTTTTTTTGCATCTGTTGATATGATCATGTGGTTTTTATCTTTCATTTATTAATGTGATGTATCACATTTATTGATTTGCATATGTTGATGAATCTCACTTGATCATGGTATGTGATCCTTATAATATTCTGTTGAATTTGATTTGCTAATGTTTTGTTGAGAATTTTTGCATCTGTATTCCTTAGAGATATTGGCCTGTAGTTTTCTTTTTTTATAGTGTCTTTACCTGGCTTTGGTATTAAGGTAATGTTAGTGTCGTAAAATGAATTTGAGAGTGTTTCCGCCTCTTCAATTTTTAGGAAAAGTTTGAGGATTGGCATTTATTCTTCTTTAAATGGTTGGTAGAATTCATCAGTGAAACCATCTGGTCCTGGGCTTTTCTTTGCTGGGAAGTTTGTGATTACTGATTTAATTTCCTTACTCATTATTGGTCTGTTCAGGTTTTCTATTTCATCATGATCCAGTCTTGGTAGGGTGTATATGGCTAGGAATTTATCCATTTCTTCTAGGTTGTCAAATTTGTTGGCATGTCATGTTCATAGTAGTCTCTTTTGATCCTTTGTATTTCTGTGGTATCTGATGTAATGTCTTCTCTTTCATTTATAGTTTTTGAGTCCTATCTCTTTTTATTGGTTAGTCTAGCTAAATTGTCAATTTTGTTTATCTTTTCAAGGAACCAACTCTTAGTTTTGTTAATCTCTTCTATTGTTTTCCTGTTCCTCTATTTCATTTATTTCCATGCTAGTCTTTATTATTTCCTCCCTTCTGCTAACTTTGGGCTAAGTTTGTTTTTCTTTTTTCTAGTTTCTTGAGGTGTAATGTTAGGTTATTTATTTGAGATCTTTCTTTTTTCTTGATTTCATTTATAGCTGTAAACTTTCCTCTTATAAGTGCTTTTGCTGCATCCTGTAAGTTTTTATATGTTGTGTTTCCATTTTCATTTGTCTCAAGATATTTTTAAAATTTCCCTCTTGATTTTTTTTTTTTTTTTTTTTGGTTCACTGGTTGTTCAGGAGTGTGTTGTTTAATTTCCAAGTATTGGTGAATTTTCCAGCTTTCCTTCTATTATTGATTATAGTTTCATACCGTTGTGGTCAGAAAAGATACTTGATATAATTTCTGTCTTTTTGGAATTGTTGAGACTTGTTTTGTGGCCTAACATATGATCTGTCCTAGAAAATGTTCCATGTGCATGTGAGAAGAATGTGTATTGTGTTGCTACTGGATAGAATGTTCTATATGTTTGTTAGGTTCATTTGGTCTATAGCGTTGTTCAAATCTGCTGTTTCCTTATTGAGTCCTGTCTAGATGATCTATCCCTTTTTGAGAGTGGAATATTAAAGAATTTATGAGATTTATTATTTCAAGAGCAGTGGTTCTCAACTGGGGATGACTTTGCCCCCCAGGGTACATTTGGCAATGTCTGGAGACATTTTTGGTTGTCACAACTGGTGAGGAAGGGCATGGCTGTTGCTACTGGCCTTGAGGGAGTAGAGGGCAGAGATGCTGCTAAACATTCTACTATACTTGGGATAGTCCCCCACATCAAAGAATTATCTGGATCAAAAATGGCAATAGTACTAAGGTTGAGAAACCCTGCCCTAGAAGAACAGGGAGAAAATGCTAATAGATTTGAGAAAGGATTGGCTAGAACCATCAATAGTTTCAGAGAACCAAGGATGTACCTAACCATTATGGTTGATGTTGGGAGGACAACAGTGCCCTCCCATGACCTGTTGGAGCTGGTTGATGGCGATTCTAGGCTAGACTTGGTATGTTCTGTGTACCCTGCTTGCCCCTTTGTCTCAGAGAAGACTTCGAGCAAGACAAAGCACACTTGTTATTCTGCACAGAGGAACTTTCATTTTGACTGTTCTTCTTCCCATCAAGAGAGCGTCTTGGGCATTCTGGGATCTGGAATGGTGTAATGACCTTATTAGGGACAGGAATAAATCCTGAGTAACACAGTCAAGATTGAGTGCCCCTAGAAAGGGCATCTGGAAACATGAGCTTCTAAAATGCTGATCGTTTCTGTTATCTTTCAGGTGGTAAATGTGTCAAGGCTCGAGGGAGATGATAATCCCGTGCAGCTCATCTACTTTGTGGAGGATCAAGATGGAGAAAGACTCAGTGCAGTCAAGTCTTCAGATCTGATTAACAAGATAGATATCCAGAGAGCAGCCATCATCTTGGGTTACCGAATTCAAGGAGCTGTTGCCCAACGTAAGTGCGTGAGGCGTGGCCCCTCACAGTCATCTGTGCTGTGCTGGGGTCAAAAGCCAGTCTTTTTCTGACAATAAACTCTGAATTTAAAGCATTCTTATGTGTGCGTAGTAGATATAAGAGGTCAGTCGTTAAAATTAATTTGCCAAGACCTTCTTTATTTTGATTGCATGCAGTTGTAGCATTCGCTGTTCTTTTTCCTACCCAGCATTTTATATTCATAGTGTTATAGTGAGTTTTAGTAGCTTGAGTTAACTTTTAATATTTTTCCCCTCCCCCTGTACTATTTAAAAAAATTTTTGTCTTAGGTAAAATAATGTGTTTTCTCTGTATATATTCCAAAATCTTACATGTCATATTTTGAATGTTGATGGGGATAGTGAGTCACGCAGGAAGCTGGGAGGTGCCCTCTGCATTTATTGGCTTCCTTCTGGGTCTTTTAACACAAAGAAGTCCTTGATTCTTACCCTTTTCAATCCTGTTTCTCTCCCACCCTGTCCTCACATCACTCATAATTTAGAAAGAGGTATTTTGATATTTCTTTATTATTGTTGGAAGAGTCTAGGCTCCTGCTCCCCTGGCAATGGCTACTCTCAGTGCCGTTTTTCCCCAACTCACAGATTTTGGGTATTTAAAATTAAGAAGAGGAGAGGCATGGAAGAGTATATTTCTCTAAATATACCTTTATGAATCAGACTACTATTTTAATGTGGGTGTTCTTCCTTTATAATCCTGGGAGCAATCCTTGTAAGGGCTCAGAGAAACTTGCTCCCAACAGTAAAGGGATAACTAAATGTTTAGAAGGAATTTAGCATCAGAGAGTGTTGAAAACTCCCGAGAAACTTCGGCGATGAAGGCAGGTTTTAACAAATGACAGCTTTGAAATTATCCTCCATGATGGAATGTCCTTTGTAAGAGCTATACTTGACCCTGGAAACTAACCAGGATGAGGGCTGTGGGCACACTTTCTCCATTTTATAGGTGATGATGGGAGAGTTGAAGCAAATAACCATTGGTGCTTTGTGTTTGTGTGTTTGCGATATGATTGTGTATTAGTGTGTTCTATTTCAAAGCAGTGAGAAAAAAAAGTAATGAAACATTTACTTGTACTTCTTCATATATGACATTTCTGATTGTTGGAGAAGTGCCCCACTCCAGCTAAGCACTTCACTTTTTAGAAAAGATTCTTTGCAGTAGGCTCTGGGCACCTTTCAAGACTACTTTCATCTGCTCTTGCACTCCTCTTGCCTCAGTTTCATGCTGAACACCAATAGTCCTGGGATTGGGAGCCTAAGCCAACACCGGGGCCAGCCCCAAAACAGCTGCAGACTTGATGTCAGGCCCTCGTTTTGACGAGTCACAGGGTTTTACTAGGTTAGAACTAAGAAGAGTACCCAGTTGTCTCAGCTCCTCAGTTTGGTTGTGTCACTCCTATATTGTCAGCTGTTTTCATGCAAAATGAACTCCATATACAAACTATATTCAGGTCAAATGAAAAAATGCAAAATTTTAACACTTTGCCACTTTCTCTATTTCCCGCATAGTCTTTGCTTTGTGATTTGTGCTTCTTTCATAGTGCTTGTGCTTGAGAGGGCTTGCTCCCCTCCCTGGTCACTCTCTAAGGGGCCTAAACCCAAACTTAAACCAGCACTAAGCATCTTTTTATTGTTACATCTTTGAGTAAAAACATTCTGATCCCGTAGCACGTGTTAACCATTATAGGATGTGAAAAGAGTGTAAAAGTTAGTCTCTGCCCGGGAAGACTGATATATATTTGAAGAGACGAGGCTTAGAGTCATGACCATATTAATGAGCAAAGTAGTATAGTATATCAGGATGATACGTTTATGTAATAAAATGCATTGTAAAAGAATAACGAGGTACCATTTACAAGACCAAGACAACCAAGGACAAAAGAACTTAGACAAGGGGAATCTAGTGTGGTCATGGAGAGGTCGTTGTGAAGTGGCCCTAACAGATGAGAGAGTTGGGCAGGGAAGGGGGTCATTCTGGTTTTCAGAGCCTGGTGATTGGAACCTGAGCTTTAAGAGGACCAGGGAAGCAGTTTTAAGAAGAGCTGAATCTTGCGAGAGGATGAGTACGGAATGAAGAGGATGAGGGTCCAGAACTGGGAGGCCGGGTTAGGGAGAGGAGCTGGTGAAGGAAATTAAGGAGGACAGAGTAATTGAAGCATGATCGTCCAAGGCCGTGAAAGATGGGGGGCTGAGGCAGGGGTGGGAGTGGGGAGGTTGGGGAGTGGAGGATTCAAAATAAGTAAGTTGATTTAATGTAATTTTAAAATTGACAACTGGTGTAGCAGTTTCAGTTAAAAGTCATGTTTTAATTGAAGGGTTGAGGGAGAGATCTGGCTAAGGAAGTGAAGGCAGTGCTCACAGACTGCTTACTGGGACTTCTAGTTTTTGGTATGGCAACATTCCTGCAGTGAGAATTTAGAGAGGGACCTGGTAGAATAAACTGGACATCAGGAGACGTGGAATAAACCTCACTTTGCCATTGAATTAGCCACGTTCCTTTAGACACGTCATGTATGTTACTGTGATCCCTACTCTATTGTAGATGGAACGTGTTGTGTTTGTTTACTGCGTCCCATTCCCTGTCATCAGGAGACCATAGTCTCTCCCCAGTTGTCTTGAGCTGAAATGACAGGGACTTTCGGGGTCTCTCATGGAAGAGGACACATTTACTGCCCAGAAGGGCTGTCCAGTAAAGGAGTGCAGGGGACTCACTGAGAGGCCTTTCTTCCTCGTCTGCAGCTGTGGACAGGGTGAAGAGACCGTCCCCTGAGTCCCAGAGCAGCAACCTCTGGGTCATCGTGGGCGTGGTCGTGCCGGTGCTGGTGGTGATGGTGATCGTCGTCATCCTCTACTGGAAACTCTGCCGCACGGACAAATTGGACTTTCAGCCTGACACCGTGGCCAACATTCAGCAGCGTCAGAAGGTAAGGGACAGACCCCTGCCCCCGCGTTCACGTGAGCGTCTTGTGGACTGGGGTAGGGCAGGTCAGGCTCCTGGTACTGAAGGACAGGGGAGAGAGCTGGTCAGGAAATCTTTTGGCTTTAGTGGTGGTGTCCCTTTGCCTCCATGTTTGCTTAGAAACCCAGGTCTTCTGTAGTATTAAATCCATGCCCAGAAGATGAAGCCGTGTAAAGGCTCAGCAATGCTGTGGGCTCTGAGTTCCACTGTGATTTTATTTTTGAGATGTTCAGTTAGAAGATCACATCCATTCTGTGTATGAATTCTGATCTATTTTAACCCTGGATATTTTCAGAGAACAAGAGCCAAGGAAGATTTTCTTTGATCTGTGTATCTATTTCTTTCATACGCAGCTCTGCTGGCCGGCTCCTTTATTTTCCGTCCAGCATATTGCAAGACTAGTTGTCCACCTTGATCAAGACCACATAATCATTAAAAAATGGTAACACATGCCTTAAACATTTTAACTTTATAGATATATATACACAGACACACAGACACACAGACATATATATATATATATATATATATATAAAATTAGTCTTTATTTGACAATCTTTAAAAAAAATTTGGAGTGTCAGTCTACCAAAAGGAATTCTGTGTGGTCTTTCTTGTGAAGAAACAACACACATAAGGCATCAGCTGCAGTTTCCAGTTTGGGTTTCTTTAGGAAAGAGCAAAGCAACCTGAGTACAAAATTTTCTAGATTTTTTTCAGTATCCCCCCCTCCCACCCTACTCTGCAGTCTTTTAGAGTTAATTCTCGTATGCCTAATTTGACAGCAGTTTCTTTTTTCTTTCTTTTTTTTTTTTTTTTTTTTAGCAGCTCCTTTTCCGTGTCTTTCCAAGGCATTCAATTTAGTTTTTATGGTAACAGCAGTTAGTTCCCTTCTCACACTTAGGTTTCGACAGTGTCTGCAGTATTTGTCACATACAAATTTCAGAGCGAGGACATAGCCTCTTGGTCAGCATCCAGCTCCGCGGTGAGCAAGAACGTGCCAAGTAAGAGAAGAGCTCGTTAGGTGCAAACACTGAGCTCAGCACGCTGGTCAGCCACACCCAGGGCGTGGGAAGTGGTGGTCGTGGACTCTGTTTATTAACATGTACCCACTATGGGTCTCACACATTTAGAGGACTCACTTGACTCTAAAAGATTGCTAAGAAAAAGCAAGCCCGGGGCAGAAGAACAAGAAATAAAGGATCGCCCTATTAACCTTTTAATTTTACTCTGATTTTCTGGGTATAAAAAAATTCTGCACATTATCAACCTAGACCTGATGGATGAAAAAAATAAGTGTTATTTAAAAGTTCATTTTGTTTGTAAAAGTAAATGAAGAACATTCTTTTTCTTACAAATTAAGTAAGAAATGCAAAGTTTTTTTTAAAAATAAATTTATTTATTCATTTATGTAATTTTTTTTTGGCTGCATTGGGTCTTCGCTGCTGCACGTGGGTTTTCTCTAGTTGCTGAGAGTGGGGGCTACTCTTCGTTGTGGTGCGCGGACTTCTCATTGTGGTGGCTTCTCTTGTTGCGGAGCACAGGCTCTAGGCGTGTGGGCTTCAGTAGTTGTGGCACACAGGCTTCAGTGGTTGTGGCTCGCGGGCTTTAGAGCGCAGGCTCAGTAGTTGTGGCGCACGGGCTTAGTTGCTCCGTGGCATGTGGGATCTTCCTGGAGCAGGGCTCGAACCCGTGTCCCCTGCATTGGCAGGCGGATTCTTAACCACTGCGCCACCAGGGAAGCCCCCAGAAATGCAAACTCTTGATTAAATTGCAAGCTTATGGTTACCCAGTATTTTGGAAGCAGTTTCTACTAAGGTTATATTTATTACCTATCTTCATTTATTATTTACATAGTCTGCTAAGGTCGTTTTGTTGTTAGACTGGTGAATAGCATGGAAAAAACCTGGAAAAAAGTCCTTACTATACTAAATGATTCAGTGTGAATTTCATCGTAATGAGATCAACAGTAGGTTTGGAAATGCTTTTGTTCTGGTGAAAGAGTGTTGTTACAGAGAGATTGAACCAGTGTAGATGGTTATATATTTAGGTCAGTAACGTGCCGTGCTTCCAAACATAAACACTCCTGTTGGGAAGCCCATCCATTGTCTGTTACTCCACTAAACTATCAGAGGACAGCATCCCTTGAGTTCACAGCAGACTATTGCGCAAGCTTTCGCCTTCTCCCACTTTTACTTCTGAAAGAGTCTCACGTCCCAGATGTTGCTGTACATCGAAATGGACAGTTTCCAATAGAACTTCAAGCCTTTGGAGTCCCTCTTCTGCAAGAGCTGCCTGGATTTGTGCATTCCCTTTTACAGCATCTTTGCAGGAACGGTCTTCTGCATGGAGGACTCCCTGAGAGAACAGGTGTTTTCTGACCCTGTTAGGAGCGTAGCAGGGTCTTTGTTTTGCTGGCAGAGGCACTCACCATATAGATCTTGTCATGCTTTTATAGTAAGAAAATGATGATTTCTATTTAGTTTAAAAATAAATATCTCTACTTCATAAGCGTTTCTTCTAAGATTATCTGGCCATAGTGAAGGGCCTCCAGCCTATTCCTTGGGGCACTTTGCAAAGATGCTGTCTTCCCTGTGACTGCGAGAGCTCTTTTTCCTTCTTGTGCCGCTCTGTGTTTTCTCTCTATGCTCTGCTCACCCCGCCCCCTGACGGCGCTTCACCACTACTCTCTGAAATCTTCTAGCAAATCCCAGAGCTGCAAACATCTGGAAACGATAAATCTGCTGACCCAAAGTCCACACCCCCTTCTTCTTGTAACCAGAAGGAAACCTCTTCATATTGTCTGGGAGTAGATTAGTTTTGAAATATGATGAGAGAGGCCATTCTGTCTTATTCTGAAGCAGGGTCTTTTAAAATTTCTAATGATAAAGAAAAAAACCCCTAACCCATGTCTTTCTTTTATCTGTATTCCCTTTAATCTGTAGCCCAAAGGCATCACTTTTTTACTGCTCCCAGTAAAATTGCAGCTTGGACCCGCCTCGCCCTGTTGAGGTTCTGTTTAAGGACATGAGTGGCATTGGCTAGATGCTGCCGGCCCTGCGGAAACTTGTTCCTTCTGCCGGGACAGGCCACACCCCCTGGTTGGCCTAGGACCCCGGTTCCTAGCCGGCTGGCACTGTGGGCAGCCAGATGGAGCTGCCTCAGCCACTGATGTTCATTCACCAGACGCTGAGCGTTCGCTCTCAGCCAAGCAGGGCTGGGCTGGGTGGCGAGCACAGAGAACACGCGGTCCCTGCCTTCGCGGGCTTTCACAAGGGGGAAGGGCAAGCAGCTAGAAGCTGACACGCAGCAGCGGAAGTCTGTCCAGGGCGCTGAGGGAGTACGGGCAAGGGGCTGCCGCTCCTGCGTCTGGAGGTTGAGGAGGTGACGTGGGCCCAGGCAGGAAGGACGGAGCAGAGGTGAGTGGGAGGACGGGCACAGCCAAAACCGGGGCCACAGAAGTAGGCAGGAGCCATTCTTGGAGGGGTTTATGGGACACGTCAGGGGGCGGAGGTGACGCTGTAGGCCCTGGCAGCCACTGAGGGGGTCTCGGGGGCGGGGGGAGGAGCTTGGACACGTCTGTGTTTGGAACCGCCACTGAAGGGGCTCAACGGGTTGAAGCGAAGCTCCAAGAGCGTTTCTTCCATCTGGGCCGAGTTCATCTCGTCCGTCCCCCTCTGCAAGGATCCTGGTAACAGCTAAAGTGTTGGTGGTTTCCGTGCACCCACGTGATTTGCTGCCGCCTGGGGGCGGGAGAATCTTGGAGGCCTGCTCGCCACCTCCCGGACCTCAGGGTGACCAGCGGCCCCATGCTGGGCTGCCGTGGAGACCCGCAGGTGGCAGTGGGTCCGCCTTGTCTTCACCTCCTGAATGGAAGCAGCGTGCTGGCTGTAGTGACTTTTCACACACCGCACCCATCAAACAGCAGGCGCTTGAACAATGGCTCTCTCGTCAAGGCTGCGCATTTTTATTCAGCCACTTTGGGGATTTGCTCTGTGGTTTCTCTTGTCATCTTAACTGCTCCTTCCCAGGGGTTCAGGCTAACCCGAGTATTGGGGACTTCACTCTTTCGTGTTCCATCTGGGTCGCATTTATATTTATGGCTTACGTGTTTTAAAATTCATCAGGCGTCTCTCCTGTTACTCGGCTGACCTGCTCTACCAGCCCACCCTGACTTGTCAGCGACATATTCCGAGGAGATACAGACAACGGGGTCTGTCCCTTCTCTGATATATTAAAGAAAGAAGGAACAAAAGAGCCGTCTTTCCTCAGAAAACCTGGGTCCTAATGGGAATATTGAAGGCACTAATGAACTGTGACTCTTTTATAAAATGCTGACTGACGCTTATTCTGCATGTGGAGGCTGGAGGCACAATACAGCCAAACTTAACTCTAGATTTTTTTTAAGACTTGGAAAAACTAGAAAAAGTGTTCCAGAAAATGAGGATGAAACCAAAGGAGCCAATTCCGTAAGTGAGGAGGACAGCGTTTTCTCTAATTTTTTCCTTCTGTGTAGACGGCGTTTGTTTTGTGTGTAAGCAAAAAAACTTCTACTGTTATAAAAGGAGGTGACTCACCCAGCCTGAGAGACGTCAGGGATCTAATGAACGTATTTAAAGATATTAGTCGGGGGGCTTCCCTGGTGGCGCAGTGGTTAAGAATCCACCTGCCAAGGCAGGGGACACGGGTTCGCGCCCTGGTCTGGGAGGATCCCACATGCCGCGGAGCAACTAAGCCCGTGCGCCACAACTACTGAGCCTGCGCTCTCGAGCCCGCAAGCCACAACTACTGAAGCCAGCACGCCACAAATACTGAGCCCGGGTGCCACAACTACTGAGCCTATGCTCTAGAGCCTGCGAGCCACAACGACTAAGCCCGCGTGCCACAACTACTGAAGCCCGTGCGCCTAGAGCCTGTGCTCCGCAACAAGAGAAGCCACCGCAATGAGAAGCCCATGCACCGCAACGAAGAGTAGCCCCCCACTCGCCGCAACTAGAAGAAAGCCCGTGCACAGCAATGCAGCCAAAAATAAATAAATATAATATAATAAATAAGTAAAAAACATTAAAAAAAACTAACCGCGTTTCCGTAAAGACAAGCAAAAAAAAAAAAAAAAAAAAAACTTACCAGAAAAAAAGATATTAGTCAGAATTAACAAAAACCAGCAGGACTTTAAGGCTATAACGGATGTATATTTCATATGACATCTACCCTTTTCTTGGTTCCCCACAAAATCCAGTAAGTTTGATGCTTCAACTGACCTTTTTGAAATTCATTCAGTCATCAGATATTTATTGAGGGTCTACCACGTGTCACGTCCTGTTGCTGAATTACAAAATTTTGTATCTAAATTTATATCTATAGCTATATCTGGTCTCTGAGAACTTTCAGCTGACTATATTAACTGCTTGATGTTTCATTGACCAACAGCAATAACATTGCTGTCAATCTCATTTGCCTGGTGCCTTGGCATTTATGAAGCATTTTGACATTGTCAGGGAGGAAGAAATTTCTAGGTTTTCCTGGCTGGTCTACAAATTAAATTGACCTGAGACAGGTTAACAGGAGAAAATCACAGAAGGGTTTAATAACATGTATACATGGGAGAGACCCACGTATAGAACTGAGTAACTCACCAAAATGACCCAAACCCTCACCTTAAATATCACCTTCAGCTAAAGACAAAAGAGGATGTTGGTGGTGGTTTGGGACTTCAGAGGGGAGGAAGGCAGTTCGTATGGAGATGGAAAAGCAAATGTTTGCTAAACAAATGCCTGCTGGGCCAGTCAGAGACAGGGGACACAGACAGGAGTGGTGATAGCTCTCTTTCTGGAATAGGTCCTCTGTCTGTATTCTGTTAGGCAGTTGGTGGGGGAAGGGAATATCAAACTTTCTTCCTGAGTCTTTTGGGCCTTGATCGTTTTCAGCTTGAAATAATCCGCATGCCAGAGAGACATTTGGGGGTAGCAAATTTTGTTTCCCTATGACATATACATACGTACAATGTTTCTTACATGAACCTGAGATCGTGTCAGGGAAGGCATTTAGTTCCTGGACTTGGGTACAGACTGCACCAAGGAAGCAGTACTGTCCATATTTTTCCCTTATCACTTTGGAGACCTTTGCTTAGAGGAGGCAATCTGGGGCTCCTCCTTCAATTTTGGTAAAGCAAATCATCTAAGTTGCAAAAGAGGTGATGTTGATGATTAAATGACTATTGATTATATCTGTTATTCTTTCACTTACTTATTTAAATATTTATTTATTTATGTACTTTTGGCTGCGTCCGGTCTTAGTTGCAGCGCTCGGGCTTACTTGCCCCGTGGCATGTGGTATCTATCTTAGTTCCCCAACCAGGGATCGAACCTGCACCCTCCTGCATTGGAAGGTGGAGTCTTAACTACTGGACCACCAGGGACGTCCCTATTCTTTCATTTAGAGGCACCTTATGGAGCTAAAATGAGGTGCAGCTGGGGTAAAAGCAGACACACGGATGACGGTGTGCTTCTTCTATGAAGTAGAAGAAGGATCCTTCAGAAAGGAGAAACCAGAAGTTTATATACAGAAGTTGTCTGTTTGGAATTTGATTCCTTTAAAAGGGCTACATGCCCCTAGGAAGGTATACACCCCCAGAGGTTTGGGGAGCCCAGCTGAAGATGGCTGGTAGGTCGGGGGGAGTCCTGGAGCTGCAGGTTTGGGCTCATTGTTTGGGAAACAGCGTTTGTGAGCCGAGGACTGCGTGCCACTCACAATCTGCCCTTGTGTGGTGAAGTAGACTGCTGGTAACACGATATCATTAACTTAGAAAATATAGGCACGCCAGTCTTTGCCTTTTGTTTCTGAGCAGTATCTTTGTGAACTCTATTTATAGTAAGTTCTGTCCCCCTCTGCTGGCATAAGCCATTATTGCAGGCTACTTTCCTTCTACCCATCCAGCCTAGATTTTTAGTGCTAAAAGACCTTAAGAGATCACAGATCGAAGCCATTGACGTTGTCACTCATCTGTGCATAAAGTTAGCACAAATACGCCAAAACCTTTCACTTCTACATGCAGTATATTGTCTAGAACAGCTCCTTAGATGGGTTAGCCTTTGTCTTCTGACTGATAGGACTCTCTGTGGGTGTGGAATTCAGCCCGATGGGACTGCATGTGGGGGTCCTCCCAAGGAGACCCTTGGTACAACTATTAATATGTGGTTTATTTTCCTCTACTTTGTAAGCTCGAATAAAGGAAACGGCTAACACCCACCCCTGGCACTTTCAGTGTCGCCAAAATAGTGCCTCACCTTTATTGCCCACGTTCCTGTACCTCTTCAGACCTCTTTCTGTCTTAGCACAGGCCTAGAAGCTGACCCTGGACTCTGTGGTCGCAGGGCTCACAGGGTTTTTGTTGTGGGTTTGCTCTTGGTACCCGGTATCCCCTGGTAGGGCTTCTGCATCCACCAGTGTGAGCGGTGCACTTGAGAAGACTCCTCTCTCCTTCATCTCTGTGCCCCCATTACCTCTGTTGGCCACTCCTTTCTAGAAATTCTTTATTCCCTTGGCTTCTGTTACATTGAAGTGTCCACATTCTTCTGTTTCTTTGAAGTCGTCTATTTTGTTCCTGGCTTCCTTTTCCTCCTCTTAGCTGCAAACTGTTAGATGTTCTCCAACGTTTTATCCATAGGCTCTGTTTTCATCTTGGAAAATCTCAACTCCCCTACGTGTCACCTTCTATACAGATGCTCTCAAGGTCACACCTCCAGCCTGAGAGTTCCCCCAAGCTTGTCCTCTGTTTCCAGCTACACTGAGCTACTTTTCTTCGGAGCTTTTCCTGCCATCTAAAACTAAGCATGTGTGGAGTGAAACCTGTCTTTTTACCTCTTTGTCATCATTCCTTCGCAACTCACCTTTTTCTCTTAATGTCACATCTACCGTTTGGGATACCCTGAATGTAGCTTCATGTCAGCACTGCAGTCTTTCTCCCCTTTGCCTCTCGAGTCTGTGTTCAGCTTCCGTGTCCTTCTGCCTGGTCTCTAGAGCTGTTCATTCCTTCCCATTTTCCAGAGCTTTTCATTTCTTCCGATTTTCATTGCTGAGGTTTGGGCCCAGGCGTTCGTCATTTCGTGCACGTAGTACTGTTGGGCCCTCTGACTGGTCTCCTTTTGTCCTAAATGCTTGCATTTTAGAAATCTGCCTCTTTAGAAACATTTAGTGGTTTTCTGCTCTAGCAGCTGGCATGTGGAGTCATCTACATACAGGCTGGCCTTCTCTCATTCCCCTACATCCTGACCGTTCGAGTGCAGCTAATGTAATCTTCTCCCAAACCTCAAGTCTTCTCTGGTCCTTGACACAACTTAGAACAATCTCTGTGTAGCCACCTCTTTTTATTTCCAAGTTCGGCCTGTCCTCTGAGGCCTGGCACAAGTCCCCAGTCTCTAGGAAGAATATCTCACCCCACGTCACCCTCTGGAATTGTGTAGCTGCTGTGACAGCGGTCAGGGATTGTCTTGTGATGTCTTTTGTATTATGGTCTAAATATTTAATCCTTGTACTTGAATCTGTAGCAAGTATCTGTCTTTTCTGCAAACTCTAGGTATAAACCTTGCACAGGTCAATGCTTTAGAGATGCATGTTGAGCCGGATGGGTAGAATTGCAAGCACAGTCTTGGGTCAGAAGCTGGCACTCACAATCTTGCCAGCCCTCACAATCTCATCTTACAGTCCTCGGATTCAGATTGATTTCCCGTGTGTGTGTGTGTGTGTCTGTGTGTGTCTGTTTCAGTTGCAGATCCCTAGTGTGAAGGGCTTCGACTTTGCTAAGCAGCATCTGGGTCAGCACAATAAAGATGATATACTGATCATTCACGAGCCAGCACCGCTGCCAGGACCTGTGAAGGACCACACCACGCCCTCTGAGAATGGAGATGTGCCGAGCCCCAAGGCAAAGATCCCTTCCAAGAACGTCCGTCACAGAGGAAGGTTCTTACTGGGCTTTCTGTATTGTTCTCTATCGTGGCACGCGTTTTTGTTTTCCATGTGTCAGTTTCCAGTAGCAGAAAGGCTGATGGTGAGTGTTGTCCGGGTCTGCAGCCTGGAAGACTGACAACATTTGCCCAAAGTCAACGAAACTGATGGCTCTTGATCCACTCTAATGGACTCTCAAAGGGGGCCTGTGTGCTTTCCTTCCCCAAAGTGTTCAAGATTATAAATCACTGTCCGTCATGGTTTGGTGGTCCGCCTGGAACTTCATTAGGGATTGACCAGCTCTAGGGTACATACTGTGGGGTGACCATGCCAGGCCCTCTGGAGGTGATATTAGGAATAATGTATAAAAAAATGCATGGCCTATGATACACACTCAGCCAGTATCAGCTCTGCCCTTGCCCGTTATGCCAGCCACTGGAGCTGTGGCTTCCTTGCTTGGTCTGCAGGTGACCTTCATCATATCCTTCTTTCCTTGCTTGGCTTTTCTCCATGTGCTCCTCTTGTCACCCTTGTTAGCGTGTGTGCATGGATTCTTCATCGCCTCCCCCTGCCCAGCTCCCCATTCCCAGTTAATTCCCATTCCACTTATCAAAATTAAGCGCACAGAGAACTGCTTGCTAACAGACTACCTACCGTGGCCCTGTGACCCTGTGACCCTGTGAGACGGGCTACAGCTGTGTGAAGACACGGTTCAGAATCAGGTTTTATTAACTTGACGTTAGATCAAAGCATGTTCAGGCTTTGGTGTTGAAGCCTCAGATTATCAGCTTTCCTTTGAGCTTTGGAACTCCAAATCCCGATTTTCTGCTGAGAAGGGGAAAGTGTGTGATCATACCAACATTCAAAATGATCTTATAATTTCTGACTTAACAAAAAACCTACTCCAGGGTTTCTGGCCTAGTTTTAAGAATTTAATGAATGTTAGAACACACTCTTTACAAAAGAAGATGAATAATGTAGAGAGAGATCATTTGCTTCATTACTTTGCAGAGTGAGAGTAAATCAAATCCTTAAAGATGATTGAATATGCTAGTACAATGTAGCAGGGTCTTTTTTTCTCCTCTGGTAGCCTCATCCTAAACATTTAGCCACAACATCTTAATGTTCTGCATGGTTAATATCATATTTTAGCATGTCTCAGGGGCACCAGAATGTCTCGGCATTTCAGGAAGCCCAAAGAGAAGGGGTGTTAACTGAGTAAGGATTTTCACTAGCCTGGTGCAACCTGGGTTCTGTGACACCCTTGCTTTTTATATATAGAATCAAATCTCAGCGATAATCATTGCCTTTGTGTTGTAAGTGTAGGCTTCTTCCAAAGATCTGGAGTTATATGGGGTGACTGCAGAACTACCCTGGCTTCCTAGGAATTCTGCAGACCCAGCTAACGCCTAACCGAGCTTGAACTCCAGATCCTCTAATCCAACCCACGCCAGCCCCGGACTGCAAGTCCAAGCCCAGGGAGCTGGGGGACCATCTTCCACGGGGTACCTGGTTTCCTACCATGTGTTGAAATGAGCCCACTGAGCCATTTAGTCAGCTGTGTCAAGCTGTCTTCACAAGGTGACTGTGTGCTATTAATGTGGTCCTTGAAGATGCCAGGCCACGAAACAATGTTCTGGACTGTTTGATTTCTCCCACTTTTGCCTGGAAGCCTGACTTCCACATCCAAATGAATGTGACCTTCCCCCCCCCCCCCCTTCTTTCTTTTTCCTAATGTTTGTATTTGTTTTGTGTCTGCAGAGTTTCTCCCTCAGATGCTGACTCTACAGTAAGTGAAGAGTCCAGTGAGAGGGAAGCAGGGGACAAGACTCCAGGAGCGGTGACCGATGGCAAGTCCCACAGAGCCCTGCAGAGTGGTCTGTGACCCTTCTTGTTCTCCACTTTAAAAGTAGTAATTATGAGGGAATTCCCTGGTGGTCCAGTGGTTAGGACTCCGTGCTTTCACTGCTGAGGGCTGCAGGTTTGATCCCTGGTCAGGGAACTAAGATCCCACAAGCTGTGTGGTGTGGCCAAAAAAAAAAAAAAAAAAAAAGTAATTATGAGGTTCCAGTAGACTAGGGTTTTATACTTCAAATGCAGAACATTAAAAAAAAAACCAAAATCTGTGCAGTAGAATATTCATCGTTCGTTTAGTGAATTTCTCAGATTGACTGTCACCATCTAACACTGTTTTTGTGTCTGCATTGGGATGGGGCCATGCTAGAAGTTAGAGATTCACCGATATATTTTGAGGTTAACAGTCACCTTCTTTTTTTTAAATTTTTATTTATTATTTATTTATTATTTATTTTTGACTGTGTTGGGTCCTCGTTTCTGTGCGAGGGCTTTCTCCAGTTGCGGCAAGCGGGGGTCACTCTTCGTCGCGGTGCGCGGGCCTCTCACTATCGCGGCCTCTCTTGTTGCGGAGCACAGGCTCCAGACGCGCAGGCTCAGTAGTTGTGGCTCACGGGCCTAGTTGCTCCGCGGCATGTGGGATCTTCCCAGACCAGGGCTCGAACCCGTGTCCCCTGCATTGGCAGGCAGATTCTCAACCACTGCGCCACCAGGGAAGCCCTTAACAGTCACCTTCTACTCTAGTGGCAGCTCCTAACGATTTTCCTCTCTGAAGGACAAGGAGGAATCAAACTAAAACCAGAGTCTCAAAAACTGCATCCAGGATTCAGTGACCTTTTTGGGAGCCTGTTCAAGTGTCTCACAGTTGTCACTGTTAGAAAGTTGATTATTTCTCGTAGGTCCAAGTGCATTACATTTGGTCCTGGTCCTAGATCTGTCTTCCGGAAATAGTTGAGTGTGATTAGACGGTTTAGCATATATTTCCATGTGTTGTCAGATGCTGTAACTCCTTAGGCCACGTATGAAATGTACTTCACTCCCCTTCTAAAGAGTATTGTCATAAAAGTTATGCCCTGCGGTAGAACTAAGCCCATAGGTCTTAGTAGACTTGGAGCATTTTTTGGCTTGATGACAAGGTAGCTTGGTTTTAGTTGAATAGATTCTGTTAAATGTGCTGGTACAGCTCTTATACTTGCTGGAGCTTTATTTATGCTTCAGGTGCCTCAGGATATCATTTTTATTTTTATTTATTTATTTATTTGGCTGCGCCACTTGCGGGGTCTTAGCTCCCCTACCAGGGATTGAACCCAGGCCCTTAGCAGTGAAAGCGTGGAGTCCTAACCACTGGACCACCAGGGAGTTCCCAGGATATCATTTTTAATAGTAATTTTTATACTTACATTTTCATCACAAATTTCTTTGTATAAAGATGCAGTACAGAGTGAACCATATTCTATAAATGAATGGATTCTGGTTGGAAGCTGGAGGGCCTGTTCTGTCACTGTCATGTTTGTGACTTTGTATGTCCCTTAGTCTTTGGGGCTCCTGTGGGACTAAACTAGCTGGTTTTTGAGATTCCTTCCAGTTTCTTCCAGTTGTTTCTTTTTTAATGTTAAAAAAATACCCCTTAGAATAAGGGGTGAATAAAGAATTTTTTCTTTAGCTCTAATTTCATAGAATCTTAAAAATTATTTAGCACTATGGTAACAGGTGTACTGTTTCAGATAGACAGGATTAAAATCTAATTTTCATTCTGGGAAAGAAATATTTGGGGAAAAAAAATCAGCTCTGGAGTTTCTTAATTTCTGTTAATTGCATATCTGAGAAAATCTTGCTTTTAGTTCCTGTTTTTAAGTCCTTACTGATAGTATTAGAACCAGTATATTCTACATGGCTAACAAAAATCAAATATCACTCTCAACATATATTTAAAATCCAAGTAGTAAGCATGTCAGTGTTGGGACTCGACTCAGAGTTGACCATGGAAGGAGACAAGAGGGCTAGATGTTCTCGTGGGTCCTAGAAGCTCAGATGCCGCTATTTTGATTTGAAAATGCACCAGAATTTGTACATTATTTTCATGCTTTAGAAAGATGGTTTTCTCACTACAAATATCGATTCACCTGCAAGACTTTATTTACTTCTTTAAAATTTTAATGCTGCCGTAAAGGTGTTTTATTGCTTGCCTAGAACTTAGTTAATTAAATACCCTATACAAATATTCTGAATTTTTATTCATAGCTTTTAAATTATTTTGTAATTCACATAAAAATCCATCTTGTGTTGCAAATCCTAATGAAATACAAATTAATGGAGGCGGAAGATTGCTTGAGAACCATTCTGGGTCCCTCCTGCATGCTGCCCTGGGACCACTGTTGCCGCTCACGACAGCGGGTGGCGTGGCTGCTGGGTCTCTTTAGACTCCTTGGCAAGGCTTTCGATGGCTGTCACAAGTCATCCAGCATTTTCAGGGGCCACCTTGCAATGGAAGCTGAGAAAAGACCATTGTTTTGGTTCTGGGTCAGTTCAGTGTTGTACTTTATTCCTTCCCAGCTAACCAGTTTTGGAAGGTGGCTAGACCATGATGCATACCTTTACAACCTTCGAGACCCTTATGAGATTATTCACTCTGTGTTCAGTGTCCCTGCGTTCACAGTTATTGCAGTTTTAGAATAAGTCACATCATTACCACTGCTTCCCCTTAGCAAAGTTGTGAAGACGGCTGAGGTTTGGAGTAACACACGTTCCTTAAGTGAAGGCAGCTACGTTCAGGCTACCAGTGCTGTGTCCAGGCATAATTCTAGTTTTCTCTGTCTCCTCTTTATCATCAGGAATAAACCACGTAGGTAAGGATGGCTAAATGCTGAGTATTTTCTTTATGCTCTCCGTAGGTTGCATGTATGCAAGGCTGTGATTTTTAAGTAGTTAGAACTTCATTAATTTGAATTCAGCAAATCCAGATTCTGGACTCTCACATAGGAACTAAGCTGACATTTACTTTTGCACATGCTAAGGAGTTTGCAAAGCAAATTAAATTTTTAACAACATTGTAGGGTGACTCTTTTGACTACATATAACATCAGAGTTTTTCAAGTAATTGTGGAGGACACATTTATAAAATGATTGAGACCATAAATTATAACTCTCCTCTTTTCATTATAGTGAATTCCCAGAGGCCTCTTCGAGGTAGAATTTTATAAACTTAGTTGAGATGGCTAGTCATTTACTCATCCAGTTAGCAAATGTTTACTAAGGGCCTGTGATGGGTTAGGTACTGGGATAGGATGAAGACGAAGAGACAGATGTGATCCCTGCCTCACAGGATATTAATGTGGGTCACAGGCTTAGTATTAATGCAGTGTGATGTATTTACCTATAGATAATGAAACTAATATTTCTTTAAAAATGTTCTGTTGCTTCGGTATTTCAGTAATTCAGATTGCCTTTTCCTGTGTCATTCTGCTTTGTGGGCGTTATCCTATACTGTAATTTCTATCATTTTATATATATATATTTTTTTGTTTGTTTTATAATATTTGAAGAGAAAGGACTTTAATCCAAAGTCCCTACTTGCCTTAAGGCAGGATTCACACAGTATTGATCTCTACGTAGCTCTTGTACTTTCCATTGGTCGTTATTATCCAGGTAGTTTTTTTTAAAAAAAATTGTGCAGTGCAAAGCAAACAATAAAAAACTGTGTTTATAATATGTATTATATATATATTTCTATATATAATAACCCAGTTTATTTATATGTATGGAGATATATGTATGTGTATATATATAATATATGAATATGACAAATAAAAAACTGCTCTTTTCAGCCTTTTGGAAGGGCTGGGTTCCAGGCAGTATAGAAGTTGAGGGTTTTCTGCATGTCCCCTGCTTCTCCTGTTGCAGTTGGTGAATTATAGAGCGAGGATCCAGGTGGGGAGTGGGATGGGGCACGGACAGGAGTCACTCACAGGCCGGCAGCTCCCTCGACCCAGGCAGGCAGACAGCATGGGGGGAGAGGCCTTTCTTCCTGGTCACCTTTGCACCCTGACCTTGTTACCATCCTGGAGGAAAGCAGTCTCAGCCTTAGGTATCAGTAGCTTAATGGGACACCCTTTGTGACATTTGCTGTCACTTTAAAAGTTTGGGTTAGCAAGGCTAGCCTTATCTGGTGAAGCTAATTATCTCCCTCTAGGCTTCTTGCCTGTAATCTGAGTAGCTGCAAGGGATGAATGGCGGTGTCTGGCTGTGCTTGTATTGTGCAAATGGTCAGGCTCCCTCCAGGCAGGGAGAGAAGGTTGGAGAATAGCCTGAATCCAGACAAGTAGGCCTCCTCCACAAGAGAGATGTCTTCATTCACAGAGCTATGCACATAATTTCTAATCACTTGGGATAGCAAATGCATATAATCCAAATTGAGAGGAAGTACAAAGATTTATGTACCACTGATGTGCATTCCTTCTATACAATATCAACTACTACTCCTTACTGCTTTGCTCAACACTTTTTTCTTTTTAATTTTTAAATTAAAAAAATTTTTTTATACAGCAGGTTCTTATTAGTCATCAATTTTATACACATCAGTGTATACATGTCAATCCCAATCTCCCAATTCATCCCACCACCAACCCCACCGCCCCGCCGCTTTCCCCACCTGGTGTCCATACGTTTGTTCTCTACATCTGTGTCTCAATTTCTGCCTGCAAACTGGTTCATCTGTATCATTTTTCTAGGTTCCACATACATGCGTTAATATACGATATTTGTTTTTCTCTTTCTGACTTACTTCACTCTGTATGACAGTCTCTAGATCCATCCACGTCTCAACAAATGACCCAGTTTCGTTCCTTTTTATGGCTGAGTAATACTCCATTGTATATATGTACCACAACTTCTTTATCCATTCATCTGTCAGTGGGCATTTAGGTTGCTTCCGTGACCTGGCTATTGTAAATAGTGCTGCAGTGAACATTGGGGTGCATGTGTCTTTTTGAATTACGGTTTTCTCTGGGTATATGCCCAGTAGTGGGATTGCTGGGTCATATGGTAATTCTATTTTTAGTTTTTTAAGGAACCTCCATATTGTTCTCCATAGTGGCTGTATCAATTTACATTCCCACCAACAGTGCAAGAGGGTTCCCTTTTCTCCACACCCTCTCCAGCATTTGTTGTTTGTAGATTTTCTGATGATGCCCATTCTAACAGGAGTGAGGTGATACCTCATTGTAGTTTTGATTTGCATTTCTCTAATAATTAGTGATGTTGAGCAGCTTTTCATGTGCTTCTTGGCCATCTGTATATCTTCTTTGGAGAAATGTCTATTTAGGTCTTCTGCCCATTTTTGGATTGGGTTGTTTGTTTTTTTAATATTGAGCTGCATGAGCTGTTTATATATTTTGGAGATTAATCCTTTGTCCGTTGATTCGTTTGCAAATATTTTCTCCCATTCTGAGGGTTGTCTTTTCGTCTTGTTTATGGTTTCCTTTGCTATGCAAAAGCTTTGAAGTTTCATTAGGTCCCATTTGTTTATTTTTGTTTTTATTTCCATTACTCTAGGAGGTGGATCAAAAAAGATCTTGCTGTGATTTATGTCAAAGAGTGTTTTTCCAATGTTTTCCTCTAAGATTTTTATAGTGTCCAGTCTTACATTTAGGTCTTGAATCCATTTTGAGTTTATTTTTGTGTATGGTGTTAGGGAGTGTTCTGATTTCATTCTTTTACATGTAGCCGTCTGGTTTTCCCAGCACTACTTATTGAAGAGACTATCTTTTCTCCATTGTATATCCTTGCCTCCTTTGTCATAGATTAGTTGACCATAGGTGCATGGGTTTATCTCTGGGCTTTCTATCTTGTTCCATTGATCTATGTTTCCGTTTTTGTGCCAGTACCATATTGTCTTGATTACTGTAGCTTTATAGTATTGTCTGAAGTCAGGGAGTCTGATTCCTCCAGCTCCGTTTTTTTCCCTCAAGACTGCTTTGGCTATTCGGGATCTTTTGTGTCTCCATACAGATTTTAAGATTTTTTTTTCTAGTTCCATAAAAAATGCCATTGGTAATTTGATAGGGATTGCATTGAATCTGTAGATTACTTTGGGTAGTATAGTCAGTTTCACAATATTGATTCTTCCAATGCAAGAACATGGTATATCTCTCCATCTGTTGGTATCATCATTAATTTCTTTCATCAGTGTCTTATAGTTTTCTGCATACAGGTCTTTTGTCTCCCTAGGTAGCTTTATTCCTAGGTTTTTTTTTGTTGTTGTTGCAATGGTAAATGGGAGTGTTTCCTTAATTTCTCTTTCAGATTTTTCATCATTAGTGTATAGGAATGCAAGAGGTTTCTGTGCATTAATTTTGTATCCTGCAACTTTACCAAATTCATTGATTAGCTCTAGTAGTTTTCTGGTGGCATCTTTAGGATTCTCTATGTATAGTGTCATGTCATCTGCAAACAGTGACAGTTTTACTTCTTCTTTTCCAATTTGTATTCCTTTTATTTCTTTTTCTTCTCTGATTGCCCTGGCTAGGACTTCCAAAACTATGTTGAATAATAGTGGTGAGAGTGGACATCCTTGTTTTGTTCCTGACCTTAGAGGAAATGGTTTCAGTTTTTCACCATTGAGAATGATGTTTGCTGTGGGTTTGTTGTTTTTGGCCTTTATTGTGTTGAGGTAGGTTCCCTCTATGCCCACTTTCTGGAGAGTTTTTATCCTAAATGGGTGTTGAATTTTGTCAAAAGCTTTTTCTGCATCAATTGAGATGATCATATGGTTTTTCTTCTTCAATTTGTTAACATGGTGTATCACATTGATTGATTTGCGTATATTGAAGAATCCTTGCATCCCTGGGATAAATCCCACTTGATCATGATGTATGATCCTTTTAATGTGCTGTTGGATTCTGTTTGCTAGTATTTTGTTGAGGATTTTTGCATCTGTATTCATCAGTGATATTGGTCTGTAATTTTCTTTTTTTGTAGTATCTTTGTCTGGTTTTGGTATCAGGGTGATGGTGGCCTCGTAGAATGAGTTTGGGATTGTCCCTTCCTCTGCAGTTTCTTGGAAGAGTTTGAGAAGGATGGGTGTTAGCTCTTCTCTAAATGTTTGATAGAATTCACCTGTGAAGCCATCTGGTCCTGGGCTTTTGTTTGTTGGAAGATTTTCAGTCACAGTTTCAATTTCATTACTTGTGATTGGTCTGTTCATATTTTCTGTTTCTTCCTGGTTCAGTCTTGGAAAGTTATACCTTTCTAAGAATTTGTCCATTTCTTCCAGGTTGTCCATTTTATTGGCATAGAGTTGCTTGTAGTAGTCTCTTAGGATGCTTTGTATTTCTGTGGTGTCTGTTGTAACTTCTCCTTTTTCATTTCTAATTTTATTGATTTGAGTCCTCTCCCTCTTTTTCTTTTTTTTTTTTTAAACATCTTTATTGAAGTATAATTGCCTTACAATGGTGTGTTAGCTTCTGCTTTATAACAAAGTGAATCAGTTATACATATACAATATGTTCCCATTTCTCTTCCCTCTTGCATCTCCCTCCCTCCCACCCTCCCCATCCCACCCCTCTAGGTGGTCACAAAGCACCGAGCTGATCTCCCTGTGCTATGCGGCTGCTTCCCACTAGCTATCTATTTTACATTTGGTAGTGTATATATGTCCATGACACTCTCTCACCCTGTCACATCTCACCCCACCCCCTCCCCATATCCTCAAGTCCATTCTCTGGTAGGTCTGTGTCTTTAGTCCCGTCTTGCCACTAGGTTCTTCATGGCCTTTTTTTTTTTTTTTCCTTAGATTCCGTATATATGTGTTAGCATACTGTATTTGTTTTTCTCTTTCTGACTTACTTCACTCTGTATGACAGACTCTAACTCCATCCACCTCATTACAAATACCTCCATTTCATTTCTTTTTATGGCTGACTAATATTCCATTGTATATATGTGCCACATCTTCTTTATCCATTCATCTGTCGATGGACATTTAGGTTGCTTCCATGTCCTGGCTACTGTAAATAGAGCTGCAATGAACATTTTGGTACATGACTCTTTTTGACCTATGGTTTTCTCAGGGTATATGCCCAGTAGTGGGATTGCTGGGTCGTATGGTAGTTCTATTTGTAGTTTTTTCAGGAACCTCCATACTGTTCTCCATAGTGGCTGTATCAATTTACATTCCCACCAACAGTGCAAGAGTGTTCCCTTTCCTCCACACCCTCTCCAGCATTTATTGTTTCTAGATTTTTTGATGATGGCCATTCTGACCGGTGTGAGATGATATCTCATTGTAGTTTTGATTTGCATTTCTCTAATGATTAATGATGTTGAGCATTCTTTCATGTGTCTGTAGGCCATCTGTATATCTTCTTTGGAGAAATGTCTATTTAGGTCTTCTGCCCATTTTTGGATTGGGTTGTTCGTTTTTTTGTTATTGAGCTGCATGAGCTGCTTGTAAATCTTGGAGATTAATCCTTTGTCAGTTGCTTCATTTGCAAATATTTTCTCCCATTCTGAGGGTTGTCTTTTGGTCTTGTTTATGGTTTCCTTTGCTGTGCAATAGCTTTTAAGTTTCATTAGGTCCCATTTGTTTATTTGTGTTCTTATTTCCATTTCTCTGGGAGCTGGGTCAAAAAGAATCTTGCTGTGATGTATGTCATAGAGTGTTCTGCCTATGTTTTCCTCTAAGAGTTTGATAGTGTCCACCCTTACACTTAGGTCTTTAATCCATTTTGAGTTTATTTTTGTGCATGGTGTCAGGGAGTGTTCTAATTTCATACTTTTACATGTACCTGTCCAATTTTCCCAGCACCACTGATTGAAGAGGCTGTCTTTTCTCCACTGTATATGCTTGCCTCCTTTATCAAAGATAAGGTGACCATATGTGTGTGGGTTTATCTCTGGGCTTTCTATCCTGTTCCATTGATCTATATTTCTGTTTTTGTGCCAGTACCAAACTGTCTTGATTACTGAAGCTTTGTAATATAGTCTGAAGTCAGGGAGCCTGATTCCCCCAGCTCCATTTTTCGTTCTCAAGATTGCTTTGGCTATTCGAGGTCTTTTGTGTTTCCATACAAATTGTGAAATTTTTTGTTCTAGTTCTGTGAAAAATGCCAGTGGTAGTTTGATAGGGATTGCATTGAATCTGTAGATTGCTTTGGGTAGTAGAGTCATTTTCACAATGTTGATTCTTCCAATCCAGGAACATGGTATATCTCTCCATCTATTTGTATCATCTTTAATTTCTTTCATCAGTGTCTTATAATTTTCTGCATACAGGTCTTTTGTCTCCTTAGGTAGGTTTATTCCTAGATATTTTATTCTTTCTGTTGCAATGGTAAACGGGAGTGTTTTCTTAATTTCACTTTCAGATTTTTCACCATTAGTGTGTAGAAATGCAAGACATTTCTGTGCATTAATTTTGTATCCTGCTACTTTACCAAATTCATTGATTAGCTCTAGGAGTTTTCTGGTAGCATGTTTAGGATTCTCTATGTATAGTATCATGTCATCTGCAAATAGTGACAGCTTTACTTCTTCTTTTCCGATTTGGATTCCTTTTATTTCTTTGTCTTCTCTGATTGCTGTGGCTAACACTTCCGAAACTATGTTGAATAATAGTGGTGAGAGTGGGCAACCTTGTCTTGTTCCTGATCTTAGTGGAAATGGTTTCAGTTTTTCACCGTTGAGGACAATGTTGGCTGTGGGTTTGTCATATATGGCCTTTATTATGTTGAGGAAAGTTCCCTCTATGCCTACTTTCTGCAGGGCTTTTATCATAAATGGGTGTTGAATTTTGTCAAAAGCTTTTTCTGCATCTATTGAGATGATCATATGGTTTTTCTCCTTCAGTTTGTTAATATGGTGTATCACATTGATTGATTTGCGTATGTTGAAGAATCCTTGCATTCCTGGGATAAACCCCACTTGATCATGGTGTATGATCCTTTTAATGTGCTGTTGGATTCTGTTTGCTAGTATTTTGTTGAGGATTTTTGCATCTATGTTCATCAGTGATATTGGCCTGTAGTTTTCTTTCTTTGTGACATCTTTGTCTGGTTTTGGTATCAGGGTGATGGTGGCCTCGTAGAATGAGTTTGGGAGTGTTCCTCCCTCTGCAATATTTTGGAAGAGTTTGAGAAGGGTAGGCGTTAGCTCTTCTCTAAATGTTTGATAGAATTTGCCTGTGAAGCCATCTGGTCCTGGGCTTTTGTTTGTTGGAAGGTTTTTAATCACAGTTTCAATTTCAGTGCTTGTGATTGGTCTGTTCATATTTTCTATTTCTTCCTGGTTCAGTCTCGGCAGTTTGTGCATTTCTGAGAATCTGTCCATTTCTTCCAGGTTGTCCATTTTATTGGCATAGAGTTGCTTGTAGTAATCTCTCATGATCGTTTGTATTTCTGCAGTGTCAGTGGTTACTTCTCCTTTTTCATTTCTAATTCTATTGATTTGAGTCTTCTCCCTTTTTCTCTTGATGAGTCTGGCTAATGGTTTATCAATTTTGTTTATCTTCTCAAAGAACCAGCTTTTAGTTTCATTGATTTTTGCTATTGTTTCCTTCATTTCTTTTTCATTTATTTCTGACCTAATCTTTATGATTTCTTTCCTTCTGCTGGCTTTGGGGGTTTTTTGTTCTTCTTTCTCTAATTGCTTTAGGTGCAAGGTTAGGTTGTTTATTCGAGATGTTTCCTGTTTCTTGAGGTAGGCTTGTATTGCTATAAACTTCCCTCTTAGCACTGCTTTTGCTGCGTCCCATAGGTTTTGGGTCGTCGTATCTCCATTGTCATTTGTTTCTAGGTATTTTTTGATTTCCCCTTTGATTTCTTCAGTGATCACTTCGTTATTAAGTAGTGTATTGTGTAGCCTCCATGTGTTTGTATTTTTTACAGATCTTTTCCTGTAATTGATATCTATTCTCATAGCGTTGTGGTCAGAAAAGATACTTGATACGATTTCAATTTTCTTAAATTTACCAAGGCTTGATTTGTGACCCAAGATATGATCTATCCTGGAGAATGTTCCATGAGCACTTGAGAAAAATGTGTATTCTGTTGTTTTTGGGTGGAATGTCCTATAAATATCAATTAAGTCCATCTTGTTTAATGTATCATTTAAAGCTTGTGTTTCCTTATTTATTTTCATTTTGGATGATCTGTCCATTGGTGACAGTGGGGTGTTAAAGTCCCCTACTTTGATTGTGTTGCTGTCGATTTCCCCTTTTATGGCTGTTAGTATTTGCCTTATGTATTGAGGTGCTCCTATGTTGGGTGCATAAATATTTACAATTGTTATACCTTCCTCTTGGATCGATCCCTTGATCATTATATAGTGTCCTTCTTTATCTCTTGTAATAGTCTTTATTTTAAAGTCTATTTTGTCTGATATGAGAATTGCTACTCCTGCTTTCTTTTGATTTCCATTTGCATGGAATATCTTTTTCCATCCCCTCACTTTCAGTCTGTATGTGTCTCTAGGTCTGAAGTGGGTCTTTTGTAGACAGCATATATATGGGTCTTGTTTCTGTATCCATTCAGCCAGCCTGTGTCTTTTGGTGGGAGCATTTAATCCATTTACATTCAAGGTAATTATCGATATGTATGTTCCTATTCCCATTTTCTTAAATGTTTTGGGTTTGTTATTGTAGGTGTTTTCCTTCTCTTGTGTTTCTTGCCTAGAGAAGTTCCTTTAGCGTTTGTTGTAAAGCTGGTTTGGTGGTGCTGAACTCTCTCAGCTTTTGCTTGTCTGTAAAGGTTTTAATTTCTCCATCACATCTGAATGAGATCCTTGCTGGGTAGAGTAATCTTGGTTGTAGGTTTTTCTCCTTGATCACTTTAAGTATATCCTGCCACTCCCTTCTGGCTTGCAGAGTTTCTGCCGAAAGATCAGATGTTAACCTTATGGGGATTCCCTTGTGTGTTATTTGTTGTTTTTCCCTTGCTGCTTTTAATATGTTTTCCTTATATTTAATTTTTGACAGTTTGATTAATATGTGTCTTGGTGTGTTTCTCCTTGGGTTTATCCTGTATGGGACTCTCTGTGCTTCCAGGACTTGATTAACTATTTCCTTTCCCATATTAGGGAAGTTTTCAACTATAATCTCTTCAAATATTTTCTCAGTCCCTTTCTTTTTCTCTTCTTCTTCTGGGACCCCTATAATTCGAATGTTGGTGCGTTTAATGTTGTCCCAGAGGTCTCTGAGACTGTCCTCAGTTCTTTTCATTCTTTTTTCTTTATCCTGCTCTGCAGTAGTTATTTCCACCATTTTATCTTCCAGGTCACTTATCCTTTCTTCTGCCTCAGTTATTCTGCTATTGATCCCATCTAGAGTATTTTTAATTTCATTTATTGTGTTTTTCATCATTGCTTGGTTCCTCTTTAGTTCTTCTACGTCCTTGTTAAATGTTTCTTGCATTTTGTCTATTCTGTTTCCAAGATTTTGGATCATCCTTACTATCATTATTCTGAATTCTTTTTCAGGTAGACTACCTATTTCCTCTTCATTTGTTAGGTCTGGTGTGTTTTGACCCTGTTCCTTCATCTGCTGTGTGTTTTTCTGTCGTCTCATTTTGCTTATCTTACTGTGTTTGGGGTCTCCTTTTCACAGGCTGCAGGTTTGTAGTTCCCGTTGTTTTTGGTATCTGTCCCCAGTGGCTAAGGTTGGTTCAGTGGGTTGTGTAGGCTTCCTGGTGGAGGGAACTAGTGCCTGAGTTCTGGTGGATGAGGCTGGATCTTGTCTTTCTGGTGGGCACGTCCACGTCTGGTGGTGTATTTTGGGGTGTCTGTGGCCTTATTATGATTTTAGGCAGCCTCTCTGCTAATGGATGGGGCTGTGTTCCTGTCTTGCTAGTTGTTGGCATAGGGTGTTCAGCCACTGTAGCTTGCTGATCATTGAGTGATGCTGGGTCTTGATGTTGAGATGGAGATCTCTGAGAGATTTTTGCCGTTTGGTATTACGTGGAGCTGGGAGGTCTCTTGTGGACCAGTGTCCTGAAGTTGGCTCTCCCACCTCAGAGGTACGGCCCTGATGCCTGGCTGGAGCACCAAGAGCCTTTCGTGCACATGGCTCAGAGTAAAAGGGAGAAAAAATAGAAAGAAAGAAAGAAAGAGGCTATAATATAGTGAAGTAAAATAAAGCTATTGTAAAGCAAAGCTATACAGACAAAATCTCACCCAGAAGCATATACATATACACTCACAAAAAAAGGAAAAGGGGAAAAATTAATATATCCTGCTCCCAAAGTCCACCTCCTGAATTTGGGATGATTCGTTGTCTATTCAGGTATTCAACAGATGCAGGCACATCAAGTTGTTTGTGGAGTTTTAATCCACTGCTTCTGATGCTACTGGGAGAGATTTCCCCTTCTCTTCTCTGTTCGCACAGCTCCCGGGGTTCAGCTTTGGATTTGGACCCGCCTCTGCATGTAGGTCGCCTGAGGGTGTCTGTTCCCCACCCAGACAGGACGGGGTTAAAGGAGCAGCTGCTTCGGGGGCTCTGGCTCATCCAGGCCGCGGGGAGGGAGGGGTATAGAGGAGGCGGGACGAGCCTGCGGCGTCAGAGGCCGGCGTGATGTTGCAACAGCCTGAGGCGCGCAGTGCGTTCTCCCGGGGAAGTTGTCCCTGGATCACGGGACCCTGGCAGTGGCGGGCTGCACAGGCTCCCGGGAGGGGCGGTGTGGAGAGTGACCTGTGCTCGCACACAGGATTTTTGGAGGCGGCAGCAGCAGCCCCAGCGTCTCATGCCCGTCTCTGGGGTCCGAGCTGATAGCCGCGGCTCGCGCCCGTCTCTGGAGTTCGTTTAGGCGGCGCTCTGAATCCCCTCTCCTCGCGCACCAGGAAACAAAGAGGGAAGAAAAAGTCTCTTGCCTCTTCGGCAGCTGCAGACTTTTTCCCGGTCTCCCTCCAAGCCAGCTGTGGTGCGCTAACCCCTTCAGGCTGTGTTCACACCGCCAACCCCAGTCCTCTCCCTGCGGTCTGACCGAAGCCCGAGCCTCAGCTCCCAGCCCCGCCCACCCCGGCGGGGGAGCAGACGAGCCTCTCGGGCTGGTGAGTGCTGCTCGGCGCCGAGCCTCCGTGCGGGAATCTCTCCGCTTTGCCCTCCGCACCCCTGTGTCTGCGCTCTCCTCCGTGGCTCCGAAGCTTCCCCCCTCTGCCACCCGCAGTTTCTGCCCGCGAAGCGGCTTCCTAGTGCGTGGAAATCTTTCCTCCTTCACAGCTCCCTCCCACTGGTGCAGGTGCCGTCCCTATTCTTTTGTCTCTGTTATTTCTTTTTTCTTTTGCCCTACCCAAGTACGGGGGGAGTTTCTTGCCTTTTGGGAGGTCTGACATTTTCTGCCAGCGTTCAGTGGGTGTTCTGTAGGAGCAGTTCCACGTGTAGATGTATTTCTACTGTATCTGTGGGAAGGAAGGTGATCTCTGCATCTTACTCTTCCGCCATCTTCTCCCACCTCCTCTCCCTCTTTTTCTTGATGAGTCTGGCTAATGGTTTATCAATTTTGTTTATCTTCTCAAAGAAACAGCTTTTAGTTTTATTGATCTTTGCTATTGTTTTCTTTGTTTCTATTTCATTTATTTCTGCTCTGATCTTTATGATTTCTTTCCTTCTGCTAACTTTGAGTTTTGTTTGTTCTTCTCTCTCTAGTTCCTTTAGGTGTAAGGTTAGATTGTTTGAGATTTTTCTTGTTTCTTTAGGTAGGCTTGTATAGCTATAAACTTCCCTCTTAGAACTGCTGTTGCTGCATCCCATAGGTTTTGGATCGTCGTGTTTTCATTGTCATTTGTCTCTAGGTATTTTTTGATTTCCTCTTTGATTTCTTCAGTGATCTGTTGGTTATTTAGTAACGTATAGCCTCCATGTGTTTGTGTTTTTTACGTTTTTTTCCTTGTAATTCATTTCTAATCTCATAGTGTTGTGGTCAGAAAAGATGCTTGATATGATTTCAATTTTCTTAAATTTACTGAGGCTTTATTTGTGACCTAAGATGTGATCTATCCTGGAGAATGTTCCATGTGCACTTGAGAATGAAGTGTAATCTGCTGTTTTTGGATGGAATGTCCTATAAATATCAATTAAATCTATCTGGTCTATTGTGTCATTTAAAACTTCTGTTTCCTTATTTATTTTCATTTTGGATGATCTGTCCATTGGTGTAAGGGAGGTGTTAAAGTCCACCAGTATTATCGTGTTACTGTCGATTTCCTCTTTTATAGCTGTTAGCATTTGCTTTATGTATTGAGGTGCTCCTATGTTGGGTGCATATATATTTATAATTGTTATATCTTCTTCTTGGATTGATCCCTTGATCATTATGTAGTGTCCTTCCTTGTCTCTTGTAACATTCTTTATTTTAAAGTCCACTTTATCTGATATAAGTATTGCTACTCCAGCTTTCTTTTGATTTCCATTTGCATGGAATATCTTTTTCCATCCCCTCACTTTCAGTCTGTATGTGTCCCTAGGTCTGAAGTGGGTCTCTTGTAGACGGCATATAGATGGGTCTTGTTTTTGTATCCATTGAGCAAGCCTGTGTCTTTTGGTTGGAGCATTTAATCCATTCAAGTTTAAGGTAATTATCGATATGTATGTTCCTATTACCATTTTCTTAATTGTTATGGGTTTGTTTTTGTAGTTCCTTTCCTTCTCTTGTGTTTCCCACTTAGAGAAGTTCCTTTAGCATTTGTTATAGAGCTGGTGTGGTGGTGCTAAATTCTCTTAGCTTTTGCTTGTCTGTAAAGCTTTTGATATCTCCATCGAATCTGAATGTGATCCTTGCCGGGTAGAGTAATCTTGGTTGTAAGTTCTTCCCTTTCATCACTTTAAGTATATCATGCCACTCCCTTCTGGCTTGTAGAGTTTCTGCTGAGAAATCAGCTGTTAACCTTATGGGAGTTCCCTTGTATGTTATTTGTCGTTCTTCCCTGCTGCTTTTAATAATTTTTCTTTGTCTTTAATTTTTGCCACTTTGATTACTATGTGTCCCGGCATGTTTCTCCTTGGGTGTATCCTGTATGGGACTCTCTGCGCTTCCTGGACTTGGGTGGCTATTTTCTTTCCCATGTTAGGGGAGTTTTCGACTCATCTCTTCACATATTTTCTCTGATCCTTTCTTTCTCTCTTCTCCTTCTGGGACCCCTATAATGCAAATGTTGTTGCATTTAATGTTGTCCCAGAGGTCTCTTAGGCTGTCTTTGTTTCTTTTCATTCTTTTTTCTGTATTCTGTTCTGCAGCTGTGAATTCCACCATTCTGTCTTCCAGGTCACTTATCTGTTCTTCTGCCTCAGTTATTCTGCTATTGATTCCTTCTAGTGTAGTTTTCATTTCAGTTATTGTATTGGTCATCTCTGTTTGTTTGTTCTTTAATTCTTCTAGGTCTTTGTTAATCATTTCTTGCATCTTCTCAATCTTTGCCTCCATTCTTTTTCCGAGGTCCTGGATCATCTTCACTATCATTATTCTGAATTCTTTTTCTGGAAGGTTGCCTATCTCCACTTCTTTTAGTTCTTTTTCTGGGGTTTTATCTTATTCCTTCATCTGGTACATAGCTCTCTGCCTTTTCATCTTGTCTATCTTTCTGTGAATGTGGTTTTTGTTCCACAGGCTGCAGGATTGTAGTTCTTCTTGCTTCTGCTGTCCGCCCTCTTGCTCAACACTTTTTTTACACTGAGGGGAAACCTGTATATTTTTCACTTATGCTCGAGGTTTCGAAACTTAGGCTTTTGTTTAAAAACAGTTTCGGCATGCCTTCACTCCTTCTCTTGGCTTGTTGGCCATTTATTTTCAAGCAGTGTCCAGAGCGTCCAGAGGTGACCTGTGGCTTAGAGGGAGGGCATCAGGGATCTTAGTGTGTCTAACTGGAGAGTTCTTTCTATCCATTCAGCCCCTCTTCATCTCTTTCTTTGCCTTAAAAAAATTTTTTTTTCTTTTTAAGTTATTTTTGGCTGCATTAGGTCTTTGTTGCTGCATGCAGGCTTTCTTTAGTTGCGGTGAGTGGGGGCTACTCTTCGTTGCGGTTTGTGGGCTTCTCATTGCGGTGGCTTCTTTTGTTGCGGAGCATGGGCTCTAGGCGTGTGGGCTTCAGTAGTTGTGGCACGTGGGCTCAGTAGTTGTGGCACGCGGGCTCAGTAGTTGTGGTGCACGGGCCTAGTTGCTCTGTGGCATGTGGGATCTTCCCTGACTAGGGCTCAAACCCGTGTCCACTGCATTGGCAGGCAGAATCCCAACCACTGCACCACCAGGGGAGACCCTCTTTGCCTTTTTAAAATTAAAGTTTATTAGGATTATTTCTATTATAAAAGTAATACTGACTAGAGAAAAATCCACGTTACAGAAAATACAAGAAATTGGAGAACATTACTCATTATATCAAGATCCAGTCTCTGTTAAAGTGTTTTTCTATCTTTTTTTCTATACATTTAAATATTTTTCTTCTTTGCATTTCTGGTTACTTAAAATAATTCATTGTGGTAAAATATACATACTGTGCAATTTACCCTTTTAACCATTTTTCAGTGTTCTCTTCATCTGTTTTTAAAGTGGGAACTAATTCCGTGCAGGCAGCAGCTTTTTCTTCTCCTGACTCTTCATTTTCTTTCTTCATCAGAACTGAAAAGCCAGAAGCCTTAATCATTCACTGGTACTTGCCGGCAGGTCCACAATCCCCTGGTCTTTTGTTATCTCAACAGTGTAATTGCCTTGCAACTAAATTTATATCACTTCAAATGAGCATGGGCATTCAGAGCTGCCATAAGTGTTGTCCTCCAAGTTCTGTAAATTGCTACTGGCCTACCCACGTCAGGCTTCTCCTGTCCTTTACCCTGTCTTACTGAAGACTTTGAAACACCTTTAGACAAAACAGGACCCTTTGGGGCACAAAATGTCATAGTGGTTTTCATATCTTGCCTACGGATATTTGTAATTTGTAATAAGGCTGAAGGAGACACTACTTAACCCAGACAATTTAAGCTCGAATAGTGACATTTCAAGTACTCTGCCATGGAGTTGGGGATGTTTTTGGTCAGGGGCCCCTCTGACAGTTCTTTAAGAAATCCATAATTATGATGATTTGCTCTTTCTTTACAATGACTTTTATTTCTTAACTTTGCTTTTCTTTCTGTTCCAGGGGCAGCACCCAGCTCGGGGAACGAGCAGCATTCGTCAGCCTCCATCTTCGAACACGTGGACAGGATCTCCCGCTCCTCGGAGGCCAGTCGGCGGGTCCCCAATAAGATTCAGCTGATCGCCATGCAGCCCATCCCAGCACCTCCAGTTCCGCACCCCATACTGGCCGACCGAGTGGCAGAAACCAACAAAATTAACAAAGAGGTATTTGGTTTTATGAAAAAGTACATTAGTAAAAAAAAAAAAAAAAAAAAAACAAAACACCTTAGATCCTGATTTGGTCACTGCTTAAAAATGAAAGTTAGTGTCAAAAATATGAGCTAAAGATGTGAGCTGCTCACAGATGTTCTTAATATTAAATCTGGTACTCAGTGTTTTTAGATCAGATACCATTGAAGGACACTAGTAGGCACGCTGGTGGATGTGCAGATTAAAGACCAGGGGCAGCTATCCTTAGAAAGTCTGCCTTAGCCCATGGCTGGGGTTTGGGGATTTGGATCTTGGAAAGATTCCCACCATTCCCAGAATGGAGTGGCTCGCTGTGCCTAAACTGTTTGTACAAGCAACATGATTTATGCTGAACAACTCTTTCTTCTGGGAGTCTGGAATTTTGGTACCTGCTAGGCAGAGGGTGCCTGTGTGACCGGCCTCTAGTAAATGTCCTGGGCATTGAGTCTCTAATGAGCTTCCCTGGTAGACGTTTCACATGTGTTGTCACAACTCGTTGCTGGAGGAATTCACATCCTGCGTGACTTTTCTGGGAAAGGACTCTTGGAAGCTGTGCCTGGTTTCCTCCAGACTTCACCCTATGTGCCATTCCTCTATGCTGATTTTGCTTTGTATCCTTTTGCTGTAATAAATTGGACTTAACATTCTGAGTCCGGAGAGTTCTCCTAGTGAATCGTTGAATGTGGGGTAATCTTGGGACCACATGGTAGACTCTGTGATCCCTGATAGATCTGCTCTGGCCCCAAACATCTAGGTAAGTCTTGGGAAGAAACTGTATTTCCAGTGACTCCTGGAACAGTGAGTTAGATCTGCTTTCCTCCCCTAAGATTTGGGGAACCAGAAGGCCAGGTCAGGTCACTGTTAACTTGAACTTGAGGAGTTTGACCTGGGCTGGACCATGAGTGGAATGAATGCTGTTCAGGGTTGCACACATGGTAGCATCATGACTGTCAGTTTCTTGCCTCTAAGAAATACCTGCTGCTCTTGTGAGTTCTGCCAGGTGAAGTAATAATGGATCCAATTGAATCCTTAAAGTGGATCATCTTACAGAAGTCTTAGCAAGAGTTCTTACACACTCTCCTCTCCACACCTCATTGGCTCCTTGCCAAGGATGTGACCAGAAGAACGTGCGTCATGGGTTCAAGGGGACACGTGCTGTCCCTTCTCACGGATGCTCGGGAACCCTGGCGCTGCATGACCCCGGTCCTAGCCTAGACCTCTCCCCGTCAGTCCTGCGTTGCATGTGCCTCACGCGGCCGTGAGTAAGCACCCTGGAGGGGGTTCTCCGTGTGGCCAAAAAAAGAAGAGAATGAGCTCACCAGGCCTCACAACTGGATAGCACTCATCGCCCCTTTTTTCTTTTACTATCTTTAAAATGTATTTGATGCATACATATGGTATAGGAAACATATATATTGATTATAAAGCATAAAGTGAAAACCCAAGTTAAGAACAAGAGGCATTATCAGTACTGGTGCACCTACCTATAGGTTCCATACATCTCAGTGGAAATGTTTTCTTATTAGGAGCTTCTGGTGCAGATTCCTAGCATGTCTTGGTCCTCCTGTGGGGACCTCATGTATTTTAAAGAACAATTAGATCCTGATAGAGTAAGAGGGGCTTGCTGAATTCTCCTGCTGGGAAGTTGTCAAGAATCTCCTCCACCTGACCCTCCCTCTCAAGCAGTCTCAAGGAGTACGTGGCTTCTCGTCCGCTGTGGCGTGGCCAGGAGCCTTCCGCCTTGTCTTAGACGTTGGTCCTGCTCTCTTCTCCCAGTCGGATTCCTAGTTTGGTTTCCCTTTTTTCCCTCTGTCTCCCATCTCGCTTGCTGTTAAGTCCTCTGAAGCGCAGGGGTAAGGGCTTGGAAAACGAGGGGTTGCGCCTCCATGAAGGAAAGCATTCCCCGTCTGCTCTTCCCGACAGCTCAGCCGACCTGCCGCTCCCGGAGCTGTGGCCTCGTCCCCCGAGACCTGCATCTGCATTCCTGCTTCTGGCCCTCAGCACCTTGGTGCCTGCCCTGCACACCCTCTGCCCACTTCCCTCCCTCCCCTGCTTCAGAACCAGCCAGCTCTTGGAGACCTAGGTCAGGCCCCATGTAGCCAGCGAGGCTGTGTTTCCACACGTGTCGATTTTCCTCTTTGAGGAGGGGTGTCTCATGGCAGGGGGCTTGTTTTGGTGACACTAAACATCATTAGTAAATGGGTATTTCATTGTATAATGCAAATACCTTCTTTCACTCTGTCTTAATTTTAACATCTCTAAAGTAGGGATATTAATTGGGTGTGGAAAATATTTACTCTTTTCTCGGGGAGTATGAAATATAGTTGTCACTGTTCCTCAGTATCTTCAGAGTTGCCCCTGGCCTGTTTCCCGGGTTTGAGTTCTTTTGCCCTGTGTGGGGGCCGATGCCACGGCTTCCGCCGTCACACCCACCACGTGGAGTGTGGGGATACAGCTCTGGATGATGGAGGTTCCCCGCGCCCCGTGTGGGTGTGCCTGTCCCTGTCACCCCTTCGGGGCCTCGTGGGAGCCTAGGGCAGCCGGGGGCGGGGGGAGGAGAGTCGCAGGAAGGCCTCCCAGCTGCTTTCTCTGCGTGGTCCCAGAGACCGTCAGAACGTTCCGTCTGTCTCGTTTCCCAGATCCAGACAGCGCTGCGGCACAAGTCGGAGATCGAGCACCATCGGAACAAGATCCGGCTCCGCGCCAAGCGCCGCGGGCACTACGAGTTCCCGGTGCTGGACGAGCTGTCGTCGGGAGACACGCGGGAGCGGCACCGCGTGTACCGCAGGGCGCAGATGCAGATCGACAAGATCCTGGACCCCACGGCCAGCGTGCCCTCCGTGTTCATAGAGCCCAGGAAGAGGTGGGCCCCGAGCCGGGCCGGGGGCCCCTGCTGCAGGGGTACAAGGGCTCCGCCGTGGAGGGGGCGGGGAGAAGTCCCTGGAAGGGACTCCAGGCTGTGTAGGCTGGGAGGCCGCCATCCCGCCTGGAGGTCACCTGTGGTGAAGGCTGCGTTCATTCCGCCCCGGTGGCCCCGGAGCACTTCCCTGGGTTTCGTGTCTCCTGGAATTCAGACTTCTGAGAAGGTGGCGCCTGCCTTCTCAGAGGCTGCTGCATGGCTCCCTCCCCCTGCCTCTCTTCTTCAGCTCTCACCCCCAGCATCTCCACCTCCTGTGCCTGGTCTCCAGTTCAGCCGGGCGAATCTCTCATTTCTTTTCTTTTTTTTTTTTTTTTTTTGAATCTCTCGTTTCTTATCGCACAGCCGCCCTCAGAGTCTCGGTCTCTTGGTCTCCCAGGCCCTTGCCCCCTAACGCAGAGGCATTTTCTGTGAGATCAGCTCTCGTTTGTGTCTTGCTCTGCTCACACCTATGCTGGCTTGGGCTGCCTGCCGGGTGGACCCGGGGCTCCTGTACCTAGCGGGGCACCGCCTTTCACCCAGCTGCTCCCCACCGCCCAGCAGCACAGAGGAACTGCCGCCCCCTCCGCGGTGGCCTCATTGCCCCCTAAACATTCATCTGCATTCCTGTTTCTGGCTCTCCACATGGTCCTGCCTGCACCTCACACTCTCCCCACTTCCCTCCCCGTCCGCAGATCCTACTCATTCCTCAAGACCTAGATCAGGCCACAGGTAGCCAGCGATGATATTATTCTCCGTTGTTCCATGTGTTTAGTACAGTCTGCCCAGGTGGACCGTGAACTTTCCTGGAGCAGAGACTGTGTCTTACACATTGTTACATTGTTTATATCCTGTGGGGTGTTTACTACAGTGGCTAGCGGGTCCTAGGTGCTCAGACAATACTTGGCGTTTAGTTGATGAGCCCATGGCCGGAAGGTTATTCCCTATGCAGATAACCTCTCTTTTCTCCCGGCAGCTCCAGGATAAAACGTTCTCCTAAACCACGCCGGAAACATCAGGTCAATGGCTGCCCCGGAGATGCTGAGAAGGACAGACTTATCACCACAGACAGCGACGGCACTTACAAACGGCCCCCTGGTGTCCACAACTCTGCCTATATTGGTTGCCCGGTGCGTAACGTCGAGCCTGGCTTCTGGTCGCTCTTAGGGAGAGGTGGCTGCTGCCCTGGGTGGTGGTGATGCCCAGCAGGTGATGCGCCAGGGCCAGCTAGGTTGTGAGGCATGGAGGGTGGGGAAGGGGTGGGCAGTTCCTCTGAAGAGAGACTTGAGTCATAGAGACCAAGGGGCTGCTGGGGGAGCCCTCTGGAAACACACTCAGTGTTTTTGCTTCCTATAAGCAAACCCTGTCCTCTCAGGCTTCAGAATGGCAACTTCTTGAGGTCAATTGGAAAACAGAGAGAAGCGTCCAGAAAGTTTCTTTTTTCTTCCCTTCATCAGAGAGTTGTTTGGGTTTCATGGTGGTAGGAGGGACATTTAGGGTTTTGTCTCATCTTCTGTTCTTGGAGTGCTAAGAGGATATTACATTTGCTAATATATATATCTAGTTTTAATGGAAGAAAGAGTTTAATGGAAATTAAGAAATAGGGAGTTAAACAATTTTTTCTAAAGGAAAGGGGCACAGAGTTGCTTGTAGTGTTAAAGCAGACGTTGACAGCATTAAGACACATACAGACCTCACTGAGCAGGGAAGAAAGGGCCTGCCTCCCCAAGGGGCCGTGAGAAATACAGACACAAAGACACCCCAAGACAGAGCAGGAGCCCCACGTTCCCAGTGTGTCTGGCAGCACCGGGACACACAGTGCACGTCTGTAGCCCTGTGCCAGGGTGAAGCCCTTTCTCGTTGCACAAGACCACCTTTCTCCTTCCGGAGGCAGAGTTACAGACCCATCCTTCTTAGAGAGAAATTAGGAAAAACACATCCTTGGAGAAGGAGTTTGTGATGTACTTGATCACTTCAGTTAGAGCTTATGTAACCAGTGATTTCTTCTTTGAGTTTTATATTTTATCTCTCAAATTACACAAATAACTAACACGGAGAGACACTAAACATGATTACACATATGTGCCAAATACCATAGTGACATTGGGGCTAAATATAATTGAGTCATGATCATCTGAAAGAACCAGGCTTTTCCTTTGGAACTTACTGTGTTTCTGGTGTCCTGAGACTGACCATCCCTTCGTAACTGGCTCATGAGGATTGGTGTGATTCCCGCGGGTTGGAAGGTCTACAAATTAGGCTGCTTTGCTCCCCAACAGAATGAAGGAATCCTTTCTGAAGGCTGTGAATGAATTCCTCAGGTGGGGGAACCTCAGGCAGTTCTCACAGTAGATGGCGCTCCTGAGCCGCTGCCGTGTTTTTGGACAGGTGTTTGGGCGTCTGTGGTGGTTGGCTTGATCTGGGGAGGGCTGTTCCCTTGGCTCCCCAGGATGGTCCCCTGGAGCTTTCGTTTTTGTCTCATCTGGGATCTCAGAGATCCTGTTGTGTGAAACCAATGAGCAGAAGAAGGGGGAGCATTTCTTCTTCCCTCTTGGCTTCCAGAGCCCCAGGGCTCCTTCTCTGAGACAAGTCTGTAGGAGAGCCTTTGCAGTCCCGCACGTTCTTTTGTCAGTAGCCCTGAGTTCCATTGTCCAGTGCCACTGAGCTTTGTGAGGGAATAACCTGTTCTCCCCTTGCCCTCTCAATGACCATAAATCAGGCCTCTTTCTTGGTGGCCCAGACTGTCCTTTTTCTCCTTGCTTTTTTTCTTAGCAGAAAGCACAGAGGTTCTTCCCTCAGCTGGTGGAAAGAAGCCCTTCCCTGGAGAACACTGCCTCAATCAGCTGCTTCATCCCACGTGGCTCCATTTTTCAAAGATTCCCTAACAGGAAATTCTTCCTCAGATGGACTTTTTACTTTCTCTCCCTAAAAATTCTGAAACATATATTTTCTTTTTTTTAATGCTTATATTGTATGATTTTTGTTTAGTATAGTTGATTTACAATATTGTGTTAGTTTCAGGTGTACAGCAAACTGATTCAGTTATACATATACATATATCTATTCTTTTTCAGATATTTTTCCCCATATAGGTTATTACAGAAGATGGAGTAGAGTTCCCTGTGCTGTACAATAGGTCCTTGTTGTATATGTTAATCCCAACCTCCTAATTTATCCCTCCCCCCACCTTTCCCCTGTGCTAACCATAAATTTGTTTTCTAAGTCTGTGAGTCTGATGAAACATATACCTTCACAGATAATGCTTTTTCGGGAACTCACCTTTTCTTAGGTAGTATTTCATCTTGAAGGTTATACTAGACATACACGTTTTTGAACTATCTTGAATTTTATGCTTTCGCCTCAAAATATCTTCTTCTTGAGAGCTCTGTTCTCCTGAGGTGAAAGAATTCTATTTCTGGATTTCTTGTAACTAGGGCTACTGTTGTAATTCAAGCCTCAGCAGACATTGACCCTCAGGCAAATCCGGCCTGCTGTCTGCTTTTGTAAATAAAGTTTTATTGGAACACAGCCACACCCATCATTTTTGTGTTATCTGTGGCTGCTCTTGCTACAGTGGCAGAGTTGAGTAGCTGTATGGCTCACAAAGCCTAAACTATTTACTCTCTGGCCCTTTATGGAAGTTTGTCAATGCCGATATAATTTATTATCCAAGCCAGACACTTGTGAGGGTGAAAGGAGATGCTGTTAATTATCCTAGGACAACAAGCATGAACTGAGCTTGTCCTGGGCCAGCCATGGTGCGTGATCACTCTCTTATAATACAAAGGGTTGCGAAGAGGCACCAGAATACATCATCTCTGATGACTAAAGGTAAAAAAGTTCTCCTGTATTTCTGAGGAGTGATAGGGGAACATGTATCTGTGCAAAGGAAACAAGTTGAATATCAAAGTCATCAAACTTGGGGGCTTCCCTGGTGGCACAGTGGCTAAGAATCTGCCTGCCAACGCAGGGGACACGGGTTCGAGCCCTGGTCCGGGAAGATGCCACGTGCCATGGAGCAGCTAAGCCCGTGCGCCACAACTTCTGAGCCTGCGCTCTAGAGCCCGCGAGCCACAGCTACTGAAGCCTGCGCGCCTAGAGCCCGTGCTCTGCAACGAGAGAAGCCACCGCAACGAGAAGCCCGCGCACCACAAGGAAGAGTAGCCCCCACTCGCCGCAACTAGAGAAAGCCCGTGCGCAACAACGAAGACCCGACGCAGCCAAAAATAAATAAATAAAATAAATTAAAACAAAGTCATCAAACTCGGATTCAAGAGAATGCAATTCAAATTCCAACTCAGGGATCCTGGGTAAATCTCAGCTTCTGAAGATCACAGTTATTCATTTCTTATTAAGTACCATCTACATGTGAAACACTGTGCTGGGTGTTGGGACATAGGAAAATGAACAAGACCTCTTCTTGGCCTGCAGGTTGCTAACAGTCTAGCCTGCGAAGTGCGGAGGCAGCAAGAAGACCAGAGAACGGGAAACTCTGACATCACGGCTCTGTAGTTCTTTGCCTTCTTGGCAGGATTCATGGGATCAGTGAGGCTCCAAGGGGACCTCACTTCACACCTTCACAACATGTCTCTCTTGCTGTAAAAGTTAAACCTTCTTTAAAGTTATGACTACTGAGGGTGAGACTGGCAGTGGCTATAGCTCTTAGGGACTCTCTTCAAGTGTATGTAGGGTTTGTCCCCCACCTTGGAATCTCAGTTTAGGCTGCGGCCACACCGCTCTCTTCCTTGCAGTGCGGTTACCCAGTCAGCTACTGGAACCACCGGCGGGAACATCGCTTCTGGCTTTGGAGAGACGCTCTTACTTACCAGTAGGATGTTTTAACAGACATGCTTCTCCTCTTCTCCATGAAGTGTTAGGTTGGGGGCTCTGTACTGACTACATTCTTCCCCGTCTGCTCCTCGAGAAAACCAAGAAAGGAAGAAGGGCATGCGTGTGGGCCTCTTTTTGCACCTTGTAAGGAGAGGAACACAGAGTCTTTCCAATGCTACGTCATAAACCAGAGACCTTTGCGGCCCCAAATCCTTACCTTGATGACGAAGTCATTTAGTAGAACTTTACTGGGATATTGTGTTTCGGAGAAACAGCCTCACAGGACTAAGTGTGTATTGTACCTTGGAGTGAGACCATCCACTCGCTGTTGTGAAGGGCAGAGCACCTGCCCGTCTCGGGGGGGGCAGTCTCTACCTAATGGCACTTGTTTCTGTAGAGGGTGAGGGCCCAGTGATGCCAGGGCTTCCAGGTCTGCCAAGAGAATCTGGAACTCTGAGTTTTAGTAGGAAATTTTCAGATTTTTAAAATATTGGCCATCTGTTTTTTAAAGACTGGTGCGGGCTAAGCAGAACAGGTCTGTGAGCTGTTGGTGGGTTTGCCAGTCCGTTATCTGGTTTTCTCTCTGTTTGGAGTTAAGCAGCTGCTGCTGTTAAGTGTTTGACGCTGGTGTGAATAATAACGGATCATTGCTGGACAGACCATAGTCATTAGGAAGCATTTTAGACAGTTGGCTAAGAGGAAGGATGTGTCTCTGCAATAGAGATTTTCTTTGTAAGAGACTCACTGATCCAAACAGATATGGGAATGCCTTCCTTTGGCCCTCATGTAGAGTGATCCAATGAGCAAACCTAAACCGTGGACGAGTAGGGCAAGCAGAGCATTCCAGAAAAAGGCACCCACCCTTCTTCATGGAGGGCATGGGGTCACCAGCCCCTTGAGCAGAACCTCTTCTCTTTTCAGTGTGTCAGTTGTAGTCATTGTGATGTTTGGGCTTCTGGGGCCACTGAGACCAGAAAGCCCTCTTTTTCCATTGGTTCCTTGTTTTGTCTCTTACAGTTTACCGAGTGTATATTATGCCAACATTTGGCTCAGAAGGTAGTATCAGGAAATAAGATTTTTAAAAAATCTTAATTGTTACTTATGTCCCTGCCTCTTAGACAGTGGGTATAGAATATAATTTAAACTTTTCTTGTTGACTCATGTTATCCAGGGATACCACCATTTAAAAGAAGTAGTTTCTGAACAAATAATTGACACTATTTACTGTTTGTAAAGAGTTGTCGTAATAGGTATTAAAATGGTTTATACACACATAGTTGTAATATCGTGGTGCCTTTGAACTCTTTTGTGGGTGTATAGGGCTATTCTTCCTATTATTAATAGTCAATAGACTGCTTTAGTTTTGGGTTTCTGTATTTCGGGAAAGTCAACTAGGTCTTTTAGTATATAATAGACTCTGACACATCGTTTTTGGTTGCTAGGGGCTTTCAGGAAAAAATGTGCACTTCCAGGTACTGAGATACATTTCAGGGAGTTGATTGAGTTTTGCTGGACAAATGACTGTTGAATATTTTTACTTTTTTCTTTCTTCTGATTCAAACTTTTTGCCCCCATGAAAGGTAATGCACATCCCTCAGCTGTGATTTGAAAAATTCTTACGGTAAACCCATTCCTCAATGTCAGTGAAAATTGTTAAATTCTTTTTTAGTCCTAGAGTTTTGTTTTTAGGTCTCCACAGAAGCTCGTGTCTGATTCTTCACTTTGCTGTTTCCCCCGCTGTAGTCTGATCCCGACCTCCCAGCAGATGTGCAGACGCCGTCTTCAGCTGAGCTGGGGAGGTATCCAGGCCTGCCCTTCCCGGCCTCCCAGTACGTCCCGCCCCAGCCGTCCATCGAGGAGGCGCGGCAGACCATGCACTCCCTCCTGGATGATGCTTTTGCCCTCGTGGCCCCCAGCAGCCAGCCCCCTAACACTGCGGCTGCAGGCCCTGGGGTCCCAGCCGGCCTGCCTGTGAACAGCACCCCTTCCCGGGAAGAGAGACGAGGCACCCAGTGGGGGTCCTTCTACAGCCCAGCCCAGACGGCCAACAACCCATGCAGTGTAAGTGTGGACCTTCTAGAATTCTCTTATGGGCAAGATGTCGGAGATTTGTTGCCTGACTGCCTCGTTTTCAGGATCCCTGCAATACTCTTGTTGGATTTGATTGGAATTAAAGCTTGGATGATGAGTCTTAGTTTTTATTATCTTCTAGGTTAATTCTCAGTGTTGAAAGCATTCTTTTGTGCAACTCAGGTGTTTTGTGGAGGTATCTTCCTGAGTTCCCTTCATTGTCATGAAATATAGGTGGAGTATGTGTCAAAATATATTCTCATTGATGTCTCCATAAGAGGTACAGTTAAGAAGGTACTAGAATCGGGGCTTCCCTGGTGGCGCAGTGGTTGAGAATCTGCCTGCCAGTGCAGGGGACACGGGTTCGAGCGCTGGTCTGGGAGGATCCCACATGCCGCGGAGCAACTGGGCCCGTGAGCCACAATTACTGAGCCTGCGCGTCTGGAGCCTGTGCTCCGCAACAAGAGAGGCCGCGATAGTGAGAGGCCCGCGCACCGCGATGAAGAGTGGCGCCCGCTTGCCACAACTAGAGAAAGCCCTCGCACAGAAACGAAGACCCAACACAGCCATAAATAAATAAAATTAAAAAAAAAAAAAAAAAAAAAGAACCGTGTGCTCTGACATGTCTCAAAATGGTTCCTTTAAAAAAAAAAAAAAAAAAAAAAAGAAGGTACTAGAATCATTAAGCTTCCTTGTGTAGCCCACCTGGGACTGAAGAGGTGAGGCGAGGGTCTGGGAGTGTAGGCAGCTAGTCCACAAGTAGCCAAGCACAGTCATTTTCAAATACCACATTTCCACCTTGGGAGTTGACATTTCAGTGTTTCATCTGTCTTTGTGATCCTTTATTTTTTTCGTATTCAGTCAGACCTTTCAAATGTACCTTCTCAAGTCACGGAGAAGAAGTAGAACTCAAGGATGTAGCATTAAATATTATTTTTTGCTAATTTCAGATTAAACGATGAGACTGAAACATTTGACTCTGGAAAGATGTTAATAGGTTACAATTTAAATTTCTTCTTCAAGGAGTGTTTATACAGGGTTCCTCTAATTTTTTTTGTGTGTGTGTGTTCATAGTTTTTGTTTTCTTCTAGTTTTCTGAAATAGAATCTGTGCTTTTTTTTTTTTTTAAATTTTATTTATTTATTTATTTATTCATGGCTGTGTTGGGTCTTCGTTTCTGTGCGAGGGCTTTCTCTAGTTGCGGCAAGTGGGGGCCACTCTTCATCGCGGTTCGCGGGCCTCTCACTATCGCAGCCTCTCTTGTTGCGGAGCACAGGCTCCAGACGTGCAGGCTCAGCAATTGTGGCTCACGGGCCTAGTCGCTCCGCGGCATGTGGGATCTTCCCAGACCAGGGCTCGAACCCGTGTCCCCTGCATTGGCAGGCAGATTCTCAACCACTGCACCACCAGGGAAGCCCGGTTCCTCTAATTTTGTTAACCATATTAAGGTTAAATTGGGTGATAATAAACATATGTTAAAAGAATTTTCATCTCTGAAATTGGTATGAATTTTGAAAGTATGCTCTTCGCAATAGATTGTTTCCTTCAAGGCATGGTGGGCCTGAGGTATAGATAAAGGCTACCATGCAGGGGGAAAAATATTCAATCTAGTCATTGTTGTTTTAAACATAAAAATATAGATTGTTTCAACAATAAATATTAAACTACTTCATAATTACAGTTGGTATATAATTGTGACTGGTAGTTTATAATCTTTAAGGAAATGGATGATACAGGACAAAACTCGGTGATAATATGAATTTGACTGTAGCTGCTATCTGTTTAAGCTTCTCTCATTTGTTTATTCATTCAAATATATTTATGGAGCACCTGCCATGTTCTGGGTGCTCGGGATACAGAGGTGCATGATGCACAACTCCAGCTCCTACATCCCAGTGCGGGTATGTGGACAATTGAAGCAGTGACTTAGTACAGCACAGTGTGGCAGGTGTCATGGCAAGAGGAAAGTATGTGGGGGGAGTACTTGACCGAAAGTGCTTGGGAAGGATTTTATAGGCAAAATGAAATCTAAGTGGAAGTCTGAGGGTAATTAGTGGTTATCAATTAAAGAAGAGTATTTCAGGTAGTGGGGAAGCTATCAGAGACACAGAAGTGAAAGTGTCTGGTACAAACTCCCTCTTCTGGACAAGATGGAGGAAAGGATCTAGATTTACCTTCTCTCCAGAAACAGCTAAAATAACTGAACAAAATATATGGGTTTTCACAACATTGGACGTTAGAGATGAGTAGAACCCTACAGTCACCCCAACTGTCTTGAGAGAGTTTCTAGTCTTGAGAGAGTTTCTAGCTATGGTGCAGGGCGGAAGACCCCAGGCAGAGCTCAGTGGTCTCCCTGAGTTGAGAAAACAGAGTTGAGAGTCTGGGGAGTGAAAGGCAGCTAGAGTTCACAATGAACAGTGCAGGAAAGCAGAGAGATGCACAGAGAGATAATTCCAGAGAGCTGCATGGAATCTTCATTTGAGTACTGACCAGTTTTAAGTACAGAACTACCCCAGAAGATTAGTGGGAACAATCCTCAGAGCTCACATAAACGTGGGAATATGTTCCTGCTGTGGACTGAATTGTATTCCCCCCAAATTTGTATGTTGAAACCTAAACCCCCATGCGAATATATTGGAGATAGAGTCCTGAAGGAGGAAATTAAGGTTAAATGAGGTCATAAGGTTGGAACCCTGATCTGATAGAACTGATGCCCTTAGAAGAGCAAGAGACGCCAGAGTTCTCTCTCCACCATGTGAGGACACAAGAAGGCAGCTGTCCACAAACCATGAAGAGAACTCTCACCAACAACTGAACCCTGCTGGAAACTTGATTGTGGATTTTCCAGCCTCCAAAACTGTGAAAAAGTAAATTTCTGTTGTTTAAGCCACCCAATCTGTGATATTTTGTTATGGCAGCCTGAGATGACTAATACAGTTTCTTTTGTACCAGTGTGAAAGACCTCATAATTCATGGAGCTTCGATTAGAGTACTCAGAGCTGCTCTCATTCTACCTAACACAGAAAAAAGTAAGACCTGAACCTGAACAAAGCTCAAGAACATTTATAAAGAAAACCAAAAATATACAGTATCCAACAAGGTCAACTTAATAATCAAAGTCTGGCATCCAATCAAACTAACCAGACAAGCAGAGAAGCAAGAAAATGGCATAGATGGGACCATTAGTAGACAAAGATATTAAGAGAATTATAATGGAGTTCTGTATGTTCAAGAAACTAGAGGAAAGAGTGAACATATTAATTAGAAGCATTGAAAATATTAAAGGATACAAATCAAATTTTGAAATGAAAACTATAATGTCTGAGATGAAAAATATGTACTGGATGGGATAAATGGTAGATTAGATTTGCAGAAGAAAAGATTAGTAAGCTTGAATGCATAGTAATAAAAACTATCCAACATGAAACAAAGAGAGTAAATATTAGACTAAAAGATGAATAGCTCATTAGTGAGCTGTGGGGCAACTTTAAGTAGACTAATATACATGTAATTGGAGTTCTTGAAGGAGCAGAGAGGGTGTCAGAAAAAAATAGAGGAATAATTTTTTCTGAATTTGATTGAAACTGTAAATCTGCAGATCCACAAAGTTTGATGAACCATATGCACAAGAAATATGAGGAAAACTATACCAAAAATATGATGAAATTGCTTAAAATAAGTGATAAAGATCTTTATATTATCCAGAGAAAAAGGGCAGATATAACATACAGTGGAACAAAAGTAAGGATGACAGCAGAATTCTCATTGTCCAGAAAACAGTGGAACAAATATTTAAAGAACTGAAAGAAAAAACTGTCAACCTAGAATTCTATATCCAGTGAAAACCTCTTTCAAAAACTAAGGTGAAATAAAAACTTTTTCAGACACACAAAAGCTGAAAGGATGCATCCCTGGCAGACCTGCTTTATAAGAAATGTTACAGAAAGTCCTTTAGGCAGAAGTAAAATGATACCAGATAAAGATCTGGACCTTCATAAATGAATGAAAAGCACTAGAAATGTAAATATGTGGGTAATTATAGGAAACTTTTTTCTTCATTATTTAAATCTTTTAAAAAGGTAATTGACTGTTTAAAGCAAAGTATTGTGGGGTAGAAGTAAAATGTATGAAAACTATAGCACCCAGACCAAATGGGGAGAAGTAGAAGGGGACTGTTTTAATGTTTCTTATACCATGCACAAAGTGGAATAATAGCACTTGAAGGTAGACTGTGATAAGTGAAAAATATATAACATATACCCTAAAGCAACCACTAAAAAAATAATAATAATTGTAGCTAATAAGCCAGCAAAGGAGTAAAAATGAAATAATAAAAAGGTAGTCCAAAAGAAGGTGGAAAAAGAGGAAAAGGGGAACAAGGAACAGATGGGACAAATAGAGAGCAGCTACCAAGATGGTAGATTTAAATCCAGACCTGTCGGTAATCATATTAAATGTGAACAGTTTAATATCCCTATTAAAGGGCAGAGATTGTCAGATTGGATAAAAAGCAAGATCCACTTATCCGCTGCTTACAAGACACCCACATTAAATATGAAGGTACAAGTAGGTTAAAAGTATGAAGAAGGATATACCATTGCTAACGCTAATCACAAAACCTGGAGTGGCTATACTAATATTAGCCAAAATAGTTCTCATAGTAAAGAATATTACCAAGGATAAAGAGGATTATTTCATAATAATAAAGTGGCCAGTTCATCAAGAAATCATAAAAATCTTCGAAAAGACAACCCTCAGAATGGGAGAAAATATTTGCAACTGACAAAGGATTAATCTCCAAAATATACAAGCAGCTCATGCAGCTCAGTATCAAAAAAACAAACAACCCAATCCAAAAATGGGTGGAAGACCTAAATAGACATTTCTCCAAAGAAGATATACAGATTGCCAGCAAACACATGAAAGGATGCTCAACATCACTAATTATTAGAGAAATGCAAATCAAAACTACAATGAGGTATCACCTCACACCAGTCAGAATGGCCATCATCAAAAAATCTACAAACAGTAAATGCTGGAGAGGGTGTGGAGAAAAGGGAACCTTCTTGCACTGTTGGTGGGAATGTAAATTGATACAGCCACTATGGAGACCAGTACGGAGGGTCCTTAAAAAACTAAAACTTGAACTACCGTATGACCCAGCAATCCCACTACTGGGCATATACCCTGAGAAAACCATAATTCAAAAAGAGACATGTACCACAATGTTCATTGCAGCACTATTTACAATAGCCAGGACATGGAAGCAACCTAAGTGTCCATCGACAGATGAATGGTTAAAGAAGATGTGGCACATATATACAATGGAATATTACTCAGCCATAAAAAGAAACAAAATTGAGTTATTTGTAGTGAGGTAGATGGACCTAGAGTCTGTCATACGAGTGAAGTAACTCAGAAAGAGAAAACCAAATACTGTATGCTAACACATATATATATAGAATCAAAAAAAAAAAAAACAAAGGTTGTGATGAACCTAGGGGCAGGACAGGAATAAAGATGCAGACATAGAGAATGGACCTGAGGACATGGGGAGGGGGAAGGGTAAGCTGGGACGAAGTGAGAGAGTAACATTGACATATATACACTACCAAATGTAAAAGAGATAGCTAGTGGGAAGCAGCCGCATAGCATAGGGAGAACAGCTCCGTGTTTTGTGACCACCTAGAGGGGTGGGATAGGGAGGGTGGGAGGGAGACGCAAGAGGGAGGGGATATGGGGATATACGTATACATATAGCTGATTCACTTTGTTATACAGCAGAAACTAACACAACATTGTAAAGCAATTATACTCCAATAAAGATGTTTTTAAAAAAGTATAAATAAAAAGAATTTTAGAATAAATGGATCTTTTTAAACAAAACAAAACAAAAAAGAAGTCATAAAAATCTTAAATGTTTATGTGCCTAGTGATAGAGCTTCAAAATACATGAAGCAAAAACTGACAGAACTGCATGCACGTATAAACAAATCTACAATTCTGGTCAGAGATTTCAACACTCCTCTTTCAGTAATTGATAGCAGGGATGCAGTCAACCCTTGAAATTAGTTCTGGGGAACTAATGGGAAGTGGGAAGTAAAAGTGGTGAGATGTGAGGCAGGAGAGGGAAAGGAAGAAGCGGAGAGGTTAGGAGCCTAGACCTCATCCTGAGGGTAGTGCCTGGATACTGAAGGGTTTTGAGCAGGCTTAGAGACATCATTAGGTGTGCCTTTTGGAAAGATTGCTCTCATTTTACACTGGAGAGTGGTTTGTCACAGTGCAAGAGAGGAAGAATCAACATGGCTTCAGCATGTTTAATTGCTGATGGCACTGAGCCAGTGTAGGAGGAGAGCTTGCTGATACAGGAAAGGGGATCCAGAGTACCGGTGGAGGAATTATCTTTAGAAATGAAGGGATGTATTTCTTCCAGTTTAATGGGAGGGAGAAAGAATTGGGTGCAAGTACAATCAGGTTTGTAGTTGGGTGGCAGTACATTGCAGGACCACCCATCTCATGGTTTCTATTCTCATAGTAGAGAAAGCAGAGTCATCTGTTGAGAATGAGACAAGTGTGGCAAGGCAAGGCAGGAGGGTTGAGGGAGAGTAGAAACTTGAAATACTCTTTGTGGAGAATGAGAGAAAACAGATTAGGGATGTGGGAGTAATCACTTAGCACTGAGGCCACTGTTCAGACTGTCGATCGTGAAATTATAGTGGCACAAATTAAAGTTCTGTAGTTTTGTTTCTCAGCATTCAGACACCCAGGTGTAGACAAGGAGAAAACAGGCAGTTGGATTGATCTGGAGCTGGGGGTTTATCAGGCATATGTGATGAAAGGACAACTGGGAAGAGATGTGCAGATCAGAGGGTGCATTTGAGGTGATGATAGACCATACACTGAAAGGGAAAGTAGTGGGCAATTAAACATGCTGGAGCTTTGTAGAATCTTCCTCTCAAATCTACCCACTGCATTACACTGGTTGGAGCCATCATCATCTCTCACCAAGATTATTGGAAGATTTCCTAATCATCTCCCTGCCCGTGGTCTTGAAAGTAGGATGTCAGGGTGGTGGCTGACAAGTAAAATGCCGTTTATTGGTGTTGAGCAGACCAGGAAGCTGAGAGGCTAGCACAGTAGATGCATCCTATGGGTGACAGGAGGACTTGGAGTGAAGAGGGAGGCCTTCCAGGAGCCTTTTCGCTTAGTTGCGTTCTTCCAAAAGGAGAGCCCTCATCTCACTTCCCGACCTGAACTTGTTCGCTGCTGGCATCTACCTGTTGCTTCTCTTTGATCCTTGAATTGTTCAGCGCAGAAATTTGTGCCCATCTTAATTTCTCCCTTTCTGATAGAAGATGTATATGTCCTGTCCTCTAGGAAGCGTAAATAGTTCTTGGCATTCAACCAGTTTTTCTGAATCATTTTCCGCCCTGAATAACCAACGTCCATTTTATCTTTGGATTCAATTCTTTCATTCACCTCAGGGAAACTTTCTTTTATTTTATTTCTGAAGTAATTGTCTTACTCTGTTCTATTTATTGGAGTTGAAGGTACCAATTATTTTTATGTTGGCTCATCTTTGTCTCTTTTCTGTATCTATCATTTATCTCTAACTGCTTTGGCTACTTTGTTCTTTTTTCTCTGCCTTCGATTATGGTTATCATGGGCCTTTTCTCTGTGGCATTGATTTGCTTTTAAACCATATCTATTCTTTTCCCCATTAGTTGATTTCTTAAAGTCATACTGGCATTGTTTTGGTCCTCACATTATTTCCATAGTTCTGTGGTCTCCCATTTTTTTGTTTTATTACCACATCTTTGAAGTTAAAAAGAGGAATGGCTATTCTTACTAAGTTAGGGGCCACATTGTGCTACCCGAATCTTTCTTTCCCCTCCTTGGCCACTGCTTTTCTCAGTTTATGGCATATTTTACCCATTTGTTTACTTGTTTGGTATCTGCTGATCAAGTGGAGCGGTAATTTTTGACAGATTTGTATTACTATTTTTATTCTTTCCTCATTGTTCATGCGTGTTGCAGATTAACGATTCCGTGATAATGCCTTACTCCTCCATCTTAACCAAGAACTCAGACCCATAGCAAGATTTTTATAAATACTCTTATCGAGTGGTTTTGATATGAACTTTTTGATGTTACCCTTCATATTTTGATGGGAGTGGTAGCAATTTAATCTAGTGGAAAACCAGAATCATTGGTTTTATTTGGGCATATCTAATGTAACTTCAACGTGTTTATAAATTGGTTGTAAAGTTACTGTTTGTTGCCAGGAGGAACCTGATCACCTTTTATTTGCTCCTGCTGACTACGGTAAAAAACCACAGGAATGTGGATTTCAGGGTGCCTTCAGTTACCCCATGAACCTTTATTTACCATCTGATGACATTTTTATTTCTTTTTTGCCAGCGTAAAGATGTTAGTTATACGTTGGTGAGTCAGGCCACTTAATAGGTGGTATTTCTGCTTTCCTGAGTAAAGTTAACCTCCGTGGAGTTGTCCTCTAAGTAGCAGGTGTGAATACCCGAGCTAAGATATTTTACGAGCAGACCTTACCGTCTGATTGCTTTACCTCAGGCCCCTCCAGACTCCACTCACCACTTGCCTTTCTTGCTCTGTTGGCTTGTTTTATACTGTATAGAAAGAAAGGATGCATTAAAATGGGATTTTTATTCACCTAGCTGATTGAAACCGTGAAGTTCTCTTTTGTCCTCCAAACTTTTTTACACGTGTGACCCACTTAAAGGAAATGCCTGCCATCTGTCTGCGATTTTTTTTAAAACCTTTTCACTGGGGGCATGTAGTCTCTAGAAAAATAGTATCCTTTTTCTGACTACAATAGATTGGAAATGGCTAGCACTACAATAATAAAACAGTTAAAGAGTAGATAGCTACTTTGCATTGATTTTCTTTAGTTTATCACTTATTAGATCTTTTGAAATCCTGATAGGTAAACTGTTAAGCCTTGATCCTTGTTTTTGGTTTTATTTTGCATGTGGCTATGTTTAAAAAGTCCAAACTGTGCTGAAAGCACAAGGGCCACTGTAAATAATCTTTATGCAGTCTCAGATTTCTATTTAATTATTTGGAAAAGGAATTGACACTCCTTTTCGTCCTATTTCTCTCTTCTTCCATAATCCCCTTTGGCTTTTTTACCTCAATTGAGGAACTCTACAGGGTTCTAATCTCTCTCCCTTTGCCAAGGGAAGGGAAGCAGTGAGGGTCAGAGGTGAAGTAATTTGAGCACAGTTTCATGTCTAATAATCCCTTCAGAACTCTGTGAGGTACAGAGATTGTTCCCTACTTCTTGGCCTAAGGAAATATACCAAGGGAAGTGGAGTAGTTTGGTCAGTGTGTCTGACTCCAAAGCTCCTACTCCCCCCAAAACCCCGCAAAGTAGTGATTTATTCAAGAGGGAAAGTCTGGTTTTAGGAATTATGGGTGGTGCAGCCCAGTGGTTAAAAGCATGTCAGAAAGATAAATTAGGAGGAAATTGTTTAACTCCCTTGTGTGTTGGTTTCATCTGTAAACAGAGATAGTCAGCACTTTTTTGTGTTGCTGTGGGCCTGAGTTAGTGTTCATATAGTGAATAACAAAATAATAATTCAGTAAATGTCAGCTTAGAAAAATAAAGATCTAATATTAGAGCAGGTCCAGAAGCAATGCTGACTTACTAACTTAACTTGGAGCTCCTGATCCTGGACAACCTATTGGTTTAAACTGACTGGAGTTGGATGGATGCTGTCCAGAGTTTCTATCCTGCTAAAATACCTGATTCCAAAATAATGATTCATAGTTGTTGAAAAGAAGTGTTAAAATCCGAGTCCCACGTATGCTAGGGTTAAGATATGTTGATTTCATGAGGAATGCAATATAGGTCTAGGTTTCTTTAAATCTGGGAGACTTCCTTGGTGGCACAGTGGTTAAGAATCTGCCTGCCGATGCAGGGGACACGGGTTCAATCCCTGGTCGGGGAAGATCCCACCTGCCACAGAGCAACTAAGCCCGGGCGCCACAACTACTGAGCCTGCGCTCTAGAGCCCAAGAGCCACAACTACTGAGCCCACACGCCACAACTACTGAAGCCCATGTGCCCTAGGGCCCACGTGCCGCAACTACTGAGACCGTGTGCTACAACTACTGAAGCCTGCGTGCCTAGAGCCTGTGCTCTGCAGCAAGAGAAGCCACCGCAATGAGAAGTCCGAGCACCGCAACGAAGAGTACCCCCTGCTCGCCGCAACTAGAGAAAGCCTGCGCACAACAACGAAGACCCGACGCAGCCAAAAAAAAAAAAAAAATTCTGGTGCCATCTTGTTTCAGTCAAAGAGCACTTGGTTAGTGCACGTTAGTTCAAGTAAAAAGAGTTGATTGAAGGATACACGGACACCTTATGGAATTTAAGGGCAGGGAGTATTGGCTGGGCCTCCTTGGTACTAGAAAACTGTCAGAAACTGAAGGTGTTCACTTCACCTTTTAGGGTCTAACTTATGGTTCTCTTTATATTCTTTCTCTTTTTATAGCATTCTACAACATGGTACAGCATTTGCATTGTTTAGTTTCTTGAGTGTATTTGAATTGCTATTGGGCACCCACTAGATCTGGTGACCGTTGTGGCCCATGTCGATAGAGTCATTTGTACTAAATGTGGCCATTTAAGGCCCACCTTTTTAGCAGAAGATACAGGTTTGTAGAGGATAAGCCTACAAAGAAGAGCAGGTGCAGAAACCCTGTCTGTTATTAATATTTTCACAAAAGAAAGAAAGGTCTAGAAACTAGTTGTGTGTTTATTAGCCCAGTTCCCCAAACTGAAACTTCTCGCATTACTTGATGGCAGAATGCCCTGATAGCATGCTAACTTTTTATGAGAAAATAATTCTCTTGGAAGTTGATCCTGCAAATCTAAATTTGTAAGTTTGCTGTTGTCACTTTATAATAAGTATTGAATGTTAATCTTCATCTTCTTTTGAATTTCTTCCAGAGATATGAAGACTATGGAATGGCTCCCCCATCAGGCCCATTACCAAGGTAAGGTTTTCAGGAGAAAATGTATCAGGACTTTCTCACATACGCTGTTTCTTAAATTTTGCAAATTTGTTTCTTTTAGCTAATATGAGCAGATGAAAAACTCTTGAGTTGTGTGTTATCTTGATCTAACCAGAAGAGGAGGAAAAAAGTTGGAATTTAAGTCCTGCTTCCAGTAGTGACAGACTAGATAATTTGCTGATGATAAGTGGAAAAGCTAGACAAGATTTAAAAAATAAAAACAAAAAACCAGGTGGCTAACAGGGCAGTGAAGCAGTATGGGGCCAAGATCCAGCAAATCCAGAGAGATGAGCCCTGCCTTTCTCCCACGGATACCTGCTGATTCCAGAGGAGGTGACTGAGAAGCTGAGCAAAACTTTTGACAGGCTCATGAGGCTTGGAGTCTTGAAAATGCACCATATTGAAAGTTGTGTGGTACATCTAAAGCCATGTTAGTGGGGCACTTTGATGCCTTGAAAGACTCAAAATATATTTGAAAAGAAAAATGGCTGAAAATCAATAATCTAAGTGTCTGTCTCAATGTTAAAAAAAGATCTAATAAACCTAGGGAAGTAGAAGGAAGGAAATAATAAAAATAAGAATAGAAATTAATGAAGTAGAAAACAAATACCATACTAGAGAAGATCAACAAAGCTGAAAGTTAGTTCTTTGAAAAATTCCTAGAAAGAGAAAACCTGAATAGTCCTATAACTATTGAGTTTAAAGTCATTATTAAAATTCTTCCCACAAAGGAAACTTCCGGGCCAGGTGGCTTCAACAGTGAATTCTACCAAACACTGAAGGAATTAAAGATACCAATGTCATACAAACTCTTCTAAAGAACAGAAAAGAGAAAACACTCCTCACCTCATTTTATGAGACCAGCATAACCTTGATACCAAAGACAAGAAGGACAAGGACATTGCAAGAAAGGAAACATTAAGGGCCAGTTTCACTCCTGAACATAGATGCCAAAAATTTGAAACTACATATTAGCAAGTATATCCAGCAATAAAATCAATAGGATATCTATCATATCATAATCAAATTGGATTTTTTTCCAGCAGTGCAAGAGTAATTTAAAATTTTTAAAAATCATTGTAATTCTCCACTTTGCAGTGAATAAAGGAGGAAAATGTTCTCATTTCAATAGATACAACATTTGATAAAGTTCAACATCCATACATGGTAAAAACCTTAGCAAACACAGGATAGAAGCAGACTGATAGTAATCTGATAAAAAGGTATCTTGGCAAATATTGCTTAATGGTGAAATGTTAAAAGCTTTCCCCTTGAGAGCAAGAGCAAGACAAAGACGCCTGCTTGCATTACTTCTATTCAGCATTGCCCTCTGGGGTCCTAGCCAGTATAATAAGGCAAGAAAAAGAAACAAAAGGATTAAGGAATTCAAAGAGAGAAATAATACTGTTATTATTCACAGATGATATAATTTTGTAGTGGAAAAAACTAAAATGTCAACACATGAATTGTTAGAAGTAAGCGACTTTAGCAAGATGGCTAAATAGCAAGATAGTTAAATTACAAGGTAGATGGATACGAAGATTACAAAAATCAGCATACAGCATTATAAGACCGGTATACAAAAATCTGTTCTGTTTATGAGCAATTACAGAAAATAAAAAATTTTAAAGATACTATATAAAATAGCATTCAAAAATATAAAATACCTCAGGATAAATCTAACTGAAGATATTCAAGCCTTCTAAAGAAAGATATTCATGGATTGTGCAACTCAATATTTTTTAAATGTCAGTTCTCCCCAAGTGATCTATAGATTTATTGCAGTCCCATTCAAAATCCCAATAGTTTGTTGGGTTTTTTAATACGTGGAAATTGACAAACTCACTCTGAAATGTATGTGGAAATGCAAAGGGCCAAGAACAGCCAAGACACTTTGAGAAAGAAGAATAAGATGTTAGCACTGTTCTAAATGTTATAAATTACTGTCAAGGAATAAAGAGTGTGGTATTGTTATAAAGCAAGACAAATGGACCATTAGAACAGAAGAGAGGGTTGGTAATTCAGACCCACATGTGAATAGACAGTTGATTTATTTCAATGAAGGAACTGTAGATAAACAGAGTCTCAGAAATTATATTCAACTATCCCTTTAATGATCGGAAGTCACACAGAAGTAGGAATGTTATCTGCTTCCTCCTTACTTTTTCTTTTTTTAAAAATTTATTATTTATTTATTTTTGGTTGCATTGGGTCTTTGTTGCTGCATGCGGGCTTTCTCTAGTTGTGGCGAGCGGGGGCTACTCTTCCTTGCGGTGTGCGGCTTCTCACTGCGGTGGCTTCTCTTGTTGTGGAGCACGGGCTCTAGGTGTGTGGGCTTCAGTAGTTGTGGCACGTGGGCTCAGTAGTTGTGGCTCACGGACTCTAGAGTGCAGGCTCAGTAGTTGCAGCGCACGGGCTTAGCTGCTCCGCGGCATGTGGGATCTTCCCAGACCAGGGCTCAAACCCGTATCCCCTGCATTGGCAGGCGGGTTCTTAACCACTGCGCCCCCAGGGAAACCCACTCTTTCTTTATTTTTCTTTATTTGCCCTCATTTTCAGCAGGGTTTCTTTTATTTTTCCCCAACCCTCCTCCCCCACCAAGGCAGTGCTTTGTGGTCCAAAAGCAACAAAGTAAAGGGAACAGGTGGAGACTAGGTGATCCTGGGCAGAAGCTAATGATAGGGGGACCAGGTGATCTGATTTGCCCAGTTCAGTCCTAATTTACACCTGTTGTTCAGCATAATTATTAATGAATTTCACTCTCAAAAGTGTTCTGGTTTGGATGATAAATTTTACGGTCACCCAAGATAAAAGATTCTAGAGTATTTGGAGTGCACTGGACTATCTGAGCACACAATTTAGGATTAAAAGGATGCAAATGTAGGCAGGAGGGTGCTAAGTGACTGGGTAAAGCAGAAATAATTAAGTAAAGGGCAAGAGATAGTTCCTGGGTGGATGGTCCAGAGGTTATGATTAGGTTAGATGAGCTCCAGTTTACAGATCTGGAAGAAGGAGTGTGCATTGGCTAAGCTCTTAGATATGTAAGGCCAGAGAGGTCAGACATCTGTTTCCGAGGTCAATCTAAAACAGCAGCAGTTATTTAAAGAGATTAATATAGGTAGACTGAGTTTCAGTTTATGAGCTGTACTCCAGAAATGACAGTATAGAATAAGGGCAAGTTGGTGTACTTTCTCATCGAACAGGTATGATCTATTAATTACTAGTTAACTGTCATTTGCAAGAAACTGTAATTAAATTATCATCTTTTTTTTAATTCTTAAATTTCTTTAGAAGAGTGGTTCTCAGGGTGAGATCCTTAGATCCCTAGAAGGTCCTTGAGACCCGTTCAGGGAGGTCTGTCAGGTCAAAACTATTTTTATATAATATTAAGTTGTTATCTGACTTCTCTCATTCTGCTGACCCTTGCACCAAGGTGCGAAAGCAATGGTGGGTGAAACTGTGGTGCCTTAGCATGAATCCAGACGGTGGCACCCAGCTGTTGAAGGACTCGCTCCAGTATTCTTCACTGCTGGGCAATCACAGCTTTTTTTTTTTTTTTTAATTTATTTATTTATGTATTTATTTTTGGCTGTGTTGGGTCTTCGTTTCTGTGTGAGGGCTTTCTCTAGTTGTGGCAAGCGGGGGCCACTCTTCATCGCGGTGCGCGGGCCTCTCATTATCGCGGCCTCTCTTGTTGCGGAGCACAGGCTCCAGACGCGCAGGCTCAGTAGTTGTGGCTCACGGGCCTAGTTGCTCCGCGGCATGTGGGATCTTCCCAGACCAGGGCTCGAACCCGTGTCCCCTGCATTGGCAGGCAGATTCTCAACCACTGCGCCACCAGGGAAGCCCACAGCTTTTTTTTAAATGCCAGTTTTATGTTAGTATGTCATTGATGAAGTAGTAAAAATTAATTTTATTAAACCTAGACCCTTGAGTCTCTGACAGTCTGGGTGACAAAAGAAGAGATGCATATAAAGCACTTCTGCTGAATATGGCCTTTTGAAGAAAGGCACTTGTTCAGTTGTTTGAGTTGAGAATTGAACTAACTGGTGCCGTGTTTTTCCTTGAACAAACAGCCAGCAGACTTGGGTGTTTGGCCTCGAAAAAGAACCTGTCACTTCAAGGAAAACAACTGACAGCATTTGTTGCCGATAATAAAATTGAGCTTTCAGGTGAAAATTAGAATTTTGGAAACTTGTCTGCCACCGTGCAATTGACAGCTTCCTAGTACTTAAAGCCTTCTCTGATGAGCTCAATGGTGATATTAATGAATGTGATTTGGGGTGACTGTAAAATAAAATGTGTCAGTAAAATAAAAGTCTGCATGACTCATTGAACCAATATTTTCCAAATGACCAATGTCATAAAACCATGCATAGGTCTATTCAGAGTGCAAGAAGGACCAGTGGTTTTAATGTAGCAGAGATGAAAAGCTCATTGATACTGTTTCAGAGTCTGTATTACCACTCACCCTTAAGGAAGTATTGTTGAGTTCTGGTGTGGTTTCAAAGAAGAATATTTAACCGAAATACTACTTGAATATTATCCGGAAAGGCTATTAACATCTTCCTCCTTTTCCCAACTACATATTTATGTGAGGTGAGCTTTTCTTCTTAAAATAACTGATGGCAACTGATTGAATACAAAGTATATGAGAATCCAGATGTCTTCTCTTAAGGACATTTTTTTAAAATGTAGAATTCTTCTCATTTAATTTTTTTTGGGGGGTGGTTGGAAAATATAGTTAATTTTATGAAAAATGTTGACATGTAATAGGTTTAATATTGTTATTTTTAAGTGAATTTTTCATTTTTTCAGTTTTAATTTTCAACATGAAAACTCTCTGTTGATACGGTCCACATAAACAAAAGCTCTTGGGAGCCCTCATTTTTATGAGTGCAAACGGGCCCTAGAACTAAATAGTTTGAGAACCACTGCTTTCGAGCACTGGTTTTTATTAGCCTTGATGAAGCCGAGGATCATCATTGGAGCTTGAAAAACTACCAGTGTCGGGTCCCACGTCTAAAGAGTCTGTTTTCATTGGTCTCGGGTGCAGCATGGGCTCCCCAGGTGACGCTACCGTGCAGCCAAGGTTGAGAACCACCCCTTTAGTTGGGCGCTGGAGGTGAACGGGCCCCGGAGCTTGAGCCACACCCTCTTTGGGTCTGTAAACTAGAGCATTTCTTCTTCTGTCATCCAGCAGATTGGACAAGCATCAGCTGTGTTCCAGCGTGTATACTGGATGGTATATATACTTTTCATAGCACTGGAGATTTGTCAGTGAGCAAATAGAGTCCCTGCCCTCAGGGAGCCTGTGTTCTGGGAGAGGAGATGGATAATAAGCCAACAGACAAATAGGTCTTATTTTTCCTTAAGGGCTGAGGGTGGACCTAATAAAGTGCCAGAGTCAGGCAAGTGTGGTCCTGACGCTTCGGTGCGCTTCGCTTTCAGACCAGGTTTTGGCCCCGGTTTGCTGCAGTCTGCGGAGCTGGTGCCTGCCGAGCCCCAGCAGCCCCAGGCCTCGTCCGAAGCCACCTCGTTTGCTGCCCGAGGGATCTACTCTGAGGAGGTGCCATCGGTGGCCCGGCCTCGGCCTGTCGGGGGCACCACAGGTACATGTGGCTATTTACCTTGCGTTTCCTTTTAGCTAACTTCTGCAGAGATCATTTTCGACTTCCCAGAGTATCAGCATCCCGTTACTGGCCCCTTCCGCCGGTAAGAGCCGTGTCCCCTCGGATCCCGGTGAAGATGTAGGGCTGGGGAGGTAGGAAAGGAGAGAGTGGCTGAGATCCCAAGACTGACAGCCTCTGATTTGTTCCTGAGTAAGTTGTCTCGAAAACAGTCCCTTCACATGGAATTCACACCCACACCTCTTCCAGGGAAAACGTTTCTGAAGTCTTACAGTGAACTGAAAGACCTATTTCTGAGTGCTTGCAGTGGCACGAAAACAAGCATTTATTTTAAAGAAGGCACTTTTCCAGTTTGTAACCTAAAAGTTGATGGAAAGTGACCAGAGGGAGATTTGTGTTTTATTTGGTCATTTCTCGGAGGGTATAACCACTGTTTTCTCCTCGAGCCTTACCTCCCTCATTTTTTCCCTTCTACCTTTATTAATAATCATCTTTTTCTCATTCTAAAATGTCCTTGTCATTTTCCCATGCCTCTATGCCTGTCCCTTCCCTGCTGTCACACATGGGCAGAGTCAGCAGTGGAGGGCCTGGGGAAGCTGGTGGCCACATGGAACTGTTCTAGGTTTTTTTCCACCTCTTCTTTCAAGTCATTAAAAGAACAATCTTAGTGTCATTTGTGAGTAACCAGTGCAGTTCTTTACTTGGTAATTCAGCAGTGAAAGGTCACATTTTCTGAAGTTGTCTTCTAATACATTACTAAACTTTTAAGTCTTTGCACACTGCTTTTCTTTACTTTTAGTATTTAGGTTTGCTTTAATTACCTGTTGGAATTCAAATAAAAATCTATACCAGATTATCTCCACATAGGAAATAAAAGTTCTCAGTTTATGTTCTTTTTTTTTTTTTTTTTTTTTATGGCTGTGTTGGGTCTTCGTTTCTGTGCGAGGGCTTTCTCTAGTTGTGGCAAGCGGGGGCCACTCTTCATCGCAGTGCGCGGGCCTCTCACTATCGCGGCCTCTGTTATTGCGGAGCACAGGCTCCAGACGCGCAGGCTCAGTAATTGTGGCTCACGGGCCCAGTTGCTCCGCGGCATGTGGGATCCTCCCAGACCAGGGCTCGAACCCGTGTCCCCTGCATTGGCAGGCAGATTCTCAACCACTGCACCACCAGGGAAGCCCTCAGTTTATGTTCTTGAAAGAACATAAAGTGCCGAATTTCTGGAGCTCTTGAAGCCAGAGAGAAAGTATGTTTTATTTTTAAAGGATTCTAAAATATATTTTAATTAGTTGTTTGAGAAACATTACACATAATGTGGTTTACTTGTAAAACTACAATATTTAGTATATTCAATGTAAAGACACAGGGAATTTTTTTTTCAGACCAAAATTAAGATTTAGGGATTAAAATTTTTTCATATATTCAGTTTTGCTTTTTTAGAAAAAGAGCTATAAATACCAGTATTTTAACAATCTTTTTTGTCAGTTTTTGAGATGCATGTAGAGATTTGAGGAAGAGCCCTTAGAATTTTGGTAAGGTAAAAAAGGTATAATGGTTTCTGAATTGAGTATCCTCAATAATTATATCCAGATTAGGAATAAATTTATTTTCAGAAAGTGAGAAGAAAAGAAAAAAATAACATTTGTCTCAGAGTGTCCTGGGAATTTTGTGATAATAGTTGAACCCACAACAAATCCTCATCAAGTTCAGTAGATGCTTGACATTTATGAGGGATTCATTCTGAGATCTTTGTAAATCCCCAGATTTTCAAACACTGCTAGACCTCATAGTTGATTTCCCTAATCAGTCCAACAGAAGCGTAAGTGGACCAGCTAAGAGACCCTTTCCAGACCCGTAATGAGAGACACTGCTGGTCGTTGACACACAGCACCCAGCATGGCTGAGCTGATATTCTGACAAGGCAGTTGGCTGGTCGGCCTCCACCAGGTTGCCTGAGACCCAATCTTGTGCCCCAGATTACAAATCACTGTTGCATGTCATGAAACTTCATCTCATGAATAGTTGATACTGTGAACACTGATTTGTGCATATCACTCAGTGTTCCCAAAACATCTGTGTACTTTAAGATCCTGAGCTCTTTCCATTTCTTTCTTTTTTTTTTTTTTCTTTCTGTTTCTTGTACAGCTACTCTAAAAAGTCCTCAAAGTTCATTATTACTCCGTCTTACTGCATTTTATTACCAGGGCTCAGAGCCCATCTTCTATTTTCCCTGTTCATTTCCTTCCTTTTGGAGGCTGATGCTTTAATAAGAGGAGCCATTACATGTTAAATAATTTATTTTGCTATTTTCTCATTTTCTGGAGAATATACAGTTTTATAATGTCATCAAGTAACTAGTTTAGGCCAATTCCAAATTTGCGATAATTGATGGATAATTATCCAGTGTGGTCTTTTTGGCAGTTCTTGTATTTTGCATTGTCTATCAATCAACAAAACAAAGAATGTATCCTGATAGCCTACAGGATTTCCCATACATTGCAGGTGCTGTGCTTTGCAGTGGGTCTTGTTTCCCTTATTAATTGTTTTGTATTTGAACCTTGTTGCATAGCACTTATACCAAACAGAATATTCAGACATATTCATTTTTAATCTGGAGGAATATAGAAATTATATGTATGAAATATTTGAAGAGGAAGTTATTTTCTAATAATTTGCCATAAGAGATTAAATTGTGTAAAAATTTGTAATGGAAAAAATACTAAGATATACTAGAAAAGTTACTTTTCTGACTATGTAAAATTATCAAATATGTATATGTCTAAAAATTACCAAAAGCAAAAGGAAAGTAGTACCTAGGAAGATTTACAGCAGATATGACCAAGAGGTAGTCTTATTATAGGGAATGGCTCATAAATTGATAAATGGCCAAACTGCAAAAGATAAACAGGCAAAGGACAGAAAGAAGGAATGCACAAAAGAAATGTGTGTATATCATATGAAAGTAAATGTGAAAAATGTCCAGTTTTGAAAATGATTAAAGAAATGCAAATTAAAACCATGGTGAGCCACCATTTCAATCATGCAATTGTTTTTTATAATAATGTGATGTGGTAAAATTAGCATTCGGTTTCTTTATCTGTACAATGGGGATAACATTAGTACTTACCTCTTATGGTTGTTTGATGATTGAAGAAGATAACAAATGTAAAGTGCTTAAAATAGTGCATGGCATATAACAAATTTTAATAAATATTAGCTGCCATTATTATTATTATTACTATTGTATTATTTCCGGTGATGGTGTAAATTGTTAAACTTTCGGAAAGCAGCTTGGCAATATATCTTCATGAGCCTTTGATTTGGTAAATTTGGGAATATAGGCTCCCCTCACCGAAGAAGTGCAAAATACTGGAGAAAAACCACATGTACAAAGATGTTTATTGGAGCATTATTCAGAATAGCAAACAACTGTGAGCTCCCTCAATACCCAGTTACAAGGGCATCAGTAGTAAACTGTACAGCTATTTAAAATGAGGAGCTCAGATAGAGCCAGAAAAAGGGAATTCAAGATTTCCTGGTTGCCTCCTATGCATTTGGTACTTGACCTATTTTATCTCTTTTAATCCTTGAAATAACACTGTGAGGCAGGCTTTTTAACTTCATTTGAAAAGTGAGGCATTGAGGCTCAGCTGGAGTGATTACTGGGTGTCCAAGGTCACGGGACTTGTCAGTGGCTGAGCTGCAATGCAAACCCAGGCTTGCTTCGGGTGATGGGCCACTTGAATCATGGGGGAGCTTGTGCTGTCTCGTTAAGTGAACAAAGCAAGATACAGAATCCTGTCTGAACTACGACCTCAACTACTGTTACAATTTTAACACAAAGGTATGCTTTTCTCCCTGTGCAGCTGTCTGAACCTTTATAAGTGATGGGGAACACTGTATTGCATTTCTGTTCTTTGCAAGATTTGCTCAAACAGTGTCTGTTGGGTAAACAGTACTGATAGTTCTAATAATTTTAATACTGTTATGAATCTTCAGTAACTGACAAGCACTCCTGCAGAGTATGTTTTTCAAAATGTATTTGATTAACGGAGGCCATTAGTTAGGCAACTAGAGTAGGAGTGGACTTGAAGACGGAGGGGGCCACCTCCCTTATCTCTGTGAAAACCCTGAACCTTTGTGGGACCAGTCTGAGCATCACAGATGAATTAGATGATCCTAGGAGCACTTGGAAATTGGTATTTTATTTCACAGTATTTAAAGATCTGTTTTTCCTCCCTCCGTCTGTTGACAAGGGGTATTTCCGTATGCCAAAGTTGATGGGGGAGAAAAATACGTTGTTTAAAGCCTGGCTTTCACAGCCACACAAGGCTATAGCGAGTCTGAGTGTAGAATGAGTGCTGGAGATCATCTGTCTTTGCTATCAGTATACCTCAATGAGAAGGCTGGGTGGGTGGCTTTAAATTTTTAATTATCATATGACAAAGTTATGAAAACAATGTGAATGTAACAAAAATGTACTTTAACATTCCGAATTCACACTCTGCCTGTTAAGGAAACAAAAGCATATTGTATTTTCAGCTCCTTGTGAGTCTCAAAGCCATAAAGCAAGAACCAGGTTTCAACTTCTTTGTGGCTCCAAAACCTTTCACTCCTTTTTTCCTGAATAGATAAGGTCATCCTTATTTGTAGCCTCTACAGAAATGAATGGAAGGGCCCTCTGTTATGCCCTTTATTCCCAGTCCTTTGATGGCTGGCTGGGAAAATAGGAACACCACTATTAGCCACTGTATTGAAAGGAAGTAAAAGCCTGCAAACCCAGAAACTCATGGTCTGTTTTTCTTAGGAAGTGTCTTCTCTGGAGGTAGAATTGGTGCCACGTTTGAGCGATGCTCGTATCCCCAGGGCGTGCTGTGGTCAGAACCAAAGTGTCTTACTGGGCAGCCTCACCCCCCTACCAGTGTTCACTGGGCCACTCACTGTGTTCCTCCAGGCTCCCAGATCCAGCACCTGACACAGGTGGGAATTGCCAGCAGAATTGGAGCTCAGCCAGTGGAAATCCAACCAGGCAGAGGCAGCCAGTACGGGGTACCAGGCTGGCCTTCGTACGGGGAGGATGAAGCCGGCCGGAGAGAGGCTGTGAGTACCTTGTGTTGGGATCGTCGTTGAGAATTCAGACATGATCACTTAGCGTAGCTGCTGCTGCTTCTGCTTGGGGGATCTCTTTTTAAAATCTACATAAAGTTTTAACTCCCTTCACTTTTTTTTCCCCTTGAGTGTGTTTTTTCTTGCAGTTTGTAGATGGTAAATTCCCTCTGACCAGAGTGGGAGAGTATTGACATTGAAATTTGGGAAAGTATATAATTTTTCTTGAGGTAGCTTTCAGGCTTGAAGTAGTGAGTTTTAAAAAATAACTTAAGAGGGCGGAGTCAACATGGTGGTGTGGGAAGACACCAAGTTAGCGTCTCCCCACAACTAGGGCACCTGCTGGCCGCTGGAGGGGGACCCTGACATCCAAGGAGACGGGAGGAACCCCCAAGTGAACCGGTAGAACATGGAGGGACAGAGGGGGGGAGGGGAAGTGGAGGCCAGGCAGGATTGGTGCCCCTGAGGCTGGGGAGATCAGGAGGGGCAGGTGGGAGGGGCCCTCCAGGAGGTGCGGGAGAGGAGCAGAGGGCAATTGCCCCGCCCACTCGGGCATGGGGAGCCTGCTGGGCTCCCAGGTGAGGCCCCCCACCCTCTGAGACCAGGGTTGGGGGGCACGCCTGGGCCCCTTCTGTTCCTTGAGCCTAAGCCCTGCCCCCCACAGCCCCCAGGGCCTTTTCCAGCCCTGTGGGTCCTCAGCATAGGCCCTTCCCACTGCCCAAACCTAGCCCTTGCTTAGGCCCCACCCTCCACAGCCAAGGCCTTTTCCCCGTTTTTGTTTTTTTTTTCCTTTCTTGCTTTTTTTTTTTTTCTCTTCTCCCTCCTCCTCTTTCTTACTGTTGTGGTGCCGTTGTACCTTCCGGTTGTTGATTCATCTATATTTTTAGTTTTATATTCTTTCTAACATATCTGTTAGTTTCCTAGTCTAATTTTATTTTTTACTTTGTTATTGTTCTCTCTCTCTTTTTTTTTTTTTGCCACCCCACGTGGCTTGTGAGATCTTGGTTCATGAGCCGGGGAACCGGCCGAAGCTCCTGCGGTGGGAGCTCCATGTCAGAACCACTGGACTAACAGAGAACCTCAGACCCCAGGGAATATTCATTAGAGTGAGGTCTCACAGAGGTCCTCATCTCAGCACCAAGACCCAGCTCTACCCAATAGCCTACAAACTCCAGCGTTGGAAGCCTCAGGCCAAACAACCAGTAAGACAGGATCACAATCCCACTCATTAAAAAAAAGAAAAAAAAATGAGACAGCAAAAACATATGTCACAGATGAAGGAGCAAGGTAAAAACCTACAAGACCAAATAAATGAAGAGGAAATAGGCAATCTACCTGAAAAAGAATTCACAGTAATGACAGTAAAGATGATCCAGAATCTCGGAAGTAGAATGGAGGCACGGATTGAGAAAATACAAGAAATGTTTAACAAAGATCTAGAAGAACTAAAGAACAAACAAACAGATGAACAACACAATAACTGAAAGGAAAAATACATTAGAAGGAATCAATAACAGAATAACTGAGGCAGAAGAATGGATAAGTGAGCTGGAAGACAGGATGGTGGAAATAACTGCCGAGGAGCAGAATAAGGAAAAAAGAATGGAAAGAAGACATTCTCAGAGACCTCTGGGACAACACTAAACGCACCAACATTCGAATTATAGGGGTCCCAGAAGAAGAAGAGAAAAAGAAAGGGTCTAAGAAAATGTTTGAAGAGATTATAGTTGAAACTTCCCTAACATGGGGAAGGAAATAGTCACCCAAGTCCAGGAAGCACAGAGTCCCATACAGGATAAACCCTAGGAAAAACGCACCAAGACACATATTAATCAAACTAACAAAAATTAAATTCAAAGAAAAAATATTAAAAGCAGCAAGGGAAAAACAAAAAATAACATATAAAGGAACCCCCATAAGGTTATCAGCTGATTTTTCAGCAGAAACTCTGCAGGCCAGAAGGGAGTGGCAGGACATACTTAAAGTGATGAAAGAGAAAAACCTACAATCAAGATTACTGTACCCAGCAAGGATCTCATTCAGATTCGATGGAGAAATCAAAAGCTTTTCAGACAAGCAAAAGCTAAGAGAATTCAGCACCATCAAACCAGCTTTACAACAAATGCTAAAGAAACTTCTCTAGGCGGGAAACATGAGAAGAAAAGGACCTACAAAAACAAACCCAAAACAATTAAGAAGATGGTAATAAGAATATACATATATTATACATATCGATATCACCTTGACAGTAAATGGATTAAATGCCCCAACCAAAAGACACAGATACAAAAACAAGACCCATATATAAAATGGGTCTGAATGGATACAAAAACAAGACCTATATATATGCTGTCTACAAGAGATCCACTTCAGACCTAGGGACGCATACAGACTGAAGGTGAAGGGATGGAAAAAGGTATTCCATGCAAATGGAAATCAAAAGAAAACTAGAGTAGCAATACTCGTATCTGATAAAATAGACTTTAAAATAAAGACTATTACAAGACAGAGAAGGACACTACATAATGATCAAAGGATCAATCCAAGAAGAAGGTAAAACAATTATAAACGTTTATACACCCAATATAGGAGCACCTCAATACATAAGGCAAATGCTAACAACCATGAAAGGAGAAACCAACAGTAGCACAATAATAGTAGGGGACTTTAACATGCCACTTAACACCAATGGACGGATCATCCAAACAGAAAATAAGGAAACACAAGCTTTAAATGACACAGTAGACCAGATAGATTTAATTGATATTTATAGAACATTTCACCCCAAAGTGGCAGAATACACTTTCTTCTCAAGGGCACATGGAACATTCTCAGGATAGATCACATCTTGAGTCACAAATCAAGTCTCGGAAAATTTAAGAAAATTGAAATCATATCAAGCATGTTTTCTGACCACAATGCTATGAGATTGGAAATCAGTTACACGGAAAAAACTGTAAAAAACACAAATACATGGAGGCTAAACAGTGGTCTACTGAATAACCAAGAGATCACTGAAGAAATCAAAGAAGAAGTAAAAAAAATACATAGAAACAAATGACAACGTAAACACAACGACCCAAAACCTATGGGACACAGCAAAAGCAGTTCTAAGAGGGAAGTTTATAGCAATTCAATCTCACCTCAAGAATCAAGAAAAATCTCAAATAAACAATCCACCCCTACACTTAAAACAACTAGAGGAAGAACAAAGAAAACCCAATGTCAGTAGAAGGAAAGAAATCATAAAAATAAGAGCAGAAATAAATGAAATAGAAACAAAGAAAACAGTAGCAAAGATCAATAAAACTAAAAGCTGGTTCTTTGAGAAGATAAACAAAATTGATAAGCCATTAGCCAGACTCATCAAGAAAAAGAGGGAGAGGACTCAAATCAATAAAATTAGAAATGAAAAGGAGAAGTTACAACAGACACCGCAGAAATACAAAGCATCCTAAGAGACTACTACAAGCAACGCTATGCCAATAAAATGGACAACCTGGAAGAACTGGGCAAATTCTTAGAAAGGTATACCTTCCAAGACTGAACCAGGAAGAAACAGAAAATATGAACAGACCAATCACAAGTAATGAAATTGAAACTGTGATTAAAAATCTTCCAACAAACAAAAGTCCAGGACCAGATGGCTTCACAGGTGAATTCTATCAAACATCTAGAGAAGAGCTAACACCCATCCTTCTCAAACTCTTCCAAAAAATTGCAGAGGAAGGGACACTCCCAAACTCATTCTATGAGGCCACCATCACCCTGATACCAAAACCAGGCAAAGATACTACAAAAAAAGAAAATTACAGACCAATATCACTGATGATTATAGATGCAAAAATCCTCAACAAAATACTAGCAAACAGAATCCAACAACACATTAAAAGGATCATACACCACGATCAAGTGGGATTTAGCCCAGGGATGCAAGGATTCTTCAGTATACACAAAGCAATCAGTGTGATACACCATATTAACAAATTGAAGAAGAAAAACCATATGATCATCTCAATAGATGCAGAAAAAGCTTTTGACAAAATTCAGTTCAAAATTCATTTATGATAAAAACTCTCCAGAAAGTGGGCATAGAGGGAACCTACCTCAACATAATAAAGGCCGGATATGACAAACCCACAACAAGCATCATACTCAGTGGTGAAAAACTGAAAGCATTTCCACTAAGATCTGGAGCAAGACAAGGATGACCACTCTTGACACTCTTCTTCAACATAGTTTTGGAAGTCCTAGCCACGGCCATCAGAGAAGAAAAAGAAATGAAAGGAATACAAATTAGAAAAGAAGTAAAACTGTCATTGTTTGCTGATGACATGATACTATACATAGAAAATCCTAAAGATGCCACCAGAAGACTACTAGAACTAATCAATGAATTTGGGAAGGTTGCAGGATACAAAATTAATGCATAGAAATCTCTGGCATTCCTATACACCAACAATGAAAAATCAGAAAGAGAAATTAAGGAAACAATCCCATTTACCATCACAACCAAAAAAATAAAATACCTAGGAATACACCTGCCTAAGGAGGTGAAAGACTTGTACTCATAAAACTATAAAACACTGATGAAAGAAATCAAAGATGACATAAACAGATGGAGAAATATACCATGTTCTTACATTGGAAGAATCAGTATTGTGAAAATGACTATACTACCCAAACCAATCTACAGATTCAGTTCAATCCCTATCAAACTACCAATGGCATTCTTCACAGAATTAGAACAAAAAATTATACAATTCGTATGGAAGCATAAAAGACCCGGAATAGCCAAAGCAATCTTGAGAAAGAAAAATGGAGTTGGAGAAATCAGGCTCCTTGACTTCAAACAATACCACAAAGCTACAGTAATCAAGATAGTGTGGTACTGGCACAAAAACAGAAATATAGATCAACGGTACAGGATAGAATGCCCAGAGATAAACCCACACACATATGGGCACCTAATTTACGACAAGGGAGGCAAGAACATACAGTGGAGACAGTACAGCCTCTTCAGTAAGTGGTGCTGGGAAAACTGGACAGCTACATATAAAAGAATGAAATTAGAACACCACCTGACACCATACACAAAAATAGACTCCAAATGGATTAAAGACCTAAATATAAGACCAGACACTATAAAACTCTTAGAGGAAAACATAGGAAAAACACTCTTTGACATAAACCACAGCAAGATCTTGTTTGACCCACCTCTTAGAGAAATGGAAATAAAAATAAACAAATGGGACTTAATTAAACGTAAAAGCTTTTGCACAGCAAAGGAAACCATAAACAAGATGAAAAGACAACCCTCAGAATGGGAGAAAATATTTGCAAATGAAACAACAGACAAAGGATTATCTCCAAAATATACAAATAGTTCATGGAGCTCAATATCACAAAAACAAACAATCCAATTAAAACAATGGGTGGAAGACCTAAATAGACATTTCACCAAGGAAGACATACAGATGGCCAAGAGGCATGTGAAAAAATGCTCAACATCACTAATCATTAGAGAAATGCAAATCAAAACTACAATGAGGTATCACCTCACACCAGTCAGAATGGCCATCATCAAAAAATCTACAAACGATAAATGCTGGAGAGGGTGTGGAGAAAAGGGAACCCTCCTGCACTGTTGGTAGGAATGTAAATTGATACAACCACTATGGAAAACAGTATGGAGGTTCCTTAAAAAACTAAAAATAGAACTACCGTATGACCCAGCAATCCCACTACTGGGCATATACCCTGAGAAAACCATAATTCAAAAAGACACATGTACCACAGTGTTCATTGCAACACTATTTACAATAGCCAGGACATGGAAGCAACCTAAGTGTCCATCGACAGATGAATGGATAAAGAAGATGTGGCACATATATACAATGGAATATTACTCAGCCATAAAAAGAAACGAAACTGAGTTATTTGTAGTGAGGTGGATGGACCTAGAGTCTGTCATACAGAGTGAAGTAAGTCAGAAAGAGAAAAACAAATATTGTGTGCTAACACATATGTATAGAATCAAAAAAAAATGATGCTGATGAACCTAGTTGCAGGGCAGGAATAAAGATGTAGACATAGAGAATGGACTTGAGGACACAGGGTGGGAGGGCAAAGCTGGGGCAAAGTGAGAGTGGCATTGACATATATACACCACCGAATGTAAAACAGTTAGCCTAGTGGGAAGCAGCAGCATAGCACAGGGAGATCAGCTCGGTGCTTTGCAATGACCTAGAGGGGTGGGATAGGGAGGGTGGAAGGGAGGCTCAAGAGAGAGGGGATATGGGGACATATGTATGTGTATGGCTGATTCACTTTGTTGTATAACAGAAACTAACAGTATTGTGAAGCAATTATACTCCAATAAAGATCCATTAAAAAAAACTTAAAAATAATAAAAGCAATATTCATTATGGAAAATCTGCACAGAGGCCTAAGAAACAGTTACTTTTCCTACCATTTTTTTCAATTATGGTAAAATACATGTAACATAAAATTTACCATTTGAACCATTTTTAAGTGTACACCTCAGTGGTTTTAAATACGTTCGTAATATTATGCAACCATCCCACCATCCATCTCCATAGCTCATTTCATCTGAAAAACTGAAACTCTATACCCATTAAACCCAAACTCCCCATTCGCCGCTCCCCCCAGCTCCAGGCAACCACCATCCTACTTTCTGTCTCTATAATTTTGACCTTTAAGGAGTGTGTTTGAACCTATAAAATCTGGACTTGATCTTTGGTGTGATCACTGTATAAATATTCATGATCTCACATACCTCCTTGCTCACCATTTGAGCTTTATTGTGGGTTTGTTAATGTCATTTCCATTATAACCGCCGTGAGTAGATGCCTTTGCCATAAGCAAACTGTTTGGGACATTGCAATGCATAAGTCATCTTTTGGAGGCTTCTTATCACTGTGGTCACTCCTTGATAAGAATGGAATCAATATGGGCACCGGTAATTTCTACAAATGCTTTCATTTTCTCAAGAATTTTATACCAAAGGGGGTTAAATTAATGAATTTGAAAACACAAACCAAAATAATATTTTTTGTTTCATCCTTATTACTCTGCCTCAACTTTCGTTGCACTTACATGCTTTTCCAGCAGATACACTAAATTCCCTTTGTGACTAGATGCTTTTACTCAGTGGAAAGAAATTAACTTTAGAATATAATGTTCCCCTGAAAGATACATGGCTATCCTTATAGTCTCAGGTCTCTGCTTTACATTTGCTGACATTTTGCTTTTTCTGTGCCCAGCTTAGTTTCATGAGGTGTTCTGGGTTTTCCCGTCAAATCTGACATGCACTTTTAGAGGGCCTCTTGGTCATGATTTGGAGAAGTGAAATGTAGAAGTTTTTCTAGGGCTTGACTGTCATGTTGACCAGGCTATCAGGTTGCTCTTCGCCCAAGTGAAACCACAGACGTAGTGTGTGTGTGTCTGTGTGTGTGTGTATGAAAAGAGAGATTTTTTCACTGAAAAAATATGGAAAAAAAAATCACTGAAAAGTATAATTCTTGTCAAAGGAATGCTCAATCTCTATTTTGCCAACACCAGCAAAACTATTGTATGTTTTAGCGCAGATAGCTTTTTAAAGAAAAGGCTCTACAGGGCACTGATATACAGACACACGGACAGATAGGATGGAAGATGACTCTGAGATCTCGTTGCTGCCCCGTGGGCCCGGTCTGTGTTCTCATCATGCCGTCCTTGGGCTCTGGACTCTGAGCAAAGGCAGTTGCTGTTCCCGTCGGTCCGTCTGCCAGTACGTGCTTATCCCTCTGAGCAGACATCTTCATCCGACCTTCCCATCTGTGGGCTGCTCTGGCCTCCCTCTCTGTCCAGCTCTGCAGGGCCCTTCCTGGTTCCCCAGCAGCCCACTCACTTCCACACACGGCAGCGTAGGGATTAGCCAGTGGGGCCGACTGCACATTCATTCTTTCTGTCTGTCTTTAAGCAAGTGTTTATAGGCCCTTGCTTTTTGGTTTTTTAAAGTATTTATTTATTTATTTATTTAGGCTGGGCCGGGTCTTAGTTGCGGCATGCGGACTCTTAGTTGTGGCATGTGGACTTCTTAGTTGTGGCATGTGAACTGTTAGTTGCAGCATGCATGCGGGATCTTGTTCCCCAGCCAGGGATCGAACCAGGGCCCCCTGCATTGGGAACACGGAGTCTTACCCACTAGACCACCAGAGAAGTCCCTAGGCCCTTGTTAAGTTCATGGGCTTCTTTATGGTACTGCTCTCCCTCGAGCAATTTGTCTGCGGTTACTTCTCTCCATTCCTGTCCAGGGAGGCTGAGCTGTCGGGTGGGAGACGGGCGGAGCACGTCCAATGCCAGTTTGCATCTGATCTTCCCTCCTGTTTTCATGTGGGAAGTGCAGTAACGTTTGCCATGTTTTTCAGACACACATGCTTGGACATCAGGAGTATTCGTCACCGCTGTTCCAGGTGCCAAGGACTTCAGGGCGGGAGCCCTTGGCTCCTGCTGGGAACCTCCCGCACAGGGGGCTGCCGGGCGCCAGGCTGGCCTACCCTACCAGCTCCACGGAAGACCTCCAGCCCGGCCACTCCTCAGCCTCTCTCATCAAGGCTATCCGCGAGGAGCTCCTCCGGCTCTCCCAGAAGCAGACCACCGTGCAGAACTTCCACAGCTGATTGGCCTCACCTTGCACATTTGCCAAGTATCCGCTTCCCGTGGAAGCAAGACTAAAAGGAAATCAACTGAGCAGGTGTTTGTAAGAGGACAAGCATCTCCTGGGCTAAGGGCCCAAGTAAGGGAACAAGTTGCAATTTTAAAAGATGCCATAAGTCACGTGACAGCTCATGTTCCTTTAATACGTTGGCAATTTTGTGACCACCTGGGTTCAGTTGAAATTTATGTACTTTTGGCCAAAAGCCAGCAGCACTTCACGAAAGACAAACCACAATTCTAAGCTAATGAAATTACTAAGTTAGTCTCTTTTTTAAAGGTGAAAGGTGAAAATGTGTAGATGGTGTAGGGATTAAAGGACTCTAGTATTTCCGTGGGAAGATGTGATTCAGACTGGTTTGTACAGTGAACCTGCTGCTTTGTTTTCTGAGAAAAGAGATTTGAAGACATTAACAACTTAATTTCCCTCTTTTCCTCCGTAGGAACTTACTTTAATAGTAATATTAACAACATGAATACTAAGACTATTTGGGAATTTAAAAAGCTACTAGTGAGAAACCAAATGATAGATCGTAGAGCCTGATGATTCCAAACGAAGCCATCAACTGCATTTTCCTTCTACTTCTGGTGCTACAGCTCCAAGAGCCCTTCACCTCGTCTGTGAAATGCAACTTTGGCTTTCTCAATGGAAGGATATGTGGAAGGTTTCATTTTGTTCTAGAAAGGGAAAAAAAAAAAAAGCCTCCCAAAATGGAAAAAGCTTAATATTTATTTGGTTATTCAAAATACATATCAAAGTTTAGATTTACATTCTTAATTGTATTTGTGGTTTGTGAATCGGACACATGCAACTGCCCATTGCGTCTCATTTGAGTACATGTCTTCATCCAGGCCAGGCCTAAAGAATGAGGCTTTCAGGAGGTCCTAATGAATCCTTGCACTTTGCTGATGAGTTGCTCCCAAATTATGTTTGAATGAGAAATCTTACATAAGCAAAAATGATCTGTCAGAATTCCTAGGACCGCTGAATGGTTGGTTATCCATGGATGCATTCATGGTATCACATTCCCTGTGTTCGAGACCTGGAAGTGAAACCGAGTTCTGTTCAGCCTCTTCGTAATGAGTCAAGAAAGGAAAGAAGAGCTTTGAGACCACGAGGGAGAAAAAATGTTGCTTCTGGTTTCTGATTTTATTGTCCCTGACTCTGTCTAGTGACTGTTAAAACCGTCCTTGGGCCCAACAGAGGGGTCCTCCCACTTGAGATTGACCCCTGAAGCAAACATTTCTCCCCTTCCCAAAGTGGAGTAAGGAATAGAGTAACAAGGGCTGTTCTGTTTTCTGGGACCTGAGTGAAATGAAGAAGAAAAACAGACTTAGATGACAAATTTCCGTGAATCCTTTTTTAGTAGATCAACTAATATCTTTAATTAAATATCAGATACATGGGCAGAATTTGGGGTTCTGACTGGTCAAAATCTGTGTATCTGTGTCAAATTTTAAGAACCCTGAAGCAGCTAAAATAGGTTCCTAAAGTGTAATCACTGGGTTTCAGAGTCATGTTTCAGCCCTTCATGAGAGTCATGTTAAGCCTGTTGTGTAGACTCAAGAGTCTCACAATCCAGGGAAAGTTGGTTCTGGGAAATTAAAATGTAGCCATTTTTCATCTTTGCACCTCTGAAAAAGGGGGAGTGCAGGAGGACAAGTCTCTTGAGAACGCTAAATAAAGGAATGGGAACCCCTTTATAGGCGACCCTCACAGGCTCCAAAGAGCGGGGGAGAGAAGACCCCGATCTGGGCTTGATTTCTCACCTCTTGGTCTTGGTTTAATACCAGACTTGCCCAGAGTGGAGATTCTCCTTGCATGTCATTCAAAAATACCAGGTTTCTTGAACGTGTAATTAAGAATTTCAGAGATCCAAGCAGCATTTTATGACGGACACCTTACGGTGAATTCAGATTGAGTGCCAGCTGCTGGGGTAAATGCTGGCCCCCTCCTCCCATTCTTCTCATTGTCCTAAGTGTTCACACGCAGATTGTACGAACATGATTACCTCCTTAGTACATGGCAGAAACGGGCCTCTGTTTTAAACAGGGCTGCAGTAGCAGTTTTGATGCCTTTCAAACTAGCATAAGGGGAGTCTACCTGTATTTTTCTTCTTAGAACCGATACACTTTTAAACCGACGTCAAGACCAAAGATGACGTGTAATAAACAGCCGGTGATGTGTGGTGGGTGTGAGCAGGCCGGTGGGATCCCCGGCACTCTTGCGTTGGCCATAAAGCCTACTCAGTTTGCACTCAGTTTGACCGTCACCAGGCTCAGAACAGACTAGCTGTCGTGGGGAGCATCACTCAGTGAATGGGATCTACGTAACGAGAGGTCCTCGTGGCAGTCACGCGTGGCTCTGGAGTTCCATTTATTGAAAGACCACAAAAGGAAAAGTTAAATGTTACGTCTGTTCTTTTTTCCTCTTTGAAAAGTTCTAGTGGTAATAACAAGAGCTATAAATTTGAGTCAGAGTTTTAGAGAAGATTGTTTGGAGAAATGATCATTTTCGGAATCTACACAGTCACTCACTGGCTGTGTCAGGTCCCTTCTCTGAGCCTCATTTTCTGCATCAGCCAAACGAGAACAGGCATCCCCTGCCCACCCCCCAGGAAATTTCTCATTGAGAGAATCAGATGTGGTCACATGTGCAAACGTCCCTTGAGGAGGGAGCACAAAGCACTGTGAGAATGTAGACGATATCTGTGTGATTGCGGTGGGATGGGTGATCTGATCTGCTGTGGCCTCCCAGTGAGCGAGTTCACGTGGAGGTAACCAGAGCAAAACTAGAGGCCCCGTGTGACTCCGCTTCCTCTCTCCTGCTTTGCTTTAAATTCACTTCCTTCACCGTTAACTTTCAATCATCATGCAACTTTCTGCTCCTGATTTTCTGCTGTTGCTGGCACCAAATAAATCAGTAGGAGCCCCGCCTTCTGAGATCTTAGAATCTGAATCAGACAATGCCCATGGCTGTAAAAGATGGAAGAAAAGGAAAAATAACGTGGTTTAAACATCAGTAAGATTCACTGAAAGTACACAAGTGCATTAGGCACTCAGAAGGAGGAATGGAAGTTGCACCTAGGGAAACAGTGGGATCTTGGGGAGAACTCAATGTCAGAAGCTACTTTAAGGAAGACAGGAGCTTCCCAGGCGCATGGTGAGATGGTGTGGGAAGAGCCAGATGGAGAAAGTGGGTGAAGCTGCCGTTGAAAATAACCTTGATCCTGATCCGCTCCAATATGGGGACGAAATCCCTAACTGCACGGTTGAGGGAGTTTTATAAGAGGAGGAAGTGATGCTATGAGGATACATTTGCAGGAATACAGCGAGAAAATGACCAGGCTTGGGAAGAAGGTCGGCGGAGGAAGAGATCCGTTCTGAAGGGGAGGGGAGAGTCCCAGGAACTGCTGGATGACCAATGTCAAGTGTGAAAATAGACTTCCACCGAGGTCTACTGCTTAGAGCAGATCTCAAGGGTCAGCCACTCGGCCACATTTAATCCTTTGTGGAGCATAGTGGGTTATAAATAAATATATTTGACTTCTTTGCAGCTACCTACACATTTTCCTCCAGATTATACTTAATTTCAGAGCGTGTTTTCATTTTGGTGGTATGTGGCTTTTGAGCAGCAGACTAAGCTGTTTTTTTGCCAACCAGATTTTTCAGGGCATGAGGCCTGTGATGCAGGGCACAGGTGAAGGGACACCTGGAGGCTTCGGGCTGAAACAGGTAATTCTGTGCTTTATGAGCCTCCTGTTGAACTGTGTACAGGGTCAGTGTTTACTGCGTTTGCACAACTTAGTGCTCCAGTGACCAAACCAGTCACTTGGACCCTGATTTGCATTTGCAGTACTTCAGGAGTTAATCATTAAATACACTTCTCTATCCCTCTCATGTGAGATTCCTAGACATGAATGAATCTGTTCGTTGGAAGGAGAGCTGGTTAAGGGGTGGGTGGGCAGGGGGCTCCAGTGTTAAGTACCATGCCCGCTTTCACTGTAGATGTTTTAGCCATTTCATTCCTACCTCCAGAGCAAGTCCCCAAAGCCAGTCTCCAGAGCCCACTTACCCACCTTTGTTCCAGGCAGGAGCGTGAAGAAGTCTACTTCTGCACCTGTATGTAGACCATTTGAACACAAACCACGTTTTTTGGGGGTTTTTTTTTCAAAGCACGTTTTTATGGGACGATAACTTGAACTTCATTTTTACGTTTAATCCAGCACCGTCATGGATATTCTCGTAACAGGTGAGAGGGGTTTCTCTGAGCAACTGCTGTAACACACTCATAAACTGTATTACGCTTACACTTGTTACCTAGCGAACAAGGAGTGTGTGTGTTTCAGGTTTCTTCTGATATCCTTGGTGATGTTCAGTGTTTAAACTAGGACTCCTTTCTCTCATTTTATGAAAAAGACTTGAAAACCGAAACCTCACGGTACAATCCTCATTCCGTGCTGTGCGTGTAACAGAACACTTGACAACTTACCTTAACACGCAGCAGCATTGATATTTAGGAGAAGAATATCAGATGCCTTGGAAACATGAAACAAAGTTGGGAACCAGTGAGCAAGTGAAAGAAGGAAGGAATGTCTCCCTCTGAGGCACTCTGTCCAAATTCCTTTCCCACAGGGTAGATAATCATGCAGGCTCTTTGCTTTTCCTTCTTCCTCTGGGTTTTTCTGCTCTGGGGCCACTTCACATTTAAAGAAAGAGTGGATAAGTAGAAGGGACAGCGAAAAAGTGAAGTGATTTGGGTCTCGAGGTCCCTGATTCCACGGAATCTTTCTGGACAATTTGGAACGTCATGAATAGCCCCTTCTCATGTCCACCAGATTTCCAGCATTCATAACTTGACTCCCTAAGTGTGCAAGGTTGGAATAGTACAGGGCCAGCTAATAGCCAGGGTCCCTGTACCGTTCCTTCTGCAGATGTGGGGAAGGAGGAGGGGGCGCTAGGGGGAACGGAGGCTCCACCAATGGGCTCGGTTGCTCTAAGCAACAGAGGGTTAATTTCAGAAAAGGGGAGTAGAAACTCTCCACTTTGCCCTCCTCCGGGTCACAGTCTAGGGAGCATGGGGGTCGGGCGAGCCTCGCCCTTACGGGAAAGGCTGCTTAGCCGAGCCGCTCTGAGATGCCCACTTGTCTCCTCCGACTTTGTCAAGGTCCATGGTCTTATGACTCTTCCTGCACTCTCATTCCTAGATTATGAGTATTAATGTACGAAAATATGCAGAGTAAATTGAGGACACTCGTGGCCTCAGTACTGCAATTTGAACTTGACAATCATGGTTTGCTGGTCTCAAACGGGCCCTTAAATTTCAGTAGGGGTATATGATTTAGTAATTGAACCCTCCCTTCTCTTTGCTGGTTACGTTTCTACCCTTCAATTAGCTGCACTGTTTTCTAATGTGCTGTAGAGTTTTTGAGATAATTTATGCAAGTGTTTGGTTTCCATGTTTACAATTTATACAGCTTTCTTAGCATTTTAAATGGAAATGTCAATAAATGCTATGAATTGGTGTCAAGTGATATTTTCTGTTTATTTCCTTTGCAACATGATAATTCTCTCATTTGCAAAATGTGAAAGTTGCATGAGATGTTTTTCTCTAATTTTCGTGTCCCTCGTGAGAACACCTGGTACTTTCATTTTCCAAGGAATTAAGTTGAAAGCAGTCTCTTCAGTGTGTGGAATTCACAGAATTGTCACTCACATTGGTTGGTGCCACTCTTTTCTACTCAACTGTTTTGCTTTACGGCTCCCCACTAATCAAATTGATGCTTCCATTAAGAGCAGATTCATTTTGGAATTAAAAGATTAGGACTACAGCCTAGAAAGATAACTGAGAAGATCGAAGTTTGTATAACCTTGAAAGGTAATAGGGTAAACCTGGAGTTGTTTATGAAACTCAAGAAAATAAAAACCCCTTGAAACTGAGAAAAACACGAGAAACTACAAAACACAGTGGAACACAACAAAGGAATGAAATGTGGAAACCTGGATAGGATTCTAGAACAACAACAAAAAAGGTTATCAGTGGAAAAAATGGTGAAATCCAAATACAGTCTATAGTGTAGTTAGCAGTATTGTACAGAGGTTCATTTACTGATTCTGCTAACTTTAATACTAGGGGAAGCTATGTAAAAGGTATACAGAAACACTCTATTTTTGCAATTTTTCTCTAAAATTAATTGAAAATTTAAAAACTAATCTGGTACAGATAAAGCCCATAGGCCCCTGCAGAGGCTAATAAGAGCCTGCCGTGGGCATCCATGACCCAGAACTTGCCTTGCTTCTCAAGACAGTCAGCTCCTGCTGAAGTGGAAACCACAGTTAACAGTTGCAAGTCTTGGCAGAAAATAAGCCTTCACGAAGGAGAGTTCACAGGATCAACCAAAAGGAGAATTTGAACCTAAAAATTAGAGAAAGCAGACCACTATGAAGAAACTAATGTGTGTTTCAGCTGTTTACAGAGGTTAAAAAAAAAAAAAAACTAACAAAACAGAAGGACAGGATATCAGGAAAGTTTAAGCACATTTGGCAAAACGAAAAATTAATCCTTGAAAGAAAAAGGGATTTAAAAACATACATATATTCACACAGTGGTGTCAGATACTCCAGTATTTTAGACATAGCTGAAGAAATATAATAGTTTTAATATATCTTTATATTATGTTTTAATAAGTATCCTTCAGATTAAAACCAAAAACACAGTGTGGACTACTTGGTACACCTCGTTCCCCTAAGAGATTTTACATGCTCGGAATGTGAAAAGGTTCAAAATGGTGGAAGAACAAGGAGTTAGGAGAAGCAGCTAAGGCTTAGGAGGAAGGTCAGGCTGGTCCCACACCCAGAGCCCGACCACTGGGTTGACGTGAATGTGAACTTAAACCATAGTTGGCATTTCTTGTCCCTCTTTCTCCTCTTCCACATTGCACCTGCCAAGCACGGTTTAAGGTAAAAAGCAAACAAGAAACAATAACAAATAAGAGGGGTCCTTTGGTCCAGTGCCTGGGTTAGATAATTAATGAAATGTTTTTATTGTTGTTGGACCGTGCACTATTTATCCAGTAACTTTCTTCCTCTAAAGATCTCCCACACCTTCCTTGCTACACCCACCTGGGGGAATAATTAGCGGTGGTGTGTGTTTGATCTCTCTGGTGTTGGGAGACTGCAAAAATTGTAGTCACAATTCTAGGTAACCCATATTCATGTAGTTAAACTACTATGTGTCATATTTGTGCCAAAGGATAGCATTACAGAAGCATGAAAGAGAACATATCTGGAAAGCTCCTATTGTAAAGTTGTTTTAGAGTGACTGGTTCATGGGTGGTTACATCAGTACCCTGAAAATACGCATTAGTGTAAATATTTCGACTTTGATTCTGTGATGTGATGATATGCCTCAAATCAGTGGTGTCTTTCATTCAGGATTTTACAATTCTGAGATTGTTCTAAAGAAAACATTAGTACAAAGAGTTGCGGTTTTTTTGTTTTTGTTTTTTAAACAATGGCTTAAAAGCTAAAATGGAGTTGCTGCATTTTAGTACAAATGAATGTTGGTCTTTTCCCCCCAGAGTAATTTGGCGTTGTGGCTGCTTTTGAAGAACAGCAGGGATGTTCTATTTGTAGCAGAATTCAGAAGTAGCTATTCCCTTTAGAAATTCCTAAAGCTTTAAGTGAGAGAGAGAGAGAGAGAGCGCGCGAATAATCACTGCCTGGATTTGAGGTCCAAGAACCGGTATGTGTTTAGAATGCTGTTTTACATTTCCCTGCTACTGTTCTTTCTGGATTCCTTGCAAGACAAGTTTAGGAGTAAAGTTCTTGAAAAAAGATACAATTAACCAAATTTAAATCAGAACATCATATTTTTGGGTTGGCCAAAAAGTGCCTTCGGTTTTTAAGTAAAAATAAAACACACATTTTTCATTTTCACCAAGAGCTTTATTGAACAACATATTCACCCTTTTGTTCCACTACCTTCTGCCATTTTTTCAGGCAACTTCGTACTTCCATCTTCCCAAAACTTTTTTATCTTTTTGAGCAGAGAACTGTTCCAGGTGCCTTTACAGACTTCCAGGGAATTGAAATTTTTTCCATTAAGAGAATTTTGTAAAGACCTAAATAAATGGAAATCTGAAGGTGAAATGTCTGGTGAATACAGCAGATGAATCAGAACTTCCCAGCCAAGCTGTAACAGTTTTTGCCTGGTCATCAAAGAAACATGCAGTCTTGTGTTATTCTGATGGAAGATTATGCGTTTTCTGTTGACTAATTCTGGACGCTTTTCATCGAGTGCCGCTTTCAGTTGGTCTGATTGGGAGCAGTACTTGTTGGAATTAATCATTTGGTTTTCTAGAAGAAGCTCGTAATAGAGGACTCCGTTCCAATCCCACCGTATACACAATATCACTTTCTTTGGATGAAGACCGGCCTTTGGTGTGGTTGGTGGTAGTTCATTTCACTTGCCCCACAATCTCTTCCATTCCACATTGTTGTACAGTATCCACTTTTCATCGTCCATCACAATTTATTTTAAAAATGGGACGTTTTCATCACATTTAAGGAGAATCACATATGGAAATACAGTCAAGAAGGTATTTTTCGCTTAACTTATGTGGAACCCAAACATCAAAGCGATTAACGTAACCAAGCTGGCGCAAATGATTTTCAGCACTTGATTTGGATATTCTGAGTATGTCGGCTATCTCCCCCGTGGTATAACGTTGATTGTTCTCAGTTAATGTCTTGAATTGATGGCTCTCAACTTCAACTGGTCTGCCCGACCTTGGAACATTGTCCAGCAAGAAATCTCCAGCACGAAACTTTGCAAACCACTTTTGACATGTTCGATCAGTCACAGCACCTTCTCCATACACTGCACAAATCATTTTGTGTGTTTCAGTTGCATTTTTACCTTTCTTGAAATAATAAAGCATAATATGTCGAAAATGTTGCTTTTTTCTTTCATCTTCAATATTAAAATGGCTACACAAATATTCACCAGTTTTGATAAGTCTTTTTTTAAATGCATGTTCATATGACAGCTGTCACATACACTCTAACAAAATTGTTTTGAATGAAAAAGACAACTAAGTGCTACTAGAGCCATCTTATGGAAAAAAACGAACGAACCTTTTGGTCAACCCAATACTATAGGTAGCCCATTAAACCTAATCTATTTAATTTTATCTTTTCTGGACAAATTCAGATTAGCAAAAAAGGAAATAAAAACCACTACAACTCCACCATCAGAGATACTGCAATCAAAATTTTAATAAAAAAATTTAAATCTCAGCCAATTTAATCTTTTTTAAAAAACTTTTTATTTTATATAGAAGTATAGCCGATTAACAATGTTGTGATAGTTTCATGTGCACAGCAAAGCGACTCAGCCATACATATACAGGTATCCATTTTCCCCCAAACTCCCCTCCCATCCAGACAGCCAATTTAATCTTGTTTGTTGATTGGGACTGATCACGATGATTTGCTTTCTAATTGATCTTATAATCTATTGATTTGGATTCCAAAGTATACAAGGGCAGGGGGAGGGTCAGGAAGAGGGCAAAAGGATTAGAACTGGTGCAGGATGTAATCTGGGAAGAAGGATGGGGGAATGTGTCTGGGGTTCTTCAGCTGCTGGAGGGAAATGGCACCATGACCTTGAGAACCCCACCCCTTTGTGGCTAATTCTGTGCTCCACTGGGGGGCACTGGCCGATTGACCTCCTGACATATTTCATGGCATTTTGCAGGGACTTCCCAGTGCTTGTAGCTGAGATAGAGGACTTCATGGACAGGGAGGCTGGGTCCAGAAAGCCATATTCCATTTCTAGCCTCGGATTTAACGCAGGTAACTTAAAAGCTTCTGCACACTGCCTTGGGGGGACCCTTGTGAAAAGTGTTTGCCTCGATGTCTTTCCCTTCACTGGCACACACATCAACTTTCCATAACGCATTTCCTGCCCAGGCTGCCTACCTCTTTCTCCCCAACCCATTGATGGGTGAACCAAGAGTAACATCTCAAGTATCTCTGCAGGGTCAAAAGTCTGCTTTGGCCTATGACAAAGTCCTCCGTGTCTCAACCCCTTTCTGGATAATTAAGGTTTCTGTCTTCTGAGGTTACTGTCCCCTGGACCTCAGAAGTTAGGGTTTGTATGCTCTTCACATCAATGAGTTCAGAATGACTTAACTGAATTTGATATGCCTCAAAATGTAGAAGGATGGTATTGTGATGGGTGGCAGTCAGAATTACAAATGATATTGATAAGCTAAAACACAGGCAAAGAACATCAAAGTTTCATTTATTCCTACTAAATTTACCTACGTGTCTGTATTTTTATTTGCTAAATATGGCAACCTTAAAATTATGGATACCAGACATGTTGTGCACTGATAGGGGTGGCCCATGGAGTGAAGACAGAGAAGAGCGTGAGAAGGGCTGGGATTCAGAGCATAATGGGGGAATTGGTGTTCGGAGGAGCAGGGATATTTCCCATTGTGCAAGGAGGGAAAACAACACAGCCCAGATTCATGTCAGTCTGTAGAGATGTGAAAACTGACAACCTTTCTGCTTCTGAGAAAAATTGATTTCAAGTGAATATATTACCATTTCTTTAGACTTATTAGCTTAGGGGTTTTTTTTTAATAGGCAGCAAATACATTATTTCACGGTAGATTGTCTAATTTTGTGCTTTTTAAAAGACGAACTCGGCTTCATTTTCCATGGCTAGAAAGATACATTCAAATTAATAGTGTCTGTTATTTGGGGTAACATAATGACTGAGTGACACGGAGCTATTTCTTCTCTTTAATTTGTTATGGCCCAGAATATAGTCTATCTTGGTGAATATTCCATGTGAGTTTGAGAAGAATGTGTAGTCTGCTGTGGTTGGATGGAGTAGTCTATAAATGTCAATTAAATTCAGTTGATTGATGGCGCTGTTCTGTTTAACTATGTCCTTACTGATTTTCTGCCTGATGGGTTTGTCAGTTATGGATAGAGGGGTGTTGAAGTCTCCAGCTATAATAGTAGATTCATCTGTTTCTCCCTGCTGTTCTATCAGTTTTTGCCTCACGTATTTTGTTGCTCTGTTGTTAGGAGTATACACATTAAGGGTTGTTATATCTTCTTGGAAAATTGGCCCCTTTATCATTTTATAATGCTTCTCTTTATCCCTGACAAATTTCCTTCTTTGAATTCTGCTCTAAAATGAACGTAACTATGCCAACTTTCTTTTGATTAGTGCTAGCATGGTATATCTTTCTCCATCCCTTTCCATTTAATCTATCTATGTCTTTATATTTAAAGTGGGTTTCTTGTAGACAATGTATAGTTGGGTCTTGTTTTTTTTCTATCTATTTTGATATTCTTTTAATTGGTTTATTTAGGCCATTCACATTTTATTTTTGAATTTTATTTTATTTATTTTTTTATACAGCAGGTTCTTATTAGTCATCAATGTTATACACATCAGTGTATACATGTCAAGGCCATTCACATTTAAAGTGATTGTGGACATGTTTGCCATATTTGTTACTGTTTTCATTCATTGATTGTGTTGTTTCTGGGTTTTTTTTGTCTTTTTCTGCCTTCTCTAGTTTTATGAACATTTTATATCATTCCATTTCTCTCCTCTCTTAACATTTCAATTTTTCTTCTATTTTTATTCTTTTAAGCAATTGCCCTAGAGTTTGCAATACATACTTATGACTCATCCAAGTCCACTTGCAAGTACCTTATAACAGAGTTTCAGCTCTTTACAAGTTTTACTGAAGCTGGAAGACATGGTGGTATTTAATTCACAATTAAACACATATACATGTGCTACCCAGACATACATATTGCCCTGTATTTTGTTGCCTGAGGTTACTATGCAGCTTATTCAAGCAGCTCTCAACATTTGGGTGAAATTCCTTCCAGACTTTTCCATATGCCTCCTATTTTACCTAGTTGAGGGATATACTCTATATACAATGTTTTATTCTGTTTTCTTAAGCATTGTCATAAACATTTTCCCATGTCACTGAAGACCTATTTTTACCCATCATTTTATGTCTAAATAGACATTTCCCCCCAAATTCTTGTATAATTCATTGTCTTATAGCTTCCATGTATCTGAGTTAATTTCTTTACTAAAAACATTTTTTCCTTTAGCAGCTTGATTGTATTTGTTCCTTTGTAAAGTTTTGTGGTTGGCACTTGCATTCCCTTTAACTCTTCAACAGAAGAATTCCTGGTTCCTTCACCATTCTTGCTTAAATATGAAAAGCGTAATTAGTTATGGAGGTAGAACTCATAGAGATCAGTGTGTCAGCCTACTGGGGTGAGGCACCCCTTCTGGGTTGCAGACTTCTCATTGTATCCTCACATGGCGAAAGGGGCTATGTATATATATATATATATATATATATATTTTTTTTTTTTTTTTTTTTTGCATAATATTCCTCTCTGTGCATCTACCATAATTTAACCATTCCCCCAATGTTTAACATTTGGTTGTTTCTAATGTTTCGCTCTTGTACATAATGGTGTGCTAAATATCTTTGTGTATAAACTGTCTAATTTTCAGATCCTTTCCTTAGAATAAATTCCTAGAGATGAAATCACTGAGGTGAATGGTCTGAATAGATTTAAAGGGTCTTATTCCATATTATCAATTATTTTTCAGAAATCCTGGGCCAATTTATATCCTCAAGGTCCACTTTGAGAATACATCTCATTGTACCCTCACCAGCATTGAGTAATAGAGTATTTTTATATATACTTAATATTTTATAATTTGACCAATAAAAAACTTCCACATACTTTTCATAGTTATCATTTTACATCTATATAATATTCCATAGTCGTATTATCTTTCCTTGACCTTGTTCTTTGATATTTAGTATTCTTTTCTCAGTAGGTTCCATTATCTAAAATAGCAAATTACTGGAAACAACTACTACTTTCCCAGATTATTTCCTAAGCTTTTTTTTCCTTTGAATTATTATGTTTTCAATATACATGGATTTTAAGGGGCTCTTTCTTTCTTTTTTAAAAAAATTTTATTTATTTTTGGCTGCGTTGGGTCTTTGTTGCTGTGTGTGGGCTTTCTCTAGTTGTGGCGAGCGGGGGCTACTCTTCGTTTCGGTGTGTGGGCTTCTCATTGTGGTGGCTTCTCTTGTTGGGGAGCACGGGCTTTAGGTTCATGGGCTTCAGTAGTTGCAGCACAGGACTCAGTAGTTGTGGCTCGTGGGCTCTAGAGCACAGGCTCAGTAGTTGTGGCGCACGGGCTTAGTTGCTTCGTGACATGTGGGATCTTCCCAGGCCAGGGATTGAACATGTGTCCCCTGCATTGGCAGGCGATTCTTAACCACTGTGCCACCAGGGGAGTCCTAAGGGGCTCTTTCGTAGTGCAATGAACATCATTTCCTGGAGGTCACCAAGCAGACAGGTCATCTTTCTTGAGGTATGGTTAAATGCATGTGTGTGTGTGTGTGTGTGTGTGTGTGAGAGAGAGAGGAGATAAAATCTGTTGGCCTCTAAGGTCCCTTCCAACTCCGATTCTGCGACTCATTACATTGTCCCAGTATCCCAGGCAGTCTTGCTGATGAGGACTTAAAGCAGAGAATTCCAAGCCTGGAGAAGATCAGATTTATTATTATTAATATTTTTAATCCAAGCTGAGCTACTTAGAGTGATGTGACTTTGGTCAGCTTACATTATCTCCTTGAGTTTCACTGAAACCCACAGATGCCTGTAAAAATAATTTATGTAGATAACATTAAATGGTAAGCTAATCATCTCCGGGCAAAAAATTTAAAAATATTGTCACATTGTACACCTTAAATATATACAATTTTTGTCAATTATACCTCAAGGAAGCTGAAAAAAATGTTACCATCCTCAGACCATCATGGAGGTCTGATTTGCCTTACATGCAAATTCCTCCCATCGCACGGATCTTATCCACATGGCTCCCTGCCAACCCCACCCTAACCTCTCACCCCCAGGGTTCTTCAAAGGGAATTGCCCTTGGGAAGCTGGAAGTGAGAGGTTTGTTTGCTCCTATTGAGCTGGCTGCCTTCCACGTGGCTTTATCCAGAGATGGGCTGGAAGGCTGACAACTCTGAATGCAAATTGGAGATGTTGGGGTACCCTGGGAGGTTCTGTCTGTCCCCTGGAAAATTTAACTCTTGCAGTGGTATATCAAGTCTGTGGAAATTATTTTAATATATTAAAAATGATTCTTAAGGGGCAGAGTCAAGATGGTGTACTAGGAGGACCCAGAATTCACGTCTCCTCACAATTAGGGCACCTAGCAGGCACCAGTGGGGGACCACGGACACTTAAGGGGATGGGAGGAACCCCCAGTGACCAGGTAGGACGTGGGGCAGACATAGAGAATGGACTTGAGGACATGGGGAGGGGGAGGGGTAAGCTGGGACAAAGTGAGAGAGTGGCATGGACATATATACACTACCAAACGTAAAATAGATAGCTAGTGGGAAGCAGCCGCACGGCACAGGGAGATCAGCTCGGTGCTTTGCGACCACCTAGAGGGGTGGGATAAGGAGGGTGGGAAGGAGACGCAAGAGGGAGGGGATATGGGGATATGCGTATGCATATAGCTGATTCACTTTGTTATACAGCAGAAACTAACACAACATTGTAAAGCAATTATACTCTAATAAAGATGTTTTAAAAAATGATTTAAAATTATTAAAACCCCTGCCTCTCTGGCATTTACACGCTAGTGTTTTATAGAATCTGAGATACCCTCAGTATAAGCCTTGTAAGTCACGATATCTGAGGTTTCCTCACCATCTTAACATGGAACACAGGTGTCATCCAGCTTCATAGCCCACTCTGCTGTTTGTTCTCACTTCTGGGACAGACTTTCAGAACTGACCAGTAGAAGCTAAGTTTTGGTTCATTTCTGGGAAAAACACACTGGGGTCTCATCATAGTTCTAAAAAGGTCCATCAGAATTGCTCTCTTGAACAAAACAGCTTCTCCACATTTCCCCAGTCTTGGCACAAACCTGGTATATCTGAAGGTGAGAAGTCTGCCCTGGAGCCAGGAATAGAGTAACAGGGCAGTAAATTTTATTTTTCAATCCAGCTAAAATGCACACTTGCCTAGAATTCCTGTTATAGCTAACCTTTAAAAAAATCACATTTAAAAGAAAAATGCTAACTCTGAAACAAATCGATTAGCAGTGCTGTCTTCATATTCAAGATAAAATTGAATTCAATAAATCAAATTCAATATCTAACAGTGGGAATGTTATGTGTGTTATTCTTGGATGAGGCGTGGATATGATTGATGTCTATCCTGGAACAGGGAGATAGAAAGAAACAAAAGTCAGTTTCAGTTTCTGGGACAAAATGAAATATCTGTATGTTGATTTAAAAAACAAGTTATCCTGTAACAGTTAGTTTAATTAAGAATGTGTTTCTCCTGTGACCCTGCGTTACTGCAGCTGGCAGTATTGCCCTGGGGAATACATTCCCAAGCCCATAATGGGGGCCTCTGAGGATTTTCGTGGAAGTGTGATGTGGAGGTGGGCTTGGAGCCAACCTGGGTGTCCATCTCCCTGGAAATGGTGAAGTGAGCCGTGGTTGCTCACGTGGTAGAATCCTGTGTAGCAGCTAGAAGCTCTGGACTTATGGACATAGAAGTATAAACAGATCTTCAAAACATTACTAGCAAGTGAACAAAGTAAGAGGCAGGATGAAATCTAGCTTATGTGAATTCAAAGTACCTAAACTTATAATAATACTTCATATTTTATAGGAGTCCATATAGGGACCAATATGGTTGCCTTAGAGGGTGGGCGCAGGAGAATGAGAGAGAAATGGGGGTAAAATTGAATAAAGAAGAAAATGAAGAAAACTGGGTTGACCATTGGCAGTATATCAGACATTTCCCCCCAAATAAATAAGTAAATAAATGAGTACAGTTATCTTAAGAGTAAACAAGTACTTACAATTTTGATTTATTCAGTGATCCTAAGAATGGACTTGATAAACTAATTTAGGCATTAAAGTTTGGTGCTAGTGCATACAATACGGAAGTTATCCTTGTATAAGTAGTCTTTTGTTCAAGATTTTAAACTCAAGGATATTTAATTTGATGCATAAAAAAACCACCCTTCTCTGGAGTGAGTACTAAGATTCTCCCAGATACTTGTAAATCCACTTTTAAAAATAGACTTTATTTTTTAGGTTAGGTCTTTAGGTTCACAGCTAAATTGAGCAGAAGATGCAGAGATTTCCCACATACCCCCTGCCCACACATGCATAACCTCCCCGGCTCTCAGCATCTCCCACCAGAGCAGTACATTTGTTACGATTGATGAACCGACACTGACACATCATTATTACCCGAAGTCCATGGTTTACGTAAGTGTTCACTCTTGGCGTACATTCTATGGTTTTGGACAAATGTGTAATGAAATGTATCCTACATTATTGCATCATACAGAATAGTTTTACTGCCCTAAAAATCCTCTGTGACCAGCCAGCCTATTCACCCCTTCCCACCCCCAATCACTGATCTTTTTTACTGTCTCCATAGTTTTGCCTTTTCCAGAATGTCATATAGCTGGAATCATTTAATAAGTAGCCATTTCAGATTGCATTCCTTCACTTGGTAATGTACATTTAAGGTTCCTCTATGTCTTTGCATGGCTTAATAACTTATAATTCAGTTTTTAAAAAGAATATTTGATCTCAGCATCTTCAAAGTATAATTTTTCTCTGTATTTCATATACTGCTTATAACAATACAAAATTTGAGAAATAAGCTACTTGCTCAGCCAGTGAAAACAGAGAAATAGTTGCTTACCTTTATAGAACCAGTTTAGCTCTTATTCCTTCTTGATAGAAACGAACATGTCACAGAAGAAACATGATAATTGCATTTGTGGGCCTGGCTGCTTTAGTGGGGAATAGGAATGGCTTCTTTGCCCGTGGAAATTGCATAACTGCACGTTTGTAGTCTACCGGACAGTGTCGCATCTGTGCTGTGGCCTTTTTTATCAATGGCACTTTATCAGTCTGGCCTTTATGGAGTATTGTTTGTAATCAAGTTTTTTTTTTTTTTTTAACTTTAGCCTTTTCTTTTCAGTAGTTTGTTTTTGTTTTTGTTGTTGCTGTTGTTGTTTTTGGCTGTGCCATGAGGCATGTGGGATCTTAGTTCCCCCACCAGGGATTGAACCCATGCCCCCTGCAGTGGAAGTGTGGAGTCCTAACCACTAGACTGCCAGGGAATTCCCATTTCAGTACAGTTTAAATAATGCATTTATAAATATGCTATATAGCAAGTGTGTTTTGTACCAGACAAGCCTGTAATTGAAGCCAAGTGTTACATCTTATGTGTCATTTCTTTTCTCTTAGGTTTTGGCAGCCCTTAGGCCACATCTATGCAACTTTTAAAGGTGCCCATTCCTCAAGGAAACCTGAGTAAGTGCGTATGAACAACCTGAGCTGCTCTAGAAGAGCTTTCCAGATCCCAGCTGGCAGCAGCCTCGGCCCCATACTCGCTCTCCCGCTCATGTGCTCCCGAGGCGCCCTGTGTTGGCTTCTCAAACACTCCTTGTTCCTCTGCCCAGGACCATTCAGAGTCAGACGGGGGCAGTGGGGCAGGAGGGGACGAAGCGTGGCAGTGTCAGGCAGTAAGTAGGGAGTGGGCCGGTGAGGGAAGCTAGCTCAGGGGCCCCAGGTGTGGCCAGAACAAGGCGACAGTGTGCACAGCCATGGGTGCAGTGTGGGTTTATTATAGGGTTTTCTAGAAGGGGGCTTCCTGCTATCCCAGGACTTACATGAGAGCCCTCAAATCCTGCATTCTCCACCCCTGGCCACTCCCAGCCCTCACGCAGGTAAGTCTGGATGGAATGGCACTTTTGTGCTGTGCACAGGATGTGTGTGACCCTGGGGCTGGCATCTGCCACCTCTAGTCGTCCCGTCTTCCAAGGCAGCATCTCCACCCTCCTGACCTGTTCTTGAACAGGTAGTGTGTGGTGTGGGAGAGGAGAGCCGTCCTGGGCCATGGGGAGGTGCAGGAAGACGGCCTGGGTCTCTGGTCCCCAAGTGTGACTCACTCGCTCCACATGACCACAGCTTGAAGCTCCATGGGAAACCATCCTGCCTATCTGTTCACGTTCAATCACTTCATGTCTGTGGTCCAGGCATTGCAAACCCTGGGCACAAGACTCCCCTTGGTTTCAAGTTGAAACTGCGCTTTTTTCAAAAAACCATGCTCCTTGTATTAGTTTGCTATGGTTGCTCTGATAAAATACCACAAACTGGGTGGCTAAGACCAATAGAAATGTACTGTCTCACTGTTCTGGAGGCTGGAAGCCTGAGATCAAGCTGTCGGCAGGGTTGGTTCCCTCTGAGGGCCGTGGGGAGCATCTGTTCCAGGCCTATCCCCATCCCCCCAACTTCTGGTCGTTGCTGACGACCTTTGGGATTCCTTGGCTTGTGGATGAATCATCCTGATCTCTGCCTTCATCACACGTTGTCCTCCCTGTGTGTGTGTGTGTGTGTGTGTGTGTGTGTGTCTGTGTCTGTGTCAAAAAATCTTTTTTATATAAGGACAGATCAGATTAAAGGCCCAATAGAGGTCTGTTCCAGGGTAACCTCATCTGAATTAATTATAATTGCAATGACCCTATTTCCAAATAAGGTCACATTCCGAGGTACCGGGGGTTAGAATTCCAACATATGAATTTTGGGGGTCACGCAATTCAGCCTAACACTCCCTCTCGAGAGCTCCCCTCATTTTGACCTGGTAACAGGAACCTCCGAGGTAAAAAGATCTCCTGCAGGGTACAAAGAACAGGACAAATGTTTCAACAAAGAGTTCAACAAATAGTCACTGTGGAAATAAACAAGACCACCCAACTGAGAACAAGCAAACGCTATTTATTCGGGGAGTCGGCCACCATCATTTACATTTGGCAGAGACTCGAAGGCAGGCAGTGGGGTGGGAGAGCTTGATGGTGAAAGGGGGAAGACTTCAGGTCTTCAGGTGTGCCCCATCAGAGGCTGTTGGCATGGGATGGCTGTAGATGGGCTAAGTAGGAGCAGGGCATCCTGTGTGATTGGTCAGGGGTGCTTATTTGGCTTTCTGTGGTTGGTCCCAAGTTGGAAGTTGGGGCAAGAATTGATTAATTAAACTGTCTGAAGCTGTCCATTATTAACCAAATCCTGGCTGTCTGGACCGATTGCTATGGAGGTTGTTTGACTTCCTGGACTAGTTGCTGAAGGTAGTGGGTTGGCTTCCTCGACTGGTTGCTGCAGACTCTGGGTTAAAGTTCTATTTTTATATATGGTCTGGCCCTTGTCCATTTGTATATTTAGTCTCATCATGGAATCAACTTCCTGGGGAGGTCTGCCAGATACTTGTTTCCACAAGTGACTTAATTATGTATACTTATGAACTTATGAAAACAATAATTTAAATGTTTCCCAACCTTGAAACCTCGAGTTTTCCCAAGAGCCCCTTTCTTTGTCTCCACAGCTCTCCTGCTTCACTGTGGTTGTTTGCACAGGCCACATTCGTGGGTCTCCTCTGATTCACTAACTCATCAGATGTTTATTGAGTTTTTGCTGCACACTTGTTAGGCGGAAGGAATCAGAGGTGAAAGACACAGTCCCTGCCTTCAGAGAGACCAGTGGGAAAGGCAAGCATGTAGATACTATAGTCCAAAGTGCTCAGCTGTCAAAGATAAACAAAGCTGGACACTAAGGTGGTGAGGACAGATCTGAATAAGAACTATAACTATTGCCATAGAGGAGAGAGTCCACTATGAACTGAACTCAACTGTACAGAGGTGGCTGGGCATTTTACAGGGAGGACGAGGGAGAAGGGAGAGGTGAGTGGGGCTCAGGAGAGTCAGGGAATTGAGAAATTACAGAGTTGGTCAGTGTAAATGCTGATCAGGCCAGCTCTACCTGCTACCTGGCAGACAATGAAGCTAGGATTCTGTCCTCCCACAGAGAGCGGGGGACAGAGGGCCTATCCTTCTTGATGAATAAATTTTAAATGAACAGGTTTCAGGTCCTGAGTTGTAGGAGATATGGATGGATGGATGGATAGGTAGATAGATGGAGAGAGAGATATCTCAAAGGGACAGTGGAAGGACTCACAACTAAGCCCTTTTTAGTAAATGTTCTAAGAAAATATGCTCAGGGGCCTATTGTCAGGCATTGGTTAGAACAAACAGCAAATTCTTTTGGCAGCCTTGAGAAAAGAGAGGCTAGGGTCATCCTAGGGATGCAGCCTTGAGCTGTTAGAAAATATGTTAGTGTTTGTTCAAGCCTTTAATGTGGGGGGACAAAATCATTTGTGTTGAGAGTCTGTGGTTTTTATAGGCTAGGTTGCGGTCTAGTTGACAAGAAGGCACAAAGGAGTTTGGTCAAGGAGAGAGCCTTTGTGTGTTTTTTTAAAAAATTGAAGTGTAGTTGATTTACAATATTGTGTTAAAGACGTACAGCAAAGTGATTCTGATATATATATTCTTTTTAAAAATTCTTTTCCATTATATGCTCTTATAAGATACTGAATATAGTTCCCTGTGCTATACAGTAGGTCCTTGTTGTTTATCTATTTTATATATAGTAGTGTGTATCTGTTCATCCCAAACTCCTAATTTATCCCTCCTCCCGCTTCCCCCTTTGGTAATCATAAGTTTGTTTTCTATGTGAGTCTGTTTCTGTTTTGTAAATAAGTTCATTTGTATTATTTTTTAGATACCATATATAAGCAATATTATATGATATTTGTCTTTCTCTTTCTGACTTACTTCACTTAGTATGATAATCTCTAGGTCCATCTATGTTGCGGCAGTGGCATTATTTCATTCTTTTTTATGGCTGAGTAGTATTCCATTGTATATATGTACCACATCTTCTTTATCCAGTCATCTGTTGATGGACATTTAGGTTGAATCCATGTCTTGGCTATTGTAAATAGTGGTGCTGTGAACATTGGGGTGCAAGTATCTTTTCACAGTATGGTTTTCTGCAGATATATGCCCAGGAGTGGGATTGCAGGATCATATGGCAGCTCTATTTTTAGTTTTTTAAGGAACCTCCATACTGTTCTCCATAGTGGCTGCACCAATTTACATTCCCACCAACAGTGTAGGAGGGTTTCTTTTTCCTCCACTCCCTTAAGGAGAGAGTCTTTTTCACAGTGCTGCCCTGGAGGTGAGCACAGGCCATTGAGGTAGGGTGTGCATGCGTGCATGCTTGCACATGTGTGTCTGTGTGTGTGTGTGTGTGTGTGTGTCCATCCAGGGAGGAGGGATAACTTGACTTGGAGGACCAATCACAGTAAACCAAATGAATCCAATCAGGAGAGGGAGAGGGGAGGGAAGAGCAAGGGCAGGTCCAGTTTTACGACCTAAAACGTATGCAATTAGAGTTCCCGCTTTAAAAAAAAACAAAAACATACAAAATTCGGAATACAAAATTAGGTAGAGGACCTTGGGGTGGAGGGCATGCAAGAAAGGGGACCAGAAATTTTAGCTTCCCTTGGTTCATGGCAAATCTGCCTCTTGGTAAGCGTATGTTCCAGGCTGTGTGAACAGCAAGAACGAAGGTTTGGAGGATAGTGAGAGAGCTGAAATAATTCAGAACTGGGTGTGTGTGAAGAATATAGAACAGGTAAAGCTAGAGAGGGTCTTATGGGTCAGGTAAGAGTATGGAGTTTCCTCTGTCAGATGTGAGGAGTCACTGGAGGATTTTAGGCAGGGGAGAGTGACTCGATCCCTTATTTATGGATTAGAAAGATCACTCTGGAAGGAAGTGTGGAGGATGGGCTGAGCCAGGTAAGGCTGGTTGTAGACGCCGGGTAGAGGTTGTCTACAAGGCACTCCTACCACACACTGATGAAGACCCATGGAATGTCACTGTATGTATATGTGACTTCAAAACAGAAGCCAGGGCTCCAACAGAAAGAAATGTTCTTCATCAAAAAAAATTCTAGATTGTTCTTTCTCTAAGTTTAAAAATATGCCTACATATATTTTTGTGGAAAAGAGGCCCAAGTTACCCTAAGACTTGTTTTTAATTAATCTCGCATGGCATAACGTTTCTATACATAAAAGAAAATTATATATTTGCTTTATTTGTCCTTGGGTATCATGCATCTAAAAACGAATAGATTTAAAGATGATGATTTTAAAAGCCAGATAATTGTGTCACACCTTAATGTTTAAATATTCTATTTCTGTGTAGGGCATTTTGAGATATTTAGAAATGCCCCAAACTGGATGTGCCCTGTGTCACACAGTCTGTAATGGTGCTAAGGACAGCATTGGTTACTGAGAGCAAAGTTTTTAAATGAGAAGTACATCTACTGTTAGGCAGGTCCTGCTGCCTTATGCCAGGAAGCTCTTGGATAGATGTTAATCCTCAGTTTTCCCCCTCAGGTTTTCCTTTTTAATTTACTGACAAATCTTTGCTTTGCTAGAATAAAGAGCTTCCATGTTGAGGGTGGATCCAAGAGACAGCATCTGGGTAGCATAACCATCAAATTATATAACCATCTTTCTTTCCAGTCTCAAAGAAAAAAGTGGTTGTTTGGATTTGATCTATCCTTCCTGTTGTGAAAGAAAAGCAGTTCACAAAATGCCTAAATTTTATTGTGACAGTGGCAGCAACTACACACAATTCATTTCAGTGTAGTCAAAGAATCTACACGTTGTCCCAGGTGCCAACTGGTGCTCTGACTGCCCGTTCTTTAAGGCAGCAAATGCAATCTTGCCACGGAGGTCCACAAACGTGTAAAAGAGATTAGAGCCCTGCTGCTCTAGTTGCAAGGAAAGGCCTCACGCCCACCCACTTTCATGCAGCACCTTGAATAGCTCCCTGAGCTTTTGGAACCTAGTGCAACCATGTATTCGGTCCAGTTCTTACATTTTCCACTTAGAAAATTGAAGCTCAGCAAGGCAACATGAGTCAATTCTATTCACATTCGTTAGAAATAAATCTTAATTTCCCTTCTTTTTTTTTTCTTTTCTTTTGTGAGCCCGTGCTCTTATCACTATTGCACACTGATTTATTTCAAAAATGTTTGCAGATCTTAAATCCAAGTGAGCTCCACACTGAATCTTTTCATCTCGAAGGAATTAAACCATTCATGTATTGTGGAAACTCTTTCCTTCAATTTCTAAAAAAAGTGGAACACACATCCACGTGTATGTCCATGACATCGCTCGGGGCTTACATAGACAGTTGTGTCCACATGATTAACCCTTAGGAACAATAAATCCATCCCGTTTCACTGATTAAACAACTGAGATTCTGAAACCATCTGGCTCTTCAGAAGGTAGCACAATGTGCCAGGCAATCCTTTAGTTCCCATTGTCAGGGAAATTTATTCAGACTTTTTGAAAGAGCAGTCGGTCGGCTTTGGGTCATTTGCCACCTCTAGAAAATGTTTCTTCCTATTTCAGAGGCCTCTGACTTTTCTTTTTTGTTCTGTATTATGATTATTTAGAGTTTATCCATTCGAAACACATATTCGCTCTCAAAGGGCAGACATGTTTTCATAAAGAAAGAGTCAGTGTCCTTTCTTCCTTCTCATGAACCCACCCTCCTTTCCTCCCGACTCCCACTGGAAGAGTGCACAGTCATGGGGACACCCTGGTCCTGAGGGATTCCCTGAGCGAGCAGGAACCAAGTAGTTTCTCCAGAGGTCAGTTGTGTCAACCACCTATAGAAAAACAGTGGTTCTGAATGCAGAGCGATGATCATAAATTCATCTAGGGCAAGAACTTATTCATTGGCTTATTCATCTGTTCACTGGAAGACATTATGCCCCAGAGCGTGAAGAGGCCCATTCACAATGGCTGTGCTCAGGGCAGCACAGAAATGCCCTAAGACCACCAGCTTCTGGTCTCCCAAAGACGAGCAGAGAAGACTGCAGGCAGAGCAAGCATTAGAGCTGGACTTGGAGGAATGGCCTTCATTCTGGAGGTGGAGGTGGAAGTAGCCACCCTAGAAGAGGGAATGACAGAAGAGAAGTGGAAGACATTGGGATGAGAGGAGTGACAAACTGGGGGTGCAGATCCTGAAGGCAGTGAGAATGAAATGAAATATTCCTGACATGATGGTCAGATGGTGTAGTGAAGGCCAGAACTAGGGTGCCGGCAGGGAGGATGGGTAGGACAGCCATGGGAGATGCATCAGAGAAAGAACAAGAGCTGGAGAAGCATCGGACATGGGGGTGAGGAAGCTGGGGGTGTCCAAGGTGAAGTTCACATTTTGAAATGACAGTGACGCCCTTGACTGAAGTGAGGGACAAAGGACAACGCCTTGTTTTTGGTGAGAAGGTTCTGAGTTTTGTTTCGAATGTGTTGACTGAAAGACTGAAGCTTATGTTTCTCGTGTACCACACCCTTGGAAGCCAGAAGAAGGTGATGATCAAACTACAAGCAATTCCCATGGGGGCCATCTTGAGAAAGGAGATGATCAGGGAGATATCAGATTATAAAGGGCCCAAGTGCTTTTTGAAATTAGGTGTGACGGCAGCAGCACTGGTCTTGTCTTCCTTGGATCACCATTTCCTTCTTCTTTCTCTTTTAAAATTAACTGAAGTTTAAGGGTGAAAAGACTTTGGGAATTCCTTGGAAGTCCAGTGGTTAGGACTCCGAATTTCACTGCCGAGGGCCCGGGTTTGATCCCTCGTTGGGGAACTAAGATCCCACAAGCCGCATGGCACGGCCAAAAGAAAAACAAAAACAAAAGCAAAAACAAACATAAAAGGATTAAAAGACTTTAAAGTAATGGAAATCACATTAGCACTATCCCTGCCTGCTATTACCTACAACTTGGTGGTGATTGACATTCTTGGGACAAAGATTCTAAGTGTCATGCTTGCAAGTCCTTGGGCTCATCTGGAGTTAGTTTCATCAGTTTGTCCACACAGAGCAGGATGAGGGTGAGAAACAAGAGACTCCATCCAACGGCAGCCGCAATCCAGCCGTATTCATCCACTCCGGTGTGGCAACACCGGGCTGCTTGTGGGCAGAAGTCGACATCTGGTGGGAAGAGAGAGCAAGAATGACAGCATCACACCAGCCTCCCCTCCCCCGAGCTCTTCTCTAATATTCATAACATTGGGACCAGTAATAATAGAATAGCCACCATTTACTAAAGCACGCCATGTACTAGGCTAAGTGCTCTACGCGCATTACCTTATTTATTCCTCACAGAGTGCTAGGCACAATTATTCCCGCTGTTTGACATGAAGAAACTGAGGCTGTCACCTGCGCAAGGTCACGAGATGGCAGAACTAGAATTCAAACCCAAGCCTGCAGGAGTCCAAAGTCATGTTCATAACCTCTACATGTTATTTCCTATAACCCTCCTTTGTAAGTGCCCAGAAGTAAACACATTTGGTCATTCGATGAAGGCGGAATCAAGGAGCCAAACTTTGAATAAGGCAAACTTTCTATTAATTAGACACGCATAGCAGTGGTCGCTTTATGAAGCAGTAGGCTCCTTGCCGCTGGAAGTCTTCAAGTAGAGGATGAACACAAGTATGCAAAGGGTACCAGAATGAAGCTCCTGCATTGGGCATAAGTCGGACTGGCTGATGTCTAGGGTCTTTCCACTTCCAAATTTCTATAAGCATTTGAAGTTGGGGGGTTTTTGACTGCTGTCCCGGGGATGGGCCATTAAAGCCACCTGCACCGAAGAGTGTGAGCTTAGATGGGGACCAAGCCCAAGAGAGCTTTTTAGACATGCTCTGCAGACAGTTCTGGGGCTGTGAGCAAACCACACCGGTGCACAGGAGGGCCAGCCAGGCGCTCAGCCGCCCGATGCCAATGAGCGGAAAGCAAGGAGGCTTAAGTGTCCCTGCCCGCTCCAGGGTGAGCCCTGGGGTTAGGGAGGTTGCCAGGAGAAGCTTACTGGGGCACTGCTCCAGGGTCTCAAGGCCTGGATGGTGGACAGTCAAGGTTGAGTTGCTGCTGCTGCTTGCTTCTGGAAGAAAAGACAGAAGATAGTCTCAGGCACTAGGAGAAGCCATTCTCAGGCATAGACTTTGCAATCTTTTTTTGAATCAGTAGTAAGTATTATGAAAGTGTAATAGAAGTTCCAGTAGAGGTACATTGACGTTTCATGCAACAAAGCTAACCCTCTGTTATAGCCTGCACTATGTCCCCCAGATTCGTAGGTTGGAGTCCTAACCCATTTTATGGAAATAGGGCTTTAAAAAGGCAATTAAGGTTAAATGGTTAAATTAATCCAATATGACTGGTGTCCTTGTAAGAAGCGGAAGAGACACCAGGGATGTGAACTCATAGAGCAAAGACCACGTGAGGACCCAGCGCAGAGGGGACCATCTAGAAGCCAAGGAGAGGGGACTATCTAGAAGCCAAGGAGAGGGGCCTCAGGAGAAAACAAACCTGGTGATACCTGGAGCCTCCAGAACTGTGAGAAAAGAAGCTTCTGTTGTTTCAGCCACCCACACTGGTATTTTGTTGGGTAGCAAACTCACACACTCCCGTTTTCCTATCACTCCCTAGTCCCATTCAGAGATGCTTTATCTTCATATCTCATGTCCCTTCCATCACCAAGGGCCTCTAAACACTCTCTTTTAGCTGCTTTCCATGCAGATAGGTACATCTATAAGCTTTTTTTCTAGTATATATTAACACAATCATTTAAAAATCTGGAATGTCTTTTCGTAACTAGCTTCAATTTCCTTCAAAAACTTGAACTAATAAACATTGAAGTCTGACCTTGATTCTTTATTTATGATGAGTATGATGTTATTACTCAGACAGAGGGTTTAAAAAAAAATTAAACACCCTACAAGCAAGTTGAGAGGTTTCTAGAATATGCAGCCCTTAGAATTGTCCCTTGATTAATAAGCAAGGAGCACAATGATAAAAAGCACTTTAGCAGAAATATCAGAGTTTGAGGGGTGGGGAGGGGTTATGGAGATGAACATAAGGATCCCCAAGGGAGAAAAACCATGGCCCATGTTCCCTCTCATCACTGAGAATAAGAAGGTAGATGATTGGACTTCCCTGGTGGTCCAGTGGTTAAGACTCTGCCTTCCAATGCAGGGGGTGCGGGTTTGATCCCTGGTCAGGGAACTAAGATCCCACATGCCATGGGGTGTGGCCAAAAATTAAAAACAAAAGCAAACAACAGAAGGTAGGTGGTCTCGGTCTACTCTGTTCAACACGGTGACCACTAACCATTGTGGCTGTTTAAGTTTCTTAAAATTAAATGAAAAATTCAGCTACTTAGTCATATCAGCCCCATGCCAAGTGCTCGATCACCACATGTGACTAGTGGCTACCATATTGGAAGCACAGCATAGATATGGAACATTTCCATCATCAAAAAAGTTCTGTTAGACAATGCTGATCTAGGTAGAGCAAAACCAAGAGACCATTTAAAAGAATCTTTCTGGAAATTATGTTGTTGTTCAGTCTGCTTCTTTGGGCATGAAAATAAAAAGTTTGGAAACTCTCCAGGCCCCACTGACTCTAGGTTAACATGTCCTTCAAAACTGCTTGTTGTCACAGAGCAGGACGAGTCAGGAGGAAACTTCTGGCTTAACCAAAGCCATGAAATTGCTGCTCAGACTAATTTTATGCCACACACCCCCAGCCACTCCAGTGTCCTGCTTAAGTATAGTAATTACCTTGATGCAATCTGGTTGTTACTGTAAATTATTTACAGCTAAATGCCTTAGAGCTTGGTCTTTATTTGCTTTGGAAAAATTGATTCCTCAATGTTTTAATTTCCCTTGTTACCCAAATAGCTTCCTTGACCCTGACTTTCATCTCCCCTCTACCCTAGAATGGAAGTGGTCCCGGTCTAGAGCTAGTGAATGGAAAAAAACCTAGTTAATGGAATACTAATATTGGGTTCAACCATATGAAATGGCCATTTCTGTAGGTCAAAAATTATTCAGTATCAGAAATTTTATATGGTTCGAACTAAATACCCTGTTACAAATTCTTAGGAATTTAAACATCACCCACCTCCCTCATAAGCAAAGCCAGCCAGGGACTGGTCCCACTTGGAGTCACTTCCAAAGTAAAGGCTGCTGGCAAGAACCAACCATTCAGTGCAGTTAAATTTGTCAAGTGTTTGAGGCCCTCTCTTAAGCATGGCCAGGTAAACAGAAAACACTCTTATCTGGGGAGGGGTGATTTGGAAAATAAAAGGAACGTGTTAACATTCGTTGAGGGTTTACCATGTGCTATTTTATTAAAAGTTGTTTACATTCAGTAACCTATTTCAGCACTATGATTATCTCCATGTTCGAAATGAGGAAACTGGAGCACAGAGAAGGTAAGTAATTTGCTCAAGGTCACACAGCTAGTAAGTTGTGGAAGCCAGAGTTGAGTTGAGGTTCAGTGGCTTGAGAGCCCATGCTCTGAACCTCCACAGGAGAGACCGTGAGGAGGGGAGAGATAGATACAGGCTGGAGGGGGGGCGGTGAGGATTGGTTTCAAGAGAGGGAGAATCTATCTGTCAGAGAGGAGGGCAGACTGTTCTGAGGAGCCAGATCAAAGCCAGAGGCAGAAACCAGGAGCGTGAGAATGTGACTGAGGTCCCTGTTGTGCAGAGCCCAGCCTGGGAGAGCAAGACAGGGGAGGCCACCTAACATCCCCCTTCAGCCTCCACAAGAAAATCGGGACGCAACCCAACATCTCCTGAGCCGGGCAAGGTGGGAGAAGGTTAAACAGCGTATGGCAGCTTTGTGTGTTGAGGTTTTGTGAAAGTTGCAAAGGGCGCACAGGGTCAAGGGAGGGACAGAGGTCCTTAGGTGAGAGGAGGGCATGCAAAAGCAGGATGACAACCGCAAAATATGGGATTGCAACACAATTATGCTGGCAAGGAGCCGTTGAGAAACAGCAACCCAAAGATGTCATTTTAGGCCAGTTTGGTCCCCTGATGGGAGAGCCTCTTTGTGGCAAAGGCCAGCAGAGGTGGCTGCTCGCATCCTGGCTGACGCTGGTCTCAACTCCCATCCCACCCTGCCCTCTCTTGCCTAATCCTTCAGATGAGAAAGGACTGTTTCCTCTTTCCTCTGTGCAGGACCAACCCTAGCCAAGGAATCCTTCTCCGACCTCCTCCTTTCCCCCCCTCCCCTCCCTTCCTCTTCCCAGCGTGGCGAGAATAAAGCTCACAGTTCTACCTGCCAAGCAAGCCGGGTGGAAAGAGGCAAAGGCCAGGCTGAGGATCAGGGCGGCCCAGGGCGCAGAGCTGAGGTGCTTCATGCTGAGGAGAGAGGCTTCTGTGATCACGGTCCCCGCAGAGGCGAGCTGAGGGCCGCCTGCCATGCGCCCTGTGTGTGGCCCGTCTGGCAGGAACTTGCAAACAACGCTGGCCGAGGTGAATTTCTGTTCTGTGTTTGGGGGAAAGAGAGGGGGTGGAGCAAAGGGAACCTGGGCTGTCACACACCTGGCTCTCACCTCTCCAGGAGGGAAGCCGGGGGAGGAATGGACGGTGACTTACTTGGTTCTTCCTTAGCTCACATTTTGTCCCTGCTGAGAAAAAAGGGGACAGGGGAGGAGATCTGTGTCGTGCTGGTTCCTTGAAGATGAGTTTACTGCCTCTTCCACCTTCAGGCATAGTGCTGGATTCCCCAGTCATCCTGCCCAGTATTTACTGAGCACCTACTGTGTGCACCACCCTCTGCACAAGTCTGGAAACACCTGCCCTCCAAGTGCTTTATTACCAACACACATCATTAAAGCACAGAGCAGTGTTTCAGGAGTGAAGGACAAAGCACTTTGCTTCTCAGCAGTAAGAGCCCTCACCTCCTGATGGCTGCTTCATGAGGAAGATGGCATTTGGGTTGGGCCTTGAAGGACGGATAGGGTTTTGACAGGCAAAGAGGAGAAAAGGGCATCGTATGCAGAAGGGACAGGTGAGCAAAGGCCCGGAGGTAAGAGGTGCTCAGAAATCCACTGTGACCAGGAAGCTGAGCATCCGATGTGCCAGGCTGGGGGTGGAGGGTTTGAAACAGTCAGGAGGCCAAAGGGAGGCTTTGTGAAGATATTGAATTGAGTAGTAACTTGATTGAAGCTCTGCCTTCAGTCTAAGACATTTGTTGAATGCCAACCACGTATTCGAAAGGCACCATCCCAGGCATTCGAGACTCAAAGATGATTAAGATGTGACCCCTCCTCTTGATTCCTACTCAGTACAGCAGTGAGACCAGGCAGTGAAGAAAGAACTGGGAGGCAATATGGTAGGACTCAGTATGGGTATCTTCCCCGGTGATGGGGATATAAAAGAGGGAGGGGGAAGTCTGCCCGAGAGCAGTGGAGGAGAGATTCAGAGAGGAGGTGACCTTTGGGCTGGGTATTGAAGTTTGCATATGCAGGTGGGAGGTGATGGGCCTTCTGAGTACAAGGAATAGCAGGAGAATAGCAGCATGTGTGCATGCTGGCCGGCTACCACGTGTGGATACGTATATTATGTTCCTAAATAAGCTTGGGTCTGGCTAAGAGAGTGAGGGATGAAGTATAGCTCATTCAAAGCTCAGTGGAAGTGTTGCAGGAAGGGGGACCCCTTCCAGGGCCCGAGAGTGGGCTCTTGTCTAACACTCAGAAATGAATTGTCCGAGGAGACACACGTGTTGACAAAGCAAGAGACTTTATTGGGAAAGGGTGCCTGGGGGGAAAGCAGGAGGGTAAGGGAACCCAGGAGAACTGCTCTGCCACGTGACTCACAGTCTCAGCTTTGATGGTAAGAGGGTTAGTTTCCGGGTTGTTTCTGGCCAATCATCTTGCTTTGCCCGTAGTTGGTCTGACTCAGGGTCCTTCCTGGTGGCGTGCATCTCTCAGCCAAGACAGATTCCAGCGTGAGGGCTTCTGGGAGGGTGGCAGGACATATTTTCTCCTCCCTCCTCCTTTTGGCCCCTCCTGAATTCTTCTGGGTTAGTTTCAGGGATGGTTTCGGTCCTCGGTTCCCTAACAGAAGGATGTATAAGCCATGTGTAAGCCCAGAATAAAGATGTCTCATTGTTATACATCAGCCTGGAGGGGGCACTTTTTTCTAATCCGCCCAAACGTACTAATTAATGTGACCCTATACACTTGGATTTGGGGATCGGGGGCAGAAGAGCTTTAAGAAGGCTGATCTTCAGGCAGTGTACAAAGGTCCAGTTTAGGCCTACCACTTGGTTGAATATTCAACGATTACCAAATAGCTGGTGTATCCGGGCCCTTGGTATGGGGGAGGGGGTTTGACATGGGTAAGGCCACAAAGCCCCTGTCCTCAAGGAGCTCAGGGTCCAGTGAGGAAGATGGACAAATAAGTAATGACAACACAGTGAAATAAGTGTGGTGAGGAGGGGTGGGGACTAGCGGGTCCTGAGAACATTTCACAGTGGAAGTGGCATCTCGACCTGAAACTTGAGAGACGTGTAGTTCGCCAGGCACGGGAGAAGGCACCAGTGCGTGCCTGGTCTCTGAGGCATGACCGTGTGCCCCTTGCCTGGGGAGGAATTACTGTCCTCGGGGCATGGGCTGGGTCATGGTGTGTCTGGTTAGACTAAGAACAGATTGTAAATGGACCTGCATGCCAGACTAAGGAAACTGGACTCTCATCTTATGATTGGGGCATGCTATAAGGAAATTGTAGCTGTGGCCACCTTTGTATTTCAGAAAAATGGAGGAGGGAGGGCAGGTCTGTATTCAGAGAGATTATCGAAGAAGCTGTTGCAGAAATCCCAGACAGACATCAAAAGAGCCCTGAAATAAGCAGCTGGACTGAGGATAGAGGAGGAGGGGACAGAATCAAGAGGTATTTAGCAGGCCGAATCAACAGAAAGGAATCCAGGAAAAAAGCATCCAGGATGGAGGCAAGGTTTCCAGCTGGGGTGAGTGGGTGGCCATGAGGCCAGTCTGGGCGAGAATCACAGCCTTGTGTTTTATTGGCTGAGGGGCCCTGGGCAGGTTACTTTATACATCCAAGCCCCAGGTTCCTCATCTGAAGAATAATAGGAGGCGCTCCTATCTCAGGAGTTGTTGTGATGACTTAATGAAGTAATCTACGTGAATTGCATTGCCCAGTGCCGGCTGATGGTAAGTACTCAGCCAGTGGTAAACATCATTATAATAGAAGGGTCATTGTAAGTAGAAAGTATGGGAGAAAGGCACTTTTAAGGAAAAATAATGCTATTTATGCATTCATTTATTTATATCCTGCTTTGGTCCAAAAGGGTTTAAGGAAGCTTACATACATTAATTAAGCTAGGTAAAATAAAATAAACAAGAAGAAATGAGGCAAAGAGAAAGTTAGGATAGGAAATATAAGATGGATCTATGAGTGAGGTTAGAGCACAAAAATGGCACGCATGTTTTCTAAGCTTTCTGGTAGCCAGCGCGAAGAGGGTCACATGATCACATACATGATTCGTGAGCTCACAAAATGAAAACAACAGGGGAAGTACAACTGCTATTCATTAATTCATTATTAAAGTATAGTTGATTTCCAGTGTTTCAGGTGTACAGCAAAGTGATTCAGTTACTCACACACACACACACATATATATATGTATACACTTTTTCAGATTCTTTTCCGTTACAGGTTATTACAGGATATTGAATATAGTTCCTTGTGATATAGTAGGTCCTTGTTGTTTATTTTATATACAGTAGTGTGTATCTGTTAAAAGCACAACTGCTCTTGATATCAAAGCCAGAGAAATGTTCTTGATACCATTTCCCCTTGGGTGCCCACAGAGATGACATTACTTAATAGGATGAACACTTTTTTCGATTTTTTCTCCTATCTTTTTTAAAAAAAATTAATTTATTTTTGGCTGCATTGGGTCTTTGTTGCTGCGTGCGGGCTTTCTCTATTTGTGGCGAGCAGGGGCTACTCTTTGTTGCAGTGTGTGGGCTTCTCATTGCCGTGTCTTGTTGTGGAGCATGGGCTCTAGGCACACGGGCTTCAGTAGTTGTGGCACGTGGGCTCAGTAGTTGTGGCTCGTGGGCTCTAGAGCACCAGCTCAGTAGTTGTGGCGCACGGGCTTAGTTGCTCCGTGGCATGTGGGATCTTCCCAGACCAGGGATTGAACCCGTGTCCCCTGCATTGGCAGGCGGATTCTTAACCACTGCACCACCAGGGAAGTCCCTCTCCTATCTTTTGATCTCTGTTTTCGACATTCTCCTCACAGTACACTCCTCAGTGAGCTTCACAGATTAGGGCTGATTTATCCAAAGGGCAGAGGAGATAACAGCAGTGTGTGTGGTCCACAGGATTTTCAAGGGCCCCCAAAATGTTTGAGACCTGAAAAATGTTCTCAGGTCCAAAATATGAACAACAACAGCAACAAAACCTGTGCAATCCAAAAAATTTATTTCGGGACTTCCCTGGCAGTCCAGTGGTTAGGACTCGACGCTTCCACTGCAGGGGGCATGGGTTCGATCCCTGGTCGGGAGCTAAGATAACATAATAAGCTGTGGCATAGCCAAAAAAAAAGGGAAAAAAAAAAGGAAAAAAAATTATTTCAAAAGCAAAGTTACACAATTCATTTCAAACATTTAAACAGAAACAATTTAATGTAAGATGTTGGGTGTATTTTAACATGTTTGATGTGAGCAGAGCATGTCCCTCCAAAATAGTGAGGGCCTGGGACACAGATTCGAAACAGCCCTGTGGGTTGTTGTGATGGGGGTTTAAAGAACATGCACCTGTCTAAACTGACAGCATCCTATCAAGTCGTACAATGGAAAGTAATTCTGGGAAGCAGTGGATGTAAAGGGGACGGGCAATGATCTGTCCTCTCTCTCTCTCTTCTTTTTTTAAACACATTGTTAGTTGATTGGGGGCTGTTTTAGATTAGGTGTTTGCAAGTCAGTTTAAAAGACAAATATTCTCTTATTGACAGATGAATGGATTTTATTATTCTAAAATAGGATGGACTCGACTGGTCTCTGAGCACTCATTAATTCCCAAAGGAAGGGCCGCGTGGCAACTGTTTTACAGGTGTCACCATTATTAGCTGTCTTTCATTTTAACACGTCTATAACTAGTAACTCCATGCAGGTGGTTGCCTCACCTGGTAAGTCTTTCATTTTACATCAGGTTTCCTTTGGAAAGTATACCAGGAAGTTGCATTGCTCAAAGCTAGACATTCTGCAGGAACTTTCTCAAGATTTTTTTTTTTAATGGTTGAGACAGGTGTTTGGTTACACGTACTTTAAAGTCCAAGTGAAAATGTCTGTGACCAGGCTCCATGTTGAGGTTGGGATGGCCTAGAGCATGGGGTTCCAGGGCCCTCACTGCCTCCAATTTTATCTGTTTTCCCTGATATAATTTCATGTGAAAAAGAGAAGGAGGGGGGCAGAGGGTTTCCTGTGCTAAATGATAGAAAACCAGCATTCTGTGGCCTGGAATGGCCTTTGCCTTCCGGAATGATATTTTATGTTGAGGGAACTTCCTCTGTGATTCTTTTTATTTATTTTTTTATATTTATTTTATTAAAGTATAATTAATTTCTGTTGTACAGCAAAGTGATTCAGATATATATATATATATATATATGCAATCTTTTTCATATTCTTTTCCATTATGGTTTATCACAGGTTATTGAATATAGTTCCCTGTGCTATACCGTAGGACCTTGTTTATCCATCCTGTATATAATAGTTTGCATCTGCTAATCCCATACTCCCAATCAATCCCTCCCTAACCCCCCTTGTGATTCTGATCGCCTCCTCTAACCGCCTCTCCATCTCTGGGAAGAGACCACTGGCTTTGAACTTGGGGCTTTCATTTCCGGTTCATCCACTCTGAGAATCATGTCCCTGACCACGCCTGTGCCTGCTATTCCCTAATTTCTGAGCAGAGATGGGGTCTGCGGCTCTTCCTGCGTGCAACTTTTTCAGGATACGTTTTCACAAAATAATGTCAGTCTCTAGTTTCTCATGCGACTGAAACATCTAGACCTTCCCCTGAGCAGCAGTTAGTTTGTGGAGGAGCTTAACCTCACCCACTGCCACTCAGTTATAGGTGTAGGATTTGGAGAGAATGAGGAGTACCCTTCTAAGAAAAATGGAGAACTACGTAGCGTCCAATTTGAGATCATACCACAGAGCTGATAAAAGGAACAAAGTGACCAAGACCTGGAGCCCACCATTTGGAACCATTTCTGAGCGGTTCCAGGGTGACTCAGCTTGCCCTTAATCCACAGTTGCACTAGAGGGCAGTGATATGGTGGCCAGGACAGAGGTGGGTTTAATAAAAAAGAATGGAACTTCCGCTTGGCTAAGGCCGTATTCCGCCTCCGCCCTGGATCTCATTATTTCATATCTTCTCAGAGTATATTTCTGAATTTTCAAACATATGGAGGTTTTCTAGTTATCTTTTTGTTATTGATTTCTAGCTTAATTGCATCATGATCTACAAACACACTTGAATGACTTTTTTTTTAAAATTTATTTATTTATGGCTGTGTTGGGTCTTCGTTTCTGTGTGAGGGCTTTCTCTAGTTGTGGCAAGTGGGGGCCACTCTTCATCGCGGTGCACGGGCCTCTCACTATCGTGGCCTCTCTTGTTGCGGAGCACAGGCTCCAGATGCGCAGGCTCAGTAGTTGTGGCTCACGGGCCTAGTTGCTCCGCGGCATGTGGGATCTTCCCAGACCAGGGCTCGAACCCGTGTCCCCTGCATTGGTAGGCAGATTCTCAACCACTGCGCCACCAGGGAAGCCCCACTTGAATGACTTTTATTTTGTGTATTCTTTAAGAACCATCATATGGTCAAATTTTATAAATGGTTGATGGTGCTTGTAAAGACCGCATAGTTGTGGGGTTCAGTATTCTGTGTAGGTCTATTAGAGTACTAATTGTGTGGTTCATATCTTCTATATTTTTCCTGTTTTTTTTTGTTTGTTTGTTTGTTTAATTCTATTGACTACTGAGACAGATGATTGTGGATTTCTGTCTTTTCCTTGTAGTCTTGTCTATTTTTGCATGAAATATTTGAGATTGTAATTAGGCTTCATACAAACACAGAATTATGACACCTTCCCAGTGAATTGAACCTCCTTTAAAAAATAATTTTGTAACATCCCTTTTCATCTCTAGTAATGCTTTTTGCCATAAAGTTTACTTTGTCTGCTATTGCTATAGCTATCCCACTTTTCTTTTGCTTAGTTTTTTTTTTTTAATTGGGATATAGTTGTTTTACAATGTTGTGTTAGTTTCTACTGTACAGCAAAGTGAAGTAGACTTCCCTGGGCTATATAGCGGGTTCTCATTAGTTATCTGTTTTATACATATTAGTGTGTATGTGTCAATCCCAGTCTCCCAATTCATCCCACCCTCCGCTTTTGCTTAGTTTTGCATGCTATATCTTTTTCCATCATTTCTTTCAACTTTCCTAAATTTTTATTATGTTTTTAGATATGTACCTTATAAAAACATAGTGTAGGATTTTTAAAAACCGTTTCTAACCATCTTTGTCTTTAATTTGGCCACTGGATCTATTCCCATGGACTGTATTTACTGATTGGTTTAGGTTTTAATCTACCATCTTACCAAGTGCTGTCTAGTTTTCCCATCTCTTATGTTCCTTTTTTTCTTTTTCTTACTAAGTTTGGATTAAGTTTTTTATTATTCAGTTTTTTAGAGGTTACAGCACGCATTCTGATCTTATCAGAGTCACTATTAATTGATACTTTTACCTTCTTCATAGATAATGCAAAGACTTTGGAGCTTTACTTATCAACTCCTGATTTTTATACCATTATGGTCATGTATTTTTAGCTCTATACATACACTTTAACTCTAAGTCATTACCACTATTTTATAAAATAAATTAAATTTATCCCCATATTAGCCAGTTTATTGCTCTTGACTCCTTTCTGCATGTCTGTTCTTCTATCTGCGATCATTTGCCTTCTCCTTGAAGAACAGCTTTTAGTATTCCCTCAATGTAGTGGTTAATGCTCTCAGTGTTTGTTTATCTGGATATGTTTTTATTCTTGAAGATATCCTTGAAAGATATTTTCATTGCGTGTAGAATTCTAGGTTGACAGATATTTTCTTTCAGTGCTTTGAATATATCATTCTATTTCTTTTGACTTTTATTGTTTTCGTTGAGAGCTGTCCATCTAATTGGTGCGTCCTTGTAGGTAATTTGTCTCCTTTTTCTTTGATTGTTTCTAGGCATTTTGCTCTGTCTTTGGTTTTCAGCAGTTTTATTCTGATGCGCTCAGGTATTGATTTCCTTTTATTTGTCTTGCTTGAGGTTTGTAGGCAATTGAATATGGAGTTTGATGTCTTTCATCAGTTTTGAAAAGTTCTCAGTCATCAAATACTACTTCTGTCCCGTTCTTTTCTCTCCTTCCAGGACTCCAATTACACATAAGTTAGGCTTTCCCATAGACTCTTCTAGTTCTCTACCCTCTTTTCTATTCTCCATCCTATTGTTTTCATGTGCTTTATTCTAGATATTTTCTTCTGCCCTATCTTTTATTAAATCTCTTGTCATCTGTGTCTAATCCACTTTTATAACTACCCATTGGGTTCTTAATTTCAATTATTTTAGTTTTAGTTCTTAAATTTTCATTTTGTACTTTAAAAAATAGCTTTCTGTTATTCAGTCGTGTTTTTCATCTTCATGAACAGAGTGAACATAATTTAAAAAAAAATCTTTGTGTGACAACTTCAATATTTGCCCACCCCCATTGGTCTGTTTCTATTGTCTATTATTTCTGTTGGTTTCCATTCATGTTGTTGTGCTTCCCTGTGTGCCTGGTTATTTTTTATTGTGTGAAAAAATTGTAATTACATACAATTGTTTGTAGAAATAACTTGTGACCTAGGATGACCTAGGATGAGACATGATTTTTTTTGTTGGTTGCTTTAATCAGGTGCTTGAGGCAATAACAATGTGCCATCATGTCAGTCCAGGCTCAGTAATTGAGATGATTTATAGCTAAGTTGTAGACTTTGTTAGGGTCAGCTTATTTTGGTGACCTTTCCTTCTATAGAGCAGCTCTTTGGAATATATATTTTTTTTTTATAAATTTTATTTTTATTTATTTATTTATTTTTGGCTGTGTTGGGGCTTCGTTTCTGTGTGCGGGCTTTCTCTAGTTGTGGCGAGCGGGGGCCACTCTTCATCGTGGTGCGCAGGCCTTTCACTGTCACGGTCTCTCTTGTTGCAGAGCACAGGCTCCAGACGCGCAAGCTCAGCAGTTGTGGCTCACGGGCCCAGCTGCTCCGCGGCATGTGGGATCCTCCCAGACCAGGGCTCGAACCCGTGGCCCCCTGCATTGGCAGGCAGACTCTCAACCACTGTGCCACCAGGGAAGCCCTCTTTGGAATATTTTTCCCCAAGGAAATAGTCAGAGATGAGCACACACATGCACAAAATGTATATCCAAGGTTCTCCATCTCAACATTACAATATTTGTAAAAATAAAAGCTTAGAAGCAACTTATAATGGAATAAAATGTTAAACAGTGTTTAAAATTAATATTATGTTTGGAATAACATTTATTATTTGGGAAAACACTTGCTATATAATACAAAGCAGAAAAAGCGGATATAAAACTGTATATTCAGTATCACTGCAGTTTTGTAAGCACACACATATATAAAGAAAAAAGTTTGGAAAGCGTCTTACCAAGATGTTAGCAGTGGTCATATCTAAAATTACACTTTGATGATTTTTATTTTCTTTTTTATACTTTTTTATGTCTTTCAAATCCTCTACAAGGAATGTGTATTACTCTTATAGTCAGGAAATAAAATCAAGTTAATACGTTTTTTAAAAGAGCAGTTCACAGGAAAGCAATGTAGTCACAGTGGAGCAGATAGACTACAGTTTACAATGTCTGACTGCTTGGGGAAAATTTCAATGTCAGGAAATCTTCTCCATTAAAAAAAAAACCTTAATGAAGTTTCAAGTTGCATATGGTACAGAGAACTGCTTATTGACAGCCTCTGCTCTTGAGGTGCCCAAGGTGTATAACAGAAAGTGCAGACAAACCCAAGAATGTCAGGACAAGAAGAAGACTAGAAATAAGACACGGGAAAAACAACAACAACGACAACATGGAATCTCAATGTTGGCAAGGCACCTAGAGACCGCCTGGCCCAATCCTTAACCCATAAGAATTCTCTCCTACAAACAACGTAGTAGGTTAGAGTTTGGTATTGCTGCATTTGACTTCTCAAGGTTGTTACTTGGACTTTGCTAAAATGCCTTAAATGACAGGTTTATTACTAACTTTTAAGGCAGCCATGTCCACTGTGGGATAGCTCCAGCTGTGGGAATGTTAGTGAGTTACTAGCATGAAGCAGGGAAGGGCATTTTAAGGTGAAGTTAATCAGCAATGGAGGGGAGATCCTGTTCAGCTCCGGGCCTCTGTGATTGGCAATTTCTGGCTCCCTTCAGTTCCCAGTCTGACCATTTGTGCAAAATGTTTCTGTTGGTACAACAGTGTTTGTGGTCAGATTCATCTTTTGTTTAATAAACAGAGATGTGTGTTCCCAAAAAGTAATTTTAAGCTAAGGTTTTTGGGAAATAAGCTGCATGTTTGCAATAAACACTTGGCCAATTTTTCTTCTCCAGTTTTGTCCACATGAAACTAAAAAGGACCAGGTAGCCAAGTGAGAGATTGTTGGTCCTCTCTTCCCAACATCTAACTTCTCTCCTCCTTGGGCTTCCAGTCTCTTCTATGACTTTCCTTCACTCTCTCTCTCATTTTCTCATCTCTCCTGTCCAGGCTGCCCAGAGCCCCTTGGGATCAGCAAAACCAACCCTGAGTCAGGAGTCCTGGATTCCAGTTTTCATGTAGTCACTTCCTGTGAGACCCTGGGGGAGTCACATCACCTTGCTGATGATGTTACCCGAGAAAGATGGTGGGCGTCTCTCTGGGAGGGGGATACAGGGGGTAAAATCTAGGGAAATGCTGCCTTCAATCCTGTGTGGGAAGACCTTTGTCTGGGGTCCTCCGGACTCCCCAGAGGGGATAAATTATCCCCAGAAGGGGTTTTGCTCCATATGGTGCCTACACAAAGGGATGTTAACTCCCGTGAGAAACAAACTGGGAAGCTACAGGGTTGAAGCGAAAACCCTGTGTCCGGAGCCCTGGGTTCTGCATCCAGCTTGGTCACTGATTAGCTGTGTGACCTTAGGCAAATTCCTTCACCTCCCTGGGCTTGTTTCCTTACGTCTGAAGTAAAGGGACTGGATTAGACATCTAAGTTTTCTTCCAGTGGCATGATTCTATGACTCTGTACTCAGTATTGTGTATTAAATGGAGAAAGAAGAGAAATGAGCTAGTAAAGTCTTTTTTTTTTTTTTTAAGAAAGTAGAGGTAGAATCATGCTGAAAAGAAACTCCCTAATAGAATTTAAAGTAAATATTATTACAGAAAAGGTGAATAACTGGGGAAATGCTCCCCAGTGAAAAACTTGGAGAGGTGATGGGTAAAGTTGGCCAGTGACAAACTTAGAGGCGTTCTGTTCTCTTCATGATGAAATTTTATTTCCCTAAATCTCACTCCCAGTCAGCCTGTGACTTGAAGTGAAGACAGGAATGAAAGGGATGTAAAGTAGTTCTGCTCTGGAGAGAAAGGAAACAGAGACAAGACCAAGGCATGTTGAGGTGGAGAAAAGGGAGCTGGAGGGCGCCATGATGGAGGGTCTTTTCCTCGGGAACGAGGTGGCCATGTGCTGAGGCAGGGAGGTGGGATGGGATGGAGGGTGGAGGAGAAAGTGGCTGTCCCTGGGAGGGCTCTTTCTCTCCGGACGTGATCTAGAGGATGGAAAGCTGTAGAACAACAGTGAGGGCCAAATGGACATTGGATGGCACCAACGCACCCTGAGACCCATCACTGGAGAAGGTCCGAGGCTAGGAGGGAGTGGGGACGCTCACGGCAGGGGACGGTCCTGGCTCCAGCATACATAATATCATCCTCAGTGTGCTGACAGCATAGACTCGTGAACTCATGAATGTTACTGTCAACAAACTGCACCTAATCGTGTGTGTGTGTGTGTGTGTGTGTGTGTTTGTGAAGCTGAATGTCATTCTCTGTCTTTTGAGCAACCTCACATCATTCTCTTTCTGTCTCCAGCACTTTCTCTGTCAGAGCCTGTTGTGAAGGCTCGTGGATGGTGAGCTCAGTGCCTGGCCTGTGGTGGACGAGTGCTAGGTAAGTGGATGGGAAAATCAGTTCTTTGAATGAAGGTGATCTGGCTGGGATTCAGTTTAGAAAAATTAGAAACTGTTTTAGAAAAATCAGGTTGTTAGTGTTGCAGCTTACCTTTTTTGGAATTGCTGACGTAAATTTCTTGCAAGGATTTTGGCTTGCTTTCCACTTATCCCTTTTCATTTTTTAAATTATGTGACGATCTCCTGTAAATTGATCTTGTACAGCTGAACATGCGGTTGTTCCCAGTATCATCCTAATCCTGGGTCCAGGGCTATGAGAACAAAGGAGGCCCTTTGTTGAAAGGAATGTCCACTTTGAAGTGGTGTAAGTCGAGTGCTTCCCTCTTCAGCTCCTCAAGAGCCATTTTATAGACAGTCCTCAGGGCACAAAAGTGTCTTGCCAGAAACCTGCAGGGACAAGTGTATAGTGGCCGCAGCTGGCACTGTGCCCCAGACTTGTCTAGAGAATGGGGACTGTGGTATTAAACACTCGGTATCAAAAACAATGTTCATTTGGATAATATAGGGGATTGATTCTGCTCTAAGAACGTAGTTTCTCTCAAGACCTAATGCCAAATTTAAGTGTTATTGGGGATTCTGAGAGTATATTAAAAATACATAGTATTTAATGATTAATAGGAGAATGACTTGCATTTTTAAAAAAAGTCAGTGACACAAATAATTAAAGAAATGCGAGTGTCCTACGTGGCTTTGGTAAATCTTTTAGCCTCACAGGCCTCCGCTCCAGTGAGTGGATTGGAGTAAATCTCAGTCTCTTTTCTACCAGTCACTGCAAAACCCTTTTAGGGCCGGAGCTGGGCTTGGTTCTTCTCTCACTCTTTCTCTCCTTCCTTCACTGTGGAGATTTACAGTATGGCTAGAGAATTCAGGAAGTTTACTTTGGTTTTAGACTAACTGGGCTGTGGTTGCTAACACCTTCTCTTTCAACTTCCCATGAGTCAGCAGTGCTATGAAAAGTTGCCTATAAAATATTGAGCTCGGGCTTCCCTGGTGGCGCAGTGGTTGGGAGTCCGCCTGCCGGTGCAGGGGACGCGGGTTCGGGCCCTGGTCTGGGAGGATCCCACGTGCCGCGGAGCGGCTGGGCCCGTGAGCCACAACTACTGAGCCTGCGCGTCTGGAGCCTGTGCTCCGCAACAAGAGAGGCCGCGATAGTGAGAGGCCCGCGCACCGCGATGAGGAGTGGCCCCCGCTTGCCGCAACTGGAGGAAGCCCTCGCACAGAAACCAAGACCCAACGCAGCCATAAATAAATAAATAAATAAATAAATAAAATAAATTTAAAAAAAAAAAAAAAAAAAAAAAAAATATTGAGCTCAATCAGGAAACTTCCAGAGAAATTTAAGCGATATCCTTGCATGGTTCAAGGTGATTGTCTCAAATGTGCTTAGTGGGTGAGGAAAAGTAGAAGCTGCTATTTTCTAGAGTGCAACTAGAGCTCACAGAGTTCTCTTGGATTGTCAACTGTCTCTGCCCTTAAAAAAATAAATGAAACCTCCCATGATGCTTTATTTCTCATCAGCTACTGCCCTGGTCCCTCTTTCCCTTTCAATAGCCTGATATTTTGAAAGAATTGTTGTTATCTATCTTCTCTTCACCAGCCTCTGACTTCCCAAGTCCACAGTCTACTTTGAATTCTGAACCTTTCATTCCACTGAAGTAAGTCCATTGGGGTCATCAGTAACCTCCAGATGCTTCTCAGCCCTCCTCTGGCATGACCGATCCATGGTTCTTGAGACACTTTCTTCTCTAGAATTCTCCTTCTTCGGATTATCCTTCTCCCTCTCTGTTTCTTGTCCATCTACTCTGTCCTGTCTTGAAACCTTGAGTTCTCCCATGCTCAGGCCTGACTTTATTGCTTCCGCCTTCTTATGGGCTGAGTTGTGTACACCCCCAAATTCATATGTTGCAGTCGTAACTCCAGTCCCTCCGAATGTGACCTTATTTGGAAATAGGGTCTTTGCAGAGTTAATTCGTTAAGATGAGGTCACACTCATACTCAAGTAGGCTGGGCCCCTACTCCAGGATGTGTGGTGTCCATGTAAAAAGGGGAGATTTGGACACAGACACATGCATGTGAAGATGAAGACAGAGATCAGTGATGCTTCTACAAGCCAAGGAACCCTAAAGATTGTCAGCAAATCACCAGAAGCTAGGGGAGAGGCATGGACCAGATTATCTCTCACAGCCATTAGAAGGGCTCATTCAACCTTGCTGACACCTTGGACTCTAGCTTCCAGAACTCTGAAATGATAAATTCTGTTGTTTAAACTATACAATTTGTGGTACTTTGTTCAGGCAGCCCTAGCAAGCTAATATACCCCTCTGTTCTCTCCCCAGGCCAGTTCCAATGTTTTGGTCTAGGTGGCCCTTTATACCCTTAAAAATTATTGAGAACCCCAGAGAGCTGTGGCTTATGTGGATTCTATCCACTGACATTTATCACACTAGAAATTAAAACTGAGAAATTCTAAAAATACTTAGATATTAGCTCATCGAAAATAATATGAAACCTGTTGTATGTTGATATAATATATAGGTTAATGAAAATAACTATTTTCCAAAACAAACAACAATTTAGTGAGAAGAGTGACAATTATTTTATTTTGCAAATCTCTTTAATGTCTGACAATAGAAGACAGCTTTTGTCTTTTGTATCTATTTTTGCATTCAATCTGTTGCTATTTGTTATTTTTGTTTGAGTATATAAAGAAAGTCTGGCCTCACATAGATATGTAGTTTCAAAAAGGGGGAAAATATTTTACCAGCTTTTTCAGATAGTTGTGGATATTCTTCTTTAATACTACACCAAAACTTAACAAGTAGTAATTTTTATTTTTATTTTTATTTTCTTTTTTAAAAATATTTATTTATTGGGCTTCCCTGATGGCACAGTGGTTAAGAATCCGCCTGTCAATGCAGGGGACACGGGTTCAAGCCCTGGGCCGGGAAGATCCCACATGCTGCGGAGCAACTAAAGCCATGTGCCACAACTACTGAGCCTGTGCTCTAGAGCCCACGAGCCACAACTACTGAGCCCACATGTCACAGCTACTGAAGCCCGAGCACCTAGAGCCCATGCTCCTCAACAAGAGAAGCCACCGCAATGAGAAGCCTGCGCACTGCAATGAAGAGTATCCCCTGCTCACCACAACTAGAGAAAGCCCGCACGCAGCAACGAAGAACCAATGCAGCCAAAAATAAATAAATTGATTTTTAAAACATTTATTTATCTATTTATTTATTTGGTTGTGCTGGGTCTTAGTTGTGGCTTGCTGGCTCCTTAGTTGCAGCACATGGGCTCCTTAGTTGCAGCAGGCAGGCTCCTTTAGTTGCAGCTCGAGGGCTCCTTAGTTGTGGCTCATGGGCTCCTTAGTTGCGGCATGCGGTTTCCTTAGTTGTGGCATGCATGTGGATCTAGTTCCCTGGCCAGGGATTGAACCCAGGCCCCCTGCGTTGGGAGCACGGAGTCTTAACCACTACACCACAAAGGAAGTCCCTTAAATTAGCTTTAATACTGAATATTTCCCCAGGTCATGTGAACCTGAAATTCATTTGGGTTAGTTTCTATTATATTTCTGAGAGTTTCTATAAGCACTTATTTGTTTAAGCCAATTAAATAGAGCTCTTTTACAAATTAATTTTGGCCATACCATCTGGATATAGACAGACACAACCAGAGATCCTGTAGTTTTCATTTTAAAACTTTAGTCATTGGTGGACTTCCCTGGTGGCACAGTGGTTAAGAATCCACCTGCCAATGCAGGGGACATGGGTTTGATCCCTGGTCCAGGAAGATCCCACATGCTGTGGAGCAACTAAGCCCATGTGCCACAATTACGGAGCCTGCGCTCTAGAGCCCACAAGCCACAACTACTGAGCCTGTGTGCCACAACTACTGAAGCCTGTGCTCCTAGAGCTGGTGCTCCGCAACAAGAGAAGCCACTGCAATGAGAAGCCCATGCACCGCAACGAAGAGTAGCCCCCACTTGCTGCAACTAGAGAAAGCCCGCATGCAGCAACGAAGACCCGATGCAGCCAAAAAAAAAAACCAAAACAGCAACAACAACAAAAAATACTTTAGTCATTGGGGACTTCCCTGGTGGCGCAGTGATTTAGAACCCTCCTGCCAATGCAGGGGACATGGGTTCAAGCCCTGGTCCGGGAAGATCCCTCATGTTGCAGAGCAACAAAGCCCCTGCGCCACAACTACTGAGCCTGTGCTCTAGAGCCCACAGACCACAACTACTGAGCCCACGAGCCACAACTTCTGAAGTCCACGTACCTAGAGCCCGTGCTCCATAACAAGAGAAGCCACCGCAATGAGAAGCCCGCGCACTGCAATGAAGAGTACCCCACTTGCTGCAACTAGAGAAAGCCTGCGCACAGCAACAAAGACCCAACACAGCCAAAATTAAATAAATAAATAAATAAATAAATAAATAAATAAATAAATAAATAAATAAATAAAACTTTAGTCATGAATTGGTGCACTACAAAACTCACTAGTTTATAAATAACAGTTGGACTAAATTAGATAATTAGATTACTTGCTCAGTTGGCTGAAGTCTTATAGCTTATGGAGAAGACTTTTAAGATCTGTCTTTGCCTTTGACAAGCAATTTTAAGGGGGCTCTTTGGGCAAGAGGGTCCTTTTAGAAGTTTGTGTTTAAAACGGTCTCCCTCCCTCTTTTTTTCTTTTTAGTTTTGGGTTCTACTGATTGAGCTAAGGCTGCAGTCTCAGGTGATGTGGCTGTGTTTACGTTTCATTGAAATGATAAGATTTATAACTTTATTGGACAGAGAAAGAAAATGTATCTATTATTATAAGTCTTAGGATGATGATTATTTAAAAAAATTTTAAAGTACAGGACATTTTTTTTCTGATATCCTGATCTTTTATAATATCTATAATCATTTTGAGAGGAATAGGTGAGGCCTTGGGGCTGGTGAAGGTAGGTGGGTAGTAGTAGTTTGTAGTAGTTGTAGAGATTTGCAAAACAAAAACAGTTGCTTCTATTAGCCCTTGAATATTGGCTTGCAGCTGATTTATTTTCTGATTACTTGTAGGAAGGCCTGGGGAATTGCTGAGGCACTAGGGCAGGTCTTTACTCTTGTCCAGAGGGCTTAGTTTTAAAAGGGCCTGCCAGGAGAGGGGGTTAAGGAGGAGGAGGAGGAAGGGGGTCCGGTGGAGAAGGAGAAGGGAGGCAGGGTCTTGCAGATTAAAAAAAAAGAGTTTGGAAAAAGGTGCATAAAAGGATAGAGAAGATGCAGACTTTGGGAGGGGGTAGGAGGGGGGCAAGAGAGTTCATTCAACTGATTTTTCAAGTTTAGAGACAGTCTGAGTCAACTTTTCATTTACAGCTTGGAGGGAAGCAGTTTTCTTGATGTTACATTTAGAGGCCTCCAGACACTAATTAAAATATGCTTCCTATTATTTGTCTGTTTCTGAAACATTTTTAGTCATGCAAGAAGATAGACTAATTTGGGAATTCTGGAAGTTCACCATTTCGGCCAATGCAATGTAAATCATCCCAGCTTAAATGGACCCATTTTGATAAGTAGTTACAGGATGAGGGTCCACAGATGTTAAACATAAGGCCAGCAGGGGTTTCTGGGGGTGGGTGTGTCATCTTTCTTTGAATTTCTCTCTGTAAGAGCGTCCCATTATTCCGAATACTCGTGGAAACATGAAACCCACATCTCAAGACAGAAAAATAAACAAACAAGAAAACCCCACTCTCAGAAAGGGAGGGGGACTAGTGTCGACACCAATAAAACCCCCAAATAAAGGCCTGAAGCTCAACCGGAAGGACCTCGGCCAGGAGACCTGATGCAGCTGAAGAGATGGCTGGACACAATGGGTCTGTGTAGGTCCCTACACCAAATCTGAGGAAGTGCCGATTGCCACTGAATCCTGCCGGCTACACCAAGTATATTCATTTTAGAAACAGAAAACTTTAGAAACAGAGACCTGATTGAAATAAAAAGGTGTTGATTTGGGATTTGTTAGGACTGCAGCTTGGGAGACACAAATTCAAGAAGCACGTGAATTGTGTTCTGCTGAACTACAAAATGGGGGAGACTTAGGCAAAAATGGCAAGGTTACAGTGGTTTATCAAGAATTACAATCGGAGCTGGCAAGAAGTAATGGTGCTTGTTAACTAAAGATTGCTTGGAGTCCAAAATGGTTGCATAGTTACAAGGGGAGACCTTGAGACCATAAGGTTGCAGCTGACAGGTGTTGTTTGGAATATAGCTGGTAGTGTCCTTGGATCTGGTATAGTTCAAAGGAAGTTCAGGGTCTCAGTGGTACAGAGACATGTCTGAGACCAGATCCTCAATGGCCACCTGGCTCCATTTTTGTCTGCCCGAACTGTGATCACTCCATTATAATTTCAATTTGTCATCAGTACTATATATACACTTTCATAAAATACTTTTTCATCAACAGTGTACCAAGAAGAGATTTCCTTGTCAGTAGAATGCTTTTGGTGCTATTTTCATAGCTGCACTCTATTCTGTCACACAGCTGTGTCATAATTTATTTAACCAGTTCTGTAATGCTGAACATTTATATTGTTTCTAACTTCTTAAGATCTCTTTTTCCCAAAGTTTTGCAATTTGTTTTTATAAAATTATATATGCCTATCACAAAAAGATTAAATAATCAAAAATTCATAACATGACAGCTATAAAGACTGCATCATTCTTTTTACCAATTATAGGGTAAGGACAAACCACTTTCTCTCACTGAAATCATTTCAAAATTCTTCCTGACAAACTAGCTTCCTCTCTTGTCCATTACTAATCCTTTCTTCACGCAGCTTTCAGAGTAATTTGTTTTTTATTTTATTTCTCTCCCCACCCTGCCCTAGTTTTCATACTTCTTTTAATGAGGAAATTCTCTGTTCAAACAGAAAAAATTATACAGCAATACCATAGATAAAGGTGTTGCTCAGGATGAAGCAGGGCATCTTGACTCTTCCTTTCCACTTCCCCAAAATGGGGCCTGAAGAGGGCTGTGCAAAATCCCTAGGGTTCTGTGTCCCAGTTTAAAAATCACCCATCTGGCTCAACATCTTCATTTTGCAGCGAGGGAACTGAGTCTCATGGTGGGGACTTATCGTTTGAAGGTTGCTCAAATCTCTTGGGCTAGCTTGATCTAGAACACACATCTCCAAAATTTTTCTCTGCTCTCTCTCTTAGGATGCCACCTAAGCACCAGTCATCTTTGCTCTTATTGAAATCTTTTAAAAAAAAAACTTTAATTTTGAAATAATTGTAGATTTCGCTGAAAGTTGCAAACATAGTACAGGGAGGTCTCATATCCATCACACAGTTTCCCCATTGGTTACATCTTACATAACTATAGTACAATGTCAAAACCAGGAAATTGACAATAATATAAAGAGTGTATGTGGTTCTATGTCATTTTATCACATGTATAGATTCATATAACCAGCGCCACAATCAAGATATTAAACTATCCCATCACCACAGAGTTCTCCTTCATGTTACCCCTTCATCGTCACACGTACATGTCACCATCCCTAGTCCCTTGCAACTACTAATCTGTCCTTCATGTCTATAATTTGTGTCATTTAAAGAATGCTATATAAATGGAATCATCCGGGGACTGCCCTGGTGGTCCAGTCGTTAAGACTCTGCACTTCCATTGCATGGGGCACGGGTTCGATCCCTGGTTGGGGAATTAAGATCTCACATGACACACGGTGAGTCCAAAAAAAAAAAAAGGGAATCATCCAGTATGTGACCTTTTTTCACTAACATAATGACCTTGAGATCTATCGGAGTTGTGTTTATCAATAGTTTATTGCTTTTAGTGCTGAGTAGTAGCCTATTGTATGGATGTATCATAAGTAGGAAATTTTGGTTGTTTCCAGGTTTTTGGATATTATAAATAAAGCTGCTATGATTGATGTATGGATTTTTTGGGGAACATAAGTTTTCATCTCTTTGGATTAAATGTCCATGAGTGTGATTGCTGGGTTATAAAGAAAATGCATGTTTAGTCTTTAAAAAAACTGTCAAACTATTTTCCAGAGCGATTATACCTTTTTACATTCCCACCAGCAATGCATGAGAGATCCAACTTCTGTTCCTTTTTGCCATCATTTGGAATTGTCAGTATTTATTATTTTAGCTCTTTTAATAGATATATACTGATATTTCATTATGGTTTAAATTTGTATTTCCCTAATGGCTAGTGATGTTGAACATCTTTTCAAGCGTGTATTTGCAACCTGTATATCCTCTTTGGTGAAATGTCTTTTCATGTCTTTGGCCCATTTTCTAGTTGGATTGTTCAGTTTTTTTCCTGTTGAAGAATGAGAACTCTACAAATGCTAGATATGGGTTCTTTATCAGATATGTGGGTTGCAAATATTTTCTTCCAGCCTTTCTCTTGTCTTTTCATGCTTTTAACAGGGTCTTTTTGTTCAGCAAAAAGAAAAAAAATTAAATCCATTTTATTCTTTTTATGGATTGTACTTAGGTGTCCTGTCTAAGAACTCTTCACCAAACCCTCAGTTCTGGAAGTGTTCTACTGTGTTTCTTCTAAAAGTTGTAGAGTTTTATGTTTTCAACTTATCTCTAAACCATTTTGAGTTAATTTTTTTAGAAGGTGTGAGACAATACCATGCAGTGGTTGTAAACAAGAACTCTGGTGTCAGATGACCTGTCACAAGTGACTGTGTGACCTTGGGAAAATGACTTAGCTTCTTTGTGCCTCTATTTCCTCATGTGTAACATGAGAATAAGAACACTGCCAACCTCATAGAGTTATTAAGAAAATTAAATGGGCTAATACACGTAAAGTTTTTTTTTTTTTTTGATTTATTTTTGACTGTGTTGGGTCTTCGTTGCTGCATGCAGGCTTTCTCCAGTTGCAGCAAGCAGGGGCTACTCTTTGTTGTGGTGTGCGGGCTTCTCATTGTGGTGGCTTCTCTTGTTGCAGAGCACGGGCTCTAGGCATGTGGGCTTCAGTAGTTGTGGCACGTGGGCTCAGTAGTTGTGGCTCACGGGCTCTAGAGCGCAGGCTCAGTAGTTGTGGTGCACAGGCTTAGTTGCTCCGTGGCATGTGGGATCTTCCTGGACCAGGGCTGGAACTCATGTCCCCTGCACTGGCAGGCGGATTCTTAACCACTGCCACCAGGGAAGTCCACATGTAAAGTATTTAATTGTGTTCTACAGTCATGAGAACAATGCCCAGCACATGGCAAGCACTCAATAGATATATTAGCTATTGCGATGATGTCACACCCCTGCTCTTGCCTTGGGGTTCCTGCTGCCTAGAATACCCTTCTAGCAGCTTCTTTTTGCAAAACTGGCTCATTTAAAAAACTTCCACACCTCAGCTCAAATGCCACCTCCTCTCAAATGAGAGAGGTCTTCCCTGACCATTTGTCTAAAATAATCTCTCTTCATTTCTCTAAAGCCTATCTTTCTTTGATTGCACTTTTCATAATCCTCAATATCTTGCTAACTTATTACTTGTTTACTGTTTGTCTCCTTCCATCTGGACGTGAGCTTCATGAGGGGAAGACCTTGTCTCTTATCTACCACCCTATCCTCAGAGCCCAGAACAGAGTGGCACATAATAGACTCTCAATAAATATTTATTGAATGGATGAAAGAATTCAGGTCTTTTACAATTACATGCTTATTACAGACAATACTACAATAGACATGATTGTAGTTAAATTTTGATTTACGTCCTTACTTTTTTTTTTTTTTTAGGATGAACTTCCGAAAGTGGGATTATTGGGGCAAAGGACAAGCAAATTGACTTTCAGACAGATTGCACTTATTTATGTATTTATATTTTTTGGTCTTGCTGTGCAGCACATGGGATCTTAGTTCCCCCACCAGGGATCGAACCACGTCCCTAGCAGTGGAAGCTCGGGGTCCTAACCACTGGACAGCCAGGGAGTTCCCCAGGTTGTACTAATTTAGAGTCCTGCCAGTGTCATATGAGCATGCTGGCCTTCTGCACCTTTGATTTGGGGCTCTAGGAGAAAAAATAGCAAACCTGAAAATAACCTCTCCCTCCTATATTTCCACATGCTAAATAAATATCTAAGATCCTATTGTATTTTACAGATAAGGACACTGAGGCCCTGGGGCTAAATAGCTTCCCCAAGGTCACACATGTTAAAAGGCAGAGATGGTCTCCTGACCCAGGCAGTTTGGATCTTGACTCTGCTCTTAACCATCAAGATGTACTTTTTTCTCTCTATGCTTCTCAGTGACTCCCGGGCACCAGGACCTTTGGGAGCTACTGTTCCACCCACATGACCGGAAGACACAGCGCTCCCAGCTGGGGTGAAGAGCAGAACGGAGGTGGGCAGGGGGAGGAGCAAGCAGAGGGAGGCACTAATTGGGGCAGGGGCTGCTCTTGCCTCCGGAGCTTATCCGATGGGGGAGGCAGAGTCAACACTGATGATGCCTTCGGAAGTTTTCAGTTCTAATCTTCCTGCTCTGCTTTGCGAATCCTGAGTTCAGTCTTTGAAACTTTGCCCAGGTGAGTCTGGACTCTTGAGTAGATCTGCCCTGTTGAGATGGGTGGGTGTGGCCAAGTTTGGCTTCTTAATACTGGTCCTCCACTGCCCCAGGTGCAAAATAGCTGCTTCTTCTCAGCTGATTGTTTCCAAACTGCCTACACCCTGCTTCTCTCTGCTTCCTCCCAGGCTAAAGTTAGATTTTTCACCGTGTGTTCTCAAAAGCAATGGTTCTAATTTGATCATACACAAAAATCACCTGAGGGGCTGACTAAAAAGGCAAATCTCAGACAACCTGGGAAATGTGAATATTGATGGGATATTTGATATTAAGGAATTATTGTTGAATTTTAGGTGTGACCATAGTATTGTGTGTGTGTGTGTGTGTATAACATATACACGGAAGAATCCTTATCTTTTGACTATTTTGATATTCAAATATTTTGAAAGAAAAATGTGATGTATGAGATTTGCTTCAAAATAGCCCAGAGTGGGTAGGAGAAGTGGGTGGGAATTAGATGATACAAAATTCAACAACTGTTGCTGCTGACTGGTGTGTACATGGGGGGTTCTTATACTATCCTCTGTACTTGTGCAGTTGCTTGAATTTTTCCATAGCAAAGTGTAAAAAAACAAAAAGCACCCCTCATTCTAGGGTACATTTTACAGGCACCCAGGGCGTCCCTGGGGGATCTGCTCACCTCACCAAGTGAACTCAGGTGGCCCTTGCAGAGAAACACATCTAATTGGCTCACTCTTCTGCCCCTCACCCCTCCGCCAGATAAATGGGAAAGACAGCAAACCTCAGTAGGAAAGGAATAAATCTCTCAACTGGCTCTGTCCCTTTACCTGGGCCACCTGGAAGCTGAATTTTAGCCATAGGCTATATAGATGGATTTGTTTGTCTATTCTCCTTTGATAGTAAGTGTTTTTGAAATTGTTGGTAGGGTAGTGAGTGTGTGTTTGTTTTTCCAAAACCATTTTTTAATGTTATTTCATTTCTCCACCGAAAAGGAGGGTTTTAATGTGAGCAGTAGATAGGCAGAAAGTTGTCTCTGGGGCCCTTCTGAGGCCTCGAGCAACCTCTCCCCCAACCCTCCGCTCACTGGGGGATAGGTTTCTTCCTTAGGGAAGAAAGTCACTGCTTCCTGGTGGGGCCGCAAGGTCATGGCCGAGGGCACAGGTGGGGCGGGGAGAGGGAGGGGGTTTGAGCAGGGCCGGCCGGTGGGGCAGGTTTGTCCTCGCCCGGCACAGGTCGGTGTTGGTACAACAGAGCCGCCTCCCGGCCTCTGCGGGCGCCCGGGGAGGAGAAGCCGCAGGAGGGGCTTGGCCGTCGCCGCAGGGAGGTCACCTGCGGAGTCCCCGGCCGGGCTGGTCCCGTCCGGCCCGCCGCTCGCCAGCCCGACACACCCGGCCCGGCCGCTGCGGCCCGCGCTGCCTGCTCGGGGTCCGGCGAAGGAAGCCGCGGGAGACCCGCGCCCAGGACCTGCTCGGACAAGGCTGGGTAGGAAGGAAGGGTCTCTACCTTGTGCTCTTTGGTCTGCAAGAAGCTAATGCCTTCCGTCTCTTTTCTATGAAAACATCGCCATACTTACCAGAATGGGCAGGATGAAAAATTCATTCATCTCGGTGTCAAAAGGCAAAAATGGAAAACCAGACTCTGCATTCTGGAGGGAGGGATGAGGGTTAGCCTCTAGTCAATAAATGGGGAAACGTTTTTTGAGTACCTTCTTTGGCATTGAGCTAGACTGGTGATGGAGTGAAAGACACAGAGTTCTGACCTCATGGATTTTTCTTGTTAGTGGGCAAAACAGACACTAAGCAAGTAATTGCAGCTGATTATATTCTGGGAGGAATATATAGGAGGGGGCTAAGTTCACTGGGAGTGCTGGGGATGGGAAAGCTTATGGAGGAAGAGGGTCCTGACACCCAGAGGGAGGAATGACAGGAGTATCCCAGGGTGGGGAATGCAGGGTGGGGAGGAAGCAGTTGAGGTGCTAAATCTAAGGTAAGAAGGAGAAATTCTTTGAAGCTGGAGGGGAAGGCCGAGGCCAGACGATGCGCGCAGCCCTTCGTTGGCTACGTCAAGGGTTTTAGACTTTATCCTATGGGAAGATGGGACAATGGAAGGATTGAAACAGGAAGGATAAACCCAGTGTCTGGCAAATAGTAGATTATATATTATAAAATGATAAGGAAAAGGGACTCCCTCTGGGAGATGTGACAGTTCTTCCAAAAGGCTGGACTTCGAGGAAGACAATTTGGTTTGGCAGCAATAGGGCAGTCTGTTGGGTCTTGGATGAGAATGGATTCTAGGTGAATATCCTTTTTCCTTATAGAGGACATACAGATTTTTTTTTTAAATTCCTGCTGACTGCACAGGGTTCTTGTTGTATCAGTTGAATCATTCCCCTGTTGATGGATATCTAGGTTAGGTCTATTTATTATAATTAGTATACACAATGTTATCAGAAACATCCTTGTGAGTCTATTTCCCCATACATCTCCAAGTTTATCTGGGTGAAGAGCAGTGGAAATCTTGGGTCAAGGATATGAGTAATATAAAGTTTGGTAGATATTGACAAATTGCTCTCTAAAAAGCTGTACAAATGTAACACTTCAAGTATTAAGTGTATGAAAATGCCTGCTTCCCCATACTCTCCACAAAGGTGAGTTTTCAATCATATCTTTTAATCTTTTGCCAATCTGATAGGTGGTGAAAAGTGCTACCTTGTTTTTGTTCATATTCTTAAAATCAGGAGTGATTCCTGTTGCATTTTTTAGTTCTGTTGGATTTTAATTTGACGCAACTAAAACCAGTTTTCGTCCTAAGGTTTTCACCCTAAGGTTTTCACCCATTTGTTACCTCAAATACCTTTGTCTCCTGCAGACCAAGGCTGGGTCAAGATGGCGTCCGTATTCCGAAGTGAGGAGATGTGTTTGTCACAGCTCTTCCTCCAGGTTGAGGCTGCATATTGCTGTGTAGCTGAGCTTGGAGAGCTTGGATTGGTTCAGTTCAAAGACGTAAGTACTGCATTCTTTGGAGACCAGAAGAAGGTGGAGTTTCCACTTCTTGGTAGTGAACAAAGTTCAGGGAGAAGAGCCCTGGGCTGGAAGAGATGGAATTCGGTGTTTCTAGTTCTTCTGGCTAGGATTTGTGATAACACTGGGCAAGTGACTTGCAAACATGTTCTCCCTTCCTCCCTGTGTGTCTCCTCTATAGGAATGTTTTGAAACTCTAATCACAAAGATGGCACTGTATTTTACTTTCTGATGTACCATCTTCAAAACATTTGATATATCCAATGGGCGCATGGATTACCAACCTTGTTCTCAGGGCAGAAGCCAATTCTTCCTGACTAGTTAGTATGAGGAAAAAGTATCCTGGAGTCCATAGTCTCTGCAGAGTGACATTCTTGGGCTAGACTGTTTCTTTCTTTTTTTTTTTCTTCCAGTTTTATTGAGATATAATTGACCTATAACTGTGTAAGTTTAAGGTGTACGGCATAATGATTTGACTTCCATACATCATGAAATGACGACCACAATAAGTTTAGTGAACATCCATTATCTCCTGTAGATACGAAATTAAATAGAAAAAAATTTTTTTTCCTTGTGATGAGAACTCTTCGGATTTTCTCTCTTAACTTTCATATATAACGTACAGCAGTGTTAGTTATAATTTACCATGTTGTACATTACATCCCTAGTACTTGTTTATCTTATAGTTGGAAGTTTGTACCTTTTGGCTGTCTTCATCCAGTTTCTGCATTCCCTCACCCCCCACCTCTGGTAACCACAAATCTGATCTCTTTTTCTATGAGTTTGTTTGTTTCTGTTTTTGTTTTGTTTTGTTTTTATCACACACATACACTGTATTTTATTTTTACAAGAGATAAATAAACTGACACCAAGCATTGTAAATGGATGACCACAACAAAAGCAACAATGATTGCAATTACCAAACACGAAACACACTCATACTATGTCATAATATTGACATTCAGTCCAGTAATCCTCCACTGTAACAGCTCCTTTACTTTGCAGTGCAAATTGATTTGTATATTTTTTGCCTCTGAGTCCTTGTGAGATTTTTTTTTTTCATTCAAACAGAAAGTCACAAAAATTATAATCATCCTCATCAGTTCACTCAGTCCCATGTAATTAATTTTTTTTTCATCTTGATCTTTTGTTAGCACTTTTATGAATTCATCAGTTTTCCATTAGAGTTCTGAAAATGCTTATTCATTCAGTTCAGCAGTATAGTGAGTTTGTTTGTTTTTGAAGTATAATTGACCTACACCTATGACTATGTTAGTTTCCGGTACACAATGATACCAGGATATTGATATTTCTTTTCATTTCAAAATGATCACCATGAGAAGTCTGTTTACCATCTGTCACCATTGGACTGTCTTGAGTATGGTGTTGGGTTATCAATTCCCAGAGGCAGTTTAGATCCTCACCAAAATCTTTTGAATCCAATTTAGAAAATTGAACTCTTTATTTTCTCACTAAGGTCAGGGTCAAAAGTAAGCCCTGCAGAGAAGGGTCATGTCTTGTTCTTTGTGGCCCTAGTTCCTAGCTCAGGACCTGACATGGGGCAGTTTCTTAATAACATTTGTTGGGCTGAGCTGTGAAGTCACCACCACAAGGACGCTGATTTTTTGTTGAAGACAGGGATACATTGCAGGGAGCTGTGCAGTTTTCAAGGTCCTGCCATATGCATGACTCCATTGAGGAATTCAAGGCAATTTGGTTAGTCAGTGCAGCTAAAAATAAGGAAACCTTAGCTACAAGAGGACTCTTAGAAGTATAAGGAGGCCAGAGCTTAAGGCATTTGGGGGGTTGAGTGTAAGAACATCAAGGTGTGTTTTGCCTGGAACTCTCCTGTCTTGTGCACAGAAGTATCTAGTCCTAAGACGATTCCAGCAACATTCTCCAGCATTAAAAAATAATAATAATAAAATAACCAAAGAGAATATGTTGGCAGCAGTTGCTACTAATGTGTGCCTTGTGGTTTCATGTGCCTTGTGGTTTCTTCCCCTCGCCTCTAGTTAAATGTGAACGAGAGCCGCTTCCAAAGGAAATTTGTGAATGAAGTCAGAAGGTGTGAATCGCTGGAGAGAATCCTCCGTGAGCCAATTTCTGCTTGCTGTCTAAAAGTGAACTGGCAGGGTGGGAAATGGTTTGCAGGGCTGGTGTCCTGCAATATGCCCCTATTTGTAATGCTACTCTAGGTGATCCTGGAGATGGGTCGGGGAGGTTAGAGATGGGATCCAGGTGCTGTGGCAGGTCCCCAGGGCAATACAGGCACCTGAGCTGGGAAAGGCACCTGTCCTGCTTGACCCCATTTCGTAGGTATGAGAAAATGCAGTCACCTCGGGCTCTCTGGTGGGGTTTTGTCCCTCAGGTTTTCTGGAAGATCAGATGCAAAATGAGATTGAGATTCAGGTGCCTGAGAAGTCCCCGTCGACCCCTCTCCCACGGGAAATGATTACCCTGGAGGTAGGTTCTTTGCGACTTTACTGAGGACAGTCACGAAGTCTGTCTCTTGGGGACTCTGCAAGCCTCTCATGGGTCCTTTACCCCGTTGCTGAAGGCGTGGAGGCGGATTTATGTGTTGGTTCACTTTTCAGTGTTACTCCCCCAGGAAAATCCCATGGTGCAATTTTTAGAGTCACTCTTCCTGATCCAGGAGAGAGCTCTCTTTCTCAACGTGGCCCTAGGGAAGCTCACCCCACTTCGAGGAGTGGTTTCCTTTGGGACATAAGATTCTTACAGGTAGCAAAGTTTTGTCTATATGATGCCACTGAACAGACCTTACGCTGGCACAGTGGGATGTTTTCTTTTTTTTCTTCTTTTTTATTTATTTTTTATTTATTTTTGGCTGTGTTGGGTCTTTGTTTCTGCGCGAGGGCTTTCCTCTAGTTGCGGCGAGCGGGGGGCCACTCTTCATCACGGTGCGCGGGCCTCTCACTATCGTGGCCTCTCTTGTTGCGGAGCACAGGCTCCAGATGCGCAGGCTCAGTAGTTGTGGCTCACGGGCCTAGTTGCTCCGCGGCATGTGGGATCTTCCCAGACCAGGGCTCGAACCCGTGTCCCCTGCATTGGCAGGCAGATTCTCAACCACTGCGCCACCAGGGAAGCCCTTTCTTCTTTTTCAAAATGACAGTCATCATGCTGTACATTACATTTCCAGGACTTATTTTATAACTGGAAGTTTGCACCTTTTGATCCCCTTCACCCATTTCACCCACCCCCCTCACCCCGCCTCTGGCAACCACCAATCTATTCTCTGTATCTCTGAGTTTAGTTTCTTTTTAGGCTCCACATTCTGCATGTAAGTGAGATCATACAGTATTTGTCTTTCTCAACCTGACTCAGCTCACTTAGCAGAATGCCCTCAAGGTACATCCATGTTGCAAATGGCAGGATTTCTTTCCCCTTTTTTTTATGGCTGAATAATATTCCTTTGTGTATACATACCACATACTCTTTATCCACGCATCTGTTGGTGGGCACTTGTGTTTTTCCATGTCTTGGCTATTGTAATTCTGCAGTGAATGTGGGGATGTCATTATCTTTTTAAGATAGTGATTTCATTTCCTTTGGATAAATACCCAGAAGTGGAATTGCTGGATCCAGTGGGTTGTTTCCTAATTATCTGTCTGGTGGGAAATAGCTGATGCATTTGTTCCAGTCTGGATTGAGGCCTCTCCTCAGACTGACTCCTGAGGTCAAGTGTGAGAAGACAGCAGTTTTCTTTAGCCAAGGTCACTGTGGCCAGTGGGGACCTTTCTCTTTCTTTCCCCTCTCTGTCTATTTGCTTTTATAAAACGCTGAGTACCTGCCATGCACAGGGCACCTTAGAGAGAAATGAAACATGGCCTTGCCCTCTAGGAGCCCTCTAGAGTGGGTGGTGGAGAAGGCAGGGTGAGGCAGAGGGAGAGGATGCCAAAAGGTAGGCAGGGCCAGATCCCGGAAGGCCCTGTAGATCTTTTTTTAAAAAATAAATTTATTTATTTATTTATTTTTGGCTGCATTGCATCTTCGTTGCTGCGCGCGGGCTTTCTCTAGTTGCGGTGAGCGGGGGCTACTCTTTGTTGTGGTACGTGGGCTTCTCATTGCGGTGGCTTCTCTTGTTGCAGAGCACGGGCTCTGGGCGCGCAGGCTTCAGTAGTTGTGGCATGCGGGTTCAGTAGTTGTGGCTCGCGGGCTCTAGAGCGCAGGTTCAGTAGTTGTGGCTCGCGGGCTTAGTTGCTCCGTGGCATGTGGGATCTTCCCGGACCAGGGCTCGAACCTGTGTTCCCTGCCTTGGCAGGCGGATTCTTAACCACTGCACCACCAGGGAAGTCCCAGCCCTGTACATCTTGTTAAAAAAAATTGGACTTTTTATTGTCAGAGGAGGAAGGGCTCCCTAAGGGAGGCGGGCAGGTAAGGAGGAACTTCACTGAGTTGAACCTTATCTCTGGCTGGGTTTTCTCGTTTGTTTTTTGTTTTCTTTTAAGATAACTTAAAATTCTTGAAATTGTTGAAGCCATCAGTAGTATAAATCTAGATTCTCTAACAGAAATATGAGACTGGCAACTCCCCTAGAAAATATTTTGGATCTTGTCTTATTAAAATCTGGATATTTTGGGAGAATGTTTTTAATCCATATGAATAGGATTGCCATAAAATCATCTCCAGTTTCAGTCTTATCACTAGTCTTCTGATACCAGCCCTGTTAATTATCCCCCTCACCTTCCTAAACACCTAGAGCTGATCTTGTGGACTGTGAGATATCTTAATGGCTCATGTTTTTTACCATAATCTTTTTTGTTTTAATTGACGTCTAGTTGCTTTACAATGTTGTGTTAGTTTCTGGTGTACAGCAAAGTGATTCAGTTATACATATACACATATATATTCTTTTTCAGGTTCTTTTCCATAATAGGTTATTAGAAGACATTGTTCCCTGTGCTATGTAGTAGGACTTTGTTGTTTATTTATTTTATATATGGTAGGTGTATATCTGTTAATCTCAAATTCCTAATTTATCCCTCCCCCCCTTCCCCTTTGGTAACCTTAAATTTGTTTTCTATGCCTGTGAGCGTAAATAAGTTCATTTGTATCTTTTTTTTTTTTTTTTTTAGATTCCACATATAAGTGATATCATATTATATTTGTCTTTCTCTGCCTGACTCACTTCACTTAGTATGATAATCTCTAGGTCCATCCATGTTGCTGCAAAATCACTCTAATCTTATTTCTGAGTTTTGGCAGAAGTTTTCCTAGTTTTCCAACTTTCTTCTTAACTATTTCATTCTTTTTTTTTTTTTTTACAATGTTGTGTTAGTTTCTGGCGTTCAGCAGAGTGGCTCAGTTATCCATATGTATAATCTTTTTCATTCTCTTTTCATTCCAGTCCATTCTACCTCCCTACTGCCAGCCTAATTTTTGTCATGGTGTCGCTCTATCTTGTCACTTCCCTGCTCGACAATGTACAATGGTTCCCTTCTTGCCTATGTCAGGCCCATCCTGGCAGCAAAGCCCGCCCTCCTCAGCCCTGTCCTACCTCTCAAGTCCTCCACTGTCCTCGGGCAGGTCCCGTGATTGTATACTCTTATACGATATTGAGGATCCTGAAGAGCTTTATTTATGAGGGTTATATTTACTGATATTACTGCATTAGGAACTAAAACTGAAAAAAAGCAAAATATTTATTACAGTGGGTCCCCTACATACGAAGCTTCAAGTTGCAAACTTTCAAAGATACGAACGTGCATCTGGTTCCAGCAAAGAACCGGAACCTGTGCCATCAACGTCAGGCATGAGTGAAATTGCAGCTTGCCCTCCGTCTCCTATTGCTGACGATCCTTCAGCTCTACCATCTCCCACCTCCTCTCCCTCCTCCAGTCAGCAACTCTTCTTGCCTGTTCACTCGATGCCAGCCCCTGTGTGCCAGCCGTTGTACTGTACTACTGTACTTTTCAAAGTGCTATACTGTGAGATTAAGAATGTTTTTTTTTTATTTTTTATGTTTGTTTTTCATGTATTATTTGTGTGAAAAGTATTATAAACCTATTACAATACAGTACTACATAGCCGATTGTGTTGTTAGTTGAGTACCTAGGCTAATTTTGTTGGACTTACAAACAAATTGGACTTACAAACGCGCTCTTGGAACAGAACTCGTTGGTATGTAGGTGACTTACTGTAACTCATTTAAAAATAACAATATCTCATTACATGTTAACATTTTTTTTAACGAAAAATAATTGTATTTTCCAAAACAAAAACTTTAGTGAAAAGAGTGACGTTGTTTGCAAATTTCTTAAATGCATGGCTTAATAGAAGACTGACTTCTCGTGTCTGTTCTGCTTTGAATCTGTTGGGATATGTTATTCTCATTGAAGTATGTAAAGAGAATTCAGCCTTGCACAATAGGTAGTTGGAAAAAGGAGGAGAATTTTAATAGCCTTTTCAAATAATTGCAGATATTCTTTGATATTACATTGAAACTTGACATGCATGGAGACTCTTGCTTTTGTTAAACAGGTAACAAGTATTTTTATTTCCAAATTGACGTTGGTTATATGTTTTAGACAGTACCTTAAAAAATCACTTCATCCCAATGGGTTTGTTATTGGCTGACTGGTTGGTTTGAAACTGTACACATTTGTAATAATAGCCAGTTAGATAAGGGGCAATCAGATGTGTGCCAACAGTCTTTGCTCAGTATTTTCCTTCTAGATACTATTTATTGTAAAGATGAAATTAAAACAACATGTGCTCATGAGTAATATCTGTCTTACCATTGATCACGGGGATTGGTTAATTGATTCAGCTGATCTGGCAGTGACTTGAGTGTTCCTCCCACATTCCCAGAAAGGAGAATCCTGGCAATAGTACACAGTGGCTCGGGCCCTTGCCTTGTAGAATTTCTAAAGAGGCTTTCATAGCAATCCTAGAGGGAATAATAATTCAGGAAAAAAAAATCTACCCACAAATCTACCATCTCAGCATAAACTGCCTTAATTTTTCTGTTTTTATTCTTGCCAGCTGTATTTTTTTATAACTACATATCCATAATATACATTATAGTTTTCTACTTTTCCATTTACTATCATGTTGTAAACCATTTCTTAGATACTGCATAGTTCTCCAAAATATTTTTAACGGCAACGTTACTTTTAATGGAGTCATTAAATGGATAGAGCAGATGGTTAAGAAATGAGGATTTCGGGGCTTCCCTGGTGGCGCAGTGGTTGAGAGTCTGCCTGCCAATGCGGGGGGACACGGGTTCGAGCCCTGGTCCGGGGGGATCCCACATGCCGCGGAGCAACTGGGCCCAAGAGCCACAACTACTGAGCCTGCACTCTGGAGCCCGTGAGCTGTGACTGCTGAGCCCGCGTGCCACAACTACTGAAGCCCGCGCGCAGCAACGAAGACCCAACACAGCCAAAAATAAATAAATAAATAAATTTATTAAAAAAGAAAAAAAAAAAAAGAAATGAGGATTTCATTTTCTCCCCCAACTTGTGCCACCTATAGTCAGTGTTCAGAATTCAGGGTAATGATTGTTTTTGAGAGGGGAAGGAATGGGATGCAGTTGAAGCTGGGTGATCAGTGTTTGGTTTCATTATGTAGTCTCCCTAATAAAGTATGTTTGAAAAATGTTAAATATTCAATTTTGTCTGATATTAAGGTGCTTTTTTTAGAAGATAGGAACTAACATTTGCATGGTTATCTTTTTATTTTTTATTTTTTGTTTGTTTAATTTCTTTGGTACGGGTGTCTCTTAGATGGATTTTTTAAAACATCTAGCATGATATTGTCAGTCTTTTAATAGGTGACCTTAATCCATTTTCATTTATTGTGATTACTGAGTTACTGGCTCTTTGTTATACCATTCCTTTGTTTTTTATCTCCCCTTTCCTGCCTTTCTGTTTTACCCTTCAGCCCTTTTCCCCATTCTCTTGGGTTGAAAGCTATAGATTATAGTTAAGCTTAACATCTGGAGATACATGCTTAGTAAATTTTTCCCATAAAATCTGCTGCTGGTTCAGTGCTCCTTCCTTTGTGGAGTTATATGTCTTTTTTCCCCCTGATGGCCTTTAAGGTTTTGTCTTTGTTCTGTAGTTTCACTACAATGTGTTTAAGTATGGATTTATTTGTAATTGTTTTCATTAAATAATTGGTGTATTAGGATTTTTAGAAATACATGTATGGTACAAAGAATAATGATATAGCAAATATCAAGTGTCACCACCCTGTATAAGATGAAAGGTGACCACAGTGATGCTCTTAAAGCCCTCTGTGTGCCCCTCATCACCCCTCCCCTCCTCCCTTGGAGATAATCACTACCTGAATTTTGTATTTTTCATGTTTCTGAAATTAATTCATTTTCACTGCTGGGTAGTGTTTCTTTTATTGAATGTACCACACTTTATCCATTCTATTGTTGATGGATATTGGATGAATGTGAAATGAGCTTTCATATTTTAACATTATTTGCTAAATCTCAAATTGTGTCCAGTAGAGAGTTGATCCTCACCTGTTGGATTTTTTTTTTTTTTTAGTATTTATTTATTTGGTTGCACTGGGTCTTGGTTGCGGCTCGAGGGCTCCTTAGTTGTGGCATGTGAACTCTTAGTTGTGGCATACATGTGGGATCTAGTTCCCTGACCAGGGATCGAACCCAGGCCCCCTGCATTGGGAGTGTGGAGTCTTAACCACTACACCACCAGGGAAGTCCCTACTCACCTATTGGATTTTGAATTTCAGTAGCTGTATGTTACATTTTTAAGATTTCTAAGTACTTTTTTTAATACTTCCTGTTCTTTCATTTTATGACATGTTTGTTTAGTAATTTCTTGTTTTACTTTTTAGTGGAAGTAATACCTTTGTTTATCTCTTCGAACATTCAAAACTCTTTCAGACTATTCTGTAAAAATAATTCCACCCACTGCGATTTTGTGTTCTGATTGTTGAGTTTGTTGGTGACTTTTCCTATCATTAGATTTCTTCATGAGCCATATTCTTTTTGTAGCCTCACTTGAAAGGGAGATTGGTTTCTTCTTCGTTTTTGTCATCTTGCCTTCTGTGCTCACCCTTCTCTGTGTCGCCTTTTTCACTTGCTTGTACCTGGTTCTCCAGGCCCCCCAACTCAGAACTGGTGGTTTCTCTTTTTATATTTTATGAGAAAATATATTTTGTATTTTATTACTACAACGTGTTTGGGGCAGAAGGAATTCTCAACATGTAAATTTAATCCAGCTTCCCTATTCAGTGTTTAAAATGGGGGAAGAGATGTGATTTGCTGAAATGCCTTCACTTCCTCATGCAGCTAACGTCCCTTCCCCCAGATTGTTTTCTGATCCCTCCCCATTTGATGAGAGAACTCCTGAGAGTGGCTTTACTTACAGCTCTACAATCTTGCTGAGTTTGACTGAACAGGCCTCTCAACTTCAAGCTACCTTGTGATGCACTGAATACCACTTTGATATTTAGTTATCCATTATGGTTAATATACAGTAAATGTCATAGTGCTTTCTGCCTGGCTTACTTTCTTTTCCCTCCTGCATAGACTGCTCTAGAAAAACTGGAAGGAGAGTTACAGGAAGCCAATCAGAACTATCAGGCTTTGAAGAAAAGCTTCCTAGAGCTGACTGAATTCAAACATCTCCTGAAGAAAACCCAGGACTTCTTTGAGGTTGTAATTTGGGGACTATTTATTCAAGGGCCTTTTCCTCCAGAACCTCAAATTTCCATATTGACAACTGGCTGGTTTGGAATATGAATAAATTGCGCTGTTTCTGTCACATGGCTGGGCCGAGGGGGAGGGGGAGGGTTAGGGTGGCATGTGGCACTGGTCGAAATGAATGCAAAAATATTAAGGTGCTCACTAAAAAGTATGTGCCCCAAATGGCCCAGGCAGAAGTGGAAGTCAGAAAAAAGCACACGTTAGTTTGAGCAGATTTGGGATTTTGGTAGGAAGAGACTGGGGAAGCTTTTTGATCTGGCAAAGAGCATGCTACCTTTTTTTTTTTTTTTTTTTGACACACACATAAATCTTTATTTAAAACAGAAAAATAGATCAGTCTAAGCAGTCTACCTTTTGAATTCTAACTATTTGTGGAAAATTGAAATATCATTAAAAGCAGACAAAACCATGAGGTGTGGTTTTAAGGTAGTCTAAATACATTTAAATGAAAATAGTGATTCTTTGACTTTCAGACGGAAACCAATTTAGCTGATGATTTCTTTATGGAAGACACTTCTGGTCTCCTGGAGTTAAGACCTACACCTGCACACATGAGTGGAAAGCTGGGGTTAGTGAAACTCCCTCCTCTGAAGGTTATGTGTAGATGGCTCCCTGGTCCGTAGCTCAATGCCCGGCACGTGGTAGATTTCCCTGAGTGTTTGAGTGAATGAATGAATGGACAAATAACGACTGGCATGAGGACTCTTTCACATGACTGTAAGGCTTCCATCCAGTAATAAACCCAAGTCTAACCTGACCAGGTTGGTGGAGTTGCAGGTAGTGTTACCTTGTTTGTGGTGATACTGACCTTCTTGAGTCTGAAGAGTGTGATGTGTGTATTGTCTCCACATGGGAAGGATGTAGTGATAATTGTTTAGATGGGGTTTCACAACTCTTCCCTGGCTTTGGAACAAGGCTATGGGATACATGTTTTTTTTTTTTTTCTTGTCTCTGAAATACTGTTTTGGTAATAAAATAGATTTGGAGTGTGAAGTTTGAGTGTAATTAGCGATGAGGTAGTTATGCAATCGTGTCTTCCACAAGTAGAGGTAATAGGATGTGATAATACCCACCAAAATGTGTGGTGATTCAAAATGGTGGGATTTCATTCAGTGTCCAAGTAAAACTGATGAAAATGAGTTTTAGAATTCTAGTTTTTTATTCAATAGGTACTTGGGGGCCTGCTATTTGAGGCACTAGACATTGGATTTGAAATGGCAAGGAAAATATGTATTGAAAATATTTGATCAGAAGGTAATACAGAATCAATGTACATTTAAAGTAATAGGCCAGTGAAAGTAACCATTCTAAAGTTCATTTGAAAAGTTCGGATCAGAAATTATCTAGATACCTAGATGGTTGTAAAAGCAGAGATGTATAGAAATCAATATATATGTTTCAGTTTTAGTACCTTATTTGTATAAACGCATAGAGACCATTGTTGAGCATATTGAACACTTGCTCCCTTTAGCTACAATGTTATAATGAATGGTCTATCATATTTTTAATTGCAAATAAGTGAATGTATAGTATTGGGATGATTAAGGAAACCCAGACATGTCAAAGGAAACAGGAGGTCAAAAGGGACTTGGGGAAAGTTGGGGCTGGGATCCAGGGTGGCCTTGTGGCCCCTGCCCATCAGGGCTATGTCCTTACCTCCTGCTTAGAGGGAAGGTGGTCCTCCACCTTGTGGTTGCACATCTTCCTATCCTACAGGGCCTTCTCCCTGCACCCCGCTCCCTGTGCCTCAGTAATATGTCCTCTTCTGACTGCCCAGGTTCACGGCTGGTGTGGTCAACCGGGAGAGGATGGCTTCCTTTGAGAGGCTGCTGTGGCGAATTTGCCGAGGAAACATCTACTTAAAGTTCAGTGAGATGGACACAGTTCTAGAAGATCCCGTTACAGTGGGTATCTCAGGCTGCAGGAAATGTTTTCTGAAGTTTTTTGTAGCCCCACCAGAAGGGTTTCATTCTCTCAAACACTGAGTCTTTAGCTCTATGAAGCTAATATCTATTTCCTTTTTTTCTCCTTTCTTTTCTTTTTTCCTCCCCAACCCCTCCTTTTAAAAAATACCCATGAAAGGACTGAGTCTTGTTAACACCTCGTAAGTGTTCATTCCTCCAAATACCATAGCTGTACCAGTTCCTGGAAACTTAGCTATAGTAGTGCCCCGTGGAATGGCAGCTGTGTCTTCATCACAAAGCACTGAGAACTGATTTAGGTCAGTGGGTCCCAAGCTCCAGTGTGCATGGGAGCATGAGATCTTGTTCAATGTATCGACAGATTCTGATTCAGTGGGTGGTGGTGCCCGGGAGCCCGAATTTCTAATCAGCTTGCAGTTAGTTGCTGGTAGTCAATGGACCACACACTTCGAACGAAGATTTTGAGGGTCCCCTTCACTGAGTGTCACACGGTTATCGCTACTAATTCCGTAGGGTATGCTTCCTCCACCCTTCCGGTTAGTATTTAAATCCACTTACTTTTTAATTCCAAGAAGCTGGGCTTATTTCAAAAAGAGTCATAATCTTGTCTAGAGTAGAGGCTAAAAAATGTAATTGTAAGTTTTATTTCATGGAAAACAACTTCATTGCTAAAACAAATACAATTTAAAATAAGAAAAAAGCACTTGTTTAAAAAAAAAACACATTACCATTCTAATGTCTTTATTTTTATTTTTTTCTTGTCCTCTTTCTCTCTAGTCCATAGCCGTAGGCAGGTGTAATTTAATATGGTTGTAGTAATAGCATGGAAATCTTTTTTTTTTTTTTGGCCTTCTCTTGATTTTAGATAATATAATGCCCACCTGTATCACTGTGTGCCATTTATAAATATTATTTTAAAATTCGACATTGAATCATTACTTTTCACAATCATGTTTTGACATGGAATAGTCGTGGTGGTAGAGAGAGTATTTACAAAGTAAGATGACTTTAGCCTGATGACATAGAAGATCACTGAACAGATAGCATGAGATCAGAATGGATTCCTGGTTCTGGTGGATCCAGAGACAAGAAGATCTGAGAGATTCAGCAAAGGACTAGGGATGAACTCCATGGTTGAAGGAACCTTTGTTCCTTCAAATAATGTAAAGCAGGCAGTTCCCCAAATCCTGAAATACTCCTTCCCTGCTCCCATGAGCAACTACCAAACAGACAGTTCGTTCTGATATTATTTTCAATTGGTGCCTCATATTTCCATTGAGTTGATGTGACATTTACTATCTATTATTAGACACTTTATTTCCAATTTTTCTCCAGAATGTAGACACTATGATAAGCATCTTCATGCATGTGGATTTTTATTTTGAACTATTTCCATGATATGAATTCAAGGAAATAGGATTGCTGGCTTAAAGGGTGTGAGCATTTTCATGACCCTCAATAGGTCCTGACAAATGGCTTTTCAGTGGGGTCGTACCTGATTCCAAAGATACATGATACCTGAGTGGTGTGTGATGAGTGCGTTGGATTTGTTACCACTTTTCCAACAATGGGTTTCATCATTTTGCCTTTACTCCCCATCCCAAACTAAATAAGAGTAAAACAGCACATTTCTTTGCTTACAGTAAAAGTTGAACTTTTCCATATATTCTTGTGAAATGCATACTTTTTCCTTTCTTGTGAAATGTCAAACTTGGACTTTTAAATTGCATTTAATCAGGGTTCTTACGGGCATACAGTGAGTGTGTGAGTCCAACATTAGACCTGGCTCCACCTTTGTTAAATATCAAACACCCACTCCCCCCTGAAATGTAAATGTTGTATATGAGTTAACTCTGGTGAGCTAGGTTGGCTATTTTTATTTTAAGCCTTGCAATATCCTAGTCCCTCTCTTCTGGATGTTTTCTTAACACATCTCTTAAGCACAGGGCTTAGAGCTGAATACAAGGTTCAGCTGTGATCCAAATAGTGTAGCAAACAGCAAGGTGGTCCCTTTAAGGCTGTATCAGCCTTCCTGGGGGCCCCGCCCAGCCTGCCTCAGTGGCCTTGCCCTCAACCATCATGAGTTATGAACTTGAATCAACTGGGAGAAGTTTAAGTTTTCCAATTTTAAATTTAGAAAATTTTAAAAATTTCTAAAAATATATTTTGTACTGTTTTGATTTTCCAGAGAGAAGAAATTAAAAAGAATATATTCATCATATTTTATCAAGGAGAGCAGCTCAGGCAGAAAATCAAGAAGATCTGTGATGGGTAAGTGGCTATATTAAGGGCTCTTTTCCTCAGCAATTTGGGTCAGGATTAGGTCAGGGTGTGTGCAATACATTGAATACAATACGTAGAACCTAGGGGAAGGCGGTCATCTAACCAAAGTGGGCAAATGATGGGTTAGCGGAAAAGGATGTGCAGAATGCTTCCTGGCAAGAACCCATGTGTGTCCTTTGAAATGTATGAAACACAGGTTTCGAGCCACCATATACCCCTGCCCAGAGCCGGCGTCGGAGCGCAGAGAGATGCTGGATGGTGTCAACATGAGGCTGGAAGATTTAATCACTGTGAGTGAGGCGTTCGGGCTGGTGACCTGAGCGGGGGCTGCCGATGGGCTACATCTGCCATTTCCTTATAAGTCCTGTCTCCCAGGGCCCTTGCTCCAAGGCTGGCTGGAATGTCTGCTATGCTCCTCTGGCTGTTGTGGCAGAAGGCTTCATAATTAGGAAGCAGTGTTCACTAAGCTCACGGTGATGATTCTGCATGTCAGTGATGCTTTGCCTGGGCTTAGAATTAACCACAGCCCTGGTCAACCTGCAGGTGCCCACCCCAGTCTGATAAAAGGAGCCTTTTATTGCCAGACTGGGCCTAGGCCGCATCTGGGATGTAACTCACTAGCCAATTAAGTCGACCAGCCAGTCTTGCTGATTCTTTTTCCACGGAATTGCCCAGTTGTGTGAGCCAAGCAATTAATTCTGTCAAGACAGTGAGTCTAGTTTCACGTATGAACACGCCCCCAATTCATATCCTCTTGTCGAATCTGTCATCACCTAGGATGGCTCTCAACACATATGATTTTCTTCAATAAGCTTTGCAAGTAATCACTGAAAGGAGCTGGGCCTACATCAAATCGCCTCTCCCAGATCAGCCCTGTCCAGTAGAACTCTCTGTGGTGGTGGAAATGTTATGTAACCTGCAAGTCCAGTGCGATAGCCATGGGCCACATGTGACCACTGAGCACTTGAAACGTGGCTAGTGCAACTGGGGGACGGGATTTTTATTTGTATAAAATGCGGCTGCTGTATTGGTCAGCACAGTTCTAGGTCCTCAATGAGTATCTTTAGAAACTAGGTGTGTGTGTTTTTCGAAACTCCTAGGCTAACAAACATCTTTATCTTCCCAGAAAAAGCTGTGTTTAATTGTTCTAATCTTCTCTGTTCCCTCTTTGTCACTTGTCAGGGAGACCGTGGTTCCCTGAAGCAATTACCCTTGAAGTCCTTTCCCCCCAAATATTCTGCTGGATTTTATGAAAACTGCATGAGGGGAATGGAAGTTATGCTAAACTTATATTTCGGATGACTCGAGTAGCCCCGTGTAGAGGTTACTGAAGAGGGTTTCTGTGTTGTATAACCAGAACAAAAACTAATTCCACTAAATAAATTCTGTGGGGGCCAAATTGCCTGTTCATTCCTTCATTCATTAATTCATTTGTCATTTATTGGAGAGGTTATGTATGTAAGGCATTTTGATAGGTGTATTTGTTTCCTATTGCTGCTATAACAAATTACCACAAACTGCGAGGCTTAAAACAACAGAAATTTACTCTCTCACAGTTCTGAGGTCAAAAGTCTGAAATCAAGGTGTCAGCAGAGCCAGCCTTCCTCTGAACGCACTAGGAAATGATCCTTCCTTGCCTGTTCTTCTATGGTTTGAGTGTTTATATTGCCCCAAAATTTGAATGTCAAAAACCTAATGCCCAAGGTGATGGTGCTGGGAGGTGGGACCTTCGGGACGTGATTAGGTCCCAAGGGTGGAGTCCTCATGGATGGGATTAGCGTCCTTCTAAAAAAGACCCCAGAGAGCTTGCTTGCCCTTTCTGCCATGTGAGGTTAGAATTTGAGGTCTGCAACCCAGAAGAGGGCCTTCACCCAACCGTGCTGGCATCCTGATCTCAGACTTCCAGCTTCCAGAACTGTGAAAACTTTCTGTTGTTAATAAGGCACCCAGTCTATGGTATTTCATTATAGCTGCCTGAGTCGACTAAGGCATCTTCCTAGCCTCTGGCGGTTGTCAGCAGTTCTTTTTATTTATTTATTATTTATTTATTTATTTATTTATGGCTGTGTTGGGTCTTCGTTTCTGTGCGGGGGCTTTCTCTAGTTGTGGCAAGCGGGGGCCACTCTTCATCGCGGTGCACGGGCCTCTCACTATCGTGGCCTCTCTTGTTGCGGAGCACAGGCTCCAGACGCGCAGGCTCAGTAGTTGTGGCTCACGGGCCTAGTTGCTCCGCGGCATGTGGGATCTTCCCAGACCAGGGCTCGAACCCGTGTGCCCTGCATTAGCAGGCAGATTCTCAACCACTGCGCCACCAGGGAAGCCCTGTCAGCAGTTCTTGATGGTCCTTGCTTTGTAGATGCATCACTCTGGTCTCTGCCTGCATCACACATATCTTCCCTGTGTGCCTCCATGTCCAAATTTCTTATAAAATCTCCAGTCATACTGGAATAGCGCCCACCCTACTCCTCATTTTATGACCTCATTTTAACTCGATTACATCTGCAAAGACCCTATTTCCAAATAAGATCACATTCACAGTTACCAGGTGTTAGGACTTCAGCATATCTTCTGGGGAGGACACGATTCAATACATCGCAATAGTACTATAAAGAATTCAGAAGAAAAGGAAGATATAGTCCTTGCCTGAGGGTTTTGACCTCTAGTGGGGGAGATAAACTGCTTGTGAGAGTTAAAGGCTGGGTGAGAGCTGCAGGCCAGAAGAGGGGGCCGGGATCAGAGGACGCCTCCGTGGCCGACAAGCCTCCATTGTTGCCACATCGTCTGGCATCTCCATGAGTGCCCCTCGTTTTGCTGTTGGTATTCTTTGCCCAGGTCATAACACAGACAGAGTCTCACCGTCAGCGCCTCCTGCAAGAAGCAGCTGCCAACTGGCACTCCTGGGTCATCAAAGTGCACAAGATGAAGGCCATTTACCACGTTCTGAACATGTGCAACATCGACGTCACCCAGCAGTGCATCATCGCCGAGATCTGGTTCCCGGTGGCAGACACCGTGCGCATCAGGAGGGCATTGGAGCAAGGCGTGGTGCGTGGCAGGTGGAGCAGGAGGGGGGATAGTCTCGTCCAGCCTGAGCAGCCTCTCTGCCAGGCACTCAGGTCGTCAGCCTGCTGAGTCAAGCGAACCTCACCTGGTAGGATTGTCTCCTTTATCTTTGCGCCTTCGGTCCTTACCCAGCGCGCGGGCGCATGTCAGAAACTCCCGCTCTTCTCAGCGTTTGATAAACATGCAACATTTCTTTGATCTTAGCAAGTGTGTACTGGGCACTGATGTGCCGTCACTCTGCTAGTTATGCCTGTAGATACCACCTTTGTCTAGCTGGAAAGACAAATAAGCAGGCACCTGCAGTGACAGCCAGAACGCAGGGAGTGGATTGCTCCCTTGCGCCGGCCGCTGTGCTGCGCCTTCAGCGCACCTTATGTAACTCCCACCACGCTCTAGGGTCATCCCTCTAGGTGTTCACTGTGCCCCGGGAACTGATCTAGGGCTGTGCTGGCAGAACAAAGCCCTGCTCTGGTAGACTTTCTCGAAAGGGAGACAGACAGCAGGCTTGTCCCTAACTAATGTGATTTCAGTCAGTGATGCATGGTGAACGGGAAGTAAAGCAGGGGGAAAGTGAAGGATGTGGGGAGTGAGGGGCCTGTCTGATCACCTATTCACCCCATTGGCGAAGAAGGGACCCTCTGCCCTAAATAGTGCAAGGTGGCCAAACACACGACACCTGATACTGGACAGGTGAGGTTGGCCACAGTTTATTAGTCACATATACTCACAGCCCAGGGGAGGACACTGCACGTCACACAGGGCCACATGGAGGTTGCACTTGGGACCTGCACTTGGGAGCAGAATGAATCAGCAGGAGCTAGGGGAGGCAGGCTTTATAGTGACAGGAGGATAGGGGGACCCCTGTTTCCATGGGAGAATGTGATTATTAGCTTGTTTGAATGATTTTCTGGGGTGGCAGGGAGGTGAAACTCATCACGTTGAAGCCTGGGCAGTGTGCCGTTGGTCTGGCTGCTGGGAGAACTGGCTAGGTGGGGAGCCTTTCCTGTTAAGTGGGTGGCATACCTGGTGGGAGCAGAGGAACGCATGGCTTGGCCTTTGGGGCCCTGAAGCTTTAGGTCTTCCTAATACCGTTCTGGGGCTGTTGGGGAGACGGCCCCTCTGAGGAGGTGGCCCTGGAGCAGACTTTCCTGCACGTCATGGGAAGATGAGGCAGGGTGGGAGGAAGAGCTCTCGGGCTGAAGGGTCTGAAGGGACCCAACCTGGAGGTCGGGTTGGATGAGGAGATAGGAGCTATCTTTATCCCCTCTGTACAGATGAGGAAACTGAGGCACAGAGAGTGGAAGTAACTTGACCCCGGTCCTGTAGCCAGGAGGTAGGATTTGAATGTCCCCACATCGTGGTCCAATAACTACCCAAGTGGGGCACTTACACAGAGCGTTTCACCCAGACTGGGAGGGGCAGCTGCTTCCCGGAGGAATGCACGAGCTGAGCCGTGGAAGGGTGGTCAGTAAGCAGGTGGAGAGAGGTGGGGTGGCCAGTGGTTGGAGCTAGGGCGTGGCAAGTTTAAAGACTTCGAACAAGGTCGGGGAGAGGCTGCAGGGCAGGTGCTGGTGGACGGACTCTGTAGTGGTGTACCTTCCTGTGCCGGAGTGACATGGTCCAGTTTGTGTTTTAGAAACATTTCACTGCCGTGTGGGGCAGACAGCCGGGCTGTGGGAGAGGGCTGCCCTAACGCAGGGGTCTGAACCCAACAGTGACATCCTGTAATCGTGATGGGGCCAGACTCCTACAGGGCTACTTAGGACCATTTCTACAGCATCTCCAGTCCTCTGAGATAATTACTTCCCGAGATCGGAGTAGAGGACCTGTGTGGGTAGGAGGTGAGGAGAGAAGTGGAAGGGGGTGGCTATCATTATCATCATCACATAAGCCAAGGATACTTACTCCGTGCCAGGCATTGTGTCAGCTCCTGGAGGGCATGTTTAGAAAAAAGGAGGAAGCCACAGTCCTTGCCCTCAAGGAGATCATAATCACACATATGAAAAGACATATAAAAATGGAGTGAGGATCTCCTCGACTTGCTGTGTGACCTTGGGGAAGTTACTTAATCTCTCGGCACCTTTGTTTCCTCATCTGTAGAGTGAAGCTTGTGGTGATACCTATGTCATCAAGTTGTTAGGAGGATGGCTGAGCGCTCATTTAGTTGGTGCTAAGTTGTACTGAGTATTCAGGTGGTAAGCACTGCTGGAGTTTGGAGTGACCAGAAGGTTCCTGGGGGGTGAGCTGGAGCATTGTTAATACTTGGAGAAGGGAAGAAGAGAGAAGCCTAGTGTGGAGCTGGCTGACTTCCATGGAGAAGTAGTGCGCGTGAAGGTGTGAATAGAGGATTAAATCAATGTTGTAAAGAAGTCTGGATTATAAGACCAAAGAGATTTGATTTCATTCTTTAGGTAATAGGAAGCCTTTGAAGATTTTTGAGTAGGAGGGTAACATGACTAAAGTAGTGCTTTTTGTTTATTTTGTTTTGTTAAAAGAAGGATTGCGCAGTCTGGAGTAGGCACTAAATGGAAGGGAAAGAGACTGGAGTCCGATGGTGAGGCTTGGGGCCAGGCTGGTGGCTGTGGGAATGGGAAGAGGAGGGACTTAAAGGGGACGATTAGCAAGATTTGGTGATTAATTGAATCAAGAGAAGGGACAAGTCTCATGATTCCAAAGTTTCTGGAATCTGGAGATTGGAGATTACTGAGAGGTCGGGGGAGGACCTGGCTTTGGGGCAAGTTGGTGAGTTCAGTTTTAGGCTCCTGGATTTTTGTGGGGTTGCTGAGACATGAGTGTTTGAAAGCCTAGGCAGGCAATTAAAAGAGAATTGAAATTTCGGAGAGGGTCAGGGCCATTGGGAATATAGGAACAGAATTAGGAAAGTGAAGGAACTCTTGAGAGAGTAAGTAGGAAGGAAGGAAGGAAGGGTAGAGGGCTCAGAACTGTGCATAGCATTTGCAGGAGCAGGAGGGTGGAAATTGCCAGAGAATCAGGAGGAACTCTACTCTCTTGACAACTCTCCTGTAAGAGAAATTAGCTAAGTACTAACTTTACAGATGAGATCATGAGTCTCAGAGAGGTCAAAAAATTGTCCCAAGTTCACCCAATAAGTGATGGCAGGAGTTGGGCTGTGATGCACGTGCTGACACCTAGCCTATGGCTCTCTTCCTTACGTCTTCTTATGTGTTCTTTTTTGCAGGAACTAAGTGGCTCCTCCATGGTCCCCATCATGACAGCAGTGCAATCTAAAAGAGCTCCTCCCACATTTAACAGGACCAATAAATTCACAGCTGGCTTCCAGAATATTGTAGATGCATATGGTGTAGGCAGTTACCGGGAGATGAACCCAGGTAAAGGGACCGATGTATTGCACAACTAGGCAGCTTGAAAATGAAAACTGGATAAGATTTACCCCTGTGGTGGCCTTGGCAGTTAATCACTTTGAACGGTGACATTCCTAAAATCTTATTTGGTTTCTTAATGCCCTGCATTGTCTTTTGCAAATGGTGATTAGTGAAAGATTTGCTCTTTGTCAAGATTTCACCTGTTCTCCCTTAAACCGTAGCTGTATCAGGCAGCCAAATTCAGTTCTTGTTTCCTTACTGATTCAATGAGGGTCATCTGTAGGCATCTGCACAGTCCCATAGCTGTTGTGTGGGAGAGATGGAGATGGACGTAGTCAGAAGACTGGAGTCACAAGCTGTGTCACTAAGTTGATTTGTAAAATAAAGGGGATTTGTAAAATAGACCAGATGTCCTTAAGCCAAGCAGTTTATGGTGCTGTTCTTCTCCAGCCTGAGTCCCAATCTAATTTGTGACCCGTACTGTGGGGGCCCCAGCAGGTTGAGGGTCCTGTGAGTAACTGCTGGAGGTGTGTGGTGCATGGAACGGTGGAGAAACAGACAAAAGATGGTGGTAGAAAGAGTGTAGAAAGCACTTAGAGCTAGGAAACTGGTTTAAAATCCCATCAAGCTTTGTGATCATGGGGAAAGTCACTTAGCTGCTCCAAAACTCAGCTCATCTGTAAAGTGGGGAATAATAATACTTACTCATTGAGGAGCTAATGTATGGGGGAGCTAAGTGAGTGTCAGGGGTGGGGATGGTGAGGGAAGACAGAATCAGAAAGACACAAGGAACCAGCTTGTAGATGGTGGAGCGTGGTAGAGAAATCTTTGACTTGGGGCCCAAAGAATGTTGGGAGGACTCAGGCTGTTGTGGGTCTCACCTCTACAGCTCCCTACACCATCATCACTTTCCCCTTCCTGTTCGCTGTGATGTTTGGAGACTGTGGTCACGGAATTGTGATGCTACTGGCAGCCCTTTGGATGGTCCTTAATGAGAGACGCTTACTGTCCCAGAAGACCACCAATGAGGTGAGTGTTCATGAAATGTCTCGCCTCGTTTCTTGGAGGTTATAAGTAGAATATTAAAAATGTGTATATTGTTTTCACCATGGAAATAACATGCTGTTATAAAAAGTAAGAGAAAGATGGAAAGTAAAAAAGGACCAGAGTTCAACATAAAAACTCCTGGCCAAAGGTAAATCCTTTGGATGGTTTGGTGCAGTAGCATCTTTGTTTTTTGTACATTACTTGACAAGGCATTGATCTTTTCCTTTACTTTTTTTCTTTTTTTAAAAAAAATATTAATTAATTAATTAATTTATTTATTTTTGGCTGTGTTGGGTCTTCGTTTCTGTGCGAGGGCTTTGTCCAGTTGCGGCAAGCGGGGGCCGCTCTTCATCGCGGTGCGCGGGCCTCTCACCATCGCGGCCTCTCTTGTTGCGGAGCACAGGCTCCAGACGCGCATGCTCAGTAACTGTGGCTCACGGGCCCAGCTGCTCTGCAGCATGTGGGATCTTCCCAGACCAGGGCTCGAACCCGTGTCCCCTGCATTGGCAGGCAGATTCTCAACCATTGCGCCACCAGGGAAGCCCTACTTTTTTTCTTAACGTTGATTTTTTCCTTTGATTATAAAAGCAATATATGTTCACTGTAAAAACTGGGAAAATACAATAATCTAACTACCTAGAGAAAATCACAATTAATGTTTTTTTTTTCTGTGCTTATACACAGGTATATAATTTTCTAAAATTGGGATGAAATAGTGCATATTAATTTGTAGCTTCCTTTTTTTTCACTCAAAATATCACAAATGTTTTTTTACGGCAGAGCGCTTCTCCTACGATCAGCCCATGATCAGCATTCTTATGAAATGCTGAGAAATCCTGAATATCGGGTCTTCACTTGCACACTTGAAGTTTCCACATTTTCTGTGAAGTCCCTTCATAGCGTTGTGAAGGTTGAGACAACTCAAGTCTGCATTGTTTCAAAGTTAATCAGTTAACGTCACTTTATGTCCACTGTAATACATTTTATAAACTGGAAACATGCTTTTCACTCTGTTCTGAATTTTAAGAATATCTGCAATCTTTAATACAAGTTGACTTAAGTTGAGCTAGTTCAACGATGTCATAGGAAGTCAGTCATAAGCAGGGTTAGTGGGAGAATCAACCTGTGACCAATAGAGTTTTCCATGGCAAGCATCTTAATAGCTGTACTTTCCTATAATAAATATTTAAAGTCTCCAATGGGCACTTCAGCAGTTCTGAGAATGGCTGATACACATCATCCAGTCCTACGGAAAACGCTTTACTCTTCTTGGTGGATGTGCTTAGACAGAGACTCACTGTTATAACAAGACCCCAGATGAGTGTAGACTTCACTTGCTGTAAAACTTAGCAACATAGGAGGCAGGTCCCAGAAGCACTTGAGGCAGCCGCCACCCACTTTCAAGTCCCTTCCTTTATAAGGGAGGCCTCAGCTTCTTCTTCAGTTACGTTTTCTAACCAAGGCTGAATTAAAGAATATGAAGCTTTGGAGGGCTTCCCTGGTGGCACAGCGGTTGAGAATCTGCCTGCTAATGCAGGGGACATGGGTTCGAGCCCTGGTCTGGGAAGATCCCACATGCCGCGGAGCAACTAGGCCCGTGAGCCACAACTACTGAGCCTGCGCATCTGGAGCCTGTGCTCCGCAACAAGAGAGGCCGCGATAATGAGAGGCCCGCACACCACGATGACGAGTGGCCCCCGCTCACCGCAACCAGAGAAAGCCCTCGCACAGAAGCGAAGACCCAACACAGCCAAAAATAAATAAATAAATAAATAAATAAAATTTAAAAAAAACCAATATGAAGCTTATAGGGCTTTGTTTCCACAGTAACAGCTGCCATTCTAGGACTTTTCTGAATCACCCGTAGAAGCTCAGGAAAATCAGGATGTGTGTGCCCTGTCTGTTTGGATCACTTTGGTGCCTGCCTGGTCGCATGGCCCCTCTGTGTGGGATGCCCGTGTGCCTTGCAGTGGCTGTCCCAGTGGTGCTGGAGGCATCCTGTAGCACACGTCCCCGGGGTCTGGTTCAGAGCCCACTGACAATCGCCCTCTGTCTCCCTGGGGCCAGATTTGGAACACCTTCTTCCACGGGCGCTACCTCATCCTCCTCATGGGCATCTTCTCCATCTACACGGGCTTGATTTACAACGACTGCTTCTCCAAGTCTTTCAACATCTTCGGTTCTTCTTGGAGCGTCCAACCCATGTTCAGAAATGGCACATGGAAGTAAGTTGGGGCAGAGCTGGGTCACTCAGTGGCCATCCAGGTGGCCTCAGTGACAGTTCTTGTGGCGGGGGGATTCTACGCCTGGCTCTGCTCAGAGGTGCGCCCACCACTTCAACAAATAATTTGATTTTACCTATTGAGTGTGAGACCTTGTACCACTTCCTCAGTAACTGCGCAGGTAACTGTAACGCATGGAAAGAGTTTTTAAAGCTTCAGCTGAATTAAGTAGGTATCCTGGAGTGCATCCCATGTGCCAGGCACTGTTGCGAAAACAATGGTGGACAGCTTTTATAAACTGGGCATCCGAGTAGCAGTCGTGGAAGTGAGGCTTCCGGGAGAAGGAGGTGGCATTTGAAACATACCTCTCTTGGCAGAGAATCAGGGATAGAGTGAAATTATGCAGCCACATACTTCGGACAGAAGACTTGGCTTTAAGCAAGGCTGATGCAGGTTTGAACTATATATAAGTGATTGGTTTCCCGTGTTCAAAGCCCCGGACTCACCAGAAGGGCATTTTTTTTTTGACTGCTCAGAGCAGCTTGATTGAATGTTGAAAGCAAAGGAGGAGATGGTTAGTTTTGCGCTACTGTACTTGTCCCCTGTACTTGTGGGTGACGGGGTGAGGAAGGCAGAGGGTAGGGTGTGCTGGCTGGGGAGGAGGAATTTGGGCTGCAGGAAAGAGAGACCTGGAAGCTCTCTGCGTCCCCCCCCAGCCACACCTTCCGCAGGCGTCCCCAGTTATTATGCGGTGTATCAGACACACAGTCATCAGGATGGAGACAGCGCTTCGGAATGGACACTTTTATGGGGAGGGAGAAAGATTTTCGAGTTTGAGGGGTGGGTCAGTGTGATGAATTGGGGGAGAAGAGGAGGGCAGTGGCGGAGCAGGGGCTTCGAGGGACACACGTGGGAATGTTGACTCCCTTGGGATCTCTGGGGCACCTTCGGCCGCCTGCATCACACACTCGAGACAACCACAGTGGTTTCCGGGTTACTTTGCGAGGCCTAAAAGTCCCAGGTGATGTTCCCTCACGTCCGCCCACTCAGCTGCTTCAGGGCAGCTTCAGGTTTCTCTGTCTCTTTCCGGAACGTCCAGTGGGAAGTGTGACAGGAGAGCACCGCGAGAAAGGGGAGGCGGAGATGTGTAACCATATCTGCAACCTTGCTTCCATCATTTCGCTCTCAAGCATGGTAGGACTTTCTACTTAAGGCACGTCAGGGGTCTTATCTGCTCACCAAAATCTGCACCACACATCGTAAGTGGGGGGAGAGAATACACCATCCGTCTCATCTGAGGATTTCTCAGTTAGGAAAGATTCAACGCAGGGTTCCTTTTGACGTGAATGTTCCTAAGTGCATTTGGGGGCTTGGTGCTGACTGAAGGCCCAGGGGGGCTCAGGGGCTATCGTAGTACAGGTGGGTGTGTCACAGAGGCTCGGTGCATCTCCTTTTAGTCCCTTTGCTGGGTCCAAATGCCCTGTAGTAGAGGACAGGAATGTTGAACAATAAATAAGTAAATAAAAATGAAGAAGAAAACATTTTGCAGGACTACAATTACAGATGGCTATGTCTATGGGGTTTTGTTTGTTTTTTCTCTGCAATGAGTATCCTGAAGAGATGCCTAGAGGAACAAAACTTTCATAACATTTGGAGAGAAATTGCTGAGTTTTGCTCTTCAGCTTTAAACTCATAAGCACAGTGATGGATCCTGAAACATGTGTTAAATCAGCATAACTTCAGCAAACTATTTACACAGAATTTCATTTGCCCTGGAGTGTGACGGAGAAGTCCAAGTCAACTGGTTTGCTGTCACTCTGCAAACGCGGGTTGGAATATTGTTCTTTTGTGTGCACGTAAATTACCCTGGCCCCAATTCCAGGCTGTGGAGGCCAAGCCTAGTCGGAGAGACCCCAAGCTCGGCCCCACGCCCAAGCATGGATGGTATGAAGCAGACCCTCTTCAGCAGGGAGGCGAAAGGAAATCGTAGGCATCCATCAGAGCGGCAAAGGGCACAGCGGGCTGATTTTGTCACTGGCCACAAGCTAGGTCTTGGGCCTGCTTTCCCTGACAATGGGCTAGAGACACTGTCACACCATCCTTCAGCCACAGACCACAAGAATCACGTGTGTTGTCACCAAAATTGGGTTGATTGACTCAGTGAGGGAGATGGTGCCCTCTGGGGATGGTGGGCATCTCAGTAAGAGGGTGTTAGAAGGGCTTAGAGGATTTGGCCTCTGGGAGGATAAGGGGAATGTTGGTCATTTTTGTGGTTTGGACAACGTCCTTATTTTGAACTGTCCATATTTTGATATCAGATATGATTGTGGGGTGGTCTTGTTTTTGTCTTGATTCATGATGGTCACAGGGTGGCCTTGTCTGATGTTGTTCTGTGACACAGATACTATGGCTTAGCTGTGGGCGCCAGGCCAGTTCCCTCTTTTTTCTTTGTTGACACACAAACACATCTCTGATCATTAGATCCAACCATTTTCACTGAGGCGTGCTGTTAGGACAGGGGTCTAGGTCTGAGATGGCCGGTCAGGGCCAGCTGTTTACACTGTCCCTGAGGGCCTGGTCAGCATAATCAGGCTTCCTAATTTCCCCTGTGCTACCAAATACCCACCACACCCCAGCTGCAGGAGGGAGGGAGTATATTTCTAGGCAGCCTGTCCGCGTTGCCAGCGTTCTGTTCTTCATCCTTTCAAATACTCATCCTTGGGCCCCTCCATAGATGTGTGCTCTTAAAAAAAAAAAAATTAAGCCCTAATGTTCTTAACCCCTTCAGGTTTGCACAGATGGTAAGAAATTTCCTGCCCATTGACACTTGTGCTTCTGGGTGAGAATGGGACACAGATTTAAAGGCAGTTAATGGACCACAGCTTTCAGGGGCTGAGTTTCCCAGAGGTCAGGGGCCATGTGTGAAAGCCAGTTCACTCCTCCGGGATCATTTCTCGTGCTCCCAGGAGAGATTTCCCAGGCTGGTCCCAGGGCTGGGTTTTATTTCCTCTATGCTCCTGTCACCCTTGCCCCCTGCCTCTTTTCTGATGTAATATAACTTTTTCTTTACTATACCCAGTCAGGCTGAGAGCCCTTTGGAAACTCAGACTGTGACCTCCTTGGGGGCCAGATGGTAATTTCTGTAGCTCAGTACCTAGGGTGATACTCAGCACATAGTAGGTATTCAATACCCATTTATGGATTGAATGAACCAATTGGTGAGTCGCACCAACAGTTAGGCTTTGATTGGCTTGCAAGTGGATGACTGATGGTACTATAGTATTTTTCCTACCTCTAGTTGATCATTGGTTTTATTTTGTTTTTCCTTTCTCCCTCTGTAGTACACAAGTAATGGAAACAAATCCGCATTTACAGCTGGACCCAGCCGTTCCGGGAGTTTACTCTGGAAATCCATACCCTTTTGGGATTGATCCGGTAATAATGTCTTCTGAGATTAAATATTTATTATGTAAAATGTCTTGCTGAGGAGATCTCTGTGTGGAGGGGACGAAAGTGCCAGAACCTGTCAAATCCACCAACTTGTACTGAGATAGAATAGCATGTCCTGGAGGTTTTTGTGACACACTGCACTGGATTCAAGTAAATGTCCTACCTGCACCCTTTACCCAGCCCCTTGGTCATTTTCCATGCAATTTCCCAAACATCTGCCTCTTTCTTCTCAGTTATACCCCTGGTGGTTTACAATTGCTTCTTTAAAAGGCCCTTGGTTGCTTGGAAAGTATGCATATTAGATAAGCAATTTAGCATCCTAACCAAGTTCCCAACTTTGGCGTTTTCTTGCAGTGATTAACATCTCTCTTTTTCCTAGAAAAGTATGGATTTGCTTTTATATTTGCTTTATTTTATTGCATAGAATTATACAAGTTTTTAAAAATGTGTTAACTTTAATGGTTTGTTATATCTACCTCAATTGGATTTGAGCCAAACAAACAAAGGTGCTTCTTCGCCCAGCCTGCCAGGTACAAAGGGGTGTCAAGAAGACACTCATCCCTATTTGGGTAAAACCCCTCACACGATGGCTTAGCACCATATTGCCACCAGGTGGCGGCCTTGTGCTCCAAATGAGCACAAGGGTCTGGAACTGACCTTGGCAGATGGGGTCCTCCCACTTGCTGCCCACCTCCTGTCCCTTATAAAAACAGCAAGCATCACCCAGGATTGGTTTATACTTGCCACCCAGGGGCACTTGCATTCTAAGTTTTATCAAAAGAGGTGAAGTCCTTGAAGTCCTGTTTGTAAGCTGCAAAGTGCTAAAAATAAATGCAAGTTGTTATTTTTTGTAGACTGGAAGGCTTTATTTTCAGTCCAAGGAATTTCATGATTAGCAAACAGGCAGCGGAGGAGTATTAGAGGGGAGTGATTTTTAGGGTCTGGTTGACCTTCCTTTCCTTTGAATCTCATTGCTCCTACTGTCCTGTCTCTTCTCTTCACAGCCCCCATGTAATGCATCAGCAAATCCCGTCTACCCAATTTTGCTCCTCATGGACAAAGGGAGGGTAGCAAATTTGACGATTCAGAATTGAGTGGTCCAGTCTGTACTCTGTGTGCAATTTTGTCATCTGCCCACTAGTTAGAAAAGAAAAATGTGAGGGTGAAAGGGAAGGTGGGGTGTTGAAAATAATTAATTTTTTCCTAGTAACATTTAGATTTTTAAAGATTTTTGGTCTTTTTAAATATTATAAAATAATAATATATATGATTAAAAACCCATATAATACAAAAATTATTAAAAAATAAAAAGATAAAGCAGAAACTAACACACCATTGTAAAGCAATTATACTCCAATAAAGATGTTAAACAAAAATAAAAAAAATAAAAAGAAAGAGTTGCCTTTCTTACCTTTCCTCTTCCTGCAATCTGATTCTCCAGAGATAATCTCTTTAATAGAACATTTCTGTGCTTATATTAGCACTTATATATATTAATGAAGGGTTTGATTTTTATATAATGTAAATTTCTACAGCTGCATTTATTAACGCTGTTGAGCATCAATTTGTGAATCAGATCACAAAATATTCGGGCATCAGAGCTGAGGGGGCTTTCTAAAGGCGTCTGTAAATATTTTATAATAAATGAACATTACACAATGGTTACAAGCCCATGATTTAGAATCAGATAGGCTGTGTTTAAATCTTGGCTTTTCTATTTACTTGCTATGTGATTTTGAGCAAATTATCATCTCTGGGTCTGTGTTTCCTCATCTGTAAAATGGGTATAATAATAGCCCTCATAGAATTGCTCAGAAGAGTAAATGAATTTTATAGGTAAAACACCCAGAAGAGTCTGGTGCATAAACAGAGTAAATGCTCCATTTGCTGTTATATTATTTCTCCTTGGGTGTGTAAGTAACTTAGTCTCCCTGAGATTTTGATAAATGCCCTCATCTGTAAAATGGGAATACTTATAACTATCTCATAGAGTTTTTGTTAGAATTAAATGAGATAAATACACTTAAAGAGCTTAGTATGTACCTGGTACTTAACCGTGAACATTTTTTAGTTTTTCCAAGCTGGGTCTAAGGTGTACTGGTAACCCTGCCCTTACTGTGTTGAGTGATTCTGTGGAGACTGGCCAACCAGGGGGGCAAAGGGAAAAAGCAGAGGGTGGAGGGCAAGCCTGGTGCAGCTTCAATGCCAGGGCAGATGGGGAGGGTAGTGGAGGTGCCTCTGGGGTCTGAGCACCTGTTATAGGAGTCCCTTTCCCCATCTTCCCAGCAGCCCCCTAAGTGATTGTTCAGCTGGCAGCCGCTCAGGACATTGTCAAGACAGAATCAGTGAGAGGTGGTTCCTGCATGGGGGAGGGCAAGGTAACTGTGCACTGAGGCTGAACTAGGTGGATGTCGACCCCTTAGCAGAAGCAGAGGAGTTTGGAGGAGGAAGTCGTTTAGGAGGAAAGAAAAGAAGACCCTGTGGCTTTGTTAGTTCTGAGGAGCAAACCCTCCAGATGCCTAAAGTTCCAGAGGGGTCAGAGGTAGGAGCAAGGACTTGAATCATTCGCTTGGGGGTGGGTGTTGGAGATTTCTGCGGGGAAGAAGAGCGTTAGTGACGGGGGCCATTAACCAGGGTGAGACCACGACAGCCCCCCAGCCGCTGAGTGCTTGTTCTGTGTGCCCGTCTTGTGTGGGCAGGACAGGTACACACGTCCCTCTCTGTGCCAATAAGTGTTGGCTACAGGAGTGGCTTCTTGAGAAGGGCCTGGGAAAATGCTTTGTAATGTAAAGCGCTATAGAAATGCAGAGTAAAAGGTGGTATTATTAAGAGGGGATTGGCTAAATTCATGGGCCAGAGATCTACACCATTAATGTGGGAACCCAGGCAAGTTTGAGATCTCTCCATAATGTTTCAGAATGTCTTTTCATTTAGAACAGGGGAAAAATCATGTCGGTTTTTTTTTTTTCTTCCAGTTACTTGATGTTTTACTAATGGTGCTATTGGTTCGGACACATTTGTCATGAGAGTTGCATTTATAAGGGGTTTGGTCCTTTTCTTTTTTTCTGAGCCTAAAATGCATGTGCTGAACTGGACAGAAATTTGAAAATGTGGTTCCCAGAGCGACTTTTTCAGGGGAAATCGAGCTCTAGCCCCTGACTCTGGGAGAACTTCTGGACTCTGGTCTCATGTCTTTCTCGTCACGTTTCCCTTCCAGATTTGGAACTTGGCTTCAAACAAGCTAACATTCTTGAACTCCTATAAGATGAAGATGTCAGTTATCCTGGGAATTGTCCAGATGGTTTTTGGTGTCATTCTCAGCCTTTTCAATCACATGTAAGTTTCACAGTGAACTTTCCGCCTGTCGGTCTGACCATGTCGGGGATGAGTAGCGGCAGAGCCACCAGTTCGCTCCCGTGTCCCTCTGTGCAAGTTTCCTTCCTACGGGGACTGCTTTCCCCGGTCTCTTGGCTTGAGCTCGGACAAGCTGGTTTGCCAGAAATGGCACCTCTGTTTCTCCTGAGCTGGGTGCACCTTTCACTGCAGAAATATTTGGGGGTTCAGCAAGAGACTGCAAGGCCGCAGTGCTGTGTGTCCTCCCAGCCTGCAGGGCCTCCGTTGGTGCTATATCCAGGCTTAGCTCCCACGGGCAAATGGGGACATAAGTACATTTTGGCCAAAGTGCCCTCAGATTCTGAATTCCATTTGGTATAATTTCTTCCTGCTGGCAGCGGCCTCTCTCTCATTTCTTTGACTGTTAATGTTCTCCCATCTCTTCTTTCTGTTAAGGTTGATCTCTAGAAAGCTTCTCAAACTTGCATATTTGTGCTGAAGTTGTGTTTGAAAACAGCCTCAAGTATGCCTATTTAGAGATCCTTTTGTGGACATGGCAGCTTGTAGGTATTGCTGAAACCCACCTGCCAGGAAGTCAGCACAGTGCCAAAGAAATGGTACAGAGTTTAGAGTCAGAAATTTGACTACTGGTTCTAACTCTTTATAGCTGTGTGATCACAGATGTGTAGCTTAACGTCTCTGAGATTGTTTTCTGCTGTAGAATGGGAACAGAGGAGTCAGAATGGGTCGGTTATCATGCAGTAACAAACAACTCCCAAATCACAGTGGCTTATGACCGTGACGCATGTCATCGTGGGCCACCGGGGGCGCTGCTCATCTCGTCCTCACACTGGGACCAGAGCTGATGGGCTGCCACCGCTGGGAAGCTGCCAGTTGCTGTGACAGGAGAGTGTGGTCAGTTATACACTGACTCTTAAGCTTCCACCTGGCGTGACACATGCCACCTCCATTCCCATGTCATTGACCAGAGCCAGTCACTTGGTGATCTCCAATCAGAAAACCAATAGATGTACGATTCTACTTAAAAAATAAGAACTATTTAGTGAGTAAACGAATGACAGCGCCTTGGTACTACTGCCTGCCTGAAAGTGCCGTGAGAGTTAAATGAGAGATAAAACCAGGAAGTGCTTTCTGGGCTATGATTGACATCGTGTGTCAGGCTGGCCTCAACTATCTCTAGTAATCCTGCTTTATCATGGGATCTCCATTTTCCCCTCCAATAACTCTTACAATTAACAAAGGGTCTGGGGCCCTCTTCTGACATTTTAACTGGGTGTCCCCCAACTTAGTCTCGTGGGACTCTCTCTATGTCTTAGAGCAGAAGTTGGCAAACTTTCTCTGTAAAGGGCCAGATAGTAAATGTTTTAGGCTTTGCAGGCCAGATGGTCTGGGTCACGACTACTCAATTCACGTGTTGTAGTGTGAATGCTGCCACAGACTATATGTAAACAAACGAGTGTGCCTGTGTTCCAATAGAACTTTATTTATCAAAACTGAAATTTGAATTTCCTATAATATTCACGTGTCATCAAATATTCTTTTGATTTTTTTCCCCCCAACCATTTAACGATGTAAAAACCATTTTTAACTTGTAAGCGGTACAAAACTAGGTGATGGGCTCAGTTTGGCCTGTGGGCCATTGTTGGCCGACCCCTGTCCTAGGGCATCCTTAGGGGTAAAGCTGCCAAGCCGTGCTTCTATATCCTTGTACCATTAACTGTGTCGATACGAATTAGGTCTGCACGGGAAGCTGTGGCCAGATCATCAGTTGTCTATGTGAGCCTGCCCTCTGCCTCAGACTTTATCTTCTAGACCCTGGTTCTCTCTGAACCTTTTGTGCAAAAGCACCTTTCTTCCTCATCTTCTCCAGCCATGCATGATTGCCGCTTGCCTGGGGAGTGGATGCAGGGTTCAAAGAAATGAACATTTGGTGATTTGGAGAGAATAGTGAGTTGTTGGCATTCCTTCAGTGTTCTGTCTTGTATGTGTGTATGTTTCCCACCCTCAGATTCTTCAGAAACACTCTCAACATCATTCTGCAGTTCATCCCTGAGATGATTTTTATCCTGTGTCTTTTTGGATACCTGGTTTTCATGATCATTTTCAAATGGTGCTCCTTCGACGCCTCTGTGTCCCGGAGAGCCCCAAGCATCCTCATCCACTTCATCAACATGTTCCTGTTCAACTATAACGACCCTTCGAATGCACCCCTATACAAACATCAGGTACGTATGGGGTTTTTTTCTTCCTTTACGCACTTGATTATGTTAAATCTCTCTCCTACTCTTGGGTATTGCAGAGAGTAATTATTTGCAAGACCGAGCCATCTCACCACCCGATGTGTTAGGTTCTTCAAATTTCAGAAGGTCTTACTGGATGAATGTCTGGGCGCTGAGGGCAGTGCTGTGGTGTGACTCCAGCCGTTCCTATCTGGGTAACACATGGGAGGGATTATTGCTGTGGGGTTGAAAATTAGCTTGTACGTTGTCTGCGAAGAAAGAAAAAAATAATCCTTCAGACTGATTGGCTTGAAACTGTAAATGCTCTAAATAGCACCTTAAAAATGAATAATCTTTTATTATAAAAGTAAACTCTAGTTAAGGTTCACAAGAAAGAAAATTGAAATAGAGTCAAGAAGAAGCATCCCTCTGTTCACATGGGGAGTGAGTTTCTGGAAAACTGAACCAAACTCATGCTGTCCTATGAGCTTCCATGGCTAATTGGAGATGCTTTCTTTCTTTTTTTCTTTGGGCTCTTCTTCTATGGGTGATACCTTCCAACAGTTGGATGTTATTGCCATTCTGACTTCTGTTTCTTTCAGCCTCATTATCAACTTAATATTTTATTTTAAAAAAGTATAAATGTCCCATGAGAGGTGGGTATAAAAATATCTCGGTGGCTAATTTTTAGTAACACAAATATTTCTTTTCCTCTGGCCTCTCCCAGTGATAACCTGATCATATTGTTTGCTGGTAGATTTTCACTACGGGAGGACCCACTTATATAGGTTCTCATTCCTCTGGATCAAGCTCTAGGGCTAGATTCCCAATACCAGGTGGCCCTTCGGTGCACATGGCACCTGCCAGTGATCGCTCATCCTGGGTCCCAGTTACAGCCGTGCTCCTCCTACAGCTGCACACGTCCTCATGAGTTTGAATCCTAGCTGTGTTCTCCTCCCCTACAGAAGGAGCAGATAAGAGGAAGAAAAAGTAAGGAATGATTTTAGATAATAATCAGAGACGACATATAGCTCTGAAAGCTCTCTTGTATCCCACCTTACTGTTGTTGCACCTGTTTGTTATACATCGATGGTGTAGGAACCATCCCTAGACTATTGGCATTAAATGCATGTATCTGGAAGGTTCATTTATGCAATGCTGGAGTCTAAACGAAAGTTCACTTGGATTTCCCAGACAAGTCTTCTCTTTGAGGCACGGTACTCAGATTCACCACATAGTTCATGTGCTAATTCTTTTCCTAAAGACTAAAGTCCTGTCTTAGTGTGCTGAACATTGAACAGTGAATGGCTTTTCCAGCTTTTTTCCATTCAAAAATGTTATTTGGAGTTGGCTGGTTTCCACACCCTGGAATGAATATTAATTATCTAGACACAGTTTGCAGTTTCCATAACCTCATCTTCCCATCATACAGCTGGAAGAGACAGTGTAAGTTACTAACACAGCCTCCTCCAAACACTGCCCTGGTTGCTTCGTGCCATGTTTCAATACCAAAGAAGAAGAGCAACAGATAAGTAGACATCTCTGGTTGCTTTGTACATTGTGAGGGGAAAAGCATGATATCAAAATGGGCAAATGGCAATGAGGTAGCTTCGAGGACAGAGGCCTGGGACTGGCAAGTGCAGTGTGTGTTCCCGTGGATCTCCCCCTTCTTGGGAGCAGTTAAGAGTGGAGGAGGGGGCCTCCCTGGTGGCACAGTGGTTGAGAATCCACCTGCCAATGCAGGGGACTGGGTTCGAGCCCTGGTCCGGGAAGATCCCACATGCTGCGGAGCAGCTAAGCCCGTGCGCCACAACTACAGAGCCTGTGCTCTAGAGCCCGCGAGCCACAACTACTGAAGCCCGTGCGCCACAACTACTGAGCCTGCGCTCTAGAGCCCGAGAGCCACAACTACTGTAGCCCACACGCGTAGAGCCCATGCTCCGCAACAAGAGAAGCCACCGCAGTAAGAAGCCCGCGCATCACAACAAAGAGTAGCCCCCGCTTGCCGCAACTAGAGAAAGCCCACGTGCAGCAACGAAGACCCAACGCAGCCAAAGATAAAATAAAATAAAATAAATTTATTTAAAAAAAAAAAAAGTGGAGGAAGGTAGGAGATGGAGAAGATAAAATGTTTCCACTGTTATCGGGGTAAATCTTGTTACAATTGGGGTGATAATAAATTGTCTCACTGGGAGCTTGGCCAGAACAGGTAAAGAAATGTGAGGGCTCAAGAAACGTTTTCCCTTTTACTCTGAGCACCCCATTTCTACACCTTTTCAATGGCTCTGATGAAGCCTTCCCAGGAGTCCTGGTTCTTCAGACCATAGCAGCTCTGGGTCACTCCTCAAACCCAGTGACTCGGGAGGGTAGGGAAAAGAGTTGGGGGTGAGGATGTGAAAGGAAATATGTAACAGGATGGATGATAAAATGGGATGGCTCCTGGGCTTCAGTGAGGCATGAAGACCACAGACGCCTCACTCCAAAGTGAATTGTGACAGAGAGGGAGAGACAGCAAAAGAGAGTTCAGCCCAGGCGTCCCAGGACCCGTTAGGTAACTCACCCACAATGAGACTGTGTGCGTAGGGGACGATTTTTTTGAAAAAGAGAGCAAGAGGGCTTAGTAGTACTGGAAATATAAGTTACTGATGGGGACAGTAAGTTTGTGACTTAAAGTGACCCGAGGACTTTTGGTCACTCCAGAGTGACCAGTGCAGTGCCAGCCCTGCTCTTTGTCCAGGGCCAGGGCTGACTGTCCCCGCGGAACAGAGTCAAGGGGACGAGAGACAAATAAAATTGCCCTTATGATGTGGCTCATGAGCACTTCTGTCCAATGACAGGCTCCATATGGTGTGGGTGTATGGTAAGGGACCACTTGGAGAGAAAGGAATAAAGAGAGGGAGACTCCCGTGTCCACCATGATTGGCCCCCCGCACCATCGGACTGACAGTTCTCTCTCTGCACTGGGAAGAGCCCAAGATGGGAGGGTGAATGGGTCCATTGCAATGCTTTAGATCACTCCAGATAAAGTGCAGCTGAAATGATACATATTTACCATTTGTATCATATGAAGTGTGCTGTGCAATCACCTTGAAATGATAGGATCTTACGGTTTTGGTCTTACAGCAAGAAGTCCAAAGCTTCTTTGTTATTATGGCTTTGATTTCTGTGCCGTGGATGCTTCTGATTAAGCCGTTTATTCTTAGAGCCAGTCATCAGAAATCCCAGGTAAGCACCATCCACTTCCCTTCACTCACTGTGGTTAGGAATGTGGGTTCCCTGCAAATGTAAGTTGGGGTTTAGAGAGAACACCGCATTTACCAGGGCCTGAAGGACCTGGTGAGGTGAGGAACTGGCCCACCCCAGGTATGCTTCCTGCTGTAGAGCTCAGCTTTTCCTTGGGGCTTTCTTGATTCCAGCATAATGGTCACATTTAAATCTTACGTGCTGCAAACTGTGCTTGGGGTGTGTGTGCTGAGTCAAGTGGTAGTTAATGACTCTTAAGGCTCTGAATGTGGTTGTTTTATTAGTTGAAAATAAGAGTCTTTTACTATAGTTTTAGTGTGTTAATGAGTATTGAAAGTTGTTTTCATCAGGATTCTAAAGTTGTGGGGAAAAAGATAAATAAAGTTGTGGGCTTTTACTGTATTATGTTACAGATGATGAGAGGGAACTAGAGGAGGAAACACGTTTAAATAAGTCCGTTCTTGTTTTTCTGATTTTCACCCTATTGTCAAACACCAGTTTCAGCCCACTTCCTCCTTTTGTCTAAACTTCTCCTGAGCCTCAGGTTTACTCAGGGGGTGACGAAGTGTTTACCGTCAGCCTAAATCAAATAGGATTTGGGAAGATTAACCTTCCAGGGAGCATTAGAGTCCAGAAATGACACACAGGCACTGTTTGAGATGATCGGTCTCTGCTTCCCTCTGTTAGTGCAAAATATTAAGTGGGCTATGCTGAGATCACGTATGTTTTAAGTGGTTGGAAATATTTTCAGATAAACTTTTTTTTCTAAACTCTGACGTGGCTGATGGTAGAGTCGGGGACCTAGGTGGGTCCAGGCTGGAGTTCAGGAGGTTCATCTCTAGGTGGCGCTCTCTTTCTAAATCACCTGCCTCTCCCACTATTTCCTGCCAGCCTTGACCAGATCCAAAACCTGTCTGAAATGTAATTTATGTGGGATATAACTACACAGGAAGGCAAACCAAAGAATACTTGTTTATTGTTTGGTTAATAGGTGAGAGACCAAGATGGTAAAGGAGAGTTGAGGTGGACCATTGTCCAAATAGGTGACTGGTGTTTCAAAGGAAGGTGGCAAATACCTTTCTGCACAAATAGATGCAACTGTCTTTCTTAGAAACTCAACCTGTCCGTAAGTCGAGGACCAGGTTACTGCTGGCTCGCCTGAGTCCCAGGACTCTCCAACCATAGCTTGTCTTATTCTTTGCTCCACAAAAGCTGTTTAAATAGTGGCTGAGCCCAAAGTGATGGATTTCCCCCTTTTCCCCACGATGACTTGTATGACAGGGAAGGAAGTAGAGGTGCTTTTGTAGTCTGCCATCTTGGGCGATACCTCCTAGACTCACTCTGGGGAACAGGAGCTCCCAAAGACTGCTTGGAGGCCTGCCTCCTTGGCCCCTGGGATGTGTAGCTGTCGATTGATTCCTTAGGCTGCTGATTAGATGGTCCTTCTTCATGTTAGAAACGTTTCCTTCCACCTCCATCCAAGAGGTGATTCCATAATGGAATTATTTGGCCTCCTCTCAATTCCCCCTGTGAAACCTTAAAGAGGCCCAGTACATAGAGATTATAAACAGACTTGTTCTGATGGGCCTCGGGGGGAAATGAGCAGAGGTCCCATCTCCTCAGGGTCCTCTGTAACCCTATAACCCTGGGTCCCTGCAGGGCATGGTTTGGAAACCCCTTCACTAGAGGGCCACCTGTGATGTGGCCCTTTTGGCACGCACCCTGTAGGCAGCCAGTGAGCACACATCTCCTCCCCCAGAACCACTCATGCCAGCCCCCTGGGCCGCCTGGACCACCCACATTCTGCTTCCTCTTCTGACTTGTTGCCGTGGACCCAGGTCTCCTATCACTCCGTATCCCAGGTCACAGTGAAGTAACTTTGCATTTCTATTTAACATCTTTACATTTACATGCGTGTTTTCTATGCTAAAATTCATTGAAGTGTAACCTACACACATCAAAGTGCACAAATGATAAGGGCACAGATCAGTGAAGTATCATAACATGAACACATCCATGTGACCAGCAGTCAGATAGAGACGCAGAACGCCATCCGACCCTGAAGTCCCTGTGTGCCTCCTTCCGGCCACTGTCACCCCAAGGTCAACCATTATCCTGACTTCTAACACCATAGGTTAGTTCTCCCTGTTCTTGAACTTTATGTAAGTGGAACCATACACCACGCCTTCGTTTGGATCTGGCTTCCTTCATCTGGTGTTATGTCTGAGAGACTGTGTGTGTGTGTGTGTGTGTGTGTGTGTGTGTGTGTGTGATAGCCATGTATTATAGTATTCCCTTGCATGAATATACCACAATTTGGTTATCCATTCATATATTGATAGTTACTTGGCTTTTTCCCAGTGTTGTTAGTAATTACAGATAGTGCTGCTGTGAACATCCTTGTGTCTGTCTTTGTGCACATGTGTTTTACGTGTTTTTAGAAAGTTGCAAGTAACTAATTTAAAATTGATTACTATTTTATTTCAGATGGCATCCAGCTCAAACATTGTGAGATGTTTAGTTAGGGGGATTGCAAAGTATATTTTGAATGGGAAGAAGAGTCAGTAAGATTCACAAAGTCCCAGTGTCACGCTTCTACACAGTTGTTTATGCTCATTTGAACCAATTTCAGGATATGACCAGAAAAGCCTAGCATTTAAAGATGGAAATGGAAAAACTGTCTTCTGTTTCTTCTTTGGTATTTTCTTCCTTAAGTTGATGGGGAGAGAAAATAGGATTTCAAGAAGACAAAGTAATGTTAACTTGAGCCCCATTCGTCACCATGGGGCAAGGAACCATGGGCCAAGGGGAAAGGCTTACCCAGAGCCCCCTCTTGGTACCCGGCACCCTGGAATTCCTGTCCAGATGGACACAAGCCCACTTCCAGGGCATAAAAAGGGCCAACCACAGCACCGGCCTGGGTACCACTGACCCTGGCGTGGCCAAGGGGCAGCAGCACTCCCAAGGAGTGTGGGTGGAACTGGAACGTAGACATTTGGGTGGGCGTGTCCACGCATGTGCACACGAGGCCACGGCCCTTGTGCTATGAGATGAAATCACAGGTGAGAAGGGAAGGGTCACACGCCGGAGTGCAGGGCCAGCTCTCCCGTGCTGCCGTGTCCTGGTGTGGGATGCTGAATTTGAACCTGGCCTTCCAAGTTTTTGTGAGAATTTATTTATCAAGACAGAGGCCAGAACATATTTTATTTAGGAGTTTGTTGGCTTGATTTATAACTTTTAAATATTTAAACATACGGCATGTGGGCTTTCATTTGTACCTTTGCCCAAAGATCTGCAAATGTTAGGTGCAGACCTGCTGAAGAAAGAAAGGTAAAGATACTTTAATGCCTAATTTGCAATACGCCACCCATGAAATCATTCTAGGAAAAACTTTGGATGTGGGACATTAAATTTCTCAGTGACTTGAAAGAAATATTTTCTTCAGACTCAAGGAGAAAACCAGGCCAAATTGAACGGTGACTACACCTAGATTTTTTTTTCCTTGAATTTTTTTCTTAGCTATTTTCATAAGGTGATGTTTTTATTTTAAAAAGTATATTTGTGTTGGAAAAGTCATTCTCTAGTCCATTTGGGCTGCTCTAACAAAATACCACACACTGGGTGGCTAAAGCAACAGAAATTTATTGCTCACAGTTCTGAAGGCTAGAAGTCCAAGATCAAGGTGTCAGCATCGTCACCTTCTTATGAGGCCCCTTTCCTGGGAAAGGGAAACTCCCCTTCTGGCATCTTCTCTCTGTGTCCTCACCTGATGGGAACTCTCTGAAGCCTCTTTTATAAAGCACTAATCCCATTCACGAGGGCTCCACCCTCATGACCTAAGTGCCTTCCAAAGGCTCCACTTTCTAATACTTTCATCTTTGGGGGTTAGGATTTTAACATGAATTTTGTGGGGGGACACAAACATTCAGACCATAGCAGTCATTAATCTCTCCTAATTTTGCTTGTAGAAATCTGGCTGTTTGGGTCACACGACGATTGGTTTACTGTAAAGAGTGTGATTAATTTGGCACATTCTGGAACACCGTGGAGAAAAGCACATGCCGTGGAATTAGACTGCCTGGATTTGAATCCTGGCTCTGCCACTGACTAGCCTTACCAGCTGTGCAGTCCTGGGCTCGTTTCTTAACCTTTCTGTTCCTTAGTTTACCTCTCTGTAAAATGGGGTGATAATTGTGCTTACATAAAAAGATTGAATAGAGGGTTTAGAACAGTATCTGGGACATAGCTAATATTTAATGAGAGCCTTTATTTTATATAGAAGTTTTGTCATTCTAAGGGTGAATTTGACACTGCATTTTCTTATTTGCTGAAAGCTACAGGCCTCCAGGATCCAAGAAGATGCCACCGAAGACATTGAAGGTGACAACTCCAATCCTTCCGTGAGCCCTGGTCACAGGGCTTCTGCAGGTGCCCATGGGGCTCAGGATGACCATGATGAAGAGGTATTTGGGGGAGTTCCCTGGTGACCTAGTGGTTAGGATTTGGTGCTGTCACTCCCGTGGCCCAGCTTTGATCCCTGGTTGCGGAACCGAGATCCCACGAGCTGCACGGCCAAAAACAAAATTGCTTATCTAAAGAAGAGAGAAGAGGTATTTGGGACTTGACACCCTACGAAGACTTCCAGTTTGTACAGATTCTAGAAGCCAGATCTAGTCAGGGATGATGCTCCCATATTTAGCAGCCAGTAGCGTGTGGGCACCAGCCAATCAGAACGGACTTAGGCAGTAGAGCTGGGAGGGTCGGGAGGACCCTGCTGGTGGCAACCCTGTCATCGCTGAGTCATGGGAAGTTGGGGAGGTCCCAGGAAAGGGGGGGCACTTAAGCTTACAGCTACTTACCAACCAATCAGGGAGCATTTTTAATAATCTCGCCCAGGTGCCGCTCTATCTGTGAGTATGAGGTGAATATCAGCCTCACGTTTAGTGACATAGAAGGACCTAAATGTTACTGAGGTCTCCTTGGCTCAGAACTGTGCCCCTGGGAGTCTGCTAAATAGATGATGATCTTTCGCATCAGTGACCCTCACTCATGAGAGCAGAGGCCAAGTCTGGTCCCTTATATTGAAGCAAGAAGTGGGTTATTTATTCCCAGTCCTCCTTCCCAACGTAAGCACACTCAGACGCCATCGCTGCCTCTGGCCTCAACCCTGGCTCAGTCTCTTCTTTGTTCACTTATCTTTGTAACATTGTCTGCCTCTCACGTGAAGTCACAAATTCATGTGTTCTTCTCTCCTCCCTCCCTGTCCCTTTCCATCCAAGGGCAACCACTCCCCCCTCAGGAATGTACCATGTTTTCCCAGACAAGACGGCTGGCTGTTTTTATACCATGACTGAAGTCACCCACAGTCCTGAACCCCGGGCTGGGGGTTTTAACCCGAGCTCTGTTCTAATTCTGGAGTGGGGACAGGGTTCCTGAGGCCTGAGAAATGCTATAAATAACTCTGTCTGTGGTGTTAATTACTTAAAAAAAAACAACAAGTCTTCATCTGCACCATTGAATAGTCAATTAGAATTAATGGAAAATCTGGATCATGGAAAGTTTTCCCAACAAGATTCCAGGTACAGAGAGTAACCCATATTCACGGCGATTTGTATTACTAAGTCTGTCAGACCTGCTGGAATGTTTTAGAATCCAACCCACACTTCTTCTGACTCATCAAGTCCCAGCCTGTGCAGTACAACCTTCCTCATCCATCCTCCTTGTGGCCTCGCTATATATCCGGTCAATGTTCACCTGCCACCTCCTTCGTGAACCAGCTGCCTTCACTGGGGGCAGCTTCAGGCTCCATTTGACGGCTCCTTCCCCCAGTACAATCATGCCTGGGTCTCCCAGCACAAGACACATACAGGCTCGACTCTGCTTCCCCCTCCAGGTCCTGTCCCACTTCCGTCCGCACCCGGAGTTAGCCAAACTCCAGGTTAAGGGCCCAGTTCTCCAGACTGCCAAGTCTACCCAACACTTCTGACACCAGCCACAAGTTTGGGGGTCCCCTCAGACTCCCTCATGTTCAGTCATTTGTAGACAGCTCACAGAACTCAGGAGAATGCTATACTTTCAATTATAGTTTTACTTACAACAAAAGTCTACAAATCAGAACCAGCCAGAGGAAGACACAAGTAAGCAGAATCTGACACTGGGAAGGTTCCAAATGCAAAGCTTCTGTGTTCTTAGGGTTGCATGACTCTCCTGGCATTGACATGTGGCAGTATTATCGTATTGTTAACTCAGGACGCTCCCCTGAGCTTCTGTGTTTGATGTTTTATTGGGGTGTCATTATGTAGGTGTGATTGACCCAAGTGCAATCCAGGTGGTTGCACTCAATCTCCAGCTCTGTCCCCTCCCTGGAGATGGGTTTGGGTTGATAATGTGTGGCTGAAAGTCTCAACTCTCTAACCACGTGAAGCCAGCTCCCACTTAAACTACCAAGTGCCCACCATAGACACCTCATTAGCAAAAGTGGTGAGGTGTGGTCCCAGGGACGGACCATGAATATCAGACGTTTCTTTCACTTGGGAAATGCCAAACGTTTAGAGGTTGCCTCCCAGGAGCCAGGGCAAAGCCAGACCTCTCTTTGGCTGAGGTTAATTCTTCACCAGACATTCCTCTGTTACTGTGACTCTCTCTACCCACTCTCTCCATCTCTGCCAATCCCCACCCCTTCAGTTCCTCCTTGCTGTTTTCACTGATGAATGGGAGGGGGAGGCACTGATTTTGGTCTTTTCCCCATAGAATCTGACTACAACCCCCAGTGACCACAACCCCCATTTCTTCCTGGATATCCCTCCATCCTTGACGTCCTGGACCACAGCCCTGTGACCCCTCCCAGTTCTTTGACCTTTTCATTTCATCATCAATTTCCTTCTTTCTTATCTCTGAGTTGAGATGTTTCCTAAGGGTGGCAGCTCTTCTTTTCATGATCTTCCCCTTGTTCATCTTCTCGGTCCACGTAGCTCCTACTCTCACTCCTCGCACAGGTGTGGTCCCAGGCGTCCCTTTCCAGCCCAGACTTTTCCTCTGAGCCTGTTCTGCCTCTGCTGGTCTGTGCTGAGAGATTCAGCCTGTATGGCCAGCTATCACCTGCAACGCAACACATCTGGGAATCAGCTACTTCCCTTCTCCAATTTATTCATTTCTGCCAGTGCCATTCTTTCACCCATTCGGGCTCAGGGATCTTAGAGCCCTGTATAACCCTGGCCCTGCTGGGTGAGGGACCCTTCCCTGTGTTCCCACGACACCCCTGCATTCTTGCTTATTTCAGTTCCCATGCTGATTTGTGCTAACTGTCTGTTTGCATCTTCTCCCTGCTGGGCAGTGAGCTGCTTCAGGGCAGGGATGGTGCCAGTCAGATTGTTCCCCTCATAACATCAGAGTACATGAAAGAAAAGAATGATCTATTGCTGTCTTTGCACTGTTCCTTTTCCCCTCATACCTGGATTACTAATGTAATCAACAAGTTGGTTTTTTTTTGCTTATGGGCTATCCTTTCCCTGATCCATTTTTCTACCAGATTAATCGTGCCTCCAATATTTCTTTATTTTATTGAGATACTTTTACTGGTTCCTCATGACTCCAGGTGGTTTTCTCGATTGTGTCCATCCTTGCCTTTCCCACAGCTTCCACAGCTGAGTCTCTCCTCACCTCAGCAAGCTCCCAGTCAAGCCAAATGGTTTTTCTCCCAAACTTACCTTCATGATGTTCCCAACCACCTGCCTTTTCCTTACCTGGAGTCATTTTCTTTACCAGGAATGATCTGGCTTCTCTTTTTCCCTCCCTGTTCTTCACGGCTCAGCACAAATCTCAGCTCCCCTTACCAACCAACCACTCTGCTGCTTTGAGCTCTTTTCGACCAATTCTGGGAAATGTTACCGCACACACACCATATCCTACTTTGGGCTGCTCATTCTCTTTCTACAAGTATATTAATACCTATTTCCCCCTCGTTCAACTGGAAATGTCTTAACAGCAGAGTCCAGGCCTTATTCGTCCGTTGTATCATTTGTAATACGTTCGAGTAGAAAGTACTTAATGAAATAGCATTACAAATTCTCTCTTTCAGTTCAGCTTTGGAGACATCTTTGTGCATCAGGCCATCCACACGATTGAGTACTGCCTGGGCTGCATTTCCAACACAGCCTCCTACCTCCGGCTCTGGGCCCTCAGCCTGGCGCATGCACGTGAGTGAGTGGGCCGCCTGGCACGGTCACCATCACCTGTCCCTTTGGAAACAGATGCAATGTACTTGTAGGTGAAAGTGCCTTCTGGGTCATTTCTGGTGCGCTGGCCAGAAGAATGGCTCTTCTTTCATAGTAGAAGTGACTTTTTTCAGTAGGTCTGGCTTTATCTTGCTGGAATGGTTACCCTCTGTATCAGCTTCCAGTTGCTGCTGTAACAAATTACCACATATGTGGCAGCTCAGAACACTGTGAAATTGACTATCTTACAGTTCTGGAGGCCAGAAGTCCTATAAACAAGGTGTTGGCAGGTCTGTTTTTTTCTGGAAGCTCTTGGGGAGAATCTATTTCCTTGCCTTTCCTAGTTTCTATAGGCCCCTTGCATCCCTTGGTATAAAGATTCAAGCCCCAAGAATGACTTAAGTCTGGAATCTTGACTCATCAACTTACTTTGTAAAACCCCTCTTGATTTCTGCCTGCTTCTCCAGTCTTGTCTCTTGGTATTTCCCTCTATGCCCCACCGGCTCCCGATTACCCCCACCCGCTTCCCCATTTCATGTGCAGTGGCCACAAGGAACTGCACTGAGGCCCCCGAAGATGCCACACTAGCTGGGCCCCTCTGTGTGTTTGCCCCACAGCTCCCTTGCCTGTAAAATTCTTCCCTTCTTTAACTCTCTCCCCACCTGATGTCTCATCCTTCCTTCAGAACTCAGCTTGGCTAGCACCTTTCCCGGGTAGTCTTCCTCTCTGGTCCCCAGTCTGGAAGGTGCCCTTCCCCTGGGTTCTGGAGGTGCCCCTATCCTAGCACCGATTGTAATTCTGTCTCATTAGCCTGTCTCCCTACTAGACTGTCAGCTCCTGAAAGGCAAAGACCCTGACTTTTATCTCTGCATTCCCAACACTGGGCATAATGCCAAGAACAGAGAAACCAGGCCAAAATGTGTGCTAAAAGGATAGAAAGCAAAGCAGTGAAAGTGAGCCTGATTGTTGACTTACAGCAGAAAAGCAAGTGCTCGGCGTTAGTGTGGTCTTGACTGCTCTGGCTGTGTTTGTTTCCTTGCACAAACTCCTGTAATTACAGTATCTCCCTGGAAGGGGTGGGGGGTTCTCTGGTATCTCTTCTTATAAGGGCACTAATCCCATCATGAGGATCCCACCCTCATCTCCCAAGTACCATCACTTTGGGGTTAGGGCTTTAATATATGAATTTGAGGGGGGGCTGGGGGAGAAACAAACATTCAGTGCATATCAAATCATAGTACACGTATTCTTTTGTGTTTTGCTTCTTTGGCATAAGATGATGTTACTCGGATTTATTCACGTTGCTGCCAGTAGCTATGGTTTGCTCACTTTCATTGGTGAATAATATGCCATCATATACTTGTCCTCTTGACGGAAGCTCCTCCAAAGCTGCGTAGACAGTCTCACGCAGGTACCCTAGGGCACACATGACCGCGTTCTCCACCTGGGAGTGGAGTTGCTGAGTCATAGGGTGTGCAGGTCCAGGATTATGGTGTAAGAATAATCTGCATTTTCCAGATAAACCGTGTGGTTGAGAATGTTTCTCTTGCATCTTGCAGAACTGTCTGAAGTGCTCTGGACCATGGTGATGAACATTGGCCTTCGCATGCAAGGCTGGGGAGGACTCATTGGGGTCTTCATCATTTTTGCCATATTTGCTGTTCTGACGGTAGCCATCCTTCTGATCATGGAGGGCCTCTCCGCTTTCCTGCACGCCCTGCGGCTGCACTGGTAAGAACTGGTTGTAGGGTAGGTGCTCTCAGTGTGCTCTAGGGAAAGAGGATGGGCTGTAGGGCCAGCCAACTGGGTTCAAATCCTGACCTGCTGTGTGACATTAGCAATTCACGTACCTTTTTGGAACCTTAGTTTAGTCCCCTTGTTGGTATGATATTAAATGATGTAACACCTGGGAGCATATACACATGTACAGTGACTGCTCTGTAAGACATGTTAGAAATGTTCATTTGTTATTATAATTGGCTTCAAAATAACAAATGTTCATTTGTTATTATAATTGGCTTTGACTGTTGGTAAGATGACGGATCTGAAAGGCTCACAGAGGGCAATGCTGAGCAAATCTGGGATGTCTGGCCTTTGTTGCTGAGTGCTGGAGTTATACCAACAGAACAGACAACTAAACTCTTTCTTTTTTTTCTTTTTAAATTATTTGTTTATTTGGCTGCGTCGGGTCTTAGTTACCACTTGCGGGATCTTCACTGCGGCATGCAGGCTTCTCTAGTTGTGGCGCGTGGGCTCCAGAGCACGCGGGCTCTCTAGCTGTGGGGTGTGGGCTCAGTAGTTGCAGCGCACGGGCTTAGTTGCCCTGCGTCATGTGGGATCTTAGTTGCCCGACCTGGGATTGAACCTGCGTCCCCTGCATTGGGAGGCAGATTCTTAACCACTGGACCACCAGGGAAGTCCCGCGACTAAACTCTTGAAAAGTGGAAACAGAAGGAGGGTACCCAGCAGGAGGAAGGCGCTCACTGGAGGCCCTTGACATTCACATTTGTGTCCAGAGACTGTCGGCCATCACTGGGCTGACGAATATGAAAACATTTGTTTAGGCTTCTCTCTCTCCCAAGTCACATTTCAGCCGAGAGTTGTTTTTTTTTTTTCACACACACACACGCTGTATTTTATTTTTACAAGAGATAAATAGACTGACACCAAGCATTGTAAATGGATGACCACAACGAAAGCAACAATGATTGCAATTACCAAACATGAAACACACTCATACTATGTCATAATATTGACATTCAGTCCAGTAATCTTCCACTGTAACAGCTCCTTTACTTTGCAGTGAAAATTGATTTGTATACTCTTTGCCTCTGAGTCCTTGTGGGATTTTTCAGCCGAGAGTTTTGAGTGTGCTGTGCACACTGAAGCATCAGGGCCCCTGTGCATCCTGAACCAGGCTGTCCTTAGCAACCCTGGGGCTTCCTCCCTCCCTCTGTGGCCACTGTTCATAAAGAAAAGGTTTTACACTTCACCTGTTGAGTTGAGAGAATCACAGGGTCCCCCGCCCCAGGCTATAACATCATTTCTCCCCGTGTCATTAAAGAAATGAACTCTTGCAATATAATAAAGCAGAAATGATCATACATGATATCTGTTATGTAAGTTATAAAAATATAAAAGTCAAGGCTCTGGTGGTTCTGTAATCATGTAAGCCCCGCAGTTTAAGATCAGGATGGAAACGAAAAACCTCGTACGACCTGGTGACGCGCTGTCTCATCACCAGCTTCTCATCCGGTGCTGCCTAGCAGGGGTTTCCCGGCTGGTGGGAGCTGGGGGAGGTCATGCTCTGGTCCTTGAGGCCACTAGCAAAGGCCTGGAAGAAGCGGGGTTGGGGGAGGGGAAGGTGTAAGAGGGAGGCAAGAGAAGGATTTTAAAATAAAAGCTTCAGAGGATTCCCGTGGTGGCTGATTCCCGTGATGGCTGCCAGCCTGGGGCGCCTTCGTCACCTGGTGCTTGATTTTTACACATGCTCAGCTTCTCCCCTCCAGCTGCCAGCCTCTCGTTTATGTGTTCAATCCCCCTTCTCCTTGCCCCTAACAACAGGGTGGAGTTCCAGAACAAGTTCTACGTCGGGGCTGGTTACAAGTTTTCCCCATTCTCCTTTAAACAAATCCTGGATGGGACAGCTGAGCAGTAGCTGCACGTCTGGTGGCCGCAGTCACCTCTTCCATCGGTCACCTCCTGCACCGGTCTCTGTGCCAATGGAAGGAGTTTCGTCTTGTCTTTAATGTCAGCCTGCATGAGGCAGTCGATGGAATGATTGTTCTCGCTAACCGGAGGGAGGAAGCCATGTAATGTTATCTGTAAGCCTTGGGATTTGATATGACTTAACCATGTCGTAGAGAGACTACATAGGCAAGTCATTTCAACCTCATGAGGGGTCTTAATTGTCAAATCCTAGAATGATTGAGAAATGGGGAGAGGGGAGTGCCAAACTGAGGTTTTCTCGTAATTAAACTTCTGGGCCATTCACTTTGTTATTAAGGTGTCTTTTTTCAACATTAGTCTGTAAAATTTAACCTTGATAATTATAGGCCAAAGCTAACCAATAGAGTTACACAAAGTAACCCTAGAGAAAGGTTAGGGGTTTTTTTATTCCTCATTTCCTCCTTCCTCAAATACCTTTTTTTTTCCTTGTCTGGGGCTAAGTTTTACAGGATTAGGGACTTTCTCAAGAATTTTCACTCCAGGTGAGGAAAAACAGATAATGTTCTCTGTTCAGATGGAGGGCTGGCCCTGGCGTGGCTCGAATTGTTAAATCCTGCGGAATGAAGTGTGACAACATGATATCATCAGTGATTTTGTTTATTCTCAGTGCACATTGTGCTGGAGTTAACTGGAGAAAGACATCTGTAGGCTTCAGCAAGTTCTGGAAAATGGCTTGCCGGAAAGGAGTCTGCCAGACAGTCTACCCTGATGCACTCTGGGTCAGTCGGCCCCGGAGTCACTTCTTAGGCATCTTCACTGGCAAACTTCCAAGAGCCAGATGTAGAAGAAGATGTGTTCCATCGACTAGTCCGAACAGCCTGTATTCAGGTTAATTACCATCTTTATGGTAACTATACTGGTAGAATGAAGTGTCATTAACATTGGTGTAGTGCTTTACAGTTTACAAAGCAGTTTCACATGGTATCTAGCTTGTAATAAGTTTCCAGAAGATCTGACCAAATGCAAAATCGCCTTTTGGACAGATCTCTATTTTTTTTAAGCTCCCATCTGCCCCTCCGTGTAGTGGGGTTGACCAGGGTTCATGTTCAAGTGTTGTTGTTCAAACCTTCCACGTTGGTGTCCTGACTTGTGCAGCACAATTTAAGGCACAATCAGGTGCTCAGCAAGTATTCCTTTAATGATTAAAACAGGTCGAGCTCAAGAATGATATAGTTGGAGTCAGAAGACTTCGTATCTATGAGTTCCAACTCTGATACTTTGTCACGTGTGCCCTTGGGCAGGAACTGGAGTGTCCCACACATTGCTGGGGGTCAAAGAGCACCAAGCATGGATGAGGTACTCAGCCAATGGCACTGATCGAAGAAAAGGACAGACTAAAGTAGTATGTAAATGGTTCTTGTAAGTCCATAAATCCCCATGCTGCCAAGGTCACCAGAGAGTTTCAGGGTTCTCTCAGCTCATCACTGCCCTTCTCAATGGCTATCTAAAACTACGCTATGCCTAGACAGGTCACAGCCTTTTGCCGTTTAATTCTAAACGGTGATGGCTGTGAGAAAAGGCATGAAAAAACAAAGCTGCCCTCTGCCCCTCGCTTGCCAAGACCCCTGTTCTTTCAGGAATCCCCGGCCTTCTTGAGAACGACATAGTAGTTTCCTCCAAGGATTGGCAGCCTCTTTCTGTCTCGATGAGAGATGTAATTTCCCCTTTAAAAAGGGATTGGGTGAAGGGCTGCTGAGAAGAGGGTGTGACCGGCATGTCACTCAGTCGCCCAGGATGCAGGGTTGTTTCTTAAAGAATCCTGTTCACAGAACTAAGCTGAAAGGGGAGGAGAAGACCTGCGAGCCAGGCTTCTTGGGAAGGGAAGTCCAGAAGCCCCCAAGAGGCCATCAGTGGTCCAACTTCTGTGTAAGACTCAGCTGCAGTAAGGAAGAGCGGAAGAGCCCGAAACTGGAAAGCTTTCCAGGAAATATAGGAGGTAAGAAACTCCGACAGGCAACGTAGATCTGGATTTACTTTTTCTGCTCTGGGGGCCAAGGGGATTTGACCGTTAGTACTTGGCTGAATACAGACGGAGTATAAAAATTTCGCTCTTCTTACTGATGATATTGCAAAACAAATTACATCACACACACACACAAGTTCAGTTTTAAAAAGCTCCACATGGCCCAATTATTTTTGGCTCAAAAATTAAGTGTAGCAAAATGCAGTAGAATAAAATGTCCATCAGTTCCTTAGAAATTGTTTGAATGAAGCCTGAACTCCATATGAGCCCTTGAGTTTCACAGTAAATCCCCAATATGTCAGTTCTTTGAAGGCAGGCAATGGTTACTTTCCGATTGTAGTTTTTCAGGAATGATAGTGGGGGATGTGGAGCGTTCTTCCCCATGTTAGTCCCTATTTTCTTGAATTGGTCTGACTGGTTATCCATCTATCCATCCCTCCAGGCATTTATCCATCCATCCAGCCTCTTCCTAGGCTAGAAGGGATTTAGAATGACTTAGGGAGCCAAAGAACAGAAGATGCCAACTCAGCTTTTCCAACATTCTATTTCAGCGTTGAGATTACAAGCTCTGTCTCTCAGTAACGTTCCTCACGTTCGTCTCCAAAATATTTTGTCCTCTTTATAAAAACTTTTTTAATGAAACTTTTGGCTGAAACTCAAGAAAATTTAGTAAGAGAATACTTTTCATATCTGTTAACTTTGAGTTAGTATTTGAGTATCCTCTTAATGACTTGGAATGAAAGCCCCTTTATTTTTTTTTACTTATTTATTTTTAATTAATTAATTAATTAATTAACTAATTAATTTTTGGCTGCGTTGGGTCTTCGTTGCTGCCCGCAGGCTCTCTCTAGTTGCGGCGAGCGGGGGCTACTCTTCGTTGTGGTGCGCGGGCTTCTCACTGCGGTGGCTTCTCTTGTTGTGGAGCACGGGCTCTAGGAGTGCGGGCTTCAGTAGCTGTGGCACGTGGGCTCCGTAGCTGTGGCATGTGGGCTCAGTAGCTGTGGCCCGTGGGCTCAGTAGTTGTGGCCCACGGGCTCAGTAGTTGTGGCACGCAGGCTCAGTAGTTGTGGCACATGGGCTTATTTGCTCTGCGACATGTGGGATCTTCCAGGACCAGGGCTCGAACCCGTGTCCCCTGCACTGGCAGGCGGATTCTTAGCCTCTGCGCCACCAGGGAAGCCCTGTAAGCCCCTTTATAATTCACAGATGTGAATAACAAAATCCTGACAATATCCTATCAACAACCCTGCACCCCTATAACCAACATGCCCCCACCAAGGAATCCTGTGGTTTAAGGCCCCGTATAACCTACTAGGGCAGGAATGAGAACTTTCTCTGTTGCGGGTAGTTTATATGTTTGTTTTTTCCATCCCTTGGCAACCTCCCCTGACATTGGGAATGCACCTGAGCCTTGACCATCTTCAAGGGCTGGGCATGAGAAAGATTGATGTTACAGTTGGCGAAACTGAACGGGTTTGCTCCTCTGAGTGGAGTCTGGGTCACACGTGACTGCCAGCTTTTCTGTCCACCAGCACCGCACCCCTGCACCAGCCAGGCCATTCCATGTTCAGAAGGTTTTTCTTTCTGTAAAATATGCTGGTTTTACAATTGAAAGCAATGTAGAACAAGCGCGTTTTTAGTGAAAAGTACCCGTTTTGTTGTGCTCTTCATAAGTGTAAGGTGACTGGGTTGGGTGGGTATCACTGTTACATATCTGATTAGAGAGGTTATTTTCGGTCTTATGTTCCAACAGGCATATGGCACATGTGAGGGCTTCCTAACACCACTTAAGCTGACCCTTGAAATTTAATCAATCTATTTTAGAAAACAAGCAACTTTTTTTTTCCCCCCCAATTTGGGTGGTTTTTTATTTGAGTCCAAGGTGTTTTCGTGTTGGCCAAATATTAGCAATAATTGCTTTTGGAGAGATATACATTTGATAACTCTGTAGATGCTTAAAAACTTACCCTGAGTGTATTTGATTTGTGATTATGGTGAAATTTTGGAAGTTTAGTTGATACCTTTATTCAGAGATGAGAAACAGTACTACCATGAGTGCTTATGTTGCAGTGAGCCCTGTGCCGTATTATACAAGCATTATCTCATTTAATCCTCAGAACACACTTAAAAGAAGGAAGTTTATCGGTTAAAAATCACACATACCTGGCTAGTCCGAGCGTAGTGGTGTTTACAGTTGATCACAGACAGTTACAATTTCTTTTTTTTTTTTTTTTAAAGATAATTTATTTATTTTTAATTTACTTATTTATTTTTGGCTGCACTGGGTCCCTGTTGCTGCGCGCGACTTTCTCTAGCCGCGGCGAGCGGGGGCCACTCCCCGTTGTAGTGCGCGGGCCTCTCATTGCGGTGGCCTCTCTTGCTGCAGAGCATGGGCTCCAGGCGGGCGGGCCCCAGCAGTTGTGGCTCACGGGCTCCAGAGCGCAGGCTCAGCAGCCGTGGCGCACGGGCTCAGCCGCTCCGCAGCACGTGGGATCCTCCCGGACCAGGGCTCGAACCCGTGTCCCCTGCATTGGCAGGCGGACTCCTAACCACTGTGCCACCAGGGAAGCCCAGTTACAATTTCTTTGTTCCTCCTCTACTCCCACTGCTTCACTTGAGTAGCCTAAAGAAAACAGACACACACACACACACACACACACAGCTTTATTTTTTCCCCATGGAAAACATGTCTGGAAGTGAACCGTTCAAGGTTGTAGGAGAGCTCCACATCAGGTCCCAGGCTCTTTCTAGCTTACGCTCTGCCAGTCTTAGCCGAGAGTTTCCATCTTTCCAACTTCACATTTGTATCACCACCGAAAATGGCTGCTGAAGCGCCAGCCCTCATGTCTCCATGATCCGGGGAGGAGGCAAAGGGGCAAAAGAGGGCTTTCTTAGAAGCTCTCCCTAACAACCTCCACCTGTATCTCGGTGGCCACCCCATAAGCAAGGTCCAAGGGAAGACTTGTTACTGGGAAGGCAGCAAGCTATTTCTCCCACAGGTAGCTGGTATTATTTTTATTTTCAGATGAGGGAACAGAAGAGTCTCAGTCGCAGTCTCACCATGGCCACTGACTTCCTTCCTTTTCTCCCTCCCTCTCTTCCTCCCTCCTTCCTCTCTCCCTTCCTTCCTCCTTCTTCCCTCCTTGTCACCTCTAATTCCTCTTCTCTCCTCCCTTCCTTCTCTCCCTCTCTTCATCCGTCCCCTTCCCTTCTCTATTCTTTCCCTCCTTCATCCCTCCTTTTTTCCCTCCTGTCCCCTTCTCTCCTTCTTCCCTCTTTCCCTCTTCCTTCTTTTCTTCTTCCTTTCTTCCTTCTTTCCTTCCTACATTTATTAATTTAGTAGGGATAAAAGGATACCTAAGGATTTTTATTACTCTAACTTTGTCAGTTATTACAGAAGATGAACAGTTTTCCAGTTTTGTTTGCAATTTCTATATCCTCTTGTGAATAACCTGTTCATATAATGTTCCCATTAATCCATTAGGATCTTAATTTTTTTTCTTGTAATTTGTGGTTTATATCTACTACAGACATCTACTGCATATGTAATGGCTATTCTTGTTCTTTTAATTTTCGAAATTGTGATAAAATACACCTAACGTAAAATTTACCATTGCGGCAATTTTAAAGTGAAGAGTTCAGTGGCATTTAGTTTTACAATTTAGTTGCACAGTGTTGTGCAACCACCCACCGCTAGCAAAGGCTAGGCACCTTGTGGACTTGTGGCCAGTCAGTGATTTGATTGTTTCCGGGTCAAGTGCCCATCCTGACCCAGTAGGTCCAGGCCAGTGATAGAGGGCAGGCGGGGCTCATGGCACAGGGGACAGTGGCTTACAGAGCACTGTGACGCATCAACTGCGCATCTTCATTGGTTCATTTCTTCCAGAAAGAATTTTCATAGCAACAGACATAGTCTTTCTAAAAATTCAAACAATGCAGAAAAGTATAAAAGAAGAAAGAGAAAGCCACCCCAAATTCCATCTGCCGGGTAATTTGTTCCTTACCTTTTTCTCTTGGTCAAATCCTCCTCATCCTTCAGGTCTCAGTTTTTCAGGACTCGCCTCCCTGGGTCCCAGGACTCGGCAAAGCAGGGCCTCCCTTACGTTGCCAGAGCAACCTCTGCTACCCTTGGGACCATGTGGTTCCCACCTGAATACTTGCCTTTATCCCCCACTAGACTGTAAGTGCTTTGGGGGCAGGAACCCTTTTCATGATATTTTATTGTCTGATACGTAGTAGTGTTCCATAAATATTTGTTGAAAGACAAAACACAGTTTCAGACATCTCTCCTGAAATTTCTATGCAGGTATGTATTTAAATGAGATTTTATGAATTGGGATCATTGTATACATACATTAGGTACATACATATTGGAAAATGCTTTTCAGCGCCAAATAGCTTTTCACCTAAGAGCTTTTAAATGGCATTCTGTTGCAGGAGTGTATTATAATTTGTTTGGTCACTTCTCTACTGGTGGGCGTTTAAGTGGTACCCAGTTCTTTCATTGCTGTTGTCATAACAACAGTGTGTTGAGCTTTCATATACCTTTATCTTCATTCACCTTTTTGATTACCTCACTAGAATGAATCCTAGGAGTGAAATTGCTTAGTCAACATTCTTTCATCTTTGCCTAACTGCCTTCTGGAAAAGTTGTAGCCATGTACCCTCCCACCAATATCAGTGCCTGTTTCCCTTACAGTGGGCACAGTTGATCTTTAAGGTTTTTGCAAATCCAATAGAGGAAAATAACCCACTTTAACTTGAAGGCATAGTTCTCTTCATATTATGGAAACCAAATAATATGAGTCTCTTCAATCAAGAAACATATGAAATCGCAAATGTGAGCCTCCCTTCCTGTGATCAGCTTGTTTCTTTTCCTTATTTTTGGCCGTGCCACTTGGCTCATGGGACTTTAGTTCCCCGACCAGGGATTGAACCCTGGCGCTCGGCAGTGAGAGCCTGGAGTCCCAACCATTGGACCGCCAGGGAATTCCCTCAGCTTTAATTGAAGAGAAACTGAAGCAATTATCTTTGACCTAACACCTTTCTCTCCAGGCACTCTGTGATGAATCACTTCTCTTTGCTGATAAGAGAAGGAAAGTATGTAGGGTATTTATGACCCATGGAGCTACCTAATCAGTTAAAACACACACATCAAATTAAAACTTAATAGTAAGTGGCAGATTTCCTGGGTTTCTTTTCTTGCCACTCAATACTTTGGCAAGCAGACTTGCTGGAGATTGTTTTATTACTCTCCAAAACGTAAGCCCTTATGATTGTTAAAATTGTAAAACATGTTTAGACTGCTATGAGAAGTCATAAAACTTGACTGGTAGAAGAGATTAAGTGTTGATTGAATATTGAATTTACTGTTAAGCATTTTAGTTGTAACTGAACTGAAGATGAATTTACTGGGATTTTAAAAAATTATTTTCCCACCAAACTAAATTCTTTTATTCTCTAACACTAAAAATGGCCAGAGCCACTTTTGGTTTTTACGTCGGCTACTGCGATTGGCATGGCTATTCTTCAGAAAAAAAATGGATATAATTTATATACGATAAGAGTCACCATTTTAGAGCGTATAATCCAGTGATTTTTAGTATAGTCACAAGGTTGTGCAATCATCACCACCATCTAATTCTTACTGAATGACCTCATTTTCATATTTTGATTAAGTTAGTAGTTTATCATCTCGAAACATGATAGTCAGAGCCAATTTTTAATGTGTACTGAAGTCCTTTTTATAATCAAATTAAGCTGATTTTTCTCATAACTACTTTATTTTAAAAGTTACCAGATAAAGAACACCCGTCCAAAGGGTATTTGGACAACTTCTGGAAAGGGAGCAGTAGGAGTTTCTAGAACAGTGTATCTTTGTGAATTTCAGCCTCTCAGATGGGCTGAGAGACCAATCATTTTTACTTTTTCCACTCTGTAAAAATAACAGCTTTTTGTACTTTTCATGGTCTCCCTTGGGAGAGGGGATTTCATGAACTCATTTCTGAGCGTTATTGATTTCTCTCCCATCTGGGAATATTTGTGTCTCTGTGACAGTGTTTTAAGAAAACAAAGAATATCTACTTTACAGTATAGTTGTTTTTATGTGTATCTTTTGTGTCCCCAGGTAGATTAAAAACTTCTTAGGGAAGGGAACACTGTCAGACCCTCCTACAAAGTCTTCACAGGAGCCCACACAACAAGATACAGAGCTGGCACTTGGCAAACATTGATGACCTTGACGTGCTTCTCTACAACCGCTCTGCAGCTATTTCTATGTTCTGGGGAAAGAAGATCTTTGAGTTCTGATTCTGCTGCTTCCTAGTGGTCTGACATTGGAAAAGTTACTTAAGAATCTGAGAACCTCATTTTCTGAACTATTTATTTTGAAGAATATTACACATCTTCAAAAGCAGAGGATAGTCAAATAAACAGCCATGTATCTGAAACAGGAGGGAAAGAGGCAGGGCACAACCTTTGAAAGAATGACATAGCCCAAGGACATGACATAAACTGATTAGAACCAAATGGGTCCAAGATGGCAGATAAGTCGACTGCACTAGACCTTGAGCCTCAGTACACACTCACATCAGCAAGCTAAATGACACACCCACAGGCGCCATGACAGTTCCAAGACCGACCATAAGGATCAAAAAGTGGGCGGTGGCCCAGTTCCTGGAAATCCCCGCCCCTTCCCATAATAGCTGGAATACTCCTCCCACTCATTAGCCTATGAAATTACCCACTCCTATAAAAACTGACAACCCCACACCCTGGTGCCTTTCCCACCTTCTGAGATGGCCCACAGTCTATGGAGTGTGTTTCTCTCTAAATAAATCCACTTCTTACCTATCGCTTCGTCTCTCAGTGAATTCTTTCTGTGATGAGACATCAAGAACCTGAGCTTCATTAAGTCCTGAGATCAGGTGTGTGATCTCAGTTGGAACACTGGGTTTTGGCCGGGTTCGAGTCCCGGCCGCATGGGTTCAAGTCCCAATCTGAGGTGCACAGTTTCATACCCACTATCCCCTTCAATAATTTTCACCACATGGCCATTCTTTTTTCATCTATACACCCATCTCCTTCTTTTGCACTCTATTCCCAACCCACCACTGAATTATTTTAAAACAAATCCCAGACATCAAATTTCATCTGTAAATATTTCAGCATGTATCTCTAAAATATAAGGATTTTTTTCTACTGTGGCCATAATATCATTGTCACACCTAATGATGTCATCAGTAATTCCTTAATATCATCAAACTTTCAAACTTGCTTGCGTTTCCCTGATTTTCTATCATCTCTTTTTCATCTCATTTGCTTTCTTGTTGTTGTTTTACAATTGGTTTGTTTGAATGAGGATCCAAACAAATTAACTCATTTATTTGGTTGGTTTGTCTCCTTTCTGTTAGTCTATAGGTTCTCCTTTCCTCTTTTTTTCTTGCCATTTATTTATTGAAGAAGTTGGGTCATTAACCTGTAGAACTTCTGGCATTCTGGATTTTTCTTATTGCATCCACATGGTATAGTTTAACATGTTTCTTCATCCCCTGTGTAAACTGGTAGTTAGAGCTAGGGGCTTGTTCAGATTCATGTTCAATTTCTCTTGATGAGACTACCTCACTGGTGATGTTGTGTATTTCCTTCCTCGTGCATCTCATCAGGAACAACATCACATCTGATCATCTCTTTCCGTGGCATGAGGAGCCATTGTTGGGTTCAGGTGTTATAAGTCTTATCCATCTGAGTAAAGTTCTCCCTCAGCCTTTCACCTAGTAGTTTATCAGCCGTTGATGGTCATTGCCTGGATCCATTATTTCTTTAGGAGTTATAAAATCATAACTTAGTTCTATCCTTCTTTAGGATGTTTTAGCTGAAATTAAAAAATACTTTTCTTTCACCAACTGTTTGGTTACCCTGAAATACAGACAATCTGTGCAAGAAAAGCAAGATATTTACTAGTTTTCAGAATAATGAGCTGGTTTCTTAGTATTCTCCAAAGATGATCAGTGAGATTATCATTTTAGTAATCCTAAAATTTTGATATCTTTGATGGGCTTCAGTTCTGTGCAACCATTCTTCTTTGTGTGTGTATGTGTGTGTGTGTGTATGTGTGTGTGTGTGTGTGTGTCTGTATGATGCATACTGAACTCATATTGCTATTTGCAATTCAAAATTAGGATATAAAGTCTTTGTATAACTTCTTTGATTTTTGTATCTTCTTACACTGAAAATCTTGGTTCCTAATAATAGTAACATAATTGCTTTATCCTACAATATGTACTAGTATCAAAATAATGATATCAACATTATTACTAACAGTATAATTACTGAGAACAGAGTAGGATATCTGTTTATCCCACTAGGGATGTAGAGTTAAATTACTATGTTAAAGCCATTTGAAAAAAATTTTTCACTAATTTCAGCTTTCCTTGTTTTATTTTTCTCTCGATTTTTAGGGTTAAGATTTTTTTAAGGATTAAATACCCAAAAAGGGGTGGGGGGGGGAGATAAAAAGAAGTGCTCCATGGGTTTCTGTCAGAATTAAATGAAAATAAGGTGAGAAAGCACGCTATAACATATGATTACACTGTAAACCATGGATCTATGAAGATGTAAAGCATTGGCTATTGTGATTATTTTCCTGTAGCAAAGCCTACCTTCATTCCCAGTCAGAGGACACTATTGGCTAAACTGTCAAGAGCTCACCTGGCCCCCCTCTCCAGGTTGATTACTAGCCACCAGGGCCCAATTCTCTCATTTGGCCATTCAATCTCTCCATGATTTAACTTGTCCATGTTTCAGGTTTTTCCTTGTAAAATAGTGATAAATTATAATACCTACTTCACTGATTTTCTGTGAAGATTAAAGGAGAATATACACTAGATTTTATTTCCTTCTTCCTTCCCCTGTTTCTGGCATTTTCCCTCCCCTGTCTCCTGCAGGGAAGCCGTGTGGGGAATTTGAACCATTTAGAAGATGGCAGCCAGGCGGACAGAGCCGGTCACCATCATTAACCTTTGGGAGTTGAACCTGGGGACCCCAGAGCCACAGCCAAAAGGTAAGGGGATCATAGAAATCTCTGGTCCTCAAGTTACCGTTTAATTCCCCCTCTTCCCTGTATTTACTATTCTTACAATAACAAATTGGTTTTCCAACATCCTCTGGGGTGAGTGATAATCTGCAGACATTCCCTTCCCACAGAGGCTGCTGCTTTCACTTTGCCTTTCCTTGTTAGAGTCAAAGACATTCACCGTGGAAGACGCCGTGGAGACCATTGGATCCGGACGTTTCCACGTTGCCCTCTTTCTGATCATGGGCAGCACGGGGGTGAGTGCTTGGAGATCCCCTGAGTCTCCAAAGCTGATTCATCGTTGGACGTGTAGAGTCTTCCACTTGCCTCCAGCTCGGGGTTGTCCGCTCAGGGAGAGATGTGAGAGGGAGCAGGAACCATGTGGGGTAGATAATCCCCAAGTACTTTTCTTCCACCTTTGGCAGTTGTTTGGTTATGAGCAAATGAATATGTGTTCTATCTTCTGGGAATTCAATACCCTTTTTTTTTTTTTTTTTGCTAGCTATAGAACTTTTATTTCTCCTGTAGTCTCTGTTGGGTCTGACATTTAATCTTTTTTTTTTTTTAATGGAAGTATAGTTGATTTACAATGTTGTGTAAGTTTCAGGTATACAACAAAGTGATTCGGTTTTATATATATTATGTATACATATGTGTGTGTGTGTATATATATATGAACATATATATTCTTTTTCAGATTCTTTTCCATTATAGGTTATTACAAGGGAATACGTGTCATAAATCTTGAGGGATACTCTCAAATTGTTCAAACCATAAATATTACATCCATGAAAGCCAAAGTTCTTCTGTACTTCTTTATCCAACTAGCAGTGCTGAATGGGTACCTAATAGGTCCTCCCTATGTGGGGTAGGGGAAGGGGGAGTTTAGAACTAGAAGGATGATGGTCAGACAGATGTGGGAAGAAGTGATGACAAGCTAGCACTTTGACATGGTGTTTTCCCTCCTTCTTTAAGGTCGCTGAGGCCATGGAGATCATGTTAATAGCGGTTGTGTCTCCTGTCATCCGCTGTGAATGGCAGCTGGAGAATTGGCAGGTGGCGTTAGTGACCACGGTAAGTGACTGCTTCCTGTGCTGAGAATAAACCAGCTGAGGACCCAGGGCTTTTGCTTCCTTTCCGATCCCACTGGGCTGAGAGTCACAGGATTCATCTCCACTTGGTGTGCTGGCTTCCCAAACTCATGCGTTTGCAGACCCAAACTAGCATTTGAGGCCTTTCTCCTGTTTCCCTTTTCCTCTAGGGAGCATAACCTTGAACTGCTCATTTTCCAGACCCTAGCGAGAGCCCGGAAGAGGCAGATGCAAATCAGAGAAAGTGAGCCTGAGCCGTGGGTTAGTTAGGGTTCAAGTCAGATCAGGAAGAGCCTACTCAGGCCATAGTGACCTGACCAATCACCAACTTACTCTCAATGAATTGTGTGTGTTATGCATTAAATTTTTCTCAGAGACCATCATGAATAGCTTTATGAATTGGACACTAAGTTTTGCTACGAAATGGATTTAAGGATGTTACTCATCATTCTTTCAAGAGGTATTTATTAAGCACCAATTAATTGCCAGCAGACTCTGTGTGTATGTGTGTGTGTGCATTGATTTACTTGAGTATTGAAGCTGGTTTTCATGAAGGCGAGACTTAATAGAGAGAAATCCCATGAGCCAGATGCCAACTCCTCGCTGAAGAAGGGGAACGTCTGGGAGGTAGGTAGTTGGTGATGGGTAGAGGATGACAGTCAGATGGCAGAGGCCTTGAAGGAGGGTAAGGCTGCAAGAGACTAGGACCTCCCTCGCCCCCAACCCCTGGGGGGCTACAGAGGGCTGTGGGGTAAGGGGGGCCCCTACCCTCTCACTTACTGCCTTAACCAAATTTTACCTGGGAATTCTCACCTGTATTGGGTACTAGGAAAAATTCCCCTTCACCTGAGGAACTGTTCTCTGTTCTCCTCCCAGATAATGTATATTATACGCCCAGTTGTGTTTATTTCTATGTCCTGGAGGCCAGGAAATTTGGAGCCCAATTTTATGCCTAATCATGGCAGCAAATGTCCAAATCTGCCTTTATTCTTTTAGCTCTGTTTCCTTCTTTAAAATTGCACTTGTTTCGTTTTTTGTGTTTTTTTTTAAATTAATTAATTAATTAATTTATGGCTGTGTTGCGTCTTCGTTTCTGTGCGAGGGCTTTCTCTAGTTGCGGCGAGCGGGGGCCACTCTTCATCACGGCACACGGGCCTCTCACTATCGCGGCCTCTCTTGTTGCGGAGCACAGGCTCCAGACACGCAGGCTCAGTAATTGTGGCTTACGGGCCCAGTTGCTCCGCATCATGTGGGATCTTCCCAGACCAGGGCTCGAACCCGTGTCCCCTGCATTGGCAGGGAGATTCTCAACCACTGCGCCACCAGGGAAGCCCACTTGTTTCGTTTTTAAGTTTTCCTAATACTTTTAGAAGAGAGAGAGGGTATAAATAAAAATAACTAAAGACCTTATTAGGGCTTGTACCAATAGTTAAGTGACTCATTGCATTTTGTTTTCTTTTACGTATAAAACATGTACAGTTTTGAAAGCATGCCTTGTCCATCCTTGTAGCTTTAGGGTCACTGCTGTAACGTTTTGTGTAGTTATCAGTGCACCACAGCTGGTTTGTAGGTCTGCACGTTTTCATTCCTGAGAATGTTGGTGGCCCAGGTGTGGTGTTTGCATCTGTCACTGTCACGAAACTATATTTTATGGTACCATTTCTTTATTTACAGCTCACATCTTGTTGGTTGCTTTTATGTTGTTCCTACTGGTGCCTAAAGAGGCTCCTTGATGTCAGCGGTGACATGGCTTCCCTTGTTAGGTGGGTCACAGCTCACAAGTCTTTTCTCTAGGTAATTCAACTCACCCAAGATGTGACTGCTCCCTGCTCCAAGTTCCTTGCCTCCTCCTGTCATTTAGTCTCTGTCATCCTGGCTATGAGTCCCATCTGTCCCCTGGGCTCACTGACCACAACCTTGCTAACAGGAGGGGCACAGACTGGTTTAGCAAAGAGGCAGCATTTTCACCATCTCCCAGGCTTCCCATCCCCCAACTTCAGCTCCACTTTCTGGATGATCTGGCCATGAAGACTTAAGGCCTTAAGGATTGTGGGTGAATTATGTCCCTCACATTTTTTGTGAATAAGGGAGTTAGTGCTGGAGAAACAAAACTGTAGAAAAGAGCAGACCCTCCAAGGAGGGGGAAGGGGAGGGGGAGGGGAGAGGAAGAGAGAGAGAGAGAGAGATTAATCCACGTCTCTATGTGGTCCCCAGGATTAGAGTTCACAAGCTTTGGGGTTCACATAGGCTTGGAGTTAATGTTTATTCTCTAGACAGGCTTAATAGTAAAGAACCCAGCCTTAGGAAAGTCACTTTTTTACACTGAATGGAAAGAAGGCAAGAAGGAATAAAAATCTGTCACTTATGCGAGAGAACAGAGTAAAATTTGAATTTAATTTTACTGGACTCTTTACTTTTTGTTGTTGTTGTTGCTGTTAAAGATTTTTTTTTTTTGATGTGGACCATTTTTAAAGTCTTTATTGAATTTGTTACTATATTGCTTCTGTTTTATGTTTTGGTTTTTTGGCCACGAGGCACGTGGGATCTTAGCTCCCTGACCAGGGATCGAACCCGCACCCCCTGCATTAGAAGGCGAAGTCTTAACCACTGGACTGCCAGGGAAGTCCCTGTTTCCTTTACTTTTATTAATCAGCTAATTCACTTTAATACAGTGTTATTAACACAACACAGCATCTCAATGAACAAAAGTATTTTACGTCCTAAGAACTAATTTCCTCCCTGCCACAGGCAGTTTGTCTATTGTTTCCTATTATTCAAGTTGATTAAAAAGAAAAAAAAAAAGTTAGTTCAACTTTCCCTTCTTGGAGGGAGTTTGATAATTTCAGGTTCCACAATAGAAACTGCTTATATCAGGAGACCCAAGGTTTGGAGATTCACCAACTGATAGGACTTTTCAAAAAAAATGAGTGGCTGACATAGGGTTAAGATTAAAAATATATATATTTGACAAGGAAGGCCATCAGAAGAAGAGGAAAAGGGAGCAGAATATGTGACCCCAAAATATGCCCCTTTGGCATGTGGATTATTTTGAGCTGAAGGCAATCAAGACCCAGCCGACTCAAGAAAAACTTTTACATTTCCCTTAACTACCTAAGAGAATTTGGAGGGGCTTCCCTGGTGGCACAGTGGTTGAGACTCTGCCTGCCAATGCAGGGGACACGGGTTCGAGCCCTGGTCTGGGAAGATCCCACATGCCGCAGAGCAACTAGGCCCGTGAGCCACAACTACTGAGCCTGCGCGTCTGGAGCCTGTGCTCCGCAACAAGAGAGGACGCGATAGTGAGAGGCCCGTGCACCGCGATGAAGAGGGGCCCCCACTTGCTGCAACTAGAGAAAGCCCTCGCACAGAAACGAAGACCCAACACAGCCATAAATAAAGAAAGAAAGAAAGAAAGAAAGAAAGAAAGAAAGAAAGAAAGAAAGAAAGAAAGAAAGGAGTTCCTTAAAAAAAAAAAAAAACAGTATCATGACCAAATTACTGATAATAGCAAAAACAATAGCAAAAATTAAAAAAAAAAAAAATTTGGATGGGGGCCTGGCTCAGAGAGAGAGAGTTATAGCCAGAGATGACTTTCATCTGACTGACCTATCTGTGTGGCAGGGCAAACATCTAATTACCAAACATCTGCTCTTCTTATTGTCCTGTGAATTACCAGCCCCCCCTTTGAAGCCCCAGGTCCCCTCCCATTCCTCAGCTCAAGGTGGCATATGAGCCTCAACTGTCCAACTTGCCCTTGGGTCTTATATTTTTATGGGACTCCTGTACATACAAACTTAAACTTGCTTTTCTCCTGTCAATCTGTTGTAAATCAATTTAATTATTAGACCAGCCAAAGAATGCAGAAGGGTAGGAGGAAAATTTTAACCCCCAACCAAGAGAAAGAGGCAGAAAATCTTGCCATCAACTACCATCATCTTTCAAAAAATAAAAATAAAAATAAATAATAAGGGCATGTTAATACCAACAATCAGAAAGAAAATTATTCCACAATAAAAAGAGCCCTTCATAATGAATAAATTTGGATTTATGCAAAATGTGTCCCATTGTCCTTATTTTTATCATTTTGCTGAGGACTGACTAGATTTCATTACGGGGCGGCATCTATCCCAGGCTGGGCATTGAAAATATTGGCTTTTCCTTCCTTCAACTCTATCCTAGAGAGAACAGTGCACAGAGGAAAAGTATGGCTTTTGTTGTTCAAGTATAAATATGATTTTTTTTTTATAGTTCCCTGTAGAAGAAATGCTTTTGAGTCTTCCTTATGAAGAGTAAGGGGGAAAAAGAAAAAGCAAAGCAGGTAGCAGAGAGAAAAAGCTTTTTCACTGAAAAAGTGTTAGAAATGCCAGCTAACACCTTTCCTTTGATTACCCTGGAAGCAATCAGTCAGGGATCTTACTAGAAAGGAGAGTTAAGTAAAGCTTGGAACTGCTGAAGGCAGAAAAATAAGTCACCTAAAGGCATACACATAAGAGTACAGCTCAGGCTGAGTTACGTCCCTGGTAGCATACCCAAGTTCTTGAATTTTATCACGGAAAAGCTATTGTGAGAACAAGTAAGGAAAAAAAGTAGGTTTATATTAGTGACGAAGAATGTTTCTAAATGGATGACTGGTTTTGGTGTTTGTTGAAAGTTAGGTTTCCCTGTAATAACCTAAAGGAAGACTGCTTCTAGATGTCTCAACTTGTGTGAGGAATAAGGCAGAGCATGCATGAATAGAGTTTTTGAGTCTTCTTATTAAAATGGAAATTCACAATTGTACATCTGAGTAGAATGAGGCCAGTGCCGTCATCTTGGATCAGAGGCAAAGCAGTTACCTGCTTCTAGGACCCCTGTTTCTACCTGGTGTCAGTGACTTCCGGTGTGGGAATCATCAACCTCTGAAGCTCTGAACGTGTTAAACAGGAGTCAGGGGAGAGCTTTGTGAAAGCCTGTTCTTCAACTTCCAATCCTCCCACGTTTCCCGTCTTCTTTTAGTTCAGGTGGGTGAATGCTTAATGTAGTAATTAGCATGTTATAAAAACGCCGCTTAGAGGATAATTTCTTTTCACCCCACCTCCAGATGGTGTTTTTCGGCTACATGGTGTTCAGCATCCTCTTTGGCCTCTTGGCTGACAGATATGGCCGCTGGAAGGTAGGTTGGCTTTGAAGGCTGATTTGGAATTTTCTTTTGTGTATTCTTTTGTGGTGACATCACATGTCACATCATGTCTTTTGTGGACATTTCTCTATCAATACCCAGGCTTGTCTTCTTGCTTTCTCATCCTTCCCCGAGATACCTGTCCCCATACCTGGTCCCCATAGCCCAGATGTACAGCTGATTGGATGAGCATAGTTAGAACACAGCAGATTGAATGTGAGAATTGCATGTATAAACATAAGCAGTTTCACATTAGTTAACTTGGGTATAACTTTGAAACTAACCCACTTGCTTGATGTCACACATGTATTGAGATTCAACATCAAGACATAAAACTATGTCTTCTGATGATAAACCCAGGTCTCTCTTCTCTTCTTGTCTGATTTCTGGTGGTGAAGACCTCTCTAGGTGTAAATACAAAGGGAGAAGTCCCCCACAAAGCAGTAATAGGCTTGGATGTATGTTTTGAAGTGCACAAAATATCACAGATTCTTACAAATTAATATGAAACCACAAGTATCTCAAAAACACGTGGAGAGCACAAAAAGGCATTTTACAAAAAGAGACATACAAATGGTCGAGAAACCTTGAAAAACGTTCAATCACAGGAGTTATTAGAAACAAAATTACATAGCAAGATACCATTTTTTCCCTGTTATCAAAGCCATATCAAACATCAAATCCATAAGGAATTTCTATTTTTCTTAAAGAAATCTGCAAGTGTCTAGACACCCTCACATACAATTGATGTAATTTTTCTGACCATCAATTTGGTAGCGTAAGCCAAGAACCTTGAGAATATCCATTCTCCTCATCTGATAATTTGTCTTCCAGAAATCTAGACTGTTTAGTTCATCAGAGAACCACAGAGATTTATGCACAGACATTGTCTTAGCTGATTTTAATAGAAAATGTGAAACCACTTCAACATTCAACCAGAGGGGAAAGGTTTATGCATTATATTACATGGATTATAGTATGTCTTTTCACTGGAATATTTTGCAGCTATTAAGATGATGTTTTCCCTTATAATCAGTGAAAATAGGATAACACTGTGTTAATAGTATTTTCTCTGGGTTGGAGAATCAAAAGTGATTTAAATGTTTTTATATCTTTTTCTTTTTTCCATATTTTCTACTCTAAACTTGTATTGTTCCTACGATTAGAGAAAAAGCAAGTCCTTACATTTTCTCCTTATACCCATTCCAGCACAGTGCTTCGTTGTGCTCCCAACATCCCTGTAAGCAGGGAGGACAAGTTTCTGCATTCTGATTTACACGTTCAGGTTCCTGCCACCTGTGAGGGTGGAGGCTGTGGGGAGTTTTGAAGAATGGTCTAAACTCGGAATGTCTGGGCTTTCAGACAATAAAATGATATGGATTGTATTGTCTGATGATTGTGAGTGATCAGTAAGCTCGCTAAAGATTAGCTCCACAGAGAAGCAAACATCTGGATGAAATTAAAAGTCACCTTCAGAAGTTAGGTTTGCTTCCTGACCTTCCATGGGGGCAGGTCCCATTAATATCTCCTCTTGTTGCTTCAGATTTTGCTCATCTCGTTCCTGTGGGGAGCCTACTTCTCCTTGCTGACCTCATTCTCTCCCTCGTACATCTGGTTTGTCTTCCTGCGGACGATGGTGGGCTGTGGCGTGTCTGGCCATGCCCAAGGGTAAAGACATCACCTAGAGGACCCCAGAGGGAGACATGTGAACACCCAGAGACACATTCACTTAGTCTGTTAACCACATTCACTGTGGTTAGTAGACTAAGAGCATCAGTAAGTTGCAAATTTATAGACTTCACTTGTGCTAACCATTTTTGAGTTTTTCTTTTCCCCCCAGTGATGGCTGCTTATTCCACTAGGAGCTCTTTGCCCATCAAAATGATGTTTGATGGTGAGGCTAGCAGGGTGCTAGATTGAGCATGTGTTAATTTCTTTGTTCCTAAGGCTGATCGGCATTTTTTAGATATGTAATATTTTGTTAGACTAAATGCTAACAAAAAGTGCCGTACGAGGTAGGTAACAAAAATGTCAACCCAGACACAATCCATTAATTTCTTGAGAATTTCTGGAAGACTTTAGTTTGACCATCAGCACCTGTAACATTCAGGAATAACTAAAGTGCCATGGCCCTGTAACTGAAGACTGTGTCAAAGTGAATTTGCAGAGCAGGTGAGACGGATTGAAACAGCTACGCTGCTGCTTGTCTTTTTTCTGCCCTGGGATGGGTGTGTAATACCTCATCATACAGGGGCATGAGAGTCGTTATGCTAAATGTTCAGCAACTTGGGAGCCTCCCTTAAATTAACAAGGCTCCTCAAGCTATTTTCTCCTGGGTGCCTTGGAGCAAGTTGCCCTTTGAATATATTAGGAGATGTCAAAGCACCTAATTATTACCCTAATGTGTTAGGGAAAGAATCGTTCTTCCCTGGGGGCATAAGTTAAGCATCACTCTGTGCTCTGGAGCCCTAAAGGAGGAGAAGTTAAGTAGAATTTGAAAACATCCCTTAGGAAGCAGCTTAATAAATATGTTAAAACTCCAAACCCTGGTTAATAACTGCAACAGAGAAGAACAATTAGAAAACAGATGAGATATAAGTCCATTTGTTCTTCTATTCAAAAAATTAGTATGTACTTAATTAGAAACCTGTGCTTTGACTGTCATCATTAGTTGGAGAAACTATTTGCTTTCTCTTGGGTGTATTTTAATTTCCCACATATGTTTTAGAAAAGGGAATCAGGCTTGGCAAAATATTTTGACAGTGTTTCTCTTGGTGAAAGAAATGAGGCTAATATCCTTAAATGGTTGAAGGTTTAAAATAACTTTGGGAATAAAAATGTGAACAGAAGAGCACTTAGAAGTTTATTTTATATTGTTCTCTTATATGGGTTAATAATTGTATTTTGGTGTATGATCGTACAGGGAAAATCTCTCTTCTGTTTTTCTTTACACACTCCCTCAATAATTCTGCCAATACTTCACTTCTGACACCAAACGTGTGGATTTCTTTACAAGCCAACCAATTCTCCAACACCAGCTGGGTGTCCTCTAATTCCATTCAATGCTGACCCTCGCTGGAGTTTGCGTAGACCCCACAGGTTTAGGGCTCAGTCCCACAAGACTGTCCCCCACTTCAGACACCAATCACAAGTAGTAGGTCCCCAGGTTACCCACAACTTCTGTCTGACTTGCTACAAATTAGAAGTTCCCACCAACGCTTCAGGTTCAATAATTTGCTAGAGTGTCTCAGAGAATCCAGGAAAACAGTCTACTAATTGCAGATCTATTACAAAGGATATTTTAAAGGAAACAGATAAATAAGCAGCTGAGGAGATATACACAGGGCGAGGTCCGGAAGGATCCCAAGAACAGGAGTATCTGTCCCCGTGGAGTTTGCGGTGCACCACCTCCCAGCACACAGCTACGTTCACCAGCCTGGAAGCTCTCCGAACCCTGTATGTTAGGAATTTTTATGGAGGCTTCATCACATAGGCATGATTGATTGTTAACTCATTTTCCAGCCCCTCTCTTCTCTCCAGGGGAATGGAGGATAGGGCTGAAAGTTCCAAGATTCTAATCATGGCTTGGTTTTTCTAGACCAGCCCCCATCCAGGGCTCATCAAGGGTCACCGCATTAGAACAAATGATGCGCCTATCACCCAGGAAATCCCAAGGTTTCCAGGTTAGCAGGAACCAGGGACAGAGACCAACACACCTATTTCTTATCATTTTACAATGATGAATGTTTATGTTTTTGAATTCTTTATCCCTGTGACAAGAAAAATTATGATATTTTTTTTTAAAAAGTTATTTGGTTTTATAAAAGCATGATTGTATTTTTCCCCCTTCCTGTTTAGGCTAATCATAAAGACTGAATTTTTGCCTACAAAATATCGAGGCTATATGCTCCCTTTGTCTCAGGTAAGGTGAAATGGGAATTCTTCGGATCAGTCTTCTGATCCTGTAGGATGTGGTGTACATGGTGTTTCTTCTGGTTGGTTGATTGTTCTTTGATTAGCACATTCCTATTACTTGGTACCAACCAAAGAGCATTAGGGATGCTTGACGCCAGAAGTCCAATTCCAAGGTTTTCTGAGCCAGGATGTATATCACCCAGCAGCAGCATTTAGAACACAGTAACCCCTTCCTCAGGAAGCATTCTGCTGGCTGGTTTCACTAGAAGGACAGAAGCTCAGGAATGCATCTGGGATGAACATTCTCTCCCCACTGGGTCTTCAGTGGAGGCTACAGCTACCACCCCTTTCAGAGTCTCCCTTGTGGATACTCGGGTCTGCAATTCCATAACTGGCTCATGCCTGTGGGAACTTCTATAATTGTCTCCTCCCAGCTGAGCCATTTATCCAGGTGAGAAGCTGGGGGATGCTCCCCAGCCCTCCTCAGACCCCTGCTGGCTACTGACTAGAGGTTTTGCCTCCAGAAGCTATGTCAATCTAGGTGCCCTGTACCATCTTTGATGTCATCGTTATCCAAAAGCCCTGACTTTCAGAGCCCAGGAAAGTGATGGCCCGTCCCACTGAAGCATTATATATTTGGCAATAAATAAAGCAGTAGGAGAACATTTTAAATTTTATGTTTAATTTTTCTGACACTAAATTTAGGCAACAAAAAAAGTTAGAAAGACCCTAATAAATACTGAATGCTAACTCTTTACATTCTTCCCAGCTTTCTACTTCTGATCTTTGTTAAGATGAACACCCTCTCAATAGTTAGGGGTTAGATTTTACACTTAATGTTATTTAATGGGCATAATCCTGCTCAAGCTCATCTGTGAACATTGTCTCTTCTACCTGCTACTCATCCTTTGTCATGCTTCCTGGTTATGCCTTCTCCTTGCTGGTCTTATTTTCCAGGTCTCCTGGGGTCATCTACTGATAATTGAGGAGTTCAATGGTTTTAGCTATCTATGTACCTATTACCTCCCCCAAATTTATCTACAACCAAGAGCATCTCCTTGAACTTCAGATCCAGGTGGCCAGTTACCTGATAGCCACTTGAATAACCTGCAGGCTCCTCAAATACAACATTCATAGACCTGATCTCTTCATCTTCGTCCGGAGCCTCTTCTGTCCATGTTTCCACTGTCAGTTAATAGCAAGCTCTGTCCCCTCAGTTGTCTGAGCCACACATTCAAGAGCTGTCCTGGACCCCTCCCTTTCCGTCATTACCATTCAATCAATCACCAAGCCCCACTGACTCACCCCCTATTAGTGGACCTACAACTGCAGTGTCCATCAGCAAATCCTGTTGCCTTTACCTCCAAAATGTGTGCCAAATCCATCAGATAAAAATTTTTTTTTTTTTGCCATTTCACTACTAAAATCCTTTTCAAAGCCACATCACCTCTTACCTGATCTACTGCAATGGCTTATTACTGGCCTCCTTACACGTTGCCTCTTCAGAAAGATCACCCCTGATCATTAAAAGTCACTCTCCATCACATTACTTTTTTTTTTTCATAGCCTTATCACTTTCTGAAATATTCTTTTTTTTTTTATAATAGAATTCTTTGGTGATGAAATAGTCACCCCTTAATTAGCCCCCCAAAGGGTCTTTTTTTTTTTTAACATCTTTATTGGAGTATAATTGCTTTACAATGGTGTGTTAGTTTCTGCTTTATAACAAAGTGAATCAGTTATACATATACATATATCCCCATATCTCCTCCCTCTTGCGTCTCCCTCCCACCCTCCCTATCCCACCCCTCTAGGTGGTCACAAAGCACCGAGCTGATCTCCCTGTGCTATGCAGCTGCTTCCCACTAGCTATCTGTTTTACATTTGGTAGTGCATATATGTCCATGCCACTCTCTCACTTTGTTCCAGCTTACCCTTCCCCCTCCCCGTGTCCTCAAGTCCATTCTCTAGTAAGTCTGTGTCTTTATTCCCATCTTGCTCCTAGGTTCTTCATGACTTTTTTTTTTTCTTAGAGTCCGTATATATGTGTTAGCATACGGTATTTGTTTTTCTCTTTGTGACTTACGTCACTCTGTATGACAGACTCTAGGTCCATCCACCTCACTACAAATAACTCAATTTCGTATCTTTTTATGGCTGAGTAATATTCCATTGTATATATGTGCCACATCTTCTTTATCCATTCATCTGTCGATGGACACTTAGGTTGCTTCCATGTCCTGGCTATTGTAAATAGAGCTGCAATGAACATTTTGGTACATGACTCTTTTTGAATTATGGTTTTCTCAGGGTATATGCCCAGTAGTGGGCTTGCTGGGTCGTATGGTAGTTCTATTTTTAGTTTTGTAAGAAGCCTCCATACTGTTCTCCATAGTGGCTGTATCAATTTACATTCCCACCAACAGTGCAAGAGGGTTCCCTTTTCTCCACATCCTCTCCAGCATTTATTGTTTGTAGATTTTTTGATGATGGCCATTCTGACCAGTGTGAGATGATATCTCATTGTAGTTTTTTTTTTTTTAATTTTATTTATTTATTTATGGCTGTGTTGGGTCTTCATTTCCATGCGAGGACTTTCTCTAGTTGCGGCAAGCGGGGGCCACTCTTCATCGCGGTGCGTGGGCCTCTCACTATCGCGGCCTCTCTTGTTGCGGAGCACAGGCTCCTGACGCGCAGGCTCAGTAATTGTGGCTCACGGGTCCAGTTGCTCCGTGGCATGTGGGATCTTCCCAGACCAGGGCTCGAACCTGTGTCCCCTGCATTGGCGGGCAGATTCTCAACCACTGCGCCACCAGGGAAGCCCTCATTGCAGTTTTGATTTGCATTTCTCTAATGATTAATGACGTTGAGCCTTCTTTCATGTGTTTGTTGGCCATCTGTATATCTTCTTTAGAGAAATGTCTGTTTAGGTCTTCTGCCCATTTTTGGATTGGGTTGTTTGTTTTTTTTGATATTGAGCTGCATGAGCTGCTTGTAAATTTTGGAGATTAATCCTTTGTCAGTTGCTTCATTTGCAAATATTTTCTCCCATTCTGAGGGTTGTCTTTTCATCTTGTTTATGGTTTCCTTTGCTGTGCAAAAGCTTTTAAGTTTCATTAGGTCCCATTTGTTTATTTTTGTTTTTATTTCCATTTCTCTAGGAGCTGAGTTAAAAAGGATCTTGCTGTGATTTATGTCATAGAGTGTTCTGCCTATGTTTTCCTCTAAGAGTTTGATAGCGTCTGGCCTTACATTTAGGTCTTTAATCCATTTTGAGTTTATTTTTGTGTATGGTGTTAAGGGAGTGTTCTAATTTCATTCTTTTACATGTAGCTGTCCAGTTTTCCCAGCACCACTTATTGAAGAGGCTGTCTTTTCTCCACTGTATATTCTTGCCTCCTTTATCAAAGATAAGGTCAAAGGGTCTTTTTAAATATTACCTTCTCTCCATCTCTGTGAGGTGGAATGGAGTTATCATCTACTTCTCATCTTCTGATGGGAAAATAATGCTCAGAATAACACTCAGAATTGTTCTAGTTCCAAACTCATGGGGCCTGGTCATAGGTGGCTCTCATGTTATTTGTTGATATAAAATGATCTCAAGATAAATTTTTCAGTACAAAAAAGCAGTGTTGAGAAATATTTTTACTCTGTTACCATTTGTGAACAAAGAACAAACATCCTTATTAGCTTGTGGATGTTTTGAACAGCTTTGGAAGGATGTAAGAAACTGGTGATATTGGTTTCTTTGGAGAAGAGGAACTGGATGGCAGGAAACTAGGAGTAGAGGAGGGTCTGTTCACAGTGCTCTCCTTTGTACCTTGAGTTATGAACCAGGGAATGTATTATTTATTCAAGAGAAAAAAGTCAATGTCTTGGGTCCCAGTTTTTTAAAACTTTGGTGACATTGCTGACCCTGTCTTGCTGAGTCTTCCACTTATGGACAAGCAAACAGAGTCGTGGAGAAGTGAAGTAACTTCCCCAGTTCATCCGGGTCCTGGAGGCAGTGCTGCTCCTCAACCAAAGCCTCTCTCCCGTCTCACCTTCTTTCATTCTTTCTTTCTTTTCTTTTTCTTTTTGGCTGCGCAGCTTGTGGGATCTTAGTTCCCCGACCAGGGATTGAACCTGCACCCTTGGCAGTGAGAGCGAGGAGTCCTAACCACTGGACCGCCAGGGAACTCCTCCCATCTCACCCACTTGCAATTACAATGCAGAACAGGGTGGCTCCTGGGGGTGTGTGTGGAGCACCAACAGGAGGACTTTACCCTTCCCCCTCTCCGCCAGGTTTTCTGGCTCGCGGGCTCCCTGCTCGTCATCGGTCTGGCTTCCGTGGTCATCCCCACCATCGGGTGGCGCTGGCTCATCCGCATCACCTCCATCCCTGGCGTCGTCCTCACCGTGGCCTTCATGGTAACCAAGCTCATGGGCTCCCTCTTGGCCTCCCCTCCAGCTGGCCCAGTGGCCTTGTTGCCCCACAGATATCTCTCTCATGTCCACCTCTCTCCTTATGTAAGTATCTGTCTCAGTCGGCGCACGTGGAAAGGGTGTTTTGGCAGAGTTAATGCACAAGCCCAGTCACGAAGGTGTGAATGCAGAATATGTCTGGGGGAGAGCAGGCAGGCTGGAATGGCTGGAGTGTGGGGCGCTGGTGGGAGGCCGGCTGGAAAGACAGGCCTGTGTGCAGATTACAAAGGGCCTTGAGGACCAGGGGCCCTGGGGGTGTGGAAGGGGTTATGTACTGGGAAGCTGGTACATGGCTGTGTGGAGGCTGTAGGAGGGAAGACAGAAAAGGTCAGAGAAGCAGTTAGAAATGATCAGATTAATCCCAGTGGGTGATGAGGACGACCTGAACCGCCCCCTGGCTGGGGAACGGTGAAGAGGATGCTGCCGGGGAAGGTGCTTTGCTGGGGAAGAACCCGCTGGCCTTCGCTGCGTGGAGGTACCAATGTCCCGGCATCAGCGGAGGGCTGTGCTGTTTTCTGAGTGTGGTGTCCAAAATATGCCGTAATCAGTGGGTTATAGGCCTCTACAATCAGGCTGGTTCCTCCACTCGTGGGTGCTGGAGGCCCTGCCATGGTCACCCTTTAGGTTCTTGCACTGTGGGAGGTCCTGGGATTCCTGGGGGAGTGGCCGGGTGATGGAGGAGTGGAGAGGCGCCAAGGACCCCGGGCAGCGGCTGTTTACACATTGGATGTAAGAATTTCATTGCGTTAAGTAGGTTGGGTCAAACTGGTGTGAAGCTCAGTATCAGTCCACTGTCGTCCGAGATGGGACAACGATAGGAGAAGGCGACTTTTTGCTCCGCTAGGATTGCAAGAGTACACCTGCTCTATTTGTGCTGTAAAGCTTGCTACATCCTTTCCCATCTCGGGGAACTGGGACAGTGTAGTGTATGGAACCGTGATAGTGGTACCTCTGGGGTCCACAGCAGTTGCAACTCTGGTGTTCTTTGTCATCTGTGCCCAGTTTATTCCTGAATCTGCTCGGTTCAATGTCTCTACCGGGAACACTCAGGCTGCCCTGGTTACACTGGAGCGCATCGCCAAGATGAACCGCTCAGTCATGCTGGAGGGGAAGCTGGTGGAGCCCATCCTGGTGAGTTCTTCTCCCCCACCCAGGGGTCAACAGAAATCCCCTTAGTGGTGGAAGACTAGAGGGAAGGAGAACTGGCCCCTCCAACGCAGAAAAGAGCCGAGGGAACTGATACTAAATCCAGCTCCACCGTGAGCCAGGTAGCGCTGTTACCTACTACCACTTTTTAAAAACAATTTTATCGAAGTACAGTTGACTTACAATGTTGTGTTTAATTTGTGCTGTACAGCAAAGTGACTCAGTTATACATATATATATATTCTTTTTCATAATTCTTTTCCATTGTGGTTTATCACAGGATATTGAATATAATTCCATGTGCTATACTGTAGGACCTTGTTGTTTATCCATCCTATAGATAATAGTTTGCATCTGCTAATCCCACACTCCCAATCCATCCCTTCCCCTGCCCCGCCCCCCATGCTTGGCAACCACAAGTCCGTTCTCTATATTTGTGAGTTTGGTTTTTTTCATAGATAAATTCATTTGTGTCATATTTTAGATTCCACATATAAGTGATATCATATGATATATGTCTTTCTCTGTCTGACTTACTTCACTTAGTATGATAAGCTCTAGGCCCATCCATGTTGCTGCAAATGGCATTATTTCATTCTTTTTAATGGCTGAGTAGTAATCCATTGTATATATATACCACGTCTTCTTTATCCATTCATCTGTTGATGGACATTTAGGTTGTTTCCATGTCTTGGCAATTGTGAATAGTGCTGCAGTGAACACTGGGGTGCATGTATCTTTTTGAATTATAGTTTTGTCTGGGTATATGCCCAGGAGTGGGATTGTTGGATTATATGGCAACTCTATTTTTAGTTTTTTGAGGAACCTCCATACTATTCTCCGTAGTGGCTGCATCAGTTTACATTCCCATCAACAGTATAGGAGGGTTCCCTTTTCTCCACGCCCTCTCCAGCATTTATTATTTGTAGACTTTTTAATGATGGCCATTCTGACTGCCTACCGTCACTTTTCTCATCAATGAAATGGAAATAATAACACCTTGCAGAGCTAGTCACATGATTTAACCCCACTGTTTATAGGGGAGAGATTGTTTTATAATTTTATTTTCCTTGTATTGCCCTTGTCTTGATATCAAACGTATAAACCTTATTAAATGATTTTTAAAAAATAAAATTTGGCACTTAAATTCTATTGGTTCCAGGACTGTCAAGGTCAATCTGCAATCATTTCTCACACCAGCCCAGACCACCCACTTCACCCATCTGCAGGCAAGTCAGTCACAGGCTCCTGGAAGAGCTTTCCAGCACTGTCCTGCCATCTCCAAGACAGTTTATGTGAGATAGGAATTAACCTCTTGGAATGTTTGGTAAAACTTATCTGTAAAGTAGTTTATCCCTAATATTTATTTTAAGGTGAGTGGTAACAGAATAATTGGGGGGTATCAGAAAGAGAAGTTTTAAAACTATCATTCAGTTTGTGTAAATGTTAATGCCTACTTAGTTTAATACTCTTGATTGAGTCAATTTTGGTAATATATATTTTAGAAAATTGCCCAGTTCATCTGGGCTTTCCAATTTATTGGTATAAAATTATTCCCAGTGTTCCCTTTTGTTTCAAATATCTACTGTGTATGTCTTCTTTTTCACTTTTAGTATTGTTTATTTGTGCCTTCTTTTTTCTGTGGTCCTCTTACTAGAGGTTTGTCTGTTTTATTAAACTTCAAAGAATTAGGGCTTTTTTGTTTTTGTTGTTTTTCTCTTTATTGGTTTTTTTGGTGGTCTCATTAATTTCTACTCCTTATTTTGTTTACTTCTTTGGCTTTTTATGTTCTTCTAGCTTCTTGAGTTCAGTATTTAGCTCATTTATTTTCAGTCTTTTTGATTTTTAATAAACCATTTAGTTGCATTCAGCAAGTTTTGTTACAGAGTAATTTTATTTTTATTTCTATTTTGTAACTGCTATGAGTTTCTCTTTAACCAATGACTTATTTGTTAATGATTTTTTAAATTCTTTGTCTCTAATTTAATTGCATTTTGACCAGAGCATGTTGTCAATTATTTGGAATTTATTGAGACTTCTTTTGTTCTCTACATAGTGACTTTTTATTAATATTCCATGTGTGCTTAAGAAGAACATGTGTTCTCATTGAGCATGTATATTGTTATATTCAGTATAATTGTGCCATGTAAATATCTGATACCTGTTCTAGATTTTGCCAGGTTCAGCTAACAGTTTTTCAATAAGACGATGGTCTTGTTAGTTTCTCCTTATAGGCCTGACAGTTTACTCCATACAGTTTGAGGCTATCTTGCTGCATCCTAGCATAAGACTGACTTATTCAGTGTGTGGATTGATCTGACTACCTGAAATATTTCTTTACAATGCTTTGGGCCTTAAATTTTATTTTCTTTCATACTAATATGTCAGAACTAGTTTTGGTTAATGTTTTCCTGGTGTACCTTTTTCTAGCTCTTCATTTTAGCTTGTTTATGTTGCTTTGCTTTAAACATATTTCTTATAAATAAATAGCTGATCTTGTTTTTCATTCAATCTGATAGTCTGTATCTTTTAATAATGAGTTTGATCCATTTGTATCTATTGTGATTACTGACATACTTGCACTTACCTCTGTCGTTCATTTTCTATTTCTTCTTAACTGTGTCTTTCCTTTTCTGCTTTCTTTCTCCTTTCTCCTTCTATTAGATTGTTTCAGTTTGCTCCACTCGCCAACCCCTACCCCCATATTTCCTTCTACTGGCTTGGAATTTATACATTCTATTTCTTTTATTACAGCCCTTAAATAGTGAAAATGTGCACCTACAATAGCTAATGTCGTTTGGTATCTTTATCTGCCTTCTGAACAATACAAGAACCTTAAACATGTTCATTCTGATTTGCCCATCTCATCTTCCAAATCATTTTTGCCTGGTATTTTAATTTCATATTGTTCATAAGTTGCCCTGAATTAGACATTATTTTAAAGTCAGTATCTATTTAGATTTATTAATGTTTTTATTACTTTTTTATTGGTGTCAAACTTAATTTTTACAACTGCATTCTTGTATCCCTCTCCTTTTTGTTGGGTTAATTTGGTTTCACATTTAATATGTAAATGTTGGATCTATGTCGGTTTAATTGGATATAAGAAGCATGGTACAGATCTAGCTTTGTCATATCCAAATAGCTAACCAGTTGCACTTATGTATTTTTATTGAATAATCCATCCCCTATATATTTGAATCTATTGTTGAATATTATGTTCTAATTGATAGGTTTGTAGATTCAAATATATATGAGATTTATTATATAATAAATAGAGCATTTTATATTTTTGGGAAAAGGATACAGGTTAATTGTTGGTCTAATATAGCACTCTTAATTATAGTATTTTATAATACAATTTTCATATTTAGTAAGGTACTTACCCCTTGTCAAAGTTCTTTTTCAGAATCTTCCAAGCTATTTTCTCAGTCCTAGTTTTCTAGAACAACTTTGAAGTGAAGTGGGAGTGAAGATCTCTTTTTGAGATCCTATTTTCATTTCCTTTGGATATTTACCCAGAGGTGGGATTGCTGGATCATACAGCAGTTCTATTTTTCATCTTCTGAGGAATAGCCCTACTGCTTTCCATAGTGGCTGCACCACTTTATGGCAGAGCCTCTTCTTGACCCAACTCTTGCTCCATGCCTGAGCCGGGTCCAGAGCAGCAACAGCTGTCCCCACCCACCTCCCCAAATCTGACTCTCTCAGGGATTGTGGGGCAACAGCAGGACAGGTGATGTCCAAATGTACAGTTCTTAAGTGTCCTACACACAAGTGAGAGGTAGGCTTTTCTGGGTGTTTCTGACTGGTTTCCCAGGACATCACTGATGACAAAAACACTGTAATCCCACTGCCACCTGGCCTGCTGCTGGACGTGTTAAGTGTGAGATAGAACGTGCTCAATAATAATGCAAAAATGAGGATTAAATGTCCCAAACTTCCCTGCACTCACAATTGTAGTTTGGTAAGGTATTCTCACTTTGCTTTGTGGAGTGTTTCCCCTCATTATTACACATGCCTCAAAACCTAATTGGGAAATAAGAAACTCAGACTTTTGGGAAGCTCCCTGGCGGTCCAGTGGTTAGGATTCTGTGCTTCCACTGCAGGGGGCACGGGTTCAATCCCTGACTGGGGAACTAAGATCCTGCGTGCTGTGTGGTGTGGCCAAAAAAAGAGAAAGAAACTCAAGCTTTCTTTGAAAGAATTAAGGATGATTCTGTTATTTATTTTCTGGAGTTTGGAAATAAGCTCTTGTGGTTCAGAGGTCAGGACCCTACTAGTAGGTAGTATCGGATAACTCCCACCTTCCTACCAAGATACTGACAATTACATCTTATCATTGCAAAGCATGGTGGGAAGACTAATTAGTTGCTAGGCAACAATGATTAAATGAAGGAAGTGATTGTGCTTTGAAGAGACTGGCACATAATCTTTAAGTGGCTATGAAATTTTGATTGTCAATATATAAAAAATAAAATTGGTTGCAGAGAGAGAAAAAAATCCTAGCAGAGACAATTAACTCAAAACCATGGACAGTTGAATGATCATGAGGGTCCAATTCCAACCATTTTTGATGCGTATTTTTTCCTTTGAACCCAGTAGTTGTTCCAGGACTGAAGAGCACCGAGGTTACTTCTCTCCTCTTTCCTTTTTTCCTCCTCCTTTTCCCTCCCTCTCCACCCTCCTTCTCCACCTCCTATCCCCCATCCCTCATCCCCGTCCTCCCTCCCCCACCTTCCCTCTGCCACTGTGTATTAGTTCACTTGGGCTGCCATAACAAAATAGCACACACTGGGTGGCTTAAACAACAGAGATTAATTTTCTCACAATTCTGGAGGCTAGAAATCCAAGGTCAAGGTGTTGCAGAGCTGATTTCTTCTGAGGTCCCTTCCCTTGCCTTTTAGATGTCCATCTTCTCCCTGTGTCTTCACATCATCTTCCCTCTGTGTGTGTCTGTGTTTTAATCTCCTCTTTTCATAAGAACATCAGTCATAATTGGATTACAGTCCACCCTAATGACCTCATTTTAGCTCAGTTACCTCTCTTTTTTTTTTTTTTGGCTGCACCATGCAGCTTGCAGGATCTTAATCTCCCCAACAAGGGCCCCGGCAGTGAAAGTGCCAAGTCCTAACCACTGGACCACCAGGGAATTCCCCAGTGACCTCTTTAAAGACCCCATCTCCAAGTACAGCCCCACTCTGAGGGTTAGGACTTCAACATATGAATTTGGAGCAACACAATTCTCATAAGAACCGCCCTCCCTCCTCCAGCCTCTCTATATTCTCAGCCGTCCCTCAACATTCTCCTTCCTCCCTCCTCCCTCTCACTGTACATCCTTCCCCTTTCTCCTCCTCCCTTCTTCCTCCCACTTTACTTCTCTTGACTTCAGCTTGCTGCCTCAATCCATCATGCCCATTAGATGATCTTCTTCTCTGCAGTGGTCTATTGAGCAAGGCCCTGTGGATACAGAGCTATAAACAATAGACCCTGCCTTCAGGTCTCTTAAATCTGGTTAGAGAGATGAGACGCACATAGGAAAGAATCAATAACAAAACAGAGCCCAGATGCTTAGAACCAGGTGAGTGGCCCAGGTAGCAGAGTGTGTAGGATCCGAGCGGAGAGGTGACCGTAAGCCAGTGGGAGCCACCTTCAGAGAGAAGCGGGGCAGACACCGTGCACTGAAAGGAGAGGCAGCCTCAGGGGAGGAAGAAGGCCACTGACGGCAGGAGGAACAGTGTGAGACCAAAGGTGGGAATGCGCAGTGAGTTTGGTCGCATTGGTGGCCGTCAGAGTGCCATGCAGAGGAGGCTGGGCAAGATGCTGAGGGCAGTGGGGCCTCTAGCTTCACTCCCAAGACGCTGAGATGAAAGGCTTTGGGGGCTGAGGACGGGTCACACCATGCAGGAGGTGAATAAGTCCACCCATTTGGATTGCAGCCAAAGGTTCAGAACCAAATGACTTATTAGGATAAAATGTATATATCTTATAATGACATGACTCTCCAATGACACTTGGGGCGGTGAGGGGACCATAGTCACATCTAAACCCAGGGGACATGGCAGAGAGGCAGATGGGCAGGACTCAGGACTGGTGCACGGGAAACTGGGAGTCCAGACTGGCTCTGCCTCCAAACAGCTGTGTGATCTTGGGCAGGTCACTTACCCACTCTGGGCCATATAGTCTGTGTTGGAAAATAGGAGGATAGGCTAGATCAGAGGTTTTCCAAAGATGAGTAACCAGAGCCCCGATACATAAAGCAGATGAAAGTGGAGTGTCAGTTGCTCAAGTCCTCCCACAGTGAAATCCAGGAGCTGAGCCTAAAAGTTGGGGGCGGGGGGTATGTGGGGCAAAAGACCTCTAAGTTCTCTGCAAGATCTTTCGGTGACAATAAAATCCAGGACTCCCAGACCACACTTCTGGACTCCCTCGAGGGGGCCTGTAATCCCAGGTCAATTTGTGAGAAAAGAATAGTTGGTTTTCAACTGAGCACCTCCTCCACCCCCCAAGCATTCCTAGCTTTACATAAAAATCCATTACTGCCCAATCATATATAACCCATCCTTATTTATTTTGATCCAAACATACTTAGTAGGCACTGACGATGGACAAGAACTTTTACAAATTACCCTAAAGACACACAAAGAAATTGGGCACTGTATCCTCTTTTCAAATTTAGGCTGCTTGTTTTTTGCACAAGCCTCACACACTTTTTTAATGTTAGGTTTTTTCATCTTAATGTTAAAAGACTCTCTCATCAGTTTTATAGTTGCTTTTCATGTATACTCCTATTTTCCGTACTCCACCCCACCTCTCGCCAGCACTGGTGAGAAGAGGAGGAGTGAAAGGGTTAGAATCTTAAATTCAATGAGTTTTGGTACTTGACAATGATAATAAAAAGTATGCAAAGACTGATTGGCTGAGATGAATGTGTTAAAAGCAGTATTTATGTGAGGGGTATCCAGGGAGCTGAGTGGCTATCTCACCCTGTCACATTCCCATGTTGTTCTTGTTTTCTGTGATCTAAAACATTAGAGTCACCTTTGCCTGTCCTTAACCCACTATATCTATTCTGTCTCCCCCTTTCACTACCCCAGGAAAAAAGAGGAAGATTTACAGACCTATTGGATGCTAAATATTTACGGACCACGTTACAGATCTGGGTCATATGGTAAGAATGGTATTATTTCAAAGCTAGGTTTAAATAAACAAGCATTTCAGTGGGAGAAAGCCCACTGAAGTAAATCCCTTCTGAGTGCTCTGGGGAGAAAACACAAGGCAGACACCAGCAATGCTTTATCTTTCTGCTAATACCACCAACCAAAAAATAGATATAAAATAACAATATAAAAAGAAAGAGAAAGAAAAAAAATCCAAATCATCTACAGTTTTAAAATTTTTCATCTGAGTGTATGAGCTCTGTACTAACCGTTTGCAGCCTGGTCTCTTCCCTCACCACATTCCAGGAACTGATCCTTTGAGGTCCCTGAGAATCAAATTCAAAGGAATAGACTCAGTGGTCCTCTCTATGCAGCCATGACCTTGAGTAAGCAAAGATTTTCTAAACAGGACACAAAAAGTGCTAACTCTAAAGGAAAAGATTGATGAGTTTGCCTACATTAAATTAGGAACTCTGTGTCCTGAGAAATCATGAAGAGCCTGAAAGGTAAGCCACCAATTGAGAGAAGAAATTTCCAATATATATGTCCAACAAATTATATATACATGTTCTATATATTATTAATATATATTTCTATTATATAATTTTTTTTCAACAAGAAAAACATACACAACCCAGTGGAGAAATAGGCAAAAGACATGAACAGGCACTTGACCAAAAATGTGTATCAAATAAACATATGAAAACATGTTCAACCTTACAGGCACCAGGGAAATGCAAATTAAAACCAAATGAGACACCATTACAAATCCACCCAAATGGCTAAAATTAAAAAGACTGGGGACTTCCCTGGGGGTGCAGTGGTTAAGAATATGCCTGCCAATGCAGGGGACAAGTGTCTTCTCCCTGGTCTGGGAAGATCCCACATGCTGAGGAGTGACTAAGCCCGTGTGCCACAACTACTGAGCCTGCATGCTACAACTCCTGCAGCCTGCACACCTAGAGCCCGTGTTCTGCAACGAAGAGTAGCCCCCACTCGCTGCAACTAGGGAAAGCCCGCACGCAGCAAAGAAGACCCAACGCAGCCAAAAATAAATTAAAAAAAAGAAAAAAGTTTGAAAAGATAACTTTAAAAAAAAATAAAAAATGAAATTAAAAAGACTGACCATGTTGGGAAGGATGTAAAGTAACTGGAATTTTCCTGCACTCCTGATTGGCATTCAAATTAGTACAACCACTTTGGAAAACTGTTTAGAGGTTTCTATTACAGTTGGAAGTATGCATAGCCTATGGCTCAGCAATTCTACTCCTAGATTTATACCCAACAGAAATGCATAGTAAAATAAAATAGCATTATATTATTTGTAACAGCTCCAACTACAACCAACCCACATGCCCATCAACAGGTATAATGGATAGATTCTGTTATATTCATAAAATAGTATACTACACAGTAATGAAAATGAGAAAACTGGTGCTCTGCGCTCAACATGGCTGAATCTTACAAATGTAATAATGAGCAAAGAAAGTCAGACACACAGAATACATATTATGTGGTTCCATTTATATAAAGATTCAAAACAATGGAAACTAATCTATAGTGTTTGAATTCAGGAAAGTGGTTGTCTATCTGCCTTTCCCAGATATAATCACTAAAAATAGGTGGGTGTCTCCTCTTGAGACTCTTTAATTTTTAAAATACTCTTAATATTTGGGGAATTCCCCAGTGAACTAGTGGTTAGGACTTGGTGCTGGCACTGCTGTGGCCTGGATTCAATCCCTGGTTGGGGAACTGAGATCCCGCAAACTGCGTGGTGTGGCCAAAAAAAAAATACACTTAATATTTGGAAATTAAACAAAAAAATTATTAAAGCTACCTTAATAACAAGGAGAAATATTGTGATTATTGTCTTCTTCTTAAATATTTCATTATGAGAATTTTTAAACGCCCATGAAAATAGGGAGGATACCATGATGAACCCTGATTTATTCATTGCCCAGATCTGACAATCACTGATATCTACCCATATTTACTTCAGCTGTTTTTTTCTGTTCTGAAGTATTTTCAAGCAGGCCCTAGACTTCATGCCATTTCATCCCCAGATACTTCATTAAGAGTCTCAACTACTTGAGGACATTTTCTTAGATAATTCCAATCCTAAACTCACACCAACGATATTAACAATCATCACTTTAATATCATCCACTATGCAGAGCATATGTGATTTTCCTTGATTGTCCGCATCTGTCTTTTACACGTGGCTTTTACAACCATTTCTGTAAAAATGAGAGAGGCATGAGGGGGGCTTCTGGGAGGCTGATATTCTTTTTTTTTTTGGCCAAGCAGCTTGTGGGATCTTAGTTCCCTGACCCAGGATCGAACCCGGGCCCTCGGTATTGAAAGCACAGGGTCTTAACCACTGGACCGCCAGTGAATTCCCCGGATATTCTTTTTCTTGACTTTGATATAGGAACTTTTCTGTATGTTATGTTTATATCTCAATAAAAATATCTATTAAAGAATAGACAGAATAAAAGATAGTAAGAAAATATCAAGCAAAAGCAAAAACCTTCCATAGCTTCATGGCGTCCGAAAGACAGAATTCTAAAGATGATGCCCAAGAGTTCCAACACCTGGGGATTCAATCAAACGCTAATTTGGATGTAGATGTGAAGGGACTGTAGATGTAATTAAGGTTATGAGCCTTAAAATAGGGAGAGTATCCTGAATTAGGCAGGTGGGCTCAATATTATCGCTTGAGTCTTTAAAAGCAGAGAAATGTCTCCAGCTGGAATCAGAGATGCAGCAGAAGAGAAAGCGTGAGGTGAGGCAGAAGGAGAGCGTCAGTGCACGAGAAGGACGCGACCTGCTGTTGCTGGCTTCACAGACAGAGAATGAAGGAAACCTGCAGAAGCTGAAAACCACTGGTCAACAGCCAGCAAGGAAACAGACACGAGCTCTACACCCCCGTGCAGCTGGATTCTGCCAACCATCTGGGTGGGCTTGGAGATGGATTCTTCCCCAGAAAGTGGAGCAGCCCTGCCTGCACCTTCATTTCTGCCACGTGAGACTCCGAGCAGAGAAGTCAGCCAGAGCTGCTGAACTGCTGACCTCCAGAACTGTAAGATACTCACTGTGCTAAAGCACTAGGTTTGTGCTAACTTGTTGCAGCAGCTGCAGAAAACAAACTGTTGCGGGGTCTAAGCTCCTACTGCTTGCCACATGGCAGGCCAATAAGAGACAGTGTGTTGGGGCGAGTAATAGCGACTTTATTCGGAAAGCCAGCAGGCGGAGAAGATGGTGGACTAAACTCTTAAAGAACCATCTTAACTTGGAAGAGAATTCAGGCTGCTTTTATGCTAAGGGAAAAGGGGAAGCGGGAGGGTTCAAGATTAAAGGGTAAAGGTGAGTTGAAGACTTCCTGGAGCCACCTGGCCTTCAAGGGAAGCATAACATTTCTTTGTTCTGCTTGCTCACAAGGCTGCATCACAAGGCTCCTGCAAAACTTCAAGTCATTAGCAGTTATTTTTACTTTACCACACTTATCTCTGCTTATTTGCTAGCTGAAAACGAACTTATCTACAAGTAGTAGCCATAACTAACCAGGGACCACCTGGGATGGGAACTTTCTTCAGGGAACTTAATGAGCTGTTTCGGCACAAGCAACATTTCTCTAATATTTAACTCTTTATGGTCAGGGCTAAAGTAACAGTACATAAGCTGTAGAACGAGGGAGACAGTTTCAACGCAGTGTTAGTTCTGTTCTGCCTCTTACAAAACTTCTTCCTGGCCTGAGGGGTCCTCCCCCATCTAGTTCCATCCTGCTTTTTCTTGCAAATTCATTTCCCACCATGCAGCCTCCGCTAAAGGCCTCCCCCTAGTATCCCCTTGAAACGTGTCCCCACTTTCCACTCCCCTCCCCTCCCTACACCGTGCCTTCCACCTGAGAAGCTCTCCCCACGTCTCCCCACCTCTCACGGTGCTACCCCTCCTTCAGGCCTGGTGACAGCCTTTCCTAATGTCCATCTTTTCTTGTTTCCAGGCTGGGCATCTCTTTTCGCCTACTATGGGGTCATCCTGGCCAGTGCGGAGCTGCTGGAGCGGGACCTGGTCTGTGGCTCACGGTCGGAGTTGGAGGTAGTGGTGACCGTAGGGGTCTCGGAGGAGAGCCAGAGCCCCTGCCACTGCCAGGTGTTTGCCCCTTCTGACTACCAGACCATGATTATCAGCACCATTGGCGAAATTGCTCGTAAGTATCTCTCTGTATTGGGTGGCTCTCTGTTTTGGGTGGGGGACATGCAACTCAGAGTCTCAGAGGAGAGAAGAGTGACCTGTCATACACTTGACTCCTGCCTGGTAGAAATGGACGAGTCCCCAAATCATGCTGAGGTGTCTCCAGTGCAGATCAGTGTGGGGAGAAGTCTGGAGGAGTGGAGCTTTGAATTAGTGCATCCTATCAATTCTAAGATGCATTCCCCTACATTGTAACATCTCTGAAACTGGGGTGTGTCTCACAATGGCTTGTTAGATTTCAGTTGAAAGCACTGTTTCTGCTTTAATAGACATAAAATAATGGTACTTAAAAATCAATGGCACCTTGAATTTGAAAAACAGTATTAAACATTTAAAATATAGGTCTAGCAAGTTGGCAGTTTACAATAGACCTACATGCTGTAATAAGCATCCTGGGCATAAAATATCCTTCATATACTCCGGTGCTTGTAGTTCTCGGATCCCCGTGGGAAAAGCATATTGAAGGAGTCATGAAGTTGATGACAGTGTGACTGGGTCTTGGCTGGAATACGCATGACGTTTGGATTAAGTTGCTTCTTTCTGAAATGACAGGGAGGAATCCATGCCATTGTTAATAAGTGCCATTTACTTTCAAGATTCTGAAAATTGTCTTTGTCATTTTTTTCCTAGTGAATCCTTTAAATATCCTGGGCATTAATTTCCTGGGAAGACGGCTGAGCCTTTCTATTACCATGGGATGTACAGCTTTATTCTTCCTTCTCCTCAATATTTGCACTTCAAGGTATTTGCTGTCTGGTTGCTTTAATGCAATCTAGTTTTGTGCAGTGGTTTTAAAATGAGGTCTCCTGACCCATGGCCTTCAGTGGAGGTTAGGGGCAAGTCCCTTTCACAAAGAGAGTAGAGTACAGGCTGCTTGTTTGACTAGAACGATCAAACAAGCCCCTGGTACCTGCCCCTGCCCCTCCCACTCCCCTCTTCCTCCTGAGCCAGGTCCATCTTCAGCACCCACAGGACATGGGTACCAGCGTGGGAGTATTCAGTTCGCTTAGCAAGATATTTAGGATCTTTATGCAAAGCTTCCTGGAGAATGGAGACTCCGGTTGTTTACCAAATGATCTGCACGTTGTCAAGATAGTGATGTAGACAGCATACCTGTGGTGGGAGAATTCATTGCACTCTGAATTTGTGACCCTAGAGTGGGCCTCATTTATAATATATATGACTTATTCTGCAAACTGTACCATTTTCCAAGGGTGGTGGCAGAGGTGTGCTCACCTTGGGGGGCTGGGCTGGAACGGCACACTTCGGGGGAACAGGATTGAAGGATTGAGTCAGGCTTTTGCTTTAGGACCCCACAGTCAGGCCAGCTGAGGGGCAACACCTCCCTCGGGACCCGGTCTTCAGGGATGTGTGTTGGCATCTGTCATGTACTGGGATCGGGGCCCCGGAAAGCCCTCTGTGTTGCCTTTGGTAACGTCTCGCTTCTGGTTCCCTAGTGCCGGCCTCATCGGCCTCCTCTTCATGCTGAGGGCTTTGGTGGCGTCCAACTTCAACACCATCTATATTTACACCGCTGAGGTTAGTTTTGGGGAAGGGGTTGGTTACATCAAGGTGTGCGAGGTGAGCTACTTAGAGCAGGTGTTTGTCTATAGACCACGCATCCCTGGCTTCTGTTGACTTTTGATGATTTTCTAAAAACATCCTATTAAAATGACACCAGAAGGTTTATTTGATGTGGCCTTTCTCCCGCCCCATGGGGTCTAGTGAAAGCCAGTCTCTGAGAAGAAAGATAAGACCGTCTCCCTTTCTCACTAAACTGCATCCATGTAAAAAGCAACTCTTGCCCTCATACCGTGCTTCCTGAAGAAATAGGGATAGGCCCGGTACCTGCATGTTGCTGATAAAATGTAAAACACCCTATTTCTCCCTTTTTAAAATTAGAATGTATTTTTCACCTTTATTCTTTTGAAAGATCATATCCCACTATGTCTCTTGTTTGTTGTAGGTAGCTTAAATTCGAATATAATAGTAATTTATTCTTAATTTATTGAATTACTATATCTACTTAATACATCTACTTCTGAGGAGCTTCTCAGAAACCACCACTTTAAAGAGCAAATGCTCCTAGAAATAAGCAATATCTGAGTAGGAAACTTCGTATTTTAACTGGTTTTGCCTTTCGTTGAGCCAGAGAAAGTGGTGCTATAGGGACTGCTAAAGCTGCATTCATCTTCATCTTGGGAAAGGTAGAAGTCTATTTAGAATACAGATGACATATCAAAACCACAGAGAAAAAGATTCTTTTCCCCTCACATAGATAAAAATAGGAAATTATGACACATTTGACATATATGTAGTATTTCATTTAGTTCCATTAACAATCTTCTAAAATTATTGTGAATTTGTGAACTTAAAAGTCTATGTGTATTGTGATGTGCCTCTAAAATTATATTTGGAATACTCAATTTAACATATTTTGGGATGTGTTCATTTAAAGGGTCGTTCCTAAGTATTTTTTCCCTGATACTTATTGCTTAAAAAAAAAAGATGTGTACCTGAAGTTGCTTGTCTTCTATTATTTCATCTCCTAGAATTGTCAAAAATGAACCAAAAAAATTGATATTAGAGCAAAGATCATCTGTATGTATCTGAATCCATTGTTTTCAATAGCCAGCAGCCTCATTTTCTAGAAAAAACCTCTGTGAAAAGGCACTCCACCCCCAGACATTCTTATAAATATAGCAGTGCCCCCCCCCCCCCCCCGGGGCAGGAAAGCATCTTGTGTTTTGCATTTGGCAGATGGTGGGTAACATGATGCGGCCAAGTAAAGAGGCCACGTGCTTTGCTTTAGTGAATTGATGAAAACTGATCAGTATTTATAGCGTTAAGAGAAAAATTTCTAAAATTGAAAGAAGCATTCTTTCATATATTGTCCTTAAAATCTTCTTTATTAAATACTATTTGCTTATTTATTAAGAACTCTGAATCAGTGAAGTACAGATTAATGAGATTTTACTATAAATGCAAGAAAGTTGCAGCAAGAAAGTAGACTGCGCCATAAGATCTTGCAACACGAACATGGTGAATGGTGTAGCATGTATGTGGCACTCTCGTTGATTCTTTTCACTGTATCTGTATTAAAGGTTTGGTTGGATTGTTATTATTTGGGGAGTATTTTCTTTCCATTCAGTAGAACCACCTTTAGACGTTTGTAGCTCTAAAGTGGAAATCTTCTGTCTGATTGCAAGTACCTTTCTAAAATTACGTTTGGAATATTAAACACATATTTTGGAATTTGCTCACTTAAAGGATAATTTCTAGGTGTTTCTTTTCTGATATTGTTAAAATTCAAAGTTGTATACCTGAGAAAATGAACATCTTCTATATCCTATATATCCATATAGAATATTTGGCCTTTTGTATATACCAAAGCCTGACCTGTGCAGGGAAGGGCAGAGGACTTGGGAAAGAGGGGTTTAAGCTAACTGATGCTTTCTACGCTCCTCTACTCCAGGTCTACCCCACAACGATGCGCGCTTTGGGGATGGGGACCAGTGGATCCCTGTGTCGCATTGGTGCGATGGTGGCGCCATTTATATCCCAGGTACAGCCCAGGGGTCTCTGTAGGGAGGATATGTCTAAGGGAGGTGGGGAAAGAGGGACCTGGCTCCCTTCAGGTTAAGGGTTTAACCAAGGATTTGTTTACTTGAGTTTCCTTGAGGTGTTGTTTTCCCATTGTCTGGTTAATTTGGCTGGGAAAAGAGGCTGAATTAATGCTTCCAGGCTTCCAGTCAATAGCATGTATTACATTGCATGCAGGGTTTAGATTTTGCTGGACATTGTTGGGGGAGGGTGCAAAAGACATGGATGACACAAGGAGCTGGAGCAGCTGAACGACAATGAGCTCCAACCCTGACACTGTCAAGGGTGCAATTGAAAACCAGAGCACAGAAGTGCAGGGAGGCTGAACCAGGGTGCAAGGATGTGGCCCTGGGCAGGTCAAGTCCAGCATGTGGACAAACCAGGCACAGGCTGGGAGAAAATCCAGGGGTGATCTGGACCGTTGGATGGGCCCTGTTTCAGGAGAGAAACAGAGGCAGATATGGTGACCCACATGGTCATGGTTCCTCAGAGGGCCAAACAGCTTGCCCCTCTGCCCTGATCATTCTCTTTTGGCCACGAGAAATGGAAATCCACCTGAGCTGGCTGCAGCCAAAGACAAGAGTGAGGCTGGGCCCTGGGTGGGCCTGATCCAGGCAGTGAGGGCTGTCAGGGACCCAGGCTCTGTCCCCCTCACATCTATCTGGGGCCCAGGGTCACTGAGCATTCAGGCTGTACTCCCTCAAGACCAGGGTGCTATACTTGTCCACGGACGTGGCCACCCCGCAAATCCCAAATATCTATCCTTAGATCCAGGCACCAGAAGACACCAAAGTACTCTCTGCATCCCAGAAGGATGCTCTCTCTGGCATTTCACTGGCCAGGCCTGGTCAGTTGTTCATAGTTGAGCTAAATCAGTTGCGGCCAAGAGTCAGGCTTATGGATGAATGCAACCGGGGAGGGGCAGTTTTCAGAGAAAGGGGGTTGACATGGGCTAAGCAGACTGTAATGTGTATTTCTTATAATTTAATGGGATTTTGCTACCACCCTTATTAAAACTATTTTGGGACTATTTTGCCTACTCAGTTAAAAATGAGGGCAGTTCTGGTCTTGTGGTTTTGCTTTTCACAGTTCTTTTGCGCTTATTATTTCACCATGTTCAGAAAAGAACATAATGGTGAAAGACAGCAGGAAAATATTGATCCTATTTCTGGATGATCAGACCGAGGTAGAGTTTATTTTCCGAGCTTTAATTGGGAATAGGGTCTCTTGGTTCTCAACCACTTGAAACATTTTCTCTGGGTATTTGTGGGCATTTATCTTTGAGGCCACCCTGCTTTTGGTGACTTTGTGGACCAGGAAATATCTCAGCTAGGACCAGGTCTCCTGGGGCACAGGGCTTTGTCCTGCTTAGCGTCCTGCTGGGGGAGTTCTCAACTCTTCACAGTGAAGTCACCCAACTTTCTATGCCCCCCTCATCTGTAAAATGAAGATAAACAATAGCACCCACTACATAGGTTTCCTCTCAGTATTAAATGAGATTAATACATACAAAGCACTGAGCCCAACATTTGACACATAGTAAGCCCTCAATAAGTGTTAGCTAATAACCATAGCAATGATCAATAGCATCAAGGCCAAATGCTAAATATTCAAATAAGAGTATTTCTGTTACTGAGAAATATTTAAGTCCAGTTGAGTTATTTCAATCACTATGCAATTGAAATGTTTTGCATTCCTTACCAGGTTTAGGATGGGAAGTTCGAATCTGGGAAGCTTTGTGTTTGCTCGTAGAATATTTGCCTGGGTTTGGAGTGGGGCTTGGTGACACTCTCATGAGCTCATCCGTCAGTGTACCCTTGGACGCGGCCCTCAAGCTTCAGTGCATATCAGAGTTACTAGGGTAACTTGATACCGTGAAGATTCCTGGACTTCACCCAGAGGTTCTGATCCTGTGTATGGGACCATCACCTACAGTTCTAGCAGGAATCCAGAGTGAATCTGATGCTGTTGGTCTGGGGACCAATGAGAGGTGTGGCCATCAGTAAGGAAATTGACTTTACTTTCACTTAACTCTTCTTCTTCCTCCTCTTCCTTCCCTTCCCACTCCCCTTCCCTTTCTCCTCCTCTTTCTTTTGTCCTTCATTTAGGAACTTATCTTGGTGACTCATTCGACAAGTTGTTTTCAGGGTAATTCTCTACAAATTCTACAGACTGCCTCTTTCACAGTTTGGCAGTTAGAATGCCAAAAAGGACTCCATAAGCTACAATCTGTATTTGATAGAGTAGAAGCAAGAATTTATAAGGGAATTCCACACTTCCACTGCAGGGGGCGCGGGTTTGATCCCTGGTCCGGGAACTAAGATCCTGCATGCCGCGAGGCATGGCCAAAAAAAAAAAAAAGAAGAATTTATCCCAGTTCAACATTCAACCAGCATTTATTGCACGCTTACTCTGTGCCTGGCATTGTTCTCTTTCTTTACAGCAGTAAATAAGCCAGACCAGGGTCCAGGGGTGTGCTGGAACTGGCCTGCACTGGCTTGTGAAAGCTGATTGTTAAATTTTCAGGAAATTACTTTGCAAGCTAGTTGATGTCACGTTGTAGCTTGAAATTAGCACGGTGGTGGTTTTTATCCCATGGCCACAGGCAAATGCTACCATCAGGACAGTTTCTGGAAAGCCTGTTAAACATTTCGCAGCACACCACCACAAGATTCCTGCTCTCAAGAGGCTGACTTTCAAGTTGGGTACTTTACAAATATGCACAAAATTAAGATGATTCAAGTTAATTATTTGCGTATCTTAATTATTTGCATATCTGTAAAGCACTCAACTTGAAAGTATGTTGGGAGGCAATGATAATGAGTGAAAGGGATGACAGGCCTTCCCCCCACCCGCTCTTTTGGCTCAAAATTCCTTTACTGAAAGATAAATTGAATTAAAATCCATACATTCCATGAGGGACAGGCCTTTTTAAAAGACAAGTCTTCATATAGCCAATATTTTAGAGTAACTATAAATGGAGAGTAGCCTTTGAAAATTGTGAATCACTGTATTGTACACCTGCATGTAACTTATGTAATAAAGTACATCAACTGTACTTCAATTTAAAAATATTATAGAAAGAGGCAGGGCCTCTCTGGGTAGGTGACTTTGGAGTTGAGACCTGAAGTATAAGAAGCTGACAACCTGTAAAGGGTAACAGCATTTCAGGTGGGATGACATCTGGTCCAAAGTCCTGGGGATGGGACGAGCTTGGTGTGTTCTCGGAATAGCAAATAGCTCTGATGAGCAAAGTGCAGAGAAGTACAGGGAGAGAGTGTGCCTTGCAGGCATACTTCAGATTTTTTTTCTTAGGAGGAGGGGGAAGTAATTGAAGGGTGTTAAGCAGTGTCATGATCAGTTTTGCAATTTACAAAGAGCACTCTGGTTGCTGAAGAGTGAATTGGCAGGGGATTGGGAGAGGGCAAGGGAGGAACAAGCTTATCATAAGACTCTAATTTCACATCGCCATGTACTCAAGTGAAAAGGGAGATTTCGGAATTCTGGAAAACCATTTCTCTTATAGAGGGAAATACTACATAAAAAATTTTAATTTCTGCCCAGGAAAAAAAAAAAATACTGGACAAGGATGAAAGACAAACCTTTAATTTTCAAGGGTTTCAAAAAACCCTAATTGAATTGTCACAGCTGAACAATGATTTTGTTGTCCTGTTGAATTCCTGACCTTCCCCAGAAGCATGGAAACAATGAATCAACGCATAAGATGATACACAGAACTTCACCAGTTACTGGGAATAAAAAATCTATCCATTTCATAGTTTCATTAGTGATTTCTGGTAAGCAGTAAACTTACTGAGAAACTATGTTGTCCAAGATAAAGTCAGACACTAGTTAAAGTGGTAGGGACAGATTTTGATTAGTAATTATTGCAGTAGGGAAAAAGAGTCCAGTGTGAAGTGAATTCAACTTTGTTTTGTACGGAGGTGACTGGGCTTTTTAAAGGGAGAAGAGGGAATAGGACAAGGAAGGTCTCAATAGAGAAAGGGAAGTGAAAATAGGCAAAAAGTGGTAAGAGGGGTTGGTCCATGTGAAACCCAGACAGGAGCCTTATCTCCAGGTATCGACCGGAACAAACAGTAAATTTTTTGGAAACCTTGAGTATGTTCAGGTAGGTACTTTTACGAGAGCTAGGGTCATCCGAGGGGTGTGGATTTGAGCTGTTAGAAACTGTTAGTCTTTGTTCAAATCTTTATATACCAAGATTGAGGCCTAGGTGAGAAGCAGCTTAGAAAAGCCTGGCTAGGGTTTGGTCAAGGAGAAAGTTTTTGTCAATGTCAAGTGTGGTTCATAAATACATTTGTGTTTATTGTATTTTCAGTGATTTAAGAGATTTCCAAAGGCAATTTGACCACGTGATTTTTTCTTCTTTCGCACTGAAAACACAAAAATTAAAAACTAGAAATAAAATTTTACTACCCTAATATTTTACTGGAGATAACTGGATATAAATATTTTAATGAAGCCCTTGCAATATATCTAAGCATATGTACATATAAATATGCATATACATTTTACTCAAATATGATCATAGTTATATACTTTTTATTTTTTTAATAGATTTAAAATACTTTATTGGAATTCAATTGTTAGCATGATATTTATGGTAACATTATTCATAGGGTGATTCTTTCCACTTTAATGAGATCTATTTTTATTTTAATTAATTAATTTTTAAATTTTACTGAAGTATAGTTGATTTACAATGTTGTGTTAGTTTCAGGTGTACAGCAAAGTGATTCAGTTATACATATACATATACTCATTCTTTTCCAGATTCTTTTCCCATATACATATACTCATTCTTTTCCAGATTCTTTTCCCATATAGGGTTGTTATAGAATACTGAGTAGATTTCCCTGTGCTATACAGTAGGTTCTTATTGGTTATGTATTTTATATATAGTAGTGTGTTTATGTTAATCCCAAGCTCCTAATTTATCCCTTCCCCGTTTCCCCTTTGGTAACCATAAGTTTGTTTTCAAAATCTGTGAGTCTGTTTTGTAAATAAGTTCATTTGTATCATTTTTAAAAATTAGATTCCATATATGAGTAATATCATATGATATTTGTCATTCTCTGTCTGAATTACTTCACTTAGTATGATAATCGCTAGGTCCATCCATGTTGCTGCATATGGCATTATTTCGTTCTTTTTTATGGTTGAGTAATATTCCATTGTATATATGTACCACATCTTTATCCATTTCTCTGCCGGTGGACATTAAGGTTGCTTTTATGTCTTGGCTATTGTAAAAAGTGCTGCAATGAATATTGGGGTGCAAGTATCTTTTCTTTTCTAAAAAAATTAATTAATTAATTGATTTTTGGCTGAGTTGTGTCTTTGTTGCTGCGCACGGGCTTTCTCTAGTTGCGGCGAGTGGGGGCTACTCTTCGTTGTGGTGTGCGGGCTTCTCGTTGCAGTGGCTTCTCTTGTGGCGGAGCGTGAGCTCTAGGTGCACAGGCTCAGTAGTTGTGGCGCGCGGGCTTAGTTGCTCTGTGGCATGTGGGATCTTCCTGGACCAGGGCTCAAACCCGTGTCCCCTGCATTGGCCGGCGGATTCTTAACCACTGTGCCACCAGAGAAGCCCCAGGGGTGCATGTATCTTTTCGAATTATGTTTTTCTCTGGATACATGCCCAGGAGTGGGATTGCTGGATCATATGGTAGTTCTATTTTTCGTTTTTAACGAACCTCCATACTGTTCTCCATAGTGGTTATACCAATTTATTTATTTTTATTTTTTTAATTGAAGTATAGTTGATTCACAGTGTTGTGTTAATTACTGCTGTGCAGCAAAGTGACTCAGTTATACATATGTATACATTCTTTTCCATATTCTTTTCCATTATGGTTTATCACAGGATATTGAATATAGTTCCCTGTGCTATATAGTAGGACCTCATTGTTTATCCATTCTATATATACAAGTTTGCAGCTGCTAATCCCAAACTCCCAATCCATCCCTCTCCCACCCCCTCCCTCTAGGCAACCACCAGTCTGTTCTCTATGTCCCTGATTCTGTTTCTGTTTCATAGATAGGTTCATTTGTGTCATATTTTAGATTCCACATATAAGTGATATCATATGGTATTTGTCTTTCTCTTTCTGACTTACTTCACTTAGTATGATAATCTCTAGTTGCATCCATGTTGCTGCAAATGGCATCACTTCATTCTTTTTTATGGCTGAGTAGTATTCCGTTGTATATATGTACCACATCTTCTTTATCCATTCATCTGTTGATGGTCATTTAGGTTGTTTCCATGTCTTGCCTATTGTGAACAGTGCTGCTATGAACATAGGGGTGCATGTATCTTTTTGACTTATAGTTTTGCCTTGATATATGCCTGGGAGTGGGATTGCTAGATTATATGGTAATTCTATTTTTAGTTTATTGAGGAACCTCCATACTGTTTTCCACAGTGGCTGCACCAATTTACATTCCCACCAACAGTGCAGGAGTGTTCCCTTTTTCTCCACACCTCCTCGAGCATTTATTGTTTGTATACTTTTTGATGATGGCCATTCTGACCGGTATGAGGTGATGCCTCATTGTAGTTTTGATTTGCATTTCTCTAATAATTAGTGATGTTGAGCATCTTTTCATGTGCTTTTTGGCCATCTGGCTGTCTTCTTTGGAGAAATTTCTATTTAAATCTTCTGCCTGGGACTTCCCTGGCGGTCCAGTGGTTAGGACTCTGCACTTCCAGTGCAGGGGGCATGGGTTTGATCCCTGGTTGGGGAACTAAGATCCTGTGTGCAGAGCAGTGTGGCACCTCCACCCCCACTAGATCTGCTGCCCATTTTTTGATTGGGTTGTTTGTTTTCTTGACATAGAGCTGCATGAGCTGTTTGTATATTTTGGAGATTAATCCCTTGTTGGTTGCTTCGTTTGCACATTATTTTCTCCCATTCTGTGGGTTGTCTTTTTGTTTATGGTTTCCTTTGCTGCACAAAAGCTTTTAAGTTTAATTAGGTCCTGTTTGTTTATTTTTGTTTTTATTTCATTACTCTAGGAGGTGGATCAAAAAAGTTATTGCTGCGATTTATGTCAAAGAGTGTTCTGCCTATGTTTGCATCTAAGAGTTTTATAGTGTCCGCCCTTATATTTAGGTCTTTGATCCATTTTGAGTCTATTTTTGCATATGGTGTTAGAGAATGTTCTTTTTTTTTTCTTTTTAAAATTATTTATTTATTTTTAACATCTTTATTGGAGTATAATTGCTTTACAATGCTGTGTTAGTTTCTGCTTTATAACAAAGTGAATCAGCTATACATATATATATATCCCCATATCTCTTCCCTCTTGCCTCTCCTACCTTCCCACCCTCCTTTTTAAATTTTTAAAACTTTTAAATTTTTGGCTGCATTGGGTCTTCGTTGCCATGTGAGCTTTCTCTAGTTGTGGCAAAGGGGAGCTACTCTTTGTTGCTGAGCAAAGGCCCTAGGCACATGAGCTTCAGTAGCTGTGGCTTGAAGGCTCTAGACTCAGGCTCAGTAGTTGTGTTGCACGGGCTTAGTTGCTCCGCGGCATGTGGGATCTTCCCAGACCAGGGCTCGAACCCATAACCCCTGCATTGGCAGGCAGATTCTTAACCACTGCGCCACCAGGGAAGTCCCATTCGAGAATGTTCTAATTTCATTCTTTTACATGTAGCTGTCCAGTTTTCCCAGCACCACTTATTGAAGAGACTGTCTTTTCTCCATTGTATATTCTTGCCTCCTTGGTCATAGATTAATTGAACATAGGTGCATGGGTTTATTTCTGGGCTTTCTATCCTGTTCCATTGATTTATATTTCTGTTTTTTTTGCCAGTACCATACTTTTTTGATGACTGTCGCTTTGTAGTATAGTCTGAAGTCAGGGAGCCTGATTCCTCCAGCTCTGTTTTTCTTTCTCAAGATTGCTTTGGCTATTCGGGATCTTTTGTGTTTCCATACAAATTTACAATTTCTTTGTTCTTGTTCTGTGAAAAATGCCATTGGTAATTTGATAGGGATTGCATTGAATCTGTAGATTGCCTTAGGTAGTATAACCATTTGACAATATTAATTTTTCCAACCCAAGAACATGGTATATCTTTCTATCTGTTTGTGTTATCTTTGATTTCTTTCATCAGAGTCCTATAGTTTTCAGAGTACAGGTGTTTTGCCTCCTTAGGTAGGTTTATTCCTAGCTATTTTATTATTTTTGATGCAGTGGTAAATGGGATTATTTCCTTAATTTCTCTTTCTGCTCTTTCATTGTTAGTGTATACAAATGCAAGAGATTTCTGTGTATTAAATTTGTATCCTGCAACTTTACCAAATTCATTTATGAGCTCTAGTAGTTTTCTGGTAGCATCTTTAGGATTTTCTATATATAGTATCATGTCATCTGCAAACAATGATAGTTTTACTTCTTTTCCAATTTGGATTCCTTTTATTTCTTTTTTATTCTCTGATTGCTGGGGCTAGGACTTCCAAAACTATGTTGAATAAAAGTGGTAAGAGTGGACATCCTTGTCTTGTTCCAGATCTTAGAGGGAATGATTTCAGTTTTTCACTGTTGAGAATGATGTTAGCTGTGGGTTTGTCATATATGGCCTTTAGTATGTTGAGGTAAGTTCCCTTTATGCTCACTTTCTGGAGAGTTTTTTTTATTATAAATGGGTGTTGAATTTTGTCAGAAGCTTTTTCTGCATCTATTGAGATGATCATAGTTTTTATTCTTCAGTTTGTTAATGTGGTATATCACACTGATTGATTTGTGGATATTGAAGAATGCTTGCATCCCTGGGATAAATTCCACTTGATCATGGTGTATGATGCTTTTAATGTATTTTTGGATTTAGTTTGCTAGTATTTTGTTGAGTATCTTTGTGTCTGTGTTCGTCAGTGATGCTGGCATGTAATTTTCTTTTTTGTAGTATCTTTGTCTGGTTTTGGTATCAGGGTGATGGTGACCTCATAGAATGAGTTTAGGAGTGTTGCTCCCTTTGGAATTTTTGGAAGAGTTTCAGAAGGATAGGTGTTAACTCTTCTCTAACTGTTTGATAGAATTCACCTGTGAAGCCATCTGGTCCTGGACTTTTGTTTGTTGGAAGTTTTTAAATCACAGTTTCAATTTCAGTACTTGTGATTGATCTGTTCATATTTTCTATTTCTTCCTGGTTCAGTCTTGGAAGGTTCTACATTTCTAAGAATTTATCCATTTCTTCTAGGTTGTCCATTTTATTTGCATATAGTTGCTTGTAGTAGTCTCTTATGATCCTTTGTATTTCTGTGGTGTCAGTTGTAACTTCTCCTTTTTCATTTCTAATTTTATTGATTTGAGTTCTCTCCCTGTCTTTCTTGATGAGTCTGGCTAAAAGTTTATCAATTTTGTTTATCTTTTCAAAGAACCAGCTTTTATTTTTTATTTATTTAGTTTTAAAATTTTCTGTATATATTTAATCTCCAGTTTCGTTCAACTGCTACACAGTCTTTGTCACACATTTAACGGATATTTATTGAGTTTCTACTATGTACCAGACTCTGTGCTAGAAGAATTCAGACACATTGATTTGATTGATTGGATTTCAAAAAGCTTAGAGTACAGTGGGTATCCAAAGGTTTGATATACATAAAACTTCTTAATAAGGCACTATCATTCTACAATTTTTTCTCAGTTTCTAAATTTGGAGTCTTTTTAAAACTTGGGGAATGACCAAATTAACCAATAGCACTATGATGCTGAAAGCACTTACATTATAAAAAATATACATAATTATTCTGTAATTTATTATAAGGCAAATATGCAGGGCATTTGCTTAATTATTTTAATAGAGTACTTTGTCCACTTAGGGAGTTAAATTTAAAATATCATGATAAAATCATAATAATTATGACATTTAGGTAACCTCACCTAAACCTATAACTTCAAATAAAATCAGTGACTCCCAAATGTGTATTTTTGGCCAATGGCTTGTTTCTGAGTTTCAGAAACTTGAAACCAATGCCCTGCTATACATTTCTACCTAAGTATCCCTCAAGTACTTCAAGTTCAAAAGGTTCATATATAAACACAATATTTTCTCTTACAGAGCTGCTTTACCCTCAGTACGTTTTAGATTAGTTATTCAACCCAGTCCCAAGAGTTAACCTAATTCCCTGCTTCATTTTTTTTTTCACACACACACACACTGTATTTTATTTTTACAAGAGATAAATAAACTGACACCAAGCATTGTAAATGGATGACCACAACAAAAGCAACAATGATTGCAATTACCAAACACGAAACACACTCATACTATGTCATAATATTGACATTCAGTCCAGTAATCCTCCACTGTAACAGCTCCTTTACTTTGCAGTGAAAATTGATTTGTATATTTTTTGCCTCTGAGTCCTTGTGGGTTTTTTTTTTTTATTCAAACAGAAAGTCACAAAAATTATAATCATCCTCATCAGTTCACTCAGTCCCATGTAATTAATTTTTTTATCTTGATCCTTTGTTAACACTTTTACGAATTCATCAGTTTTCCATTAGAGTTCTGAAAATGCTTATTCATTCAGTTCAGCAGTATAGTCAGTTACCAGAAACCTGTACTTGTCAGAGTCTTTTCCATGAATTCCTTGAAGATGAAACCCTTTTATAGGAACATATTTGCAAAAGCATCAGAGTACACCCAGAACTGTCTGAAAATGACAAAAGACTTAAAAATGACCATGGTTAAAGATGTGATGAAAGTTCATAATAATGCAATTGACAAGGAAATTTAGTTATTTCTGAGATATACATCTTAAAGTAATAACTAGAATTATGACTTATAACATTATATCAGAACATATAAGATTTTTAGAAATTTCCTGTAATGTCTGAAACATTTATATTAACATATTTCCATACAAATAACCCAAAGAAAGTTTAGTATTAGTTGTGTTTTTTGTTTGTTTATTTGTTTTTCTATACTGCAGGTTCTTATTAGTCATCAATTTTATACACATCAGTGTATACATGTCAATCCCAATCGCCCAATTCGGCACACCACCATCCCCACCCCACCGCGGTTTTCCCCCCTTGGTGTCCATACGTTTGTTCTCTACATCTGTATCTCAACTTCTGCCCTGCAAACCGGTTCATCTGTACCATTTTTCTAGGTTGCACATACATGTGTTAATATACGATATTTGTTTTTCTCTTTCTGACTTACTTCACTCTGTATGACAGTCTTTAGATCCATCCACGTCTCAACAAATGACTCAACTTCGTTCCTTTTTATGGCTGAGTAAGTAGTATTCCATTGTATATATGTACCACAACTTCTTTATCCATTTGTCTGTCGATGGGCATTTAGGTTGCTTCCATGACCTGGCTATTGTAAATAGTGCTGCAATGAACATTGGGGTGCATGTGTCTTTTTGAATTATGGTTTTCTCTGGGTATATGCCCAGTAGTGGGATTGCTGGATCATATGGTAATTCTATTTTTAGTTTTTTAAGGAACCTCCATACTGTTCTCCATGGTGGCTGTATCAGTTTACATTCCCACCAACAGTGCAAGAGGGTCCCCTTTTCTCCACACCCTCTCCAGCATTTGTTGTTTGTAGATTTTTCTGATGATGCCCATTCTAACTGGTGTGAGGTGATACCTCATTGTAGTTTTGATTTGCGTTTCTCTAATAATTAGTGATGTTGAGCAGCTTTTCATGTGCTTCTTGGCCATCTGTATATCTTCTTTGGAGAAATGTCTATTTAGGTCTTCTGCCCATTTTTGGATTGGGTTGTTTGTTTCTTTAATATTGAGCTGCATGAGCTGTTTATTTATTTTGGAGATTAATCCTTTGACCGTTGATTCGTTTGCAAATATTTTCTCCCATTCTGAGGGTTGTCTTTTCGTCTTGTTATTGTTTCCATGGCTGTGCAAAAGCTTTGAAGTTTCATTAGGTCCCATTTGTTTATTTTTGTTTTTATTTCCATTACTCTAGGAGGTGGATCAAAAAAGATCTTGCTGTGATTTATGTCAAAGAGTGTTCTTCCTATGTTTTCCTCTAAGAGTTTTATAGTGTCTGGCCTTACATTTAGGTCTTTAATCCATTTTGAGTTTATTTTTGTGTATGGTGTTAAGGAGTGTTCTAATTTCATTCTTTTACATGTAGCTGTCCAGTTTTCTCAGCACCACTTATTGAAGAGACTGTCTTTTCTCCATTGTATATCTTTGCCTCCTTTGTCATAGATTAGTTGACCATAGGTGCATGGGTTTATCTCTGGGCTTTCTATCTTGTTCCCTTGATCTATGTTTCTGTTTTTGTGCCAGTACCATATTGTCTTGATTACTGTAGCTTTGTATACAAAGCTTTGTATACTATACAGTATAGTCTGAAGTCAGGGAGTCTGATTCTTCCAGCTCCGTTTTTTTCCTTCAAGACTGCTTTGGCTATTCGGGGTCTTTTGTGTCTCCATACAAATTTTAAGATGATTTGTTCCAGTTCCGTAAAAAATGCCATTGGTAATTTGATAGGGATTGCATTGAATCTGTAGATTGCTTTGGGTAGTATAGTCATTTTCACAATATTAATTCTTCCAATGCAAGAACATGGTATATCTCTCCATCTGTTGGTATCATCTTTAATTTCTTTCATCAGTGTCTTATAGTTTTCTGCATACAGGTCTTTTGTCTCCCTAGGTAGCTTTATTCCTAGGTATTTTATTCTTTTTTTTGTTGCAATGGTAAATGGGAGTGTTTCCTTAATTTCTCTTTCAGATTTTTCATCATTAGTGTATAGGAATGCAAGAAATTTCTGTGCATTAATTTTGTATCTTGCAACTTTACCAAATTCATTGATTAGCTCTAGTAGTTTTCTGGTGGCATTTTTATGATTCTCTATGTATAGTATCATGTCATCTGCAAAAAGTGACAGTTTTACTTCTTCTTTTCCAATTTGTATTCCTTTTATTTCTTTTTCTTCTCTGATGGCCGTGGCTAGGACTTCCAAAACTATGTTGAATAATAGTGGTGAGAGTGGACATCCTTGTCTCGTTCCTGATCTTAGAGGAAATGCTTTCAAGTTTTTCACTGTTGAGAATGATGTTTGCTGTGGGTTTGCCGTATATGGCCTTTATTATGTTGAGGAAGGTTCCCTCTATGCCCACTTTCTGGAGGGTTTTTATCATAAATGGGTGTTGAATTTTGTCAAAAGCTTTTTCTGCATCTATTGAGATGATCATGTGGTTTTTCTCTTCAATTTGTTAATATGGTGTATCACACTGATTGATTTGCGTATATTGAAGAATCCTTGCATCCCTGGGATAAATCCCACTTGATCATGATGTATGATCCTTTTAATGTGCTGTTGGATTCTGTTTGCTAGTATTTTGTTGAGGATTTTTGCATCGATATTCATCAGTGATATTGGTCTGTAATTTTCTTTTTTTGTAGTATCTTTGTCTGGTTTTGGTATCAGGGTGATGGTGGCCTCATAGAATGAGTTTGGGAGTGTTCCTTCCTCTGCAATTTTTTGGAAGAGTTTGAGAAGGATGGGTGTTAGCTCTTCTCTAAATGTTTGATAGAATTCACCTGTGAAGCCATCTGGTCCTGGACTTTTGTTTGTTGGAAGATTTTTAATCACAGTTTCAATTTCATTACTTGTGATTGGTCTGTTCATATTTTCTGTTTCTTCCTGGTTCAGTCTTGGAATGTTAAACCTTTCTAAGAATTTGTCCATTTCTTCCAGGTTGTCCATTTTATTGGCATAGCGTTGCTTGTAGTAGTCTCTTAGGATGCTTTGTATTTCTGTGGTGTCTGTTGTAACTTCTCCTTTTTCATTTTGAATTTTATTGATTTGAGTCCTCTCCCTCTTTTTCTTGATGCGTCTGGCTAATGGTTTATCAATTTTGTTTATCTTCTCAAAGAACCAGCTTTTAGTTTTATTGATCTTTTCTACATCTCTATTTCATTTATTTCTGATCTGATCTTTATGATTTCTTTCCTTTTACTAACTTTGGGTTTTCTTTGTTCTTCTTTCTCTGGTTGTTTTAGGTGTAAGCTTAGGTTTTTTATTTGAGCTTTTTCTTGTTTCCTAAGGTAAGATTACATTGCTATAAACTTCCCTCTTAGAACTGCTTTTGCTGTGTCCCATAGGTTTTAGATCATTGTGTTTTCATTGTCATTTGGCTCTAGGTATTTTTTGATTTCCTCTTTGATTTCTTCAGTGATCCATTGGTTGTTTAGTAACGTATTGTTTAACCTCCACGTGTTTGTGTTTTTTACAGTTCTTTTTTTTCCTGTAATTGATTTCTCATCTCATAGCACTGGGGTCAGAAAAGATGCTTGCTGTGATTTCAATTTTCTTAAATTTACTGAGGCTTGATTTTGTGTCCCAAGATGTGATCTATCCTGAAGAATGTTCCATGTGCACTTGAGAAGAAAGTGTATTCTGCTGTTTTTGGATGGAATCTTCTATAAATATCAATTAAGTGCATCTGGTCTAATGTGTCATTTAAGGTCTGTGTTTCCTTATTGATTTTCAGTCTGGATGATCTATCCATTGATGTAAGTGGGGTGTTAAAGTCCCCCACTATTATTGTATTACTGTTGGTTTCTCCTTTTCTGGCTGTTAGCATTTGCCGACCCCTGCCTTCTCAGCAGATCCTCCAAGACCCGCAGGTAGGTCCAGCCCAGGATCCTGTGGAGTTACTGCTTTGTGTTGGGTCCCAGTGTATTTGAACCCTTGTGAGTGCCCTCCAAGCGTGGAGTCTCTGTTTGCCCCAGTCCTGTGAAGCTCCTGTACTCAAGCCCCACTGGCCTTCAAAGCCAACTGCTCTGGGGGCGTTCCTCCTCCCAGTGCCAGACCCTCAGGCTGGGGAGACTGACGTGGGGCTCAGAACTCTCTTGTGGGAAAATCTTTGTGATATAATTACTTTCCAGTTTGTGAGTTGCCCACCCAGTGGATATGGGATTTGATTATGTCATGAAAGCACTCCTCCTATGGTCTTGTTGTGGATTTTTTTTGTCTTTGAATGTACAATATCTTTTGTTGGTGGGTTCCAGTCTTTTCTGTTGATTGTTGTTCAGTAGTTAGTTGTGATTTTGGTGTTTTCAGGAGAGGAGGTAAGCTCAAGTCCTTCTACTCCGCCATCTTGTCCAGAATCAAGGGGCTGTTTTTAGTTTGGATGCTTGCTGCCTCTTTCATCAGTGTGTGCTGGCCGTTATCCACTTGATATGGGGTGTGCAGGTGTGGTGGCCCTTGTGCAGTCCTAGGATGGTGGGGGCAGCACTTGGCGCCTGCTTGAAGGTCTCATAGTGGCAGCTGTGGCCAGTGCACTCCTGGGACAGCAGGGGCAGGGCTTGGCACCTGCTTGTGGATCTCCTAGGGGTGGCTGTGGTCCGTTACACTCCTGGGATGGGAGGGCAGTGCGTGGCACCTGCTCACATGTCTCATAGTGGCAGCTGCGGGCAGTGCACTTCTGGGACAGCAGGGGCAGGGCTTGGTGTCTGCTTGTGGGTTTCCTAGGGGTAGCTGCAGTCTGCACACTCCTGGGACGGGAGGGCAGTCCTTGGCACCTGCTCATGGGTCTTGTAGCGGTGGCGGTGACTAATGCCCTGCTCCTGTTGGCAGTGTCCTATTGCCTGAGAATGCTCATAGGGAAAGAAGCTCTTACGGTGGTCCTGCCCCTCTCCTTGTGCACCCCCCAATAATGGCATCTTGCCTCTCTGGTGTGCCCAGGCGTCTTCTATGTACACCCTCAGTTGCCACAGTCCAGCCTCTTCAGACTGTCTCTGCACAGCCAACCCCAGTCCTACCCCTGGGTCTGGCCTCTGAAGCCTGAGCTTCAGCACCCAGCCCCCACCTGCAGCATCAGATGAGTGTCTCAGCCTGAGGAGTGCAAGGTGGCAGTGCTGACCTTCTGTGCAAGTTACTTTCTGTTTTGCCTTCCACAAACCGGTTTCTGTGCACTCCTCCAAGGCTCTGAAGCTCCCCCTCCATCCAGGCTGATCTCCCCCACCACTGAGGGGGCTTCCCAGGGTGTAGGAACCTTTCCTTCTTCACAGCTCCTTCCCTGGGGTGCAGGCCCCATCCCAACTCCTTTCTTTTTCTTTTTCCTTTTGTCCTACCTGGTTACATGGAGGTTTCCTTGCCCTTTCTGGCAAGAAGTCTGAGGTCTTCTGCCGGTGTTCTGTGTTAAGCCTTCTACTTGTAGATCAATTTTTAATGTTTTTGTGGAAGAAGGTGAGCTCCATGTCCTACTCCTCCACCATCTTGATCCCATCTCCATATACTTTTTAAATTGAGATATAACTGACATAATGTTACATTAATTTCAGGTGTACAGCATAGTGATTCCATATATGTATATATTACAAAATGATCACAATAAGTCTAACATCCATCACCATACATAAACATTTTTCTTTTCTTGTAATGAGAACTTTTAAGATTTATTCTCTTAGCAACTTTCAAGCATATAATACAGTATTAACTATAGTCCCAATGCTGTACCATACATCCCCAGGACTTATTTATTTTACAACTGGAGGATGTGTACCTTTTGATCCCCTTCACCCATTTCACCCCCACCCCTGCTGCTGGCAACCACCAATCTGTTCTCTGTACCTGTGACAGTGTTTGTTTGTTTTAGATTCCACATAAGTGAGATGATACAGTATTTGTCTTTCTCTATCTGGCTTATTTCACCGAGCATAATGCCCTTAAGGTCCATCCATGCTGTTGTAAGTGCCAGGATTTCCTTCTTTTTTGATGGCTGAATAATATTCCACTGTATATATATACATACCACATTTACTTTATCCATTCATCCACTGATGGACACTTAGCTTGTTTCCATGTTTTGGCTGTTGCAAATAATGCTGCAGTGAACATGGGAGTGCAGATATCTCTTCAAGTTAGTACTTTTGGTTCTTTCAGATAATTACCCAGAACTGGAATAGCTGGATCATATGGTAGTTCTATTTTTAATTTTTTGAGGAACTGCCATACTGTTTTCCATATTGGCTGCACCAATTTATATTCCCACCATTGGTGAATGTGGGGTCTTAAAGTTCAAAAGTGTTCCCTTTTCTCCACATCCTTACCAGCTCTTGTGATCACTTGCCTTTTTGATAATAGCTATTCTAACAGGTGTGAGGTGATATCTCACTGTGGTTTTAATTTTCATTTCCCTGATGATTAGTGATATTGAGTAGATTTTCACATACCTGTTGGCCATCTGTACGTCATCTTTGGGAAATTGTCTCTTCATATCCTCTGCCCATTTTTACATTGAATTGTTTTCTTGTTATTGAGTTGTATGAGTTTTTTTATATTTTGGATATTATTCGTTCATTCATTGGTGAATGTGGGGTATTAAAGTCCCCTACTATTACTGTATTGACATCTATTTCTCCCTTTAGATCTGTTAATATTTGCTTTGTATATTTAGGTGCTACTGTATGGGGTGCATAAGTATTTACAAATGTTATATATTCTTGTTGGATTGACCCTTTTATTATTATGTAATGACCTTCTTTGTCACTTAAAGTCTATTTTGTCTGATAAAAGTATAGCTACCCTAGCTTTCTTTTTGGTTTCCATTTGCATGGAGTATCTTTTTTCATCCTTTCACTCTCAGTCTGTGTGCGTCCTTACATCTGAAGTGAATCTCTTGTAGGCAACATATAGATTGGTCTCGTTATTTTTTGAAAAATCCATTGTCATTCTGTCTTTTGATTGGAGAATTTAGTCCTTTTACATTTAAAGTAAGTATTGATAGGTATATACTTATTGCCATTTCTCTGTTTTCTGTCTTTGTTCCTTGGTTCATTTCTTTTTGTCTTGCTCTCCCTTTGTGATTTGACAATTTTCTGTCATGCTATGCTTGGATTCCTTTCTCTTTCTCTTTTGTGTATCTACTCTAGGTTTTTGCTTTGTGGCTACAATGAGACTTACATAAGGCATTTTAGAGATACAACAGTTGATTTGATAACAGCTCCAGTTCAAATGCTTTCTAAAGCACTACATTTTTACTCTCCACCCACACTTTGTTTTTGATATCACAATTTACATATTTTTATCTTGTGTATCCATTAACACATTATTGTAGTTATAGTTATTTTTACTACTTTTGGAGTGGGCAGAGGGAGAGCAGGAAGATGGCACCAGCCAGTCTTCTGGTCTCTGGAGAGGATTATAGTTGGTCCCTAGATGTGTGTTTAATTAGAAGCCTGCCACCCAGGTTGCAGCTATGAAGATAAGCTTACAGGCCTCTTTCCCAGAAAGAAGGTGTTTCAGTCTGCTGGCTCTCTGCTGCTGTGCCCTGGGGTGTAGGTAGTTAAGAACTCTTTCTCTGTTACAGTCTTGTGGGACCCATAAACATAAACCCTGCTGGCCACCAGAGCCAAGCGATCAAGGGGTGTTCCCTGGGCAGTAGCCACAAAAATGGGGACACCATACATGTACACAAGCTCCTTTTTGGGAGATACCAGAGATTTGGAGCAAGGCAGAGGGACAGCATAAAGATGGCACCTGCCAGCCTTCATCTTTACAGAGTATTTCAGTAGAGGCCTGCCCCACAAGGTGATGGTTTAAAATAAGCAAGTAAGCCTCTTTCACAGAAAGACTGGATGTGTTTCAGTGGGCTGACTCTGCACTGGGCCCCAGGTGGGTAGCCAGGTGAGTCCCTGGGAGCCGTCTAAGGACAATGCTCGGTTTGCTGTAGCCTTGTCTTGTTGTTGTGGCTGCAAGCCCTCTTGGCTTTCAAAACTAGATGTTTTGCGGGTTCATCTCTCAGGTGCAGGTCTTAAAAGTTGTGGTGCCAGATGTGGGGTTTGAACCCGTCACTCCTCATGGAGAAGCTCAAGGTTGTGAGTTCCCCTCTTTTTGTGGGTCACTGAACTGGGGGTGAGTTCATGGTAAGATTGTGTCTCAGCCTCTTCCACCCATTTTGATGTGGGGTTTTTTCTTTGCCCGATGTGTAGGAGTCACTCAGTTAGTTTTGGGGTTTCTTTCAGATGATATTATTTTGTATGTAGCTGTAGATTCAGTGTGTCTGTGAGAGGAGGTGGGTTCATCTTGAACCCAAACCTTCATGGACTTTTTATAGCCTGCTTTTGGCATGCAACAATATGTTACAGACATTTTTCATGTTGATAAAAATAAAAGTCAAGCCCTTTTTCATGCTGAAAAATGTCATATGTATACTCCAAAAATTACTTTCAAGAACTTTGTCAGTTCTGTATTGTTAAATGTCTAGACTATTTGATATTTGTCTATTATAAACAACAGTTATAAGCACCCTTGTGCTTACATTTTTATCCAACTATGCAATTATCTCTTTAGGATAATTCCTAGAAATTGGATTGGTAGGTCAGGGGGTCTGCTCATTTTCCATTTTGATACACTGTGCTAAAATTCTCTTTGGGAAGGTTGTACCAATGTGGTAGGCCTCGCTGCTTCACATACTGGCCAATTAGTTTTGTTTCTCTTTTTCATCTTTGCCAATCTTACTGGCAATAAATGATATCTCTTTGATATTGTAATTCATGTTTCTTTGATTAGGAATGAAACTGAATGTTCTTTTCATATTTTAATTGGCTATCTATCTTTTTTAGCTTGTTCACTCAGGTCCTTGTCCATTTTTCAATTCGGTCTTTAATACATTGATTTGTGAGAGTCCTTCATATATATAAAGGATTTTAATCATTTTCCTGACATACTGCAAATGTTCCTCCCAACTTTTTGTTTGTCTTTCCTTCTTGTTTATGGTCCTCTTTCTCTGTACGGAAACTTAGAGTTCATAGACACTCAAATTTATCAATATTCTGGGTTCTATGATTAGAATTCTGAGAATACACATCTCTTTTCTTCCGGTCCTTCTCTGGCCTTGTCTTTTTTGGGGGGAAAAGGTGCGCAAACTTTTTATTGAAATATGACATACATATACAAGTGGCCAAATCATAAGTGTACAACTTAATCAATTTTCTCAGAGTGAAATGTATCCCAAAGTCTGACCCAGAAATCCCTGATGTGCCCTCTTTCAGGCCATCATAGTATTGAAGTGTGAGGTCTAATGCAGGAAACAGCTTTATGATTTCCTATATGGCAGGCCAGTTGTCCTTACACTATTTATTTATTTAACTATTTATTTCATTTATTTACCTATATTTTTACTCATGGATTAGAAATGTCTGCTTTATATTCCCACAATCACTTGGTCTATTTCTAGCCTTGCTATTTTAGTCCATTGATCTGTGTGGTTTCGTCATTGTCATATTCTTTTCATTAGTCAGATGGGGTTTATAGTACATTTTCAAAACTGGTTGTGTAAGCTCCACCTCATTGCTATTCTTTCTCAGATAAGATTTAGAATCATTTGTTTGCAATGTGCCTCCCTTGTCTGCCCAAATCCTATTAAGACGTTAGTTGTTAAGTCATTAAATGTATCCGTTAATTTAGGAAAAATTGACTATTTTTCTTAGTGTTGTCTTCCCATATAAGAACAAGGTTCTTCTCTCCATTTGTTCAATGTTTCTTCTGTGTTCCTTGCTGGGATTTTATTGTTTTCTTCAAATAGATCCTGCGCATCTTGTTAAGTTTATTCTTAGGCATTTTAAGGCTTTTCATTGTTATTGCAAATAGATGATTTTCTTTCATTATAACTTCTAGTCTAACATTCTAACTAGTTATTTGTATTTAGAGAGGCTATTAAGTTTTTTGTCTATTGATTTTCAAACCGCCAGCTTACTGAACTCATTCTGATGGGTTTTCATTTGAGTCTCTTTGAGTTTTTCAGGTTTATCATTGTATCTGTCCTGTGATTTCAATCTATCTCTCCGTGTGGAATCCTTCTGGTCAGCATTTTAATGTTAAGATTCCATAGCTGACAAACTGTACTGTGAACTCCATTGACTCACTCTTTCCTCTTCTTTCCTTCCTCCTCACTGTCCTCATTTCCTTCCCCCCACTCACTCGTCCACCCGCTCCAACTGGCTGCAGCCTTCCTGACTCCAACAAAATGCTTGATAAGGTCTCTGTGAGCTCCACGTCTCTAAATCCAAATGTCGTTTTAACCCTCCCTTTTGCGAGACCTCTCCTTCACATACAGTTCTGATGGTCACGCCCTCGTGCTCTGTCCCCTTCCTACGGCATCGTCACCTTGCATTTTGTGGTCTTCCTCCTGCATCTTCCACTTCTCTTTCTCAATCTCTCTGTGGTACACCTTCCTCTACTCTTTCTTTATTATTGCGGATTCTTTATTTTTTTATACAGCAGGTTCTTATTAGTTATCTATTTTATACAAATTAGTGTATGTATGTCAATCCCAATCTCCCAATTCATCCCCGCCCCCCCCCCCCCACTGAGGATTCTTATTGCTCAATATTAGATCCTCATCTTTTCATATTTTACTCTCCACTTAGGTGATTTCACCCATTTTTATGATTTTCATCACCAACTATACGCTCATGACTCCCATCTTTATATCTCTAGTCTAGGCCTTTCTTCTGAGCTGCGATTCATACATCCATTCACCTCCTCAACATTTCTGCTTGAATGTCTCAAACTCACCTTAAATTCACCACGTCCAACAGTAAGATCATGACATTTCTCCCCAAACCCACTCCTCTTCACAGTTTCCATCAGTGCATGGCATCACTACCCAACCTGGAACTGTCCTTTGCTGTTCCCTTCTCTCTCATCATCATAGCCAGTCCCCAAACCATGTGGATTTAACATCCTAATAATAGATGCTGAATCCTTAATCTTATCTCCTTTTCCACCACCAGCACCACTCTGGTTTGAACTACCATCACCTTTCCCTGGATGGCTAAGGTAGCGTCCTGCCTGGTCTCCTCTGTATGCTCTTACTCTCCTTCAACTCATTTTCCTCACCGCATCCGTGTGGATCTTACATTGTTCTTGTGCTTAAACTCTTTATCATCTTGCCCTTGCCATTCCTCAACAATAAAGGCCAAAATCCTCAACATGTACTATGGGGCTGTAGTACATGAGTACAATGAGGCCCCCAGCTTGTAAAATTTCAAACGCAGAAATGTGTAACTGAGAAAGGAATAATTTTCTGTAATGCTATCACCAGAGATAACCACCAGTGTATGCCTTAATGGTTTGGGGTATATTCTTCCAGATGCTTTTTTTTTTTTTTTTAAAGTTTAATTTTTATTTATTTATTTATTTTTGGCTGTGTTGGGTCCTTGTTTCTGTGCGAGGGCTTTCTCGAGTTGCGGCGAGCGGGGGCCGCTCTTCATCGCGGTGCGCGGGCCTCTCACTGTCGCGGCCTCTCTTGTTGCAGAGCACAGGCTCCAGACGTGCAGGCTCAGTAGTTGTGGCTCACGGGCCTAGTTGCTCCGCAGCATGTGGGATCTTCCCAGACCAGGGTTCAAACTCGTGTCCCCTGCATTGGCAGGCAGATTCTCAACCACTGCGCCACCAGGGAAGCCTCTTCCAGATGCTTTTTTATGCATATATATTATGTCTCTCTTGGTATATCTGTTATTATCAGTAATATACCAGAGTTGTATGTGTGTATCTATAAACTTATTACATACATATTATACTAGAGGCTTGTAAATATGTAGGTAGACTTACTTAATAAATGTCTACATCTATCTATATATCTACCTGTTATGGTCACCTGCAGAGACAGATGGAACTTCCCTCCACTCCTCCCCACCCCCCCCAAAAAATTGGGGGTCAGATGTCAAGACTGATGTCACATACACACACCAAGAGGGTATGAAAGGTTTATTGTTTAATTACATAGCTGAGATCTCTGGGAGAGCAGGGTAGCCCTCTCAGGCAGATCCAAAATGGCCTGAGAGAACAGGCAAGGAGATTGGCTGGGGTTTTTCTTGCGGCCAGATTTGTGGGTTTCCATGCTAGGGCAGGGGCTTGTGTGGTTTGAATCTCCTGCCAGTACCAAAGGATGAAGCATCCAGGCTTTCTTATCAGTTTGTTCAGAAATTGGGGTACAAGGGGAAGAGGGAAGGGTGAGGCTTAAAGGCTGTCAGCAGTCATTAAGCGGAGTCAGACTCCTCTTTACACTATGTATCCACGTGTGTGTGCGTACACATGTGGACAGGCCCATGTTCAGACATACACATACGCAAACCTGTCCATCCATCCGTCTATCCACACACACCTACATATATATATCTACATATTGCAACTGCCTTTTCTCATTAATCATCATTTTATGTTAGTGTGTGGAGATCAACCTCATTCTCTTATGTAGGTGCATAGATTTCCATTGTAGGGATGTGTATAATTAGATAGCCATTACCTTGTTGATGAAGTTGTTTCTAATGTTATTTCTCTCTGCTTTTACAAACAACGGGGCACTGAACATCATGCACAACTTTGTAACTGTGCAACTATGTTAGTCATTGAGCTCTCTTATGTTCCGGATACTGTGAAAACCCAGGTCCCAGATTCTTTGACGTGACATTCTAGTGGAGAATAGACAAGGGACAAAGAGTTTGCTAATATGTTCCATATGATTACTGATATAAACACATATAAAACAGGGGAAGGAGATGGTGATGGGAGTGGTCTGCTATATAGGGTGGTTAGGGAGGGCCTCTACAATAGGGCAGAGTCATGTGGGAATGACCACGGAGTATGTCTAAGGAAAAGCATTCTTTTTTTCTTATTTTATAAATTTATTTATTGTATTTATTTTATTTTTGGCTGCATTGGGTCTTCGTTGCTGTGTGCAGGCTTTCTCTAGTTGCAGCGAGCGGGGGCTACTCTTCATTGCGGTGCGCCGGCTTCTCATTGCGGTGCCTTCTCTCGTTGCGGAGCACGGGCTCTAGGCACGCGGGCTTTGGTAGCTGTGGCACGCCGGCTCAGTAGTTGTGACGCACTGGCCTAGTTGCTCTGCGGCATGTGGGATCTTCCCAGACCAGGGCTCGAACCTGTGTCCCCTGCATGGCAGGCGGATTCCTAACCACTGCGCCACCAGGGAAGCCCAAGAAAAGCATTCTTATGTAGAAAAAGCCTACTGGATAATTTTGAGGTCAAAGGGTGTACGTATTTTAAATTACAATGGATCTTTTTAAAAAATTTGTATACTCCTTGATATATTAATATTAACACACTTTTTTTATTAATTATTTATTTGTTTTTATTTTTGGGCTCTGTTGGGTCTTTGTTGCTGCGCATGGGCTTTCTCTAGTTGTGGCGAGCGGCGGCTACTCTTTGTTGCAGTGCGCGGGCTTCTCGTTGTCGTGGCTTCTCTTGTTGCAGAGCACAGGCTCTAGGCGCGGGATTCAGTAGTTGTGGCACAGGGGCTCAGTAGTTGTGGCTCACAGGCTATAGAGTGCAGACTCAGTAGTTGTGGCTCACTAGCTTAGTTTTTCTGTGGCATGTGGGATCTTCCCGGGCTAGGGATCAAACCCCTGTCCCCTGCATTGGCAGGCGGATTCTTAATCACTGCGCCAACAGGGAAGCCCTTAACACACTCTTAAACAAGCATCCCTGTTTCTTTCCATTATCACTAATAACCCTTTTTTTTAAAACCTTTTTTGATATGGTGGACAATAAATCATATCTCATCTTAATTTGTACTTTGTTATTAGTAAGGCTGAGCATCTTTCATCTGTTTATTATCCATTTGTATTTTTTTGGTAAACTGCTTATTTATGGGATTTGCTAAAATTTCTTCAGGCCATTAGCTATTTATTATTATACTACAGATATTTTTTTATTGTTCATGGTTTGCCTTATGATGTTAATATCAAAGTTTTTGGCATGCAAAATATAAATTTTTTTGTAGTCAACTTACCAATTATTTTCACTTAAGGAGTTAGTGTTTTGGGTCATGCTTAATGGCCTTCATTAATCCATATTTCTAAAAATGTTTCTTAAACACTGAAAGTTCAAAGGCTTTCAATGTTTCATCTAAAACATTAAATTCTTCGATTTATTCACAATTTACTTATGCTTAAGACCTGAGGTAAAGGTCCAGCTTTAAAAAGCAACAAAACAAACTGATTTAATGAGCCTGATTCAATAAAGCCAAGAGAGAGAACTGGGGAACCAGAGGTCTTCAAGCCTTTTCAGCACTTTTCTTCGGCCAGGCAGAGGAAGAGGCTGCCGAGATTACTAGGAAGCTGGAGAAACAGGAGAAGAAACACCTGAAGAAGGAAAAGAAAAGGCTGGCTGCGATTGCCCCGGCACCTTCAGAAAGCAGCAGTAGGACCCTGGAAGAGTGTGAGGAGACAAGTGAAAGACCCCAAAAGAAGCAAAAGCCCCAGGAGGCTCCTCAGGAGAATGGAATGGAAGACCCATCTGTCTCCTTCTCCAAACCCCCCAAAAATAAATCTTTTTCCGAGGAGGAGCTGGTTAGTAGTGATCTTGAGGAAACAGCTGGCAGTGGAAGTCTTAGCAAGAAGAAGAAATCTTTCCCCAAAGAGGAACCAGTTAGTGACCCTGAAGAGTCAGGAAACAAGAGGTCCCCAGGCAAAAGAGGAAATTCTCTTCCAAGGAGGAGCCACTCAACAAGAGCAGCAGCTCCAAGAAAAAGAAAAAGCTCTGAAACCTTTCCCAGGAAAATTAGAATGGACATTTCCCTAGTAGGGCATAACTTTCAGACGTATTTCCCAAGCCATCCCCTATAGCTCAATAAAAACAACAACAACAAAAAAAAAACAAAACAAGCAAACAAAGCAAGAAAACAGTGCTTAGCTGGTTGTTCCCAGGCCATTCATCATCCTTTTGTCTGGCTCCTCTCAGTTGATTTAACATGCCCCTATTATAAAACCAAATTTCCATAAATTCTTGGATCTATTTTGTGACTCATTGTTTTACTGATCTATTTTGGCACTGATATCATATTGTTAATGATTGAAACTTTGTTTAGTGCCTCTTAGCCAAATAACCTCCCCAGATTCCCTCACCCGCACATGTTTTCAGAAGTGTCTTGATTTTTTTAGACATGTTAATGCTTTCAAATTAACTTTAGAATCAGTTTTTCCCCCCAGATTGACTCAAAAATACTACTGGGATTTTGATTGAGAATCCATTAGAGTTACTACAGATTACTTTGAGAACCATTTTTTAAAACAATACTGCATTTTTCTAAGAACTAAACAAATTTATTCAATTTTTCATGTGCCTTAGTAGGGACATGAAAAATATCTTCATATATGTAATACATTTCTTAAGTTCATTCCTAAGTATTTTATTTTTGTTCCTATTTATCTGTGTCCAACAAAGTTAATATGCTGTATTTTCATTCCGTTCAATGTTATTTTTTATTTTTCTTGAGACTTCTTTGACCTGTGGATTGTTTAGAAGTGTTTGGAGATTTTCCTGTCATCTTTATTTCTAGCTTTGATAGCATTTGAGTCAGAGAACACATTCTATAATTTCAATTCTTTTAAATCCTTTGAGGTTAATGTTATGGCCCAGAACGAGGTCTATCTTGGTGAATGTTCCACAGGCAGAAAAGAATGTGTATTCTGCTGTTGGTTGGGTGGGTGTTCTATAAATGTGTGTCATAAAGTTCTATATCCTGCTGATTTTCTGTCTAGTAGTTTGTCAATTGAGAGAGGGGTATTGAAGTCTCCAACTATATGTAGATTTGTTTCTCCTTTGTTTTTTCTGGAAGAATGTAATTTGAAGCTCTTTGGTGTATAAACCTTTAGGAGTGTTTTCCTGTTGGACTGAACCTTTTATCTTTGTCCCTGGTCTGGGCTGATTTTTAGAAGTAGAGATTTACAGGTCTCTGTTTTTTGATACAGTGAATCTGGAGTGTGGCCTGCAAATATGCATTTTAACAAAATTCCCAGAAGATTTTCAGTGTTTTTGGTTTATTTGGTTTTTTTGGATATATACCCAGGAATGGAATTGCTGCGTCATATGGTAGTTCTCTTTTTAGTTTTCTGATAAATCTCCCTACTGTTTTCCACAGTGGCTACATTCTCACCAACAGTGCACAAAGGTTCCCTTTTCTCCACATCCTCGCCAACATGTTGTGTTCTTTTTGATTATAGTCATTCTGACAGGTGTGAGGTGATATCTCATTGTAGTTTTGATTTGCATTTCCCTGATTAGCAACGTTGAGTACCTGCTAACATGCAGATGTGCCTGTTAGCCATCTGCATTTCCTCTTTGGCCGGATGATTTTTATAATTAGGTATTACTCAGAGTTCTTGCTTATAAACAGTAGAAATTGACTTTGGTTAACTTAGGCAGAAAGGAATTTATTTTTTTGTTTTTTTAATTAATTTTATTTTTGGCCATGCTGTGCAGCATACAGGATCTTAGTTCCCTCACCAGGGATTGAACCTGCGCCCCGTGCAGTGGAAGTGCGGAGTCTTAACCACTGGACTGCCAGGGACATCCCAGAAAGGAATTTATTGAAAGAATATCCAGTAACACTGACTTGATTGCTAGAGTCCTGCTAGGAAGCAGAGCCCTAAACCCCTCTAGGGAAGCCGAAGAAATGAAGGAATTGCTCTCCCTGATCCTAGTTGGTAGAGCACAAAGTTTTATGACCTGAACTTAACCATCAGGCTCTCACACCATTTCAGACTTTGAATCTGGTGCAAAGACTATGAAGTAGAGCTAGTTTAGAATTCAGCCTGGTGGTGGTGAGAATTTTGGTGTCGAAACAGAAGTGGCAGTAATGGCAGAATCTAGACACATGCCTAACTGTGGCATCATTTGGTCATGGTTCAGACTGCCTGGTCTCCTTTGGTTTCTACCCCTTTTCCCTTTTATCATCCTGGTTTCCCAAACTCCTGTTTGGCGAAAATTGTAACATATTTTATTTTGGGAGATAAAATCAGAAAATAATAACTATCACTTGCTAGGTCAACTACGAAATAGTAAATGTGGTTAATATCATGGGTTCTGTTTGCCTGACAAGTGGGATGATTTACTGTTTTAGAAGGCAAATAGGCGGACTTCCCTGGTGGTCCAGTGGTTAAGACTCTGCGCATCCAATGCAGGGGGTGTGGGTTCGATCCCTGGTTGGGGAACTAAGAGCCCACATGCTGTGCAGTGCAGACCAAAAAAAAAAGGTCAAGTAGGCCTTATACACAGGATGGGCTCTCCTCAAATTGTGTATCTTAGGGGAACCTTAGCGGTGGTGACAGCAGTAGGGACCTGTTATGTGTCAGGGATCTATCTGTGACTTTGGACAAGTAGTCACTTAGCCCTTCCTTACTCTAGGATTATCTGTAAAGTGAAGACGTTGGACTAGACCAAAGACTAGACTAGTGTCTAGGTCTCCAAACTGCAATATTCTGTGACTCTAGAGAGCCTTGTTGTTCCTTAATCATTTCAGTTAACCATCCTTGTGAGATTAGTTGACAACTACCCTGTGCTTGGCTTTTTGCTAACTTTGGGCAAAGTCCTAGGGAAGCTGATGTGTGAGATGGAGTGTCTAAACCAGCGGTCCCCAACCTTTTTGGCACCAGGGACTGGTTTTGTGGAAGACAGTTTTCCACGGATGGGGGTGTGGGTGGGGGAGATGCCTCAGGCGGTAATGTGAACGATGGGGAGCGCAGATGAAGCTTCACTCGCTTGCCCATCACTCACCTCCGGCTTTGCGGCCTGCTTCCTAACAGGCTGCGGACCGGTACCGGTCTGTGGCCCGGGGGTTGGGGATCCCTGGTCTAAACTAACCACTATCAGGATGAGAATGGTGTCCATTTTTTTCTACGGTAAGTTTTGATTGGTTTTGACCCATGAAGCATCATGAACGCAGACATGTTATCATTTCAGAGACCATGAGATTACATCTATTCCCAGAAGACTTCCTCCTGGTTCATCTTGTCAGAACTGAAGAGGGAAAGGAGACTTTTAGCAGAGGGGGTACTGTGGGAAAGGAGAGGGTTACAAGTTAAACAAGCTGAATTGGTATGGGAGAGGGCGTAGGAAAACACAGGTAGCTCTCCCATCTTCCCCAGGTACTGGGTTGCTCTGGAGAAGCCTGAGGGGTGAATGCAGGGAGAAGTCTGACTTGGCCAGTGCATGTTAATGTCACTAGCAGCTCATGGAAGAGTCGCACAAAATTGTCAGGAATGCAAGAGTTACAGAACGGCTGCAAAGCCCTTTGTTTATGTATTTGGTGAAGTGAATTCTTATTTTCCCTTTAGCATAAAAATCAGTTTAAAAGTGACTGGGGCACAATCTATTTAGTCATTCCTTGTGCTTTGCAGGTTCTCATGAGTGCATCATTTCTGGGAGCCTTGTGTCTTTTCTCATCTGTCTGTGTTGTGTGTGCCATTTCTGCATTTACTCTCCCTATTGAGACCAAAGGACGGGCCCTACAGGTAAGTGATGCAGGACTCTCTTAAGCATTCTCAACTAACACCTTTTGACCAAAGGAAATAAGCTTGGAGTATGGAAATTCTTTTAAGCAGAGGGTGATGCCCAAGTCTGTGCTAACACAATGGTACATCTGTTTAGCGGGTTCCAGTAGAAAAACTGGGTATCCAGCGTTCCTGCATATAACTTTGAGCAGCAAACTGATTATTCACTTCAAACCTTTCCTTCCTGTAAAAGTTGACTAAGATGAATGATATTATTGACACCTCAGCTTTCTACCCTTCCCACTTTTCTACCTGTTTGTAAGCATTGCTGCAGAGCTAAATGTGGCCAGAGGATCAGAAACAGCTATTTGCATTGCCCTTAGGATCACAGGGTCATTACTGTTGGTCCAGCTACCTTTCCCCCAATTTTATCAGCTGCCTGTGGTAAGACTGGAGGCAAAAACTTCTGTGCTGGCCCAGTTGTCATCCAATACTAACAGACACAAAGTGCATAAAAAAGGATATCCCAAAAGTATAAGGTATGCTCCCGGGGGCAAAGTTGTATCAGAGATGGCCTCTCCTAGCCCCCTTAAGGTTGGCTCCATCTCAAAGTACAGCTGGTGGCTCTGTTGTTTCCCTGCCTTAAATGCAAAGCTTGTTGCTGGTATGCAAGGGTGTATGTGCGTGCGCGTGCACACGCCCACATGGGAAAGGGGGAGAACAGTTGGGGTTAGCTGTACACGGTTGACCACTGAACAGCAGCGGGGTTAGGAGCACCAACCCTCCAGGCTGTCAAAAATGCCAGTATAACTTATAGTCAGCCTTTGGTATCCACAGTTACTCGCATCTGTGGATTCAACCAACCACGGATCGTGGATTGTATAGTACTAGAGTATTTACAATTGGAAAAAAAATCCATGTAAACGTGGACCTGCACAATTCAAATCCACGTTATTCAAGGGTTAACTGTAGTCTGATCTGAGCTGCCACATCTAAATGGGACTGTGAAGTCATCGTGCTTCTTTGGCTGAACGTGGCTTGCCTTCTCTTCCATATCCTATTTATAGTGAACCATGGACATTTGTTAATGTCTGTGAGTAGTTGGAAGGTATTTTTGAGTAAAGGCGGTGGGGGTGGGGTGGGTGGGAACAAAACCAAAAAAACCCCGATTTACACCAGTCTTAATGTTTTTTGCTTGCCCTAGATCCAAAATGTGTTATTCCATTTTCCCCCAACTTTTAATCTTTAAGGTAATACTCATTTTAATCACAGATTAGATAACCTGCTATGTAATTATAAATTTAGGGCTTTGTTTAGATTCCTTACTTGGAAAGGTGACCCATTCATTGAATACCTGAAGCCAGGGATTGAATTAGGTGATTCAAATGATTCCTTTTAATCTTAAATGAAAGGATTGTCACATGCTTCAAACAGATGAGGAAACTAAGGCAAAGGAAAGTTGAGTAACTCGTATAAAGGAACACACTACATACTGTCGGACTGGAATTTAAATTAGATTGCAAAATTAAGTGATGCTAAATCTTATGCTAATTTTCTGTGGTGGTGGCTTTTTTTTTTTTTAAGTAACAATACATATAAAATGAAACCTGGCTCATCTCACATGCTTTATGGATTTCCAATTCAAGCCCTAATCACTTACGAAGACCATTCCTTCTTCTGTTGACTGGGACTTGGTTTTAGGAGTGTAGTGAAATTATTTTGCATGTATGTTTACAAGACATTAATCAGTCCCTACCACTTTAACATGCAGATACAATAAATACAATTGTATGGGCATGTAGCCCTTGATGGCTCTGCCACACAATGGCTATATGTCTTTGGGCAAATCTTAAAAGGTGTCTGTGTGTATCTCAGTGTTGTGAGCACTTAACATATGAAACTTTCTGGTGACTGATACAATAAAACTTCTAGAAATATTTAAAACGTGCCAAAAAATTTAACTTTCAACAGCACAGACAGCATCCCTAATAATTTGGATGAACCAACCTGGTCAATAGTTTAATAGTAGTAATTCCACTTTAGAATGACTCTAAAAAGCTCTTTTATTTTGATGAACCCAGTAAATAATCAAAAAACTCTTGAAAGAAGTATTTATAATGTGACTTTTTTCCTGAATGATGTCTGCATTGCACTAGAATAACTGAATTATAAAAGTACTATTGCACTGTCAGGTACACAAAGGTAAATGTTAGACCCTTAATTCCTTATAAGCGTATTAAAGAACCTTCTATTACTAGTTTTTAGTGCCAGATAGTTGAATATGGAGAAGACTTTTAAAAAAATTAAATGTATTATCTAATAAATTACTTCTTTTTCCAGCAACTTAAATGAATTAAATGAAGACCTGAAAACCTGTGTCTACCAAAGAAGAAAAATATATTTTCATCTTCACGAAGAGCTGTGGCACATTTAAAAACAAACAAACACCTGGCTTGGGACTTGCCTGGTGGAACAGTGGTAAGAATCCACCTGCCAATGCAGGGGACATGAGTTCAAGCCCTGGTCCGGGAAGATCCCACATGCCGTGGAGCAACTAAGCCCTGTGCCACAACTACTGAGCCTGTGCTCTAGAGCCTGTGAGCCACAACTACTGAAGCCTGTGCACCTACAGCCCGTGCTCCGCAACAAGAGAAGTCACCGCAATGAGAAGCCCGCGCACCGCAACGAAGAGTAGCCCCTGCTCGCTGCAGCTAGAGAAAGCCCGTGCACAGCAATGAAGACCCAACACAGCCAAAAATAAATAAAATTTATAAAAAAATAAATTAAAAAAATAAAAACACCTGATTTAATTTCAGTACACTACTTGGTAGTTAAGAAATTGATTATGTATTTTTGAAAAATAAGACACATGAGAATGCAGTAGGTTAGCTGTATATATTGTCTCAGGGAAGAGATCAATAGAGGACTTTTATAAAATATATAAGTTGGCAAAGTGTATCTAGGAGGGATGGGTAGGGGGAAGGTGGCTTTCCTTCCTTGGTGTCAAGTCTGTTCATGTTTATATGAATATGTAATAAATATCAGACAAAACATATACTTGATATTCTCCCATGAGGTTTATAGCAAAAATTGGACTGAAATTTTGTATCTAAGACTTGAATTTGAGATGGTATCATTAAGCCTTTCAAAAGAGCTAACACCTATCTTTCTCAATCTCTTCCAAAATATAGCAGAGGGAGGAACACTCCCAAACTCATTCTAGGAGGCCACCATCACCCTGATACCAAAACCAGACAAAGGTGTCACAAAAAAAACTACAGGCCAATATCACTGATGAACATAGATGCAAAAATCCTCAACAAAATACTAGCTAACAGGATCCAACAGCACATTAAAAGGATCATACAACATGATCAACTGGGGTTTATCCCAGGAATGCAAGGATTCTTCAATATACGCAAACCAAGCAATGTGATACACCATATTAACAAATTGAAGGAGAAAAACCATATGATCATCTCAATAGATGCAGAAAAAGCTTTCGACAAAATTCAACACCCATTTATGATAAAAACCCTGCAGAAAGTAGGCATAGAGGGAACTTTCCTCAACATAATAAAGGCCATATATGACAAACCCACAGCAAACATCATCCTCAATGGTGAAAAACTGAAACCATTTCCACTAAGATCAGGAACAAGACAAGGTTGCCCACTCTCACCACTATTATTCAACATAGTTTTGGAAGTTTTAGCAATCAGAGAAGAAAAAGAAATAAAAGGAATCCAAATTGGAAAAGAAGAAGTAAAACTGTCACTGTTTGCAGATGACATGATACTATGCGTAGAGAATCCTAAAGATGCTACCAGAAAACTACTAGAGCTAATCAATGAATTTGGTAAAGTAGCAGGAAAAAAAATCAATGCACAGAAATCTCTTGCATTCCTACACACACAGATAATGAGATATCTGAAAGAGAAATTAAGGAAACCCTCCCATTTGCCATTGCAACAAAAAGAATAAAATACCTAGGAATAAACCTACCTAAGGAGACAAAAGACCTGTATGCAGAAAACTATAAGACCCTGATGAAAGAAATTAAAGATGATACAAACAGATGGAGAGATATACCATGTTCTTGGATTGGAAGAATCAACATTGTGAAAATGACTCTACTACCCAAAGCAATCTACAGATTCAATGCAATCCCTATCAAACTACCAATGCCATTTTTCACAGAACTAGAACAAAAAATTGCACATTTTGTATGGAAGCACAAAAGACCCCGAATAGCCAAAGCAATCTTAAGAAAAATGGAGCTGGAGGAATCAGGCTCCCTGACTTCTGACTATACTACAAAGCTACAGTAATCAAGACAGTATGGTACTGGCACAAAAAACACAAATATAGATCAATGGAACAGGATAGAAAACCCAGAGATAAACCCATGCACATATGGTCACCTTATCTTTGATAAAGGAGACAAGAATATACAATGGAGAAAAGACAGCCTCTTCAATAAGTGGTGCTGGGAAAACTGGACAGCCACATGTAAAAGAATGAAATTAGAACACTTCCTAACACCATACACAAAAATAAACTCAAAATGGATTAAAGACCTAAATGTAAGGCCAGACACTATAAAACTCTTAGAGGAAAACATAGGCAGAACACTCTATGACATAAGTCACAGCAAGATCCTTTTTGACCCACCTCCTAGAGAAATGGAAATAAAAACAAAAATAAACAAATGGGACCTACTGAAACTTAAAAGCTTTTGCACAGCAAAGGAAACCATAAACAAGACAAAAAGACAACCCTCAGAATGGGAGAAAATATTTGCAAATGAAGCAACTGACAAAGGATTAATCTCCAAGATATACAAGCACCTCATGCAGTTCAATATCAAAAAAACAACCCAATCCAAAAATGGGCAGAAGATCTAAATAGACATTTCTCCAAAGAAGATATACAGATTGCCAACAAACACATGAAAGGATGCTCAACATCACTGATCATTAGAGAAATGCAAATCAAAACTACAACGAGGTATCACCTCACACTGGTCAGAATGGCCATCATCAAAAAATCTACAAACAATAAATGCTGGAGAGGGTGTGGAGAAAAGGGAACCCTCTTGCACTGTTGGTGGGAATGTAAATTGATACAGCCATTATGGAGAACAGTATGGAGGTTCCTTAAAAAAACTAAAAATAGAATTACCATACAACCCAGCAATCCCACTTCTGGGCATATACCCTGAGAAAACCATAATTCAAAAAGAGTCATGTACCACAATGTTCATTGCAGCACTATTTACAATAGCCAGGACATGGAAGCAAGCTAAGTGTCCATCGACAGATGAATGGATAAAGAAGATGTGGCACATATATACAATGGAATATTACTCAGCCATAAAGGGAAACGAAATTGAGTTATTTGTAGTGAGGTGGATGGACCTAGAGTCTGTCATACAGTGTGAAGTAAGCCAAAAAGAGGAAAACAAATACTGTATGCTAATGCATATATATGGAATGTTAAAAAAAAAAAAAAAGTTCTGAAGAACCTAGGGGCAGGACAGGAATAAAGACACAGACATAGAGACTGGCCTTGAGGACATGGGGAGGGGGAATGGTAAGCTGGGACGAAGTGAGAGAGTGGCACTGACAACATATACACTACCAAATGTAAAACAGATAGCTAGTGGGAAGCAGCTGCATAGCACAGGGAGATCAGCTCGGTGCTTTGTGACCACCTAGAGGGGTGGGATAGGGAGGGTGGGAGGGAGATGCAATAGGGAGGGAATATGGGGATATAGGTATAGTATACGTATAGCTGATTCACTTTGTTATACAGCAGAAACTAACACAACACTGTAAAGCAATTATACGCCAATAAAGATGTTTAAAAAAAACCCAAAAGAACAAATAGAAGTCATCAAATTCACAATTAAAATTAGAATACTTAACTCGTGACCTCCATACTTTATAATGAAATTGCTTATTCATAAAATAATATGCTTAAACTCATTGCAGTTTTGTATATAATAACCAAAGAAGCTGGGAATAAAGTAATTTTTTCCCAGAGAATGTCTGTTTCTACTGTAATTTCATTAATTTTATAGTGGGAATCTGATTCCCAAGGTGCAATAAAAAAAAAATTAGAGTACAGCAAGCTTTTCTACCTCGTGTAATCATATGCCCTTTGTTGAGCAACCACTTGCATGCGTGATATCACACCTGTTCACACAGGTATGCTGTGGAAGAAAAATACCCAAGGTTTTACGTTTAGATTTAGTCTTTTATTGCTGTTCGGGCTTATTGTAGAGACCTCTGAAATTGGGATCCCCAAAGACTTGAGTCACCTACTTCTTCCCCTAACTCCTTCCACTCCCATTTTGCAGTGGAAAGAAAAAGAATTTGCTGCTACCATGATGAAGTGTCCCTGGACTAGCAAACTAAGTGTGTGACAGGTTTATACCCCTGCTTCAATAGGGGTGCAAGTCATTCCTATTTGAACTACAGGCACAAATGGCTTAAAGTCGGGAAAGCTTTTGTATAAAGGGCCAGAGTAAACACTACAGACTTTTGAGCTACATATGGTCTCTGTCAACAGCCCCCGCCAGCCTTTAGAAATGTATACATTATTAGCTCTCAGGCTGTATAAAAGTAGGCCATAGGTTGAATTTGTCTAACAGGCCATAGTTTTGTTGAAATAAGTTGTAGGCCCAAGATGGAGCCACTCCTGCCTGGGTGCCGCCTCAGCAAACCAAAATTTAAATAACCTTCATGTCCCTGTAAATGCTCCGCTTGACCAGAAACACAGTATATCCAGTTGGCCAGACACCAAGCCAACTTCGGGCTCTCTACTCACCTCTTTGTTCCTTATTCTTCATCCTCCCGCCTTCAGTCCCCCTTTGCAGTTCTTTGAGCCCTTGCAAATGGAGAGTGCCTGCTTCATCAAGTGTCAGTTTGTTTGGACTGCCTAAATTGTCTTCTTTGATCATCTTTAACAGTCTCTGGTGATGAAGATGGAATCCAAAGCTAACTGCTTACGGCCTGTGGGACAAGATGCACAGGCGAACGACCCACTGAACCCTTTGCATTCGTTGTTTCCTCATCAACACCGAGGGCAAGCCACTTTTGGATTTGAGCCTCTGATCCCCCGCACACAGCTCTGATCCAAACCAACTTTATGTGAGGAAAAACAAAGTGTATTCACACACACACACACACACACACACACACACACGTAAATATATATTTCCCAGAAAAGTTCCAGGACGGCTATATTGGGAGCCTACAATGGGTGGCAGCAGTTAGGGGATGCATAAAGATAAGTCCACAGCATAAAGCACGGGGAGACTTGGAAAACTAAAACAAGAAATGAGTACCATTTGAACTAATGGCACAACAAAATCTAAGTAGCACAAGTCATACTATTAAAGTCATTAGGGTGACTGCCACTTTGATAAAGAAATCTTCTCATTTAAGGATTAAATAGATCAATTGCTAATGGGAATCTTGAAGCCAAAGCTGCAAAATTGGTGCGCATGGATCAAACACTTCAAAGATGTTAAAGCACTCGCCACCTAAATCTAAGACTCCTGTGCTAAGTTGGTCATGCAACGGGTTACATTGACACTGGGCAACCTGACAGCCTCAAGAAAAATTCTGTGCAACAAGGTACACTGTAAAATACCACAAAATCCCCAACCTAGCAGTACACCTCTCTTAGGTATTAATTTGGTTCTCAAACATCCAATGCTTACCTAAGAATCGAGATCCTCGAGTTTCAAAGAATCGAGCACTCCACCTTCCGGCACATCCGCTTATTTTGTCTAATAATTGTGGTCCTGGAAGGTGTAGACATCTACAAAAATGGCAAATCTCACTAAGACAACCTAGCATTACAATGGCTATCATGGGGAACATTCCAATTAGACATATTAAGAACCACACTTGAAAGTGTTTCCAAATCAACCAGAATGGGACACCTATTTTAATTGGTATGCATTAGATTCCAAAAGGCTTCAAAATTCCAAAACAACTTCATTGAAAGATTCAACGCAAAAGGCTAATGAAAAATTAAAGAATGAAACAAGACGATAAGACCGACATAACTCCTAAAACTCCCCTCTATTTTCCTTTACCCAAGTACTCACTGTCTACTAATCCTCGTACCTGAATTGCCTTTCCATTCTGAAGAGACAAGACAAAAAACAAAAATTCATCAAGTTGGTTTTAAAATTGCAGCAGCTCCAAGGCCAGAAACCTAAGATAATAATACCCACCCCCCTCCCCTGAACTTGGATACCCCCGTATCTACTCTCAAAGGAGGGCTCTTATGTGGGCCCCTCCCAGGGTTGATGGGACTCTGAAGGATTCTGATAAACTATCAGTTATTCCCTTAAACAGCCAAGCAGAAACTAAAATTAAAACTAATGGAAAACCTTGTCAAATTCTGGTAGATACCAGAACTTATACTCTTCACTGTAAACTCCACTCTCTGGAGTCTGTAGAATGGGATTCTGGGGAAACTGGCAGAAGCCAGCCGAAAGTGAGAATTCCTACCAAAGTCAGCTCTTCCTGATCCCTGTAGCTGCTGGTCAAGAGAGAAATTTCACGCTCTTCCTTTTTCAAATTCAGACTCTTGGGAATTTGATTTTGGGAACTCGTTGGTTATTGATCCTTTCTCTCCCAGGGATAGCTATTGCCTTCTTGTCTTGTGTCCTGAGAACTTGGCTTGGCTTTCTGCCTGCTGGCACATGCAGGTTGTTGGTTCTTATGTATGGAGGCAGCTCAACCATCAGGCCCCAAAATATGGTTGGACAGAAATGTGGGTTGTACCCCATTTGCAGTCTACCAACTGTTGCCAGCTCTCAGAGGAGCTGTCCAAGTATTTCATTCTTTTGGCTATCTTTGGGAGTGGCTCTAGATCTTGGGAGGGTAGTATATTTTGGTGTTGTTCAGTACTGCCAGGAATAGTTACTGTTTGTCCAGTCTGAAACTTGATATTTGAAAGAATTTTTTTTTTTAAAGTAACTTTATGGTCAGAAGTTGGCTGAACTAGAAGCTGATATTCAGAGCCAGACAGAAACTTTTTTAGGCTTTCTCCCCTCCCCCACCCCCAAGCTAAAAATAAAACTATGTACCCAGAGGGGAGAAAAAAATATTCCAAACAACTCTAAATCTAGAACATAGGAATCTTTTAATTTTTATCTTAGTTGAAGATCTTCTCCCTGATATAAAGAAGCAAATTGAAGATAAAGTAGATGGTCAAGAGGATGATCAAAAGGTGGTACTAGGCCCATTCTAGGCCCAAGACAAAGCCACTCCTGCTGGGGGTGCCACCTAGGCAAGCCAAAACTCAGTAACTTTCATGTCCCAGTAAATGCTCTGCTTGACCAGAAACGCTGTATATCGTCAGCCAATCACCAAATACCAAGCAAACTCTGGTCTCTGTACTTACTTCCTTGGTCCTTATTCTTTACCCCATAAAAACTTCCTGCCTTCCACCCCGTTTTGCTGTTCTCTGAACCCCTGCAAATGGAGACTGCCCTCTTCATGAAATGTTAAATAAAGTTTGTTTGGATTACCTAAATTGTCATCTTTAATCATTTTAAATAGTTTGCAGACCTGTCTTAGTCTAGTTATTAGAAAGTCTTAGGCTAAAATATTTTTGATGCAAAGATGTCTAGGCTACACATGTAGGGTTAGCTAAACAACCCATGACAAACTGTAATTCAAAACCCCAAAGCTGACGTTAGCAGCAATTTATAATTAAAACCAAAGGATAGCAGTGATTGAAAACCACAGTCAACCACTGATAAAACTGATGCTTAAGCACCTTCCCAAGGATTTCAGGAACTATCAATACCTGTGGAGGTATCCAGGCTTAAGATACTTTACAATGTTGTCTAGCACTGTCTAGTACCCAGGCTTCCTAGAAGACACTACATTAGTCTACAGCAAATTTTATCAACATAATTTAATTCAAACACTAAATTTCAGAAATCCTTTATAAACTCATATATATTGCTTACCTTAATAGTATCAGGCACTAGTAGAAATGGAAGTCAACAAATTTTCAGTCATTTACTTGTAAGAACTTTTTTGGATTGGTTTCACAGCCCACTAAAAGACAATACTGGTTGACATACAACCCAGCAATCCCACTACTGGGCATATACCCTGAGAAAACCATAATTCAAAAAGAGTCATGTACCACAATGTTCATTGCAGCACTATTTACAATAGCCAGGACATGGAAGCAAGCTAAGTGTCCATCGACAGATGAATGGATAAAGAAGATGTGGCACATATATACAATGGAATATTACTCAGCCATAAAAAGATACGAAATTGAGTTATTTGTAGTGAGGTGGATGGACCTAGAGTCTGTCATACAGAGTGAAGTAAGTCACAAAGAGAAAAACAAATACCGTATGCTAACACATATATATGGACTCTAAGAAAAAAAAAAAGTCATGAAGAACCTAGGAGCAAGATGGGAATAAAGACACAGACTTACTAGAGAATGGACTTGAGGACACGGGGAGGGGGAAGGGTAAGCTGGAACAAAGTGAGAGAGTGGCATGGACATATATGCACTACCAAATGTAAAATAGATAGCTAGTGGGAAGCAGCCACATAGCACAGGGAGATCAGCTCAGTGCTTTGTGACCACCTAGAGGGGTGGGATATGGAGGGTGGGAGGGAGATGCAAGAGGGAGGGGATATAGGGATATATGTACGCATATAGCTGATTCACTTTGTTATACAGCAGAAACTAACACAACATCATAAAGCAATTGTACTCCAATAAAGATGTTAAAAAAAAAAAGACAATACTGGTTGAGGTATTAAAAACAGTAACAACTGGAATCTCTATACAAGCATATTTTGCTTTCTGCAGTAGGATAGAGGTGGAATTTGTCTGAATCTATAGTTTTATGTATAGAAGGGAATTTGATTTCTGTAAGTCTCTTCAGAGCACAGTCTATAGTGGCAAAAAGAAAAAAAATCCTCCTGTAAAATGAACGTCAAAACCTTTATTTTGGACTTTTTGTATCTTGGGCTTTCTTAACATACGCCCTCATCAGTAAATGCCTTAAACAATCAGATTAGAGAACCAGCATCATTGCCAAAGCATGGGACCTGGTGGCTCACTGAGCTTGTTGTCTTCCCTCCTCTTTCCTATTAAGAACGCCCTGATTTTCTTTGGGAAAATGTCACTTCTCAAATCAGTACATTCCCCTTCCAAGGCTGAGACATTTGTTTAACCCTGGTTGATCCTTATACTCTATCCCCTCCCCTCAATGAGAACTAGGCTTCAGCCACTGTTTTCTGACTGAATTTTCTGGCTCACTTGTCTTGGATTAAAGGCAGTAGAGGATATGGGTAAAGAATTCACATTCACAAGTATGCTCATATATGGCAGACGATATTAAAATAGCCTTTCTTCCACACCACATCTGAAAATGTGGGAAAGATAGAATTTTGCTAAATGTTTAACTTGTAACTTCTAAGGAAGGATTTTTTTTCTAGGACTCAAATTAGGACTATTATTCTAGTTAAAAACACATATAAGAATCAAAGAGAAGGCTTTTCCCACCCCCATCAATGTAAGATCTAGAAAATATTCAAAATGGAGTTTTTAAAATAGTTGTAATATCTGAGAATCAGAACTTTCCAAACTTTATAGGTGAAATTAACATAGGCAAACTTTTAAAGTGACTTGTAAATTCCCCACTTTTTGTGTCCTCCCCTTACCGCCCCCCCCCCCCAAGTCCCGCCTCTTCCAATAGGTTTCAGACAAGTAGAATTTTTCATGGCATCTTTGGTTCTCCTTTCATGGGGGTGGGACTCCTCGACTGAATATATCTATCACCCTCTTCCTTCCTGTTTGCTAAATTAATTTTTTGCTTATTTAAAGCTGGTGAAATCCATGTGTTAGAGTTTTTAAAAAAAGTTTTCCTATTATTTTATGGACTAGTAGATCATCCCTATATGTATTGATTTTATAGAGGAACATACAAAGGCAGTAATGGAGACCCGAACTAGTTAATATTCTACTGCATGACATACAGTAATTTTTCCATTAAAGATACCTTGTTGTGGTAAAGTATTCACAGTAAAAATTCATCAAAGCTGATTTTTATTAAAATCAAAGCACCAGTTGACTCCCCCAAATTAAAAACAACAACGAAGACTACTGTCTCAGATACGCTTCACAATAAGCGAAACCTTCATGGGCAGAGAAATCTGTGATCTGATTGGCTAGCATTATTCTCACTCAAGATCATGAGCCACCAACCTGTGAATTTTAGTGAATTCACACCAGAGATGAAGGGGCAATATAAATAAAAAGACACGAACTCTTAACTTACACGAGGTTATACAATACTTTAAAAAATATGTTATGTGCATGGTTATTTAAAATGAGGGCCTCTATTTCAATAATTGGATGGTTGAACTCATGGTTATGTCCATAATTTTAATGGTCAATCAGATCACTCAATTTCTCTCATTCATAACAGATACAGATAAACAGAAAATAAATACATCTTCTATTTAAACCTAAAAACCTTTTGCTTCAGTGCAGTCACCTACTGTTGGGATTCACATTCATTTGTAGATCAGGCCTCAACAAAAGGAGGAGTTCCTCCTTTCATTGTCTAACGAGTCTCTCCACGGAACCCCAATTTAAAAGTTTAAACACTGTAACAGCATAGAAAATTGAAATGCAAATTCATAAATGGAGCAATCGGCTATATACTCACCCTTTTGACTGTGGAGTGAATCTTTTTGAAAGCATTCCTAAGTTGTATTACATCTACACTACTGTGTAGTAGTAAAATGTGGAGCCTATTCTTTAGCTTGGAAAAGAAAGTAAAGCCACCAAGGAAAGAGGACATTTTCCTCTCAGGACCTTCCAATTTCCTACGCTTCCATTCAGAAAAGATAAGCAGGGCCTGTTAATTCAAAGGACAAAATAACTGCATTGCCAGGTGCTGATGTACAATAGTATTTTGAATTTAATATGGTATACATTATCCATTTATACTTCTACCAAAGCCATGTTAAGTCACTAACTGTGTACTGGGTTTCCTTTTTGCTGGAAAGATCAGATGCTTGGCACCTGGGAAAGCTTTCGATGAGTTTCCCAGGATTGAGTATATTCTAGCTGCCACATGGCCTACTCATCATGTGATCCCATTCAGCACTGGGGGTCTTGCAGATATGACATGAGGCTATTGGTTCTAAATCCAGAGGGTAATCTCCTGGAGTTTTCGATCAGAGGTAAACACTGGAGTTTTTTAAGTTTAGGTCAAGGTTGCTTGAGTGGCACTGACCTTTTGAAAGGAATTCTTTCCAAATGGGCATGAGGTATAGTTAGGCTCATCTTATAGCTTACTACTATTATAATTTAAGGACTACTTTGCTGGGATCCACCTGGACACACAGGCACCTGTTAATAAGGTCGTAGGACTTTAATTTTAAGACCATTAAGAAAATGTTATTTGGAGAAACACTTTTAGTATATATTATGTATGATTACAGGAAAGATGGTTTTCAAGTGCCTTTCATTCCGCAAAAAAGATAAAGGTGAAAAGAAAAATATTGTTTGAAAATATTAATATGGCACTGAATAATAACAGTGAAAGTTTTGGGTACATTAGTAGAAATTCTGGCTCAGATGCATTTACAAAATTATAATTTTTCTCTCTTAAGTGCTACTTCCCTTTGTGATCATCCTCAAAATTTACCTGTGGTGCCCTGCTTTAACTCAGGAGACAAGTATCGAAGAAAAAACTATCATAAGAATAGTATTCTAAGATAAAAACAATAAACTTATTAGGAAAAGCTCCACGGCTGCTGTGCTAAAAATGCCGGAGCAAAAGAAGACAATTGGTGGTATATGCACTATTATCAAAATTTGTTCAAGTCTTTGGAGAACAAATGTCAAACACATGTTCAAAACAATACAACAACAACAACAACTACCCTGAAACACATATTTGGAAAAGTGATTAAGACTTTTTAACCTTTAGTACATAACTGACATACTATGGACTAAACCTAAGTCTACACAGAAAGTGAGATGCTCTTGCCAGTAAGTTCTTTTCTCATTTTATCTTTAGCAGTATCTGAAACCCAATGACTTAGCCACAGGATATTTTCAAATTGTCCATCTTAAGAACTAATGCCATGTGGATACAAGCAAATCCTCTAGGTTTAATTCATGGGAGATGACACTATCCAAAGGATAAAATTCTTTCAAGTCAGCTATATTTTTATTCTATCAGCCTAGAGAGGAAAATTTCCTCAGCCAATTAATGTTTTATAAATAAAGGTTTACTTTGGCAAACTAAAAAAGTTCACATATAAATATACTGTCAAATGTTAGATTAGCAAATGGCACAATAATTTTCTTCTATCTTAACCTAGTTTCCTTCTCTGATACTGAACAACACGTAAAAGGAATAAATGAAAGTCAGTAAACTAGCTAGGTCTGACCCATTAAGAATATGTTTGCCCTCAGAAGGTAGGTCTTTTGTATCTCTATCAGGAGAATGAAAATGAAGTCCAGAATTAAGTCAGATGAAAGATTCAGTTTGAGGTTCTGACTCTGAAGAATGGGAAATACATGCTTCAGAAAAAATTGTAAATTTCACTCTAATTTCCTCCAGTTGTCTGCTCCCAAATTCCACAACACATTTCATTCCAATTTATGAAGACAGATGAAAACCACAAAAACTGGTCCCTTTCAGGGGAATTTATATTTAATGCCCAATAGGGTATACGCTGAAGAATCCTTACATCAAATACGGCACACACTGCTGTATTGCATATTCTGGATAGCTCCACTAAAAGCCATACTGCAAACAATGAGTCTTGTTATAAAAGGATCACCTGCACAGTTAAAAAGCAAACAACAAACCACACATAGACACACAGCAAAACCAAACGAGTACACTTACTTCCTCAGTGGAAGGTAGGTTTAGAAATGTACGAAAAATGGGCTTGAAAACCTGCTATACCAAACACACCTCTATAGACAAGAAAAAAACAAAAACAAAAATCAAACATCTGTTTTCCTTTTTCTTTAATACAATTGCCATCTTACATGATATACTATTAGGTGCCTTCTTAATAGCATCTAATCTACTTTTTCGTTGCACCAGGGGGCATCCTAGGATAGAACTCTTATTACCACTCATACTCATTGGAGTACTGCTCTTATGTACAGTACACCTAACTCATGGTTGGTCCATAGTTAATGAGTAGTGGTATTTTCTAAAAATGGATTAACGCACGCATCCAAACCACATTAAATTTTCAACTTAGAGTTCATACAAAGTCTATTTCCTTTCTATAGTTGCTATCACTCCAGACTGCAGTTTGAAATCCAATAAGTGGGGAGAATGTCTTTTTATTCTGTTGTTGATGCTTCTTTCTTTCTTCCTTTCTCCTTCCTTCCTCCCTCTTTTTCTTTCTTTCTTAATAAGAAGGTTAAAAGAAATGGGTTATTAAGGAAATCAGAGTCTAGTAAACATTGAAAACTTAAAGTGGTCACAAGCTCTTCTTGGTAATGATGTTAAATTACTGACAAAATGTTTTTTGAAAACAAAAAAAATCTAAAAACCAGCACACGCCAGTGGTGTTGCTTATTTAAGCAACTGGCGTTCCTCTATGCTTTTGAGGCGTTTCTTCCGGGGCTGTACAAAGTCATCATCTGAGTCATCACTAAATTTATTATCTTCTGATTCATTCCTGAATTCTACTTTAGGAAACCGTTTTTCTGGATAAAGGTTCTTCAGAAGTTCTTCAAAATAGCTTTCAAGTTTTATACCAGCATTGGCTACTTCTGAATCAGGCTGTTGAATAAAAATAAAAATATGAATTAAAAAGAATTTTTAGGTAGTCAATAAAGTCGTGGATTTCTCACATTTTTGTTCCCTTCTAACTGAAGATTATGAGTATCAGTGGATTGTTTGGGAAACAATGTTTATGTATAGCTTTGATATAAAGTAAACAAAAGTCTGGGGCTAGACAAAATCTAGAGAAGATCAGATAAGAAGTAAATAAAAGGCTTTGACTCATCTGGATTACCAAAGAGATATCACAGAGATGCCATAACCAGAGAATCATCTAACAGGTATTTTTAGAACAAATTAAATGAAACGTGGAACTCTGGAATGAGTAGCCAATACAAAGGACAAACTATCAACAAAAGGCTGTAAGTCTAACAGATGTTTAGATAAACTAACAGATGATAAAGTTTTTGAGAAAATTCTTAATTAGGAACTATCTAAACCACATTCTTAATATTTTAATATCAACATCACAAAGACTAAAGTCTGGTGAAGTGCCATATTTCAAGAAATAAAGGTGCTTCTGGGTTAGATAAAAATATTTTCTAAATTGTTTTCAAGTTGTTACCATATAATAAATCTTTGAATATACATGTGGATAAAGTCTTCCTAATTACCTCTTTCATTCCCTGACAGACTCGAACTTTTGGTTATTTATGCTACCACAGATAGATATCTTGATCTCCTCATTTGTTGGTAAGGTGTTTGGTTTAACATTACTTTCACACTGCTATTATTTTTTTTTCTTCTCACCTCATTGAATTCAGCACAGTTTTGAAAGATCAATCTAAAATCAGCTACAAAATCTTCAGGCTTTGTATACATGGAATAATCTTCTTGTAGTCTTTTCTTGATGGTTGACAAGTCCATTGGATTTTTAATTATTTTGTAATAATCAGGCACCTTTCAAAAGATATGAGATGCTATAATAAATAAATTCTCCCTGGTCCTATATAAATTCTATAAGAAGTAGTATAAAATTAGGATTGTTCTCATTGCTTTTCTCTGTTCTATTTTGTCATTGATAAGGAAATCTATTCAGCAAAATTTACAAGTGCCTAAATGCTGTGACACTTTACAAGTGTCACTTTTATCAAAAATCTTCACCAGTTATTTTTAAGGAAAAAAACTTACCACATTTTCCCTCTTACTATTCTCCTTCATTATTAAACAAAAAGCAATCACTAGAAAAAGTATTACTTCTAGTAAGACTTGACATGTTTTTGCTGCATGTGTTATAGCAAGTGGGCTTTGAATCTGGGTTTGAACCCCAGCTCTGCTACTCACTAGCATTCTCCTGGTAAGTTACTGGGTTCAGTCATTTCACTGAACGTGTTTCTTCATATTTCAGATAGAAATAATTCTACCAATCTCATAAGATTTTGTAAAGACTAAATGAGATGATACATATTAAGAAAAAGGGGGCTATTTTTCTGCTGCTGTTATTAATGCCAAATGTAACTATAAGCCAACATCATAAAAAGTGCCAAATTCTAGGTTAACTTTTTAAATGAATATAGTTTTTACTGGCATATTTTTGCCCTGGCTCTTTTGGGTACAAAGGGCCCTTCCCCCTAGAAACTATTTACAGTGGATCCTTGAACTGTGCAGGTACACTTATACACAAATTTTCTTCACTAAATTCATACTATATTACTAAAGGATCCGTGGTTGGTTGAATCTGCAGATACAGAGGGCTGACTGTAAAGTTATATGCAGACTTTCAACTGTGCAGAGAGTCGGTGCCCCTAACCTCTGCCTTGTTCTAAGAGTCAACTGTATTCCTTTTTCCTATCTCAACTTCTCAAAACTTGTTTTCAGGACAGAAGTTCACTGTTTATCAGCTCAATGTATTTGCTAAGCTAGTTTTCTTTTCTAATGTTGCATTAAATTTTCTAAATTTATTGAACTGTTCAACAAACCTATTAGCTTTTTAAAGGAATTTCAGACATCAGAGAAGAACACATTTTGAGTAGCAGGCCATTTCCGGCACTCTAAAATTATACACTGAAGTCACATCAAATTTTAAATATGAAGCTTTTTGAAGTCAATGGTAAACACACACAAACATCCACCTCTTCCTCTACTGTTAAAGTCTACTTATTACTTGAAGTTTGGACCTATAAATCAAAATGTGTACAGAGATTTGGAGAGGTCTTTATCTCAAATGGCAAGTTTTTTTCCCAACAGCTTTAGGATATATACCTAAGACTCCTGAGAGAGAAACAATTGATAGAAATCATCCCAGAGAATAGTAGGTAAAATACATAAGATGAGAAGAAAGAATATATCAGAAAAGAAGTTTTGGGCCAGTTTGTTAACCTTAAAATGTGCTTAAGATTAAAGCATGCAGTATGTATTAATAAGCTTTAAGATTTGGATTAATGTAAGAAACTTACTATTGAAATATGGTACAGAAACTAGATTGTCATAAATCAAGTTTCAGAAAAATCATCCCACTGTACAAAAAAAGCACAAAATAACATCCATACTTACAGTTAGAGGAACTGGGTCTTGAAAAGCCAGGCTCATTTCATGGCAATAAAGAAATAAAAGTAGGCGTTCACACTTCTAAGCAATAAATAAATAAATAAAATGAAAATATAATGAAATAATGAAGTCACAGCTAATTTTTAGCAACAACGTTACAGGTCTCAAAGTATCAGAATAAAAGTTAAAACCAGGTGAATACAAGAAAAATACTGATACTTGGAGCTTTGCTGTCCATTTCAATCATTTACTACAGTGCACTGTTTGACATTTTGGGGCATATGTCATATATGAGAGCAGTCATTATAATTACAGGAACAAAAGCAGTATCACTAGAAACCTATCTGAAGTTCTTTAAAAATATATTTCCACTTCTCTCTCCAATTTGTGTACTGAATTATTAATAGTACACAAGTTAATAGAAGAACATCCATATGTTGAGATCCAGAGGTGGAGCCCCTTCCATGGTGCGTTGGGTCCTCAGGACCCCTTTCTGAATGCAGGTGGTTCCATCATGTACTCTGCTACTTCTCTGCTTACAAGTTTACCCCAATAAACACTGTGTAGCAGTGGCAGTGCATGTTTCAGCTCTCTCTTGCACGACAACTTTCATACTGATTGTTCTACTTAAAAATTTAGCAAAGGAGCTTCTTTAGTGATAAAGAAGTGTTGACTTAGTAGCTTTAAATGTTAATTACAGTTAAATATATTAGCTAGCTTTGAGGTATAAATCTAGTACCATCTGGTGAAAGAATGTAATTATTTCCAGGAAGAGTAAACAGAAAAACCCATCTCTTTGGTGCCAATTCTTAACAAATTCTGAGGAAGAAAACATATCTGAATCAAACCTGAAAGGTAGACTAAATTTAAAAGTCCAGACCACATAAATAATCTGCCATTATTTAAGATTGTTATATTTTTGTGGAAAAAGAGTACTAAAGAAAAAAGAAGTCAGTATAAAATTTAACTGAATATACACTTCTTTGATGAAGGCACATTTGCATTACAGTAATGCATCTAACCAAAACAACTGTTTAACAGTCTAGGTTGGAAACTTACCCTTTTATCTATTGGCGTTAGTTTGATAAGGCCTTCAGTTTTCTTTTTTTCTGAGTTGTGAACGGGAGCATCACAATCATATTCAACCTCTGGTTTAGATAAGTCTCGGCAGAAAGTGCAAATCCACTCTCCACTGTTGGGGAATAAAGTATCTGGCTGAGCTCCTAACGCATCATTGCTCTCTTCACCACCTCCCTTTCCCACCTCCCTCCATGCCATCTATTTTGCGGAATTACTTATTTGGCATCAGTGTTAATCACTGAGGATTTAGCACACATCTGCTATGTACGTGGCACCATGCTGAGTGAGCTTGCAAGCAGAAATAGAGTTCACAGGCCTAAGTGGTAAATGTTAGCGTAGTTAAGGAGACATGAAATACATACACAAAATAAACAAAAAAATAAACACACACATTAATCTATGGCTGATGTGAGGCACAACTGACCTTTCCCCCCAAATGATTTAAGAAGCACTCTTGGTACTGTTCTTATAACTTTAAGTTTGAAATTATAAATATTTAAAAGTACAGCCTTGGAAGGGACTTCCTGGTGGTCCAGTGGTTAAGACTCCATGCTCCCAATGCAGGGGGCCTGGGTTCGATTCCTGGTCAGGGAACTAGATCCTGCAATGCTGCAACTAAGAGCCCGCATGCCGCAACTAAAAGATCCCTCATGTTGCAACTAAGACCCGGCACAGCCAAATAAATATTAAAAAAAAAAAAAAGAGTCTTGGGGACAAGGTTCACTTTAAAAAAAAAAAAAATACAGCCTTTGAAGAACTAAGATATCAATCTAATGGTTCTTCTCTATGACCATCCTCATCTCATAGGGTTTGAGAATTTACTCAAGATATTTGTAAACAATACAGCTCAATGCCTGGCAAATAAGATGCACTAAATTATGGCAGTGTTGTGCATAAGGACAACACTTTATGGTAATTCCCTTGTAATAATTTAAAGGGCCAGTTATTTTTTTTTCTCGTCATAACAGACTAGGTTTTTGAGAGAAGCACAGGCAATGGGAGGCAGGGTATGGAAAACCCTGTGTTGAAAATTTTGGTGTATGCATTTATGCCAAGTGGACTTCTATTTAAGTTTTTACAAAGGTTTTATGTTAGAATGATCATCAAAAGTTTATTGCTGTTATTATTTATAATGAAAGAATGTAAGAAAGGGAAGTAAGCACCATCTTACCTTGGAAAATTTGCCAATGTGGGCACATGACAAGAGAGGTGGAATACTTTGGGACATTTCTCACAGCATAGGAGTTCCCCTCCGTTCTGACAAACTGCACACCAGTCCTCATTGGGGTCATCCTCTTTCCTTGTCTCTCCAACGTGAAGGGGTGACTTCTGCGAGGCATCTAGCCACTCAGACTTTCCATTTGAGGAATTTTCCTGGTTAAGTCCAGGTTGATCTCCTGTGCTATCAGGGGCATCTGATCTTAACACAGACTCTTCAGATGCAGAGCTCTGACTGCTATTTAAGAGCAGGGAGGTGAGTATGCTTCTTGGATAGTTGGTCTGCAGTGGAAAGAGTTAACATATGCATATGGGTATCTTAAACTGCCATTCTTTATTAGCACTACTGCAATTCTGGACTGCAGTCTGCTCACTCGTGAGCACCTGGTTATTTCAAAGGAGTCTGTGAAGCTGCATGAGACCAGAATACGTTTACTGCTAACTGTCTCTAATGGTAAAGAAGACATGGACCTCTACTGAAAAATATCTTCAAAACAGAAGGTCAGCAGCAGTAACAGGGTGTGGATAACATAGGGAAAATCTTTGAATCTGCTGATGGCTATAGAAACGGGTGGGTAGTGTAGAAGTCAACCACGTGAACTATAAATACATTTTACTGGAGCTGTTAATTCAAAGTGTACCTAAACACAAAACAGGCCTACTATAGATTTGTTATCATTCATAAAAAGGTATACTGCTTTAATTCTTAGAAGTAACTTCACCTCTGCAAGTGCCATTAATAACTTTAAAATGAACCTAAATGTTATGTTTGAGCCTAGAATGGTGAAAATTTCAAATTAATTACAAAATCTATTATCTCCTTTAAACATTTTTAAAAATTTTGAAGTAATAAATGTAGATTTAGTTAAAAGCACAGGTATATAATATCACTCCTTGGAGGCAATTATTTTCAAATTATTTAGCTTTTTCCTCTGCTATTTACCTCTATACTTCTAAACAGTATGCTTATACTATAATTCTTCAGATTTTCAAATTTAAACATATTTTCAGTTTTAAATGTATATATTTTCCCTTCTATGGAAGATCAGATTTTTCCTTCCTGATTCTCCACACCCTCCTTATACTTACACACACCATTCATACCATCCTCTGAACAGAGTTTTATTAAGCACTGATTTCTTTTTAGTTGGTAGGCGCCAGTATAACTGTTTATAGCCAGCATCTATTCCAACTGGTCAGTATCATTGCTGTACTGGTTAAGTAACCTGAAAAATCAATTTTTGGTCAAATATATACTCACGTTATATCCTGATTATATCTAGTTTTTATTTAAATTTGTATTCAGGTGTTTGTTTATATCATTATGACTACATACTGTTCATTGCATAACCACAGAATGTACTATGACTACACTTCCTTTTTTGTCTAACTTTTTGTTTTTCCTATGAGTCAATAATTACCATATTTTAAAATTTAATCCATTTGCTTATTTTCCTAGATATCTAAGTCATTCTCACAATCCCCAACAGGGTTATAAAATGTCTCTCAATACTGTCAAAGCATTTTTCTCCCGCAACATACATTCCTAATGGAGTCTTGTCCCCCTCCTACAGGGTGTACTGGAGGAGCTGTCGTACTGGGGACTCACTACCCTTTTCTTTGCCTCTCTTTTGTGTTAGAGCCCAGAAATGGGATCTTACGTCTTTCTCTTTCTGGTTTAATTCATTTCTGATGAAGCATATTCTCAAATATCTTCCTGAGAATGAGTGCATGGAATTAAGTTTTTGAGAATCTGCATGCATGTCTAAAAATGTTTACTTAATCTTTACACATAATTGATAATTTGCCTGGGTACAGAATCCTGGCTACAAAATATCTTTCCTCACAGTTCTGATATTTTCTCTATTGGCTTCCAGCTTTGAGAGTCTGTGTTGAGGACTTGGTGACACTATGATGTCCGATCCATTATGTAAGGTGTTTTTTTCCTCTGGAAGCTTTTAGAACCTGTTTAGAATACTGGTATTCTGAAATCGATGAGGATAGGACTTGAGTCTTTTTTTCATTTAGTTGTTCTGGTACTTGGTAGGCCCTTTCAATTCAGATGCTCATGCCCTTCAGTTACAGGAGGTTTTCTTGTATTATTGCTTTGGCAATTACCTTCCATGTGTTTTACTCTGTTCTCTCTTTCAAATGCCCAACCTCCTCATTTAACCTCTGACTTTTCAAACTCTTCTCCCTGTTTACCATCCATCTTTTTGTTTTGATCTACTGAAAGATTTAAATATAATAGTTTTTATCTCCTACGAGCTATTTAAAAGTTTCTCTCATCCTATCCCTCAAGTAGGAGTAGTATTGCAATCATAATATAATTACATTTTGAGCCCTAGATTCTTCATCTGATTCTTGTTTCACTATAACAACAGGAAAATCATAATTTTCAGGTGGTCCACTGTTTTCTTGTTTTATTCGGATTGGCTCCAACATGACCACTGGGACTTTGTGTGTAGAATCAGCTCCTGCTGGTTTGCTGGAAGAGCCAGAGCTATAAGTATAAGAAAAAAAGAAAGAAAGAAAGAAAAAAAAAAAATCTAAGAAAGCTACCTTAAGTATCTTAAAACAAGGTATAATAATAGCTTTTCAGAGTAATGCTGTATCTTCACAGCAATGGTAACTATGTTACATCAGCAATAAATGATACATAACTGAAATGCATCTGCTGTATGCAGAACAGTTTCATTTATGTATAAAAAATGTTCCACATATTAACCTATCAAAATGGTTACATTACATACCTGGAAAGGTATTTAAATAAATTTAAATAAAACCTGAATTAAAACTGACTTCAATATCCTGAGGCTCTAAAATTGGGCAGCCAGATCTTAGAACTATCTTAGAATTAGCATCTTTTTTTTTTAGGATTTTCCTTTCCTTCTCTAGTCAGTGACAAAGAGAAGTCTAGGCTCACATTAATGATTTATTGTCACAAAGTGTGAAGATAATTAACTAGGTTCATAATTTACTGGTGTTCTGCTATTTTAAAAAATGTAGTGCAACAAAAAAGCCATTTACAGATAGCTACTATGTTCTCACAGGATTAAAGACAAACTTTTCCCCTTCAGAGTATGCTACTTCCATACAATTAGGAAAGTAAGAATTGGCTTCACTATCTAGGAGAAATTTGCAAGCATTATGAGTGGGTGTGTAACACAGTAAGTTAAAATACAATTTCAACAACTGTAAAACAGAATCAATGTTTGGTTATTAGAAATGTCAGAACACCAATTTTAGTATAAAATTATTATTTGTTTTCCCTAAGTTTTTATTTGTGCATGTTCCTATATAGTGCAGTGTGTTACACACACTTCATTTCTGTTTTTTCCTTGCTATTATACTAAAGGCAAACGTATTTTCTTATTTTCAACAAATAAACATTTTTGTATCTTTAAAGATAAAATTGTACTCTACTAAACCCATTGATTTACTACATTAACATATAATATATAATAATTATTAAACATTTAACTTAAAAGTTAAAAATAAGGCAAATTGCTTAAAATGTATTGAGTACCAAAGCATGCTGAACACTGGCGAGAGAAATCTAGTTACAGATTTTATAGACTAGAGAATAAGTTAAGTCAGTTTACCTTCCTCGGCTCCCAACGCTGGAGGCACTAGGTGAACGTATTGGTGGGTGTACACTTGTCATAGTAACAGGTCCTGAGATCATACACATTCGTAAAATGAATTAATAACTGTATTTAATTCCTACTGAGTGTTCTCACTTAGCACTACATTGAAACTGGAAACACATAATGAAACTATATAAAACAAGAGTAGTTGTTGAACTCCCAGCACAGTCTAACGTCCCCCTAAACTGGCAGGGCTGTTCAACCTCAGCAGTACTGACATCTGGGGCCAGATAATTCTTTGATGTGCGGGGCTGTCTGTGCATCGTAAGGATGTTGGGCAGCACCCTCGGCCTCTACAGTTATTAGATGCCATAGCACCTCTACATACTTAGCAACCAGGGGTGTGACAATCAGAAATGTCTCCAAACACTGTCGAATGTCCCATGTTAGAGTAACCAGGGTAGGAGCTTAGTGAGGACACTAGTGCCAGCAGAAGCTACATAGGACAATAAAAAGTTGGTAGGGCTGGTATAAAAGCAGTCCAAGAGAGAAAGCCCCACAGAGGCTAATTAATGGAAGACACTGAAGCAATGCATAGAAGATACTTTGTCCCTTGCCTGACACAGAGTTAGTACTGGATAAACATTAGCTTTAGTAATAGTGCCAAAATGGTTTCCAGAAATGTTTTGTCAAATTATACTCCCACCAGCTATGTATCAGAGCATTTGTCCCATCACATCCTCATCAATGAGTATTTTCACTATTTAAATCTTTGCTTATTCAATAGTTAGAAATTATGTCTTTTTGATTTTATGACGACTACTGGTGAGATGGAACCACCCATCTTTCTTCCTCTCCCCTGTTTTACTGACTAAATGTATTTCCTCTTTAGGGAATAATCTACTCATGTCCTTTTGCAATACAGTGTACTTTCCTTATTAATCTGTATGAACTTGTTACATAATTAAACAGTTTCTCTACCACATTTTGTCAACAATTTCCTTTCAGTTTGTTTAAGTTTTAAATAAGTACCTCCTTTAAAATTCGACAACTGCTTAATTATGCTTGTATAACTGGTGAATGGCATAAGAAATTCTCCTCTTTCCTTATTTTGGTCTAAGGCATCTAATTTGCCAAGGTCTCTGCGAGTAGCATTAGTCAGAGTGCTTCTCTCTTGGAGGAAATAAGTAGTTGTGTCCAAAATTCTTGAACACAATTAAATAGCGAAAAAAACCACCAAAAAGAGTGATTGTCACTGATAAATTTTGATGCTAGGAAAATTCCATGCAAAAAGAGATGATACTACAGGCAAATTATCAAAAAGAGAAAGTACAATACTAATTTCCTCCTGGGAGCACTATAGTGCCCATAAGTTCTATTCAAATTGAAAATGTACAGAGGTTTAACTTTTGCTTCCCACTTCGAAAGTACATTAATTTTAAAGAGTACCCAAAACATAGACCCATTTTAATCATCCAACAGAAAAAGGGAGGAGGCGTAGGGTGATTTATTTTTTTAATTATTATAAATAGAATAAAAACTGAAAAAAGAAAACACTAATAAAAATTTTAAAAAGCCCACTTTACCTGCAAGGCCTGGAGATGGCACTGATGAATTCGGTGACTGGACGGTTCTGTTTGAGAGTGGTCTCGGCTGGCCATGATCTGTACTAGTATCTTTCCTCACAATATTGTCCAGCATAATAGTACTTGAGCAGTCAATCTGATAAGAAATTATTTCATGGCATTGTGACTTTGCAAGTTAAAAGCTACTTTAAATTTATAAGAAACTTTAATAGTTTAATTATTATCAGATAATAAAACATGTAAATATCATATTTGAGAAGTTCTGATCCATACTTTCCCCATAAACAACCTTGAAAAAAAGCTTTCACACTTCTTAATATTTCACCTTAGTAAATATACTGAGTCACACTATTTCAGAAGTCATGAGCCAGGAGAAAAGAGTATTGTGTGCTACACCCTCAAAAATTAAAACAAAATTATAAAAAGTAATTCTAATAATGTTTCTTAATTTATTTAAAAATAATAAAAGGTACCAATTAAAAAAAAAAGCAAACTTGGTGAGAAGAGTAGCACAGTTTCACATTTTGCAAATTTCTTTATTGTCTGGCTTAGTAACAGCCAACTGGAAATTTGTATCTTTTACTCAGTCTGCTGAGATGTGTGGTTTTGGCTGAAGAATAAGAAGAAAATCTGGTCTTACACAGAGAGGACCTTGTAGAGCCTCTGAAAAGGTTGTACGGACCCCCATGTCCTTGGCCCACACTTTGAGAACTGATGCTCTGGTATGCACTAGATTGATGAAACAAGTCTACACACATTAACACATTTTCAGAACACTAATCTCACTTAAATACATCCTTAATGTTTGGTAGGAAAAAACTGATCCCTTAGAGATTCCTGCTTTAATGCAACAGGTATACAAATAATTGACTGCTTTCCTAATTGACTGCTAAGCTAAAATATTGATAAATTTCTACTGAATAAGACTTTAATACTTTAGATGCAAATATTTAAAAAAATTTTTTTATTGAAGAATAGTTCAATTACAATGTTGTGTTAATTTCTGCTGTACAGAAAAGTGATTCAGTTATTCATATATATATTGTTTTCGATATTCTTTTCCATTATGGTTTATCACAGGAAACTGAATATAGTTCTCTGTGCTATGCAGTAGAACTTTGTTGCTTATCCATTTCTATATATACCAGTTTGCATCTGCTAATCCCAAACTCCCAATCCAACCCTCACCCACCCCCCTTTAGATGCAAGTATTTTTAATGCTTAAATATACCATTTATTCCCCAAGAACGTTTTTGTGATTAAAATCCAATTTAATAGTTCCAGCCTTTCTCAGTCAAGATTCTCCAAGAGAATTAAGTCCTACAGTCCGAGGGCATAGACTGTATATAATGAATTTACTTCTCACCTCTGCATCTAGAATGGTACTAGTTATGAACCATCTTTGGGAGGACTGAGGAAATAGTCACTCAAATCAGTTTCTTTATTTGTGGTTCAGATGAGGAATTTCAGTTGAGAAAGGCTGGTGGACAAAGGGTCATCTGTATCCGAGGACTGCAGAGGAAAATTTACTTTCTGTGGGTCCTCTTTCAGTAGGGGAAGGAGGAAGTACACAGGGTAATTTATGTTTAATATTCTTTGGGCACTACCTTGGTCAATACTTTTCGGAGAGGCAAAATGTACTGGAATGACTAAATTTGTTAGATCTTAATGTAAAAAAAGTTATTTACATTGTGGAATAATCCTAAAAGCTAAAATAAAATTATAGGAATGACACAAAAAAAGTTTTCCTATCGATCGCCTATGCATGAAAAATACATGTAATCTACCCATTTAAAGTATAAACAATTATTTTAAAAATGAAATAACATTGGTAAGGTAAATGATGCAACTTTTAGGAAATATTAGTTGATCTCAGTAACTTGAAACACAAACTAAATAATACAAAATTTTAGATTCCTTCACATCCTACAAGATTTCTTAAAAGTTTTTAATGTCTGTATGAGTGATTACCTTAAGCTTATAAGATGAGAAAAGGTAAAACAAGTATCAACTTATGTATAAAGATTTGTTTATTCAATGTTATATTTTCTGCCTTTGAAAAAGATTTTTTTAAAAGTCATACTGACAAAGAGCTTAGAGGGTAAATGTATTTAATTTAAATAAAAATGAAATCAGAGGTAATTTTGCACTGGTTAGTAAATGTTATCATTTCTATTATTATTACGATGATTTTTATTTGAGGGGAGTTTTTCCTGCGCCAGGCACTGGGCTTTACTTGCATTAGCTCATTGAGTCTTTTTTTTTTTTAACATCTTTACTGGAGTGTAATTGCTTTACAGTGGTGTTTTAGTTTCTGCTTTACAACAAAGTGAATCAGCTATACATATACATATATCCCCATATCTCCTCCCTCTTGCATCTCCCTCTCACCCACCCTATCCCACCCCTCTAGGTGGTCACAAAGTACCAAGCTGATCTCCCTGTGCTATGCGGCTGCTTCCCACTAGCTATCTATTTTACATTTGGTAGTGTATATATGTCCATGCCACTCCCTCACTTCATCCCAGTTTACCCTTCCCCCTCCCCATGTCCTCAAGTCCATTCTCTACGTCTGTGTCTTTATTCCTGTCCTGCCCTTAGGTTCTTCAGAACTAATTTTTTTTTTTTTTTATTCCATATATACGTGTTAGCATACGGTATTTGTTTTTCTCTTCCTGACTTACTTCACTCTGTGTGACAGACTCTAGGTCCATCCACCTCACTACAAATAACTCAATTTCGTTTCTTTTTATGGCTGAGTAATATTCCATTGTATATATGTGCCACATCTTCTTTATCCATTCATCTGTCGATGGACACTTAGGTTGCTTCCATGTCCTGGCTATTGTAAATAGAGCTGCAATGAACATTGTGGTATATGACTCTTTTTGAATTATGGTTTTCTCAGGGTACATTTCTATTACTAAACTTGTCTCCATCTCTTCTGGTGTCTTAAATGTTAGACTCCCTCTCTAACCTTATTCTATTGTAATATATCACATTCCAGCAATTCAACCTTCCAGTACCTCCTCCCATGTCCTCACCCCTTCCTTCCCAGCTTAGATTCCATAATCCATCACCATAATTATTCATTTACAAACACTTTAACTCCAGTGCCCTGAAAGACATTCTATAGTATGTTCAAGGGTTAATATTAATCTTTTTATTATTCCTGCTGTTACCATATTTCTAAAGGATAAAACAACTTCTAAACACAAACGCACAGCCTATAATCCAACAAACCCATGCCTTTTACCAGATCCAAGTTCACTTAGAATTTTCGAAACAGATTCTTAGTATGAATTTTATGTATACTTACATCTGGAAGAGAAGGAAGATTATAGGGACCTCCCACGGGTGAGCTCAGATCAATCATAGGCGACCCAAAGGCCTTCCCATCACACCCTGCTGCACTAGTAATGGTGGGACTGGATGGAGTAGAGGACGTGCTGTTGGCAGGTGACGGGGTGGCCTGCCCACTGCTGATCTGCCACTGTGGTAGCAAGAAGGAAAGAAGAAAGGTTGTCAATCAGCAGGCCTGTGACATAAATTGCCCATCTAATCCCCGTACCAGACACAAAACAAAGTAAAAGACAACAGTCTGCTATTTGAATTCAACTGTAATTTAATGGAAAGGGGAGAGGACACAAGTATATATAATTTTCATTAATCCTGTCCAAACATAAAAAATAAAAAGAACTGATTTTTACCAGAAGACAACAGTTAGTATTCACAAGAAAACCACAGCACCCAATCTTGGAAAGCTTACACATATTGGAAAAGAAATATAAACATGTACAAAGCAACTTCAAGGTAGAGATGGAGGGCTGAAAACATACGTTTTCTTCTGTCCCTACCTGATACACCTGAAAGTAAAATGACAGTTAAGGGAATTTTTTTAAAAAAAGGCATTGACCCATAAAGACAAAGAAAACAGGGGAGGGGGCTTCCCTGGTGGCGCAGTGGTTGAGAATCTGCCTGCCAATGCAGGGGACACGGGTTCGAGCCCTGGTCTGGGAAGATCCCACATGCCGCGGAGCAACTAGGCCCGTGAGCCACAATTACTGAGCCTGCACGTCTGGAGCCTGTGCTCCGCAACAAGAGAGGCCGCAATAGTGAGAGGCCCGTGCACCGCGATGAAGAGTGGCCCCCACTTGCCGCAACTAGAGAAAGCCCTCGCACAGAAACGAAGACCCAACACAGCCATAAATAAATAAATTAATTAATTAAAAAAAAACACAAACGGGAGAAGACAGAAATCACATTTTGGAAGCTGGAAGGCAAATGGACAAAAAGCAAATGAATTAGTCGTAGTCAATTGGATAAAGCTGAAATCTAAGCTGGCAGTGGGGAAAACAGAGAAGCAAATCAACATATATTGCAGAACCCCTAAGAGCTTGGGAATTAGAAGCATAAGAGGTGAAACTGGGGCTAAAAACAGGATGATCTGTTGAGAGTCTGTTTAAGAAGGATTAAATCTCACGTTCGTTTCCTACTTTACCTGTAGCTACCCCAAGATAATAAGGACTACCTCCACCTCTGCAAAAGAAGGCTGGAAATTAATTTTCTAGAATAGGTAAAACAGTCTTTGGGCTGACGAGCATCAGGCTCAGCTGAAGGCAGAAGTATTGCACATGGGCTTCCCGGGTGGCACAGTGGTTAAGAATCTGCCTGCCAATGCAGGGTACACGGGTTCCAGCCCTGGTCCGGGAAGATCCCACATGCCGCGGAGCAACTAAGCCCATGAGCCACAACTACTGAGCCTGCGCTCTAGAGCCCGTGAGCCACAACTACTGAGCCCACGTGCCACAACTACTGAAGCCCACATGCCTAGAGCCCGTGCTCTGCAACAAGAGAAGCCACCGCAATGAGAAGCTGGCACACCGCAAGGAAGAGTAGCCCCTGCTCGCCACGGCTAGAGAAAGCCTGCGCGCAGCAACAAAGACCCAACGCAGCCAAAAATAAATAAATTAATAAATTAATTAATTAAGGAAAAAAAGAAGCATTGCACTGAAAATGACGAGTAAGAAACCATACACACACTGAATGCCGAGCTTCCTGCACACTCTGCCTCTGGGCTGCTAACAATCTTCTTCCCCCAGCTGGCTTCAATGAGTAGCCAGGCCCTGCATTTCAGGCATGAAACAGAAAGATCTTTTGCGAATTGGACCACTACCTATAGACAGTGACATTAGTAACTCTCCTAATAAACATGCCTAGCAGCCCTCACGTAAGAGTGAAATTCAGCCATCAAACGTTAGCCCCACACCCTGGCTTTAGGGGTTTTTTTTTTTTTCTAAACACCCATTTCTCATACACAAACAGGTAACTAAGCATCAATAAACATCTGAGGAAACTCTTTGTCATTTATGTTAGAGGCTGAAATAAACACATTAATAAAGGAATGCTATAAAGTATACAGAGATGAACCATGCTGCTATCTATACTTTACTTTGAAACCTATCAAAAAATGAGAAGGTTTGATTGACAGATGGATGGATAAATGGGTATATGGATAATAAGTGAGAAGGCAAATAGAGCAATCTGTCCCCTATACAACTCTTTCAACTTACTACGTTTGAAAATTTTTATAATAAAATATTGGGGGGAAAAAAGCCACTAAGAGGTATCTTAAGACTATGCAGGGGAAAAAACTCCCAAACTCAGTTTCATTTATATATGGACTGTATACACAATATAGGGTGACAGTGATGGAAATATTCTAACTTTGAAAAATCTAATTTACATGCTCCACTGAAAAAACTAAGTAAAAAACCCTGTGAATATGAATGTCATCTTTACCACCTACCCACCCCTCGTATCCATCCACCTGTCTGTGTCTCTCTCTCTTCCTCCTTCCCTCCCCAGAATAAGCAGTTACAGTTGATGTGTATCCTTCCAGGTTTTTTCTATATATATGAGATTTAAAAAACAAAAACAAAACCACAAAATTGAGAATAACTCACAAAAAAATCTGACAAAGTTTTTTGCCGTGTAATATACTTCGGAGATCATATATAGATTACTGCCTTTTCTTAATAGCCAAAAAGCACTTCCACTGTACAAGTATACTATAATTTGTTAAGCTACTCTATCAATTAAAACAAATTCCCCATTATCTTTTATCCTAGCTTGTTCATTTATTCATTCATGTTTAGACTTCTGACCAGGAAACATTTTTAAAAACCTTCTTAGAGTGCATGTCTACCCATTAAAAATAATACATAGGGAAGAGGTAAGGAAACATTTGAGTACCCAGAATGTGCCAGGTGCTTTTATATACACTAGCACTAAGTCTCAGCACAACTCTGCAAGGTACTCACTCACTCTATAGTGGGGGCAAAGGAGATTTTAAAGAGTACACTTGTACAAGGCCACTAAAGTATTAGGAAAATAAACAGAATTTAAGACCAAACTGCAGTCTGGTCCCTTTTCACCTCACCTCTAATGATGAAACAGAGATAGGTATAAATTTTATTAAAAATAATTAAAATATTATTTTAGAAAGTATTAATATTTTATCGAAACCAAACTAATTATAAACATATACACACACACACTTAGCATGTGTATTTTTAGAATATTACTTTCAAATCATTTGATTAAAATGATGTCAGAATTATGGGAATAGCATCATATTCTTTATTTCGGCCTTGGCAAAAAAATTAAACTGAAATCAATCTACTAGTCGTAAGCTGGAAAGGCTTGACACAAGTACTTGGAGAAGACAAAGCACTGGGAGAACTTTTTAAAACAGTGTTAACACCTAAAAAATATTTTTACCTGAAAACACTAAGAATATATATATAATATATATTATAAATTTATATAATACAAATATAAATTATAACTTAGATAAATATTAAACCTTCTAAGAGTTAATATATAACCTTAAATATTAAACTTTATCAGATGTATATGTACTACATATTAAAACTGTGTGATACTAAGTTTGTGTCCAAGAAGTCTCCTTGAAACACTTTGAAGATTTGTTTATTGGTCTCTCTTTAAGTATGCAATCTGTATTTGTTAGAATAATTCTGTCAGGAAATTTAATGCACTCACCTAAAAGCTACACACATTAACATTGAAAAATTCATACCTATGACTCACCGATTATCCTGATCCTTCACTTCTGTGCTAAGTGGCTTGATTTCTCTTGTTAATTACAAAGCATCAAGATCCTTTCTCTTAGCTTTGTCTCTATAGGGCTGTCTGTAATAAACTTTGTAATCCACATTTATTTAAAAAAGGAAAAAGCTTACTCTTGCTCTTTATGACCATTGCTCTATCCATAAATTCAATGTGATTTGGAAGTAGAGAGAAGCAGAACAAGCAACTGTGGAGAAGTAAATATATATACCTGTTTTATGGCTTGTTGAGCCAGGAAAGCCATCTGCAGGGGGTTGGGCTTTATTGCTTGTCGTGACATATTCTGGTTTGGTGGATATCTTAGCTGTTGAGGATGAGGAGGAAGAACTGGTCCATTGGGTTTGGGGCTGTGATTTTGAAAATTTATCAAACGTGGAGGAGGTTGCTGGAAAAAAAGAAATTTAACCAACTCAGTGACAATCATCTCCTGAAAGACAAATTATAAAGAACTCTATTTTATAACTTTTACAGAAAGACAGCAATTCTATCACAGATGAATCATTTATTAAAATTATAACAAGGGTACGGGGGGAGGGGACAGCCTTCCAGAATGTGTATAAGCAATTTAAAGAAAAGAAGTTTTATTAGGAAAGACCCTTGGGAGAGGATTTTCCAGCTGCAAGTAGGTTAAACTAGGATTAGATCTAGGCCACACTGGCAAGTAGGGAAAATTTGTCTTTGGTATTCTTCTAAGTCCCTGATGGTTATATTCTGCAAAGAATTGCCCTCTTCAATCTTCCTAAAATAATGTGATGGTAGAATAATAATTGCTAACATTTACTGAGTAGTTATTACATGTCAGGTACTACTTTAAGTGCTTTACATGTGTTAACCCATTTAATCTTCACAATGATCCACTAAGGTAGGGATTACCTCTGTTTTACAAAAAAGGGAACTGAGATATAGAGAATTTAAATAACTTGTCCAAGATTAACAAAGATAGGAGGAATGGAGCTGAGATTTGAACTCAAGTCCTCAGGCTCCAAGCAGTAAAACATAAATAATGAACAGATGAATATTAATAACATTTAAAAATTAACGAATCGGATCTTATTGAGATCAAACTATGTGCCAGGCATTGTGACTGGCATTTTACATGTGTTATCTCATTATTACCCTCCCCTCATTTTACAAATTAGGACACTAAACATTAAAAAGCTGGGATAACTGGAAAAAAGTCACACAGCTCATTAAAGGCAGCACTAAGGCTTTAATCCAAAACTAGTCTGCCATTTCATTACCCAAACATGTTTTGGTGTTTAGCTGGGGGTTAAAGTACTAATTACAGCTTAGAGGATGAGTCTCTCTAAAAGAAAACAGATTTGGAAAGGACACCCTTCAAGGACAACACTGGTTGATTATAGGGCAGGGTAGGGGCTGGGAAGGCAAGCCTAGTTTGCTCAATAAATGCTAGCCCTAGAAATTGAGACCAGTGTTCTAGAAAAAGGTAACCGTATATGCCAGTCTCACCTTGACTACCCAATTCTCTCTAAGGCTGGCAACTTATTGCAAAGTAAATACTTATTTTCAGGCTATCTTAACTGCATATGAATAGAACTTCTCAGAAAGGGAACTATTAACTCCCACATTCAAGGTGGGAAAAATAAATGTGGAATTTATAAAGGCTGAAATAGCAACATCTTAAACTTTGACACTGTGAAGGCAGACAGCCATAAAGTGTAGCTCTGCCCTCGTTTTGTTCTTTTCCTTCTCCCATTTTTGGAATTCATCTCCTTTCCTGGGTAAATTACTTCTCTTTCCCCTCTCTTGCAAATTAGTTCGCACTGGGTTCACCGTCAATAACTTTCAAGAGTGACCAGCAATTACAGACCCAATGAAAAGTAGATTTAGATACCATTTCAAGATCAAGGGAAATTCTTGAAATTCTATTCTTCTGGGTGAAGAACAGAAAAATATTAGAGAAAAAGAGAAAATGAAAAAATCTTATAGAAGCGTAAGCCTGAAGCCATAGCAATTCTCTTCGATTCTTCTATTAAAGTTTTGTGACTTGAAGGGTTTTATATCATAGAAACACAAACAGAGGAGAATTGGGAAATCATAGTGGAAAACTTCTAAGTTAATCAAAGAGACAATTTTTTAAAAAGTGGAAAAGCACCCAAAATGATCCTTAAGGGAGAACAAAAGTAGTTATAGAAGTCTTTTGCCTACCCCTGCCCTGAGATTTATATATTGATTAAGTCAAGAAATGACACTTGATGCCAGAGTACTGTACTCTGTGAAAAATCAGTGTGGGACTGGATGTCAACTCTCCCATCAAGGAATCCCAGTGTGGTAAGACGTAAGGTGATTTTTCTTTCCTCTCCCAAACTGTTATAGTTGATTGAGTTGATTTCTAAGAACACTGTGACAGGAAAAGCAACTTGAAAGAATAAGACTAGCAGCTAGTTATGAGCATAAAAGAAATAGCAAAACCAGTGTTATTTTAATTAAATGGCATCAATTAATTTGCAAGAAGGAAAAAAGGGAGAGAATAGAGAAATAATTGAGAGCTTAAGCAAACTGACATATAATCATCAGTATCCTCACCTTCACTCTAAATACTTTTATTATTACAGGTTTTAATTTTATTCTAGGTCAGTATAACCACAAAGCATAGCAGATGTCCTTCTAACATCCACCCACTGTTTAGGAAAATTTATGTATACATATGAATGAGAATTATCTCCAGAGCAGTAAATCTAGCCCGGGAGTGAGAACCATTATGTATAAAATAACATACTTAGATCTAACAAACTTAGACCTGTCCATTAGAGTATGATAGAGTATACTGTACACCGCTCAATAAACAGAGATGCATAATGTTTATCAAGCTCGTACCACTCAGTCATATAACTATGTATTCTAGCTCTGTATCACACAACTCTTTAATCATTCAGATTACACGGCTAATCTTCAGAGGAAGAAGAAATAGGGAACTATTGTATAAGTGATTTTTAGAAGCAGGCCTTTAAATTGACCTGGGTCCTACTGGACAGATGTAGAGTATGATTTGAACACCCCCACAAGGAGGCACACATACACCCTGCTTACAGACAGATATTTTCCCACATATATATATGCAGATAAACTGTTAGAAAACTAAGAAAGCATGTGGGTAAGGCAGTGCGAAAGTTTACAGATGAGGGAAAATTGATGAGTGAAAAATGTAGGAGTGGGTATTTGGCACAGAAAAGATAAAATGAGAGATGAGAGTACTGGAAGAAAGTTCAGGAGTCATTGAGAGGAGACAAAAAGAGTGGTGTGTGAGGTAATGACCAAAAGATGAGAAAATTACTTTACAGTTGATCTTTGAACAACACAACATGGGTTTGAACTGTGCAGGTTCACCTAGACATGGATTTTTTTCAATAGTGAATACTTCAGTACCACACAGTCCGTGGTTGGTAGAATCCTCTGATGCAGAACAGTGGATATAGAGGAACCGCAGAGAGAGAGGGCCAACTATAAGTTATACATGGATTTGCAACTATATGGAGGGTTAGCGCTTCTAACCCCTGCACTGTTCAAGGGTCAAATGTACTGATAAGTGGGAAAATTAGGCTGTATAATAAAGATTGTACTTTATATATATCATATAGCAGTAAATCCTAGAGAGAAATAATAAGATCAAAAGCAAATTTCTGAGATAAGCAGGCTAAAGGCTCGATCAAGGTCACTTCTGGTTTGTCACTGCTTATATAAAAAACTGTTTGAGAATGTGCCCAAGTCACGTAGTATCTATTAAAATGCCTCAGTTCTTCACTCCTTAGTGAAAAGGGAATTAATACAAATGATGGATTTATCTTATTTCAGGTTAATTATGTATTAAATAAAAAATCACTTTAACATCTCTCGGACACTTAAGATAAATAATAATCAGGCAAATGCTTAGCACTAGTCACTGAACAAGTAATTATTTTCTCTCTCTTTTCCTCCTCACATTTATCTTCAGAACAATTTGGGTGCTCTGCAGTCTACCTGCAATATGTCACCCTGCAGCCTGCAGAGGTAGTGACAAAATTATTCCTCAATTTTCTTAACAAAATCTCAACTCTGCCAGTTGCACTCCTGATATCGAAAGCGTACATGTCTTTTCCCATTGAACACTCACCAAACAAAGACCTCTTAAATTGCTTGTTATTTACTTCCTTTTAAAACCTGGGTTAAAACAAAGTTCAAGAGGAATAATCAACTGGTCATACTAATATTCTCCTGGACTTGACATGCCTTCTTAATCAAATTACTAGACAGCCATAAACTTCAAATATATCACACCTCAGGCCTTCACAGAAGCAATTTAACAAAATCAGGATCTACATATGCCCACAACTTTTATTCAGAGTTGAAATAAGAGTCCTATGAAGGGCTTCCCTGGTGGCGCAGTGGTTGAGAATCTGCCTGCCAATGCAGGGGACACAGGTTCGAGCCCTGGTCTGGGAAGATCCCACATGCCGCGGAGCGACTAGGCCCGTGTGCCACAGTTACTGAGCCTGCGTGTCTGGAGCCTGTGCTCCGCAACAAGAGAGGCCGCGATAGTGAGAGGCCCGTGCACCGCGATGAAGAGTGGCCCCCACTTGCCGCAACTAGAGAAAGCCCTCGCACAGCAACGAAGACCCAACACGGCCATAAATAAATAAATAAATAAATAAACAAATAAAAATTAAAAAAAAAAAAAGAGAGTCCTATGAAGATCATCTGTTTTGTAAAACTGCTACCAAAAAATGCTATTATGCATTTAATTGCTTTTTCATAAAGAACCACATTATATATTCCTCTTAGTGCTAAAAAAATATTAGTAAAAAATTTCTCCTCTAATGGCATGTTCCTTTTAATCAAATAATATAGATATTATTCCTGTTTCTTCTTTGTTTGGCTGACAAAAAATTGAGCTAAGTCTTGCTCTCAAGCATAATGAGAACCCTTAGCCTAGTTCTGTGTGCTTTATTTGAGTATTCTTAACACTTATTAATCCCTGTGCCATTTCATTTGTGTCATTTACTGTAAATCAGTTCAAATTCTTCTGAGAAATAGGGAGTATAAATTAATAAATAAAAGTAACTGAAAATAACAGACAATTTGTATGGATTAAAATAAGAATGGTTCATGGAACATTTGCTCAGAAATAAAGTTTGAAAAAGGTAGACTTCTAACGAATCACACCCTTGCCCTTTTCTATTTCATTTTGTCCTAGTTTCTAAGATGCAACGTGATTTTCTAAACACTGCATCCTTACAGAGAACAGATAACCTAAAGTATTAGTCATCCTGAAGCACTAATATAAGAATTATGAGTTACAGGTACACAACTTTTCCCATCAATCATATACATTGGTTATTTAGGAATGCAATCATTTATCCTCTTATAATCTGAAGATGAAAGAGAGCAGATGAGAATAGATGTCCCAATTAAATAAACCGTTAATTTCTTTTTGAGAAGGGCTAAAATCTAGAGTTAAATCAGGGATCCTTAATGTGATAAATTTTTATAAATTCATATATTTAAGTCATGGATGAAAGATGCCTTAGTTATTTTAGGAGCTGCTGAATACAACTGTACTATAATTATCTAAGTTAGGACAGGCCTGCTTCCAAATTTACCTGATGAGAGATGGAAGGTTGCTGGATGGGCCCCTGCATTCTAGGGTTTGGTAAACCCACAGGTGCTGGCCTCCGTTGCACCTGTTGCCTCTGAGCCATTACCTGTTGCTGCATATGCTGGAGTCGTAATTGAGCTAGGCTGATCTGTGTTGGAAACTTGGATAACTGGTTTGAAGATAAACCACCTGGTGGCTGTGAATTCTGTTCCATGACAGGATTCTGCTTAGGCATTTGTGGTTGACTCTCTTTATCTTCGATTACTAAAGAACCTAATTAAAGAGAAAAGGTTAAGTTCTAAAGATTTTCTGGTAGTGAAATACCATATTTTGTAAGGCTATTTTTACTGATCTTCAGGATTGCCAAGGAACTTCTTTTTCTCTCAGGAACCCTCTATACTCTTAAAAATAGAAACCCCAAAGAGCTTCTGTTTATGTAGGTTCTATCAATCAAAATTTACCATATTCGAAACTAAAAATGAGAATTAAAAACATTTTTCCTCACTAATTCATTTAAAAGTGACAACCCATAATACATTTTTATGAAAAAATACTTATTTTCAAAAACATGTAGTGAAGAGTGGCGCTATTTTACATTTTCAAACATCTCTTTAAATGTCTGGCTTAATGGCTGAACTCTCATACCTGTTTCTGCATTATCTAATATATTGTTTAAATATATGAAGAAAATCCAGCCATACATGGATATGTACTTGGAAACGGGAGGCCTCTGGCATCACCTGAAGGAGCCTCAGACTCTACTTTGAGGACTGCCGTTGCATATCAAAACAAAACAAGCAAACCTGACATTGGATCTAAATGCCACAGTATTTCTGATTTAGTCATCTCTCAAGTTCTTTACACCTTCACAGAGTATACTGTTAGTTCTCTGATGGAGAATACTCTGCCTTATAACTATACTGTTAGAGTTTAAAGGTACCTCTAACAGGTCTGGTCCAAGCATAAGGCAAAGCTTGATTTCTTCAACAGCAGAGACTCAGTTAAATGTTTCTGATTTAATATGCATATGCATCCTAAAAAATACAGTTATCGTTCATTAAATACTTACTCTGTATTAGATACTGCGACAGTAGGTCTATGTATATTGTTAAAGTCCTCTGTACAGATAAGGGATTTAAGGTTCAGAGAGATTGAACAACTTACCCAAAGTCACAAAGACACTAACTGAATATTCATCCAAATCAACATTTTTCCCTTGCAGTCTTCTATAACATGTTTCTCAGAAGCCATAAATAACCAAGTTTGGGAAACTTGTCTCCTTAGAAGATTCAAAATGTAAATCTCATTGTAAATGGCAATTTACAGAGCTGTATAGGACAGCTCTGAGAAGTCCTACAGTAAAGGATATTGTTTTACAAACTCCTCACAAACAGATATTTTTGTTTTCGCTGTAGACTTATCTAAAACTATATCCATTTATGTGTATACAGTTACACATATTCTTAATTTTATTTATGTTTACATCATGTGGTCTATGTTTTAAATGATATGCTTGTAAGTACATACAATTCTACATATGACTATTTGCGTGGATATATAACTGTGATAGGTTCTCTATATAGCTGCATATATGGTGGAGGGTAGGAGATAGTTAACTTATATACACGCTTTGTATTAAGGTGCTTCTTTTTAGTTACATAGGTGAGAGTGTGTATGATTCCAGTTGCTTGCTATATATCAATCAATCAATCAATATGTGCTTCTAGACTGAGCTGCAGGAGTCAACTTATGACCTTTCCTTCAAAGGGTCACCTTATTACCATTCCTTCTGTTCTTCCCATGTATGAATGAGGTTTGTGTAAGCCTATTTCTTCCTTTCCTGGTGTGTTCTGAGAGCAATGGCTCTCTTTCCAGCCATTTCTTCCTTTCTTACCCAGAATCTAGCTTAGGGAATGAGAGAGCAACCATCTTTCAAGATTTTGAAACAAACTCAATGAGCCCAAAAACTGTCATCAAAGGGAATACTAGTGGTTGATGAAGAATGTATATGGAATTCTTAAATTTCTGTTTCTACAGTCTCCCTGTGAGAAATTAAGACAGGAGGCAAAAACTGAAGACTTTTTCTACTAGCACATAATGTAGCAAGTACTGCCTGCAAGGATATTTGATGTTACCAAATGATACCATAATGATAGTCCCCCTTTGTGATAACTCAGTGCGCTCTAGTACTTAAAATTTGGGCACTTATCTGTACATATGGTACACTTCAGTTAGGAGGTTAAAAATTATATAATAATTACATAAAAGGCAAAAGAAAAAATGAGAAGTCTTCCCTAGCTAGATAAAGCAAATGAACCATTAGGTGCCTGATGAATGGCTCTCAAGAGTAAGTAAGCCAATAATTGTATGAGAAGTCCTGTTTTAACAGAAAACATTCTAAATATAAAAAATCCTATATTAATGGCAGTCACAAGTCAAGAGTTTTATCAACCATTCTGATAAGTATGTAATTAACAGCACAAGCAAGATTCTATGGGAAAGAAAAAAAAACCTCCTAAATCCAGAAATCTAGACACCCTGTGAGTCAATATAAAGGATGTTTCATATCATTCACATATTTACATGTGTGTTTATATTCATGCATGTGTCACACATATACACACACTAATGAAATACTAGTGAAAATTCCATGTACTTAAAACAAAATGATAAACACACTTTGGGGGTGGAAGGGAATACATTTTCAATAATCTCATAATCATTAAGAGTACCAGAAACAAATGGCACTTTGAGAAAATGTACATACGGCCTACCTAAATTGATAATATTTTGAGCCCAGAAACTAGGATCACAGTGAAATTGGATGGTATTGTTGGTCACTGGGGAAGCATCACACCTTGCTCGAAGGAGGTGCCGTAACCGGTATGTAATCTAGAAGAAAGCAGAGAGACAACTAAACATCAAAATCTTTATTAGGCAAATAATTTATTAAGTTCCCAATAAATACACAAAAAATGGTCTCTGTATCATATGTATGCTAACACAAAATAAGCAATCATATATATATGTAAGTTATAAAGAAGTGGACAGACAACACAGTTTTCCTTCCAAAACATGTTAGAAGTTTTGAGGTACAACTCAGCTATACTGTTGAATACAAAAAACTAACTTCAACTAGCTTAAAGTTAGTTTTTTGAATTATGTAAACTTCACAGAAGCACCAACCAAGTACCTGTAAAATAAAAAATTTTCACAAATTCTGCTCTTTTATTTATTTTACTTACTCTTTCAAAGAAGGATGCAGAGTTGAGATTAGGCGGCTAACGAATTACAGAAAATACAAATTACTCTCTGCTCAGGAAACGTTAAGTACAGCTCATAACTAGGCCTACTAGTGGGATGGCTCTCCTTGCTCCTATGTTGTGAATCTCGGGTCATCACACCACATCCCCCATCTCCTCCACACTGCAGTCCTCAGTGAATACTCAGTCACTCTCCCTCAGGCTTGAAGAGTTTAGCTCCTGGCTCACGATCACCATCGCCAACATTACTCCTGTCTTAATTCTTGATGATTTTATATCCAACTAGATGATCTTTCTTTCCAGCTTACTCCCTTCTAGTGCCCAGATACCAATAATCCTACAAACCCTAAAGGTCCTATAAACCTTTGCTCTTAAAATTTTCCCTGTCCTTCCATCTCATCTTACCAATACCCTTACCCTAGCCCTCAGTTCCTCCTTATCCAGCTCAAATCCCAGGGTTAATCCTCATAATCATTTCCTTGTATATACCCTCAACACCTCTTTCTCTCACATGTCAAATTACACATAATCCCTTCCCTCTCCTCAACCTTTTCCCCAAACAACAACCAACAAACAACCCTGGTTAAATCTAACTTTTGACTCACTATAATTGGACTGATAAAGGGACTGACCAAACTTCAAACACAGCCTGCTTATTTTAGGTAGGGCCCTAAGGTTGACGGGCCTCTGGTCCTTCACGTCCCTACTCTCCTAAATGACTATTTCAAACCTCCTTTCTCTTTTCAAATCTCCAGCATCTCCTCCCCCATTCTCCATCTCAGCTGATGGTCCTGATTACTGTTCACTGAAAAAACAGGAACAATCAGGGAACTTCCACAAACTTCCACCACCTACCAGTATTAGCGTTCCCTCCTATCACAATGGATAGCTTTAGCTTCTAGCTAAAGCCAATCCTTGCACTCGTGCAATAGTGCCCAACACCCTCTTGCCGACACAAAGACACTGCTCAGCAATTTTCTCCCCTCTCCTGTATCCATCAAGCTTTCCATTTTACTGCATCAGTCCCATTAACACATAAACATGTTTAACTTTTCCCAGCTAAAAACAGAACTCTTGGCTCCTTTTCTCCCGCCATCAACTGCTCTCTTTTCTGGCAAAACTCCCATTTTTCTGCTCTCTTTTCTGGCAAAACTCTTCAAAAGACTCATCTATAATGTCCCCCATTCCTCTCCTCCCATTCTTCCCTGAAACCATTCAGGCTTAGTAGCTTTTCACATAGGTGGTCACTTGGCCCTCAGGGAAGCATTTTCTTCTCTTGGCTTTGAACAAACTATGATCTCATGGTTTTCTCCTTATTTCACCAGCTGCTATATTTTAAGGCCGCTGAGAATAGGTCTACGTCCCAATGTACCATCTCAGTTTCCACTGTTGGTTCTTTCACGTCTCCCACACCAGGAATATCCCAGGGCTCAGTCTTGCAACTGCTCTCTTTTCTTCTGCACCCACATACTTTAAGTGATCTCATCCAGTCTCATCGTTTATCCGACTCTTAAATTTATATCTCAAGCCTGGACCCCTCTTTGAACTTGCACTTCCAACGGCTTGCTCAATATCTCTACCTGATTCTCTAACAGGTATCTCAAATTTAGTATGTCTAGAAGGGAACTCTTGATCCTTCTCCTCAAGTCTACTTGTCCTATGATCTTCCCCATCTCAATTATTGGCAACACTATTTTTCCTACTGCTTAGTCCTTGGTTCCTTTCTTTTCCTCATGCCTTACGTTCCACCTGTCAGCAAATCCTTTTGGCTCTATCATTAAAAGATATGGATAATCCTACCAATTCTCCCATTATCAACTCTACTGTTACTATCCTGGAAAAGCCACCTCATTGCAGTAAGGTTATAAATAGTCTCCCTTATTTCTCCCTTGCCTTCAACCACCTACAGTTTTTTTTCAGCGGCCAGAGTAATTGTGTTCAACTGTAAATCATATTCTGTCATTCCTCTCCTCAAGTCCCTCCAATGGTTTCTCATCTCACTTAAGATTAAAAACCAAAGTCCTCATAATCAACTACAAGGCTCATACTCTTTGGCTTTCCAGTACTTCTGACCTTCCTCATCCTAGTGTCCGCTCATTCACTGTGTTCCACCCTCTTAGGCCTACTTGCTGTCCATATCACAAATAACTCCCACCTCAGTCTTTGCACTTGCTGTCTGTACTTGTGCTCTGCCTGAATACTCTCCCCGAGTATCTGCATGGCTTGCTTCCTCACTTTCTTCAGGTATTTGCTCAAATATCACCCTCTTTAGATAGAATTCCATATCTAAAATCACAATCCTACCCCAATGCTCCCAGACTCTTCCCTTAATTTACTTTTCTCTAGAGCACTCAATACCATGCAGTGGTCTATACATTTTACTTATTTTGGTATTGTCTATCTCTCTTCATTAAAATGCAATTTAAAAAAATACTTATTTATTTATTTATTTATTTATTTGGTTGTGCCGGGTCTTAGTTGCAGCTCACGGGCTCCTTAGTTGTGGCACATGGGCTCCTTGGTTGTGGCAGGCAGGCTCCTTAGTTGTGGCATGCGAACTCTTAGTTGTGGCAGGCAGGTGGGATCTAGTTCCCTGACCAGGGATCGAACCCAGGCCCCCTACATTGGGAGTGCGGAGTCTTAACCACTGCACTACCAGGGAAGTCCCTAAAAATGCAACTTCTTGAGGGCAGAGATTTTGCTTTGTTTTCTGTTCCCTTAGTACTTAGAATGCCACCTGATACATAACAGGTATTCAATAAATAATTTTTGAATAAATAAGTTTACTTCATTCGATTGCTAAATTATCTCAAACAGCTATACTAAATTCTGTGTAAAAAAACATGTATTTATTTTGGGACTATGTAGAATACATGGCACAGTGTTTAGCAAACAGCACTCAACACAATGTTCTTTTGCCTAAGTTTTTCTACCTTTCTTAATATTCTTGCATCTTCTAATAATTCTCATTATAAAACATGCTCATAATACGCTAAGCAAAAGAATTATGGCAAAAACTTTCCTATGAGGAGTCATAAACCCTGGCTACTGTAAAAGATAAATAAGGGTTAATTAAATATACTTGTTGATCCCTTCAGATGTATCTGAACTTAAACTCAGGTTTCACACTGAAAACTTAGCTACTGTTCAAAAAGCAAAGGACAAAATTTTTTAAAAACTATGGAAGATGTCAAAACAGCTTTTGAGATGCAATACTGTATACTGTCTCCTTTCTATTGAAGTTAAAATAAACTTAAAAAAGAAATTTAGTATTTGAGTTTCCAATCCTGTAAAATATAACATAATGTTTTGTCTACACTTATTTATAGCTTCTGACAGGAGATGTTATCTGCTACCTTATTTATTTACCATCAATCTTTCATTGAGTTCCTGTATATCAAGCACTGGGTAACACAAAATTTTTACCCTTTAAGAAGTAAAAAGTCTAATGAAATTCATAGAAAAATATGCAAATGTAATAATAGTAGATAAAAATCAGTAATAGTATGATGGATATATGCATAAGAGCTTTGTAAACACAGAGAAGGGTAATCCAACCCAGTCTTGGTCATCGAAGGCTGCCAAAAGCAAAGGATCTACACATCTACACTGAACCTGGTAGTCTCTACAAAGATGAGGATTAATTACTCAGGAGAAAGAAAAAGCATTCTAAGAAAGGGTAACAGTACCCGGGCAAAAGACCATGACACATTCTGAACCCTGAGGACTAAAAGCAAGGAATTGTCAATGAGATATTCAGGAAACATAAAGAAAGTCTTTGAAGATTAATTATATGGGAGGACGGGGGAAAGGGAGTAAAAAAGATTGTGGATTTCCCTTTTACTTCTTATACCTTAACAGCTTCCTAATCACTAGTATTATAGAAATATCTATTGCTAGTAAAAAGAATAACTGTGTTTTACTCTCCTGGTCTCTTCTGTCAATATTTCTTGCCTTCCTTCTAAATAATATAAGGATAAACTCAATGTTTAACAGATGACAGAAGAATCCTAAGGAAATACTGTGAAAATGTTTTAAAATATATTTAAAACTGGACTTCTGAAAGGATTCTGCTATTCCAATGGGTTTGGTCTTTTACTGATTATAATCCCTAGAGCAAAAAAAAAACGAACTAAGAATTGCAAGCTAAGCTTGAAATTTCAGGCCAGCAAGACGTTTCTTTTTAATTTTTAAGCATATAAAAGCCATCATTAAAAAAATAACCTTAGTAAACATGGCTATATTTATGAAGCACAGAAGCTCTAAAGCACAGAGGTGCATAATATAGTGACTTTCAAATTTTCTGAGGTTAAAAATCCTTCTAAATGTTTAAAAGTAATCACAAGTCTTAGCTCTGCATTCACTACAGGTAAATTATTTTACTAGCTATATCTGCTGCTAGTGATGCGCTTGGGTTCCACAGGCTTTTAAAAATTGAAAAACACAATTTAGTAAATCAGGAAGCTGGTAATACTGGTTCCTTATGCTTCACTGTGTTTATTTTCTCCTGTGTATAATAGAGAACAATCTTCCTCTCTCCTATTTCAAGAGATCATTGTGCAGATTAAGTAATCCCATCTTCGATTTTTTACTGTTTTCTTTGTATTATAATCACAAACAAAATCATAGAATAAAATCAGAGAAACAAATTCTTAAACTGATAAGGAGATTGACTGAATATCTGATTGTGTGAATAACATGCTTTCTTACACACATACAAATAAAAATATTCATAATGGGTCTAGTTGAAAAAAAGACAATTCTCTCATTTTCTCCTTTTATCCCTGTTTTGTTTGACTTACAGGAAAATATAAGTAACAGAGAAGGTATGTACTGCATAGAAGCTGTTTTTCATTAGACCAATGAAGCAGTAAAAAGGAAGAAAAAGAAAAAAAAGACTCAAGATTGACCATATCATTGATAATTATGAAAGAAAAAAATCTTAAGAGTTGAATACAATTCATGATTAGGAATAGTTACAAATCAGTTTTCTAATAAGTTACTCAATATTTGAACCTAGTTTACAGAAGTTTATCCTGAAGTGCATTTCCTTATTTCAAAATGGTCGTAGAAAATTCCTTCCACAAAACGGAGTGGGTGAACAGAAAACAGATTTGGATGTCATAACTTGATTTCAAAGTGTAAATCTCTGTGGAATCTTTAATAAAATAAGAGTACAGCAGGAGTTTTTAAGAATGCTTATATGGTGTGACTTCCACAGCTGAGTGGCTCCTAGATCCTTGCCGCTAAAGGTGTGGTCTGCAAAGCAGCAGCATTAGCATCACCTGGGAGCTCGTCGGAACTACAGAATTTGGCCTCACTCCACATCTACTGAACCACGTGATTAGTATGCAGTGACCATATTTTCAGTAGCAAGGTTCTAGACTATTCTGAAAACAGTTGAACAAATGAGAGCCACTTTTCTCTAGCAATGGGGTTGAAATATTCAGCACCATATATCACTGACAGAGTAAACAACGTAGTATAGACAAAAGGAACACAGCCTCTGGGTTCAGGTGTCCAAGCTGAGTGGCCTTAGGCGTGTTACTTAACTCTGTGCTTTGGTTTCGTCACCCATACAGTGGATGGATAGGTATACCTATCTCATAAAAATGATGTAAATGTTTAAATAAAATACTACATGGAAATGCTTAGGATTAGTGCCTGGCACACTATAGGTGATCAGGAAATGTTTACTCTTATCATTATTGTTAGTATTAAGTTCAACTGTCAATAAGACAGAGAAAACTTGGAAAAGAACAAAACAGGAGGCCCGATGGTAGATTAAAATTGAAGATATGCCTCAGTCATGGCAATATAAGATTTTTTAAAACCAAAATATTTTGATTAATAAAAATTAGAAAAAGGTAAAAAGCATTTAAGTACAGACGAATGAACATTTCTAAATTTTAAGCATTCTAATAACTCTATTGTTTCTCTCTGTATTTTGATAGTATGTTAAATGCCATACTTAGTTTATCTTACCAGTCGCTTGCTATAAAGTAATGCTGTACTGCTGCCACTGGAAACTGCCCATTTAGAAAAATGCATGACATGTTCCAACTGTTTAGAAAGTCCAGCCACTTCCTGCTGCTGTTGCATAAGTTTCATTCGATGATCTTTTGCAAGACTCTGAAAAAAAAAAAAAAGTTTCAAAATTAGTTCTGCATGTAACATATATTTTAATGGTCATCTTCAGATTACCCAATTAGAATAACCACCACCTCTAAGAACCCAGGTGATAGTAACTTATCCCTTGGTACAAAGGCTCATTCTCACTGAAGTAAAAACCGTGCCCCCAGTGCTGCAGCCACCACCGACGCCACCCCTGCCTCTGCTGCCCGCCCCTTCTCTCCAAGGCCCTTGGTCTGGTTGTACATATTTTGGGAGGCAGGTTTCTGTTCATGCATCTTCCAGTATCCAAAGAGGTACAAAACCGTGGATTAGCTATAATACAGTAAATGCCTATTAAATTCAATACTCACAAACAAAACAGATGTACCATCCAGCAATCAAGTAAAGCTACCAGATCACATGATTTACTCAAGCACATGATTTCACCTTTTAGGCATTCTTATTCTGATTGCAACTAGTTTGTGCCAAGTCATGCCACGTGGTAGACAACATGTATGCTTTGTGTGTAGTAAAAAAAAGGAAGCATATAATTTTTGTCTATTGAAAATTACTATGGGAACCAATTGATATAGTGACTAATGGTACCAATGCACTCTCAAAAAAACTACAGAAAAGTAGACTGTAGAATTTCTCTAAGGGAAGTATACAAGCAAGAACACAGGTTAGTCAAAAGTGGAAGAAAAACCCACTGAACCTGTGCTATTTTAAAGGTCTCTAACCCCAAATCTCCTTTACCTGGCAAGGAAAGGAGGAGAGAACAGGACTTTCTACTAGCTCTAAAAAAAAGTTGAAAAGTAAAATTGCTATACTCCAATATGGAATTATATTCTCAACAGAGAAAATGAACCTAGATCCTGGCCCTAGTTGGTTTCAAATTTGGAAAATACACATATGCTAAACTGAATTAAGTCACTGCAGTGACTATCAGTGGCTTTGTCGTGTCTAATTTTAAGTCCAGAGATAATTTACTTATTAGGCTATTTCTGATCTCTGTAAAAACTAAGCATTACTTTGGAGACGTTCTAGAAAGAACAGAAATTCTGTTGACTTTTAGGGATGTTGCAAATTGAGAATCAGAAGCCCAAGTTTCTTGGTCTTCTATAGTAACAAACTATTTGGGTCTTGAGTCTTAGTAAATACTGACTACATTTATTCGCCTTAAAGAAGGATTCTGTGAACCAGGAGACTGGGTATGAAGACTGAAAAGCATTTTTAAAAGGTGCTGCAAAAATTATAAGTCAATAAAGTTGATTTAAAATAATACTGATGACGAGGTTCATCCCTAGAGATTTGGGGATGTGGTCATCTTTTGTTCTTTATCTTGATTTTTAAAGAACTCCTCAAGTGATTCTGATTTACAGTGAAGTTTGGAAACAGCCACAGCAATGTGTGCACTATTCATCTCTGAGAAGCAAATCTATGTGACATTTGATTTTAAGCAGAGCTTTGAAATCTTTTAAAATAGTTTAAATGCTTCTATCTAAAAAAAACCCCAAGCAAACAAAAAAAACACACCACCCTCCCGCCCCCCAGAACCTTGAAAACACAGTTACTGTAAATGGGGTCTGATTCCTCCTGGCCAGAATACTTTTTCACTAAGTATTTGTTTCCAAAAGGAGAGAGAATTATTTTGGTCTTTGTTTCCTGTATGATTGATAAACCATGGGAATGACCATGCTTTCCCAGGAGGAAGATAACTTTCTGACAAAGAACTTATAATTTTGTCAACTATAAAGTAAAGAGGTTGAACTAAATTTTTTCTATGAGGCTTTTTTTTAAATCTTCGAACATCAGGATTCTTTTATTCTCTTCTTAATTTGTTTCTCTACTGTTAAATTCTTTTTGCACCAATATATTAAAAGAATACCAAAATATCATGCAATTAATATTATGTTAAGATACCATGTAGAAGTTGTAACCATGTTATTTCAGTCAAACACTGACTCTGGATCTTGACCTTCATGAATGTAAGAAAGCTGATTTAAGTTAGTAATATTTTTCTTACCTGCAGTGACAAACAACTATCTTAAGTGCCTTGAGTATCTCTCCCTGAGTACTGCTTTCACAATTAAGACTGCTGAGGGCAGGAGGCACATCCTTTTATCTAATTTCTCACAAGGTTAAATGTATATATTTGAGAACTAAATATAACTAACTTAATGTAGCTTTCTGAAAAACTTTGCTGAATTGCACTCCTTTGGTGACCCAAAGCTGTCGATTCAATGAATCTCTAAAAAGATTCGTCTCTTTAATATTTACTAAGCTCCTCCTTCAAGCAAGGCATTATGCTTTGTGCTCTGAAGTAAACAATAACGATTAAGACATTCCTACTGTATCAGAAAGCCATAAATTGTCAGCTACAAGGTAGAGCCTGAGAATGGAGAAAATATTACTAAATCAAATGGAAACAATTATATGAAAAAGGCTGTGATTTCAAATTCACAAATACACGAGAAAATACTATGTTAAATCACTACAACATACTGTCCCATTAACAGTAACTTACCTCAAGCTGATGCAGTAGAGCTTTTCCTTTTTTATTTATTTCTACCATCAATGTAAATATGGCAACTTTAATATCCTGTTCCACCTGCTTCTGATTTTGATTTACTTCAATTATCCTGAAAATTAAACAAAAGGGGGAAGTCTAAAATCTAAGGCAGAAGATTTGTTTTACAATATGTAATATTGATTTTCTAATCCCTAAATTAGACCAAAAAGTTTTCAGCTCTTAAAAGCTCAGCTTTTTCTAAGGGTCCTTCAGTTTAAATAGACTTTCTTGAAGATGAGATAGCAGAAATATTAATTCTTCCAAAAGACATAGTCAATTCAATCTTAATATCAAAATGTCTAAAACTGCAAGAGAATGAACACATCTTAAGAAAACATTATTTGGAAAGATTATGACACCTGGAAAAATTCTCAGCCTAAAAGGACGGACAAAAAAATGATTTATAAACAAGATAAGGAAAACCAGGACTGAATGAGTTCTACTGTATTCACTGCAACTAAGAAGTAGAAAAGCTTAAATGTGTCACTATTATCTTAGTCATCTGAACTGTTACCCATTCATTATATCTGAATAAAAGCAGAAAGACAGTAATAGTAGTTTGCTACTTTTAATAACACATTTGTCTTGAAATAAGCAGCCAAATAACTATATGTTTTTATCAACCAGCATATACATTTTTTCCTTTGATTAGAGAAAATGGGAATGCTGTTTTCATGGAGATCAAGATGGATAGGACAAAAAATACAGAGCATTACACCAGAATATCTTATAAAAGCAGAAAAAGAATAATGCGGCATCCACCATCAAACATTCTGAGATAAATAAAAGGCTTCATTTCTTCTGTCTGCTTATCTTCCAACACTTAAGATGAAAAGGGCAGGGATTTTATTCTCTTGGAAATTATTATTATTTTTTTAAAATTATAGTTGATTTACAACGTTGTATTAGTTTCAGGTGTACAGAAAAGTGATTCAGTTATACATACATATATATATATATTCTTTTTCAGATTATTTTCCCTTATACGTTATTACAAAATATTGCATATAATTTCCCTGTGCTATACAGTAGGTCCTTGTTGGTTACCTATTTTATATATAGTAGTGTGTATATGTTAATCCCAAACTCTTAATTTATCACCCCCCACCACCAACGTTGGAAATTCTTCAAGATAATTATTTAACATCAATATTGGCTAGAGGATCAAGGAAACCAGATAGGTCTAGGAAGCAAACAACCTCAAAAAAAAAAAACAAAAAAAAACAACCCCCCAAAAAACCAAAAAAAACCCCAAAAACCCAACTAATTTAAATCCTCATGATGGTAGAACAGGATGAAAAAGGGACAAGTAATGCCATGTTTGCACATGCATAAAGATGAATTAATAGCAAAGTCAGTCCAGTAAATTTAATCCTTCTATAATCCGGTAGCTATAAAGATACAAAGAATTAGCATCTAATCCAAAGAGTCTTTAATTTTTACCACAATTCAAAAACTAAAATCCTTTCACACCATAATGTATTATTTTGTAAAAAGAGCATAAACTACTAAAAAAAAAAAAAAAGGTAAAAAAAATATTTGGAAAATTCACACTATCTGATTTTAAGACTTACTATAAAAAGCTCTAGTCATGAAGAAAGTGGGGTATTAGCAAGAAAGAAAAGCACAATGGAAAGAGAGTTCAAAATAATCTCACACATATATGGTCAACAGATTTTCAACAAAGGTACTAAGGCAGTTTAATAGCAACAGGATAATCTTTTCAACAAACGGAACAAGTGTTGGAACACATGAATATCCATATGTTTAAAAAAAAAAAGTAAACTCTGGTCCATAGGTCATACCATATACACAATGAAAGAGTAAGAAAAAAGTCAAAATGGTGAATTTCATCAACGGTGGATCATTTACATAAAATTAGTTATTTTACAGTTACTACTGTTTGCCACTAGATGGTAGAGATTATCTACCCTTATCATTCCATAAATATTCATTATATATTTTCAATTACTCAGATACAAAATTTTAAACCCACCAATTACATCAATTTGGCAAAAATACAGTACTGTTATTAGAATATGACAAAGGAAATAGTATTTGGTCAACTACAGTTCTCATGTGAAAGAGAAAGGTAAAATGAAATGAGAGCTGATAACAAAAGAATAATAGAAACTAAAAGACACACAACAGAACTTTTATTATCACAATGTATAATAGATGTAATAATAACACCAAGGAGTCAAGAAAAGGTTAAATTATGTTTAAAATCTCCTTTAAGGAAATCAGGTAAGCCAAGGAATTCCTTGGAAAAAAGTCCCAAATGCCCCACCCTAGCCATGTTGAAAAATGGTGAGAGTAACAGATTGTGACGATCTTAAGGAAGATGAACTACAAAAGGCTGACATACTTCTCCCTATGAACAACATTCAAAGCCCCTGCAAGGCATCTCTTATTCAGGCTCTTTCAAATAAGCATTTCTTTATCTATTTAAGTAGTGACATGTTACTTTCATGTGCAAAACAACAAAAGAACGGGGACATGGGATTTCACAGGTGTTGTAAAATGTCAGCATGTGCCTCAAATGGGATGCAAAGGGGGGTACTAGGCAAACTCCCTCCTCCCCACAGAGGTCAATGGTTTTGCTCTCCAATCGCTGAATTTTAGGACATGAGCCTTTGGACAGTTGATGATTTACTCCCTTGGAGGACAAACAGTATAACAAGCAATATGCAGAAGCTGTTTAAGTATTGTATCTGACAAGGAGTAAAAGGTATGTGAAACAGTTTAACAAGCCCTGTCTCCTGGTGTTCTATGATCTCTGCCTCATTGCAGTTAAAAGCTGACAGCTCAGGGGAGGCATCTCTAAGTTTAGCAATCCTTAAAATAGCAATTATGTATCTAATTAAGTGTTGAAATATTTTACAGTACTATAAAAATAGTTGATTTTGTTTTTAAATCCTGGCATTTCTTGGATAATTGGAAAACACAAAATAATTAAAAATTATTAATACTTACCTGATAAATGAGCTGTTATTAAATGTAGCTTATTACCATAACAGTTTTGAAATTTCATGGCTGAAAAGAATACTTTCCAAACTTCCCAGAAACCCAAAGTTTCTGGAAAAGACTTATCAATTATGTGTTATTAGACCCATCTGACAGCTTACTTGGATGTACTTCACCACGAGTTAAGTAAAATGTCTGTTCTTAAAGTTAATATACTTAACACATTTTATATAGATGATTTAAGTAATACCATAAATATAAATTTACCTGTTTTGGATTTGATTTCCTGTGAATTTTATGTATTTTGTTTTTTCCATCAGTTTGGTGATTAGTGTATCTATGATCACTTTCTGATTCTGAAAAGCTTCTTCTATAAATTGATATCTGAAAAAATAATAAGCAATTTATTTCACACAAATGTCTGTCTAAAATGAGGAAAAGCCCCAAAGCAAACAAATAACTAATAGGAAACTATTTATGAGTATAAAGGATATAAATAATAATCTTTTTAAAATACCAAATATATCCATAGAAGGCAGGTTTCCCCCACCCCACCCAAATTCTCTCTTAAAAAGGAGGGAGTCTTTACAGATATTAATCATGGACACTCTTTATTTTTTTTAATTTCTATTTTTTAAATAAATTTATTTATTTATTTATTTTTGGCTGTGTTGGGTCTTCATTGCTGTGTGCGGGCTTTCTCTAGTTGCGGTGAGCGGGGGCTACTCTTCATTGCGGTGCATGGGCTTCTCATTGTGGTGGCTTCTCTTGTTGCATCTAGGCGTGTGGGCTTCAGTAGTTGCGGTGTGCAGGCTCAACAGTGGTGGCGCACAGGCTTAGTTGCTCCGCAGCATGTGGGATCTTCCCGTACCAGGGCTCGAACCCATGTCCCCTGCACTGGTAGGCGGATTCTTAACCACTGCGCCACCAGGTAAGTCCATAGACACTCTTTAAATAATTTTTAAAATCTGAGAAAAACACACATTCAATCATTCACAGTTTTACAAGCTTAACAGGCTCTCTTGGTGGACCTGGCAAAAAGTAATCATAGATAAATATCTATGTAGATTTATTAACTATTTTGCAATTTCATAATTATGAAAGTTTGATGCTTTGTAAACAAATATTTTGAAGATCACTTTTAAATAACAGGTAGTTGTGCTACAGGTCACAAATAACAAATATTGCATGCTTTTAATAAATGGGGGGAAGTGAGGGGATGGGGGCAAAACTCCTGATGTTATGCCTTGCATGTGACAAAGCTTCAAGCAACAATATCATAAAATATCTAAATTAAAAAAAAATTGACTTGAAAGTTAAGATAACAACCTCTGACAAACTATGTAAGATGACTCCAAAGGCGCTCTAGAGAAACAGATGATGTGTAAGATACATAAAAGGAGTTTTATTAAAAGTTTTTCATAAAATGCACAAAATACATTATTTTACATAATGTGATTTAAAAGTGTAAGTGTAATTAAATCAGTAAGTATTATAAGTAGGGTTGCCAGAGTTAGAAAAAAGGGGGAACACACAGTTAATAATATTTCTATCGGATTTCATTTGTATATAATCATATCATTTGTAAATAATGACATTTAAAATTCTTTCTTAGGTGCAAGTTTTTTTATCTTAGTAAACTTTTTTTGTTATACACTCTTTGGAACCCTAATACAATGTAATTATTAAATGGAATGATCAAACTGGTTGTGTTTATTTAGGTTTATCCTAAACTCAATGCAAAAAACTTACAATATTCCATTATGATGTTTTCTAGCTCTTTTCATAGATAATCTTTACCAGGTTTGAGAAATTTTCTTTTATTCCTAGTTTGCTAAGATTGTATATCATGGATATACATTCTTTCTTGACTGTTTCTTCTGCCTCTATGGAGATGGTCATATAATTTTTCCTTTATTCTTTAAACAGGACGAATTACATGAATGATTTTCAAAGGTTAAATGAACTTTGTATTCCTATAATAAGGTTAACTTGGTTGTGATTATATTATCCAAAAATCACAATGCTCCTGGACTTGGTTTCCTAACGTATTTCTTAGAAATTTTAAGTTCATTTCATGGGTAAGACTGGTTTGTAATTTTCTATTTTGATTTCTCATAAAACAAGTTGGAGAGAATTCATTCTTTACCATTCTATGGACAAGACTGTATAGGAAAGGCATTATTTTAACCTTACCTATTTTGTAGATTCATCAGTGAAATCATTTGGGTCTGTAGTTTTCTTTGTGGGATTTACACTAAAGGACTGTTCTGATTCTCTATTTTATATTGTGCTAGTTTTGGTAAGTGTATTTTCTAAGAATTATCCCATTTCATGTAAAAATTTTCAAATCTATTGACAAAAAACCTTCTTATATTTTTAAATGCCTGTAGAAAATGTGGTGATGCCCCTCTTTTCGCTCCTGGCATTGGTTTTTTGAGTCTGTTTTCTTTTTAATCATTCATAAAGAGATTTGTTAATCTTTTGAAAGATCCAATGTTTGGCTTTGATTCTGCATTGTATTTATTGTATCCTTTTTGCTACTTACTTTGAGTTTAATTTGCTGCTTTTTCTAACTTGAGATAAATGTTTAGGACATTTACATTTTATCCTTAATATCTAATACATGCATTAGCGATATATATTTTCCTCTAATCACGGCTTTAGCAGGATACGTCAAGAATAGTATTTTCACTATCATTCAGATAAAAATATTTTCTAATATTCATTGGAATTTCTTCTTTGATGCTTTATTTAAATTTATTTTTAACTGCTTATTTTTGAAATAATTTCAAAGTTAGATTTGCAATAGCACAGAGATCTCACATATACCTTTACAAAGATTTTCAAATATTGCCTCAGCAAAGTCCTTTAACTCCTTAATAATTAGTATGCATTTCCTAAAAACAAGGACATTCTATTATGTAACCACAGTGTAATTATTAAATACAGGAAAACTGACATTGAGATAATACTTTCATCTAATCTACAGACCATTCTCCAATTACGTGATTTGTCTCAATAATGTCCTCTATATCATTTCCCCTCTCTAGTCCAGGATACAGTCCAGGATCATACATCATTGCATTTTGATATGAATTACATTTCTTCATTTTCAAATATATGGAGATTTTTCTCATTTATTACTGTTTTCTAGATTGACTGCATTGAGTTTACACAAGAATTTATATGATTTCGATCTTCTGAAATGTAAAACTGCCCTGGCATATGGTTGATTTTTTCCTTTTTTATGTTTGGAATAATGTGTATTATTGGGTGCAGTGTCCTTAATGTCTATGAGGTCATTTGCTAATTGTGTTTTTTGACTCTTACTGAAATATCCTTACTGAGTTTCAGTCTGCTTGTTTTGTCAATTACTGAGAGAAATATGTTAAATTTCCCACAATGTGGATTTGTCTCTATGTTCTAAGTTCTGTCTTTTTTCTTTATATGTTGTAAGGCTATGAGGAATATAAATTTAGAACTCTTATATCTTTTAGATAAAAAGAGCCTTTTATTGTTATAAAGTTTCTCTCTTTATCTCAAATAATGTACTTTGATATACCAGCTTACCTTTGATTAGTGTTTGTATGGCATAGCTTTTCTCATTATTCTTTTTATATACTTAGGTTTTAGATGTTTCTCTTACAAAAAGCAAGTAGCAGGTTCTCTATTTGCTTTCTTATCCAGCCTGGAATCTTTTAATTTGGAACATTTTATCCATTCACGTTTATTATAATTACAAATATATTTAGAGATGTACCAACTTATCAAGTCTTATTAAATCCCATTTGTTCTTTGTTCCTATTCTCTTTTTTGGCCTGTGTTTAGACTAATTAATTGTTCATTTTTCTACTTCCTCCCTCTGTTATCTTGATAATCATATTGACTTTTAATATTCATTTAGTGACTACTCTATGCATTAAAAAAATGCAGATCTTAACTTATCATCTAAGAATTTGTAGTTTACTACCTTCTTCCTAAGCGATGCATGAACCTTAGAACATGAACTCCATATCCTCCTAACATGTCTGTGTGATATTTAACACACACATGACACACCAAGACATTACTGTTTAAGTCAACATTTATTTAGATTTACTCATACTTATCATTTTAGCCATTCTTTCCATCATGCATCACCTACCGTTTTTCTTCTGCCTAATGTGTGCTTTCGTGAGTGTTTACTGGGGATAACTTCTCCCAGTTTATTTTGTTTGAAAATGTCTTTCTTATGAACCTTCATTTCTGAAGAATATGTTCACTGGGTATAGAATTTTGGTTTTATAGTATTTTCTTTTTACACTTCAAAAATATTACTTTATTTTTTAATTATCCTGCTGGGGAGTTATGGGGCTTCTTGAATATGGGCTAGATGTCTTTCTTCAGTATTACAAAGTTCTAAGCCATTATATTCTGCCCTCAAATGTTGCTTCCTTCCCATTCTTTTCTCTCTTTCTTGGACCTCAATTACACCCTGTGTTACATCTTCTCGATCCCTCTTCCATTTTCCATCTTTCTGTTTATCATGCTTCACTTTGATGTTTTCTTAATTTTCTCCCAGTTCATTAATTCTCATTTCCTGGCATGTCAGATCTGCTCTTAAACCCTCTATTGAGTTAATTTCAGTTACTGTAATGTAAGCTCTAGACATTGTTCATTGTCTTATCTCCTAGCATATTTGGTTATTTCTAATTGTGTGCTGAACCATTTTGTAAAACTCATTATTAAATAAATCTGAGGTCTAGGGTGATGTTTTCTTCCTCCAGGGAGGATTTACATTTTATTCTACCAGGTACCTTGGGGCACAAGCAATAAGATTTCAATTTAATCCAACTTTGGGTACTGAGAAGATCTGATTCTGCACTTTAGTTCCAGTGAGGAACTGTAATATTTACTAGCTCGTTCATCTTTACCATAATAGTGTAGACTTTCAGAATCCCAACTCAAGGCAAGAAGAAGCCTTTAACCCCTGTGACCCTGAACTCCAATCCCTGTCTTTCAGCCCTGTGAGCATATTAAAAGCACCCCTCAACCTCTAGGCAAATGCTTCCAAGGGGAAAAAAGCCTGTACCATTCTCTGTCCCCACTCCAACCCAATCCTGGTCCAATAATTCTTTATTACCAAGCTCTAAAAATATCTTATCAATGATTTCTGTATTTTGTCCATGTTTTCTAGTTATCCTCACTGGTATGGCTGGTCCAAATTACCTAGTCTGCCATTATTGGGAGACCTTTTTCAACCAATTATATCTGTATCAATTTATCAGACTCTTACTGTTTAATTCAGTTGTTGCTAATTCAAATGCCTATGGAGGACAGGTTTAAAAGTAAGCTTTGGTAGGAACTATGATGAATTAGAAGAGCATGCCCTTCCTAAAGAGGACTAAAGTCAATTCCAGTCAAATACTGACATGAATGTATTGAATATATGGGACCTAGGGCTAAAACAGATTCAATTTCCTTAAAAAACGAAACAAAGAAAAACAGAAAACAAAAACCAAAACCAAAGCCAGAGATCTAAATGTTTTTTTAAATGTAAAATCTTATTTACAACGCTGGCAACTAATTCCATATAGTTTTTTTTTTTAAATTTATTTATTTATTTATTTATGGCTGTGTTAGGTCTTCATTTCTGTGCGAGGGCTTTCTCTAGTTGCGGCAAGCGGGGGCCGCTCTTCATCGCGGTGCGCGGGCCTCTCACTATCGCGGCCTCTCTTGTTGCGGAGCACAGGCTCCAGACGCACAGGCTCAGCAATTGTGGCTCACGGGCCCAGCTGCTCCGTGGCATGTGGGATCTTCCCAGACCAGGGTTCGAACCCATGTCCCCTGCATTGGCAGGCAGACTCTCAACCACTGCGCCACCAGGGAAGCCCCTCCATATAGTTTTAAAAAGTGCGTCAGCCAGTGGTCCTCAGCTAGGGTGATTTTGCTGCCTAGGGCATTTGGCAACGTCTAGAGACATTTTTTGGTTGTCACAACTGGGAGAATGCTATTGGAATCTAGTAAACGGAGGTCAAAGGTGCAGTTAAACACCATACAATGTACCACATAGCCCCCACAACAAAGGCAGCAGCACCAAAGTTGAAAAATCTTGAACTAGGCCAACATACTGATGGCCAAACAAAACATTATTTGCAGACGGCCATTTGGCTGGGGTGCCAGCAGTCGTCTAGTCCTCATAAAGCTGTATTATAAATCTATGTATGTAGGAAAGATGCAGGTACCTGTGCTCTTTATGTTCTAATAACTGGCAGTCCCGACATGTCAGTTTGTCACATGTTTCACAGTAAAGTTTCAGCTGCTCCTTCTTATGAAAAGGACAAAACACTGGTCGCTGACTGGTCACACCAACTGCCTCTGTAGAGACAATGGGAGGCAAAAAGAAGAAAATTAACATAATTGAATAGTGTAATTATTAGATTGTTCATTTAAATTCAAGTCCATTGAGATATAAAGGAGCTAAAGTTTCACTGACACCACCATTACCAGCAGGTTTTACAGATAATAAAATATTAAGTATTTTTTGCATTTCTGGAGGAAAAGATAAATGAGCTTTCCACTTTCCAGTGTAAAAATTAAAATTAATTCAGGAGAAAAAGAAAGTGTGTAGCTAAAAAGATGTTTTATGAAATTAAAAAACCTTAATAGCCCAGATAAGTGAACGGAACCAACTGGAATGTTTTGTATTCCAAACGTGGGAGTTTTTTTTTTTTTAATGCAATGCAGAAAAATCTAATAAAAATGTATAAAAGAGGAGGTGGAAAAATTATTTCCCCACTTTTGCAAAATTCCTAACAGAGGATACCCATTAACACAGAAATAATCATAAAGTTTACACTATTACACTGTAGTCATCCACATAACTTCTTAATAGTTATCTAGAGAGGAGATAAAACTGGGCAATGTTTATGTTACAATGTTAAATAGAAAAATTAGAATACAAATAAATACAATGACTGATTAAACAATACCAAGGTAAGCTGAGAGGAATTAAAAATAAAATTAATGAACTAAAAAATATATTGAGGGTAATTAGATAAATTTAGGGATAAAAACAAAAAGGTAAACTACTATTTAGTCATATCAAAAAGAAGGGAAAAATATATAAAATTCTGAACAAAAAAAGGAAAACAACCAGATAGAGAAAATTAGTAATGTATTAAAAGAATACTAAAAGCACAACACATCAAGACCAAATGGAATTAATTCCAGCAAAGCAAAGATGGTTCAATATTACTATTGTCATAGCTCCCTGCACCCTTCTCCTTGAGGTTCATATCATCTGGGCATCACAGTAGATGATGGGTGACCATACATCCTTAGTTGGCTTGGGACATCCTGGTCTGTACCTGTTCTTCAGGAATAATTATTTATAGAGCTTCTGATTTAGATAATTATGACATTATGTCATCCCTTTATAGACTTCCTTTATTTATGAAGAATTTCAATCCTGACTCATAGTCATCCTCCTAGCCCTTCGTCTCATCATCATCCTGGATGATTCAGAAGTCCACAGAGAGTACCACATAAAGACAAGCCTCTCAGACTTTTTCATCTCTAGAGACCTGTACTTCATTTTAGCTACTTATTCCATTTCATACACACCATGGTCCCACCCTAGATTTATTGTCCATTACTGTTCCATTTCTATAATCATAAATTCAAATAGCCCACTCTAATAACTTCTACTTTCTAACTTCCCAATTCTTAAACTACTCTCACTGTACCTCACTGAATATTTCTAGTCCTTAACCATTTCTTTCGCCCTATCAACTGACACTGTCAACTTCACTTTCTTTATACAGTTAAAATCTCCAAATTCTTCATGTCAACACATGCCTATATCCGCATCTCTTATCCTGTGGAACTTCTAGAATGTTGGTCCAGCTAAACCCCAACCCTAAATAGTTGAATTCTTCTCTATATCAGACTGCCGAGGACTGATAGAGGAAGTGCACTGCACTGACGTGCAGGCTCAGCAGCTGTGGCTCACGGGCCCAGCCGCTCCGCGGCATGTGGGATCTTCCCAGACCGGGGCACGAACCCGTGTCCCCTGCATTGGCAGGCGGACTCTCAACCACTGTGCCACCAGGGAAGCCCCGAGGAAGTTTTAAGGACTATACCAAATGTAACGTTGATGCTACCAAGCAATCCTATTTCCAAAGCTAGAGCTCTCTTTCAACTGGAGTTATTTCAAATATCCTCCATATTTCTAACCTTTCAGTCCTATTTCCTCTGCTCTTTTTTCAATAGATGGCTGACTTTACAGAAAAACAGAAGTCTTTCTAGAACTAATCTATTAAATTTACCTGAGTATATACCTGGCCTTTCCTCTTTTGGGTCTCTTCTTCATCAGTGTTCTCAGAAATTATATCCCCCTTTTCCTGTGTCTCAAGACTCCTAGCCTCATCTCTTACTTCTCCTCTTCTTGCATCTTACTCTCCAGCTACACTCAACGTTCCCCCTCTGGAAATTTGTGCATGTGCTTCAGTTTTCCCCACCCTTCTCATTTATGCGATGAACTTCCATTCATCCTTGAAGTCCCAGATGTGGCCTTCAATGTAAATCCCCATATCTGAGTTTGGTACTCCTTTCATGTGCTCCTACAGAACTTATGAGGCTAAACTATGATTGCTAATTTGTTCATAGTCTTCATCATACTAATAACTCCTGGAGGGTAGGAAGTACCTATCTTATTCACTTTTTCATCTCTTCAATCTAGCAAAGTTCCTGGAATATAGAATAGGCATACAAACACTGGTTGACTCAATGAATAAAAAGCAGTGGATTAATTTTTAAACAGAAATATACTAATGAGCCATAAAAATCAACAAAATGCTGATAAATATTACAACATGGATAAAACCTGAAGACACTACTGTGGTAAGTGAAATAAGCCAGACATTGAGGGACAAATACCATATGATTCCACTTGTATGAAATATCTAGAATAAGCAAATTCATTGAGACAGATAGTAGATTAGAGGTTAGCAGGGAATGGTGAGGAGAGAGGAATGGGCAATTATTATTTATTGGGTACAGTTTCTTTTGGAAGTGTTAAAAAAGTTTTGGAAATGGTGGTGATGGTTGCCTAATACTTTGAATACAATTAGTACCAATGATTCGTACACTTAAAAATGGTTAGAATGTCAAATTTTAAGTTACACATATTTTACTATACAAAAAATGTTATTAGTGAACTTTACATTATAAGCAACACAATAAAAACCCAGAAACCATAATTAAATACATAAAAAGCAAAGTTTCTTTGGTTATCTACATAACAAATATCATGAAACAGGTTTACTACAAGAATATCAGAGAGAAAAGAGTTGTAAAACTTTTTTTAAGCCCACCCCTTATCATCTTAAAAATAAGAGATAAGAGAGAATATAAGTGTAAAAAATTTTTTTAAATTAATTTTTATTGGAATATAGTTGCTTTACAATGTTGTGTTAGTTCTTACTGTACAGCAAAATGAGTCATGTATACATATATCCCCTCTTTTTTGGATTTCCTTCCCATTTAGGTCACTACAGTGCATTAGGTAGAGTTCCCTGTGCTATACAGTATGTTCTCGTTGGTTGCCTATTTTATACATAGTATCAATAGCGTATATAGAAAATAAGTTTTAAAGGCAACTTTTTCACCTGTTATACATTCATACCAAATTAAGGCATTTATAGGAGAAGGAGGGTTGTGAGTATGAATATAAAGCGGAATTCTGTATCTATTCATACTTACCAACATTTACAAGTATTCAAATTCAGCCATAATATAGACTTCCTTGTAGTAAAAGAGAAGAGTATATTTAATGCTTACAAGTGTATCAAAACAAGTTAGCATGGGAAAGAAAGAATGACTTGGGAGGGATAGAGAAAAAACGAAATTTAAAAATTTATTACCTGGAGATACTTCCTCTTTCTGTCTCACAGTATGGTCTTTTGTGAATTTCACCCTTTGATGAGCTCTGATGCATGTCTTGCAGAGCCATTCAACACACTCTACACAAAACCCATTAGCTTCTGCATTGTCCTCACAGCTTGTACATACCTAATAAAAGAAACGTCACATCAATTTTTGAGAATAAAGAAAAGGTGGTCACATGACTAATCATACATAAATGATATACCAACCATACTTGACTCTATCAGTTATCTTCTTAACAGTGTTCATAAATTTAAACTGACACTATGTTTTAAATTATAAACATATGAAATGGAAATATAAGGACATTGCCCTTAGTTCAATAAATCAAATATTCTAGGCACTATGCTAACTGTTGAGGATATAACCATCAGGAAAAGCAAACACAATCCTTGCCCTTATGACACCCAGTCTCCTAGATGAAGTGTAGGTTCAAATCCCAGTTCCCCTACTTACTGGATGAGTAGTCTTGGACAGGTTACTTAGAATGCTCATCTTTAAAATAAGGGTAATAACATAAATTTTACTGAGTGGTTGTAAAGATAAATTTTACTGAGTGGTTATGAATTTTACTGAGTGGTTGTGAGGAAGTAAAACATTATTGAAACAATAATACTAATACATAACTACAAATTGAGAAGTGCCATAAAGGAAAAAGTATGAGAAGCTAGAAGAACATATGATGGGGGAAAGTGATCTGTTTTTAGTGGGGTTGAATGGTTGGGGAAGGTGAGAGGAGAGATTACCCAGGCAAGGCTTTCTCTAAAGAGATCATATTTGCACCAAGATAAGAGAGTTGAGTCATCAGTTACTGATGAAAGCTTTCTAGGCAGAGAGAACAGCATGTACCAAAGCCTCCAGCAAGAACATGGCAGGTTCAAAGAAGTGACAGAAAGCCAGTAGGACTCAAGTGGAGAGATCAAGGGGAAGACTGGCAACAGAAGAAGCTGGTGGCAAGGCAGGGGCCAGATCAAGAAGGATCATGTGACAATTTTGGTCTTTGTCTCAAGAAGTCTCCTAAAAGCTTTTAAGTAAGTGACATGGCCAGATGTGCATTTTTAAAATCACTGTCCCTGCAATGTAGAGAAGAGATTAGAAAAAGGGCAAGTGCTTCTGCATAGAGATAGGTAGGAGCCCTTTGCAGTGGTAGAAGTGGAGATGAATGAAGGAGATTTGGGAAGTAAAACTGACTGGTTTGGAGGATGCACTGGATATGAAATGAAGAAGAGATAGCACCTTTTTTTCCAGCTTATATAACTGTGTAGATGGTGGCACTATTCTCTGAGAACAGGTATTAAGGTTACACAACATATAAGCAGTCCTCATGATATCATTTGTGGTTGGGAAAAAAATTTTTCCCCTCAGTCAGTGGTTTACATTAGCCAAATTCCAAATACCTGGATAATATTTCCATAAACCAAAACCTGCCCTTTCTCAGTTCTTGTCTTCTACCTTTCTAACATCATTTGATGCCACTGACTCTTACTTCCTAGAAATCATTTGGATTCCTTAACCCTTCCAGATTCTCTTATCTCCCAGATTGCCTCTCTGGACCCCACCACTACTCTTTCTCCTCTGATTCTGTAGATTTTTGTTAGGTCTAGGGATTGGTCTCACCTACTCCCTCGGCTTCAACTATCACCTCTATAAGGATGTCACCTAAAACTTAATCTCCACATTATGTGGCAAAAGGAGTATGGGATTTCTATACATAATGTTAAGGAAGGACCTCTAGTATAAAAAGTAAAAGTAAAAAAGCAAAGTGTTAAAGCATATCATACCACTGCTTAACTAGGAAAGATGAGGATGGGATGGGATGACTTATTTGCTTAAATCTTAAAAATAACATAAAATCACTTAGATTATAAAATAATATTAAAAGTGTAAGGATAAAACATAAAAGAAATTAAATGGTTAGCTATAAGGTAGAGAAAAAATAAGGTAGGGGGTAGGTGAGATGGAGATAGAAGTTTGAGTTCTCTGAATATACTCTGTTTCATAGATTTTATTTTGGAAGCAGTATATGAATGTTCTATATGTAGTTAAACAAATTTCAAATTAAAAAAAAACTAAAGCCCTAAACAAAACCCTAAACAAAAGCAAAATGAAACTAATGAACCTGTCTATCAAGTGGGTGGCTTAACCATACAGAGAAGAATTATTCATTTCAAGTAACTTTAAAACATGATGATTTGATTGAATATCTCCAGTACATACATATAGTAATTATTGTCTTCTTGTTTTCTGTTTTGACAGAGATAATGCTATAATTTCCACTTTCAGTACTAACTCTATTCTTCTATACTCTTACTCTGCAAGGCTCAATTATGCTTAATGAGCTGGTTCCACATTAGATTCTAGCAATAGGTGGTGCTGGAGGAAGACTGCAATGCCAGAGGTAAAAGGGACTTGATCGTCTTAGTTGGCTTCCTATTTGCTTGAGTTTTCTGTGAACATCTACAATGCTAGATTCAACTTCAAAATGTCAATATATACTTGCTATATTTTCCCTTTCTCTCTTTTTAAAATAGAAAGTATCTGTTATATCATTCTCCTGTAAGTCCTAGAAAAATGACCAACTCAATGGTGATGAGCACCCCTAGTATCCATATTGTGCTCTCTAAATACCATTTCAGACTAAAAGGAACCAAGGCTCCTAGGAGAACCAACCACCTGCTGGTTCCAGGTGTAGAACAGAAAATGAACAATATCTTGTCAAAATAGAAAGCAAGGGAGATAACAGTGACACTGCGATTGTATCAGAAGGGCTCAGGAATCCTCACTGCCAAGACGGCACAAATTGAGCACCAATAAGAATAACTACAACACATTTTATGTTAAAAATCCATGAGTTCATAACAATAAACACACATACACACCACTCATTAGTCACCTCTGAAGAATGCTAAGAAACTAAGTCACTACTCTAATAATTAGCAACTAAAGGGAAAGAATCAAGCATTTAACTACCTTTCCTGTATAACCTAAGAATAGAAGAAGGAAGCTTTTTTTCTTTCTATTCCAGTTGAGAAATAAAGGGGAATGATAGAATGAAAATGTCACCATTTTTCAAAGTCCTAATGAAATATGGAATCTTGGCAGTGCTCATTAACACCATTAACATCAGGAAAAAGACAACCAAACATCATAAGCTTCCTGCTTGAAATACACACAGACATATGGATGAAAGTATTCTTATGAAACAGCCTCTACATTTTTATCACCAGTTTACACAAAATACAGGAGACAGGGAAGCATGTTAAATGACTTAAGGAGAGGTCAGCAAAATTCAGAATAAGGCTAACTCTACTGGACTAACAACCCAGTTTATCCAGCAAATATGTTAAAAGGAAGGAAAAAGAAAGCCAAGCAAGGTGAAGGGGGAATCTGAAATTAATTAAAAGATATGTTTGAGACAAACCAACCGAATGCATGGTAAGTTCTCCAGCATTTCAGGCTGCCTCATTAAGAGGAGGCAAAAGATTCAAGACTTAATACACTTACCTGATTAGACTTTTCTACTGTACTGCTGGGAACCTCAGTAGTGTCCTTCACAAAAAAATTATCTATGATGTGTCTCTCGGCACATTCTTGGCTGCAAACTGGACATCGAATGACTCCCACTGGGAAAGACAAAATTGTGTTCTAAGTTGTTTTTTGTTAAATTCAAGTATAATTGACATAACATTAAAATTAGTTTAAGGTGTACAACGTAATGATTTGATATTTGTATATATCGCAAAATGATCACCACAAAAATTCAGTTAACATCTGTCACCATGCACAATTACAATTTTTTTTTTCTGGTGGTGAGAACTTTTAAGATCCACTCCTCTAGCTACTTTCAAATATACAATACAGTATTCCTAACTATAATCACCATGCTGTACATTACATCCCCATGACTTACTCATTTTATAACTGGAAATTTCTACCTTTTGACCCTTTTCGCCCATTTCGCCCATCCCCTACTCCCACTTCAGGCAACCACCAATTCTGTTCTTTATATCCATGAGCTCACATTCTAAGTTTTAATACAAACATACTGAGTCCTAACCCAACACCTCTCATTCAAACTGTGAATGGATTCTGTGAATGTCCACTCTCTTCAAATTCATACCTATTACTTAACACAAAGCAATTCAATTTATGTATATATAGGGATTTTATATGTGTGTGTGCACCCACACGTGTGTGTATACATGTGGTGTGTATGTGTATATGTCCCACACTAGTATATTAAATGATGAATAAATGCTCATAATTTTAAATGAGATACCCTTCCAAATAAATATCCTTTTGACTATTCTTTTTATTGTTTAGCAACTTCTCTCACAGTGTTTTTCAAATAGAGATGTGCAGAATCATATGGAGACTTTAAAAGAAGGAGAGTTCTGGTTCTCTCTGGACCTATGGAATCAGGATTTCTGAAAGTGGAACACAGACATACCCATTTTGTTTATGTTTGTTTTGTTCCGAATCTCGATTCAGAAACACAATCTGCTTCCTTTAACAAGTGCAAATAGTGTTCCTTTTGGGTGCGGGGGGGCGTGAATCTTTCATAGTGCTTGGTAAAACAATAAATAATAATTGTGAATGAATTAAAATCTAAATTTTTAATTAAATTAAAAAATGTAATATAAACTTGATGCAGTAATTTGTACCAAGGAGACTGCAGTAAGGTTCCCAGATACATTTTTTTCAAAATGAAATGCATAAGAATGAACACAAAGTAATCCAAAGGTCAATTTCATTTGTATATACAAGCAATAAACAAAAATTTTAATTAAAAAAACTATTTTACAATAGCAACAAAAAAAAGTACTTAGTAGTAAATTTTTTTAAATGTATAAGGCCATTGTGTAGAAAAATGTTAAGCTATATTTAGAATCATTAAAAAAAAAAATCTAAGTAATGAAAACACCATGCTCTTGATGGTAAAGATGCCAGTTCTCCCCAGACACGTCTATACATTCAATGCAGTTTTTAATAATAATACCAACAGGGATTGCAACAGAGTTTTGACAAGCTGGGGGAACATGTCTATCAAATAACACAGTAAACATATAAAGCTATGGTAATTAAGATGGTGTGATATTTATGAAAGGATAAACAAAAATGGAACAGAATATACATACCAGAAACACAAGACAGATGTGGCACTAGAAATTGGTGGAAAAGGGGTGCTATAGTTCGCTACAGTGGGAGGAGGATGAAATCAGATCTCTCCTTAATTCAAAAAACAATTCCCCAAGGGGGGAAAGCGGGGGTGGGGGTGGTGGTGGGATGAACTGGGAGATTGGGATGGACATACATACACTAATATGTATAAAATAGATGACTAGAAAGAACCTGTTGTATAAAAAAATAAAATAAAATAAAATTCAAAAAAAATTCTTTTGGATAGGATAGATTAGAACTTTAAAACTTTCAAGAGGAAATACAGGAGAGTATCTGTGTAACCTTAGAGCTGGAATAAATTTCTCAATCAAGAAACAAAGAGCAAGAGCATAAGAGAAAGATGAATAAGTTCATTAAAGTTAAGAACTACAGTTAGACAAAAGATTACCATGAAGAAAGTGAGACGATAAGCCCCCGATTGGGAGAAGATATACCTGACACATAGCACTGACAAGAAATTAGTAATTAAAACCTGTAAAAATGTGACAATGCATTTCACAGAATAGAAAGATTGAGAAAACATGTTTTTCCTTATTCCCGATAAGTACAGCTAAAGACTCTAGACATTCTACATAAAACTGAGAAAAGTAGACAGGAGGCAGACTGTCTAGAGACCTCAGGACCCAAGGAATGACAATGGTGAGTTCCTGGGTTTTCTTTTAGCCTCATATATGACAAAGTAGGTGCTCATGAAGCTACCATCTCAGAAATATCAACAGGTGTCAACAAAAAAAAGTCCACAAAAGCCTGCTCCCTCTATCCAGAGGACAGGAACAGGGCAGCCTGGCAAGAAGGAAAACTACTCCAGCAAAACACCACAGAAAAAAATGTGCTTCCTCTCCCACCAGCAAAGACCCAATGGGAAGCCTAGACTTCTACTCTGGCCAAGCAGAAACCAGGTGCCCCAACCATCTCCTGCTGGCTGTGTCAGAGAAGCCTGGGGGGGAGTTAGGGCTTTGGTCCTCACTGGGTGGTGCCAGTGGAGACTATGTGAGGAGCCTGAGCTTGTACCTCCAGGACAGTAATGAGGTACCCCTCCACCTCCATGCTGAAGGGTAGTGGAAAGTCTGGACTTTTATCACTATTTACCAGTAACCTCCCTTGCCCCTGTATCCCCACTCCTTAGATGTGTCAATGAAGAACACATGGGAAGCAGTAAGTAGGCACCCATACCCCTACTAGCCAGGGAGGTATCAACAGAGGCCTGGTGGGAGCATCAACTTCCACACCATTGACCAGTAAGGAGGAGGGCCTCCCTCTCAGGATATCAAAGGATGCAGCAAGGGAAACTTAGACTTCAACCTTTACCTCACAGGAGGCAGGAAATAATAAATATAAGAGCAGAAGTGAATGAAATTGAAAACTGAAGTCAATTCAACAAAAAGCTCGTTATTCAAAAAGGTCAATAAAATTAACAAACCTCCAGCAAGACTGACAAAGACAAAGGAGAAGACACAACTTACCAAACATAAAGAATAAAAGTGGGGATATCACTATAGACCATGCAGACAGCAAAAGAATGACAGAGAAATATTAACACTACTCACACAAAATGACAATATAAGTAAAATGGACCAATTCCTCAAAAGGCACAAACAAATATGAAATAATTTGAACAGCCTTTTAACTACATGGAAATCAGCTCTAAGCAAAATGAAATGCTAACAAACATGTATATTACTTGTATGCTGAAAACTACAAAATTAAGAAATCAAAAAAGATCTAAATATATGGAGAGACAACGTTCATGCATAGAGATAATTTATGTAGTAAAGAGGTCAATTCTCCTTAATGTGATCTACCAGTTTAACAGAATTCCTAATACAAACCCAATAATATTTTTTTTGTAGATGTAGACAATATTGTTTTAATATTTATATTAAAAGGCAAATGAAGGACTTCCCTGTTGGCGCAGTGGTTAAGAATCTGCCTGCCAATGCAGGGGACACGGGTTCGATCCTTGATCCGGGAAGATCCCACATGCCACGGAGGAACTAAGCCTATGTGCCACAACTACTGAGCCCACAGGTCACAACTACTGAAGCCTGTGCACTCTAGGCCCTCATGCCGCAACTACTGAGCCCGCGTGCCTAGAGCACGTGCTCCGCAACAAGAGGAGCCACTGTAATGAGAAGCCCGCACACCACAACGACGAGTAGCACCTGCTCGCTGTAACTAGAGAAAGCCCACGCGCAGCAATGAAGATCCAACACAGCCATAAATAAATAAATAAATAAATAAATAAATAAATAAATAAATAAATAAATAAATGGCAAATGCATTATAATAGCTGAATCGATAATGGAAAGAAGAATAAAGTGGAGGAATCACTCTATCCAACTTCAAGGCTTATATAGCAACAGTAATCAGGAATGCCTGTTATTGACCAAAGAATAGACACACAGATGAATGAAATAGAATAGAGACCTGAAACAGACCTATACAAGTAGGGCCAACTGATTTTTGACAGAGGTGCAAAAGCATCTTTATACTGATTAAGTCCAAAATGCTGATGAGAGATATACTGTGTTCATGGATTGGAAGACTCATCACAGTAAAGATGTCAATTCTCCCCAAGCTGATCTATAGGCTAGTGTATTCCTATCAAAATCCTAGCTAGATCTCTTTGTAAATATAGACAAGATTATTCCAAGATTAATGTGGAAAAGGAAAGGAACTAGCATAGCTAAAGCAAGTCTGGAAAAAGAAAAATATCGTGAGAAGACTCACTATCCAATTTTAAGACTTACATATAGTGAGTTAGACAGGGTAGTATTGGCAGTATACACGCACAGATGAATGGAACAGAATACAGCACCCAGAAATACACCCGCACAAGTAAGCGCAACTGATTTTGGACAAAAAGTATGAGAACAATTCATTGGAAGAAGGAAAGACTTTTCAACAAATTGTTGAAACAACAGGGTATTCATAGGCAAAAATTGGACTTCAACCTAACCTTCACATTTTATATAAAAATTAACTCAAAGTGGATCAGATTTAAATATAAAACATAAAACTATACAATCTTTGGAAGAAAACAGGAGAAAATCTTAAGGACGTAGGACTTGCTGAAGGTCTTAGACATATCAAAGACAATCCATAAAAGAAAAATACGGATGAATTTGATTTCATCAAAATTTAAGACTTTTGCTCTGCAAAAGACCTATAAAGAAGATGAAAACACAAGCTACACCCTGGGAGAAAATATTTGCAAACCACGGATCTGACGAAGGATTCATATCTACAATATATAAAGAACTCTCAAAACTCAAAAAAACAGAAACCCAATTAGAAAATGGGCAAAAGACATGAAGAGACATTTCATCAATAAGGATATGCACGTGGTAAATAAGCACATGATAAGATGTTCCACATCACTAGCCATCAGGTAAATAAATGCAAATTAAGATCATGATGGGATACCAGCACAAAGCTATTAAAACAGCTAAAATAAAAAGTAGTGACAATGCCAAATGCTGACAAAAAATGTGGAGATATTAGATCTCTTATATATTCCCACTGGGAATGTAAAATAATAGAGCCACTGTGGAAAACAGTTTGGCAGTTTCCCAAAAAAACTAAACATAACACTTATCATATGAATCAGCAATCTCATTCCTGGGCGGAAATAAATTTAGGTTCACACAAAAATCTGAACACAAATATCGTAATTCAGTGTTATTCATATTAGCCCAAAACTTGAAACAACCTAAATCTCCGTAAATAAGTTAATGGTTAAATAAACTGTGGTACATCCATACCATGGGATAACAGTCACCAATCAAGGGGAACTAATTATTGATATATGCAACAAACTGGATGGATTTAAGGGCATTAGTGTGAGTTTTTAAAAAAGCCAATTTCCAAAGGTCTTATGAATGATCCACTTACATAACATTCTCAAAATGACAAGATTATAGAGATGGGAAACAGACTACTACTTTCCCTGAAATTAGGGACAATGGGTGTGGGGAGAGACGGTAGGTTTGACTATAAAGGGGTAACAAGAGGGAGAGCTTCGGTGATGGAATAGTTCTGCGTCTTGATTGTGACGTTATATGAGTCTACACATGTGATAAATTTGCATTAGAACTATACTCACTATTGTAACGATGTTAATTTCCTGGTTTTGATATTGCACTGTAATTATATAAGAAGTAATCAATGGAAAAAACTGGGTGCAAAGGATCTCTCTGTAACTTCCCATGAATCTATTATTATTTCAAAATAAAAAGTTAAAAAAAAAACTAAAAAGAACATTTATTTAGTGCTTTCCTTATATGTACTGCTTTATCCTCATACAGATGAGGAAATGGAGATCAGAGAATCTGATTAACTTGACCAAGGTCACACAGTAGCGGAGCTGTGATTTGAACGCATGGCTGACTGACTCCAGAGTGCAGTGTACTACCACACTTTACAAAAATGTCTTAGAAAGCCATGGGTTCACAGATTGCATCATTTTGACAGATAGGATTTTAGTCCACGAATTAAGGATCCCATTTGTTGTAAAATGGATGGCTAGTGGGAAGCAGCCGCATAGCACAGGGAGATCTGCTCAGTGCTTTGTGGCCACCTAGAGGGGTGGGATAGGGAGGGTGGGAGGGAGGCTCAAGAGGGAGGGGATATGGGGATATATGTATACATGCAGCTGATTCACTTTGTTGTACAGCAGAAACTAACACAACATCGTAAAGCAATTATACTCTAATAAAGACTTTTAAAACAAAAAGAAAGAATCCCATTTACGTATGGTGGTGAGTTTGACCTAAATGAATTTAAACCCAAATAAATGCTAGCTCAACAATACTTTGTTACCCATAAAATGTTAGTGGGAAAATGTAATTTCTGTTCCAGTCTGAGCACATTTAAAGTTCCTCTATACAGACTGGTGGAGATCAGCATCTGGAATATATCCTTCTAGAAATTAGAGTGATTAAAATCTGATTAACTAAAGAAAAATAATTCTGTGAGAAGTGTGTAGATATTTTCTTCAATCATTCATCACTGTGTACTTAATGGCCATGGTTGTTTCTTTCTGTTATTTAGTGGGTTGAAAATATTTTAAATGGTGCATAGCCTCCTTTAAGTCTGTTTTCAAATGTTACCTTTGATGATACCTGCACCCCCATCCACCTTCCTGCACAACAGATTCCCCTAATCCTGCTCTAATTCTTTTCTCTCTGGCAGTTATCCTTCAGTTTCATTTATTTATATTTATTGTTTATTGTCTGGCTATCCCAAGTAAAATGTAAATTGTCTGGTTAGTTCACAGATATTCCAAAGCACCTAAACATGTACCTGGCACATAGCAGTACTCAATAAATACTTGGTGAATGAGTGAATGAACTCCCTTAGTGATGCACACACCTTGTGACCCACAGTTTCACCATGGAGAAACTCTTCAGCATCAGGAAACATGCTCAACAATGTTCATAGCACCATTTTTCAGAAAAGTCCACAAGTAGAAACAATCCAAATGTCCATCAACAGAACAAAAATACTGTGGTATATTCAAATAATAGAACACTATACAGCAATGAAATCAATGCATGTAAATTACAGATGGCCGAATCCTCAAAAATATGTTAAGTGAAGAAAGTCCCAGAAGAATATGTATTATACTCTATCAAAGTTCAAAAATAATATATAAGAAAGCATATATAGCTGATAAACTATAAAGAAAAACAAGGGAATGATTAACACAAAATTCTGGATAGTGGCTAGGCTATGCCTAGGATGGAGGAAAGAATAAGCAGCTCCCCTGCAATACTAATTTCAAGCCCATCTATCTTTCCTGAACCAAACCATTTCCAAGGCCTAAGAGCACATGGCGATAAATAGGTTGCAAGCCAATGAAACCTCATGCCCAGTCTAGGGTTAAAACAGAGCCTGAGGACCAGTAAGCAGCTACTCAGCTCTAGTGCATTAAGTATTATCTCCATTTTACAGATCAGGAAACTGAGCACCATGACTTGCCTGTGGTCATTCAACTACTAACTGGCAACTCTGGAATTTGAATTCTGCGTACACATCTTACGTACATTCTACATGGAAACTATTTAAATAAAAAGGGTATAGCATGGACTTTAAAGCTATATAGACCTATATTATTCCTCTTTATTGACTGTTCTATATCCCCTAAACAATCTTTCTGAGCCTCTGTTTCCTCTTCTGTAAAGTAACAGTACATGATAATCATGATAATGGTTACCATATTGAGAACTTATTGTGCTCCGGTTATAATGCTAAATATTCCATGCTCAACAGAACAAATTTGAGGCAGAACTGTTATAAGGATTATATTAATAAATGTATAAAAAGGGCCTAATGATGTTGGGCTGGTACCTGGTAAACCTGTACATCATACTCTGTGCCCCCAATTAAAATCAGATAAGGACCAGCACAACCTCACCTACCTCATTCCCTCAAATCATCTACTAAGACTTACACAAATGAACTCTGAGTCATAGAGGTACCTCAGCCTAACAAGGAACAATGAGGCCAAATGTTGGTAAATCTCAAATTTGCATCTTTACCCATACTTCATTCCCAAGCTCAAGATGTACCTTGTCAGTAGAAGAAAAAATAAGGCGCTGCATATTATGCAGTAAATACCTGAATGCCTATATGAAGAAAGTGATTCTTTGACACACTATCCTGGAAAGGGTGGGGATACTGCAGAAACATAATAAAATTCCCATTTTTGAAAAGGGAAAATTTGAAATCTGAAAGGCAAGCAGGGAGTCAACTTTAATTCAAGAGAAATAGTAAAGCAAACAGACTAGTACAAATGCTACAAATTGCTTCTCTTTGCCGTTGCCAGAATATGTGCTGGGAACAAGCTAAACAAGGAAATCAACTATTTATTAATCAAGTTGAAAGAACTAACAATTCAGTATTATATTTATCTGTATTTTAAAGGAAAAGGACTGTTGAAGTTATACGTAAGTTTCTGTGCTTGCCAAATGAAATCATGAAAGATGTTTAACTATAAGGTCATAAAAACATGACTGATATAAGAGATTAATGATAGATCGTAAATTACACATTCATAAAAGTAGCTGGACTTAAACTTACTAGGATCTGGTTTTATTCTTTTTATTCTACAAATTAAATATTTACAGTTTTGGGGTTTTGAGATGTAAATATGATTTGCTATCTCCTTTGTGAAGTTTTAGTGTCTAAACCTAAGCATAATGCAGGGCTTATGCTTTGACATTAAGTACTAGGAATGGCTGGCAACTCTTTGACTGCCCATCTCCATAAAGGAGATGTATGTGGCTTCAAAGCCTCTTATTACACACTGTGGATCACAGACATAAGTGAGTTGAAGGACAGGACCATGAGATGGAGCACCACCAGTCAGGCAACTATATTTCAACATCCATGGGAGAAAAAGGAGAGGATCTATATAATGCAAAATAGTGCTCTGTCCATGGTCCTGTCAATACCACTGATGGCTTGCTACTTAAGCATATGGGTGTGAATATAACAAAAGACCCAATTAGATGCTACCTACAAGAAACCCAATTTAAATACACACACAGGTTTAAAAAAATGAAAGGATGGAAATAGATACACATTCAAATAATAAGCATATGAAACCCCGAGGACTTTATAATAATATCAGACAGAGCAGACTATGGAACTAGATCTATTACCAGATATAAAGTGAGGACAGTGTATAATGATAAAGAGCTTGATTCCTCACCAAGACATATAATCCTAAATGCTCAAGTACCTAATTAACATGTCAGAACACATCATGTAAAAACTGATACTGCTCTAAAGAGAAACAGACAAATCCACATGATAGTTGGAGATTTTAACTCTCCTCTCAGTAATCAATAGAGCAGTAGACAGAAAATCAGTCAAGACATAAAAGACTTGAACAAAAGAATCAAATAACTTGATCCAATTGATGTTTAAAGAACACCTAATCTTAGCAGAATACATACTCTTAAAGTGTGAATGGAATATTCACCAAGATATAACATACGCTGGGCAATAAACCAAGTATGGGTTAAAAGAACTAAAAACACACAAAATATGTTCCACGAGTACCATGAGATAAACTTAGAAATCAGTAACAGAGAGAACTGGAAAACCCCCGAATATTTGGAAACTGAACAACTTACTTCCAACCAACCTATGTGTTAATGAAGAAAGGTCTAAAAACCAATGGTCTAAGCATTCTCCCCCAGAAGCCAGAAGAGCAAATTAATCCACCAAAAAAAGTAGAAGGAAGGAAATTATAAGGAGCAGAATACAATGAAGAAGAAAGAAAATGGCAATAAAGAAAAAAAAAAATCAATGAAACCAAAGCCAGTTCTTGGGGGTGGGGGAAAAATTAATAAACCTCTAGCTAGACTGATCAAGGAAAAAGAAAAAAAATGACCAAAATCAAAAGTAAAAGAGGCCATTTCTACAGATTCCATGGAGCTTAAAGAAGTATGGGAATATTGTCAACTTGACTAAATGTGTTGATTCTTTAAAAGAAACAATTATCATAATCTTCTCAAGAAGAAACAGAAAACCTGAATATATCAATTAAAACAATTGAATTCGTACTTAAAACCTGTCCCATAAAGAAAAGTCTAGACCTAAAAGGGACCACTGGATCCCATCAAACATTTAAAGATAATACTAACTCTAAACAATTCTTTTAGAAAATAGAGGAGGGACACTTCCCATCTCATTTTATAAGGCCAATATTACCCTGATATTAAAATCAAGGAAAGAAAAGTACAGACCAATATCTCATTAATGAAATATCAGAAAATCAAATTCAGAATACATAAAATTGATAATACATCATTTAAGTAGGGTTTATTACAGAAGTGAAGGGTTGGTTGAGCATTCAAATCAATTAAAGTAATTCACTATATTAACAAAATAAAGGAGAAAAGCCATATGATCATCTTTGAAAATTTCAACACTCATGCAAGATTTTAAAAAAAACCTCTCAGCAACCTAGAAATAGAATGAAACTTCCTCAACCTGATAAAGACCATGTATGAAAATCCTACACCTAACATATTTAATGATGAAATGCTTTCTGGTGTGATTTGGAAGAAGGCAAGGGTATCCACTCTCACAACTTCTATTCCAAGCTGTTTTAGTTTCTTTAGATAAAGAAATAATATTTTCAGTTTTAAAAGTTTACTTTTTTATTTTGGAATATAATTATTTTTGAATATGTAAAATATTTACATGGTTCAAAAGTCAAAAACTATATTAGAAAGTATACCAGATTTCACTCCCATCCCTATCCCTCTTATCCATTTCATTCCATCTACCCCACTTCCTATAGGTAACCATTTTTATTAAACCATGTTTGTGGTTTATCCTTCTAAGTAACTTTATTTTTCTGTCCACAAAAGTTCTTTTTGCAAAAATACTTTTTTTCAAACACAAAAACTAGCAAACTACTATATACATAGTATATAGCATCTTCTATGAAGTATTCTTACCTAACCAGGTTTAACATGAATTTAATCAACTAAACTACTAGTTGAGAGGAATGACTTTAAAAGTCTATGAGGGAACACCACACAAATCCAGAATGCAAAATATTTTATAATCTAACTGACTGTTTCTCTCCACCAAGTACAAATTACAGAAATGAAGATAGAAGATGGAACTATTCTAGATTAAGACAGACTTAAGAAACATGATATCCAAATATCATGCTGTATAGCTAATCCTTGACTGGATTCTGGTTTGAACAAAACAGCTTAAAGGACATTTTTGGGGGGTAAATGTGAAGATGGACTTGTACTAGAACACTAGGAAATAATAGCTATTTTAGTTGTCCATGCTAATAATGATACTGGGATAATCAAGGTTACTTTCCTTATTTTTTGGAGATGCAAGTTAAACTATTTAAGGATGAAATGCCAAATCTGGGATTTACTTTAAAGTAGCAAAAATGGCAGCAAAGGATGTCATTAAAAAAAATGGCAGCTTGGGGGGTTGGTTTCTCTACGAAAACAACCATTAAGCTGGAAAAAACTATCAGAATCAACTATTCCAGAACTTTGAAACTGGTTCAGACGTTTACAGCAATCAGGGAAGAGCTTAATGAAGGAAGGGGCTGCTGTACTTCAGTAAGAGGGCTGCTTGCTTGAACCAGCTACCATGCCCAATTCCTTAATTCTGCTGCGAAGTGGGGACAGCAGCCCACATCCCTGAAGTGGCTGGCTAGTGCCAGGTGGACAGGATCTTGTACTCAAAAATTAGGGGATTACGTGATTTAGTTAGCATGGGGGTTCCCTGAGGGTCAGCTGAGATGCTTAGCTTTATTCAGCTCCCCTGGGCTGCAGCTGCTTCTCTGGCAGCACATATCAGAACATTTAAAGAGGTATACACACTTTTAAATCTACACATTTGGGGTTTCCCTGGTGGCGTAGTGGTTAAGAATCTGCCTGCCAATGCAGGGGACAGGGGTTTGAGCCCTGGTCCGGGAAGATCCCACATGCCGGGAACAACTAAGCCCGTGTGCCACAACTACTGAGCCCCCATGCCACAACTACTGAAGCCCGCGCACCTAGAGCCTGTGCTCTGCAACAAGAGAAGGCACCGCAATGAGAAAACAGCGCACCGCAACAAAGAGCAGCCCCCACTTGCCGCAACTAGAGAAAGCCCGCATGCAGCAATGAAGACCCAATGCAGCCAAAGATAAATAAATAAATAAATCTACACATTTAAAGAAACCTCTAAGACGTCATAGGCTGAGATAACAGGTCAGTAACACACATAAAAAGGAAGGCTTTGCAAAAGTAGTTTTGAAGAAAAATGAACAGAACTTGAGGGACCTGTGAGATACCGTCAAACATACCAACATACAAATCGTGGCAGTCCCAGAAGAAGAGAGAGAGAAAAGGGCAGGAAAAAAAATATTTGAAGAAATAATGACTAAAAACTTCCTAAATTTGATGAAAGACATGAATATACACGTCTAAGAAACTCAAACTCCAAGCAAGATAAACTCAAAAAGATCTTGTTTATTATGGTAACTCTAGAACTCTAATTTTCCCACTCCTCAGGGATTGCTGAGTTTTGCTCATTGATTGCCGGAGCAGTCCATTTGTCACTTTTCCAAACTATTTTGCAAAGTGTGTATGAATTCCTAGTGAGTGTGGTCATTGAAGTTTCTGTTCCATACTATCTGGTAGCCAGCCAGTAACCTGACAAAGATGTCCTTAAATGTCTGGATCCAAAAGGGGAGAGAGTTACCATCTCTAAATCTCAGCAAATGCCAGAGTCCAGCCCTCTAGCCCTAAAGGATCTGTGAGACTGACCAAAACATACAACCCCCAATTTTTGGAGCCCTCTTATCAAAGAGCAGCAGCCTCTCCCTTCATCAAGCACTCCCCTGGTTCTTTCAAGCGTTTGATCAAGGTCCAGAGTCTGAAATAGTTCATTCTGGTAATTTTTTTCCAGTATTTCTTTTTTTTTAAATTGTTTCAGTGGAGGGACTGACACCTAGAGAAGTGCACATAACTCTAAAGAAAATTTCATACAAGTAATATAAAAAAGGAAAATCATAGGCCACCTCTCATAAACGTAGAAGCAAAAATCATAACATATTAGCTAACCAAGTTCTGCAATGCATAAAAGGATAATATAACATCACTAAGTAGCCTTCTGCCTGGGAATGCAAGTTATTCTATTATTAGAAAATTAAATCTTAGAATTCACCACATAATAGATTAAAGAAAAAAATTATCCTCACTAGATGAAGTGTTTGATTAAAAAAAAATTTATTCACAATTAAGGAAAAAAACAAAAACCGAAAACCTTTTGTGGATATTAGGAATAAATGAGGTGGTGTAAGGCCTATATATTGTGCTGTCTCGATTCTGGCAGAATTGGGATAGCCTAACTGCAAGTATCCCTCCCCATTCTACTACCACAGATAAGATCCCCTAACAAACAATTACTCCTTTATCAAGGGGACCAGACAGTTTCTGCTTACTCTTAAATAGTGGGTTTCAGTTCCTTGCCAGCTTACAGAATTATTCAAACAAGCCAATCACATCCTCCTGTGGGAACCAGGGGGCACCCTACTTTCATAATAGTGCATACAAAGCCTGCCTCCCACAGCAGCTGGTTGTTCACTCTGTCCCTGTGTGGCCTTGCATGGCATGCAGTGGCCTACTCCCTAGGTTGTGAGTATATGTGACTAATACACTACTGTCCATCTCATTTGTCTAGGGTTAGGGCCATTCTTATGATGGGAGTCCTTCCCTGACCAATAGAATAAACAGTAGGCTATTAAAACAATATATTATATGTTTAATAAGTTAAAATAACACCTATAATCCTATAAAAGATATCTATAAAATCTCTATAGCAAACCTTATATTTAAAAGTTTTCTCTGTGAGATCAGGAATAAGACAATGGTACCACTGGTACCACTTTAATTCAACAGTGTACTGGAGATTTTAGACAGCACAGTTAAGCAAGAAAAAGAAAAGGTCTAAGGATTGGAAATGATGAGATAAAAAGTGTTGTTATTCACAGATGTTATGACTATATACGTAGAAAAGCCAAACAAAGTTATAGAGAAATTACTAGATTTAGTAAGATTCAACAAAGTTACTGAAAAGAAATACATATTTAAAACACATTTGTATTTATATTTACCAGGAACAAAAAGGTAAAAATGAAGTTAAAATAGGACACCATTTACAACAGCATCAAAAACTATCAAATACCTAGGAAAAATCCTAAGAATATGTGTGCAAAATCCCTACAGGAACAATTATAAGTGTTTAATGAGCCACTAAAAAAAATATAATAAGAGATATAGCACAGCTGTGGAGTAGAAAACCCAACATTACAAACATATAAATTCTCCCCAAACTGAAACAATTTTCCACAATCAATAACCTATCAAGTTTTTTGTCGAACTTGAAACTGGATTGTAAAATTCTTATGATAATTCAAACAGCTAAAAATATTCAAAAGATGTTTCTGAAGAATAACAACAAATGGTGGGAGGGGAGGTTTACACAAGGACCTGTTTTACCTGCTATCAAAACCTATTGTAAAGGGGCTTCCCTGGTGGCGCAGTGGTTAAGAATCTGCCTGCCAATGCAGGGGACACGGGTTCGAGCCCTGGTCCAGGAAGATCCCACATGCCGCGGAGCAACTAAGCCTGTGCGCCACAACTACTGAGCCTGTGCTCTAGAGCCCATGACCCACAACTACTGAAGCCTGCGCGCTTAAGAGCCCGTGCTCTGCAACGACAGAAGCCACTGCAATGAGAAGCCCGCACACCACAATGAAGAGTAGCCCCCACTCGCCGCAACTAGAGAAAGCCCGCACACAGCAACAAAGACCCAATGCAACCAAAAAAACAAACAAACAAAAAACACACAGGTTTTTAAAAACCTATTGTAAAGACAGTGATTCAGAAAGTGTGGCAATGGTTGGGGGAGTGACAAGTAGACAAAAAGATCAGAATTGGCTGAGAAACAAGTACTGAGAAACAGACTCATGCATATATAAATACCTAATAACTGATAGGGATGGCAGTGCATTAGGGAAAGGATGGTATTATCAGCAATGGTGCTGGGGCAGTTGGTAAAAAAATGAAACTAGACTCCAACCGCTTGTCATATGTACAAATCAACTGCAGTTGAACCAGAAACCTAAATGTGAAGGGCAAAACTATAGAACTTTTAAAAGAAAACAGGAAAATAATTTCGTTACTTTGGGGTATGGAAAGATTCTTAAAACAACAACCACAAAGGAGGATTCATTAAGTTTGGTTGGGAATTCCCTGGCGGTCCAGTGGTTAGGACTCCATGCTTTCACTGCCAAGGGCCCAGTCAGTCAATCAATCAATCAATCAATCAATCAATCAATCAATCAATCAAGGTCTTGGTTAAAAGACCCTATAAAAAAGACAAACAGAATGGGAGAAGGGATCTAGAATGTTAAAGAACTCCTATTAAAATTAAAATAAACAACTCAATATAAAGATGGGAAAGAGACTTGAACAAGCACTTCACAATAGCTGAAATCCAAATGGTCAATATGCGTATCAGATCCAGAGAAGTTAACAAGAAACATCCATCAGATTGCCAAAAAATAAAAAGAAGGGTAACACCAAACGTTGGTGAGCATCCACATCTCAGCCAACAGGAACACAGGTTAGCTGCTGGTGGGTATATGAAAGTTGGTAAAAGTTAAATTGACTATTTGCATACCCCATGACCCAGAATTCTGCCTTTCAGTAAAACAAAACAAAACTCAGGACTCCTATATATGAACAGCAGGATACATTAACAAGAATGTTAATAGCTGCATTGCTTTAAAAAGTCCAAAAGGGGCAACATTTCAAATGCCCAGCAACAATAGAAAAGTTGTGGTATATTTGTATAATGTATTAAACAGCATTAAAAATGAATGAGCTACAGCTATATGCAGTAACATGTATGACCCCTTCAATGCTTAATGAAAATAGCAAGAAATGAAATGAAATATAAGAATATTGTTCTTTTTACACAAAGTCCCCAACAGGCTAAATTATATTTACCATAAAGTAAATGAAGGAAGTGATTAACATAAACGGGCAAATCGACTCCATGTACGGGACAGGAAGGGGTGATGAAAAAGGGACACACAAGGAACTTCTGGGGTACTGGCAATGTTCGTTTCTTGATCTAGGTGGTAGTTACATAAGTGTTCACTTAAACTGTTAACTGCATGTGTGTTTTCTTCACAACTTTAAAAAGTTTAAAAGTCCTAATTTGGGCAGGGGTGGAATCCATTCAACAAAACTGAGAAAGCAGCAAGAACAGTTAGGAAGTAGCTGAAATGACCCTAAGAAACAGAGAAGGCCTGAACTAAGAGGATAGAAAGAAGGGAACAAGATTTTTGACAGATGTAAAAAGGAAAGTTGACAGAATTTGTCTGGGAGGGTAGCTTTAAAAAGTCAAGGAAGAAGCTTTAACTTTTAGCTTAGTACTTTTAAACACATATTGAATATATAGGAAAAGAACATATAAATAATGAACTTTTCCACAATCAAATTAAATATTATTTAAACAAGTTGACTTTTACTAACTAAATACTGCCACAGGTATGATTTTAAGAGAATTTTTTCTACTTTTAAAATAACGTAATTTGCCCTGACTTAGCATCATGCTTTCCAGTTTTTTCTTTAATTCTACTAATACATGACACCAAGTACTTTTAAAATTACTGTATAAGAGTTATTATAAAAAACAGGAGTCCCCTGTCCAACTGTACAATGGAAGATGATGGATAAGCCCCCATCCAAAACTCCCTCTATATCATCCTAACATTTATTTCTATTAGCTTTCCATTAAATCAAACCATTATGAGCCTTCACTAATATTCACAACTGAGCCACAGAACATATTACATTTATATTTCCTTTCTCAAACAATTTTGTTCATAGTAATTAACAGTTCCTACATTTTACAATTCGCTTAGTTTTTAGTATTCATCACTAAATCAGCCCCACGCTTTCCAACAAATCCCTTTCAATATGTTCAAGTGTATCAAGTGGTCTATGAACTTTACTTTCGTTTACTCAGATGTGTCCTCTGAGAAGTCCTTACTCCAGCTCCAGTCTTCCTCAAGCCTGCTGCAAGCTGCTATCCTGGACTTTCCTTCACCATTATCCTGCAAATTCCTTTGCCTGATGACATTAACATAATTATCTATTGCTTTATGCCAATGAAATAGAAAGTTTCCAAGTAACTATACCAGGATAATAACTAAAAATAAGCCACAGAATGAAATACAAAATTTATTTTTCTGTTTAGGGAAATAGCATACTAGAGACGCACAGTTAATGTTGTAATTTAAAATCAGTTGAAAAAAAATCCTTTACTATGTCAGTAAAAGTACTCGGTTGATTATATTCACGTGTTCATTTGTTTCGGGGTGGTTTTTTGGGGCGGAGGGGGCTAATACTTTAGTTTTTATTATATAACACTCTTATACTGTTCCAAAAATCAATACTGCAATGCAAGTTACATAAATGGGTCTGGTTTCATGCCTATCCCTTCCCCACTCCCTCTTGCCTCCACTGGTAGCCATTTTTTAGATTTTTATTATTTTTTAAAAAAATATAAGCATGTACTGGGTTGGCCAAAAAGTTCATTATGGAAAAACCCAAACGAACTTTCTGGCCAGCGCAATATTTTCTCTTTCTCCCTCTCTCTTATTTCTTATTGCTACTGAGATATTGCTTTTAGGCCATTTTAGTGGACAGGGGTAAGAAACGCACACTGACACAACTTCACTTCTTCAAAGTCAGCATTACAGTCTTCTGCATCTTGCCATTTTTTACTCAACCGTACATCCTGGAATTCACTCCATAGCAGCCTATGGAGATCTTCCTCCCTCCTCTTTTACGTCTGCACAGTAATACATCAGAGTGTATTCCACCAGTTATCTACTGCTAGTCACTCCAATTTTTCATTTTTGCAAGCACGGCTGCTACAACCCTGCACATACATAATTTTATACTTTTGCAATTCTACCGGTGTGATGTATTCCTAAAAGTGAATATTGCTGGGTCAGTGAGGAAATGCATTTCCCATTTTGCTGGATGTTGACAAATTCCATTCCTTAGGAGTTTTACCATTTTTCATTCCCACCAATACTGCTGAGTGTCTTACTTTCTCCACAGTTCCACCCAAAAAGTATAATGCCAAATTTTGGGGGGTATTTTTGCCATTCTATTAAGTGAAAACATGGTGTTTCAGTACAGTTTTAATTTGTACTTCTACTATTATAAGCATATTGTCATGTTTAATGTATTACTTCTACTCCTTTCCTGTTATCTAAAACCTACTCTTTATCATTAATAAATCTTTCCTTCTGCATTCTTTTGTTGTCTCTCTACCTTTTTGAGTATTCACTTATTTTCATTTTCATTGATGTAAACATTTGATGCTAAGAATTTTCTTATGATAAAAGCTTTGGCTATAACACAGATGTTCATGTGGCATATCCAGTCTGTCACCTGTTTTTATAAAGTTTTGTTGGAACAGCCAGATAAACTTGTTTATATATTGTCTACGACCGCTTTCACACTACAATGGAAGGGTTTGAAAGCTGCAAAAGAGATCATATGATCTGCAAACTTTAAAGTATTCACTATCCATCCTTCTGTAAAAAGAGAAAAAAAAAAAAGTTAACTGACCCCTGCTACAATGTATTGATTCTGATGTGTCATGTCAAGTAACCTAAAAATTCCACTTGAATTTTCACTTTAAGCCAAGAGTTGTTTGGCAGTATGTTTGTTAGTTTCCAGGTGGAAGGGCCTTTTTTTCAATTTTTTGTACTGATTTTTAGTCCAAAAATGCTATATCTATTTGGGGGAAAAATTTTGGAGAGTCTCCTTTATATGTCAACAAAAAATCATTTTTTCATCAATGCTCCACATGCTTTTTCAAAGATGGTGTATTCTCCCATATGCAATACACAGCCACGAGATCCTCCTTTTGGTTGTGTTATTTAGGTCTTAAATAGCCTTATAAAATTTCTGTCCACTTGACCTATCTTCAACTGAGATTTTAAGTCTTCTTTTACTAATTCTTATTGACTCTCCTGAAACAGTTTTAAAAAAATCAAAGTTGTCATTAATATCCATGTATCCAATAATACATCTTCATTAAGACTTGCAGCTTGTAACCTTATAATGTTACCTCTTTAATGATTTCTAGCCTGAGTTCTACCTTGTGCAACATCAAAATAGTGACCTCTGTTTTCTTTTTATTTGATTTGTCTGGCATATCTTTGCCTAACCTCTTATTCTTAACTTTTCTGAGTCTTTCAGTTTTGTGGTTATATCTTTTGCATAGAGCACAGAGGTGGCTTTCACTATGTTAATTAACCTGAAAATACTTTTTTCTCTTAAGAAGCCAGTTACGCTCATTTAATGATATGCCTGATATGGTCTCAATTCTGTCAGAGAGAATATATAAATGATCTCACTGTGTTTATTTCCTTTGTTCTTTTTTTTCCCCTTCCATATTTCTTTTGGTATCTAGAAAGGTTTGGGTTTTTGTCCTAATGGTCCCTTTTATGTGAATACCTTTATATAACCTTAGTTCTCTCTTAAATACTGTCTATTGATTCCCTAGTATAAACAATATAGAAATTAGCTCTTTTCTTCCTCTCATACCATCTCTGCACTGCATCCCCCAGCATCTATTTAAAGTAATAATATTCTTTGATGCCCTGGTGAATTTCTGTAAGGCAATCAATGAGCCTATTAAATCATTTCTTGGTTGTCTGAAATTTATTCTCTAATAGCTTTCTCAGGAAAGATTTACGTGAACTATATTCCTTAAGTTCTTGAATAACTGTAATATATCTACATTGTTAGAGCATATAACAAGTACATACTACTTTGTCACCCTTTCTCCCGCTTATTAAATTCAGTTCTACAGTTAAACATAAGAATTCCCTGCAGAACATCTTCCCTGTTGTTTTCTTGGCATAAGACATTAATATACAGACTCAACAGCATGGTATTGGCATAAAGACAAAGAGATCAATGGAACAGAACAGAGAGGCCAGAAGTCCATATATACATGGATAATTGACACTTGACAAAGGCAGTGCGGTACAAAAAGAATAGCCTCAGCAGCAGTGGTGGAAAAATTAAAATATCCATATGTAAAATGACCACATATAAAAATTAACTGAAAATAGATCATTGACCTAAAAGTAAAACTTAAAATTATGAAACTTCAAGGAGAAAACATTTGTGTTACGTAAAGATTTCTTAGATACAGCACAAAAGGAAAATTATAATAAGATAAATTGGATTTTATCAAAATAAGAAATTGGGGATACTTGAAGAAACAACTAAGGCTGGTATACAAACAACATGAGATGAATCTAGAAACTCTTTGTTTGCCAGAAAGTAAGAAGTGTTCAAAAATCAACAGGGGTGTGTCAAAGGACAAGATGTCAACTTGAAGGATTTGTACTACCCAAATGGGAACAATTTGATTATCAAAATTAAAAATTAAAGAAATAGATTATAACATATTAAATAAAAAATTTCATAAGCCCATAATGATAGATAAATAAATGGAAAGGGAAAATGTCACTGAAACAGTAAATTATCAACCGATAAGCATGGAATGATATAAAAATCACCATTTTGCAACATCCCAGTAATAACTGATGAAAGCATGAATCAGCTGTGGATGCCCATCAAAAAAGTTTTGGGGAACAGAATATTCACAAAGACCCCAAAGTATCTCACAGGATGTTACGTATTAATTACAAAGGGGAGAAAAGACATCTTTAGGGTGGAGAAATCTGGCATTCACCCCCTTAAACAAGTGATCAAAGCCAACATCAATAATAATGGGACAATGAGATCATGGTTTCCTAATGTAAAGCACTGAAAAGGACATATCATTTATGCCCAAAATGCTGCTTCAGTCTGGATACAATAAGGAGAGAGAAACCATACATTGAGTTTGAAAAAAGAAGTTTAATATAAATAATTGTTAACCACATGAAGGAACTGGGTTAACAAGAACTGGTCAGTAAGACGTAGAGAGAACTCTAAATACAGGTATAATATCAGACATGATATGATACGATATGGCATAATAGCCACTACCTCTAAGGCTGAGACAGAATGCCCAAGGAAGTATTTTCCCTCCAGGGCTGATACTAGACTTTGGTGGAGAAGGCACAGCGGAGGCTTGCACTTTGGTGCTGTACCAGAGGGATTTGTTGGAGATCCAGTCTTTGGAACTCGTCCACAAATGTATTCTATGGAATGTGCTGGCAATCTGTATCTTGGATCCTCACAACATCCCCTCCATCCAAAAAAAACAAACAAAAAAACCCACAACTGGGTTGAAAGGCAATATTGGGACTACTGGCAAAATCTGAATATGTATTACGTATTAGATAATAGTGTTGTATCATTGTCAAATTTCCTAAGTTTGGTAACTATACTGTGCTTACATACAAGATTATCTTTGCATATGTTAAAACTCATCAACTTGTATATTTTAAATACATGCGGCTTACTGTATGTTTAATCTTATCTCAATAAAGCTTAAAAACACTTTTAAGAAGAGAATCTCTATTCTTCAGAGACACATTAACATGTTCAGGGCTGAAGGGTCATGATATCTACAATTTACGCATATGGGTCAGAAAAAAACAACTAAGTATACTAACATGAGAAATTTAAAGAAAATATAGCAAAATCTGGTATCCTTAGTAAGGGTACATAAGAACGATACTTGCTAAGTTCTTACACGTGGTCTTTATGCTTGAAAATCAGTTGGTTGGATACAGTCTCAACTCACATTTTCTTTCTGTGAAAATCTTAAAATCTTTACTCCACGGTCTTCTGGACTCTAATGCTGATGTTGGAGTCTAATGATAATCTGACATTCTTTCCATTATAAGTGATGTAGTCTTTTTGTATAGCTGTCCAAAGTGTTTTCTTTTTCTTTAAAGCCCTAGAACACGTTTCAGTGGTGCCTGTTCTGTTTCAATTTTCCTAGGCACATGGTAAGCCCTTTTAATATAGATGTTTACCATCCTTTCAACATTTTCTCTGATTGTAATTTTTTTCTGTTCCGTTGTTTTAGTACTCTTCATATTATAAACATCCATTTATTTATGGGTATGTGAATATAAGATCTTATCACTTTCTCTATGAATTTCTTTGATCTCCTTCTCTACTTGTTTGATTTGTTTTCATCTTTTTCCATCCTTTATTGTTTTTTTAAATTTATTTACTTTATATTTTTATTTTTGGCTGCGTTGGGTGCTCGTTGCTGTGTGTGGGCTTTCTCTGGTTGAGGCGAGCAGGGGCTACTTTTCGTTGCGGTGCCGGGCTTCTCACTGCAGTGGCTTCTCTTGTTGCAGAGCACGGGCTCTAGGCACACGGGCTCAGTAGTCGTGGCACACGAGGTCTAGAGCGCAGGCTCAGTAGTTGTGGCACACGGGCTTAGTTGCTCCGCGGCATGTGGGATCTTCCCGGGCCAGGGCTCGAACCCATGTCCCCTGCATTAGCAGGCGGATTCTTAACCACTGCGCCACCAAGGAAGCCCCCATCCTTTACTTCTTTTATGGTAGTTTCTAGAGTGTCTATTCATTCAAGAACTTTCTGGTTTATTTTCATTTCTGAAATACTTCTAATTTTATTCCTTAACTGTCAGTTTTTCTTTTCATGACATCCTATAGCACAGCCAACTCATTTCTAAACTTTTGTAATTATGGTTTATGTTGTTTTTACGTAACATCCTGTTTCATTTGTAGAAATAGGTTTCATTATATCTCTACTTTAAGACCAAGGTACAATGCTATCTCAATTTCTTTAGATCTATTATTGAGGGCTATTGTCCTTTTTTCTTATATAATATCTTTGAATGGTATAAAACCACAGTAGATTCCATAATTCATATTAAGGGATTTTCCATAATTCATATTAAGGGATTTTCCTGTATTTATAAGAGAAGTTTCCTATGTAGAGGTTGTTTCCTAGATTCAGAGTTCTAAGGTTTCCTCTTACATTTTTACCACAAAGTATTCAAACCTATGGTACCTTAGTGTAACCACTTCTCTAATATTTTCTGAAATCCGCCTCCTCCAGTCCCCCTTCCCACATGTATCTGAACCTTCTCTCTTCTTAACCCCTAAATTCCTATCCTAGTCAACTTGTGTTTATTTGCAGCAGTTTCTTCTCAGCGTGGGGCTCTGTTCTTTTCACTGAATATTTCCAAGAACTTCAGGTACCAGGCTGTCCTAGCTCCCCCAGACTTTCCTGTGGCAAACTCTTTGCTTCATTTCAGACCCATGTTAACAGTGTGTGGACCACACGTTGAGTAACACTACCCTGAAACACTCTGCTGCTTCAGAGAAGGCATACGGGTATCACTATGAATTCTGATCTCTAGCAGCAAACATGATCTGTAATCATACTACGTTTTACTGGGAAATGCCACCCACTTTGAGGACACACAGAGAAACCTTCTATATTTATGCCTTTTCTTGCCTTCTCTCCTGTTCACAATAAAGAAAACGTTTCTTCTCCTATCCAGTCACTAATCTCTCCACCATGCCTTGGATCAATCCTACCCTGCCTTCTCAGAAGCTCACACACTCACAAATCTCTTCTTTTGTATATTCAATAGCTCACTTGGCTGGATCCCAAAACAGATCTACTATATGACCCAGCAATTCCACTCCTGGGTATATATCTGAAAAAAACAAAAACACTAATTCAAAAAGATATATGCACCCAAATGTTTATAGCAGCATTATTTATAATCGCCAAGATACAGAAACAACCTAAGTGTCCCTCAACAGATGAGTGGATAAAGATGTGGGGTGTGTGTGTGTGTGTGTGTGTGTGTGTACACACACACACACACACACACACACACATATACAGAGTGGAATACTAGTCAGCCATAAAAAAGGACAAAATTTTGCCATTGGCAGCACCATGGATGGACTTGGAAGGCATTATGCTAAGTGAAATAAGTCAGACAGAGAAAGACAAATACTGTATGATATCACTTATATGTGGAATCTAAAAAAAAACAACAAACTAGTGAAAAAACAAAAAAGAAGCAGACTCACAGATATAGAGAACAAACTAGTGGTTACCACATGGGGTGGGGGACAATATAGGGATAGGGAAGTGGGAGGTACAAACCACTGGGTGTAAGATAGTATTACAAGGATGTATTGTACAATACAGGGAATATAGCCAATATTTTGTAATAACTGTAAATGGAGAGTGACCTTTAAAAATTGTATAAATAATAAATAAGTAAACATGCTTAAGCCTTTCCTATTCACAAAAAAATAAACAAGAAATATTCCTCAACTCCTATTTTTTTCTCCCCAGGTACTGCCTTATCCCTTTCCTCCCTCCCTTCAGAAGTAAACTTTTTTTTTTTTTAACAGAGTTGGTAAACTTTTCCATCTATATCTCTTTACCTCCCACCCACCCCAATATGGTTTTCCCTTCTATCTCTCTACCAAAATAGTTGTGGCCTGTGAGCCACAACTACTGAGCCCGCGTGCCTAGAGTCTGTGCTCCGCAACAAGAGAAGCCACTGCAATGAGAAGCCTGTGCACGGCAATGAAGAGTAGCCCCCCGCTTGCCGCAACTAGAGGAAGCCCGCGTGCAGCAACGAAGACCCAATGCAGCCAAAAAAAAAAAAAAATTCCTAAAGGTTTGTCCTAGGTGATCTCCACACTCTACTTTCCAAGAGTAGAAGGGAAGGAAACAGAGGGAAGACAACAAGGAGACCAAAAAGGAAGGGTCAGGGAAGTGGGAGAACTTGAACCGCAAGTCTAGAAGATTGATGAGGACAGAAAGAAACATAAATCAACATATACCAGTACAGAGACAGACAGACACTAAGAATCTCATGTGCTATAGGCTCTCTTCCTGGTTATACTTAATGCTGAATATATATAGTCAAGAGATCCCAGGGAGACTATTTATCCATAATCAAAGATCTTCTGGTAGTTCTTTGAGGAATAGGGTTGTTTTGCAACTTCAAAGAAGAGAATTTGAAAAATGTTTTTAAAGACTAGATAAACATGCAAAAACAGAGGCAATTCAGCTGATACTTATATGTTCACGTGTTGTTTTAAACACAAATATTTGAACATGCACCCTATATATATATTTATTATGTACATATGCTAAAGTACTAGTGTATCTTGTACATAGTAAATCACATAAATATAAGATATTTTTAAAGAATGAAATAAATGCTTTTAAATGTATTGCTAATCATGAAAGCTTCATACCGTTACTGGCTAATGGTCCAAGATGTGATATACACTTATGGCATAGCTCATTAACATAGAGGATGTCAATCAATTTCAAAGAGTCTTCTTATTAATTTTGAAACTTTTAGGCCCAATTCTTGTTAGACCTAGTTAATCATTGCTGTCAACTTCATAGTAAGACTGATGAAGAGCCTATAAAGGATCAGTTCTGCCATTCTATGCTGCTATGCTTGCAAAATTAGCATTATCTTTATCACAGCTGAATATGAGACTTCAAAGATTCAAGTAATTTAAGCCTGGTGGGAAAAATCACAACTCCATCAACTCCGTACACCTGATAAAATTAAACACAAAATGAGGCAGCAACGGTTACAAGCTTTCTATAGAACATGGATCTCCTTGCCTGCTAATCCACCATTGACTGCATATTCAGGTGTCAAGAATGCAAGTATCTATCCCCCTACAAAACACTGAAGAAGTCATTAAATATGAGCAGCCCTGATTTCTCTGGGCTCAGTTTTCTGCATTTTCCTAAACTAGGTAAGAACCAAGCCAACAGTACCCAACCTCGATTACAGACTTAAATGGAACTCTCTCTACACTTTTAATTAGAATTGGGATCACTTTTTTTAAAAGAATTAATTTATAATTTTTTTAATTGAATGAAGTATAGTTGATTTACAATGTTGTGTTAGTTTCAGGTATACACCAAAGTGATTCAGTGTTTTATATATATATATAAAATGTATATATTCTTTTTCAGATTCTTTTCCATTATAGGCTATTACATGATACTGAGTATAGTTCCTTGTGCTATACAGTAGGACACTGTTGTTTATCTAGTTTACATGTAGTAGTGTGTATGTGTTAATCCCAAACTCCTAATTTATCCCCCCATCTTTTCCCCCTTTGGTAACCATAAATTTGTTTTCTATATCTGTGAGTCTATTTCTGTTTTGTAAATAAGTTCATTTGTATCATTTTTTAGATTCCACATATCAGTGACATATGGTATTTGTCTTTCTCTGTCTGACTTACTTTACTTAGTATGATAATCTCTAGGTCCACCCATGTTGCTGCAAATGGCATTATTTCATTCTTTTTTATGGTTGAGTAATATTCCATCGTATATATGTACCACATCTTCATCCAGTCATCTGTCAATGGACACTTAGGTTGCTTCCATGTCTTGGCTATTGCAAATAGTGCTATGAACATTGGGGTGCATGTATCTTTTCAAATTAAGAGTTTTCGTCTTTTCCAGATATATGCCCAGGAGTGGGATTGCTGGATCATATGGTAACTCTATTTTTAGTTTTCTAAGGAACCTCCATACTGTTCTCCATAGTGGCTGTACAAATTTACATTTCCACCAACAGTGTAGGAGGGTTCCCTTTTCACCACATCCTCTCCAGCATTTATTATTTGTAGACTCTTTGATGATGGCCACTCTGACCAGTGTGAGGTGATTCCTCATTGTGGTTTTGATTTGCATTTCTCTGATAATTATTGATGTTGAGCATCTTTTTGTGTGCCTGTTGGCCATCTGTATGTCTTCTTTGGAGAAATATCTATTTAGGTCTTCTGCCCATTTTTTGATCAGGTTGTTTGTTTTTTTGATATTGAGCTGTATGAGCTGTTTGTGTATTTTGGAAATTAGTCCCTTGTCGGTCACATCATTTGCAAATATTTTCTCCCATTCTGTAGGTTGTCTTTTCATTTTGTTTATGGTTTTGTTTGCTGTGCAAAAGCTCTTAAGTTTAATTAGATCCCATTTGTTTATTTTTGCTTTTATTTCCATTACTCTAGCAGACAGATCCAAAAAATATTGCTACGATTTATGTCAAAGAGTGTTCTGCCTATGTTTTCCTCTAGGAGTTTTATAGTATCCAGTCTTATATTTAGGTCTTTAATCCATTTTGAGTTTATTTTTGTATATGGCATTAGAGAATGTTCTAATTTCATTTTTTTACATGTAGCTGTCCAGTTTTCCCAGCACCTCTTATTGAAGAGACTTTTTCTCCACTGTATATTCTTGACTCTTTTGTGGAAGATTAATTGACCATAGATGTGTGGGGGGGATCATTTTTTATGGCTATTGCACATGTGCCCTACATCTTATAATTTAGGGACTTTCCAGACTGCTGAACCTGAGGGGCTTTTTTGAGTGGCATCCATATGGAACTTCTCTAGGAATGGAGATTAGACCCTAACTTCACTAGGGTCCTGGTAATGGCCTACCATGATTTTCAATCTTTTGACAGTCATTTTAGTTAAAAACAGATGTGAAAATCCATAAACTTACTTATCTAAATTGTGTTACAATTTGTAGGAGAAAAAAAAATACAACAGGGTGTGCAGTAGAGAAATCCCATCACCTCCAGGGCAGCTGTGTATAGTTTTGTTTTTGTTTTTTTCTTTTATGAGAAGATTTATTCCTAGTTCTAGGTCCCAATCTTCCAGGGCTCTAAGCACAATTAAACTTGGTGGGTAGGTGAGGGGAGACCCATTCAGATACAGCACAAGGGACTGCCTAATTTTAGAGGGCAAATGAGGATTATTCGCGTTCCATTTGCTAAGCCATGTATTCCCTGGGGCTACATACGCCACGCTTATTCCATGCTTATTTCTAACTCACACAAAGGTACCTTTTGGACTTGCAGCAGCCCTGACTCCTCCCTCAGGATACGTTGTGTACAATACGTGCAATGTAGCCAGTTAACATGTTTATTCATGTGACCACAACAATCTACACATCAAGTACTTCCAAGCTTAATTTATGCAAATAAGTTCTAATGTTTTCCCTCACCTCACTAGAATTTTATTTCATAATGCAGCACACATCCCATTTTAGAGACTACTGGTCTAGTGCATACTTGAAAATGCACGTAAAATTTGAGAAAGGGGTCAAGGTAACAGGAAGACACGAGAGATGTGTGCATCTAGGTGATAGTTTAAATTGGTGCGGTCTCTAAGAAAAATTAAAGGGACAAATCTAAGGATCTAAGAACCAAAGTTTGCTGATTACCCACATTTGAGTATATGAAAAAAGTGCAATGTGATTAAAAAATGGTCTTCGGACATCAACTTTTCACCAGGACAGAGTAACTAGTACCAAGGCAAGCTTGCCTGACATGAATAACTATATGTAACTGGGAAGAATAAACTCAGGAAGTGAGCCCCTATAATATCTTGATTCTCTGCCTGGGAACTATATCCTAACCATGGTACAGGGAACTAGAGGCTCAGCAGAACACAGCTTAGGAGCCAGAGGAAAATTTGGGCTGTGAAACAGATAAGCACTGGAGAGAAGGGAACTGCACAGAGGAAGGGTGCCAGTAGTCTATGTAGGGTTTCCCCAAATTCTTGGCTGAAGGCTACCACGCATGTGCAGAGTGAGACTTACCAGAAGTCTACAAGAGAGCAGCTGCTAAGGGATTGAGAGAAGAGCAAAGATACTAGAGCCCCAGCAGGAACAAAGAGAAAATAAATAAAAAGATGGTAATCTTAAATTGGACCATACTAATAAATTACTTAAAATGTAAATGAATTAAACAATTAAAAGCAAAATTTTACAACTTGGATAAAAAAGCAAGGCACAACCATACACTATCTACAAGAGATACACTTTAAATATAAAGGTTAAAAGTAAAAGGATGGAAAAATAAACAATTTAAACACAAAGATAAAACTGGTAGCTATATTAATATAAGACAATGCATAGGTCATGAAATAGTAGTATGAATGATAGAGAAGAACATTTCATAGTGTTAAAAAGGGCAGGCAATTCATCAGTAAGACAAAGCTTCAAAATACTTATAGCAGAAACTAACTGGATTAAAGGAATAAAGAGAGAAATCAGCAATCATGATTGAAGATTTAAACATTCTTCTTTCTATAACTGATAGAACAAGCAGACAAAAACAAAAACAACAACAAAGGGACTTCCCTGGAGGTGCAGTGGTTAAGAATCCGCCTGCCAATGCAGGGGACACGGGTTCGAGTCCTGGTCCGGGAAGATCCCACATGCCGCGGAGCAACTAATCCCACGCGCCACAACTACTGAGCCTGCGCTCTAGAGCCCGTGAACCACAACTACTGAGCCTGCGTGCCGCAGCTACTGAAGCCCGTGCGCCTAGAGCCCGTGCTCCGCAACAAGAGAAGCCACTGCAATGAGAAGCCCACGCACCACGATGAAGAGTGGCCCCTGCTCGCTGCAACTAGAGAAAGCCTGCGTGCAGCAACAAAGACCCAATGCAGCCTAAAATAAACAAATAAATTTAAAATATGTACAGCTTTAAAACAACAACAACAAAAAACCAAACCTAGCAACAACAAAAATAAAAATATAATTTTTTTTAACAACACTATCAACCAACTTGACCTAATTGACATTTACAGAACACTACTCCCAACAACTGTAGAATTTAAATTCTTTAAGTGCACATTCACCAAAATAGATGATATGCTAGAACATAAAATGTCTCAATAAACTTCAAAAGATTTAAACCCTACAGAGCATTTTTTTACTACAATGAAATAAGCTATCTAGAAAATCCCCCATATACCTATAAATTAACACACTTCTAGGCAACCCATCGGTCATAGAAGAAATCACAAGAGAAATTTTAAAAAATTTTAATGGAATGTTAATAAAAACACAACACAAAATTTGTTTGAGATGGCTAACACGTGCTTAGAGAAAAAATTATACCTTTAAAGCAGAGACAATAAATAAAATTAACAAAGCCAAAAGTTAGTTGATAAGCCCTTAGTAATAGTAACCAAGAAAAAGAATAAATATGAATTACATATAGAAACAAAAGAGGGGACATCATTCAGCTCCTGAAAACACTAAAAGGATAAGGGAATATTGGGAACAAACTCATGCCAGTAAATGTACAAACTAGCTGAATCATATAATTTTCTTCAAACAATGTACCAATATGGATTTGAGAAGAAACAAAAAATCTGATAGCTGTATCTCTATTAAAGACACTGAATTCCTAATCAAAACGTTCCCCATAAAGAAAACTCCAAGTCTAGGTGGATTCACTGGTGAATTGTCAAGTATTTAAGGAAGTATTAATAGTAATTTTACAAAAACTCTTTTAGAAAATAGATATGGAGGGAACACCTCACACCACGTTTTGAGGTATTACCTTGATACCAAAATCAGATAAAAACACAAGAAAACCACACCACCAATGTTCCCCATGAAGAAAAAACAAAAAAAACCCTTAAAGTGTTAGAAATTCAAATCCGGAAGTACACAGAAAGGATAATACATCATGACCAAGTGCGGTATACACCAAGAATTCAAGACTGGTTTAACATCTGAAAATCAATGTAATTCACCACAGCAACAGAAAAAAAAAAAAGAGAAAAACCATATGATCATTTTAATAGATACAGAAAATGCATTTGACCAAAATTTATCATTCATTCATGATAAAAAAAAACCTTCAGTACACTTGGAATAGAAGGGAACCTCTTAATTTTGATAATGGGCATTTATAAAAAAACAAACAAGCTAACATATTAGTGGTGAATGACTGAATGTTTTACTCCTAAGATCGGGAATAAGAAAATGGATGTCATCTCTCATTTAATATTGAAATTAAACTTCTATTCAATATGCTACCGGAAGTCCTAGCTAGTGCAATAAGGGAAGAAAATGTCACAAATTATAAAGGATGAAAAGAAACAAGTAAAACTACCTGTAAGTAACATGATAGTCTATGTAGAAATTCCTAAGGAATCTACAAAAAACTACTAGATTTAATAATTGAATTTAGCAAGAGAGTAGCATATACAATCAATATACAAAAGCCAATTGTATTTCAATATATTAGCAACAAGTAATTGGAAATGAAAAATTTTAAAACACCAATTTCAATATTGTTAAAGAACATTATCATAAAATATTTTAGAATAAACTTCACAAAATTTGCCCAAGACCACTATAAGAGTACTGAGAGAAATTAAAGATCTAAATAAATGGGAAATAAAACATGTTCATGGATAGGAACAGTCAATATCATTAAGATCATTCTCCCCAAATTGATATCTAGATTCAATGCAATTCCAATGAAAATCATAGCACTTTTGTGTAGAAATTGATAATTCGATTCTAAAAACTTGTCAAGAAATGCAATGACTTTAAAGAGCCAAAACAATTTTGAAAAAGAACAAAATTGTCCAATTTCAAAATCTGCTTAAAAAGCTAAATTAAAAATAAAAAAAACATTATTAGTACTGAACGAATAGATCAATAGAATAGAGAGTAGAGAAACAGAACCATACATATATGTTCAACTGACTTTTTACAAAAATCCCAAAAGTAATATAATGGGGAAAGTACTCTCTTCAATAAATGGTGCTTTAACATATGGTTAAAAACATGAACCTCAACCCTTACCTAGCACAAAAATTACCCAAAATATATTACAGATCTAAATATAAAAGCTAAAACTATAAAAGTACTGAAAGAAAAGACAGGAGAAAAATCTAAGTAAACTTGGAGTAGGCACAGAATTGTTATAACACTAAAATCACTAACAGTAAAAGAAAAAGAAATTATAAACTAGATAAAATTTAAAACTTCAGCTTTTCAAAAGACACCATCAATAAGAAGGTATAGTCAGGGAGTTTAGGATGGACATGTACACACTGCTATATTTAAAATGGATAACCAACAAGGACCTACTGTACAGCACAGGGAACTCTTATCAATGTTATGTGGCAGCCTGGATGGGAGGGGAGTTTGGGGGAGAATGGATACGTGCATATGTATGGCTGAGTCCCTTTGCTGTGCACCTGAAACTATCACACTGTTAATTGGCTATACTCTGAAATAAAATAGAAAGTTAAAAAAAAAAAAAAAAAAAGAAAATGAGGGACTTCTCTGGTGGCCCAGTGGTTAAGACTCCATGCTTCCAATGCAGGGGGCACAGGTATGATCCCTGGTCAGAGAACTAAGATCCCACATGCCGCATGGTGCAGCAAAAAAAGAAAAAAGAAAAAAAGAAGATGAACAAGCAAGCAAAAGGAGTGGAAGAAAATACCTGCAATATATGTATGTAGACGAGCGCCTGGAAACTGGACATATACAAAGAATTTTTACTTTTCAGTAACAGGCCAAATCACCTAGTTTTAAAAATCTACAAAAGCCTTAAACTGAAATTTTACCAAAAATAAGTAAGAATAGCCAATAAGCACAGGAAAAGATGCCCATTATTATTCATCGGGGAAATGAAAATTAAAATCATGAGATACGTCTTCAAACATATTAGAATGGCTAAAATTAAAGACTAACACCACCCAAATTAGTGAGGACGTTAACTGGAACTCTCATACACTGCTGGAGGGAATGCAAAATGGAACTCCAGGGTAAACATACATTTATGACACAAACAAGCAATTCCAATTCTAAGTATTTACCCAAGGAAATGAAAACATATTCACATAACGACTTGTCTACAAATATTTATAACGGTTTTATTCATAACAACCCCAAACTGAAATCAATAGTAACTTCCATCAGCAGGTGAATATTGTATACAGATCTTAAATCTTAAATCCTTTGTCATTATATATTGTACTCAAAACGTGATTAATACTTTTCTCCAAGAACCAAAAGAAATCAGCTCCCATAATTGATAGTTATATCTTACAGACTGCCAGTTAATAAAGAGAACTGGGCTTCCCTCGTGGCGCAGTGGTTGGGAATCCGCCTGCTAATGCAGGGGACACGGGTTCGAGCCCTGGTCTGGGAAGATCCCACATGCTGTAGAACGGCTGGGCCGGTGAGCCACAATTGCTGAGCCTACGCGTCTGGAGCCTCAAGAGAGGCCGCGATAATGAGAGGCCCGCGCACCGCGATGAGGGGTGGCCCCCCGCTTGCCGCAACTAGAGAAAGCCCTCGCACAGAGACGAAGACCCAACACAGCCATAAATGAATAAATAAATTAATTAATTAAAAAAAAAAGAAAGATAAAAAGTCTTTTAAAAAAAATAAATAAAAAAAAAATAAAGAGAACTGATGGACTCATATTTTACTCTCCCTTGACCCCTTTCAAAAGTGTGCTCTCAGTATTCTTTAAAAATAGCTCTTAGAGCTTGCTACTCTTTGGCTGAACAGTACATCCACCTACAAAATATTGCACAATGTTGTAACATTTCTCCAAGATCAGTTTGTCTCCTGACTTCATGTACCAATATGTACCTAAAGAAAATGTTTTCTAAGCTCTTCCCTCTTTCCTGGACATTACTGCATACTAAGAAAATGAAAGTCAGGACTGAGGTAGTAAACCAACTTTAGCTTGTGGTCACTCACCCTCATTCCTTCCAACTGGTTGCCTTACAAAAGTTTAAACCAATGTTCTCAATGGAGGCTTGGTGCCTAGTGTAATTGTGTCTAAGCATTTACAAATTATATGTTTGTTGCTATAAATTAGCTTTGTTTCTTCTTTAAAACAGTCAAACCATTATGTTGATTTTTGTAAAAAATATGTGTTAGAAAAGACTTGCTTTCTATAAAGTTCATTCAGGATATAACAAAGGGAGCACCAAAAAGTACTTAATAGAAAGGGAAACTAGGTCTAATACTGTGGAGAACACTACACTTTGAATTTTTAATTTTCTAAAGAATCCTCTTTGATCAACTGTACTTTGCAATATAATACAGCTTGAGCTAAAAAAAAACTCAAAAAAACTACGGTTTATGATTATACTCTAGAACTCTAAAACTATGACATTTTGGGCTCTCTGGGGTGAGAGGCCTAGAAATCTAGATTTTCAACAGGCATACCAGGTGATTCTAGTAGAGCTAAAATTTGAAAACCCTTATCTAAATCTAAAAGAGTATAATTGCAACACATGTGGCTTCAACAAAACTTGTTTTGTTTGGCCTACAGAACGGGTGTGTGTGTGTGTGTGTGTGTGTGTGTGCGTGCGTGCGTGCGTGTGTGTGTGTAATTACTTGCCAATATCTAATACTAGAGAAACTTTACATAAAATCCAGACTTCAGACTCCTCGTTAAAAAATAAATAAATAAAAGATCCTCCAACCCTGGCCCTGCACTATCACAGGACAATCTGCTGGAGCTTAGTACAGTTTGCTCCCCTTTCCTTTCACTCCCCACCATTCCCTATTATTTTACCCCAGGCTCATAGTTCTCCCTCTCAATTACTTGCTTAGCTCCTGAAGGTATTGTAGTTTGACCTATGATGCCTGTACCCACAAGTTCATTAGGAGAATGAAGAACAGAGATAATCAAATGAACCCTATTTATTTACAGTTGATCCTTGAACAAGTTTGGGGTTAGGAGTACTGACCCTTCCACAGCTGAAATTTCGAATATAACTTACAGTCAGCCTTCCCTATCACCAGTTCCGCATCCTCGGATTCAACCCACCGCAAATCTTGTACTACTCTAGTATTTACTATTGAAAAAAATCTGTGTATAAGTGCACCCTTGCAGTTCAAACTGTGTTGTTCAAGGGTCAAGTGTAGTTCTGAAATATATTGCCTAAACTTTTGTTACAGCTAGTATTAAAATAAGTTTGCAAGGAGAAGGAAGGGAGAAAATATTCAAGTTATTAAGACTCAGGATAGTATTTTTAATTTATTGAAGATAGCCCTATTTTTTAGAGGTGTATGTGAAAGTATCATTTAACAAAGGCTTTTCTTTCTTAGTATAAAAACAAAAACATTATCTTCCAATTTAAATGCTTTCCTGAACTCTTGCTTACAATACAAACACAAGGATAAAAAAATATTTGGAGACTGGAACATTTTGAGAACTCTCTGTAATTGCAAACTTGCCTCAGAATTGAGGATCAGCGCTTTTATTACCCATGTTCTCATTCATTCAGATCTAAATGTCATGGCCTGGCACACAATACATCTTAATTCTAGAATTATGCAAAATTTAGTTCCTAATTGGCTACTGACCCATTTAATCATTTAAAATATAAATAAAAGAAACCCTTAAAAGTGTCTAAAAATTAAGAACTAAAATTTAAGTTTCACCTGTACTAACTTTCCAACAGGTGGGCCATGTCAGAGCAAATCAGCGTGAAGGATCTGAGATTTTACCCTACTTGTAAGCTAACAAAGTAGCTTACCAGGGATGCTGGTTGAAGACACGATACTTGTAGGTCAGATACAAAGGGCAGTTTGTTACTTCCAGTAATAATATAAGCCAAAGCGTCAACATTTTTGCACTGGTTTCCAGAGGCCCAGTTCCCACCTGGCAAGGTGAAGTGGGGCAGTTGATGCTTGCACAGGCAATGGGTTGTGTTGCAGGAGAGGAAACCAAAGCCTAGGGAACCCTCATCTTTTATGATGGGCAATAAGCATGCCTGCCTTTTACTCCAGAAGGAGACATCTATCTTTATTATACTGCACCACATGCATGGCTATTCTTTGCTCTGGTGGAAGACACTATCTCTACCTTCCAAGGCTCTTCCTTATACAAACATCCTTTAAAAACAGAAACAAAGGGCAGTCAGTACCTTCCCTGGCAAGACCTGCAGAAACAGAGAAACCCACGGAAAACTGTCTCTCTCAACTAGACACTGTTCCTAACATATAATTAAATCAAGAATCTAACACTACAACCTATTTAAAAGCATCAATTTCATCTGTTCTTTGACCTAGCTCAACTGTTTAATCTGCATTTTATCTCTAATTAAATCAACTAGTCCCTTTAAAAAAGGCAGTATATATATTAAAAACGAATTATTTCCACTTACTTTGTATTTTTTAAACGGAGGTGCTCAAATATTTGCAATATAAACATTTAAAACCTCAGTTATTCTACTAGAAACAATTTACTGTGCTTACTTTAAGTGTTTCAAACCTGTTAACGTTAGCAATGGGAACTGCCTGTCAAAAGTCTCATTATACAGTAACAAACACCACAAAGAGAACAGTAACTTCAACATTTCCAGCTGCTGCCCACAAAATACAAGAAAATGCGGCACCCCAAATCACTTTGTTCTATTTCTCTTTACCATTTACCGTCTCAAAATAAAATCTCCGAAAGAGAAGGACAACAAAACACCGTCTCTTAGTTCCTTTGTCCCCATCGGAGAGGAGAGAACTGGGGGCTCATTAAGGTAAATAACCCAAAACATGCAAGACAAAAAATAGACGGCATCCGATCTGTAATCAATCATCAAAGAAAGTCACCATCACTTCATCTTCATCCCTCCCTCCCCCTCTCCAGCTCAAATAACAAGGGTACATACGAGATGATTAGGATGATATGGACCTGGACAAAGCTTTGGGGAGGCAGAGGGCAGCGGTTAACTAGATGCAGTCGTCAAAGGACCCGAGATACAGACTACAGCAGACTCCGACAGAGGTTTTCAAAAGTGCGGGTCGCACGGGCCACGCACCCGGGGGGAGAATGCTGGGGAGCAGGAGCAGCAGCGCTGCCAAGTCTACAGCGCCGGTGGAAGTTGCTCGCGGGGCGCGCGGTACGCCGCACAACACGCGGGCCCCTCCATGTCACCGCCGGCAGCACGGACCCTCCTCGCCCCTCCCCCGCCGCGCACCCCGGGCGGCGGCGACATGACAGCGGGTCGCTGCGCCGCTCCAGGACGCCGGCCTGCCCGGGCTCCCCACCCCCCACCGCGCCCGCACCCGCCTCTCACCTTGGGTAGCGAACGGCGAGGAGCCGCTGACCGGCGAGCCGGGGGCGGGGACGGGCGGCGGGGTCTCGGCCGAGCCCAGCATGGGGGCGGGCAGCATGAGGTAGCGCTGGGGCGCGGGCAGGCAGCGCTGGCAGAAGGAGTGCAGGCAGGGCAGCAGCTTGGGCGCCCGGCTCTGGATGTTCTGGTGACACACGGCGCAAGTGTCCAACAGGTTGAGCCGGGCCGCCTCGCCTCCGCGCTCCGAGTCGGGGCCCTGCCGACTCTCGGCCTCGTTCTCCCCGCTCGGCGGAGCCGAGGGCCCCCCGGCGGCCGCCGCCGAAGCCGCCGCGGCCGCCGTCGCCGCCTTCTCTACAGCCACCTCCATTGTCCTGCCCCCGCCGCCGCCGCTGGGAAAGGAGGAGCGGGTTCTCTGCCCGCCGCCGCCCCCGACGACTTCCTTCTCCTCCTCCTCCTCCCAGGCCGCCCGGGTGACTCGTAGGAGAGGGAGGGAGGCCCGGGCCGAGGAAGCCTCCTCAGGCCCCGGGGATCCGCCTCCCGGGTGGCGCGGCCGGAAGAAGGGGATCTGTCAGTGGGGACTGCTCTTCACACCGGAGAGGCTGCGCCCCGTCCGCTTCGCCAACCGCCGCGGCTCTCGTCAAATCCGCCCAGCCCGCCCTCGCCTCCCGGCCTTTCTCTCGGGCCCCCGGACCCACCTCCGGCCCCGCCCCCTCCCTCCCTCTCCCAGCAACCGAGGCGACTGCAAGGAGTGCGCCGCCCAATAGCCGCCGCGCCTGGTCGAGGGGCGGGGCGTGCGGAAGCCCGCGAGGCTCGGACGGCCGCTGCGGGAGGCTGGGAGGTGGGAGGTAGCTTGCCCAGCCCCGCCCACCGAGCTCCTGGAACCGCGGCCTCTGATTGGCCTTTGTGTGTGTTTAGCTCCTCTAAAAAGATTCAGGGTTCATTTGTTAACGATCAACCACCTAATTCGGTCCGCCTGTGTTAGCTCCTCCTATGGGGCGGGGCTTCACTGTGTCTACCCGACACTGTTAATTAAGTAACTGGTAGGAAAAACTCATTTTACTACTGCAGACAGGGGTCCTGTAGGAGGAATAAATGTGGTGGGAGGGTAGAAGGATGACGAAGTGGAGAGAGTGAAAAGCAAAGGAAAGAATTTTAAAAAACGGGAAAATGTTGTGTAGAAAAGATATTGTGGAGGAGGCATGGATTTTGCCACCTGAATTTACTCATCTCTATGATGAATTGCGAGCATGAAGAGTAAGAGGGGAGGTTCTCTTGCAAGTCGGGAATTTTTAAAGGGTTTCCCCAATGAAAAAGGTTAAAGTAATTTTTAAAGTCAGTGATTTGCTTTTTAAGTGAATAAAAATGGTTCATTTTCCAAGGAGTTAATATATAAAGATTGTTTGAAAGTGTTTTATTGCATAAACATGGCATCATTACAAGAAATAGAAATAAATGTCAATACTGATAGCCAAATAATTCTAAAATATTCTTTTTCATCCCCCCCAACCCCACCCCACTCTTATATCAGAAGTTACACATATTTTCACTCTAAAAATGGCCAAAGGGCAAACTCTAGGCATCCTAGCTCTCCCTCAAGACCTTACCTTTCCCAAATTATTCCTCTCCTAGCAGCCTCTTTCCCAAACAGATCCTTAAATCCAATTTCCATAGGCCTCCAGAGTGAAGTTTTCCGTCTTAATGACATTCAAGGGCTATTTATTTTGTATAGTAGTAGTTTCTTAAACCTTAGTTTGCGTAAGAATCACCTGGCAAATTTACTTAGAAGCTGATCCTTGGACCCCTCCCCGTATTCAATTTTAGCAGCATCTCCTGATTGTGATGTGGATGGTCCAGGAACAGCTTTAGAGCAACAAATTTCTTATCCCACCTGTTATCCCTCCAAATTTCATCCCCATACACCTCTCAAGCTGAAGCTCCCACTACTTTATGCTCCAGCAATTTTAACTCTTCCCTGCTTTGCACATGCTTTTCCCTTTGTTTTGAAATGCCCTTCCCTCTGTACCCTATGTTTTTGTAGCTGTACCTTGAAAATCTTCATATAGTAGGAAAGCAAACTCTGTATTATAAAGTAATGCTTTTAATATGCTAATAATTCATTGTAGAGGTGGTATACAGGATTCAAGCAGACTGAAAGACAAGTGCCTTGTATTCCTTCAGGTGATGGCGGTGGAGAAGAAAAGAATGAGGTAAATTGGAGAGGCTTGTTTGGACAGAATTCCATGCAATTTAATACAACCCACTAGTTCAGTTTCTCAAATCATCATGGATAATCAGTTTTAGAGAAAACTGTTTTCCATATTCTTAGACTTCCTAGTCTCATGTAATTAAAACAATCATGTTTTACTTTGTTCAAATATATACGGCTTCTGGGTTTTTTTAAGTCCAGAACATGAATTTATTGTTTTAGGTTTTTTTAATCACAATTATCTTATCTATATATTGTCCTCCCAAATGTATTGCAAAAATATTTCACAGAGATCCACACTCTTATTCTTCCTTAATTACAGCTCTCTCTATTGCCCTTTTTCTATAATTTCTATGGCTCCCCACTGCATCCAAGGCTCTCCACAATTTCATCCCTGCCTGAGAGCCTCATTCGATCTTCCTGCCCGATCCTCACTGCTTTCCCATACCCATTCTAAGCTTCAGCCTAATTGGATGGCTTGTCATTTTCTAAACTTCACCAGCACCACTTCTAACACCACTTCTGAGAGAGGAGATACAGGTTGCCTGTGCCGAAAGAGAAGGGAGCCTGCAAGGAGAGCAAGAGCATTAGATGCTGGTGAGGATTTCTCGCGCCCACCCCTTAAAAGGCAGCAATGGATGGAAATTCTTGAACTTCCAAGGAAGTTTAACAATATTATTTTTGAGTAGAACTCTCAGAGGTTGTGACACAGGTCTGGACAAGAAGAGTTTGAGATTACCCCTTTGCTCAATCTCCTATAGCTTTAAAGGAACAAAGTAAAGATTGCTATCCCTTCAGTAGTAGTCCAAAGGCTTGGATGACTTGAGGCTTCATTGGTAGGACAAGGAGGATGCAGTGTGCAGGGACCAAAGACTGTCCTGCATTACCTCATCGGCTTCCGGAGAGATGTCAGCAGTCGAGAACCAATGGAGGCAAGGCACATTCTATGTATGCCACCATAAACCAAGGATGCCCAAGGACCCAGTGTCTCTCCCACATATGCCATGGCCCTATTACAGCCTCGCATCTTCAAATTGGCCCTAGATAGAAAGGAGAATGAATATTGTATTGACTGACTTAAAATCTGAAATGATGACCAAAACCAAAATAGAAACAAAACCTAAAGTAACTGAGAATATGACCAGATTAAGTTTTCTGTTATCAGAAAAATTTTAAATTCCGTTATTTTAAAAAAAAATGTTTATACGGAATTCCCTGGCGGTCCAGTGGTTAGGACTCTGCACTCTCACTGCCGAGGGCTGGGTTCGATCCCTGGTTGGAGAACTAAGATTCCACAAGCCACATGGCGAGGCCAAAATAAAATAAATAAATAAATAAATAAATAAATAAATAAATTTTTAATTAAAAAAGTTTATAGTCTGCATACTACTTGGTGATGCAGTAAAGGGTTAACTCAGTGAGGGTGGGTTACGTGATCATCTACATATTCCAGAGAAAGAACTGGCCCTTGAATAACTCCTGGGAGATGATCTCTGAACTGTTATCTTACCTAGTAAGAGTATTTTTGTAAGCTTGAAGTTTTGGGCCACACTCTATCAGTTTGATCTGATAGTTTATACTAACAAGGCTAACACCGGTTTTTGCATACCTGAGGCCCTGGGCCATGCTGTGTCAGTTTGACCTCTGAGGGGCTGGAGACTAAGTAGTTAAGATCAGTCACACAGGTGCTGCGGGGCTTCACGACTTACCCCCAATTAAATCCTGGATATCAGGGCTTGAGCGAATTTCCCTGCTTAGCAACATTTTGCACGTGTTATTATGTAGTTGATTGGAGAATTAAGGCTATTTGTGGGATGCCACTGGGAGAGGACAATTGGAATCTTGCTCCTGGTTTCTCCTGGACTTTGCCTATGCACCTTTCCCCTTTGCTGATTCTAAGCTGTATCCTTTTGCTGTAATAAACTGTAACTGGGAGTATAGAAACTTTCTGAATCTTGTGAGTCCTTCCAGCAAATCACTGAAACTGAGGGTGGTCTTGGGGACACCCAACACAAAAGGCATGTTATTTCTCCTACTAGATTATAATTCCTTGAGGCTAAGAACCATTTCTTCTCTTCTGTATTCCTTTAATATCTCACATATTTCATGGAGGCCAAAAATCTAGAGCTTGCTTCCTCCTGCTTTAGTCCTCTCACCCTCTGCTCCTTTCTAACTATTTGCCTTGATTATGGTTCCTTTCCTCAAATTTTTTGCTCTTGTGAGCCATCTGCAAAAGAGTAAGTAAGGTCCAGGACAGATATTTGCAGGGGATTTTCCATTTCCCTGAACACCTCCCCTCCCCAATGGTTTTGTTCTTCCAGGTAAATCATGTTTTCAGAATGTTACCTGCAGAAGAAAAGAAGTTGGGTATGGGCTAGAGAGTAATAGGAGAAGGGGTATATTCATCCCCTTGTTTGAAGGACATGAGTAACACAGAGAGCTGTAAACTGAATATTCACTCATGAGGCTCTAGTCAACTTACTACCTTTCTGAATAGTTGGAGTGAATCAGCTTAAGAACTGGAAACAGGGACTTCCCTGGTGGTCCAGCTAAGACTCTGTGCTCTCAATGCAGGGGGCCCGGGTTCGATCCCTGGTCAGGGAAATAGATCCCACATGCTGCAACTAAGAGTTTGCATGCTGCAGTGAAGATCCTGTGTGCTGCAACTAAGACCCGGAGCAGCCAGATAAATAAATAAATATTTTTTTTAAAAAAAAGAAGAACTGGAAACAGTACCTGAGCAAACTGTTCTGGGACTATCTGGGGGCAGAGAGAAGCTCCACATTTTAATAGTCTGCCTGCTCTGTGAAGGCACTTTTTTTAAAAAAAATTGAAGTATAGTTGACTTACAATGTTGTGTTAGTTTCAGCTGTACAGCAAAGTAATTCAGATATATATATATATATATATATATATCACAGACATATGTGTATATATATATATGTATATTCTTTTTCAGATTCTTTTCCATTATGTTATTACAAGATATTGAATATATTTCCCTGTGCTATACAGTAGGTTGTTGTTGGTTATCGATTTTATATATAGTAGTAAGTATCTGTTAATCCCAAACACCTAATTTATCCCTGCCCCCCACCCCCCCCTTTCCCCTTTGGTAACCATAAGTTTGTTTTCTATATCTGTGAGTCTATTTCTGTTTTGTAAATAAGTTCATCTGTATCATTTTTTTTTAGATTCCACATATAAATGACATCATATATGCCCAGGGGTGGGGTTGCTGGATCATATGATAATAAATAAATAAATATTTAGTTTTTTAAGGAGCCTCCATACTGTTCTCCATAGTGGCTGCACCAATTTACATTCCCACCAACAGTGCAAGAGGGTTCCCTTTCTCCACACCTTCTCCAGCATTTGTTTGTAGACTCTTTGATGATGGCCATTCTGACCAGTGTGAGGTGATTCCTCATTGTGGTTTTGATTTGCATTTCTCTGATAATTAGCGATGTTGAGCATCTTTTCCTGTGCCTGTTGGCCATCTCTATGTCTTCTTTGGAGAAATGTCTATTTAGGTCTTCTGCCCATTTTTTGATTGGGTTTTTTGTTTTTTTTGGATGTTGAGCCGTATGAGCTGTTTGAGCTGTTTGCGTATTTTGGAAATTAATCCCTTGTCAGTCGCATCGTTTGCAAATATTTTCTCCCACTCCATAGGTTGTCTTTTCATTTTGTTTATGGCTTCCTTTGCTGTGCAAAAGCTTTTAAGTTTAGTTAGGTCCCATCTGTTTATTTTTGCTTTTATTTCCATTACTCTAGGAGACGGATCCAAAAAAATATTGCTGCAATTTATGTCAAAGGGTGTTCTGCCTATGTTTTCCTCTAGGAGTTTTATAGTATCTGGTCTTACATTTAGGTCTTTAATCCATTTTGAGTTTATTTTTGTATATGGAGTTAGAGAATGTTCTAATTTCATTTTTTTACATGTAGGTGTCCAGTTTTCTCAGCACCACTTATTGAAGAGACTGTCTTTTCTCCATGGTACATTTCTGCCTCCTTTGTCGTAGATTAATTGACCATAAGTGCATGGGTTTATTTCTGTTCTATTGATCTATGTGTCTGTTTTTCTGTATCGGGTTTTATTATGAGGTTAGGGATTGCAGAGGGGGAAAAGAAGAAAAAAGCAATGAAAAACTCAATAGATCAAGAGTAGGTCAATAAGAGGACCAAGAAAAAGAAAAGAGGGTGAGAACAAGGAAGATAATAAAGGAACAAATGAAGGAAAACAAACAGAATAAAGGGAAAAAGCAACAACTGTTGCAGATAACATAAGAGAAGAAAAGGAAAAGTGTAGTAACTAGGAGCTATAAGGAGAATGAGGAGATCTGTGACCCTCTGTGAAGAAGGGGCAAATAGTGAAAGATGAGTGATTGGACCAAAGCAGGAGATGGAAAGTACTCTGAAGATGATGACATGGTTTATTCTTAAGAAAAAATTTCTAAAAAATTTATCCTGGCACAACTCAACATAAAGCACAGCAGTAGCACAGGAAATTTCTACTTTTCAAGAAATATTTCACTTGATAGTATAATTCATTGTACAGATTTCTACTTCTGAAAAGTGTCATTCTTTTGGGTTATTTTCAAAAAACATTTAACTCTATTTATTTGAAACAAATCTTCATTTGTTACATAGCTTTCATTTGCTTTTATGGTGGTGATATAATTAACCACTACTTTTAGTTATGCCTGCTTTTCTATTCTACAGTTTGTTCTTAATGCAGCCCAAAGATGCCTGTCATTGCCACCTACAGAGTTCAGTGCTACTGGGGAGCATCTTTCAGACTCTATCTAGGTAAACATACTCTATACGTACACACCCACACATGTGTAATGTTACATAATCGAAATCACAATATACATGATTTTAGTAATTTTTTTAAACGCAATGCTATGGACTGATTTGTGTCTCCCTTCAAATTCACATATTGAAGCCTTATACCCGGATGTGACTGTATTTGGAGATAGGGTATTTAGGAGTAAATTAAGGTTAAATAAGATTATAAGGGTAGAGCCCTAATCTGATATAATTGGCGGGCTTATAAGAAGAGAGACCAGAGTGCAGTGCATGCCACCCTGCTTTCTCCTTCTCTCTTTCCTGGAGCATGTACACCAAGGAAAGGCCATGTGAAGACCTAGCAAGGTGGCCATCTGCAAGCCAGGAAGAGAGCTCCCACTGGAAACTTAATTGGCCAGAACCTTGGTCTTGGACTTTCCAGCCTCCTGAACTGTGAGAAATAAATTTTTGTTGTATAAGCCATCCAGTCTATGGTATTTTGTTATAGCAACTCAAGCAGACTAAGAAACCCAACAATACATGTAGACATCTATAGATTTATAAAGCCACTTTTAATGACTGCCTATGATTCTATAATAGCAAAATTTATGGGATAAAAACTATACTGACAGACATTTAAACTCATATTAGTTAAGTTATGGGCTAAGTTGGTGTGAAAATTTCTGTGGCTCAAACAATAGCAAGTTTATTTCTCTTTCATATAACATGTACCACTGCTCTGTGCTCATTCAAGACAGCAGATTCCTTCTAGCTTGTTATTCTGCCATCCCTTAAAATGTTGTCCTTGTCTACATGGCTAGATCTGACCCACAAGCATCATGTTTTCACTTGGGAAAAAAGAGGAACTGGCAATTTTCATCAGGAAACACAGAAACCGACCATTTACTTCCATTATGTTGTTACAGGGCCACACGAAAGTTCAAGGTCAGCTGGGAAATGTCCTCTTCAGTGGCGTAGTCATGTATCCTAAAACTCAGGGGAGTGGAGATTCTGTTAGTAAAAGGATAAAGGAAGGTTGGATGTGGCAGAAATTAGTAATCTGAGTTATGATTTTTTGCTGCATTTCATTTATCTCTGTGGCCTTAGATTAAATTTTTGAAGTGGAATTCTTAGATCAAGGGTTGCACAATTAATATCTTTAAACGTATCGCCATACTGTCCTTCAGAAATAATTTCTATTACATTCCTACTGATGTTGTATGTGAATACCAATTTCCCTGCATCTTTGCCATTATTCTAGTTAATCTTTGCAATCTGAATGTCTAAAAAAGGTGTTATTATTAATTTTATCTTCATTTCTTTGATTAGTGCTGAGACAGAACATATCTTCATATATTTAGGGAGCATTTGTATCTTTTTCATTTGTGATTGCCTGATCATGGCCTTGGCCTATTTTTTCTATGGCGTGCTCATCTTTTTTTCTATTGTTTTGAAAGAATCATTGTTTATCACACACCATATGTTGCAAATTTTTTTCCCATGCGTCATTTGTATTTTAATCTGGTGGATTTTTTTTTCCTTCTAGACAGAATTGTTGACTTTTTATGGTCAAATTTATCATTTTTTTTCTTTATGGCTTTTGATTTTGTGACATGTTCAGAAATGCCTTCCATCTCAAGATTATACAAGTATTCACCTACATTACCTTCTAAGGTATAATTTTAAGAGGTACATATTCATATAGTTAAAAAATAAAAATAAAATAAAGCTACATAGTGAAAAAATCTTGCTATTACTCCTAACCTCTTCTGTCTCATTAACCTCATGACCCTCCTCCTCCTCTGGAAAATTCACCATAAACTCATGAGAGAATGAGAGCAAAAAAGGCAAGTAATATATTAGTGTATTTTAAAAATTGTTTTGACCTCATGGCTCCCTTGAAAGGGCATCAGAGAGCTTTCAGAGTTCTCAGACCACATTTTGAGAACCACTGTGACAGCCCGATACTAGCAGCTAAAAGACTTTTCATAAAAGCTTGCTGAACAGATTAATTTACTAAATAATTACATACTTATTTAGTAATTTATAATTTTTACAAGCTTTTCCAACTGACTGTTTCATAGTATTATTTATTTTTAAATTAAGCAATTATGGAAGTCTGGAATAAAGGGTAATGGCTCCCATGTACAACCAACCCAGCACTAACGTGACTCCTCATGGTAACAGAGGTAGCAATTTGTTGTATGTACTTCTACACCCTTTTTCTACAAATGTGTATTCATATACAGATGTGTACTTGGGGCTTCAGGTTTGTCCTCCCCTGCACCCAAGCACACATATATAGGACTGTGCTGTAGAGATGTTTTTTCTGTAACTTGCTCTTTTTACTTTACAGCCTGAAGATCTTTTTATATTTTTACATATGAATGTACTTCATTCTTTTTAACAACCACATAATATAGTAACAACTCTGTGACATGAACATTTTATTAGTTGGGGGGAGGAGAGGAGGGAAAACCAAATTCATTCTTGTTTCCATGTGGATTACCAGTGGTACTAACCACGTTCATTAAATGATTCATCCATTTCCTCCTCATTTGATATGCCACCTGTAGCTTCTATCAGATTTCCACATATGCATGGGTGTGCTTCAGATACCATTTTGTTGATTGTTCCTGAATACTATTTTTTAAAATTAATTAATTAATTAAATTTATTTTTGGCTGCCTTGGATCTTCGTTGCTGCGCGCGGGCTTTCTCTAGTTGCGGCGAGCTGGATCTAGATCTCATTGCGGTGGCTTCTCTTGTTGTAGAGCACGGGCTCTAGGCGTGCGGGCTTCAGTAGTTGTGGCACACGGGCTCAGTAGTTGTGGCTCGCAGGATCTAGAGCGCAGGCTCAGTAGTTGTGGCACACGGGCTTAGTTGCTCCGCGGCATGTGGGATCTTCCCAGACCAGGGCTCAAACCCGTGTCCCCTGCATTGGCAGACGGATTCTTAACCACTGTGCCACCAGGGAAGCCCCTGAATACTATTTTAATTTCCGTATCTTTATAATATATATTGCTATCTAAGAGGGTAAGCCCACTCTCCCTTTTATTTCTCTTCATAAATTGTTTATGCTTTTTTTTCTTTTAGATGACTATAACTTATTGAGCAGATATATTCATAGTTTCTTTTTTTCTCATATATGATCATAGTTTTTATTTATTTAAAAATTTTTTAAATTTGGAAATATAGTTGATGTACAATATTATGTTCGTTTCAGGTGTACTACACAGTGATTTGATATTTGCATACATTGTGAGATGATCACCACAATGTCTAGCAACCGTCTGTCCCCATACTAAGTTATTACAATATTATTGATCATATTCCTTATGCTGCATATTATATCCCTGTGACTTATTTATTTTATAACTGGAGGGTTATATCCCTTAATTCCCTTCACCTGTTTTGCCCTCACTCCCACCCCCCTTGTTTAGACTATTCTATGTTTACTATTCCGTATACATTTTTTTCACAAGAAAAAGAAGTACCTTTATTATCTTCCATAATGTATTTAAGGACTTTTGCTTCTCAGAAGCAATTTGAATAAGAATACAAATACATTTTTTTTTGCACAGACGTGTATATTCTAGTCAAGACCTATCACAGAAACTTTAAACAATCAGGAAGCAGTTTTTAAAAGGTATCACATCATTATCCACGTACATTTTATAATCAGCTTATCAAGTTCTATAAAAAATCTAATTGTGATTTTAAAAATGAAATTATCTAGTTTTGAACAGGAAATACATAGGCCTGATGCAAAATTCAAAGTGTATATGTGCATTTTCGAAAGCAGTCATAGCAGATGGCATGTAGATGCTAATGGCTAGCAGAAAATTAATTTATAACTCTTATGTCCTTAGTTTGTGTCATGACCATTAATTCTGTCTTTGGTTTGTACCTCTATTTTTCTCAATCTTATTTTTATTATAGTTAATTATATATATAATTGTATCTCTCTCCCCAAAAGAAGTGTGGGCTTCCCAGGGGCAGCATTTGTCTTGATTTCTCTTTGTAGTCTAGTGCCAAGTACATAGCCCAGAGCCTTGGGATGGCATTAAGGAAAGAGAAAAGTAATTGGTTTTGATATGTAGGAAGGTGAGTTATATTAATACAGGGAACAGCAGGAGTAGACACTGAAAACTGAAAACAATTGTCACTTAAAATATGTAAACAATCATCTGCCTCCTAGAGGGAGAGACTTGATTTACATTAAGGTCAATCATCCCTGAGTTCCAGGAAAACCATTCTAATTTTGCTTTATTTGTGCAAATGCAAAGTAAAGAGCTTTTTGGAATGGAGCTGTGGTCTAGGAGCTAATATGCTCCTCATAATTTTATAACATTTGCCTTAATGCTGGGCAGAATTGTGTATTATGTTTCCTTTAGATTCTCATTTAGAGAAATGTTTGTTTCCTAGATTCCAGTTGTCCCATGCAATCACTTCTGCGTATTCTTGGGCCATATCTGTAGTTATATCATTTATGCTGTTATTTGCCCACAGGAAATCACAGAAACCCTGGAGACTGCTGAAACAATATGCAGGCCTGGTCATCCCTTCATGTGCGAGGGAAAACTGTCCAAGGAACTACACTGATCTTGGTGCTATTTGACATAGACTAGACTGTTGATAGGACAAGGTTTTATTCAAGACAATATTCTGGACTTTGATAACACTACTAATATTTTAAAGACGATGCAATTTAGGGAGTAGATGAATAAGAAGAGAGAAGCATTAGAGAAGTGATTAACAAAATCTGGAGATTAGTTACTAGATCTATTAGTTTGCCCAACACAATACTAAAGCTTTGACTTTTCCCCCTTTAGTCTTTTCTGTTTATTTATTTATTTCTATTCATTTTAATAGACTTTCATTTTTAGAGCAGTTTTACGTTTGCAGCAAAACTGAGCAGAAGGTACAAGAGTTCCCATGTACCCCAAACTCCCCACACAGGTGTAGCCTCTCCCGTATTAACATCCTCTGATGAACCTGCACTGACACATCTTTATCTTCCAAAGTCCAGAGTTTACATTAGGGCTTGCTCTTGGTTGCTTTGACTTTTTATTTATTAAAATCTGTTGCCTGAATTTTTAAAAGCTTGTTTTCGTCTAAAATCTTGGAAAAGCAGAAAAACACGTATAAGAAAATAAAAATCACCTGCACCCTCACTCAGGAAAAGACCACAGAAATATTTTGATATACAGATCTCCAGGTCTTTCTGTTTTTCCTCCCGTCTCTCTTCTTTCCTTATTTCTACCTCTCTTTCTCCCGTTCTTTCTTTCTCCTTCCTTCCTTCCGTCTTTCTTTCTTTTTTCTTTCTTCCTTCCTTCCTTCTTTCTGTCTTTTGTAACAGTTTTTCACCTGTTTTCATTTTCCTATGTTGTTTTCTGACAGGAGTATTTTTAGTGGCTATATAGCATTTCATCACATACATACAATGCAGTTTAGTTAAGCATACTCAGTACTGGTTTATGGGTTGTTTCTGCTTCTTTGGCTGTTATAACTATTGCTGTGACTTTTTAAAAGCTGTACCTATGCAATCATTTAAGTTCGTGCATGCTTTTCTCTGTAGCATAAAGTCTTAAGAGTAGAATTTTGGGGTCAAATGTATACATGTACATATTTCAAATTGAACTGATTTATACTTCCGCCAGTGCACTAATACATAATAAGATTATGTTTTTATAAAAAGAAATAGGAAAAAGCAACTACCAGTCACGCAGCTGACGGCTTCTAGAGGAGCTAAATCGATATTGCTTTCCATTTCCAAGGAATGAATGGTCACCAGTGTAAGGGATAAACTGGATTCATTCATTGTACAATTTAGAAAAAAAGGTATACTTGAAGCTCTAAGAAGTTCTGAAATCAAGTATTCCAATAGAAAGCGAGAGTCCGTATTGCACTTTTTATTACCAAATCTCATCTGGAGTGATTCAATTCAAATATTTATGAGCAATGAATAATGAATCGAGTGTAATAAATAGTTATTTCTCTTAATGATTGATACTTACGTGAAAGAAGGCAAATATTCTCAGGGGATGAAGTGTGACTGGACCTCATGATTTCAACATGAATTTTTGTTTCCTATGCAACAAATTATGGTTTTGCAAGAACTTTTACTGTATTCTTATGTACTACAATACCTAGCACATAGAAAACACACTAAATATTTCTTGAATAGATTAAATAAATAAATAAACTATGTTTGGAGAAATAAAAAAGCAAGACCAGGGGCTTCCCTGGTGGCGCAGTGGTTGAGGGTCTGCCTGCCGGTGCAGGGGACACGGGTTCGGGCCCTGGTCTGGGAGGATCCCACATGCCGCGGAGCGACTGGGCCCGTGAGCCACAACTACTGAGCCTGTGCGTCTGGAGCCTGTGCTCCACAAAAAGAGAGGCCGCCATAGTGAAAGCCCCACGCACCGCGATGAGGAGTGGCCCCCGCTCGCCGCAACTAGAGAAAGCCCTCGCAAAGAAACAAAGACCCAGCACAGGCAAAGATAAATAGATAAATAAATAAAAACCCATTTAGCCATCCATTTCATTCATCTGTAAAAAATAAATAAATAAATAAATAAAAGGATTCCTGGTACCTAGTAGATGCTCAATAAATATTTGTTACACAAATAAATGAAATTTAAAAAAAAAAAAAAAAAAAGCAAGACCACATCTATGGCTGAGGATGGGGATTCCCCTGAAGGTCATGGAATGTATAGTCTGTTAGGAAGAAGTCTATCCTGGGAGAGAAAACAAGAATATAGGATATGGATGAAGGGAAACTGAAATCTACTCTGAGCTTCAAAGCATTTGATGTCTGGACTATAGGCACTAGCGTGTTAGAGCTGGCTTGTACTGGCTAGCAAGAACCAGTTACTACAATTTTCAGGAATCTTGTGAGTTGGTGGTTAAATTGTTAGTAGCTTAAAATCGGCCATGGTCAGACTATTTACACCATGGAAATCAGTAAACACATAAATGGATACACTCCCGATTCCCCCAACCCCCAAGCCAATTAGACCTGTACTAGCACATCACTGACTCCAGGTAAATGAGACAGACTCACAGTACAGTGACATCCTAGACATCCCTCATCTGCCTGGGGCAGTCTCACTGGACACCAATTTTCCTGAGGTTATTATTAATAGCTCCCCTTTCACTGTTGAAAGTATCTAGTTTGGACAGTAAATATTTGGTTATTCTAGCTCAAGGGTACTCCCTTAAGGAGCAGTAGGCTGGCCCTGCAGGCCAGGTTCAGGGACTCCCGGTTCAAGACCCCAACTAGGACTTGGACCTATGGAGTTTGAGGAACACCATCTACAATTATCCTTTTGTTTAACATCTTTAATTCATTCCTCCAAACACTGGTGTTAATTAACAATTAATTTTCAGAAACTTTATTTCATTAATTTTAATGGGAAAAATTATGATGCCTTAAATCTCAACCCAAGAACCCATATAGGGCTTCCCTGGTGGCGCAGTGGTTGAGAATCTGCCTGCCAATGCAGGGGACACGGGTTCGAGCCCTGGTCTGGGAAGATCCCACATGGCGTGGAGCAACTAGGCCCGTGAGCCACAATTACTGAGCCTGCGCGTCTGGAGCCTGTGCTCCGCAACAAGAGAGGCCGCGATAATGAGAGGCCCGCGCACCGCGATGAAGAGTGGCCCCCACTTGCCCCAACTAGAGAAAGCCCTCGCACAGAAACGAAGACCCAACACAGCCATAAATAAATAAATAAAATTAAAAAAAAAAAAGAACCCGTATAATTTTGGCAGAAAAATGTAATAATTAATACAAATAATTGTATATAAGCAATAAACAACAATTTGAAAATATATACACATGACTTGTATATAAAGTGAAATGTAATGAAAGTTTATTGTACTTGCCAAAGGATGAATTAAAGACCTGGTGGTAGATGGTGGAGGAAGAAGCAGGGGAGTCCTTCTGGGAAGGTAGTGAAGAGGATACAAACGGACGTTCAGATATTCAAGATCAGAGTCAGATGCACTTGACAATTATCTCTTCTTTCTTGAGACTGATGCTAGAAGCAGCTCCTTGATCAACTTTCCAGCATGTACGACTGATTCAGAATTTTTCTTCATCTTCTCACCATTTACGAAAATTCTTACACACAATATGGTGAGCTCCCCTTAAAAACATTTTAAGCATTTTATTTTTTCTACCTTTTCATTCTGTTTACCACACACCTCTTTGTTCAATGGTTAGTATTCTTTTTTCTTCTTTCTGTACCATTTTCTTCCCACCAGTATTTGAACCATTTGGAGGCTTATACTACTTTGCACTTGAGATGCTCTTAAAAATAAAGTTATGACACACAAAAAAACCCTTTAGGACAAAATTAAGGCTAAACAGAAAAGCCCTTCAAAAGAAACCGAAGAGTCTCTCTCCCTTAATGCACATGAAATCATATGCAATACAAAAATTAAACATAGCACACAATTCAGATTTGTTCCACATGATGTTCTTTAACTAGAAACTGTTGTGTCAAGAATGTTGGTGAGTGGGTCTTTGTCTGAAATCGTAATGTCAAGGTATTGTTGCTTATAGAATATTTCTTTAGGAGGTTTTTGAGTGAAAAAACAGTATACTGGAAGAATGAGTTGTCAGAAAAAATGACATTATGACTATCGTGGTGAAAAGCTGTAGACTGAAGAGTTACTATGGGTTAAGAATGATAACTACAAAAAATTTAGCCTTGTACACAACAATAGCAATGATGTGCTGCAATTCCCTTCTGAAATCTTTGAAGTATTTAGTAAAGTCTTGTTAAATGCGCCAGCCAAGTCTTGGCGCTCATCATTGGGAACAGAAGGAAGTGTGAGTGCCCATGCTTGGGATCAAACAACAAGAGAGAAGTGTTGGAGAGAGGGGCAAGATGGCGGAAGAGTAAGACGCGGAGATCACCTTCCTTCCCACAGATACAGTAGAAACACATTTACACGTGGAACTGCTCCTACAGAACACCCACTGAATGCTGGCAGAAGACGTCAGACCTCCCAAAAGGCAAGAAAATCCCCACGTACTAAGGTAGGGCAAAAGAAAAAAGAAACAACAGAGACAAAAGAATAGGGACGGGACCTGCACCAGTGGGAGGGAGCCGTGAAGGAGGAAAGGTTTCCACACACTAGGAAGCCCCTTTGTGGGCAGAAACTGCGGGTGGCAGAGGGGGGAAGCTTTGGAGCCACGGAGGAGAGCGCAGCCACAGGGGTGCGGAGGGCAAAGCGGAGAGATTCCCGCACGGAGGATCGGCGCCGAGCAGCACTCACCAGCCCGAGGGGCTTGTCTGCTCCCCCGCCGGGGCGGGCGGGGGCTGGGAGCTGAGGCTCGGGCTTCGGTGCTAGCCGGGAGAGAGTCCGGGAAAAAGCCTGCAGCTGCTGAAGAGGCAAGAGACTTTTTCTTGCCTCTTTGTTTCACGGTGTGCAAGGAGAGGGGATTCAGAGCGCCGCCTTAACGAACTTCAGAGACGGGCGCGAGCCGCGGCTATCAGCGCGGATCCCACAGCAACAGGGGCGCAGAGGGAAAAATGGAGAGATTTCCGCACAGAGGCTCGGCGCCGAGCAGCACTCACCAGCCCGAGAGGCTTGTCTGCTCACCCGCCGGGGCGGGCGGGGCTGGGAGCCGAGGCTCGGGCTTCGGTCGGATCGCAGGGAGAGGACTGGGGCTGGCGGCGTGACACAGCCTGAAGGGGCTAGTGTGCCACAGCTAGCCGGGAGGGAGCCCGAGAAAAAGTCTGCAGCCGCCGAAGAGGCAAGAGACTTTTTCTTGCCTCTTTGTTTCGCGGCGCGCAAGGAGAGGGGATTCAGAGCGCCGCCTAAACGAACTCCAGAGACGGGCGCCAGCTGCGGCTAACAGCGCGGAACCCAGAGACAGGCGCGAGCCGCAGTTATCAGCACGGACCCCAGAGACGGGCAGGAGACGCTAGGGCTGCTGCTGCCGCCACCAAGAAGCCTGTGTGCGAGCGCAGGTCACTCTCCACACCACCCCTCCCGGGAGCCGGTGCAGCTCGCCGCTGCTGGGCTCCTGTGGTCCGGGGACAAATTTCCAGGGAGAACGCACGGCGCGCCTCAGGCTGGTGCAACGTCACGCCGGCCTCTGCCGCCGCAGGCTCGCCCTGCATCCGTACCCCTCCCTCCCCCCGCCTGAGTGAGCCAGAGCCCCCGAAGCAGCTGCTCCTTTAACCCTGTTCTGTCTGGGCGGGGAATGGACGCCCTCAGGCGACCTACATGCAGAGGCGGGGCCAAATCCAAAGCTGAACCCCCGGAGCTGTACGAACAAAGAAGAGAAAGGGAAATCTCTCCCAGCAGCCTCAGGAGCAGCGGATTAAAGCTCCACAAACAACTTGATGTGCCTGCATCTGTTGACTACCTGAATAGACAACAAATCATCCCAAATTCAAGAGGTGGACTTTGGGAGCAGGATATATTAATTTTTCCCCTTTTCGTTTTTTTGTGAGTGTATATGTATATGCTTCTCGGTGAGATTTTGTCTGTATAGCTTTGCTTTCACCATTAGTCCTAGGGTTAGGTCCGTCCGTTTTTTTTTTTTTTTTTTTACTTAAAGAAAATTTTTTTTTCCTAATAAATGTTTTCTTAATAATTTTTTCCTTATTTTCTATTTTTAGAAATTAAAAAAAATTTTAATAAGTTTTTTCATATTTTTTATTTAAAAAAAATTTTTTCTTAATAATTTTTTTCTTATTTTTTATTATAAAAATTAATAAATCTATCTTTTAAAATTGAAAAAAAATTTTTTCTGAATACATTTACTCTTAATAATTTTTTTTCTTATTTTTTATTATAATAGCTTTATTTTATTTTATTTTATCCTCTTTCTTTCTATTTTTTTCTCCCTTATACTCTGAGCTGTGTGGATGAAAGGCTCTTGGTGCTCCAGCCAGGCATCAGGGCTGTGCCTCTGAGGTGGGAGAGCCAACTTCAGGACACTGGTCCACAAGAGACCTCCCAGCTCCACGTAATACCAAATGGTGAAAATCTCTCAGAGATCTCCATCTCAACATCAAGACCTAGCTTCACTCAACGACCTGCAAGCTACAGTGCTGGACACCCTATGCCAAACAACTAGCAAGACAGGAACATAGCCCCATCCATTAGCAGAGAGGCTGCCTAAAATAATAATAAGGCCACAGACACCCCAAAACACACCACCAGACGTGGACGTGCCCACCAGAAAGACAAGATCCAGCCTCATCCAACAGAGCACAGGCATTAGTCCCCTCCACCAGGAAGCCTACACAACCCACTGAACCAAACTTAGCCACTGGGGACAGATACCAAAAACAACGGGAACTATGAACCTACAGCCTGTGAAAAGGAGACCCCAAACACAGTAAGATAAGCAAAATGAGAAGACAAAAAAACACACAGCAGGTGAAGGAGCAGGGTCAAAACACACCAGAACTAACAAATGAAGAGGAAATAGGCAGTCTACCTGAAAAAGAATTCAGAATAATGATAGTAAAGATGATCCAAAATCTTGGAAATAGAATAGACAAAATGCAAGAAACATTTAACAAGGATGTAGAAGAGCTAAAGAGGAACCAAGCAACGATGGAAAACACAATAAATGAAATTAAAAATACTCTAGACGGGATCAATAGCAGAATAACTGAGGCAGAAGAATGGATAAGTGACCTGGAAGATAAAATAGTGGAAATGACTACTGCAGAGCGGAATAAAGAAAAAAGAATGAAAAGAACTGAGGACAGTCTCAGAGACCTCTGGGACAACATTAAACGCACCAACATTCGAATTATAGGGGTCCCAGAAGAAGAAGAGAAAAAGAAAGGGACTGAGAAAATATTTGAAGAGATTATAGTTGAAAACTTCCCTAATATGGGAAAGGAAATAGTTAATCAAGTCCTGGAAGCACAGAGAGTCCCATACAGGATAAATCCAAGGAGAAACACGCCAAGATGCATATTAATCAAACTATCAAAAATTAAATATAAAGAAAACATATTAAAAGCAGCAAGGGAAAAACAACAAATAACACACAAGGGAATCCCCATAAGGTTAACAGCTGACCTTCCAGCAGAAACTCTGCAAGCCAGAAGGGAGTGGCAGGATATACTTAAAGTGATGAAGGAGAAAAACCTACAACCAAGGTTACTCTACCCAGCAAGGATCTCATTCAGATGTGATGGAGAAATTAAAACCTTTACAGACAAGCAAAAGCTGAGAGAGTTCAGCACCACCAAACCAGCTTTACAACAAATGCTAAAGGAACTTCTCTAGGCAAGAAACACAAGAGAAGGAAAACACCTACAACAACAAACCCAAAACATTTAAGAAAATGGGAATAGGAACATACATATCAATAATTACCTTAAATGTAAATGGATTAAATGCTCCCACCAAAAGACACAGACTCGCTGAATGGATACAAAAACAAGACCCATATATATGCTGTCTACAAGAGACCCACTTCAGACCTAGAGACACAAACAGACTGAAAGTGAGGGGATGGAAAAAGATATTCCATGCAAATGGAAATCAAAAGAAAGCTGGAGTAGCAATTCTCATATCAGACAAAATAGACTTTAAAATAAAGACTTACAAGAGACAAAGAAGGACACTATATAATGATCAAGGGATCGATCCAAGAGGAAGCTATAACAATTGTAAATATTTATGCACCCAACATAGGAGCACCTCAATACATAAGGCAAATACTAACAGCCATAAAAGGGGAAATGGACAGCAACACAATCATAGTAGGGGACTTTAACACCCCACTTTCACCAATGGACAGATCATCCAAAATGAAAATAAATAAGGAAACACAAGCTTTAAATGATACATTAAACAAGATGGACTTAATTGATATTTATAGGACATTCTACCCAAAAACAACAGAATACACATTTTTCTCAAGTGCTCATGGAACATTCTCCAGGATAGATCATATCTTGGGTCACAAATCAAGCCTTGGTAAATTTAAGAAAATTGAAATCGTATCAAGTATCTTTTCCGACCACAACGCTATGAGACTAGATATCAATTACAGGAAAAGATCTGTAAAAAATACAAACACATGGAGGCTACACAATACACTACTTAATAACGAAGTGATCACTGAAGAACTCAAAGGGGAAATCAAAAAATACCTAGAAACAAATGACAATGGAGACACGACGACCCAAAACCTATGGGATACAGCAAAAGCAGTTCTAAGAGGGAAGTTTATAGCAATACAAGCCTACCTCAAGAAACAGGAAACATCTCGAATAAACAACCTAACCTTGCACCTAAAGCAATTAGAGAAAGAAGAGCAAAAAAACCCCAAAGCTAGCAGAAGGAAAGAAATCATAAAGATCAGATCAGAAATAAATGAAAAAGAAATGAAGGCAACAATAGCAAAAATGAATGAAACTAAAAGCTGGTTCTTCGAGAAGATAAACAAAATTGACAAACCATTAGCTAGACTCATCAAGAGAAAAAGGGAGAAGACTCAAATCAATAGAATTAGAAATGAAAAAGGAGAAGTAACCACTGACACTGCAGAAATACAAACGATCGTGAGAGATTACTACAAGCAACTCTATGCCAATAAAATGGACAACTTGGAAGAAATGGACAGATTCTTAGAAATGCACAACCTGCCGAGACTGAACCAGGAAGAAATAGAAAACATGAACAGACCAATCACAAGCACTGAAATTGAAACTGTGATTAAAAATCTTCCAACAAACAAAAGCCCAGGACCAGATGGCTTCACTGGCGAATTCTATCAAACATTTAGAGAAGAGCTAACACCTATCCTTCTCAAACTCTTCCAAAATATTGCAGAGGGAGGAACACTCCTCAACTCATTCTACGAGGCCACCATCACCCTGATACCAAAACCCGACAAAGATGTCACAAAGAAAGAAAACTATAGGCCAATATCACTGATGAACATAGATGCAAAAATCCTCAACAAAATACTAGCAAACAGTATCCAACAGCACATTAAAAGAATTATACACCATGATCAAGTGGGGTTTATTCCAGGAATGCAAGGATTCTTCAATATACGCAAATCAATCAACATGATACATCATATTAACAAACTGAAGGAGAAAAACCATATGATCATCTCAATAGATGCAGAGAAAGCTTTTGACAAAATACAACACCCATTTATGATAAAAACCCTCCAGAAAGTAGGCATAGAGGGAACTTTCCTCAACATAATAAAGGCCATATATGACAAACCCACAGCCAACATTGTCCTCAATGGTGAAAAACTGAAACCCTTTCCAATAAGATCAGGAACAAGACAAGGTTGCCCACTCTCACCACTATTATTCAACATAGTTTTGGAAGTGTTAGCCACAGCAATCAGAGAAGAAAAAGAAATAAAAGGAATCCAAATCGGAAAAGAAGAAGTAAAGCTGTCACTGTTTGCAGATGACATGATACTATACATAGAGAATCCTAAAACTGCCACTAGACAACTACTAGAGCTAATCAATGAATTTGGTAAAGTAGCAGGATACAAAATTAATGCACAGAAATCTCTTGCATACCTATATACTAATGATGAAAAATCTGAAAGTGAAATTAAGAAAACACTCCCGTTTACCATTGCAACAAAAAGAATAAAATATCTAGGAATAAACCTACCTAAGGAGACAAAAGACCTGTATGCAGAAAATTATAGGACACTGATGAAAGAAATTAAAGATGATACAAATAGATGGAGAGATATACCATGTTCTTGGATTGGAAGAATCAACATTGTGAAAATGACTATACTACCCAAAGCAATCTACAGATTCAATGCAATCCCTATCAAACTACCACAGGCATTTTTCACAGAACTAGAACAAAAAATTTCACAATTTGTATGGAGACACAAAAGACTCCGAATAGCCAAAGCAATCTTGAGAACGAAAAATGGAGCTGGAGGAATCAGGCTCCCTGACTTCAGACTATATTACAAAGCTACAGTAATCAAGACAGTTTGGTACTGGCACAAAAACAGAAATATAGATCAATGGAACAGGATAGAAAGCCCAGAGATAAACCCACGCACATATGGTCACCTTATCTTTGATAAAGGAGGCAAGCATATACAGTGGAGAAAAGACAGTCTCTTCAATAAGTGGTGCTGGGAAATTGGACAGGTACATGTAAAAGTATGAAACTAGAACACTCCCTGACACCATACACAAAAATAAACTCAAAATGGATTAAAGACCTAAGTGTAAGGCCAGACACTATCGAACCCTTAGAGGAAAACATAGGCAGAACACTCTATGACATACATCGCAGCAAGATCCTTTTTGACCCAGCTCCCAGAGAAATGGAAATAAGAACACAAATAAACAAATGGGACCTAATGAAACTTCAAAGCTTTTGCACAGCAAAGGAAACCATAAGCAAGACCAAAAGACAACCCTCAGAATGGGAGAAAATATTTGCAAATGAAGCAACTGACAAAGGATTAATCTCCAAGATTTACAAGCAGCTCATGCAGCTCAATAACAAAAAAACAAACAACCCAATCCAAAAATGGGCAGAAGACCTAAACAGACATTTCTCCAAAGAAGATATACAGATGGCCAACAGACACATGAAAGAATGCTCAACATCCTTAATCATTAGAGAAATGCAAATCAAAACTACAATGAGGTATCATCTCACACCGGTCAGAATGGCCATCATCAAAAAATCTAGAAATAATAAATGCTGGAGAGGCTGTGAAGAGAAGGGAACCCTCTTGCACTGTTGGTGGGAATGTAAATTGATACAGCCACTATGGAGAACAGTATGGAGGTTCCTTAAAAAACTAAAAATAGAACTACCATACGACCCAGCAATCCCACTACTGGGCATATACCCTGAGAAAACCACAATTCAAAAAGAGTCATGTACCAAAATGTTCATTGCAGCTCTATTTACAATAGCCCGGACATGGAAGCAACCAAAGTGTCCATCATCGGATGAATGGATAAAGAAGATGTGGCACATATATACAATGGAATATTACTCAGCCATAAAAGGAAATGAAATGGAGGTATTTGTAATGAGGTGGATGGAGTTAGAGTCTGTCATACAGAGTGAAGTAAGTCAGAAAGAGAAAAACAAATACAGTATGCTAACACATATATATGGAATCTAAGGGGAAAAAAAAAAAAAAGGACATGAAGAACCTAGTGGCAAGATGGGAATAAAGACACAGACCTACTAAAGAATGGACTTGAGGATATGGGGAGGGGGAGGGGTGAGATGTGACAGGGTGAGAGAGTGTCATGGACATATATACACTACCAAATGTAAAATAGATAGCTAGTGGGAAGCAGCCGCATGGCACAGGGAGATCAGCTCGGTGCTTTGTGACCACCTAGAGGGGTGGGATAGGGAGGGTGGGAGGGAGGGAGATGCAAGAGGGAAGAGATATGGGAACATATGTATATGTATAACTGATTCACTTTGTTTTAAAGCAGAAACTAACACACCATTGTAAAGCAATTATACTTCAATAAAGATGTTAAAAAAAAAAAAAAGAGAGAGAGAAGGGAGAGGGAGTCTGCTTAGAACATGCAGGTGATGAGACATCCTATAAACTTCTAAAGAGAAAAAAAATCAGACTTCTCAACAGCCACTCAGGAAGCTCAAAGACAATGGGGAAAAGCCTTTAGAATTATGACGAAAAATTATTACCAATCCTGAAAAGTTTTCTATATTATTTTGATTTTTAAAAAGATAACATCAGCTCATAGCTTTATGGTTATGTGTATTCCTAACCACTCTCCACCCTGAAAAGTAATCTCATGGGAACGTCTCTGTCCTATTTTTAATGTTATAATCATAGTAACGTGTTACATGTTAAGACTTGAATGACTGGTTGCCCTAGAAAGTTCTGAGGTCTTCCTTGAGCAGCCCTGCCGCCCTCGTACCTGCCTCCCAAGAAGAGTTTTTTCTCCTTTCCAGAACTCCAATGTCTTTTATTTTGTATCATGATTAATTGTCTCCTCATTGGAGTATGAGGGTCAGAAGTTCAGCTTAATCGTCTTGCTACACCCAATTGCCGGCACAGAACCTTGAACCTGGTAGGTGCTGAAGAGCTCTGTGTTGAATGTTTCTACATCTTGAGTAACCTTATATCTTTGGAAATCTTTCTAAAAACTTTTCCAGTATTTCAGACTCCCTCCCCAACACCATTCCTACTTCAAAGTAAAAAAAGGAAAAGTTCTTGTAAAACCATAATTTGTTGCATAGGAAACAAAAATTCATGTTGAAATCATGAGGTCCAGTCACACTTCATCCCCTGAGAATATTTGCCTTCTTTCACGTAAGTATCAATCATTAAGAGAAATAACTATTTATTACACTCGATTCATTATTCATTGCTCATAAATATTTGAATTGAATCACTCCAGATGAGATTTGGTAATAAAAAGTGCAATACGGACTCTCGCTTTCTATTGGAATACTTGATTTCAGAACTTCTTAGAGCTTCAAGTATACCTTTTTTTCTAAATTGTACAATGAATGAATCCAGTTTATCCCTTACACTGGTGACCATTCATTCCTTGGAAATGGAAAGCAATATCGATTTAGCTCCTCTAGAAGCCGTCAGCTGCGTGACTGGTAGTTGCTTTTTCCTGTTTCTTTTTATAAAAACATAATCTTATTATGTATTAGTGCACTGGCGGAAGTATAAATCAGTTCAATTTGAAATATGTACATGTATACATTTGACCCCAAAATTCTACTCTTAAGACTTTATGCTACAGAGAAAAGCATGCACGAACTTAAATGATTGCATAGGTACAGCTTTTAAAAAGTCACAGCAATAGTTATAACAGCCAAAGAAGCAGAAACAACCCATAAACCAGTACTGAGTATGCTTAACTAAACTGCATTGTATGTATGTGATGAAATGCTATATAGCCACTAAAAATACTCCTGTCAGAAAACAACATAGGAAAATGAAAACAGGTGAAAAACTGTTACAAAAGACAGAAAGAAGGAAGGAAGGAAGAAAGAAAAAAGAAAGAAAGACGGAAGGAAGGAAGGAGAAAGAAAGAACGGGAGAAAGAGAGGTAGAAATAAGGAAAGAAGGGAGAAGGGAGGAAGAACAGAAAGACCTGGAAATATGTATATCAAAATATTTCTGTGGTCTTTTCCTGAGTGAGGGTGCAGGTGATTTTTATTTTCTTATACGTGTTTTTCTGCTTTTCCAAGATTTTAGACGAAAACAAGCTTTTAAAAATTCAGGCAACAGATTTTAATAAATAAAAAGTCAAAGCAACCAAGAGCAAGCCCTAATGTAAACTCTGGACTTTGGAAGATAAAGATGTGTCAGTGCAGGTTCATCGGAGGATGTTAATAACGGGAGAGGCTACACCTGTGTGGGGAGTTTGGGGTACATGGGAACTCTTGTACCTTCTGCGCAGTTTTGCTGCAAACGTAAAACTGCTCTAAAAATGAAAGTCTATTAAAATGAATAGAAATAAATAAATAAATAGAAAAGACTAAAGGGGGAAAAGTCAAAGCTTTAGTATTGTGTTGGGCAAACTAATAGATCTAGTAACTAATCTCCAGATTTTGTTAATCACTTCTCTAATGCTTCTCTCTTCTTATTCATCTACTCTCTTAATTGCATCTTCTTTAAAATATTGGAAATATGCCTAATTATAATAAGTTTATATTTTATACAGCTAATAAAATGTTATCCCCCCCCCTCAGGGAAATTATGTGGGAAAAATCTTCCTTATAGAAGAATTCTAGATTATAAATATAGAAGAATTGATAAAAATTACGATATTAACACACATCCCTTAATGAAGTAATGGATCTAGGAAATGATTGTCAATAGCTGCTAAAAACATTAGGTGGAAAGTTGGTGGGAAACTTTATAATGAATGGATTAGGCCAGTATCAACAGAAACCAAAGATCAGTATTAACATCACAAAAAGAGAGAACATTAATTATTATGCCTGTTGATGTAATGCAATAGAGAATGTATAGTACGACCAATAAACTATTTTGAGGAAAAAAATCAGATTTGAATCTGATCAAGCCCCTACCTCTAACTACAGGAAATTCAGAGAATTGAAGAACATGTCCGAGGAAAAAACATGGAGATGGAACTGGCCAAATCCAGAACATGGGAAATTCTATGCAAATACAAACAACTTCGGTTCTTCAACATCGCCAAGAAAATGAAGAGACAGAGAGATGGAGAGAAGAAGCAGAAGAAGAAGAGAGAGAGAGACAGAGAAAGAGAAGAAGAAAGAGAAAGGGAGAGACTATCTTAGAACATCAAACAGGTTTCTGTTGTGGAGGAAAATGTTCCTCTATTCTCATAGGTTCTCCAGCAGGCTTTGCAAAATTAACTGACAACAGATTAACAGGAGAAAAGTCATACACATTTATTTGATGCTAAAAGTATTATGTGGCATGAAGGGACTTCATAAAAAGAGAAAACCCCTAAAGAAACAGCTAGGCTTTTAAGCATTTATACCATTCTCCAAAAGAGGTTACATTTAAAGAGAACTGACAAGACAAAGGAAAGGGACTTTGAGCTTCAAGAGGTGGCAAGTTGTAGGAAGACAAATATATGAGGAAACTAGTGGTAGATAAAGGCTAGTTAGTAAGATTTGCTGATGTAGACTCTTTTTCAGCGCCATCTTGTCTTGGGTGATAAGGTTGTTATTCTCTTCCTCATATGGGAAGTGGGGGAAGGCACCTCCAAAAAGGGGAATTTATGTTGTTTTCAGGAACATAGGAGGATGGCTGAGAGCTCATTTGAGTCTTCAGCGCAAAATAATCCTTATGCCAGAGTGGCATATTTTGGGGTGACATGTTCTGATCTCCTATACATCTATAGGTGAAATCTGGAATTCACGTTAAAATTATCCAGTTTGGGAGGGGAGTATATAGGAGTGTACATGAATAAGAATGACTGTGTGTTGATACCCACTGAAGTAAGGTGATTTGTACTATTCTCCTTAATTTTGCATACAGTTGACTCTCGAACAACACAAGTTTAAACTGCATGGGTCCGCTTATACATGACTTTTTTTGCAATAAATATGTTCTGTACTGTGAGATTTGCAGTTGGTTGAATCTGAGGATGTAGAACCACAGATAGGGAGGGCCAACTGTAAAGCTGTACATAAATTTTCGACTGTGTGGAGGGTCAGTGCCCCTAACCCTGCGTTGTTCAAGGATCAACTGTTTATTTGAACTAAAATATAATGTTTTAAAATAAAGAGCCTATATAAATACTAGATTTCCCCACCCAGTTTTGTGAGGAGTAACTTGCATATGAGGAGCCTGATAAACTGTACCCAGACATTTTTCCTTGTATTTATTTTTCCTAAAAATGTTATCTAGCTATGTATTCTTGTTAGAAAAATTGTCTGTGCAAGAAATCTATGAAAGGACTTTCTTCAAGTTCCCTTGAGCAAGATTGAAAGACACTTTGACTATGCTTGCAATAAATTGTTGCCTTGACAATTATTTGAACAACCCGGAGAGATAGGTAGTGTAAATATTAGCATGCCCATTCTTTAGATAAGGAAATTTGAGATTCAGAAAAGTTGACTTTCCCAAGGTCAGAGAGTTCTACCTGAATAATTGGAAGAAAGATTAGTAGAATCCAGGTCATGTAATACTCAGCTGAGTGCTATATCTTCTTCCTTTCTTCGTGGATCATTCTGCTATATGATTATTGCATTATAATATCACACTACTAGAGCTTTACTATAAGAAGATGACTTTATGTATGAGAGGCTATTTTAAGGCACTTAATGCTATTCAATTAGGGGGAAATACAGTAAATCCCTCAGACTGGATGTGAAAGGAATGTAAAACCCTGGCTTGCAAAATATGATGTCTCTTCTTTGTCAGCCAGACCACTGATGTTCCTTGTACTCTGTGCTCATTTTCATTTTGTGAGTTATCTAAAATATTTCAGTCTGTTTCAATTCTATCTGAAGGGAAAAAGGCTTTTGTCCATTCTTGCTCCCGAAAGTTAACGTGGAAGCAGGGTAGCCCTGTGGGTCAGGATAATGGTAGTTGTAACTAAAGTCATGTTGACTTAAAGGAAACTGCACAACATAAGGTTTGTGAGTTTAAGTTTTATTCAGGGACCTTACTGAGGCCTATAACCCAGGAAACAGCCACTCAGTAGCTCTGAGGAAGCTGTTTCAAAGAGGCAGGGAGAGAAGCTTGTTTATGTGTGTTTTGGCTGGGGAATATGCGCAGTCAGGTACACATCTTGGTAAAGGATGCTTACTAGTCATAAAGAACAGGTATCTCAAGTTAATGATTTCAGTGCTTTTCTATGTGTGGGAAGATGCAAGAATCTGGGTTCACAAAAATTCTTCCTGAGATGTACATCTAACTATCTAAGGGGAGTGCTTGTCCAAAGCACAGAGCATCCTGTTATCTTCATTGCCTCTGTCTGGAGCACTAAGTGTACTGTTGGTCAGCGACTGCAGTGGGTTAATCTTTGTATAACTGGGTAGCGAGCAACACCCTTTGTTCTGTGTTTACAGTTTTACAGTCATGAGTAAAATCCTAACCCAAAGGGAAGCTAACACACCATTTAATTTGGCAAAGCCAAATTCATTAAGTAGCACATAGGAGAATGAAATGATGCATGTGGGCTGTGAGTAGGCTTTCTCAGGGAGCTCTTTTTAACTTGGGAAGACTAAAACATGCATTGCTGTAAAGATAACAATAACAGAGCTTTCAATCTATCAACAAATACTGATTGTTCACAGTATCCGTTAGGTCAGCACTCTGACACTAGATCTCTATAAGCTGGAGGGAAACAGAATAGAAGCACAGTAATAGCTTAGTTCAATTTACAAAAGAAAGGGCCAAGAAGGGGTGAGCTTCAGCAAGAAATGAAAAAACCACTTCACAATCAAGGCAACCAGATTCTTTTTCAAATTTCACTGCAATAATTCTCTTTTTTTTTTCTTTTTGCTGTGTGTCTTGCGGGATCTTAGTTCCCCGACCAGGGATTGAACCCAGGCCCCCGGCAGTGAGAGAGCAGAGTCCTAACCACTGGACGGCCAGGGAATTCCCTACTGCAATAATTCTGACAAGAGTCTATTACATACTGGTGAGTTTGAAGCAGAAGCAATGGGAGAATTAGAACAACTTAGAACTTCAAACTGAGTTCATCAGTAGTTGAAAAGATTAAGCAATTGAGAGGATGAGAGAGGGGAGAGATGATATAAAACTCTAAATCCACATTTAACACAGCGGAAGTCAATAAGTAATGTCTAAACTTGATTTATGACAAAACAGTGGTATAATGAAAATACTAGTAGCCAACTTATTTTAAGCATTAATGTGGTAGAGGTGGGCACAATGGGTGAAGGGAGTCAAAAAGTACAAACTTCAGTTGCAAAATAAATAAGTCCTGGGGATGTAATGTACAGCATGGCTACTGTAGGTAATAATACTAAATGGTATATTTGAAAGTTGTTTAGAGAGTACATCTTAAAAGTTCTCATTATAAGAAAAAAATTTCTGTAACTATGAATGGTGGTGGATGTTAACTAGACTTATTGTGGTGAACATTTCACAATATATACAAATACGGATCCATTATGCTGTATTTGTGAAACTAATATAATTTTGTATGTCAATTATACCTCAGTTGTAAAAAGGTACTAATATGCCAAACACAGTTCTAAGTTCTTGATATGTAATAATTCATTTCTATCCCTCAATAATCCTCTGGGGTAGAAATTATTATATTTTCTTAAGCATGTTATTTAAATTAATGAAGGTAACTACTAAGAGAAAGAGCTAAGAGTTAAAAGTGGAACCCTCTGGAAATGGGACAAAGAAATAGAGAAAGATGGGGCAGGGTTCCACTGTTTTTCATTAAAACTTTTCTGAACTATTTGATTTTTAAAAATTACTTCAGTAATGTATTTTCTTGTAAAAATGTAAACATTGCAGATAAGGCTACAGGCTAAAATCTACTATGGATATCCACCACCAGCAGCAGACACCGTTTTATCAGTTCAGTGTGTATGTTTCTAAATATTTTCATCTGTGTTTACATATATACATATAAACTCTTGAAAATGTATGGCATTGTTCTTTGTGTGTTTCCATATATGATATACTATTTTCTATGGGTTGAATTGCATCCCCCCACCAAAAAAGATATGTTGAAGTCCTAGCCCCCAGGATTTCATAATGTGACCTTACTTGGGTATAGGGTCTTTACATACAGCTAATCATGGTCCTTATGTGCATCTTAATCCAATATGACTGGTATCCTTATAAAAAGGGAAATTTGGACATGAAGGTAGACACATACACAGGGAAAATCATATGAAGATGGAGGATTGGAGTTATGCTGCCATAAGCCAAAGAACACCTGGGGCCACCAAAAGCTAAGAAAACTATTCCCAGAGGAAGAGGAAGAAGTCCGCTATAGCTTTTACAAGGAGCATGGCCCCTATGACACTTTGATATTGAACTTCTAGCCTCCAGAACTATGAGACAGTAAATTACTGTTATTTTAAGCCACCCAGTTTGTGGTGCCTTGTCTGTGTGTCTTTAGGTTTCCTGCCCTTTTTTCCCCACCCCAAAATAGGTTAGAGAGCTATCCAATGTGGCACTGTTGAGTGTGAATAGGGGAACAAGTACAAACTGGGGCTATCCTGGATTAACTGAAATGTACGTCACCTAGTATATATAAAGCTACCATTTTCTAAAATGCCGCATAGTATATATAGCTACAGTTTATTTAGCCATTTTTCTTCCAGTGAATGTGTTAGTTTTTTCTAATGTTTCATTGTAAAAATGATGCAATAAATACCTTTTTATGAGTTTTGCTTGCATATATGTGTTAGGGCTTCTCCAGCATAAGTGCGTAGAGTGGAACTGCTGGGTCATGAGGAATATGAACTTCCAAATTACCCTCAAAGTTGTTTTACCGATTACACTTTCACCAGCAAGTAAGACAAAGTCCATTTTCCTATAATCTTACCAAACCTGATACAGTAAACTTTTAAATTTTTACCAATACGCTTGTTGAAAAGTTGTGTCTTATTTTTGTTTCAACATTCATTTCCCTGATTACCAGTGAGGTTTAGCATCTTCTCATATGTTTATTGACTATTTGTATTTTGTCTCCAATGATATGAATTGCTTTTTCATATCATTTGCTTACTTTTCTGTTGAGTTGTTTATCTTTTTCTTATTGATGTAAAGGAGGTAGATAGATAGATAGATAGATATACATGTACAAATAGATATACACACAAATATATTCATACATATATATGAATATTTATTCTGGCTTAGAGACCTTTGCCTGTTATATACAATGCAAATATTTTCTATCAGTCTATCCATTTCTTTACATTTGTTTGTGGTATTTTTTTAATCAAACAAAATTTTAAATTTAATGTAGTCAAATTTATCAAAATATTGCCTTTTGTCCTTTGCTTTGGTATGTGTGTGTGTGTGTGTGTGTGTGTGTGTGTATATACATATACACATTTTTTTTTTTTTTTGCCACAGGGCTTGAGGGAATCTTAGTTCCCCGACCAGGGATCAAACCCAGGCCCCCAGGGATCAAACCCAGGCCCCCAGCAGAGAAAGCACCGAGTTCTAACCACTGGACAGCCAGGGAATTCCCTGCTTTTGGTGTCTTAAGAAGAAGCTCTTCCGTATATTAAGGCCATCAACAAATTATTCTTTATTTTTCCTCCATTATTTTTATAATTTTGTTTTCTATTTAATTCTTCAAATATGTGCATGCATTACATTAATACAAGTTTTAACCTTACGCAAATTTAAAAAAAGGAACATAGGATTTTGAGTCAATCAGAAAGATGTGGGCTAGAACCCAGGTCTGCCACTTCCCAGTTACATGACCTTGGGAAGATGACCAGTTGTAACCTCACTGGGCTTTTGAAAAATGAATAAAATAAATACATATGAAAGGAGTTCAATAAATGGTATCACTCTTATTTTTAAGTTAATCAGTGATGATTGCACAACATTGTGAATATATTGTCACTGAATTTGTATATTTAAAAATGGATTAAATGGTTATCCTCATGTTATGTGTATTTTACCATGATTTTCTGGGCAATTGACCTAGATTAATTCAAAATTTTATCAAAGACTATGAATTTAGGTTTGACTTTTAAAAAGAAAACTGCACGATTTAAAAAGAAAAAAAATCTAATCTTAGAGTTTGGAAGACTATGATAATAAAGAAATATTTGGAAAGAGAAAAGGAGGAAAGATGTGTAAACATTTAATATGAACTGATTAACACAAAATTTCAACTAGTATAAAGAAGTCTTATAGATAGTAAATGGATTTGGAGGAAAAGATAGTTTATAAATAATACAAAATATAATTATAAAATCCCATAGCTTACTTCAGGGCCATTATAACATGGGTTTTTGGTCTAAGGACCACAGATAAAAGGCTAATAGAAGACATTTGGGGGCTTCCCTGGCGGCGCAGTGGTTGAGAATCTGCCTGCTAATGCAGGGGACACGGGTTCGAGCCCTGGTCTGGGAAGATCCCACATGCCGCGGAGCAACTGGGCCCATGAGCCACAACTACTGAGCCTGCGCGTCTGGAGCCTGTGCTCCGCAACAAGAGAGGCCGCGATAGTGAGAGGCCCGCGCACCGCGATGAAGAGTAGCCCCCACTCGCCGCAACTAGAGAAAAGTCCTCGCACAGAAACGAAGACCCAACATAGCAATCAATCAATCAATCAATAAAAAAATAAATAAATCTTTAAAAAAAAAAAAGAAGACATTTGGACCCTTATCTTACACCATACACAAAAATTGACTCAAATGTATTAAAGACTTAAACATAAGACCTGAAACCACAGAACTCCTAGAAGAAAACATAGACAAAATGCTTCTTGACATTGGCTTTTGCAATGATTTCTGGATACAACACCAAAAGCACAGGCAAAATTAGATGAGTGGGACTATATCAAACCAAAAAGATCTGCACAGCAAGGGAAACAATCAACGAAATGAAAAGGCAACCTACAGAATGGGCAAAAATATTTGCAAACCATATATGTGATAAAGGATTAATATCCAAAATATATAAGGAACTCCTACAATTCAATAGCAAAAAAACCCACAACAACCTGATTTTAAAATGGACAAAGGAAATGAATAGATGTTTCTCGGAAAAGAAGACATACAAATGGCCAACAGGTTTATGAAAGGTGCTCAACATCACTTATCATCAGAGAAATGCAAATAAAAACTGCAAAGAAATATCACCTCACACCTGGGATACCTAATATCAAAAAGACAAAGATAACAAATGTTGTGGAGGATGTGGAGAGAAAGGAACCCTTGTACACTGCTGGTAGGAATATAAATTGGTATAGCTCTTACTGAACCAGATTCATTTGTTGGATGTGCAGCAAGCCAAATGCAGAGTCTGCTGAGGTTTGCAACAGAGAAAAGGTTTACTCATAAGGTAATCAAGCCAGAAGACAGAAGACCAAATATCAAATCCGCCTCCCCCCAAGGCTGGGGGCTCAGGGTATTTATGGGATAGAGCTGAGGCCTGGGGAGCTCGGGGAAAGGTGACTGAAGATAAGAAAAAGGTGAGGTAATTGTCGTTTTCGCAGGCGCAACAGGTGCACCTAAGCCACAAGCTTCTTAATGGGATGAAAATGGCTCTGTTAGCATGTTCTGAGGGTGGAGTTTTTGGCTCTTTGACATCAGAAGGTCACCAAACAGATGCTCATGCATGCCCAGTTGGAAGGTCAATGGTCTCAACCAGTCTTAACTGGCTCAAGCCCAAACTAGATGCAGCTGACTCCAACTTGCAGAAAAACAACTTGGGCAAACACCTTACTGTTTAGGCTTGGAGGACATGCAAGTTTTTGTAGAAATAATTAAAGCAAGCTTGATCAGTGAAGGCAGATTATGGTTCATTATTTCTTAAGCAAATTATAGTTTAATGGGTTTAACTACTGATGACTATCCTCGGTGTCATAGCCACTATGGAAAACAGTATGAGGTTCCTCAAAAAAAAAAAGTGCTGATGGAAGACACATACAATTGTACCTTATAATGGCAGTATGATCACACGGTAGTATTTGAAGGCATGTACAGCAGAATTTTTAGGGAAAAGCCTGCATATTGACGGGGGCAAAAAGCCTGGTAGCTGCCAATACTAAGGAGCAGAGACTTTCCACTATGAGTTCCCTCTACATAAAGAAGTTTCATCCGCAAAAGATTCCAAAGAAGGATTTGTGATTCTAAAACAGATTAAAGTATCCAGGGCACTTAGTTTAACAAGAATAATGAAAAGAGGGAGTTCCCTGGTGGCCTAGTGGTTACGATTCCGGGCTTTCACTGCCGTGGCCTGAGTTCAATTCCTGATGAGGGAACTAAGATCCCGTAAGCCATGCGGCATGGCCAAAAAAAAAAAAAAAAATAGAATAATGAAAAGAGAAAAATATGATAAAATGTAGACATTTCTAAGTATTTCAGGCTTATAAACATTCCACAGACACTCTAAGTAGAGACATTATAATCTTAAGTAATAAAATTAATTCACTGTGGGGTCCTTTTCACCAATCTCTATAAAGACTTTGAAAAACCATCAGGTTTGTTGGCTTCCTAACATGATAAAATTTAAGTTTAACTTACGTTCAGTTTAGAGCTTCAGCTTTCTATATTTTGACTTGAAAAATAGACTTGCTCACAAAGAAAAGTCTCCTTTTTATTATAAGAATGATTGAAGGGTTTTAAATATTCATCTGGAATAGTAATACAGAGTAAAATCCTAGAGTAAATGTGATATGTATATTTATATATAATAGAATTTTATTCAGCCACAAAAAAGAAAGAAATCTTGCTATTTGTGACAACATGGATGGAACTTGTGGGCGTTATCCTAAGTGAAATAAGTCAGGTAGAAAAAGACAAATGCCATATAATCTCACTTATATGTGGAATATAAAAGAACAAGCAAACAAACAAACAAAAAACCCAAGGTCATAGATACAGAGAACAGATTGGTGGTTGTCAGAGGTGGGGGGTAAAGGGTTGGCAAAATGAATGAAGGGGATCAAAAGGTACAAACTTTCAGTTATAAAATAAATAAGTCATGGGGATGTAATATATCACATGGTGACCATAGTTAATAATAGTGTATTGTTTATCTGAAAGATGCTGAGAGTAGGTCTTAAAAGTTCTCATCACAAGAAAAAAAATTGTAACTATCTATAGTGACAGATGCTAACTAGACTTATTGTCGTGATCATTTTGTAATATATACAAATATTGAATTTTAAAAAAGGAATTGATTAAAAAAGAAATGCCCACTGGTCAAATGAAAAGTGATATACAAAAATCTGTTCAGGCACTACTTAATTGAATAAATTTAGATTCAACTCCCTATAGGAATCACAAATAGAAAAGTCTACATGTTATAGAAAGACCCTTAAGTGTCTGAAAAAGTGGTTTTAATGCACTTCTAGCTGGGCAGATCTTTTGGGAATATGATTATTGCTCAATCACTGAGTTGCAGTTTTCTTACCTTAAGAAAATTAAATGGTTTCCCACTCTAAATTTCAATGATTCTAGTCATTTAAAAAATATTGCACTTGATGTTTAATTTAGGGTATGAAAGAGGTGCTCTACCTTTGTTAAAGCAACTAGATGAATAAACTACTAAAATTAGAGTTAGTTTATGCACCCAAATGCCTCAAAATATTGAAGAGTTATAAAGTTTTTATAGCTGATGAATAATAAGTGAGGCCTTTACTTCAATAAGTAATTTTAAAATGGCTAAATCTTTTCATTTGTAGCTCTCATGGAATGCAGAGTAGAGAGTATATAATTTAATATACATAATAATCTCATGGACAGCTGGGAAACACAAAACTCATCTAAGAGATTGCATTTTTATTCATGTACAGGCAATTTACTCAAGAGTGGGCTATTTTTTAATTGTATGTGTTTGAAGGAATTTAGTTATATCAAAAGAGATGAAACAATAATAACATATGTCTCACTCTGCAAACTTTTACAAAAATACAGCAGACAATGAGATATTGCATTGTAGGCTTAACGGTTCTCTTTTTTAATGTTCCACAACCATCTGTCACATATTTTCTAGGACAGACCTGTTGTAATATCCTTTCTAATCATCGCCATAAACTTGTACAATTCTCTAGGAACGCAAATATTTTAAGTATTTTGGGAAACGAATAAATCAAGTTAGTATCCATTGAAATAAAAACATACATCTATAAAAAAAAAAAACCCACAGGAAGTCACAGGGACAGGGAATCAAAGGTTTAAGAAACATCTTGATTGTTTACAGGAGTGCATGCTTGCCTGTTAAGTATTTACGCATTATATCATCATGGATCCAGGAGCTATGGGGAATAAGCACAAATTCTACTCAGCCCCCCAAATCTCCAGACACACTTTCTCAAATAAACATGGTTCCATCTCTGTTAGTTGCTCTGTTTCCGCCCATCTGTTCTGGTAATTGCTTTTCCTTCCTCATTATAGTTTCCAGTGTCTGGACAGGCCTATCCTGTTTCCTCCGGATGGTGTTTTTGTTTGGAGTCAGTTCCTGATTCCTCTTCCTGTTTCCTTTTATCCACTCTTGTTTGGCCTCTCATTTGCACTATAGGCTCCTAACACAGAACATTCTAAGCATGATTCCAATAACCACCCCAACTTTCGGCACAATGGCTGGACTACTCTGGCACTTGACTTTAATACCATAATCTTTTGTATCATTACACACACACACACAACCGTGGGAAACTGAGAAGAACAGGATGGATGGGGGAGTGACTAAGTGCTTTAAACAAATTGCGGTACCTAAATTGTATAGCTATATACAGACAACCACAATCGATAAAATTCTACTTGAAGAGTCATGAAACAAGAGAGAGAATTTAGCTCTGTGTTAGTGTTGGGGCAATAGGGTGGAAAGTGTATATATTTCTTTGAAGTGCCAGCTATTAAGCTGTGAACGAGAAGGGAAGGTATCAAACTGGGGAGAAGTCATCAGCTAAAAATGCAACTTGCTCCCAGAAAAAGGGGAACTCAGCTAGCTATGGGGGTGGGAGGGAGGAGTCACTGTAAAAGACCAATCCCAAATAGGGGCTGTTGAGAGGGACAAGTCTCCAAGAGTTTCTTGCATTTCTGCACAACTTGCACACAGGGCACTGATTGCCCTTTGTTCTGAACTGTGTTTTCAAGGATGTTTGTTTAGCAAACTGCCTTGGAAGCTAGAGATAGTGTCTCCCTTCAGAGCAAAGGACAATTTGCTTACTGTCCAGTGTAGTAAAAATGTTTCCTTCTGGAAGGGCACATATGCTTATAGAATTATAGTGCTTTATAAAAAAAATTCTTGCTCCCTAAGCCCAAGATGCCTTTTCTATAAAGGAACCCACTGTATATATGGGTATAAACTGGCCCTCATGTCACCCTGTGAGAATTGGGGTTTGGGGAAATGGTGCAAAAATGCCTAACTCAGGCTACTGCTCTTGCTGTAATAAACTATCCTTCACTCCTTACACAGGGGTCACCTGTCTTCTACAAGCATCCATGAAACTGTGGAAGACTAACTAGATAACTAGCACATAGAGTAAAAATCTCAGATCCCCTGAAGTTCTTAATAGGGGCCCAAGCCCAGATATTAAGATTATATGGGCACCTGCACTCTCACCACTATTATTCAACATAGTTTTGGAAGTTTTAGCCACAGTAATCAGAGAAGAAAAAGAAATAAAAGGAATCCAAATCGGAAAAGGAGAAGTAAAACTGTCACTGTTTGCAGATGACATGATACTATACATAGAGAATCCCAAAGATGCTACCAGAAAACTACTAGAGTTAATCAATGAATCTGGTGAAGTAGCAGGATAAAAAATTAATGCACAGAAATCTCCTGCATTCCTATCAACTCACACCAGTTAGAATGGGCATCATCAGAAAATCTGTAAACAACAAATGCTGGAGAGGGTGTGGAGAAAAGGGAACCCTCTTGCACTGTTGGTAGGAATGTAAATTGATACAGCCACTATGGAGAACAGTAAGGAGGTTCCTTAAAAAAACTAAAAATAGAATTACCATACAACCCAGCAATCCCACTACTGGGTATATACCCAGAGAAAACCATAATTCAGAAAGACATGTGCACCCCAATGTTCATTGCAGCACTATTTACAATAGCCAGGTCATGGAAGCAACCTAAATGCCCATCGACAGACGAATGGATAAAGAAGATGTGGTACATATATACAATGGAATATTACTCAGCCATAAAAAGGAACGAAATTGGGTCATTTGTAGAGACGAGGATGGATCTAGAGACTGTCATACAGAGTGAAGTAAGTCAGAAAGAGAAAAACAAATATTGTATATTAACGCATATATGTGGAGCCTAGAAAAATGGTACAGATGAACCGGTTTGCAAGTCAGAAATAGAGACACAGATATAGAGAACAAATGTATGGACACCAAGGCGGGAAAGTGGTGGTGTGATGAATTGGGAGATTGGGATTGACATATATACACTACTATGTCTAAAATGGATAACTAATAAGAACCTGCTGTATAAAAAATAAATAAAATAAAATTCAAAAAGTCAAAAAAGAAGAAAAAGAAATCTCTTGCATTCTTATACACTAATGATGAAAAATCTGAAAGAGAAATTAAGGAAGCACTCCCATTTGCCACTGCAACAAAAAGAATAAAATACCTAGGAATAAACCTATCTAAGGAGACAAAAGACCTGTATGCAGAAAACTATAGGACACTGATGAAAGAAATTAAAGATGATACAAATAGATGGAGAGATATACCATGTTCTTGGATTGGAAGAATCAACATTGTGAAAATGACTATACTACCCAAAGCAATCTACAGATTCAATGCAATCCCTATCAAACTACCAATGGCATTTTTCACAGAACTAGAACAAAAAATTTCACAATTTGTATGGAAACACAAAAGACCCCGAATGGCCAAAACAATCTTGAGAAAGAAAGATGGAGCTGGAGGAATCAGGCTCCCTGACTTCAGACTATATTACAAAGCTACAGTAATCAAGACAGTATGCTACTGGCACAAAAACAGAAATATAGATCAATGGAACAGGATAGAAAGCCCAGAGATAAACCCACACATATATTGTCACCTTATCTTTGATAAAGGAGGCAAGAATATACAATGGAGAAAAGACAGCCTCTTCAATAAGTGGTGCTGGGAAAACTGGACAGCTACATGTAAAAGAATGAAATTAGAACACTCGCTAACACCATACACAAAAACAAACTCAAAATGGATTAAAGACCTAAATGTAAGGCCAGACACTATAAAACTCTTAGAGGAAAACATAGGCAGAACACTCCATGACATAAATCACAGCAAGATCCTTTTTGACCCACCTCCTAGAGAAATGGAAATAAAAACAAAAATAAACAAATGGGACCTACTGAAACTTAAAAGCTTTTGCACAGCAAAGAAAACCATAAACAAGACGAAAAGACAACCCACAGAATGGGAGAAAATATTTGCAAATGAAGCAAATGACAAAGGATTAATCTCCAAAATATACAGGCAGCTCATGCAGCTCAATAACAAAAAAACAAACAACCCAATCCAAAAATGGGCAGAAGACCTAAATAGACATTTCTCCAAAGAAGATATACAGATTGCCAACAAACACATGAAAGGATGCTCAACATAACTAATCATTAGAGAAATGCAAATCAAAACTACAATGAGATATCACCTCACACCAGTCAGAATGGCCATCACCAAAAAATCTACAAAAAATAAATGCTGGAGAGGCTGTGAAGAGAAGGGAACCCTCTTGCACTGTTGGTGGGAATGTAAATGGATACAGCCACTATGGAGAACAGTATGGAGGTTCCTTAAAAAACTAAAAATAGCACTACACATGACCCAGCAATCCCACTACTGGGCATATACCCTGAGAAAACCATAATTCAAAAAGAGTCATGTACCACAATGTTCATTGCAGCTCTATTTACAATAGCCAGGACATGGAAGCAACCTATGTGTCCATCCACAGATGAATGGATAAAGAAGATGTGGCACATATATACAATGGAATATTACTCAGCCATAAAAAGAAATGAAATTATTTGTAGTGAGGTGGATGGACATATAGACTGTCATACAGAGTGAAGTAAGTCAGAAAGAGAAAAACAAATACCGTATGCTAACACATATATATGGAATCTAAAAAAAAAAAAAAGGTTCTGAAGAACCTAGGGGCAGGACAGGAATAAAGATGCAGACATAGAGAATGGACTTGAGGACACAGGGAGGGGGGAGGGTAAGCTGGGACAAAGTGAGAGAGTGGCATGGACATATATACACTACCAAATGTAAAATAGATAGCTAGTGGGAAGCAGCTGCATAGCACAGGGAGATCAGCTTGGTGCTTTGTGACCACCTAGAGGGGTGGGATAGGGAGGGTGGGAGGGAGAGGCAAGAGGGAGGGGATATGGGGATATATGTATACGTATAGCCGATTCACTTTGTTATACAGCAGAAACTAACACAACATCGTAAAGAAATTATACTCCAATAAAGATGTTTAAAAAAAAAAAAAAATTATATGGGCACCTGATCCAGGGGAATCAAAATGGGGAATGAGACATGGAACCAGAGGATTCAGCATTCTCAAGTGAGTCAGAGAGGAACAGGGCTTGAGCCCATTTCTTCATGAAATGGACACACAAGACACGAGGCAAGTGCCAGTTCTCTGACTTGGAGTTGGCAGTGATTTTGTGGTAGCCATGGTTAGAAATCCCAGGTACCCAAGAAGTCTGGGTAGAAGAGCTCAGATAGCTTTGCAAGCTTCCGCATGGAGAATTCATGGGCACTGCTCTCCTACAGTGCCATAGAAATTCTTGGCACTTCAGTCTGTGGACTCTGAGTGGGTCAAAAATCTCCACATTCTTCTGATCTAGAGCTGCAGGCCCACAATGTGCCCCGCATGGTTTCTTAGGGGGAGAGTGGATCAAGCTGAGACTGCTGAGAGGCCATTTTGAATAGCAAGTATGGGGCAAGGACTGACAGATCAGACACTAGAGCGGGAGTCAGCAAACTTTTTCTTTTTCTTTTTTTTTTTGGTCACACTGCGCAGCATGTGGGATCTTAGTTCCCCCACCAGGGATTGAACCCGCGCCCCCTGCAGGGGAAGCACGGAGTCTTAACCACTAGACCACCAGGGAATTCCCAGCAAACATTTTCTTAAAGGCCAGATAGTAAATAGTTTAGTCTTCGTGGGCCATACCATCTCTGTAGCGTGTATAGAACTCTGCTATTGTAGAGCAAAAGTGTCCATAAGCTACATTCCAATGTAACTTTACTTATACAGAAATAGGGAGCAGCTGAATTTGGATTGTGGGTGGTAGTTTGCTGACTCTTGCGCTAAAGGATTGTTATATATAGGCTGACTTCATTAGTGTGTGACCTGAGTAATCCCTCAGGTTTGATGCTCTGTCACTGTCTTGAAATTCTCAATACTTTTCAAACAAGGGTCTCTATATTTGCCCACATCGTATGTAGCTGGTCCTGGTTATACACAATCTTTTTGCTATCATATCCCTGTAGGCCTGAAGAAAACCAGATCAATGTGAGATACAACCATGAGATAAGGTCAGATGTTTGATACTAGATATGTGCCAGAGATGCCTCAGAGATAAAATGTTTCCTGGTCCAGCAGCAAGAAAATTAAGTACTTGCCTCTTATCTTATCAATAATATTGGCATATATAAAGAAGGGATGGGTCGGCCTGAAGAATGGCTATTTAGTGATCCAGTAGGCAATATTCTGGACTGCTGTGGTTACGGATCCAATGTGCAGTAGTAATCAGTTGCTGAAATGTCAAGGCTAATGCCAACATGTTCCTAAAACAGACCACTTTTTGCCTTGTGTCCAAGTACCATAATTTCAATTATAATCTGGTTTCTCATACATTTCTCTCCAAGAATTCAATATTGAGTTGGTCAGAGTCCAACTGGCTAGTCCTCTTGCCAGTTAAATCTCTCATTGTACTTAAATATGTTGGTATTGTCGTTTACATATCAACGTTCTGTTACTTTAGTGAGCCTGGGCTCTTAGTAAATTGACAAAATTAATTGAAATGAAGACACTGCACAAAAGTGATGACTTCAGCAAGGCAAATGCCATCTTGACAAGCCAGCTACTCATCAGTACTGTCTTCTTCATCATATGTCTTCTTTTAGTTTTCATATTAGACTTTATCCAGGCAATGATAATCCATTAAAAATTTTATACAGGGTGGGTATAGGACTGACTCTAGGTCTGCTGATAGTTTGAAAGAAGGAATGGATAGAGATAGACTGGTGGGGTGGAGCGAGAAACGAAAGTAAGGAGGGAAGTGAGAAGGGGGTGGGGATCAGAAACATTCCGTCTTGTCTGGGTCTGATAGTTTACATGAAATCTGTAAGAGTTAGCCTTTCTACTCAGCCTAGTGATAGAGAGTGTAGGATTACCTCACATGTCCCCTTCATCTCACTAAATGATCAGTGTGAAGACAGGATGAAAGGTAATCTTTTTCATATGTGGTGGGTTTGCCTAAGGACAGTTAAGATTTAGAACAGCATACTTTAATTATGAGGAATGTTTGCTTAAAGACATTTGATTACTATTAAATACATTCCATAAGATCAATGTTTAATTTTAAAAAGGAAGTTTGCTTTTGATTCTAATAGCTGTAAAATTCTGCTAAAGAAATAAATCAGAAGAGTTTACTCAAATCCAAGCTTGGGTAAATGAGATATGGAAAGATAAGACGCAAGAAAGACTTATCATAAATGAAAACACATTTGCAACTTAAGAAGTATGTCGTTTTTTTAAAAAAACAGGATGACTTTTACAAAAGATCAAAAATTAAAAGGTAATTTTAAAATAAGCTACAGGGGACTTCCCTGGTGGCGCAGTGGTTAGGAATCCGCCTGTCAATGCAGGAGACACGGGTTTGAGCCCTGGTCCAGGAAGATGCCACATGCCGCGGAGCAACTAAGCCCGTGCGCCACAACTACTGACCCTGCGCTCTAGAACCCTCGAGCCACAACTACTGAGCCCATGTGCTGCAACTACTGAAGCCTGGGCACCTAGAGCCCGTGCTCTGCAACAAGAGGAGCCACCGCAGTGAGAAGCCAGTGTACCAAAACTAAGAGTAGCCCCAGCTCACCACAACTAGAGGAAGCCCACGCGCAGCAACAAAGACCCAAAGCAGTTAAAAAAAAAAAAAAAGTGATAATAAAAAAAAAAAATAAGCTACAAAAACCAAAGGATAATTTATAAACATGGTAATATGGCATAGAATAAATGAGCTGTATATATCTGGATTAGTAGCTAAGAACCAAACAGTTGTTGAAGACATTTATATAAAGCAACCTACAATGCATGCTTTTTTGTTACTAAAAAAAGTTTCATAATAGAAAGGTCCAAAAACTGCTTATTGATTACGTACATTATGTAAAGGAACTATTTTAGGGGAATTAGAATACCCATACTATATTATTACATAGTCTTTCCCTCAACTTTGGAATCTAGTTGAGGGAGAAAGGGCACACGTAAAAACCAAATGAATTTTATACAATACTCAACAAGTAAAAGTCATAAAAAGCAATATTGATAAAATTCTAGAGCTTAAGCATTTTTATGCAAATACAACTAAATATTTTTTAAAAGTTTAAAAAACACAAGGGACTATTGAAGAGGAAAACTTTTTTTTTTTCTGCTTTGGGTCTTCGTTGCTGTGCGGGCTTCCTCTAGTTGTGGCGAGCGGGGGCTACTCTTCGTTGCGGTGCGCGGGCTTCTCATTGCGGTGGCTTCTCCAGTTGCGGAGCACGGGCTCTAGGCGCGCGGGCTTCAGTAGCTGTGGCATGCGGGCTCAGCAGTTGTGGCTCGCGGGCTCTACAGCGCAGGGTCAGTAGTTGAGGCGCACGGGCTTAGTTGCTCCACTGCATGTGGGATCTTCCCAGACCAGGGATCGAACCCATGTCCCCTGCATTGGCAGGCGGATTCTTAACCACTGTGCCACCAGGGAAGTCCAGAAAAACTCTCTTGTATGACCCTCCATCTCTGGGGTCATGCAAATTAAAAGAACAAAAAGATTAACAGGAGAAAAGGCACACAATTTTTATTAATATTTACATGCATGGGAGTTACAAGAAAGGAGTAAAACTCAAAAAAGAGGTTAGGCTCAAGGGCTTATATACTCTTGTAACAGAAGAAAGGGGGTTTGGGCTTCAAGGGCTGATAAATAGTGGAAAAATGACTAGGAAATATATGAGGGAACTAATGGAAGATAAGGGCTATTTTAGTGAGGTCTGTTTATGCAAACTCATCTTGGTGTTGACTCCCTGTCTTCAATGATAAGAGTTGTACTTCTCTCTGGGGATGGTGGGGGGCCACCTTCCTCAAGGGAAAATTTATGCCCTGCTTTTAGGCAAATAAGGGGAAGGCAGAAAACTTCCAAAATCTCTTGATTCTTTTTAAAATTATTATTTTATTTTATTTTTAATTTTTATTTTTTGGCCATGCCGTGTGGCATGTGAGATCTTAGTTCCCTGGCCAGGGATTGAACCTGTGCCCCCTGCAGTGGAAGGGTGGAGTCTTTACCACTGGACCGCCAGGGAATTCTCATCTTTTTATTTTTATTTATTTATTTATTTATTTATTTATTTATTTTTGGCCTCAACATGTGGCTTGCAGGATCTTAGCTCCTTGACCAGGGATCGAACCCAGGCCCTGGCAGTGAAAGCATGGAGTCCTAACCACTGGACCGCCAGGGAATTCCCCCAAATCTGTTGATTCTCAATTGCCTTCAGCTCAAGTTAGTCCTCATGACAAAGTGGTTTATTTTGAGGTCACTCCTGCAGATCAATGTAACCTACCCTGAAGGCCAGGTTTAATACTTGTGATAGGACAGTTGGGAAGGAATATTGCTCTGTGGCCTTCACAGACACAGGAAACTTTTCCTCAGGAAGTGATGACAAATTTGCTATCTCTTATTATGAAATTTTGAAATAACTTTATAACAGTTTTTACTGATTATAAAGTAATACATGCTGCTCAAAATGGAAAATTAGGAAAGTTCAGAAACAACTCCATCATCCAGAGATATCATCACTGTGACATTTTTTCCACATTTCTTTCTAACTACTTTTTAAATTTTTTATATATTTAAGAACATGTAGCTGGGATGCCAAAAAATCCCTCTTGAATGCCAAGTCTAATTAGTAAGTATTGGAGTATGGAATGGAGAAAGGTACTAAAGCTCAGTCCAGTCTGTGCCTTTTCATGTCAAAAAGGACATAATATTCATTAATTTGTCAAATCCCTGTTTTGGATGATTGCCAAGAGGAGAGTGGCAATTGACTCTCACTCTTTGTTCAAAACTTCTTGATTACATTTTAAACAGATTTATTCAAATATAATTCACATACTATACAACCGACCCTCTTAAAATATACAATTCAATGGTTTTTAGTGTATTTACAGAGTTGTGCAACCATCACCACAATCTAAATATAGAAGAATTTTATCAGCCCAAAAGAAACCCAGTGTCTTTTAGCAGTCCCTCACTCTCCATTTGCCCCCTATCCTACCAGCCCTAGGCAATTACTAATTTTTTTTCTGTCGCTATAGATTTGCCTATTCTGGACATTTCATAGAAATGGAATTATACATTACATAGTCTTTTGTGACTTTTCTTATACTTAGCATGATGTATGATTCATCCACATTGTAGAGTATACTGGTATTTCATTTCTTATTGACAAATAATATTCCATGGTATGGATATACCATATTTTATTTATCCATTCATCAACTGATATGCATTTGGCTGGTTTCCATTTTTTTGCCATTAAGCGTAATGCTGCCATGAATACTTGCGCATATGTTTTTGTATGGACATATGTTTTCATTTATCTTGATAGATATCTAAGAGTGAAATTGCTGGGTCATGTGGTAACCCTATATTTAACATTTCAAGGAACTGCCAAACTGTTTTCTGAGGGAATTGGGCCATTTTATGTTCCCACACAACGTGTGAGGGATCCAATTTCTTCACATCCTTGCCAAAACTTGTATTCTGTCTATTTGATTATAGTCATCCTAGTGGGGGGGGGGTGTGGTTTTGATTCTGCACTTCCCTGATAGACAGTGACGTTGAGCATCTTTTCATGTGCTTATTGGCCATTTTCACATGTCCTGTGAAAAAAATATCTTTCAGATCACACCTGTGAAACTGACTGTCATCAAAAAGACCACAAATGACAAATGTTGGCCAGGATATGGAGAAAAGGGAACACTTGTACACGGTTAGTAAACTGGAGTAGCCACTATGGAAAACAGTACGGAGGCTCCTCAAAAACTAAAAATAGAGCTACCATATAGTCCAGCAATTCCACTCCTGGGCATATACCCAAAAGAAGCAAAAACACTAATTTGAAAAGATACATGCACTCCAGCGTTCATAGCAGCACTATTTACAACAGCCAATATATGGAAACAACGTAAGTGTCCATCAACAGATGAATGGGTAAAGAATATGTGGTACATGTACACAATTGAATATTAATCAGCCATAAAAAAAAATGCTGCCATTTGCAGCAACATGGATGAACCTAGAGGGTATTATGCTTAGTGATATGTCAGACAGAGGAAGACAAATACTTTATATTATAACTTATATGTGGAGTCTAAAAAATAAAACAAATAAGTAAATATAGCAAAACAGAAGCAGATTCACAGACATAGTGGTTACCAGTGGGGAGAGGAAGGAGGAGGGGAAAGATAGGGATGGGGGATTAAGAGGTACAAATTACTATGTATGAAATAAATAAGCTACAAGGATATATTGTAAAACACAGGAAATATAGCCAATATTTTATAATAATTAAAAAATTTTTTTGATTTGTTTTATCTTTGCTTCCTACTTTTGACCTTCTCTAGGTTTGCTTTTGCTAATTTTTTTCTGATTATTTATGAGTATCTATGAAATTTTATTTACATTTGTCACAAAGAAAGTGACCTAAATATACTGAAGATTAACCCTTGTTAGTGAGATTCTAGAAGAAAAGAGAAAAACTAAACAATTACCTAATCATCCTTAGATTAGAGAAAAAAGAATGCCTAGATAAAGCTCATTAGAATATTCACTGAGAGTGAGCTGATTGGATGAATACATACTTAGTTTCTCGGAGGTCTTTAATTTCATTAAGGTTTATTAGAATTACCTTAACCTTTTATCAGGACTGCTAATTTCTTCCTAGAAGAAGATTATGAAGGAGTAGAAATTTTGGCCTAGACCAACTGTGGGAAATTCTTTTCTTTATCTCTGTATTATTCTTTTTTTCTATCTCCTCAAACTTATCCAAAAGAAAGAAACAAACAAGTAAACAAAACCAAACAATTCTATATGCAGCCAGGCAGAAGAAGTCACCTAACAGGGAAATCCATCAGACTGGACTGGATTTCTCAAATAATATTTGAGCACACAACAAATTCCAAAAAAGGATTCTCCTGCTCAGTAGTTATTTATTTATAAAAGCAACAGGAAGATGTTCTCTTATGGACAAATCCTCTAGAATGGTCCCCAGAACATTTTCTAAGGAAACAAACAACAAAAAGCCAACCACACAGTAGGGAAATAAATTTAAATAATTTATATGATAAATTATTTCAAATAATTTTCCCTCTGCTGTTCTGAGTTCTTGGCTGAGAAGAACTCAGACAAGAGTAACAGGACAAGATTAAAAGACAGATTAACAAGAGAAAAAAAATACAAGTTTATTAACATGTATATATCCTGTACACATACATCCTGGTTCATAGCCAGGAAAACTGAATAACTCCCTGAGATGGCCCCGAGCCACCACCTTAAATACCACCCTCAGCAAAAGACAAAAGAAAGATGTTTGGGTGGGGTAGAGGGGAACAGTTATGGGAGGTTATGAGGAAAAGCACTGGAAAGAAGGGTAAGGTTTGTTATGCAGATTTAAGTAGGTGCCTTCTCTACTGACAAAATTCTCTTGTGATTTAGAGTCAACCTTCTCTTCCTGGGAGAGAGGGAGACACAAATGGATATTTCCTTTATAAATGTACATTTCTCTTACAAAAGGATAACTTCTACTCTTTTTTTCAGAGCTTCTCCTGCGTCTGCAGTTTCTCAAAATAACCAGCTCAAAATAATCCTTGTGCCAAAGAGGTACGTTTTGGGGGTAGCATATTCTGCTACTCTTCAGCACAAACCAACTAAATGACATAATCCAACCACAGGGAGAAGACTCAAACATAGAAAAGACAAGAATGGAGAAACAGTTATGAAAAATAAGGGGCTGTGTGTAATTAATGCACTTATCCATTGAACTTAGTCTAAATAATTATAAAACAGGAACTGTATGTTATGATTTTTAGAAGAAATATAAGATGGTTGAGAGCAGGGGTTATTATAGATTTTGTGTCCTACCTATTTTATACCATAAAATAATGGTATATAGTTATAATGAACTGAGATAAAAATCTAAGAGCATACTAGTCAAGAAAATAGGAGTGTTAAGAATATGTATACTATTTTTATTATGGGGAATTGATAAATATGGTTCTTTACCTGTAGTTGGTTCATTAAAAGTAACACTGAAAGGCTTTTACATGCAGAAATTGGCTTGTACCCGTTAACAGTGGGCAAGGGTTGTCTTCCCTGATAAGAGAGGATTAAGAGAATTCTAATATTAAAAATTCTTCAACCTCATCCATATCTGTTCAAATGTCCTCATCTCATATTATTACTGAAAGTGGGATCTGGCTGCTTGCTGCTCTGAAGCCAATAAAGAGGCAAGTTTGGTGGAAAGGAAAGTTTGCTTTATTTTGGAGGCTGGCAACATGGCAGGGAGGGGGGCGGACTCCTGTCCAAAAGCTGACTCCCCCTCCCTCCCCCCCCACCTCTGGCAATCAGTGGGCAAGAGCTTTTAAAGGGGAGTTTCAGGGGTGTATAGGCAGAGGGAGGGGGCTGCATGCAGAAACAGCACAGTCAGCTCTGATAATTATCTTGAAATTGGTAATGTGGTGGTCTGATCAGCACCATCTTGATTGTTTTAAGTATAGTTGGTCTTCAGTTACAGGGTTGGTTTGTTCCCATTTCTTTGAGGCCAGCTCTTGGAATTGTGGCAGTTTATGTCATGGCTATAGTCTGGTCATCATGTAGTTAACTTCTTCCGCCTGCTGGGGGTTTCAGTATCTACAAGACAGCCCAAAGGACATGGCTCAAAATATTATCTATAGCCCTTGAGCAGGAACTAAAGGTCCTTGACTTTGCTTAATGACTAAACTATTATTATTTGGTCTTGTTTGACTGCTTTCCTTTGTTTCTGCATTTTCTCTCTTCTCTGATTAAAATTATTCTTTGGCTAAAGTTTTTCTGCAGACAAAAGGCAGGTGGAGGACATGAGAGGGAAGGACCATAGGGTCCTTCTTTGTTTCAGTATCTCAGGATCCTTCCCCTTCCCCATCAATGTTCTTACTTTCATGGAAATGTCCAGCATTGCAACTCTGCAACTCTTACAGTCAGGTCGTGGTGTTGGTCCTTGGCAGTGACCAGTGTAGGAGGCAAGGGATTCCTCAAAGTGGTCTTGGAAGCTTTCTAGTTCTCTTTGTGTTCTTAGTTGCATATGCATAGCTTTCCATTTCTCTTTATCCTCTGGCATCAAAAGATGCCGGGTGACTTTACTATCTTTATAGTCATAATTGTTGTCATAATGACTGAGTACCCAAGCCACTAGATCCATGCCTTTCCCTTCACCTGGATTCACACAGCTAAAAGATAAACTAGGGTATATTAAGAATTTTAAGAGTTTAAAATCAGTTGAAATCAGGCAGCACCAAACCAGCGGGGGTTACAAGCACTCTGCCCACAGGAACTAGGAAAAAGACTTGTATAGAAAAAATGGGGAAGCAGAGAAAGAAAATTGTATTAATTGGCTATATAGTTGGCTGTTTGTGACTGGTTGACCTTCGTGCTTTGATTTAGAAAACGTGAGGCATTTTCAGGTTTAGATTTTGGTTTGGTTATGTAGGCTGTGTAGGGGAGTAGAATTTGCCACCCCAAAATATATCTCTTTGGTATCAGGATTATTATTATTATTATTATTCTTTTTGGCCGTGCTGAGAGGCACGTGGGATCTGAATTCCCCGACCAGGGATCGAACTGGCGCCCCCTGCAGTGGAAGCATGGAGTCCTAACCACTGGACCGCCAGGGAAGTCCCCATGAGGATTATTTTAGTGCTGATTATTTTTAAGAAACTGCAGACACAAGAGAAACTGAAAACTGAGTAACATAAGTTACCCTTTTGTAAGAGACATTTATACTCGTAAGGGTAATCTCCATTTGTAAGGGTGTCTCCCTTGCTGTACCTGGAAGAAGAAGGTGACATTATTTCTAGAAACTCTTATCAGTGCAGAAGGCAAAGGTTTAACTTTGCATGACAGCCTTACCCTTGTTTACCGCGCTTTTCCTGGTAGCCTCGCATAACCGACCCACCCCCCAACATTCTCTTTTGTTTTTAGCTAAAGATGGTATTTAAGGTGATGGTTTCCCCCATTTTGGAGAGTTACTCAGTTTTCCTGAGTCTCTAGGAGGTATATATGTTATTAAACTTTGTTGTTTTTCTGCTGGTAATCTGTCTTATGGAAATTTGATTATTAGGCCACCAAAAGAACCTAGAAGGGTAGAAGTGTGAAATAAAATTCATATATTATGGCAAGACAAGAAACATTTAAACATAAAAAGATTGCTCTGCCCTTTGGCCCCCTCTCTCCCCTCTGCTGTGCATTGTGTATCTGCATTATGCATGACCAAACCTCCCCCATGGGCAGAAATACCTGCTCAACCATATAGAGCAACATTCTTCTAGCACCAACAAGACAACTCCTTAAAAGATAACATTCCATCTTGATCTTGTAAGGGGTCATGATGACCCACCACTCTGTACTTGCAGATCTGGAATGTGTAAACTGTCAATAATGATGCCAAAAGTTTGGCCCCTCTGCACCAGTGACATACAGAGTTTTGGGTGAAGTAGAAAAGGATAGCTTTATTGCTTTGCCAGGCAAAGGGGGACACAGCAGGTTCCTGCCTCGAAAAACTGTGTCCCAACCCAGGAGGATTTTTTTTTTTTTTTTTTTATACAGCAGGTTCTTATTAGTTTTCTATTTATATGTATAAAACCCGGGAGGATTTGATGAGGAGTTTTATAACAATACTTCAAGGGTGGTGTTGCTGACAAGATTAGGGTGTGTGCAGGGTCTCAGGTGGCTGGTGTCCTAATCTTTTTTTTTTTTTTTTAAAGTTTTAATTTATTGATTGATTGCTTGACTGCTATGTTGGGTCTTCGTTTCTGTGCTAGGGCTTTCTCTAGTTGTGGCAAGCGGGGGCCACTCTTCATCGCGGTGCGCGGGCCTCTCACTATCGTGGCCTCTCTTGTTGCGGAGCACAGGCTCCAGACGCGCAGGCTCAGTAGTTGTGGCTCACGGGCCTAGTTGCTCCGCGGCATGTGGGATCTTCCCAGACCAGGGCGCGAACCCGTGTCCCCTGAATTAGCAGGCAGATTCTCAACCACTGCGCCACCAGGGAAGCCCCTGGTGTCCTAATCTTGATGAGCTTCCCTGGTCCTTTTAACCTTACCTCAGGTGGTTTTGGGGCTGCTCCTCCCTTGATTAGCAGCTGTTCGAATCCTTATGCCTTTAGGTGCTGTAACCATCTTACAATAAGCATGAGATGAAAGCCAACATTGTAGATATGGTTGGGGAGAAAAAAAAAAAAAAGAGCCCATTCGGAAAGCATCATTCAGCATCTGTACCACCCCTGGACAACGTACTTCTGGACTTATTTGTATATGAGACAAATACACTTCTTTTTGTTTTATCTGCCATTAGCCAGGCCTTTATGGTACTCGCAGGCAAACGTATGACTAATGAACACAACTTCACTGGGGCTGGAGAAGAACAGATTATTACTGAATTCATATTAAGCTCCATGCTGCTCCTGGAATAGCATCCCAAGGAATGAAACCATTCACTCCTCAGAATCCATCTCCCATGATCTAGAAGAACAGGGGTTGGCACACTTTTTCTAATGAGGACCAAGTAGGAAACATTTTAGGTTTGTGGGCTATACAATGTCTGTAACAACTACTCAACTCCGCAAATCTGCCCTTTGGAACTCAGGGAAGGTCATGGAGGCTGGAGTCTTGTCTACAAGAAATGTGGGAGAAAAAAAAGGCTTCTGTGCCCAGGAGCCCGCAGGGCCCCCCTGGTTTCAATACTATGTCATTTAATGTAGAGCCCTTCTGTCTCAAAAAATTTATATAACTGTGCCTTGACTTCAAACGGGCGGAACAGTTCTCAGAGATTTCTGCGATGCTCTTCCCAAGTTATAATCCTCAATTTGGCTTGAATAAAATTTTCCATTTCTTTCTTAGATTGACTGATTAATTTTTCATGGACAAAGGAAAACTTTTTTCCCAACAGCTGCCATGGTATTAAAGCCACCTCAGTCTAATGGCTTCCTTGTTTAGTTAATTTCACAACCTTAAGCTAATGCTGATGATAATTTGAGCCATTTTGATACAGTATCATGCAGTGAATTACTAGGGTTCCATGCCTGCCATCCTCCACTCTACTCCATGTCAGGGATAAGACTGGGGTACGGGACTAGGGTGAAGTTGGCAAGACACTTAGGGTGCGCTTACTCTTGGCCTGACCCTGAGAGTGAGGGCCTCCTTAATTTTGTGCCCTAAGTGCTTCACTCACCTCACCCTGGCCCTGCCTGCACCCCAGGAAGGAGCTTATCCCGATGTTCCTCAAATTTACGAGCAACCTAATCTAGAAGTCTATTTTGAGAATATGTTTTCTGGGGTCACTCCTGGCACCAATTAATTCTATCAGAGTCCCAGGAGGGAACAGATGTTACACTCAAATTAGAATAACATGAGGAGGATTTATAAATGGACTATTTGCAACCATGAGGGCAAAGTATAGAGAAACCACAACACCCTGGGAATAATGACTGTAGGGACCTATTACCATGGAGATCTAAATGGGCAAGGGAGGGAGTGGTTACCAGGGTCCAGGGACAGAGAGCAAGAGCGGAGAGGGTACCTGACAAGTTCTTAAGCTCTGATCAAGTTCTCAGTGACCTTGCAGGGAGGGAGCCAGGGGAATAAACGCCCAGACCTCTTGCTCTATGCACTGATGTACTATTAGTTTTCCCCATTGGCCGGCCAGTCGATATTGGTTAGCCCCCTGGGGCTTCCCTGGTGGCGCAGTGGTTGAGAATCCGCCTGCCAATGCAGGGGACACGGGTTCGAGCCCTGGTCTGGGAGGATCCCACATGCCGCGGAGCAACTGGGCCCGTGAGCCACAACTACTGAGCCTGCGCGTCTGGAGCCTGTGCTCCTCAACAAGAGAGGCCGCGATAGTGAGAGGCCCGCACACCGCGATGAACAGTGGCCCCCACTTGCCACAACTAGAGAAAGCCCTCGCACAGAAACGAAGACCCAACACAGCCAAAAATAAATAAATTAATTAATTAATTTAAAAAAAATATTGGTTAGTCTCCTGGAGTGTAGAAAGGGGGAGAGTAATTTCAGAGGAGCAAGCAAAGTATATCCATCACTAGTGGCCAACTATATGTCAAGTAAAAGAGTATCAAAATAACATAAGGAATAGAGGGATCATTATATTCATATCAAAGTTGAGCACAAGAAAAAAAGTCACAAATTAAATAGCGTAATCATTTATAACTCACAAAAAGCCCCACATCTCCTTCATGGACACTTTTTTTTTGCATCTAATAACATAGCTACAGAAATATGAAAAAACTTAGCTGCAAGAAATCTAAGGAGAAATTAACAGATGGAATATAGTGATGATGAAATATATTTTTGGCAAGACAAGGAAAATTTAAACGTACATTTTTTTCTCTGGGCCTTTTCCCTCCCCTTTAGTGTGTACCGTAATCTTGTGCGGGGTCATGATGACCCACTCCTCACTTTATAACTGTGCTTTTCCTGGTAACCTCCTATAACTTTTTTCCTGTGTATAAATGTCAACATGTCGTTTGTGGTATAACACTTTGTCTCAAAAAAGTATGTAACTGTGCTTTGACCTCTGATGGGTGGAACAGTCCTCAGAGATTTCTGAAAGACTGCCTCTCAGGTTATGATCCTCATGTAGGCTTGAATAAAATTTTCTATTTCTTTCCTAGATTGCCATTGGTTAATTTTTTTGTCAGCAGTGAGAAGTTTTAGTATTCAGTTTAGAAGTATAAGCTTGGGAGAGGCTGATACAACATTAACAGGAAAACCTGAGAAACTTTTCTAACTATGATTAGGCTGCAGAACTGGAAAACATACCACAGAACAGGAGCTGGAGATCTCCACAGAAAAGATGCAATACAAATGTGACCAGAGTTACAAGCTAAAGTCCAAGCACTGGTCTAGAGAATTTGTAATATTACAGCTTTAAAATGAGATGTTTATCAGTTGGGATTCAGTTCAGCTGCAAGTAACAGAAAATCCCCAAATCACGTTGACTTAAACAGGATATAGCTCAATGTTCAGAGGAAGGGAGTCTAAGGCTGGTATGGTGGCTCTACACAAAACCCTCAGGAACCCAAGCGACTTTCGTCTTTCTGTCCCACTGTATCGAAAAGGTGGCCTTGAGTTCATGGTTAAAGATGGAGCCATGGATTTATTCATACTGTGGGCAGCAAGATGAAGGAAGAGGGAAAGAATGGGCAAAGCAGAAGTGCCTATTATAAAGCAACAGTACTCCAAAAAAAAAAAGCAGAAGTGCCAACTATCTATGAAGGGAAGCTCTTGAAGGGAGTTGCCATGCAATACTTCTGCTTACATTCCTGGGGCTAGAACTTAGTCATATTGCCACGTCTATTGGAAACACATCAAAAAAAAGAAAAAAAAAAAGGGGCTTCCCTGGTGGCACAGTGGTTAAGAATTCGCCTGCCAATGCAGGGGACATGGGTTTGAGCCCTGGTCCGGGAAGATCCCACATGCCGCGGAGCAACTAAGCCTGTGTGCCACAGCTACTGAGCCTGCACTCCAGAGCCTGCGAGCCACAACTACTGAGCCCATGTGCCACAGTTACTGAAGCCTGCGTGCCTAGAGCCCGTGATCCGCAATAAGAGAAGCCACTGCAATGAGAAGCCCACGCACCGCAATGAAGAGTAGCCCCCGCTCGCCGCAACTAGAGAAAGCCCACACACAGCAACGAAGACCCAACACAGCCATAAATAAATAAATAAATTAATTAATTAATTAAAAAAAAAATAGAAAAGCATCACAGCAAACGTAGAATTCTTTTTCGTGTTCTGGTTGGCTATGCAGCCAGTTGAAAATCTAAGAAAGAAGGTGAGAGCAGATACTGGGAAGCAGCCAGCAGTTAGTCTCAGCCACAGCCAGCCCACACTTCCTGAAACACAGTAAAACCTCAGTATTTGTGGAAGAAATGTCAATGGTTTTCATCAGGTGCATAAACACAAAAGGTCCAGAATGAGAAGGTTGGAGTTATATCCTCAAGTTCTGTTTTCAGTTTGACCCATCAAGTTGGAAAAACAGGTGGTTAAGATAGTATAAGACCAAGCCTGCCTTTTCCGCTTCTCTTTTGGTTAAGTACCTGCCCCTGGCGTAGTAACACCACATAATGTACATGAGAGTGATTGTGCAGTGGGTTGCCCAGTTAAAGATCAAGTGTGTTGGTTTTTTTCCCTCTTCTTTATTGGGATGTTGCCGGAAACGACTTTGGACTCACTGAAGGAAGCCCTCTTAATTGTCAGTTACCCTTTCTCATCATCTGCCTAAACAATGTAAATAATGTTATTTGGAATAGGAATAACTCTTGGCTCTGAGTTTAGTAGTCAAGAGACAAGTGAGTCTTAAATTTACAGGTGCATAAGAATTACCTGGTATATTTGTTGAAAATTCTTATTCCTGGACCCCATTACCCAGATACTCTGATTCAATGTCAGACATGGGCTAGGACCTGCAATCTCCATTTTAACAAGTTTTTCAGATAATTTCGACACATATATTTAGAGTAGCACTATCTAACAGAATTATATTGTGAGCCATATGTCCTTTTAAATTTCCGAGCGGTCACTTAAAAAAAGTGAAAAATTGGTAAAATTAATAATATATCTTATGTATATCAATATATCTAAAACATTATCATTTAGACATGTAATCAGCATAAAGAATTATTGATGAAATATTTTACATTTTTTTCTACCAAGTCCTCAAAACCTGGTGTATATTTTACACTTACAGTACACCTCAATTGGGACCTGCCACACTTCAAATGCTCCATCGCCTTGTGATGCCGCGGCTGTTAACACTGGACAGGGCAGGTTTAGCGGATTAGACAGCATTAGATGAAACGATGGAGGTCAGAGACTGCATTTCATTCTTATGTTTGTAGAGCCTAGCAAAGTGCCCAGAATATAGGAAATGTTCAAGAAATATTGGTTGGTTGGTTGGTTAGTCACACTAACAGTTCGGGCTGTAATCACATGAAGCCATGTGCCTATGGCTGTTACTGTGGCTCAGGGAAGAGCCCCAGGTTTTTCTGGGGGCATGCAGAAATTTCTGGGGTGTTCAGAAATCTGCTGGGGCAGTTAATAGATGGGTGTTCAGAATTCTGTTAAGAATAACTTCAAAGGCAGTGAGGGAGGAGGGACTCACTTCAAAGGCTTTAAGAGGTGAAATAGAGCAAGTTAGTAAAGCCTGTTGCTAGGACAACCTTCTCAGGATTGAAAGAGACTCACACATTGTGGACCTAGGCCTGGTATGGCTGTGATCTCTCCTTTTGTAATATACTCTCTTTTTGCTTGGCTCTAAGGGAGAACAGTTTTAAAATGGCTATTTAAGAGTGCAATTTGGAGCCAGAGGGCCGTGTGGCACTAAAAGTGTTTTAAGTGCAAAGAGAAGGAAAATGGACCTAACGTTGATTGGAAAAGGGCCACCTGAAGTGAAGAACAATCACTGAGATTCCTGTTAAATTACTGAAATATGCAGTTCAAGAAGAACTTTTATCTCCCAGCTGCTGATAGACTTCATTTACGGGCATCAAGAATGGGGATCAAAGTAAGTTTTTCCTGGGGCCTAGAATATTATTAGATTAAGCAGTTTAAGATTGTTAAGACAGTAATTATTTGGTACTAAGGTGATTTTATTTTCTTAAGTCTTATTCTCAATTTATCATTGAAATATTTATACAGATATTACCTGGTAATTAATATTTAAGTTTTTAAATAAATTCTAAATAGTGAACTTTTGTTGAGCAATTACTATATGCCTGACATTCTGCTGAAGGCTTTCCATTTATTTAATTTCCAGGAAAAATTTTTTTGTCTATACTTTACCGATCTTTTAAAATTAGTTAATTTATTTATGGCTGCTTTGGGTCTTTGTTGCTGCACGTGGGCTTTCTCTTGCTGCAGTGAGCGGGGGCTGCTCTTTGCTGCGGTGCGCGGGCTTCTCATTGCAGGGGCTTCTCGTTGCGGGGCACGGGCTCTAGGCGCGCGGGCTTCAGTAGCTGTGGCACGCGGGCTCAGTAGTTGTGGCTCGCGGGCTCTAGAATGCAGTCTCAGTAGTTGTGGCACACGGGCTTAGTTGCTCCGCGGCACGTGGGACTTTCCTGGACCAAGGATCGAACCTGTGTCCCCTGCATTAGCAGGCAATTCTTAACCACTGCGCCACCAGGGAAGTCCCCCGATTTTTAAAAAATTGAAATTTAGAGATATTAAGTGATTTGTTCAAGAATTGTTTCTATAGGAACAATAGAACTAGGGATAACTTTTATAGTGTGCTTTCCACTTTTAGAAAGTACTTGTATTATTCCTCATAATAACCTTAACTAAGCTGTAAAGTTCAAATTTGTAATATGTTGGTAAATGCATAGGGCCTTAAAGGATCTGACATTAACAACAGATTACAACTGTAGATTCATATAACGAAAGTGACATTTGAGAAATACATTGCTCTAACAATATTAGGAGAAATTGAAATAAGCAGAGACTGGAGGCAAATGCAGTGACTCCAAATAATTTGTCATAATCCCAGCAGGAGGTAGACAGAGCCTAGAGTAAAAGAAGGTATTTGTACATAGAGAAAGGAAGGCACTGGTGATGATCTTTAGTAACTGGTCTCACTTAACCACTGTTCTCTCTCTTATTTCCTACAGAGTTCCTAACCAGACCAGTATGATTATTACTTCTACTCCATTCATTGCCACGTTGGCATTAAATACTGATTTCTCCAGCCTGATGTGCCTTCCTTGCACTCTCTGTAGAAAAGGAATCATTGGGTGAAGAACAGATTAATTCCACTCCCTTTGCCAAACATGAAATTAATTGGCTCATTTTGTAAGACAGTGCAGAAAAGATTCAAAATTCAAGGAGGTACAGTCACAAGGATTTTTCAAAATAATATTTTCTAACCTAACAGTAAGCCATCATCACAAGTTATCTGTACTTTTCCTCAACCCTTCTTGGTGAGGGTGGTTTTTTTAATTCACAAGTTCTAATAGTGAGGACAACCCTCTCCACCTCTCCCCCACCCCATGTTCTCCTTCTCCCATCTAGGGAGAGGCAGATAAATAGAAAGTCCTCCATAGTCAAATTATACCAAGACATTGAATGCTCTAACTTCCTTTTCTGGCCTAAATTTTTTTTCTGCTATTTAAAAAAAATTTTTGTTTTTTGGCCATGCCACACAGCATGTGGGATCTTAGTTCCGTGACCAGGGATCAAACCTGTGCCCCCTGCGGTGGAGGCAGGGTGTCTTAACCACTGGACCGCCAGGGAACTCCCTGGCCTAAATTTTTGACAGTGATACCATTTGTGGTAGTCAAATGTTGCTGCCAAAATGAAAGGGAATAGAAAGTCCAGAAATTTGGGGATTTGTAGGCTTGGAAAAAGGGATTGCTTTTCAGCCTAACAACATAAAATTTAGAGCTTTTCTGTGCAAAGGCTGGTAACAATTAATCCTCTTTGCAAGGATTAAATTGAGGATGTGACCATCACACCATTAATAAAACTCTTTACCAAATTAAGGTGAAGTCAAGTAAATCCTTTTAGTTAGGCCAAATGGCCTGGGGATGGTAGTGGAGTGAAGCAGGGATATTAAGGGTATAGTTCTCTCACTGGAGCTTGATAAAGTCAGGAACCCTCAATTAAGCCAGGCAGAATTATGGGGTTAGAAAGCCAAAAAATATATAAACCCCCAAAAATATAGCTAGAAGTAAACTGTGCTTGGGGTTATTGGTGTTTTCAGTTAACTGGAATCAGATGAGAAGCTGACTAGAATATGTGCCAAAAGAACTGCCATCTTGGACTAAAAGATATTATGATTGTTGAAGATATAAAATCATATTTAGCCCCCAACCTTCTATCAGCAGGAAACAGATTAAAAAATCTACTCAGTCCCCAAGGACGGCATATTCTCCAATGCTCTTTTCAAATATAGCTGAGGAGCAAAATAGGAAAGGAAGGAAATTCCAGAGGGTGGAACCAAGGATCACAGAAAATCATGGACTGTGGAGCATTACCAAGGAGCAAAATTGGAGCTAATATGAACCTGTCACTGCAGTGTATCTCCTACTCATTCCCTTTTCAAATGAGAGTATTTTGTGTGTATCCTGCATCTGGTTCCCCCATTGTACATTGGTTGTATAAGGGAATAAATACTTTGTACTTTTAATTCAAAGGCATGATGCATCAGATTTTTGTTCATCAAATATCCATTCCTCTCCACTTTTCCCTTGTGTGGCAGTACGCTTCCCTGTTCTTAACACTTTGAACATGACCTGGCTTTGTGACTTGTGCACCTCTGACTTGCTTTGGCCAGTGGAATGCAAATGTATGTAAAGGCTTCAAATGTTGAGCATTTATTTGGCTGTGTTCCCCTGCTCTTGTAAACTGTCATGAATTGAGCATATTCCTTGGACCAAGAATATGTGGAGACAACTGGAGCAGAACTGAATCCAAGCCAAGCAAGAACGGAAATGTCTGTTGTTTTAAGCTATTGAATTTAGGAATGGTATATTACACATCATTATTGCATTAATAGCAGACTAATACATTCATCCTTTGAATGAAGAGAAGCTACATCTGGATATGATGTAGAGAATCCACGTATCACTCCAGAGGTAGAGTCGATCATGACTTGAGCTTGTTACTTTAACTAGCTGAGACTTTCAGGTTGTTAACTAGGGGAGGTGGTGAATGTGCTTGAGGTACAGGAAGAAGAGTGAGTTAAATAGTTAATGACCATGAAGTATACAGTGGTTGCCCCTAGTGCTGTTCACTGTATGTTCTCTTCACCCCCCGACCTCGCCCTCCTTCCAGGCATATAGTATAATTGTATTTGCTAGCCCCTTGTGATTGTGAGGGGTCAAGTAACTAGTTCTGATAAATGAGTTGTGAGCAGAAGTGACATGTGATTGCTAACATGAGAACCTCCAGGGCTTTCTTTTCATTTTTGCAAAGTGATTGGTATTCCAGATTATGGCTGCTCTATCAGCCTGGGGCCTGACTGACGACATTGATGACATAGACCAGAGCCCCACAAACACTCAACGGAAGTGTAGCGTTAGTGAGAAATATTAATCTTTGTTGTGTTAAGCTCACAAGGATTCTGTAGTAGGAGGTAAGATCTTTCCCATCTATTTTTGGATTTGATGTCTGGATGTGGAATAGCTGGGTTGATATTTTCCTAGTGTTCATATTGATATTTTACAGCCCATTCACATTCTGCTTGTTCAACGCCCATGTTCCGCTGGTTGTTAAATAATTTGATTATCATCCCCCTGGCTGGCCAAAAATAATGGAAAATGCACAGTGTAATGCTGTAATAAACATTTTGAGCATGAAGAATATTTGTTTATTCATAAGATTTTTAGTTCCTGGATTACATCATTGGTATAGAATCCCCAAAGAAGGTACATTATCTCACATTATCATAGTATTAAGTAGTGTAAATACTTGCTTGCTCGAGGAAATACCCTATGAATCAACTGATTATTTATGAAGACTAAAATATACAAATCAAGACTCACTTGCCTCACTGTGCCCACCAATCCAAAGTTATCATGTGATAAACTATGCCCAGTATTCAACAGTTCCTCACCTTGTAAGGCCTGCTTTAAAAATCTCCTAGCCCAGGCACTAAAACTCTAAAAATATCCTATCTTAATTTCCCATTCTAAGATTCTACTGAAATTCTGACAAGGTCATGTTTCTACTTTACTGCAGTAAGTCTAACAAATTTACCTTTCCTTGATCCAACAGGGTTTTCTGATGGTTTTTTAAAGGAGTCAACTCAGCAATTGCTTTCTTTTTTGTTTTTTTTATAAGTATTTTATTATTTATTTAGTTGCACCAGGTCTTAGTTGCGGCTGGCGGGCTTCTTAGTTGCAGCTCGTGGGCTCCTTAATTGCGGCTCGCCAGCTCCTTAGTTGTGACAATGCAAACTCTTAGTTGTGGGATCTAGTTCCCTGAGCAGGGATTGAACCTGGGCCCCCTGCATTGGGAGGGCAGAGTCTTAACCACTGGACCACCAGGGAAGTCCCAGCAAATTGCTTTCTTAAATGTGAAGTTTCACTAGCATGCATGAGGGTGATAGTATCCCTTTATCATTGCTAGCACTAATTATTATCACATTAGGAAACCTTTGCTTATTTGACGTGGGGGTCGGGGGAGTAGTATTTTATTGTTTTAATTTTGAACTTAGATTACTCTCAAGTTTGAACGTTTTTCAAGTTTTAAGTATTCCATCTGTTAAATAACACATGTGGAGTAAGAACTAAAATTAAGGTCCAATATAATGTACTGCTTTGAAATCTGGTGAAATTGAGAGGGGCTTCAATGGCCTAACTGCCAGTTCCCCACCCTGCTCTGCTCTTAAGAATAAGGTACCCTCGCCAAACAACCCTCCTTATCAGAGGGACTGGGGGCAGTTCCTGCTTATCCCTGAGTAGTGGGCTTCAGTTTCCTGCCTACAAGTGGAATCATTCGAACGAGCCAATCACATCCTTCCACAGGAACTGGGGGCACTCCACCCTCATGATACTATAAAGCCTGCTTCCCATAGCACTGGTTGTTCATCCTGTTCCCAAGTACCAGCCTTGCGTGGCCCTGCCTGGGGTGTCCTCCTTCCCAGGCTGTGACTCTACACACTAGTAAACTGCTGTTGATCTCACCTGTCCAGTGTTGGGAGCTGTGTCTTCAGCCAGCCTCATAATCCTAGGGCAGGAGTCCCTCCTTCACCAACCAGGAGAAGAGGAGGTGGATGATTAAAGCAATTCGACAAATATTTATTATGTGCCTGCAAAGTGTGAAGCAGTATGTCAGTTACTGAGGCCACCAGGGTGAACAAAACAGACTTACTCTGCCCTCACAGAGCTTATAGGTTTGTGAGGGAGACAGACATCAAACAAATAGCCACATGATAATATATAATTAACATTGCGCTAAATGCTATGAAGGAAAATGGCAGGGTGCTTTTGTGAATTATGTCTTTTGAGTATTTGTCTATTGGATTCTTAGTGTTTGTCATGTTAATTTGTTTGAGCTAATAATAAAGATATAAACTTGTGAAATTTCTTGTGTAGTTTTCTCTGTTTGCAGCTTAATTTTTGTGTTTTATAAAATAGATGTTTTAAATTTTATGTTGTCAAAGTGATCAATCTTTTCCCTCCTGATTTTTTTTGTTACTTTTACTTTTAGAGTTCTTCCCTGTCAGAAATTTCACAACTATTCATTTATCTTTGCACATAAAAATTTTTTTTGAAAAGAAATACATGCACATATGTTACATGCCCATGCAAAAAATGTCAAATAGTACAAAAGAATGTAGAATGAAAAGTAGGTCTCCTTTTCAACCCAAATTTCCAGAATCCATGGATCTGTGTTCTTTCAGAATTTTTTATGCACATACCCACATATAGCCTTTAAACAATGATAGTCTATTACAAACTGTCTTCTGTCCCTTGTTTCATTTACTTAAAGATATATATGGGACCTTTCTAGATTATTGTGTGTATTTGTAGCTCATTTTAAAAATTAGCTGCACAGTTTTCCACTGAACATGTCAGGATGAAAAACTATGCCTCCAGTCTACTATGTTACATATGATGTTGCAATGAACAATATGTCTCTATATACATATACAAGAATATCAGATGTTTAAATTTTCAGAATTTGAATTGCTGGGTCAAGGCAATTGTTTATTAAGAACTTTCTATGTATTAAGAAAATTAGTACTTTGCCAAATATTTTATAATTATTTTTTCTCAGTTTGTCATCTAAGTTTGTGGTATTTTGGGCCGTACAGAAAATTCAAATGTTTATGTAGTCCAATTTATCTTTTCCTTTGTGGTCTCTGGGGTTTGTATTTTGTTTAGATATATACCAAGATTAATTTGTTTCTTTTCTACTACTTTTAAGATTTCATTTTTACATTTAAATTTTTGATTTATGTGAAGTTTATTTTGGCAAAAAGAATGAGATAGGGAGCCAAGTTAATTTTTTTCCCAGATGGCTTCTCAGTGGCCCAACACCATTTATTACGAATCAATTTTTTCTCTACTATTTTGGTATGTTGTCTTTATCTTATACTAAATTCCCATTTACATTTAGATCTAGTTCTATGGTTTATATTTTGTTCTATCGATCTGTTTGTTTATTCATGCATCAGGACCAAACCTCTTAAATTATTGTTCTTTATAAGACATTCTATACATTAGTTTTTATTCCGTCTGGAATCGATTTTGGTATATGATGTCATGTGAGAATCTAAATGCCAAATAAAGTCACTCTGTAGACAGAAAGAAAAAAGAAGTTGAAGAAAATGGAGATGGTAGGTGTAGATCTCTCATGGTTTTTTTGATAATTAGTTCATGAAAGGTGCGAAAAGAGAAAGGATAGCTTACAACTATGGTACTTTTGCCATTTTATTACTAAAAATGTTATGATATTTATTATTACTAACAGTATAATGAATGAATATTGTTATTAATATATGACCATTTTGATCACTGTTTTCTGTCCCTATAGTTCTTTGAAATTGTTAATGTTAAATTTTACTACCTGAATAAATTGTGGAAGACTCTATCTTGTTATTATACTTCCCTACACTTCTCCCTTTATACTTTTGTCTTTCCTATTTTTATGATTTTTTTAAAAAAAGATTTAAATACAAAATAATATGTTTGAATTCTGCCACAGGGCTCCAAAGAGGAGCAGTACCATGATGTGACAAATATGTGGAGCCGTGCCCAGAATCTTCGTGCAACAGATTAGACTTGCCTATAATTATAAGTATTAGCTTTCTTTTGGGAAATACAAAATGAACTACATCACTAAAGAAAACAGAAGTTTTAAACACTGGTAGAGTTTAAAAGTAAGACTACAAAAGAAAGTGACACTAGGTTGCCTACTCCTGGATGTGTGTCCCAGAAATAGAGCTTAATTTCCCAAGGAACACAACCGTTTAGGGTTGACTGCAGCTGTAATTCTGTGGCAGACACAGTTCATGACAGTTTCCACCACAGAGACTTGGAAAACCGAATACTGACTTCCTTAATCTTTCTTGTAGCCAGTTGTGGTTGATGTGACACAAACAAATGACTGTTAGTGAATACTGGGAAAGCTTTTTCTTTTCTGATGAAAGAGACAGTTATAGATCTAAAGTTTGTGCCTCCCAAAATTCATATGCTAAAACCTAATCCCCAATATGTTGATATAAGAAGGTGGGGCTTTTGGGAGGTGATTAGGTCACGAGGGTGGGGCCCTCATGAATGGGATTAGTGACCCTATAAAAGAGGACCCAGGGAGCTCCCTTGTCCCTTCTGTCACGTAAGAACACAGTGAGAATACAGCCATCTATGAACCAGGAAGTTGGTCCTCATCAGACATGAAATCTGCCAGCACCATGACCTTGGACTTCCCAGCCTCCAGAACAGTGAGAAATAAATATTTGTTGTTAAAGCCACTCAACGTATGGTATTTTTGTTATAGCAGCCTGAGCAGACTAAGAGAGAACAGACGTGGTTGACACCACCTCTTCTCCCTTTTTTTTTTCTCTTGAAAGCAGACTTGATGTCCAGAGTTCTGAAAACTATTTTTTAACCATGAGGCATATTACAAGAGGGTCTCAGAATCTTGGTCTGGATGCCAGCACTCCCTATCTCCAAATTTCTTGCTGTGACAAAAACAAAAACCCTTTTGTGAGTCACTGTTAGTTAAGTGTTCTATAATGTGCAGCCAAGAATGGTAGACAATAAAGTCTAGTAACATATGAAATGAAGGAATAATTTAGAAAATACAAATCAAGTAATAAATTGATTCTTGCCTACGTAAATTCAATGACTTTTTTCAATAAAGATTTTTTCAACTGATTTTACAGGAGTTGATATCCTATGAGAACAAAGTGTCACTAGATTTTATTTGAAGATTTAAATATGAAAACCCTACTTACAGGCTATAGGGGATAATATTCTCTTTGAATTGTTGTAGCTGAAGTAGTAAGAGTACTCGGAGCTAAAAAACATCTCAAGAGGCACTCTATTCTTGCCACTCACCTTCTGTCAGATGGAGAATGAAACAAAATTCCTTTTTTTTTGAACTGGTTTCAAGTTTAAAAAGCTCTTCATCCTCAAACTGTAACAGACACTTGCCTGCGTTTTTTCATTTTAATATTCTATTGTGTTATTTATGTTTAATATTTTAATCTGGCCAGAATTAGTTTTTGATTGTAGTATTATGGTGTAAGAGATCACACTTTGTTATTCTAATGGAAAGACATTGTCTCCAACTGCATATTGAGTAATTTATCCTATCTCCATTTATTTGAGCTGTCAACATTTATCATTCAATTATCATATATATGAGTACATGTAGATACTCATTTATATACAGGCAGACCTTGGAGATATTGTGGGTTCAGTCCCAGACCACCACAATAAAGCAAATGTTGCAATAAAGCAAGTTGCACCAATTTTTTGGTTTCCCAATACATATAAAAGTTATGTTTACACTATTAGTCTATTAAGTGTGCAATAGTCAATAGCATTATGTCTAAACAATGTACATAACTTAATTTAAAAATAATGCTATTGGAAAAGTGGTGCCAATAGACTTGCTCCAAGGCAGGATTGCCACAAACCTTGAATTTGTAAAAAACACAACATCTTAGAAGTAAAATAAAACAAGGTATATATATATATATATATATATATATATATATATATATATATATATATATATATATATATATATAATTATATTTACATGTCTATAATCATTTTTACCCTCAATTATACACATGAGTACATGTACTCATTTATATAGTATGTGTTTATATATTTATACATATAAATTATATATGCATGTATATGTATATACTCATACACTCACTATATACACTCATATACATGAGTCTGTTCCTGGACTTTTACTGTTGCCACAATGTAATTACATATTTGCAGGCCTCTATGATACCATCTTAGCCACTGTACCTTTGTCTTTAGCATTCAGAATATGTATCTTGGTGTTGATTTCCTTTTTTGGAAATTCGCTCAATTACTTTAATCTGTAGATGTATGTCTTTTGCCAAATTTGAGAAGTTTTCAGCCATTATTTCTTAGAATTTTTTTCAGCCCTTCCCCTCGATTCTTTCTCTTCTTTTGAGAATCCAATGTTTAGATCTTTTGCTATTGTGCCACAAGTCCACAAAGTTCTATTTTTCCCAGTCTTTTTTCCCTCTGTTGTTCACATTAAATTATTTTAATTGATAATCAAGTTTCTGATTCTATCCTCTGTCATTTCCACTCTATTACTGAGCCCAGTTGGTGAGTTTTTATTTCAGTTATTATATTTTTCAGTTTTATAATTTCCATTTTTTAAAACGTATATTTCTTTGCTGATGTTTTCTAATTTTTGTTTGTCCCAAGAAAATTTGTAATTGCCTATAAGAACATTTTTTGGTGATGGCTGCTTTGAAATTTTTGTCAGATAATTCCAGTATCTGATTCATCTTAGTATTGGCTGTTAATTGTCTTTTCTCATCCAATTTGTGATTTTCCTGGTTCATGGTATGACGAGTGAATGTGTTGGTGGGCTTTTCACCTGATCTCTGTTGGTACCTCAGGCCAAGGAAGAGCCTACTTGAGTCACCTTGAGCTATGGGGGTGTAGGGGAGGGAAAAATTTACCCATGTCAGGTTTTTAGCTGGGACTCTTTAACAAAAAGACAGAATAACAAGAGGAAAACAGTTTTTTAACACGTGCAGCCCACATTATGCGAGAGAAAACTAAACCAAAAGTAACTTGAAATGGCAGCTTAGAATTCCAGTTTATACAGCATCTTCAACAAAAAACAACAATAAAAAATAATAACAATAAATTTATAGAGAAATGACAGGGCAAAGGAAAGCAGTTTAGGCTTCCAAGGGCCACAGACTATGGGAAGGTAAATATATGGGAGGGAACTAATGGAGTTCAAGATGCATGGGAGACAAAAGTTGAACCCAGGGAACTCACTGCATTGCTGTTCCTCAAGTCCTGAGGTCCCTAGCCAGTTTGCCTTTTTTTTTTTTTTTCTCCATTTTTCAGAGTCCTATTATGGTTGTTTATTTTTATGGTTGTATTTAGAGGAGAAGAACAGAGAAACGTGTGTAGGGAAACAAAATTTGCCACTGCAAAATGTGTCTCTTTGGCATGAGGATTAATTTAGGCTGGTTATTTTTAAGGCCTCAGAGACTCAGGAAGAAACTCTGACCTTCCCCTTAACTGCCTAAAAGACTATAGATAGAGGACCTGTTCCAGGAAGGGAGCTATCACCATAGACGACTATAGCTCGAACTAGGTGTGTAGACAGGAAGAAACCTAGCAAAGTCTGTTAGAATTCCTCTTTGTGTCTCTTTGTCTCTACAAGGGCCAGCAAACATTTGTTTACCAAACATTTACTTTTCCATCTCCCTGTGAACTGCCTTCCTCCCCTTTGAAGTCCCAAACCACCACCCCCAACATCCTCTTTTGTCTTTAGCTGAAGATGGTATTTAAGGTGAGGGCTTCAGCTATTTTGGTGAGTTAGTTTTTCTTGGCCTCTCCCATGTATACATGTTATTAAACTTTTGTTTGGTTTTCTCTTGTTAATCTGTCTCATGTCAATTTAATTTTTAGACCAGCCAGAAGACCCTAGAAGGGTAAAGGGAAAATTTTCCTCCCTGACAAATGTAGGGAGCCAGAAGCGAGTCTCTGGGAATTATTCCAAATATCCAACATATAAAGTTAGGTGGATGATTTAGTTCTCGTTAATACCTAGTCAAAACTATGAATAATTAAAAAACCAATTTTTGATCAATTATGCTAGAGAAAAGATCAAATTATTTTCCTCTTTTCTTTATAAAAAATATTACAAAGATATTATTATATGAAGAGACAATTGAAACAGATACAGCCATGTAGTTTGAGTATCCGCTGCTGTCTGGAAAATCTGGGAATGAGAAATAATTTTAATTTTGAATCTGGCAAGTCCTGAATCTTTTATATTTCCTCTCAGTTTTCTTAAAAATGGAACAGTTCCCTTTTAAGCTGCCCTCTTTCTACTTGTATCTGATAGGCAGGCAATAGAAGGTAAGTGGCATTTTCAATATTCTGCCTTGAAATTGAGGTAGGAGGTAGATGGGTTCCCCCCCCACCCCAGGGTAAGCTATTGGAGATTCGTTCCCTGTGGACTGATTCTCCAAGACCAGAACAGCAGGACAATTGAGAGAGGAGGCTGCGCCCTGCCCAGATAGAAGATAAGAGACCATATATTTCTCATTCTTGAAGTCAAGGAGACCTTCTCGACTAGGAAGCTCCTTGGAGGTCAAAAAGGGAGGGGGCGCCACCCCATAGTAAGTGATGCCAACTACCCATAGGCCTCTTTGGTGGAATCCATCTTGGCTGAGAGATGTGTGCGCACACATGGGAGGATCCTGAGATATACCAAATACAGACTCGGAACCAGGCAAATCAAAATGATTGGCCAAAGGAAACTGGGAAGAAATGCCCCATAAAAGTGATTCAAACTACCACGAGGGTGCAACTCTCTGAGTCTGCCCATGTGTCTATCCACACATACCATACTCTTTTTTTCTCCTAATAAACACTTTACTTGCTTCACTACTTTCCGTCTCTATGTGGAAATTCATTTCTATGCAGCTGACAGGTCAGGGCCTTGTCACTGGCCACTGGTCCCTGATGGTCTAGTGGCCAGGATTCAGTGCTCTCACTGCTGCTGCCTGACCTCAGTCTCTGGCCGGGAACCGAAACCCTGCTTCAAGCTCCTCCAAGTGAGTCCACCCAAGATCAAAATCTCCTTAGCTAGATCATAGAGTATATTAGACACATTTTCTGTTTTCCACATTGTTGCAGGCAAGAGTGTGTTCAACTTTCTGCTGCTGCATAACAAGAGTCCCCTTTCCTCCAGCTTTCAATAACATTCTCCTTACCTTTACTGTAAGCCCTCACTGACAGCTTCCTCCAGGCTCTTTCAGCTCTCTCTAATAGTCTCCTCAGAGTCCTTCTAGCCTCCTCCTGCTGCCCAGTCTTTAAGCCAATGCCATGTGTTTTAGGTTTTTGTTACGGCAGCACTTCACTTCTAGGTAAGAAAGTTTGCTCTGTTTATCTATTGCTATGTAACAACTGAGAACTGCAAACTGCAAAAGCAACTCCATGCCTACCTCCTCCCCACTCCACCTCCATTCCCCCACTAAGAGACTTGACCAAGCTCTACCTGGCTTCCAGCAGCCTAAGGCCATGTTCTTGGGACAACCCTGCTCCCCTTAAGTTCCAGCCTGGAAAAGCCCAAGGCTGCCAAAAGAATAGAGTGTTTCTTCCAGCCAAAACCTGATGATAGGCACCTGTCCTCACTTTTCTTAGATAATTTGTTTTAGAAAACTTGTAATTTGCAATTGTAAATCCTTTCTCTGTTCCTTTGAGATGTATATGTCCCTTCTACAATCCAGGAATGTCTTTCTGGAGGCCTTGCTTTGCAATGTAATCATTCAGAAGGATAGGGCCAATTAGCAGACTGGGATGGCCTAATCACATCCCTTAATATTATATCTTTAGCATGGCCCCTTTAGCACACACATGGTTTGGGGGGGCTGAGGAATACTGGAGGGCTCGCTGGGTGGGTCTGGCTTGGAGTCTCTCATGAATTTGCTGGCAGACAGTATCTAAAGCTGGAACAGCTGGGGGCTAGAGCAGCTGGGGGCTGGCTGGGCAACTCACTTTCTGTGGTCTCTGGGTCTGGCTGACTGATCTCTCTGCATGGGCTGGTCTGGGCCTCGGGGCATTTGGACCACTTATATGCCAGCTGCAGGCTTAAGGGCTGGTATTCCAGTGAGCAGGGGCAGAAGCTACTATGCCTTTTCTGATCTAGCCTTGAAAGTCAGGCAGCATCTCTTCCATGCATTCCAAATAGAATGTTACAAGTGTTCCAAGTGAGTCACAAATCGGCCCAGAGTAAGGGCAAGGAAAAGCGGAAAAGCAGACCCCATTTCATGATGAGAAGAGAGTCAAGGTAACATTGCAGATAAGCCCGAGGAATGGGACCATTTTGGGGAAACACAATTTGCCACAATTATCTACGTTTAAAGCATTCAGATTTAATATGCTATAGTTTTTTTTTTTTTTTTTAAAGAGGAAGCTCATGGAGGGATCCAATGTTTTTTTTTTTTTTAATTATTTAATTATTTATTTATTTATTTCTATTTATGGTTGTGTTGGGTCTTCGTTTCTGTGCGACGGCTTTCTCTAGTTGTGTCAAGTGGGGGCCACTCTTCATCGCGGTGCGCGGGCCTCTCACTATTGCGGCCTCTCTTGTTGCGGAGCACAGGCTCCAGACGCGCAGGCTCAGTAATTGTGGCTCACGGGCCTAGTTGCTCCGCGGCATGTGGGATCTTCCCAGACCAGGGCTCGAACCCGTGTCCCCTGCATTGGCAGGCAGATTCTCAACGACTGCACCACCAGGGAAGCCCCTATGCTATAGTTTTTACATCCATAAATAGAAACATTTTTTGCCCCTTCATTTTCTATTGGAGCTTTAGATTTTCTCCCTGATTTATGGGGATTTGCAAAATTGTAGGCACTTGTACAAGGGCTCTAAAGCTGGGAGAAATAGGCCTTATAAACACTGTTAGAAATCTGTGCTTTTGAGATCTTTCTTACCTGATTCATGCTCTGGCTAACTGTGACTGCCAAACTGAAACTGTGTAACTCTGATTGGGACTTGTACGCATGGGGCTGGGACTCAAACCCGTCAAGCCCCAGATTGGGACTTGAATCCATGGTCGTTTAATTGAGGTCACACACTTGGTCTCAGGACTTAATGAAGCTCAGGTTCTTGATGTCTCATGGCAGAAAGAATTCAGTGAGAGACAAAGTGATAGGTAACAAGTGGATTTATTTAGAGAGAAACACACTCCACAGACAGAGTGTGGGCCATCTCAGAAGGCAAGAGGCCCCGAAATATGGGGTGGTTAGTTTTTATGGGTGGTGTAATTTCATAGGCTAATGAGGAGGAGGATTATTCCAATTATTTTGGGGAAGGGGCAGAGATTTCCAGGAATTGGGCCACCCCCCCACTTTTTGGCCTTTTATGGTTAGCCTCAGAACAATCATGGTGCTGGTGGGTGTGTCATTTAGCATTCCACTGGAAGTCGAATATTCCACCATCTTGGACCTAGTTGGTTCTAACCAGTTTTTGTCACGTCCTATGGCTATGTCATTCTTTTAAAGGTTGTGCCCTGCCCCTTTCCCTCCTGTTTCAAAACCACCTTCATTATTAGTTCTGGAATTCAAACCCAGGGACTCCAGCCTCCTGAGATTGTTTTTTTGGTTGCATTTAAAAAATAAAGCAATAAAAATTGGTAGTGAGATATAAAAATTAATAACATTAATTTTTCTGTCCTTGAAAGTAATTACATGCTCACTGGAGAAAGCTGAAAGAATAGAGATAAGTAAAAAAGGAGAAAATAAAATCAGCTGTGTTGAGTTTGAACTTCAAAAAACTCTAATTAATCTCAATAATTTCTCGATAACAGACAGGGTTTTTTTAATTTTTTCCTTTTTTCCCCCCCGTTAAGCTAGTCAGAGAAACACAATAATTTGCAGAGTGTTTTTTTTTTTTTCCAAAGACTTTTAAAATCCACACCTTCTCTGACCTTTAATTATTGAGAGAATGTCACTTAAAGAAGATAAAGATATTCACCTCCACATAGATAAAATCCCAAGTCCAAGTCGGAGCAACTTTTGGGGACTCCTAAGCAGATGAGCATACCTGGAAGGGTGTTCTCATGAATCTTAAGAGAAAAGTAGTCTGTGAACCCAGTCCATTTTACAGGGATCAGGATGCTGAGATACTTAAATTTTTTCCTCCTTAGTTGGTTGTGATTTACATATGATGTGATGGACGGAAGCCCTAGACTATCAGGTGCAGCTGTTGGATCCTCATGTAGGATGGAAGTCCGAACTTTCCCCATCTCCATCTGTCTGTGCCATACCCTGTATTTCCTATATCAGACAGAGTTTTAACTTGGCACTACAGTTAGTTTTCTCTTTCTGCACTTTCTTCATTCTAGACTCAGACTTAAATTATTTGGCAAGCATATATTTCTCTATTCCTTTTAGTATAGTCTGTTACAGAGCTAAATTTATATTGTATATAATCTCTATATTTTGACTGACAGTTTTCTACTATCATTTTTACACACAACAATCTGTATTTATAAACAGTCTTTGTACAGTATTTCTGACCCAGAGATGCAGTCACTGAAGAATATTGGGGGTAGGAAATTTGGCACCTTCAGGGGATGAGGAACTTTTCCCCAAATAGTTTTCTGCTGTACAATACTCCTAACTCCAGCTACAAATATAAACATTGTTAACATTTGGCCCTATATTTTTCCACTCATTTATTTCTCTGCAATTTTCTTCTTACATAATTCAGATTATATTGAATATATTTCTTTGTAGCCTGCCCTTCTTCATGTTTTATATATACATATACATTTTGACAGTAATTTTCATGGTTCAATAATAATCCATTATGATATATTGCAATTTATTTCACTAATAAACTGCTATTAGATATTTTGGGTTACCTCCAGTTTTCACTATTATCAAAAATAATAAGATGAACATATTTGAAAAGAAACATTTTTGCACAGCCATGATGATTTCCTAGAATAATGCGGAATTTCAGAGACAAAGAGAAAAATTTAAGTCCTTTGATTTGTATAGCTAAATGGCCCTCCAATTAGGTTATATCATTTGGTCTCCCCCATTGATACCTCCATGTGTCAATGGTGCTGCATATTACAGTTAAAAAAAAATTTTTTTTGAGTTTGATAGAAAAAAAACCCGCTGAAAATAAAATCCAGTTCTTGTAAATTTACAAGGTCTTGCATGTTCCATGTCTTGCATGTTCCGAGTCCTGCCTGTCTGCGTTTTTCTCTTCTACTCCATCTTATACCCTTCACTACCCTGCTCACCGTGCTCCAGCTCCACTGACCACTGTGCTCCAGCTCCACTGACTCCCTTTATTTTTTAATTTTTAAATTTTTCTTTTTTTTTCTTTTTTTTTTTTTGGTCACACCACATGGCATGGAGGATCTTAGTTCCCCGACCAAGGATCGAGCCCACGCCCTCTGCAGTGGAAGTGCAGAGTCTTAACTGCTGGACCACCAGAGAAGTCCCTCCACTGACTTCTTTTAATTTCCCAAGGGACCAACCTCTTTCCTGCATTAGGGCCCTCCCACCTCTTTGTCCCTCATTTACATCCCATCTTTGAAATCTCAGTTTCAACATCCCATCTTTGAAATCTCAGTTTCAACATCCCATCTTTGAAATCTCAGTTTCAACATCCCATCTTTGAAATCTCAGTTTCAACATCCCATCTTTGAAATCTCAGTTTCAACATTCCTCTTGCCCCATCTTTGAAATCTCAGTTTCAACATTCCTCTTGCCTTTTCAAGTTTGATGGGGAGGATGGGAGGGATGAGGGTGGTATGACTAAGCTAATCATCTACTATTGCAGGAAATTAATAAATTATAATTAAAAATAAGGATAGAAATTTGGCTCCTCTCTGCTCCACATGGGCTCCATCTTCCAAAAATCTAGTCTGGGCTTCTTCATATGATGGACTCAGGATTCCAAAGAGTTGCAAGAAGGGGCAAGCCCCAGTGCACAAGTACTTTTTAAGTCTCTTGCATCACATTCATAATGGCCTATTGACAAAAACAAATGGCATGGTCAAGCCTAGGTTCAAGGGATGGAGAAATAGACTCTACTTGATGGGAGGGACCTCGAAGTCATTACAAAGAAAAGTGAAAAACAGGATCTGAGGACTTGTGGTTATTCTGTAAAACATTTTGCAAATATTTCCATTTTGCAAACAATCTGCCATGCTATTTTCCTCCTCCTCTTTTCTCTTTTCCCTTCCCCTCCTTCTTTCTTTTGCTTCTGGGTATTTGTTTTTAAAATTAAGAGCTAGGAGATTGACATTGTATTTGCCCTAACATAAAATAGTCAGGAGTGGCCTGTAAATACTCTGCTGGTAAGAGTTATGGGGAAAATTTCTTATAAGTTCCTTAAAACAAAGCATCAGAAGCTCTTTAGGAGATTAAAAGGTTATTCATAAACTTAGAGAGCCCTTCTGTCAACTCAGTCTGTTTAGCGGCTAAAATTAAACATAGAGTAAGAATGAAGTTTCAGTGCTCACTCTTTGTGAAGATCTCAGATACTCACTTAAATTATGAGAGTAGCAAAAGTATCCATTAAGTAACACTGATCATTAGAAAACAAAGTTTTCAGTAAATTTGTTCTGAAGTTATCATTTAACATTAGTAGGTTCTAGTAGGTTATGTTTGTGGATGAATTGATTTTTAAGAAGTTTCCCTTTTGACTTATTTAGCTATTTCTAAAGTAGTGTTTCTCAAAATGTATACAGAACAAAGCTAAATATATGACATTTATGCTGCTTGCAATAAAGGTCAGTAAGTTTTGGAAAGGCTGTATGGAACACTCCAAATTTTAAGATTCACAAATCTTTAATCTTCCATATTAAAGTTTTGAAAAGTCCTGATGTAAATGTACCATTTAACTTTGCTTAACTTAGTGTTTCCTAAACTTATTTTTTAAATAAATTTATTTATTTTTGGCTGCGTTGGGTCTTCGTTGCTGTGCGCAGGTTTTTGTTTTTGTTTTTTTCAGTAGCGGCGAGTGGGGGGCTACTCTTCGTTGCGGTGCACGGGCTTCTCATTGCGGTGGCTTCTCTTGTTGTGGAGCACAGGCTCTAGGCATGTGGGCTGCAGTATTTGTGGCGCAGGGGCTTAGTTGCTCTGCAGCATGTGGGATCTTCCCAGACCAGGGCTCGAACCCATGGCCCCTGCATTGGCAGGCTGATTCTCAACCACTGCACCACCAGGGAAGCCCCTCCTAAACTTATTTGACCATGGAAATCTTTATTTTTCAAGTCACACTCAACAATATTCTTCTGAATACAATTTAGGACTTAATTCTGTAGAAGAATGGCCCTTGGACAAGGAATATACCTCCTACAATTATTAAGAATAGAGACTGAGTAATGTCATTACTTATCTAAAGGTTGAGGGACATCCCTGGTAGTCCAGTGGTAAAGAATCTGCCTTCCAATGCAGGGGACGTGGGTTCGATCCCTAGCTGGGAAACTAAGATCCCACATGATGAGGGGGCAACTAAGCCCGCGTGCCACAGCTACTGAGCTCGCACGCCTCAACGAGAGAGCCCATGTGCCACAAACTACAGAGCCTACGTGCCCTGGAGCCCGCATTCGAGAACTAGAGAGAAAACCCGAACGCCACAACTGGAGAAAAAACCCGAACGCCACAACTGGAGAGAAAACCCGAATGCCACAACTAGAGAAAAGCCCATGCGCCACAACAAAGAGCCCGGGCACCGCAGTGAAAAAGATGCCATATGTCTCAACAAGTATCCCGCATGCAACAAATAACACCCAACGCAGCCAGAAAAATAAAGAAAATAAATAATAAAATAAAATGAATAAATATTAAAAAAAATAAAGGTTGAGATCTCCAGAAATATTAGTCATCAGAGTTTAGAACACCTATAAATGAAGAAAAAAAAAAATCTTAATAACCAGTGCACTGCTTGGCAGAAGTGCTTATTCAGTAAGATATATCATATTCTTTCCCAAAGAACAAAATAAGGATGAAAAGAAACAAGGTCTTATTGATTAATCATGGAAAAAATTTAAAAGTGTTCTTCCCTGAATTAAGAGAGATAAACATGTCTGATTCTTGATTTCTTCTAACAATATTTTTTCTCCATGCAGTTGGAAAATAAAAGGATGAGAGATTTAGAAATGAGTGAATTGATATTATAAAAATATAGCTCCTTAAAGGCAGATACTCTTATGGCTCATGAGGGTGAGATCTTAGAATTCTAATTAGAATTCTAATTCTAGAATTAGAATTCTAATCTAGAAAAATGTAACTATACATATCATGTAGTTCATTGTCATATGCTACTTGGTTAATATCAACATGATTAGATGGTTCTGGTTCACCAGAGTTAAACAGTCTGCAGGATATCAGCAGTTTCTACAATATCTTTGGGAATGAAATTGTGAGAGGAAGATGGGATGGTTATGGAACAACTTAATTCCTCCAAAGTGGTTTTGTCCAAGGGAGAAGATGAGGACAGGCCAGGATAGCAGACAATAGGTAGGATGTTGATTAAAAAAAGAAAAAAGAATAATTTGTATCCAATTAGGAGAGATTTAAAGATTTATTTTCTAGTGCTGAAGGTAAGAAATTAATTCTTGTTGACCTTGTCTACTTCTTGTAGTCTTTAGATACTTGTTTCTCAAGTTTTTCCTTTTGTTTACTCTTATGGCATTTAGATGTGTGACTTCCGTTGCTATATTCTGAGCTACTTATTGTATCAGCAACATTTATTGATATATTCCTCCCCCAGTACATAAATGATATTCAAATATGTATCAATTTTTTATTTCATTAGTATATTTCATATCTATTCACTTGCAAAGTATGGAACCCATCAGTTTTGGATGATGTGTTGCTCATGGAGGGGCTGAATGGTTCATGATGAACATCTTCCTATAGTAAAGCTACACAATCACTGCAGAAGTCTTATTGTTGTAATAGGAGTTTCCTTTGGCCATTCCTGTTCATGTGTGTGTGTTGTGTTGAATGTGTGTGAAATGGGGTCATAATAACAACAATAAAAGTGTATTGCTTCTCGGAATCCCTCCTTATTCACAGAATACTAAGAACTATTTCAGATTCTCTTCAACTGTTCAGGAGCTCTCCAGGAGATGTCTAGTGTGTGATGTGAATGCAGTCTCCCCAGGTGCCTTCTCCTCCAACAGGTCCTCCAAGACACATTCCCTCAGTTCTAATGTGGTATCCTCCCTGTGGTATCTTCCTTCCTTGTTCTGCATGCTGCAGATACTCCCTGTTGCTGCTTCTCAGTTCCGAATTAGACTCTTCTGGCACGTTGTTCAGGTAGAAGTTATGTTCTATACTCCAATATGTTCACAGTATTGAATGGGAGTATGGTTGATTAAAGATGGTCACAATTTCTTTGCTCCTCCTTCATGGAGAGGTAGAGTCTCATTACAGTACCCTTGAGTCTGTGCTGGCTCTAGGATTTTCTTGACCAATAAAATGTGACAGAAGTGACATTCTGGGATTTCTGAGACTAGGTCATAAGAAGCTTTGCATCTTCCAAGTTAACATCTTGGAATGATCGCTTTGAGGTAAGCCAGCTACCACAGAGGTCCATCCTACCTGTAACCATTGTGCTGTGTGATAGATAGCCCAAGCCAGTCACGTGGACAGGCTGCATGAAGAGAGATATTTCCGTGCCCCTACTGTTCCCAACACAGCCCAGTCACCAGGATGGCCAGAACCCATCCTGGCCATTCAGCTCTATCAGACATGACAAGGAGAAGAACTGAGGAGCCAGCTGACAGTCAAAACTGGAGTCCCAGACATATGACCCCAACCCAATTCTCCCTGGCCATTTGAGCCACCTGAAGACCCAGGCGTTATGGAGCAGAGGTGAGCTATTCCCGCTTGCTCTGCTCAAATTCCTGATCTACAAAATCATGAGCATAATGATAAAAAAAAAAAAAAGATTGTTGCTTTACACCACTAAGTTTTGGAGTGGCTTATTTCTGCCTTAATCCATTCAGGGTGTCCTCACAAAATGCCATAGGATGGGTATGTAACCGAGCAGTCCCTATGGGGCCTTCCGGGGACTGGCCTTCCCCCATATCCTCTGCTTTAGCTCCTCTCTAAAGTACCTAGATAATAGTATTTGATGCAAATTTCCTGAGTTGTTCTGCAGATATGAAATCCCCCCTTCCCCCCCCCCCCCCACCCCGCCACCAATTGGAAGACTTTAACTACTTGATGACCATGAGCACATAGCCCCAGGCCTCCTGGAGCCTAAGGACTGATAAAGTTAACCCCTGTGACACTACCCTGTTTCCTCATCATCAGCCAGTTAGAGAATGGTCCACGATCTGATCACATAACCTGCGACCCCACCTCCCTCACCTAGCTTTTAAAAATGCTCTGCCAAACCCTTCCGGGAGCTTGCGGCTTTTTAGGGCATGGGGCACCTTGTCTCCTTGCATGGCCTTGTAATAAACCGTTCTCTGCTCCAAACTCCGATGTTTTAGTTTGTTTGGCCTCACTGTGCATCGGGCACATGAACATGTGTTAACAGGTTAACGGGTGTATTATAAACAATAGAAATTTCTTTCTCACAATTCTGGAAGCTTGGAGGTCCAAGATCATGGAGCTAGCACATTTGGTGTCTGGTGAGAGCCTGCCACCTGGCTCATAGATGGCATCATTTCACTGTAACCTTACATGGTGGAAAGGGGCAAGGGACCTTTTTTAGGCCTCTTTTATAAAGGAACTAATCCCATTCACGAGGGCACTATACCTTCATGATTTAAGCACCCCCCAACGCCCCATTTCCTAATACCATCACCTTGGGGGTTAGGATTTCAATATGTGAATTTTGGGGGGACACAAACATTCAATGTATAGCAGCTACACAGCGAAAGACGACTGGAACAGGGAGAATGTTCTCTTACCTCCACTTACGCTGTCCGATGTTACCCAGGCTAATGAGCAGGTTCTCTGCACTCTCGTTGCTCTTCAGGGATGTTAGGGGAAACAGCTATCCTCTGACCTCTGGCGGGAGTCCCTGGGCTGGGGGCCGAGAGAAATTGGTTAAAGACATGAGCAGCACACATCCTGTTTTATTCAAAATTGTTCAACTAGAAAATCACCCCAAATATAAGGAGAACCAGAAACACAAACTCTAGAGAGAAACAAACAAGTCACTTACAAAGAAATGGGAATTAGAATGTCATCAGACTTTTCAACACCAGGGAAAGCTTGAAGATAACAGAAGAATGCCCATAAAATTCTGGGTGAAAATAATTTTCAACTTAGAATCTCCTCCACTTGGGTGGGGGCCTTAGTTCCTATAGAAGAACTCAAAGATATTGTTATGTATATCCACTGAGGAGGAACCAGGATCTGGCTTAATCACTGCACTATAGTGTCTTGATTGATCCTTCTTTGTTTCCGCATTCCCTTACTTCCCTGATTAGCAACTGTTTGAATCTTCTCTTTGGAACTCTGGGAGGTCTAGGAGGCTGAGGCCTTTATCCTGCAAATAAGAAACGGGGAACAGGGAAAGGCTTTTGTACCCTGGAGGGCCCCTAGAGTCCTGCTCGGTTTCACTATCAGTCAAGTACGAAGGTAGAATAAAAAGTTTCCAAACGGAAAATTTAGAAAAAAATATGTCTCTGATGTAAATTTTTTCAAGACAGTACTGAAAGATACTCTATAAAAAGAAAGAAAAAGGATGCAAGAAATGAGAGATTCAATGCAGAAGAGGCAAAGGGAAGCCTTAAGATGTTAGCTGTGCAGCCTCTAGAGAACCACCAGTCTAGATCTAAGCTCCAGCTTGGGTTTAAAAAAAAGTGTGTCTTGTGGGGGCGGGGGGGCAGTGTGAACCACACTAAAAAATGTGCTTAAGTTATTTTACAGAACTATGGAAATTGTAGGAAGAATTAGTCAGACACTCAAAGAAAATTAGCAAATAAACTCCAGATAAAAGAAAAAATTACATAAGAAAGAAAACGTAGTCTTCTACCTTGTACCCTCTGACTCACCAGGGGAACAACATTTACACTGTCACAGTCATAAGAGGGAAAAAATGAAAATGGGGATAAAAATGATAAAGAGTGGAGGTGGGAGAGGAAAGCAAAAATTGGAAGTGAGTTAAATCCGAGTCTATTATTATATGGAGTCATGGGGATTGTTTAAAATAGATGACTCAAGAGGCTATATGTAACTTTTTTTAGAAATAGGGATATAAATAACAGAAGAAACAATCAGTTCAGTTGAAAGTGGTTTGTTCCATGGAGGGGGATGAGGGGAGAAAGGCAGAGAGAGCAAGGAAATGCCGGGTCATGTATAATCTTTTTTAGTACTATATGAATTTTTAAACTACTCACACGTAATACTTTTATAACTGTAAAAAGTATTTGGCCTGGGCCCATGTGTATAGATATTAAAAATAATATTGGAGTTTCTTAGGAATGAAAACATGTACTTTTTTTCTCATTCTAAAACTAGCATGTTTGTTGCTTAACAAAATGAAAAATACAGAAATGCCCAATGTAGAAAATAATCATCATACAGTGATGATCACAATTAATCTTTCCGTGTATTCTTTTTTTACTGTATATGTAAATATCTTTATTTAGTTTTATTTTTATTACCAATTTATTGAACAGTGTGAATCTGGTGGAGTCAAAATCCTGCCCATGCTATGTTGAATCATTTTTTCCCATCCCTTAATAATACCATGAAAGACCCTATAATTTTCTGTTCAATTTCAGTTATTAAATGAATTCTAGTGCAAGTAGAAACTTCCATTTTATTTTTCATTTAAAACGGTATTTTCTTCAGCCTGGCTTTGACTTGAGAATTTGGAGAGTGAGGGGAGAGTGATCCTCTCTTTTACTCTTTCTCCTTTCCTGTTTTAGTTCTTTCTTCTCCATCACGGGGGCCAGGAAGAAGACTTAAGAGAAAAGGGGGAAGGGCTGTGTATCTAACTGGGAGTGTGATGCTGTGTCTTCTCTCTTGATTTCCTGTGTCTTGGTCAGCAGCTGATGGGTGGCAGGTACCAGAACTCTCCTGTGCTCGCTCTCCTGTGACAAAGATACAATTCCAACATGTTGCATACATTGGTATTTGGAAAGGAAACATTTATATTACATTTTAAAAATTGCATATCCAATGGAATCTAAATATCTTAGCAATTTTGATACCGAGTAGGGCCCTGTGGGGCTCCTGGGTACAAAGACTTTCTGTGTCCCCCATTTCTTTGATTACAGGAAATAGCCTTCATTCAGCCTCCATGACCTTCCCTGAGTTCCAGTGAGCAGATTCAAGCAGTTGTTAATTAGGGAAGGGAGGGATGTGAGACAAAGGAGAAATGGTCAGGAGAAATAGTCAAGAGAAACAATAGTGTAGCCTTGGGGCAAGGTCCTGGTTCCCCATCAACGGGTACAGACAACAGTATCTTTGAGCTGTTTTGCAGAGACTGAAATGCCCTCTAGGTGGGAGAAGTTAATGATTAATGACGGTATGCTGCCCACAAGCATGCAGACCCCAGACCAGTTGGAACCTGAAAGGTGATGATGCTGACTCTCACTTACCTCACCACCAACCAATCAGAAGAATGTCCACGAGCTGACCACGCCCTCTTTGAACCATTACTATAAAACTTCTCACTGCCCTCTCCATGGGGGGATACACAGTTTTGAGGGCAATAGCCCACTGTGGCCCCCTTTGCCTGGCAAAGCAATAAAGCTATTCTTTTCTACTTCACCCAAAACTGTGTCTCTGAGATTTAATTTGGTGTCAGGGTACAGAGGCCAGATTCAGCTTCAATCTGATACACAATATCATTCATTTTAAAAATACAGGACCATATGATATTTTAGCAGTCAGATATTTTAAACCATTTCTTTTTTCTCCATGGACTCATCGTCATCCTAGGTAAGAATAGAAAGAATATACATAGAATTTATACTAATGTAATATATTTTATGCTTAAATGCTTTTATTGATCACCCTATAATACATATATATATCTATATACATATGCACAGCCATCCCTTGGTATCAGAAGGGGATCGGTACCAGGACCCCACCACCCCCATAGCTACCAAAATCTGAGGATGCTCAAGTCCCTTATATAAAATGGTGTAGTATTTGCATATAACATACACACATCTTTCCATATATTTTAAATCATCTCTAGATTACTTACAATACCTAATACAATGTAAATGCTATGTAAATATTTGTTGGAGTGATATATTCAAGTTTTGCTTTTGGAAACTTTCTGGAATTTTTTTTCCCCCAATATTTTCGATCCGTGGCTCATTGAATCCATGGATGCAGAACCTGCAGTACAAAGGGCTGACTGTATATACATACGTATAAATACATTTTTAAAATTCTGATGATTTGGCTTTTAATATGAAACAATTCTTCTTGATTGGGTTATCACTACAACTATAAATTCACAATTAATCAGAGCAACATAAATATTTTACACTTCGATGAATAATTATCAAATATAAAAAGTAAACAATTAATGGGAAGGAATCTCTTAATAAGGTGGATGGTGCTCCTTCCCCAATTACTTCATTTATCTGTGTCTAAATTGCTACTTACTGCTAGAATGAGACAGGACTCAGCATCAATCTTATTGCTATTTTCCATCTTTATAGAAATAAGCATTGAGAAAATGTGATTACATGAATATGTAGATGAAAATGGAAGTTTTGTTACAGCGATGCCAATCAATTCTTTGGATGCTTTCTGAGTTACTTTTGAAAAAGTCATATAGTTCTCTTTGTTGAAAATTTTTCTGATGGGTAATCAGCTGGCAACTCAATTAAGTCTTCCAGTTCTGTTAAGCAAATAATTGGAAATCATCTGACTTGCAAAAAGATTTATCTACTTATTAAAACATTCATTCACTTAGTTATTAGTAAGCATATCAAGAAAGTCTTACTAAGAGTTATCAGTGAATATTAACTAACCACCTGTTACTAACTGTGCCTGGCTTTGTAGAGCTAAAAGAAAGGGAAACTAGGGTTAAAATAAGCCTGGGGTTAAAATAAGCCTATGGTTAAAATAATAGTAAAAAAATGTGCATTTTAGGATCTTAATACATTTAGGCCAAATTAAATAATTTTTATTTGTCTAAAATGGTTTAGCTCTACAAAATGATATGACTGATAGACACTTCAAAATTATATTACTATCTATAATAAACACTCATATGTCCATCACAGATTTAATAATTGTCCATTTTTGCCATTATTTGCCTGGTTTTTTGAAATATTTTATATTAAAAGGGAGACATCAAATCATTTCACAGCTGTTATTTCATTAGGTATCTCTAAAAAATGGATATTTTGCTACTTAACCACAATAACATTGTCACACCTAAAAATTAATAATAATTTTTATATAATTTAAAACCAATCCATAGTTAAATTTCCTTGATAGTCTAAATAATGTCATTTATTATTTTGAAAACCAGGACAAATCAGGGTCCACATATTTCATTTGGTTATGTCTCTTAAATTTCTTCTAATCTAGAACAGACCCTCTCTACCACTATACCCTGCCTTTTTTTTTTCCTTCATGATATTTATTTGTTGAATAGATTCAAACTATTGTCCTGTAGAGCACCCCATCTTTTCGATCATTTGATTGCTTCCTCATGATGTCATTTAAATTGTTGTTACTCTGACCTCCATTTAGATCTGGAAGCTGTAAAGACTTGATTAGTTTTGGGTGAAATATATTTGGTGCGAATAGTTCATAAGAGATGCTGGGCCCTTCATACTGCATATCAAGAGGCCCATAATGTTAGGCGGTCACACTATAAAGTGCCAATGTTAATCATGGATTAAGGTAATGACTACTCAGTCCCTCATTGTGAGCTGTTTTTCCATGAAACCAGCAAGTAATTGGTGGGGTGACGCTTTGGAACTATGAGATTATCCTTTCATTCTATTGAACATCACTGATGATTCCTCCATGAGTCAATTGCTTCATTTTCTGGGCCTCTTTGTTTATTCTGAAAAATATAATCCTAAAAAAAACAGAAGAAAAATGCTTACCATGTTTCCTTTAATTACTAATCTACTAATTTTTAGAATAAGGAAATGATGCAATAGCTACCTCCAATGGTGACAAATAAGGTTTTAATGTGTTTTTAGTTTAGTTTTGTTTTTAAATTTGCATTTTGGTTTTCTTCCTTTTGAGTATGTTGATCAATTCAGTAGATTTTCACACATTCAATACATTTAAGTCCAGTAGAATCTGGCAAAAATTGTCCCAGTTTTGACCAGAAGTAGCCCTATTAATCTGGTTTTTATAACCTTTTGACATCATCTGTCCTTGAAGGCTTCTTTGCTTTTTAGATCAACAAGATGTTTTCGGCATCCGTTAGTAACGTTCCCTAGAATCAGTCATTTCCCTAAGGAATACTGGTTCCCTTTAATGGGGACTTGTATTTAGATACCAAAATTAGGGTCCTAGGGATGCTCAGTGCTACAAGGGTGTTATTGCTTCTTTGCCTTTTCATTGGACCAAATCAGGAAAAATATCTTTAAAAATCATAAACGTATAAGAATGCCAATTAAAATGAACAAATGAATATATCTCTTACCTCTTAAACTGAAAATCTTCATTCCAAATAAAATTAACATTTGCTTTATCTTATACATTAAACTGTTTCAGAATAATAAATACAACTACTGGCAATAAAACTACGAAGTAAAATTTAAAATTTCTTTGCAATCCTTTTTATCTTCCCACTCTGAATATACATTCAAAGCACTGAGTTTTAAGATATGTTAAAATAGGGCTTCCCTGGTGGCACAGTGGTTAAGAATCCGCCTGCCAATGCAGGGGACACGGGTTCGAGCCCTGGTCTGGGAAGATCCCACATGCCGCGGACCAACTAAGCCCATGCGCCACAACTGCTGAGCCTGCGCGCTAGAGCCCGCGAGCCACAACTACTGAGCCCACATGCCACAACTACTGAAGCCTGCGGGCCTAGAACCCGTGCTCTGCAACAAGAGAAGCCACCACAATGAGAAGCCCGCGCACCGCAACGAAGAGTAGCCCCCGCTCGCTGCAACTAGAGAGAGCCCGTGCGCAGCAACGAAGACCCAATGCAGCCAAAGATAAATAAACAAAAAAAAAATACATTAAAAAAAAAAAAAGATATGTTAAAATAATTATTTTCTCTTCAGAGTTACATCAGCAATTTGATTGTGAGTTAGAATGATTTATTTTAATTTGTTTTTGGTTTTATGAATTGCTTTTTTCTTCCTGGTTTAATTTGCTTTAGAATTTTTTTTTTCTTTCCAAACTGCACAGCTTGTGGGACTTTTGTTCCCCAGCTAGGGATTGAACCTGGGCCCTCGGCAGTGAAAGCGCGGAGCCCTAACCACTGGACCACCAGGGAATTCCCTGATTTTGGATTTTTAAAGCATTCCAAAAGTCAAAAGAATACAAAAAAGACTCAGTCAAAGAAGTCTTGTTTCCATATGTATTAGCTATCTTTTGCTGCATAATTAAACACCCAAAACTTAAGACAGCAGCAATTTATTATTTCTTGCCATTTTGTGAGTTTCTTTGACAGTTCTATTGTACTTGGTTTGGCTTTGGGTCACTCGTATGGCAGCATTAAACTAGCATCTGGGTTGGGCTGGAACACTTAAGAAGTCCTCTCTTACATATCTGGGGCCTTGGAAAAAAATGTAAGCTTGAGCACTTCAAATTTTTCTCCAAGTATTCCCTTTCTCCCTAAGACGATGTCTCATCTCACAAGTTTTCTTGCATGGCTCTCTCTTCAGGACAGTCTGGACTTCTTTATAACGTGGCAAATGAATTCCAGGAAAGCAGAATCTTGCCAAGTCTCTTATGGGCTGGACCTGGAACTGGTACAGTGTCACTTCTGTCACATTCCATTAATCAAAGCAGGTCAAAGGCCAGTCCAGATTTAAAGACAGGAGAAATAGACTCCACCTCTTGCTGGGAGGAGCAGCCGATATTCACAGGGAAAAGAGGAATTGTCAGTGACCATGTTTAGAGACCACTGACCACACCATTGCTATCTTCTCCACCTTCTCCCTCCACCACAGATAGACATTTTTAAGATCAGTTTCTGATTTACCTTTGCTATGTTTATTTTCACAAATATTAGCAAATACATTTGCATATCCTGATTTCCTCTCCTTTTAAAATAAAAAAGTCAAATGATACAGCACTATTGCGGACCTTCCTTTTTTCACTTAATATATCCTAGAGCTTTTTATTCTCCATTGTATGTAGTGATCTTCTTCATGAAGGTAGTTTATAGAAATTCAGAACAGAGCATCCTAGATTGTACTTAGTGAACGTTATATCCTATCCCCACACTTAAGTATGCTTTTAAGAGAACACTTTCAACTACTTCATGGCACTTAACAGCAAAAAGAAAAGTATTGGACCATTAGTAAGCAGTGAAAAAGTGTGTTAATTATTGCTGCTGTAGGGGAGGAAAAAAAATTTTCCTCTACCCTCTTAGAGACCCTAGCTGGGTCTAAAAATCAAACTGACAAAGACAGATTAATATGAATAGCATACAAATTCCATGAAATTTTTACATGTACATGGGAGACTTCCCAAGAGAATGAAGACCCAAAGGAGTGACCAGAGTAGGAGCTTTTATACCTTGTAGACAAAGAAGCAATACATTTGTGATGAACTGACAAGATAAAGAGCTTTGAACTAAGGGTAGTCAATGGTGAAGAAGTAACTAGGAAGATAACAAGGTTTGCTTCTTGGCCTCAAATTCCCTGTCTCTCGTGATAAGAATGTCTTCCTTCCTCCTGGTACAGGGAAGGTGCCTTTCACATGGGATATTTATGACCTGTTTCAGGAAACAAGGGCTAGGACAGGGAGGTCAGTGTGACCTTCCTGCTTCTGCTATTTTCTCATATCCCCTCAGCTTTACATACTCAATATGCCATGGTGCCATATTTGGGGGTAGCATGTCTTTAACCCCATCACTGTAAAGTGCATTATTTACCATAAAATAGACAACCTATTCCCCTTAAGTTCCCTTAACTCCAATAAGAACATGGCAGGAATGAATAAAGAACCAAAGAAATAGTTTATTAGAGAAAGCAAGGAGAAATTGTGTGCCAAAGTAAAAAATAAGTATGGCAGAATTTTGGCAAAAGATAAAGAAGTCTTAATAAATACTTAAGAAAATATAAATAAAAACATAACACACCTCCCATAAATGTTTCTTTTATGAAAGATATAATGTTGATTTATCAGAAGTGAACATGAACTTTTTTACTTCTATCTCCTTGAAATTGTCTGGGAAGAAGAAAATTTACCCTATACTTCTAGGTCCTTTTGGCTGGTCTAAGAATCAAACTGACACGACACAGAGTAACAGGAGAAAATTTAAAAAACTGTTTAATAACATGTCTACCTTGGAGAGGCCCAGGAAGACTAAGTCACCAAAATGGCCGAAGCCCTCCCCTTAAACAGCATCCTCAGCTGAAGACAAAAGAGGATGCTGAGGGTGGGGACGAGTCACTTTTGAGAGATGACCAGGAAAAGTACAGCAAACAAGGGTAAGGCTGTTGTGCAGATTTAAGTTTTGCCTTCTCCACTGATAAGAATTTCTAGAGATTTGGTCATCTTCCACTTCCTGGTACAGTGAGATACTCTTACAAATGTAAATGTTTCTTATAAAAGAGTAACTCTTTGGCTTTAGAGTTTTTCTCACGTCTGGCCGTTTCTTAGAAAATAACAACTTAAAATAATTAATATGCCAAAGAGACATATTTTGGGGTGGCAGATTCTGCTCCCCTACAAAATCATGCAAAATTGATAGCAGAAACACACTTAAGGATACTCACCAAGCTCTTGTTTGTTTCTTTTCATGTTTTTTGGCTGCATTGGGTCTTCGTTGCTGCGCGGGCTTTCTCTAGTTGCAGAGAGCAGGGGCTACTCTTCGTTGGGGTGCGCGGACTTCTCATTGCAGTGTCTTCTCTTGTTGCGGAGCATGGGCTTCAGTAGTTGCGGTACGCAGACTCAGTAGTTGTGGCTCGCAGGCTCTAGAGCGCAGGCTCAGTAGTTGTGGCGCACGGGCTTTGTTGCTCTGGGGCATGTGGGATCTTCCCGGACAAGGACTCGAACCTGTGTCCCCTGCATTGGCAGGTGGATTCTTAACCACTGCGCCACCAGGGAAGTCCCAAGCTCTTTCTTATTACTGAAAATAGTGAACATATAAAGATGCGACTTGTAGCATATTTTTATTTCCCTTTATGTTTTAAAATTCAGAAATGTTAAATATTGTAACTCTAAGATAAGAAAGATGGGTAGATAGTGCACAGCGTCAGGCCATCAGTTGTTGCCTGGATTAAATAATGCACCACTGACTTCACTATCTCTTATTGCATTCTCTTTGTTCTCAAAATCCTCTCCCTGGGAAGTGACACATTCTTTGATAAAATCATAGTCGGAGGAAGGAAAAGACAAGGTCATTATACAAAGATCACAGCTATTCCTAGCATCTTTTTAAAAAAATATACTTGATTTCAGAGCAGAGATGAGAAAAAAATCTGTTCCTCTAGCCATCCAGCGCTGGGGCCCTATACATTGGGCTGACAATGATGGATGAACAAGAGAAAAATGACCAGAAGTTTATAAACATGTGTATCATGCATGCAACACATGGGAGTTCCCAGAGGTCAGTAACTCAAAGATTTTGTTAGAAGTTGAGTTTATATAGCTTCTTAGCAAAGGAACAATACATTCTTAGAAAAGTGACAAGACAAAGAAAAAGGACCTTGGGTCTCTAAGGGAAGATTATGAAGGCAAATATGTGGGAGACTAAGGGTAGTTAAAGGCTAGTTAGTAAAGTTTGTTATGTAGATTCCTCTGGTGCCATCTCCAGACTGATAGGGGTCTAAGTTGTCTCTAGTGATTAACTTTTGTCCTTCCTGGTAGAGAGGGAGGAGGGACAACTTCGTAAATTTTTGTCCTCCTTTTACACAAATAGGGGGAAGGTAGAGAGCTTTTCCTGCATTTGCTGCTTCTTAAATGCCTTTAGCTAAAATAATTCCTCCGTCAAAGAGGCATATTTCAGGGTGTGTAAACAAAGAACAAAGAGCGTTTTTGCTCATCACCCGATTCTTCGAGGATTAACTTGTTACAGTCTCTGACCAACAGTACACTTTGTGCTCTAGACAGAGGAAATAAAGATGATAATGTTGCAGAAAGGGGGACCCCTTCCAGGGCCCGAGAGTGGGCTCTTGTCTAACACTCAGAAATGAATTGTTCAAGGAGACACGTGCTGACAAAGCAAGAGACTTTATTGGGAGGGGGGGCCTGGGTGGAGAGCAGCAGGGTAAGGGAACCCAGGAGAACTGCTCTGCCATGTGGCTCGCAGTCTCAGGTTTTATGGTAATGGGGTTAGTTTTCTGGTTGTCTATGGCCAATCATTCTGACTCAGGGTCTTTCCTGGTGGTGCACGCATTGCTGGGCCAAGATGGATTCCAATGAGAAGGATTCTGGGAGGTTGGTAGGACATATGGACCGGCATTTCCTCTCTCCTTTTGACCTTTCCCGAATTCTTCCAGTTGGTGGTAGCTTGTTAGTTCTGCATTCCTTACTAGGACCTCCTGTTGTAAGATAACTTGTGTAAGTGGTTACTATGGTGCCTGGCCAGGGCGGGCAGTTTCGGTCAGTGGTTCCCCTAACGATAACAGGATGCTCTGCTTTGGACAAGCAGGTCCTATAGATAGTTAGATGTATATCTCAGGAAGAGTTTTTAATGAACCCAGATTCTTGCATCTTCCCATACATAGATAAGCACTAAAATCATTAACTTGAGATATCTATGTTTTGTAACCAGCAGTATCTTTACCAAGATGTATACTTGACTACAGGTATTCCCTAGCCAGGAATCACATATAAACTGGCTTCTCCCCTACCTCTTCAGAACAGCTTCCTCAGAGCAATTGAGCAGCTGTCTCCCAGGCTATAGTTCTCAGTAAGATCCTGGATAAGACTTAAACTCACCGTTCTTATGTTGTGCATTTTTCTTTCAGTTGACAGGTGACATTCTGGTTTCCTTCAAGAGCATCTCGGAGTGGACCAAAATACCCTGTGTGGCTGAATCACCCTGACTCCATTTTGTCAGCTCCATCTCAGGCCCACAGTCCTACCCCCTCCCCTTTCTGCATGACTGAGCTTTAGCCTACTCACAAGGAATGGACCCAAGCCTGATAAGCTCCCTATCAACATTTACCCTTGCCTTCATCTGATATGAAAACTAGAATGCCTTTTGCTGATGCTGATGGTTAATGACCTGCGAGGCATAATGGTCATGAGATCCCCTGTGGGGAGGAAGAAAGCCCTGTTCCTGTATGTGTGGACGTGCTTCTCCCCTGGTAGTCAGATTCTATCTTTAGCTTTGGCCCCTTTAAATCCCCCTGTAGCCCTTTTGGTGGCTTTCAGTGGTGCGGAGTGCAGTTGAGAATGCTTCTGGATCATCATCCTCCTGATACTGCCTGTATGTAAGTTACCCAAGATAAGCTCCATAAGTGCACTTCATGGAGTTGCCTGCTTTGTTTTTCACTCTCAGAGTTCCTTCCCAGTCCAGAGGGTATTATTCAATATGCCTGCTGTCCAACATACCCCATTTCTAACACCATTCTCCTCCCTTTCCTGATATAAGACCAGAAAAGACATGATGCCCTATTATGTGTTCATCGTGCTTTTATTTAAGGAGGCTTTACCAATAACAATATTACAAATGGTGCCTTTGTTAGGTGTCTCATAGGTTTTTACACTGCAGGGTAAGATTCAGGTATGCCTTTCTTTTGTAAAGTTGGAGAAGGAAGATGGTGAAAAGGAAAGTAGAATCACCTTGCCTGTGGGTGCTTTCTCAGCATATATCAGTTTAGGAAGTAGCACCTATGGAAACTGAGGATTTAGAAGAGCTTAGGAGAAGCTTAGTGTATCTTCAAAGCATACACCTCCTCTAAAGACTGTCGCTCTGGGGTGAGGTAGCTTCAGATGTTCAGTGAGACTACCAAAATCTGCCTGCTTTAAGTTGATGTTTCTTCTAAAGGGAATGCATATGAACCACCATTCCTAAGGCAGATAGCTTCACATGAGCCCTTCTCCCTTATAATTCTGGAAAGTGGTTCTATGAGCTACCACTGCCTTTCAGGTATATTTTTGTACAATGTTCACTGATAGAAAAAAATATCCACAGCTTCACTTAAGACCAATAGCCCATCAATTTGCTAAATGTGTTTCCTATTTACAATGTTTCTTTCATAAAATCCAGTTGTTTCATTCACTTTAACACACATATATTTTTCATAATAAAATTAATTATAGCAACATTTCAGAGAAGTTTAACTCTCTCCACTTAAAAATACTTGCTTAATACCTTGTCACTCTAATTGCTTATGTCATTTTAAGATGAGAAATTATTCATTTCCCTCCAAATTACTGGCCTCATTAAATTGTTGAAATATCTCAAAATATTATGTTAATTCTTCTTGATAAGTTATGAAATTTGGTCTCTAAATTATACATTTAGGATGAAACCAAGAAAGTCTGTGATAGTGGATAAGAGCAAGTGCTCTAAGAGACAGATATATGTCATTCAAATACCACTTCCACCACTACCTAACTATGTGAATTCGGGCAAGTGACGTAAGCTCTCTGAATCTCAGTTTCAACAGCCATAAAGTGTAGCTAATCATACATATATCATATTTTGAGGATTGAAAGAGTATTTAGCATATAAAGTACCTAGCATAGTACCTGATATATTGGAAGTGTTTATTAGACATCTGGTAGATGATAGTAATAAATCTATGCACATTCTTGCTACACTCTATCTCACTGATAAAATGATTGACAAGTTTGTCTCATAACATTTTTAGATCTCTTTATACTCTTTCATTTTAGAAGCGGGAACTTTATGTTGAATGAAGTTGTACAGCATAAGTGAAATTGAATCTGTTAATATCTGAATACTCTTGCCAGAATAAAAGTGTATTGTAACAGGTTTTCAATAGATGACATTCACCTTCTTAATCACGTCAACTCGATTGTGTTCTATTCTAATGATAGCAGAGCCAGTTCTAGAACGCAATTCTCCTTATTCCTGTTTCTGTGTTCATTGCACTAAACCTTAATATCTTTCAGAATGGAACACCAAGGCAAAATACGTGGAAATTACCGCAAGGGAAATGCATTAGAAAACAAAGACCAGATAGATTTAATTGATATTTACAGGATATTCCATCCAAAAAAAGCAGATTACACTTTCTTCTCAAGTGCACATGGAACATTCTCCAGGATAGATAGGATAGATCACAAATCAAGCCTCAGTAAATTTAAGAAAATTGAAATCATATCAAGCATCTTTTCTGACCACAACGCTATGAGATTAGAAATCAATTACAGGGAAAAAAAAGGAAAAACACTAGCACATGGAGGCTAAACCATACGTTACTAAATAACTATGAGATCACTAAAGAAATCAAAGAGGAAATCAAAAAATACCTAGAGACAAATGACGACGAAAACACGACAATCCAAAACCTATGGGATGCAGCAAAAGCAGTTCTAAGAGGGAAGTTTATAGCAATACAAGCCTACCTCAAGAAACAAGAAAAATCTCCAATAAACAATCTAACCACACACCTAAAGGAACTAGAGAAAGAAGAACAAACAAAATCCAGAGCTAATAGAAGGAAGGAAATCATAAAGATCAGAGAAGAAATAAATGAAATCGAAACAAAGAAAACAATAGCAAATATCAATAAAACTAAAAGCTGGTTCTTTCAGAAGATAAACAATATTGATAAACCATTAGCCAGACTCATCCAGAAAAAGAGGGAGAGGACTCAAATCAATAAAATTAGAAATGAAAAAGGAGAAGTAACAACAGACACTGCAGAAATACAAAGCATCCTAAGAGACTACTACAAGCAACTCTATGTCAATAAAATGGACAACCTGGAAGAAATGGACAAATTCGTAGAAAGGTATAACCTTCTAAGACTGAACCAGGAAGAAATAGAAAATATGAACCGACCAATCACAAGTAATGAAATTGAAACTGTGATTAAAAATCTTCCAACAAACAAAAGTCCAGGACCAGATGGCTTCACTGGTGAATTCTATCAAACATTTAGAGAAGAGCTAACACCCATCCTTCTCAAACTCTTCCAAAAAATTGCAGAGGAAGGAACACTCCCAAACTCATTCTATGAGGCCACCATCACCCTGAAACCAAAACCAGACAAAGATACTACAAAAAAAGAAAATTACAGACCAATATCACTGATGAATATAGATGCAAAATTCCTCAATAAAATAGCAAACAGAATCCAACAACACATTAAAAGGATCATACACCATGATCAAGTGGGATTTATTCCAGGGATGCAAGGATTCTTCAATATATGCAAATCAATCAATGTGATATACCATATTAACAAATTGAAGAAGAAAAACCATATGATCATCTCACTAGATGTAGAAAAAGCTTTTGACAAAATTCAACACGCATTTATGATAAAAACTCTCCAGAAAGTGGGCATAGAGGGAACCTACCTCTACATAATAAAGGCCATATACGACAAACCCACAGCAGACATCATTCTCAATGGTGAAAAACTGAAAGCATTTCCTCTAAGATCAGGTACAAGACAATGATGTCCACTCTTGCCACTATTATTCAACATAGCTTTAGAAGTCCTAGCCACAGCAATCAGAGAAGAAAAAGAAATAAAAAGAATACAAATTGGAAAAGAAGAAGTAAAGCTGTCACTGTTTGCAGATGACATGATACTATGCATAGAGAATCCTAAAGATGCCACCAGAAAACTAGTAGAGCTAATCAATGAATATGGTAATGTTGTAGGATACAAAATTAATGCACAGAAATCTCTTGCATTCCTATACCCTAATGATGAAAAATCTGAAAGAGAAATTAAGGAAACACTCCCATTTACCACTGCAACAAAAAGAATAAAATACCTAGGAATAAACCTACCTAGGGAGACAAAAGACGCTGTATGCAGAAAACTATAAGACACTGATGAAAGAAATTAAAGATGATACAAACAGATGGAGAGATATACCATGTTCTTGGATTGGAAGAATCAATATTGTGAAAATGACTATACTACCCAAAGCAATCTACAGATTCAATGCAATCTCTATCAAATTACCAATGGCATTTTTTACAGAAGTAGAACAAAAAGTCTTAAAATTTGTATGGAGACACAAAAGATCCCGAATAGCCAAAGCAGTCTTGAGGGGAAAAAACGGAGCTGGAGGAATCAGACTCCTGGATGTCAGACTATACTACAAAGCTACAGTAACCAAGACAATATGGTACTGGCACAAAAACAGAAATATAGATCAATGGAACAGGATAGAAAGCCCAGAGATAAACCCATGCACCTATGGTCAACTAATCTATGACAAAGGAGGCAAGGATATACAATGGAGAAAAGACAGTCTCTTCAATAAGTGGTGCTGAGAAAACTGGACAGCTACATGTAAAAGAATGAAATTAGAGCACTCCCTAACACCATACACAAAAATAAACTCAAAATGGATAAAAGACCTAAATGTAAGACTGGATACTATAAAACTCTTAGAGGAAAACATAGGAAGAACACTCTTTGACATAAATCACAGCAAGATCCTTTTAGATCCACCTCCTAGAGTAATGGAAATAAAATAAACAAATGGGACCTAATGAAACTTAAAAGCTTTTGCAAAGCAAAGGAAACTATAAACAACATGAAAAGACAACCCTCAGAATGGGAGAAAATATTTGCAAACAAATCAACAGATAAAGGATTAATCTCCAAAATATATAAACAGCTCATGCAGCTCAATATTAAAAAAACAAACAACCCAATCCAAAAATGGGCAGAAAACCTAAATAGACATTTCTCCAAAGAAGACATACAGATGGCCAAGAAGCACATGAAAAGCTGCTCAACATCACTAATTATTAGAGAAATGCAAATCAAAACTACAATGAGGTTATTACCTCACATCAGTTAGAATGGGCATCATCAGAAAATTTACAAACAACAAATGCTGTAGAGGGTGTGGAGAAAAGGGAACCCTCTTGCACTGTTTGTGGGAATGTAAACTGATACAGCCACTATGGCGAACAGTATGGAGGTTCCTTAAAAAATTAAAAATAGAATTGCCATATGACCCAGCAATCCCACTACTGGGCATATACCCAGAGAAAACCATAATTCAAAAGACACATGCCCCCAGTTCACTGCAGCACTATTTACAATAGCCAGGTCATGGAAGCAACCTAAATGCTCATGGACAGACGAATGGATAAAGAAGTGTGGTACATATATACAATGGAATATTACTCAGCCATAAAAAGGAACAAAATTGGGTCATTTGTAGAGACGAGGATGGATCTAGAGACTGTCATACAGAGTGAAGTAAGTCAGAAAGAGAAAAACAAATATTGTATATTAACGCATATATGTGGAGCCTAGAAAAATGGTACAGACGAACTGGTCTGCAGGGAAGAACTAGAGACACAGATGTAGAGAACAAACATATGGACACCAAGGGGGGAAAGCGGCGGGGGGTGGGGGTGGTGGTGTGATGAACTGCGAGATTGGGATTGACATGTATACACTAATATGTATAAAATAGATAACTAATAAAAACCTGCTGTATAAAAAAAATAAAATAAAAATCAAAAATAAAAAATAAAAATCAAGTTGCAAAGACTCAAAGAGAAAAGGAGGATAACTTGTTCTTGCTGCCCATGGTTACAATCTACTCCGCTTCATCTTCTGTTCTGTTGCCACAGGTTATTTTTATGGAACACAGATCTGACCACTTTACTGTTTAAAAGTCTTTGATGATCCTTATTTTTCTGCAGGAGAAAGTTAACTCCCTGGGAAGATTCCCAGGACTTTCTTTCACGTCCCAGCCTTCTTTTTCAGACTAATCTCCACCCAAGATCCGAAGTACTGCTTTCAAGAATTCTGGATTTCATGGAAGAATAAATTTTCACAATTTAGGGAGTGGCACCAGGCATATTTAATATGTGCAACCCTCCTGCTCTTCGGGTAACAGATCCCCCTTTTGTTCATCCTCATGTTTTCTCAAACTTTAGGCTCATTTAATGTATGACTCTTTAAGATATGCAGGAGAAAGACCTAGTTCAGAATCTGACCTGAGTGTGAAAAGTTTGTCCACAAATTTAGATCTAGTATTGCCCCACTTACTGAATCTAGAGATGCTTAATTTTCTTGGAGTTAATCTTTTATTATCTCTATAGCCAATAAGAGGGAAATGATGAAGGTGAGTGACGCAGATATGTCAGTTTGCTGGTTTGGTGTTTGTAAGTAAATCAGAATTTAAAGTTTATGAGTTGGGACTTCCCCAGTGGTCCAGTGGTAAAGACTCTGCCTTCCAATGCAGGGGACGTGGGTTTGATCCCTGGTCAGGGAACTAAGATCCCACATGCCATGGGGCAACTAAGCCCACACGCCACAACTACTGAGCCCACGCACCTCAACTGGAGAGCCCATGTGCCACAAACTATAGAGCCCACACTCTGGAGCCCATGTGCCACAACTAGAGAAGAGAAAAACCAGCACACCACAACGAGAGAGCAGCCTGCGCACTGCAATGAAAGATCTCTCGTGCCACAAGGAAGATCCCACGTGCTGCAACTAAGACCCGACAGCCAAAAAATAAATAAATAAAATAAAGTTTATGAGTTTAAGGCACGTTCTCTTGAGTGTCTTTGTCCTCTCATTGAGCTTGTGCATTTGCTCATGTAATCTATTTTCCTGGAAAGCTTTCTTCTCTCCTCTCCTATAAAAACCCTGACAACCTTTCAAGTCCTATTCAAATTTAATCACTTCCATGAGCACTCCTTGATATTGACCATCTCCTACCTATTTGCAATTAATCATAACCTCTTCTGTTTCCTTACAGTACTCTGATGATACCTCTATTGTAACTGAGCAGGACCCTATTCGGCCTTTCCAGGACAGACCCCTCCCCCATATCCTCTGCTTTAGCTCCTCTCTGAAGAAGCTCGATAATAGTATCTGATGCACATTTCCTGAGTTGTTTTACAGATGTGAAAACCCGCACCAAATGGAAGAAGTTAACTACTTGTTGACCACAAGAACATAGCTCTCAGACCTACCGGAGCCTGAGGATTGATAATGTTAACCCCTGTGACACTGACCTGTTACCTCACCATCAACCAGTCAGAGAATTGTGCACAAACTGATCACATACTCTGCAACTCCCCTCCTTCACCTGGCTTTTAAAGATGCCTCCCTGAAACCCACTGGGGAGTTTGGGCTTTTTGAGCATGAGCTGCCCTGGACTCCTTGTCTGGTGCCTTAAATAAACGTTTCACTTTCCTTCACCACAACCCGGTGTCACTAGATTGGCTTTACTGTGCATGGGCAAGCGGGCCCAAGTTCGGTTTGGTAACACTATTATAACACATACCACCTAGTTTTAGCTGTTCAGTTCTCTTCTCATCCACTGACTAAACAGGACCTTCCTGAAGGCAAGGACGATGTCTTTCCCATCTCTGTTTCTCTGAGGATTGCTTTGCAGTGCAGCCCAGGAGGTAACAATGGAGGTTATGAAGAGGTTATTTATAGAGGCTGTGGAAGAAAACTGCACATGCAGCTCATGTTACACTGCCTGTTACTTAACAAGGATATCTCAGGGAAAGTATTTACAGAAAGCTACATTGTACATGTACCAAGGCTATTCATTAGCTGAATTGGTGAAGCATGAAAGCCAGGTTTATCCAGACATGAGCTATAATCCATGCTACAAAATTAGCTATGGAACAATCTTCAGGTTATCTGCAACAGCTGGGGCAGCCTGGCCTACGGTCATCGGTCATTGCTAAGATCTCACTAATCCCCAGAACCGAGCTCAGGGTCCAGGAAGATGACTGTGCGAGGTGGAAAGACGCAGTGAAGAGTTTGCAGAGGTGGTGGTCCCTGTCCCCCTGCCAACCTATGCATCTGGAAGATTGTGTGTGTGGTCACTCTCTTGCCCAAGGAGCTGGGATAGTTTGCTGTACTTGGCAGAGTAATTGTGGTTAATTCTCAGGCATTGGTTACCATTGGACGCACCTGTTTATAAGTCTGCTCTGTCACTACCACATTAATCTTTTAAAATCTTCCTATGAAGTTGTGTATCACAAAAGAATTCTTTTAATATTTGAAGAAAAAGAGGAAACTAATAACTGTTATATATTAGTCAGGGTTCTCCAGAGAAACAGAATCAATATAATGTGAATATATAGAGAAGGAAGGAATTGGCTCATGTGATTACGGAGGCTGACAAGTCCAAGTCTGCAGTGTGGGCTGGCAGCCTGATCACCCAGGAGAACTGATGGTGCAGTTCCAGTCTGAAGGCAATCTACTGAAGAATTTCCTGTTCCTTGGGGAGGCCAGTCTTTTCATTCTATTAGGCCTTCAACTGACTGTATGAGGCCCATCTACATTATGGAGGGCAAGCTGTTTACTCAAAGTTTACTGATTTAAAGGTTAATCTCATCCCAAGCACTCTTCAAGTTGACACATAAAATTGACCAACACATGTTGAATACCTACTATGTGTCGGACTCTTCTAGACGCTATGTCATCTCACAGAATTTTCACAGAAACCCTATGAGATGTGTATCTTATTTCATCAGTGAGAAAACCGAGGCTTGCGTGGCTTAATTCCCTTATTTAAGGATATAACTGGTAGGAACTAAAAGTGTATTCTAGCCTTCATTCATCTGCTTTAAAGCCTGTACTCTTTCCACTAAAATAATAAATGCAGTATACTGAGAGAGATCTTGTTTGTCCTGATACTTTTTTTCTCCAGGAAAAATATCCCAGTTTCAACTACTTTTTGAGGGGACTACCTCTCCTTTTTTTTTTCCCCCTCTCTATAAACCAGGTTTTTGAAGGCAGGAAATTTGCAAACCTCCACCCTCATCATCATGTATTATAGATATGTATTTCTGCATTTAGTATCAGGGTTATTGTGTTATAGAGCTGATAATTATCCTGAAGTGGCTTATAAGATAGAATGCATTGGGGGCAACATTTTCCTCCCCTGCCTGGGTAGGATTTCCTGTGCAATTATCCAGGGATGTCAGGTCCTTGGGCTGGAGGTGGTACAGGGTCCCGCAATCACAGCAACTAAGTATAAACTAGGTATATGTGACTGACTTCATTTTTAAATTCCATTTGGTTATACTTTGGCCTTTAGTTTTGCATAAAATGTTCCGTCTCTTTTTTATAGTGTTGTGGGCTATTAAGGGCAAGGCCATGTGTTCCAAATGGATCAGAGTGTTAGAGCCACGGCTGCATGAGGTTGGCAGCTCTAACTAAGGAGAGATTGCCAAGGAGAGGGTTAATCTTGGAGACAGAGTAGAAGTTCAGGTCCTAACTGCAGCAAACCACATTGAGGATCCACTTTCACTGCCATATTTGGAAGATATTCATTTTCTTTCAGTAAGATGGCAGCTTTCTTATCCTTCTTCTACTATTAGGCACATGTTTCATCATATCGTGGGAAATAAAAACCCTACCTTTCTGTTCTCATATCATATTATTGATCTCAGAAAAGGCCAATAATAGTTTGTCTCCCCTCTTGAAATTTCCCAGAAGGACCTCTTAGGAATCACAGCACAGACGGCAAGCGTTTATACTACAGGTTTGTCCTTTAACTTGACCATTTTCAGGTTAATAATAACAAACAGAAACTAAGTTTGCCCTTTAACTTCAACTAATTTCCTCCCCCTTCTACAACTCTAATTGATTACCAAGCATGGACTTATTTTTATTTTTTTAATTTTTTGGCCACGCTGCACGGCATGTGGGATCTTAGTTCCTTGACCAGGGATTGAACCCACGCCCCCCTGTAGTGGAAGCACAGAGTCTTAACCACTGGACTGCCAGGGAAGTCTCCTAGTTACTTTTAATTCATGTCATTAGAATTTGTGAAATCGTTAGGTTTATGAAAACAAAATCAGGCATAGACATAAGAAATTCACATCATTCATTCCAATGTCTTATATATCTATAAGTGTTGTCTTACCAGATGGAAAGGATATGAAAATCATTCAGAGCAGAAAAAAATATTAGACTAGGTTAGATGAATCTAAACAAGTTTAACTTGGCAAGCTTGGTAAAAACTATAGACAAATCTGACCTGGTAATTAGGTAACGTAAGTAAGTGAGGCTGGGGGCCAGGGCTGTAAGATTACCCATCCAAATGACATACATTTAAGAGTCCCTACTGACCTAGAGGCTATAGAAAAAGACTCACAATGGCAGTCTAGAATGTGGGAAAACTTGCCCCAAGGATTTGCAACTCTGAATCTCATGTTCCAATTAAATGTCTGGTTGATATACAATCTCAGCCAGCCATTAAGATAACACCAAATCTATCGCCTTGGTGTGTACCAACTTACCCCATGAAGATTTAGAATTAAATACAGAGAGGATGAAGTAAATCGAACCAATACAATGAATATTTTTGTTTTAGGTTTGGAAATTATATATGCGTATGCAGTGTTTTAATAACTTATTTGGCATTTTAGAGAGTAATTTGGCATATCAGCTTTGGGATTACAGTTTAAAATGTGTGATTGAGTAATTTCTTAGTATATTTGATATGATTTAAGAGTCATTCCAAATACATAAAAATTTACAATATTAGATTTATAAATTATAGGGGTGTTTGGAAAGCTTGTTTTTATCAGACAATTGAAATACTTTTTAAAAAAGTGGAATATGTTGAGTGTATCAAAGCAGTTAAAATGATTACAATACTGGGCTTACCTGGTGGTGCAGTGGTTAAGAATCCACCTGCCAATGCAGGGGACACGGGTTCGAGCCCTGGTCCAGAAAGATCCCACATGCCATGGAGCAACTAAGCCCATGCGCCACAACTACTAAGCCCGTGTGCCACAACTACTGAAGCCTGCGTGCCTAGAGCCCGTGCTCTGCAACAAGAGAAGCCACCGCAATGAGAAGTATCTGCAACGTGCACCGCAACGAAGAGTATCCCCCGCTCGCCGCAGCCAGAGAAAAGCCCCGCGTGCAGCAATGAAGACCCAATACAGCCAAAAAAAAAAAAAAAAAAATGATTACAATATTAAGTGCTTAAAAAATCCTTAAGTAATTGTTTAAATTTGTGGATTTATAAATAGCATAATAAGGTTTACAAATTTAAGTCTAAGAAACAACTCATTTTTTGAATTTGTAACTTTAATAAAATAAATACTGAATTTGAATACAGAAGTGACCCCTGAAATAATCTTTTCACAAAAGCTAAACTTCAAGGGCACCAAAAAACTCACATTGACTTTACTGGAGATATCAATCTCAACTTTTCATAGAACACATTGTCATGAAACATGTTGTCAGAAAGATGAAGCTTAAGATTTTCTTTTTCCTCACTCCTTTATTTTGAAACCTGACCTTCAGTTTCCTTCAAAATCTCTATTTCTGGACTTTCAGTATAAACATGGTTATGTAAGTCACATACTTGCCCTTTTGCTCCTGAAAATAATAACAAACGCAACAGGAGAATAAAGCAAACCCTGTAAATTCCATTTTCAGTGAAACTATGAGACATACATAATCAGCATACTCCAAAAATGTGTGTAAAGCCTTCAAAATCAGCTGAGTTTGGCAAAAGCCTCAGGAGAGAAAGTGAAATAAAGAAGCAGAATAAATTTCAAAATAGTCCAGTGGTGGCAGAATATTCCAGCAATAACACATCCTAATGGTGAGAGGCCCACTCTAAAGTACAAATACTGCATCCTTCATTTTCAGCAATGAGTGAAGGAACTGGGATAAATAGGACTAATGGTAGAAGCCTTCCTGGAACCAGGCTGATCTGAGTGCCGAAGAGGTAAGAGTGCAAAAAGAGTCACATAGCCAGCCATCATATTTGTGGGGAGTAGTGTGTCTCTGAGGTTGCAGTGGAAAAGTGAACTGGGGTTGTCAATATTCAACTCAAGAAGTTATTGGCTTGGCATCTTCAAGATAACATGGAAAGAAAGCATGTAAAGCAAAGATTTAAAATCCAATTATGTTGTCTTTCAAACATAAAAGCAGAAGATTGTTTAACAAGCAATAATTCAGGAAATGTTATGCCCCTCAAACTTTCTTTTCTTTTTCTTTTTTTCTTTTTTTGGCCATGTCATGTGGCATGCAGGATCTTACTTAGTTCCCTGACCAGGGATTGAACCCAGGCCACAGCAGTGAAAGTGCCGAGTCCTAACCACTGGACTGCCAGGGAATTCCCTCTCAAACTTTCTTAAGGAAACTTCCAGAGGATGAATTCTAACCATCCAAATATGATAAAGGAAACTATTACAAATGGACTGGCAAGGAACATTGAGTATATTCAACTCTAGAACAGAAACTGAAAGAAATACGAGGACTAGAGTTACAGATAAGAATGTAAATAATATAAATTCTGAAAACAATATAACTACCAAACATTAGGAGGGGAAGAGGGGGTAGAAATTCTGAGGTAGTGTAAACTTAGTGATTAGCTTATCTATGTTCACTAAGAGTCAATGCATACCATTTAAAGATGACAAATCAAATAATAAAATTATAAGCATTAAAATAGCAGATATGCTAGGAAAGGTAAAATTGACTAATATCAGAAGTAAAAATGGGGGACTTCCCTGGTGGCACAGTGGTTAAGACTCCACACTCCCAATGCAGGGGGCCAGGGTTCAATCCCTGGTCAGGGAACTAGATCCCACCTGCATGTCGCAACTAAGAATTTGCATGCCACAACTAAGGAGCCCACGAGCCACAAATAAGGAGCCCTCCTGCCACAACCAAGGAGCCCATGAGCTGCAACTAAGGAGCCTGACTGCCACAACTAAAGACCCAGCGCAACCAAATAAATTAATTAATTAATTTTAAAAAAGTAATAGAAATGGAATGGGAGAGAAAAAGGAAAACACAACAGTAAATTTATTACTCCACATTTTAGGTGTATGAATCAAGCAAGAAAAAAGAACTATGATGGGGCTTCCCTGGTGGCGCAGTGGTTGAGAATCTGCCTGCCGATGCAGGGGACACGGGTTTGAGCCCTGGTCTGGGAAGATCCCACATGCCGCGGAGCAACTAGGCCCGTGAGCCACAATTTACTGAGCCTGCGCGTCTGGAGCCTGTGCTCCGCAACAAGAGAGGCCGCGATGGTGAGAGGCCCACGCACCGCGATGAAGAGTGGCCCCCACTTGCCGCAACTGGAGAAAGCCCTTGCACAGAAATGAAGACCCAACACAGCCATAAATAAATAAATAAATAAACCTAAAAGTTAAAAAAAAAAAAAGAACTATGATGTGTATTTAAAACTGAAGAAATGAGATAAGACTTTGAAATTGAAATGAAATAATATAAGTAGGCGGTCAACTTAATTAGCTATGCGACATGCAAATTTAAATCATCATGCAATGCTACTACATACACATAAAAATGGTTAAAATGAAAAAGGGAGGCAATACCAAGTATTGGTGAGGATGTGGAGCAATTGGAACTCCCATCACTGCTGATGGGACTGTAAATTGATACAGTCACTTTGGTAAAACTGGAAGAATATACTAAACTGCACAGAAGCATATCTGTGATTTCAGCAGCTTCACTCCTAGATATATATACTCAAGAGGAATGCATAGTATGTTCACCAAATGAAAAGTACAATATTGTTTATAGTAGCATTATTCAAGCCCAAATCTGGAAACTACTCAAATATTCATGACCCAGAGAATGGATAATTGATAGTCACACAATTCTATACTACACAGCAACTAGACTGAACAAACTACAAATAGACACAATGATAAACCTTACAGGTATATTGTTGGGTCAAGAAGTCAGACATAAAAAAAGTACACAATGTATTTTTCTATTTATATAAAATAACAAACAGGTTAAGCTAATTTACGGCCTTAGAAGGATAACTTTAGCAGAGTTGTAACTGCAATAGGACAAGTGCGGGTTTTCTGGGATGTTGATCATGTTTGTGATTCTTGATTTGGGTGATGATTACGTGGATGTGTTTTCACTTTGTGAAAATTCATCATGCTTAGGATTTTGTACTTTTCTGTATATATGTTAAACTTTATTAACAAGTGTAACAACAACAACAAAATAAAAGGAATTTAATGCAGGAAATTGATTACACATGTGATGGAAGAGTTGAGAAAACCAAGGCTGGTGAGGCAACTCAGCGACTAGCAAGAGCATGAAGCAACCATGCCTCCACAGCTGGAGGAACAAAGGCAATATTATTGGAGTCCAGTTATGAGTTCCTTTGAACTCTCCTTCTGACTAGTCCTCCACTTCGGTCTTCTGTGTCTTTGGTCTGCTAAGCCCAGTTTTAGTAAGAATCCTGTTAAATTGGTCTAGTGAGAATCCCCCACCCTTCATAACTGATCAGATTCCTCATTCCTCATCCTGATATCTAAGTCCTTGTTCTGCTTTTAGCAAAAATTCTATTAGGCCAGTTGAGCAAGAATTCCCCCTACCCTTGATGTCTAATCAAGTTCCTCTTAGGACTTTTCCATTCACTGACCCTTTCACTCTGCTTTTTGGCTATAAATCCCCAGCTGTCTTTGCTGTATCCAGAGGTGAGTTCAGTTCTGTATCAAGGTCTCTCTCTCCCTACTGCAGTAGTTTGAATAAAATCTGTCTTACTGTTTTTAACAATCATCTGGTGAATATTTTTCTAATTTTTCTATGGACTAGGGTCAGGCTGCAGAAGCTGAAACCATAGTAGCCAGGCTTGGAGACCCAGAGGAAATGAAGCCACAGCCAGAGCTGCTGCAGTAGATAGAGAGAGATGTGGGAGAGGGAAAAAAGTATTGTTCTTCCAACCATGTTAGGTTCTCTAGCTGTGGCCCTGTAAATTAGACTGGCCAAAGACAGATCAATAAAGAAAAACAAACAAGTTTATGAGACTATGCACGGTGCTTATGTTAGGGGAACCACTGACTGAAACTGCCATCCCTGGGCAGGCAAGATAATAACCACTTGCATGAGTTATCTTACAACAGGAGGTCTTGGTAAAGAACATGGAACTAACAAGCTACCGACCGACAACTGGAAGAATTTGGGAAAGACCAAGGAGAGGGGAGACACCAGTCCATGTGTCCTACTGAAACAGGAGGGAAAGGAGCAGGGCACGGCACAACTTTTAAAAGAATGACATAGCCATAGGACATGACAAAAACTGGTTAGAACAACCTAGGTCTAAGATGGCAGAAGATCTGACTTCCAGTGAGCCTCATTATATGCTTATTGTAATATATTAGCATATGCTAAGTGACACACCCACCAGCACCATGACAGTTCTGAGGCCAACAATCAAAGATCAAAAATTGGACAGTGGCCCAATTCCTGGACATCTCCGCCCCTTCCCCAAAATACTTGGAATAATCCTCCTTCTCATTAGCCTATGAAATTACCCAGCCCATAAAAACTAACCACCATATTTTGGGGCCTCTCGCCTTCTGACATGGCCCACACTCTGTCTGTGGAGTGTGTTTCTCTCTAAATAAATCCACTTCTTATTTATCACTTTGTCTCTCAGTGAATCCTTTCTGCGATGAGACATCAAGAACCTAAGCTTCATTAAGTCCGGAGACCAGGTGTGTGATCTCAATTAAAAGACTGTGGGTTCGAGTCCTAATCTGGGTTTTGCACGGTTTCACATGAACTTGCATTCAGTAACAACAGGTCTAAGAAGCGCACATTAACTTGATTTTAGCTTTCTTATCTATTCTTTTAGTCTATCATAGTTTGTCTCTTTTCCTGTTATATCTGCTACCAGTTCTACACATAGACCCCACTTCTCTGCCTGAAAACTCAAATTCTTTCTTCTAAAAATATTTAAGGCCTGGAGATATCTGAAGGTTTGTCCCAAATGCTAAGATAAGCAAAGAAAAATTTCACTATTAAGAAAGAAATAAGCCTCTTTTGGAGGTCTATGACACAAAGTTGGAAGACGACAAAAAGAAATTTGAATTCAAATCCTGTTTTACTTCTGTTTGCTACAAAGAATGTTTGTGGATTTAAAATGGTAGGAGAAAAGTGAAATTGAAGATGGGTAAAGAGATTATAAGAGAGAATATTGTTGATCTAAAATGAGTTTTAAAACCTCACTCAAACTATATTCTAAGCACTTAAAAACTTGCAAATGAAATTGGTGAGAAGACCTAAGATGGGAAAATGTTTAAATGTTCACAGTAAGCAAGAGGATGTGTTCTACATATGTCTTGTGCCTGTGGAATGTATACCTCTGCTTTCATTTTACTATGGCTTGCTCCTGAATTCTTTCCTGCGCAAAGCCAAGGACCCTCACTTGGCAGCCCATCTCAGACCTGGGACATGACCATCCTCTCGCTCCCCATTTTCCTGTACATCTTTACAAGGGAAGAGGAAGAAGGTGGTCTTCTCTCCCTCCCAACTTTTCCTTTGATTATAAAAACGTAGCCCACTTAGTTCTTGGGGCAGAGCCTTCTGCCTGCCCACTTGTATCCTTCATAAGCATCCTATAGTAATAAATCTACTACTTACCTGTCACTTTGCCTCTTGCTGAATTCCTTCTGTGCTGAGACATAAAGAACCTGAGCTTCACTGAGTCCTGAGATGAGTTTTGCAGTTTCAGGATGGCCTGGGACTTTGGTGATATTGCTGCTGCAGGCTAATCTGACTCCCTGTGTTGCTCGTGGAGAATGGTGTGCCGGCCTGTCAGGGCTTTGCTGCTGCTGCTGCTGCTTCTGTAAACAGACTGAGCCACATGCTAGTGCCTGACTGTGGCATGGCTGGGGCTGGCATGGCTGAATGACAACCCACCAGTGCTGTAGCAGGGGTTAGGCTCCTCACTAGGTCTCTGCTGGGCTTGCCCTTTCCTAGTCCTTTGGGGCTTTTCTATTTTAGTCAATGCCTGTTGGTAACTCTGGATAGGTCTCTCTTTTAGGTTTTAGGTGCCTAGTCTGGGGTATATGGGAGATTGAAAAAGTAAACAAACAACCCAGTGAATTTACCATGTTGTCATTCCTCAAGTCCTGAGGTCCTTAGACAGTCCACCTTCTGCACAGCTTTCAGAGTTCTCTTTATCATTGTCTGTTGAATAATTTCCAGGTATTTCGTTGTATTTAGAGAAGAAGAGCAGGGAAAAGTGAATCTACACCATCTTGTTCTGGAACCAGGAACACAAATCTTATTTTGATAATATATTCAAGCAGTCTAAACAAAATATTACATCAAACCCAGCAATACATAAATTACATGTTGGGTATAATCCCAAGAACTAATTAGAAAATTAATTGATGTAATTTATCATATTAATAAGTTCAAAGAGAAAAATCATGATCTTCTCAATCAATACAGACTAATATGCTAAAATGAAACAATATTTCAGTGTAAAAACACCAAACCAGAACTTCCTTATTCTGAAAAAGAAATATATCTATAAAAAAATCCCACTGCAATCATATTCAATAATTAAATATTGAATGTTTTCCCTTTGAAATCAAGACAAAACAAAGAAGCATAATAGCAGTACTTTTATTAAATACTAACAGTTCTAGCCAGTAAAAGGGGCAATAAAGATAAGTAAAAGGCATAAGGATAGGAGAAGATAACATACTATTATTATTTGGAGATAATCTGATTGTGTATATGGAAAAATATTTTAATCTGTAGAAAAAACATTAGGGCCAATAACAGGGCTTATTAATATCGAATATTTCTATATAACAGCAAAAATCAGAAAATAAAATTTGAAAAAAGATACCCTTTAATATAAAAGCATCAGAAAATATCATGAGCCTAGGAATAAATCTAACAAAAGATATGTAAGAAGTGCATGGGTACAATTATAAAACTTTATTGAGGGAAATTAAAGAAACCTATTTGAATGAGGGGATGAGTCATGTTCATGACCTAAAATGCTTAGTACTGTAAAAACTTCAATTTTCCCCAAATTGACCTATAGACTCAATGCAATGTGTTTATATACTGACAATCTGATTCTAAAATTTATCTACACGTGGAAGGGTTAAGAACATGTCAATGAAAAATTAATCAGTTGATCTAAGAAAGAAATGGAAAATTTTATCTGAGACAAACTGAGGATTATAACTCAGGAACAGCTCCTTAGACAGCTCCAAGAACTGTTCCTCCCATTAGAAGTCAAAGCACAGTTACATTAGTTTTTTCAGACAGAGGGCTGTACGTTAAATGACATTATTAACAGTTTACACAATCCAGATGTGCAAGTACAGAGTGGTGTGTCATGGTGACCCCTTACAAGATCAAAATTGTTATCTTTTAAGGAGTTGTCTTATTGATGCTAGGAGAATGTTGCTCTTTATGATTGAACAGGTATTTCTGCCGTTGGGGGAGGTTTGGTCGATGCATAATATAGATACACAATGCACAGTAGAGGAGAGAGTGGAGGTCAAAGGGCAGAGAAAATTTTTTGTTTAAATTTTTCATGTCTTGCCATAAAATATGAATTTTATTTCACAAACAGCTAAGACTATGTTGAAGAACAAAATGGGAAGTCTTATTCTGTCATTAGATATTACTTATTATGAAACTATGGTTATTATAATAGTGTGGTGCTTTTGCAATGGTGGTGAACTTGAACAATGAGATAGAATAGAAAATTCAGAAACAGACTCCTGCATATATGGGCACTTGATTTGTGAGAAAGTTGGCACTGCAGAATCGGTCTGTTTAATAAATACTACAGGGTCAATTGGATAGTCATAAAAAGTGAAATAAAATTGAACCCCTACATGGCACCATACCAAAATTCAATTCTAGATGGATTATTGACCCAACCATGATAAGCGAAACTGGAAAGCTTTTAGAAGGTAATATATAAGTACATCTTTATGACCTCAGCATTGGGAAAGTTTTCTTAAAAAGGAAACACTAACCATAAATGTTAAAATTGATAAATTAAGCTACATTAAAATGAAGACATTCTTCATCAAAAACACTACAAAGACAGTAAAAAAAAAAAGACAGATTTAGATAAAATATTTGAAGACTTAGAAATGACAAAGACTTGTATCTAGAAGATATAATGGCCTCCTGAAAATTAATAAGGAAAAAACAATCCAGTTAAAAAATGGGCTAAATGTGTGGACAATTCCTTCATGAAGAAGAAACTCAAATGACCAATGAACATATGAAAATATGCTCTCATTATTAATCATAAAATACAAATTAAAGCCACAAGGAGATACTATTGTGTATCCGCTCGACTGACAAAAATTGAAAATCTGACAATAACATGCTGAGTGAGGAATGTGGAGCAGTGGGAACTTTCAGACACTATTCCTGGGAGTGTAAATTTGAATAACTACTTTGGAAAACCATTTTTCATTACCTTGTCAAGTTGAAGACACACATATCTTTTGACTTAGCAATTTCACTCTTGCAAATATACTTTCTTGGAGAAATCTGTGCATATGTGTACAAGTGTACACGAATGGCAATGTTCATAACGGTGTAGTTCATAATGGCATAGTTCATAATGGCCTCCAGACTGGAAATAACCCAGTTGTCTATTAATTGTATATTCATAAAATGAACATGAACTACAGCTATGGGGAATGAGGGTGAATCTTACAAACATAATGCTGAGGAAAAGAATCAAGACACAATTGAATACAAAGAGACTGTTTCCATTTTTTGTAAAAAACAGGTCACACTGAACCATGGATTTGGAGATGGTTACTGTGGTTAGGCAAAATACTATAATGCCTCCCCGCAATCCCCCACCCCCACCTCAGCACCAAGATTTCCACTCTGTAATCTCAGAATTTGTAATATGTTACTTTACATGTCAAAGGGACCTTCCAGCTGTTCTTAAAGTTAGAGATCTGGAGATGGGGGAGATTATCCTGGATTATCTGGGTAGACTCAATGTAATACAAGGGTCTTTTGAAGTGAGAATTAAGAGTCAGAGAGGGCTTCCCTGGTGGCGCAGTGGTTGAGAATCTGCCTGCCAATGCAAGGGATACGGGTTCAAGCCCTGGTCTGGGAAGATCCCACATGCCGCGGAGCAACTGGGCCCGTGAGCCACAACTACTGAGCCTGTGCGTCTGGAGCCTGTGCTCCGCAACAAGAGAGGCCGCGACAGTGAGAAGCCCGCGCACCGCGATGAAGAGTGGCCCCCACTCGCCGCAACTGGAGAAGGCCCTCGCACAGAAACGAAGACCCAACACAGCCAAAAATAAATAAATAAATAAATAAAAATTTAAAAAAAAAAGAGTCAGAGAAAGAGATGTGACAATGGAAGAAGGGTCAGAGAGATGGTACATTGCTCATTTTGAAGATGGAGGAAGGGAGCCATGGCCAAAGAATTTGGCCAGCCTCTAGAAGCAGGAGAGGGCAAGGAGATTTTCCCCTAGAGTCTCCAGAAAGGAACACAGTCCTGCTGACACCTCAACTTTAGCCCAGCAAGACTTGTGTTGGACTTGTAACTTACAGAAATCTAAAATGATAAATTTGTATTGTTTCAAACCACCAAGTTTGTGGTCATTTGTTACAGCAGCAATAGGAAACTAATGCAGATACACCAGTGATAAAATTATAAATAAAGATAAGGAAGTGATTGCCACAAGTCACAATGGGGATCACGTCTGAGAAGGGGTTGAAAAGGCAGTGTGAAAAGGAAAGGGCCCTTGGAAGGGTGGTGGCTGCTAGCAGTGTCTTGTCTTTCTTGACTTGGGTTGTAGTTACCTGGGACTTTGTTTTCGAACTACTTTTTATACTTTATACATTTATATTGTGTGCCCTTTTATGCTCATGGGTTATATATCACAATTAAAGGGGAGAAAAATTCTCTACCGTCACAGGTTAGAGATAAAGCTTTTTAAAAAAGAAAAGATGACCTCTGAGGCTGAAAATCTTGAGAATGCTTCCCAGAAGAACCTTGGAAAGCCAGGCATTGTCATTCTTGTGCTCCTAGAGGAAAAGAAGAGTAAAGGCCATCAATCAGTTTATCCAAGTGGGCTTCTCAGCTATCCAGGGACTGCTCAGTGTTTCTTATACTGTAAATCCTCTGGCCAGCATTTTAGCATATATGGGGTTGATGCCACCATCTGGCTTAATGTAGCTCAGAATGGTCCTATTCCCACTTCTTTGAATAGTGTTTTGACTGGTCCTTGTGATTGCAGCCTTTTTTTCCCTGTTTAAACAGACTCCATTTTGCTAGCTGCTTAGTTTATGTAATGGTCTGTTTCAGTAGTTAAGATTTATTCATTCTTTCCTTTAGTATCCTCTCTGTTTCAGGGACAATGCTCAACTCCTGGATACAGAGACAAATAGACCACAGTCCTTTCCTCATGGGAACTCTTGAGTCATAGGGGGAGGTCTCCTGGGAATAACAAATAATTTTGACAGTGCCCTATATTCCAGTAGAGATTACATATCAGGAGTCATAAGAATATTCATGCACTCTGACCCACTGTGGTAATTCCACAACTGGAGTTTTATCTCGGAGAAGTAATTTAAAATAAGAAAAAAGAGCTATATGTATGAAGATGTTTATAGCACATAATTTGAAACTGCAAGAATGAAAACGCGTTAAACTATAAATATCTTAAATTTTAGGGAACAGAGAATGCTTATAAATTATAAAATATCAATATGTTGGAATATTTTACAGTCATTGAAATGAAAGTATGATTATTGTGGAACACATGGAAAACATTTTTGAAACAAGTTTAGATAAATTTAAAAAATTAGAACTCAAAATATAGCCTAGTTTATATTTCAACTGTGTAAAAGCTCTATATACTTTCATAATGACAATAACTGGTACTAGCTGCACTTCGTTGAGTGTCTCTTTCCCAGAAGCTATTCTAAGTACCTTATATCATCTTTTGTCCTCACAAAAATCTTTCAAAATAAACATGATTGTCTCCAAATAACAAATGAGAGGCTCAGAGAGCTGAGGTTAATTTAATAAGCAAGTGGGAGTACACATTTTTAATCTAGATTTATCTGACTTAAAATCTTATGAATTTTCTTCTCTCCAAACTGCCATTCCAATCTTGGAAAGGAAAACAAACAAAAAACAAAACACAAACACAAAGAATCTAGTTGTCACATAAAGGTAGTATCACTGTAAGAGAAATTTTTATATTTTAATATATTTTATTATAATTTGAAATTGATTTAATAATGTTTCTAAAATGTACACAATATGCAGTCTGGATCGTCACACAAAACACTACGAGTGATGTCCGTGCGTTACCTGAAAAATGTCAAGTTCAGTGTGTACTTTCCTCAGCTCCATTTAAATTTGAATTCACATACCAACCAGTGACCAATAGCAACCAAAATTAAGAGCATTACTGCAGAAATACAAAGCCCCTTCTGAAGATAAACTAGACTACAGTTCTAAGTTCTGTCATGCAAACTTCCAACACAGACAGCCTTTGAGGATTTCTTTCTCCACAGCAAGCCAGAAGAGGGGAGGATTACCTACCCCACACCAAGCCAACAGAAGAGGGCTTCAACAAGATAACTGGGAAAGATTAGAGGTGTCTACAAGTAGGGGAAAAGGACATTTCCCTCCTCTGCTGGGCACCTAATGAACTGCCAAAGTCATGGACTCATCCTGGTGAAGTCATTGGTGTATAGAATGGTGAGAAGGTTCTTGGAAGTTTGATATATGTGCCCTCAAATCTGGGAGCATCCATGAGCCTAGAAACCTGTGCCTCCTCCACTGGAGAATGGAAGGTAATAGGGCGTCTTCCTACATATCCACCATCTTGCACTGCAAGTTTACATGTGTTTCCCTTAGGTTAAATGGACATCAAAGAATGGTAACAGGGCTATGGGTGACCATCTAAGTATCCTGTCCCAGAGTGAAGCCTGCCAGGGTGAGGGGACCTCAGCAATAGGAGACTGTGATTCCCACCACACGGGCAGTTGCTGAGGGGAAGGGGCATTATGAGAGTAAAGGCAGGGACTTCTCTGGTGGTCCAGTGGTTAAGACTCTGCACTTCCAATGCAGGGGCCCAGGTTCAATCCCTGGTCAGGGAACTAGATCCTGCATGCTGCAACTAAGATCCTGTATGCAGCAACTAAGACCTGGAGTAGATAGATAGATAGATAGATAGATTGAATGAATGAATGAATGAGTAAAGACAGACAGTACTTTGTCCATGTCAGAATCCAAGCAGAGTCTCTTAAAGAGTTCATAGCCTGCATCCCAGCAAGAGAATCAGTATTTGGGCTGCACCAGATTACAATACCACCAATTAGGTAAGTTTTTAGTCCCATATTTTCTAATTCTGCCTCCTCTAACTCGACCTTGGAGAAGCCGGAGGCAGCAAAGGGAATAAGTGGATGTATTAGTTATCGATCACTGCCTAGCAAATTACTCTAAAATTTGCAGCCTAAACCAAAAATAAACATGTCTTTTCCAACAAGTTTCTGTGATCAGGAATTTGGGAGTGGCTTAGTTGGGTGTTACTGGCTCAGGGTCTCTCAAGATATTATAGTCTAGATGTTGGCAAGGGCTGCAGTCATCTGAAGGCTTGACTGGGCCTGGAGAATCTACTTTCAAGGTGGCTCACTCACGTGTCTGTGGAGCTGAGGTTGGCTGTTGGCAGGAAGCCTCAGTTCTTCACCATTTGGAACTCTCCATAAGGCTGCTTGAGTGTATTCAAGACACGGTTGCTGGTATCCCCAGAGCAAGTGAATCAAAAAAGAACAAGTCAGAAGCCAACATATCAGTTTTGAAAGCCATATGCCATAATTTCTGCCATGCCCTTATACATGTGAGCCCTTTTTTGGTGTGGGAGGGGACTGCACGAGGGTGTGAATATCAGGAGGTGAGAATCACTGAAGAGATGCATAGTTAGGACAGAGCTAAACTTGGAAGAGGAGAGAGGCTTTGAACAGGACTTGCAATTGTTTTATTTATTTATTTATTTATTTGGCTGCGCAGCATGTGGGATCTTAGTTCCCTAACCAGAGATCAAACCTGTGCCCCCCGAGACCTGGGACATTACCATCCTCTCGCACCCCACTCTCTTTCCTGCAACAAAAGAACAAAGGAGGGATATTTGCCTTATACATACTTGTGTAAATACAGAAAATACATCAGCAAATTTATTTGTTTCCACCTCAGAGCAAATCAAGATCCAATGCTTCTCACTTCTCTTGTGCTCCTGTTCTGGGTGAGGTACCATCTTCCTGCATGGACTTCTGGGACCAGTCTCGTGGCTTCCCTCTCAGCCCCCAGAGTCTCATCTCCACACAAAGCCAGAGTGGTTCTTTGAAAACGCATCCAGATCACGTCACTGCCCTGCTAAAAACCGTTTAGTAGCATCCCTTCCCACTTAGTAAAATCTAAATTTTAAAATACCATTTTCTGATTCAGAAATTCCACTTTTGGGTATATATCCCAAAGAATGGAAAGCAGAGACTCAAACAAATCTTTGTACCCTCACGTTCATAGCAGCACTATTCAGAAAAGCCAAAAGGTTGACAATTATTTGTCAACAGATGTATGGATTAACAAAACGTGCTGTATACATGTACTAGAACATTATTCAGCCTTAAAAAGGAAGGAAACTCTGACATGTGCTACAGTATGGATGAACTTTGAAGACATTATGCTAAGGGAAATAAACTAGTCAAAAAAGGAAAAAATAAAATAAAGTATCAATACCATTCTCTAGCCAGAAAAAAAAAAAGTCCTCCTTACCAAGTACCCTATCACACAACCCTTTGTCAAAATCTTTCAAGAAAACTGTTTGAAGAAAATATTTTGGTTGCTATGCCTCTTCAATATTCAGAAAAACTATCTAAAGCTTAGAAATCAGGCTGAAAGCTGCTTGCACGACTTTTTAATGTCCAACAAGTCCACTGAAGGGTCCTCAGGCTCTGGGAATATAATGCATGTTGACTTAGAACCAGTCTTTTTACAATTCTGTCAAGTTCCAGGTTAATTTATAGAAAACAGATAAGGAGAGGTTCCTCAAAGGTTTGGGTTTATTGCCTTGTAGCTCATTAATCCGTTTTGTATCTGATTTAACAATCTTATTTTTAGCCTTCCTTCTTTCATTTATTAATCCACTTTCTCCTGTCTCCTTAGAACCTGCATTGTCACACAGCTGGTTCCCTCATTAATGAATTGATTGAAACTTTGACTTGGGCTCACTACGTGAAGTGTATGAAAAGTGTGTTTATAACATTTTTTTCTAATCACATAGTTTTTATTTTCTATTTATTCAAAGACTTCTCTTAGATTTATTTAGGCATAGCTTTTTACTTTATGTCACTCTGGATCATACACAAAAGGGAAATATAAGTGAAAACGATTGGTTAAGGAATCCCTAAATCCTCTTAATACTCACAGGCTAAGTCTTCTACTAAACTTTCCAACACAGCATCATCAGTGTCTGTGTTTTTCCACAGGCAGTGGTGATGTAACATTCCTTAAAATTGTGCTCCTGAATTCAGTTGTCTCCTGAATATTCCAATTCAGCAAGTTTGGATGCTTGCAATTTCTGGCTTTGCATGTAGTCTTTAATTCTTATTCAAATATTTCAGTAATGAGGTATAAATACAGCTTCATCTACAAGATCTTTTCTTAGGTCGTTAAAGTATTTTATTATTGCTTTGCAGAAAAATATGGAATTGTGGGCATTTTTTTTTTGTTTGCCCAAAAAAATTTGCTTCATTACCATTGTTGACCGAAAAATAAAAGCATAATGTGAAAGTTGTGAGTTAAGTTTTATTTGGGGTCTAATGAGGACTATAGCCCAGGAAACAGCCTCTCAGATAGCTATGAGGAATTGCACCAAAGAGGCAGGGGGGAGGTCAGTATATCTATGATTTTAATGAAGGGGGATACATGCAATCAAACACACATTTTGGCAGAAGGTTGCTGCTAGTCATGAGGAGCAGATGTCTCCGTTAATGATTTTAGTGCTTTTCTAGATAGGAGAAGATGCAAGAAATTGAGCTCATAAAATTTTCTCCTGAAAATATCTAGCTATCTGAAGGCCTGTTCTACCAGTTTTCCCCAGAGCACAGAGTGCCCAATTCCTGGTCTCCACCTTGAACTCCTTTCAGGGTGTGTTGAAGGTCAGCGACTGCAGTGGCTAGTGACTTCCTTCTTGTAGAACCAGATGGTGAGTGACAATTTTTAGTTGACACTGGCCAGGACTCCCCTGGGCTTATGGGGACCATAGAGAGTCACCAAGAGTGCAGAAGGCAGTGGGGCAAAGCCTCTGTGCCTGGGTGGAGTCATTCCTGTTGGTGACTAGTTCTGAGGTATAGATGTTGAGGGCAAGAAGTTTCTTCCCCAGAGAAGACTCAACTCTAGTTGAGTTGATGGAGCCAGTAAGAACAACAAGTGTCCTGCAGGGTTCTTCCTCTTGGTGTTCTCCTCTGGCTGCTCCCACTGGTCCTTTATTCCCTTCTCCCCATCCATTTCCCTTCAGTTCTCACATCACCTCTACATCCTATAGGGTGTTGCCCACTCTTGGTTCTCAAGATAAAAGCTTCTTTCACTTCTTTTCTTTCTTGATAGATCTCAGGAAGAGCCTAAATCTTCAGCATAAAGAAGATATTTCCTTTTTCTAAAGGGCAGGGGAGACTCTGCCAATTTAGTTAATCCATTCAAGAGGAGAGAGAGGTTTTCTTTCCATCCGGGAGAACATTTCTCTACTCTTTTCTTTCCTTGCCCCACAAGGGGCCGAATGATACCTTCTATGAAAGAAAACAACCATCGAAGCAAATATTTTTTAATACTTAAAAAAACAATCAACAGAAAATTTATAACTACAATCTTGAAAACTGAAACAGGAGGGAGCATAATGAAAGAATTTTTTGGTGACTTTTAAGTCATGTTAAAATAGTAATTCAGAGAGGGGATTCTGTTGTTGTGTTTCCAACATGTGAATAGCATCAAATGTAGATTGTTGCCGAGTCCAAGCTTGCTCTGCTTGCCGCATGACAGGCCAGTAAATTGGGAGATGTGGTGTTGAGACAAGGAATAGCGACTTTATTCAGAAAGCCAGCAGACCAAGAAGATGGTGGACTAGTGTCCCCCAAAACCATTTTATTGGGGTCTGGACGCCAGTTTCTTTTATAGAACAGAGAGGAGGAGGAGGTGAGGAAGTAAGGCAAAAAGGTCATTAGTTTTGTAAAATATCTCCTGGCTTGGCCAGCATTGGGGAGGGGATGTGTTAATTTCTTCTTTTCTGCAGCCATTCACAGGTGGGCAGGATCAGACTGTCTCCCCGTGAGCTGAACAAAGACACTTTAGTTTAACATTCAGGCAGAGGGTCAGGGTTCCCTGAGGCAGGCTGTTACGTATGATTATAAAAACAAAAGGAATGAAAAGAAAAGGTGAATGTAAAAGAAACAGATCCAACATGGAGTCAGATTTTGCTCTTCCCTGTTACAGGATGAGCCCCAACTTCATCTCCAGAGTTCTAATCCCACATATCCAACATCTTATGGAGCATTTCCACTTTATTCTTTTTAAAAATTTTATTTATTTATTTTTTGGCTGCTTTGGGTCTTTGTTGCTGCGCACGGGTTTTCTCTAGTTGTGGCGAGTGGGGGCTACTCTTGATTGCAGTGCGCGGGCTTCTCATTGCAGTGGCTTCTCTTGTTGCGGAGCACGGGCTCTAGGTGCGCGGGCTTCAGTAGTTGTGGTGCGCAGGCTCAGTAGCTGTGGCTTGCAGGTTCTAGAGTGCAGGCTCAGTAGTTGTGGCACATGGGCTTAGTTGCTCTGCGGCATGTGGGATCTTCCTGGACCAGGGATTGAACCCATGTCCCCTGCATTGGCAGGTGGATTCTTAACCACTGTGCCACCAGGGAAGTCCCCCACTTTATTCTTTGTAAAATGAAATGCTGAAATTTTCTTTGGGGAGGGAAGCAGCTGCCATCCCTGCCTTTCTTACTGAATGCAAGTTTGTATGCCTGATGCACATCAAGGCCAAACAAACCAAAATGTTGGAGTTTGGAGCAGGGAAAGGTTTATTTTAGGGCCAAGCAAGGAGAACAGGTGGCTCATGCTCAAAAACCTTGAACTCCCTGATGGTTTTTGGGGAAAAGTTATTATAGGCAAAATTTGGGGTGTCTGCAGGGTGTGTGACTTTCTTCTGATTGATTCGTGATGAGGTAACATGTTGGTGCTTCCAGGGCTCTTAATCACTAGCTTGAAGTTTCTATCCTCCACCTGGGTGGGGGCCTTAGTTCCTGCAGAAGAACGCAAAGATATTGTTTTGTATATCCCTTCTGTATAACCAGGATCCTGCACTATAGTGTCTTGATTGTTCCTCCTTTGTTTCTGCTTTCCCTTACTTCCCTGATTAGCAACTGCTTGAATCAGCTCTGTGGTATTCGGGAAGGTCTGGGAGGCTGAAGCCTTTATCCTGAAAATAAGAAACCGGGGACAAGGAAAGGTTGTTTTTACCCGGGAGGGCCCCATAGGGTTCTGCTTAGTTTCAACTTTCTCTCCCCTCCTTAGAGTGTCTCACTGAAAATATAATAAGCTCCATAAGAGACCCTAAATTGGATTTTGTAATGCAAGATCAAGGTCTTCTGATCCTTGGAACTGTAAACACCTACTGCCAAAATTAATTCAGAAATCTCTCATATGTGTAGATCATATAAAGAGGAGATAAACACAGGCACATTCACTTGTCTGCTAAGGAAATAAGAGGCATTTCATTGCCTTTCACTCAAGAGGCATTCATTTCTTTCTTCTACTTTACTGTACAAAACTGCATGAAATTGTGACCAGATTTTGTAGTCATTTTCATGTTACCTTACATGTGTGTGTAAATCTGATCTTATTCACTCAGTAATCAACTGTTTCTCTCTCTTCTATATCAGTACTCTTAAAGTAACCAGATTGAGCCCAAAATGGAGTCACTCATGCTAAAACACATTAGCAAACCAAAACTTAACTGTTTCTTTTCTTTTCTTTTTTTGGCTGCACTGGGTCTTAGTTGCGGCATGTGGGACCTTTAGTTGCAGCATGTGGGATCTTTAGCTGTGGCATGTGGGATCCAGTTCCCTGACTAGGGATTGAACCTGGGCTCTCTGCATTGGGAGCATGGAGTCTTAACCACAGGACCACCAGGGAAGTCCCTTACCTGAGTTTCTATGCTCAGCTCTCCCAGAGAAGGAAGGTCAATGTCAACCAGTCAGCACTTTCCTGCTTAGCTCAGGGTACCCGATGGCTCCAAGCCTTCCCTCTGCTCTATGTAAGGGTGGTAACCCTGCTTTAACCAATCAGCACATGCTCAGTATAACTTCCTCGTTCCTGCTCGCTTTGGTCTATAAAAATCTCTCGCTTGAAACTCCTTTCTCTCTGCTAGATTGGATGCCACCCAATTCATGACTTGTTGAATAAAACCAATTAGATCTCCAAATTTACTCAGCTGAATTTTGTTCTTTAACAGTAGAGAGGGTCGTTTGTTGGCAGAGCTGTTTTATTTCCCCTGAGCTCCTCAAATTCCTCAAATTCTATGCACTCAAACCAGAATTCACCAATTTCCTGCATCACTGAAATGTGTAACTCAGACTGGGACTTGAACCCATGTGCCAGGGCTTGAAACCAGCCAAAACCCAGATGGGACCTGAATGCATGCTCTTTTAACTGAGGTCACACACCTGGCCTCAGGACTTAATGAAGCTCAGGCTCTTGATATCTCATCAGAGAAAGAATTCAGTGAGAGACAAAGTGACAGGTAAGAAGTGGATTTATTTAGAGAGAAACACACTCCACAGACAGAGTGTGGGCCATCTCAGAAGGCAAGAGGCCCCGAAATATGGGGTGGTTAGTTTTCATGGGCTGGGTAATTTCATAGGCTAATGAGGAGGATTATTCTGACTATTTTGGGATAGGGGTGGAGATTTCCAGGAATTGGGCCACTGTCCACTTTTTGATCTTTGATGGTTGGCCTCAGAACTGTCATGGTGCTGGTGGGTGTGTCACTTAGCTTATGCTAATGTATTACAATGAGCCTATAATGAGGCTCAAGGTCCACTGGAAGTCAAATCTTCTGCCATCTTGGGTCTAGTTAGTTCTAACCAGTTTTTGTCATGTCCTATGGCTATGTCATTCTTTTAAAGGTTCTGTCTTCCCCCTTCCCTCCTGTTCCATCCTCTGACCCAGGCTTCCTCTTAAACCTAAGAATGACAACAAATTCACACCTAGGCACCAAAGGTAGAGACCCATGTTATCCATGGCCTACCATTTCCTTTATTCATTCCACAAATATTTACCGGGGACATTTTCTGTGCCGGACACTGTTCTGGGCACTGGAAGACAGAACTCTGAACAAAACAAAGTCCTCCTGGAGTTTACAGTCTGTTGGGGGAAAAGACAATGAACAAATCGTTAACTTAATATCAGGTAGTGTGTGATAAGTGTATGAAATTGTAGGGGAGCAAAATTTGCTACCCCATGATGTGTCTCTTTGGCATGAAGATTATTTTAGGCTGATTATTTTTAAGAAACAGAAGACTCAGGAAGTCTTTCTTTTTACCTCCCCCCGAACTGCCTAAAGAATATTGATAAAGGACATATTCTAGAACAGAGCTATCACCAGAGATATCTGCAAAGAATATGGGCTAGGGGTGGTGGTGGGGGAAACTCAGCAGGGCCTAGAGATCAGAGTCCACTCTGTGTCTCACTGTCTCTGCAAGGTCCAGCAAACATTAGCTTACCAAACATTTGCTTTTCCATCTCCAAGTGAACTGCCTTCCTCCCCTCTGAAGTCCCAAACCACTAGCCCCAACATCCTCTTTTGTCTTTAGCTGAAGGTGGTATTTAAGGGGAGGGCTTTGGCCACTTTGGTGAGTTACTCAGTTCTCCAGGGTTTCTCCCATGTATACGTGTTATTAAACTATTGTTTGATTCTCCTGTTAATTTGTCTCATGTCAATTTAATTCTTAGGCCAGCCAGAAGACCACAGGACGGTAGAGGAAAATTTCTTCCTCCCTGACAAAGTAAAATAAAGAAAGTTGAGGAACACAGAGAGTAGCAGGGAGTGGTGGCTAGAAAAGGCTCCATGGTGACATCTGATCAGAGACCTGAATGCAGTGAAAAAGTGAAGCAAAGATTTTGAGCATGGTTGTAGCTCAATGAGGCAAAGGAAGAGGGGTGTGTAAGGAGGTCCAAGAGATATGCAAGGCCAGGCCCCCTAAGACATGCAGGCTGTCCAGGGACTTGGATTTCAATACAAGTATGTCGGGAAGCCATTGGGGGGTTTGAGCAAGAGAATAACACAGTATGATATAGGTTTTAGAAGCCTCCCTGAATCTCTTCACCCTGCAACCAGATGGTCCTCCCCATTCTTTCTTCCTCTTCCTCCTTTGTCTCCTCCTGTTTTCTCATTTCTTCTTAATGAAAAGAGCTCTACTGATTGTGTTGATTGTAAATATTTTGTACACTTATTGTAAAATATTCAAACAGAATAGACAAAAATATTATTAAGTAAAGGTTGAGTGAAATCTCATGGATAACATTTTGGTACATCTTAGTAGTATTTTAGTAAATACACAGAGGGTTCTTAGAATACAAATATACTCACTTTACTCCTTGAATCAAAGCCTTTTAATAGTCTTTCATTGTGTAACCGAGCAGGAGCCTATGGAGCCTTCCCAGTGCAGACGCCTCCCCCATATCTCTGCTTTAGCTCCTCTCTGAAGAACCTCGATAATAGTATCTGATGCACATTTCCTGAGTTGTTTTTCAGGTGTGAAACCCCCCCCCCCCCAAATGGAAGATGTTAACTACTTGATGACCAAGAGAACATAACTCCCAGACCTACTGGAGCCTGAGGACTGATAATGTTAACCCCTGTGAAATCGCCCTGTTACCTCACTATCAATCAATCAGAGAATTGTGCACAAGCTGATCACATACCCTGCGACTCTCCCTCACCTGGCCTTTAACAATGCCTCCCTAAACACCCATCAGGGAGTTTGGGCTTTTTGAGCATGAACTGCTCCAGACTCATTGTCTGGTGCCTTACAATGAATGCTGCACTTTCCTTCACCACAACCCGGTGTCAGTATATCGGCTTTACTGTGCACAGGCGAGTGGACCCAGGTTTGGTTCGGTAACAATTGCTCTTCAGATGAAATTTATATCCTCTACGTTGAGCTCTTTCATCACTTCTCCATCCTGCTCTTTTTTGCATCAGGACCTCTGCAGAGACCCAATGCCCCACTCTCCTGCACCCAGCTAAGCCTTCTCCCATAGCCTCTCAGACTCTCCACTTGTGCCTCAGTCTCCCCGCCTTATAGCCCGGCTCTCTCTCTATGGACTGTGAGCTTGGAGGGCAGTCAGACTGCCAGTACCTAGTTCAGTGCCTGGTACGTAAGAGGAACCATGAATTATTTTTCAGTGAATGCATGAGACAGCTTTGATTCTATATACCCCATTCAAGAGCCATTTAAATATCAACTGGATACCAGATTCTATTCTGTTACCAAGAAGATAAAAGATTCTTATGACAAGGCTCCCCTCCTCAAGGTTTTCACAGTCTCTTGCTTGTCCTTCAGAGATGTCTCTAAACTAGAGTAAGGCAGTTCTTCAGGCTGTGTCAGCTTGATCCAAATATGCTTTATGGATATCACCTTTAGCTGTAATTCTGGGATTCCAAATACTCTTATGACCTGCTATTTTTTCTATTAACTGTTTCAAGATAAATCAGTGCAATGAGGATTTTCCCTTCCATTTAAAAATTGTGGTAAAATATATATGCAACGTAAAATTAGCCTTTTAACCATTTTAAGTGTACAATTCAGTGGGATTAAGCACATTCACAATGTTGTGCAACCACCACCACTATTTCCAAAACTTTTTCATCACCCCAAACAGAAACTCTGTACCCATTAAGCAATAACTCTCCAATCCCCCTCTTTTCAGCCCCTGGTAACATATAAGCTACTCTGTGAATTTACCTATTCTAGCTATTTCACTTGTATGTGGAATCATACATTTGTCCTTGGGTATCCAGCTTATTTCACTCAACATCATGTTTTCAAGGTTACAATGAGTCTTTTTATTTTCATTTTTACTTTTTTTTTTTAAAGTATGGGGGAAAATGTTTGGTCTACTACCCACTTATAAATAAATCAGTGCAACGATATTTCTTATTTTCATTTTTGCTTGGAATATCTTTTATAACATGGAGTAAATGCTTAAAAATTCTATTTGCGTTTTCTCCTTCCTTTGGTTTTGGCTCATGTACTTATGACATGTTCTTTCTACAGGGGCCTTATTCTATCTCTCATCCCACTCCAGTTTTTCCCTGCTCCTGAGATGTTTGCATACACTTACCAGAGTGACAAGAGTTCTTGACCTTACATCTGGGGGAGTGGATGACATTATTCCTTGGGTATCCTGTTCTCTCTCCCCAAATCTAGGACGGGAATATCTTGAAGCTGGAGTAAGAGAACACTTTGGATTGCCTGCTGTTCATTGCCTTCTGGTTTTATTTCACATTCAGTCATAATTTTTCTCTCAGTGGTCATGGGCAAGATTGTGACCATTCCTTCAAGTTCTTCAGTTCCTTTTTCTTTTTTTAAAAAAATAAATTTATTTATTTATTTTTGGCTGCTTTGGGTCTTTGTTGCTGCACACGGGCTTTCTCTAGTTGCAGCGAGTAGGGGCTACTCTTCGTTGCGGTGTGCAGGCTTCTCATTGTGGTGGTTTCTCTTGCTGCGGAGCACAGGTTCTAGGCGCACAGGTTTCAGTACTTGTGGTGTGTGGGCTCAGTAGTTGTGGCTCACGGGCTCTAGAGCACAGGCTTAGTAGTTGTGGTGCACAGGCTTAGGTGCTCCGTGGCATGTGGGATCTTCTGGGACCAGGGCTCAAACCCGTGTCCCCTGCACTGGCAGGTGGATTCTTAACCACTGCGCCACCAGGGAAGCCCCTCAGTTCCTTATAAGTGTTTTATTATTAGTTTTCATAAGCATGGCCACAGCAATGGCTAAGGTTCCTCAGCTGCTCCTTCTCAGCTGGCTTACCCTGGCCTCTGCTCTCTTTCTTCTGGCAACATCAACAAAATAATACTAGTGTTGAGGATAAAGAAAACTTTAGCCTTCTAGGTTCTTCTGGCTGGTCTAAGAATTAAAATGACATGAGACAGATTAACAGGAGAAAATCAAATTTAATTTTGTATGTACTGGAACCCCACATACATGAGAAGGTCAGAGAACCACGTACCTGAGAAGTTTAAAGACAGAAAGATAAAATGAGGTGTATATGCCATTCTGAACTATGGAATGGGACAGGGGCCTGAGGCTTCCAAGGACAGGAGGATCATTCACAGGACGATAAGAAGAACAGCAGATGTTTGGTGAGTAGCTATTTGCCCTGCCATACTGATGGGGCACTTAGAAAAACTTCATCTCTGGTAATCATTCTTTTCTGGGAATAATCCCCAATTTAAATTCTTCTAGGTAGTTAAAGGAGGGGTAGTTGTTTCTCTTGACTCTTCAGGGTCTCGACTGCCTTTAGCTCAAAAATAATCCTCATACAAAAGTGGCACATTTTGTGGAGACTGGTTCTGAACCCCTACAGTTGTGATACTTATATAGGGGAAGCTGCACAAATTCTTGGCTCAAACACCACCCCAGATTATAAAGGACAGATTAACAAGAGAAAAACAAACAAGTTTAATAAACATGTATACTTCATGTATACATGGGAGATATCTAGGAAAACTGAGTAGGACTCCCTGAAATGGCCCAAGACACCACCTTGATATCATCTTCAGCTGAAGACAAAAGAATGATGTGGAGGATGGGGCAGTCTAGATGTGGGAGGTTAACAGGAAGGAAGGGCAAGCTTTGTTATGCAGATTTAACTGGGTGCCTACTCCATTGACAAAATCCTCCTGTTATTTAGAGCCAACCTTTTGTTCCTGGAGAAAAGGAGACAGAAATAGCGATTTCTCTTATAAATATAAATTTCCTTTATAAAGAAAATGTTTTTAGGAAGTTCACTGCCGTGGCCCAGGTTAAGTCCCTGGTTGGGGAACTGAGATCCTGCAAGCTGCACGGTGTGGACAAAATAAAAATTAAAAAAATAGTTTTCAGAGATTCTCTTGTGTCTGTTTTCTCTCAAAAATAATCAGCTCAAAATAATCCATATGCCCAAGAGGCATATTTTGGGGTTGCGTACTCTTTTACCCTTCAATATCTATTTTATTTTCAGAACAATCTTGCAAAGGAGATAGGGTGGGGTTTATTTTTCTCACTTTACAAATGAAGAAATAAGATATAGAGAATTTAGGTGACTGCACTAATTCGTGCAGCTGATCAGTGACAGAGCAGGAACTGCAACCATGATTTGTGATCAGTTCCTAGGCTTGTCTCAGCCTGACAAAGCAAGCACTCAATAAATATTTGTTGAATGAATGAATGATGTGCTTGTGTTTGTTCTTGTCTGATTGGCCATTCTGTTGGCAGGCTTGACAAAAAGCCAGCTGTTTCTTAGAGTAAGCAGAGCTTTTCCACGCCTACTTATTTCCATGTGTCTCAGTAATGCTGACTGTTATTTGGACAAACTTTTCAATGGATAATTTACTTTATCGAAGTAGCAGAAGATCCTTAATTTATAAAAATTCTCAGAATATTGTTATAGGAAAATAACACATGAGAAAGTGGAGGACTTGGTTCATTGTTCATTCACAAAACACTTATATTTAATAACATCTGTTTAACACATTAAAACAGGAAGGAGGAGGGATAATGAGAGTTGAGTTTCAGCCTAAAGGAGAAAATATTTTTATAATTAAATAGAAGAAAGCCTCTCATGGATCTATGGTGATAGTGAAATGTGAACTGAAAAATATGATAAACTCTTTTGCACTTGAGATCCAAGAAGAAAAAAATATTCTATATATTTCTTTCCATGCAGTAATAGAGGAGACAAACAAACAAAAAACCTAAGCCCTTCTAAAGAGATGTAGTTTTTGAATTTCACTTCTGTTTTGTAAGTAGCATCCTTTTGGAGAAGTGCAATCCCCAAAGAGAGAAAATTCATTTCAGAGTTGCAGTCCTCAAATGTAAGCCATTTCTGCTGTTGCTTGCAGATCGTTTCTGCCACCTGGGGAGTTGCTCTCAATTTTATTGACTTTCTGTGACCTTCCTTTATCATGCAAACCAAGGCAGTCAAGTTGGCTGAGCTGGGTCCTCCCCAGTCCCCAGCAGATGGTCATTACTCATAGCAAGTGAATGGTAGGATAATTGTTGGGCTCTGGCTCTGCCTACCACTCTATAAGCCAGTAAACAGGTTCAAGGTCCCAAGATTAGACAGATGTTTGCAATGGCTGATGTTCTGTCATGTTCTCTGGAATGGATTCCTATTTTGAAAGCTTTAAATATTTCCAACTCACAAGTGAGGATTGATCTAAAATATTATGTAGGGGTTGGTTTAAATTCTTAAATCATTCACATGTAACAGTAAAAATAAATGCTATTTCAATGCTAGTCATGAGAGAAACAGAAAACAAACTTGTCAATAAAAACATCTTGAAAGCTTTTTTATGAAAGACCATTTTTAACTTAAAGATAATGTTTTCTGATTCTAAAATATCTTCTCTTTAGAAAAACTGGAAAACAGAAATTACAAAGGAAAAAAATCTGTTTAAGAATCATACCGCTCAGAGATGAGACAAATAACCCTTGGTTGAATTGTATTTCCTTCCAATCTCTGTCTGTATGCTTGCATTTTTACTAAATTAGAACTTACTAAATACACATTAAAATTTTTTGCATTATTTCACTGAATATTACAAATCATTGGCATTTTTCATATCACTAATAACTCCATCGAAGTGTTTTTGAGTACTGACTTATATTTTATCATATAGACAACCCATTAAAAAAAATCAAGTTACAAAATTTTAAAAGAAAAATTTCTATAGACAATTTACTGATCTGCTAGCTTTTACTCAGTGATTCATGAATTGGGCAGCATCCACTCTGGCAGACAGAAAGGAGCTCCAAAGTGCTGTACAAGGCGAGAGATTTTAATAGCCTAAAGTGAGCAGAAACAAGCACATTATACTGAGCATGTGTTGATTGGTTAGAGCAGGGTTACTTTCCTTATTTGTAGCCATGGTAAGTCTTAGAACAGGTCAGATAACCTGTGCCGAGGAGGCAAGCACTGATTGGTTGATCTGAGCCTTCCTTTTCTGGGGAGCAGAGCACAGAAAGTTACATCTTAGTTTATCATGAGTGACTCCATCCTGGGCCTACTTTATTATTTTTTGTAAAGATGTTTTTGATGTGAACCATTTTTAAAGTCTTTTATTGAATTTGTTACAATATTGCTTCTGCTTTATATTTTGGTTTTTTGGCCGTGAGGCATGTGGGATCCTAGCTCCCCGACCAGGGATCAAACCTGCACCCCCTGCATTGGAAGGTGAAGTCTAACCACTGGACTGCCAGGGAAGTCCCAATGGGCCTACTTTAGATATTTTAACAAAAGGGAATTTCTGGATACCGTTAAGGGCTTCAGAGTTTGATGATGGTACATGTTTATTACCTCTAATTTCAGTTAAACATTTATGCCTTTAATTTTCATTTTTTATTACTTTTTTAAAAATAGAGAAAAGAGTAAATAATATAACCAATATCTTTGTATTCATTACTCAGAATTAACCAATGCTAATGTTTCATCATTTTTTTCTAAAAATTTTAATAAATAAATGGGATATTACAGATGTAGTTGTATTCTACTTTATTCCCCCCACATCTCCGCATTACAAATCTGACGTGGAGACAGTCCACTTTTCATATTTTCTGTAGAGAGAGATTATATTTTATGTGTTTGAAAAACTATGTAATGGAATCATACAATGCATATGATTCTGCAGCTTGGATCTATTGCCCAGCAATGTCTTTTGAGATCTATTGATCCACATAGATTGATTCTTTCAAATAGTGATCCATATAGTATTGTACTCTGTAAACATGCCAACATTTGTTTATCCATCTCCCAGCTGATAGATGAGTTGTTTACAAAGAAATTTTCTTGTTACAATGTAGCATATTTTTTGAAGTCTCCTTGTATACATATGTCAGAGGTACTGAAAAAGTGAAGTTTCTAGGTTATAGGGTATGGTCATTTCAACTTAATAGCTATTACTCCAGTAATTTTTCAAACAAGTTCTAGCAACTTATACATTCCGGTTTTCTCACATCCTTGTAAACACTTGATATAAGACTTTTAAATTTTGCCAGTCTGACAGATATAAAATATCTCATACATTTTATTGTGTACTTCCCTGAATACTGGCAAGATTGAAGACCTTTCTACATGTTCATCGGTTATTCTTCATTTGTGAACTCCCTGCTCAATTCTTTGTCTTAAAAAACCTATAATGTCGACGTTTTCTTTGCCTCTTTTTATTGATTTGTTTGTTTTATATTCTGGATACTAATTGTGCAAGAAAATTCATATATTATGGCAAGACAATAAAAATTTAAACATAAAAAATTTTCTCTGTCGTTTGGCCCCCCCTTTCCCCTCTACTGTGCATTGTGAATCTGCATTATGCATTGACCATACCTCCCCCATCAGCAGAAATAACTGCTCAAACATAAAGAGCAATATTCTCCTAGCATCAACAAGACAGCTCCTTAGAAGATAACATTCCTTCCTGATCTTGTAAGGGGCCAGATCTGGATTGTGTAAATTGTCAATAATACATCATTTAATGTATAGCCCCTGTCTCAAAAACTTATATAACTGTGCCTTGACTTCTAATGGGCAGAACAGTTCTCAGAGATTTCTGAGATGCTGTTCCCGGGTTATAATTCTCAGTTTGGCTCGAATAAAATTTTCCATTTTTTTCTTAGATCAAGTGATGAATTTTTTGTCGACAAAATCCTTTGTGTTTGTCTCTGAACAAATGCTTACAACAATGATTTTGTTTAAAAGTTTTAATATTGATGTACCAAAATACATATATTTCTTATGATTTGTTTTTAAAATTGTTATTTTGTTGTTAAGAAATCCATCATTACTCCAAAGCTGTAAAAATATTCTCCTACATTTTCTTCTGAAATTTTTCTTTTATTTTTTATTGTAGTTGATTTACAATGTTGTTTTAGTTTCAGGTGTACAGCAAAGTGACTCAGATATATATATATATATATGCATTTTTTTTTCAGATTCTTTTCCCTTATAGGTTACTACAAAATATTGAGTAGAGTTCCCTGTGCTATACAGTAGGTCCTGTTGGTTATCTATTTTATATATAGTAGTGTATATATGTTAATCCCAAACTCCTAAATTATCCCTCCCTGAAATTTTTAAATAATTATTTTTACAATTAAGTTTGATATACTTTTGGAGTTTTCTCATGAAATGGAAATCTTTTACTTTTTCTCATATGGTAATCCAATTAACCCAGGACTATTTATTGACTTCTCCATTATTTTTCTAGTAATTTGTGTTGACATCTCTCTAATACATTAAAGCCTCATATGTGATGTGTGTGTTTCTGGGGTCTTTTATATATTTACTAGTCCCTATATCATACTGTCTTCATTTATATGGCTTTATAGTAAATTTAGGTATCCCTTTTTATTTTTCAGTATTATTTTACACTTTTATTCTTTCATATGAGTTTACCGAACTGTTGACCTGAAACAAATAGACAAACAGATATTTCTCCAGCAAATATGGGTTTATTCTGGGTAACAGAGAATTGCAATTCAGGGTCTGTAATCATGGTGAGCCACATGCAAGTTCCTGAAGGACAAGGAAAAGAGAATGCTTTTTATAGGGAGGAAAAGGAAGATGGGAGGGCTATAGTAAACAAAGAAACCATGGCTTTTCATTGGCTGAATCCCTGTCAGGAAAGGAGTATTTCTTTTTCCCATTGGGCTTTATTATCATCGTAGGGCAGGAGAGCCCCCCCTTCTGGTCTTCCAACTCTATTTAATTGAGGTTTGTTTATTAATTTTTTACAAAACCATTGATGAGTTTAAAGATGTTGCCTTCTATTCCTACTTTGCTAAGAGCCTTTATCATAAACGAATATTGAATTTTACTGAGTGTTTTCATCTCACTCTATTGAAAAGATTATGGTGACTTTCTCTTTGTTAAATCTAACATGGTAAATTATATTGATAGTTTTGTGTTAACCATCCTTGTACTGATGAGAGAAACTTTACCTGATTATGATATATTGTTTTGTATACACACACACCACATTTATACTATACATACAGTCACTTCTCATTATTCACCATAGCTATGGTCTATATAGTTGCTGCAAACACAGAATTAGTGAACACTGAATCATTGTTCCTAGAGGAAATACAAAGTTAGGTTCCTGTAAAACTCTAGATACATTTTAGTCAACTGGTCAATATATCTTGTTTTATTTGTGCTTTTGTTTAAAGACACTTTATTTAATATATATTGTTGATTCATTAGCATCGAACTCATGGCCAACAACACTGTTAACTCATGCCTGAATGAGGCATATCTAACATGCATTTTCTCTGAAATGCACATCACAGCCTTTTGTGCTTAAAACACCAGACGGCATTTTAGCACATATTGGGGGGCCATTTTAAACAGCAAAATCACCAACAAAAAGCACAAAGATGTGAAAAATGTGGCACTAAATAGGCCGCAGAATAAACACTAGTTTACTGTAAATGAGTGAAAACAGGAAGGCAGAGTGTTGCCTTGTCTGACCGCAGCTGGGAACCAGCTCAGGCAACTCAAATTTTTTGCAACTCTGCACATGTTTTTGAATAACAGTGCAAGCACTTTGAGTATTGATTTTGGGGTTACAAATACATTTTGACAAGTAGGGGAGTTCATAAATATGGAATCTACAAATAATGAGAACTGACTGTACTTCAGAATTTGATTTATTTTTAAAATTCAGGATTAATGCATCTGTGCTCACAGTAAAATTACACTGTCCTTGTTCTCTTTGATAGCAAGGTAATTTGGTGACTTTTCCTCTTTCTATTCTCTGAAACATTTTATATGAAATAGGAATTATGTATTTTTTAAAAGCTTGATAAAACATATATTTTTCATCCTGAAAAATTGTCCTTTGGTACAGGAAGGGGAAAATTTGACAACCTTTTCAACTTCTTTAATGTTTATTAGTTTACTCAACTTTTAATTTTTTTCAGTAAGATTTGGTAATTTGTATTTTTTCTGTTTTTTTAGAAACTTGTCCATTGCATCCAATGTTTAAAATTTATTGGTTAAATTTTTAAAAATTATTTTTGCATCTCTAAAATACCTGTAAAAATGTCATAATTTGTATTCATTGTTTATGGCTTCTTCCTTTTATCCTTGCTCAGATTATCTAGTGTTATCTTTTATTTAAAAAAAATTTTTAAACATCTTTATTGGAGTATAATTGCTTTACAATGGTGTGTTAGTTTCTGCTTTATAACAAAGTGAATCAGCTATACATATGCATATATCCCCATATCTCCTCCCTCTTGTGTCTCCCTCCCATCCTCCCTATCCCACCCCTCTAGGTGGACACAAAGCACCGAGCTGATCTCCCTGTGCTATGCGGCTGCTTCCCACTAGCTATCTATTTTACATTTGGTAGCGTATATATGTCCATGCCACTCTCTCACTTCGTCCCAGCTTACCCTTCCCCCTTCCCGTGTCCTCAAGTCCATTCTCTATGTCTGCGTCTTTATTCCTGTCCTGCCCCTAGGTTCTTCAGAACAATTTTTTTTTTTTTTTAGATTCCATATATATGTGTTAGCATACAGTATTTGTTTTTCTCTTTCTGACTTACTTCATAGAGTGTTATCTTTTATATTCATCTTTTTAATGACTACTTTGGGGCTGTATTGTCTAGCTCTCTTTGTTGTTATCTGTTTCATTAGTTTTCTTGCTTATTTTTATTCTCTTATTTTCCATACTTCATTTAGTTTGCTTGCTTAATGTTATTCTTATTATCTTGAGTGGAAGTCTTAATTTATTTTCACCTGTCATGTCTTCAAATTAGTGCATTCAAGGCTACAAATATTCCTCAGAGCATTAATCTTGGTATATTCCACAAATTTGAAATGCAATTTTTTAGTTTGTTTTTTGGATCTCAGTATAAAATACTGCTAATTTTTACTTTGATTTTCTTTTCAAATAATAATTTATGTTGGTTTTCTTTCAAAGTATGTATGCAATTATCTTTTTATTTTTTTATTTTTTGGTTGAAAACTGCTACACTGTGGTCAAACCTGGTCAATTTTAAAAAGAATTTCACAATAGGCCAAAGATAATGACAAATAAACGCAATACCTAACCTTAACTAGATGCTATGCAAGATGGAAAAAAATATGTTATAAGTGATATTATTAGGTCAGCTAACAAAATTGGAATATAAACGGTAGGTTAGATTAAAGTACCAATATAAGTTTTTAAGGGTGATAACTGTGTGGTGGTAATATAAGAGACTATCCCTATTTTTACGAAATACACCTTGAAGTATTTAAGGGTGAGTAACCACAATGTGTGCAACTTACACTAAAATGATTCAGGAAAAACACTGCATACATACACACAGAAAATGATAAAACAAATGGGAGACAATATTAACAATAGGTTAGTCTGAGTAAAGGCTATATAGGTGTTCTCGGTACTATTTCTAGCTTTCCCTATTTAACTTTGTGTATATTTAAAAATATTTCCAAATAAAAAGTTTTTCATGTTTCATCAAAAAGAATGTGCATTTTCTACCTGTTGGGTACAACAGTCTGTATGTATTAGGTGAATATTCTTAGGTATGTTATTCACATCTGTATCCTTAGTAATGATCCACTTGGTCTGCTTCAACTATCAGATTCAGAGAGAGGTTTTTTAAAACTCCCAATAGCTTTGGATTATTTGTGTTTTCCTAGTTACTCCCTTAGGTTTTGCTTTATACATTTTGAAAATATAATGCTAGGAACATCATTTTTTCTTTCTCTTTATTTCACCTTCTATGTAATTTCACCTTAGGAGTACCTACTATAAAAAGACAAATAGGGGCTTCCCTGGTGGCGCAGTGGTTGAGAGTCTGCCTGCCAATGCAGGGGACATGGGTTCGAGCCCTGGTCTGGGAAGATCCCACATGCTGCAGAGCAACTAGGCCCGTGAGCCACAGTTACTGAGCCTGCGTGTCTGGAGCTTGTGCTCCGCCACAAGAGAGGCCGTGACAGTGAGAGGCCCACGCACCGCGATGAAGAGTGGCCCCCGCTCGCTGCAACTAGAGGAAGCCCTCACACAGAAACGAAGCCCCAACACAGGCAAAAATAAATAAATAAATAAATAAATAAATAAAAAGACAAATAAAAAACAAAGGACACCCACTGGGCAAATCTGGGATAAGTTACACAGCAAAATAAACAATGATAACACTAGATCATAACCGAAGGAATAAAGTATGAATCTGAGTCCATGCTGATGTAAATAAAGATTGAATAAAGAAATGGGGCCTGGGCATATATCCAGAGAAAACCATAATCTGAAACAATACATGCACCCCAATGTTCATTACAGCACTATATATAATAGCCAGGACATGGAAGCAACCTAAATGTCCACTGACAGAGGAATAGGTAAAGAAAATGTGGTACATATACACAATGGACTACTACTCAGCCATAAAAAGGGACAAAATAGTGCCATTTGCCGAGACATGGATAGACCTAGAGACTGTCATGCAGAGTGAAGTAAGTCAGAAAGAGAAAAACGAATATGGTATACTATCGTTTATATGTGGAATCTAGAAAAATGGTACAGATGAACTTATCTGCAAAGCAGAAATAGAGACACAGATGTAGAGAACAAACTTATGGATACCGAGGGGGGAAGAGGGGGTGAGATGAACTGGGAGATTGGGATTGACATACATACACTACTATGTATAAAACAGATAATTAATGAGAACCTACTGTATAGCACAGGGAACTCTACTCAATGCTCTGTGGTGACCTAAATGGGAAGGGAATCTAAAAAAGAGGGGATATACTTATACGTATAACTGATTCACTTTGCCGTACAGCAGAAAGTAACTCAACATTGTAAAGCAATTATACTCCAACAAAAATTAAATAAACAAAATTAGATGTGGTACATATATACAATGGAATATTACTCAGCCATAAAAAAGAATGAAATAATGCCTTTTGCAGCAACGTGGATGGACCTAGAGATTGTCATACTGAGTGAAGTAAGTCAGACAGAAAGACAAATATCATATGATATCGCTTATATGTGGAATCTAAAAAGATGGTACAAATGAACTTACTTACAGAACAGAAAAAGAGTGACAGATGTAGAAAACAAACTTATAGTTACCAGGGGGGAAAGTGCGGGGTGGGAGATAAATTGGGAGATTGGGATTGACATACACACACTACTATATATAAAATAGATAACTAATAAGGACCTAATGTATAGCACAGGGAACTCTACTCAATACTCTGTAATGACCTATATGGGAAAAGAATCTAAAAAAGAGTGGATATATATACATATGCATAACTGATTCACTTTCATGTACAGCAGAAACTAACACAACATTGTAAATCAATTATACTCCAATAAAAATTTAAAAAGAAAGAGGGGAGAAGGGAAATGTCTTCTTTTCATCAGTGCCAGCTAATAAATGCAGAACAAATGATTCAATTAGAAAATTGCCATTTGGCAACCAACACAGAATAATAATTTTAGGAGAGAGTCATCAAGGGAGGCTAAAATGAATGGGTGAAAATTTGATAACAAACAGGATACTTACATAGTCTTAAAGTATGTCTCTGTAAGATACTTATTATGTCAACTGAAAGAAAAAGACACAACATAAGAGCTGTGAGTTTAAGTTTTATTCAGGGTCTTGGAGGACTATAGCCTGGGTGACAGCTGCTCAGTAGCTCTGGGAAAGCTGTTCCAAAGAGGTAGAGGGAGAAGACAATTTATCTGTGATTTTTGGCTGGGTAATACATGCAGTCAAGTATACATTTTGGTAAAAGATTTCTGCTAGTCACAAAGAATATCTCAAGTTAATGATTTTAGTGCTTTTCTATGAATGGAAAGATGCAGGAACCTGGGTTCAATAAAATTCTTCCCGAGATTATACATCTCAGTATCTAAGGGGCCTGCTTGTCCAAAGCACAGAGCATCCTGTTATCATCTTCATTTCCTCTATCTGGAACAAGAGTGCTTCATCCCATTATCACCTTAACCTTCTGTCTGAAGCACAGAGTGCACTGTTGGTCAGAGACTGCAGTGGGTGAATGAATCTTTGTAGAACCGGGTGGTGAGCAAAAATGCTCTTTTGTTCTTGTTTACAATGAAAAAGGGAAAATAATAAGTGGAGAAATTTTGGCAGATACCATCTTAACCATGAGATCAAGTTAAGTTCACTAGAAATGGGATAAATGAATATTTTGTCATCTAGGTCATGAACATCTCCAATTTATACTTAGATGGTTTTATCCATTACATAATATTTTCCCTTGAGCCATGCCCATAAATCCATAGATTCCTGGCTTGTTTTTCAGAAGCAATCTTAACCAACTACGTTCTTCCTGTTGAAAACATTCCATAGATAAGGACTCCCTTGCTAGGAAATCCCTTTAGCTCTTTTGCTAGGAGATATTAGCATTTTTACAAGGAAATAAGGTCTGGTCACCTGTCTTATTTCTGCCCCCACGCTCTTTCCCCCTAACCAAAGGAGAGAAGAGACCCCACACTTACAGCTTAACCCTTTCCTTCCCATAGACATCACAAATATATTCACATATTCTTCTCTATTAACTTTTCACCCTGGTGTGCTTCATTAAATAGAAATCCTTTATCTGGATATAACTGTGCTCATCGATAGTTTGCTTTATGGTTCCAACTTTTGAACCGTGTTTATAAAATTGTTTCCCACCTCAGGTCACAAAGATAGTCTCCTTATATTCTTCTATGAACTTTATTTGGTAATGTTTTCTAAATCTGCATCTCAGAGCTGGAGCAGTCCTCCAAAACTCTTAGTTTTATGCACACAGCCCTGGTCCAGCTCTTTGTGCACACAGGGCATGGGCTGAATGCTAATTCCTGAGAAGCTGTCCTCACTCTAGCCCACGGCATTTAAGGCTCCAACCAGCTCCAGCAACTCTGTGAGCCATTTTGGCTTCAGCCTCCTCATGCTGCTGAGACTTTCAGTTCACTCTCTTTTTGGCATCTTGGGTTTTTGTTTTTAACTTGGCTATGTTTTCCCCTTTTCCCCCATTTTTTTCTATTCTCTTTCTTTCTCTCTTTCTCTTTCTTTCTTTTCTTTCTCTCTCTCTCATCCTTCCTTCCTTATTTTTTTTTGGCTGTGCTGCACTGCTCGCAAAATCTTAGTTCCTTGACCAGGGATCAAACCCATGCCCCCTGCAGTGGAAGCACAGAGTCCTAACCACTGGACTGCCAGGGAATCCCCCACCCCATTTTTTTCTTTTTGAAGTAAAATGTTTGCAGCGTTTGTATGTATGCAGCCTTGGTGATAGGCCATCTTTTCACAAACCTTACGTTTTACGTTAATTAAGCAGTTATAATTCCTTTCCCTTGTGATGACATGTTTAAGATCATTTAATAATCAAAATGGAGGAACTATGGTTCAGGTATTCAAAATGGAGCTGGGTGTCCATCGTGGGTGTGGTTTCTGGCACATTCTTGCAACTATTCCTCACTTTTCTGAACTGTTATCAAACTCAAGAACACCACCAGCCATTTTCAAAACAGTATCTGCTAGCAGATGCCAGCTGCAGCCTTATGGTCTCAAGGTCTCCCCTTGTAACTATGGAACTGTTTCAGAACCAAAGGACTCCTTGCTAAAAAAGCACCCTTACTTCTTGCCAGCTCCAATCCTAATTTTTTTTTTTTTTTTCCAGCTGTGCTGCGCAGCATGCAGGATCTTAGTTCCCCAACCAGGGATAGAACCAGCGCCCCTTGCAGCGGAAGCTCTGAGTCCTAAATACTGGACCGCCAGGGAAGTCCCTCCAATCCTAATCCTTGACAATTTATGTAACTTTGTGGTTTTTGCCTATTAAGCCTCCTTCATTTTGTAGACCATCAGAACACAATTCAAGTGCTTCTTAAATCTGTGTCTCCTAGGCTATACTCGTCAGCTTGAATAAAATTCTCTTCTATCCCTTATTATAGAATGTTTATTAATTATTTGCATTGCCACTTGTAACATCATAGAAAACAGAAACCTCTGAGGATAGGAAACTTTTGGGGGGAGATAACAGAAATACCTAAAGAAGAATTTTACTAAGTTTTTGCGTAATGTGATATGAATTTTTCTCAATGGATCCTCCCAATCTTCAGTAAAATATTCTGTTTGTTTTTTTGGCCACATGGCATGCAGGACCTTAGTTCCCCCAACCAGCGATTGAACCCGTGCCCCACCCCCCTACAGTGGAAGTACGGAGTCTTAACCACTGCACTGCCAGGGGAGTTCCAAAATATTCTCTTCTTATCAATGCCTTTCATCAACAGTCTGAACTTGGATGTGACTAAGGATAGAGGCTGCTCACAGAATCCACTCAGGTTACAATTTGAGGTTCAAATTCCGCTTCTCTTAGTAGCTGTGTGACCTTGGACAACCGAGAAGTTGTAACTCATAGTCTCAGAAAAGTTTTATCTCTTCGATCAGGATCATATGTACCTCACAAAATTGTGTTGAATGAGGGAAGGTCATGTACGTGCCTTTCTTTTCTGCTCCCCCAGTAGAAAAACAGAATGGTAGTGAAACCGTGCACCTCAGATTGAGACTTGAACCCACATGCCGGGACTTGAACCCGGCCAAAACCCTGATTGGGACTTGAACCCACGCGGCTGGGACTCGAACCTGGCCAAAACCCAGGCTGCGACTTGAACTCATGAGGCTGGGACTCGAACCCGGCCAAAACCCCCGGTCTTCCAACCGAGATCACACACCTGGTTTCAGGACTTAATGAAGCTCAGGTTCTTGATGTCTCATCGCAGAAAGAATTCAGTGAGACAAAGTGACAGGTAAGAAGTGGATTTATTTAGAGAGAAACACACTCCACAGACAGAGTGTGGGCCATCTCAGAAGGTGAGAAAGGCACCAGGGTATGGTTATAGGGGTGGGTAATTTCATAGGCTAATGAGTGAGAGGAGTATTCCAGCTATTTTGGGAAGGAGCGGGGATTTCCAGGAATTGGGCCACCGCCCACTTTTTGATAGTTATGGATCCTTGGAAGTGTCATGGCGCCTGTGGGTGTGTCATTTAGCTTGCTGATGTGTTACAGTGGGCATATACTGAGGCTCAAGATCTAGTGGAAGTTGACTTGTCCGCCATCTTGGACCCATTTGGTTTTAATCAGTTTATGTCATGTCCTCCAGCTATGTTATTCTTTCAAAGGTTGTGCCCTGCCCCCTTCCCTCCTGTTTCAGTAGGGTGGAAAGATTTCAGGAGCATTTGGATTCCTTATTCACTTGCACTGCAAAATTGGGTAAGTTACTCAAGCCTCAACTTACTTTAGTCTCACCATGTATGAAATAGTCTCTAGGATTTCTTCCAAATCAAAAAGTCTATGATTTAAGATTTTGCAATTGTATTTAGGATAAAACCCTGACAAGGCTCCTGGGCAGTTGTTTTTCTTTGCAAATATTTATTTATATTTATAAATTTACTAAATGAAAGAAGTGATTTATGAGTTAAATATTTCACAAGGTAGCAAAGGGTATTTCTTAGATTATCTGCTTTAACCCAATACACAGTTTTGTTGTAACCGATTGCAAGAGGTGTGTCAAAAAATTTTTCCTAAAATTGCTAATTCGACTGATAAGTACAATGGAATTAAGGAAATCCAGCAGAGGGGGAGCAGAATTGTTGGAGAGATGTTGGGGGTGGGGCACTGGCTACAGTCTGTTTTTACTTTGGTTGGAAGTTTATTTAAACATTTACTCCTTAAAGAGCAACAGTGAGACTAATTTAAGTCTTCTCGTGTTAATTTGCCCAATTTGATGATCATGTGAAAGTTCTAGTTTCTAGTAGAAACGAGTTTTTTCTTCTAGCTCAAAATGACAAAGAACCAAGTAAGGTAGAACTGATAAAGGCTCTCTCTGTATATGTTTTTACTTTTTTTTACAAGCCATCAATCTTTAACGAGATTCTCTTTGCTATAGGCAATCTAAATTGATCCATGGTAAATGGAAAATAGCAGTCTATTCTTAAATAGCTGTGAACAGGAGGCTGAAAACTAGCTCCTGTTGGAAACAGTTGCAGAATGTTGAAGAAATCTGCACAGGCACACACACAAAGAGACCTCTCTCAGCAATGGAGGAGCAGCTGAGCTGCATCGCTGCAGAAGGCCATCGATCACATTTATTATACTGCAGACAGCAGCAATTTTAAGTGAGGCTGGGCTTCCCAAATGAATTCCAATAATTCAAGTTATGATTCCTAAGCTGTGTCAGACTAATTCAATATTACTTTTAGGCAGGAAAAAAAAAGGTTGAAATTATTATTATTAGTCCCACAATGTGGGTAAAAGAACATGATTTTATTACTTTAATCATTAATTCGGGCATTACAAACCATGTGATGATTTTTAAAAAATAAAATCATGAGAGAAATTGTGCAACTCCTACTTACTGCATTACAATTGCATAAATGGTCATTTTTGTTTGTTTTTACATTAGAAATAAATTTACTTTGGAGTATAATTTGAGCTTTGAAGAACAATTATTTTTTTTTTTTCAAAATGAAAGTGCTTTGTTTTTGTTGATTATAAAAATCATTTATGGTCATGAAAAAGAAAGGAATGCAAGATATTTGAAGTGACTTTCCCCCATATAACACCTTTTGGGGATATGGGTTAAAAAAAAAGTTATATATTTTCCAGACTTTTAATATAGAGCTTTCCTTCCATCCCTCCATCCATCCCTCCATCCATGCCATCTTTCCATATTGAGCAGTAAAGAGTTGGAGAGGGGGCAGGACAGAGGAGCATCCTGTTCCCACAAAGCGCAAGCAAGACTCACACAGCACATAATCAGGGCACTGCTCAGACTCCTCTGTGGGCAAAAGAAGGCAGCCCTGCTGCAGGGTAGGCAGAGCTGAGTGCTGGGAGTTTGGGTCTCCATGTCCTTATTTAAGGTCAGTTTCTAACTAATGTGAGACTTTGGGCAAATCAGCCCAACCTCATTTATAAAATATATGTTCTTTGCATGTTACTATACCTTGAATTAGATTCTGCTTTATAACTGTTTTGGGAAAGGAATCATTAATTTTTGATGAAAGGTAATTTTTTAATTCATAGGAACATTTAATTGGTGGATGCTCTGAAATACTCTAACCAATATGTGACATTGTATATATTTTTTAAAGCCCCATAATGACTGTTCAGCTAGCTTCCTTTAGGCTGAGCTTAAAACACTTGATATTTTTGAGGAATAGAGGTGAAACAGATGTTTCTGTTGGCTCTGAGAAAATGCTTCAAACAATTGATCATGTCTTGTCATTGATAAAATGATACTAGCACTGGGATCAGTAACACAGATGAGGGGTTGGGAGTGGTTGTCTATGCATGTGGAATTTCAAAGATGTGGGCCACAGGAATACAGGGGGTTTTGTATGGAGCTGAATGAACCTTCCACAGTCTGAAAGCCCATCTTTGGGAAACAAATATCCGGTTGCCATGGAGACACTCAAGGTGGATGAAGGATGGATTAATCAAAATACAGTAAATCCTTTTTACAAGCTTCCTAAGACATCTAGTGTGACATGAACCCTCTGGTCTGTCTCCTCTTATTCTTCCCTCCATCACACAGGAAATCCACCATGGACGTACAATGACACACACTGATTGTTCTGAGTTCTATGTACATACTAACGATACCTTCTCTTGCCTGAAAGTCATGATCAAACAAACACAAGGGCTCCTCAAACATTTATTTTTTAAAATAGTTTTTGAAATTTAAGGAAAAAATTATCCTACTCTCTCTGCTATAAAAAGAAAAGAGAGTGGTTAGAAACAGCCTCTGAAAATTGATTATTAACTGAGCTACATTCTCTGGGGAATAAAGGATATGAAATAATTTGTGCTGAGATAGAAGCTGCATTCAGATTGAGTCTAAATGTACAACTGATCTGATAATTTTAGCTGTTCAATTTAGCAAAAAAAAAAAAAAAAAGTCATCTCAGTCCCAGTATCAGTTAAATAAAGGAATGAATCTAAATAAATTATTAAGTTGAATAAATTAAGTGAATAAATAAATTAAATGGCTATTCCCTTCCTTCCCAACAAACTGACAGGCCAAATTAATCAAAACAGTTAATCCAGCTGTGGGGGGCATTTCCAGAAGTCCCCAGTAAATCATTTTGGGGCAGCCAACTCAATTCAGGACCCCTGGTCTTGAATAGTCACTGCATCAAGTAGATTGGATGAGCTTGCACAGAATCAAGCCAATGTAAGTAGGTTTTGGATACCTTCCAAGAACTGATAGAAGTTTACAGTGAGGATGTCAGTTATTGCAGGAGAGACACCGAGTACAGGGTACAGGCAGGGAGGTTTTCCACATTGACACACCAGGTCTGAGACTCCATGTGTTCTCACAGACTGAAGGGAACAGAGGATGCAAATTCTAAAGGAATTCAGCAAAGAGTAAAACAGTGATTCTCAACTCGGGTTGATTTTGTCACGACTGGGGGGTAGGGAAGGTTGGAAGTAGGTGTTATTGACATCTGATGAGTAGAAGCCAGGGATGATGCTAAACATCCTAGAGTGCGCAGGACAACCTCTCGAGAAAAAGAAGAAGAAAAAGAAAAAGAAAAAGAAAAATGCTGATAATGCTGAGGTTAAGAAATCCTGGAGGAGAGGGGGCTTCCCTGGTGGCGCAGTGGTTGAGAATCTATCTGCCTGCCAATGCAGGGGACACAGGTTCGAGCCCTGGTCTGGGAGGATCCCGCATGCCGCGGAGCAACTAGGCCCGTGAGCCACAATTACTGAGCCTGCGCGACTGGAGCCTGTGCTCCGCAACAAGAGAGGCCGCGATAATGAGAGGCCCGCGCACCGCAATGAAGAGTGGCCCCCACTTGCCGCAACTAGAGAAAGCCCTCGCACAGAAACGAAGGCCTAACACAGCCATAAATAAATAAATAAATAAATAAATAAATAATAAACCCAAAGTTTAAAAAAAAAAGAAATCCTGGAGGAGAAGAAATAAATAGTTAATAGATTCTAAGCAGCACCTTAGATTGAGCACAAAATCATGGATTTACCTGAGCAGAACAGAAGGGCTATAACTTCTGAGCTGAGCAATAAGGAATCAGCTCTGAACTTGGAATGTGAAGACCTGAAGCTCAATTGGAGCCTTGCTATTTATTATTACCTATAACATGTCAGCCTCTTTGAACTCAGCTGTTTAATTTGTTAAATGGTGATAGTAATATCAGCCTACCTTATACTAAGGATTGTGATAACAGATGTGAAAACATGGAACACAGGGTTAGTGTTGAGGAAATAAAGACTGGAAACAGACAAGCCAGCTTATCTTTTATGTTTGTTTGTTTGTTTTTAGATTATTTTCCCATACTGGCCATTACAGAATTGTGTGGGGTTTTTGTTTTTGTTGTCGTCGTTTTTTTTGTTTTGTTTTGTTTTTTTGTTTTTTTTCCGTCGTTTTTTTTGGGGGGGTTTTTTGGCCCTGCCATGCGGCATGCAGGATATTAGTTCCCCGAGCAGAAATCGAACCTGTGCCCCTTTAGTGGAAGCACAGAATATTAACCACAGGACTGCCAGGGAAGTCCCTATTACAGAGTATTGAGTAGAGTTCCCTGTGCTATATAGCAGATTCTTATTAGTTATCTATTTTATATATAGTAGTGTCTTTTATGTTTTTTGAGGCAAGGCTGGTCAGTTTTGGCCAACAGTGACAATAAAAAGAAAAAAAAAATTGATTTGAAATTTATTATTCATTTTGGATCTTAATGTACTGTAGGGGAGGAAAGTTTTCGTCAACCCTCTTAGGGTCACTGGCTGGGTCTGAAAATTAAACTGATGTGAGACAGATTAACAGGCGAAACACATACACGTTTTATTGAATTGTTACAAGTACATGGGTGCCTTCCCAAGAGAATGAAGACTCAAAGCAGTGCCCAGAGTAGGAGCTTTTATACCTTGTAGACAAAGAAACATTAAATTTGTGATGAATTGAGAAGACAGACACGTTTTGGTTAGGAGTAGTCAGTGATAAAGGAGTAACTAGGAAGATAAGAGTTAGTTTAACAAAGTTTATTTATACAGATTTCTCAGCCCCCAGTTCCCTGTCTCTGGTGGTAAGAATGCCTTTCTTCCTCCTGGTACAGGGAGGGTACATTCACGTGGGAGATTGTTGACCTTGAAACAGTAGAAGGGAGAGGCAGCGGAGGTCAGCGTGACCTTCCTCCTGCTGTTTTCCCATACTCCTTCTGTGTAAGACAGTCAGTATACCAAGGTGCCATATTTTGGGGTCACATGTCTTGAATCCCATTAGTATGAAATGTTTGAAATGTTTCTTTGCTTAGAGGCTACTGGGTGTGAGGCTGCAACACTGCAGAAGGCTGTATTTCCTGTGTGGCTGAACCACCCTGGCTCCATTTTGTCAGCTCCATCTCAGGCCCACAGTACGAACCCCTCCCCTTTCTGCATGACTGAGCTCTAGCCGACTCACCAGGAATGTGCCAGAGCCAGCTAAGTTCCCTATCAACATTTACCCTTGCCTTCATCTAATATGAAAACTGCAAGAATGCCTTTTGCTGATGCAGACAGTTAATGGCCTGCAAGGCCTGATGGTCATGAGACCCCCCTGTCCCGGGGGGGAGGGAAGAAAAACCCCTCAGTTTCCATGGGTGTGGACGTGCTCCTCCCTTAGTAGTCAGATTAAGTTTTTAGTTTAGGCTCCTTAAATCCCCCTGTACCCCTTTCGGCAGCACAGAGTGCAGCCGCGAATGCCTCTGGACCTTCATCCGCCTGATCCTGCCTGTATGTAAGTTACCCACAATAAACTTCATAATTGCACTTCATACAGTTGCCTGCTTTGTTTTTCAGTCTCAAAGTTCCTTCTCAGTTTGGAGGATATTATTATTCAATATCCCCACCATGCAGCACTTTGCACTAGAAAAACAAAGTGCTAGGGAAGGTGTTGGGGAGGAGTATAAGTAGGAAAACTGGAAAGGAAGCACAGGGTGCAGGTGTCTAATGGGATTTCAAAAATGAAGTTTTACTGTGAGATAGGCAGTGTAATGTGCTATCTATTTGTTTAAGAATTATGTTTTTAACATTTTGAGACTATGCTTTGCCACCCATATAGTGCCTTTGTGTGAATTAGTAAATTTGTCCCTTCCTTGAATACGATTAATTTTATTTTCCTCAAGTACAATTTTTAGAAGGTAGTATATTATTTTTTAATAATAAAAATTACAGGGGGCTTCCCTGGTGGCGCAGGGGTTGAGAGTCTGCCTGACAGTGCAGGGGACACGGGTTCGAGCCCTGGTCTGGGAAGATCCCACATGCCACGGAGCAACTGGGCCCGTGAGCCACAACTGCTGAGCCTGCGCGTCTGGAGCCTGTGCTCCGCAACAAGAGAGGCCGCGATAGTGAGAGGCCCGTGCACCGCGATGAAGAGTGGCCCCCGCTCGCCGCAACTGGAGAAGGCCCTCGCACAGAAACGAAGACCCAACACAGCCAAGAATAAAATAAAATAAATAAATAAATTTAAAACAGGTTTCATGAACCACATATCCTTTAAAAATATATATATAATAATAATAATAATAAAAATTACAGTAAGCTTGAGGTCATTCTATATAAATTCTACAAATTAACACCCTTATATTCATCACAGCATCACTTACAGTAGCCAAGGTATGGAAACATCCCAAGTGTCCATTGATGAATGAATAGATAAAGAAAACGTGATATATATATTACATTAGTGGTTACCAGAGGGGAAGGGCATTTGAGGGTGGGTGAAATGGGTGAAGTGGGTCAACTGTATGGTGATGGACTTATGGTGATTACTCTGTAGTGTATACAGTTGTTGAATTATAACGCTGTACACCTGAAACTTAGATAACAATTTTAAAAATCTACAAATTAAAGTACTGAACACACAATAAAGGAAGTAAAACTTGTAATCATAATAATAACTCACTAGAGTACTCAAGAAATTAGGACTTAATAATTTGTTATAAAGTAATTATACATCTTGCTTTGACAGAGACAAAATTTTTTTATGACAGTTTTAATGCCTACTTGCTTCTGTGTCTTATTTTCTATAGAAATGCAGTTTTTCTTGTGACATTTATACCTTTAATAAATTTTATTTTCATGAAGCTATAAAACTCTTCATTGGCAAATGCAACTGCAAGGTTAAATTTATCCCAAGAGCCACAAAGAGTTATTGGAAATGTGTCCTGTAAATTATTACTGCAAATATACTGCAATTCTTAAACTAGAGTATTGTTAAGTGTAGATTTTAGAAATCAACGTAGGATTTTAGTCCTTATACACAGAATTCCCTCAGTATCATTTTCCTTACTTTGTTCACCAGGCAACTTCAACTATTAGTGTTTACACAGTTGCAGTAGTTTATTCTTTAAATTACATTTGCCATCTATGACACTGAAAGGCCATTTTATTCTTTCAGTATTTTAAAACTCTCCTTTAAAAATGATGTTGTTGTATCTAATACAGAAAAAAGAAAATTGAATTTTAATTTAGTTTTGGATCATAAATGGGATTCTCAGTTGAATTAAAACTTCTTACTCCTTTTTTGGTATTGCCTATATTGGGAGAGTTATCAATGTCAAGAGACTCTGCAATTTGTTTAGTATCAATATATTTTTCATAAAAATTATTGCTTTGTCTTCAAAAAAATGTATTAATTCCTTTGATGCTTTTAAGTGCATTGCGTACACTGAATTTTTGTTCCTGCATCATTTTTCACTTAACATCAATTTTACCGAAGCTATTACTACAAATTGGTACCTATCAAATAAACGTTAAAATGATTATTTTCGAAATCAAACCTTTGACTTGTGTTGCAGAAAATACAACAGCACAATGGTTTTTAACAGAGCATTGCATTTTCCTGTAAGTAAGTTTCTAGTGTCATGATAGCTTCAGCTTCACTTGCTCATATTATTTTTTTCAAAAATGGCTTCAAATTTCTTTCCTAAAATTGTTTTCAATAAACTCCAACATTGATACCAAAAAAGTTGTTGTATGTTTTCTATCAAGTTTAAACGAAACAAGGAATATGGAATATTTTATAATTCTTTTCAGGGATTTTCTGCCATGATCCTTTATGTTTTCCATGCATATTTGTGGCATTGTCATATGCCTGGTCATTCAAATTATTTTGTCTAGATTATTTTATTATTTGTAGATTTGTCTAGATTTTGTCTAGATTATTTTTGTAGGCATTCTACTGAGAAGTGATAGTATCTGTGTCAATATGGCTTAACTGCTTTTCCCCAGGAAATTCTAGCCCAAGGAGATAAGATTGTTAACCAGTAAATAACTAACTTCACCATTTGCTTCAGGAAATTTCTGCAAACCAATTTATCAAGGCAAAGAGTTACCTCATTGTGGAAACCAGCTAGTCATATCAAGAAAACTGTGTGCTCACCTGGACAAACAGCTTGCTTATCAGGAAAAGAGTTTGTGTATCCAGACTTGTTTCAAGACTTGCTGTGCCCACTAATCCTAAACTATTATGTTACAAACTTTGCCTAATCCTCGCCAGTTCCCTGTCTTGAAGAACTTGCCTTAAATTACCTGAGCATAGAGCCAAAAACATTTCCCTGCTGAGACACTAAGACTCTGTTAAGATGGTGCTCTCCCCTGCTGCTGTAAGTCTAATATGCTTAACTTTGCCTGACCAACAGGTTATTCTGGTAGCTTTTGTGGAGGGAGACAATAGTCAACATTATGAAAAATATATATAGTCTTTTTCTAGTCATATCATTTACTGAGCAAACTCCCACAAAATGTTACAGACATGTTTGCCTTTTTGAAATCCAAAAAATTGGTAATAATTATAATCTGTTCTACATAGTGTGTATCAGGCGTTGTATCTAAAATAGGTGAGTGATATTTAGCACTTCTTACCTTATTCAAATAATGTATGATTTGCTGTTGATGTTTGTATTCTAAGAAAATATTCTACATTTAATGTTATCATTTGTTGTGGTTATGACAGATGAAGAAAATGCCCATTTATTATGCTCATAAAGTTCTCGGATGATCTGAATGTTAGCACTGTTGCACCAAAACTGTATCATCTATATTGTGTTAACAATCGCATGAGATATTTTATCTTATTTTCACATAGTTTCTGTTTTGTAGCATTAATAATTATAGCTATATTTTAAAATCACAGTTCAATTTCAAATGCCTAACACTATTGTTGATATGCATTTAATTTTCTTCATGTTTACTAAGAAGCATGTGATAAACGCTTCCAAACTTTGTACTATTATCAATCTTAAGTCAATTTTTTTCATTCGCAATGACTTTGATATAGAGACAAAATACAGACACCTTTGAAGTTCAATGTTCTAGTAATCTTTTTTTGTCATCTGGAAGAATTTGTGTGTAATGGTCCCTAAAATTTATTATTTGTAACTTGAGGTGGATAAGTATCAACGAGAATTTCCTTTGAATATTAAAGTTATATGGATCTGTACCTGCATTCACGAAAAGTACATTGGGTTTAATGGAGTCTTTGGGTTTTTTATCTTCTAATTTAAATGAAAATTCATCAGTTATGACTGACATGGAGATAGAAGGTAAATTCATACCCTGTCCAATCAGTGACATCTCAGTGCCACATTCTGTTGAAACTGGTAACTCTAAGGTCTTCTCCTTTTCCCTCCTGTATTTCATCTACTTTCTCCCAAAATTTGTTCAATTATACAAATATATTTCTTTCATTTTCTCTAACGGAGTTCTATTTTCTTATACTGATAATTTTTTAAGAAGTTCTTTTTGACATCTGGGAAGAAGTTATGAGTAACGTAATATCTTATAATTTGAAACATTTAAAAATAATAGGTTTGGGGGAAATATAACTATACAGTGTAGAAACCTGGCAGTCAACACCCTAACCAAGTGATCAAAGTTAACATTCTGGCAAAGAGTGTAAAAGAACACAATTTACCCCAAAACGTGTCTTTGGCATTTGGATTATTTAGAGCTATAAACAATCAAGGACCAAAAGACTCAGGAAGAAACTTTGACCTTCCCCCTAACTGCCTAAAAGAATGTAAATAGAGAACTTATTCCAGGAAAGGAACTGTCACCATAGATAACTACAGTACAGAGTAGGTATGGTAGACAGGGAGGAGCCTAGCAAAGTCTGTCTGTTAAAATTCCTCTCCATGTTCCATTGTCTCTGTTTACCAAACATTTGCTTTTCCATCTCTCTGTGAACTGCCTTCCTCCCTTTTGAAGTCCCAAACCACTACCCACAACATCCTCTTTTGTCTTTAGCTGAAGGTGGTATTTGGGCTTCTGCCATTTTGGTGAGTTACTCACTTCTCCTGGGTCTCTCCCATGTATACATGTTAAACTTTTGTTTGATTTCCACTGTTAATCTGCCTCATGTCAATTTAATTCTTAGATCAGACAGAAGAACATAGAAGTGTAGAGGAAAATTTCTTCCTCCCTGATATGAGACATGACATCATCATGTGCCCGCTGACATCATGAACTGAGAAGGACTCAATATCACTTTGAGACAGGAGATATCTGGGCCCCAGGCTGAGCAACTGGAACTTGTCTCCTGTTGACTCTTCGAGATAAAGATAATGGCAGAGCTCTGCTTGAGTAACAGATGAGGCCACGTTTATCTTGGGATCAAGGAGACCTCTCAGACCACACATGCGCAGAAAAATCCTCAGGGGTCAGGGAAGGGAGGGAGCACCAGCCCATAATATGTCCTGCCAATCTCCCAGAAACCCTCGCACTGGAATCTATCTTGGGTAAAAGATGTTTATGCACATGAGTCAGACCAAATATGGGCAACGAGCAAGATGATTGGCCAGAGGGAACCCAGAAAACTGCCCCCATATAAGCAATTTAAGCCACCTCAAAAGCATGGGGCTCACTCCACATGCTGCCTGTGCATTCTTCCACATGTACTTTGCTTCTAATAAATGCATTACCCACTTCACTACCTCTGTCTCTTTGCTGAATTCTTTCTTGAAAGAAGACAAGGACTGAGGTTCTGTTTCAAGCCTGCTGGCCCTCGTGTTCTAGTGGTTAGGATTCGGTGCTCTTCCCACCAAAGCCTGGGTTCAATTCCTGGCCAGGGAACTAAGATCCTGCTTCAAGCTGCCGTACCCTGTGGCCCCCCAAGATCAACTTCTGTGGTTTACTTACCAAAAATATTAACCCGAATTTATCACGAGGAGACATCAGATAACCCTGTGTGTCATTTTCCAAGATCAATTTTGTGACACCAGCTGCGTGTCCCACCATTCACTTCAATCCTGACATTAACTACCCGGAATTAGCACAGACCGTGTAGGTTAAGGGGCACAGTCCCACAATACTGCCCCTACTTCAGACACCAGCTGAAATTCTTGAGTGTCCTCAAAGCACCACATTTCTGCCCACCCAATCACAAATTTGGGGGTTCCCACAACCACGCCCCTCTGCTCAGTTTTGATGGTTCTCTAGAATAGCCCACAGACCTCAGGAACGTGCTACACTTACAACTACAGTTTTAGTATAAAGGATACAGCTCAGGAACAGCCAAATGGAAGTCAAGTGTTGAGGAGGGATTAGGGAGTGCAGAGCTTCCCCACTTTTCCCAGGAGGCTATCCTCCCAGCACACTAATGCGCTCACCAACCGAGAAGCTCCCAGATCCTTGTTGTTCAAGAGCTTCTGTCAAGGCTTCATTACCTAGACAAGGTTAATTACGCCAACTAAAAATTGTCACTAACCATCTGGTTCTACAAGAATGAAGTTACTAGCCACTGTAGCCACTGACCTCCAACACACCCTGAAAGAAGTTCAGGGTGGAGATCAGGAATGAGGCACTCTGTGCTCTGGAAAAAACTGGTGGAACAGGCCTTCAGATAGTTGAATACTTTCAGGAGATTTTATGAGCGCATTTTCTTGCATCTTTTCAAATCATTAACAGAGACATCTTCTCCCCATGGCTAGCAGCAACATTCTGCCAAAATGTGTGCTTGACTGCCTGTATCCCCCTTCACTAAAATCATGTACATACTGACCTCCCCCTACTTTTTCTTTCTCCCTCCCTCCCTCCCTTTCTTTCTCACTGGGTCTTAGTTGAGGCATGTGCAACCTTCACTGTGGCATGTGGGATCTTTAGTTGCAGCATGCAGGCACACAGTTGCAGCATGTGGACTTCTTAGTTGCAGCATGCAGACTCTTAGTTGTGGCATGCATGTGGGACATAGTTCCCTGATCAGGGATCAAACCCGGGCCCCCTGCATTGGGAGTGTGGAGTCTTATCCACTGGACCACCAGGGACATCCCCCCTACCTTTTCAGAGCAGTTCCTCAGAGCTATCTGAGAGACTATCCCCCAGGCTATAGGCCTCATTAGGCCGCAAACAGAACTTAACTCACAACTCTCACATTGTGCATTTTTTTCAGTTGACAAAACATTTGTTACTGGTGATTGAACTCAATCTCCAGTCCCTCTTCTCTCCACAAAGGCTGAAAGTTCTATTCTTCTATTCACATGGTTGGGTTTTTTTGGTAACCAGCCCCCCATCCAGAAGCTATCTAGGGTCAGGAGTAACCTTGTTAGTGTAACAAAGATACTTCTATCACTCAGGAAATCTCAAGCGTTTTAGGAGCTCAATGGCAGGAAAAGGGGACAAAGACCAAATTTTTTTTTTTTTTACTGCAATATAGTTGATATACCATGTGTTAGTTTTAGGTATACAACAAAATGATTCATATATATATATATATATATATATATATATATATGAAATTAATCCCTGTTGGTCACATAATTAGCAAATATTTTCTCCCATTCTGTAGGTTGTCTTTTCATTTTGTTTCTGGTTTTCTTTGCTGTGCAAAAGCTTATAAGTTTAATTAGGTCCCATTTGTTTATTTTTGCTTTTACTTCCATTACTCTAGGAGACAGAGCCAAAAAATATTGCTGAGATTTATGTCAAAAAGTGTTCTGCTTATGTTTTCCTTTGGGAGTTTTATAGTATGAAGTCTTACATTTAGGTCTTTAATCCAGTTTGAATTTATTTTTGTATATGGTGTTAGAGAATGTTTTAACTTCATTTTTTTAATATGGCCTTTATTATGTTGAGGTAGGTTCCCTCTATGCCCACTTTCTGGACAGTTTTTATCATAAATGGGTATTGAATTTTGTCAAAAGCTTTTTCTGCATCTATTGAGATGATCATATGGATTTATTCTTCAATTTTTCAATATGGTGTATCACATTGATTCAAGAATCCTTGCATCCCTGGGATAAATCCCACTTGATCATGGTGTATGATCCTTTTAATGTGTGGTTGGATTCTGTTTGCTAGTATTTTGTTGAGGATTTTTGCATCTATATTCATCAGTGATATTGGTCTGTAATTTTCTTTTTTGTAGTATCTTTGTCTGGTTTTGGTATCAGGGTGATGGTGGCCTCATAGAATGAGTTTGGGAGTGTTCCTTGCTCTGCAAATTTTTGGAAGAGCGTGAGAAGGATGGGTGTTAGCTCTTCTCTAAATGTTTGATAGAATTCACCAGTGAAGCCATCTGGTCCTGGACATTTGTTTGTTGGAAGATTTTTAATCACAGTTTCAATTTCATTACTTGTGATTGGTCTGTTCATATTTTCTATTTCTTGCTGGTTCAGTCTTAGAAGGTTATACCTTTCTTCAAATTTGTCCATTTCTTCCAGGTTGTCCATTTTATTGGCATAGAGTTGCTTGTAGTAGTCTCTTAAGATGCTTTGTATTTCTGCGGTGTCTGTTGTAACCTCTCCTTTTTCATTTCTAATTTTATTGATTTGAGTCCTCTCCCTCTTTTTCTTGATGAGCCTGGTTAATGGATTATCAATTTTGTTTATCTTCTCAAAGAACCAGCTTTTAGTTTTATTGATCTTTGCTATTGTTTTCTTTGTTTCTATTTCATTTATTTCTGCTCTGATCTCTATGATTTCTTTCCTTCTGCTAACTTTGAGTTTTGTTTGTTCTTGTCTCTCTAGTTCCTTTAGGTGTAAGGTTAGATTGTTTATTTGAGATTTCTCTTGTTCCTTGAGGTAGGCTTGTATAGCTATAAACTTCCCTCTTAGAACTGCTATTGCTGCATCCCATAGAGTTTTTTTTGTTTGTTTTTTTAAACTTTTGGGTTTGTTTATTTACTTATTTATTTTTTTATGGCTGTGTTGGGTCTTCGTTTCTGTGCGAGGGCTTTCTCTAGTTGCAGCAAGTGGGGGCCACTCTTCATCACGGTGCGCGGGCCTCTCATTATTGCAGCCTCTCCTGTTGCGAAGCACAGGCTCCAGACGCGCAGGCTCAGTAATTGTGGCTCACGGGCCTAGTTGCTCCGCGGCATGTGGGATCTTCCCAGACCAGGGCTCGAACCCGTGTCCCCTGCATTGGCAGGCAGATTCTCAACCACTGCGCCACCAGGGAAGCCCCATCCCATAGGTTTTGGATCATCATGTTTTCATTATCATTTGGCTCTAGGTATTTTTTGATTTCCTCTTTGATTTCTTCAGTGATCTCTTGGTTATTTAGTAATGTATTGTTTAGCCTCCATGTGTTTGTGTTTTTTACGTTTTTTTCCCTGTAATTCATTTCTAATCTCATAGCGTTGTGGTCAGAAAAGATGCTTGATATGATTTCAATTTTCTTAAATTTACTGAGGTTTGATTTATGACCCAAGATATGATCCATCCTGGAGAACGTTCCATGTGCACTTGAGAAGAAAGTGTAATCTGCTGTTTTTGGATGGAATATCCTGTAAATATCAATTAAATCTATCCGGTCTATTGTGTCATTTAAAGCTTGTGTTTCCTTATTAATTTTGTTTGGATGATCTGTCCACTGGTATAAGTGAGGTGTTAAAGTCCCCCACTATTATTGTGTTACTGTCGATTTCCTCTTTAATAGCTGTTAGCAGTTGCCTTATGTATTGAGGTGCTCCTATGTTGGGTGCATATATATTTAAAATTGCTATATCTTCTTCTTGGATTGATCCCTTGATCATTATGTAGTGTCCTTCCTTGTCTCTTGTAACATTCTTTATTTTAAAGTCTATTTTATCTGATATGAGTATTGCTACTCCAGCTTTCTTTTGATTTCCATTTGCATGGAATATCTTTTTCCATCCCCTCACTTTCAGTCTGTATGTGTCCCTAGGTCTGAAATGGGTTTCTTGTAGACAGCATATATATGGGTCTTGTTTTTGTATCCATTCAGTGAGCCTGTGTCTTTTGGTTGGAGCATTTAATCCATTCACGTTTAAGGTAATCATCAGTATGTATGTTCCTATTACCATTTTCTTAATTGTTACGGGTTTGTTTTTGTAGGTCCTTTCCTTCTCTTGTGTTTCCCACTTAGAGAAGTTCCTTTAGCATTTGTTGTAGAGCTGGTTTGGTGGTGCTGAATTCTCTTAGCTTTTGCTTGTCTGTAAAGCTTTTGATTTCTCCATCAAATCTAAATGAGATCCTTGCCTGGTACAGTAATCTTGGTTGCCGGTTCTTCCCTTTCATCACTTTAAATATATCATGCCACTCCCTTCTGGCCTGTAGAGTTTCTGCTGAGAAATCAGCTGTTAACCTTATGGGAGTTCCCTTATATGTTACATGTCATTTTTCTCGTTGCTTTCAATAATTTTCCTTTGTCTTTAATTTTTGTCAATTTGATTACTATCTGTCTTGGCGTGTTTCTCCTTGGGTTTATCCTGCCTGGGACTCTCTGTGCTTCCTGAACTTGGGTGGCTGTTTCCTTTCCCATGTTAGGGAAGTTTTTGAGTATAACCTCTTCAAATATTTTCTCGGGTCCTTTCTCTCTCTCTTCTCCTTCTGGGACCCCTATAATGCGAATGTTGTTGTGTTTAATGTTGTCCCAGAGGTCTCTTAGGCTGTCTTCATTTCTTTTCATTCTTTTTTCTTTATTCTGTTCCACGGCAGTGAATTCCACCATTCTGTCTTCCAGGTCACTTATCCGTTCCTCTGCCTCAGTTATTCTGCTATTGATTCCTTCTAGTGTATTTTTCATTTCAGTTGTTGTATTGTTCATCTCTGTTTGTTTGTTGTTTAATTCTTCTAGGTGTTTGTTCTTTAATTCGTCTAGGTCTTTGTTAAATATTTCTTGCATCTTCTCGATCTTTGCCTCCATTCTTTTTCCAAGGTCCTGGATCATCTTCACTATCATTATTCTGAATTCTTTTTCTGTAAGTTTTCCTATCTCCACTTCATTTAGTTGTTTTTCCGGGGTTTTATCTTTTCCTTCATCTGGTACATAGCCCTCTGCCTTTTCATCTTGTCTATCTTTCTGTGAATGTGGTTTTTGTTCCACAGGCTGCAGGATTGTAGTTCTTCTTCCTTCTGCTGTCTTCGCTCTCTAATTTCATTTTTTTTACATGTAGTTGTCCAGTTTTCCCAGCACCACTTATTGAAGAGACTTTCTTGTCTCCATTGTATATTCTTGCCTCCTTTTTCATAGATTAATTCACCATAAGTACGTGGGTTTATTTCTAAGACCAAACATATTTTTTTATCATACCACAACACCAAATTGTGGGACATTTCACAAAATAACTTGTCAGTGCTCTTCAAAATTGTCAAAGCCATGAAAACAACAACAACAAAACAAAACAAAGCAAAACAAACAGAACAAAACTGTTCCAGATTGGATGAGACTGAGGAGGCATATTAACTAAATGCAATGTGGGGCCGTGGATTGGATTCTGAACCAGAAAAAGACATTAATGGGACAATTGGTAATATTTGAATAAGGTCTTTAGATTAGTTAATAGTACTGTATCAATATTAGTTTCCTGGTTTTGATCATTGTATGATGGTTATACTACATGTTTACATTAGGGAAAGGTGGGCAAAGTGTATACAGAGAATGTTTTATACCATTTTTGCAACTTTTTGTAAGCCTGATAGTACTTAAAAATAAATGTAAAATAGTATACATGTTACATACTCCAAATGTTAATAGCAGTTACTTTTATACTGATGAAATTTCCATAATATTAAATAAATTCTCTCTATACAATATATAGTGGGTAATCATTTAGTAATGTCTAATTTATGTCTATGAAATACTGCTTTGTGAATTTTTAGTGGTAAATGAATATTAGTTATCACATAGTGATTCACATCATAATTAAAGAACTTAGGGATTTAAATTAGAAACTCAATAATACCTTTCTAGTACAACAAATACATAGTTGATGATATGAACTACAATATGAAACCAGAGCCAGTGCTCCGGTAACAATAGTGAATTTTGTTTTAAATTTTATTGTACTCCCCAATCAATAAAGTATATTTAAAATGTACTCTGGGGCTTCCCTGGTGGCGCAGTGGTTGAGAGTCTGCCTGCCAATGCAGGGGACACGGGTTTGAGCCCTGGTCTGGGAGGATCCCACATGCCGCGGAGCGACTAGGCCTGTGAGCCACAATTACTGAGCCTGTGCATCTGGAGCCTGTGCTCCGCAACAAGAGAGGCTGCGATAGTGAGAATGTCCGTGCACAGCGATGAGGAGTGGCCCCCACTTACCGCAACTAGAGAAAGCCCTCGCACAGAAACGAAGACCCAACACAGCCATAAATAAATAAATAAATAAATAAATAAATAAATAAATAAATAAATAAAATTTAAAATAATAAATAAAATAAAAATAAAGCAAATAATTTTTAAAAAATGTACTCTGGAACAATCAATAATTTTTCTTTAGGCTTGCATTATGAATAGCAATCACTCAAAGATCAAAGAAATGTTCTTTTATAATCAATTATACTCATTATTCCTAAATGTTATATTTCTACCATGGCAAATTTAAATCATCACTTCCAAGCTATTTGCTTTACAATGATTAGTTCTAATGCCATTTTCCAATCATCAGGTGTATGTAGTTTTCTCTAAGGGTAAGCTGGTCTTTTAAATGAGTTTTCCAGTGATCCTGGGACACTCGATTTTCCAGAGGAATGCATTTTTGTGTGAGGCAGATTGGGTTAGGTGACAAACAAGGCTGGGAAATTGAGGATGTTGTGGTCTCTGAGGATGCAGGATGTGACAGAAAGACTACTGGAAAGTGCTCAAGACTGAAGTTAAGGGTTAATGTAACTGGGAAGTCTGGAGTTTGTCTTCAGAGGAGCTAGGAGAAATTTATGGCAGGGATTTCCCTGACAACTGCCAGAAGTCTTCTATCTCCTTGTGCAAAAACAGCTCAGATGGGTTTGCTCTTCCTCACGCTCACAAGCCATGCTCTGGATTCGGAGTCCCCTTTGGTTACTGTCTTTCATGGGTGACATACTTCCTTCCAATGTGGCCAGCCAGGTGGATGGCAGAGCCTGGGCTGGAGAGCCAGACCATTCAGGGGGCTCTGTTCCTATGGGGCCTACATTATTACTAGCAAAAAGAATATGAAATACCTACATTCAGACATTTAATAATGGCCATGAGGGAGCCATGAGGAGAGAATACCCTAACATCACTGCTGCAGCAGAAGGGGAAGGGCTGGATTATAGCCTAACAGCCCCAAGCTGAAACAGCTCAAATATCGACCCCAAATAGAATGTAGAAATTGAGGTATATTTACATACAACGGAACACCATAATAATGAAAATGAATAAACTTCAGATAGAGGCAAATTTAAGATTAAGGCAGCATCAGAAGACTATTCATTGAAAAATAGCATCGAGAAAACTGTTTTTTAAAAATTATAATCCATATGTCTAATAAAATTCCATGTTACACACTCTAAAGGTTCAAGAGACTGCTAATAATTTTTGTAGACACATAAACTCCCTGAGTAGATTGTAAACTTCTTGAGTACAGACAGTGAATATTATACTTATTTAATTTCCTCCTTTACTGAAAAGCATTTGGGTAAAGGAATAGGAATGAACTAATGGATGAACAAATAAATAAATGTAAAAAGGGGGGAGAAATGCTCCATTTTCTCCTGGTCACTGTCATTTGTAATTGTCCTGGTCTAGTGGGGTCTTTTTAGTTTGTCTAGACAATGTCTGGTATGTATACCGAGAGCCAGAGTGAGATTAAACTCTACTGTCTTGAGCTGAGCTGTTGGCTGAAGTCCTGAAAGGGGTTAGGGCTCCTGGGAACTTCTGTTACATCGAAAGCCCTATTTAGTGTTAAAATATAATGATATCAAAACAAGTGTCAAGTGAAAGGAGAAAGCAAAGACACTGAGGACCATAAGTCAAAGACATTGGTTCTCTTTCTGGTATCCCACTTAGGGGACAAGTGGCAAGTGGCATCACTCAATCTCCCTGAGGCTTTGTTTCCTCATCTCTCAAATGGGGTCAATAATACAATAATTCTCATGAGGATCACTGAGACCGTGAATGCGGAAATGAACGGTTAGACAAATACCTGTGCTGGGGAGGAAGAAATTTCCCTCTAACCTTCTAGGTTCTGTTGGCTGGTGTAAGAATTAAATCGACATGAGACAGATTAATGGGAGAAAATGAAACAAAAGTTTAATAACATGTATACATGGGAAAGATCCAGGGAAACTGAGTAACTCACCAAAATGGGCAAAGCCCTCTCTTAAATACCACCTTCAGCTAAAGACAAAAGAGGATTTTGAGGGAGGGGAGAGTCAGCTATGGGAGGTGACTACGAAAAGCGCAGTAAACAAGGGTAAGGTTGTTATACAGATTTAAGTCAGTGCCTTCTCTATTGATAAAAGTTTCCAGAGATTTGGTCATCCTCCTTTTCCAGGTACAGTGAAGGAGACATCCGTACAAAAGGAGATTTCCCTCACAAATATAAATGTTTCTTACAAAAGGGTAACTCCTTCTTTGTTTTCAGAGTTTTCCCCATGTCCGCTCTTTCTTAGAAAATAACTAGCTTAAAATAAATAATATGCCGAAGAGATACATTTTGGGATGGCAAATTCTGTTCCCCTATACCTGCAAAAAATTTCACCCGTATTGGTATTTTTTGCCTCAGGGCAGCTTTAAAGATTGGAAAACAAAAGTCCTCTTCTCAAGAAGTTAATACAAAGAAACCATTTATGATTGCTGGGTAGTGGAGCATGATTTACCACATTTTCAAAATTCTGAACTGAGAGGTCAGAAATGGTTTCTAGACATTTCAGCAACACTACCAGCCCCCGCAGATATGCCACCAGATTATGTCTCTCTCTCTGACTCTTATTACTATACAAATTGCCATGTTTATTTTAAACATTAAAACAAAAACAGAAACAAAACTGATGAATGGAATACATATAGAGAGAAGTAATAAAAACATAATTATGTTAGCTTGGGGTCCCTCAAGAAGCTGCTGCTCAAAGGCAGAGTACCTGGTTGTTGTTGGAATTTCCTGGTTCATACCTAACAGGTCATCCAATGCCAGGAGCAGGCTCTTTCTGGAATAGGCTCCAGTCGAACTGGGTGGGTGGTGCTGAAACCAAGCAGAATTCTGCAGGGCTTTCCTGGATACAAAAGCCCCCTGTGTCCCCTGTTTCTTGTTCTTAGAAAAAGGCTTTATTCTCCTAGGCCTTCCCTAAGTTCCAAAGAGCAGACTCAAGCTATTACTAATTAGGGAAATGACGGAATGCAGAAACAAAGGAAAAGCAAGAAAAGTAATGATAGTTTAAACACTAGTTCAGGGACTATCCTGGTGGCACAGCAGTTGAGAATCTGCCCGCCAGCGCAGGGGACACGGGTTTAATCCCCAGTCTGGGAAGATCCCACATGCCGCAGAGCAACTAAGCCTGTGAGCCACAACTACTGAGCCCGCGTGCCACAACTACTGAACCCTGTGCTCCTAGAGCCTGTGCTCCACAACAAGAGAAACCACCGCAATAAGAAGCCTGTGCACCTCAATGAAGAGTAGCCCCCGCTCGCCGCAACTAGAGAAAGCCTGTGCACAACGAAGACCCAACATAGTCAAAAATAAATAAATAAAATAAATTTATAAAAAATTAAAAATAAAAATAAACACTAGTTCAGAGTCTTAGTTCCTCCTCAAGGGATGTACATAACAATCTGATGCATATCTTTGAGTTCTGCAGAAAATAAGACCTCAGGCCAGGTGGAAAAGGTGATTACATGCTGACAATAATAACCACGTAGACCCCAGACTGGTTGGAACCAGAAGGTTGATCGTTAAGATTCCCAAAACATCACCCTGTTACCTCACCACCAACCAATCAGAAGAAAGTCCACGAGCTGCAACCCTCACCCTTAATGTTGCCTTTAAAAATCCTTCCCTGAAAGTCATCAGGGAGTTTGGGTCTTTTGAGTGATGCCACTTGCCCATTCTCCTTGCTTGCAACCCTGCAATAAACACTGTAATTTCCTTCACCACAACCCACTGTCAGTAGATTGGCTTTGCTGCACAACAGGCGAATGGATCCAAGTTCAGTTCAGTAACATTGCTGAGACCTACAGTTCAGAAGAAGTGAAGGGCCATGGAGCCCCTGAGCAGGGCTGGATGTACTTCACATTGTATTTCCTCCAGTGTGCCTCTGTTCCAATTCTAAGGTGGGGTTTTGCGACCTGCACCAGTGGGACAAGCAGAATGTGGAGGTGTGGAATGTATTGTCTCCAGTGCCTAAACAGCCCCAGCAGGTGTTGCGCTTTTTGTTAAAGTTGGGAGTACGAGGGGTGAAATAAAATTCATATTTTATGGCAAGACAAGAAACATTTAAACATAAAAAATTTTCTCTGCCCTTTGACTTCCACTCTCCCCTCTACTGTGCATTGTGTATCTGCATTATGCATCAACCAAACCTCCCCCATCAGCAGAAATACCGGCTCAACCGTAAGACAACTCCTTAAAAGATAACATTCCTTCTTGATCTTGTAAGGGGTCATATGACCCACCACCCTGTACTTGCAGATCTGGATTGTGTAAACTGTCAATAATATGTCATTTAACATACAGCCCTCTGTTTCAAAAAACTTATATAACTGCTTTGACTTCTAATGGGTGGAACAGTCCTCAGGGCTTTCTGAGATGCTATTCCTGGGTTAAAATCCTCAATTTGGCTGGAATAAAATTTTCCATTTCTTTCTTAGATCAACTGATTAATTTTTAATTAACATAAGTATAGTCAGAAACCTCTCCTTAAAGTCAGTTAGAATGTCCCACTGGGCTCCATCCCAAATTGTACCTAAAACGATGACATGTTGAGCTGATCCTACAAATCATCAGAGGTTAATGACCCAACCATCTGAGGTCATTGCCTGGACCACATTGTCCCAGACTGATATAGATGAGTGACAGCTCCTGGACTATTACTAGGTGCTAGTAGAAACAATACCTGACTCGTGAGTCTATGGTGTTACCAAAGTCTGACCAGCCCATCCTAAACTGGGTTCACATTAACCCAACCAAAAAAGTGGGGCAGGCACAACAAAGTTCCATCATCAAATGGAAAAATACATACAAGACCAAAGTTACTTGAGGTCCTCAGGGGTCACATGCTTGCATAAACACGTGGCCCACACCCTAAAAGACCACTTCTGGGTGCAATGAAGCCTCTGGTTACCCCAGTAGCCTGTTGGGACCACGTTTAGAAGAGGTTCCCACAGAAGGTATGGCCTGGTTCATAGGTGGAAGATGAAAGCCTGAGGGGGTGCATTAGCAGCTGTCAAGATGGACGCATCATTAGCAATCAAGGATCAGACAGATAGACCCAATGAGCAGAGAAGGTGGCTGTGTGGTTAGCCATGCAGGCTATTTTCAAATCCCCTCCATACCACACCTTCATGGGCTCCTGGGCCTGGCCTGTGACCTGGTCATATGGTAAAGGAAATAACGAAAAGTGAACTGAGCTATCAAAGGCACCCCAGTATGAGGACAAGGTCTATGGCAAAAACTGGCTGAGTGGGAAGGCAAAATATCTGTAACCCAGATAGATAAATATAAAAAGGACCCCTACCCAGCTGAGAACAAGTGGAATGAACAGGCCGATGTCCCCTGCACCAAGTTGCTAGCCACCACAGGCCACCGGATCCACCAGTGGACCAGATACGGGACTGCAGCCCATATTCGAGACTGTCTCCCTCTCAGTGAAGCAGAGGCCAAGGATGCAGTGGGCAAAATACATGAAGTTTCTTGTTAAATATTCTGGTGCAGATGAGCACAATTTTCTCAGGGAATATATGTCCAGACATGGACTTGGATCACTGCATGGGTCTCCACTATTTTTTTTTGCTCTAATATTTAAATGTGAAGAGGTGGGCATGGTTTTGGTGGGCTTTTAACAGTAAATTAAATAGAAGAAGGTTTCAATTTTCTTCCTTTAAAACCATGAGGAGACAAGGATTAAGACTCAGGACGGTCGATGGGAGAGAGGAAGGAGTGATGGAGAGTAGCGGACAAGTAGGTCAGGCACCTGGGTGCTGACGCTGATGCCACAGCTCACCCAGTGTGAGCCTCAGACCCGCCGCTTCACTTCTCCGAACCTCAGTTTCCTCATCTCTAAGGTCTCTTCCAGCATCAACATCATATGATTAAGAGTAAGGTAACTAATAGCAATATTTATCTTCTAAAATCTTATTCTAAACATATTTTGTTTTTCATGCACAGGTGCAGCTTGTGTGTTCCTTGGGTGTAGCCCTGGTTCCTCCTTTGTGAAGCGGCAGCCCAGTGGAGGAGATTGGTCACTGCTGCCCAGGAAGAGCCTGAGGGAGGAGGAGAGCAGTGATCGTATTAATTTGAAGGTGGTGGGATATTAGAGGAGGTCATGGAGAAGACGTGACCACCGATTGACCCCTGACCTGAGCTGGACCAGGGCAATGGGAGGCTCCTCACCCTAACCCCTGTCCTTGGAATGTATGCTCTGTCCACCATTCTCACAGTTGGAACCGTTTTCAAGGACGCATCCTGGACAGAGCAATGTGGTGTTGCGAACGACAGGACTGAATATGTGACTGAAACCGTTAAGGCCTCAATACAGACTTTTGAGATTCTGGCAGCAGGTGCCAAGATGTACTGTTTCTCGGTGCCCAAGACAGGCCTCACAAGTAAGTTTCCTTCTTATTCAACCCGCTGCCTACCAATCTGGAGTGCTCTGCCTCTTTCTTCAGTCTCTCCTTGCCCTCCATGTACAAGGGCCAGTTTGAGAACCAACATGGGACAAGGCAGTTCTGTGGAACCACTGAAGATTAAGAAACATATACCATGAAGTAAACTAGTATGATGTGATGTATAGTAAGAAATATATATTTGGTTTTTGTCCCTGTTTCTGCCACAAAGGGCCTAAAACTCTTGCATTTCCTAGGTGATGAACTCCATAACTTTTGTTACATTAGTGAAGTGACTTTTTGAAAGCCCTAGGTCATCTAAGGATGGGAGTTGGTGGCCAGAAGAATCAACCAAGTGATTAGAGGTTTGGGACCTAACCTCTAGGGAGGGGAGAGGAGCTGCAGACCGAGTTCAAGCACCAGTAGCCAATGATCTAATCAATCATGCCTATGTAGTGAAGCCTCCATAAAACCTCAAAAGGACAGGGTTTGGAGAGCTTCCAGTTGGTGAATACATGGAGGTCCTGGGAGAGTGGAGCATTCAGAGAGAGCATGGAAGATTTGCGCTCCTTCCCACATAACTTCCCTTATGCACCTCTTCCATCTGGCTGTTCATGAGTTATGTCCTTCTATAATAAACTGATAATCTAGTAAGTAAACTTTTACTGAGTTCTGTGAGCCTTTGTAGCAAATTAGTTGAATACAAGGAAGTGGTGCTTGGAACCTCCAATCTATAGCCAGTTAGTCAGAAGCACATCTGACAACCTGGACTTGCAACTGGCTATGAACGGGGTTAAGGGCTGAGTCCTTAACCTATGGGATCTGATGTCGACTCCAGGTAGACAGTGTCAGAACTGAGTTGAGTTGCAGGACACCCAGCTGGTGTTAGAATTGCTTGGTGGTGTGGGAACCCCCTTCCCTTGTGTACACACACACACACACACACACACACACACTGGAAATGAGTGCAGAATCATTAACTAGGTAATAGGTACAAGGAATAACACAGGTTGTCAATGAGGAGGGTTGATGGGAGCAATCAATTTAAGGGACACACTTGCCTTGAGAATGTGTGGATGGGAGAAGCTGTGTCCCAGCAGCAGGAGGTGTCTACTGCACAGGGAGCCTCACTCTACTCCAGAACTGTGCTCCCTCAGGTGGCACATACTCAGGTAACAAGTTTGTTCCCCTCCCCCCACACACCCCACTTTCCTATTACTACATCCTAACTGCTCCAGACTAATTTTGTTAAGTCTTTCATTGTCCCATTCTCAATTCCTTAATGTATATAGAGAAACTGGTGTATGTAAACAGACATAGTGCCTCTTCCCCCATTCCCCTTTTCTTTTTAACTAAATGTCCAATGTTGAGATGTTTGGGGAAAAAAACCTGACACTGAAAAAAAATACCCTCAATGCCTTGCTTTTTCCATTAGTGGTCTGTCTCAGTCAACTTGTTACTTTATATTCCAATGAGTTATTATGTAATTACTGTAATAAAAACAAGTCCAGCAACAATCCTTGGGAATCTTGTTTGATTGGAGAACTTACATGTTTTTTATTGATTATTATAAAACCAAAAACAAAGTTATTACTTCTTTTGGTTTATAGCTGCTATCTGTAGAGCAATCTGCCTTTAGAGGAGGAAGAGATTACCTTAAAAGAAAGGAACCCTACATAGATTTCTCTTTAGGTCAATTGTCTTATTTAATTACATTTCTTGTTTTAAAAAAAACCTCACAATTATTATAAAGAAACAATTAAAATGTGAATTGATGGTGTTAAACCTAAGTTTTCCTTAAGGTTAAGTATTGTTAGCTTTTTCAAGAAAGAGCTCTATTTTTGTAATTTGATATTTGTTTTTTTTTTTTTTAATTAATTTTTATTGGAGTATAGTTGATATACAATGTTGCTGTAGTTTGATATTTCAATGGGAGGAATGCCCAGTTAACCTTATTCAGTTAAAAATCTCTAAGAGATACCTGACTGCTTCTCTGTCACATCCAAAGTCTTTCAGCTGATGTCCCTTCAAAGCAACAAATCTAAGGAGAAGTAATCAACTTTTTGTATTAGTTACAAATCTAAACTGTGACTGCTTGGGCACTGGGTCAAGTTCAGTACATCCAATTTGCTGATTTGATGATTTTGGCCTGGATTTGCTGATTTTCAGAAGGCAAATCCTTGAAAGTTTTGGCATCAAAGATTTTTTGTTTGTTTTTTGTTTGTTTTGGGTATTTGGGGGGCATCAAAGATTTCTGGTATCACCACTTGCAGTGGTTCTGTCCATAAGTACAATCTATTTGCATGGATAATCTTAGATGTAATTTTTTAAGTTAAAATTTATGTGCTTATGGAGTAATTATGATAGGTTGAGGAAAAAAATGGCATTTTATTACTAGTATTAAGATTAAATTCTAGTCTAAAATTTTTGCTCAAAGCACATGTGAAGCACAATTAAATTATTCTGAAGAAAGATTTTTTAAAAAGCAGAATTTTCTTTTGCTACGATTAGGCTCTATTAATTACTCTCTTATTCTATGTTTAGAATGGAAAGGTGGGCGTTATTACCCAAGTGCAGATGGAGGAACCTACAAAGGAGGGGGAGGATTTGTCTTAGCCCTTTTAGGATCACAGGGCTTTGTAAGTATGCTGATCAGACCTTCTTGAACCTTGGTGATGTCACTGAGAAATAAATATTCTGTCACTCTGAAAACATTCCTGAGGTGGGTCAAGCATGATCTAATCATAACACAATGGATTCTTTTTATGAACATCAGGAGAAAACACTCCATGTTAAAATGAATGTCTTGCACTATCTACTCCCATTTAAAATTGAAAGCCTGGGAAATTCATTACCAGCATGTATGACTCACCCACTAACCGAAATAGCACGAAGCACATGCTGGTAAGAGCCAAGGTCTTCTTTCCATTCATCTTTAGGGAAGCTCTAAGAGAGAGTGTGCCTTTGGAATTTTTCTCTGTGTGTTTGTTTAACAATCATTAGAAGAGATTTTGTGGACACTATATTTTGCTATTTCCTCCTCTTTCTTCTGTTCCTCTTCCTTCCCCTCCTTCTCTTCCTTCTCCTGAGGAGTTTCCATTTAAATGTTGGTAATACATTCACTGCCATCTATGGTTGCCCTTGGTGTGGGAATTAATTTGGATCACAGGTGGAGCTTTCTAGCCATGCAATGGTGGAAATAACATTATACTAGAATTTAGACCTGGGTTGGTCCTGGTTTTTTAAGTGTTTGTATCAAAATTGTAACTCAGGTTTTCTGATTTCACACCCTGTACTCTTTCAATCACATCATTATTTCTTCTATTTTTATGCTGAGATCTTTGTATCATTTGCATATCAACTCCAATTGGGAACTACTAAGTATTGTGGGGTTCCCCAACTGGAGGAACTAGGTTAGCCCAGTGGAGTGTACAATTTTCCTGGGACTGGTAGGTTTGGGTTGGGACACATTCAGAAGAGGTGTTTTCCTTAAACAGTTAACATTACTGAGAGAAACCTAGTTAGGCTTTACAGAAGCAGGGTTAAGGTGAAGTCTGGAGGCAAAGGGAAGGAAAGCAATGCTAGAATAAATAACACAATTAGCTGGGAAGGTGTTGTGGACTGAATTTCACCCTCCCAAAAGATATGTTCAGGTCCTAACCCCAGTACCTGTGAATGTGATCTTATTTGGAAATAAGGTCTTTGCAGATGTAATCAAGATAAAATGATGTTGTGCTAGATTAGGGTGGGCCCCAATACAATGACTGGTATCCTTAAAAAAGAGAGAAATTTGGACACAGAGAGAGACACACACACAGAAAACACCGTGTGATGATGAAGGCAGAGATTGGACTGATAAGAAAAGGAGTGCCAAGGATTGCCAGCACCTGCCAGGAACTAGGAAGACGTGTAGAAAATCCTCCCCTGGAGCTTTGTTGACACCTTGAATTAGGCCTTCTAGCTTCCTTGTTTTCTGTGAGACAATAAATTTCTATGGTTTTAAGCTACCCGGTTTGTAGTTCTTAGTTACAGCAGCTCTAGCAAACCAATACAGAGGGTTAGAAGAAGGATGAAAAAAAAAAGAAAAATCCATGGAAAGCATTGAATGAAGTGTCCAGAACTATGGAAGACTGGAGCTTCATGCTATGTTTATATTTGGATCTGTCAGATACATTTCTTTCTTTTCCTAGTTTTACTGAGATATAATTGGCATATGACATTGTGTAAGTTTAAAGTGTATAATGTGATAATTTGATACATGTATATGTTGCAAAATGATTACCACAATAAGATTAGTTAGCACATCTATAACCTCACACATTTACCATTTATTTATTTATTTTTTGTGATTAGAATTTGTAAGATTTACTCTCTTAGCAAACTTCCAGGTATACAGTATAGTATTGTTAACTACAGTCACCATGTACATTAGATCCCTAGAACTTATTCACCTTATAACTGGAAGTTTTTACCCTTTGATCACCTTCACCCATTTGCCCCACCCCCATTGTATCCTCCAATACATTTATTGACTTGCATTTTGCAACACTTTGGAAGAAAACGCTTATATCAGGGATCTGAGATTGTCTGATAGCAAGAAAATCTTTCTCAATAACTATCAGTAAACATAAGAAGAGGATTTTGTATCTAAAGAAATAGAATATGCAAACATTAATCTTTCAAAAATATAATTTTATCAAATAATTTTTAAATCTTTTAATGAAAAATGATCATCCTCTGCCTTATTTCTCCTCTATCTTTAATTTCCACTCTTCAGAGGAAGCCATTTTAATTCATTCAATTGTTGTTTAATGTTTTTTCCACATTTTAAAATAACTGTTAAATTATTAAAATGCTATTTCTTGACTCAGGAGTTTTAGGTTTTATTTATTAACCTCCTAGTGTGGGAAAGGAGGCATTAGCCCGTGGAATCCTTCCACCTTTGTACCCCAATGTCCGCTTTCTCTATCCCCAGTAATATTATTTAGTTTCCACTCATATAATCCAGGTGTATTAGCAACCTTGATTTCCCTTTACCATGTAACATACCATATTCACAGGTTCCATGGATTAGGATGTGGACATCGTTGGGGGACCATTATTCTGCCTACCACAGGGGCATATTCCTGGTTACTATTATTCTGTAAGACAGGTAGGAGAAGGGGGCTGGGAAACAGAGTGGATACATGGTGTGTACACTATTACTTAGTTCTTCTTATTCAGATAGCATCCTCAGCTATGCCTATTGTCCTGAGTCCAGAGTTCAAAGTAGGATCCCAGAGAGTAAATTTCTAGTCTTCTGCCAGGGTGGGAGAAAGGTAGAGTCCTAGCTCTGTGAGGGTAAGGAGTACATCTAGAGATCTAAACACTTTTTTCATTTTCATTTAGTTCAAAATACTTTTAATTTCTCTAAAGACTTCTTCTTTGATCCATTTGTTATTTAGAAGTGTCATTTAATATCTAAATATTTTGGATTTTTCAGCTACTTTTCTGTTATTAATTTCTAGTTTAATTTCATTGTGGTCTGAGAGCACACATCATATGATATCTATTCATTTAAATCGGTTGAGGTGTGTTTGGTGGCCTAGAATATAGTAATTATTGGTGAATGTTCCATGTGAGCTTAAGAAGAATGTGCATTCTGTTGTTGTGGATGAAGAAGTCTATAAATGTCAATTAGAACCAGTTGATTGATGATGCTGTTCACTTCAACTACGTCCTTGCTGATCTTCTGTCAATTACTGATAAAGGAGAGTTGTAGTCTCCAACTATAATAGTGGATTTGTCTATTTCTCCTTACAGCTCTAGCAGGCTCTGTCTCACATATTTTAATGCTCTCCTGTTAGATGCATATACACAAAGAACTGTTATGCCTTCTTAGAGAATTGACCCCTTTATCATTAGGTAATGCCCCTCTTTGTCCCTGATAATTTTTGTTATTCCGGAATCTGCTTTGTCTGAAATTAAGATAGCTACTCAGCTTTATTTTGATTAGTATTAGCATAGTGTATCTTTTCCTTCCCTTTACTTTTAATATATTTGTCTCTATATTTAAAGTGGGTTTCTTGTACACAACATGGTTGGCTCTTATTTTTTGATCTAGTCTGTCAGTCTCTGTGTTTTAATTGGTGTATTTACACCATTCATATTTAAAGTGATTATTGATATAGTTAGATTAATATCTGCCATATTTAGAACTGTTTTCTATTTATTGAACTGTTTCTTTTTTTTCTTTCCCTCTTTTCTGCTTCCTCTGGTTTTAACTGAATATCTTATATAATTCCATTTTCCCTCCTCTCAGCGTATCAATTATACTTGAAATTTTTTTTCAGTGTTTGCCCTAGAGTTTACACTATGCATTTATAACTAATCTAAGTCCACCTTCAAATAATACTATACTGCTAGTGCAGATACACTGTAACAGAGTATTCAATTTCTTCCTCCCATCCCTTATAACATTGCTATCATTCGTTACACTTATCCATACACTATAATCACCTAATACATTGTTGTTATTATTATTATCATTATTATTTTAGACTATCATGTTTAATTACCTCACAACTGAAGCTGCCTTTGGGGCCAAGGGACAGGAAGGAGGCAGCGAACCCAACACTCGAGCTGCACTCTAATCCTAGGTTTATTCAACACAATTCTTTTCTCTACACAACAAAGTACAAACACAATACTATCTAAAATGCTACAAAGTTACAGAACTCAAAACAGAAAATGTATAGTACTGACTGTACAATAAAAGCCAAAAAAGCAATGTACACGTTGCCAAGGTAACCTGCAGGACCACCATGAATACCAACACAACGGGGGGGGGGGGTTCTGTGATGAGCCGACAGAACTGGCTCTCAACGTACCAGTTTCAGAGAGAAGGGGAGACGTGGGTTAGTGTGTGTGTGTGTGTGCACGCACATGAGTACACGTGAAAAGAACCATTATGGGTATTTGGCCCTAGAGGTCAGAAAAGGACTCGAGCGGGGGAGCAGGGTCAGGCTAACAGGAATGGCAGTTGTGTAAAAGCACACCCTTTTCTGTGGGACCCTGCAGGCCAACAGGTTAGGGCACGAGCAGCCCACCAGATGGGCCCCATGTCATCTGTGGAATGGGAAAACATGCTCCCAGGCTGGGGCTGTACCACCTCTTGGAGCCCCCTGCTCATCCCTGCTGGCTTTGCCAGTAAACTGACTCTCAGGAACTAGAAATGTGGAAGCTTTCTAGCCAGCAAACTGGAGGGCATCTTTATAAGCACGACCCCAAACCAACAACGCTCCTGCAGCCGGAACTCTGCCACCAGGGGAAATGTAGCAATTACTGCCTTCACCTTCGAAGCCTGCCCCTGAGTGAGGGATTTCTTTCCTACCTGATCCTCTTTCTGCTAGAAAAGTGACAAAAGTGAGTTGGTTGGGATACAAGTCACAGGGCAGAGCTTCGGTGGCCCTGCTTATCAGGAGGAGTTGGAGCTGGAGCGGCTCCTGTGGCGGCGGCGGCCAGGGGAACGGGATCGCCGGCGCAGGGGGGACCTGCGCCAAGGGGAACGTGACCTTCTCCTCATCCGTGGGGGTGACCTGCGCCACATGGGACATGGTGGCAGCATTCTCCTGGGAGGGCTGAATCGCCTGGGGGGTGGCCTGGGGGGCCAGCACAACAGTGGCAGTGATCTCCTGGCCATCGATGTGTCCTCCGTCCATGTGCTTCGGCGCCTTCTTGGCCTCATCTGGATTCTCAAACTCCACATATGCATAGCCTTTAGCCAGATGGGGGTGCATCCTGTCTACAGGTATGTCAATCATTTTAATTTTCCCGTAGGTGGAGAATATCTCCATGATATGATCCTTGGTCACATTCCTGGTGAGCCTTCCAATGTGCACTTTGGTGGGTTTAGGGGAAGGGCTCCGCCTTTTCCTTTCCTTTCCGTCTCTTTTGGGTGGTTTAGATTTGGAGCGCGAACGCCGCCTGTTGTCCTGCCTGCGCTGAGAAGGACTCGGAGAGCCAGGGGAGCTGCTGGAGCTGGAGCTGCGGGATGTGCTGGAACTTCCTGAGCGGCTCGATGCTGAAGATGAGCTGGAGCCGCTGCTGGAGCCCGTGCTGGCGCTGGAGCCCGAGCTGGAGGTAGAGCTGGACCGAGACCTGGTGCTGCTGCTACCACTGGAAGCGCTGCGCCTCTTTCGAGTTTTATCCCTGCCACTATCCTTCTCGCTTGACTCCTTTGTGGCCCCCTTATCTTTAGAGCGATCCTTGGACTTCTCATCAGAGCGGTCTTTGCGTTTGGTAGGAGAAGGGGCCCTAGTGCTGGGCTTTTTATTTTCTTTGACTCCTAGCAAGCTCTTCTTTTTCACTCCTGATAAATCCATTCTCCCCTTCTGAGGTGTTCAAAGCAGCAATGGCGGCCTCACTTATCTGAACTCTCACTTCTAACTTGAGTGTGAGAAACGATCCCTAATCGATTGCAATTTACGCCAAAGTGCAGCAACTCGCCAGTCCAGGCGCCGGGCCGCGAGCACTTCCAGGGCAGGGCCCGGCGTTGCGGGCCTGGGTCTTCAGCCCGGCAACAGGGCCCTGAGGGCGGAGGCTGGGTTCCCGGCTGCTCCGAATTCCGGGTGCCTCACTGGGTCCGCCGCAGAGCGGACGAAGCAAGGGCGCCCTTCCGCCCGCTGTGGCCCCGACCACTTCCGCTATTATTATTTTGAATGAACATTGATCTATTAGATCAATAGGAATAAGAAAAATAAAATATTTTATTTTCCTTTGATTTTTTTACTACTCTTCCTTTCTTTATGTAAATCTGAGTTTCTGACCTAAATAATCCTTTTCTCTACAGAACGTCTTTTAACATTTCTTAAAAGACAGGTCTATAGGCAAGGAATTCCCTGTTTTTGTTTGTCTGAGAAAGTCTTTATTTCTCCTTCACTTTTGAAGGAAATTTTTGCTGGATAGAGACTTGTAGGCTCTTGGTTTTGTTCTTTCAACACTTTAAATATTTCACTGACCCTCTCTTTGCTTGCTTGGTTTCTGGAAAGAAGTTGGTATAATTCTTATCCTCATTCTTCTATAGGCAAGGGTTCTTTCCCCTTCTGGTTTCTTTCAAGAATTTTTTGTTTTGTTTTCTGCAGTTTGAATGATGTGCCTCAGTGTAGATTTTTGGTATTTATCATATTTGGTGTTCTCTGAGCTTTCTGGATTTGTGATTTGGTATCAGTCATTAACTTTGGAAAATTCTCAGCTGTTGTTACTTCAAATATTTCTTCTTACCCTTTTTCTCCTTCTTCTGGTATTTCCATTTTATGTATGCTACACCTTTGCAATTGTTCCACATTTTGTGAATGTTCTGTTGTTTTTTTTTTTTTTTCTCTTTGCATTTCAGTTTTGGAAATTTCTATTAATATCTTCAGCTCACTAATTCTTTCCTTGTCTGTGTCCAACAGACCAATAAGCCTGTCAAAGACAATCTTCATTTCTGTTACAATATATTTTTTTTTATTTTAAACATGATTCTTCCTTAGAGTTTCCATTTTTTTTGCTGACATTATCCATCTGTATTTGCATGTTGTCCACCTTTTCCATTAGAGCCCTTAGCATACTAATCATAATTATTTTAAATTTCTGCCTCGTAATTCCAAAATTTCTGCCATATCTGAGACTGGTTTCAATGCTCACTTTGTCTCTTCAGACTGTATATTTTCTTGCCTCATAGCATGCCTTTGAATTTTTTGTTGAATGCTGAACATAATGTAATGGGTAATAGGAACTGAGATAAATTGTCTATAGTGTGGGGTTTTATGTTTATCTGGGTAGGTGTTAGGTTGTATTTAATGTTTGCTGTAGCTGTAGGTGTCAGAGAGTTCAATTTCCTCTAGTGTTTTTGTTTTTGTCTTCCCTGTTCCCTTTTGGCTTCTCTAGCAACTCCTTCTTAGTTAGAGACTGTTTCTTACAGCTGTCAGTTGTAATTCACTACTGTTATACCAGAATCCTGTTTATATGGTGAAAAGGTATTACAGAAAGAAGTCTGTAATTTTATGATTGAATCTTGGTTTTTTTTTTTTAGTGGGCCTGTGTCTCTGGGTTGCAACCTTCAGAAGAATTTTTATAGGCTTTCCCCCCTCCTTTTATGTGAGACAGGAAGGCTAGACAAGGACAGGAAGGCTGTCTAATTGCCCTTCCTCTGGGACAGGTTAGGCTCTGGCAAAGCATTAGTTTCCCTGAGGGTGAGCTCTTTTTTTTTTTATAGAGAACAGAACTCTCTGTCTGGATATATTTATAGTGGTGATTTTCTCCTTCCCCTACCCTAAACATGAGAAGATTTTTGTGTGATTTTCATCTTGAGAACCTGGTGGGGCTCCTGGAGGTAAATTCATGAAAGTATCAGGGGGCACCCCGAGACTGAGCCCCTAAGAGTTTTTAACTCTCGAGCCAGTCCTTGTTCAATCTCCAGTAACTAGTCAATAACATCTGCAGTGTTCCCACAGGCTGCAGCTCCAGTGGCTTCTGTTCCATGTGAGCTGTGATCCACCTGTCTCTTCAGTTTTTGGAGTGGGAATTTGTCCTGTAACCTCCATTTTCTGATGGTTTTAAGAAGAATGACTGATTTTCAGTTTGTACAGCTTTTTTCTTGTTTTGAGGTTGGGAGTGACAACTTCCAAGCTCTTTTACATATTGGAATGGAAACCACCAAACGGGCTTGCATTTTTCTGTGTAAAATCTTTCTATCAATTTCCTTTTGAGGTCACCATTGGCAGGGCTTGTGCTCAGAGAGCATCTAAGGGTAGCTTTCCAAGGTGCTGTCATCCACAGGTAGCTCAAAGTAGGAGTTCAGGGCTCTTCACTTTCAGGTTAAGTGCTCTGTCAGTTAGCTCTGTGTTGCAGCTTACATCCACACATAGGATCACTGCTACTTCACCTCACTCTTTCCTGCTTTTACCCAACTACTTTAAAAACAGACTTTTCCTCTGATTTTAGCCCACCCGCACCCCACCTCTGGGGGATCCTGGTGCCTCAAATCTCCTGAGACTGTCTGGGCTTCAACATTGTGAATCAGGAGCACTCCTACCCACTTCTGGTTTGGCACTACCTGATATGAATCAATTTTTGCTTAAATAAACTCTTAAATTTTAAAACGCAAAACAAAACAGAAAACCACTGTGAGTCAGTTTGCTTATATTCCACTTCCACATACCCTTGTGCCCTCCTTTCAGGCACTCTCTGGCCTGGTCAGCAAATTACCTATCTTTCATTTTCATTCCAGCTCCCAAATTTTGGTTGACAACATTTCCCCCCTACTTGCCTATTCTCTTTGCCCTTTCAGGTTTGTGACTCATAGGACTTCACTATTATTCAGTAAAGTTTCTGGATGCGCAGAGACAAACATATATTCAATTCACATATTTAATTGGAAATATTTTTGCCCTACCTAGTGTCAAAGAAAATATTATTCATAACACTTGTGTTACAAGATAAACTGGAGCTTATTAAATTTTAAAGTTTATTTGGATATGGGAAAAAGGGAACTCTTGTACACCATTGGTGGGCATGTAAACTGGTGCAGCCACTGTGGAAAACATTATGGAAATTTCTCAAAAAACTAAAACTAGAACTACCACATGACCTAGCAATTCCACTCCTAGGTATGTAACCAAAAAGAACAAAGACACTAATTCAAAATGATCCATGCACCCCAACGTTCATATTATTGATATTTATAATTGCCAAGATATGGAAGCAACCTAAGTGTCCATCAACAGATGAATGGATAAAGAAGATGTGATATGTATATATATATTATATATATATATATAAAATGGAATGCTACTCAGTCCTAAGAAAGAAGGGAATTTTGCCATTTGTAACAACATGGATGGACTTGGAGGGTGTTATGCTAAGTGAAATAAGTCAGACAAAGACAAATATTATATGATATCACTTATATGTGGGATCTGAAAAATACAACACATTAGTGAATAAATCATAAAAGAAGCAGACTCACAGATATAGAGAACAAACTAATGGTTACCGGGGGGAGAGGGAAGCGGGGAGAGAAAATATAGGAGTAGGGGATTAAGAGGTACAAACTATTATGTATAAAATAGGCTACAAGGACATATTGTGCAACACAGAGAATACAGTCAATATTTTATAATAAATATAAATGTAGTATAACCTTTAAAAATTGTGAATCACTACATTGTACACCTGTAACATATAATATTATACATCAACTATAACTCAATAAAGTTTTTTTTAAATAAAATAAAAAGCTGGGGGAAAAAAAAAGAATCAGGCAGCACCAGAACTGAAGTGGCTAGGAGCACCCCATTGGCAGGAGCTAAGGGAAAGATGTGGAAGCATCTTTTATAGGGAAGATGTGGAAGCAAAGCAAGGAAGTTATCTGATTGGCTATATTAAGTGTTTGCATATTTGGGAAAGACTACTTGTCTGTTTGTGATCTGTTGTCTGTAGGTTTTGATTTCTTAACCTTGAGGCATTTTAGGCTTAGGTTTGGGTTTGCTTATGTAGGCTACTAAGGCATTAAAGCCAGCTTAGTCTAACACCCTCCTTGTTTAATTAACTTAACACCTATTAAAGACGAAGAGGCAGATCTTATTCAGGACTATCTTGATAAGTATAGGGACTAGCGTAGTAGAATTCTGCAGTGAGAGAGGTTGGGCTCAGTTCTGAATACAACAAAGGAAAATGGAGATTTATAGCCAAGAAGCAGGGTGGGGGTGAAGGGGTCGGTGGATGGAAAATAATTAAAAGATGGATAATTCTTCACTACACTGACCTATCAAAGTTCTTGATGAAGACAGGGTAGGGCGATATTACCTGGGGGATGGTGGGGAATGAGGAATTTGATCAGATATAGAGGGTAATTAGATATCAAGGGTGGGGATTCCGGCTAAACCGACTTCACAGGATTCTTGCTAAAATTGGACAATTCAAAGATGGACAGAGAAGGCCAAGATCAGCAGGTGCACTTGAGATGAAGGCTCAGAAAAACCTCACTAAAGTTGCCCAAGGAGAGAATCCTTGTCACAAGTTGTTTTTTTTTTTTTTTAATGGTTGTCACCAGAATGTAAATATCATTTAGCCAACTCTTTCTCATTTGTACTAAGATAATGGCCAGCCCAGCATTCTGGACTTCATCAAGCTTCTTATCAGATATGAGTGTAACTTACATTTCTATTATGATTGTCAGTCTGATAAAATCAAAGCTTGATACTTTCTGATTTCCACAGGACTCTGTCATTGTCTGGTATTTCCTGAAGCCCAAAGCTCTGCTTTTGTAATGTGTTTGATGGTCGTGTGTAAGGGAAACAGGAGAATTTTCAGGTAAAAGTGGCTCTGTGATTAGGTGCTAGGTGAAGCGGCCAAGGAACCTCATCAATTCTCCAGCAGAAAGCTGCAGGCTCAGTCCCTGCTGCCTTTGTGTTTGGATTTAAAATGATTCCCAAGGTATGTATGAGCATTGCTCTCTGTTCACAGCGCCCCCCCCCCTTCTCTATAACATGGTGATTTCTCACAATGCATTATCTGTTTTCTTTTGACAGAACATTTTTTTGTGTTATAACTTAGATTTTGCTATTGCTCCATTTTTTCTGATTTTTTTTTTTTAGTAATGTCTGCTTTTCTGTCATCTGTATCATCTCTTTATCTATTTTAGTTCAGCTGCTATCTTTTGTTGTATTATTTCTCTTATGAAAGTCAATTCTGGTTCGAACTGATGAGAATAAACAGAATAAACTGTGTATATTTTATTCAAAAATCGTACGCTTTATGAAGTAACTCAACGGAGGTGGGGTTGTGTGAGAATTTCACATGAGCCTTTCCTATCTTACTCTTCTATTGTTTGTAATATTGGGTTAGTTTGTTTGCAGTACTAGGTTACTTTTTTTTAATCCTATGTTTTTATTTGTGTATCTTGAAATTACTAAATGTCTTCCTTGGTGGGGAGAGGGGGTACTGGTTTTAAGGCTGGTGAATTAAAACCTGTTTGACCTTAGAGAGAGTTATCCAGGGACAATATTAAAATAAACTCAGCATTGAAAATTTTGCTTTTGGGTTTTCATTCACTTGGAGGTCTCGTCTCATTCAGAGTGGAGGCAAGATTATCCTAAGGAGTGCCTCCACAGTGTTTTCTAAGAGCTATTCAGTATTTTTTAGTTTCCTTTGTAGATGCAAATTATCAGTTCAAACGATCTAAGCAAAGAAAAAAGACCTTTCCAAATCTCATCTGAGAAGAAAATCTCCTCGGGAGTGAAGTCCCAGTTCAGAGAACAAAGGAAGAATAGACCAGAGGTTTATTTACCTTTCACTGCTTCAGGGATTCAGAGACCAGCAAGCATACAGATGCAAAAGGAAGCTTAGGGCTAGACATTCTTTTTTCTACTCTTTCTTTCTTCTTCTTTTGTGAGATGCAATAGACAGACTTGCCCAGAGGCAAGGGAGCTAAGGAGTTTATAAACCTGGGTGGGGGAGGGGTGGGGGGGGTGAGCAATGCCATGGTAGTATTATAAAGCTTTTGTTACTGATTAAGGTCAAGGGAATGGTGAAATACAGACTCCAGAGAAGAGTCCTATGGGACTGCAATCTAAGAGTGCTGGGTTTGGGAAGATGAATAGTAACTTTCCCTCTTGGGAGGATTAACAGGATGGAGAGGTCTTCCCCTTAGGAGATTCTGATAAGCCAAACTTGGAATGGGATCCTTCCCCAGTATCCCATCTCCTCTTGAGAATCATGGACTCCATTGAGAGGAGAGTATTATTCATAACAACTAAGGTTAAGACAAAAGAGGACTTGGGCTTCTATGGTGACTTCCAAGCCTAAACCAAATGTCATTCTTAAATGCAGGTGATGAGTCTTATTTTTGTAATCACAAATACTAGTGGTGTTCTCACCGCAAAGCCCATTGACAATTCCCAGGGAATAAAAATAGAATCTGGGCAATAAAACAGAAAAAATAAAACATTTTTTCCTTTGTGCTTAGTCTAGTTTCACTTGGGTACCACGTGCAGAGGCCTTGCATCTGGCACTTCAGACCAGAGTTCCTTGTGTGAAATGGCTGTGCCTGATACCTCAGCTTAGTAGGCTGTGTGCAGAAGTGCTGGGCACAACACTGCAATTCAAGATGGTGGCAGCATACTGTGTGTAGAAATGCTGCACCCAGCACTTTGATCTGGATCGCTGTGAGCAGTACAGCTGTGCCTGACCCTCAAGAAGTTCAATTCCCTCCCTGCTGACAAGAACCCTATAAGGCAGCCCTGCCAATGGCCTTTAAGGGAGAGCATGGACTCTAGAGTGCACGCTCATACCTCTTCATTCCTTGATCAAAGAATAAAGTTTTCCTTTGCTTCTGAATGAAACTCAGCCTCATTCTACTGGTGCGAGTGAACCCTTTTGGGGGGACCAACTCGGGAGGGTTGGCAACAAATTTTTGGTGACCCAGATGGGACTGATTGTGGCCCTCCCACCTGGACCCACCCACCAGGCTCTGGACTTGCTAAGACACTCTAGGAACTAGAGAGGCTAAGCTGCTCTATCCTTGGGTCAGTGCCATCTAACCTCCCGCGGGGTATTTTGACTGAGGAGGGATTAACCGTCTGTAGCATGGGCCATTACAAATTCAAGGGGGCGTCTCCAAGTAATATCAGCATCCATGCCACTTGGACATCTCCTATTTGGGTCTTCTGAGGAATCCATTAACGGTTTGGTATTGGTTCCAAATTTCCTGAACTGGAAGTCTTATTTGAGCCAAATCTTGTGGCATTTGCACGCCAACAAATCACTCCAACTTCCCTCTCAGTAGTTGGAAACAAATCTAAAACAGAACATCTAAGGTATGGGGAACCAAATGTCCTCCATACTTATGCCCATTAGGGTGAATCCTGAAGAATTGTAAGTTTTTCAGGTATCATCCCGTGACCAGAAAACAGTTAATCTTCCTATGTAATACAGCCTGGTCCCAATATTAGCTGGGAGATGGGGAAAGTTGGCATGTCAGTGAGTCTCTAAATTACAATACCATTTTACAATTGGACCTTCTACGCCAGAAACAAAAGAAATGGAAAGAAATTCTCTATGTCCAGTTTTTCATGGGCTTTTTCAGAACAAAGGCCTTCAAAAAGGTTGTGGGCTCTCTCCACTGAGGTAATACCAGTCCTTGACCCTTCCGCTGAGGACCTTCTTGATCTCCTCCCTAACCCTCCTCCTACTGCTCCCTCCCTACCCCCTTCCTTCGTATAACCTGATTTGGGCCACAGACCCAAGGAGTCCCCTGCATACTAGCCTCCTGCCCTGGAATGTGGTCCAGCAAATAAACGGAGTGGGACTAATTACCAGCTAGGGTCCAACAACCCACAAGGAAAAGTACTCCCTTGGAGGCTGGTCCCCAGTGGAGAAGGAGGGCTCATCCAGGTATACAACAATTTACCACCTCTGATCTGTATAACTGGAAAGGTCATAGCAAGGGGTTGAGGTAAGATCCAGAGAGGTTCCTGAATCTGATTAGGGGAATCTTTCAGACCCATGCCCCTCCTTGGGCTGACATTCAGAGCCTCCTTAATGTACTCCTAATGGGGAAGAAAAGGTCACAGTCTTTTCGAAAACCTGAGAGGAAGCATACAAAGAGAACAGAAACAATGCAGGTCATGCCATTTTCAGACCTGGCAATCAAGCGGTCCTAGATAACAAACCCAACCGGGACTGAGACAATGGTGAAGCGGGTAAAAGACAGGCTGACACATTATAAAAATATGACCTAAAGGGAATCCAGGCAGCAGGAAAGAAACCTGTCAATTGGACTAACATAAAGGAAATCAGGGATTTCCCTGGTGGTCCAGTGGTTGGGACTCCATGTTTCCAATGCGGGGGCTATGGGTTCGATCCCTGGTTGGGCAACTGGGATCCCACATGCTGTGTGGCACAGCCAAAAGATTAAAAAAATAAATAAATAAATAAAGGAGATCAACCAGGAGCCAACAGAAAACACTTCGGCATTCCTAGAGCGCCTCAAGGAATGTCTCTGAATTTATAGTACCACTGACCCCGAGTCATTGGAAGGGAATACAAGCCTGAGGTCATATTTTATTTCCCAAAGTGCCCTCGCCATTACGCATAAACTTCAGAATCTGGAAATAGAACCAGATACCCCTATTTCTCGCCTGGTGGAGATTGCCTACTGCATGTTTAAAAACAGATATATAGAGGAGGAAAAGTCAGAGGATAAAAACACCCAGAGGCAGGCCCACCTACTGGCTGTTGCCCTCCAGTGTCAACCGGTCAGCACAGGAATCTGGACTAACTGCCCACAGAGACGTTTGACTCTGGTGAGTGACCACTGGCCCCCACTGAGGGACAGCAAACCAAGGAAACTGGGACCCAATCAGTGTGCCATATGTAAACAAGAGGGACAATGGAAAAGAGAATGCCCTCACTGCCCCCAAAGGGGGACAGAAGTGGCAGATCCTGCCCACTGCCCTGAAGGCAGATGGTCCAAATAGAAGAAGAACGCCAGGGCCAGGGGGCTCCTAAGCTGGCACTCCAATTGACCCCCAAGGAGTCCTGGCTGACACTGGACATAGAGAAAAAAACCTGTTGAATTCTTAGTTGACATCGGTGTCACTTACTTGGTTTTGAACACCAGATCAGGCAAACACAGTCACGAGAGTTGTAAAATTATGGGGTTATCAGGGAAGGCCCAAGAATGGGCATTCATAGAGCCATTAGAATGCTCACCCATTCTTTCCTGTATGTTTCCAAATGCCCTATATCTCCGCTAGGAAGGGATATCTTACATAAATTGGGAATTACTATCCACCTAATGGGAGACAAAATGGACATTGGCATCCCCTAGACAAGGGGCACAAGATGATAATGGCTGAGGACAAACCTCCCTGGATAGAGCAAGTTGACCTCCCTGGAAGAAATCCTGAGGTCTGGGCCCAGGGATGGGTGGGACGAGCTAAAGGAGCCAGTCCTGTGATAGTCCATCTAAAACCCAGACATACATGGCCCAATAGCAAATGGTACCCTCTCTGTCGGGAGGCCTTGTTGTGATATACTGCATTGCCCCTGTTATACAGGGCCTAGTTGACCAGGGCCTTATTAGGCCATGCCAATCCACCTGTAATACCCCCAATTCTCCCCGTAAAGAAACCCAGTGGGGAACACTGGATGGTACAGGACCTCAGGGCAGTCAGTGAAGCCACAGAGAACATACATCCAGTCGCCCCTATTCCCTACACCCTGCTGACCACTCTACAATCCACCAGGACCTGGTATTCTGTATTAGATTTAAAATATGCCTTCTTCTGTATTTTAATCACCCCAAAGTCACATGAAATTTTTGCTTTTGAGTGGCAGGAGCCAAACACACAACAAAAACAACAATACTGCCGTACGGTCCCGCCCTAAGGGTTCAAAAATTCCCCCATCATCTTTGGGGAAACTTTAGCTAAAGACCTTAAAGATCTATCAATATATCTGGGGGAGGGTTCCCTCGTATATAAGAAGACATTCTGATCACCAACCTTACTAAGGAGGCCTCTGACAAAAATACTGTAACCACCCGGAACCACCTAGCTGATAAAGGATATAAGGTGTCCAAGAAAAAGACTCAAATATCACAAACTAAGGTTACCTACCTAGGCTTCATCCTCACAGAAGGTCAGACAAGCCTACAGGAAAGGAATGAAGCCATTTGCAGTCTTGCCCCTCTTAAAACTAGAAGACAGCTTAAGGGCTTTCTGGGGATGGCTGGGTTTTGCCACATCTGGATACCTAATGGTCTAACAGCTAGGCCTTTATATGAAAAATTGAAAGAAAAGGATCTTCATCCTTCCAGAATGTGAAGGGGCCTTTCAAGAATGGAGAAAGCAGGGACTTCCCTGGCGGTCCAGTGGTTAAGACTCCGCACTTGCAATGCGGGGGGCACGGGTTCGATCTCTGGTCAGGGGACTAAGATCCTGCATGCCACACGGTACGGCCAAAAAAAAAGAACTGAGAACGCAAACAACAAGGTCCTATAGCACAGGGAACTATATTCAATATCCTGTGATAAACCATGATGGAAAAGAATATATATATAAAAAAAGAATGTATATATGTATATAACAGAGTCACTTGGTTGTACAGCAGAGATTGGTACAACATTGTACATCAACCATACTTCAATTAAAAAAAAAAAAAAAAGAATTGGGAAAGCAATTACTTCAGGTCCCTGCTCTGGCCCTCCCAGATTTAGTTAAACCCTTTGACCTTTACATTCATGAGAGAAGGGGAATTGCCCTTGGGGTATCAGATCAAAAACTGGGACCCCTTACTTGGGTGGTTGCTTATTTCTCTAAACAATGAGATAAAACCACTAAGGGATGGGCTCCTTGCCTATGGGCAGTAGCAGCTACTTCAATCCTGCTAACAGAGGCTGAAAAGTTAATGTTTGGTCAGCCAATCACTATTTGGACCCTACACCAGGTTCAGGCTTTAGTAAGTTCTAAGGGAACAGAATAGCTATCCCCCAGAAGTTCGATTCAACTTCAGGCTATGCTTTTAGACAACTGTCATTACCATAAAAACCTGTCACACCCTAAATCCTGCCACCCTGCTACCCACAGGAATGCGGACGCTGGAGCATGATTGTATAGAGCATGATATATTCCAGTTGTCCTGACCTAGGATGTGAGCTTCTCCCAAACGCCAAAGAGGAATGGTTCACAGATGGGAGCAATTTTATGAGAGAGAAAAAAAGGATGGCAGGATATGCAGTGACGTCTCAGACCCGAGTCAGTGAGGCACGAAGCCTACCCCCAGGGACTTCAGCCCAAAAGGCCGAGCTGATGGCCCTCACCTGAGCCTTAGAGCTCAGGACAGGGAAGATCTTAGATGTTTACACAGACTGCTGGCATGCGTATGCCACCCTACATGCACACGGGGCTATTTGGAAGAAAAGAGGTATGCTTACTGCAGAGAAGAAGCAGGTGAAACATGGCTTAAACATATTGAGACTCCTAGAAGCAGTGCAACTTCTGAAAAAAGTGGTGGTGATTCACTGGAGGGGTCATCAAAAAGGGAAAACAGAGGTAATAAAGGGAAACAGCAAAGCAGATGCAACTGCCAAAAGAGCAGTCCTAGAACGAGTAACTTGGCAATTACTCCTCATACCTAAAAGGCCAGATCTATCCAATTACTCCCCAGTCTATACAAAGGAAGAATTAGACAAAGCCCAGAAATGGGGCTTCAACAGAGATCTAGGAGGCCAGGGGTGGCTAGTTAACGAACACGGGCAATACTTCTTTCCCCAAACTGTAGCTTGTCAAGCCATCAGGGAGGCTCATCAAGAAACTCATTACAGAAGGGAAGCCCTATATATGTAATTGGTTAATTGAGGTCATGGTAACTCCTGGCATGAAAAGTATAATCAGTTGGATAGTTGAGACCTGCCCCGTCTACACAGGAACACCCCCAACACCAGAGCCCTCAGAGGTCCCCAGATAAGGCCCATTTAGACCATAGGGACAGATCCTGGGGAAGACCGACTGATTGATTTCACTGTCCTGCTGAGAGTACTAGGCAATTTCAGGTATCTCTTGGTGCTAGTGGACACGTTTTCAGGGTAAGTAGAGGCGTTCCCCACTAGAACTGAAATGGCAGCTGAACTGCCTAACATATTACTAAAAGAGATAATACCCAAGATCCCGACTAAGTGATAATGGTCCAGCATTCGTGTCACAAATGGCAAAAGGGACAAGTGCCCCGGGCATGAAACGTACCTTGCACTCAGCCTGGAGACCCCAATCATTGAGAAAAGTAGAGATCCAATCAGACCTTAAAACGAACCTTAGCCAAGCTATGCCAGAAGACTCAAGAAAATTGGATTAAATTACTCCCAACTGCCCTGCTATGCATGTCGTTTGCTCCAAGATATAAGTTAAATTTAAGTGTATTTGAACTTACGTATGGTAGACCCATTTTCGAAGCCTGAGAGAAGCGACACCTTAGCCCCCTTGAAATGGAACAACTCAAGTACACCCTCCAGGTAGGAGAAACCATGAAAGCCCTCACAGAATATGGTAACCAGGTGCTATCTGCACCCACTGACCCAGCCCTCCACCCCTTCTGGCCTGGAGACTGGGTGTATCTAAAAACCTGGAAAATTAGCAACCCACGAGACCAGCTTACTCCTGAGTGGAACAAAGCCCACTTGGTGATCCTAACCACCCATTCTGCCCTGAAGTTGCAGGGGATCACGCCATGGGTACATCATAGTCAAGTGAAGAGGGCCCCCGAGCCCCAACCTCTGATAACCTGGGGCAGCGGACCCCCTTGATTACTTGTGTGAACCTCTCTCTGATCTGAAGCTTCTCTTCCGAAAACCAACAAAAGTGTGCCCCCAAAGAGCAGACTACTAATTGCAGGAATCACTGCTCTCATAGGGGTTGTAGTGACCTTGGCCAGGGGAATCTTATATAACTCTGTCACCATAAAAAAGGTAACAGCCATTGTGGTGTTGGTGACCAATGAGACCCACCTCAACTTCAAGCTATGACAAAAGTCCATTGGCTCACTGGCTGGTATAGTCCTGGGTAACCGAATTGCCCTAGATGATCTGTTAGCTGCCTGGAGAGGGGTCTGTGTGCTGGAAAATACACGGTGCTGTTTTTGCATTGATGAAAGTGGCCTGATTGGAGAAAGCACAGACAGACCACCGGGAAAAGCCACTTGGCTGGCAGAAACCAGGCCGCCTAATCTGGCCAAACATATGTGGAGGGGGTAACACAGACCCTCCGGAGCGTCACTGGGTTTGTACCTTTCCTGGGCCCCTTCATGACCATTATTCTCTTGCTAATATTTGGGCCTGCATCTTAAGTTGTCTGGTGTCCTTTGTCTCCGAAAGGTTAGAATCTATAAAACTCCAAGTGGTGGTCACTCGGGGATGTGAAGAGTCACAGCTGAGGCCTGGTGACAACCAAACAGATCTAAGGGCTGCTGGGGACAACTTCCACTCCTCTACCCGGGGTTATAACAACCGATGCCCAAACTTAGCAGGAAGCAGTTACAGAAGACGGACCCGTCGCCCCTCAGTGCCCCTCAAGATCGAGGAGCAGCACAGAAGACAGGAGGGATTTGTCACCAGCAAAGCCCATTAACAATTCCTGGGGAGTAAGAATAGAATCTGGGTAATAAAGTCTAACCTTTTTTTTTTTCCCCTCTGTGTTTCGTCTGGTTTCACTAGCTCATTGGGTGCCAGGGGCAGATGCTTCTCATCTGGTGCTCTAGACCAGACCTCCTCCTGTGAAATGGCTGCGCAGGCACCTCAGCCGGGCGGGTCGCGGGCAGAAGCCCTGAGAACGACACTCAGTGCAAGATGGCGGCAGCGGGCTGTGCGCAGAGACGCTACGCCCAGCACTGCGATCCGGAACGTGAGCCTCGAACCTGAGCCAGCCTCGCGAGAGCTCCGCCCCCTTTCCCGGCTAACGAGATCTCTATAAAGCAGCCCGATCCGCAACCCGTCCGGAGCGTGCGTGCTCTAGAGTGTGAGCTTGTACCTCTCCATTCTTTGATCAAAGAATAAAACTTTCTTTTGCTTCTGAACCAAACTCAGCCTCGTTCTATTGGCTGGAAGGACACCAGGCCAGAGGACCGTTGTTGGCGACTGCCCTGGAAGGGTAGGTGACTTTGCCTTGTCAGACTAGGAGATGTGAATATCCCCAAGAAATAGTGAGCAATACGTGTCTGTGATTACATGATCCTTACATTGAATTTAAATTGTTTCAGCATAGACAGTGTGGTATGATATGTTCAATTTAGTTTTATTATCTTCTTAGGAACGGTTACTCGACATATGAAGAACCCTAATTGGGAAAACACACGCTGCGGGGTGGTAGGTTAAATTTGAAATTCTCAATTCAGAAGCCACATTCCAGAGGGGTTTGGTTACAGGCTCCAGCCATCTTTATCGTATATCTATCCCAGGGGCTTTGTTAATTAGCATACTGAGGTTAGAAATAATTTCTCATTGGTGAAATGAGTTTCAGATGAGTTTCAATTACGTGGATTGGCTAAACATGTTTTAGGCATACCCTTGCCTTTGCATAAACAACATTAAAAAAATCTAGCCAGCCTAACAGTTTATACGCTTTGGATTATCTCTCCACATCTGGGATGCTAAAGTGTGTTTTGGGCTGTAATGGGAGGATTCTTTCACCTCTGATTTGAGAGCTCAGTCCTGCCACAAAGCTGGAACCTTGTTCTCCTTGCCTCTAGTGCCTGTAGGATGCTGGGCACCTAAAAGGCCCAAGTGCTGAGACTTCATCAATCTCAGTAAGCAGGTCATGTGATTGGTTGGGACCTGATTGCTAAATATTTATACATGTGGCAGAATGTGGTCCGAGACTTGTTTTCATCATAACACACCATCTGGAAGTGAGGTCCCTGTAGTTGTCACCTGCCTCTAATTATTGAAAGGCATGGGTATCTATCAAAAGGCAAGTAATAGGGGCTTCCCTAGTGGTGCAGTGGTTAAGAATCCACCTGCCAGCGCAGGAGACACGGGTTTGAGCCCTGGCCCGGGAAGATCTCACATGCCATGGAGCAACTAAGCCCGTGCACCACAACTACTGAGCCTGCGCTCTAGAGCTCGTGAGCCACAACTGCTGAGCCGACGCACCAAAACTACTGAAGCCCATGCACCTAGAGCCTGTGCTCCGCAACAAGAGAAGCCACTGCAATGAGAAGCCCGCGCACTGCAACGAAGAGTAGCCTCCACTCGCCGCAACTAGAGAAAGCCCGCGCACAGCAACAAAGACCCAACGCAGCCAAAAATAAAAATAAAAAATAAATATACAAAAAAAAAAAAAAGGCAAGTAATAACCATGCATGACCAAACTGACTGAGGTACACTTGAAACAGCACTGCAGCCCCTTTCTTGTATCCTTCATGGTCTTCAGCCACAAATGCATGCAAGTGACAAGATGAATATCTGTAATATTTACATTTCTTTTAAAAATCATTTCTTCTTTCTCAGATTACTCCTTCATAGCACCAAATAGAACTTAAATATATGTATCTGATTCAGGGAGTCTGGCAGAACTAGGAGAGAAAGAACAAATCTAGAGAAGGTCTAATAAAATATAGTGTAGAGGAGGAAAAAAATTTCCCTTCTACCCTTCTAGCTTCTGTGACTGGTATAAGAATTAAATTGACATAAAACAGCTTAACAGGATGGAAAAACGTAACTGCATATATACGCACGGAAGCCCCACAAAAATATGAGATTTCAAATGTTGCCGGAGGATTGAGACTTATATAGCATCCTGAGCTAAGGAAAGGGACTGGGGTGTGGCGCTTCTAAGTGGGGGAGGCAATTCATAGGACGGTGACAGGGGGAAATGTGTGGTGAATAAAGTTTGCCCTTTTATGCAAATAAGAATCTCAGGTGAAAAAATGTTATCTCTGATAGTAGCTCTCTTCCTGGTACAGATATTCTTTCTAATGGAAGTTTCCTTTATTAATGTAGATTTTTCCCACAAATGGGGAAATTTATACTTTCTTTTAGGCAGTTAAGAGTTTTTCCCGAATCTGCTGGCTCTTGATTGCCTAGCTCAAAGTAATCTACATGCCAAAGTGGCATAATTTGGGGTGGAAAATTCTGAACCCCTTCAAGAATAATAATAGCTTTTTCCTTATTGCAAAATTAACTCTACCTCTCAGTACATAAAAAAATACATTCTATATATATTAAAGAAATAGACATAGACACTTTTAAAAATCATAGAAGAAACTGATAATATTTTAATTCTGGGAAGCCTACCCAGAATCAAAAAAAGATAAGATTGAGAGACTTCATTAGATAAAAGCAAAACACTGAGGTAAGACAAAAGATATCAGAAAAAATGGTAAAAGGCAACAATCCAGCAGAAAATATTTGCAATGTGTAAAAAAATCAAAATAATTACTTGCAATTGCACTAATTAAGTGATGACAGAGATGATGGTTCTTAATCACTTGGAGGGTGTGTCTATCTGTCATCGATCTCAATATCATAATTTTTCCTCACTTAATGACATAATTTGAATGCATTTCCATATTATTAAGTGTGCTTCTAGACAAAATTGTTAACAGCCCCACAGAATTCCACTGTGCTGAGTATGGTGTACAAGTTGCAGTTACTGCAGTGGCACTGTTCTGGAGGAAAGTGAGCTGGTCACTTGCCCAGAGACCTTCCGCCATCCTTCCCCCAGTCAGTGACACAGGCTCCTGCAAATAAACACTGGAGAAATATTTATGAAGTGGTGCCAAACTATTAGCCTGCATGGATGGTGTACCCCTACTGCTATTGGTTCAGTTTTATCGGAGTCTTTTTTCTTCTTATTAAGTAGAAGATGGAAAAACATGCAATAGTATGAAACCAGTAAATGCGTGAAAATCCCTATGACTAATTTCTCAAATTACAAGCAACTTTCTCAATAAATACATATATCATCTTTCTTATCAATATTTTCATAAAATAACAGGAAACAGAGTTTGACATATAATACATGTATTAACTCCCCTCTTCTGATACCCTTAAATAATACTTTAATTCATAGAGAATACTAGATAAAAATTGTTTTGAGTATTTTTTATTTATAAATTTTGAAAAATTTTGTCTATTAGCGCAAATATATTAAAATTTATTTAACAATTAAAATGAATTAAAATAATTTTGGGGGGACGTTCATGATTTCAAATAATTTTTCAAATAAAATGTAAAAGTTTTACATTTGTAACATGTTAAGTGAAAAACAATGAGATTGCTTTAATGAAATTAAAATGCGTTCTAAAATACATTTTAATGTTCTTATGTTTATGACATAGTAGTAAATTCTCTTGATTAAAAAGTAGAAAATGCGTAAGTGTGGAAAAAAGAAAAAAATCCAGTCTCAAAACTGTTAATATTTATTGTATTTCTTTTCAGTCATTTTCTTAGCAGAGGTTCCTCTCTTCCACCCTTCATGATTATTTTTACATTACATATACAGTGTAAATTCTTCATTTTTCATGTGACATAAAATAATGTATTTTTAACAGGATTTTAATTCTATAAGAAGGATCTTTCATCCAAAGAATGCACACTTAAGATATGGCCCCTCTATCTAACAGCCAGAAACAACACCAGGCTGCAATAGACGTGTTTATAAATGAGTCCCTGTTCAGTACAGAACCTTTTAGGAATTTAGAGAAGACATTTGGATAACATAACTCCTTTCGGCTCTGTTCCCAATGGCAAAGAGAATGGCTTTTGGCAGCCTGGCTTGTGATATACTGCCAATCACCAGAGGCAACGCCTGATGATTAACCTAGAAAATCTCATTACTTTTGACTGATAGAAAAGGAAAGGGATAGTCTCCAATTTATAAATATTTGGTTCATTATTGCATGACAGACACAAAACACATTTTGTGGGAAGATATTATTTATGTAAAATACATCCTTCCAGTAGGTTGGCAAACAGACATCTTCAGTCTATAGATCAGTGATAGTTACAGCAGACATCTTTTGTCCAGGCAGCTCTCAGGGTCATTGTACCTACAACGGATTCAAGCATTGAGCTGGGCATTTTTGTTTTAACCTCAGTCCAGAGAGGAGTCACTCACTCCATCATGCATTTCCCTTCAGTGAAGTCTAGCCTCCCTAGAGAAAGCCTGCTGTGGAAGGCATGGCCTTCTCAAATATCAGTGCATAGTCTGGTTTATGCAGACACAATGAATAATGCACAGAAAATAAAATTAATGCAACTGACCCGAGGTATTTATCTATCTCTGGCACTGGAATTCCCTTCCCAGAAGTAGAAACCCTGACTCTGTGAAGAACGAAAAGCACATAGTACAACAATTTCAAAGCAAAACCCCCAGTGTGCACAAAACACTGCTTTGGATAAAAGATGGCAGCTGCCCAGAGCTGGAATGGTAGCTGGTTGCCATGGTTACCAAGGCTCTGATTCAGCCACCATATGCCACCTGGTGTTCTCAGCCTGAAAGAGCAGGTCTGTGGTGTCCTAGATTGGAGATGGAGCTATGGCCACAGTTCTTCAGAGAAATAGTACTAGCTTTGGATGTGAAGCAATATTTGCACTATTTTATCCATTGATAGATTTGGAGTCTACAGCCTTATCACTTGAGGCAGGGGTTCAGTTGGGGAGAGGAAACAAAAACAGCCCCTCCTCCTTTTTAAATAATTCTTTTACTGTCATGGAAACACTGCTATATGGACATTCATTCTCAAAGATCTTTGTCCTCTCTTCAGGGCAAATTTGCTCCCCAAATATGCTAGGTCATACAATATTGCAATAGCAACAAACTCAAACAATAATTGCAGAACACTAGATTATACCAATTCTAAGGCATCCAGAATCTTTATTACCTTATTTCCTTCTAAAAGTGCTAATGGCAAATAATAGCTGTATGACTTTATTTTAATGTTGAGTTGTGTCCAAATTTTATTTATATATATAAATTATTAATATATATTACAAATTATAATAATTTTTATCCTGTTCCATAATAGAATATAGAGGTTCTTAGTACTTGTCTTGGGCTTCCTTGAGAATGTTCATAGTCACTGGGTAGTTGTCCTTATGCAGTAATAAATAAATATACAACATACTATATAATGATAATGGCATATAAAAATTTCAGCCTTTACTATAAATTTTAGGGACTTCATGTTTGATTTTTGTATATTTATGATAAAGACACCAACTAGGTTTAGCAATTGCCAGTGATTTAACTTTGAAATCAACATTTCGTGTTGTACTACTTTCTAATTTCAAGAGCTATTTAAAAAGTGATTACTGACTTCACATTAATGATTTGAGCATTCAAAATTGTATATGTTATTTTGCTGTCATTTTTACCAGAGCTGAGGAAACAATTATCAATATAGTAAATAAGGTGGGTAAAAAAAATAAGAAAAAAATAGTAATTGTTACTCTTTTCAACTATTCCTATATTGTGTCAGGATTTTTAATACTATGCAATTAAAAAAAGGAAATTTGATCTAGAGATTGCTATAACAATATCTTAAAATTTGGGGGTTTATCAAAACATCCTCATTATTCTAATTAATTGACTTTATAATAATATTACAAATTTGAATTTATAAATGCATTATGTCAATTAAAAATAGCTCTTATTTCTCTTATATATTGGGGTCCCAAATTCAATTTTTTTTTCCCCAAATGGGTTCTGCTGCTAAAAACAAGTCTGAAAATCACTACATTTGATAATGTCAGGGCCCTAGTTAAATACCCTTTTGGAGAGGATTGACCCAATCTCAGTAGACAAATCAGTTGAGGGAATTTCAGGGAATTTGGCTTCCCTTCTGATCCAGGTAGAAGTGCCAGTAGTTTTAATCATCCCCCAAAGAAACTCCATTAACAGCCGTTCCCCATTTCCCCAAATCTCCCAAACCTAGGTAACCACTAATCTGCTTTCTGTCTTTATGGATTTGCCTATTCTGGACATTTTATATAAACGGAATCATATAATATATGACATTGAAAACAGAACGGACAAAATGTTGGTATCTGATCCAAAGTTAGAAAAGAAATATTACAATTCTCCAAAATACAGAAAAGATATTTGCTCTGTATCATAAGTTAGGTGAGAAAAGGCAAAAACTGTTCAAACTACTCTTGATCGAGTTTCTTTTACAAAGAAATAAAACACTTGAATTCTCAATGTTTCTAAAATTTTAAATTGTGGCATAGTGAATAAATATTAGTTCTATTTTTTTCAATTTTACTCTACATTTATAATTAAGGATAAGAGAATTTTCAATGTTTTGACAAAAATTTTAAACATCACAGGCAATTTTAATTTTTCCTGTTGATTATTAAGATTGCATAGTTTTAGCTTGCATGGACTTTTTTTAATAGTCCTACATGCAAAGGGAGGATTGCCTGTAGTTGATGCACTGTTGCTTATTGGTATAAATTTATGTACATTTATTATTTAAAATAATTTAATATTATTAATGCTTTTCTACATTAAACTTCAAGCTTCTGTGTTGTGCCTGGCCCACAGAAGTTGCTTAATTTTATACATAATTAAATATTTTCTTTTTCTTGAATACCTCATTTCATTATGTTTATATTTGTTTATATTTACTTCTGGATACAGCCTTTACCTTATATATTGGTAAAATAAATGCTTTAAAATTTTCCAGTTTTTAAACAGTATTGTAAACGTTCTGATCACCAGTGTGTGTGTGTGTGTGTGTGTAAAATAAAAGAGAAATGGTTTTAATCTAAAATTTCTTTTTTTCCGCCTGCTCACTCTGAAAGGAAAGCAATTACCAATCACCTACTTTCTAAAAACTGAAACTTCAACATATAAAACATACTATGATATATAAGAAGATTATTTAGAATGATCTGTAGATACAAAGTAAATAGTAAAAAATCAACAGCTTTTCTTTATAATAGCATTCCAGTTAGAAATGGAAATTTTAAAAAATTTATAGTAACAACAAATTATAAATTACCAAGTATAAGTTAAACAAGAAAGGTGGAACACTTACCTCAGGAAAACTATACAATTTTACTGAAGGACATAAAACAAAAGCTGGAATACAAAGACATACCATGTTCCTGGGTGGGAAGATATAATATAAAGCTGTCAGTATTTCTCAGAATAACACGTAAATTGTATGTGATTCCAAACAAAATCCCAATAGAGCATTTGGGGGGGATCTATTTTTGATCTGAAGGGAAAAAATGTGACACTTACCAAGAAATTATTGAAAAATAATAATAGGGAACACCTAACATATACTAAATATACTAAAATATAAAGCAACAGTAGTTAGTAGTTTGAGTAGAATAAACAAATAGATCAGAGGAATAAAAAAGAACCCAGAAATAGACTTGTGTACATATGGGAGTTAAGTGTATAATAAATGGAGCATTTAAAATCAGTGAGGAAAGGATGGCTCCTTGAATATATTGCATTGGGACAACTAGATTTCCATTAAAAATATGGTTATGACTATTCTGCATAGCAAATGCAAAAGTATTTTCAGATGAATTAAAGATCTAAATGCAAACACACAAAGCAACTAGAAATGATTAGAAAAATAGAGGTGATTTATATAATTTTAGGGTAGGGTAAAAAAGTCAGAATGTCTAAAGGAAAATACTGACAGATTCAACTATATGACATTTTATTTTATATATGTTTTTCTTAGTCAGACTTTATGTACAGGGGGTTGAGTTAATCACAAGCCTCGTTTTATGGCACATTAATATTAGGGAGTGTGAGGTGCCTCTTTTGTTTTTATATATGTACATATGTATTTGTGTATTGTTATTTATCCCTTTTCATTTTCTCCTCTCTCTATATAAGTAACCATTCTAATATTTTAAATGCATATTCTGTTTGTATTGCTGTAACACAGATAACATTGCTTAGAATACATGCCTCTAATTATGTAAATTGTATCATTACAGATCTCATCTTGTTTCTTATTCTTTTATATTTTTCTCTCTCAGCACTATGTTTTAAAGATCCATATTGCTATGTTTACAGTTAGCCTGTTGCTTCTTCTGGCTGCATTAGTACTCTGTGCATTTACCGTATTTTTCTCATTCTCTCCCCTGCCATGGGCATCCAGATTGCTTCTGACATCCAACTACAACAAACAATGCTTCCATGAATATCCTTGTGCATGAAACCTTATGGACATGGGTGGGGATTTCTTTGGGATAAATACTCAGATGTGGAATAGCTGAATCATAGGGCATTACAGACTTAATTTGGCCAACTGCCAGATTGCTCTCCAAAATGGCTGTACTGGTAGAATACACTTCCATCAGCAGTTCATTAAGGCCAATATCCCCCAATTTTCCTAACAAGTATAAAATGATCTCATTAATTTGTTTACAAAGATATATTTAAAATGAGTGTCCTATAGACAGCATATATAGTTGGGTCTTACACTTTTATCTAGTCTGACAATATCTGCCTTTTATTTTGAATTCTCAAACAAATTACATTAGATATAATTATGAATTTGATTAGGTTTGCATCTACCATCTTGCTATATGCTTTCTATTTGCTCCATCTGTTCTTTGATCCCTTTTTCTTTTTCTGCCTTTTGAATTTACTGAATATTTTTTATTACATTTATCTCTACTATTGACTTATTAGCTCTACACCTTTCTTTTTTAACGGTTGCTCTAGAGTTTTCCTCATGCATGTTTAACATAAAACAGGCTATTGTCAAAAAACTTCATAGTCAATATAAAAGCCTTATTATAATATACTTTCATTTCCCCACTGGGTAGCTAGTTGGCAGCTAGTATGGGGTCGGTCTGGATATTCTGTCCTTAAGAAGGCCAACTATGGGTATCTAAGAACTTCATTGGTTTATGGATTCTCCAGAAGAATTTGGGAGTTTAGTCATGGAGTACACACAATAGCTGTCTCTGTGTAATGTCTGCCTGGGTCCTTTGGTTAGCACCACCCTTTGGCTGCACCACTTTCCTCACAGGAATTTCTCAGCTTCCCCCTTTTGGTCAAATGAGCTCCAAGTGAAACAGCTTTGTCCATAAGGGGTTAGGCTCTTCTTGACACAGTCTTATCAGTTGAGTGTCAGCTTGGGATAATGGGATGGCTGCATAGCAACATTTTCACACCTGGCTATTTTCACACCTGGTGGAGGAGGGCACAAAGGGATGAGGACAGCCACAGATATTAACAGAAAATTGGGAATGTAAAGCCTAGCAAGAAAAGTAGCTTCACTAAATTTAAATAAGCTGTTTTTGGTGTGCCTGTCTTGATGGAGTATTTTAACTGTTATTTGGTTTATCATCAAAACTAAATTATGGATCACACATTGTAGTTTTTGAGACTTCTCACCGGAGTAGAATCCTCATAGAAATCAGTGAAATCAGGACTTCCCTCATGGCACAATGGTTAAGAATCCTCCTGCCAATGCAGGAGACATGGGTTCGAGCGCTGGTCCAGGAAGATCCCACATACCACGGAGCAACTGAGCCCGTGCGCCACAACTCCTGAGCCTGCGCTCTAGAGCCTGCGAGCCACAACTACTGAAGCCTGCGCAGCTAGAGCCTATGCTCTGCAACAAGAGAAGCCACCGCGATGAGAAGCCCGTGCACCACAACGAAGAGTAGCCCCTGCTCGTCACAACTAGAGAAAGCCCCCATGCAGCAACGAAGACCCAACACAGCCAAATAAATAAATAAATAAAAATTAAAAAAAAAATCAGTGATATCCAGCGTCTTAGATCCTTTTTGATAAATTTTGATATCAGGCTTTGTTTTAAATACTTTGGAAGGTTGGACAACAAATTTAACAGTTGGAAATTGATAGTGTTGCCCACAGAAAAGATTAACATGAAAGGAGTAAGGAAATGGAGGTGAGATGATTATTAAACCTAAGCTCAAATGTAAATCCTATATCCTGATTACAAGTCTTGATTTGAAGGCCTTGGCGGGACATTGTCTGCACCCAATGTCATCTTGAGTCAGAGAATCTTAATTACAGAATTCACAGGAAGCTGTCTGCTTTGGTCGCGGTCTGTTTCTGGAGCCTTTTAGTGGGTTTCAGGGTCAGGTCTCTAGCAGGTTTGTATGGCCAGGTTGTAGAATCTTAAGTTCTTCTCTCTCCTTCTCCTTTTCCTTCCTGTGGTATAGTATATATAAAATGAATTTTATCGTTTTAACCACTTTTAAGTGTATAGTTCAGGGGCATTACTCACATTGTTGTGCAACCATCACCACTATCCATCTCCAGAGCTTTCATCTTCCCAAACTGAAACTCCATATCCATTAAACACTAACTCCTCATTCCGCCATCTCCCTCCCCACCCCCCTGCCCCATCATCCCCTGGCAACCACCATTTTACTTTCTGTTTCTGTGAGTTGACTATTCTAGGTACCTCCTCTAAGTGGAATCATTCAATATTTGTCTTTTGTGACTGGCTTATTTTACTGAGCATAATGTCCTCAAGGTTCATCCATGTGGTAGTACTTCTAAACTAGTTAGTCTGTAGAGGTGTATTATTGGTTTCCCTTTTGGATGTGTGGCTGGCAGCTGCTGGGTATATAACTAAGCACATAAATGAGATAAATAATAATAGTCAATGTGATCAGGATGCATCAAGGTAGAATCTGTCAGTAGAGAACTCAAGCCAAGTCTAAAGGTAATTTTAGTAACAATATAATATAGTGAGAGTTCATGGAGATTTTTTTTTAAATTTATTTATTTAATTTATTTTTGGCTGCCTTGGGTCTTTGTTGCTGTGTGCGGGCTTTCTCTAGTTGTGGCGAGTGGGGGCTACTCTTCGTTGCGGTGCTTGGGCTTCTCACTGCAGTGTCTTCTCTTGTTGCAGAGCATAGGCTCTAGGCGTGCAGGCTTCAGTAGTTGTGGTACGTGGGCTCAGTAGTTGTGGCTCGCAGGCTCTAGAGCGCAGGCTCAGGAGTTGTGGCGCACGGGCTTAGTTGCTCTGTGGCATGTGGGATCTTCCCAGACCAGGGATCGAAACTGTGTCTCCTGTATTGGCAGGCGGATTCTTAACCACTGCACCACCAGGGAAGTCCCCATGGAGATTTTGAGATAAGATCCCATTATCATTCGAGGGAGCGTAAGCCTCTTTGGAAGCTGGGCAGTATTCCCCGTGTCCTCAAGTCCATTCTCTAAGTCTGCATCTTTATTTGAGGAACTGTTCTGAAGAGGTAAAGAAGGAGGTCAGTATATACAAGATTTTAGTGAAGGGGGAGACGTGCAATCAAGCACACATTTTGCTAGAAGTTTACTGCTATTCATGAGGAGCAGATGTCTCCGTTAATGATTTTAGTGCTTTTCTGGATATGAGAAGATGTAAGAAATTAGGCTCATAAAATCTTCTTCTGAAAACATCTAACTATCTGAAGGCCTGTTCTGCCAGTTTTTCCCTGATCTCCGCCCTGAACCCCTTTCAGGGTGTGCTGAAGGACTGCAGTGGCTAGTGACCTAATCCCTGTAGAGGCAGATGGTGAGCAACAATTTTTCATCCATACTATCATCTTATCAAATTTTAAGTTGGCAAAAATATTCATGTATATTTTCATTTAAAGGCAAGTTCATCCTTTAATCTGCTGATTGCCATTCTATAGTTTTTGTAAAAATAAGAGAGAGGGTAAATTAATATGTTTAGTGATCAACGTTTTTTGTCTTTATCTTACCTAGAAATTTTCCAGGTACCCAAATATAACTCAGTGATTAACACAATTTAATATTAGTTTAAGTACTTAAAAATAAGGATTTGGATATTATAATTTATGCTGACACATTAGTCTGTATGATTTATAGCATTGTAAGAATCCCTCTTATAAAGAATTACCTATGATAATTCAATTTATTTTGACACATAATTTTAATATTTTATAATCTATTATGAATTGGCTTATTTGACCATTAAAATCAGTAGAGGAAATCTAGAAAACTCAAATTAATTAGCTTTTTTAATTAGAAAATAAACCCAAGAAGATATGCTAAATAGTTTTATACTGGTAAAATCAGAGGAAAGATAGCTATTTCTAAACCAAAAGATTAAACCAGTCTAATTTATCCAAGGTATCATCTTATTATATAAAACTTTTCCCTATATAACTATGTACCAGGTATTACATTTTTTAAGTTTTTTAGAAACAATTTTTGCTCTTGACATATTTCCAAGTAACCAAGTAACCAATTATCATAAGCTTCTCTTAAAACATTTTTTTCTGTTACTACCTTAGCAAGACATTTTTCCCCCTTAGAGACAGTACATATAAATCATAAAAAAGCAAAAAGAAACCCCCAAAACCTAGAAATCTTTGCATTTTTCTTCAGATTTATATTAATATTTGATATATTAATGTTGTTTCACTGGATAATTGGAATAAAAACTTGCTCCATTAAATTTTAATAACTCTTATAATCTGGTTTATTAATTCTTCCTGGAGGTAGATAAGATATATTTTCGGTCAAAAATTATAATATGGGAAATTTTACCAACTCTTGTGCAAGCTAGAGTTGCAATGGTGACAAAGCAGGAGACTCTAATGTGGAAATGGTGTCACTATTAGGAATATTGATCAGTTAAAGAAACAAAGACATAATTATGTACCAGCAGGACCCTTGAGGGAGAATCATTATTGGAATCTAAGTAGTTTTATAATTTTTTTCTGTAGTAGCATAATCTCGCTTCTTTTTTTTTTTCCAGTTTCTATGTCCCTATGATAATGGCAATCTCCTCCCTTTAGTCTCTGGAGTAGGGCAACACCAAAACAAAAGGGTCCAGATGATTGCAACACGAATGATGGTCCATCCTGTCGTTGAAGGGCCACTGCTATGTTGCTGCTTAGGTAGTTTATAGTCTGCAGCTGGACCCCAAGGGGTGAGTCAGAGGCCTCAGGCCTCATCAAAACCTAGCAGAAGATGAGAAACTGACTCACTGTGGCCTCCTCCTTGGCAGACAGGGAACTGAGTGAGAAATGGCCTGGTAGCGGCTCCTCACACGCCTCCAGCACACTCTTGTTTTCAGAGGATCCAGGATGTTCGGCCAAGACTCAGATCAGCTGCGGATCAAACTTTGCCTATGTGCCTCTGTGGATACGTGCAAGATCCTTAGGTATTAGCACAGAGCTGTTCTTTAACATTACTCAGTTAAAAACCTGTGTTTAGGGACTTATCCCAAAGGAAATACATGTGAGGCATTCCTGGCAGGCTCTACCACCTGGTCAAAATGCAGTTTCCAGTTTAAAAAGCCTGGGAATGGAGGTGGAAATTGATGGTGCTAATAGTCAGGTGCAGCTGTGACTGATGACACCTGTGTATATGAGCCGCCGTCCTTTTTGTGCCACACACCTTTGAAGAATGCTCCTGGAATTTTGAACATCAGCAGTGCATTTGGAGCCTCGTAGCTATATGGTTCTGCCTCCTAGACTACCAATTGCTCAAGGCCGTTTTAGGCAAAGCCCTGTTGCTGTCTTCTTTGGAGTTGGCTGGTGTAAACTGTGTTCTGCTCTTGTTCCTCAGTTTTCCATAGTTCACCTTAGAGTTTAACTTTTCTTTCAGAGGCTTCTTGCCCAGAAGGCAGGTGGAGTTGGCAAGAGGAGACAACTGGTCTTATGGTTTCCATGATGATTGCTCATGTCATTGGCTTCTTTGCCTCCCTTATTAAAAGGAAACCACGAGCTTCTACCTAACATAGTCTTATAGGTGAGGATGAATCTCTTCCTCTACCCATCTTAGGTTCTGCAGCTGGAGCCCTGTAGATTGGACTGACAGAAGACAGATTAACAAGAGAAAAACAAACAGAAGTTTACAAACATGTGTATTCATGCATGTTACACATGGGAGTTCCCAGAGATGAGTAACTCAAAGGCTTGGTTAGAACTAGGTCTTACATAACGTCTTAACAAAGGAGCAATACATTTTTTGAGAAGTGACAAGACAACAGAAAAGGACTTTGAGTCTAGGGGCAGCAAATTGTGGGAGGACAAATATATGGGAGACTAACAGAAGATAAGGTCTAGTTAGCAAAGTTTGTTATGTAAATTCCTCTGGTGCCATCTCCAGACTGATAAGGATCTAAAGTTGTCTCCAGCAGTTGAACTTTTGTCCTTCCTGGTAGAGAGGGAGGAGGGACACTTTGTAAGTTTATTTTCTCCTTTTAGGCAAATCGGGGGAGGACAGAGATTTCTTATATCTGTTTCTTCTCAATTGTCTTCAGCACAAAATAATTCTTACGCCAATGTGGAGTATTTTGAGGTGGTAAAATCTGTTCTTCTTCAGTTATAATACACTGGTTCTCATATGGCCAAGGGTAGCCTTTAATCCTCCCGCTATTGTCACTTCTTCTCCGCCTCCCCCACTCCGTAGCTTTATCCTGGAAGTAAATGCCAAAATCAGCTTTGCTCTTTTCTGTTTTTAATCCTACCTTTTGTGTGGTTTTTTGAAGTTTCCCAGGTTGTGATCTGTTTCTCCAGTCTCAATATTGTGTTACCTGCTCTCTTCTGGAACAGTATTCACTTTGATTAGAAAGAAATAGGTTTCAGCCTGAAGAACAAACATGGTGGGCTTCGCTGGTGGTGCAGTGGTTAAGAATCTGCCTGCCAATGCAGGGGACACGGGTTCAAGCCCTAGCCCGGGAAGATCCCACATGCCGCAGAGCAATTAAGCCGGTGTGCCACAACTACTGAGCCTGAGTTCTATAGCCCACAAGCCACAACTACTGAGCCCACGTGCCACAACTATTGAAGCCTGCGCGCCTAGAGCCCGTGCTCCGCAACAAGAGAAGCCACCACAATGAGAAGCCTGCGCACCGCAACGAAGAGTAGCCCCCGCTCATGGCAACTAGAGAAAGCCTGTGTGTAGCAACAAAGACCCAAGACAGCCATAAATAAATAAATAAATTAATTAATTTAAAAAAAAGAAATTTGGGACAAGAAGTAAAGTAGTTACCAGCTTAATCTAATCTTTCAGATTGCTTCTATTTTTCAATGGCGGTCTGTTATTAGAGCAATTTTTCTCTTGATTCATACTGAAGAAATTAATTTTTTTAAAATTTATTTATTTTTGGCTGCGTTGGGTCTTCTTTGCTGTGCACGGGCTTTCTTTATTTGCGGCGAGCGGGGGCTACTCTTTCTTGCAGTGCGCGGGCTTCTCATTGCGGTGGCTTCTCTTGTTGCAGAGTGCAGGCTCTAGGCATGCAGGCTTCAGTAGTTGTGGCTCGCAGGCTCTAGAGCACAGGCTCAGTAGTTGTGGTGCACGGGCTTAGTTGCTCTGCGGCATGTGGGATCTTCCCGGACCAGGGCTTGAACCCGTGTCCCCAGCATTGGCAGGCGGATTCTTAACCACTGAGCCACCAGGGAAGCCTGGTTTCCTGCATTAACTTATTTTCATTGGGGCTCGTTTGCCCATGTGTTTTAAACTCAAATACTAAAAGCATGGCATCCATTAGCAGTTTAATAATCTGAGAAAAGATAAAATACACAAGAAAAAACATAGCTGAATTATAAAAGATGGACAGTTTACTTCAAGCACTATAAACATGAGGCTAAATGGATTAGTTTTCAGTTATATGCAATAAATTGAAATTATGGCATTAGGAATCAGCACATTTTAACATCTATCAAGAAAGACTCTTCTGATAGCAGGGTTTCTCAATCTCAGCAAAAATTACATTTTGGCCCAGATCATTCTTTGTTGTGGGAGCTGTTCTGTGCATTGCAGGATGTTTAGCAACATCCCTGGCCTCTTCCTACTAAATGCCAGTATCACCTCTCCCCACCCCCACCAGCTGTAACAATCAAAAATGTCTCCAGACACTGCCAAATGTCTTAACACCCAGTTAAGAATCACTGTTTAAAAGAAAGAACCACTCACTCAAATAGCTCTTCTAATACTAGATGATAAAAATGTATAACACAGGATTATATGTCCATTATATCCAACTCAATACTTTAAAATAGAATGTATCTTGTCACAATTCCATGAAATGTTGAAAACATTGACTGATGATATCTTAGCTCAGCATGATTAAAAGTAGAATATAAAAGCTAGAAAAAAAGCTCTAACACTAGAAAGTAAAGTAAGACAGGAACTCTTGTAAACAACTATTAAAGAAGAAAGCAAACCCAAAACTCAGAATATCTGGAAAATTACAAAATCGACTTAAGAAATCTTAACTAAAACAGTACTCAATGGACAATTCATTATATTCAATGTATATATTACTACACAAGAAAAACCAACAAAAATCAATGAAATAAATATTCAACCTTAGAAGTTAGAAGTCTATGGATGAGTTATAAAAAACAGACAAGAGATAAGTAAAAGAAAATGAGATATGAATGAATTAAGAAACAGAAAGACAGCAGTAGTCAATGAATTTTCTTTCCTTTGGGAAATTTGGTCTAAATGAAATCCAGGAAAAATAAAAAATAACTTGATAAACCACTAATTAATTACAAAACAAAACCATAGACATACAAAAGAAGAATTGGAAGAGGGAGGTGACCACATGTTTAGGAAAATTAAAGGAACTGGAAGAGTACAGGCGTGTATGAGAGCTCAGGGACTTTTGTTTACTGAAATATCCCAACTGCCGAGGATAGAGCCTACCATAGTGGCACACAAAAAACTTGTTGACTAAATGAACAAATATACCTCCATATGCTAAATACATGACATTGATAAATTATAGAAAAGATAAATTTGCAAAATTTATTTGAGATGAAATAGAAAATGTACAGGCTCTCTATTGACAGAGAGGCAATTCTCAGGCGAATTCCACCAATACTTTAAGAAATAAATCATTTAAATTTAATTTGTTCTAGAGTGGAAAGTGTGAAAGAAAAATCTCACTCTCTCCTTTTAACAATGAAAGGAGCACAATTTGATAATAGAAACTAATTAAAGAGTACACACAAAACTACACAATAGTCTTATATACGAATGTCAATAAAAATGCTCAATAGTACATATCAAATAGCAACACAGTTTAAAAACATATGTTCAATCATTTCCACTAGCTGCTCCTCTCTGACCAACATGTGACCAACTTCAGCAGGACATAAAGTGAGGGCTACCCAGCTCCAAATTGTCCTTTGGCAATTTTATCTCTTCCTGACAACCCCCAAGACAGGATTAAAGGGGCCCTCATGCTCCTAAGGATGCCACATAGTCTTTGTAGGAAGATTTACCAATGGCCAGATTTAAGGGGGGGAACTGCAAAGTCCATGTACTTTTGTCAAGACCACTGCTACTCCCTCCCACCATATTCTGCATCTCAGCTCTCAATCTAGCTAAAATACCAGTGCCCGGAGGAGATTAAAAGTGATTATCTATCCCTCCTCACCCCTTGTCCCCATCAAGAGAAGTGAGAACTTGGGGATTTGGTATCTGGAGGTAGAAACATGGTGGGTACAGTTCAGATTCCAGGAGGGTTCACATTCAAGGACCAGGGCTCCACAAGATATCATGATTTTGTTACTAGTTTGGAATGGTCAGAAATTGAAGTCACCAGTGAAAGCTTAAAATTTTAAGGGAGTTCCAGAGAAATACCAAGCCTGGGAAATATAATTTACCTCAACCTTTTAAATTTCCAAAACTGTGGTCAAGAAGTGTGCAGCACGTCACAGTGTTGAAGCCTGCAGACTTGGGATTGGTGCCTATGTGCCTCTTGTGGCCTCTTCCAATAACCTCTGTGTCATTATCTATGGAAGACAGTGCCTGAGGGAGGTCTTCCAAGGAGAATAGTCAGTGATGGGCAAACAAAAAACATTCTGCGGGCTGGGGCAGAAAGTTCTTGCTGTTCTGGTCCATGTGTTTTTATGGATCAGTGGGTACGCTGTTGGCCTCCTCTCCTTTTCCAGGAAGGTTATGTAACTATTGATGTATCTTACTCCATATTCCATTAGAGGCCTCTGATTAGGAAAGAGATTGATTTGGGTTAACAAACATCTTTGGGGTTGCAAAAGTCCCCAAGAAGGTCAAAAATATTGGTCATCAAAACCTGAGCTCAGTAAAGCATTGACTAAGTAAGGCCATTTTTACTGCTGGTGTCAGCTTGAGAGACTGGAAATCTTGACTGAGAGATGGTATATTTGCTTGCTAGGGCTGCTTGAACAAAGTGCCACAAACTGGCCACTTACATAACAGAAATTTGTTGTCTCACAGTTCTAGAGACCAGAAGTCCGAGATAAAGGTGTTGGCAGGGTTGGTTCCTTCTGAGGGCTATGAGGGAGAATCTGGTCCATGCCTCTCACCTAGCTTCTGGTGGTTTGCTGGACATCTTTGTAAAAGCATCACCCTGATCTCTGCCTCTATCTGCACATGGTGCTCTCCCTGTGTGTTGCCTGTGTCCAAGTTTCCCCTTTTTATAAGGATACCAATCATACTGGATTAGTGTCTGCCATACTCCAGTATGACTTCATCTTACCTAATCGCATATGCAATGACCCTATTTCCAAATAAAGTCACGTTCTGTGGTACTACGGGCTAGGACTTCAACATATGAATTTTGGGGGCATACAGTTTATCCCAAAATAGATGGGAAGCTTGAGAGGAATGAGAGTGAAGGGAGAAGTGACATGCAGAAACTCATGCAAACCATCACTCTTTCCTGACCTTCTGTTTTCTGTCTCCAACTCTTTTTCCTCCATCTCTGTTAAGACTAAGAGAGAATTCCCCTCTTCCAATCTTTAGAAATACATGTATACATTTCCCCTGACAAATAGTGGGACTCTTTTCCAATGCCTGTCTTTAAAAAATGGTTTGATAGGTGTGGTCCTTCTTCCACACCAGCCCCCTGAAATATTTTGAAGAGTTTTGACAGTAGAGGTCAGGACTTGAGTTTCTGTTCTTTCATTATGGTACTCCCTTTTCTTCCTATCTTCCCTATCTTCCCAGTGCTAAATGTACAGTAGGAATTCAACCAAAGGTCTCTAATTTAAATGAATTCAGATGATTCCCCCCACCCCAAGCAACAAAATAGAGATTCATGTGGTAGAATAAATCATCATTTTTATTATTTCTTGTGAATGAGATATTTTCCAGAAAATAGCATTGTAAGTATTCATATTAGAATTATTGGAAACAATAAGTAGAGATCAATTTTTTTTAATGATAATTTCTCAGAATGTATGTTTTCAGATCATGGAAGATTATAAGCAATTGATCTTGGACAAACATAAGTTTGTTTCGATGTTTTGAAGTTTTGAAGCGCTCTCTTGCCCTGTGAGAGTGACTTAATATGAATGAATAAAATATATTGCTCTGGCTGGATTGAAAATAGGTACACCTCTACTATGGAATTCTAATAATCTTTTTATTCACTTAAAAAAATTTCCATATAGTAAAATTATCAGTGTTCTTTTGAACTTGCTACTTTCTCAAAATTCAGTTATCCCAATAACTTTCAAAGTCTTAAGTCTAATGATTCTATAAAACCTCTTCTTTCAATATGTTTCCTAAAGCTTCCTTTTTATATGTCTTCTTTTGAAATAATGGTCTGTGGACTATTTTACAATACAGGGTATGCAGGTTGTCTCAAGCCACTTTGCATAATGGTGGTCGTATAAAGAATGGGGGCAAGAGTGGCAGGCAGTGTTAGCATGGATCACTAGCTTACTGAAGCTCAGGCCCTTTAAAGCATGCAAGAGAGAACAAGCAATTATCCATCTCTCAAGCTGGATAAAAGCTACACGAACACACATTGGATGGAAACAAACAACAACCAAATCAGTATGGCTTTGTTGACCGCTGAGGTGTTTAATTAGCTCTATAGTAAGACTTTTCTATACTTAGCCCTCTCTCTCTACTCAAGGTGAAGCAAATCACTTCCCTGTTAATAATGCATGTGTGGATCTTACCTTGGCTGTGTCTGTATTACAGTCAATGGTCCAAACCATCAAGACCACTGCCAGCACACTGGCATGGTCCAGCTCTCCATCCTTGCTGTTGCCCTGTTAACTGCTAAAGAACTCAGACTACCCATGGCAGCAGTATCCGAATTCATGTGTTATTTATCTTCATATGTTGCCTTTGAAGTCTTTTCTAAAGCCTAATATTTTTCTTTCTGAAACCCAGAAGACATTGATTTAATAAAATATTAGCTGATAATTTCCAAGTTATTTCAACAGATTTAAACCTATTTTTTCCCCCCACATAGCTAAGTCAAAGTCACTTACACTACACAAAAGTTAAGTGTGTCTCCATCACCATTTCATCTGAGGATAGTAAACTCCTTTGATTTCCATAGCTGGAGGAACCACCCAGCCCAAAGTCCTGGCACATATAGGAGGGAAAATATCTGTTGCGGAGCTCTCTGAAGTCAGTATTCCTCATGAAATGGGTATTCAGGATGGTCACACCACCTGCCAAAACAATTCCCCCAAAGGGAAAAAGTTCACTTCAAATGCTGCATGGCTGTATGTGTTACTAGCATCCTTTGGTAACTTCACCGACCTTTCCCTCTTTCTCTTACTCATTCCATTTCTGTTTCGTGCCCCTTCTCCTCCCGTTTCCCCTCAAGCCAGCACCTTTTACTGAAGCCCCAGATAGCACCCTGGGTGTAAGTGTGGGGTGGGGGGATTGTGGGGGGGAAGGCTAGTTGTCTCCACATTAACATTTTCTTAGAACAAAAGCACAGGAGGTGAGCAATACCTGCCTACTTACACACTTTGTCCCAACTTCTTCCGCCTCCTGCTCTCTTGATATAAACTGCCTCCCATTTCAATAAACCACATAAGCATTTCTCTTCAAAACTCTATTATGAATCAGTGTCAGTCTCTTCTCAGAGTTTTTACTTGCCCCTATCACTAGACCTCTTGAGAGTTGAAAGTTTGAGATTTAGAAAGTTGATGACCAGCAAAGTTAGTTTCCATGATGATGATGACGGTGATGATAATGATGAATCTATCTCTTAAATAAAAATGGTGAAACAGTCTATAAAAGGACTGGAGTGTGTGTGTGCCTGTACTGAAGCACACCTAAGATTTAGTTCTCTGCAAGTACTATGAGCTTTAAATTAAAATATAAAACAAAACCAAAGAAGGCTCTCAAATATCAAGGATCAGCCGGATGAAAAGCAGCAGAACCTTGGCCCAGCATCCCTAAATGATACATTTTTTTGATCAATGGGGCCTAATCTTTGTTTCTCCTTGTTGATTTTTCTAGTTATTTCCTGATGCGATGAGTTATTTTCCCAGTGTTGCTAGAATTAGGTATTAAAAATGTCAAATGTCGGGCTTCCCTGGTGGTGCAGTGGTTAAGAATCCGCCTGCCAATGCAGGGGACATGGGTTGGAGCCCTGGTCCGGGAAGATCTCACATGCCATGGAGCAACTAAGCCTGTGTGCCACAACTACTGAGCCTGTGCTCTAGAGCCTGTGAGCCACAATTTCTGAGCCTGCGTGCCACAACTACTGAAGCCCGTGCGGCTAGAGCCCGTACTCCACAACAAGAGAAGCCACTGCAATGAGAAGCCCGCGCACCGCAACGAAGAGTAGCCTCTGCTCACTGCAACTAGAGAAAGCCCGCTGCAGCAACGAGAACCCAACACAGCCATAAATAAATAAATAAATAAAATGTCAATTGTCAAACCAGATAATGTCACCAACCAACTGTAAAAAAAACCCCAAAAAACAGCACATTGGTGGATTGGCTATCTCTTACTATTTCTTTTTAATTGAATGATATTTATTCAATAGAAATAGTTTATCTTCAAGAGCTGTTAATTAACCTGTTAGTTCTGTGTTTGTGTTTACTTTTATGTTCTTGAGGCTAGGAGGTGCTTCTTGATTTCAAATAGTTTTTCCCCTGGAAAATTCACATTAGAAAGCTGTTTATTAATTCAGAAATTGATTCAGAAATTCAGTGTTAGCATAGTCCATACATTCTGACTCATGAAAAATAGTGGGACCAATAAGATAAGCGCCCAAACTATACGAACCATCTTAACAAGCATTTTCTAAATGCTCACTTAAAGAGAAGGTTGTAAAAAGAAGAATACTATCCAGGTGAATTCAAGAACTAGAAATACTAATGAAGAATGATTAAGAAGAAAAAATGTGGGTATGTATGTATACAAATATTTACGTGTGTATATATACATGAACTATATTCTTTTTTTTAATTTTTAAGGCTCTGTAATATTCAGAGAATAAAGGGTTACTTCAGTTGATAGTTAAATTTGGCAACACTTCGAAGGAATTTTGCTTGTGGGAAGTCAGACAATAGGTGAAGCCAGAAGCTCCAAATCTTATAGGCAAACATTTGTCTAAAACTCAACCTGGTGCTCTTTCTACTACACTCTAATGCTTCTCTCCCAGGAATCGTTCTTGTTGACAGCTTTTCTCTAATTTGTGCCCACTTTGATTTCTAAGGAAGAAATAAATATGGTGTTTGCATATCTGTGCTGCTGTTGTATTAACATACGAAAACAGTGATTTAATTCTCCTCAATGTTTTTAGCCTGTGATGCCTTAACCTAACCAATGGGAATGTCATAAATGTCAGAAATATTCTTTTAAACAAAAATGTAGGTTTGTAGGAAGTTCCTAATTCAGAATATGCTGCCCACCGGCCTTTACCCTTGTGCCTTCCACGGACACGGTCCCGGTTCATGAGAGCCTGTTGGTTGACGCTTGACAATCCAACATCACTGCGCAGAACCTGATTAATGATCCCCCAGAACTCACATGAGCATTTCCACGAAGCGGACATTTTTATTCAAGTCTTCAATGCCCTTCATTTCTTCTTCAGTGAGAGAAAAGTCAAAGATCTGAAATAACAGAAACAAAAAACAGACATTTATAATAGTAGAAGATGGATCAAGCTTGGGATCAGGGAGTGAGGCCAGCAGTGGGAGCCCTTCAAAGATTTATGAACATCTCTGCAAATGTCTTAGAGGAGTTGGGCTAGTGCAGGGGGGCCACCCCACCCATGTGGAGGTGGAATTCTTTCTGCCCTTTGTCTTTAAGACAATCCTGCTGGGGACATCTTGCAAGAAATTTCAAATGTTCTGAAACAATATGCATTCAGAACATCTCCTAAAAATCTAAAAGTGAAGAATTCTTATTATTTTGGTATAAGATGCTGAACTTTTGATTCTGGACTATGGCCTTCATGCACTTTTTTTTTTTTTAACAAAAATATTCCCTAGTCTCTAAATTTGCTTATGTATTCTTTTTAACTTTTAATTTGCTTTGGTTCATCATCTTAATCCTTTCTCTTGTCATTTTTAATGTCTCTTTATCTACCTTTTAATTCTAGTTACTTTTTCATTGTTTTGTTTTTTTCTTAGCTTGTACAGTTTGTACCTTGGTTATATAATTGTCCTTTATGAACATTTTAATAGTTTATTTTAGCTTATTTGTATTTTTAACAGTTGATTTGTTTATAATTTCTCTTGTTTTATCTTTCTATCCCTTAACTTTTAATTTAGTAATTTACATGAATAAATTTTAATTGTAAAAGTAATACATGAATATATGCTTTTTGTAAAGAAATGAAACACTACAGATATACATGGACATTTACGGAGTGAAAAAAACAAAAGTGTCTCTTGATACCCACCACCCCAGTCCTATTCCCCTTCCCACAGATTCCTTCCAAACATTCAACACAGCAAGAGCAAAATGCAATAATTGTATCATATTTCTATTATTCTGCAACTTTATCTCATTCACAGAATATGTCTTAGTGATCTTTTCTGTCAAAATATATAGACTGACTTTATTTATTTAACCACTATATCCGTAGTATAGATGTAATACGATTTACTTAGTCATTCCCCCGAGGATTGTTTCCAAGTGGTCTTTTCAGAGCATTCTTTCCTTTGATTATTTATTATCCAAGAATTGGAGTTATGAGATTGTAGAAGGAAATTTATTATAACATAAAAACAGTCATGAATGAACCAGTCACTTATAAAAGAAATCCTTACAATCTTCCTTTTTCTTTAACACCTTCCCGCACCTAGTAGGGCTACTTGTCACATGACCTCACCTCCTTCAGCATGAGAATAGGGATGTAGCCCAGGGGACCAATCAAGGTATCTTGTTCATTAGACACAGTGATTATTATGGGAGTAGCCAATGACCCATAAAGGGACAAGCAGGGATTGACAGAGACAGAAGCCTTTATCTGTGATCATCTTTACTAAATGTGGGTAACAGATTAACCCATATTAATCTGTGTGTACCACCATGTGGAGAAAGGGGGTGGGGAGAACTCAATCCTTTTATAAATCATTTGAATACCTGTGTCCAGTCATGTCTGACCTACCCTTGGACTTTCCAGTTATGAGAGGCAATAAATTATGTCTCTTTTTCTTTGGTAAGTTTGAATTCCATTCCTTCATGTGGTAGCAAAAAAGCTCTGAAGATAATTGTCTAATATCATGGATGTCTTCCCATGTCAGTACTTATATTTTCACTTTATTATTTAAAAATGGATATAAAAGCACACATACTGTGTGAATTCATTTATTTGAAATTCTAGGAAATGCAAACTAGACTATAGGGATAGAAAGCAAATCAGTGCTTGCTTGGGATTGGGGACCGGGAGGGATAGATTATAAAAGGGCATGAAGAGACTATTGGAGGTGCTAGATATGTTCATTATCTTGATTGTGGTGATGGTTTCATGGGTGTGTACATATGTCAAAACTTTTCCAATTTTATACTTTATGTTCAGTTCATTGCATTTCAATTACACCTCAGTAGAGTTCTGTTAAAAAAGAAAAATAAATAAAAATGCCTATATACTATTTCATTGTACAAATATATCATAATTTGTTTTACAATATCCTATTGAAAATTGTTTCCAGTTTTTTTTAGCTGATAAAGTATGCTGTAATAAACATCTGTATATGTGTGCATGAATATGCAAATACATCTATGGGAAAAGATTGTTGGGTCAATGGACATGTATGTTTGAATTTTGATGGATCTGGAAAAATGACATCCTTCTCCAAATCTTACATCAATTTATGTTTCTAATAGTATTATATGAAGCTGCCTGTTTTCCCACACACTGTTAACATTCTGATTATTTTCCTATCTGAGGGGATAAATACTATCTCATTTTTATCTTTAATTATAAGTAAGACAAAAAACAACTTACTTTTGAAATTTAAATTATTAACTGATGGGTAACTGATTAACTTTACATGGTACTTTTCTATGGCTGCATTTACCTAGCAGTTTATTCTTTGGAAGTAGCACAGTAAACTAATCACTCCATTGTCTAGTGGCCTCTTTTCTCACCTATAATTTATAATGCTGATTACAGATTACTTATAGAGGAAACAAAGGGGGTTGGCATTTATGAAGTCTAAATGATCCTCTTCAATAATTTCCAAATTTGTCCCCGACTTTTTCCAGAGCCATTAAGAAGGTGGAAAGTTGACTGTTATGAATTTCAAATTCTATACCTTCTATTCCTGCTGTGCTGGTGGGGAAGGGAGTAGGTAGTGTCCAGAGTCAATAGGTAAGGAAACAGAAGACATAAGGGAGCTAGGTAGCCTACAAGCAGCAAAGAAATCCCTGAATTACTAGGAATTGTCTCAAATTCAGCTAAAATTAAATCCAGGTATGGGCGGAGTGGGTCGGGGAGCTGGTATAAAATGACATATGAAGGCATTGCAACTTTCTTATTAATCTGAACACAAAATTCTCTAAAAAAAAAAAAAAATACCCTACTTTTTACATTTCCAGAAGCAGTTCTCTTACTTGAAAGTTTTCTTTGATCCTTTCAGGGTTAAAGCTTTTAGGAATGACAACCACTCCTCGCTGGATGTTGAAACGCAAAACAACTTGAGCTGCTGTCTTATTGTATTTTTTCCCCAGTGAGTTTAGAAGTGCATCCTTTAACAAAGGTGGGGAAGACACATTCACCCTTTAAAAAAAAAAAATCGAAACATGCATCATATTTAGTCCGAGTAATGAGAACCAGTGGTTTACCAATCACCCTCCTCCTCTGACCCCCATTCACCTGGTAACCTATCCAGAACACTTCAGGTCACCTGTAACCAACTTCTCTGAGTGCAGAGTATTCGGAAGACTTGCTCTTAGTATGGGAAGATCAAGACAGGCAGATTCACAGAGCTGCCTCTTCCAGAGGGTAAATAATATTGCTTTGATGGATCTTATAGAGAGAATGGGGTTGGAAGTAGGCATACAGGGGAAGGCAAGAAGACTGAAGTAGAAGAAACAAAGGCACAACTCTTGGAATCATCTTAGAGTAGAAAAATTTCTACTTAAGTCTGTGGAATGTGAAGTGTTGCCACTGAATACAGAAATTTTAAAAATTCAAAAATTTCAGAATATGGCCATAGAGACTCTTTGTCAAATAATAAGGTACTGGTAGGCACTTTCACAGGTAGAGTCTAATCAATTATTACAACACCTCAGTGAGGAAGGTTTTGTTAGCTCTAATTTGCATATGTGGAGAATGACTTGAAGCAATTACTTAAGATCACACAGCTGAACAGTCATTTCAGTCAAGCAATTTACATTAGCCTCATACTCTACACCAAAGGAAATATACTTCCTGAGGAGACAGACAGCATTACTTACCAGGATGGATTCCTAGAGGTCCCCAAAGGGCTGTATGCAATAATGACAATGTCATGTTGTTGGCAAAATTTCAAGAGTTTTGGCTGGGTGAAATATGGATGGCATTCAACCTATGTGGTTGCATTGGAGAGCAGAGCACAAAATTAAGGGCTTTTGGATGAATGCAATTTTATATAGTTTGTAAAAAGTTCTTCAATAAAATCGATTGCAAAGTATTCTGGATAGCAAGGCAAATCTTAAATATTTTTCCCAACAAGGAAGTTTACATTGTTCATATATGGGTGAGATGAATTAAAACAAGGTTAGTGAGGTCACCAACTGTGGGTTAATCCTAAAATAATTGGGGGACAAATTCAATTTTTACAGCTATCAGTTTAAAACTTTAAGTAAACAGACTCAATTATTTATAGTAAATATTCTAGCAAATACAATTTTCCATAACAAACACACAGTCTCAAGGTTCACATTACAGTCTTGGTAAATAGAAGTGACATGTTGCAGGAGCCCTCTGTCCCTCACTATCAAACATCTAAGAATATTTTCACAAGAGATAGAGTATGTATAAAACTAAATTTACAGATGAATTTTGTCTTCTTGGTGGAGAGTTCTTTACACCACCGAGTGTAGGCCTAGTTTAATTTTCTGTATCTTATTGACAGGATTCCTGCACTAAAAATACATGTGTCAACAAAAGTTCTTCTCAAAGTTTCTTCTTAAACACTATGGTAGTTTTTGACCTACATGTTTGTTTTCTTTTTAATTAAAATCAACCAAGTCTTAATTAAAGTATTTTAAGTATATAATTATTATTTTCACTATCTAAAGTATTAAATACTTGACAAGTTACATTTCTAGAAGGCACAAGAAAATGCTACTGATGAAGTGGAAAGGTAAACTGGAGCTCTTAGAGGTAGCTCTTCTTTCCTTTTTCTAATTTGATAAACTTTTTTTTCCCCCTTGTCAGTTTCTCCCATTTCTTCTTTTTCCCCTGCCCCCTCATAATCTTGATCCCTCCTTTTCCCTAACACACTTTTGTTTTCTCCCCCACTTGGGAACATTTCTTAATTCTAAAAAGTGACACACAGTGTCCATAGTACAGTAGTCCCTAGGTATTTGCGTAGGATTGGTTCCAGGACACACCCCCCCACCCCAGCGAACACCAAAATCCGCAGATGCTCAAGTCCATTTTGTGAAATGGTGTAGTACATTGGGCCCTCTGTATTTGCGGGTTCTGCATCCATGGATATGGAGGGTGGACTGTATTTCTTTCCCTTACCCTCTCCCACTCCTAGCATCACTCTCCCCTTTGGTCTCTTTCTCATTTTCCATCTTATTGGTACACTAATCTTTTCAAACACATTTTTTTTTTTATCATGTCACGTCATTGCTTAAAGACTAAGTGTGAATTCCTTACTTTCATGCCTGCCTGCTTGCTCCAAACACATTTAATTTTCCCCACAGGGACTCCTTTCTAATCAGTTGGAGTGCTGTTATGGTCTCTGGCCTAAATATGTATATGCACATGTGTATACAGTATGTGTATTTACCTATATACATATATATGTGTGTGTATTTGTGTGTGTGTGTGTATATATATATATATAATACAAAATGTATACATAATAAGGCTAATACAATTAAAAAATAAAACAAACAGGTATGTGAATATCCATTCTGTGAACAAATTCAGGAGTTTACAGAAAGTTGCATTGGGCAACATACTAGAAACCCGTACTCAACAAAAAATTTGAGTTACTGTAATATAAACTCAAATATATAATATAATATGTAATATAACAAAGATCTTTGCATAGATAGTTTTTTGATAAAAAACTTGAGGGCATATCGCTAAAGGACCACTCAGTGAAGGAAATTCTCGGGATGGAGGTGAGGGTGGGGGTGGGAGTGGGTAGGCTAACGTGACCCAAGTGCGTATGACCTCAGAGAGTCACATTCCTTTTCTTCAGAGCATCTGTCTCAGTTTCCAATTACATATAACTTTCCTGACTTCATTAATGTCTGATCCACGAGAGCAAGGACTATATCTGTCTTTGGTCACTTTTGCATGCCTAGAACCTAGCACAGTGCCTGGCATAAGGCAGGTGCTTGATGACCATTTGTCGAATGAGTGAAAACAAGAGTTATACAGAGAGGACAAAGCCAGAATCTTAGGAAACATCACTCTTGATGCTGCAGACTGTTGTAGGCTGGGCTTCATATGGGGTACAGCTGGTCATTTCTGGCTGGGACCGGATGCTCAGTTTAAGGTAGAGGGTGGTGATGGTTCCTGATGTTGCAGGGCCTTGATGTCATCCTTATTTCTAAGGAGAAGGGTATCTAAGCACACTTGCCTTCCTTCTTTGCTAGGGACTGCTTAGAGCCCTTTGTGAATGAGCCAGTGGAGCTGCAGTATTTACTTTTCCTTGTTTGCTATGTAAAACTGATGTAAGTTGTCAGCGTCTTGGTGTGTCCGGGGTTTTACAACACCCTTTGGTAATGCTGTAGTTTTAGATATCAAAATCTCACAGGGTGAAGTTAAGAAGCTGGGCAGAATCCATGAAGGAAAATAGCAAAAGTCCTTTCATTAATTAACCCAACCTCTTCTGTCTTTCCACGAAAAACTGCATTGAATTTTCATTTCATTAATGAAGTCACTCAACAAATATTTACTAATTTCTGTGTCAGAACACCTGTGAGTTAGGCATGGTGAATAGGATCAGGAAAAACTGAAGAATGTGGAAAGTTTCCTTACTCCTTCCCTTCTTCTTTCCTTCCCTCCATCCCTCCTTACCTCCCTTCTTTCCTTCGTTCCTAGAGTTAGGTGTTGGAACTTTGTATGAGATTAAATGGCTTGAGATAGGTCCACAGTCCCCTTTGAACTGGGCTGGGAGAGCACTGTATGACGCTAGGAAGGCTTTCAGACAGTCTATGCCAGGGGCGGAGCCTGGAGGGACATTGCTTCAGATGGACATCATAGGGAGTACTAAGGAATCTTGGATTGCTCAGGCTCTGAGAATGAGTATAGAGTGAGGTTATAGTCTATGTCAATTTGTTCATGAAGTCAATGAAAAATACAAAAATTTGCAAATTTTACGTTAGATTTAGTCTAATGGGAAAATTAGTTTAGAAATACGTGAATTTTGAATCAGGCAAGGCCTTCAGGTATGTATCCCTTGCACATGAAATGTGTCCACTCTGTCTAATGCCCGAAATATGCTCACCGTATTCCTGGGTTGAAAGCTGCTCATTTTGTATCTCTGGAGTAGAGATGGTCCTACCAGGGCATAGGGTCATGGCTGGTGGCTGGGAGACCTGCACTTTGATCTGTGCCAGCTCTAGAGTTTTGACATATTCTGCTTTCAGACACCACAGGACACATGAATAGGTTCAGGCTATGATCTTCCAACAAGGCTTGCCTCTCTTTCAGGGTATATTTGTGAAGCTGATCGACATTCTTGTGCCAACAGATCAGGGTATTTCCTCCTTGGCATGAGGAAACACACTGTCAAATTTTCACTATTTTTCATTCTCAGGTCGAAAATCACCATCTGTCTCTGTGCATTTGTAAGAAGAAAGCTGCTTGTCACTTCAACATTTTTAGAACAAAATATTGTTCTTAGGGGTGCAGGAAGGAGATGTGAAGGATATGCTGGGTAGGGGATAGATTAGGAATAAAGGGATGGATTGAGATCAATGAGGAAGGCAAAGGTTGTTGCTCTCTGTTCCTGAGAGCATATGATATAGCGCTAGCTGAGGTATCAGTTCGGAAGTGGTACTTCTAAATATGGCAACACTTCTATTTAGCTGTGGGCTACTGTCATGATGTAGGTAATTCATTTTTTCTGTTATGAATCCTTTTGAGTTTCTAATAACAATGAATTCAACAAACAAGTCCACCATAATCCAAGTTTGTGAATATTTACCAGTTCCAAGAGCATTTTTTAGTGCAGCTTCTTAATGTTTTATGAAGTAGGGGGAAGAGGATGTCATATCCCCATTTAACAATAGTATTTTGTTGTGATTATAAGAGTAATATACGCTCACTGCAGAAGACTTGAAATACAGAAAAGCATAAAGAAGAAAACAGAATTTACTTGTAAAATTCACAGCCAGAGATAGCCACGGTTAGCATTTTGATATATTTCTTTCCAATATTTGCACTTTTTAAATAATATAATCGCCTTCATACTGTATTACGTTTTGTATCCTGGTCTTTCCACTTAATATCGTGGCCATTTCTCTTTTCCTCAAGAGTGATTCAAGAACATTTTTTGTTAAGATTTCACATATTATAAATGTTTTAAAGTTTATGTAAACATTCCCTGAACTTTTCATATTTATGTTGTTTCCTTTTTGGTGTTTTTTTTTTTTTTTTTTTTTTTGCTATGATAAACAGTGCTGCAACAAACACACACATAAAGTGCTGTGACAAACACACATATGGGTGTTCTGATTTTTTTTCACAAGGATGGATTCCTAGAAATTGAAAACTAAACACTTTTTAAGGCTCTTGCTACTTATTGCAAAATTGCTTTTCAGGAAGGTTGAACCAATTTGCATTTGCCAGCACTCCATCACTTGCTTACATGGAACACTATATTAAAAAATAAAACAAAAACTTTGCTAATTTGATACACAATACAAAATTACACTTAAATTTAAATTTCCATAATTACTAAAGCAGCTAAATATTTTTCATATGTTTACCAGTCTTGCAATCTGTCTTCTGTGAATTTCTGTTCATTTCTTTTGAGCCTTAGTATTTTTCTCATTGATTTTTATTAGGCTTTTAATTCGTAAGGACATGATCCCCTTTTTCTATTATATTTTTAAATATAATCATTTAATTTTGTTTGTTCTTTGTTTCTAATATTTTTAGGGTTTAACATTTTTATACTATTACATGTATTGGTTTTCTTTATAATTTTCCCATGGCTTCCCTTTCTATCCATAGCTCCAGAAAACTAAAATTCTTTTGTAGTATTCACAAATAATTTGTTTCTTCTTTAACTCCTGACCAAAGGGACACTTTGGAGTATAACATGAGGCAAAGATCTATATTTGTTACTGTATAACTATCAATTTTCCCTACACTATTTACTGAAAAATCAATTCCTTTGTCATTAGTTTGTGCTATTTTATTTTACATTAAGTTTTTATTTGAGACTGTTTCTAAGGTATTTCTTATTTTCTATTTATTTGTGTGTTGGTTCTTGTGCTAATCTTACATTATTTTAAATACTCTGTGTGTCAATATCTGGTAGGTTTTGTCCCCCTACATTATTATTTTTCTTCAGAAAAAGTTTGCGTTACTTTTTGGATTTGAACTTTCAAATCTTTTCTCTTAAGAGACATAAATTGACTTGCCCACGGTCTAATGATGAGATATACGTAAAGTGACCACAAGACTTCCTGACTCCTAGTCCAGGATTCTTTCTGTTAAGTAATGGATTCTCCCACATTCCCCAATCCCCACACTCCCCCTCACCTCCCTCCCCTTGTCAAGCTGTACCTGGTTGCTGACTGGCTTATGCTTAAGTCCTGGTTTGTTCAGAATGAGCTCCAGCTGCCTACGGTTAAAATTGGATACACCGAGGGATTTCACCAAGCCAGCATCTTTGCAAGCTTCTAAAGCCTATAGGGTAAAAGCCAATGGGTCAAGAAAGAAACCTCAACACAAGCAAGAGTAAACATTTATAAGGGTGACTGTGAATTCTTTAAAAAGTAAAGTCCCTGGGTATATTAATAGGCATTCTGTGAACTAAAGAAAAGTGGAGGAGATAGGCAGGAATTCTGTAATTGAATGATTTGGGGGAAATGTTGTATATCATATCTTCCCCTTGTATTTTCATAATGTATACCAGCATGATAATAATGATCTTATTTCTTAAAATTTGTTGAGGTTTTCTTTATGGTATAGTACCTGAACATTTTTATGTGTCTGGTATGTGTGGAAAATGTATATTCTCCTATTTTTGGATACAGATCCTTCTTGTTTCTCTCTCTCACATACACATGCATTATATAGAAGATTAGGTCTAGCTTTCCCTGGCTTTTCAATAATTTAGAGAAATATATCAGAAATCTCCCACTGTAACAGTGGATTTACCAGTGTCTTTCTGTATTCTATCAATTTTTGCTTTATATATTTTGAAGATATTTTATTTGGTACATATGTGTTTAAGATCGATATATCTTCTTAGTAAATTAAATCTTTATCGTTATGGTTTTTCCACTTCCCTATACATTTTAGAATCAGCTTTTCAATTTCCTTTGGGATAGTCATTGGGATTGCACTGAATCTATCCATGAATTAGGGGAGAATTAACAACTTATCTGTATTCAATCTTTCCATCAAAGAACATGAAACAGCTCTCCATTTATTTAAATTAAAAAAAATCCTCTCAGTAAAATATTGTAGTTTTAACTATATAAGTCTTGCATAGATTTTGTTAAATTTATCTCTAAATATTTAACATTGTTTTTAAAAAAATTCTATTTCCAATTGTGTGTTGCTAGCATACAGAGTACATATAGATTCAGATTTTGTTATTTTTTCTTTATCTTATGGGTTATTTACACGTATCTTCTTAGTTTCCAAATATATGATGATTTTTCAGATATATTTTTGTTATTGACTCAATTTTAATTCCAGTGTCATCAGACAGGCTACTTTGCATGAAGAATATTTTTAAATGTATTGAGATCCATTTTATGTCTCAGAAAATGAACTATTTTGTGAAATATTCCATGTGCACTTGAAAAATAGCATTCTGTTATATTTTGGAAAAGTATTCTATAAATGTCAATTAGGTCAAGTTGTTTGATAATGTTTAAGTCTCCTATATTCTATAGACTTTCTGTCTACTTATTATCTCAATTATCGAGAGAGAGGTTTTGAAATCTCTGACTAGAATTGTGGATTATTCTTTTTCTCTTTTCAGTTCTCTTAGTTTTGCTTCATGTATTTTGGAGTTCTGTTATTAGGTGCATAGATGTTTAGGATTGAACCCTTTATTATTATGAAACAAAATTCCTTATCTCTGGTAACACTCTTTGCTCTGAAATTTTTGTTGACATTAAAATAGCTAGTCCAGCTCTCTTTTGATTACTGTCAGCCTAGTACATCTTTTTTTTTTTTTTTAAAGTTTAATTTTATTTATTTATTTATTTATTTATGGCTGTGTTGGGTCTTCGTTGCTGTGCGAGGGCTTTCTCTAGTTGTGGCAAGTGGGGGCCACTCTTCATCGCGGTGCGCGGGCCTCTCATTATCGCGGCCTCTCTTGTTGCGGAGCACAGGCTCCAGACGTGCAGGCTCAGTAATTGTGGCTCACGGGCCTAGTTGCTCCGCTGCATGTGGGATCTTCCCAGACCAGGGCTCGAACCTGTGTGCCCTGCACTGGCAGGCAGATTCTCAACCACTGTGCCACCAGGGAAGCCCCAGCCTAGTACATCTTATTCTAGCCTTTTACTTTTTTTTTTAACCTTTTACTTTCAACCTATTTGTGTCTTATTATTTATTTATTATTTTTTTAATTTTTGGCTGCGTTGGGTCTTTGTTGCTATGTGCAGCCTTTCTTTAGTTGTGGCGAGCAGGGACTACTCTTCGTTGCAGTGTGCAGGCTTCTTATTGCAGTGGCTTTCTCTTTTTGCTGAGCACGGGCTCTAGGTACGTGGGCTTCAGTAGTTGCAGCACGCAGGCTCAGTAGTTGTGGCATGTGTGCTCTAGAGCACAGGCTCAGTAGTTGTGGTGCACGGGCTTAGTTGCGTGTCTTATTATTTAAAATGAGTTTCTTGTATATAATATATAGTGGGGTTTTGCTTTTTATCCATTCTGACAACCTCTGCATTTTAACTGGGTTGTTTAGTCTCTTTACATACACTGTAATTATTGACACCACTGAATTTAAATCCCCCATCTTGCTATTTATTTTCTGTTTTTCCCATCTATTCATTTCCCCTTTTTTCTTATTTTCCTGCCTTCTCTTAGACTGATTATTTTTTGTTATTTCATTTTGTCTCCTTTACTGGCTTGTTTGCTGTACTCTGGAAGTTTTAACATTTTCTCTTTATGTTTGACATCCTGAAATTTCACTATAAAGCATCCAGGTATGGGTTTCTTTCTCTTTCCTCTTTGGTAATTCATGCCTTTGCAATATCTCTGGGTTTTTTCTTCAATTATTACTTCCTTTTCTTTTTTCTTCTTTCTTTTTTTCTAAGACTTCTATTGTGTGGATACTGGAAATTCTAATTTTATGATTTACATCTCTTAGCTTTTCATATTTCACATTTAAAATTTTTTCTTGCTTTCCTTCTTCAATTGGGAGATTTCCTCATTCTGATCTTTTAAGCTGATCATCTTTTCCTTTTCTGTATCCATTCTATTTTTATCCCATCTATTGCACTGTGTTTTTATTTTTCTTAATTATTATTTTTGCTTGTTTTGAAAAAATGTTTTCTTGTTCTTATTTCATATTGCTGATATCTTTTTTTATCTCCTTGAATATATTAATTGGCTAATTAAAAAGTTTTTGGTCCTCTGTTCTGTTTTTGTTGTGATATGTAATTGAGATATGTTGTTTCCTTGTGAAATAAATGCCTTGTTATTTTGGGCTCTGAGCTCACTTTCTCCTGAGGATATTAGCTACACTGTGAGGCAGTCCCTTAGAGGAGAATGCCAGACTCCAATCCTAGTCAGCTCCAATGAGGTCAGGAGTGAGTGTATGGTCTTTCGGGTGGAGAGCCCCAGACAGCAGAAAACACAGTCAGTGCCTCCTCACCCCTCAAAACAAGCCACAGTTCAGATCCTCAGCTGTAACCTAAACAGGGGGAAGTCTATTAGAATGAGATGATCATTAGAGTATCATTTCCAGCCTTTGGAGTTTGAATTGGGAGAGGCAGGAAACAACTGCCAGAGGTCACGCAGAGACTTATGTTTTTATCAGCTTCTCACAAGTGCAAGATTTCAGTGCTGCTCTGACTTGATTCCTGAAGACATCTGAACACGAGTCCTAAGTGTCTACATGTGTGGAGTGTGTCCCAACGCTATAGCAAGAGAGAAATAAGAGCAAAAATAACTCTGATAGTTCCTTTCCTATATTATCTTACTGGTTGCTGAGTTGCCTCTCACTCTAGGTAAAAGCTTCCGTATTACCTCATAAACAAACCAGTTCAAAATATCTGTACCTGCCTCCCACCTAAATCCATAAGGGTTTTCTCATTATTTTCCCCTAGTTTCTCACTCTTATAATCTTGGGGAAAGAGCCAGCAGCCTGCTCAGAAATGGAACCAGAATTATTTTTCAGATTTTCATATATTATTTTACATTTGTTTCTTTTAGACATCATATTACTGATTTTTAAAAATTCAATTTGAGAAACAAACAATTTGTGAGTTTATCTCATTTATATATTTTTATTTACTGTTACAGTAGAACTTATTTCCTTTACTTTCTTTTTCCTCCCACACTTCTCTCTTCCTTATCTTTGGCATTCTTCTCTTCCATCAAAGCAAAATCAAACATTTTGCAGCACCCAGAAGTGGAGATTTTATACATCTTTGCTCGTGGTTAGAAATACCTGACTACTACTTTTCATTGGGAGTAAAGGTTGCAACTCTCTGTAAATCGAATAGGAATAATCAGATCACAATTTAAAAATGTAGTCTTTTAACATAAGAGGCCCACTTGAACTTACCTCCCAAGTGGCACACAGATTTGACTTGTGATATAACCATTTGCCATTTTCATCTTTAGGATAGAATTCATCTCCAGGCTATCAAAAACGAAAAAGAAAAAGAAAAAGTGTAGTTAACTTTATTTATATCTGGGGATTGAAATGATGGAATTTAAGTTGTCAGTATTCCAATATACCCAGGCCCTGGGAAACCAATTCAAGATATATATATATATATATTTTTTTTTTTTCCCCTCACCCTGTGGAACTGTCCAGAAATTCATTCGTCCAACATATATGACACATCAGTCTCATTCTCTCACCCCAGCATTCATTATTCTTTATTTATTGACAGATTATTGTTGTTCTTAAGCCATGAAGTTCTCTCTTAATGATAAAATTTCTCATTAAAGAAAAGTAAAAGTTGAGAATTAGGACTTTTAGACTCAGTGTTTGGATAGTCTATCCTCGCCAAAGTTGAGGACAGCAAATTTCTTACTCTTATAAGAAACCAAAGGTCATCACTATGGCTGAGAGGAGGAAATTCTTCAGCTAAGTATAGTTGATGAATGCAATGTTCCTTAAGTATAAGGGAAATGCATAGCACATTACTTCTCAGGTCTGGCTAATCGCCCCATGGTTCTTTTCTTTCCCTTTTTGGGCCTTCCAAGAGTTCAGCATCTTTTTTTCTACCTCATACACTATGTAAGTGTCAAACCTCCTCCTCTAACTTTTGAATGATACTTTCCCAATGAAGATTGACTATGGTGTGCAAATTGTCTTTCAGATTTCTCCTTTTTTGCTATATTTTAAAATGGGACCCATCTCTTAGGGGCTTGGAAATGAGATAGAAATAAAAGATGATTTCTAGATTCCTTGAGTGGATGGTGGTAATCATCTCCTGAGGTTGGACAAGGAATTGAGAGTTTTGTTTTGGATAGTTTGAGTTTGAAATGACTGTTAGACAGTCAAGTGGCTATTTGAAGAGAACAGAGAAGTCTCAGAGAGTGGCTCAGAGAGAGGTCATGGGTACAGATAAAATTTGGGAGCCCTCAGCATATAAAATGGTATTCAATCCATTGCAACTGGATGAAATCACCTATAGAGAGAGTATGGCTCAGTAAGACAAGAATATTGAGGATAAAGCACTGGGCAAAACATTTGGAGTTTAGCAGAGAAGAAGCTGTCAAAGAATCACCAGAGGGTGATATCATAGAAGCCATGAGATGAAAATGTTTAAAGAAGGAGGCAGTAGCCAACTGTGCTGAAAGAGATCAAATAAAATATAGGACAAAGTGTCTACTGGATTTGGTTGGTGGCATAGAAGTCTTTGTAGACCTTGATAATAGGAATTTTTTGTTGTTGAACATCAAGCAATTGGATAAAATCCATTATATTCTTAAAATTTTCCCCTAATTTTTCGCTCTGCCATCTCACCTGAATGAAACTTTCACCTGGTGATAACAATTTTTCCATGCCCTCTTTAGCAAAGATAATTTCACCTCAATTTTCTTCTATTTCACTGAGAGCAGGAAAAGGACTCCTTTCTCCTCAAAGCCATGTAATCATTCATATTAACTACCCTGGTTATCTCTGATTTCTAAGCCCTTTGACCTTCTCAATACTTATGAGGCTTATTTCCACTCCAGACTCCCTCCATATTTCTTGCTTTTTGCATTTCCTAATTTTACTTCTGACCTGAAATGGCTTTGTATCTCCATTATGAACTCTGTTACTATTAATAGTTTTTACTCTCCCAAATTTTAATTAAGTCCTCTTCAAGTCTGAACCCATGTTAGATATTTCTATGATGTTCCACTGTGCTTACTTTACTAATCCCTTCATTTGGATAAGCTCATTGTCTTTTTACTCCTTTCCTGCTCCTGACTGTAAGGCATTATTAGAAGAATAACTCAACCCTCTAAAAATCCATGCTAATGACCCTCATTCCTGTTTAGCAATAACTTTGTCTTTTTAAAATGTCTTATCATGATTTTTTGTACTTTGTATTTTGTTGTTCTGAAATTGTGTCTGCTTATTAACTTTACATTTAAAAAATAACAAAGTGGTAAAATATTTTAGCGAGAAAGGTTTTTCTTTAAAAAGAATCATGAGATTCAAAAAGCAAGTGATATTTTGGCTTCAAAGACTGATTTCTCAATTACAGGAAGTACAGGTTCAGTTGGGAGGTAATGTCACTCTACTGTGTAATTTCTCACTGTTAAAAGTTTACCTTCTCTGTGTCCTTGAGCCTTGATCCTATTTAAGAATAGAAATAGAATTTCTTTATTTACCTTCTCCAAAAAGATTTTACAAGTCATTAGTCAGCCACAGAGAAGTAAATTTCATTTTCTCACTTTTAAATACCGGTTCTTTCCAAATCTGTAAGACTCAGCTTAGAACTCTGCCATTTGAATAAGAATCGAAGTTAGCTGAGTGAGGAGAAGCGCTAAGGTCAAAATCCCAAGAGCCTGACATAAAAAAATCACTGTAGTCCACAGGACATTGGGATTATTAGGCTTGTGAGGATAAGGCAGAGGGTAGTGTAGTATAAGGGAACACGTATGAGATTGGCATCAGGGGACCCAGGATCTGGTCCTAATTCTGATGGACTTTAATCCTAAGTAGTTCATTGCTTTTCTCTTCTGTGAAATGAGGTTTTTGGGATATGTAATTGCTAAGGTCACATCTTGGATGTGACCACAGAGGAGAGTTAATAAGGGAGGTGCTTCCAGAGAACAGAACGGGGCAGCCAGGTTGGCTGTGTAAAGAAATTCTGGCCACTGCGATGGCAGAGAGTCCTTGTCTTTCGTGTCCAGCAGGATCTGGTTTACCTCACGGACAAGTGGTCAGTTTTGTTTTTCAATCTCTCCTTCCCTCAGTGAAATCTTAAAGCAGCTGCTGCTCTTCAGCAGTGTATACTGGGTGGGTTGGTGGTGGTTAAACTGAGTCCATATACTGAGAAAGTTCAAGGAAGGAGTGCATTTGAATTAGAGGAATAGATATCACCTAGAAGTCCTGATCTTGGAACTGGCTTCAAAAATCTGACTACTCTTTGGGTTATTTTCCTTTGGAGAGGGTGGAGTGTGTGTAGGTTTTCAGTTGTATTTATTATTTTACATTATGTTGTGCAGGGATGTTTTCGTGACTGTGTGAATGGGAAGAAGGGTGTGTCTGGATGCTGGACAACTGCAATGTGGACTACAGCTAGGAGACTACTTGTTGGTTTGATGGAGAGCGTTTATAGCTGCAAAGACATGATATAACAGACAGTGCATTGGATTATGAATCTAGAAACTTGGGATCCAGGCCTGAGTTGGCTACACATAATCTTTCTTGGCATTTGTTGGGTTAGGTCAGTACTATCTGATTTATGGTAACAAAACATCATAATATTCTATGGTGCTAAGTAATGAATGAGCTTCCTGTGCATAGATGTTGGCCCATGGTTGCCAAAGAGCAGAGGCCTTACCTTTAGGCCTACGAACTTACCTTAAAAGCCATAGGTATTTCAATGATGTAAAGATCCACATAATCTAGCTGGAGGTCCTTGAGCGTCCTCTCCAGAGTTGGGCGGACCATCTGTGGGTCATGATGTGTAGCCCACAGCTGAAAGAAAAGAAGGGAGATAGTTAACTAATATCCTCATTATTATTATTATTTTTAACAATAATGCAGTCCTTTAAAAAAATTTTCTTTTTAAAGATTGATTGATTGATTGATTGCTATGTTGGGTCTTCGTTTCTGTGCTAGGGCTTTCTCTAGTTGCGGCAAGCGGGGGCCACTCTTCATCGCGGTGCACGGGCCTCTCACTATCATGGCCTCTCTTGTTGCGGAGCACAGGCTCCAGACGCGCAGGCTCAGTAGTTGTGGCTCACGGGCCTAGTTGCTCCGCGGCATGTGGGATCTTCCCAGACCAGGGCTCGAACCCGTGTCCCCTGCATTAGCAGGCAGATTCTCAACTACTGCACCACCAGGGAAGCCCCCAAAATTTTTTTTACTGTTTCTTTTTTTTTGGCCGCACCGCGCAGCAGGATCTTAGTTCCCCAACACCTATGCCCCCTGCAGTGGAAAAGCAGAGTCCTAACCACTAGACCGCCAGGGAATTCCCCAGCCCTTTATTCTTTACAAACACTCATACACATTGTATTCACCCATTTCATTTCACAAAAATATGTTTACATTGCAGTGTCGTCTGAGTATAGGTTGAGCTGATATAACTTGACATCCAGAGTATAACTTTATCCAAATATAGTACCAGAGATTTAAAGATCCACCTGAACCACAGAGTACCTAATTCAGCAATAAAGTCTTCCTCTGCTCTATGCTAATTGCCTAATCGACTCTTGGCACTTTCACTTTTCCTCATTGTGTAATTAGGGAACATCTATCTGACTAGTGGTTCTGACCTGGTTTGGCACTTTATTTTCATTTCATTGATAAAAGGTGTGCTTCATGTGAGTAAGAAATATGGTTGTGTACGTGTCTTCACCAGATCCTCCACATTGTGATGGGCGGTGCAGAAGCTGGTGAAATTTTAAATTATTGCAAAAGTTTAGATCCCTTTTCACTGCTCCTATGTTCTCATTTGGTTCACTTCCTCATTTCCCCAGGAAAATTCTGCCAATCCCTACTAAGATCTGAATCAATAATGTCACCAAAATGGTGGCACGGGAGACCCCAGCCTCCAGTCCTCCAACAAAGATCAACAATTAAATAGCTATTCATGGGGCATCCCTGGTGGTGCAGCGGTTAAGAATACGCCTGCCAATGCAGGAGACACGGGTTCGAGCCCTGGTCCAGGAAGATACCACATGCCACGGAACAACTAAGCCCGTACACCACAACTACTGAGCCTGCGCTCTAGAGCCCGCGAGCCACAACTACTGAGCCCATGTCCAACAACTACTGAAGCCCATGTGCCTAGAGCCTGTGCTCCCGAGAAGCCACCACAATGAAAAGCCTGCACACCACAACGAAGAGTAGCCCCTGCTCACCGCAACCAGAGAAAAGCCCGCGTGTAGCAACGAAGATCCAATGCAGCCAAAGATAAAATAAATAAAATAAATAAATTTATATAAAAAAACAAATAGCTATTCATGAAAAAACAAAACAAAACAGCTATTCATGAATACAAATGGGGAGATGTTGGTCAAAGGGTACAAACTTCCTGTTATAAGATGAATAAGTTCTGGGGATCTAATGAACAGCATCGTGATTATAGTTAACAATACTGTATTATATACTTGAAAGTTGCTAAGAGAATAAATCTTAAATGTTCTCATCACAGAAAATAAATGATAATTATGTAATGTGATGGAGGTGTTAGCTAACACTATGGTGGTAACCATTTTGCAATATATAATTGTATCAAATCAATGCGTTGTACACTTTATACAAGGCCATATGTCAATTATATCTCAATAAAGCTGAAAAAGTAAATAAAAGGAATGTAGACAGCTTAACATAAATAACAAAACAAGAAAAAGAAATTACTCGTTCTCTAAAGTGTTAGGTAATGAAAGATTAAGCCTTGGGTTGTCAAACTGGAGCATGTGTACCCTTGAGGTCTGTAAAACATGGGATACTGAAGGGTACCCAGAGCTTCAGGAAAAATGAACACATCTTCTTGGAGCATCAAATTTGCTTACATATTTTTTGGAAAAAAAAGTTTTGAATTTATGTACATTTTTTGCCACAAGTAAGAGCAAGCAAAATTAGCAAAATTTGATTTTTTTCCTATGTTGGACAATAATGTTTTTTCTTGCCTTCAGAGCACAGAGAAGAGAAAACAATGTGAGAGTAGAGAAAAATGTGTTTTTGTTGTTACTGTGGGTCCTTTTGGTGTATTGTTGAAATCTCATCTAACTGAAAATTCTGTTTTATATGTTTTAATCTATTTTTATTCAACAAACACATGCAGTACTAGTTCTAGGTACTCTTTAAGTGCTTTGTAAATGTTAACTCATATCAACCTTGAAATGAAATGAAATGGGTGATTTAATTCAGTTCAATTTTTTCATCATGATAGGTATTCCAACAGCTTTAACGGTTTACCAAGGAGATAAGAAGGAAAGTTTGTTTTTTTTTTAATAAGTTCAAAAATATTTCCAGCTTTGGGCAGGCTTCTTTGGCTCAGGTCCTCAGGATATGAGTTCAAGTTTATTTTTCCCCGGAAACACTTGGTGAGTTGTAATGAGAGACTCTGTAATAACAAAATCTTTAGGAATCAGGTTGTAAAGCTATAATAAAGCGAAAAGCTTCAGGCTGATATTTTGGGACAGTGGCTCTACACGGCCCCTTGAAATCATAGCCCATAAATGGCTGGTGACTTGGGCAACTGCAAACTCCTGGAGAGGCTGGAAAGGAGTCGGGAGGACGGGGTTCTGGGGAATGAGTGAAGTCAGAAGCACCACTTTGTTCTCTTTAGAAAACTTAGGAGAATTGTATTACAAGTTCTCTAAAGTTATACAGTTTTATTCCTGCAAGGCTGCCTGTAAATATGTATCCTATATTTCCACTGGCTTTCATTGTATCATGATGCTTTATCTTTCTGATTGCTCTTCAATGGATAGTGATTTCTAACACTGGAGATTTCAATTTCTCAAAAGATAGTGATCTAAACAAAATGTGGTATATCCATACAATGGAATATTATTCGGCCATAAAAAGAAATGAAATTCTGATATGTGCTACAACATGGTTGAAAGTAGAAAACATTATACTAAGTGAAAGAAGCTAGACAGAAAAGAACACATATTGTATGATTCCTTTTGTATGAAATGTCCAGAATAGGAAAACTAAGGAGACAGAAAGTAGATCAGTGTTTACCAGTGACTGGGGGAGAGCGATAAATGGGAAGTGATTACTGGTGGGTAAGAGGTTTCCTTTTGGAGTGATAAAAATAATCTGGAAAAGGTAGTGGTCATGGTTGTACAACTTTGTGAGTATACTAAAAATGGTGAACTTTATGGTACGTGAATTATATCTCAAAAAAAATTAGTGATCTATGGACAAATAGGCATATACAGAAGAAAAAGCTGCCTCCTTTTAGAAGAAGTTTTGACAAATGCTTATTGTAATATGAACCACCTCCTTACTTCCCCTCACTCCTCAAATCTACTTTCTTTGTAGATTTGACTCTTCCATATTGTCTTAAATCAATGCCCAAGTATGAAGAAAGAACTTTTCCCTAAACTTCAAGGGGCTAATTAGTCCCTAAATTCTTGGCAAGATTGAGGAACTTGGCAGTTAAGAACTCACTCCTCAGGACTTCCCTGGCAGTCCAGCGGTTAGAACTCTGCACTTCCACTGCAGGGGACACGGGGAACTAAGATCCTGCAAGCCTGCAGGGTTTGGTGAGTTCAACATTCTTCAGCAGAGAAAAGACGTCAGACCCACCATGAACATAACTCGTGTAGGGTGAAGGGAAGGCCTCACCTTTCCGCAGTAGAAGATATCCTGCCTCTGCACCTTTCCTTCTGCTATCTTCTCCCTGATGGCCTCCCCCACTTCGTGCTCGTTCTGGTAGAGGTAGGCGCCATCAATGTGCCGGTACCCCGTGTCAATGGCAATTTTCACTGATCTTGCACAGGTCCCCTTAGGGGTCTAAAATGATAGGGGGGTTGGGTTGGGGGAGAAGAGAAATGTGTCTTTTCTTTAATCATTCTTAATCAGGACACTTGGCACATACATCGTTTTATAGCGAAAACGACAAATTCAGACACCTAAAAGGACAAGAAAGACCCCTGCGTAACTGGGTAGGATGAAAGAAAGAAGGGAAAAGGAAGAGGAGAGGAAGTGGGATGGGACCTGCACCCCTTGGGGGAGCTGAATGTGAGGAGAGGTTCCCGCACCCGGGGAAGCCCCCTCACCAGCGAGGAGATCAGTTGGGACAGAAGGGGAACTTTGGGGGCTACGGGAGGAGAGCCCAGCAACCTGTCTGTGGAAGGCAGGACAGAATGAGACCTACACAGATGGTCCTCGCCACAGCCCTGTGTGCCCCAGGCTGAGAGGTGTGTCGCCAGTGTGTATGGGGGCTGGGTGCTAAAATGTGGGGTTTGGAGAGCAGACCCGGGGAGAAGACTTCTGTTGACTGTGCGGAGACAGCCTGAAGGGATGGAAGTGAGGAAATCCGCAACTAGGAATGCTTGTAGAGGAAACCCAGACCGCCATAGAAGCGAAGCACCATTGTTAAGTGACTTGCAAGGGGCAGGACTGCCATTGCAGCCTCTCTCCCCACATGAGGCCCCTGCCTCCCTGGGCATAAGGAAGGGCTCCCACCGGGGCAGGAGCTCTTGTGACCCCGGCCGCTGCTGCATCCACATCCCCCTCCTCGCCGGGGCGGACTTGTGCGCTCCAGGGCAGCCTTGGGAGCAGACCCCTGTGGGTGGCCCACATGCAGAGGTGGTGCTGAAACCACAGCTGAGCCCCAGGGGCTGTGCAACTAAGGAAGAAAAGCTGAAGTCTCTCCTCGCAGCTGCACAAACTGCGTATTGACAACCCTGCAACCAGCTTTGTAAGCTAAGTGCCTGCAGAACATCTAAATGGGCAGCAAGTGCTCCTGCAGCCAAGATGGGCCTAGCTTTAGCAGCTGTAGACTTTGTGGGCACTTACACAGGGGGGTCGGGCCAGGCCAGAGTCTGAGCTGCCCCCATAGTGCACACAGCGGGTCCAGGTCCATGATTACTGCAATCCTGGGACCTGACTTCAGTGGATCTGCGCTGGTGGCCTGGTGAAAACAACGTCTGAGGGACACTGGGGCCAACTGCAGGCATTCCCATGGTTAAGGTGGGGACGAGAACAGTACCAACAACAGTGTAATCTAAGAGCTTGTACAACAGGTGAAGGTGACACAACAGAGCACACCCATAGGTGAACAGCTCCAGAGGAGGAATGCTCCAGTCCCGCCTACCTCACACCACAGATCAGAAACACAGCTCAGAAACAGATCTGGGGGACTCTACTCTGACAACTAGGGAGCAGACCCCACCCCCGACAGGGCAGTGACAACCACAGAGCAAAGGGGAGGCCCTGCTCAATATCCAGTGCAGGTTCTGGTCACCACAACATCAGTCACACCTCCTATCAAGGGGATAACAGCTAGCAAACACTGAGGAAAGAGGTGGCAGACATCTATACTAAAAAGAGCCCTCTCACCAAAAAATATTAAACCCATGCAGGCTACACAGGGACGTTCCCACATAAAAATAGCCCTCCGTGACAGTCTGAGGGTCTGGCATTGGGAGGAAGAACCCCCAGAGCATTTAGCCTTGAAGGCCAGTGGGGCTTGAGTGCAGGACCTCCACAGGGCTGGGGGAAACAAAGACTCCACTCTTGGAGGGTGCACACAAGGTCTCACGTGCACTGGGACCCAGCACACAGGAGTACTTCCATAGGGACCTGGGCTAGACCTACCTAGGGGTCTTGGAGGGTCTCCTGGGGAGGTTAAGGTAGACTATAACTCACTGTGGGGGCAAAGAGACTGGTAGCAGAACCCCCAGGGAATATTAATTGGAGTGAGCTCTCCTGGAAGTCCACATTTCAGCACTAAGACCCAGCCCCACCCAATAACCTGCACACTCTAGTGCTGGAAAGCCTCACACCAACAACCAACGAGATAGGAACACAGCCCCACCCATCAGAAGACAGGCTGCCTAAAGTCGTACTGAGCTCACAGCCACCTCAAAACACACCCCTTGACATGGACATGGCCCTGCCCATCAGAGGGACATGACCCAGCTCCACCCACCAGAGGGCAGGCACCAGTCTCTCCCAACAGGAAGCCTGCACAAGCCCCTGGACCAACCTCACCCACCAGGGGGCAGACACCAGAAGCAAGAGGAACTATGATCCTGCAGACTGTGGAAAGGAGACCATGAACACAGAAAGTCAGACAAAATGAGATGACAGAGAAATATGTTGCAAATGAAGGAAGAAGATAAAAACCCACAAGAACAACTAAATGAAGAGGAGATAGGCAATCTACCTGAAAAAAGTCATATGACCTTTAGAAAAAAGCAAGAAAATAATTTCCATAAAAGTTAGAAGATAAATTACCTCTTGAGGGAGAGATGGTTTTGAATTGGGAAGGGCACACAGAGGGTTTCTGGGGGTTGGTATATTCTAATTTTGGATCTGTGTGCTGGTTACTCAGATGTTAGCTTTAAAAGTATTCACCCTTCTATATATTTCAAAATTTTAAATGTTAAAAAAATAAGGAAGTAGATCAAAAATAAAAGGTAAGTGACTCAAATAAATTCAAAACTTTAGATCCAAAGAATGTAGTAACCTGGGCATGAAACATCCATTTTTGGCCTTGGACCTACTATTTGTTCTCCTTTGTTTGGATCCAATTGGTTGCTAAGCTTTGTAGAGTCTACCCCATGATTTGTATCCTTCAGCCAAGTTACTTCTTTTCTAGGCCCCAGCCAAATTATTTTCCTCGCAGCCACCAACCAAGTTTAAGTCCTTATTATTTTTTGCCTGATTTATTAGAGAAGCCATCTCACTTGATCTCTATGTATTTCGCCTCTTCTCATCTTAATTCGATTTAACGTTGGCAGGTTAATAGCTTTGAAATATGAACCTACTTTTTTCTCCCTGGTATTTTTTTTGTTACCATCTACCCACCCCCCGCCCCCTCTCTCCAGCAAACCATTTTTTGCAGCTTGATGTGCAGCATTCATTGCCTCTGGAGAGGAATGACATAAAATGCAGAAGTCAGTTCTTGGTATTTGATTTCTAAGAGCCAAGGCTTCTGCGGCAGGAGTGTGAGTGTGAAGGGGTCACAGGTACTGCAAAGAACTCAGCATACACACTCTACTAAAAGTAAAAACAAACACCAGCTGAATTATTTTCTTTGACTCTTAAAATACTAGCTCATATAGCGTTTTACAAAAATATAAATGAGTCGCCATTACTTAAAAATTATTAATTACTTTACAATATTCTTTGAAAAATGTGAGAAGATCAGGCCACACTGGACTTTTGTTTATGCATGACAATTAGGTGTAGTGGAGAAATTACCATCTTCATTTAGAATGGTGAGTGGAATCCCTGGTACTCTATTTATTGTGTCTTGTACCATCAATCGTCTCCTAAGTGTTACTTGCACATGCTTTTTGTGTTTTTGTTTTTGTTTTGTAGCAAAGAAGAGAAGAAAGCATTTCTTGCACTTATATCTACTATCAAAATGAGAAAGCAGAACAAAACTGAGAAATAGACTTGGCTCTCTAGGACCACTTATTTATGGTTCCTGCCTTGTCTCTGGTCCCTTTAGGTAGAGATTGTGGGAACATCCTCAACCCTGACAAAGATTCTTTCATGGACCAAACTCTAATCAGGTTCTTTTGAACTCTTTTCCAACTTGGACTTTCATACTCATCTCTGCTCTGTCCAAGCTTAGGAAGAATACTGCTAAGTCAGTTTAACCACAACCTCTCACCCTCCATATCTGATCACACTTGATATCAAATCAGGTTCCTCCTCCTCCACCATGCCCCAGGAGATGTCTAGTCGCCCCACCCTGTCTTCAGCAAGAATCCTGTTAGGTCAGTTTAGCCAGAATCGCCCCTTATTCCTGATGTTTCCTCTTAGTAATTTTCTACCCACAGATCCCAACCCTGCACCTTGGTTATAAATTCTCACTTGCCCATGTATTCAGAGTTGACACCGATCTCTCTTCCCTACTACAAAATTCCATCACAGTGGCCCCTTGATGTTTCAGGCTCCTCCTTGGTACTCAAGAGATTGGACTTCACCTCTCCTTTGCCCCATATACAAAGCCTTTTGCTCACTCTTCAGAGTGTGAAAACTGTTTACAGCTATAGAAATCTTAACCAGAGCCACCCAGGAAGGGATACTGGATCAGTTACAACCCCAACCTAGGCTACTCCTTCCCTATAGCTTGGTGTTTCCTGATCTACCCCATAACTAGACTTGTTCACTGTTACTTTCATCTTTGAACAAGCACTTCAGCTTTTCTTTATAAGTGTATTTATTTTTTCTGCCTTCAGTCACTCACGGATTTTAAATCCCTTGTTTCTAGTCCATTGTTTCGATCCCTGTGTTACCTAGAAAAATGCCTCATACATGGTAGGCACACAATAAATATTTATTGAACTGAATTATTGCTCATTTTCCAAAATATTTACCATTGGTCCCAGATGTGTGTCATTTGCACACTCGGTAACATTCTTGAGTTTTACTTGAAGTTTTTGATAAATATTGGTTATTAACTCATGGGCTGATATACATAAAAACCAAATTAATTTCTATCAAAGCAGAAAAAGGAACAAGATTCAAAACTCTTGCCTATCGGACTTTCTCAGACAGAGATATAGGGAGAGAGACAGGAAGAAGGGAGACTTGCTGGGAGGCTATTATAGACTATTTCATCCCTGTATGAAAACATTCTGGGAATCTGTCCTAGGGAAATGGCGCATAGATAATTTGTACAGTTCAGTTTTCATTAGTTAGTGATCGTCAAATGAGGAAATGCACAGAGTGCTTGGTGCTACTAAATGTTGGTTCCATCTCAAATTCTCTGACTCCACAGGCACGAAACACCTCCACAGGCATGAAAGTTGGGCATATTAAGAGAAAAAAAATCTTTGTAAGTCAGGAGAAGCTAGGCTGGTTGGCCTGACACAGCTGCACAATAATGTTCCTCCAGGCTGCTGTTCTACAGTTCCTATCGCCACGTGTGTGACAGTGGAGTCTCAAATGGGCAGATGCTGGAGGAGAAGGTGTTGTTAGTCTTCCTTATCTCTGCTCCTACCCCGACTCCCCCTGAAGACAAGCCTAAATCTTCCCCTGGCGCCTGCTAACTTCTGTATCAAAATGGAACAGGATCCCAGGACAAATATTGACTGACTTGATTATATACATGAAATGTGAAGGATTTCAGTTAATGAGTTACCTCAGCCTGTCATTCTCCTTCCATCTCTTGTGGAATGAAAGGTTTTGAAAAGCACCTCAGGCACGCCAAGGGGAGAAGACTGAATTTTGGCATCAGATTTCATCTCTAGGACTAAGATTCTGACGTTAAATCTAATTCGGTGCTTTTATTTCCTGGTGACCGACTTGGGCATGGGTACTCCTAGTGTCTGTCTCATCAGCCCTCGGTAGATGGTGAGGGAGTTGTCAGTTGTACGGCTTTGAACAGAAACTGCTGAGTGTTCCAGCTCGGAGATACTCCACCCTCTCCACTCCCCGTCTCCCCCTCAACCTAGCTCTGCCTATCCCCCTCCCCCAAATCTTCCATGGTGGGCATTTTTCTTCACATTAGAGTGTCCAATTTTGTGAGACATACCTTTAGTTCTGTATTTCTGATCACAAATGTGGTTTGTACATGCACAATCTTCATTTCTAATAGTATTCCTCGAATGCCATATTCTCTAACTGCAGTATGTCTTATCTTCTGAAGTGAGTTACAACTCTTTTTGGGAAGTGACACATGAATGCTTTTGAATGTCTCCATCCTGTGGCATTTAATATTACTAGACACATAGCAGGCACTTAATATTTATTGGTAGATGCAGCACTTTGAGCCCCACTGAGTTTCAGGAGATAGATAGAGAGATAGAGAGATAGATAGAATGATAGATGTGCAAGCAAGGAGCCATATAATTGATAGAGAGTCATTGAAATGAGTAGAGGCATGACATAATTAGATTCATATCCTAGATCTATCATTCTATCTATCTATCTATCTATCTATCTATCTATCTATCTATCTATCTATCTATCCATCCTAGGTACTTTCTGGATATATTCCTAGATACTTTCATATATAGAAATACATATAGAAAGTCATAGAAATATACAGCTGCATTGACATAACATACATTTATAACAGGTAATATAGTATAGGGACTCAGAGGATAGGATCTAGGCCAAAACTACATTGGTTCAAATTCCAGTTCTCTTCCTCAGCTTTAGAAGTTTGGGACATTTTATTTTATCTTGCCATGCCTCAATTTTCTCATCTGTAAAACGGGGTAAAATGGTATCTCTTTCATAATGTTGTGAGGATTAAATTAGAAAATGCATGTACTATAAAGTACTACAAAGAGTTCCTGGCACATGGTTAAGTGTTAAAAAAATTTTAGCTATTATTATTGTATGCATTTACAACTCCATATCCTCTGATGCACATATATATATATATATATATATATATATATATATATATATATATATATATACATATATATATATATATATATATATCTCCTTTCATTCACTTGACAAGGATTACCTGAACACCCAGCACACATACTATACTGGGAATATAGAGCTGAACAAGACATGGTCTCTTTCCTGATGGATTTTACATCTGATAGAGAAGATTGCACAGAAACAATGGTAACAATATAGTGTGATAAGTGCTACAACAGAGTTGAGTATGAGGGGCTATGTGAACACGCAGGAGGGGCAAGTTGTGGTGGCTGGGAGATGAGTTTCTAAGGAGAGGTATCCTCCAGCTGAGTCTTGCAGGTTTAGTAAAAATTAGTCAGCTCAGGAGAAAGCGTGTTCCAGGTGGAGGGCAGCATGTTCAAGGTCATGGAGATGGGAGAGTTGTTCAAGGAACTCAGGTAGCTGTGTTTTACATGAGGGAGAGGTGGAAGAGTGGTGGTAGATACTGCTGGACTGACAGGTCTTGACTAAACCATAAGGCCCAATGTGCAAGTAAGGAGTATGGCCTCTACCCTATAATTGATAGGGAGCCATTGAAAAATTAGGCAGAGGCATGACATAATCAGATTCATATCCTTGTGCCTCTGTGCTTCTCTTTCTGCCTACAATGTCCTGCCTCAGCTCTGCTTCTCTGCCTAGCTGACTCATACTTAGTTTAACAGAGTTCATGCACACATGATCATTCAAATTTCAGTAGCATTTCTAGATATAATCACTGTTTATTCTGGTAATCAGCATTAAATGTGGAATTGCAATGTGGAAAGCAGAAAGATATTTTTCTTACAAGTAGAAGCTTTTCTGTGTTTTAATGGAAACCCACTTCAGTCCTCATGGTCAAATCTAACTATTCCCTTTCCTGTGTTTTCAGAGAGATACTGTTTATAATTCTCAGACAGCATTTACTCTTCATTGTTCTATGATTAATTAGTTATTAGAGTCTGTCTCCTCTATTAGATTTTTTTTTTTTTTTCTAGACAGCAGAGGCACTATTCTCTTCATATTTGAAGCTTCTATAGCCTAGTGCTTCATACATGGTAGGTTTTCACTAAATGTTTTGTTGGACTGAACTAAAAATTCTCAAATATGAACTTAAAAAAATCATAAACCATAAACTCAGAAATTTTATGTACTTCAGTTCAACCTAATAACCAGCATTCAGGCTGAATTTTAGTAAAGGAAGCAGAAAGGTCCCATTCTTTAAGCCGAGATACTTTAAAATCATAAACTAATTTAGTTTAACCGTTGGCTCAGTACTTATTCAGCCAAACAGCAGTCCTTCAAGGTTGCATTCATTATTACAAAAATTAAATCAATGAAATCCATTCAAAATGAATTACAGATTATCCTTTTGGAAAGTGTTAATTAAAAAAAAAAAACAGAGAGAGATAAGCTTACCAATCTAGGTTCTGAGTAGGTACCAAGTCCGATGATAGGAATGCTGTTTCCATCACTTAGAGGTATGCGGTGATATGCAGCACTGAGGTACATCTTGCAAAGTCTGAGGTTTCAATTTCTAGAAATGATTCTGAACACCACAGAAAAGCCTTTTTGAAAAGGTGTCCTAATGCCTATTTAATCAAAGAAAGGAGAGCCAGAGGGAGGAGCAGTGGGAGGGAAGAGAGATTTCTCAACCTGTGTTTTTTTTTTTCAGGTTGTTCTGGAAATCCTAATTGAGGTTGTCCTTTGAACTTATCAGAGGCATGTAAATAATAACCCATTTTGATCTTATGCTTACTTCCCTGCAAAGAAATGATTTTAAAAATAAAAGGAAACAAATCTAGCTGGCTTCTGTCAGCTAGGATGCTTTGGTTGGTAAGTAACAGACCTATTGCAAATTCTCTGAAATAATAAAAGAAATTTATTGGTCTATATTCCTGAAACCTCCAACCTTAGGGCTAGCTCCAGGTGTGACTAAGTTTTCCAGGACTTCCCTAGAGATTTGGGCTAGCAGGACTGGGAAGGGGTCTGGAATTTTTATCACCTAGTTAAGTGGGAAACTGGACTGGAGGGGAAAATGATGTGGCCAGGAACCAGTTTTTCACTCTCAGTTCATTTCTCTGCCTCCTTGCTCTCTCAGTGGATTTTCTCTTTATCACTAAAAGATGGTAGCCAGTCCTTAGAGTGACATGGTTCCAGGCTCAAACCCAACAAAAAAAGGGATTTTACGTCATAGCTCACACAGTAATCCAGAAATAGGGTCCAGTTGGCCTCAATTGCCTTTCTTAGTTCCTGGAGCCAACCACTAAGTCAATCACAGGGGTCAAAGAAAATAAAAGACTGATTGCTTTAATGTAATTAGAAGTCATTTCTAAATTTGGAGTTGGGCTTAATCCTACCTGGGGAGATTCTGGAGATATTAAGAAAAAGGAAAGGAGTAGCAGTTAGTGAAACAATTAACACATGTTTATTATAGTCTTCCTCCAAAGGATTGTGCTGTTTATGAGAGTTTTGGACCTGGTGATCTTAAAGATAACTGTGTCCGTGATGGTGAAAGTATCCTGAAGTATGTCTCTAACTGACTTGTCTTCTCTCCAGGACAACCTCATTCTTGCTTACACACACATGATCAGCCAGTGGACACAATAATTTCAACTATGTTGGGGCAGGGTGGAATATGGGCAGTAGTGATCTTCAACATTGTTTGTAATTCGATCCAACAAACACTTATTGTGCACCTTTGTGTGCTAAGATGTTGGCTATATATGTTTCTTTATTTTTCTTATTTTTGACTTTTTTGGTGTTTAGCTCTATGAATTTTAGCACATGCACAGATTTGCGTAACTGCCATCACAATTGGGATATTGAAAAATTCTATAACCCAAAGAACTCCTTCATGCTATTTGTTTGTAATCAAAAGCTCCCCCACCGGCAACTTGTAAAAATCACTCTCTGTTTTCCGTTGCTATAGTTTTATATTTTGAGAATATCATGTGAATTGAATCATATAGTATGTGACCTTTTGAAATTGGCTTCTTTCACTCAGCATAACACCTTTGAGATTCATCCAGGTTGTTGTTTGTATCAATAGCTTATTTGTTTTTAATTGCTGAGTAGTAATGTATATATACATTATATATATGTGCCACCATTTGTTTCTCTATTTGAAGGACATTGGTTTGTTTCCAGTTTTTTATGATTGTGAATAGTGCTGCTATAAATATTTGTGTACAGGTTTTTGCATGAATATTAGTTTTCATTTCTCTTGGCTAAATACCCAGGAGTGGGATTGCTGGGTCATGTGGTGTGTTTAACTTTGTAGGAAGCTGCCAAACTGCTTTTCAGAATGATTATATCATTTTGCATCCCCATTAGCAATGTGTGCGAATTGCTATTTTTCTGCATCTTTGACAGCACTTAGCATTGTCGGTATTTTTAATTTTAGTCATTCTGATAGGTTTGTCATGGTATCTCATTGTTAATTTTTTTTTTTTAAAGAGGTAATTCTTTTTTTTCAAACTTTGGGTTTGTTTGTTTGTTTGTTTATTTATTTATTTATTTATGGCTGAGTTGGGTCTTCGTTTCTGTGCGAGGCCTTTCTCCAGTTGCGGCAAGTGGGGGCCACTCTACATCGCGGTGCGCGGGCTTCTCATTATCGCGGCCTCTCTTGTTGCAGAGCACAGGCTCCAGACGCGCAGGCTCAGTAATTGTGGCTCATGGGCCTAGTTGCTCCACGGCATGTGGGATCTTCCTAGACCAGGGCTCGAACCCGTGTCCCCTGCATTGGCAGGCAGATTCTCAACCACTGCGCCACCAGGGAAGCCCCTCATTGTTAATTTTAATTTGCATTGTGGATAATGATGTTGAACACTTTTTTCACATACTTATTTGCCATCTATATCTCCTCGTGGTGAAGTGCCTATTCAGACATGGGTTCAGTGCCCATTTTTTAGTGGAGTTGTTTGTCTTCATAGTGTTGAGTTTTGAGATTTCTTGGTAAATCCTTGATACATGCTCTCTACTGAATACATGGTTTACAAATATTTTTTTTCTCAGTATGTAGTTTGTCTTTTCATTCTCTTGACTGTGTCTTTCATGCAGCAAAAGATTTTAATTTTGATAACGTTCAATTTTTTTGTGTTGTTTTAGAGTTTCATGTGAAAGAACTTTTTTGTCTAACCCTAGGTCACAGAAGTTTCATTCTATTTTTTTTCTAAAAGTTTTATATAGTTTCATGTTTTCCATTTAGATCAATAATCCATTCTGAGTAAATTTTTGTATAATCTAGCATATTTAGGTAGAGGTGTTTTGTTTTGTTTTACGTAAGGGTATCCTACTGTTCCAGTTCCATTAGTTGAAAAAAATTATGCTTTCTTCACTGAATTTCTTTTGCACTACTGTTAAAAATCAAAGGTCATATTTGGGTAAATCTACTTTTGGACTTTCTACTTGGTTTCATTGATTTATGTGTCTCTTCCTTTACTGATACCACATTGTTTAAATTATTCTAACTTTATAAAAGGACTTAAAATCAAATGGTATAATTTCTCCAACTTTATTCTTCTTTTCCAAATGTGTCTTAGCTATTCTTATTTATTAACTTTCTATATAAATGTTAGAATCAGCTTGTCTGTGTCTTCAAAAGTCCTGCTAGAATTTTTTGAATTGAGTTAAATCTGTAGATCAGTTTCTTATCTTTACTCCTTTGAGTCTTTGAATCCATGAACACAGTATTTCTCTCCATTTATTTAGGTCTTCAGCATTTTGAAGTTTTCAGCCATACACATCCTATATTTGTTTTGTTAGATTTATACCTAAGTATAGGTATAAATATTTATTTTTTTAGAGCCATTGTAAATGGCATTTTAAAAATCCTCTTTCCAACTGTACATTGCTAATACATAGAAATAGGATTGATTTTTATCGCTTCGATCATTTAGTATTTATTGAGACTTGATTTGTTTTTGTTGCCTGACATACTGTCTATCATGGAGAATATTCCACATGTGCTTGAGAAAAATATGCAATCTGCTGTTTTGGGTAGGGTCGTCTCTAGATGTCTTTTAGATATAGTTGGTTCATAGCACAATTCAAGTCCTCTATTTTTTTTTTTTTTCAAGTCCTCTATTTTTAAACTGATCTTCTGTCTAGTTGTTTTATCTATTCTTTAGAGTGGGGTATCGAAGTTTCTAACTGTTACTGTAAAACTGTCTACTTCTCCTTTCAATTATGTCAGTTTTTTGCTTCATATATTTTGTGGTTCTTTTGTTAGAGGCATATATGTTTATAATTGGTATATCCTGATATATTGACACTTTTGTCAACATGTAATGTCCTTCTTTGTCTCATAACGATTATTGACTTCAAGTCCGTGTTGTCTGATATTAGTATATCCACCCCAGGTCTCTTCTGGCATTTTTTTATTGCATGGAATTTATTTTTCATCCTTTTACTTTCAATCTATTTATGTACTTGGATTTAAAGTGAGTCTCTTTTAGACAACATATATTTGGATCATTTTAAAAAATCTGTTCTTCCAATCTCTTCTTTTTAATTGGAGGGTTCAATCCATTTACAGTTCAAGTAATTATTGGTAAGAAAGGATTTACTTCTGCAATTTTGCTATTTGTTTTCTCTGTCTTATTTTCTTTTTATTCCTCAATTTTCTTTTTATCCCTCCACTACTGCCTTGTTCTGTGATTTTTTTTTTTTTCTAGTTTACTGTTCTGACTCCCATCTTGTTTCATTTTCTGTATACTTAAAAAAAGGTTATTTCCTGTATGTTTTAGTCAGCTTGGCTGCTATAACAAAATATCATAGACTGTGTGGCTTCAGCAACAGTCATTTATTTTTCACAGTTATGGAGACTGAAAAGTCCAAGGTCAAGGTCAAGATACTGGCAATGAGTTACTGATGAGAGCTCTCTTCCTGGCTTGCAGATGGCCTACTTCTATTTATGTCTTCACATGGTGGGGAAAAGAGAGAGAGAGAGAGAGAGAGGACAAGCACACTCTGGTCTCTTCTTATAAGGGTATAAATCTCATCATGAAGACCTCACCCTCATGACCTCATCTAATTACCTCCCAAAGGCCCCATCTTCAAATACCATCCACAATGGGAGTCAGGGCTTCAACATACGAATTTTGGGGAGACACAATACAGTCCATAATACTAGGGTTACCCTGGGGTTACAATTAGCATTTTAACTTTGTAAGAATCAAGTTTGAATTAGTACCAAGCTACTTTAAGTAGTATTGGGTTGGCCAGAAAGATCATTCGGGCTTTTCCATAACATCTTACGGAAAACCCCAAATGAACTTTTTGGCCAACCCAATACATAAAAACTCTGATCCTTTAAAACTCCATCTCCCCCCTTTATGTTGTTATTTTTACCAATTACATCTTTATACATTGTGGGTCAATTAACATAAATATATAATTATTGCTTTATTTATCTTTTAATCATATAGAAAAAAAAAGGAGTTATAAACCAGACATACAATACTACTGGTTTTTATATTATCTATGTAGCTACATTTACTGTTGTGTTCTTTATCTCTTCATATGGCTTCAATTATCCTTTTATTTCAGCCTGGAGGACTCCCTTTAGCATTTCTTGTAGTACAGGTCTACTAGTAATGAGCTCTCTCTGTTTTTGTTCATCTGGGAATGTGCTAATTTCTTCTTTTTTTAAAGGATAGTTTTGCCGGATATGCAGTTATTGGTGGACATTTCTTTTCTTTCAGCCCTTTAAATATGTCACCCCACTGTCTTCTGGCTTCCAGTTTCCAAAGACAAATGGGCTATTAATTACACACAGTATCTCTTGTATGTGATGAATCACTTCTCTCTTGCTGCTTTCTAGGTTCTCCCTTTGTCTTTGGGATTTGACAAGTTGACTATAATGTGTCTTCCTGTGAATCTCTCTTGGTTTATGCTCCTTGGAGTTCATTGAGATTCTTGGATATTTAGATTTATGATTTTCATCTAATCTGGGACATTTTTGGCCATTATCTCTTCAAGTAGTCTTTTTGTTTCTTTCTCTCTTCTCCTTCTGGGACTCCTGGTATGTGTATGTTGGTGTACTTGATGGTGTCTCATAGGTCTGTTAGGTTTGGATCATTTCTTTCCTTCTTTTCTCTTTTCACTGCTTAAACTGGATGTCAATTGATCTATCTGTATTTTTCATCTCCAGAATTTCTATTTGTTTCATTTCTATAATTTCTACTAATATTCTGTATTTGGTGAGACATATTCTCCTGGTTCCTTTGTTCTTTCTCCATGATTTCCTTTAGCTCTTTGAGCATATTTAAGAGAGTTGATTTAATGTTTCTGTCTAGTAAGTCTAAATGCCTAGGTGTCCTCATGGACAGTGTCTATTAATTTCTTTTCTTCCCCCTGTGAATGAGCCATACTTCCCGGTTTATTTGTATGCATTGTAATTTTTTTTTGTTTAAACGTGGAGATTTTTAATATTAAAATGTGACAACTCTGGAAATCAGATTTCCCCCCTCTTCAGGGTTTGTTTTTGCTGTTTGTTGTAGGCTGTTGCTGTTTGCTTGTTTTGTGACTTCTCCAAACTATTTTGGTTAAGTCTGTATTGTTTGTTATGTGAAGTCTGTGTTCCATTAACTTAGGGGTCACCTGGTGTTTTGACAGAGTTTCTTTCAATGGAAAAAGAAAAGGAAAGGAAAGAAAAAAATACTCTCCCAGTCTTTGCAGATTGGTTCTATGTTGGAGCACTCCTTCAGTGCTTAGCCAGGCTGCTTACAATTCTGCCTTAGCCTTCACTCACAGCTTGCACAGAGCCTGAAGGCCAGTCAGAGGTAAAAGCTTGGAGTCTTCTCAGGCCTTTTTTGAGCATGTACCCACCCCTGCCTGACACTATGTATACCTGATTCCCTGGTATGCATGGGAGCCTTTAAAGGCCCTTTTAACCCCACATATCTCTTTTCCCTACCTGTTGTTTCCCAGGGTTTCCAGTCTGTCTGTTGCTTGTCCCAACTGTTATCCTTAGCCCGAGGCTGCCACAGGCAATATTTCTGCCTTTAAATGCATATAGCAAAAGCCTCCTAGGCTGTCACCTTAGCCCTAGAAATGCTTGAGTCAGGCAAAGTAAAGGCAAGCACTTCAGAGAGCCACCAGATGGGCTGGAACTTACAACCACAATTCTTAGAGAATTCTTCGAGAAATTCTGCATTTCTCCCTCTGGCACTAGCCTCCTGCACCAGGAATGTGGGTGCAGTCCTGGTGGCTGGCACCAAATAGGGGTATAGCACGTGGGACATAGGCGATTTAAATCACCACAGCTGTCTCCTACTGCAAAGCAATAGCTTCTTTCTTCATCAAGCTTTCCCCTGGTTGTAAGTTTTTGACTAGACTCCAGAGTTCTGCAAAAAAATGATGCTAACAGCTTCTTCCAGCTCATCAGTATTTTTGTAAAGGGACAGAGCCCTGGAGTTCCCTACTCTTCTATTTTCCTCTATTCATTTTTTAAAAATCTTTTGAAATTTCTCTGTTTTGAGATTGGATTATTTCTCTTGACTTATATTCAAGTTCACTTAATCTTTCCTCTGTCTTCTTTCTTCTCTTTTCTTTCTCCATTCTGATACTGAACTCATCCACTGAGTTCCTTTTTTTCTTAAATAGACTTTATTTTTTAGAGAAGTTTTAGGTTCACAGCAACATCAAGCAGAAACTGCAAGAGTTCGTGTATACTTTTTGCTCCTCCACATGCTTCTCCCACTATCAACGTCCCCACCAGAGTGGTATACTTGTTAAAACTGATGAACCTATACTGACACATCACTATCCACCAAAGTCCATGCTTTACATCAAAGTCCATGGTTTACATCAGGGTTGACTCTTGGTGTTGTACATTCTATGGGCTTTGAAAAATGTATAATATCATGTGTCCACCATTACAGTATCATACAGAATAGTTTCACTGCCCTAAAAATCCACTGTGGTCTGCTTACTCACCCCTCCTTCCTTCCTAATCCCTGGCTTCCACTGATCTTTTTACTGTGTCTGAAGTTTTGTCTTTTCCAGAGTGTCATATAGTTGGAATCATAGATTTTCAGATTGGCTTCTTTCACTTAGTAATATGCATATAAGGTTGCTCCACGTCTCCCCCACCCTTCATGTCTTTTCATGGCTTGATAGCTCATTTCTTTTTAGCAGTGAATTATATTCCATTGTTTGGATGGACCACAGCTTCTTCTTTTTTTTTTAAAATAAATTTGTTTATTTATTTATTTATATTTATTTTTGGCTGCGTTGGGTCTTTGTTGCTGTGCACGGGCTTTCTCTAGTTGTGGTGAGCGGGGGCTACTCTTGGTTGCGGTACGTGGGCTTCTCATTGCGGTGGCTTCTCTTGTTGCGGAGCACGGGCTCTAGGCGCGCCGGCTTCAGTAGTTGTGGCACGCAGGCTCAGTAGTTGTGGTTCGCGGGGTCTAGAGCACAGGCTCAGTAGTTGTGGCCTACAGTCTTAGTTGCTCCGTGGCATGTGGGATCTTCCCGGACCAGAGCTCGAACCCGTGTCCCCTGCATTGGCAGGCAGATTCTTAACCACTGTGCCACCAGGGAAGTCCCCACAGTTTCTTTTTCCATTCACCTACTGAAGGACATCTTGGTTGAGCCCAAGTTTTGGCAATTATGAATAAAGCTGCTATATACATTTGTGTGCAGGTTATTGTGTGGACATAAAATTTCAACTCCTTTGGTTAAACTCCAAGGAGCACGATTGCTGGATCATGCTGTAAGAACAATTGTTTAGTTTTGTTAGAATATTTGTTTAGTTTTGTAAGAAACTGCCAAACTGTCTTCCAAAGTGGCTACACCAAAGTGGCATTCCCACCAACAATGAATGAAAGTTCTTGTTGCTCCACTTTAATGAGTTTTTTACTTAAGTTATGTTTTTCATTTCTAAAATTACTATTTGATCATTCTTTATTAAAAAAAAATTTCTTTGTTGAGACTTTCTATTTTTTCACTGGCTTTAAGAGTGTTCTTGATTGTTGGTAAGGCACTTTTGTAATAGCTGCTTTAACATCTTTGCCAAATAATTACTATCTCTATGACATCTTGGCATTGACATCTTTTGGTTTTATCCTACATAAATTTATATTTTCCTTGTTATTCACTTGCAATGTAAATTTAGATTATATTGAAGAGTTTTTGAATATTAGGTCTTAAGACATTGGGTCCTATTTATATCCTGTAAAATGTTGATATTTTTTGTTTTAGAAGGCAGTCAACCTGGTTAGGTTTAAGCCACAAGTTTCCCCTGCCTCTGTGAATTATGGTTCATTTCTCAGATTTTACAGTGATCTTTGGATTTATCTTGCATGTATACTAGCTGATGGCAAATCTGGGACTTAGGCAGTGGTGTATCTATATAGTTCATTTCTCAAAATGTTTGATATAACGAATAGTATCTGATCCAAGCATACACAGTTTAGGGGTGAGCCCAGGGTAGTTCACAAACAACTTTATGGGGTCACTTTCCCAAATTCTTCCCTCACTACAATCTCTTGGTTACTTTCTAGTTCCTTAATGTTCTCTTTTGGTCTTCTATCTAGAAAGGTTTTGTTACCCTGCTGCTCTATTGTGTGCTTCCACAACTGCACCTGAATCTAGGGCCATGTGACAAGAGACTATAGAGACAGTATAAAGGCAAGAGAGGTTGGATCTACTCTCTTGGAACTGCAGCTCCACTGAAAAAAGAGGAAGCTTTCCCTTCTGCATAGTTTTGGAATCTGCTGGCCTGTATTACCTGAGAATGCTACAACACCTACCATGGAATTTCTTGGGAACTAGGTCACAAGTTAATAGAGGGGAAAGAAAAAGAGGCAAAAAAGTAGAGGAAAGTAGGGGATTTTCAGATTCTGTAATTATTATGAGTTTCTCTCTCAAGCCAGAACTAGAGGTCTTCTCCTGAAGTTCTGTCTGTACTCTGGTGCCCACTATCTGGTTGGCAGGGTGATACTGAGAGAGCCCAGTGACACTTGAGTTTTGTTCTTCTTTCCTAATCCACCTGCTACTATTTACTTTTCAGAGTCCTGAAATAACTTCCTCACATACTATTTCATGTTTTATAGCTGTATTCAGTGGGAGAGTCAGGGTAGAATATGCTTACTTCATCTTACTGGAGCTAGAACCCTCACTTATTCCTAAAATTAATTTTTAATTTATCACACATGCTGACTAAATTGATGTGAATTTACATATTGGATTGCTTTTCTTTTGAGAAATGGCTGGAGTTACTCTTTATATATTGGTACTCTCAAAATAAATTGACCTAATTTAAAATAACTCATTTTCATTCAGTAAAAGAATTGCTTATGAATTATTTCTTTGCTGATATAAATTCACAAATAATTTTATTGATTACAATAATGTGATTATTTTTGAGTATTTACTATGCCCTTTACATGGATTTTCTCATTTAATTTTCACAATTTTATGTGATGGGTGTCCTGAGTTGTATAGAATCCCCCAAAAGCTCATGTTCACCCAAATCCTCAGTGTGTGACCTTATTTGGAAACAGAATCTTTGCAGATATAATTAGTTAAGTCATAGTGATATAAAAATGATATAAATGAACTTATTTACAAAACACAAATAGACTCACAGGCATAGAAAACAAACTTATGGTTACCAGAGGGGCAGCAGGGTAGATGAATTAGGAGTTTGGGATTAATATATATACACTACTATGTATAAAATAGATAACCAACAAGGACTTGCTGTATAGCACTGGGAACTATATTCAATGTCTTGTAATAATCTATAATAGAACATATATATATATATATATATATATATATATATATAATATATATATATATATATATATATATATATATTTAACTGAGTCACTTTGCTGTATACCTGAAGCTAACAACATTGTAACTTAACTATACTTCAATTTAAAAAATGGTAAAAAAAAAAAACGGTCATAATGGATTAGGCTGAACCCTAATCCAGTGATTGGTGTTATAAGAAAACAGATACAGACACTTGTGGAAGAATGTCCTGTGTTGATAGAGGCAGAGATTGGAGTATGCATCTACAAGTCAAAGAATACCAGAAATCATTGGCAAAAACCAGAAGCTAGGAAGAAAAAGAAAAGGATTTCTATCTAGAGCCTTCAGAGGGCGTGTAGGCCTGCTGATAACTTGATTTTGGACTTTTAGACTCTAGAACTGTGAAAGAATAAATTTCTTTTGTTTTAAGCTACCCAGTTTGTGGTAATCTGTTAGGGCAGCCCACAGAAACTAATATAGTTGGTAATATTATTATAGACAGGGTCTTGAGGTCAAGAGAGTTTGCTTGTCAAAAACTGCTCAGTAACAGGAAGAATTGTCAGTCTGTCTCACTCCAGAGCTTATGCTTTTATCTAATGCCCTCTAGTAACCACAATGGAACTGTACTGTTGACAAATCAGCCACAGAAAGTATTTTAAAGAGAGTGTGCAAATGGCTAACTCAATCAAATCAATCAGTTGACAAATCAATTAGCCACAAAAAGTATTTTAAAGATATTGTGCAAATGACTATCTCAAACAAGTCTTAATTAGATGAAAATAGAGACCTCCATTTATATAATGTGCTTATAATGCCAACTAGAAACTATTCTCTCTATAGCCTGTTAATAGAAAAATCCTTACATTTGATCATATCAGAGATAGAAGTTGATCTGTTTACTGGATAGCTAATATCAATAATCACTGTAACAACAAAAATGGTAATAAAAATTTCTTGAGTATATCCTATGTCAGGTGCTTTACATGGTCCCATTTAGTCAATCATTTAGTAGTGCTATTAGTCAAGGACCACTAGCAACATATCTATAAACAAATGAAGTTAGTTTTATAAGCTTTCTGCGGCAAGACTTGCAGTCTGCAGGGAAGCATGGGATGTCTTAGTAAGAAAGGGCTCATTGTAGAAATTGGGCATGCGTTAGGTGATCTGGGGGGAAGGCTTGAGGATGCAGGTATTTGTGTGTGTGTGTGTGTGTGTGTGTGTGTGTGCACTTTCATAAAGCAGGGGCAATATAGACTGATTGGGTACTTTAACAATTTTTATCTAGGAAGCAGAAGGAACAGAACATGGCTAGAGTTGCCACTGGAGAAAAAGTAGCAGTCACTCATTAGCTGAAGATGGGATATTTGGTAATTTTTGTGGTTGCCTAGTGTCTCCATTCAGGCATAATTATGGAATGGACTTAGTTTTTTCTTATTCCACTCTGGTCATGAAGAGTCCTCATTTGATTCTGACAATCTGTGAAATTATTTAGGTTTAGTGGGAGAATACTATTGCCTAGAGGTAGAAACTAGGCTGGCCGCCAACTGATAGGCATAGGGCTGCTTTTCTTTTTCAGTCGCCACTTTTGGCCAAGGACAGAAAAAGTCAGGCCATGGGATATTAATCTTTGATGTTCAGATCTTTCCCATTGTCAGGATTCTTCTGGTTAGATTGTCTGGGGAATGTCACTTCTAAGTTGGACAAGAGTTAGTCCCTTCTGATCCTTCTATTGTAGAATGAACAGAATGCATTGACCAACTGCAATTCAGGCAATTAACAGAAAATTTTTTTTATTAGTTTGTAAAAGACTATTCATCAAGGGGCCTAGATGACTAAACCCAGGTCTCAAAATGTGCTTTAAAATCTAGTTGGGTCTATTGCAGCATTTATGTATTTGCATCATGGTATGTTCGTTCTGGCAAAAACTCCCTCTTGGTTAGTCAAGAAGAAATCAAGGGCTATGTGACTGTCTGAATACCTTGGCCAATGAATATAAACAGGTGTGATGGGTCTCTAGTGGTAGTATCCACTGAGGAACTGTACTCTTGGGGGGCACAGATTCTATGGAGAGTAGAAATATTGCTTATTTTAACAGGAATGAACCAATCACTGGGCCCTATAGGCAGACACATGTTGAGTGAAGTTAAACAATTCCTGCAAAGCAGGATACAGTGACTCTGAAGAGAGCAAACTGACTATTGCAGTGAGGGTGGTTCCTGCTTCTCAGTAAACTAGGTTTGGTTGGCAGGGTTTAATGATCTTACAAGAAGCATTCTGCTGATGTGGATGTATAGTCCAATTTTTACAAGGTTGAAGGTTGGGATTCATAATATGAGAGAACTTTTAGGACCAGAAGAAATCTGCATAAGGAAGTCTATTTTGAAAATGTTTTTAAAAACACCTATTAATTTTTTTCAGCAGGGTCAAGTGGGTATTGATCCACCAATTAGACTTATAGCAGTGACTATGGTCTGAGGAAAATGCATGAGAATGTCTTGTCTCTCTTTAAATGGCACAAAAAGACCACAGGGGTTTAGAAGGAAGAAAATGAAATTGTAGAAAAGCGTACTGAGAACCTTTAGTCATTTTCCAGGGAGCTTCAATGTAGAAAACAAACCCAAAGAAAAAGGGTGTTGAGTTCTCTGAAAATGAATACTGTTCCACAGATTTGAGCAGAAACTGTCTACTTTGTGTAATTAGTTTCAGCTGAGGGTTTTGAGTCAACTGTTATTTTGGGGGACTGTCTACTTCTGGGAGATTTCAAAGAACTCTCAGCTTGAGGTCCACCAATGAAATGGAAGTCCGATGATTTAGAGAAAATGATGTATTGCTTTTAATTGAAAACATGAATCCAAGGATCACTACCCTAGCGTTTTATTACTGTGTTAATTATTAGCAGTACCTGATAAGGTCTGATTTGTTGGAGCCAAGGCAAATCTCCCTTTATTTTCTTTTCCAGAAGACTCAATCTTCAGATTTCAGGTCATTCAGAGATTGCTTCTGTGATTAATTTGGAAAAGCCACTCATACCTGTTTAATGATAAGATTACTAATATCAGCTTGCAGTAAGGCAAAGAGTAGGATTAGAGTGAAACTTCTAAATGCACAGAGTGGGCTGTTATTAACTCATAAAGGGAGTTATAGCCCATGTCATTAAGACTAATGGGAGTACCTTGAGATGTGGAAATTCCAGTCTCTGAGAACTCTGACAATTTTCAGTTTTAGAATTCCTTGGCTTTCTCTACATTTTTGTAGAGATTAAGGATAAGGATGATGAAGTTTTTGAGTAAAAGGCAAAATTCTTCAGAGTTCTTTAATAATAGTCTGGCAGAAAAAGTCTTAATCTACCTTAAAAATAAGCAAAGAATGATCAAAGCATAGTAGAAAATAGTGACTGGATCAATATTTGCTCTTTCATTTCATGCTAACTGGCAGGCTGGCCCATGTAATTGTTACCTGAAGTGAATTTTCTTTTGGAAAAGGCCCATATGCCAAGAGTGAATTTGAATCCGGGTGCATAACTTGTTTGACGACCTCTAGTTTTTGTGTCTAAGTATGAATTATAAATGAACAAAATTAAATTAGGGTTACCAAAAGGTGCATTATTAGTTTGATTGTTTGATTACTGAAAGGATTCACAGGGCTCAATTTATGTTCATGTTACAGGCAACAAATATAATATAGCAATATTATAGCTATATATATTATATATTATAGCAATAATAGCAGGAGAAGAATATGCACTGGGAGGGGCCTGGAGATCTCAGGTGCAGGTTTCCTTACCCTTCCACTACTGGGTTGCCCAGGATATACTTTGTCTTCAGGTTTTGAACCTCCACTGCCATGTGTGTGAAGCACCTTGGTGCCAAGAAACACAAAGCCTGTTCCAGGTAAGCTGGTTGGTGGCCCAGGCATATTCCAGCCACGTGACCAGTCTGAACTGGCAACTCTGCCCGTCAGGTGCAAGTTAAATCCAATTATTACTACTGAACGTTGTTGACAGACTGGTACCTCTGTCTCAGAATAACTCACAGATCTATGGTTACAGAGCCTTTACTTCATATATCTCACAGAGTTTCCAAGGGTCACTATCATGCTCCAGGCAGTTCTGGAGATAAACATTTGGCCAATTCAGATCAGCTGAGATTAGCCCAAAGGTCCAGATAAGGCACAGGCAATTTCCTAACACATGTTAAACAATCAAGGGATTTTTCTTGGGAATTCCCTGGTGGTTAGTCTAGAGGTTAGGACTCTGTGCTCTTACTGCCGAGGGCCTGGGTTCAATCCGTGGTTGGGGAACTAAGACCCCACAAGCCGTGTGGCATGGCCAACAAAACAAAACAAAAAAATAACAGTCAAGGGATTTTTCTTGCTCATGTGTGGAAGGAGAATTGGTGGGTTCAAGGCGCTACAGCTATGGGTAGTGTGATATGTGAAGAAGAAGCAAAGATGACAATAACTTGTCTCCGGGGCCTTTAATTTAGCCCATAAATGTATTATAATTATTTCCAACTGACAAGGCATTTAAGTCTAAAACCCAGGAAAAAAAATCTTTTAAAATAGACTTACTTTACCAGTCCTTTATTTAATAACAGATATGTTTCTTTTAACCTGAAAAGTATACAATTACTGATATGTACTTATATTAATACATTTTATTTAGACATAATTAACCTGGGAAGGTAAATTTTCATTTTGATTTATCAGCCCCCCCCCCTTTCAAGTTTCGTAAACAAAAGAGTTTGTACAGTTTTTCTAAATTAACGAAAATTTGGAGAATGCCAAGTAAACCTGATTATTTTTACCTATTTTTAAAATAAAATTTTGTGGTACCTAGTGGTCTTTCCAGGAAATTCAATGATAGGTTAGTCATCAAAAGACATCTTAATTGAAAAAATTTCCCAAGTTGGGACATTTGAAAGGACTCATGAGACCCCACAGAGTCAAGTCAGGTAATGCTTTGATTTAGAGGTGAAGGAGAGAGCACAGCAAGAAGTGCAGGCAAGAATGACAGGTCGGAGAAGTGGCCTACCAGGCTCAAGCTTCTCAGGGGACACGTTCACACACACAGCACGTCCAGTGTCCTGGCTGAACCACCGCGATCTACAAGGGGTATCTTAGCCTCAGCTGGAACTCAAAACCGAAGCTCCCAGAATAGATGTTTATGACTCTGCCAGCTAACTTAACTGGTTGGGCCAGTTGCACACCATCAGTAAAGAAACTGATCTTGGGGGTAGAACTGATTTCTAAGGGAGTTTCATTCTTTAACTCACAGACCATAAAACTGACCCCTTTTTGGCCAAGAGTCAAAAATGTCATCCAGGAGATCCAGAGATAGTTTTTCCATTCCATCTGTAAATCAACTCTATCGTCCATATAGTTTTATTTTTCTGAATTTGGGAAAGGCAAAATCACGAATGTCTAGAGGATAAAAGTTATAAACATAAGACACAATTTTGTAGAGGCAGGCACAAGTTATAGGGAATGTTTTATTTTGTCCAGGCATTATTCTTAAAGCAAATCACAGCCAGAAACAATAATTAGTAGAAACTTTTAACTCTTTGAAGCAATAAGGAACTTTTTGTTAAAATGATTTAAGAACATGCCAGAATTAATGAGGGCTAACAGAATACTGAGACAATAGAAAAGACATTTTTTATTGAAAAAAAATGTATTTTGTACTATGGCACAAAATAATAGAGTCATTTTACAGAAAGACAACCTAAATTGTAATTTTCACCTTTGGGTCAATATTCATGTAATAATTTGTAATAATGGATTTATTAATATTTAAGTATTTATATGTAAGTATTAAGACATTCAAAGATATATAAATATACAAATAGATGATAAATGTAAAGGTTTTAATTTTAGTCTTAATGTATAATTAATTTATAAGCATATTAAATAAAATTGTTTATCATATTGAGTTTATAATCTTAATCATGTGCAACAATTTCTTTGATAAATAGACAAATTATATTTACTATCCTGTCTTGATATTTGTATTTTTCTGTATTTACTGCTAAGCCTGTAAGGATCGCCTCTACATCAAAGCCTAAGAAACAATAATAAAAACACTTGTCTGGGACTTCCCTGGTGGTCCAGTGGGTAAGGCTCCACACTCCCAATGTAGGATCAGGGAACTAGATCCTGCATGCAGGCTGCAATGAAGATCCCGTGTGCCGCAACTAAGACCCAGCGCAGCCAAAATAAATAAGTAAAAATAAATAAATAATTATATTAAAAAACCTCTTGTCAATATTATGTGACTGATCAGGTTTGGTGGGCATCTACTGTCTGCCTAGCACTGCTGCCATCTTTGGGAGGCAATCTTCCCTCCATCTTTTTGAAAATTGCTCCTTTACTTAGTCTAGTCACATGGTTATTATAGAGGCTGCTAATCACAGTATCTTTCACTCTTCCTGGCCAGTGTCGGTTGGTCCAGAGGTAAGCACATAAAGTAGGTGGGGTCAGTCAGAATCCCTGCCACGAAGAGGAAGATGATCTGAGAGAATGTAACTGACAAGAAAAGAAAAGCAGTGACAAGTGACGGGAGAATGTCCTGGTTGTGTTTGTATCCACCATTCAGGCCTTCCCAAGGTCCAGCCCTTCTCGCTACTACATGAACTAGAAGGAAGTGTGTAAGAGGACTTATAAGGAGAGAGATGTAAAATATAGGAAATGTATTTGGTAAAAAACAAATCAGGAATTTTTTTTAGTAGACAGTATAAATGTGAACGAGGATTGCAAGATTCAGAAAACATTTTTGCATTATATATGATGTAACCCATTATGTATGATGTTACCCATATGCAAAAATTTCTTCCAGGTTTATTCCCAGGTATAGCAAGGGCAAAAAGTAATTCTACATGATTGTAAGAGCGATGTTTATGCAGCTGCATTCTGATAATGCAGTCTGACAATTTCACCAGGTATTGTTAAGAAAAGTTACCTAAGACTTGGAAATCATACAGGGGTATTGTTTAAAAAGTTCCTCCAAGAATTATTTAATTCTCTAGGACTCTTTACTACTTGATAAAAATCTAGGTATTGAATTTATATGTTAACTTGTAGATTTCTGTTAGAAAAGATAGTCCCAAAAGTTATAGCTGTCTTGCTCCGTGGGACATTAACCAGTTTTGTATCTAACCCAGCATTTTTTTCTCTAAATTTTTAAAATGTCTTTCCTGATGGATTACTTAAACTTTTGTTTTTAAAATTCTCTTGGAACCAGTTTTATCATTTTATTTGTTCTCTTCTTAACAGGTGAAATAAACCTTTGACATTTGTTTATATTACATTTATATGAGTCATATTTTCAACGTTTTGAAAATTATAGTTTGACAGGATATTTGTGGAGAGTAGTCCTGTCCTTAAATTGGGTGCCTAAATTTAGGGATAAAGGTAAATTTGTTTTGAGTGATACACTCAACAAGTGGTAACTCATTATGTAATCCAGGGCTCTGGAAATGAGAAGGGCTTTTTTAGCCACTTTGCTCAAGATTTTATGGGAGACTTCCAGAAAGAGCAAGACTATGATGGCAGTATAGTGTTTGAGTCTCTCCAAATATACAAGAAAATTTTCCTATGTCCAAACTCCAGAGACAATAATAATAAAACTCTGTGTGTGTCATAAAGTTAGGACATTAATTAGGGTTGATGTTCCCAACTAATGAACAGCTTCTAAAAAAAATGAAGAAGAGCAGCAACACAATAAATTACTTAAAACATTGAATATTCTTCTAAAAAAAATGATACAAATGAACTTATTTACAAAACAAAAACAGACTCACAGACTTAGAGAACGAACTTACGGTTACCAGGGGAAAGGTGGGGGGAGGGATAGTTAGGGAGTTTGGGATTGACATGTACACACTGCTATATTTAAAATGAATAATCAACAAGGACCTACAGTATAGCACAGGAAACTCTGCTCAGTATTATGTAACAACCTAAATGGAAAAAGAATTAGAAAAAGAATAGATACATGTATATGTATAACTGAATCACTTTGCTGTACACTTGAAACTAACACAACATTGTTAATCAACTATACTACAATATAAAATAAAAAGTTAAAAAAAATTGAATATTCAGATTAAAAGAAATTAAAATGGCCCTTAAACATGTTAAAAGTTGTTCAACCTCTCTCACACACAAAATAACAGAAATGCAAATTAAAACTAAACTGAGGGCTTCCCTGGTGGCGCAGTGGTTGAGAATCTGCCTGCCAATGCAGGGGACACGGGTTCGAGCCCTGGTCTGGGAAGATCCCACATGCCGCGGAGCAACTAGGCCCATGAGCCACAATTACTGAGCCTGCGCATCTGGAGCCTGTGCTCCGCAACAAGAGAGGCCGTGATAGTGAGAGGCCCGCGCACCGCGATGAAGAGTGGCCCCCACTTGCCGCAACTGGAGAAAGCCCTCACACAGAAACGAAGGCCCAACACAGCCATAAATAAATAAATAAAAAATAAAAAAAAATAAGGCCACATAAGATCTAATTTACATGGGATGGTTAGGCAAGGCCTCCCTGAAAAAATGACCTTTAAAGCAGAGACATGAGAAAGTGGCAATCTTTCTAAAAAAAAAAAAACTAAACTGAGATATTATTTTTTACATATCAGACCGGAAAAAATCTGCCCCACTGGGGAGGCTGTGTGGAAGCAGGCACGGTCACACTTTGATGAAGGGAATGCAAGATGGTACACCCCTATGTACCCCTATGGAGGGAAATATGGTGGTATCTAGAAAATCACATACACATTTACTCATAGATCTAGCAATCCCTGTCCTAGGAATCTATCCATAGGCACAATGGCAAAAACATAAAATTATGGGTGTACAAGTTTTTGCTACATAAATTATTCATATTTGCAAGACACTAGAAAAAAATCAAAAGAACTATGTGACAAGGACTATTTTGCTGGCACCATGGCTGAATCTTCAGCTAATTTTATTTAGCTAGCTGCTCTGGTTGATGATTAGACATCAACCAGAAGACCATGACTTGTATGAACATACATCTATTGACATACTTTCTTTCCCAATAAATGTGATCTTTGGTCAGAGGCATTGTTGTTTGGTAAATAATTACTGTACATGAAGATTCTGTAAATATTTATATTCTGGAAGAAATGCTGTGAGCAAGGAATGCATATCTGAGCCATAATGTCACACTTCAATGAGAACAAACACTGTCCCCTCTTTGATAGAAGGGATCTGGTGTAATCAATCCATCACAGTCTGTCAATGAAACCAACACAGTCCTCCAGAGAATAGGGCAGTATCTGCCATTGTCTTGTTGGGTACCAAGAAGTAACAGGGTCCTTCTCTGAGCATCTATACAACTAGCTAGACACTCCCCATGAATTTGTGTTGATCTTTAGACTATTTCTCTTTTCACACAAAGTGGGTAGCTAGAAATACCATGCAACATTCCACCCACTGGGAAGATTTTCTTTCACCTATATCTTCAGGGGTACTCTGGAGTAAGACCATAGTGTAGCAGTCATCCTGTTCTGTCTGGAGTTGGCCATAGTGCATGCCATCTAACTGTAAACCAGGCCTTTGGTTTTCTTCCTTTATTGACTGGTCACATGGAACTTCCCACGAAGATGTATGTATAAGGAAATCATAGAATGTCAGGACTGGTGACAATGGTGACCATTACCCCCCTCAGCCTGAAAAGGCAAGAATGGGGAGTGGTTCCTGAAACCAACAAAGCGATTGTGTTTCAAATTTTGTTTCCTTTAAAAATCATGTTTGGTAATCTGGAGAAAACTATAATTCGAAAAGATACACGCACCCCAATGTTCATTGCAGCATTATTTACAATAGCCAAGACATGGAAACAACCTAAATGTCCATGATAGATGAATGAATAAAGAAGATGTGGTACATATATACAATGGAATACTACTCAGCCATAAAAAAGAATGAAATAATGCCATTTGCAGCACCATGGATGGACCTAGAGATTATCATACTAAGTGAAGTAAGTCAGAAAGAGAAAGACAAATGCCATATGCTATCACTTATATGTGGAATCTAAAATATGACACAAGTGACTGGCATAGTTTCTATAAGATAATAGAGGCTGAAGAAAAGATTTGTTTGAATTCAGTTTACATGGATGGTCTAGCCTCTGGATAACGAAGCCTAGAATTTCAGAGTTGGAATAAACTTTGAAAAGACACTGCAATATTAACAGAGTAACACAGTATTAATGTCCAAATTGTTATTCTTAAAATTATTGGCCTCCCGAATTGTTACAATTTGTTGCCTATGCACAGTCAGTGCCTTTTGATTTTGAAAGAGTAAATCTAGCAAATCCATCTTTGGGTGTATGCTGAGATAGCTTCCCATATTAGGAAGATTCTGCCATAGAAACAGTAACCACCAGATAATATAAAAAGAACAACATACAACATGGATAAGTTCACAGATATGTTAAGTGAAAGACACTAAAACATGGAAGAGTACATACTGTATGACTTCATTTCAATGAAATTCAAAAACAGGCAAAACTAATCTATGGCAATAGAAGTTGAATAATGATTACTTTGGGTAGAGGTTTATTGACTGGGAGGGGTCACAGGGAGCCCTCTGGGTGGCTGAAAATGTTCCATATTTTCTGCCTGGGTTGTGGTTACAGGGATATATACATTTGTAACAATTTGCTTAGCTGTACACTTAAGATTTGTGCACTTGATAGCATGCATGTTAAACCACAATTTAAAAATTTAAGAAAAGAGTAATTAAGTATCCTCCATATAGGCACTTATGTTTGTTTACATATTATATTGTGAAGTGGCAGGTGTTATAATATTAGTTTTTGAAAGAGAGGGAGACTAGTGTAAAAGTCTGGGGTTTCCAGACATTTTCCCATTACAATCACCTATTTTCAGCTAAGATTTGAGGTATATGTGTTTCTCCTTGGCCTTAAATAATACAGATACTGACTACATACTTGCCCAGTGCCAAGACAATTCAGTCCAAGCATTAGGGTACTCTACCAGCAAGCAAAGGGGCAGTGTGATGAATGGTACAAACATAGTATGCTTATTTGCTCCTTGCTTCTTCTTCTTTTTTTTTAAACATGATAGATTTATTTGTCATCTATGTGTGGTCTTTGTTTGTTTGCTGTTTTTGTTTTTGTTTTTTGACAGCACCATGCAGCTTGTGGGATCTTAGTTCCCCAACCAGGGATCAAACCCATGCCCCGTGCAGTGGAAGTGTGGAGTCCTAACCACTGAACCACCAGGGAATTCCCTGTTCCTTGCTTCTTTGTTTCTCATAAATAACTGGGTTTCTAAATGTAGAGTGCCCCATTACTGCTGTGTCTTCCTCAATGTTCTAAAGCAAAAGTTTGTTACATTCAAATATTATCAAACTGTCCAAAGTTTGTAAACCTAGCCATGTAAATTGGAAAAGCACTAATGGTTTTCTATTTGTTCTGCAGTGGTGTAAATACAACAAAAATTTCACTTAAAATAACAAAGACATGGAAAAATCATGAGGTTTTCACTTGTACTATCTGTAAAGGAATCTAATATTACTATGCTTAAGAAATTGGTGCCTCTTTTTTTTCCAAAAAAATATTTTTTGATTGAAGGATAGTTGATTTACAATATTATATTAGTTTCAGGTGTACAGAATAGAGATTCAGTATTTTTGCAGATTATACGCCATTATAGGTTATTAGAAGATAATGGCTATAGTTTCCTGTGTTGTACAATGTACCCTGTTGCTTATCTATTTTATACACAGTAGTTTGTATCTCTTAATCCCATACCCTTAATTTGTCCCTTCCACTGCCCTCTCCCCTTTGGCAACCACAAGTTTGTCTTCTATATCTATGAGTCTGTTTCTGTTTTGCATATACATTCATTTGTATTATTTTTTAGATTCCACATATAAGTGATATTAGACAGCATTTGTCTTTCTCTGTCTGACTTCTTTCAATAATCATAATATTCTCTAAGTCCATCCACATTGCTGCAAATGGCAGAATTTCATTGTAATATTCCATAATGTGTGTGTGTGTGTGTATGTATATATGTATGTGTGTGTGTGTGTGTGTGTGTGTGTGTATATATATATATATATATATATATATATATATCTCCAATCATCTGTTGATGGGCATTTGGGTTGCTTCCATGTCTTGGCTATTGTAAACAGTGCTATGAACGTTGGGGTGCATGTGTCTTTTCGAATTAGTGTTTTTGTTTTTCCGGATATATACCCAGGAGTGGAATTGCTAGATCGTAGGTAGCTCTATTTTTAGTTTTGTTTTTTTTTTTAGTTTTATTTAATTTTGGCTGCATTGGGTCTTCGTTGCTGCATGTTGCAGCTAGCAGGGGCTACTCTTCATTGCGTTTCACGGGCTTCTCACTGCGGTGGTTTCTCTTGTTGTGGAGCACTGGCTCTAGGCACAAGGGCTTCAGTAATTGTGGCACTTGGGCTCAGTAGTTGTGGCTTGTGGGCTCTAGAGTGCAGGCTCAGTAGTTGTGGTACACGGGCTTAGTTGCTCCGCCACATGTGGGATCTTCCCAGACCAGGGCTCGAACCTGTGTCCCCTGCATTGGCAGGCAGATTCTTAATCACTGCGCCACCAGGGAAGCCCTATTTTTAGTTTTTTGAGGAACAATAATGTTTTCCATACAGGCTACACCAATTTACATTCCCACCAACACTGTACAAGGATTTCCTTTTCTCCACATCCTCACTGACATCTGTTATTTATAGACTTTTTGATGATGGCCATTCTGACAGGTGTGAAGTGATATCTTATTCTTGTTTTGATTTGCATTTCTCTAATAATTAGCAATGTTGAGCATCTTGTCATGTGCCTGTTAGCCATCTGTATGTCTCCTTTGGAAAAATGTCTATTCAGGTCTTCTATTTTTTTACTGGTATTTCTTTTATATTGAGTACTATGAGCTGTTTATTTTGAATACTAACCCCTTGTTGGTCATATTATTTGCAAATATTTTCTCACATTCCATAGGTTGTCTTCATTTTGTTGATGGTTTCCTTTGCTGTGCAAAAGTATTTTTGCTTTTATTTCTCTTGCCTTAGGAGACAGATCCAAAAAAATATTGCTATGATTTGTCAAAGAGTATTCTGCCTATGTTCTCTTCTAGCAGTTTTATGGATTCAAGTCTTACATTTAGGTCTTTAATCCATTTTGAGTTTGTTTTTGTATACAGTGTGAGGGAATGTTCTAATCTCATTGTTTTACATATAGCTGTCCAGTTTCCCCAGCACCACTTGTCGAAGAGACTGTCTTTTCTCCATTGTATAGTCTTGCCTCCTTTTTCATAGATTAATTGACCATAGGTGTGTGGGGGTTTTTCTGGGCTCTCTATTCTGTTCCATTGATCTATGTGTCTGCTTTTGTGCCAGTACCATGCTGTTTTGATTACTGTAGATTTGTATTATAGTCTGAAGTCTGGGAGGTGATATCTCCAGCTTTCTTAGTTTTTCTCAAGAGTGCTTTGGCAATTTGTTCTAATTCTGTGAAAAATGTCATGGGTATTTTGATAGGAATTGCATTAAATCTGTAGGTTGCTTTGATCAGTATGGCCATTTTAACAATATTAATTCTTCCAATCCAAGAGCCCAGGCTATCTTTCCATTTCTTTGTATCATCTTCAATTTCCTTCGTCAGTGTTTTATAGTTTTCAGAGTATAGGTCTTTTACCTCCTCAGTTAAGTTTATTCCTAGGTATTTTATTCTTTTTCATGCATTTTTTTTTTAAGATATGTGAGGTACATCCTTAACTTTTTCTTTTTTTTAAAAAATTAATTAATTTATTTTATTTATGGCTGTGTTGGGTCTTCGTTTCTCTGCGAGGGCTTTCTCTAGTTGTGGCAAGTGGGGACCACTCTTCATCACGGTGCGCGGGCCTCTCACTATCATGGCCTCTCTTGTTGCGGAGCACAGGCTCCAGACGCGCAGGCTCAGTAATTGTGGCTCATGGGCCTAGTTGCTCTGCGGCATGTGGGATCTTCCCTGACCAGGGCTCGAACCCGTGTCCCCTGTATTGGCAGGCAGATTCTCAACCACTGCGCCACCAGGGAAGCCCCTTGATGCATTTTTAAATGAGATTTTTTTTACTTTCTGTTTTCAATATTTCATTATTAGTGTACAGAAACACAGCAAATTTTTGTATATTAATCTTGTATCCTTCAACCTTGCTGCATTCATTCATTAGTTCTTATAGTTTTTGGGTGGAGACTTTAGGGCTCTCTATATAATGTATCATGTCATCTGCAAATAGTGCCAGTTTTACTTCTTCCCGTCCAGTGTGCATACGTTTTACTTCCTTTTCTTGTCTGATTGCTGTGGCTAGGACTTCCAATACTATGTTAAATAGAAGTGGCAAGAGTGGGCATCTTTTCTTGTTCCTGAATTTAGTGGGAAGGCTTTCAGCTTTTCACCATGAGTATGATGTTGGCTGTGGGTTTGTCTTAAATCGCCTTTATTATTTTGAGATATGTTCCCTCTATACCTACTTTGATTTTTATCATGAATGGATGTTGAATTTCATCAAATGCTTTTTCTGTGTCTATTATCAAGTAATTTTTATCCTTCATTTTATTAATGTGGTGTATCACATTGAATGACTTGCTAATGTTGAACCATCCTTGTGACCCTGGATAAAAAAAATTTTGATCATGGTGTATTATCCTTTTAATGTATTGTTGGATGTGGTTTGCTAATATCTTGCTGGTGATTTTGGCATCTATGGTCATCAAAGATATTGGCTTGTAATTTCTTTTTTGTAGTGTCTTTGTCTGGCTTTGGTATCAGGGTAGTGGTGGCTTTATAGAATGAATTTGGGAGTGTTCCCTCCTCTTCAATTTTTTTTTTTGAATAATTTGAGAAGGATAGGTATTTGTTCTTTTTTATATGTTTGGTAGAATTCCCTTGTGAAGCTGTTCAGTCCTGGACTTTTGTTTGCTAGGAGGTTTTTTTGGTTTTGTTTTGTTTCTGTTTGTTTGTTTGTTTGTTTTACAGTTTCAATTTCACTTCTAGTGATCAGTCTGTTCAAATTGGCTGTTTCTTCTTGACTCAGTCTTGGCAGGTTTTATGTTTCTAGAAATTTGTCCATTTCTCCTAGGTTGTCCAATTTGTTGGCATATAACTGGTCATAGTATTCTCTTAAAAGAATATTGCTTGTTATTTCGCCTCTTTCATTTCTTATTTTATTTATTTGGGTCCTCTCTCTTTTCTTCTTGGTGAGCCTGGCTAAATGTTTATCAATTTTATTTATCTTTTCAAAAAACCAGCTGTTGGTTTGTTGATCTTTTCTATTGTTTTTTAAAATCTCTATTTTGTTTATTTCCTCTTTGATCTTTATTATTTCCTTCCTTCTGTTGACTGGGCTTTGTTTGTTCTTCTTTTTCTAATTCCTTTAGGTGGTAGATTAGGTCGTTTATGTGAGATTTTTCTTGTTTCTTGAGGAAGGCCTGTATTGCTATGAACTTCCCTCTTAGAACTGCTTTTGCTGTGTCCCACAGATTTTGGAAAGTTGTGTTTCCATATTCATTTGTCTTGAGGTATTTTCTGATTTCTTCTTTGATTTCATGACTGACCCATTGGTTTTTCAGTAGAGTATCGTTTAGTCGGCATGTAGTTGTTTTTTCTCATTTTTCTTTCTGTAGTTGATTTCCAGTTTCATACTGTTGTGGTGAGAAAAAAATGCTTGATGTAATTTCTATTCTCTCAACTTTGTCAAGGCTTGTTTTGTGGCCTAATTGTGATCTATCCTGGAGAATGTTCCATGTGCACTTGAATGTGTATTCTGCTGTTTGGGGATGTAATGTCCTGTAGCTATCTATTAAGTCCAACTCGTCTATTGTGTCACTGTTGCCTTATTGATTTTTCATCTGGATGATCTGTCCATTGATGTCAGTAGGGTGTTAACAACCCCTACTATTATTGTATTATTGTCAATTTCTCCCTTTATGTCTGTTAGAATTTGCTTTATATATTTAGGTACCCCTGTATTGGGTGAGTATACGTTAATGAGTGCAGTATCATCTTCTTGTATTGATCTCTTTATCATTGTATAATTCCCTTTATTTATAAGTCTTTCATTATAGCTTTTGTTTTAAAGTCTATTTTGTCTAATATGAGTATTGCTACCCCCACTTTCTTGTTGTTTCCATTTGCATGAAATATCTTTTCCATCCCCTCACTTTCAGTCTCTGTGCCTTTAGCCCTAAAGTGAGTCTCTTTAGGCAGCATATTGAAGGGTCTTGTTGTTTTAGTCAACCATATGTCTTTTGATCAGAGCATTTAATCCATTGACTTTTAGAGTAATTATTGATAGCTTTGTACTTATTGCCTCTTTAGTACTTGTTTTCCATTTGTTTTTGTATTTCTCTGTTCATTTCTTCTTCTTTTTATTTCTCCTGTTGTGGTTTGATGATTTTCTTTAGTAGTATGCTTGGGTTTCTTTTTGGTTTTTGTGTATCTATTGTAGGTTTTTGATTTGTGGTTACCATGGGGTTCATATATGTTGACACATAATTATATCTACTTGATTTAAACTGATAGTTATTTAAGTTCAAACACATTTTTAAAAAATCAATATTTTTTTATTCCCCTCCCCCAGGTTTTATGTTTTTGATGTCATATTTTACACGTTTACTGCTTATTGTAGTCATAGTTGCTTTTACAAATTTTTGTCTTTTAATCTACATACTGGCTTATTTAAGTGATCTTCAATCTTTACTATATATTTGCCTTTCTTATTTGGATTTCCCTTTTTTACAGATTCTTACTTCTTTTCCATTTAGAGAAGACCCATCAACAATTCTTTTAAAGTAAGTTTAGTATTGCTGAATTCTTTTAGTTTTTCCTTGTCTGAGAAGTTCTTTATCTCTCCTTCTATTCTAAATGATAATCTTGCTGGGTAGAGTATCCTAGGTTGCAGGTTTTTCCCTTTTAGCACTTTGAATATATCATGCCACTCCCTGCTGGCCTGCAAAGTTTCTGCAGAGAAAGCAGCTGATAGCCTTATGGGGATTCCCTTGTATATGACCCTTTGTTTTTCTCTTGCTGCCTTTAGAATTCTCTCTTTATTTTTAACTTTTGCCATTTTAATATGATATGTCTTGGTGTGGGTCTGTTTGGGTTCATCTTGTTTGAGATCCTCTGTGCTTCCTGTACCTGGATATCTGTTTCCTTCTTTAGGTTTGGGAAATTTTCAGTCAATTTCTTCATATACATTTTCAATCCCCTTCTCTCTCTCTAACATGCAAATGTTGGCACGTTGGCATGTTTCATCCCAGAGATCTTGTTTGTTGCACTTTTTTTTTTTCCCATTTGTCTTTCTGTCTGCTGTTCTGATTGAGTGATTTCATTATTCTATCTTCCAGATCACTTATGCATTCTTCTGTGTCATTTAGTCTGCTGTTCATTGCTTCTAGAGTGTGTTTTTATCTGAGATATGGAATTATCTATTTTTGAATGGGTTTTTAAAAAATATTTTCTAGTTCCTTATTAAAACGATCTGTGTTTAGTCCCTCTGTCTTCTTTTTTAAAATTATTTATTTATTTATTTATTTATTTATTTATTTATTTATTTATTTATTTATTTATGGCTGTGTTGTGTCTTCGTTTCTGCGCGAGGGCTTTCTCTAATCGCGGCAAGCGGGGACCACTCTTCATCGCGGTGTGCGGGCCTCTCACTATCGCTGCCTCTCTTGTTGCGGAGCACAGGCTCCAGACACGCAGGCTCAGTAATTGTGGCTCACGGGCCCAGTTGCTCCGCTGCATGTGGGATCCTCCCAGACCAGGGCTCGAACCCGTGTCCCCTGCATTGGCAGGCAGACTCTCAATCACTGTGCCACCAGGGAAGCCCCGATCTGTGTTTAGATCAATTTTCTTTCCTAATTCAGTTAACATTTTTATTACCAGTGTTTTGTGTTTTTTTTCTTGTAAATTGTTTATTTTTTCAGGGGCTTTCTCTTTCTCAATTGAGAGTGGTTCCTCTGTCTTTTCATTTGACTTAACTTTCTTTGTCTCTATGAATTTAGGTGAAAGTTACCTAGTGTGGTTTTGAAGGGCTGTTCTTATGTTGGAGCATCACTGTGTACACCGTGTGTGCTCAGTGCCTCTGGTGAGAGGTCTGGATTTGATGTGGAAACCAGTCACATCCTTCCTCTGGGTATTCTGGCAGCTATCACTTCAATAGGGGGTGTGGCTGCTGATGGAGGAGCTAGAGCCTGTGCAGGGTGTGAGGTGGGACTTCCTTTCCGCTCAGTGGCCATCGTCATCCTGTCAGGGGTGGGTCTGCTTGCAAGTTGCTGGAGTAGAAACCTTGAGGGTCAGGCTTAAGCTGGCTCTGTTCCCTGTAAGTCTGTGTTTTTCCTTTTCTCAGCACTGGAACCTTTACCCCAAAGGAGGGGAGTGCTGAAGCAAGTGGGGCTTCTGCGCTTTCAGAGGTCTGATACTCTGCCTGTGTAGGCATCTGTGGCTCTGCTCAGATGTAGCCCACAGTCACATCTTTTCCCATCATGGTGCCCCAGATCTGGTGCTACACTGTGGCATGGAGTGAGTGGGGCCAGAGTATTTTTTTGGCTTGGGCTGGGGTGTGCAGCAAGGTGGTTGTGGGAATTCTGGCAGCCATGCTGCTATCAGAAGTCTGGGTCCCTTCTGCAGTGCCAGTTGAGTAAGTGCCAATAATGGCTGCTGCTGCCCCACCTGGGCTATGCTCGGGGCCCCTTGGTTGCCTCTTTGTCCCTACGTTGAGTCTTTTCCAAGGTCTTGGCTGCCCTAGATCTGGTGCCATGCTATGGTGTAGAGTGAGCATGGCCAAGGCATTCACTTGGCTTGGACTGGGAAGTGTGTCAAGGTGGCACCCACTAGGGCAGACCTCTCTCTGCCCTGCCTGGGGGGAGGCCAGCACCTGCACACTCCTCACGAGCGGAGTCTAGGTTTCTCTAGACTTTCTATCTGTCCCAGTGGTTCTCCAGCAGTCAAGGGGGCTTGTCTCCTATGTGTAGGACCCCAGGACTGGGATACCCAGTCTGTGGCTTGACCTGCTCACTCCCCAGTGTGAGTATCTGCCCATGCAATCTCCCTTTATTTCTGAGTCCCCTCTCAGGGGCACAGGTCCCAACATAATGCTTTTCTTCCTGTCCTACTCGATTACCTGTGTATCTTCTTATTACAGCCTTGGTTGTACAGGAGTCCTTCTGCCAGTTTCCGGTTAGTTTTCCATGAAAATTGTTCCATATGTAGGTGTATTTTTGATGTATTCGTGGGGAGAGGTGAGCTCCATGTCATCTTACTCCACCATCTTGATCTCCTTACCTCCCCAAAAATATTTTAGGAAAACCAATTACTCTTTATTTTTTAAAAAACAGCTTTATTGAAACATAATTTACATACCACACAATTATCCCATTTAAAGTGTACAATTCAGTGGTTTTATGTGTATTCACAGATGTGTGCAGCAATCACCACACTCAATTTTAAAACATTTTCATCAACACAAAGGGAAACTTTCCCATCCCCCATGCCTCTCAGTCCTAAGCAGCAACTAATCTATTTTCCTTCCCCATCGATTTGCCTACTCAAGATATTTCATATAAGTAGAATCATATAGTACATGCTCTTTTGTGAGTGGCTTCTTTCACTCAATGTTTTCAAAGTTCATCTGCATTGTAGCATGTATCAGTAATTCATTCCTTTTTATGGCCAAATAATTTTCCATTGTATGGATATATCACATTTTATTTATCTATTCGTTTATTGATTGACATTTGAGTTGTTTCCACCTTTTGGCTCTTGTGAGTAGTACTGTATGAATATTCATGAACATGTGTTTGAACCACTGTTTTCAATTCTTTTGGATATAAACTTAGGAGTGGCATTAAGTCGAATGGTAATCTTATGTTTAACTTGTTGAGGAACCACAAACTGTTTTCCACAGTGGCTACACCATTTTACATTTCCAGCAATGTAGGAGGGTTTCAATTTCTCTACATTCTCACATTCCATTTTCCTTTTTTATTATAGTCATCCTAGCAGTTATAAATTGGTATCTCATTGTGGTTTTGATTTGCATTTCCCTAATGACTAATGATGTTGAGCATCTTTTCCTATGCTTGGCCATATGTATATATTTTTGGAGAAATGTCCTTTCAAGTCCTTTGCCTACTTAAGAATTTTTCTGTTTGTCTTTTGTTCTTGAGTTGTAAGAGTTCTTTGTATATTCTAGATACTACACTCATATAAGATATGGTTTGCAAATATTTCCCCAAGTTATTTAGGTTATATTTTCTCCTTAATCATGTCCTTTGATGCACAAAAATTTTTAATTTTGATGAAGTCCAATCTACTTATTTTTTTCTTTTGTTGCTTGTGCTTTTGGTATCACATCCAAGAAACTACTGACAAATCTGAGTACATAAAAATTTACCCCATGTGTTCTTCTAAGCGTTTTCAAAGTTTTGACTCTTACATTTAGATATTTGATCGATTTTGTGTTAATTTATGTATGTGGTGTGAGGTAATGGTACAGCTTCATTCTTTTGCATGGGGCTATCAAGTTGTCCCAGCACCATTTGTTGAAAAGACTATTTTCTCCCCATTGAATGGTTTTGGCACCCTTGTTGAAAATCAGTTGACCACAGATATGAGTTTATTTCTGGACTCTTGATTCCATTCCATTGATCTTCAAGTCTATCTTTACACTTATACCAAACTGTCTTGATCACTTTGCTTCATAGTAGGTTTTGATATCTGGAAGCGTGATTCTTCTTAATTTGTTCTTCTTTTTCAAGTTTGTTTTGGTTATTCAGTGTCTCTTGCAATTGCATATGCATGTGGTGTCCAGTTGTTTCAATCATTAGTTGAAAGAATTTTCCTTTCGCCATTGAATTGCCTTTGCTCCTTTGTCAAAGATCAGTTGACTATGTTTGTGCAGGTCTATTTCTGGGATCTCTATTCTGTTCTATTGTCTATTTGTTCATTCATCAGTACCACGTTGTCTTGATTATCCATAGAGTTTTGATATGTAGTAATCTCTTCATTTGTGACTTATGAAGTGGTGGAACCAAAGGATTTTTACTGTTATGACATGGCCTTTACTAACAATAACTCAGGAAAGAATCAATCATCAGAATAAACCTGAATTAACTCTGTCTTTGATTTTTTTAATGTACTATTAGTTTATAAGGTCAGACAAAAATAGTAAGAATTAAGATGAATTAGATGTATGTGAATTAGAACAATTTTATAAATATTTTGAAATATGCATGTTAAGTGGCTACAATTTTTTCAATTAATAGATTATATTTTTTAGAGCATTTTTATGTTTACAGAAAAATAAGCAGACAGTACAGTGAGTTCCCTTGTATCCCCTTAATCCCCTCTCCCCAGTTTTCCCAGTACATTTGTTACAAATGATGAGACAATACTGATACATTATTATTAACTGAAGTCCATAGTTTACCTTAGGGTTCACTCTTTGAGTTGTATATTCTATGGGTTTCAACAAATGCCCTATGACATGTATCCACCATTACAGTATTACACATATTAGTTTCATTGTCATAAAAGTCCCCTGTGCTCCAACTACTTATCCCTACCTCCTCTCCTGTGAACTCCTAGTAACGACTGATCTTTTTACTGGTGCTACAGCTTTGCCATTTCCAAAATTTCATATTGTTGGAACCATACAGAATGTAGGTTTTTCAAACTGACTTCTTTCATTCAGCAATACTTATGTCTTTTTGTGGCTTGATAGCCCATTTCTTTTTATCATTGAATATTATTTCATTGTATATACCAATCTGTATATCCATTCACTTATTGGAGAACATTTTGGTTGCTTCTAAGTTTTGGTAATTATGAATAAAGCTATTATAAACATTCATGTGCAGGTTTTTGTGTCCCCTTAAGTTTTCAACTCACTTGGTTAAATACCAAGAAGTGCAACTTTTGGATTGTATGGTAAGACTATGTTTAATTTTGTAAGAAATTGCCAAGCTGTCTTCCAAAGTGGCTGTATTTTTTTGAATTCCCACCAGCAGTGAATGAGAGTTCTCATTGCTCTACATCCTTGCCAGTATTTGGTGGTGTCAGTGTTTTGCATTTTAGCCATTCTAATAGTGCAATGGTGTCTCATTGTTGTTTTAATATTCCTTTATGACATATGATATTGAGCATCTTTTTTAATGCTTATTTGCCATCTGTATACATTCTTTGGTTAAAAGTCTATTCAGATATTTTGTCTTTTAAAAATCAGGTTGTTTATTTTATTATTGTTGAGTTCAGAGTTCTTTGTATATTTTGGATACAAGTTCTTTATCGGATATGTGTTTTGCAAATGTTTTCTCCTAGTCTGTGGCTTATCTTTTCTTTCTCTTAACAGTGTCTTTCTTGCAGCAGGAGTTTTAAATTTTAATTAAGTCTTAATTATCAACTTTTTAATTCATGGATTGTGCTTTTGGTGTTGTATGAAAAAACTCATTGACAAACCCAAGGTGACCTAGGTTTTCTCCTATGTTATTAATCTAGAACTTTTATAGTTTTGCAGTTTACATTTAAGTCCATGACCCATTTCAAGTTAATTTTTGTGAAAGGTGTAAGGTGTGTGTTTAGATTTTTCTTTCTTTTTTTTTTTTTTTTGCGCCTGTAGCTCTCTTCTTGTTCCAGCACCACTTGTTGAGAAAATAAAGTCTATATTGCCTTTGCTCCTTTCTCTATTGAGTTGCCTTTGTCAAACATCAAAGATCAGTTGACTGAATTTATGTGGGTCTATTTTTGGGTTCTCCATTCTGTTCCATTGATTTATTTGTCTCTTCTTTTGCTGATAACATACTGTCATGATTACCATAGCTTTATAGTAAGTCTTGAAGTGCCAGTCCTCTGATTTTGTCGTTTTCCTTCAATATTATGTTGGCTATTCTGGGTCTTTCCTCTGACTTTGTTCTTCTCTTTCAATGTTTCGTCGGATATTCTTGATCTTTTGCCTTTCCATATAAAATTTAGAATCAGTTTGTTGATACCACAAAATAACTTGCTGGTATTCAGATTGGGATTGTGTTGGATCTATAATTAAGTTGGGAAGAACTGACATCTTGACAATATTGAGTCTTTCTGCTTATTTAGATCTTTGGTTTCAATAATCATTTTGTAGTTTTCCCTCATATAGATCTTATACATATTTTAAAATATATTTAAGTATTTCATTTTTTGCATGGTAGTGTAAATGTCATTGTGTTTTTAAAATCAAATTTCAATTGTTCACTGTATCTGTGAGTCTGTTTGTTTTGCTATATCCATTCATTTGTTTTCTTTTTTAGATTCCACATGTAAGTGAAATCATGCAGTATTTGTCTTTCTCTATTTGACTTGTTTCACTAGGCATAATACTTTTCACTTATTCCTTCTCTAACACTCTTCATTTCTTTACATAGACCTGACCTATATAATTTTCCTTCTTTTTGAAGAATTTAACACTTCTTGCAAAGCAGGTTCATTGGTGACAAGTCCCCTCAATTTTTGTTTTTCTGAGAAAGTTTTATTTCACCTTCATTTCTGAAGGATAACTTCACTGGATACAGAATTCTAGGTTGGTGTTTATTTCTTTCAACACTTTGAATTATTCACTTCACTCTCTTCTCATTTATATGGTTTCTGTAGAGAAGTCCAATTCTTATCCTTGCTTCTCTATAGGTAAGTTTCCTCTTTTCGCCTCACTGATGGCTTCTTTCAAGATTTTCTACTTGTCTTTGATATTCTGCAGTTAGAATATGATATGACTAAGTATAGTTTTTTGGTATTTACCCTGCTTTAGCTTCCTGGATCTGTGATTTGTTGTCTATCATTAACTTTGAGAAATTCTTAGATATTATTGCTTTAAATATTCCTTCTGTTCCTTTATCCCTTCTCCTTCTGGTATTTTCATTATAGACATCACACTTTTTGTAACTGTTCCACAAGCTGTGGATATTCAGTTCTTTTTCTCTCTCTCTTTTCACTTTGCATTTTAGTTTTGAAAGTTTCTATTGACATTTCTCTGATCCCTGGTCAGAGAACTAAGATCCCATTTACCCACTGTGTGGCACGTGTGATCTTAGTTCTCTGACCAGTGATCAAACCCGTGCCCCCTGCAATGGAAGCGCAGAGTCTTAACCACTGGACCGCCAGGGAAGTCCTCTATTGACATTTCTTGAAGCTCCCTGATTTTTTCTTTCCCTGTGTCCAGTCTATTGATGAACCCATCTAAGGCATTCTTCACTTCTGTTACAGTGTTTTTGAGTTCTAGCATTTCCTTTGATTCTTTTTTATAGTTTCTACCTGTTGTGACTTTGTTACATTAACATTTGTTAAGTAGCACCCCAGTGTGTCAGAGAGTGAGCCATGGTTCCACAAAAATAAACGCAAGGAAAAGTGAAACAGAGAAGCCTATTACTCACAAGTCCTGGAGGAGGAACATGGCACACCTCAAGAGGGCACATCTCAGGGGGCTCCATGGGGAGGTCAAGGCAGGATGCGGGCCAAGAGGGCAGGGCAGGACCTGGAGCACATGTTTTCATTAGGGTCTATGGGTGGAGTGCTTTGGGGTTCCCAGGTTAAAGCCAAATTTGTCAATTCAAACCCAAAAGAGTAAGGTTTTGGAAAGCTTCACAGGGATCTTATCTAAGTGGAGCCCAATGGGAAGGCACTGGGAGGCAGGGGAAAGTGCTTAGCACAAGGGTAGTTGGGGAAGTCATATCAGGAATTTAATTTACTTGTGATTCTGCAGGTCTTTATCTAAGGCATGCACCCACCGGAGGGGCTAGTGCCAGCTCAAAGCCCCTGCAGGCTGCTCAGCCACACAAAATGGATGCAGCAATATCATGGAGTAGTTTAGCTAAACTCTCAACACCCTCTCTCTGCTTACATTACCCATCTGTTCTTCATCTTTTCCACTTTTTCCTCTAAAGCCGTTAGCATGTTAATATAATTGTTTTACACTCCTGGTTTGATCATTACAACATCTCTGCCAAGTCCGAGTCTGGTTCTGATGCTTGCTTTGTCTCTACAAAGTGTGTTTTTTTTGTCTTTAGCATGGCTTGTAATTATTTGTTGAAAACTAGACATCATGTGTTGGGCTAAAGGAATGGAAATAAATAGGCCTTTAGTGTGAGATTTTAGTTTTATCTGGCTAGGGGTTAGACTGTATGTGCTATTTCTTGTACCTGTAGTTGTCAGATGCTAAATTTCCTTGGTGCCCTTGTTTTTGTCTCACCTACTGTCCTTTGGGTTCCCTAGATACGTCTTCTTAAGTAAGGCCTGAGGCTTGCATTTGTAATTCGTTATTACACAGGAGCCTTACTGATGTGGAGGTAAGGTGTTGGGGGAGAGAAGCTTTCTATAGTCCTATGGTTAGGTCTCCATGTTTTAGGGAGCCTGTGCCCTTGGGGTGTGACCTTCACAAGTGTTTCTCAGTCTCCCCTCCTCCTTGGGTGAGACAGGAAGGCTAGAGGGGGCTGGAGTTGGGTATTTCCCTTTCCCCATGTCAGTTAGACTCTGGTTAAACCCTAGTCAGTTAGGCTCTGATAAAATAGTTTCTTTTGAGGTAGGCTTTGTTAATAAGAACAGAATACTTTCCCCTTCGCCTTACCAGAAGCATGAGAGGATTTTTCTCTGATCTTCACTGTAAGAACTTGGTTGAGCTCCTGGAGGTAAAACTCACAAAAGTGTGGGGATTCCCCTAAGACTCCTCTCCTGCTCTGAGTTTTTAATTCTCAAACTTGTCCACACTGAGCCTCCAGCAATTCATTAGTTACAGTGTAGGGTTTCCTACCCCAGTACTGGTTCCTGAGGAAGTTTTTACTCTGATAATTTGTGGTTGTCTATATTTGCCTATCTCTCCAATTTGGAGAACAGCAGTTTGCCCTGTTACATCAATTCTTTGATGGATCTAAGAAGGGTTCTTGATTTTCAGTTTGTTAAGCTTTTTCTTTTCTTATCTTCTTTAAAAAAAATTAAAGTACATGTTTGCTCTGCTCCCTCTCTGCCTGCACAGGGTTTTGATTCTAAGTCGGTAAGTCTCTGTCTCCTCCAGTTTGGAAGACTGCAGAAAATTCAACTATATGTCCTTCAGAGATCTCAACCCAGCTCTTCAGTCTTCCAGCTTACCTTGCTTCAAAATACGGCCAATTCCTTGAAGGGGGAGGAGAGAAGATGGCGGAAGAGTAAGACGCGGAGATCACCTTCCTTCCCACAGATACAGTAGAAATACATCTACACGTGGAACTGCTCCTACAGAACACCCACTGATCGCTGGCAGAAAATGTCAGACCTCCCAAAAGGCAAGAAACTTCCCCCGTACTTGGGTAGGGCAAAAGAAAAAAGAAATAACAGAGACAAAAGAATAGGGACGGGACCTACACCAGTGGGAGGGAGCTGTGAAGGAGGAAAGATTTCCACGCACTAGGAAGCCCCTTTGCGGGCGGAGACTGCAGGTGGCGGAGGGGGGAAGCTTCGGAGCCACGGAGGAGAGTGCAGCAACAGGGGTGCGGAGGGCAAAGCGGAGAGATTCCCGCACAGAGGCTCGGCACCGAGCAGCACTCACCAGCCCAAGAGGATTGTCTGATCACCTGCCGGGGTGGGCGGGGGCTGGGAGCTGAGGCTCGGGCTTCGGTCGGATCGCAGGGAGAGGACTGGGGTTGGCGGTGTGAACACAGCCTGAAGGGGTTAGTGCACCACAACTAGCCGGGAGGGAGTCTGGGAAAAAGTCTGCAGCTGCCGAAGAGGCAAGAGACTTTTTCTTCCCTCTTTGTTTCCTGGTGCGCGAGGAGAGGGGATTCAGAGTGCCGCCTAAACGAGCTCCAGAGACGGGCGCGAGCCGCGGCTATCAGCGCGGACCCCACAGCAACAGGGGCGCAGAGGAAAAAACGGAGAGACTCCCGCACAGAGGCTCGGCGCTGAGCAGCACTCAGCAGCCCGAGAGGCTTGTCTGCTCACCTGCCGGGGTGGGCGGGGCTGGGAGCTGAGGCTCAGCTTCGGGTCGGAGGGAGAGGACTGGGGCTGGCGGCGTGAACACAGCCTGAAGGGGTTAGCGCACCACAGCTGGCTGGGAGGGAGACCGGGAAAAAGTCTGCAGCTGCCAAAGAGGCAAGAGACTTTTTCTCGCCTCTTTGTTTCGTGGCACGCAAGGAGAGGGGATTCAGAGCGCCGCCTAAACGAACGCCAGAGACGGGCACGAGCCGAGGCGATCAGCGCGGGCCCCAGAGACGGGCGTGAGACGCTGGGGTTGCTGCTGCCGCCTCCAAAAAGCCTGTGTGTGAGCACAGGTCACTCTCCACACCGCCCCTCCCGGTAGCCTGTGCAGCCCGCCACTGCCAGGGTCCCGTGATCTGGGGACAACTTCCGCACTGCGCGCCTCAGGCTGGTGCAACGTCACGCCGGCCTCTGACGCCGCAGGCTCGCCCCGCCTCCTCTGTACCCCTCCCTCCCCACGGCCTGGGTGAGCCAGAGCCCCCGAAGCAGCTGCTCCTTTAACCCCGTCCTGTCTGGGTGGGGAACAGACGCCCTCAGGCGACCTACACGCAGAGGCGGGTCCAAATCCAAAGCTGAACCCCAGGAGCTGTGCGAACAGAGAAGAGAAGGGGAAATCTCTCCCAGCAGCCTCAGAAGCAGCGGATTAAAACTCCAAAAACAACTTGATGTGCCTGCATCTGTTGAATACCTGAAAAGACAACGAATCATCCCAAATTCAGGAGGTGGACTTTGGGAGCAGGATATATTAATTTTTCCCCTTTTCCTTTTTTTGTGAGTGTATATGTATATGCTTCTGGGTGAGATTTTGTCTGTATAGCTTTGCTTTATAATAGCTTTATTTTACTTCACTATATTATAGCCTCTTTCTTTCTTTCTTTCTATTTTTTCTCCCTTTTACTCTGAGCCGTGTGGACGAAAGGCTCTTGGTGCTCCAGCCAGGCATCAGGGCCATGCCTCTGAGGTGGGAGAGCCAACTTCAGGACACTGGTCCACAAGAGACCTCCCAGCTCCACGTAACACCAAATGGCAAAAATCTCTCAGAGATCTCCATCTCAACATCAAGACCCAGCTTCACTCAATGACCAGCAAGCTACAGTGCTGGACACCCTATGCCAAACAACTAGCAAGACAGGAACACAGCCCCATCCATTAGCAGAGAGGCTGCCTAAAATCATAATAAGGCCACAGACACCCCAAAATACACCACCAGACGTGGACGTGCCCACCAGAAAGACAAGATCCAGCCTCATCCACCAGAACTCAGGCACTAGTTCCCTCCACCAGGAAGCCTACACAACCCACTGAACCAACCTTAGCCACTGGGGACAGATACCAAAAACAACGGGAACTACGAACCTGCAGCCTGTGAAAAGGAGACCCCAAACACAGTAAGATAAGCAAAATGAGATGACAGAAAAACACACAGCAGATGAAGGAGCAGGGTCAAAACACACCAGACTTAACAAATGAAGAGGAAATAGGTAGTCTACCTGAAAAAGAATTCAGAATAATGATAGTAAGGATGATCCAAAATCTTGGAAATAGAATAGACAAAATGCAAGAAACATTTAACAAGGACGTAGAAGAACTAAAGAGGAACCAAGCAACGATGAAAAACACAATAAATGAAATTAAAAATACTCTAGATGGGATCAATAGCAGAATAACTGAGGCAGAAGAAAGGATAAGTGACCTGGAAGATAAAATGGTGGAAATAACTACTGCAGAGCGGAATAAAGAAAAAAGAATGAAAAGAACTGAGGACAGTCTCAGAGACCTCTGGGACAACATTAAACGCACCAACATTCGAATTATAGGGGTCCCAGAAGAAGAAGAGAAAAAGAAAGGGACTGAGAAAATATTTGAAGAGATTATAGTTGAAAACTTCCCTAATATGGGAAAGGAAATAGTTAATCAAGTCCTGGAAGCACAGAGAGTCCCATACAGGATAAACCCAAGGAGAAACATGCCAAGACACATATTAATCAAACTGTCAAAAATTAAATATAAGGAAAACATATTAAAGGCAGCAAGGGAAAAACAACAAATAACGCACAAGGGAATCCCCATAAGGTTAACATCTGATCTTTCAGCAGAAACTCTGCAAGCCAGAAGGGAGTGGCAGGATATACTTAAAGTGATGAAGGAGAAAAACCTACAACCAAGATTACTCTACCCAGCAAGGATCTCATTCAGATGTGATGGAGAAATTAAAACCTTTACAGACAAGCAAAAGCTGAGAGAGTTCAGCACCACCAAGCCAGCTTTACAACAAATGCTAAAGGAACTTCTCTAGGCAAGAAACACAAGAGAAGGAAAACACCTACAATAACAAACCCAAAACATTTAAGAAAATGGGAATAGGAACATACATATCGATAATTACCTTGAATGTAAGTGGATTAAATGCTCCCACCAAAAGACACAGGCTGGCTGAATGGATACAAAAACAAGACCCATATATATGCTGTCTACAAGAGACCCACTTCAGACCTAGAGACACATACAGACTGAAAGTGAGGGGATGGGAAAAGATATTCCATGCAAATGGAAAGCAAAAGAAAGCTGGAGTAGCAATTCTCATATCAGACAAAATAGACTTTAAAATAAAGACAATTACAAGAGACAAAGAAGGACACTATATAATGATCAAGGGATCGATCCAAGAGGAAGGTATAACAATTGTAAATATTTATGCACCCAACATAGGAGCACCTTAATACATAAGGCAAATACTAACAGCCATAAAAGGGGAAATCGACAGCAACACAATCATAGTAGGGGACTTTAACACCTCACTTTCACCAATGGACAGATCATCCAAAATGAAAATAAATAAGGAAACACAAGCTTTAAATGATACATTAAACAAGATGGACTTAATTGATATTTATAGGACATTCCACCCAAAAACAACAGAATACACATTTTTCTCAAGTGCTCATGGAACATTCTCCAGGATAGATCATATCTTGGGTCACAAATCAAGCCTTGGTAAATTTAAGAAAATTGAAATCATATCAAGTATCTTTTCCGACCACAACGCTATGAGACTAGATATCAATTACAGGAAAAGATCTGTAAAAAATACAAACACATGGAGGCTACACAATACACTACTTAATAACGAAGTGATCACTGAAGAAATCAAAGGGGAAATCAAAAAATACCTAGAAACAAATGACAATGGAGATACGACGACCCAAAACCTATGGGACGCAGCAAAAGCAGTGCTAAGAGGGAAGTTTATAGCAATACAAGCCTACCTCAAGAAACAGGAAACATCTCGAATAAACAACCTAACCTTGCACCTAAAGCAATTAGAGAAAGAAGAACAAAAAAACCCCAAAGCCAGCAGAAGGAAAGAAATCATAAAGATCAGGTCAGAAATAAATGAAAAAGAAATGAAGGAAACAATAGCAAAAATCAATGAAACTAAAAGCTGGTTCTTTGAGAAGATAAACAAAATTGATAAACCATTAGCCAGACTCATCAAGAGAAAAAGGGAGAAGACTCAAATCAATAGAATTAGAAATGAAAAAGGAGAAGTAACCACTGACACTGCAGAAATACAAAATATCATGAGAGATTACTACAAGCAACTCTATGCCAATAAAATGGACAACCTGGAAGAAATGGACAGATTCTTAGAAATGCACAAACTGCCAAGACTGAACCAGGAAGAAATAGAAAATATGAACAGACCAATCACAAGCACTGAAATTGAAACTGTGATTAAAAACCTTCCAACAAACAAAAGCCCAGGACCAGATGGCTTCACAGGTGAATTCTATCAAACATTTAGAGAAGAGCTAACACCTATCCTTCTCAAACTCTTCCAAAATATTGCAGAGGGAGGAACACTCCCCAACTCATTCTACGAGGCCACCATCACCCTGATACCAAAACCAGACAAAGATGTCACAAAGAAAGAAAACTACAGGCCAATATCAGTGATGAATATAGATGCAAAAATCCTCAACAAAATACTAGCAAACAGAATCCAACAGCACATTAAAAGGATCATACACCATGATCAAGTGGGGTTTATCCCAGGAATGCAAGGATTCTTCAATATACGCAAATCAATCAATGTGATACACCATACTAACGAATTGAAGGAGAAAAACCATATGATCATCTCAATAGATGCAGAGAAAGCTTTCGACAAAATTCAACACCCATTTATGATAAAAGCCCTGCAGAAAGTAGGCATAGAGGGAACTTTCCTCAACATAATAAAGGCCATATATGACAAACCCACAGCCAACATTGTCCTCAATGGTGAAAAACTGAAACCATTTCCACTAAGATCAGGAACAAGACAAGGTTGCCCACTCTCACCACTATTATTCAACATAGTTTTGGAAGTGTTAGCCACAGCAATCAGAAAAGACAAAGAAATAAAAGGAATCCAAATCGGAAAAGAAGAAGTAAAGCTGTCACTATTTGCAGATGACATGATACTATACATAGAGAATCCTAAAGATGCTACCAGAAAACTCCTAGAGCTAATCAATGAATTTGGTAAAGTAGCAGGATACAAAATTAATGCACAGAAATCTCTTGCATTTCTATACACTAATGACGAAAAATCTGAAAGTGAAATTAAGAAAACACTCCTGTTTACCATTGCAACAAAAAGAATAAAATATCTAGGAATAAACCTACCTAAGGAGACAAAAGACCTGTATGCAGAAAATTATAAGACACTGATGAAAGAAATTAAAGATGATACAAATAGATGGAGAGATATACCATGTTCCTGGATTGGAAGAATCAACATTGTGAAAATGACTCTACTACCCAAAGCAATCTACAGATTCAATGCAATCCCTATCAAACTACCACTGGCATTTTTCACAGAACTAGAACAAAAAATTTCACAATGTGTATGGAAACACAAAAGACCCCGAATAGCCAAAGCAATCTTGAGAACGAAAAATGGAGCTGGGGGAATCAGGCTCCCTGACTTCAGACTATATTACAAAGCTACAGTAATCAAGACAGTTTGGTACTGGCACAAAAACAGAAATATAGATCAATGGAACAGGATAGAAAGCCCAGAGATAAACCCACGCACATATGGTCACCTTATCTTTGATAAAGGAGGCAAGCATATACAGTGGAGAAAAGACAGCCTCTTCAATAAGTGGTGCTGGGAAAATTGGACAGATACATGTAAAAGTATGAAATTAGAACACTCCCTGACACCATGCACAAAAATAAACTCAAAATGGATTAAAGACCTAAGTGTAAGGCCAGACACTATCAAACTCTTAGAGGAAAACATAGGCAGAACACTCTATGACATACATCACAGCAAGATTCTTTTTGACCCAGCTCCCAGAGAAATGGAAATAAGTACACAAATAAACAAATGGGACCTAATGAAACTTAAAAGCTTTTGCACAGCAAAGGAAACCATAAACAAGACCAAAAGACAACCCTCAGAATGGGAGAAAATATTTGCAAATGAAGCAACTGACAAAGGATTAATCTCCAAGATTTACAAGCAGCTCATGCAGCTCAATAACAAAAAAACGAACAACCCAATCCAAAAATGGGCAGAAGACCTAAATAGACATTTCTCCAAAGAAGATATATAGATTGCCAACAGACACATGAAAGAATGCTCAACATCATTAATCATTAGAGAAATGCAAATCAAAACTACAATGAGATATCATCTCACACCGGTCAGAATGGCCATCATCAAAACATCTAGAAACAGTAAATGCTGGAGAGGGTGTGGAGGAAAGGGAACACTCTTGCACTGTTGGTGGGAATGTAAATTGATACAGCCACTATGGAGAACAGTATGGAGGTTCCTTATAAAACTAAAAATAGAACTACCATACGACCCAGCAATCCCACTACTGGGCATATACCCTGAGAAAACCATAGGTCAAAAAGAGTCATGTACCAAAATGTTCATTGCAGCTCTATTTACAATAGCCAGGACATGGAAGCAACCTAAATGTCCATCGACAGATGAATGGAGAAAGAAGATGTGGCACATATATACAATGGAATATTACTCAGCCATAAAAAGAAATGAAATGGAGGTATTTGTAATGAGGTGGATGGAGTTAGAGTCTGTCATACAGAGTGAAGTAAGTCAGAAAGAGAAAAACAAATACAGTATGCTAACACATATATACGGAATCTAAGGAAAAAAAAAAAAAAAAGGTCATGAAGAACCTAGTGGCAAGACGGGAATAAAGACACAGACCTACTAGAGAATGGACTTGAGGATATGGGGAGGGGGTGGGGTGAGATGTGACAGGGTGAGAGAGTGTCATGGACATATATACACTACCAAATGTAAAATAGATAGCTAGTGGGAAGCAGCCGCATAGCACAGGGAGATCAGCTCGGTGCTTTGTGACCACCTAGAGGGGTGGGATGGGGAGGGTGGGAGGGAGGGAGATGCAAGAGGGAAGAGATATGGGAACATATTGTATATGTATAACTGATTCACTTTGTTATAAAGCAGAAGCTAACACACCATTGTAAGGCAATTATACTTCAATAAAGATGTTTAAAAAAAAATTAAAGTACAGTTAATTTACAATGTTGTGTTAGCTTCAGGTGTACAGCAAAGTGATTCAGATATATATGAATATATAAATATATATATTTCAGATTCTCTTCCATTATAGGTTATTACAAGACACTGAATACGTTGAATATAGTTCCCTGTGCTATGTGTTAAGCTTCTTCTCGTGTGGGTAGGAATGATGACTTCTAAGTTCCTCATAAGTTGGACTAGAAACCATAAGTCTCTCTACAATTTTTACTAGAGTGGAACATTATATACTGTTCTCTTTAGCAATTCCATGTTGTTTAAATAGGTGTAAGTCTCACACATGTACTAGGAAACATGAATAAGAATATTCACAAGAGTATATACATAATAGGAAAAACACCAGAAGCAATCAAATGCCAGGGACAGAAGGATAAATGACTTGTGGCATATTCACACAATGGAATAGCACACCTCAATGAAATTGAGTGAACAGCAGCTACACAGAGCAACATGCACAATTCCCAGTAATATAATAGAGTGGGGGAAAAAAGAGCCTCAGAAAACAACAAACAGTAAAGATACCCTTTCTATGAAGTTCAAAAGCCAGCAGTACTAAAATGTACATGGCTTAGCACAGATATCCTACATTTCATTGATTGTAAGATGCAAACTGAGGAAAACGTTTTGAAAGAGAAGCACTGGAACGACATACTAGAAACAAATAAAAAAAAATAGTTCCCTCTAGTGGAGATAGTGGTAGTTTGGTGTCATGGTGAAAGGCTTTGGAATAGAAGCAAATCTTCTGTGAGTATATATATATCTTTACACAATGCAAGCTTCTACACAAGAAGAAGGCTCTTTCAGTACTAGAGCAATTGGATATCTATATGAAAAAATTCAATCTTGATTCCTACCTCACTTCATACATAAAATTTATTTTCAGATGGATTATAGACCTAAATTTGAAAGGTAGCATAATAAAGCTTCTGGAAGAAACAGGAGAATGACTTCATTACATACGGGTAAGCAAAGTGTTCTTAGAACACAAAAAGCACTAATCTTAAATGAAAAATCGACAAATTGGACTTAATTGAAATTTTAAACTTCAACTCATCACAAGTCACCATTTAGTAAGTGAAAAGGCAAACCACACACTGGGAGAAAAATATTATACTACGTGTATTGCAAATACGTAAATGTAAATTCATACATACAAGTTCTTGACAAAGAAGTTACATGTAGAATCTATGAAGAATTCCTATAAATCAGTAATACAAAAGATAAATATCGCAACTAAAAATGGACTAAAGACTCGTAAAAGTTCTTCACAAAGAAATATATCCAAATGGTCAGCAAGTGTACGAAAAGGTATGCAACATCATTAATCACTGGGTAAATGCAAATTAAAACCACCAGTACACGCCCACCTGTCTAAGGCAGGTGTTGGTGAGGATGTGGAGCAAGTGAAACTCCCAGATTGCTGATGAGCATAGAAAATGGTAAAAACCACTTTGGAAAACTGAAACTTTCTAATAAAGCTGAACATCCACAGTAATTTCACAGCTAGGTATACATCTATCCAAGAGAAATGTGTTTCCACAAAACAGTTTGTACAAGAATGTTCATAAAAGCTTAATTCATACTAGCCCTGAATAGGAAACAATCCCAAATTCCATCTACAGGTGAAAAGATAAACAAACCAATAGTGCTGTATACATACAATAATTCTATGGCTCAGCAGTAGAAAAAAACCAAAGTACAGATATAGTCAACCCATGTTATTCATGAATTCTGTATTTGAGAATTTTCCTGTTTGCAAAAATTTATTTGTAAGTCCACAATCAATAGGCATTTTCATGGTCACTCATGGACCTGCAGAGTGGTGAAAAATCTGGGTCACGTGGTGTGCGTGTTTCCAGTGAGGCTGAACAAGGCCATGCTCCGACCTCTTGTTTCAGCTCTCATACTATAAACGTACGTCATTTGTGTGGTCTATTTAATGTTACATTTTTCACACTTTCGTGCTATGTGATGTTGATTTCACTGTTTAAAATGGCCCCCCAAGTATAGTGCTGAAATGTTGCCTAGTGTTCCTAAGCACAAGAAGGCTGCGATGTGCTTTACAGAGAAAATCAATGTGTTAGATAAGCTTCTTTCAGGTGTGAGGCGTGAGCTGTAGTGCTGTCAGCAATGAGTTCAATGTTAATGAATCAACAATATATATTAAGTAAGGCATCTTTAAACAGAAACACACATAAAACAAGGTACTTGTTTTGATTTTGCTTGTTTACGTGCATTGATCAGCTAATACACTTTTATATACATTGATATGTTTGTTGATACACATTGATCAGTTGATGAAACTGTCGTGAGTAGACTTGCAGGAGTAATGGTTCAGTATTTGCTAATCCAATGTTTGTGAAGAATTTATAGAATGCAACTACTGCAAATAACAAGAATTGACTGTACATGCAACATCATGTTTGAATCTCATAGACATTGTGAACCAGATACAAAAGAATATGTTCCGTAGGACTGCATTTAGATCATGCTGAAGAACAGCAAATATTAGAAGTTGGAAAAGTGATGATAGGAGAGTACTGGTTTGAAAATGGCACAAGGGCACTCTTTGGGTTGATGGAAATGTTCTACATGTTGATCTGGGAGGTGAAAATTAAGATAGAACATAAGAGATTGTTCTTTTTTTCTTTTTTTAAATTTTATTTATTTATTTATGTCTGCATTGGGTCTTCGCTGCTGCGCGTGGGCTTCTCTCTAGTTGTGGTAAGTGGGGGCTAGTCTTCGTTGCGGTGCGTGGGCTTCTCACTGCAGTGGCTTCTCTTGTTGCGGCGCACGGGCTCTAGGTGCATGGGCTTCAGTAGTTGTGGCACACGGGCTCAGCAGTTGTGGCTCACGGGCTCTAGCGCACAGGCTCAATAGTTGTGGCGCACGGGCTTAGTTGCTCCACAGCACGTGGGATCTTCCCAGACCAGGGCTTGAACCTGTGTCCCCTGCATTGGCAGGCGGATTCTTAACACTGCACCACCAGGGAAGTCCCAAGAGACCGTTCTTTTTAATGACTACTCAGCTCTTCCAACCCATCACTTCGGGTTCGCTAGCTGCAATGTTCTTCTATAGCCACATGGTGGCAGTGTCGTAGAAATGAACAAAATTCTGGCTGAAACATAATTTCCTGATCTTTCTAGTTCAGATGTTTTGTTTCAGTTTGGTTGTGTCTTCCATCCTCCTTCTAGTAATCTCTGGCCTCCACCACCTTCTCTTGTGACATATCACGAACAATATCCTAAGGTGAGGGGCATACACTTGTTTGCGGCAAAAATACGGCATGGCAAAATCTATCTTTGAGGCCTCTGTCTCTTCCCCGGCCCTTCACGCCCTTTAATTTCCCTACTCCTTCCTGTCTTCCACTCCTGGAACCCCATTCCCGCTCTCTGGGCACCAGATGCTCTGCAGGCTGTCAAATACAACAATCGGAGCCTAATCTTCCATTACTAGGAGAAGGTCACTTATAGGAAAATCCAAAAGAGAAAGGCGTATTAACCCATTTCATATAATTGATGTTTCTAGAAGTAAAATCTGGAAATGGAATAAATGCTTATCAATTGGGGAATAAAAAGTGCTTTATCCTGTCAAAATAAGACAACAGGCCCCAAATGGAGTCACTTATGCTAAGTGCCACCGAACTGAGGCTTAACATAAATAGAGTTTCTGCTCCGCCAGAAATGGAATCTCCTGATCAGCATTAGGTAAACTGCCTGATAGACCCCTGCCATCCCCTAAAGGAAAATAACCTTGCCATAACCAACCTGATTTTTTTGGCCCACTGTTAACTTCCTTGTTCCTGCTCCCTTTTGTCTATAAAAGTCTTTCGTTTTGTACAGCTCCTTGGAGCTCCTTTCTATCTGCTAGATTCACTGCTGCCCGCTTCAAATCGCTTTTTGCTCAAGCAAACTATTAAAATTTTAAGTATGCCTCAGTTATCTTTTAATAGTCCTTTTTCAGTCAGTCATTAACAAAAATGCATTAGATCTATATTGCAGGACTTGGGGGATTTTCAAGATCTACTGTTAAGTAAGAAAAGCAAAATGCAGGGAAGTGTGCATAATGTAACAATGACCAAGCTCCCCTATATGTGTGTGCATTTGTACAGAACTATATGAGCATAAAGTAAAGTGTGGAAAGGTACATACCAGGCTCTTAACATTGTTTACATGAGATGGGATGGGAGTAGAGGGAAAAGCAATTAAAAAAAAGACCTTCACTAAAAAAGATTCAGGATAACAACAGCATGTATAACATTTTAATGATATTTAAGTTACATATTCTGTGTGGATATATATATGTGTGTATATAAATATATATACATACATACACACTTATATCTAGGTGTACACAAATCTAGCTTTTCCTATATGTTTTCTGTCTTTTATATTATGCCTAGATCGCTCTCACACTAAAATTATAAGTGTTTTATCTCTACTCTGAACAGCTTCGTTTCCTTTTACACTCATATCCTTAGTCCGAGGTTTATTTCCACATAAGTTGTAAGGTAGGGGTTATAAAACTTTATTTTCAAACACTTAGCCAATGTTATTTTATTTATTTTTTATACAGCAGGTTCTTATTAGTTATCTATTTTATACATATTAGTGTATATATGTCAATCCCAATCTCCCAATTCACCCCACCCCCGCTTTCCCCCCTTGGTGTCCATACGTTTGTTCTCTACATCTGTGTCTCTATTTCCACCTTGCAAACTGGTTCATCTGTACCATTTTTCTAGATTACATATATGTGCTAATATATTTGTTTTTCTCTTTATGACTTACTTCACTCTGTATGACAGTCTCCAGGCCCATCCACATCCCTACAAATGACCCAATTTCATTCCTTTTTACGGCTGAGTAATATTCCATTGTATATAAACGTATGTCATTTGTGTGGTCTATTTAATGTTACATTTTTCACACTTTTGTGCTAGTTCACGCTTTTAATGCTATTTAATAAAATTTTAAAAAACAAAAAAATAAAAATATTTATGCTGACTGAAATATATTTATGCTATTCTCTCAAAAGAGAGAACATAGTATATGATTCCAATTTATATAAAACTCTAGGAACTGCAATTTAATCCATAGTGACAGAAATCAGATAAATGAATGTCTGGCAGAGGGAGGTGGATGAACAGTGGGAGGGAGGGATTATAAAGGGGCAACAAGAAATTATTATGGGTGATGAATATGTTCATTATCTTCACTGTGGTGGTTTCATGGGTATATGTCAAAACTTTTCAAATATGTGTAGTTTTTAACATGTGTAGTTTATTACATGTAAATTATACCTTAATAAACCCATTGAAATAAAAAGGAACACACACACACACACACACACACAAACATACACACACACACCAGCCAGTTGGCTGAGAAAATGTTCTCTCACATTTTAAAAGAAGCTGTAGTGTATTAGCTAGCTCAGTCTCACTGGCAAATTAACGTGAGCACAGATTCAGAATGTGATTGGGAAGCTGCCTTGTGGCACACTGGGATGGTGTAAGCCAAGATCTTCTGAGGGCAGCAAAGGTGCAGGCGGGCCAGCAACACGTGGCTGCAACTGCCCACACCTGCAGCAATTCCTGTTCTTCACAGTGGCTTCACGGTGGCTCCACGTCGGCTCTGCCATCTTTGATCTTGCCAGGATGGGAAGATTTTTTACAGATTTTTTATTAGATTTTCCAAGCTCTCTAGGCTTTCCTAGCCCCCTCTCAGAAATCAAGAGAGAGAGATATGTTTCCTAGGCTTCAGGCAGAGTGGGACCACCCAGGACCCCGCCTCAGGGGCAATTCTCTGTCAACAAGCAACTGTATCTGAAGCCAAGGCACTTGTGCCCTCCAGCCCTTTCCAGCTCACTGTCTCCTCAGGGCTGACTCCTCAGAGAGCATCTCCCTTCACCTCCTCCTTTTGCTTGATTCTTTATCTTGATGCTCAGGGTTCTCATACCATTTTTTTCAGGATCCCTCAGGGCTAAAGGACTCCATAGCCACTCCTGTAATCCCTCATTTTCTAGGGAGGGATTCTCCCAGACATCATCTCTCTTCTGTGTGCTACGTGCAGGAAATAATAATGACTGTGAAACAGAAAGACACCATTTCTAGTTAAGTAATGATAATTGAAAGAAATTCCTCAGTGCTGGAAACTATCTTTGTTAAACTGAATATGGTTAGAATAGGGAGAATTAAAAGAAGGAACATCAAGGAGCAGTAAAATTTTGCTCCCATTCCAAACTAGAGTTAAGGGATAGAATAAAGTAAAATAGAATGAAAACTCTCAAAGTATGGTAGAAAGCCAAGAGCGTTATAGAACAAAATAGATACTTGTGTCTTCAGAACGATTAAAGCAATGTTCAGAGACAAACCATTTATCTATCAAGAATAGACAGGGGACAAGATAATGTGGACTAAGAATGCCCCTGCCATATCAGCAAACAAAGGGTATTGTGGACATCAAGCCATCAGCCACTAGAGCCCTTCGGTGAACCCTGAGGGGAATCAGGATGGGAAATAGGATACTGGCCTTAGATAAGGTCCATATCAAAGGAAGGATTTCAATGAGTGCAGACTCTTGCATTTTCCCATACACAGAAAAGTGCTAAATTCATTAACTTGAGATGTCTGGTTTTCTTTAATTCACAGTAATCTTTTGATGTTCTGACTACATGGTTTTTGTTGCAAAACCCCCTATATAGCTTGGCTCCTCCCTTACCTCTTCCGAGCAGTCCCTCAGAGCTATTTGAGAGGCTGCCTCAGAGTCCTCAGAAAGTTCACCAAATAAAACACAATTCTCAACTTTTAGGTTGTGCTTTTTTTTTTAGTCAACAATAACAACATAGGGGACTCCCGAACTCACCTCCTCTCATGTACACACCAAATCTACAGCTATACATGGAACAATTTCCTCTGAAAGAAACCCCTAAATGAGCTGAGTGACTCCTACACAGCAAGCAAACAAGAAGAAAACCACATCAAAATGGGTAGGAGAGGCTGAGACACAATCTTACCATGAACCCACACCTGGTGCAGACACCCACAATTGGGGGGGAACTCACAACCCTGAGCTTCCCCCTGAGGAGTGAAGGGTTTGAACCCTACATCTGCCACCCCAACTTTTAAGACCAGCACCTGAGAGATGAGCTCCCAAAACATCTGGCTTCGGAAGCCAATGGGGCTTGTGTCCACGAGACCCACAAAATTATAGTGAACTGAGAAACAGTTATTAAAGGGCTCTTACAGACTCCCCTGGCTACCCTGCAGGACCCAATGCTGAAGCACCCCACTGAAATGCATCTGGTCTTTCTGTGAAGCAGCCGTATTTGCTTAACTTAAAGCTTTGGAGTGAGGGGCAGGCATTTTATTTCACACACATCAAGGGGCAAATGAAATACTTTTCAGACACTGGCCAGCAGGCACCATATATGAGTTTTCCCTCTGCCTCACTCCAGGTTGCCAGTATCTCCTGGAAAGGAGCTTGTGCACTTGTCTGATGCTTGTGGTTGCCGCCCAGGAGACACTTCTTGATCACCTGCCTCTGATGGCTAGCAAGTCTTACACTAGTGGTTCTCACAAGACTGTGACAAATGGAGAAAGAGTTCTTAACCAGTTACCCTTTCCCCACTAGGGCACAGTGAAGAGACAGCAGACTGGAACGTATCCCTAGTCTTTCTGTGAAAGAGGTCTATTAGTTTACCTTGATAGCTGTGGCCTGAGGAGTAGGTTTCTAATTAAACACATCTAGGAACTAACTATGATCCTCTCCAGAGACTAGGAAGGCCAGTGGATACCATCTTCACACTCTTACTCTGCCCCACCCCAGGTTGTTGGGTCTCTGAGAAAATAGCTGTGTATACGTCTGGCTCACTGGCTTTTTGTGGCTGTGACCCAAAAAACACATCCCTTGATAGCCTGCCCGACTGGCCAGTGGGGCTTGTGTTCTTGGGATCGGTGAGACAGTACCAAACAAAGAAACAGCTCTTAACTGGCTGTCACCCAGGGCTCAGTGCAGAGGGACCAGACAGAAATGCCCATCTCCAGTCTTTCCCTGAAAGAGGTGTATTTGCGTACTTTACAACCTGCTGCCTAAAGGTCTGACTTCCAATCAGCCTAAATCTCGGTGCTGACTGAGAGCCTTCCCTTTGGGATACTAACAGGTCTTGGCATAGTCTCAACCTCTGTGAACCACTAAGAATAAAGTATGTTGCTTGGACAATCACGATGGTTTGAGAGATATCCAAGAGTTAAGGCAGGGTTGGACAACAACCTTTTACATGAGGCCACTCCTTCAAGACTGGGAGAAATGGCTATTCTAGCTAATGTACAGAAACCAGCAAAGAGAGTCAAAGAAAAAAATGAAGAAAGAGTGACATGTTCCAAACAAAAGAACAAGAAAAAACCTCAGAAAAAGACCTTAATGAAACTGAGATAAGTGATTTCTCTGATAAAGAGTTCAAAATAATGGTCATAAAGAGTCTCACTGAGCTCAAGAGAAGAATGGATGAACTAAAGTGAGAATTTCAATAAAAAGAAAATATAACAAAGCACCAACTGAAGTCACAGAGCTGAAGAATACAACACCTGAACTGAAAAATACAATAAAGGGCTTCAACAGCAGACTAGATGAAGTGGAAGAAAGATTAGTGAACTCAAAGACAGGGCAGTGGAACTCATCCAATCAGTGCAGCAAAAAGAAAAAATAATAAAAAAGAGTAGTTTAAGGAACTTATGGGACAACAGCAAGGGGACCAACATTTGCATTATGGGGACCCAGAAAGAGAAGAGAGAGAGAAAGGGGCAGAAACATATGTGAAGAAATAATGGCTGAAAAATTCCCTAACCTGGGAAAGAAACAGACACCCATATCCAGGAAGCCCAGAAAGTTCCAAATAAGATGAACTCAAAGAGACCCACATGAAGATACATTAAAATCAAAGTGTCAAAATTTAAAGGCAAGGAAAGAATATTAAAAGCAGTGAGAGAAAAACAATTTGTTAGGTACAAGGGTAACTCCCATAAAACTAGCAGCAGATTTTTCAGCAGAAACTTTGCAGGACAGAAGGGAGTAGCATAATATATTCAAAACGTTGAAAGAAAAAAACTTACAATCAAGAATATTCTATCTGGCAAAGGTGTCCTTCAGAACTGAAGGAGAGATAAAGAGTTTTCCAGACAAGCAAAAGCAAAAGGGGTTCATCTGGCCTTAAAATAAATGTTAAAGAAACTTCTTTAAGCTAAAACAAAAGGGCACTAACAGGAAAACATATGACAGTAAAAGCTCACTGGTAAATCACGAAACTAGTATAAAGCTTAAAAGACAAAAGAGTAAATAACTATAACTACAATCATTTTTTTCTTTAATTTATTTAATGAACATTATAAAATACACAGAAAGTTGTATGTGACATTGTATCAGACACTGGAAAAGTTCTAAATACAAAACTAGATAATTCCTTGATTTATAGAACTTACAAAACTTACAGTTAAAATAAGGTAATCAAATATATAATAAAGATCATATTTGATATTAAAATTATAGTTTTTAAATTATCTAGTTTATGGGATATGATTTAATATATATTTTTCTTTATTATAGCACCCTTTTCTCCTTTGAACACTATACTGTATGGACATTTTATATGGACATTATAAGAGTGTAAATAAAATAATATACAATTCTAACTTTAACTGGCCTGGGGAAGTTGTTTTTTTTTTAATTTGGTTTCTTTTTTTTTTTTTGGTATTTAAAAAAATTGTATTTTGTGTTGGAGTATAGTTGATTTACAATGTTGTGTTAGTTTCAGGTGTACAGCAAAGTTATTTAGTTATACATGTACTTATATCTATTCTTCTTCAGATTCTTTTCCCATATAGGTTATTACAGAGTACTGAGTAGAGTTCCCTGTGCTATACAGTAGGTCCTTGTTGATTACCTATTTTATATATAGTAGTGTGTATATGTTAATCCCAAACTCCTAATTTATCCCTCCCCCTACCTTTCCCCTTTGGTAACCATACGTTTGTTTTTGATGTCTGTGAGTTTGTTTCTATTTTATACATAAGTTCATTTGTATCATTTTTTTTAGATTCCACATATGAATGATATCATATATTTGTTTTTATCTTTTGTATGATAATCTCTAGATCCATCCATGTTGCTGCAAATGGCATTATTTCATTTTTTTATGGCTGAATGATATTCCATTGCATATATGTAAAACATCTGCTTTATCCATTCCTCTGTCGATGGACATTTAAGTTGTTTCCATGTCTTGGCTATTGTAAATAGTGTTGCAATAAACACTGGAGTGCATGTATCTTTTTAAAGTATGGTTTTCTCCAGATATATGCCCAGGAGTGGGATGGCTGGATCATATGGTAGCTCTATTTTTAGTTTTTTAAGGACCCTCCATACTATGTTCTCCATAGTGGCTGTATCAATTTACATTCCCACCAACATGTAGGAGGGTTCCCTTTTCTCCACACCTTCTCCAGCATTTATTGTTTGTAGACTTTTTGATGATGGCCATTCTGACTGGTGTGAGGTGACACCTCATTGTAGTTTTGATTTGCATTTCTCTGATAATTAGTGATGTTGAGCATCTTTTTACGTGCTTTTTGGCCAAGTATGTCTTCTTCAGAGAAATGTCTATTTAGATCTTCTGCCCATTTTTTGATTGGGTTGTTATTTTTTTGATATTGAGCTGCATGTGCTGTTTGTATATTTTGGAGGTTAATCCCTTGTTGCTTGCATCATGTGCAAATATTTTCTCCCATTCTGTAGGTTGTCTTTTCATTTTGTTTATGGTTTCCCTTGTTGTGCAGAAGCTTTTAAGTTTAATTAGGTCCCATTTGTTTCTTTTTGTTTTTATTTGCATTACTCTAGGAGACAGATCGGAAAAGATATTGCTGTGATTTATGTCAAAGAGTGTTCTGCCTATGTTTTCCTCTAATAGTTTTAGAGTATATGGTTTTACAGTTAGGTCTTTAATCCATCTTGAGTTTATTTTTGTGTATGGTGTTAGAGAATGTTCTAATTTCATTCTTTTACATGTAGCTGTCCAGTTTCCCCAGTGACACATATCGAAGAGACTGTCTTTTCTCCATTGTATATTCTTGCCTCCTCTGTCGTAGATTATACACTAATTTTTAATGGATACACAAGATAAAAAGATGTAAATTGTGACATCAAATACAAAATGGGGGGATAAAAGGTAGAGCTTTAGACTGCATTCAAACTTAAGTTATTATCAACTTAAAATAGATTATGATAAATACAAGTTGTTTTCTGTAAGCCTCATGGTGACCACACAGCAAAAACCTATAGTAGATACACAAAATATAAAAAGAAAGATATCTAGAATTACCATTATAGCAAATCACTAAATCACAAAGGAAGAGACCAAGAGAAGAAGAAAGGAACAGAGGAATTATAAAACAGCTAGAAAACAATTAACAAAATGGCAACAAGTATATACCTATCTATAATTCCTTTAAATGTAAATGGACTAAATTTTCCTATCAAAAGACAGAGTGGCTGAATGGATAAAAAGACCAGACACATTTATATGTTCCCTATAAGATACTCACTTCAGATATAAGGACACACACAGACTGAAAGTGAACAAATGGAAAAATATTTCATGCAAATGGAAACCAAAAGAAAGCTGGGATAGCTATACTTATATCAGACAAAATAGACTTTAAGAGAAAGACTGTAATAAGAGACAAAGAAGGTCATTATATAGTGATGAAGGGGTCAATCCAACAAGAGAATATAACATTTGTAAATATTTATGCACCCAAAATAGAAGCACCCAAATATATAAAGTAAATATTAGCACATCTAAAGGGAGAAATAGACAGCAATACAATAATAATCGGGACTTTTAATTCCTCACTTTCATCAATGGATAGGTCATCCAGAAAGAAAATCAATAAGGCCTTAAATGACAGGTTAGACCACATCAACTTATATATATGTATATACACACACACACACACACACACACACACACACAGAACATTCCATCCAAAAGCAACAGAATACTCATTCTTTTCAAGTGTACAGGATGGATCATGTTAGGCCACAAAACAAGTCTTAATACATTTAAGAAGACTGAAATCATTATCAAGCATCTTTTCTAACCACAGTGGTATGAAACTAGAGGTCAGTTACAAGAAGCAAATTAGAAAATTCAAATATATGTGGGGATTAAACAACATGCTACTGAACGACTAATGGGTCAAACAGGAAATCAAAGGAAAAATCAAAAATACCTTGAGACAAAGGACAATGGAAATACAACATACTAAAACTTATGGGATGCAGCAAAAACACAGTGATAAATGCCTACATTAAGAAACAAGAAATATATCAACTAAACAACCTCAAGGAATTTAAAAAGGAGAAAAAATGAAGCCCAAAGTTAGTAGAAGGAAGAAAATTACCAAGATCACAGCATATACAAACAAAATAGAAACTCAAAGACAACAGAAAAGATCAATGAAACTAAGATCTGGTTTTTTGAAAAGATAAACAAAGTTGACAAATCTTTAGCTGGACTCACCAAGAAAAAAAAGGGGAGAACACTAAAGTGAATGCAGAAATATAAAAGATCTTTTTTTTTTTTTTTTAGTTTTTATTTATTTATTTTGGCTGCACTGGGTCTTAGTTGCGGCACATGGGATATTCGTTGTGGCATGCAGGATCTTTTAGTTGCGGCATGCGGGCTCATAGTTGCGGCATGCGGGCTTCTTAGTTGCAGCATGTGGACTTTTTAGTTGTGGCATGCGCATTTCTTAGTTGCGGCATGCAGACTCTTAGTTGCGGCAGGCATGTGGGATCTAGTTCCCCACCCGACCAGTGATCAAACCCGGGGCCCCTGCATTGGGAGTGCATTGGGAGTCTAATCCACTGGGCCACCAGGGAAGTCCCGAAATACAAAAGCTCTTAAGAGACTACTATAAACATACACCAACAAATTGGACAACCTAGAATAAATAGATAAATTCCTAGAAACATAAACCTACCAAGACTAAATCAGGAAGAAAGAAAATCTGAAAAGACTGATACTAATAAGGAGATTGAATCAGTTGATTTTGATTAAATCCTCCCAACAAACAAAAGTCAAGGACCAGATGGCTTCACTGCTGAATTCTACCAAACATATAAAGAAGAATTAATACCAATCCTTCTCAAACTTTTCCAAAACATAGAAGAAAAGAGAATACTTCCAAACTCATTTTACCAAGCCAGCACTATTCTGATATGAAACCCAGACAAGGACACCACAAGAAAAGAAAAAGACAGACCAATATCACTAATGAACACAGATGCAAAAGTCCTCAACAAGATACTAGCAAACCAAATTCAACAATACATTAAAAGGATCATACACCATGATCAAGTGGGATTTATTCTAGGGATGCAAGGATGATTCAATATCCACAAATCAATCAATGTGATATATTACATTAACAAAATGAAGGACAAAAATCACATGATCATCTCAAAAGGTGCAGAAAAAGCATTTGACAAAATTCAACACTCATTTATGATAAAAATCTCAGAAGTGAGTATAGAGGAAATGTACCTCAACATAATGAAGGCCATATATGAGAAGCCAACAGCTAACATCATACTCAATGGTGAAAATCTGAAAGCTTTTCCTCTAAGATTGGGGATAAGACAGGGATTCCCACCCTCACCACTTTTATTCAAAATAATATTGAAAGTCCTAGTCAGAGCAACAGGTATTTGAAAAATAAATAGAAGGCATCCAGATAGGAAGAAGGAAACTGTCACTATTTGCAGATGACATGATATTATACATAGCAAACCCTAAAGATTCCAGCAAAAAACTCTAAGAACTAATAAACAAATTCAGTAAAGTGGCAGGATACAAAAATCAATATGTAAAAATCTGTTGCATTTCCATACACTAATAATGAACTATCAGAAAGATTCATTAAGAAAATAATCTCATTTACAATTGCATCAAAAAGAATGAAATACCTTGGAATAAACTTAACCAAGGAGGTGGAAGACCTGCACACGGAAAACTGTAAGACACTTATGAAAGAAATTGAATAAGACACAAACAAATGGAAAGATATTCCATTTATGTATTGGAAGAATTAATGTTGTTAAATGTCCATACTACCCATAGTGATCTACAGTTTCAATGCTGTCACTATCAAAATTCCAATGGCATTTTTCACAGAAGTAGAGCAAACAATCCTAAAATTTGTATGGAACCAGAAAAGACCCCAAATAGCCAAAGCAATCTTGAGAAAGAAGACCAAAGTTGAAGGCATCATGCTTCCCGATTCCAAACTACATTACAAAGCTATAATAATCAAAACATTATTGTATTGGCATAAAAACAGACAACAGAATAGAAAGCCCAGAAATAAACCCATGCATACACGTTCAATTAATTTATGACAAAGGATCTGAGAATATACAATGAAAAAAGGACAGCCTCTTCAACAAACGATGTTGGGAAAACTGAACAGTCACATGCAAAAGAGTGACACTGGACCACTATCTTACATAATACAGAAAAATTAACTCAAAATGTATTAGACTTGAACATAAGACCTGAAGCCCTAGAACTCCTAGAAGAAAACATGGGTGGTAAGATCCTTGACATTTGTCTTGGTAATGATTTTTTTGGGATTTGTCACCAAAGCAAAGGCAACAAAAGCAAAAATTAAAAATTGAGACTACATCAAACCAAAAGGCTTTTGTGCAGCAAAGGAAACCACCTGCAAAATGAAAAGGCAACCTATTAAATGGGAATAAATATATGCAAGTCACATACCTGATAAGGGTTTAATATTCAAAAAATAAAAGATCTGTATAACTAAATAGCAAAAAACACATAAAAATCTGATTAAAAAATGGACAGAGGATCTGAATAGACATTTTTCTAAAGAAGATATACAGGGACTCCCCTGGTGGCGCAGTGGTTAAGAATCCTCCTGCCAATGCAGGGGACAGGGGTTTGAGTACTGGTCCGGGAAGATCCCATATGCCGTGGAGCAACTAAGCCCATGCGTCACAACTACTGAGCCCACGTGCCACAACTACTGAAGACCACGCACCTAGAGCCCATGCTCCGCAACAAGAGAAGCCACCGTAATGAGAAGCCTGCACACCAAGTAGCCCCCGCTCGCCACAACTAGAGAAAGCCCGTGTGTGGCAACGAAGACCCAATGCAGCCAAATAAATAAATAAATAACTTAAATTAAAAAAAAGAAGATATACAGATGGCCAACAGGAATATGAAAAGGTGCTCAACATCACTAGTCATCAGGGAAATGCAAATCAAAACCACAATGAGGTATCACCTCACACTTGTTAGGATAGCTGTTAAATGACAAGAAAAAACAAGAGATGGCATGGTTGTGGAGAAAAGGGAATCCTTGTACACTGTTGGTGCGAATGTAAATTGGTGCAGCCACTCTGGAAATCAGTATGGAGTTCCTCAAAAACTTAAAAATACAGTTATCCTATGATCCAGCAATTCCACTTCTGGCTATTTAACCAAAGGAAAAGAAAACACTAACTCAAAAAGATATCTTGACCCCCACGTTCCTTGAAGCATTATTTACAATAGCCAAGACACAGAAGCAATCTAAGTGTCCATCAGTGGATGAATGGATAAAGAAAATGTGGTATACGGATAAATTGGAATATTATTCAGCCATTAAAAAGAAGGAAATCATGGCATTTGCAACAGCATGGATGGACCTTGAGGGCATTATGGTAACTGAAATAAGCCAGACAAAGAAAGACAAATACTGTATCATCTCACTTGGGTGGAGTCTAAACAAACATACAAGCAAACTCATGGATACAAACAGACTGGTGATTCCCAGGCAGGGGTTGGGGGTGGGCAAAATGGGTGAAGGGAGTCAAAAGGCAATCTTCCAGTTATAAAATACATATACATAAGTCCTGGGGCTGTAATATACAGCATGGTGACTATAACTAGACATTGTGGTGACCATTTCACAATATATATAAATATTGAATCATTATGTTGTACACCTGAAACTCATAAGTGTGATATGTCAATTATATCTCAAAAAAAACAAAACAAAACAAAACCCAAAACCAGACAGGGGAGCAAGCATTGCTACTTTTTTGTGTTTTTTTGGTGGCGCCGTGCAGCTTGCAGGATCTTGGTTCCCCCACCAGGGACTGAACCTGGGCCACCATGGTGAAAGCATCGAGTATTAACCACTGGACTGCCAGGGAATTCCTGAGTGCTGCTACTTTTTAAGGGATGCCAGAGAAGCTGGAAAAAAAGTCAGCTGAATTGTTAAGTCCTAATTATGTTAGGGGAAGGGACAAACTCTAGACTCAAGATGTAGAACAAGAAATGTGCTGGTGAGAAGTCTTCGTACATTGAATGGGAGAAGCATACAGGCAACAAAGGAGGCTGAAAAACCATTTAGGAATTGTGACATTACTATATTACTATGGCAATACAGATAAATTTAATCAAGCATTTAGGAAACCAATTATTATATTACTGATTTTATGAAGGAAAAAGTCAGTGGCTTAAAACAATATAAACTTATTACCTTTAGTTTGTGCAGGTCAGGAATCTGGGTATGGCATAGCTGAGTCCTCTGACTCTGGGTCTCTCACAAGGCTGCAGTCATCTCAAGGCTCAACTCGTGGAGGATCTGCTTCCACAGTCACTCAAGTGGTTATATTAACGGGATCCAGTTGCTCCTGGGTTATCGGATTGAGGGACTCGGTTCCTTGTTGGCTGTTAGTTGGACACCTTCCTCAGTTCCTTGCTATGTGGGCCTCTCCATAGGGCAACTCACAGATCAGAGCAAGCAAACTAGAGGAGGAGAGAACGAGCAAGACAGGAGCCAGAATATTTTTTGACATCCCATCACTTTTGCCACATTCTCTTTGTTAGAAGGAAGGCCCTGGGTCCAGCCCACACTCAAGCGGAGGCAGTTTCAGAGGGTGTGAACACCAGGAAGCAGGATCTTCAGAGCCATCTTAGAAACTGTCAACCACATGGGGCAAAACCAGGGACTGACGTTGCCTAAGGCAGAAATGTTTGACAGATACATGCTTGTATTCCAATTTAAGGAGGGTGTGCATGTTTCTTACCTCACTTGCTCATGTTGAGTGTTATGCTAAGAAAAATGGAAAAAGTTTCTAAAAATTGAAAAGGTGATCTATGAAAAGGATGTGGTGAAGGTGGTAGCAGACTGGAAAATAAAAACCAAGGACTAAGAGAAAAATGAGAAAACTATTATACAAGGAAGGTACGGGGCCCATAAACTAGAATTTCTACTTACGCATTAAAATATTCTCCAACGACCCAGGAGATAGGACCAGACAAATGGAACAGTTTCTATGATAAACTACCACTTAAAGACACCATAGAGTTCTAAGACAAAATTGGACTGACCCTATCCACCAAAAAATACTTGCGAAGGGGACAAAGTAACACCTCCATACCGGAATGTGCCATTGTAAGCAACTTCTGGAGACAATTGGCCAAGACTCCCTTACACTTAAAATGAGCAAACTATATATGCAAGCACTTTGTTTCCTTAAAAGGAGTCTGACGCAATATTGTAAAGCAACTATACTCCAGTAAAAATTAATTTAAAAAAAGAAAAGAAAAAAAAAAAAAGGAGTCTGAAAGGAGGAAAAAAAGTTGAGGGAAACACAAGTTTCCCAAGTTTCCCAACAAGTTGAGGGAAAATAATTTAGAAGAGGCTATCTCTTTCCCAATCTAGGCAGGCCTGGTGGTCTGTCCCCTGCCCATCCCTCAGGCCACCTCTCCCCTCACTCACTCCCTGGCACCTCAATCCGCAGCCACACTTGTCTCCTTGGCTGTCTGTAAAACACCAGCTTCTCTCCAAACCTCATTTAATTCAGGTCTGTTCCCAAACGTCACCTACGCAGAAAGAACTTCCCTGATTGCTATCTAAAATAGCATCGATCTGCCCCATCCTCTTACCTTGCTTGGATTTTTCTTTATAGCAGTTACCAGTTTCTGACATTATACGTTTCTTTCTTTTACCTGTTTATTGTCTGACTCTTCCACTGAGGTAAAATCTCTATGACCTGGAAAAGGAAGCCATAGGCTCTTTTCAACAATGTCTGTTGGGTAAATAAAAGAAAAAAATAGAATAAGGAGAGCCCATAAAAAACACGTCAGGAGAAGAGCCTAACAGCGGGAGAAAAATCTGAAGCACAAGCAATTTCAATTTGCCAGATATGTGCTAACATGAATTCATGCATAATAGAGAATATTTACATTTGTGTGTAATATGTGACTTATTTTTTAAAAATCCTGAAAGACTCAAATGAGCTAAACTACTTGAAAATATTTAGGACAGTACGTAAGGCAGCCCTCCCAGCAGCGCTCTCTTCTTCCAGACGCGCGCGCTAATTTCTCTCGATTCTCAGGCGACTGAGCGCACCCTCCCTCTTATAAAATGTATTCTTGTCGCTATTTGATTGGCTGTCCCTCCCAGGCGCTCCTTCCTCATTGGTTGCGCCCCCAGTCCATCACTCCTGGGCTCAAGCACTCTATTCGTCTGCTGCCGCAGACCGCGGCTCCCGGCCGTACTAAAACCGGAGTAGCTCCCCGGTGACGTCAAAGGCGCTGCCCGCCCACATTCCAAGGCCTGGGCGGAGACTTCCCTCTGCCCCTGCCTCTGGACGGAGAGCAAGACTTCTGATTGGGTAGGGCGGGAGAAGTGAGCATCCGATTGGTCCCCGCCCTGGAGGGAGGAGGAGTCATAGCTGTCTGCCGGAGCAGAGCTGAGGAGCCCTGGGGAATCTCAAAGTTTGTGTCTGGAGCAGTAGTGGAAAGTGAGCTTAGTGAGAAGGGCTTTTTTTGGGATGAGTACTGATCTCCTGCCTTTATTTTGGATACACACCCTGCTCTATTCTCCTCAGCCTTCGGTCTGATCTCTAGACAGTCTGTCTCCTCTGGGGATTCTCAAATCTCCGAGGACGCTGGACCGGAGCCCTTGGCAATTCTCTCTCAGGCAGAGGAGCGAAAGTTTTCCTTCCTAAGTGCATAAGCTACACGCATACGCACACACACGCACACACACTCACGCAGAGGCGGATCTCGCCCTCCGAGGCCGCCCTACCCGCTCCCCTCCTGCCCTCAGCATCCTCGGCCCAGCGCGCCTCGGACCACCATGGAGGTGCTGGAGAGCGGGGAACAGAGCGTCCTGCAGTGGGACCGCAAGCTGAGCGAGCTGTCAGAGCCCGGGGAAACCGAGGCTCTCATGTATCACACGGTGAGGACTTGGCGGGGCGGCGAAGGGGCGGCTTGAGAGGGGGAAGTGCCATCAAAGGAACAGCTCGGGACAGGGAACTGGGAAGGAAGTATTTGGGAAGAGCATGCCCAGAATGGAGAGATCTGGGGAGAGGTGTGGTTTTTCTAGCTGAACAGTGAAGGTGGGCCGCTGTCTCTTTTAAACTTTTGATAATAGTAACGACGCTTTGTATTCCTTCAGCAACTTATACTCTTTTCCCCTAGGGCTTTTCACATCTGCTGTATCATTTCCTATTGCGCTGTAAAGCAGGAGAAGGGGTAGACGTTTTGATAATCTGCCTCTGTTTAGTTTGCTACTAATTTTTGTGGGAAGATTTTTTAAAAACTGGGCAAAATAAAGTAGCATTTTCTATCCTTCGCTGTCATATTCTCTCTTTCTCTTCCTTTACTTTCTTATTTGAATTTTAGGAAGTATACCTGTGTGTGTGTGTGTGTGTGTGTGTGTGTGTATGTGTGTGTGTGTGTTTTGAAAAAAGGTCCGTTCATATTAGGAGGAAGACTACTTATTTGGCTCCTTCAACTGTTCAGCCAAGAAATCTGCTTCCTCCTTCTTCAGAGGAAAATCAGCAAAGGAGAATGGAAAATCTGAGACAGTGCATATTTCAGAAAGGCTTTGGAGAAGGTGGGGCAGCTCACCAGTTCCTTGCTCAGTCTTATGTCCCAGAAATCCCTTTGGGCACTAAACTGTCACAGAGGACACACATTTCTTATAAAGTTTTCAATTTCAAGTTTTTGGTATTAAATTTGCAAAATGAAATTTTGTTTCCAACAGCCAGCACTGATAATATGACTTTATTGTGAGATCTCTTTGTTTCTTTTTTTACAAATGCAGAGTTTGTATAGAGAGAGAGAAAGAGAGAGAGAGACACTAATGAGAAAATGAGAGGCTTGGCTATTTCCCCTTCATGATTCTTTTAATGGAGTCAGTGCCAGGATATTTTGAAACTTTTGCAAAATGGCCTGCAGGCTCCACCCCTTTGGCCTTTGCCTCTGGCTGACGTTATTTTGGGAAAAGGGATGAGGGCCTCCCTGTGATTCCCACCAAGGCATTTGTGGTGGCTGAGAAGGGCTTGTTGAAAACATGCCGAGTGCAGGGCAGAGAGGTAGTGGAAGTTCATGCCGGGTCAGAAGCCAGATGTGTGGTGTGATCTTCTGGGCTTTGCTCACTGAGTCTGTCCCGAGGACACCACATGGGCTGCCTTTGGATTGGGGGCCCAGATGTGCTTCCCGTCGCCAGGACAGAACTCAGAGAACGCTGGTCCTCAAATATCTTCTGATAGTATCTCCAGATGTTTCTCCTGACATAGGCCACATTTTAGCCATTTGCGAGGGGCAGCTCTTCTCTTTCGTTCTCACGAGTACTGTGAAAATGTCTCATCCCGAAGCTGTAATGCTTTGTGTTGTCTTTCAGCTGGTGCGATGAATTATGCACAGCCTCCACATTCCCTTTCTCAGGCCTCATGACTTGCATTTGTGAGATCTTATGCCAGGGTTTGAGATGCCACCCATGACTGTGACATTAACTTCAGGCAGGACAGCTTGGACTGGCTCTAACTGACATCTTTATGCACAGTTTCAGGAGTAGAGACCTTACCTTCCTTTTGATAGCAAGGGCTTAGTTTTTCTATGTCATTGTAATGAAGCAGTGATGGGTGATTATTTTTCTTCTAATTTGATTTTTTTTTAAATTACTTTTATGTATGCCACTTAGGGACGTGTCTCTCTTCTGGGCAGCTCACTCATATAAAATGCCACTCGTCATTGCTGCAAGCCATGGCCCACAAACTGAGTATATGAATTAGTGTTGAAAGACGTATCGGATTTGGTAGCACAGATGACTGGGTTATATTCCTTCTAAACTAAGGGGAGTTGGGCAGAGATTTGAAAATAGATAACTTTCCCATCTGTTTCTTGAACTCTGTTGGGTATCCAGTTGCAGAGCTTGTTATTATTGCTATTTGATCATAATGAGAAACGGCCAGACCTCCAAGTGGAAAAAGGATGGCCTGATGATGCATTCACTCACAGATTTATTTGTTCTTTCAGTGAATGGTTATTGAAGAGCTTCTATGTGCGAAACACTGTTCTAAGCAGTTGGGATACATCAGTGAACCAAAAAGACCTCAAAATTCTTGACCTTGAGAAGCTTACACTCTAGGCCTGAAGTAGGGGAGAAGGTTATCTCAGCAGGATGAAAAGCCAGAGCAAAGGCTCTAAGGTGGGAGTGTGTCTGGCATGAGCTTATGGTAACATCACCTTCTGTTTTAGATCCCCCCATTTCTGTCAGTTTTTTTCTTGTAAAAATGCAGGTTACTTCTGAGGCAGAGTGCCTGTTTTTGGAATGGCCCAGTGAAACTTTCCAAGTTGAGCGGATTAGGCATCACATAGGGAGTGGAGAGCCTGCAGGGAGGGTAAGGTACAAATGTAAGCTGGGAAATTGGTAAGATAGTATAGCTACCATCTATTGTATATTTATTATCTGAAAGGGAGGGCTGGCTTCATGGGCCTGCCACCTGTGCAGTCCCACAGGGCCCCGCACTTTGATGCTCTGCTGTCACCATCATAAGATCCTCAATAACTTTCGAACAAGGGCCCACACGTTTGCATTTTGTAGCAGGTCCCATAGATTATGTAGCTGGTCCTCATGAAAGGCATTGTACTTAGTGCTTTACAAAAATGATGTATCAGTGGGACTTCCCTGGCGGTTCAGTGGTTAAGACTCAGAGCTTCCACTGAAGGGGGCACAGGTTCGATCCCTGATCAGGGAACTAAGATCCCTCATGCTGCCAGGCACAGCCAAAAAAAAAAGAGGATATCTCAATAATCCAGTGAAGGAGTCGTTTTAAAGATAAGAAAACTGAGGCTTAATGAGTTTAAGTGACTTGGTAAAAGGTCATTTAAACTCAAGTCTACCTGCCTCCAAAGCCCAAGCTCTTGCCCACTATGCTGTATGAATGAAGGATCCAGACTTAAAAGGAACTGAGTCAGAGGATAGGGAGTCAGAAATTGCTGAGTCTGAAGGCAGCTAATATTTAACTGAGGTGGCAGTGCAGCCACCAACCCTTCCTAGCATGATCACTCTCTTTGCTCTAAATAGGGATTTAGCTACCACACGCATGATTGCTAATGCCCTGTTTTAGCAAAACTGTCACCTACCTGATTTTAAAAATATAGAAGTAGCCCAAGGCTGGGATTGTCACGTCTCAGAGCTGCCTGCTGTGAGCCATCAGGAGCAGTGTTTTTCTCATTTGGTTAGTTATGAAGAAAACTTCTGGGTCCAGAAGGACAAAGGCTTAGAGGAGACAGTTTCAAAGTCTATAAAATAATGAACCACACAGAGCGAATTTGGACTTGCTCATTAGATCCTGAATTATTAGAGCTTTGGGCTTCCTCTTGAAGCTGAAAAAATAGTTCCCATACGGATGATGAGATATAATTTTAAATCAGTGAGTAGTACATTTAGGAAAGCTATTGCTTCTAGAGTGGATGCAAGCTAAAACTGGTTTCAGAAAAGATGGCAGATATAAAAATGAGGAGTGTATCTATTATGGTTTCAAATCATTGCAAGAAGCCTGTCCCCTCCCCTAAACCTGCCAGGATGTTGGATGTTTCTAACATTCATGTTGTGTTTCCTGTAAGATTCTGTGCAAATTACATTTCTGGGAACTTACTGTGGGATTTTGCAATTTAAAGAGCAAAACAGTCTATAAATCTTATCTATGTATATTATTACGTGCACTGAATATATCTGGGCGGATGCTCAAGAAACAGATGGCTGATGTTTTTCTGGTAAGGGGACTTGAGGAACTAGAGGTCAAGAGAGGGAGGGAGGGAGAGGGAGTTACTTACACACTATCCCTTTCGTACTGTTCAAACTTTTACCTCCTGAAAATATTTAGGAAATGAAAAATGACAACTTAAAGGCACCACATAAAACTGGACTGCAGGTAATTTTAGCCTGCATTTCCTTGGGGAGAGAGGGGGCTCTGGCGCTCACTCAATACCACCAGAGTTGGTGGAGGCCTTGGATAATGAATAGAGGAAGCAGGAGTGCTTGCTGGAAAAGGGCTTTGAGGATGGAGGATTAACAGTGGGTTTGTGTATGATAAACTTTGTGCTCTTGGTAATTTTCTTACAGCTCAGTTTAGCAATCTGGAAAAGAGGGATTTTACCAATTTTTGCAATGATTATTTTTTTTTAAGGTATACAATAGGATACCTTTTCTTTGCAAAGATAACGACAGAGGTTCTGCTTGGTATTTCATTTTATTTTATTGAGGTATAGTTGATTTACAATATCATGTTAGTTTCAGGTGTACAGCACAGTGATTCACTTATATATATATATATTTTTTTTCTTTTTCCGATTCTTTTCCCTTATAGGTTATTACAAAATGTTAAGTATAGCTTCCTGTGCTATAAGAAGGTCCTTGTTGGTTATCTATTTTATATATAGTAGTGTGTATCAGTTAATTCCAACCTCCTAATTTAGTTCTGCTTCTTTTAAATACTAAATTCATGTAAATCCAGTTCTTTGTAGAATTATTAGTGGTTATGCGCTTAAATTTTATATCCAATTGGTTCTTAAAATGAAATGACTGAGCCCAGAGGGTGGTAGGTGGGGTGTTAAGGGTAGGTTCCACCTGCCTGGTGAGCGGATATGAAGGCCATCTGGCTTCCACATCCATCGTGATTGCCGGAAGGTGGATGGCCGATCTGAGAGGCTGGTGGTTTCCCCTTCCTCTCGGCGGCCCAGAGACTTGATAGGGCTCCCGTGGGATATGGGAGCTTTTGGTTTGATGTTCGCCTCCTATTGTTGGCCTCTGGCCAGGTTCTGAGTGGGACCCTGGGTCCTTGTGGCTTGAGAAATCATTACTTCTGGTCACCTGACCTCCACCAATTGAATAAAGGCAATGAGTTCCAGTAGGAGACAGAATTGTGAAGTCAGTATAATTTGTCTTCAAGGCCCTACTTCACCTTTCTTCACCTTCACTCCTTTCACGTTTCCCTCGCTTCTTGGATCCCAAGTTGCTCGCTGTAATGGTGTTCTCTTTCCAACTCCTCCTCTTTAATTTTGTTCTCAGGAAAGATTTTTAAGCTTACACTAAAAATTTCAATATTAGTAAAGCTTAACATATGACCCCTAAATGGGCATTTATATTTAACAATAATTTCTTGAATCTCTAAATGGAGAACTTTAGGCAATAGCCAGGTAGTAGGGGAGGAGTATTTGGGGAACTGGGGGGGAGCTCTCACTACCCCTCTGCATGTGGCCCCTATTCATAAGGCGGCCTTGCATATATGTTGCTGATTTAGCTATGATCGAAAGAATTTTCACTGTTTTGGTGAAAAATCTTTGACTCAGTTATATTATTGTCTCTGAAATTGTTCTCACTGTGTTAACACGGGTTGGGGGAAGGTGGGCTTGGGCACAGCTCTGAAAGATGAGAGGGCAGTACTGAGTTTTGTACTTGCCCTCTTTCTTGAGTGATCCCTGAGTGATAATATCCTATTGAGCTCTGATGTGAAGTTGCTCTGGCAGGAGAAATGAGGCACTGCATCTAGATTAATAATTGAATTAAATGACAATGCTTGCCGCTGCGAGTAACTGAAAAGCGATTCACATTGCTAACACAATAAGTGAATTATTCTGTCATGTTGCAAGATGCCTAAAAGTATAGCTACATGTTTGGCTGATTCAGCAGCTCCTCAGTTCGTCATGGACCTAGATTCCATCCATCCGTATGCAGGTTTCATCTTCAAGTTGGAGGCAACCAGAAGACAACTCATACCCATATGAGTTTCAGGTGTTCAAATAAAAATGACAATATCCAAAGGGAGAAGAGAGGTTGTGTCTTCCCTGTGTCCTTTTTTAAGATGGAAGAAACTTTTTTTAGATGCCTACCAGCTGATTTCTCTTCGAGCTTTATTGTCAAGGATTGGATCACATCATCATTTCTGAACCAATGGCTGGAAAGGGATTTACCTGATTGGCTTAGATTAGTCATGTGGGAATGGAGGAGCTCTTGGAGCCTCAACCAGCATGACCATGTGTAATGATCATTAGTAAAATAGTCTGAGTTGGCAGACCTTTCCTTCACTAAAAGGTGTGTTCATTTAGCCAATGGCTGTTTTTCTCACAAAGGTGGGCTAGCAAATGGAAAATGTTTTAAAACATTTAAACATGGAATATCTCTGCAATGCATGCAAAGGCTATCATGGAGGGGGTACTGCTGTGTCCCAACTCACGAATGAGGAAATGTAGAATTAACTATATTATCTGAACTCTCTGCGTCAGGGTCAGATATCAGGGCTGGAGGTAACTAGCTGAGCCTGTAATCATGATCACGGTGCAACACAAGAATGACTTGTTCTGTTCGAGGTCCACACAACCTCATCTCCGCAGGCAGAGAGCTGAATGCCATTTTTCAAAGAAGCTGTTTTTCCAGTTGCATATGGCTATAAGGTCAGAGTGTGCCTGTTTGCTGCCTGAACTGCTGGCCTCAGCCCTGTGGGGCTTTGACCTGTCTGTGGACTGTCTTGGGGCAAATGGCCTTAGGCTTTGGCTGGGAGTTTGGTAGGACTGAGGGCCTAGGGCTGCAGAGTGTCTGAATTGCTTGTCAGTGATTTTATGAATGAGGGAGTAGTGTTTACATTTCCTACCTCAGTAGAGTCAAGCCTGAAATGAAATGGTGAGATTCACCATTGGTGTCAACCTTGAGTCTATTCCCCCTCTCCCAGCTCACCACATGCTCTCCGGCTCTTCCAAGTGAAGCTCCAAGTGACCTCATTTTTTCCCTGAATGGAATTGTCTAGGTTACCCACAAGGCACATAGGAGGTGATGGCCCCTTTTATCTATGGAGAATCTGAGGCCTTGAGCAAAAAAGAGACCTCAGCTGGAACACAAGCTTCTTGAAGGCAGGGGACATGACTGTCTTTTCTATACTCCCAAGCACAGGATGCTCAGAGATATGTAATACTTGCTTGATGCACAATTGCGTAGAGTGAGGCAGTCTTGGAGAATGAATAAGCTCAGTGGCCTTGGTCTCTTTTGTTAATGTATTTTTTTAAAACTCTGGATGCTTGTAAATGCCTCTGCAAGTCTGAAAATTTAATATGAAAGTGACTTGGGTAGTTTGATGTCAATAACTTTTCTTGTTTAGTTTTGAGACCCAGACGGGTGGGAGGATGATTCTATAATAGTCCCAGTTTCCGCTAGAGTAGAGTTGAAGGCAGCGTTGTGGAAAGGGTGTGCCTTCGAGCCAGGCAGATTTGGAATCCAGGGCCACTGGTTCTCTGGTGACCTTGGGTGAGTAACCTCTCCTCTTTGGGTCTCAGTTTCTTCACATGTCACTGTCTAGCCCATAGTGTACACACTTTTTCACCGTCTCCCCTAAGTCAAATGTCTTCTTTCTGGGGAAGAGGTATCCCCACCTCAGGTGTCTGATGTCATTCAGGAAGCACAAGGGACCTGTAATTATTCTCTCTCAGGCATCTTCATTTCCTCTCCTCCCCAGCTTCTGCCTTCTGCTGTAAACACAGGTCTCTGCCTTGAACACATGTTTGCCAGATGCTGTTGCCCCTCCTTGCTCTGCTTGTTTTTTCTCTCTTGTTTACTGCCAGGTTTTCTCAGACAAGTAGTCAATAGCTACGGCCTCCATTTCCTCAGTTTTTACTTCTGCCTCCCGTATGTTCTGGTTCCTCCTGCTGCCTGAAGGTTCTCCAACTTCTCTCTAACTGCTCCATCCACTAGTTTTCTCTCCATCCTTACCTGCAAGGCCTCATGGGAACATTTGGCAATATTGACCGACCACACGTTCATCTCGTAACTTGCTCTTGCTTTGGCTCCCATGATACCCTGGGAGGCTTAGTTTTTCCTCCTTTGCTGGCTGCATTACCACCTGTTAAATGTGAGCGTTTGGTACTTGGCCTTGTGTTCTCCCTGTACACTGTCCTGGGCTCCTCCATCAACTTCAATACAGCTGGTTCTCAGGTCTTTACATCTGTTAGTTGTCTGTGGATGGAAACTGGGAGATCTTTGGAATATGACCCAAGATCTTCTGGGCCCTCATGAGCTGTAGAGTGGCTCTGGCTGGGTAACCTTTGAATCTTCCCGGTGCATTACTTTGAGAAGAGCTGAGAACACTTTGATCCCCCTTATCACCGCACCCCTGTTATCTCAGGGGATGTTTTGTGACTCAGCTCTCCTGCAGTGTAAACCCAAGAGAGGCTCATGAGTCATTGCTGGGGCACAGCTGTTTCTTGAGTCAGTGTCACCCATCAGATGCAGGCTGTGTTTTGACTGGGTTCGTACTTATTCTTCAGCTTGGGAAGCACTTTTTTGGTGTTCTGCGGTGGTGTATCTAATTTTTTTCTAGGAGTGAGTGGAAGGTCAGTGCAAAAGTCAGACATAAGTTCTTAGATCTTGTACCATTGATCCTTCTGGTGTGTATAGCTGCTGTCGAGCTCAGTTACAGTTGCCTGAGGTTGAATTGCCTGCCTTTGAGTTGCTCTATTCTGGTGTAATTTATTTATCTAAACTTTATTGACATTACTGAAGAGCTTTTAAAGAATTGAGACGGGTGACGCTGAGCCACTCAAATTTGTATGCCTGCTTCTTGTTAGAAGTATTTTGGAAGAGAGTTTTTCTTTGGAAAAACTCATTGTAGTACAAGTTACTTCACATCCTCCGTCTTAGTTTATCCTGCTGTAAAATGCTGCATTTGTATTATGGTCCCGGAGGTTCCTTTTAACTCCAAAGTTCTGTGCTGAGTATCATGCTCTCACCCTTGAAAGTCTCTGATCTTTAAAAAATGGGTGATTTAAAACAACAACAGCAAAGATCAGTTGATTACCTCTTTCCTTTGGGCACTCAGTTGGCGGGTATAGTTTTGCATTTTGTAGCCTCTGTTTTCTGACTTAAAAACCTTGCTTCAGTAAAACCCAGACAAAATAAAGAATGGAAAAACAGAGAGACACAGAGGTAGGAAACATTTTTTTTTAACATCACACACACACACACACACACACACACACACACACACACACACACGCAACCCTCTTCAGACTTCTTGGCAAATTAGAGGAGTCTGGGGAAAAAAATCTACAAATAGTTTTCTAGTCGTCTGAGTGGAAAATCTTGGTTTTTTAACATTTCATATCTTGGAAATGTCTGAATAGTTTTTGTTTAAAGGGAAATTCCTTTTGGCTGAGAAAGAGCCTGCAGGATTCAAACTGATAGGGTGATTTTTTTAGGAAACTTGGAGGAAACAAGGATTTGCGATGAAAATGCTTTCTCACTAGCCAATTGTGTCAAACAGACATTTAAATCCAAGGTTACCAGTCATAGCATTTGAAAGATTCAGCCATTAACTCCTTGCTTCCCCTCGCTTCCTGTCTGTACATCCTGGGGAAATATCTCTCATCACTGGTCCTTCCTCCAATTTGAGGAACTTAATGAACTGCTTTTCTAAACCTGTGCATGTTCTAGGCAGGAGGATATACATTCTTGACCTTGTGGTTCTCCCAGAAGAGTGGGAAGGGAGATATGTAAAGAAGTCATTCAATCACAAGTCATTAAATATCTGGTGTACATTTTGCTTTAAATCTGTGTTCAAAGTACTTCTGGCACACAGAGGGTGGAACAAGAGATCTGAAGGAGATGAGTTGGAGAGCCTCTCACTGAAAAGGTGATATTTGCATTGGGTCCTGAAGTATAAATAGGAGTTCTCCAGGCCGTGGGAACAGCAGATACAGAGTAAGAATGCATAAAATATCATAGTTGATTCTGGGAATACCAAGTGGTTTTATGTAGTTTCGAGTAGGATGCCCTGTGGGGAGTGTTGGGAGATATGATAAGATCATACAAGGTTTGCATGCTTTGTTAACCATTTGGATATTCTTTTGTGGGCAGTAGTGTGGGAAGCTTTTAAGACTTTTAATAAAAAAGAGACAGGGAGAGAAGTGTGTTTTGGAAAGGAAACCCTAGTGTTTATGAAGTATGGATTGGAGGGGAGAATTAATGGCAGCAAGATGATCTGCTGGCTGGCTATTTCATCCATGAAGTAGAACAAGGCACCACGAGGGCCTTGAACCGGACAGGGAGCAGCACATGAATACAAGAAAGGGTTAGGAGCTGGACGCGAAGACTTGGTGGCAGTGGGGCACGCGAGGGGTATGGGAGGCGTCGTGGTTTCTGACGCGGCACACTGAGTTGCTGGTGCTGCCCTTCGTGCGGGAAGATGAGTTTGCTGGGGAAGATAATGAGTTCAGTTTTGGACATGGTGATGCTGATGTGTTCATGGAGAGGTACCTGAAAGGCATTTGGAAACATGGGTCTGGAGTTCTGGAGAAAGGTCTGGAGATGCAGATTTGGGTGTTATGAATCTCGTGGGGGAGAAGTGAAGCCAATAGTCCTAATAAGATAATCCAGCGAGGTCAGGGGGAGAGGGAGGAGTGTGAGAGCAAAGCTGAGAATGAAGCCCTGGGGACACTTGAAGCGTTAGCAGGCGAAGAGAAATCTGCAGGTGGAACTCAGAAGGAAGCAGCAGAAAGAGTGGAGAAAATCCAGGAAAATCCAGGATCCAAAGAGGGGAGGGTTGCTACGGAGTGGTCAAGATAAAGAAGGGCTGAGTATGCTCTTCAGCTGCCTGCCAAGCACTGTGTGGTGTTAGCTCAGGGCGGGACCGTGTCCTGGAGCTGCAGAGGTCCCCCAGGGGTCTGGACCTGTGGGCATGCTGTGTGGCTTTGTGCCGAGGGAGTGCAGGCCTCGCTTCCAGGCAAGAGCAGAAACTGCATGAGGGCAGGTGCTGGGAGTAAATATGCATGGTAGATAATATGTACAATAGTGCCTCTTTCTTTCCTTTTGTTTTTGTAAAATCAGTCCTCAAAATTGGCCCTGGAGACTGTCCCCGTGCCCGTGCAGTATTATGAAGGTCCTTTCTTCATTCTTCTCTCCATGCTGAATCCACCTATTTCTGATGTCCTTCTCATGAACGAGGAGTAGTTTGTGCCTGGGTCCCTTTGTGCATGTGTCATTTAGGGGTCTCAGGCTTTGAGGCATGCAAAAGGAGGGTCTCTGGACTCATTAAATCTGTATAAGACAGTTGGGATTTATCAAATGCCTAGAAGGCTTTAGCCTTTTCCTTTCTATATTTCTGCTGACTTCCCACTGAGAAAGTATCAAGTGGACCCAGTGGCTGCCAAAGATAAGTTTGATCACAGAGACATCAACGATATTCACATGTTAGGAAAATAGAAAAAAAAAAACAAATTGACCCCATTTTTAATGACATAATAATAGGAGCAGGTGAGGACAAATGGTTTTGTAGTAAGAATATGAGCCCGAGGGCTTTACAGTGGAAGGAACACTAAAGTAAACGATGCCGCTTCAAAGAAAATGTGCAGCTCCAAGCAGTGCCTGTGTTTCAGGACCTACAGAGGGGACTCTGGAGCCCTCCCCGTGCCCCCTGCATTATGGGGCTCGATTCTACCTTTGCTGTCTGCTTCCCTGTATCCAGGATGTTGCTTTCATGGCCCTCAGCCCTCCTGGGGAGATGAGGAACAGCAATGGGAGGAGAAGTCTGACCCCAGGACTGAAGTTGGGCCCAGGAAACAAGGGGGTGGAGAATAAGGAGAATTCTGCTTTCCGACTGACTGCACAGGGAGGAAGCGGGCGGCCCTTCTCAGCCCAGAGCAGAACAGATTCCTGTGAGGTGACACCGAGTTGAGAATTCACCCAGCACAGTTCAGCTACAGTATGGGTTACGTTGGTCTCTTGGCTGACTGGGAACCGATTACTTTTTTTTAATATATATATTCTTTTCCTTTATGGTTTATCATAGGATATTGAATATAGTTCCCTGTGCTATAGAGGTAGGACCTTGTTGTTTACCCATCCTATATAAAATAGTCTACATCTGCTAATCCCAAACTCCCAGGCCTTCCCTCCTCCACCCACTCCCCCTTGGCAACCGCAAGTCTATTTTCTACTTCTGTGAGTCTGTTTCTGTTTCATAGATAGGTTCATTTGTGTCGTATTTTAGATTCCACATGTAAGTGATATCATATTTGGTATTTGTCTTTCTCTTTCTGACTTACTTCACGTAGTATGATCATCTCTAGTTGCATCCATGTTGCTGCAAATGGCATTATTTTGTTCTTTTTTATGGCTGAGTAGTATTCCATTGTATACATGTACCACATCTTCTTTATCCATTCATCTATTGATGGACATTTATGTTGTTTCCTAACTGTGAATAGTGAATAGTGCTGCTATGAATATAAGGATGCATGTATCTTTTTGAATTATAGTTTTGTCTGGGTATATGCCCAGGAGTAGGATTGCTGGATCATATGGTAATTCTATGTTTAGTTTTCTGAGGATCCTCCACACTGTTTTCCATAGTGGCTGCACCAACTTACATTCCCACCAACAGCGTAGGAGGGGGAACCGATTACTTTCGATCATGTTATTTCAATAACGATATGTCTTGTGAGTTTGAAGCACCTGTGTTACAAATTTTAAAAAAATAGCCTGAATTTTTTAGAATAGCTCTAGGTTCACGGCAAAACTGAGCAGAATGTACAGAGTCTCCATACATTCCCTGCCATCCGCCCACCATGCACAACCTACCCCACCATCAGCATCCTGCTGTTACAAACTTTTGGAATGTGGATTCATAAGCTGGGGTTACCTGTGGCAGCTTTTGACTTTAACTTTGTTTTTTGAAATTAGTCACAGCCAAGCTCCCTTTTGTAATCCAACAAGAAGCCAGGTTGGTCCACAAGAGCCTCAAACATATGCGTGTGTATATAGGCTGTCCCTCCATGCGCCCCCCCGCCCCAACCTCTGCCCTCTTCCATTTACAAATGGATTAGGAACTGGACATTGTCCTTTGGAAAGGAGGGTGGGATTGAGTGGGGGACATACTGTATTGTTTTGTAATCACAGAACCTGAAGCCGATCTTTGTAGCTATGACTTTTAACTTCCTACCCTGAGAGAGTATTCATTTCTGAGGCACTACCAAGAGTTGTTTTTCTGGTTCTGCTCTGGATTTGCAAGTTTTCTCTCCAGGGCTCTCCTGCAGCCCATGACCTACATTTGGGAGCAGCTGGAAGGCCTGGGGCTGTGGGCTGGGGAGGCCTAGGAGGTCAAGACCAAACCCAGATGGAGACTAACCTGACCCCCTTGGGTTCCAGGGCATCATGCTCTAACTGAAGGTGCCCAGTGACCCTGGCAATCTTAACGTACACATACATTTTTGTGTTTGATGAGAAAGAGAGGCAGAGAAGTAGCAGCCAAAAAACCATTTGGTGTTTCAGCTGTGTTTACATATTAGGAACATGAGGTGGTTTTATTTTATTTTATTTTGTTTTTTTTAACATCTTAACTGGAGTATAATTGCTTTACAATGGTGTATTAGTTTCTGCTTTATAACAAAGTGAATCAGCTATACATATACATATATCCCCATATCTCCTCCCTCTTGCGTCTCCCTCCCACCCTCCCTATCCCACCCCTCTAGGTGGTCACAAAGCACCAAACTGTTCTCCCTGTGCTATGCAGCTGCTTCCCACTAGCTATTTATTTTACATTTGGTAGTGTATATATGTCCATGCCACTCTCTCACTTCGTCCCAGCTTACCCTTCCCCCTCCCCGCGTCCTCAAGTCCATTCTCTATGTCTGCGTCTTTATTCCTGTCCTGCCCCTAGGTTCTTCAGAAGCATTTTTTTACGTTTCCATATATATGTGTTAGCATATGGTATTTGTTTTTCTCTTTCTGACTTACTTCACTCAGTATGACAGACTCTAAGTCCATCCACCTCACTACAAATAACTCAATTTTGTTTCTTTTTATGGCTGAGTAATATTCCATTGTATATATGTGCCACATCTTCTTTATCCATTCATCTGTTGATGGACACTTAGGTTGCTTCCATGTCTGGGCTATTGTAAATAGAGCTGCAATGAACGTTGTGGTACATGACTCTTTTTGAATTACGGTTTTCTCGGGGTATATGCCCAGTAGTGGGATTGCTGGGTCATATGGTAGTCCTATTTTTAGTTTTTTAAGGAACCTCCATACTGTTCTCCATAGTGGCTGTATCAATTTACATTCCCAGCAACAGTGCAAGAGGGTTCCCTTTTCTCCACACCCTCTCCAGCATTTATTGTTTGTAGATTTTTTGATGATGGCCATTCTGACTGGTGTGAGGTGATACCTCATTGTAGTTTTGATTTGCATTTCTCTAATGATTAGTGATGTTGAGAATCCTTTCATGTGTTTGTTGGCAATCTGTATATCTTTGGAGAAATGTCTATTTAGGTCGTCTGCCCATTTTTGGATTGGGTTCTTTGTTTTTTTGATATTGAGCTGCATGAGCTGCTTGTAAATTTTGGAGATTAATCCTTTGTCAGTTGCTTCATTTGCAAATATTTTCTCCCATTCTGAGGGTTGTCTTTTCTTCTTGTTTGTGGTTTCCTTTGCTGTGCAAAAGCTTTTAAGTTTCATTAGGTCCCATTTGTTTATTTTTGTTTTTATTTCCATTTCTCTAGGAGGTGGGTCAAAAAGGATCTTGCTATGATTTATGTCATAGAGTGTTCTGCCTATGTTTTCCTCTAAGAGTTTTATAGTGTCTGGCCTTACATTTAGGTCTTTAATCCATTTTGAATTTATCTTTGTGTATGGTGTTAGTGAGTGTTCTAATTTCATTCTCTTACATGTGGCTGTCCGGTTTTCCCAGCACCACTTACTGAAGAGGCTGTCTTTTCTCCATTGTATACATGAGGTGGTTTTAAATCAAAGGAACCCAGTGTTTCCTTTCGACTTAAATACAGACTTATAGGAGGAAACTGCAGTTAAGCTTGACCCAGCTGAGAGGTGGATGGTTGAGCGGATTGAACATGATGAGTTTTCAGCTTTCTTATTCCCACTCTTCCTATTTCTGTTGTGGATTCTGAATGTCCTGTTGTCTGCTGATCACTCAACCACTGGGGCAGAGGGTTGGTAGAATAAACAGGGATTTTGGAGTCAGCACTGACTTCATAGCCCTTATCACCACCAACAAATTATTTATTCAGTGCTTCCCAGCTCTGTCAACATGGCACTAAGAGAAAATGATGATATCTGCCCGGGGCATTGAAGTAATGGATGAGGCTGGTCACAGCCCAAGGGCTCTGTGGGCTCTAGCCTCCACTCCGGGCATTCCATAGGCATACTTGTTGGGAAGCTACCAGAATAGTGGTGAGCACATCATAGGGAGCCAATGAAATATTTGCCAAGTGAATGATTCTGGGCTTACGACCTGGTTCTGGCACTCCCTACTCTGGGTACCTTTCTGAGGTTGTTTCACAAGGCCGTGATAGAGGATGAGTGACATGATGTAAATGAAGTGTCTGTCTCCATGTCGGGTACATGGCCTCTGCTTAGGAGATAGTAGGTTCCTGCCCTCCAGTTTTCTATTCCAATAATTTCAAGGAGGCATAGGAAGAAATGCTTGCTGAATTCTAAACTGAAGGAAAAAAATTAGTAAATAGAATAAAGCTTCTCTCATGTGACCCAGTTATTTTGCTTATTTCTCTAGTTTTACCGAGATATAATTGACATAGAACATGTGAGTGTCAGATACACAACATGACTTGATATATGTATATACTGCAAAATGATCACCACAGTGAATTTAGTTAGCGTTCATCATCTCACAGAGTTACAATTTTTTTTCCTTGTGATGAGAACTTTTAAGATCTACTGTCTTAGAGACTTTCCAATACACAATACAGTATTGTTAACTGTAGTCACTATATTGTACATTACATCCCCAGGACTTACTTATCTTATAGCTGGAAGTTGGTACCTTTTGGCCACCTTCACCCTAATGTGGCCTAATTGTGATGACATTTGGGGGGGGAAAACCTGAAAAGTTTTTTCAGTTCCTACCTGAATCTTTTTAGGCTCAAGGCCTGGTATTGATTTGCATGACTGAGTTCACACTTCGATTTTTCAAGCACCTGCTTCTGCAGAACTGAAATTCTTTGTAGGTTTTGAGGGGGGTGGGGATTGGTGGCAGGTGTTAACATTCTTCAAGTCACAAGAGGCAAGGCATGTAGGGGCTGGCCCATTCCCTATTCCTGCCATCACCTGAAACAGCCATCTGTGACTGAGATGATTTACATTGCTTTTTTAATATAAATAGCGTTTCTGGGTCTGACTGTGATAAACTTAAGAAGAGAGGAAGAGAGTGGGAAGGAATGGTAAGCGTGGTGTGGAACAGCCCCTGGGGGCCCTGCCCACAGCATCAGGGGTAGTGGTAAAGGGCTCTCCATCTGCTGCGGCACTCCCTGGCCCCTGGACCTCCCCAGCAGTGCAACTTTGAGTGCTGTTGGTAAGCTGCAGCAAATGCGTTAAAGCCACAGGCTCTCCTTCTGACCCAGGGCCTGAACTGACCTTCCAAAGTAGTTGATGTAAGTAGAGTTCAGCAAGGCAACCTCCCCTCAGTCTGCCTGCTTGGGAAACAGAATTCTAAGTTGGTTTTCTCTTGCTGCCTTTTGTGTGGGCCAGCTAGCATTCTAACAGAAGGTCCATAGAGATTCTGGCATGTGAATGGACCCACATCCATAATGCCTTGTTATTATTTTGGCAGTTTCAGTAGAACTTTGAGAGGGAGATGTTAGAAACCTCTGTCCAAATCTTCATCCCCTCTGGAAGTTATAATTTTTATTTTAAACAAACACACAAAAAAACCCATTGCTGATAATGGGGTGAATGCCAAAGAGAGAAAAATCCTTAGCTGTAGAGGCTAACAAGTTTGAATGAGTAACCTGATGGTTCTTCTCTGTGGAGCTGCATATTTGCAAAACAGCTGGCAATTTGGGAGACTGGTTAGCCCTTCATTGGTTTTTCATGAAATGCAGATGATTTTCATGGAGAAGTTTGTTCTTTGGTGTTTTCCAACCAAAAGAAAAATATCCTGGTAGGTAGATTTTTTTTTTTTTCTTATTGCCCTTTTGAGAAACCACTGCCTGAGCCAAATTTAGAAAACAAAACAAAACAAAAACAAACCAGAAACAAAAGTTTCAAGATTGCAAGCGTATATGTCACTTGGCTTTAAAATACAGTAATTGAAACATGTAAGGGGGCCTACTTTTGAACCAAGAAGTCTTGATCGAGGCCATCTAGGACTGGTATAGTGGTTGAACAGTGCCAGTGGGACCCAGGACTGTCCCATCTTTTCATTCTGCCATCTTTAGCAGGTAGACCTTTATCTTCTTGGGCATTACCTCACGACTGCAAGATGACTGCTTTACCTCTGGCATAACATCAGCCTCCCCGATAGGGAGAAAGTGGGAGGGCAAATCAGAAGAGGGTAATACCTGTACTTGAAAAGCCAAGGCTTGCTCTGAGGTCGCCAGCAGGATTCCTCTTAGGTTTCGCTGGCCACCCCTCACTGAGGAGAAGCCAGGAAGGTGTTTTAGCTGGATACCTTGTTACCTTGAACAAGATTGGCATGTCTGATTGTGAGGAGGGAGGGCAAGATGGACATTGAGTGGTCAAGCAGCAGTGTCTGCTGCACCACAAAAGAACATTTTCCCAAACTTATAGGATCCTAGGTCTGGTAGGGACCTTTGAGGTGGCCAAGCACAACCCCTTCCTGCCACAATAAGGGAATTGCTTTATTTCCTTCTACTTTGGCTCCATGTGCCCAAGACCCCAGTTGCACTTTTGGGCACTCCTGGGCTGGGCTGCTCATCCCTGGATGTGTAAACTGCCTGGAATGTGTAAACTGCCTGGATGTATAAACTGCCTGGAATGTGAGTGGGCTATGTAGAAGTCCTTTTCACAGGAGAAGAGAGTGGCAGGGATGCAGGCAGTGTGTGTATGGGAATCCAAAGGTCTGATTATGCTTTCTCAGGAAAAGCAGCCAGCCAACAATAATTGCTGGGTCACCCCTGAGTGCAGAACCTGGAATCCAGTCTCCTGGAATGATCACAAAAGCCAAGGAAGACTCAGCCCTGCCCTTGAGAAGCAAAGCCTAGCAGGGCCCCCAGAGCAATGGCACATGTGTGATGCGTGCTGACGGTGAGGAATGGCAATGGTAGACCAAGTATCCAGGCCAGGAAGGCAACCTGGAGGCATTGGCTTTGAGCAGGAATTTGTAAAGATCTGTTATTTGGTGGAGAGTGATGGTGTGTAAAAACACTGATTTGAGGGTAAGCAGCTTTGCCTGGTTGGAACCATTTAATAACACTGGCCTCTAGCCTGGTGTATTTTCTTTAGAAGAGCAGCCTTGAGTTGACAGTGTTTATGGATTCTTCCCTGTGTGCAGAGGGGGTGTTACGATAGGCAGATTTATTGGAACATGTCAGAAAGACCACTATCTCTGTACCAGCTTTCCCTGTGAATTTTCAATTTTAATCCTCTCCTTTTCCTAGGACTGACTGGTAGCCCCGACATTTCATTTCTCCTTTGCTTCTCCTGTTTGAGATTCCTTCTTTGGGGGTGCAGCCAGTATCCTCAGTGCTGGATCTGTGTGCCCGATAGTGCTCTGGAGGGCGTCCTCCAACCTTGCCTCTGGGCCATGTGGTAGAGGAGGCAAAAATGAGGGGATCAGTGTCTTAGCAGCTGTTATGCCCCACAGTGGACCAGGTGTGGTGTTTGGCATTGAAAGTATCTGGTGTATTAGTCTGCTTGGGCTGCCTTCATAAAATATCATAGACTGGTTGGCTTGAACAACAGACGTTTGTTTCTCAGAGTCTGGAGGCTGGGAAGTCCAAGATCAGGGTGCCAGCAAATTCTGATCTTGGTGAGGGCCCTCTTCCTGGCTTTCTTCTTGCTGTGTCTTCACATGGTGGAGAGAGGGAGCAATCTCTGGTCTCTTGTCCTCTTCTTCTAAGGGCACTAATCCCATTATTGGAGTCCCACCCTCATCACCTCATCTAACCCTAATTACCTCTCAAAGGCTCCATTTCCAAATACCATCACATTGGGGGTTAGGGCTTCACTATATGAGTTTTGGGATGACACAATTCAGTCCATAGCACTGGGGATTCACTGGAGTTTCATGAGGCTGCTAATTAACAAGTAGGGGTGACCAGACAGTGTGCTTTCTACTGGACGAAACCTGTAACAGTTGAAAACCTGTAGAGTGGCAGTTCTTTAAAGCTGAGATCATGAACTCAAGTGGGTCTGGGAACCTCCTGGAATGCTCTCCAGGATTTGTAGGTATACTGCACATGTGCATTTTTCATCACATTTTCAAAAGGTATTCATGACCCCAAAATGTTAAGAGTTACTGTCCTGGAGATTGTACTTCTAAAGTGGAGGCTGAAAGGGGTCAGGTCTGTGCACAGCCGGTGTCCACTGCCAGCGTCCTGTGTACATGGATGAGACCGCCCCACCCCCGTGCTACCCCCTCCTCCCCCCAGCATTCCAGAGAAGCCCTGCCCCCTCTTGCTGCTGTGCACTAATTAGACTCTGACTGCTGACAGGTGAGCTTACCACCCAAGAACTAAAGGAGCTCTTTCCCCAGAAACTGCATTGTTTGTACCTTAAACCCTTTGTTTTTTGGGAAAAAAATTTTATTTTATTTTTTAGAGAATGCATAAAAAAATGAGTGGCTTGCATCATAAGCCAAAAAAAAATTCTTGCATATTAAAGACATTTCATAGTATTCTCAAGATACTGACTCAAAGTAGGCAAAAGTTGAAGCTGCCTTTTCTGACTGTAAGTGGAGGGGTCTGGCCCATATATTCATTCGTCACAGCCAGGGCTAAACCCTAGTTCGCCCTTATTTTTCCTCCTTCTCTACTTCCTGGTCCTCCCACATCACGAATTCTTCTCTACATCCATTTTGAATTTTATTTGACTTCATATTATGTATTTCCTTCAAGCCATTTAAATCATTTTTGAAACATGGTGACCGTAAATACATTTTAAAAGCACAGACCTTCCTAGAATCTGGGCTTAGCCTAAGGCTGGCTCACTCCTGACCCAGACACAGTCCCTAAAGGATGCTGGAGGCATTGGCCTGGGTTTCATCTCCCCATTCCCCACCCCAGCTTCCTTCTGCTCATCTCCTTCCTATCCTTTTTCTCTTTTTGTGTCTTTTGCTCTCCTGGGCCTTTCCCTTCTTCTATGGCTGTGCCCTAACTCTGCCACTGTTTCTAGAGCTTTGCTCAGCCCTGATGGTATGAGGACCCCAACTCAGGGTTTGGAATCTGTTCTTAGATTCTCCTGCCTCATTGCCAGAACTTGTGGTCTGCAGCTGATGATGGCATTCTGGAGGTTGTCACATTAATGGTGCACATTGTTAAGGGGGGACTGGAAATTGCAGTAATGACTTTCCAAATCTATGCAGTAGCTAGAGACCCAGAAGGGGTCACATTGTGGAGTAACTGGGCCAACGTATAAATAAAGAGCAGGAGTAGCCAAGGGATGAGCTAGTCACTCTTAGAGGTCACTGAGGAATTTTACTGGTTAACAGTGGAAAACTTCTTTCCTATTTTGCCTTTCTTGTTTTTTTCCCCCCTTCGGTTGAAATACTGGGGACCTCCGGGTCTAATGGTTCTGTCACCTACACTGAGCAAGCCTGGTCCACTGGTTGGGGAAATCTGGGTCTAGTTTTGCTAGTTACTGGTGTCTGTAATGCTTGACTCCGGGCACCAGCAATCCTTCGCACCGCTTTCTCCGGTTGTGTTCGTCCAGGCCTAGGGGCGTGGCCCACGAGTCTAGGTTCTTCTAACTGGGCCTCTGGTCACCTCCTTGGCTGACCTCACCCACAAGTTGCTTTAGGCCCAGTGAACCCACTGGAATAGTAAGGCTCCTGCTGTGACCACATCCATTGCCTATAGCAATGGTTCTTCGTCTTCGCTACACGTCATAATTACCTGGGACCTAGTGCCTGGGTCCCAGCCCACGCGATTCTGATCTAGTTGGTTCTGAGATGAGGCCTGGGCGGCAAGATTTTTTTTTAACAGCTTCCCTGGTGATTCCAAAATGAAACCAAGGTTGAGAACTGCTGGCTGGGGGCTTAGCTACTCGAAGTATGGTCTGTGGTCTGGCAGTATCGACATCATCTGGGAGCTCGTCACTGATGCAGAATCTGCTCCAGAGTTTCCAAATGATGATCTGAAGAGCCACGCTCCCAGCTGATTCCTGTGCACGTTCAAGTGTGAGAACCCGTGGTTAGAATGTCCTGCCGCCCCTCCTGTGAGGGATAGAACCCCCAACCTGGAACACCGCACCAAGTACTGATGCCAGGTCAGGCTAGATGGACCCCAAGAAACTGACTTGCCCCCCCATGAGCCCTTCCTGGGGGTCAATTATACACCTGGATTAGGCTCCCTCCCTTTCCTGACTAATCCCTTTTCTACCTGTCTCCTCGGAAGTCCCAACAGTTTTCAGTGACAGGGATACAAGGGTCTAGGCAGCAATCCTATTCTGAAATTGGAGGCCAGTGGAACTGGTTGCAGTCTGTGCTTTGGGATGTCTCGGCCCGATGGCCTGACCTCGTGGTGCTTTGCCTGGTCAACCTGGCAGAGTTTGCCCCGTCCTGACCCTAAGGGGTAGAAGCAGGGAAATCAGACTAAAACAAAAGTTTCATGAAAGACAATGGAAAAAAAAAACCAAAACAACCATGCTAGAGGTGGGATGATTAGAACAGAGATGACAGGTGCGAAGCACGGGTGTGGCTCTTCCCTCTGCTTGCCTGCAACAGATGCCTCCCTTTGGATCCAGCTCTTTTACCTTCTGAGCTCACTCAAGACCCTAGTCCTAGTTCCCTAGTTCCCACCCCGCAATAGGGCACTCCAGGCAGACACTGCCAATTCCTCATGTTTTGCACTTAAGATACAACTACTTTGAATTTTCTTTTTCCCAGAATAGCAGCATTTACTACTCAAATGGTGATTCTCCGGTTTCTTAGCACAACTTCTGAGCTCGAGTTCTCAAATACCCTCTGAGATGCCCTCAGCGCCCTTTGCCTCAATTTGCCACTCTTGTACCTCTCGGCCCTCACAGGCAATTGGTAAAACGAATGCACGCGTCTCGGAGATTGTCATTCTTGTCTCCATCCCACAAATCTTTCTCGGGCAGCGCTCTGCCCAGCGCTGCAGGGGGCTGGGACTTAAGGAAGCACAAACTTAACAGGGACCCAGCCCCCTTCCTCATTGCCTCACCCCTGCTCAGTTCCTTTCATTCCTCATCACTCGGAATAACAGTGGATTGGGTCATTCAGCTTCCTGGTCCCCAGTATCACTGCCTGACCAGGGTCCCCATTATTTGAACACAGTGTGACCTGACTTACTAACCTTCATGTACCGTCAGGGCTGTCCATTACTACCTTCCTGGACCATTGCTTTTATGTTGATTTGAGCTCAGGAGTCAGGCAGGTAAATGAGGGAAGCTGATCTGGGAGATCGTAGTGGTCAGCAGGGGCTGGAGAGACTGGGAGAGGTTGGGACCTGTTCAGCAGAATCTGCAGCCCCTCAGCTCCAACAGACGGTGCCAGACAGGAATTTGGACCCACTATTGGCAGATGATCTAGCTTTCAAAGAAGCCAGAAACACAGATTTTTGTGTAAATCTCTTGCTTTTTAAAAGTTGCCACCCTACGCCCCGCCACCAAATTAAAGAAAAGAACACAAAGTAGAGATAAATCTTTACAGGCCATTCAGAGATAAATCTTGGACTCTCGAAATTCACAGAAATTTAGCAAATGCTCTAACCTGTATAAACTGAGCTGCCATCATCCCGACTCAGGCATGGCTCTCCCAGGTTGTAATTTATCTGTGTTTTACACAAAAAGTGTGTTGTTTCTGTACCCATAGGAGATGCTTCTGAAATTAGAACCAGAAATGGCAACAGGACATTTTATTTGCTTTGTCCTGCCTGCCTTTCAAGCTCATCTTTTCCATTGTTAAAAGTCTGTTTTAAGAGAGATTGTTCTATCTGACCTTGATTTCAGTTTTTCTGTAAAGTGCTTTCAAGATTACAAAAATGTGGCCAGAAATCAGGTCATTTATATTATATTTTGGATTCATTAAGCTCAATAGTCTCTGATTTAATTTTATTTATCTTGGCCTCATTTGCTCCATTTATAAAGTGGAATGATAATACCCACTGATTTCACAGAGTTGGCTTGAGGATTAAATGAGATTATTTATGTGGAATCATTTTAGAAAAGGTTGAGTCCTCCCTAATTGTGAAGTATCAAGTTCAAATTAAAAGGCACTGCTGGACACTGCTTCTACATTTCTTAAGCAAAATAAAACAAAGTTTATTGGTGTTGTTACATATGATTGATCACCTATCTATCTAGCTACTGTCTTCAACGTGAACGTAATATCGAGGTGTTTCTGATACTACTACTGATTATTTGGTTAGCTGCCCAGTGGGTTATACCAAGATTCTTCCCGTAGCCACTACTTGTCATTCCCTTTTCTGAACTCCTGTAGGCATGATCTGTCCCCACAGTTTTATCTTGAAATTGTCGTGTTGTTGCATAACCACTGCTCTGGGTCTCTGTGAGAACAAAAATGGAGATGCTGGTGCTTCAGAGGTCGCTGCCACTGAAGCATTCTGCTCCTGGATCCTGTGGACTGAAAAACCTAGGCAGGGTTTATTGCTGACGCTCCGTTCTCCCTGTTGCTAGATTTAGAGAACACCTGCAACCCCATCTCCATGCAGCCTTCAGTGTACATTGAGGGCAGAGCGAAGGGGAGAGGGAAGCTGTCAAGGATGGAGGGAGGCCACTGGGCAGGGGCCATGGACCAGTGCATACGCTCAGGGAGTGTCTTTAGACCTGAATTTTCCCTACAGCAGCCTCAGTTCTAGAGGAATAAAGGCAAGTCATTCCAACCCACCCCCGCATCCTTTGCCCATTGTGTTTGACTGTGGTTGGTTGTGTGTGTTGGTGTGCACCCACAAGAAGGCAGTGCTGCGGGCTGCATAGCTTGTGGCATTCTTTTGCCTCCACGCTATGGCCTCTCCCACCTCCACCTGTCAGGGCTCATGGGAAGCATATGTATTCTCTCATTGATCCCTTTCCTACATGTTTGAATTACTTGGGGAGTTTGAAAAAAAATACTGGTGTCTGATCCCCACCCAAGATTAACTAAATCAAAATGTCTGGACATGGGGCATAAGAATTATTTTTTAGAGCAAAAACTTTTAGTTTTTTTTTGAAATGAATTTAGACTTACAGAGAAATAGAAAAAATAATGTAGAAATTGTTAACAACTCACATGACCATAGTATAATTATGGGAACTAGGAAATTAATATTGTTACAAGATTATTAATTCATGTACAGATATTTATTCAGATTTCACCAGCGTTTCTACTCATGTATTTTTTCGGGTCCAGGATCCAGTCCAAAATCACATATTGCATTTAGTGGTGATGTCTCTTTAGTTTCCTCCAATCTGTGACAGTGTCACATTCTTTCATGATACTTTTCTTGACACTTTTGAAGATAACTGATAATTATTTTGTAGAACATTCTTCAATTTGGACTTGTCTGATGTTTTCTTAGGATTAGATTAAGGTTAGGGCATAAGAATTTTTTAAATAGTTCCCGGATCAGGTCTGTATTTATCCAGGAGGTCTGTGATTTACCATGTAACACATAAAAAAAATAAAATAGAGTCAGATGAATAGATTGGTGGGTAGATTTGTGGTCAAGCAGGAACAATAAAATGTTAGTGGTAGAATCAAAGTGGTAGGCATACAGTATTCATTATAAAATTCTTTCAACTTTGCTCAGATTTACATTTTTCAAATTAGAATATTGGGGAAAAACATCCCCCGCTTCTCCAGATGATGAATTTGGGGCTGATGCCACCCAAGGCTTGATGGTGGAGATGAGTAGAAAGAAACCACGTCTGTCCTCCGGGAAAAGAGTGTAGGGTCAGCAGGTTTTAGCACATGCCTGGTGGCTGGGTGGCCATTGTATATTTAGAAAAGTCACCCCAAGAAGGCCCCAGAGAGAAAGTAGGTGAGAGCAGACTCCTGGCTGAAAAAATATCCATGTTGAACTCCAAACTTGATTAAGTGGAATTCTGAGTGCCATTGATTTACGTATGAGCATAGAGAAAATAGATGTTTCTGAAAGATGCTGACTCTTGTATAAGAACATCTGGTTCTTACATACGGGAGCAGAGTCTTGGAGCTGGACAAACCATTGAGGGTCATCTGGTCCAGCCTCCCACTCAGTGTCTTTCCCACTGGCCCTGTGCTGAATTGCATTTGATTTATGCAGCTGGACAGAATGAGTCTAAGGTCACTGTTTTGAGGGTGAAATCACTTTTAATTCCAGCAAATGAATGCAGTTTAAAACAGCTTCCCTAGGAGAAAAATAAAAGCTGTTTTGTGCAAGCCTTGCTTGCCTCACTCCCCCCTGCTATTTTAAAATTGTGCATCAGGAGATGAAGAGTGCCTTACGGAGAAGTGTGTCGTGTGATGGTTGTGTTTTACTTCTCACTGAGTCATGGGTCCCGGTCCTCCCTGAAATGGGCAGAATGAAGTCTCTCTCTAACTTCTCTGCTCCCCAAACTTCATTCTGCTTTTAAGGGCTACAGAAGCAAAGGTCCTTCTGTTCTGCCTGTGGGGCTGGGGAATAAGTGACAAAGGCCCTTTAAGAGAGAGAGAAGGGCGAGAGTCCTGCAGATGTGAGGTTACAGTGTGTCAGCCAGGCCTCTGGGAGCTGCAGCCAGCTTATTGCAGAGGCCTGAGTATGGGGCTCATTTGTGGGTTCTGGAAAAGAAATACCCTGCTGATTATGAGTAACTCTAAGCCTCCTTCCCAGAGCCTCTTGGGCTCACAGAGAACGCAGACAGTCTGCTCTCCTGGATTTACTGGAGCTTTGATATGGATTATACTCCAGCCCAGTCCTGTCTGTACAACTCCTGGCCTTGCTGAGCTTGATCTTTAACCTTTCCCTCAGTTTCTACACCTATAAAATGCAGAGAAATTTAGTTAGTCTCCAAGCTCTTTCAGGGTTTACAGTAACTAATTTTTATAGTGCTTTACAGTTTATAAAATCCATTCATAGATGTTCTTTCCTTTGAGTCACATAACCTAAAAGGGTTTGAGTACCTCAGAGCTCAATGCTGAAATGTCATCCCTTCTCACCCTGTAACCATTCCTTGGGCAACTTCTGTTGTGTCGATTACCATCTATATTGTGAGAGGCCTATAATTTATATCTTTAGCCTGGATCTCTCTCCAAGAGCTGATTATCCAGCTTGTCTCTCCACTGGGCTATCTATCTCAAAGTTTCCTCCACGAAATATGTTAAAGAGTGAACTTATGATACTTCTTTTTCCGAGGCACCACCCCAAACCTGTTTCCTATCCCAGCACATGGGACAGTCATCCACCCACTGGGACAGGCCAGACACCCAGGAGCCATCCTTGATGTCATCCTCTCCCTAAACCCTCGAATCCAATCTGTCACTCAGTCCTATGGACTTTCCTCCTAAATGTCTTGACTCCATCCACTTCTTTCCATCTCCTGGGCTGCCTTATTAAGACAATGCAACCCCCATCTTTTACCAGGACTATTGCAGCAACCTATTAACAACTCTCCTCACATCTCTTTTGTCCTCTTTCCTTCCCATCATCCCCAAATTTAGAAGAAATCTTTACAAAAAGCAAATCCGAATAGGTCACTGTCATTCCTTAAGCCCCTCAGTGGCTTTCTATTGCTGTTATGATAAAAAGACAATCCCTAATAAGGCCTACAGCTCCCTCTGGGGTTTGACGCCTGTAGAGCTCTGCCCTGGCCATTTGTGCTCCTCTTTTTAAGTTCTTTAAATATACTCCTCCTGCCACAGGGACTTTGCACGTGCTATTCCCTCTGTCTGGAACACTCTTCCTCCCCTCTCCCCTTTTCCCAGTTAACTGCTGCTTAGCCTTTAGATTGACCTCAAGCCTTAAAGAAACTCTCCCGGCAATTAGAGATCTGGTTCCTTTCTTTCAGAGGAGTTATAACATTTTGTCTTTTATATTCATTGTTTTGATTGATTGACATCTTCTCTCTCATTAGTGTAAGTTCCAGGCAAGTAAGAATCTGTTTGCTTTTCACCACCGTTGTACCCCAGTCCCCATCACACAGAAATATTTCTTCAGTGAATGATCCTAGTGGGGTAGGTAAGACAAGCCTGTTCATTCATATATATTTTTTTAACACAAGGAGATTGGTTTTTTTGAAAGGCAGACACTTGGCTTTATTTCTTTTATTTCTAATTTTATAATAGGGATGTTTCTGCCTCCAATCGGTTCCTTCTTCCATCATTTCTTCTTCCCAGCTGATTCCAGCTTCATCCCAGCAGTCAGTAATGAGCAATCACTGGTTGGGAAATGCTCCTCAGAACATCAATGCCAACTCATAAAATGTTTTTAGATTGCTAGAAACCTTGTGAAAACTTGCTTAATTAACTACTGGAGAATTTAACTGTGAATATGGATGGGAGAGTCGTTAATTAAAAGCTCTGGGTGGATAACTGCTTAAACAATAAAAGTAGGATTTTAAGAGGAGGGTTTTGAGACTGAATTGTGAAGCTCTGGTTGACTGAGACCCCTCTTGCCATTCTCACGTTTTGCCTGCATGGCATTAGAGAAAATGCCCTGTCCCTTCCAGTGTCTCAGATCCTTCCTATTAGGTCTCTGAGCACAGCAGTATATCTCGTGCCAGACGGGCCCTCAGCTGCTGCTTTCTTGACTTTGAACATGTCCTATTATCTTTTGCTGCTGGATTCCTCTGGAGAACACGAAGAATAGTTTACTCTAGCTGTGCTTTCTTCTAGCCCCCAAGGGCCATGCCGATCTCCGTTGTGTTCAAAGAGAAGAGGCACCTGTGGGCCACTGTCTAGGAAACTCTGTGTTTCTTGCTGTCATACTGAACTGACTTAGTAAAAGCTTATCAGCTTTGAGCATCTCACAGCCACTGTGAGCTTCTGGATTCAGGGAACAGCCAGGACCTCCGCCCCTTAGGACCCAGGTCTTCTACACAAGAACATTTGGGAATAGGGCCCTTTATGACTGAGTTCGTCGTTAGTTGAAGGATTTCAAACCATCTCAGTCCTTTTTACTAGCCTGTTTCTTCAATTTTCTGTTGTGTGTGTGTATGTGTGTGTTTTCTCACGTACAGATATTTTCACAAAGGCCCCTTGCATTGGCATTTGGGGACATTTCCCAAATCAAACAGGTAGACTCTGTTGCCAGGATGTCCATGTGGGAACTTGCTGGTGTGAAAATACTCACTGTGTTGATTGATGCACGATGTATTTATCAGTGACTGTTATGGATACCCGGTGTTTGGTTCCCTTAGATGACTGTGGAATTCAAAATAAGAAATTTGCCTTTATTCTAGATTCATTGCTTTGTTTTTTCTTATCAAGAAAAACTGTTATTATTGTTCACTACAGAAAGAATATTACCCCATTACAGAAACTGAAAACTAAACAAAAAAGACGTCTCTCAAAAACTCAGCCTCCCCCTCAACTGCTGCTAACTTCTGTTGCATTAGCATTCAGAGATATTTTTCTATGAATATTTCTCTTATATAGCTATGATTCATATTTTTCATATTACTTTTGTGCCATACTCTTTTATATTCAATGACAGACATTAAAAAATTTTCATACTTCTTACCTATTACTAAAATTTTTAATGCCTATGTTTCATTCATTGCGTGTATATCTTATAGTTTCTTAACTAATATCCAAGTGTTAGAATTTTTTCCTCTTTTAAATAGGTTGGATTAATTTTTTGTAATTTTAGAAAGGTGAAAAGAGCCAGAATATGCATTCTATGGCTTTTTGTGACATTCCAGAGAAGTCCATGATTAAGGTCAGAAGAACATGTGATAAGGCGGTTTGCAACTGGGAAGGGGACCCAAGGTGTTCTAACTGCAGGGAGTAAGGACTCAAGTTCTGCATGTACCCAAACATCACAGCGTTGCCACAGAGACATCAAGTTCTGCCGTGTCTGCAGCTTTCCTTAGTGTCCTGTGTAATAACTTGTATGTCATCCAAAACTTTAAAAAAAATATGCATAACTCAAATTCTGGGAATAAGTGGACAACTTTAGGCCCTGTGTAGACTTGATTATTTTCTTTTAAATTTGTGTGTCTCAGTATTTCTGCTGACCTAATTCAGGAACTCTGTTCATACTGATGTTGAAAGCATTCCATACTCGAGGCTTTTACAAAAATACGGATATTCTGAAGTATCTCACACTGGGGCCCTCAGTTTTAAAGTAAGCGCAGTATAGGTGGATGTGCGCTGCATAACAGTTCTTCTGTCAGTTGGAGAAAGAGCTGGAGGAGAAGTCTGTTCTTAGAACAAGGCACAGGCTGTTGGTTCCAGACATTCTTTCTTGCTGGAGGATACAAGCGTGGTGTTTAACGGCTGCTGGCCCCATGCCCACTCTCCAGCCCTGAGGAATGTGCTCTGTCTGGGCCACACTCCCAGTCATCAAGGCGGTTACTGGGGGGAGGGAGAAGCCAGCCCTCCAGGTCCTCAGCCTGAGCTTTTCCTGCCAGAAGAAGGAATCTATCTGTTTTGACTTTGGACTTCCCACCGAGCCCCTGCTCCTTCTCCATGAACTGTCCTGCTTACACGGGAAGCCTCATTTTTCTTTCTTACAGTTGCTATTTCCTCACTGCAAGTTCTTCACCTGAATGTGATGTTAAAAACAAAGTTTAGAAGAAATGTTATTTGGTAGAGAGGCGTCACCCTGTTCTTCTGTTAAGAGACACGATGAGTAGATCAATTCCAGTATCCGGTTTCTGGCACATGCCATCTTTCTGAGATTGCCTCTCTATGTTTTACGTAAGAGGAAGAGAGAGAAAGAAAATTCTAAAACAAAATAGCTTATCCTTGAGAATTCTATTTGGGCAATTTGAGTGGGGAAAATAGCAATAATAATGATAACATTCTGTGAATTATCTCATTTAGCTCTCACAGTCAACTCCTGGAGTTAGGTTTTATTTTTGGCCCCATTTTACAGGTGAGGAAACTGAAGCTTGAAGGGGTTAGGTAACTTGTTCTGCTCATTAGTGATAGATGGTGTCCCAGCGCAGGCAGCATGAATCCAGGGCTGGATGAGACTTTAATCCCCACGAAATAGTGCCTTCAAGGTCAGTAGGCGAGGCTTATGGAAGTTTTGCTTCTTAGGTTGGGGCTAATTTGTAATTTTTTCCCCTAAACTTTCTATCTTGAAAAATTTCAGGCCTGAGAAAAGTTGTAAAAACAGTACAATGAAGACATGTATCCTTCAACTAAATTTACCAATTGTTAATATTTTACCATATTAGCTTATTTGTCTTTCTGCCTGTGTATGTGTGTGTCTGTTTTGTTTTGTTTTTGTTGACCCTTTAAAAGTTAACTGAGACATGACGTTTCATCTCTAAGTAAGTTAGCAGATATCTTTGAAGAACAAAGACCTACTCCTAAAAAAACCTCAAGGAAAATTCTATAGGTTCAAAAAATTTAGCATTGATTCACTGCTGTTTTCTAATGTTTCTCCATGTTCAAATTGCCCAGTTGTCCCCAAAATGTCCTTTATAGCTGGATTTGTGAAAAATCCAGTATCCAGTGAAAGACCAGACATTGCTTTTCTGGTTTGTAATCTTGATATCATGCACATTCTCTTCTCAGACTAGGAATGGTTTGCTTTGGCTTAACTAAAAGACCAGGGATCGTGCTACGATTCCAGATTTTCCTTTCCCTCCTGACTAAGCAGCCTCACAAATGTCCTTATTTGACACATGTTGTTTTACTGGGCACCCTCCCTTCTTTCTTCCTTCTCTCTTCTCTGCTCTGCTTTTTTCTTGATTCTTTCTTCTCCTTCTTTTCTCTTTTTTCCTTCCAAACTTTCTTTTTTCCCTTCCTCTCCTTTTCCCCGACCCTTCCCCCCACCATAATATACACAAGACTTGTTCTTATGCACTGGAATTATTTTATGCTTCTGTCTGGAAACTGATGGTGTGGCAGGTGGGAGCTGCAAGATTAGATCTATTCCATATTTATTGGGTTGGGATACAGACCAGGTGATGGGGTTGAAGAGGGTGCACTGGGGGACTGTCCTCAGGTAGACCCTGTTGCAGAGGCTCACACAGCTTCCTGGCACTGCATGAGGCTAAGAGGATGTGGGAATGGCCATCTTCAGTCCAGGGAAGCGTCAGCAGTGGAAGTTAGGGAGAGGATGGGTTTCACCAAGATGGGAAGAAATGGCATGGTGCTGTACTAGAACTATAGACTTTAAAGTCAGACAGACAGCTTAAAATAGCAAGACTTTACTGACTAAAGTAAAGCTATGTGATCTTAGGAAAATTATTTAACTTTCTAAGTCTCATGTTCTTTACCCACAAATGGGAAGAGTAATATTTATCTTGCAGCGTTGTGTTGAAGGTTAGGGATCATGCATGTTAAAGCCAAGATCCTAGTACAGAGTTGGTGCTCAATAAACAGCATTTGCATGGTGTTAGGTATTTACATGGTGTGTCCCAACAAGTGGATGGAGCACTGCAGTGAAGGGAATCCCTGGTAGGTGACGGTTGTAAGTTCATGCAGGTGGCCAATATGAGGCTGACCTGTCAGTGGGTAGAAGAAGGTCCTTTGGAATGGAATGACGGGAGTGACCTGTCAGTGGGTAGAAGAAGTTCAGGGCAGGCCTCCTGTGGCTGGGAGGGAAACTTGTAAGGCAGGTTCCAGGGATCAGAAACACAATTCCATGGGGCTTGGGCTCTGGAGGAGAATCCAAGTACCAGAGCCAAACTGTCCCATTAGGTTCAAGTGAATGGCAAGGGCAATTTGCTGTTGAGCCATCTGGAGCATCTTTTACTTGGGGTTAGCATTAGGGAGGAACTGGGGGCTTGGGTGGAGCCACTGTGGGAGGGGGGCTGGCACTCAGACTAAGCCTGGGGTGTATTCTCTTTTTAGAACTGCTATTGTTATGATGGCATTATTACATTAAAGAGGCTCTTTTCTTCCTGGGTACTTGGCCCAGATTGTCACTAGGTAGATGATGATACCTTGATAATGAGTCCAGAACCCAAACTGTTGGGCTGATCTAGGTTTATTCCCCATCTGTCTTAGTGAGAGTTGCCATAACAAAACACCATAGACTGGGTTGGTTAAACAACAGACATAATTTTTCCCAGTTGAGAAAGAGAGGGGGAGAGGGAGAGGGAAAGAGAGAGAGAGAGAGAGAGAGCGAGAGAGAGAGAGAGAGAACGAGAGCGAGAGAGAGAGAGAGAGAGAGAGAGAGAGAGAGAGGGAGAGAGAGAACAAGCCAGCAGGCTCTCTGGTCTCTTCTTATAAGGGCACTAATCCCATCGTGAGGACCCCACCCTCATGACCTCATCTTAACCTAATTGCCTCCCAAAGGACCACTCTCCAAAAACATCACATTGAGGGTTAGGGCTTCAACATAAGAATTTTAGGGGGACACAAATATTCAGTCCATAGCCCTCTCCTTCCATGCTCCCATTCCCAGACACTTGAGAATCTGTATGTAATGAGAGACGCTACCTTGAGGAGAGTGCTGCTCATATGTCTTACATGGAAGCAGAAAAATTATTCAGAACCACAGTTCTTGCAGCTTGTCAGTAAAAAGCCTTTAGAAGGGAGCTCCAATTAACTCTCATATTAGTTCTTCCCTTTTACCTCCAATTTTTCTGTTTATAATTTCCTTATTTTTATTATTTTTCACTCCAGAGTCATGAAACTGTGGCAAAACACGTTATTGCTTGTTCTTTGTAAAATCTCCAGGTTAAACTTTCTATGGCCCAAGGTGAGGCATTCTCCACTTCTTTCCAAAAGATTAGTTTATTCCAAGCTTTCCCTCTTCTATTTGAGCCTGGCAAGAATCAACAAAAACTTCTTAAATATATATATTTAACACCACGGATAAAGCCATGCATTTCCCCTGAGCACAGGTGCATCCAGTTTTCTTTGTTAACTAATTTGCTTTTGTTTTAACTTGCTTCCTGAAAGAGCAATAAATTACAGTCTAAGCTTATTAGGACATAGTGTTTTTTTTTTTTAAGTATTTAAGCAAAATATACAATCAAAATAACATATAATCTATTTTACAAATTATAAAGTAATGTACATGAAGATATAACTTAAGAAGATGGAACTAGCCCTATGCTTCCACCTTTTGGGAGAATTTCTTGGCTGTTCACATTTGTACCTGCTTCTCTTGTCTTGTGTCTTCTTTGACTCTCCTGCCTTGGTTGACTGGTACCCTTCCCACCCCCAGCTCCCTAAGTCCCTGATCCCATCAGTGAACATCAAGGCCCTTCCCTGGAGATCAGTGGTTCTTCACGTGTGCCCCATGGACCAGCAACAGCATCTGATAACTGGTTAGAAATACATATTCCTGGGCCCCATTCCAGATATGTTGAATTAGAAACTCCAGGAGTGAGACCCAGCCATTTGTGTTCTAAAGACCCTTCAGATGATTTGATACATACTTGACATGGACTGAATGTTTATGTCCGCCCAGAATTCCTCCATTGAAATCCTAATCCTCGATATAATGGTATTTGGAGATAGGGCCTTAAGGAGGTAAATGGGATTTAGGGCCATATAAAAGAGACCCCAGAGAGAACCCTGGCCTCTTCTGCCATGTGAGGACACAGTAAGAAGGCGCCATCTATGAGGAAGCAGGCTCTCACCAGACACTGAATCTGCTAGCATCTTGATGTTGGACTTCCCAGCCTTAAGAACTATGAGAAATAAACAAATTTCTGTCATTTATAAGCCACCCAGTCTATGGTATTTTCTTATAGCAAGCAGCCCCAAAGGACTAAGACGATGCTAAAGTTTAAGAATTCCTGGCCCAAGCTAGGAGGCTAGATTCAGTGGACTTATCTCCCAGTTGCCAATTTTGGCATAGATAATAGTACTTTATTTTGCTCCTCTTCAGGTATAGAATCATTTTCAAGTGGAGTAAGATTTTAGGATTGTCCTGGTCAGTTCACTTTACCATAGAAGAGAGTTTGTGCCTGTACAAGGCTTTGCAGATAGTCATTTGCATCATTCAGATGGGAACCCAGGCTCCTTGCTCCTGACATGGGCTGTTTCCTTCTCTAAGACTGTTTAATCTTTGTTTTCTGAGCCCAGGATTCTTTGTAAGGTGGCCTAAGGAAATATTCCAGAAGCACCTCTGGCATCAGCCTAATCACCTGTGAGTTCTCTTATATTTTAATAGCAATATTCTAGGATTTCAGAAGTAGACTCCAAAACCTCGAAATCAAAAGGCTTTTGTCATGGATTTCCATTTAATAATTCTAGAGGAAAAAAGTCAAATGCTTAAACTAGCAGAATTCCACATTTTTCTATCCTTTTTGGCTTTTGTTCTCCTATAAAATAGTATGAACATATCTGTGTGTTTGTGTGTGTGTGTGATGTGTATTTGAGAGAGAGAGAGGGAAGAGAGCAAAATTTCTGTTGATGGGAAAACTGTTAGTTATCTGAAGAAGCCGTGATTCCTGGAGTGGCAGCAGGTGGGGCAGGTTGTGGGGCACTGGCCGCCCTGGTGTCCCTTGTCCGCACTGGTTTTGGAGAGATGTGTATTTCGAGTGTCTTCACTTTCGGCAGTTTCCTCCTCTGTCTTGTTTCCCCTATTGGATAATCTGTGGAGTGGATTTTACTCATTACTGGCTGTAATGCTCTGTAATCTGCAGGAAAGGGTAGAACTTGAAGCAGTTTGTCCAGGTAATTCAATGTCTGACTACCTTGCACATCACACCTGTTCCTCTCCTTCCCTCCCTGGAGGCAGGGGAGGCCAGATAACGCCTTTACCTGCATGATCTGGTTTTTCTGGATGGCTTAAAATTCTTGTGTCTGATGGGTCCATAGCCTCAGGTACTTGCGTATCTGTTCTGAGTGTGGGGAAAAGATAAAGACCTGAAGAGAACATTCCCCTGTCAAAATACGTGATTGATTTTGTTGTAGCAGGTGTTTTGGGGGCCGGGATACAGACTTGCTGGTAGATTAAGTACATGGGTTTCTTCATGGTTACTTTAAAGAAGATAAGGGGACTGTTTAGACTTTCTAGGGTTTGGTTCTGCTGGAAATAGAAACAAGTAAGTGGTAAGTGCTTATTTTGATTTTGTCATCATTTGTTCATTTTTATTTTTTCTTTCTTTCTTCAACAAATATGCCAAGCACCGAGCAAAATAGGCTAAAAAGGCCCCCACCCCACCAAAACTTAGAGGGGAATGACCATTTCTGTTTTAAGATTATAAAAACACAGCAAGTAACACATGCACGTAATTATGCTTGTATCAGAAATTTAGGGAGGAGGATTTCAAACGATCCAGGGAAAAAATTAGGTAAGCTCCATGGCCAAAACTCTAATACAGTTTGTAAAGGATGAAGTTAGAAGACAATTTAAATTTAATCTATAAAAAGCATGAACACTAAAACAAAGATAGGGAGTAACGACACCAGAGTGACTAGAGAGTTTTCTGGTAAGCTCAGATTTCAGAAGAATGTGTCCGGAAGATAGAAAGGTTGACCTTTATCTTAGGACAAATAGAAGAGTCCTGTGGACTGTTAAATTGTAATAAGGAATACCAAAGTGAAGTATGAGTCACCAGAGAACTAGAGAGGGAGAGAAGTCCAGTATAGATTTTTTTTTTTTTTTAAGTTTAATTTTTTTTTTTTTTTAATTTATTTATGGCTGTGTTGGGTCTTCGTTTCTGTGCGAGGGCTTTCTCTAGTTGTGGCAAGTGGGGTCCACTCTTCATCGCGGTGCGCGGGCCTCTCATTATCGCGGCCTCTCTTGTTGCGGAGCACAGGCTCCAGACGCGCAGGCTCAGTAATTGTGGCTCACGGGCCTAGTTGCTCCGCGGCATGTGGGATCTTCCCAGACCAGGGCTCGAACCCGTGTCCCCTGCATTGGCAGGCAGACTCTCAACCACTGCGCCACCAGGGAAGCCCCAGTATAGATTTTTGAAAAGTGAAAAGCTTGACATTAATCGTTGGAAAACATCTAGAGCTGATGATTAAACAGGTTCCTGGGGAATCGAAGAAAGCAGTGCTGGGTGAGTGGTAGCATGGATTTGCTAAGAGGTAGTCAAGAGAATGTAGATTCTGGCTTAAAGCCATAGGAGAGGGGGTTCTTTAGGAGGGCTATGTCTGTTCATCTTTCATATCAGCAAGTTAGAAGATGACATAGATCATATACTTTTCATGCCTTTCGTTGGGGTAGAAGGTTCTGGATCAGGAAGGGGAGTCAAGGAGGGGGCTGGTGTGAGGGAGGGAAAGAAGGAAGGAGAAGTGGAGGACAGAAGACTGCAGGGACTCAAAGCTGCCGGGGAGTGCTCATATGCCAGAATCAGTATCCACAGTCCCCTTGACGGATAGGCAGGCGGGATACGCAGGCCAGTGGGAGAGAAAGCAAATATGTATGTGAGCGATGGGGAATGGTGAGCGGGGGGCGGGGGGGGCGGTGGGAATTCATTTATTGAATAAATATTTACGGAGTACTTACTCTGTGCCAGGTGCTGTATTCTGGGTGCTGGGATGCAGCAGTGCAGCAAGCGATGGAGGTCCGGCCCTCGTGGAGCTGACATGCTAGTGAGGGAGAGAGAAAACAGGCGAATTAAATGAGCACATAATTTCTCAGGAGGTGCTAGTGTTATGGAGAACAATGAAACGGAATGGGGGGTGGCTTGTTTCCACAGGGTGGTCGGGAAGGTCTCTCTGATATAGTGGCATCTAAGCCAGAAGCCGTGAAGGTGAAGGAACATTAAACCCCAGTCCTGGGAACAGCGGTTCCTGAAGGTGTGTGGGCGTCTGCGTGGAGGCACAAGGAGGCCTAGTGTGTCTGAGCAGAGACAGCAGAGGGGGTGGGGGAATGATGCCGGCAGAAGAGGGAGAGCGGAGGGGAGGAGGGAGGGCCTGGGCCCGGCTGCTCATCAAGTGAGAGTCAGGATTTTGCTCAGAGGAACAGCAAGATCTGAGAATAAATACTCAGAGTACTTCTATATGACAGTCTTCAGATAAGTTCCAAAGTCAGAACCACAGCCAGCCAGCAAAAGTTACGAGGAGGTGGCTTTTAGTTCAGTATGTGACAGTGTAATAAGTCACGCTGCTCGGCTCAGCCATGGTCCACGCAGCTCTGAGAGGGCTTCATCTTCAGGCTCTGCGTTGAGCCTGGGTTTACGTTTGAAAACCTCCAAGGTCCCTTTTGACGTGAGCGTTCTCTGATCCTTCCCCCTTGGAGGACAAGAGTTTCTTGACTTTGGCCATGACTTTTGGTGGGCTGGAGGATGGGGAAGCAGAGCAGGGGCGTGGAGGTGGGTGGGGGTAATGGAGGGCTGGAGACAGGTTCGTGGAGACACTGGGGAGCGGGTTGAGCTTCTGGGAGAGGGGCTGTGTGGTTCAGATAAGTTAGGGCGTCAGGCATAGAGGGGTGGATGGTCTGAGCAGTGGGGACACGAGGAGGGCGTCATTGTCATCATAAGATCGGGTGAGAGAGGCCTGGACGGTGTGCTGGGCAGGGTGGGGGATGGGGGATGGGGGATGGGGGTCCTTCAGCAAAGGATGAGGCGGTGAATTTCCAGGGACTGGAGTGTGGAGACAGCGGTCGAGGTGATAATCCAGAGGTCTGTGAGAGGTGCCCCTGGGTGAGATGATTGGGGAGGGGCAGAGTTGAGGCCTAGGGGCGGGTCCACAGAAGGACTGCTCTGAATGTCCTCATAAAGGACCTCCTCCAGAGAGGGCAAAGTGGGAAGGTGAGATCCCCCCAGCTTTGGGGCCCTTGGGTGTGGGCAGTGACAGCTGACTCAACCAGAGAGACTCAGACTCATCTTTGCTTTGGCTGTAGAGGGGGAGAGTCCCCGTGGTGGTGTTTGGCGGCCGCATGGCCTGTGCAGAGTCCTAACCACTGGACCGCCAGGGAATTCCCTCTTTCCCTGGTTTTAATTCAGAGGATTTATATACCTTCCCCGAAACTGCGGCTTAATTATATACTGGCCTGATCGCAGGGGACTAATCAGTGGAAATCGGGAAAATTGGGGACAGTCAAACCTTTAAAACGTTTTCATCTTTCCCCTCCAGTTTATGAATAATTTGGAAGAAGGAAGTGAATTTAATACAGAACATAAGATTCAATTTAAATATTTATTTCTTACCAAAGTGGCAGATTTATTTTTTAAAGCCACCTTTCTTTTGGAGTAAAAGAGATAATATACTTTTAAGTTTAAAATAATTAATAAAGATTATATTTATTTGTTAAATAAAATGTATGTTTGACTTTAGTAGTGGTTGTGTTATGCAAAACTATTCACAAATATGCACAATCAGCTGTGTTTCTGTGAATTTTATATAGTTCCCCTCCTGATGTCTTCACACGAGTATGCTTCACGTTCAGAGATGATTGGTCCAATGATATCTTTTATTGATAGTTCCGAACTGACATACCATGAATCCTAACCATCATGTATTCCTGCTTCTTTCTTTTTCTCTAAGTCATGGAAAGGCTTTGGCCAAAGTCAATAAAATTCCAGTTCTTTCGGTAGAATTGCAGTTTGCACAGCCACTTCTTATTCTCTTTTATTCTTTTTCACACACTCTCTCTCCCCCTATATATATGTGTATTCATAAATACTTATTTTTGCATTTATTTATAGTCATGGGATTTTAAGCTTCTTTTGTCGTGAGAAGTCTGTTAGGAGCTCAGTACTCATTGTCACGTGGAGGCAGTGTTACATAACGGGAAATTCATGAGCTGTGTAATCACACAGTTGGTGGTTTAAATTCTGGCTCCAGCACCTTCAAGCCGTATGACCTTGGCAAGGTAATTAACCTCTTTGAGCCTCAGTTTACAGCTCTGTAAAATGGGTCTAATCATGCCCACCTAATGGGGCCATTGTGAGAATTCACAATACAATGTGTTTGAAGCACCTATTAAAGTGCCTCCCTAAGTGGAAGTTACTGCTGTTCCTTTTGTTTGTGTTAGAAAACTACAATGGGGATATGAAGTAATGGGAATTATAAAAACTAAGGAAGGGGAATACGGAAGGGTAGACTTCTGAGAAATAAAGGGAATGGAGTGAATGTGAAAAGTTATTGAGGTGAGTATTTTACCATTTGATTTTTCTGCTCTACTGGTAAATTCAGTAGTAAAATTACTTAAAATTTTCTAAATATTGTACCCGCTTCCCTCACTGGATGGTGAAGGAAGCACTTTACCTAGGATAATTTAATTTGGTCTTTCTGACTTTGATTTTCATCATGATTTCATTCACCCAAGTTTGTAGACTATCTGAGAAATCATTGTTCTGGTTCCCTGTTTTCAAGGAGTTAAATGCCATTCAGACATACGTTCATCTCTTCCAAAAAGTTTTTGAGAATGGTGTATGAGTTTTTGCTGCTAATAACTGAGTAATAAATTAGTGATTTAAAACATACAACCATTTATTTAGCCCACAGTTCTGTGGACCAGCAGTTCGGACTCAGCTCAGACGGATAGTTCTGCTGCCCTTGGCCGGGCTCGCTAGTGAGTCTGTGGCCAGTTGTTGTTCAGCTGGGAAGGTCTCCTTCTGGAGCATGGCTGGTGATGAGCTGGAGGAAAGAGGACGGGAGTGGTCGGGGTGCTGGACCGTGGGCCTCCCATCACCCAACAGGCTAGCCCTGGTTTGTCCATACAGTAGCTCGAGTTTCCAAGAGGGAGATTGGAGGTTCCAAAGATTCTTGAGTCAAGTTCTGTCCAGTTTCAGAAGTTGGACAGTGTCACTTCTGCCACATGCTGTTGACCAAAACAACTCAAAAGGCCATTCCAGAATCAATGAGCAGAGAAATAGAGGCCACCTCTTGATGGGAGGAGCAGCACTGTATTGAGGACATTTTTGCAACCCACCCCAGGTAAGGACTCTACAGTCCTCATTGATAAGTCAATTACAGTTCCTTGGAGTCAGTATATTCTTCCTCAAGTCTACCACGGTATTTTCTGCTTTACTTTTTGTCCTTTTTGGTTTTTGCATGAAGTGGTATTCTGAAGACTGAAAAAAAGATGCTTAAGTTATTACTTCCCTCATATTGCGGCCAGAGCTCGAGTTTGTAAAATGCTGGCACCAGAAGGTTGACCTTGACCCTGGTTTGATTTCATCCCTAACAGATCCACTCACCCGTATCTAAGCAGTGGCCAGGCAGAGTGGGGAAAGTCAGCTGGATGACCTCGCTGGAGGCTGCTCAGGTGACCCAGGTTCAAGAGCAGCTTCTTCATTGTCCTCTGATGCAGAAGGTGTGTGGGAAAAAGAGCCTCCCCACTTACTTAAACTGGCTTTCTTGGAACATTTAGACATTGCATTGCAGCAAATGCTAAGCAGATAAGTTGGTTCCTTAAATAAAGTTATTTTGAACTCTTTTAAATCCATCAGATGATCTCAAGCTGCTGGGTGTGTTTTGAGTAGCCAAGGAGTCATTTTCTGATCATTTTGAGGGAGTAGAAATTCCAGTCATTTTCTCCAGATACTAGACTTGAGAGCTCAGTGGTTTGTCTCTAAGTTCCAGGCTTAATGGGGTTCTTTTTCTTTTTTCTTTTTTTTTAAATAACATTAATGCTCTTCTACCTTGTGTTAGACCATCAAGTTTGTTAGCTGTAGCCTTGGCCTTGTATGCCTTGGGTAACTCAGACTCCCTGATTGTCGTCTGACCTGTGAATTCTGAACTCCACTGTATTCCCACTGACCCCAGGGAATTGCATGAGCAAGGAAGGAAGAGGAAGGGTCACGGAGCTGCCTATTTCCCTTAGTGACCATGCAGGTCAGGTACAGTGATGACCTGCATTTAGGAGAAAACTAGGAAGTGATTGATTCAGGTTACCAGTTCCTCAAGATTTAAGTGGGTCAGGCCAAGTATAGAACATGCCAGACACGGTACTTCCACCTTCTGGGAGGAGATGCTATATTGTGATCTTTATTCCACCTTGTATTACAGCAAAAATCAGTAAGAGCTCATCGGAAGTGTTTTTGCTTGTTGATTCTTAATACCTTGGCAGAGGAAAGAGGTAAAGGTCGTTGCATTCACACTCTTCTTTTATACCTAGTTGTCCTTTTACGGGTGTGTTCTTTGAAGAAGACTTACGAAGCAGGTACATTGAATGGAGTAGGAGTTATTTGGATTACCAAAATATTCTTCACTTTCTAAAAACGAAGAAAAATTATCCATCGTCATTTGAATTTAAGAGTTCTTCATTAGTTGAAAGGATGGCCTGGTTGTTTAGGTTGCAGTTGCTGTATTTTTTTCTGGCGGGAGGTAGTCAGGGCTGAGTTGAGGTTTCATGGTGAAGGGTGACCCCGACTTGTATAACTAGGCAGCCCCGTGGATGGTCAGGAGGGGGTATAGAAGGGCAGGGAAGGCAACAGGGCATGACTATCATTGGGTTTATCAAGAATTTATTTGGCTTCTGCCATGTCTAGGCACTATGTCAGATCCTGTGGTCACATCCTTGAAGAGGGGGAAATAGTAAAAATGCACAAGTGATAAAGGTAGTAAGAGAAGTATACACAAGGGGCTCTAGGTGCACTTTGGGTGCATGGTGACATGGGTGAGTGGGAGAAGGCTGGGTTATGAAGTCGGAGTTTTCTAGGAGGAGGAGGGAGGGCGATGGAATTCTGGGCTGCAGAAATCTTGTATCTAAAGTCAGACAGATGTGATGGGCACTGTGTTTGGGGAAATCCATGTCATTATGGCTGGCGAGACCAGAGCAGGGCCTGTGTGAGTGGAGAGGCAGGAAGAAGGAAAGACAACACATTCTGAGAATTTTAATATACATCGGGGGGAAATTGGATCAAATTCCCACACACAGTTTTTAGAAAGGGCTCTATTTTATAAAATGAAATGCTATTCATCTTTAAAAGCAGCTCTTCAACAACTAGGTTAATTGAATTTGGCCCCTTTCCTGTAAGCAGAGGATTCCTTTTTCTAGAAAAAGGTGAACAAATTCTTCCCACCCTGGGGAATGTTATTTCACCTGTTAGAATGGTCTGACTTTTCGGGTGCAACATTGTACTGTATGTACTGATTGTAACATTCAGAACCTGGATTGTGAAATATGAATTAAAATGAAATACTTGTCATTGTGATTTTTTGCTGTTTCAATGTGGCATTTCTGGGTTTTTGGCTTCTCAAAAAATATTCAGCATGGCACTCTGTTTTGTGGCTTGCCAGGGCCCCCTAAATGGAAGATGTAGAGTGATATAGCAGTCTGCAGGGGGCTGGGGTGGGCTTAAGAGCTTTTGTGAATAAGAGAAAGCTCAGGTATATCTGGAGGACATTTTAAAAATGGTTTATAATTTTAAATGTTCAATTACATTGAAATCGTACACTCCTAGGTATATCTTATTCTCTTTACACAATGACAACTTTTTAATTTCATTTTCTGCTTATAAGCAAGAAACAACTGTTTGGAAGTAATTATAAGGCCTTTTGGGGCTTTTCTGACTTGAAATTGTAAGTTCCTGAGGTGAATTAACTGTTCAGTCTCGCCACCAAATACCTGGCACCTGTTAGCACTTGGTGGCAGCAAAATCTGAGTCCTGGAATCACATGCTTTGGTTAGTGTTGTAAGGATCCAATTAAGAATGATTTCAAGTGAATTGAAAGGTACAGTGAGAGGAGAGAAATCATGCTTGTAGCAAGGATGTGAATGCTTCCAGAGACTCTTCCTCTCTAGCTTTGGGAAGTTATTTAATCTTTCTGAGCTGCAGTTTCCACCTTCCTATGGCATCTGCCTCTTTGAGTGGGGTTCTAGTGTTACCTGCAACATTTCAGTTCTTTTGTGAAAATCTGAGGCCAACATAGCAGACTGACATTTGAAATCTCTGGTGGTGGGTTTCAGGGGTATCTGTGACATTATTTTCTGAATTACTCTTTATTTCAAATTATTTCCTAATTAGAACAGAATTTTAATCAGAAATGGTAAGTGAAAGTGCCAGGTGCCTTCACCCATATATCTAGACTCAATAAGCATTTTTGAATCTGATGTTTATGTTAGCTTGAGGGGCTTAAGGGGAGATGAATGAGGTGGCAGTGCTGAAGAACGAATCCTAAAATTGTCATTGTCACACTTATCCTGTGGCTCTTAAGAAACTACAATGCGGCTTTGCTTCTATCCAACAGGCCTTTGCTGCTTGCTTTTTTTTTTTTTTTTTATGGATTTAATTTATTTATTTATTTATTTATTTTTGGCTGTGTTGGGTCTTCGTTTCTGTACGAGGGCTTTCTCTAGTTGTGGCGAGCGGGGACCACTCTTCATCGCGGTGCGCGGGCCTCTCACTATCGCGGCCTCTCTTGTTGTGGAGCACAGGCTCCAGACGCGCAGGCTCAGTAGTTGTGGCTCACGGGCCTAGTTGCTCCGCGGCATGTGGGATCTTCCCAGACCAGGGCTCGAACCCGTGTCCCCTGCATTAGCAGGCAGATTCTCAACCACTGCGCCACCAGGGAAGCCCTGCTGCTTGCTTCTTAAAGGAAATGTCTGTGAATGTTTGCTTTTTCTGTGCCTGTCTGATGGCTTCTTACTCTACGAAGATGGAAAATGGGCAAGGATTTCTAGAGAATTTCTAATGATGGCGTGGTAGCGTATGTGCTTTAACCACTTACAGGAGGCTAGCCTGGTGAGAATTAGGGGTCAGGAAGGTAAATGGTTTATCATGGCCAATTGTTTACCTCTTAAGTATAGGGTAAAATGGTAGAAGAATGGTGTCTTTACCAGTGGCTCTGTGGGGCGAATGCTGTGCTTTATTTGATATTCAATAAGAACCCAGATGCCCAGTGCGGGGTGCAGGGTGGGAAGGCAACAGCATCACAGATGCTGGTTCCCTGCAGTATTAGAGCAGGGACACCATGGAACCGGCTTTCCTGAGTCTGGGTTCTCTGTGACTAAGAGTGTTGAATGACTAAGTACATCTGTGCTTAGGCAAGATCTGCAATTTTCCTTCTAGTTGTTTGTAGGTTGAGCCGTTGTCCCAGTTTGCCTGAGACTGAGGAGTTTTCTGAGATGCAGGATTTTCAGTACTAAAGCCAGGAAGGCCCTGGGCAAGTTAGGGCAGTTGGCTACCCTCCCTTCCAGCCCCACTGCCCGTCTCCTCTCTCTTGCCTCCTCTCACTGCCACGAAATACAGTGAGCTTCCCAATAACTCTGTTCACTGTTTCCAGGGACTTTGCATGGTGGAGGGGGTCCTGGAGAGCTTGGCAAAACAACCAGTTTTTAAAGACAGGAGCGCTCCTTAAGTAGTTCAGGCTTAAGTCTGACTGTCTTTGTAGAGGGTGACACCACCCTGCAATGCTCTGGTTATTTCTTTGCAGTACTTTTCCTTTTGCTGAACATCTATGAAAATAGAAAATGGGGGCTACTGCAGTTAGAGCAGGGAGCAAACAGGCCCCAAGTCTACAGCCTCCTCCTGATTCCCCTCCTGCTTCCCCTGGAGAGCTATCTACTGTCCCCACCTGCAAGAGCAGGTATAGTTGTAAACTGTGAATTATGTCCCTAGGACTGATGACTAGTCTTTTCTTTTCAGGAAAGATAATAGCAATTGGAACAAAATTAAGTAAACACGATAGTCCTGTGCTTTTGTCCCCAGTGAAAGTTAAATGCTACAGGTCATTTCACAATTTTAGGTGTCATTTTCGTTATCCCTCATGCTTAAGTAGAACAAATACAAACTGTATCTCAAGATCAAAGGGCAGAATTGTAGTTATGCTTGTGAAACTTCAAAATCCCAGCCAGAAGCCCATGAGGGGCACCTCTCAAGGGTTTGATCTTCTCTCTTTTGAGAGTGACTGGATTTTTTTTCTCTGTATGATTCATCGAGAAAGTTCCATTTGTTCTTCTGTGTTTGCTGCTCACAAATCCCTGCTTCTTTTTTCCTCCTGGCAAAGTTACATGGCTGTGGGATCTTACTGGGCTGTGTGAAAACCCATGATCATATCAAGCATTAAGCAGTTGCCTAGAAACCATCACGCAAACAGGATTAAGTGAAGCACTTTTTTCTATATTACAGCTGCTTTCTGATTAAGACGTGATGTCAGAAATAGCTCAGTGTATACCTCTTCATGGCCTTAAAACACAGATAAATGAAACAAAATTTTCAACAGAGATAAAATGACTGCTCCATGCTCACATCTCGAGATGGCCACCACCAACCCGAATCTCCCCTCCTCCACACCCCACAGACACCTTCCTTCGTGGAGAGTCATGTGTTGGGGCTTGTTGGCCCTTTTTAAAGAACATGAACATAAACCCACACAAATCTCAGACTCTTATTGGTCCATCGATCCCTTGGACCTCAGCCACACTGGAGTGTGTGTAGAGAAGTTATGAGGCTGCTGCAGGGATCTGGTCACGAGGAAGGAATGTGTTATGTGAAGCAGCTCGGTGATAAGCAGGTTTGCAGCAAAACGTCATCAGGAGCTAATCCCACTTTAAATCAACTGCAGGGAGTTAGAGAGAACTAAATCTCTAACTCTGGACTCTGTTGTCTCCCAGGAAACAAATTGGGATGGAATCAAGGGACATTGAGAAGTATGAATTGAAAAGACTTACTATAGGATTGAGGTATTCCTAAACTCCCTTTGGAATAAGATAGGTAAATAAATGATTATGGCTGGTTTGGGGTCAAAGGAGAAAAAGGAATCAGGAAAACCTAGAAAACCTAAGAGTCAGTAAGTCAGCAAATATTTATTGAGCTCCTCCTATCTGCCCGTGGGCCCTTCTAGGTATGTGAGGGGGTGGGGTGGGTGAGGTGACTGTCAACAATGAGTAAGATGGACAGTCCTGTATGTCCCAGCACGGGGGCAGGGGGCAGGCGGCGGGCGATAAAAGCTGGAACAGGTAAATAAATACAATAGTTTCAGATAATGGTAAATGCCAGGAAGACGGTAAAACAAGGTCTGTGACTACAGTTGGAGGTATGGGCACTGCCTTTCTGGGGTGACATTTGAGTTGAGGGGCTGAGAATCTGTGGGTCTTGGAGCGATGCCATATTGGCAATAGGGGGAAGTAGGGAAGGAGACTGAGTATATGGTAGCAAATAGTTTGTAGAAATCAAAACAGAAAAAGAACCTTCAGTGTTGTTGGATGATAAATCAGATCCATACTAGGAACATCCTTTTCAGGGTTCTCAGAAAAGTGAATCAAACCTCACCAGTCCTCCAGATGGTTTTAATTACCTTTGGGGGTTGCCTAACATAGATTAGTCATAGAATTGACAATGAGGAGTTTTGTGTTTTTCTCACAGATGTTAATGGTGGGAGTTTTTTGCATTTAAAATTTTATTTTTAAACCATGAAAATAACGTATTACCAAAGCTGGAGAAATAAGAAAACTCTTCTATAATTACACGAACCTAGAGGCACTTTTTATCTATTTTGTATATTCCCTCCCAGTCTTTTTCATGTTTCTGGTTTTAGATAGGTAACCATTTAGTTGTAATGTACAACGTGATAAATATAAGTAACACTGGGGTATGTTATATATGAAAGTTGTTAAGAGAGAAAATCCTGAGTTCTCATCACAAGAAAAAATTTTTTTCTATTTCTTTAATTTTGTATTTATATGAGATGATGAATATTCACCAAACTTATTGTGATAGTCACTTCATTATATATGTAAATCAAATAATTATGCTGTGTACCTTATACTTATGTCAGTTATACCTCAGTGAAACTGGAAGAAAAAATATGTAGCCCTTTAAATGCATAGCAGGCATTTTCCTGCTCTTCTTCAAATTTATATTTACAAATTTTAATGACTAAATATAATCCATTCTTGTTTGGGAGGTACTTATGTTCTATAAAGTCCCTGTGAATAGTGAATTAGTGAATACTGAATTAGTGAATACTGAATCATTGCTCCTAGGGGAAATACTGGGTTAGGTTCCTGTGAGCCTCTGGTCACACATTTTCATCAGCTGATCAATACATTGCCTTGTTTTCTGTGTGTTTCGGTTTAAAAACATCTCATTTAATATGCATATATTTTTGAACTCATGCCAAGAGAACTATAACTCATGCCTGAACGAAGCTTACCTAACACATGTAGTTTTTCCATAGGGCACATCACAGCTTTCTTCTGTTTAGAAACCCTAGCTAGCACTTCAGCACTGCACTTGGGGGCCATTATAAACAGCAAATCACCCACAAAAAGAACAAAAGTGTGAAAATGTGGCACTAAATAGACCATGAAAAGGACACTTGTTTACAGTATGAGCTGAAAGAAGGCAGAGTGTAGCCTTGTTCAACCTCAGCTGAGAATGTGCACTTCAAGAAACTCAAATTCTACTGCCCTGTGCATTTTTGTGAATGACCATGAAAGCTCCACAAGTATTGATTTTGGGGTTACAAATAAATTTTAGCAAGTAGGCAAATTTGCAAATATGGAATTTATGAGTAATGAGGGTCGGCTGTATGCTGTTCTACTGACTGACTGTGCCATGATTAACTGGACCGTAAATGACTCACCTGGATGTATACACAGACGCGCTTATGCTCTGGTGTTTGTGGAGCCTCCTTAATTCCTCCTTACTCCCCACCCCAAAGAAACCAAATCCTGAAAACGCCCTACTAGCTCAGAAGCACAGGGTAGGTGAGAAACAGCTCTCTGTCTCAGTAGGGGATAATGGTAATCATATCACCTTACATTTACAAGGGCTTTAGAATTTGTGAAGCTCTTTGATGTGGTCTACGTAATTTGATCTTTGTTACAAGGACCCAGTAAGGGAGATGGAACTGTTATCTTCATTTTCCCAGAAAAAAGACACAAATGTGAATTGATGGTATGCATACCTGACCTGACCTGTCTTTCTGAAATGACTCAGGCATTCTGCCCTCTGCAGATGCCCAGAGAACATGATATCTCATTGGAAACCGGTCTCTCTCCTGTGGTCCACAAGTGCACGACAACATCCACTTGCATTTTCACCTTGGAGAGTCGAGAGGCGGTTGGTGTAGTGGAAAGAAGGTAGCTTTCACAGTCAGAGGAAGTGATTTGATTTCCTGGCTCTGCCCCTTCTTTACCTGTGCAACGTCAGCCAAGTTGTCAAACCTCTATGAGCTTACATTTTTGCATCGGTAAAAATGGGGGTAATAATATTACCTAACAAACACAGTTGTTGTGAAGATTTAATGAAATAATATGTTTAGCCACTTTCCTCATTATACCTCTGATGATAAGAACTGTGATGACAAGGAGCTTATTGATAGATCCTTAGAAAAAAATCAATAAGATGTCTTGAGAGTGACCTTTGTTTCCTAGCAACTCTGCCTGGAGATTACCACCCCCAATAGAACCATTAGCGAATAAACAGTGTGCATTGGCTTCTGCATCAATGAGTATCTAAACTAATGTCATTTCCATCACACATTATTTTCCCCTCGTGTCAGAAACATAAATGTTTCAAAATAAATATTAATGAAGTCTCCCTTAGATTTTTTTTCTAATCTTGATTGGGATGTTGTTAAGCTTTAGGTACATGTTGGCTGTTGAACAAAGTGGTGGAAGGGGCTTGCTTCATATAACAGACCCAGGTCAAATAAGTGGTATGGGAAGAGGCTTGTGCAACACCAGTACCTGTTCTATTCATGGGAAAGTGACATACAGGGAAGTGACTGGCACAGCAAGATCCCCAAAGTAGATTAAGCCTGCCCAAGCAGCCAGCCTTTGAAATACTAGAGTGGGATGAAGGGGGGAGTAGAAAAAGATTCTTTTCCTGATAGTTTTGCAATTAAATGAATATGTGTCCTTTATAAAATGTTTTGAGATCCATTTTGCACCTACAACACAGTTTCTGGCATGTTCTTCTTTAAACATCTGTGCGGCATCAGTAGAAAATGAAACCCGTCCGTTAGAGCAGGGGTCCCCAACCTCTGGGCCGTTAGGAACCGGGCCGCGCAGCAGGAGGTGAGCGGCGGGTGAGCGAGCAAAGCTTCATCTTCTGCTCTCCATCGCTCCCCATCGCTCTCATTACTGCCTCAACCATCCTCCCCCCCAGCCCCTGCCTTGGAGAATTGTCTTTCAGGAAACCAGTCCCTCGTGCCAAAAAGGTTGGGGACCACTGTGTTAGAGTGGTCTTATAAGGTCACGGTAAACCTCACAGTGGCAGGGATGATGGTGTCAGCAGTCTGAATGCTAAACTCCAGGTCCAAGTGGCAATTTCTTTCTGAACTTTGATAGCTGGTGTCTGCCTGAGAGAAAACGACATTTGTTTTTGCTGGCTTGGCCTCTGAGATTACTCTGAGACCAGTGATCTCTGGACCCTGATGTGAGCTCGAGATTAGATACAGGAATGCTTCATGTATAACTTGTTTGAGATTTTTCCCATTTTTGTGTGAATATCCTATTATATTTCCAATGACTCATACACAGCCATCCTTAAGCTTGGGGCAGCATGATAAAACTGACACAGGCAATTGCAGGGATCATACTGGCTTTCATTGTCATCGCTAGAACGCATTAGAATGGCCACTTGCTTATTATGCCATTCAGTCACAGAACAAAGAGAACAAAATGTGTCTGATCTGCTTTCTGGGAGCTTGCAGTCTAGGACAGCTACATGGGTTGGGATGGTCAGCTTATTTTCATGAGGCTGTTTTTCAGTAAAACACTAATATTCACGCCTATGAATTCAATAGGAAAATTCACACTAGGGAATTTTTTTTTTTTTTTCACACTAGGGAATTCTTGTGTTGAACTCAGCACACCTTTGAGTAACCAAGAGGACCCTCTTAGAGGTTAATATTTACGTCTACTGACTCACGTTGGCCAAAGTGAGTCTCTTCTGTTACTTGCAATGGGTATCTGCAAGTAAAAAGTCTAATAGTGAAAGTCTAGTAGGGAGATGGAACTTAGACATTGAAATTCTATTACATTTGTTTTCTTACAACTTTATAGAGTAAACTTGTAGGTGATAGAGAAGCTGCAGGTAAGTTTTGGTCCTTGCCGTGGTGCTTAGATGCCACTTAGGCATCAGCTAAGAAAAGTAGGTTGACCGTGAATCGAATTTTGGAATCGTATAGTACCGGTCTCAGTGATGGACTAGCGAGTGTGTTTCAGGCAGTTCTGGTAGGCCTTGGGCTACATGATAGCATCTCTGTAGCTCTGCAATTCAGCACAGTTGCCTGACACACAGTGAATTCTTAATATATCTTAGGTGAAGTGAAGCCAAAGGGACAGAAAGTAAGAGCAAGACACAGGAACACAGAGGTCTGAAGACAGTGAGTAAAGCACAAGTGTCTTATAAGGTCCCCAGCGTGAGGCCTGGGAGAGCAATCATTGCGGTCAGATGGAGACGTTCCTTCTTCATCCTTGGAGCCAGAAACCAGAGTGGGAGGACCTGGGAGGGAGGCTCCAGGGCCAGTAAGGTGCCAACTCAAACGCAAGTTGGGCCCGAGGGAGCCTGGCACAGTTGTAAACCTCCTGCAAAGACGGGGCTGGGGAGGGAAGCGGATGTGGACACGAACGTTCCAGGAGCTACACCGGCCAAGCCAGGCTGTGGCCAGCCTTTAGTTAAGTTAGCGCAAGAAATGTGTCCTACGTGTGTCTACTTTCATTCCAAAAATTCCTTCTTCTTCCTGCCCTTAGTTTTCCTGTAAAAGTTTCTTTAAAAAAAAAAATCAACTTGACCTTGCCCAGTCTATCAGGAAAAAGAGATTTATTCAGACCTCGATCTGTGATCTGGGAGGACACGTATTAAGCCACAGCCACCATCTAAACCTGACTTGCTAAAAGGAGTGAACAGAGGGAGGGAGGCAAAGCATCAGGTTCAAGAAACCGGGGTGGAGTGCCTCAGACAAGTCTTGCTGGGGGGACCTCACTCCCCAGTTGGAGGCCGACTCCAAGGAGCACAGAGGGTTCCTTTTTCTTCCACATAAACATCCTCAGAGGAGGTGAACAAGAAGAAGCGAGAGTGTGGGCGAGGGCGTGGACAGACACTTGGCCAGTCAGCGGGTGTGTTCGTTTTCTGTTGTCATGTAACAAATTATCACAAATTTAGTGGCTTAAAACAGCAGCATGTATTATCTCACACTTTCCGTGGGTCAGGAATCTGGGTACAGCTTAGCTGGGTCCTCTACTCAGGGACTCACTCACCAAACTGCAGTCAGGTGTCAGCTGGGCTGCAGTCCCTCTGAGCTTGCGGTTGTTGGTAGCATTCAGTGTCTTGCATCTGTGTGACTCTTGGTGGCCTGCAGGAGAATCTCTCTCTGACTTCTAGACCTTCTTTGAAAAGGCTTGCCTGATGAGGGCAGACCCACTCAGGAAAATCTCCTTTTTGGGTAACTCAGAGTAAACTGATGTGGGACCTTAATTATGTCTGCAAAATTACCTTCCCCACAGGGTAACCTGGCATCCATCATATCCCTAGGCCATACAGGCCACACTGAAGGGGATCTTATAGGGTGTGTCCACCAGGGAGCAGGAATCTTGGGGTCATCTTAGAATTCATCCTCCCACAGAGGGTGAGAAAGTAAGCAACAAGTGCTTGTCCGTTCTCTCCATTTAGCGGACTGTAATTTGGGAAGGGGTTGGAGAGCAGGACCAAAGATATTATTTTAGGTGTTTGTGGCTGGTGGTCCCAAGTCATGAGAGAACAGAAACTACCACTAAGTACAATCTAAGGATAAAAACTTAATTGTAGTGGCTTAGGGTGGAAATTTTGATTTAGAAAAGAAAAAGTGTTATTGATCGGGCAATTGTTGGGAGCTGTTTCAGGGCCCACCCTGGTGAGGAGAGGGTGAATGAGAGGAGCTCTTTGCCCATGTTTGTGATTCTGTTGCAAACGGAGTTCCTGATGGAAGGTGTTTTTAAAGACAAACCTTGCACGTGACTTGGGGTTAGCCGTAGCCGTGCTTGTTGGACAAAGGCCCAGTTGTTGTGGGTCCTAGTTGCTCTCAACATGGAGGATAAAATTAGAGAGGAAGTTTCTGTCCATTTAACATGTAAAGTGTCAGGAAAAATGGGATATTACTGTCCTGCAGAGGGGTCTGTCTTTTAAGCCTGCGCCTGCCAGTGAGTTATTTTTGATCAGGAACGAAATATAGAGTATCCGCCTTCTGGGTAGAAAATGTTGTCTCTAGTCAGGTGTCCTCACTGTTCTTTGTTCCCTGAGGACTATTTAAACCAGGTCTCACTTAATTTGATTAAATGGAGTCTGTTTTTAAAAAAACAAATGCTTCCCGCCACCATTATAAACTCATAGGTTTTCATTGTAGAAAATACATGTAAGAAGAACAAAAAAACCACATCTGTTACACTATGCAGAAGTGCGGTCACCATTTTGCTGGATATCCGTCCATACATTTCTACATTATGGCATTTACAGATAATTCTCTACTCTATAATCGAAAAATAGAGAATTCATTTTTTGTAATATATTTTCACTTTGTTATATATTATGAACATTTAGATGTTCATAATAGAAAGCTATTAACAAATAGCTTTCTACAATCACGTTTTTTTTTTTTTAACATCTTTATTGGAGTATAATTGCTTTACAATGGTGTGTTAGTTTCTGCTTTATAACAAAGTGAATCAGTTATACATATACATATGTTCCCATATCTCTTCCCTCTTACGTCTCCCTCCCTCCCACCCTCCCTATCCCACCCCTCTAGGTGGTCACAAAGCACCGAGCTGTACAATCACGTTTTTAGTAACCACTTAGATATAGTTTATATATAGTTTATATAGTTTACTGAAACAATCTTATATGGGCTATTTTAAGTTTTAGGTGTATAGATGATAGCTATTAAGTCAGGGTTATCCATCTTTATCAGTAAATTTTTCTCAGTGGTTGTGATGCTGTTGTGTTCATCCAACACTTCCTTCATTTAGCTTCATTTATTAGGTGCTCTGATGTCGTTGATGCTGTGCTTGCCGCTTGCAAAGGCGAAACTTGTGCTTTATGTTTACTTTTCCCCTGGTCTGTTCCCAAGGCTACATGTAGAGTTTTTAAATACCTCTTTTGTGAGCTAGAAGCCCTAATAAACAAACCGCTTTGTTGAGACTGGAGTATTAACACTGGCACAATTTACTAATTTTACTGCACGTTGCAGACATCACAGCGAGGTGGTCCAGCTGCACCTTCGTCCTACACACAGGCTGTGTACACCTTTGTGAGTTGCTGTTTTTCTTTCCCTTTCCCTTCCAAATGGACTGCTGGTGGCAAAAATCTGTTTAAACAAAGGTGAGGAAAGGATCAGTTCATTACAAGCCCAGACTAAAAGTTAGAGGTTTAACCTATTAGGAACCTAAGCTTTGCAAATGTTGAGAGTATTAGGATGAATGGGGAAAGGGGCACTCAGATCCTGGCGGGTCGTTAAGCAGTGGAGGGAAGACAATTCAATGACCCAGATGGTTATCGAGAGAATATTTTTATTATAATGAAAATAGACCCATGGAAAGAGCCTGAATCAACATAGAGATTCCTCATAATCCAGCCGAGCCTATATATGGAAAGTCAGCTTCTTTTGCTTTTAGAAACACACGGTAGCATTTTTGATTGGCATCATGATGGGGAGGGGAAGCTACTAGTATTTAGTGCCCAGGGGACCTGTGATGTTCAGGACAATGCCAATCAATGAAGAATCTTTTTACCTAAAATTCCAACATGGTCTGGTTGAGAACCTCAAGGCCTTCAGAACTTTTGGTTTCTTGAAAGGAATGGAAAAGAAAACAAGAAATTGTGGCCATGAATTTTTTCTGGAGCTTCCTAGAAATTGTCTAGTCCTCGCTGTCTCTCCACCATTTCTCATAGAGGGGCTGCAGAGCTAAGGTTAGAAGGATATTGGTCCATGTAAGGAGGTGTCGGTCAGGAGAAAGCAGTACAGAACTTTTTAAGTCTATTTTTCTCCATCTGTACTTGGCCTGTAAGAGTGGAGTCATTTTTTCTGACAAAAGCCTGTCTGGTGGTTTTTCTCATAGACCAGCTGTTCAAAAGCAGAAATCAGCCAATACTGTCCAGCTGTTAACTCAGCCATCCTCAGGGGAACTAATTCCTTGCAAAAAGAGTCTCGGAAAAGGCCAGAGAGAGGGAGTTGCAGGGAACACTGACTCAGGCTTAAAATTTTTTTTCAGGCTATTTTATTCCTTTAGGAACGTGGAAGCAGAGGCCACCTCCACCATAACTGATCTCAGGATTTCTGTCGGAGATGCAGGGGGCCTGGGATACCAGCTGGTCCTATTCTTTTATTTTACATTCTAAGAAAAGAGACCCAGAGAGGTTAAATGACTTGCCCAAGGTCACAGAGCCAGGTTGTGACAGAGCTGGATCTAAACCCAAGCTTTTTGAATCCAAATAGAGTGTCCTTTCTACTATACCAGCAGCTACCCTATTGACTTCTTATACTGTTTATTAATGAAGCTTTGCTGACTTTCTTTCCAAAATATTCCCCCACCCCCACCAAGGCATTGCATCATTGTTTCATTCAAACCTTATGTCATTTCTGAGACCATTGGCTTCATGGGCAACAGAAAAGAATCTTTTACAACCAGAAGGCAAAGACTCCCTATTCATGATGCAGTAAGCAGTTATCCACCACTGTCCAATCATGGAAAAAAAAAAATGTAGAAGCATTGTTCTATATTCTCTATGGGAGAAAAGTATTCAGTTAAGCTATTTGGTAACAAGTTTTAACTTGGAATTTGCACACGTTTCCCAGAGGGACTGCAGAACATCTTCAGTTTGCTTAGTCTCGTTAACAACTGTCGACTAAAAAAAAAAAAAAAAAAAGCACAACCTAAAAGTTGAGAGTTATGTTTTATTCAGTGGACAAAACTGAGGACTTAAGCCCAGGACACAGCATCTCAGATAACTCTGAAAGACCGCTCCAAAGGGGCAAGAGGGAGAGCCAGGATATGTAGGAGTTTTTGCAACAAAAGACCAGGCAGTCAGAATATCAAATGACCACTAAATTTAGCACTTTTCTATGTATGGGAAGGTACAAGAGTCTGGGCTCACTGAAGTCATTCCTTTTATGTGCACCTCAGCTATCTGGGGCGTTTTCTTGTTCTTAGTTTCCTCAGGGTGCACTGTTGGGGATGGCTGCAGCGGCTGACTGCTGGATGGGCTTGGCAGTGGGCAGCCTGTTTGTCTCCATCCTGAGTTCCCTGAGGGCTCACTGTGAGGGCGGCTGTAATGTGATGGCTTGATGGCTGCAACATCCTTTGTTTACTGATATGGCAGGCGATATTTTAGTTCACACAACTCTGAGATCACTAGATTCCACTTATGGTCTTTCTTAGAAAGAGAATATTCTGGCCTCCTTTCTTCACCTTCCTTAGACATTCTTTAACTCTTCCAAGGTCAAATGAAGAGGAGGGGCAGGGTTTTAGCTAGGTGACAGGGACTATCTTGGTGGCAAAGGCACTCAGAGGGATACCTTTTGGAGCACTTGGACTCCAATTCCAGAGCAAGACTTGAGAACCTGAACATACCCAACTGTTGGGAAAGATTTGGCTGGCTGCTGCTTAGATCAGGGTCAGGAATCTCTGAGCCTGTCCAGGACATTTTCTCACAACCAAGTTGCTCTGTTTTTCTCCTTTTCTGCTGGTGCTCCATCATGGACTCTCAGTTGCCCACTGGGTGATGATCTCATTCTTCTTACTGGCCTACTTTGGGTTTTCTGGCCCTTTTTTTTGTCAGTAGTACCACCAAAGAAGGAACTTGATAATTCAGTTTGGCTGTGACCAGTTCTCGTACAAATTGTTGAGTGAGAGGTGTACAAAAAATTATAATTGCTAGTTAAAATGAAGAAAGGGCACTGACGAAACATATGGATGTGATCAAAATGTTGTTGATAGTCTACAGAGGAATTGCAGGGAATGCGAGAGGTGTTTGAGACTGGAGATATGGGCCTGGTCTTCAAAAAGGGGAAAAGGAAGAGGGATCAATTATGAATGACGAACTGAACCTTGAGCCCCGCGGTAAGCAAATGAGTAAACTAGAATCTAGTATGAGATCACTAAGAATAAATGATATTTAACAAGCCTCATAATTTTTTATAGTGTTAATAAGGCTGATAGGTCAGAGAAATGCTTAATAATTTGTCCCAATTTCAGCAAGGCATGTAGTAATAACAGTAATAAAACAGCTATCATTTACTGAGCTCTTATTAGTGAAGGGAACTGTTCTAAATGAGTAGAGAAACATCAAATTTTGCATCTGTGTTTGGGATAGGGGGCGGGTGGTTTAGGATCTCTTAACTGCATCTTCTTTCTTTTAAAATAATGGAGCTTGCCTTTCTAATCACTCTTGTTTCTGTTGATGGGACTTGAGTTAATGGCTCAGCTTGGAGCAGGCAGTGTGGGTAACAGAGAGCCATCTGGAGCTTTTTCACTCCCAACTGTCCTATCCTGACCAGGCTGTTGAGTTCCTGGATTCTAGTACCATTTGGAAAGAAAAGAGGATTCGTTACCTCAGCTGGTTGAGTTTTGTAAGAGGAAGAAACATGCAGGAGCAGACAGCCAGTGGGTGCCATGCTCCCACTAATGGCCATTGCTAACTGGCTAGTCAAGGTGGAGGTAAGAAATAACTACGTGGATGACCATGAGGGAGCTTTCATGTTCATAGCCCACTAATGGTTCTCAGCTAATTTTCACTTACTATGGTACTATATTATATCTAGATCAGACTATCTATGACTTCATTTTATCTTCACAACAATTTTGAATGGCAGAATGTATTCTTCCTAATTTCAGGTGGAACAGAAAGCATGAGTGACGTGCCCAAGGTTATTGCTGATAATTACAGAGCTGATCTAGCATATGTGTCCTCTGACTCATGACTCCCGTGCATAAAATACTCCTTCAGATGGTTAAGATTCTCTGGTATGTTTCAGCAGGCCAGCATTCCAGAGAGGTGGGGCATGACTGTGAGATCTGACAGAGTGAGAATCTAAGTGGCTTTAAGCCAGAACTTGCCTGGGTCTCCCAGTTTGGTAACCTCTGGATTTTTTCTTGCTTTTATCTGGGGGTGAAGGAGTACTTTCTGGCAGTGAGTCATCCCTGTGCATTTACAAAACAGGGCAGATAATTTCTTGTACGTCTGAAACACTTTCCCTTTACTCCTTCGTGCATTCTAGGGATGAGATTATCTCAGTAATTCTTACGACATATCTGGCTCACAAATAAAGGATAGCTTTCAAGGGAGTATGCCATTTTTCTTTCATAAAAACTTTATGGGATCCTTTAATTTTCATATCTGACATCTTTGGCATTGGATCTTGACTTGGAGACAGAATTCTCTTATTGCAAAACATATGTCCTGTTCAGAGAATCCCATGGAGGACGGCTAATGGGACCCTCTTCAGTCATCCGTTTGGTGATCCTTAATGGTTAGTCACCACCTTTCTTATTACAGAATCTATAGTATAAAGAGGTCAACCTTCAACTCTTTGATTTCATGTACCACCCTAGATCTCAAATTAGAGGTCATTTCTCAAATTAGAATGACCAAGTAGACTCAGATGATTTCCAGTGTTTCTTCATGCTTCATCAGTCTATGATTTGGAGCCTGCTTTCATAATCAGAAGTTCTTCTGGAATGGCAAAATACCAGATTTTGGTTGTTTTAGGGTCGGACCTAAGAGCTTACAAACAATGAATGTCTTAGCTTGGGCCTTCACTGAAGGCTATGAGGGAATGCCCTGGGTGTTTCCTGGTGGAGTAAAGACCGAAGTGTTGGTAATGGAAGGTGTGTGATGGAGGAGGGAAAATGGGAAGTTGTTTTCTGTTTAGGAGAGTGGAAGGAACCTGAGAGGAGCAGATTATGTTTGTAGAGGGGGCAAGAGACCCAATTAGAAGAGCCTGACCAAAACAGCCTCTGAATTTCCTCAGATAATGAGAACATAAAAGGGTTGAAACCTGCAAATTGAAGGTAAAGGACAGGAAGAGTATCAAACAAAGGATAAAACATCAATTAGGAAGAAACTCTTCAGGGACATTAACCGGGAAATAGTGAATAAGAAACTTCAATCAATTTTAAGTCTAACTGTGGGGAATTTGGACTGTGAGTTATGTTGGAGAATTTTAAGTGTGGGAGAATTTTAAGGTTAAAAGCAAACATTTTATTGGCTTTGGCCTGTAGGACAGATCAGGCAGAAAGCCCCACAGGGTCACCAGCACTCCCACTGAGAGTGTGGAGGTAGAATCTGGATTTAGGGGTCAAAGCGGAGTAGGCGGGAAGGAAGAATCGGTCATCCTGATGGCTGCCTCTCACCATCCCAGGTACCTCTGGCTCTCCCACCGTGGATGTAGAGAACAGAATGGCAGATTCTCTACTGCCTCAGCCTTGAATGGTTGGCTTGATCATGGTTTTGAAGGGCTTTTGTTTGTTGGGAGAATTCACCTGTCTGTTTGGCAGAAGGAAGAGGCAATAGAAGGACTCTGGGGGATGGTTTGAGTTTCTCAAAACCAATCAAAGAGGACTCCTCCATCTTATATGGACTATAATTTATTTCTGGAATGGTTCTGCCTGCTCTGAAAGGACCCTAAGGATTTCCTCCCATAATGTGAGGAGATTGCCCAGATCTCAGGCCCACATTGCAATTCAAGAAGCATTTGACAGTCAGGAATCTGGTTGCTGAGGTCTCTGTGTTAGTGATCGGGAGGGAGCAGGCTGTGCTGAAGGTATATGGGCGTGGGAACCAGAAAGCAGGAATCCTGCCCTACTGCACTCTGCTCCACAACCTCCAGCTGTACACTCTGGACGATCCTTGATCTTGTCAAGATCAGATAAAACAGTGATGTGGAAGTGTTTTGTCATATGTAAACCATTATGTGTTGAACATGGGAGATGATATTATATTTTCTTGACATTTTTATTCCTGTGGGGATTGGTTAGATACTGTTAAGCCATGGAAGGAGAGGCCTTCCGCCAGGCTAAGGCTAGTTTGGGTTCAGAAGGAACTAAGAAGTGCATTTTAGGGCATTTGCAGCTGTCTATGTAAGTGAGCCAAGAAGTAGGCAGATTGAGTTTCTTTGTGCCAGCTAATGCTGAATCTCTTAGCTTTCCTTTGCCAGCAGAAGCCACCACTGGTGTTTTTCTCGTAATCTCATTAACTGATTTGTTTGTATAAAATGAAGCAATGAATTTTTTTTCACATCAAATGTTAAGCTAAGAACTGCTGTAGACCATTCAGGATTGGACTGCATTCAGAGAAAGTGCATCATTACCTGTTTTAATGATGAAGAATGATGTAGTTTAAAAAGGAATTAGTATTGGTGCATCTCCCTTGAAGCACATAACATATGTAAAACTTTATATTTACATAATTAATAAATTAGGGGTGACTCTTTTTACAGAAAATAGAATATGTCCTATCAATGGACTTACAGCAGGTTTCCTTTAAATAAGCATCCCCAGTGCCTTTATAATTTGACATATTTCACACACTTGTTTTACAAAGAAAGCCACATCTGGATATTAGAAACCATAGTGTGCATGTTTTGGAATTGGGCTCTTTAAAAAACAATTTTTGCCACTGCTTGTAAAATTTCAGTAAAGCCAACATCACTTCATCAAAGAAACAAAACCCCCCAAATTCCCAAACCTCTTGTGTAACAGAGTTCCAAGCCTCAGCTCCCAATTTTTTTTTTTTTTTTTTTTAGAGAAATATGTAATGTATCTAAATTTTGGTACCAAAAAAAAATTGGGTCCCCTTGAAATTTCACTGTAATAGGATTTGACTTGTGAGCCTTTTTTTTTTTCCCTTGTAACTTTGACAAAGTGGCCTTTTCTTCTCCAGGTGGTCATCTGGCCCTTTTCTGTGTGGTATGTGCGCAGGGCACGTATGCAGGGCAGGAATCCCCTCATGTCTAACGTGCGGCTCCTTGAAGGTGGGCCCCTGGGAGAGTGGAGGGTACCTCTTCCCCCCTCCCCCTCCCTCCCCCTTCCCCCTCCCCTCTCTCCCTCACCTCCCTCCGTCCTCCGCAATACAGGCGAACTGTGTTTTACTGGAGGGAAACCTTGGTTTCTAAAGTGAATTTGAGGCGTGCCCTCCAAATTACTTCCCTGCGTTTCTTTGAGGCTTTGGGGGTTGTCAGCTTGCCCCCGCCGTGTCCACTGTATCCGTGACTGCTGTCTGTGGAGCATTCTGTGCTCTGGGCAAGGCTCCTAGCTGCGATTTTTCAGTAAAAACGCTTCTTCCCCTGCCTGAGACGGAGCCTCTAGCCAGCAGCCGGTTTCCAGGCGGCGGGCCTGGAGAATAGGATCTTTGTGGGGCGCGGGCGGCGGAGCCCGAGCCTTGGACCCGGGCCTCCCGCAGGGAGCGGTCAAGTTCTGCTTTCGGAGCTTGCGCCCCACCCGTTTCACTGCCCCTGGGCAGGGTAACAGGGGCAAAGCTAAACAAACCCAAGAAGCAGAAAGAGGGCGTTTTCCCTCGTTCTTTTCCTAAGTTGCAAAGCTTTTCCATTTTAATATCGCCTGCCACATTTTAGAAAATTATGGTGCAGCAGAGCCGAATAGCTTGTCAGCAATGACTGATAATGCGTCGTGTGTTATTACTATCACCTCTGCTGGGAGCGTCTACCCGGAATCCACGGAATCCTCCTCTCCATGGACAGATCCCGGGGGGAGCTGGGGGGACCCCACAGAATCCTGCACTTGGTGTGTAGTGCCCGTGGGCATTTTTCCAGCAGGAAGCTTTCATTAGATTCTCAAAAGGGTCTACATATCAAAAAAAGGTGAGAAACTACTGACCAAGTCCAAAGTCTACTCCATCACTTCCCCTCACCTTCCAACATACACACACACAGTTTTACAGACGAGGAGACAGAATCCAGAAGAGGTGGGGTGACAACCAGTGAGGTGTAGGGCTGAGACTAGAACTCCTGTCCCTACTCTGATCTAGCACAAAAGATGTTGGGCCCACATCAGGGGGACAAAATTGCTTTAGAACCTGCTCTATGAGCCCAGCAGTCATACGACATACTTCAGATAACTCATGTTGCACCTCAGGACAGTCCTCTCTTTATAAGATGACCTTTAATCATATTCTGTCCACCCCTTGCCCAGCCCAGGCTTTGCTCACAGTAGCTGCTCACTCTGTTGAGTGAGTGAACCCCCGTGCTGAGCAGCACGAGGAAGACAGCTTCATGTCTTTATACAACCAGTTACTGGAGCTCAAGAATTACGACGCCTTCATTTTCCTCCTACTTTACTCCCCTTCCTCACCCCCACGACCCTGGTTCTTGGGGCAATTGTTAGCAGAAGGAGGCAGCCCAGACTTAAAACCACTCTTTCCTTGCAAGCTCCCTTGACAGCTAGTTAAGGACCTGCAAACACAAGTGTAAATGCTTCAGAGCCAGGGTAACTTCTTATAAAGTTAGTAATTTATGTAAGGTTAACAACTTCTCTTAATTTATCTGATTTGTAAGTTTGGATATGTGTTTTAGACATTGGATAGCATTTATTTATAATTGTTGGGGAGGCCTGGGCTCTAATTCAGATTTGTTTACTGCTTGACTGGGATATTATACAATAATAATAGGTGGAAAGAAGAGAAAATTGGTGAGTACATATGATCTGTGATCTGTGCTGGGCTCAGAGTAGGGTAGGTAAAAATGTTTACATCTGGGTCACAGAATTTATAAGGCCTAATGACAAAAACTTTAAGTTGGCAATGAAAGGAACATCAAAGGAAAGTAAAACAACAATGTCCAATCAAGAAATACTTATTTGAAGAGCTGTAGTTTGTCAGGGAAGTGAAAGATCAGTTCAAGCTGTGTCTGTCTAGGATGACTTTGTAAAAGAAATAGATTTATTTTGTTTTAGGTAGATTCCTGATAGAAGAGGAAAATGAAAGCATATTCTAGGAAGAACAGTGGGGGGAGCCAGTGTACAAGTAGAGAATGCCCACATTTTGTTTTAATTTTGATAGGGTTTTGTTTTTTTAAAAAGCTTTTTAAAAAATTGATTGCTCTGCCAGTGAAGCGTTAGGTGCATTACATGCATTATTTAATTTAATCATCACAACAGGAAGCTGGTAGTATTGTTATCCTCACTTTACAGTTGGAGCAAACTGGAGTTTCGAAAACTGAAGGGTCTTCTTCAGGTTTGCACAGCTAGGAGCCAGGATTCAAATCCAGTCATCTGGCTCCAAAGCTGTATTGCTCCAGTGTCCAATATGGACACTGTTAGGGCTGGAATGAAAATGTCATGTATTAGAATAAAGGGAGTGACTTCCCTGGTGGTCCAGTGGTTAAAACTTCACCTTCCAATGCAGGCGGTGTGGGTTCGTTCCCTGGTTGGGGAGCTAAGATCCCACATGCCTCATGGCCAAAAAAACAAAACATAAAACAGAAGCAGTATTGTAACAAATTCCATAAAGACTTTAAAAATGGTCCACATCAGGGGGGAGGAACCAAGATGGCGGAGTAGATGGACGTGCTCTCACTTCCTCTTGCGAGAACACCAGAATCACAACTAGCTGCTGGACAATCATCAACAGGAAGACACTGGCACTCACCAAAAAAGATACCTCACATCCAAAGACAAAGGAGAAGCCACAATGAGATGGTAGGAGGGGCACAATCACAGTAAAATCAAATCCCATAACTGCTGGGTGTGTGACTCACAGACTGGTGAACACTTATACCACAGAAGTCCACCCACTGGAGTGAAGGTTCTGAGCCCCACGTCAGGCTTCCCAACCTGGGGGTCTGGCAACAGGAGGAGGAATTCCTAGAGAATCAGACTTTGAAGCCTAGTGAGAATTGATTGCAGGACTTCAACAGGACTGGGGGAAACAGAGACTCCGCTCTTGGAGGGCACACACAAAGTAGTGTGCGCATTGGGACCCAGGGGAAGGAGCAGTGACCCCGGGGGAGACTGAACCAGACCTACCTGCTAGTGTTGGAAGTTCTCCTGCAGAGCTGGGGGGGTGGCTCTGTTTCACCGTGTGGACAAGGACACTGGCAGCAGAAGTTCTGGGAAGTACTCCTTGGCGTGAGCCCTCCCAGAATCTGTCATTAGCCCCACCAAAGAGCCCAGGTAGGCTCCAGTGTTGGGTTGCCTCAGGCCAAACAACCAACAGGGAGGGAACCCAGCCTCACCCGTCAACAGTTAAGTGGATTTAAGTTTTACTGAGCTCTGCCCACCAGAGCAACAGTCAGCTCTACCCACCACCAGTCCCTCCCATCAAGCCTCTTAGACAGCCTCATCCCCCAGAGGGCAGAGAGCAGAAGCAAGAAGAACTACAATCCTGCAGCCTGTGGAACAAAAAACACATTCACAGAAGGATAGACAAGATGAAAAGACAGAGGGCTATATACCAGGTGAAGGAACAAGATGAAACCCAAGAAAAACAACTAAATGAAGTGGAGATAGGCAAGCTTCCAGAAAAAGAATTCAGAATAATCATAGTGAAGATGATCCAGGACCTCGGAAAAAGAATGGAGGCAAATATCGAGAAGATGCAAGAAATGTTTAACAAAGACCTAGAAGAATTAAAGAACAAACAAACAGAGATGAACAATACAATAACTGAAATGAAAACGACACTAGAAGGAATCAATAGCAGAATAACTGAGGCAGAAGAATGGATAGGTGACCTGGAAGACAGAATGGTGGAATTCACTGCTGCGGAACAGACTAAAGAAAAAAGAATAAAAAGAAATGAAGACAGCCTAAGAGACCTCTGGGACAACATTAAACGCAACAACATTCACATTATAGGGGTCCCAGAAGGAGAAGAGAGAGAGAAAGGACCAGAGAAAATATTTGAAGAGATTATACTCGAAAACCTCCCTAACATGGGAAAGGAAATAGCCACCCAAGTCCAGGAAGGGCAGCAAGTCCCATACATGATAAACCCAAGGAGAAACATGCCGAGACACATGGTAATCAAATTGGCAAAAATTAAAGACAAGAAAAATTATTGAAAGCAGCAAGGGAAAAATGACAAATAACATACAAGGGAACTCCCATAAGGTTAACAGCTGATTTCTCAGCAGAAACTCTACAAGCCAGAAGGGAGTGGCATGATATACCTAAAGTGATGAAAGGGAAGCGCCTACAACCAAGATTACTCTACCCGGCAAGGATCTCATTCAGATTCGATGGAGAAATCAAAAGCTTTACAGACAAGCGAAAGCTAAGAGAATTCATCACCACCAAACCAGCTCTACAACAAATGCTAAAGGAACTTCTCTAAGTGGGAAACACAAGAGAAGAAAAGGACCTACAAAAACAAACCCAAAACAATTAAGAAAATGGTCATAGGAACATACATATCGATAATTACCTTAAACGTGAATGGATTAAATGCTCCAACCAAAAGACACAGGCTTGCTGAATGGATACAAAAACAAGACCCATATATATGCTGTCTACAAGAGACCCACTTCAGACCTAGGGACACATACAGACTGAAAGTGAGGGGATGGAAAAAGATATTCCATGCAAATGGAAATCAAAAGAAGGCTGGAGTAGCTATACTCATATCAGATAAAATAGACTTTAAAATAAAGAAGGTTACAAGAGACAAGGAAGGACACTACATAATGATCCAGGGATCAATCCAAGAAGAAGATATAACAATTATAAATATATATGCACCCAACAGAGGAGCACCTCAATACATAAGGCAACTGCTAACAGCTATAAAAGAGGAAATCGACAGTAACACAATAATAGTGGGGGACTTTAACACCTCACTTACACCAATGGACAGATCATCCAAAATGAAAATAAATAAGCAAACAGAAGCTTTAAATGACACAATAGACCAGATAGATTTAATTGATATTTATAGGACATTCCATCCAAAAACAGCAGATTACACTTTCTTCTCAGGTGCGCATGGAACATTCTCCAGGATAGATCACATCTTGGGTCACAAATCAAGCCTCAGTAAATTTAACAAAATTGAAATCATATCAAGCATCTTTTCTGACCACAACGCTATGAGATTAGAAATGAATTACAGGGAAAAAAACGTAAAAAATGCAAACACATGGAGGCTAAACAATACGTTACTAAATAACCAAGAGATCACTGAAGAAATCAAAGAGGAAATCAAAAAATACCTAGAGACAAATGACAAAACCTATGAAAACACGATGATCCAAAACTTATGGGATGCAGCAAAAGCAGTTCTAAGAGGGAAGTTTATAGCTATACAAGCCTACCTCAAGAAACAAGAAAAATCTCAAGTAAACAATCTAACCTTACACCTAAAGGAACTAGAGAAAGAAGAACAAACAAAACCCAAAGTTAGCAGAAGGAAAGAAATCATAAAGATCAGAGCAGAAATAAATGAAATAGAAACTAAGAAAACAATAGCAAAGATCAATAAAACTAAAAGCTGGTTTTTTGAGAAGATAAAAATATTGGTCAACCATTAGCCAGACTCATCCAGAAAAAGAGGGAGAGGACTCAAATCAATAAAATTAGAAATGAAAAAGGAGAAGTTACAACAGACACCACAGAAATACAAAGCATCCTAAGAGACTACTATAAGCAACCCTGTGCCAATAAAATGGACAACGTGGAAGAAATGGACAAATTCTTAGAAAGGTATAACCTTCCAAGACTGAACCAGGAAGAAACAGAAAATATGAACAGACCAATCACAAGTAATGAAATTGAAACTGTGATTAAAAATCTTCTAACAAACAAAAGTCCAGGACCAGATGGCTTCACAGGTGAATTTTATCAAACATTTAGAGAAGAGCTAACACCCATCCTTCTCAAACTCTTCCAAAAAATTGCAGAGGAAGGAACACTCCCAAACTCATTCTATGAGGCCACCATCACCCTGATACCAAAACCAGACAAAGATACTACAAAAAAAGAAAATTACAGACCAATATCACTGATGAATATAGATGCAAAAATCCTCAACAAAATACTAGCAAACAGAATCCAACCACACCTTAAAAGGATCATACACCACGATCAAGTGGGATTTATCCCAGGGATGCAAGGATTATTCAAGATACACAAATCAATCACTGTGATACACCATATTAACAAATTGAAGAATAAAAATCATATGATCATCTCAATAGATGCAGAAAAAACTTTTGACAAAATTCAACACCCAATTATGATAAAAACTCTCCAGAAAGTGGGCCTGGAGGGAACCTAACTCAACATAATAAAGGCCATATATGACAAACCCACAGCAAACATCATTCTCAATGGTGAAAAACTGAAAACATTTCCTCTAAGATCAGGAATGAGACAAGGATGTCCACTCTCACCACTGTTATTCAACATAGTTTTGGAAGTCCTAACCACGGCAATCCGAGAAGAAAAAGAAATAAAAGGAATACAGATTGGAAAAGAAGAAGTAAAACTGTCACTGTTTGCAGATTGCATGATACTATACATAGAGAATCCTAAAAATGCCACCAGAAAACTACTAGAGCTAATCAATGAATTTGGTAAAGTTGCAGGATACAAAATTAATGCACAGAAATCTCTTGCACTCCTATACACTAATGATGAAAAATCTGAAAGAGAAATTATGGAAAGACTCCCATTTACCATTGCAACAAAAGAATAAAATACCTAGGAATAAACCTACCTAGGGAGACAAAAGACCTGTATGCAGAAAACTATAAGACACTGATGAAAGAAATTAAAGATGATACTGACAGATGGAGAGATATAGCATGTTCTTGGATTGGAAGAATCAATATTGTGAAAATGACTATACTACCCAAAGCAATCTACAGATTCAATGCAATCCCTATCAAATTACCAATGGCATTTTTTATGGAACTAGAACAAATCATCTTAAAATTTGTATGGAGACACAAAAGACCCCAAATAGCCAAAACAGTCTTGAGGGAAAAAAACGGAGCTGGAGGAATCAGACTCCCTGACTTCAGACTATACTACAAAGCTACAGTAATCAAGACAATATGGTACTGGCACAAAAACAGAAACATAGATGGAATAAGATAGAAAGCCCAGAGATAAACCCATGCACCTATGGTCAACTAATCTATGACAAAGGAGGCAAAGATATACAATGGAGAAAAGACAGTCTCTTCAATAAGTGGTGCTGGGAAAACTGGACAGCTACATGTAAAAGGATGAAATTAGAACACTCCCTAACACCATACACAAAAATAAACTCTAAATGGATTAGAGACCTAAATCTAAGACCGGACACTATAAAACTCTTAGAGGAAAACATAGGAAGAACACTCTTTGACATAAATCACAGCAAGATCTTTTTTGATCCACCTCCTAGAGTAATGGAAATAAAAACACAAATAAACAAATGGGACCTAATGAAACTTCAAAGCTTTTGCACAGCCAAGGAAACCATAAACAAGACAAAAAGACAACCCTCAGAATGGGAGAAAATATTTGCAAATGAATCAACGGACAAAGGATTTATCTCCAAAATATATAAACAGCTCATGCAGCTCAATATTAAAGAAACAAACAACCCAATCCAAAAATGGGCAGAAGACCTAAATAGACATTTCTCCAAAGAAGACATACAGATGACCAAGAAGCACATGAAAAGCTGCTCAACCTCACTAATTTTTAGAGAAATGAATATCAAAACTACAATGAGGTATCACCTCACTCCTGTTAGAATGGGCATCATCAGAAAATCTACAAACAACAAATGCTGGAGAGGGTGTGGAGAAAAGGGAACCCTCTTGCACTGTTGGTGGGAATGTAAACTGATACAGCCACCATGGAGAACAGTATGGAGGTTCCTTAAAAAACTAAAACTAGAATTACCATATGATCCAGCAATCCCACTACTGGGCATATACCCAGAGAAAACCATAATTCAAAAAGACACATGAACCCGAATGTTCATTGCAGCACTATTTACAATAGCCAGGTTATGGAAGCAACCTAAATGCCCATCGACAGACGAATGGATAAAGAAGATGTGGTACATATATACAGTGGAATATTACTCAGCCATAAAAAGGAACAAAATTGAGTCATTTGTTGAGACGTGGATGGATCTAGAGACTGTCATACAGAGTGAAGTAAGTCAGAAAGAGAAAAATATCGTATATTAACACATGTATGTGGAACCTAGAAAAATGGTACAGATGAACCGGTTTGCAGGACGGAAGTTGAGACACAGATGTAGAGAACAGACATATGGACACCAAGGGGGGAAAACTGCGGTGGGGTGGGGATGGTGGTGTGCTGAATTGGGCGATTGGGATTGACATGTATACACTGATGTGTATAAAATTGGTGACTAATAAGAACCTGCAGTATAGAAAAGCAAACAAACAAAAAACAACTAATACTAAACTTTCTTTGGGTTATTTGTATGGAAATATGTTAATATAAATGTTTCAGGCATTACATGAAATTTCTAAAAATCTTATATGTTCTGGTATAATGTTATAAGTCATAATTCTAGTTATTACTTTAAAATGTATATGTCAGAAATAACTAAATTTCCTTGTCAATTGCATTATTATGAACTTTCATCAAATCTTTAACCATGGTCATTTTTAAGTCTTTTGTCATTTACAGACAGTTCTGGGTGTACTCTGATGCTTTTGCAAATATGTTCCTACAAAAGGGTTTCATCTTCAAGGAATTCATGGAAAAGACTGACAAGTACAGGTTTCTGGTTACTGACTATACTGCTGAACTGAATGAATAAGCATTTTCAGAACTCTAATGGAAAACTGATGAACTCATAAAAGTGCTAACAAAAGATCAAGATGAAAAAAAAATTAATTACATGGGACTGAGTGAACTGATGAGGATGATTATAATTTTTGTGACTTTCTGTTTGAGTTAAAAAAAAAAAATGCCACAAGGACTCAGAGGCAAAAAATATACAAATCAATTTTCACTGCAAAGTAAAGGAGCTGTTACAGTGGAGGATTACTGGACTGAATGTCAATATTATGACACAGTATGAGTGTGTTTTGTGTTTGGTAATTGCAATCACTGTTGCTTTTGTTGTGGTCATCCATTTACAATGCTTGGTGTCAGTTTATTTATCTCTTGTAAAAATAAAATACAGTGTGTGTGTGTGTGTGTGAAAAAAAAAAAAGACCCAAGAACTAGGAGAAGGAAAAGGTTTATGATGCTTCTCTTTTTTAAGAAAAAAAAATTTTCTTTTGACTTATTAATAAACTATAGAGAAAATTTAAAAAAATAGAGAAAAGTACAATAGGATCTTCACATTCTTAAGGAATATTAAACAATAAAAACAAAAATAAATCATCAAAAAAAAAATGGTCCACATCAAAAAAAATTAAAAAAAAAAAAAAAAGAATAAAGGGGGACAAGACTTCACAGGACGGTTGGGGCCAGGTTGAAGGATGTTAAATGCCAGGTCTTTAGTAATGGGGAGACAGACCTTGAAAAGGGTTCATAAAGGAAGTTGCATGCATCTTCACTGAGGAGATGAGTAACATTCATGTCATGAGATAGAGGTTTAACCTCATCAGGAAGTTTCTTCCAACCAGAGAGTCTGTGATGTGGCTTTGAACCCTTTGGCAGAACCACGCTCAAAGGGCAAGAAAATATTTCTGTTCTCATTGCTGATGCCCCGTGGAAGTGATACCAGGAGCCTCTCCATCTAACAAACCCCTGACACATTTCTACACTTCGAATGTGAAGACTGTGTGTTCATAATGGATGAGTGGATGGGCTGTCAGTGAGTCTGTCTTTTGTTTTTTAAAATCCAGTCTCTACTACATGTCAGCTTTAGAGGCTGACTTAAATGATGGAGCATTCTGCGGTAGAAAGTGCATGGGCTTTGGAACTGGCTAGCCTTGGGATGGAATATTAATTCAGTTAATGCAACTCCAACCTTAGGCAACGTACCTAACCAACCTGAGCCCCAGTTTTCTCATCTATACCTGGAGATATGCCTACCTTATAGCAAAGCACTTAGCTCATTTTCTGAAAATCTAATGTGTCAAGCACTAAGTCCATCAGATGAGCCTACCACCTGATCCTATCAACATCTTCATTAATGATCAGCATCAATATCACGTTTTCATCCTGGTTAGAACTTCTCCAAGCCGTTGGGTTGTAAAGCTCGGATGCTTCTTTCCTAGGAGAAATAATGTGGGGAAAGTTCGGTCAATTTGCAATAAGAGGATCTGTGTTCAAGGCCAAGCTCAAACAGTAGGTGACTGAGACCTTGGACAGTGGGTTTAAAGCCAACTTCCCAGGACTGTTGTGAACATTGGTTGAGGGGAAAGCTGTGAAAGTATTATAAACCCATAAAGCTTGATGAAACTCTTAGGCAGAATGGTAAAATGCTATTATGCCATGTCTTTGAAAGAATTCAACTGACATTTCATAGCCCTTGAACTACTACACGAGTAGTCCTTTGCTAAAGTGTTTGTAGGCAGAAAGCCTCCCTCTTTGAGGCTCACTTTGCTCCTTTCTCTGGTCTTCGGCCTCCAAGACCATATGCCCCTCTCTCACTGGCATTAAAGATGGTCTGATTCTGGCCTGGTTCCTGCACAGGCAGTGGGAGCTTGACCTGTCTGCTGAGCCCCAGAGCCCATAGCTGCCAAGGAGACCCAGCTGGAGCTAATGTGCTGGGCTGAGTCACAGCGTCTGGTTGGGACAAGTTGGGCGTATCTTTGGGACCCCAAAGACACACAAGTGTCTCTCTGGGACCTTCTCAATGCTCACCACTTTGCTGAGTTCCTCGGTGTGGGTGGTGGTTAAGCACAGTTTCTCCCTTCTTCTGAGGAGCTTCTTTTTCCAGAGGGAAGGTTGTCATAATGCACTTGGTAACAACCATGAGTTCTTCAGGACTCCCTGTCATTTAGGACTAAATTGTTTGGTGACATGATAATCACTACAAAATCCAAAGTAAGGAGAGGTCAGGGATGGTTAGCAGAGTTAGAGAAGGTTTATTATTGGTTATCCAGGGGATGTTCATGAAAACATTCATTAGTGCTGCTCAAGAGAAAGAAAACGGTGTCAGCAGAGTAGCCCAGCCTGGCCAACTTCCATGGGAAAGCACCGGCAATCAAAGAGAGCCTTGCCTCAGGATTCCAGAGGCGTAGATGGGCCAGCATAGCTGGCAAGGGCTGACACTGCAGCACAGGGACAGAATTGTGGCTTGGGAATGCAGGGATTGTGAGTTCAAGTCTTGCTTTTGCATTTTACATTGTGGCATTTATTTCTCTTCTTGTTTCCTTAATTTTGGTCTTGAAAGGAATTCCTTCAAATGCTTGCAGAATATTCACCCTCAGGTAACCAGTAAATTTGTCTTTGGGGAGCCGCTTAGGGAATCAGACCCTGGCTTCAGGTTATCAGAGAGTCAGGAAACCTGCATCCTAGTCTTTGCCTTGAAGCTGTTCCACTCCTTGCCATGCAAAGTCCGGTCCATGGGCCAGCAGCATTACCTGGGAGCTGATTAGTAATGCAGAATCTCAGGCCCACCTAGATTTGTGAATCAACGTCTATGCCTTAAGATCCCCAGGTGATTCATATGCACATAAAAGTTTGAAAAACACTGGTCTAGATGATCAGCTCAAGGAAGGCAGGGTTTTTTCTGTCTTCTTCTTTATTATTTTATATCCACAGGACCTATCTAAAGTTTAGCACATGATGGCTGCAAAATCCATGAATCTTTCTCTGACCTTGAGCATGTCCAAACGTCTAGGGACTTTGTAAACTTCCAGTGACTTTGTAAACTTCCAGGGACTTAACTGTAAAGTGGTGTAGGGAGAGAGGTGGTGAGTGGAGATGGGGTCAACCTTCAATGGTTGAAAAACTGACGTGAACATTAGAATCACAGGTGGTAGTGGTGGTTTTTATATGGTTGTCTTTGACCTACTAAGTCAAAAGCTCTGAAGATGGGTCATAGGATTTGTATGTTTTAAAATTTCCCTTTATGTTCAATAATGTTTATTACAACAGCATATATAAAAACATCTTTAAATGTGCCTCAAGAGGAAGTGGATAAGTACAATGTAATACAATTCAGAAATTTAACTGAATGAAGTAGAGCTACACATGTAAACATGAATAAGCCTAAAAAATTTTTTGCAGGAAGAAACTTGCAGAGGAGGTGTGAAGTATGGTGCTGTTTATTTAAAGTTAAAAAAGTCCGTATGTTTGTAATAGAAACATACTTATGTAGTAAAAGTGTAAAGTCCTAGATGGGAAAAATAAACACCAAGTTCAGGGTAGCAGTTAACTCTGAGAGGAAAGAAGGGGATTGGATAGGAGCTTCATGTTTCATTTTTTAAAAAGGAAAGAAAGAGTAAAGGAAAAAAGTTGCAGTAGCAATGTGGAAAAATAAGAATTTTTTAAAAAAGGAATCAATACATAATTATTCATGGTTCTGTTCTCTCTAATTTTTCTGAATGCTTGAAATATTCCATTATAAAACAACTAAAACAAAATTCTTCTGGTGATTGTGATACAGACAGTTGGCATTTGGGAATTCTTGCCTTAGATGCTTCTAAGGACCTTGCAGTTCTAAATATGTTTGTATACAGAGAACCCTCTCCCAACCACCCTCTCTTGTTCTCATAGATGACCCATGCCTGTTAGGATGTCCCCAAGGCCTGTGGCTTATCTGCATTCTGTCCTGATGAGATGCAGCCATTTCTCATGTTTGTGCTGTTGGTGAAACCCAGCGATCTAACTCTGCTTTAAGGACCTAGCCTACAAGGCCTCCTCTCTGTTGTCTGCTTCTCTCCTTTACAAAAGCAGAAGTTCTGCCCTACAACTATCCTAATATTAGAGCTCTAACCTTAGGGTCACCACCTGCCCCCCCCCTTCCCCAAGCTACATTCATTTTCATAACACCTTCACTGACACTTCAGTTCAATGGTAGGACTTAGTTGCCCTGCAAATCCCAAGAGGTTTCATTGTCTACCCCAAGTATCACCATTTGCAATCAGTTCTCTTATTGCTGTACCTGCTTTCCTAACTTCCTTTCTATACCAGAGGTGTCCCTAAAGTTTAATCAATAAGGGTGACACCTGTTGGTCTGTGACTCAGGGAACATTAAGAAGGTAGAAGTGGCTCTAACAGCTGGTATCAAGTGAAATTTTAAATTAAATTATATTATAATTATTTTTAATATACTCTACTGCAGTAGTTCTAAACCAAGGGTGATCTTCCCCTTACCCCCACCCCCCCACCCCCCACCGCCCTGGCCAAGGGACATTTGACAGTGGCTGGAGACATTTTTGGTTTTCACAACTAGGGGAGTGCTACTGGCATGTAGTAAGTAGAGGCCAGGGATGCTGCTAAACATCCTACAATGCACAGAACAACCCTGCCCCCCATAACAAAGAATCACCCATCTAAAATGTCAGTAGTGCTGAGGTTGAGAAACCCAGCTCCACAGACCCTCATATCATGAACATCCCCCTATCAGTGAGGGAGAGTGGATGGGGCTACAGTCCTTTAGTGTGGGACCATGGAACGAGGGATATAGGACTCCCTGTGAATATATGTATACACCATTTCTGTATCATTGTCATGGCATGGCGGGGGGCTAGGGAGGTGGTGCTGTTGCAGATGGAAGATGAGAAGAGATTAAGGAAAAACTAGAAAGGGACAAAGTCCAGGTAGTTGGGAGAATAGAGGGAAGCTGCCTCTGATGCCTTTGAACTTGGCACTTGGCTATAAATAACACTTTTCATGCTTCAAAAATACAAGATAGCTTATTTTAAAATATTCCCAATACAAAATGTGGTGGATAGTTCCAGTGATGGCCCCGAGTGAGTCATGCCATCCTGTTTACACTTGCCTGCGATGTGATTTTCCAGTTCCTCTGGTCAAGAGGTGGTGTCTATTTTCCCACCCCATGAATCTGGGCTAGCGTTGTCACTTGCCTTGACCTGAAGAATGTGGAGGGAGTGATGATGTGTGCCCTCTGAAGCCATGCAGCTTTGGTTTTCTCCCTCTGGGAACATCTCTACCATCCTATGAGGACTCCCAGCCTGCTAGAGCCTCTTTGAGAAAAAGGCCCAGGTGTCCAGTGTCCCAGCCCAGCCCCCACCAGCCTTCCAGCTCATTGTGCCTCTGTCAGTGAACCCAGGTGAAATCAGCACATCCACCCAGCCAACCCACAGAGTAGTGAGAGATAATAACTCTTGGCTGTTGTAAGCCACTACTCTTTGGGGTGGTTTGCTACACAGCAACAGATAACTGGACATTGTGTATAAGGAACTTCATCTGAAGCAGTGGATGATATTTTTGCTTTAGAACATGTGTGTAACTATCAGATCATGGTTAAGAGAAACTGAGTCCTTCCTCCTTTGTTTCTTGTAGCACTTCTCGGAGCTGCTGGATGAGTTTTCCCAGAACGTCTTGGGCCAGCTCCTGAACGACCCTTTCCTCTCAGAGAAGAGTGTGTCGATGGAGGTAGAGCCGTCCCCAACGTCCCCGGCGCCTCTCATTCAGGCCGAGCACAGCTACTCCCTGTGTGAGGAGCCTCGGGCCCAGTCACCGTTCGCCCACGTCACCGCCAGTGACAGCTTCAATGATGGTAAACCCAGAGCAGGGGCAGCAGCTGGGACCTTGGCACCTTTGGCTCTGACCCCCTTGAGGGTGTGGAGTGTGTGTTATCATTAGCGCCCCCTTCAGCCACATACCTGCTGTGTGTGGCCTTGTGCTTGGGCCATGGGGAAATGCAAAGAGGCACAGAATACCTCTCTCTACCTGAGACTGTGTGCTCTGGGAATTTGCTAGAGCTGAATGGTACTAATTGCTTTCTCTGACCCTGTGGACTGGGCAGCAAAGCATCCTTTTGCAAATCAGGTTGGCCTATCTGGTTGATAATTCCGGTACATCCATTGTTTCAGAGGTCATGCCATTTTTTTTTTCTGAGAAATCATTTTTATGACCATTCTTTCCATAAACACTTCTTGGGCATCCTCTTAAACTATTTTCAGCATGTTTCATTGACCCCATGTATAGGAGATCTTGGCTAGCATTCCTAAGACTTTTTGCATTGGTTACCCTTTCATGTCCATTATCAATGCCATTAGTATGGTATGTGTTAAAGGTTTAGTTTTCCTGGCCTTAGAGATGTTCAGATGTTTTGACTATTAATCCATAGGCCTTCAATTGGTATAGGCTGTATGTATACTTTTAAATTTTAATTTTCTATGTTTGTTTTCCTAGAAGTATAATCAGCTATTTTAGTACCTTGAGTTAAGTTTTGAAAACTATATTCTCTAATACTAGTTTGACATATGCTCTCTTCTCCCAGGAGGATGACCAGAGTGGGGGATGGTCACTAACTTGATGTCCTCTGGCTTGACCTGGATGTCCCCCTCCCTTCCTATACCACTGTACACATGGCAACATCTTGTGAAGTGGCTACCTACAGAACAAGCTCCCTCCTGCTTCTTTGGGTCAAAGGCAAATGCTTCCTATCAACTTCACAAATAGGCTATTAGCTTTGTGGAGGAATCCCTCCTCCAGTTGGGGTTCTTAGGTCTACTACTGGCCTCTAAAAGAACCAACTCTGGGATCAGTAAAACATCATATCTTGGGACAGAGAATGCTCTAGGTTTTTTCTTTCCCATCTCAGATCTGTTCTTCCTTTGATTAGAGGTTTGCTGACCAGCAGCCCAGGAAATCTGGCCTTATATCCTCAGTGAAGGGAAGGCCCCAAATCTGTTCTTAGGTCTACTACTGGCCTCTAAAAGAACCTACTCTGGGATCAGTAAAACATCATATCTTGGGACAGAGAATGCTCTAGATTTTTTCTTTCCCATCTCAGATCTGTTCTTCCTTTGATTAGAGGTTTGCTGACCAGCAGCCCAGGAAATCTGGCCTTATATCCTCAGTGAAGGGAAGGCCCCGAATCTGTGGGTGGATTCTTTCTTGATTGGACCCTCTGGAGCCTTAACTGTATTCTCAGATTTTTCCTGACAAGAGGTCAGATGCATGATGATTTAATCCCTCCTCTTTGTGGTTTGTCCACTTTCTCTACCTCAAATCAGGAGAACAGGGTGAGAGGAAGACTCCTGGGAAGGAAGGGAAGAAGTAGAGCTAAAATAATTTGAGGATGTGGAGCTGTTGTGAGGGTAAAATGAGATGATGTGTTTAAAGAACTTAGGACAGTGCCCACCACACAGCATTTCAGTAAATCAGTGTTTCCTCTTTCATCTTCTGTTGCTGTAGAGTTGTTATTGTTCTTCTTCCTGATCCCCTTCTTTTCCTCCTTCTCCTGCTTCTGTTTCTTCTGCTTCTCCTCCTTTTTGTCTTTCTTCTCTCCTCTTCTGTTCTCCATCTTCCTTCCCCCTCAATTTCTTATTAAATCACTTCCAGGAATGACCTCAGTTCAAATGCAGGAATATGGTCTCTGTTATGACTACGTACTCCTCATTTTATCGTTACACAGAAGACCACTGTAAGGAGTCCGCCTTCTTCTGGGTTTTAGCTTAGATAAATTCATGCAGTCCCTGCCTTAGTTGTTTTATTTTTAGAGTGGACTCTAGCACTAGATGAAAGGTTGGACTAAATTGACCTTTAAGATTTGTTTCCAATCCTGAGGTTCTGTGTGGGCATGGTTTCTGTTTAACATTTGTATCTGCCTTTGCTCATGGTTTTCCCTGTATTCTCTTTACTGCTTTGCCTCTGTTATTCCTACAATTCCTTTGATGTCTCTATTTCAAGCCCTACTTCCTTTGTGGAGGTCATTTCTAATACCTCTTGTATTAGGTATCTACTGCTGTGTAACAGATCTCCCAAAATTCGTGGCTTAAAGCAATAGTAATCATTGATTACCTCTCATGATTTCTGTGGATCAGGAATTCAGGACTGGCTCACTTAGGTGGTTCTGTTTGTTGACTGAAAAAAAAATGCACAACCTAAAAGTTGAGAATTATGTTTTTTTATTCGGCGGAATTTCTGAGGACTTAAGCCTGGGAAGCAGCTTCTCAGATAGCTCTGAGGGACTGCTCGGAGGAGATGAGGGAGGAGCCGGTATATATAGGAGTTTTTGCAACAAAAAACAGGTAGTCAGAACATCAAAAGATTACTGTTAATTAAAAAAAAAAGACATCTCAAGTCAGTGAATTTAGCATTTTTCTCTGTATAGGAAGATGCAAGTGTCTGGGCTCATTGAAATCATTTCTCTGATATGCACCTTAACTATCTAAGGCCAATATCTTGTTCTTTCCCATCCTGAATCCCCTCAGTGTGCACAGTTGGGGACAGATGCAGTGGCTGAGGGCTTGATGGCTACAACATCCTTTGTTTGCTGATATGGCAGGTGGCATTCTTTGTCCACATGGTTCAGGATCTCTCATGAGGTTGAAATCGGATGTTGGCTGAGGCTGCAGTTATCTGAAGACTTTTCCAGGATTAGAAGATCTACTTCTAAGGTAGTTCCATTACATAGCTGGCAAGTTGATGCTGGTGAATCAGGTCCTCTCCATGGCGCTGCTTGAGTATCACCACAGCATGGGAGCCTGCTTCCCAAAGAGTGAGGGATACGTTGGTGGTGTAGTGGTGAGCATAGGTGCCTTCCAAAGAGTGAGAGAGCCAAGACACCAAGGCAGGAACTAAAATACTTTTTCTGACCCAGCTGTGGAAGTTATTCTGTCAGTCACACAGGGGAGTCCTGATTCCTTGTGTCTGGGGACCATACAAGGATGGGAATGCCAGAAAAACAGGATCACTGGGGGGGATGTCTTAGAAGCTGACCACCATACTTCTTCTCATAGTGATGTCTATAAACTGGCTTCTTCCATGTCTGAACTCCTTTATCACATGTTATCAGTGCCTTACAGTGTAGCCATTCATTCTCCTAGTGGTTCTTGAGTTGTTAAGGGAGAAGGTATAGGAGACTGAATGAAGCATGTTCCCAGCCTTTGGTGATACATCCGGGGAGACACCTGCTCTGTGTGCCCCATCACTGTGCAGACACACTGGGCTGCAGGTATTTGATCAGGTTACAGTTTCCTGGCTTCTAGCAGTTGTCTTGTACAGGATCAAGCACAGTGCCAAGTAGAGGTAAGTATTTTACAGGTGCTTTGTGATTCATTTTAAAAATTTATTCCTTAGCTATTCACTGAGCGCCTCCTTTGTGCTTAATCTGCCACCGACTATCCTAAGCATTGGGGGATAAAGACTGAACACAATTTATAAAGATCTCTGCTTCATGGAGTTTATATTCTAGGATGTGAGGGGGGAATAGGAAATAAGAAAAAGTAAAGAAGTAAACTATATATATGTATTCGATGGTGATCAGTGATACACAGAAAAATAAATCAGAAAAAGAATAGGGAGATGTTGGAGGAGGGGAGAGTTTCTTAATCCATTCAAGTTGCCATAACAAAATACCACAGACTGGGTGACTTATAAACAACAGAAATATATTTCTCACAGTTCTGGAGGCTGGAAGTCTGAGATCAGGGTGCCAGCATGGTTGGGGGAGAGCCTTCTCTGGTTGCAGACTTCTCATTGTGTTCTTACGTGGTGGAAGGGGCTGGGGAGCTCTGTGGGGTCTCTTTTATAAGGACACTAATTTCATTACAGAGGGCTTCACCCTCATGACCTAATCACCTCCCCAAGGCCCCACCTCCTATGACCATCACTTTGGGCATTAGAATCTCAGCATATGAATTTGGGAGGGCACAAACATTCAAACCATAGCAGTGGGGGAGTTGAGATTTTAAATAGGATAGACAGGGAAGGCCTTTCTTTGAAGGTAGTATTTGAGCAAAGATCAGCAGATGAGGGAAAGAACTAGGTGTATGTCTAAGAGGCTTCTAGGCAGAGGAAACGGCAAGTGCAGAGGCCCTGTGTCAGGAGCGTGATAACAATATAGCAATACCTATATTGTATTTAGTTATCGTCTGTGGAGCTAGTCAGCCGTTCAGCAGCCTTGTTTCTAGACTATGCAGATTAGAGCTGGCCTAAACAATCTGGGCAACTTTCCCCTTCAATTCCGTGTTCGTTGAACACCTACTGTGTGTCAAGCACTGTCGTACATACTTGTGAGACAACGATGGTAAAACTTACACCCAGACTCTAGGGAAAATGCCTTGTACCCCAATACTTGATCAGACCGCAGTATGAGCAGTGTCCCAAGAGGAAAAGAAACTGTAGAAGTTCAGAAGACAGAGCGTACGCCCAGTGAAGATCACAGGAAGAATTGCATGAACAAGGCAGAATTTCGTTTGGGCCCTAAAGCGTTGAGAAGAGTTGAAACAGTGGTGATGGTTGGAGGGAAGCACATAGTGGGCAGAGGGCTAGGACACTGATTCTTCTAAACCAAGACCCTGACTAAAATGATTGCAAATAAGCAGGTTTCCAAAAAGTGAGGGTCCCTTTCTCTTCCCGATAACACTATTTCTTTGCTTTTTAATGCTAATCAGTATAAATGCAGCATAAAGGAACTCATGCGTGCCACCTATACTGATAGCTTAGTGTGGGGAGAAATGATCAGTCAATCTTTTCCAGGAAGCTTTCTTATCATTAGACCGAAGCACACACCGTTCAGTTCCCCCCATCTGGCCCCTCCTTCTGTTTAGAGGTGCTATACTGCTGTGCACAAAGAATATGTCGCTTGCTGTATTGTATCAATAAACAAAAGATGTTGTGGTCATCAAGCCATCAGCCAGACTGTGCACCCCGAGGGGATTCAGTATGGAAAAAAGCAGGATCCTGGCCCTGCTAGATGGTTCTGGTGCATATCAAAGGAATGATTTCAATGAGCCCAGACTCTTGCATCTTCCCATACAGAGAAAAATGCTAAATTCATTTCCTTGAGGTGTCCGGTTTTCTTTAATAAACAGTAATCTTTTGATGTTCCGACTACCTGGTTTTTGTTGCAAAAAGTCCTGTGCATCCCGGCTCCTCCCTCACCTCTTCGGGGCAGTCCCTCAGAGCTCTCAGAGAGGCTCTTTTCCAGGCTTAAGTCCTCAGAAAGTCTGCCGAATAAAACATGATTCTCAACTTTTAGGTTGTGCAACTTTTTAAGTCAACACTGCAATAGGCCATGCTGGTAATTTGCTGAGAATAGGTACAGTGGGTCAGATATATTTTGAAAAGAGTTTCTGATCCACAGTTCATCTTTGTTAAGTACCAGTTTCTCTCTGAGTAAAAGCTTTCTATGCCAGCTTTTTTTTCTAGCCACACAGCATGCAGGATCTTAGTTCCCCAACCAGGGATCGAACCCGTGCCCACTGCAGTGGAAGCACGGACTCTTAACCACTGGACCACCAGCGAAGTCCCAGCAAAAGCACTTTTATAAGTAGGGGGTAATGAACATGGATAGGAACCGTTTGGGATGTGTGAAATCAAAGGTAGGCAGTGTGCATGAATGGATGAAGAACTTGCCCAGGAAAGCTTTGTCGAGTTCCTGGCTTCAATTGTTTTTCTGTGGATATACAAATGTTTGGGAACAGAATTATTTGATTCATTTGAACCCCAATTTGCATCCGCCTTAAGGGAGGATTAGTTCACAAAGATCCCTCTGGAGTCAGTGCTCTCTTAAGCAGATTGCCTTCCTGATCGAAGAGGATGATAGTTCTTTAGGCAACGCATAAATAGGCAGCATTTAAAAATTGCTGTTTGCATTAAATTTAATATTCTTCATCTTTTGCATTGTCTAAACAGCTTAAGCAATACTAAGACTTCTTGTTTCTAGTGATGGATAGTATTTCATTGTATCTCGGAAAGCCAATGATTCCAATCTTCTTGTCCAGTTTTACTGAGATTAAACAATTCTTCTGTAATTGCTTCCAAGCCTGAAACAAAGTGATAAGCTGAACAGTTCAAGTATAGACGCTCTCTCAGTTTATTGGATTTCTCTCTTTTTTTTCCTCCCTCTTACTCCCTTTTCCCCTCTCTCTTTCTCTTTCCCACCATCATCCTTCTTTCTTTCCCTTCTTCCTTCCTTCCTTGTTCTTTCTTTGCTCACTCTTTCTTTTCCCTCTTCCTCCCTCCTTGAACCCCAGGCCAACTATATTGGGCAAATGTAGGTGTTCTTATCCCGTTAGTGTATCATGTTGTTCAGATGGACTGTAGACCCCTACAATTATATGCAAAATTTTGGGCTGTCAACATTTGTCAGTTTTTCTGCTGAGAACATTTATAACTTTTTTTAGATCCTCAAAAGAGTCTGTGACCAAAAGAAGGTTGAGAAACACTAGTCTAAGATTACACAGGAGTCATCTGTCTTCAGGGCTGAATTTGACTGTAGACTTCTCTGAAACACTTGAGTTAAAGAACTTCACATCGTTTGGCAACCACAGGAGCCAGTCCTAGGAATGTGGGCTCGACCTTCAGAACTACCAGAAAGACATCCTACATTCAGCTCATTCATTTCTGCCCATGATTAAGGCTGCTAAGCAGGGTTTTCTGTTCTTTAAAAAAAAAAAAAGTAAAGAGATTATAAAGAGATAAGCAGAAGCTTCCAAGTAGATTGAAGAATAAAAAGCTTATATGTGAATGACCAAGTCTTGCACCTCACCACCTGGAGGGTATCTTCATGAGTTACTCTAGTTTGGTCATGTTCCTTTGTAATTAAATTGGGATGCTAGGTATTCATTTGCTTTGTTAGTTAATTTCAGTCTTCTTCCTAAAGAAGAAACTTAGTAGTGCTGGATGAAGGCTGTTCAGAGAGAACTAGACATGGCCCCTATCCTCCAAGATGATGTAAGAACCAAGTTAGAAATATATAGAATATCAACAGACTCCGCGTAGAATATACTAATACAGAAGTGATCTACTGGCACCATGCACAAGTCAAGGTAACTTTATTTTGGGTGGAATAAAGGACTGTAATTGTGGCTCTTCCAGGTCTAGAGAGGGTGGGACCAGCACATAAATAATAATCATCTTCCTTCAGGTTAGCCTGGTTAGACTTCTAGAGTGAGTAGGGCAAGTGATGGCTGGGTACACTGGCTTAGTGTGGATATCCTAAGTTTAAGGAGCTGTTTTCATAGGTGGGAATGAAAACAATAGTCTGTGAGCTAAACATGAACAGATGCTTCTGGTATGAGGTAGCCTGATGGAAGGCGGAGACTCAGCATTTGATGGGAAACAAGGCCTTAGGAAAGTGGGATGGTGTTTTTTTTGGAGACTAGGAGAAGAAAATGATGTCTCGTGGCTGATGATGCCAGAGCAGGGAAGGTGTGCATGGATATAGCAATGCAGGGAGAAATGGAAAGGCATGTACCATCCATGGCAAAGAAAAAATGGATTTTGAAAGGATTAGCTGAAACCCAGAGCAGGATTAGCATACCATCGGGTGTGCTGAATAAAGGGTAGAGATGAGTCATGGGTGACTTAGGTTTCCTGTTTGCAGTGGGAAGACCTCTTGATGTTGAAATGTTCCAAGGCCCTGGGACCTGGGAAAGAAAGTCACAGAGAGATGATAAATAGTTGTATCTTCATCACATTTGGTTAGAGCTGTGGGTCTGAGCTGACAAGAGCATGGGTCTGAGCTGTCTTAGAGGGGTAGATTCTAGGGTAAAAAAAAGGCAGATGTGTCTGTCATCTACCTACAGAGAGTAGCTGGGACCCCTGACATGGATGCACTACAGAAAGAACCTGATGTGCTTGGGGTGGACAAGCAGGGGAACAGCCTTCCTTTCCGAGTCCGGAGCCTGGGCTAGTGGTGCATGCTTTTTTGCTATTCATCATCCTTTTGAGATTACCTTTTATTTTCTTCTTCTAACAGGTTAAGAAAATAATGATGCTTTCCCCCCTTTTAGAAGTGAAATAATGACTTCTTCGTTTGCCTGGCCATTGCAATGCTAGAATGGTATAAGAAAGCAATATGTCCAGCTATCTAGCGTTAAACTTACTCTATTCATGAGTAAAAGTCATTAATTCTCATGAAGGAAAAGAAATGTACACACAAGGGTCTTCTGTGTGTATATACTAAGTAAATCTTTTGAAATCAGTCATTTGCTCCACAGATATTTATTCAATGAATACTTTAAACACAGTATCCTATGGGAAGACCTGAGATGCCCAATGCAGAACACGGATGGAGTATAGCGATTCATCTCTGGAATCAATTTGCCTGAATTGGAATCTGGGCTCTGCCACTTACTAATGGTGTGATCTTGGGCAAGTGGCTCAACTCTTGTGTTTCTTTCCTGATCTTTAAAATGGGAATAATAGTAGTAATACTTAACCTTGTGCTGTTGTTGGGGGGAGTAAATGAGTTAGTATGTATTAAGCATTTATAACAGTGCCTGGCAATTAGTAAACACTAAATACATATTAGCTCTTGTTATTATTGCCCTATGTAAATTACCACATAATTAAATACATAGTTTATCAACTGGCCACAATATGAACACCAGAGTAAGGGAAAGAGGTTCTGTAAGCACAAGCACAGAAAGCATGGAGTGAGGGAGGTGTCCGAGAGAAATCGCATCAATCACAGAAACCTGTGTAAATACGTGAAGACATTTAGAACGGTGCCTGGCACACAGTGAGCTCTCAGAACATTTTAGCTATTATTTGCTGGTGTTAAACTGGAATTCTTAACCTCAGGTACATTGGATTAGGAGTCCATATAAACAAAGGTGAGAAATATAGAAAGAACCAATATTGTACCTTTTGTAGTGGCTAATTATGGGCTCAAAATAACATTAATTGAAGAATACTCACTTTTGGCTAGAGATCTGTTTCATCATTGATCTGTTGCAAAGCAGTATGCTAGAGGGGCCAGGAGCAGGGCTGTGGGTCTGGTTTGCCTGCGTGTGGATCCCAGGTTGGCCGTATACCAGCTGGGTAACGGAGGGTGAGGGAGTTAATCTCTTAGTGTCCTTGTCTATAAAATGAGGGTAATCATAGTACATGCCTTCCAGGGTCACTCTTAGGATTAAATTAATTAATATATATCTAAAGCACTTGGAATAATGCTTAGCACATAGTAAACACTCACAGTTCAGTGTTTGCTATTTTTACTGTTTTCAACACTTCTTCATGCCGCTCAACACTGGAGGTGATTTCAGGGTCCAGGCACTGAGGGAGGGGACCCTGGGCGGGCAGGCGCCTACCTTCTGTCTGAACATGCAGTCGGCTACAGCTTAATATGATTCTGACATATTCAACTGATTCCTGCCCCTCTCCCAGCCTCCAGAACCCAGCCTTAGCATTTTCCTTGAAGAGATGTTTACATCAAAAATTGGCCAAGATTTGCCAACTCCTTTGAAATTTTTCAAAGGGCAAACACAGTTATCAAATGCTGAAGGATTTAGATGAGGCATACTTCTTTAATTTACAAAAATTTCCTTTTTACTTTAGACATATTATATAAATAGCTAATGGGTACATATATGTGTATATCATATAAGTGGTATTTGTCCTATGTGATTTCTCTTTTTAAAAGTACACAGACACACCATATATACATATGTATATGTGTGTATGTGTATATATATACAAAACACACACGCATATATAAGACATGTTTATAAAGATACTACCTACTCCCAATTTAGAGTTTAATCTCTTTTTTCCCCTTCCCAGGAATCAGTATCTATTCAGTGTCATTATTTATGCAGCACATGTGGAAATGATTGAGGACCTGCATTTTGGTGTTGCCTCTATGTTGGCTTTGGTTTGTGGGGTTTTTAGCTGCTATCTTGGTAATCTCAGCATCTAGCCCCATTGCTCATAGCTGCTCCATTTCATCCTTGGATATGAAGGACTCATCGCCACGAGACAGTGGCTTGTTTTTATTTTCTTGCTGACAGCTAAGTGGTAATGCTGAGGAAATTTGCCAGTCGAGTTTGACCTTTGATGGGAAGCTGTTTATTTTATTTCATGTTTTATTTTTTTATAAAGTTATTTTATTTATTTACTTTTGGCTGCATTGGGTATTCGTTGCTGCGCGCGGGCTTTCTCTAGTTGCGGCGAGCCGGGGCTACTCTTTGTTGCGGTGCACGGGCTTCTGGTTGCGGTGGCCTCTTCTGCTGCGGAGCACGGGCTCTATGTGCGCGGGCTTCAGTAGTTGTGGCACGTGGGCTCAGCAGTTGTGGCTCGCGAGCAGTTGTGGCTCGCGAGCAGTTGTGGCTCTAGAGCGCAGGCTCAGTAGCTGTGGCGCATGGGCCTAGTTGCTCCGCGGCATGTGGGATCCTCCCGGACCAGGGCTCCAACCCATGTTCCCTGCATTGGCAGGTGGACTCTTAACCACTACGCCACCAGGGAAGCCCAGGAAGCTGTTTAAATAAAATCAGATGATACGTTGGTTGTGCTTCTTACTCCCCACAGTGCACTACTGACCTTATTGGGTGATGTTTTCCTTCTGAAATGAAACACAAAAGGCATAAAGACACAATTTACGAAAAAAATTTTTCAGTCACTATCTGAGCTTCAAGTATTAGAAATTGGACAGTAGATAGAGTGTATACTGAGTCTTGTTTTTATAGTTTTGTCAATAACTCAACTATCTAAGTTCTAAGCCATGGTGCTCTGCTGATCTTTTGCCAATGAAATAAAACTACAAAAATAAGGTCACGTAGAAAAATTGTATTACATATTCTGCTGATTCCCTTTCCCTTTATCCTTTGTTAACCCCCTACCTCATAGGTTACATTTGTCATTTTGTTTTCTCTAATTTGATCTTTATTTCCACTGAGGGACAGAGTACAAGCCAATACCTAGTAGTTCAGAATGAAAGCTTTTGTCTCTAATTTCAACCGCCACTGGAATGTTCTCACCAAGCTTCTTACTGGCTAACTTTCTTCAACCGAAATCATTTATTTTATTATATAATTGGTAGATCGAATCAGTCAATCTACAAATATTTATTGATATGGTTCACAGTTGGTGGTTTAGAGGAATTATTATGGGAACAAGGTATAACTATTTGTTGCCATAGGTTCTGATGTAATGGATTTAATTTCTTCTATATACATGCAGCTGTATTGTATCAGCCAGCTGTATTCCTGCATAACAAATCACCACTAAACTCATTAGCTTTGACAACAATCATTTGTTATTAGAGTTCACATGTCTGTGCCTTGGCTGGAGGTTGGCTGATTTAGGCGTGGAGGGTCAGGGGCAGCTGGGTGATTTTGCTGATTTCAGCTAGATTCACTCACATGTCTAAGGCTGAGAGTTAGCTGATCTTGGCCAGGCTCATCTGGGAGCAACTCTGATTTATGTGTCTGTCCTCCTTCTGGGATCAGTAGATTGTCCTGGCACATCCTTCTCACAAGTGTGATGGCAAAGGTACAAGTGTGTAAGTTCAGCTGTACAAGTGCATTTCAAGACTTTACTTGTGTTACAAAGCTAACATCCTTTTGGCCAAAGCCAGTCATGTGGCCAATCCCAGGGTAGGGATTAGTCCTCAGTGGGAGGGAACTGCAAAATTACATGGCAAAGGACAGGGATAGAGGGACAAATGAAGAACTGGAGCCAGTTATGCAATTTATAACATATATTAAGGTACTCGTTGACTCTTATTAAGTCAAGGGACTCTAAATGGGCCACTTGACTCACTAAGGCTTCTATCTAATAATTAGCATCATAAAATATAGAGCAGAGCAGGCAGAAGAAGGCCATGTCCATGTGTGATCATCCAGGGACAATATATTCCCAGTATAGGAAATTTAGAAATAGTATGAAACTAGAGAAAAAAAAAGTCACTCATGTTCTGAATTATTCTCCAGAGGTATTTTTACTATTTTGACATATTTCCTTTCAGTCTTTTTTTCCTATCACTTTCTTCATTAATAGTACATAAATTTATATTCAGGTTTTTTCCTTAATATTCTATCATAACTCTTTGCCTTGTTATTAAAAAGGGTTTAAACATGTAACATTACTGGCTGCATAATATTTCCATTGTATGGATGTACCGTAATTCATTCACTTTGCCCTTCCTTTTTACTCTTTTGGTTACTTTCAGTGTTTTGTGATTATAAATAATGCTGCAGTGAGCATATTTGTGCACACATCTTTTTTAAAAAAATTATTTATTTATTTTATTTTATTTTTGGCCGCATTGGGTCTTAGTTGCAGCACACAGGCTCTTCGCTGTGGCGCAGGGCTTCTCTCAAGCTCTGGCACGCAGGCTCCAGGGCGCGTGGGCTCCGTAGTTGTGGTGCGCGGGTTCCCGAGTGTGTGGGCTCTGTAGTTTGTGGCATACAGGCTCTCTAGTCGAGGCATGGGAGCTAAGTAGTTGTGGCACGCTGGCTTAGTTGCCTCGCGGCACGTGGGATCTTAGTTCCCTGACCAGGGGTCGAACCCACCTCCCCTGCATTGTAAGGCAGATTCTTTACCACTGGACCACCAGGGAAGTCCCTGTGCACACATCTTTATCTACATGTTTAGTTGTTTCTTTAATGGATCGGGAGATCTGGGTCCTGCCACATATTTGCTGTGTGATTTAGACCAGCATGTTAGTTTCCTCATCTATAAAAAGACATATCTGAGGCTGATGGCCTTAAACTTCTTTCTAATTCAAAAAATATCTTTCGAGGTAGAGCAATAAATTGCTGTACTGAAATGGAAGCATGAAGGCAACACCAGTTGTTTGTCCCCAAAAGGCTCAGGGGAGGAGAGGCAGCTTCCTTGGGCTTTTCTCTTGGAAGAGTTCAGGGGAAGTTTTGTTTCATAGGTCACGTATCATTATTTGTCCTTCGGCCTCCATCTCTGATACAGCAAAGATTATATAAAAAATTTTAAAATAGGGGTGTAGGACACTGAGCATTAAGAATATAGACTATCTTGACCTATTTTATGAATGTGTGTGCTTTGAGAATGGCTTAGCCAGATTGGAAGAACTAATTTCATTACCTGTCTCTATTTTGCTTGTAATTTTGTATTTGCTTTTTGTATTTATTTTTACCTTTTGTGCCTTGTGAATTATCTTTCATCACAGTAATTGTAACCACACAGCCATGGGATCTGGCCTTATCTCACCATTTCCTGGTAATTGCATGTGACCTTTTTCTCAGGGATGCCTCCTTAACTGTTAATTTTAATATCTACTGAGACTATATTTCATCTTGCTATCTCTCTTCCAGTCTCTGCTAGGGGTAAATATTGCTCAACGTGGACAGGCTGTAAGTGTTGACAAGGCAGAGGTATGAACACATCATTGCTGAGTGGAGAAAATGTGATCTGTGCTCTCTCTGTCTCTCCAGCCCCTCCCCACATCTGTCCTAAGCGTGTCTTCCTTACAGGTGACAGAGACTTCTCATTCCTAAGCTCATTCTGGGAGTGGCATTAGATACTTCGTTTGGCTCCTCATCCAGTTGCTTCCCCAAGCTGAGCTGGGGGGCCCATCTGCCCAGCAGGGTTCTGCATCACCTGCAGTGTGGTCTCCATCCTCTGGCTGCTTTCAAAAGGACCTTTGTTACCTGCCCCTCCCGCTCAGCCAGGATGTGGCGCACACCCCGGGAATGATGGAAATCCTCCATCACCCCACAGCACTCCGCAGCTGCATAGCACCAGCTCTAAAAGCAAACACCTTCAACCAACCTAAGTCTTGCCCGTCTTTATTTTACCTCAGGAAATAAATTGGGGCTGGAATAATTAATTGAGTCAATTATAAATTGGATTTGGGGGAAAATTATTTTCCATGGTGCATGTGAATCTAACCTTTCCCTGTGTTTGAAGGAAGTTGCTTATGAAATACAACCTTAATAACTGCGAACTTTAGTTTTTAGCTTCCGTGCCCACTCTTCCACTGCCCTCTTGACAGTTCTGAATGATGTTCATGTACCTTTTCATAAGAAAAGTTGAGCCCAATTCTTGAGTGTAAAATAATTCATAATGTGAATGACTTTGCTCCCCTGGACAGTAATAGCTCACGAAGCACCTGGTGTGTGTTTGTGTGTGTGTGTGTGTGTGTGTGTGTGTGTGTGTGTGTTTAAACGTTTTCATAAAGCAAGGGAGCATATCTTTGCTTTATTTTAGTCTCGTTTTAGTAAACTGGTAACAGGTGAGGAATGCTGACTCTGCGAATCTCTGACTTGTTTTCTCTTGTTCTGCACCTGTTTGCAGCCTTTTTGCTGTTGTTCCCTTTCCTGCCCTCCTCCCTCCTTTCCCAGGGCTATGCTGAGGTACCTGCTCTGATGTAACTTGGTAAGAAATGCAGGGTACCATGCAGGCTCCCAGGAGAATGTCACTGAGTGATGGAGGTGCTTCTGTCTGTTCGGTGCTGTTGCTTTGTTGTGATCCCCAGGCCTGTGATCGTCACGAAAGCCAGAGGCAAGCCGAGACCAGACTTGGCAAGATGCCGCTCTTTCCTCTGGATGAGCATTTCATCCATTTCAGCAAGGGGCAGATGTCTGTTACAAACTCTGAAGTTTCCTAGAGGGCTAAGTAAAATTCTGGAAGTCTAGGTCAGGTGTAAGGCATAAGCGGCGTTGTAGAGAAGCAGATTAGGACCAATGATGGGGAGTGAGAAAAAAAAAAAAAAAGAAAACAAATAACCATCCACTGGGGAGAAGGACAGAGACCTGTCTCCAGTCCTGTCTCCTGAGACCCTGGTTGACAACCATTCGCTTCTTTCCTTCTTAATTTTAAATGTATATCTTTCTTTCTTATTTTTAAATGCATTTCTTTCTTTCTTTTTCTTTTCTTTCTTTCTTTCTAAATAATATATTAATTGGTTTGAAAACCAAAAAGTATAAAACACGACACATTGAAATTCTGTCTCCTATCCTATTCCCCACCCACCTAGTCTCCTTCCTGCTCTGCCCAGAGAGCCTAGTTTCTTTCTTTTATATGTATCCTTCCAGAGTTGCTTTAGGCATCCTTACACTCAAGCAAATGCAAGTATAGATTCTCACTTTGCCATTCATTTCTTCATCCATTTATCTCCTCTCTCACATCCTCATTTTATTTCCTTTTATTCTACTCACAATAATTCTTTTTTGGAGCTTTTTTTTGAGGAGAAAGGTCAGTGCCCTTTGTTTTACTTATACCTGATGCCCTGAACAGATTCACATGTGTGCTTATCTTTTTCCCACAGATGAAGTGGAGAGTGAGAAATGGTACCTGTCTACAGACTTTCCATCAACAACCATCAAGACAGAGCCAATCACGGACGAGCCGCCCTCAGGACTAGTTCCGTCTGTCACTCTGACCATCACTGCCATCTCCACCCCTTTTGAGAAGGAGGAACCCCCTCTGGAAATGAACGCTGGGGTATACTCATTTTTCCTCCATACAAACAGATTGGATCAAAAGATACGGATCCTTATTCTCCAATAAGGCATTTAATCTTTTTGGAGCTAGTGGTTGTATATGTTTAAAGATACATAACTACATATGTATGTATGTATGTAAAAATGTATTTATATATATATCTAGGATATGTTGATTTGGTGTCAGCGTTGCTTATATCACTTCCTTTAAAGGTATTTCCAGAAAAATTGGTAGCAAGTCTCATTTCATTTTTTTCAATGATTGCTATTACAAAATTTAAAAAATACATAGATATCCATGGGGGAAAAAAATTCTCCCTGGAACTGATTTTTAAGCCAGTGGAAAGGGAGTGGTTATGATGATGATGAGATCCATGGCTTTCTGTGCCGTGGCAATAGGGAATGCTAGTTCCTGTGTAATACTTTACTTTCCTAGTGTAGTGTTCAGTTGCCCTGACTTAATTCAGGGATCTCCCACCTACCAATTCCTAACGTATTCCCCGTGGAAAACATACGAAATCGGGAATTTCTTCCTTGCTCAGTTCCACACCTACAGCAAGTAGGATTCAGTTTTACCCCACCTTCTCTTTGGGTATTTCAGTGTCTGGTGATGGACCAGAGTCATACTTGTACATCTTCTTCCAGATACTGGAATCCAGTCCTAACTTTCCTTAAGTTCAAAGTCACAGGTTATAAACAATGACTCCACTGACAGTCTTTAAGTCAGATCTCCTCTGAGCGAGGTAGAGTGGTCCACCTGTTCAGGAAGAGGTAACACAGCAGTGGTGGGGCCACGAAGGCTCTGCTGCGTACTCACTCCTGTGCTCTTTACCTTCCATCCGTGTGGAAGATGAGGGACTGTGGACAGAGCACCTCTGCACTGCCCTCTAGAATTCCCTTCTCAATAGCTGCCTGAGTCTGTTTATCGGACTAGGCTTCTGGAGTCTGTATTAGTCTCCTTGCTCCATTAGATTTCAGTTCAGTTCATTTTCAAGCATGTCACTAAGAAAGGGCAGGGTCATGGCCTTGCCCCCCATGCATGGGCCAGAGACCTTTCCTCCTTCCCGTACTCAGTGTTTCACGGTTAGGTGCTGTTAGTTATCAGGAACCTGGAGAGAATGGATGCAGCTGGGTTCACACAATTCCTACCGCAGGACACACTGCTGGAGGCCATGACCAGAACATACCAGACTATTTTGTGATAAAAGGCCTTTATAGTACCATAAAAACAATAGAAAGAGAGCACTGATAAGTGAGCCCTGGATTTTTTTTTTTTTTTTTTTTGGCTGCGCCATGAGGCTTGCGGGATCTCAGTTCCCCAACCAGGGGTTGAACCCAGGCCACAGCAGTGAAAGTGCTGAGTCCTAACCACTGGACCACCAGGGAACTCCCAAGCCCTGGGTTCTTAATGTTAGAATTCTGAGGGTTCCGTCACCTGTGCTGCCAGGTTTGGCAATGAGGGAAAGGTTAAGGACTAAAACACCTCCCTGTCCAAGAAGCAGCCTGCACTCAGCCGGGCCTCGCCAGCCCCAGAGAAGCAGGGCTGCCCTGGGAGGAAGACACAGGCGACAAATAACTCCCCCGGGGTGTTTCTTCAGGTTTGTTACTGGTTTTTAAAAACTGTGTTTGAAATTCTTCCTTTAGGTTGATTCCTCGTGCCAGACAGTTATTCCTAAGATTAAGCTGGAACCTCATGAAGTGGATCAGTTCCTCAACTTCTCTCCTAAGGAAGGTGTGTCCACTCTCTCCTTTGGGTTAACAGATGTGGGTGCACCGTCTAAAGAGATGCGGAATGTGCGAGACAGTGCTGGGGTTGATGGTACCAAAGGCAGAACTTGCTTGATGAAATAGCTCTGTTCTTGATTGTAAATACAAACTTTGAAAGCTAAGTTTTTCCAGCTAAATCTTTAACTTTTACTCCTAGGCAGGGTGACTTTTCAGCATGTTCAATGACTGCTGTGACTTGGGTGCTGACAAGGGGACAAGGGGACCGCTGCCCTCAAGCCATCCTGTGGATAAAACCCAGCTCCCTGTCCTGGAGTGATGATCAGTAGGGGCAAATAGGCACATATCCGCAAAGGCACCTGGCCCACTTACAACAATTCTAGTTTAAAGCCTCTGTGAAGTGAATTCACGGTTTATCTGTCTGACCAATTCAATGTTTTTAAATGTTGATTTCAGATGACAGTTGTTGCAAGGAGCCTCCTTTGTTCCTGCATCCCATTGGGCTCCTTGCCATCCATTTAGAATTAAGTAGTGTCACACTTGGGGTTATCCCACTTTCACTTTCTTCTTTCTCTGTGTCAGTCTTTTTCTTGTCCGGTATGAAGCCCATAGTCAGGAATCCTGAACGCAGACCCCTAAGTCTCACAGAGTCTAGGAAGCTCTCTCGGCATTTTTTTATTCTTTTCTTTCTTTTTTTTTTTGGCTGTGTTGGGTCTTCGTTGCTGCACGCGGGCTTCAGGAGTTGCGGCGAGCGGGGGCTACTCTTTTTTGTGGTGCGTGGGCTTCTCATTGCGGTGGCTTCTCTTGTTGCAGAGCACGGGCTCTAGGTGCGCGGACTTCAGTAGTTGTGGCACTTGGGCTCAGTAGTTGTGGCGCACAGGCTTAGTTGCTCCGTGGCATGTGGGATCTTCCCGGACCAGGGCTTGAACCTGTGTCCCCTGCATTGGCAGGTGGATTCTTAACCACTGTGCCACCAAGGAAGTCCCTCTCAGCCTTTTTAATTGAGTTACTTTGCACAGATCCTGCTCTTAATTCTGTGCCTTCAGACACGCCATCCCCTCCCTTTTTATTTATACTTTTGGCACAAGGTTAGAAGGATAGCTCATCGGTGTGGTTGACAAATAGGAAATTAGTATATGCACTTGTCATGGGAAGGGTATCCGTGCTACGGTGTAGATGTAATGTGCAGATGTTACGTAGGAGCAGTGCTCACGGAAACAAAGTCTACCTTCATTCCACCAGAAACATACTCAGGATTTGATCCGTGACAACTTAAATCAAGGTTGGCATTTACCCTTTATCATCAGTAAAGAAAGGATTCTGTTTTTAAAATTAGAAATACGGACTAAAATCCATATTGAGACAGTATTTCTTTTCACTGAGTGACATACGTTTTAGTGCCTTTCAGCTTTATATACTGCTCCAAAGTAATTCCTTTCATTTTTGTGACACCGGTTACAACTATCACATAAATCTTGCTTTTTTAATCTATGTTGCAATATGCTTCAGAAAATGTCACAACTGTACCAGTGAATCCCCTAGTGGCTTCAGAATCTGGGATCACTGGAGGAGAAACGTTTCAAGGGTAAAGTAAATGGCCGTCCTTCCTCATCCTAGATATACAGAGAGGAGGAAATTCAATATCCTGGAATGCAACGGGGCTTCTAGGCAAAGTAGCCGGTTGTCCCCAGCCCTGTCAGTAAGTAATCCAAGAGCAACATTTCAAGTGATATTTAGAAATCTGATACCGAGGCACCTGTGGCCAGGGCAGTAGCTCTTAATAAGTAGGTAAGAGGAGATTGGAGTTTGCTTCACTTTTCCTGCCATGCCATTTTCATTTTTTGTGGCACACCTTCTGCTTGGAAAGGAGAAAGGTATTAGAATAATTAGGGCTGTGCCTAGTGAAAGGGACAAGTGAGCTCTGGTATTCTTGGTTAGTTCTCCAGACTAACCGCTCAGCACGGCAGACAGCGGGAGCCCCTGTTAGGTCTGGCCGCTCCTGGGTTTTGTTTTGTTTTGGTTTTGGTTTGCTTGTTTGTTTGTTTACCATGGTTAAAAGATAAACATTGTTAAAAGATAAACTCTAAAAAATTAAAAATTTTAAGAGCTTATTTGAGCAAAAATTAGTTACATTCTGCAGCGTCAAACCAGTTACAAAACAAAAAAAAAACCAGTTACAAGTTTCCACCGACAGGAGCTGGGGGGAGACTTTCATAAAGAAAAGGTGGAAGCAAAGTAAGGAAATTATTATTATTTTTTTAATTAAATTTTTTATTTTATTTATTTTATTTTTGGCTGCGTTGGGTCTTTGTTGCTGCGCACAAGCTTTTCTCTAGTTGCGGCGAGTGGGGGCTACTCTTCGTTGCTGCGCAGGCTTCTCACTGCAGTGGCTTCTCTTGTTGCAGGGCATGGGTTTAGGCGCGCAGGCTTCAGTAGTTGTGGCACGCGGGCTCAGTAGTTGTGGCTCACGGGCTTAGTTGATCCACGGCATGTGGGATCTTCCTGGACCAGGGCTCGAACCTGTGTCCCCTGCATTGGCAGGCGGATTCTTAACCACTGCACCACCAGGGAAGACCACAGTAAGGAAATTATTGATTGGGTATAACTTAAAGCCAAGTTGGCTGTTTGTGACCGGTTGTCCTAGGTTTCAGTCTGGTAACCTCAAAGCATTTAGAGGCTTAGATTTTGGGTTTGCCTACGTAGGGCCACCAGAGCACTGGAGCCACCCCAGTCTGATGGCTTCCTTGCTTAATTCATCTGACACCACAGAGTGCCATAGGTCGTCATGGCATTGGGAAAAACTTGGTTAACACGCTTGGGACTGCTTCCTAGGTGAGCACGTAAGTTTAAGGCGCATACCTACCCTCCTTAGCTGCCTGGAAGTGGTGGCAGAAGAGTTGGCAGTGGAGATGCATAGGATTGTTTTAGAATATTCTTTAGCTTTAAGAGTGCCCGTGGACTCTCAAAAACCAGGGAGCTCTTGGGTGGAGAATCATCTAGTGAAAAGCAGTATGTTAGAAAGAGAAAAGAGATGGGTTAGAGAAAGAGAGAGAAAGAAAGTGTGCTGTGAACGGGAGTGGGCGCGGGGGGTGGCAGAGAGAGACATATCACCTGTGGTTACCTAGGATATTCAGGGGTCTCAGTGGGCGAGAGAGCCATCTGGTTGCAACTTGTCACCTCCAAAGGCAGCTATGGGGGGACCCTTTCTCTTAGGTGAGAAGCCGTGTGTCAGAAAGTCTCTTCCCATTCACAGTACATCAGGCAGGAGACTGAGGCCTCTCCATGGCCCCGAGCTGTTCTCTGGCCGAGGAAAGCCAGGTGTGTATGAGGCCTCCAGGCTCCTTGCCCAGTTCAGAGCCGCTGTACTCAGGGCTCTGTTGTCCTGGGGGCCCCAGGAGGGGTGTGGAGTGAAAGGTTTACCCAAGGTCATGTTCCTTGGCTCAGGAACAGCAGCTGGCTGTCAAGGTATTTCAGCACAGCGTGAAGATTTGCAGGTCAGAAAAAGAGTGAGACCCCAAAGCTCGTTTGTCAGGTTGAACTCAAGAGTGGATTCCTCCCTCGGGAACCCATCCCTCCTGCCCTGGAGATGCAAGATTGGCACCGGCTAAGGCTCAAAGGCCCCGGCAGAGTGTGTGGGTGTCTCCCTGAGGAGAGGCGAAGGACGCTTAGATGCTGGAGGACTTTGTGGGAGACACCCCTCCCCCAATTGGTCTTCCAGTGCCCACCTGTCTATCCACAGATGGATTGGGTATTATCTGAATCAAGAATGCCTGGCATCTGGCCTATGGGCCCTACCATGCACATTCCTCCAGCAACAAATGAGCTTTTCTCAAACACTCATGGGCTCCCTGCTTTTGCTATTTAAAAAAAAAAAAAAAGATCCTAATACATTAACATGGTTTACAAGTCAAACTATGGAAACTGTATGAAATGAATAGAGGGAAGGTTATGCCAGCACCGTCCCTACCTACTGTAATTTCTCCTGCCCCCATTATGTCATAATTTTATTAGTTTCTTATATACCTTCCAGAGTTTCTTTACGCAGATACAAGCAAATGGGGGTCTGTATTTTCTTTCTCTCCTTTTTCATACAAAAGGAGGGCTACTTTATACACTGTTTTGCACCTTGATTTATTCCCCTCCTCTATAGGCTGAGACCAGCAGACAATAATGTCACATCTACTGAAACCCCCATTGACCAAAGTAAAACTGAAAAACCCAATCCAAAAATGTATCCAAAATAAAGCCTGAAAATCAAGCCAAGAGCACCTGCCACAAGGCCATATCAAGGACTGCGGACCTGGAACCCAATAATTCAACCTTTCAAATTTTTTGAAAGAAACACTCTTAAAATTTAACCTTAACAGTAATACATCTTGGAGGCCTTTCCATATCCACACGCAGAGATTCCTCATTCTTTTGTTCGGCTGTCCTGCGTTCTGCTGTAGGGATGTTGAATGTTGAACTGCCCCAAGTCCTGCTCTGTTGCTCCCTGATGGATGCAATCCGTTCTTTTCCCCTCAGCCTCCGTGGACCACCTGCACTTACCGCCCACCCCTCCCAGCAGCCACAGCAGCGACTCAGAGGGCAGCCTGAGCCCCAGCCCGCGCCTGCACCCCTTTGGCCTGCCGCAGACCCACAGCCCCGCCAGGGCCCCAGCGCGGGCCCCCTCGGCACTTGCCAGCTCCCCACTCCTCACCGCACCGCACGTGAGTGTCCCCTGCATCCCTGCACCCCCATCCCCCATTCCGTCACTCGGACCTTCACCCAGCGTGGGTACCGTTCGGAGCCTGTAGGAAGTTTTAGGTCTAACTGCTGAAGCAGGGGGATGACGGTCTTAAAGAGCATTTTCTAAGAACTGCCTGTGACCTCATCATGCTAACACATTCTCTTCCTTTCCTGGGCACACTTGCAGTTTTTATTCACATGTTTCTTTTTTACAGCTACAAACATGAGGAATAAAAATGTGTTGTTATTCTTCTCAAAATTGTATCACCAATATTTATCATCAATTTAGGCGGTGTTTATGACCTATGATAGGAAATAATTTATTTTTTAAATAAGCAATCTTTGATGAACTGAAAAATTGCTCTGAGAGTAAATGCGTTGATGTCTAAAGCTCAAAAATATAATTTAACCCTTTTTGTCTGTGGTGCAACTCTTAACCCAGTGACTCAGGATAGAAATCATGAGTCAACATTCATCCCTCACATATATAATTTTTCCAAATAAAAATTAGGGGTAGGGCTTCCTTGGTGGCACAGTGGTTAAGAATCCGCCTGCCAATGCAGGGGGCACGGGTTCGAGCCCTGGTCCAGGAAGATCCCTCATGCCGCAGAGCAACTAAGCCCATGTGCCACAACTACTGAGCCTGCGCTCTGGAGCCCACGAGCCACAACTACTGAGCCTGGGTGCCACAACTACTGAAACCCACACGCCTAGAGCCTGTGCTCTGCAACAAGAGAAGCCACCACAATGAGAAGCCCGTGCACCGCAATGAAGAGTAGCCCCCGCTCACCGCAGCTAGAGAAAAACCGCGTGCAGCAAAGAAGACCCAACACAGCCAAAAATAAAATTAAATAAATAAATTAAATAAACAAATTTTTAAAAAAATTAGGGTTAGATAATTAACTTCTCATTGTTCTGAATAGTCGATTGATTTCTATGAGGATTTAAAAATTAGTCAGCCTTATTGAATTTATAATATCACAGAGCAAATTTGAATGAAATGAGTTATTTAAAAATTCTTAGAAGAATCATGTATTAATTAACATAATTTTGAAAATTTGAGTTCAGTCTGTGTCAGAAACTTAGGAAGTTCTAGATCTGTGGCCACGTTTTTATATTTCACTATTACCGAGGGCCAGGGAATTAATTCTTTCCACTCCACCTTTGCCTTCTCTCCTCTAACCCTTCACTCCTTTGATTACTGAAATAGTGTCCATCCTGTGGATTTGTGGGTCCTACCACAATTAATCCATTCCACGTGGTCATGGAGGAAATCCTTCCCATATCATACCCTGGCTCAGCATCTGTGTTGTTTCCCTATTATCTGTTGGCATCAAGCCCTCATACCTCTGCTGGGTACAAACACCCTCCTACGTGCCCAACCTGCTGCTGCTTCCAGAACTCCTCACCCCCTCTACGCAGAATGGCTTCTTCAGTTACTTTTTACAATACTGCCTTTGTTGTAATGCCCTCCTCTGTGTAAATCACCCCCTTTCTTTCAGGAAGCCCAATTCAAGCCTTATCTGCTACCCTAAGCCTTCCCTTATCACACAGACTCACATAAGCGTTCTCCTTCTTCATATTTTTAATGTACCTTGAGTGAATATTACAGTCTGGCATTTAATTGCTCTCATTCTTTCACGAGTTTCAATTCAGTCTCGGTCTCGATCATTAGCTACTTAAGAGACGGAGTTCGTTTTGATTCTGCCGTGCATCTAACGTGGAGCTAATATGCAATAGGTACTCCATTTATTTGACTAATTATAAACACATTATCCTAATATGAGTGAAATGAGATGAGCTACAGTTCTCATCTCCACTGATGATGGACAGTCTGGGACTGTGCTGACCAGTGACTTCCATGGAACGTGCCTGCCGGTGCATCCCTAGGAGCCCTGACCCCTTAGCTGGAAGTAGAGGTCAAGAAGCAACTCCTAGTGTATAGAGAGCATCTTGCAAAATGGCATCTTTAGGAGAACAACAAAACTTTCCACAAACAGAGTTCCAAGTGAATCCTTCATCACTCCGAGAACAGGAAATCTCTAGGGACGTGGGAAATGAATTCTATCCTTTCATTTTGATGTTTTAGCCAGCAGGGTACTTTCTGAGAAATAATGGGTGGAGGTTTCTTTACCCGTTCCCTTATATTATAATCCTTGGGTTGTAACACTCACACGAGTGTCTTTTGCATTTTTGCTTCCACTTCAAAGTGCCCGTTTCTCACCAAAAGAGATGGGCCTCCTTTTCCCTTAGCCACTGGCAAGACGTCATAACAGACGCTCCTCACCCCTCAGGAGGTGTTCCTCCGGTGCGCCTGGCTTTTCCTCTTTGACCCTTTTCTGCTCCTTGGTCTGCACAGAAGCTGCAGGGATCAGGCCCCCTGGTCCTGACGGAGGAGGAGAAGAGGACCCTGATCGCCGAGGGCTATCCCATCCCCACCAAGCTGCCCCTGACAAAATCAGAGGAGAAGGCCCTGAAGAAAATCCGGAGGAAAATCAAGAATAAGGTGAGCCCTTCAAATCCAGGTACTTCTGTGAGCAGAACCCGGCCAGCATGCCCACCCTCCCTTCCCGGTGGCCAACACCGGCCCATCCCATGGTGGGGACCAAGGCTTGCCCCTGTCTTCCCCCAGACCTCCCCATACATCTTCTGGTCAGTGGGCCTCCAGATCGGGCGTGCACACTCTGTGGTGCCTAAGATGACCTATACAGGGGTGGGAAGAAAATATTAGAACTCCCATTGACATTTTGAAAAAACTCTCAGCCTTTATAATTTGTTTTATTAGACGCACAATATTTCCCTCTAGTAGGCATGTATATAATTTATAAATGAATAAATATAAATGTATTATGGGTGCTTGCTTAATTTTTTTTCTTGATAGAGGTTTTTGATAAAAAATTCTGCAGACCACTGTTCTATACCTGGGTCCAGCAGTCTCCTAGTCCTAGGCCCCTACAGTGGGGATCAGGGGTGCAGAGGCCCTGAGGCATGGCTAGGGCATGGGCAGAGCAGGAGGGAGGAGACAAAGAGAGAGGAAGGAAAGAGCTTAGAGTTAAAATTCTTCGTCCATGTGCAGAACCGCCAGGGAATTTTTATACAACTAACCCCAACTGGCTTATATTATGTATTATAGTTGAGCCAGCTAGGTCCACAGAATTGAAATCATTTATCTAAGACCATACAGATGGTTCGTGACCCACATGTTCCAGTCTGACTCCTGGACCACTGTCCTTCTCACTGGGAGCCTAGTTTGTTGGAAAGTAGATGAGAACATCAGCTGGTTGAAACCAGGGAGGACAGAAGAGGTGATTAGTAGATGAGCCAGTAGGTTAAACAAATGGGAAGTGGCCACAAAAGTGAGCAGGGCTTTTGTGATTTCTTTGCTCATGGCCTCTTGTCATACTGGTTTACTGAGATAGCTGGAACATAATCCTTTTTTCTCCCCTTCCATTGCAGATTTCTGCCCAGGAAAGTAGGAGGAAGAAGAAGGAATACATGGACAGCTTGGAGAAAAAGTAAGCCTCCTGCCAAACTGGTTGTGTGTATTGAGCAATTCATGTAGAGAAATGTAAGTGCGGGGGAGCCCTGCTTTCTATGAGAAGGGGGTTCAATTTCTCCGTCTGGACCCCAGCAAAGGCCGTTGGTTTATCATCTATGTCTTGCCTGCCACCTAGTGGTTTTTAGAGGGGAAAGCTTATAGATCTGGCAGGTGATAAAAAGTACATTCAGTCTTAGTAGGCATTTGTACCGCACAGTTTCCAACCAAGGGTCCTTAAGTCCCTGAAGGCTTCCTTTCAAATAAGTACAAATACTAACCTTCATGCATATTCCTGGACTCCTCAGAGGAGAGGCGCTAATTAATCAATTCCTGTTGGCCACACTCCCTCGCACGCTAGAGAAAGCAACAGGGGATGAAGTAAGTAAGGCAGGTTGGCGTTCTTTTTTTTCTGTCCACTATAATTTGTGTTATAGGTGAGTGACTTTTCACAAAAACACTTGAAGGCACCTTTTGCTCTTCTGAATAGCCTGGAATATCAGGAGGGCTGTTAGAAAAACGTAAATTAAATACAATTTTGTATTAGCTCTAGAAAATAGTTCCCATCTGACAAACTAATACCATTTTAAGATGGGAATGCGTCCCGGGACCTAGAAATGAATCTTTATGTGTGTCTGGTGAGAGGAGCGGTTGGTGGATCCTGGCTGGTTCTTGAAGTTTCTACTGAAAGTCAGTGTTTCTTCCTCCTGATTTAGGTGTTGGTAATATAGCATTCAGCAGTCCCATTCTGTCTGTTATTGTCTGTAGGTATCCAGGGTCAAGATGTTTCGATGAAAATCTCTTTATTGCCTCTTTGGGGCATGCCTGCTCCGGCACCTGGATCCCTTGTCTTGAGGTCCCGGGTTCTTGTCCTTCACTCTCCCCCTGCCCCAAGCCGCTTGGCTTCCTGTCAGTCCTTCAGGTAAAGAGTACAGCCAGCAGCATCCAGACCCTGTAGCGTAGAGGGAGAATTGTGATGGACGTTGAGAGCCATAGGGAAGTCGAGAGAAATCAAGGTTGGAACACCCTAAAAGTAGTTTATGTTTTGTACCATCCCTATTCATTTTCCATTACTGAGGCACTGGTTACCCATCTCCCTCGCTCTTTTTTCTTTGGTCTCCTCACCCTTTTCCCCAACTCAGGTTGGCCAAGTTCTCTCCCTCACCTCCCTAGAGTAGCTGCTTCCCTGTCTTTTTTCTCTGAACCCCACCTGCCTCCATCCGAGCTCCTGGCTTAGTGTTTGCTCCCCTGATAAAAAACTAAGTTTTTTTTTTTCTCTCTCTCTCTCATCTGTAGGGTGGAGTCGTGTTCAACAGAGAACTTGGAGCTTCGGAAGAAGGTGGAGGTTCTGGAGAACACCAACAGGTGAGGGTCCCTGGAGTGAGGAGCCAATACAGCTGCCTGATGGAAGGTGGGGAAAGAGGGGGAGATCCAGGGCCAGAGCTGGGAGGAGAGGGGAGGAGAAGACATTGAAAGGATAGTTGTGTCAGGATGCTCAGGACGGTCGCACTTCTCTCACCTGTTCCTCCCGTGTGTGCGCGTGTGTGTGCACGCACACACACACACACACACAGAGGCATGTCCTTTACTTTTCCTAAAGTACGTGGGATTGATGAAGAGGCTGATTCTGATAAGGGCTATGATGAGGGGGTTAAGGAAGAGGCTTGGAAAAGAATAAGGTCAATGAGTCTGATTCTCCTGAAAATGACATCAGACTTTACAGGTGGACAAAGAGGGCCTGACCACTTTTTTGTCACCCAATTTGAGTAATAAATGGTGTTTTTTAGTAAAAAAAAAAATGGAGAGAAAACCAAGTTTGTTTTTTTAATTACTGTTTTTAAAAGTTAATTAATTAATTACATTTTAAGCCCATTTTGAAAAGTAACTATAGGATAGTTCCTCTAGCACCTCCTGTGCCAGGTACTGTTTTCAGCACTTTATAGATATGAATTCATTTAACCTTCTAATGGCCCTATGAGCTGGTCCTATTACTATCCCCATTATATAAAGGAGGTCCTGAGACTCAGAAAGGTTAGGTGATTTGCCCAAGGTCACGCAGTAAATGCTAGAAGGCTGCATTTGAAGGCAGGCAATCTGGTCCTGGAGCCTCGATGTAGGAGAAGCATACTGAGCGTTACCCGGGGTCATATGCAAGAGAAAGGGGTTAAGGTATAGGGCTGAGAAATGGCAGTTGGGGAGTTTCATCGTGTGTGTGTGTGTGTGTGTGTGTGCACGCACACGCTCACGGAGCCTGCCTATGCTTTGAAAGTTAAAGTGTTCATTAGTCAAGGGATCCTGTTGCCCTTAGTTGTTATAGATCTGACAATCCAAGCAGAGAAAAATTGACTTTTAGGTAAGCAAAATTTTAATTCATCATTTTAAGGCTTAGCACTAATGCCTAGTAACAATTTTGCAAATGTTAAGGGATCAGGGTAAATCTATTTGCATGTCATTTCATAATAACTTGAAATTTGGCTCCCATTTCCTAAATCTTCATGGTCTGTTGCTCAAACAGCAGGCTAATCTAGTCATAAGGTAAAAATACCATCAGTAGGAAAAGTGGACATTGTGACCCCGCTGGGTTTCCCTCTGCACTTCTGGGAATGTGTGCTCATATAGCAAGTCAAGGGCAATCACCACTAGTGCTCTGTAGACAAACAACAGAAGTAAGTAAATGTTGTCACCAGCTCCATGTGGTATCACCTTGATCCCCTGAGGCAAAGGAGCTGGTTTCCAGTACGACTTCAGGTTTCCGGTTCCATGGTTGCCTTTGGCCATTAGTCTCCTGAGGCTTCCTCTCTTCTTATCTCCACCTTTACTCCTGCCAGAGTGGTTCTCAGGGTCCTGAACCCCACCAGCGTCTGTATCCATCTTGTTAACATCCTGAGCTGAGAGTGTTCCCACCCCCCTGTCCTAGCACTTGCTGTTGCAGAAGTCCTGTGTTCATGAATGGGACAAATCCAGGTCATGAACTGGTGAGAAGGGGAAGAGGAATCCATCCAAGATAACCGTGGAGTTTGGTCCACGTTGGGTCTAGTCTAGGGGTTCTGGGTGTCAGGTCTATTCACAGCCACACGGGGGCAGCAGAGGCACAAAGAGCAGTGTGATGAGACGGGGTCGCTGCCACCTTTCCTGGGAAAAAGGGTCTCTCCTCCCCTCTCCAGGCTGACCCTACTCTATCATATTTTTCTAAACTTAAAAAGAAAAAAACCCACACATGTAATATATGCCCATTGTAGAAAATATTAGAAAATACAGTTAAAAAAGGGAAAAAAAATTACAATCTTTTCACCTAGAGAGATGTTTACATTTTGGAATATTTTATAGATATGTATTTATATTGTACATCCTCCTCTGTTAAGAGCCTTTTCCATTTAACAAAAAACACTGGGTATATATTTTTATATCAGTAAATATATTTCTACAGAATCCTATTTCTTTCAGATTTTGATAAAGAGCTGTCATCTGAGGAGCACTGACATAAAGCACATGTGATTCTATGTAACAACAGTCCGTGTTTTGCAATTGTTTTTTCTGTTTTACAATAATGGCCACAGCCTTTTTAATACGATATTAGTTATTATGCAATATGAGTTATGGGAGCATATGCATATTTGAGCTTGGGGTCAGCATATCTGGCGTTCTTCCCTGAGAGCCAGTGGTGGTTTTCTTTCTGTTTCCTTCACTGACTGTGGAAGTTTTTCCCGGCCATTCAGCCTGCTGGAACCTCGACTGAGAAAACCGTCTATCTTATGCTGGTGGTGTTCTACTTGTCCCTTGATTGGCAGGAGCCTCCCCTGTGGTTCCCCCAGAGGCCCAAGTGCCGTCTCTTCCCTCTTCCAAACTTACCTCTCCTGGTAGACAACCTTTTATGGTGGAAATGGCTGATACTTGATTAACCTGCAGTCTTCCCACAGGTAGTCTGATGAGGGAGTTGCTATAGTCTTAATCTCTCAGTCCAGCAGCTTTTAATGTGCTTTGGCTTGAGAAGTCAGGGAATAAAAGCAGAGCCGCTCTTGTTCACACGAGGAAGGGCCTTCCTTGCCCCCGACTTCCTCTTCTCCCTTCTTCTTCTGTTCCTGCCAAGCGCCTCCCCTCGCCAGAAGACACTGCAGTAGCCGGAGTGACTGTAACATGAACCGTGGCAATCTCCTGCCCTAAACCAGTCAGGAGGAGTTGGTGTGTTGGGCCCGTGGTAAGGGGAGATTTTCGGACCCTTTATTCGTCACACCGTGTGAGTGACCCAGTGTTTGAACTAAGCACAGGGTAGGGCCCAGCGAACACACACCTGTGTTTGTGTCCTGTTCGTGCTTCTTGTATTAACGTCCTTTGGAGGTAGCTGGGCAGAGGCAGAAAGAAATGGCTGTGAGAAGTGGACAGGACCCTGGGTCACCAGAAGTGGGGTGGGAGACCTTGTGTGCCGTTGTTTCATTTGGCACGATGTGGCAGGAAAGGCGAGTGGGTACGTGGACCAAAATAAAGACAAATTATACCTCTTTACATTTTACCACTTCTGTGCTCCCTGCCACGAGGGACTTTCCATCTATCCAGATGAGAACGAGCGCTCAGATTCCAAATCAATCCCGCCGCTTCGCTTAGTACTCGCCTCAGCAGCAGCCATTTAGCATGCTCTTGGCTTCTAGGCAGAACAGCCCCTTTTATCTGAGCTCAGGAAGCTGGAAGAGGATGGAGACAGGAGAGGAGACTTCTGCAGCCTTACCCCAGGAGCCTGAGAGCAGCCGAAGCAGTGGGAAGGCGATCCGCTAATCGCATGCCACCAGGAAATGTGTGCGCTGAGAGTGAGATGGCTTCCCAGGGGGCCCTCCTTCCGCTGCTGGATCAGGATATACATTTGCACTTGCAAAGTCCAGGCGAGGCCATGCGTGGCGCCGGAGGGTCTTCCTGGCCTTCCTTGCTTATCTTTCGTCTCTCCGAGCTGCATGTCTCATTCTTGAGAGACCCTGTCTTTCCCCCACTTTCTAGCCTTTTCTTCTGCACAAGTGATGCACATGTACTGCCCAGCCCATCCATTTTAGGTGTCTGTGGCCCAGTTTGCTCCATTCATTTTTAATTTTGCCCTCGTGCTGTAGGCTGTAGGGCTGTGAGCCACTATCCCTCTCCTCAGCCCTGATTTGTAGACTCATAGGAGCTTAGGCTTGAAATGTACTTTAGACATCATCTCATTTAACTGTTAATCACTTCCTTTTACAGAAGCGGAAACTGAGGGCTGATGAGGTTAAGATCATCCATTTAGAGGCAGGACAGGGACTAGACCTGAGCCACTTACTTTCTCACCTGGCCCTTACCTCGGTCTCTTTTGCCGCTGTCGTGCTCTCTCTCCAAGGACCTCTGCCTTTCCCAGCACGGGGTCAACCGTAGTTCCAAACAAGAGGGCCCAGCTTGGGATCTGTGTTTTAGGGGGCCCTGCTCTGGCTTTCCCCTAGCCACGCCCCTCCCCGTGGGATGAGGAGTCAGCAGGAGCAAGGCCGTATATCTGTCTGGAGCTCTGACCTGGCCCTGGAGGGAGCTCGACGGAGCAGGTGTCGGGGGTACCCGTGGGCAGTGTTTGCCTGGCTTGGGGTAGGTGGGGTGAGGAGAACCCTTAGGATGTATGACATGTGTGGGATGTGGGCCTCATTGGTATTCTTTCTCCAAACCTCACGGAAGGTGAGGGATGTGCTTGTCCTGTCTGTGTTGTTACCAGAAACAAGAATTCATTAGTTTTCCTCTTTGACCTTCCTCTTAGCTACAGTCCTCCTCTCTGTGTCTACTTTTCTTGTTCTTTAAAATCTGCATGTGATTCCTGATGGAGGTCTTTCCAGCCAAGCCCACTGGGCTCTGACTGCGCTCTCCTCCTTTGTTGGTTTAGCCGCACAGCCGCGTCCGTTTGCACCAGTTTTGTCTGTCGGCTTCCTCCTCACTGTTGTGTCTTCCACGTGTGAAGTCTTCTCTTCCCTTCGGCTGACTGTCATCAGCTGGTCCCACTCTCCTGCTGTGCACAGAGAGGCCGTTAGAGTGCTCAGGAATGACCCACGTCCAGGAATGACCCTCTGCAGACCTTTATCTTGGTTTAAATCACTTTTCATTTCTCCATTATCTCTAACTTCTGGTTGTGTGAAGAGTATAAGCTTTCTTTTCAGTTGAAAATGTTACAAACTTCAAAGGATTGTTGGATACTAGACTAAGTTTCCCAGAGAGTTTACAAAGGCATTTTAGTAGGATTCCATGGTAAAGTTAGACATTCCTGAGCCCCAGAAAACATTCTAGAACTCTCTCTTTTTTGTGTTCCTGGGTGAGTAGGTGATAGAATATTTCAGAAGTGCCCTCTGGTCCCTGAAAAATAAACCTCCTTATAATGTGGCAATTACACAGTAAGAGAAAGGAGAGCATTTGTATTTTTAAAAAATTTAGGCCAGAGCCCCATGAACAACTTTCAAAACTTAAGTGAAAGATCATAAATAAATGAGTATTTATTCAAAGTTTAGGATTTTAGCAGAATGTGATTATCTTTTGTATAAGAGTTTGCACTTTAGTATTTAAAAGTCTTTGAGGTAGTTTGAGAGTCTCCTTAAATATTGTTATGTAATGTTTTGAATTATTATTAACATTATATCCTACCACCTCCCCACCCTCCGCCTAAGGATTTTGAGGTAGGTGTTTTAGCTTTTTTTTAAAATAATTTTATTTATTTATTTGTTTATTTGGCTGCGTTGAGTCTTTGTTGCTGCGCGCGGGCTTTCTCTAGTTGCGGTGAGCAGGGGCGACTCTTCGTTGTGGTGCGTGGGCTTCTCACTGCGGTGTCTTCTCTTGTTGTGGAGCTCAGGCTTTAGGCGCACGGACTTCAGTAGTTGTGGCGCACGGGCTTAGTTGCTCCGCGGCATGTGGGATCTTCCCGGACCAGGGCTCAAACCCGTGTCCCCTGCATTGGCAGGCAGACTCTTAACAACTGCACCACCAGGGAAGACCCTGTTTTTGCTTTTTGACACCTCCCCCCAACCCTCCGTACTTGGACACTAATTCTAGAAGACTGGGGTGGGTGGGGAGGGATTCGGGTGGGGTTTTGCTTCGAAAGGACATGGATGCCTGCCTCTTCCATCATGAAGCCACCTAACGTTCACGCATATAATTTTTTTGCATGTGTGCACTAGATAAGTAGCACTTAGACTTTTTTGATCATATTGTTTTACATGTTGTGTAGTGACCCAGACACACCACACATACATATACATCACATTCATAACTAATATGAAAGTTTCACAAATGAATACTTATTTACTATGTGTGATGCCCTCAGATATTGTGTGTTGTATTTGACTCTGTTTCATTAAATACACCAGTCACACCCCAGCTGTTTTCACAACCCACGAATGGTTCATGATTTGGAATTTAGAACTTACTGCTCTAAGTAGTTCCATAAGTAAAAAAAAGTTCCTTCATTCCTGTGGGAGGCTGATTCACCCAGAGGGTGATTTACTTACACACACAAATGTGCACACATGCATTATAGCCCAGCTAGTTCCATTTCTGAGTAAGGTGTGTTACAGGATTTGATGGAAATTGTGTTTATAGAGAGTACCTGGTTTGAAGCTCCTGGCACAGCAAGTAATTGGGAACCATCAGTTTATTATTTTTCCTGGGTCCTAGTTTCTGACTCCAGTGGGAAATTAGGTGCTAGAATGTTCAAAGTATAAGATGCAGTGACTGTATCACTAGCTCGTTCTCTCTCGCTCCCTCCCCACACCAACCCCTGCTGTTTCCCTTAAATAACAGAAACATAAGAAAACAAAATTAAACCAAATACAAGAAAACACATGAGGCTGTTGATGCATTTCCCAGTTTTTATAAGATTGTGTCTCACACTCTTGGCTACTTTTGAATGTTTTGCCCAATTTCCTTTGATATGCCTCCCAAGATACAGGGTGATGCTTTATTTTGGGCAAGGCTGGCAGCTGCCTTTAACTGCTCTTTTACCAGGAGCTGTGTGAGGACAGCCATAAGGTTTATTTTTACATCTCACCACAGGACAAAATCCACATTTTCAATCAAGTGTTGGACCCTCCAATTTAACAAATTGTGAAAAATGTCTTGGCCCAGATAAACGTCTCTATAAATTAAGACCTTGCTCCCGGAAGCCCAAGAATTCATTAAGCCATAATTAGCCATGATCACTGATGATTTAACATACAGTAATAAAGGAGAAGTTTAAACTGAGCTCTGAATGCACTGTTGGAAAGAGAGTCTGTCCTATGATTGACTTTTTTATAGCTTTAGTTTTAAAATACTTCTTCCATTTCATCTGTTGGCTGCCTTTTCTCCAGCCAGCCCTTTATGCAAGCAGGGTAACAGCTGTCATCCAAGCTCCCAATGCTTCAGGCCATGGCATCTATCCCAATGGCATCAGGGAAAGTACCACATCATCTCAGACCAACATATCAGTTGTGAAATTCCAGGCTTTCCTGTAAAGAAACTCATCTGTCATCAGTGGAAAGAAATAGCAAGCACTCTGCAAAGGTGTATTTGTTTCAGCAAACCCAGAGTACCCCAGAAGGGGATTCTCTCATTATTCTGTTAGCTGGTGAGGTCAAGAGAATTAACTTTGACTAAGTGCCTGAACTCAGGACTTAAGTAATGTGATTAAAAACCATGGTACTGAGATCTAAATTCAGGTTTCTCTTCCTGGGAGCTTATCGCCGTGTTCTGGTGAATATTACTGACTTAGTAATCCTAAAGCCATCTCATCGGCTCTTTTGGTGTCCAGTGGAGGGACAGGTCTTATAGCTTCCATTTTCCTAAACAAAGCTCAGGTTTGACTTCCTGACACTTGACGTGGGCTAAGGAATACCTGTTATTCTTTTATCCATCATTTGCATTTTATTTTGGTATATCCAGAGATCTGCCAGGAAATGTTTATTTTACCCTATTGCTTTTATTTGTATCAGATCACTGAAACTTTGTTAGTATGTATCTCACTGCCATCAGATTCACTGTGGCCCTTCTGTCTGCAGTTTGGTCACTGTAATCTTTTCGTATTTAACGGTGGACACATCTCTTGGTTGTGCTGTTGTCAATGTGATGCTTTTTTTTGGGGGGAGGGGGGCTGCGCTGCGCGGCTTGCAGGATCTTAGTTCCCCGACCAGGGATCAAACCTGGGCCTCGGCAGTGAAAGCACCAAGTCCTAACCACTGGACCACCAGGGAATTCCCTCAATATGATGTTAATGTCACTGGATTTAAGAAAAATCTACTTAACTAAGAAATCTTTTGATCATTAATTTTATTAGGTTATAGGTTCGGGTACCATGGTGTGCTGAATTGGAAAGTACGTGAGCTATGGAGTCAGATAGGTTTGGGTTTACATCTTAGGTCTTCTAGTTACTGGTTACATGTCTTTGAAACCTTTACATAGTATCTCAGTATATGAAGTTCCAGAACTCAGCCAGTGGACACTCAATCACTAATAATTTTCTTTCCTTATGACAAAAATGAGTGTTTCTGTTGTATGAATGTCTATGAATTTCCCAGACTTTATCACATCATGGAAATCTATTTAGATTTTGGGGAGTGGATGAGCTACCCTGCTTTCCTTGGGTGGAATCCCTCTGTTGCTGATGGATGGGGCCTTCAGAGTGTCATCATTCCCGCGAGTTCACCTTCGCTAATCCGAGTAGGAGAAGCAGCAGCAAACAGCGCATTATGAATCCCTGTTGCTTTCCACCAAAATTTCAAACTGAAAAATCTATTTTGAACTACATGTTTGCTCATCTTCAAGAGCTGGATTATAAACTGTTGGAAATCAGGGGCCATTAAACCACCATTTTCATTTGCAGTGGATTCAGAATATAATTGTCTTTGAGTTTGCAAAGGATGTGCTGATGAATGCCAAGTAAAGCACCACACCACTAGTAAAGACACAGCCCTTCCTGCTCGCCCAGCCAGACTTAGATGGTCCTTCTTCCAAACTGATAGCACTTTACACCTATAGCTGGGGTTCCCAACTTGAGCCTAAGGGGTTTAGGTGTGTCTGGCCTGTCAGAGGCCTGTCTTCAGAACAGACTGTGGAGGCTCCTGGGAGACTCTTCATCCTAGGGAAGGGGTCCCAGGCCTCGTGATCACAATCAGAAATTGGAAGGGAGGAGTGAGTCCGAGTATTGTGTGCAATTGGTTTTCTCAGTGGTTCATGCTCTGAAGCCTGGACAAAGGGCAGGGATTGAGCAGGGAGGAGGCGCAGGAAGGTTGTGCATAAATGGGGACTGTTGGTAAAAATGGAAATGGCGATTTTGCTTTAAAAACACCTTAAGAATTTGGAGCAAAAGTAAATGGCTGTGGTAACATCTGGAAATCTGCTGTCTAATGGAAGCCTGGATAGAGGAATGTCCTCCACCAACTCCTCCACGCACAGAGCACAACTGAGCTTCAACACCTTGGAGCTGCCAGAGCAGGCAGCGGGGTGCCCCATGGGAGTTGAGGTGCCCATCAGAAGCGGCAGCCAGCATTACAGACGTGGCTCTTCAGCAGCCCACCAAGGAAACAGTGAGGCCCCTTTCTGTAGTTTAGCTGGTAACAAAGACCCTGTTGATTGGCACCACAGGAGGAGGCCAGAATATGAGAGAAAAGGTTTGTGCCACACGGTCAAGCATAGGTCTTATCTATGGCTCACCTGTGTATCTTCCCCACGAGTTCCAGAAATACAGCAGGGAGAACCCAAAGAGGGCTTTGGGGCTGGCATTACAGGATGTTGTCAATAAAATGTGTGCCACTGCCCACTAGATCTCAGCTCTGCCAGAAGGAACGCTCACCCAGGAAGTGGGTGTGTCACTCAGCTCTTAGCTTTGAAAAGGCAGCCGTGCAAGCCAGTAAGAATGGGGCGCTCTTGGGAGGTCCTGGGAGAAGAAAGTGTGATGAGGAAAAAAACTTGCTGCATCATACGATCATTTAACTGCAAACTTTTAATTTTTTTCCATCTTTACTGAGGTGTAATCGACAAGTAAAATTGTGAGATATTTGAAGTGTGCAACGTGATGCTTTGATACATGTATACATTGTGAAAGGATTCCTCACATCAAGTTAATGACCTATTTACCTTATCTTTATTTTTTGGTAAACACATTTAAGTTCTACTCTCTTAGCAAATTTCAATTATATGGTACAGTTTTATCACCTAGAGTCACCATATTTTACACTAGATCCTCAGACCTTATTCATCTTATAGCTGAAAGTTTGTACCCTTTTACCAACCTCTCCCTATTTCCCCACCCCCAGCTCCTAGCAACTGCTTGTCTACTATTTCTATGAGTTCAACTTTTTTTTTTTAAAGATTCCGTGTGTCAGTGATACCACGTGGTATTTATCTTTCTTTGTCTGGCTTATTTCACGTCGCATGATGCCCTCCAGGTTGATCCATGTTGTCACAAACGACACAATTTCCTAAAGTAGAATTTACAGTAATCACGCTATCGGTATTTCTCAGCCTTGAGTAACTCACAAAACTCTTTTAAAGAACGTGTTTCTTGAATGTACAGAAACATAAACCAGTCTGTACTGCTTGTGATTATGCTTCTAGATAACCATAAAGCAAGAAAACGTATAGCTAAGTACTAAAAAGACCTCCATATTAATAGAATTTAATGATATGAAATAATGGGATGAATGATTTTGTTTTGCTTAAATTAAAACCACTGTACAAGGTAAAAATACGGTGTAGATGGGACCACACAGGGTCACTGAGTTCAGAAAGCCTTCACTGTACATGCTGTGGCCTCCAATTCTGCCTCCGCTCTTATCCATTGAACTGCTCAAAGCAATAGTCTTACTGCCGACCTGTCCTTAGTTGGCTTAAACCTGAGAGAACTTGTTTCGCTGGTACTGGTCATGGGGGAAGCTGCAAACTTGGGAAAACCTGCATGTCCTTCCAGCACTTGGAAGCTGTTCAGGAGATGGGCTATGGTGGAGGCAAGTTATCTGCCAAAGCCCAGAATTCTTCTGCAAATGAGTGATTTGCTGATGCTTTTCAGTGAACTTGTCTGGCTTTCTGATGTTCCATCACAGCATGAATTTTCTGAAAATCTTTGAGACCCAAGAAGAAAGCATCTGCTTGGAAAACCTCTCCACCTTGCCGAGTGCACTGGGCTTGGAGAAGAGGGATGGGGGCTAGGAGCAGTCTCTGGGCTGCTCACGCAGAGTTCATCCCCGAGGCTCTAATTCAGGAGTGTGTGCTGTGGGATCCTTTTCTATGGCCGCACTGTTCAGAATTTGCAAAGAAATTCACCATCTGCTCCTCCTGTGACCTGACGTCACACAGAGCAGAACATACCGTTCTCACCCTCAAACCCCACCCTTGCAAGGGTGTGCACAGCTGTTCAATTTCAGGGAGAGAACAACTCCTTTTCTGCTCCTGCTCTGTGTCTTTTCCTGGAGGAATATCAGAGTCTGCATCAGAGGATGGCTTCCAAGATCCTGGCTCTGCAGGTGTGTCCAGCTGAGCAGGCTTCTTTGCTCCCGATTCATATTTGGGCTTCATTTCTGCCTATGGCGGTGCTATGAGCCTTCCAAGTACCACAGGCCTGAGGTGCTCATGGCTGTTTGCTCCCCGCCATTCTTGTTTTCTTCTCCGTCTCTCTCCCTCTCTTCAGATCTGCCATCTGAGCAGCTGCCGCTCAGAGATGTTGCTACCCCTTCCTGTCACAGCCATCTCCTCTGGCCACCCCTCCACTTGTTCTCTGCTCGGCATCTTCTTCTTCATGCTTTTCTGCTTTCTTGCATCTTCTTCAATGTTTCTCTTCTCTTGGGTGAACGGATTCTCCTTGGTTCACCATCACCAGCCAATTTTTGCTTATTTTTTTTTCTCAATGGCTGACAAACAAATCCCGGGATTATCAGGGATGATTTGGGCCAAAGAGATGACTTACTCAGAACAGCACAGAATGGACAAGCTGCTCACGTGGGCGAATTCTGAGCCCCGTAAGCTCTGCGACTCTGGTGCTGGAAGACAGTGGCGTACGTGTCTTCACCAGAGGAACATTTTTCTTGGTACTGTGTTCAAATTCTGACGCAAAGCCACAGCAACTTCCCTGGAGCCTGGGGCAGAGATCACCCACAAGCATTCTCTTGTCTCTCAGACGCCCTTCATGGCTTTGATTTGTTGTGTTTGCAGAACTCTCCTGCAGCAGCTGCAGAAGCTTCAGACTTTGGTGATGGGCAAGGTTTCTCGCACCTGCAAGCTGGCTGGCACGCAGACTGGCACCTGCCTCATGGTGAGTTTCCTGAAGGGACAGCACCATCACTGCCCCAGACCACTCCCCAATCTCCAGTCTCTCCCTAGCTTGCCATGTCCAAGTGCTGGGGGGGGTTCGAGGGACCACGCAGCTCACTCCAAGGCTGTTTCTCCACTATGATGTGACGGTGATTGACTGCGTACGATCTGCTGGCCTGATGGAGGGGAGTTGTCTTCCTGGACCTCCCAGGTGTTGCAGGTGTAAAGGTTTGCTCTGTGGATCTCGGAATTGACGGCTCTCCACTTTCTCTCCTTGTCCTGCAGGTTGTTGTGTTATGCTTTGCCGTTGCATTCGGCACCTTCTTTCAGGGCTATGGGCCCTATCCTTCTGCCACCAAGATGGCCCTGCCCAACCAGCATTCCATGCAGGAGCCCTACACAGCCTCCGTTGGTAAGACAGCACTCAGCAACTTGGGAGGTGTCTTGTTTCTTTTCTCTTTCATTTCTCAAAACTTAACTTTCTGAAAGAAGTCTTATGTGAGAGTCTAATTTTTTTTTTTAGATGGGAGGACTTTATTAAACCACTTGGTTTAGAATAGCTATAGGATAAACTTCCCTGGGTACAGAGCAGTGGTCTCAAAATCATTTATCCATAAAAATGCATCTATATCCATTCCTTGGGAGAAGGCAATTCAATATCACTGTTCCCTCTCCCCCATAAAAAACATTCATTGAATAGACCCACACAAGCATCTGCCCCCGAATTAGTTACTCTGCAGTTAACTGTCATCGCTGTGACCACCAAGACATTGCAGGAAGTGTTCTTGGCTTCTGTTTACATATGAAAGTCTAATTTTTAAGAACTGGTAAAAGTGTAACTTCTCCATTGAAGGGAGGAAGAGAGCCATGGGGGTGTCTGGTGCCCAGGCTGCTGGGTCTCCCCTTGTGGCACTCACCCACTGGGCTGAGATACCCCTCGGAATTCTCTAGAGCTCAGCAGAGCACAGTTTGCAAACTACTACTCTAGACTGTGTTCCCTGGCAAATTCTGATGTCTTCTTTTTGAGTTCTGATAAGGGGGAGGGATGCGCATTTGGGGGGAAGGAGTGGGGAGAGCATTAAGTTTTCCATGACATTTTCAAGGAATTCAACTCAGTGGAATTGTATGGACCATAGTAAGCATCTGTAAAATGAAATTAAAGAATCAGCCTGTCTTACAAAATGTTATGCCCAAGATTTAGAAAATTTGGAGAATCAGGTGTCAGAAGTGATATTCTCACCCAGATCAATGATCTCTCTTAAGTATGTAGGAAATAAAGAGGTGATATGTAGGGATCATAAAATACACTAGTAAGAACAAGGGTGGTATTAGGGGGTACTGGATTTGGGGGGTAGGCATAATTTTGTGGTTCTGAAAGATCCGTGGACTTTGTCAGGTAGGTGTATCCCTGCCACGTATATGACAGAAAGGCTAAAATTTCAACCAAATAATTTCATTGGTCTCCCGGGAAATTCTTTTTTCCCTAAGGGAATGTATCTCTAAATTTAATTGGAAGCCAATGGGAGCATAGTTTCTCTGTTGTAGAAAATTGCTACGAGCCATCTAGCTATGCAACTATCCTATAAAACAAAAGAGAATGTCTCCGTTGTTTGATTTATGACTTTGGCTATGTGTCTTCTCTCCAGTTTTAAATGAAAACACAGTTTTCTGCCCTTTTACCTTCTCCCTATGCAAGACCTACTCACTGGGAATGCTTATTTTAGCTGCGTCTGGACCTCTCCAAGTATTTGACTCCTATTCTCCATGAATTGTTTCCCCCAGATGGTTGGGGGTGGGGCATGGAGGGGAGTTTTATTTTCAAAGCAGTGGGGTAGCAGTATGCTTCCTGTTTATTTGCTTTTCTATTGTTCTTCCAGACTTTTTATAATTGGTATCATTTTTCAATGCACAAAACTCTGAAATCCTGAAGCCTTTATAGAAAGCCAACTCCAGTTGGCACCCTCTGTCCTGGGCAACAAGAACCCATGAATTGTCATCTGCTCCCAGCCCTGGGCATCGAGGGAGGGGATGTGATGTACCCTTGTGGTCTCTCGTAACACCTGCTACTTTGCTTTGTTCGCAGTGAGATCCAGGAACCTGCTGATCTATGAGGAACATTCTCCCCTGGAGGAGCCGTCCAGTTCGGCCTCGGCTGGGGAGCTCAGGCGCTGGGACGGAGGTTCCTCCCTGCTCAGGGCATCAGGGCTGGAGTCCAGGCCTGACGTGGATCTTCCCCATTTCATTATATCAAATGAGACCAGCCTGGAGAAGTCAGTGCTGTTGGAGCTGCAGCAGCACTTGTGAGTCAAATAGATACAGATTCACCTCCTCTAAGGCACTGACGATGGGTTATGCGTCAGCAACGTGCAGTGTGGGGTGTTGACTTTCCCACTGGCCTGGTCCAACCCTCGGCTTTTTCAAGACCTATTTCCAGCACCCGGACTCTGGAGAGTCTATTGCTTGTGAACAGCTGCCCCTAGCAGAGATTGGGGAAGAGACCTGGTGTGAGCTGGCCCCGTGTCTGCTGCGCCACTGGGGAGCTGACAGTGGTGGCTCCAAGAATCGGGGGAAAGGGCTTGACTCCCTTCCTCCCTCAAAGCCTCACAAGTAAACATACAATCCAGTAACAGCAGTGTACTTGCTATGCAAATGCAGCCTCAAGACACTCCCCAGCTTCCTTCCAACTAGAGATACATATATGTCATGCTACATGTCAGTATGTAGTTTTATGATTTATACGTAAATAAACATGCATTAATTATAATTATATAGTTATAATTACATATTAATATTGAAGGACACTTAGAGAGGCACTGTGCATGTATGCGTTTCCATATTGAAAATAACATACATTTGTCTCCAATTCTCCATGAGGTGTTTCCTTTAGATAGTTATGAGGAACAGTCCTTGTGTAAACACAAAGGCTTGTACAACTGCTGGGCATCGTTGTCATGCTGGGGAGATACCTGGGTACACCAAATGGCATGGGAAGGAGCGTCTGTATCCAATCCTGGTTATACATGGTGTGGTTCGTGGTCTAGCTGAACTCTGCCTCTGTGCCTCCCAGAAATGATGCTATTCCAATGCAAGTGGGAAAGATTTTGTTGCACATTCTTCAGTTTTCTTCCCCTAGTGTTGCAGGGGAAAGTTGGTAATTATATATACTATTATATGTTTATATTATATTATACATGTATATAGTGCTTTATTATTATTATTTATAGCGCTTATTATTTCAAGCACTATGTAAATATGACATATACAGTAAATCCTTTGAAATACTTGAAGAGGTTAGACATTATTATTATTATTATTATTCCTATTTTAGCGAATTGTGGAGCTGCCACTAGGAGTAGAGAAGACTGAGCTGCTCGACTACTTGACTCATGACACAAATCTTCTCTCCTCTTGTCTCAGCTCTTCAAGGCCCCATTGAAATCCCTCTTTTTCTGGGATGTCTTCCTGATATCAGAGCCCTCATAGCCCTCCTCTGAATGCCTAGAGACTTTCTAGGCTGTTACATAATTTAATAATGTATTTATTTTCTGTTATATATTTACTGGTATTTCAAGTTAGTTTGGGTGTTTGTTTTTTTTTTTTAGTCTTTATCTGGAATCTTTTAATCTTTATAAAGATTTCATCTTTATCTAGATTTTCTTTAAAAAATCTTTATTCTAGACCAAAGATCAGTCTTTATCCTTTTATTTTCTCCTTCCCAGAGTTTAGCATAGGGGTAACTAACCATCCTCAAGAAATACAATCATTTAAAGCAATGTACAACAAATCAGTATCAAACTTCCATGCTTATCCTCTGGGCTGGAATGTCTCCTTTGGCATGAGGCTAGAGGCAGGAATGTGGATGATGGATAGGCTGGTAGCGGGAGACTTCGGGAACAGGGGAGAGGACGAGAAGCGTGCTTGGGCCAGCCTGCAGAGTCGCAGTCATGGAATGATTGTGTCATCCTACCGAGCATGAGGCAGTTGGTAGTAAGACCTCTTTTTCCTTCTGATGCCTTTGCAGGGTCAGCACCAAACTGGAGGGGAATGAAACACTAAAAGTTGTAGAACTCGACAGAAGAGTGAACGCCACCTTCTAAAGAGACCGTCGCCACCTCCTTCTATCTCCTCACTCTACCTTTATGTCTCCAAACCGCCTTTGTCATAAGCTTTTCCTTTTTGCCACCCGATCTTGACCGAAGACCTGGACGTGCAGTCATGGCTTTGGATGCGAGGACAGCCTGGGATTTCCACCCACGGTGAGAGAGCGCCTCCCCCGGTCCCACGTCCCTCCCTGCAGAAGGGAGCCCGCCTCTCTCCCTCCCTGTTGCTTACTGCCATAGGAAATTATCTTAGGGTCAGGGGTGGGACGAGCAGGCTTGTTTCTACCGACAGTGCCAAAAAGATACTGCCTGCTTCTCACCGGGGTGGATGTGACCACCTCTTTGAAGAAGAGCTGACTCTTGTTCATTCGAGACCCCCAACTCGAGCCACAAAAATACGAGGATGCCTGTTGGAATCTGGCAAAGCACTGACTGACGTCCTGCCTTGCTCAGCCTGGGTCTCTCCTGCCGCTCTGCGCTGAGCCCCCGCTGACTTGTCCTCCGGCACTGGAGCTGGAGCGAGGCGTCCCCTTCGTACTCTCAGGCCGCAAGTGCAATGCCTGAAGGAATCAGGCTTTTCTACTCCAGGCAAACCTGCCCCATCATGTTGCTTGTAGGATTTCTCCACAATCTGTGTCCCCACACGCCCCTAGTTCTGCCTCCTTGGCTTCTCCTCCCCATTTGTAAATAGTATTTATTAGCTTGCTGAGGCTTCCCTGGGCAACCACACTGAAGACATCCGGACGCCTCCCTCCAAGCTAGCAAAGTCTTCTGTTGGCCTTTGGAGCGAAGAGGGCACCCTAGGCTCTGGGATCCCCAATCCTTCCAGGCCATGTTTTGCTTTCTTTTCTTCTTTTTTGCTGGAGCCCTATAATTATAGTTGGGAAATCTCCCTAAGCGTGTGTCCTCCTGTAGAATGAACTCAGAGGGAAAGTTGGAGCAGTGCCTTGCTCAGGTCTGGGGCTCTGTGGATAGATGCTTTTTCTGTCCCATACCCATAACAGGGAAGGGAAGCCCTGTCCCTGACAGCAGGCATTTCAGACAACCCTGCTAGCTTGTCTCTCTCCACCTCCCCTGACACTTCTGCTTTCCCCCTCCTCTTCTGCCTCAACACAGGAGGTGAGCCTGAGAGGCCTGTTGCTGGGGTCAGAGTAGGTGACATTTGTGTATCCACAGTCTTACCTTTTATAGTCAGGTTTGGCTACTTTGCAGCTCACCCAAAGAGACACGACCTAATCCCCCAACCTACTCTTATTTTTTTTAATGATTAAAAGTAACTTTTGTAGTTTTAAAAAAACTTTCCTCTTTCCTACAAATAAGAAATGGAAATTGACTTTTTACTGTATAATGTAGAAGACTCCCCTTAAATGTTTTTCCCTAGCTTGTGAAAGATTTCGTGTAAGAAATTTGCTCACGTTTTGTATTTTATTTTTAGTAGTAGCTGAAGCACCCTCAGCTTTAACTCTCTCTCTGTCTCCGTTTCTGTCTCTCATCTACATTGTCATTGGAACCTGTACTTAGGAGAGATTAAGCCACACCTGGGCCTTCTGTTCCATAGCAGACACAGGATTTGGTGTCATTAGCATTTGCCGTCAGACCTCATAAGCAGATCTGGTACCTTCGGGGCTCACCGTCAGTGATTTCTCTCTCCCTTCTGTGATGGAGAGAGTTCTGGCTGGGAGGCGGCCAAATTCATCTTCTTAGCACTGATGTAAAGCTGGATCAGGATTGCAGTGGTCCTGGCAGCCCTCTCGGTCCTCTGCATGCCTCTCGCTGTCCTTTCCGTTGGCCAGGGAGGGCTGAGACCGGCTGGGCTGTGCAGGAGGAAGGATGCTAGCATGCGCCCCGCTTCTGTTTCCCTCTACCTTCTCCTCTCCTTCTCTTCTGCTCTAGACCCTCTTGGGCCTGGCTGGTGTCTGCTAACCATGGGCCACTACTGACCCATCCCTCTCTTTAAAATGTCATGTAATTATCAGACACGGGCAGCCTGTGTGTGGGGGGAGGGAGAGGGCGGCTAAGAAGGTAAGAATATGGAATTAACTCAAGTAGTATTTGGACGATAAGAAAGGCAAGCTTTTGTATGTCAGTGAGAATGGGTCATCTTACCCACCTGACGCACTGGAACCAGATCGGATTTTTAAGTCTCCTGGATCAGCCTGAGGAGAAAACCAGCTCTTCTGAATAAGGAGGGAGAAGGAAAAGGGCAGCAAACTCCTAGCGCCTGTCTTTAGTGCCTTGAGGATTTTATTTCCTCCCTGACCTACCCGTGCTTGACATCACTGTCTCCAGCCCTCCATACGGCAGGGCTTGATCTCTGGGAAACCGTTCTCCCCACAACTGAATCTGTGTCTAGAGACCAGGGACATCAGCCTGAGAGCTCAAATGGCCATCGTAAGGGGATCCAAGGACCAATTGCTGCTATTATGAGAAAGACCTCTGCCCTCCACTCCTTGCTTGGGCGAGTAAGGGGAACTAAACAGTTATCCCTTTAGGAGGATGTAATGGAGTCAAGAGGATGCAGAAGAGTTGGATAATACCAGATTGGTTCCAAATAGTTATGAGTGTGTGCACCTTTTCTTTTCCAGGGTTAATCCCACAATGGCAGTGGATTTGTTTCCCACCCCCAGAGCCATCCCATAGATGAGTCAGTAATACCTGGTTAGCCCTGAAGATGTCAAATAGTTGCAGCCTTTTGGCTTCTGAACCTCAGTTTTGGAAAATAAGAGACTGTTAGCACAACCATCAATCATAAAGAATCAATGTTAATGATAAACATATTAATATATTTTTCATTATGTCAACAGCTTTTCCTCTTTCCTTTCTTTGATTAGCTTAGTGGAGGAGATGTCTTGCAAAAGTTCAGAGAACACGTACTTTTTTACTGTGTGAGACCTGAGTAACCCAGACCCCCCAGTGAGGTTCTATTCACAGCTCTTGACTTTGCACTTAGAAATGGATACTGTAAATGAAAGGCCTCAGTGCCAGGTTTAAGAAAGGATTTCTGTGAAGTGTTAGGACTCTGGAGCCTAGCTCACATAAAGGGAGTGTTATATAAGAATCTGACAGCTGAACTAGGTTGCTCCTTTTGGGCAGGAGGTGGGGATGAGGTTTGACACCAGTACAGGCAAAATTAGATAACCTTTTTATGAATATAAATGATTTTGATTTAAAGACCTAATTTGTAGATTGTGAAAGCAGCTTTTAGCTCAACTTATTTACAAACCGACTGTAAATACCATGTTTTTTTCTTCCTAAATCTCTCGGTTTAGCCTGAATGCCGAGAGAGGGCTGTGTGCCCTTGGAGCAGGAGTCTTGAATTGGTTCACCTTTATTCTGGCAGTGAGTCAGTGTCCAGAATTTTTGACAGAGGTGTTTTATGAAAATGTTTTTAGCACTTTGTGCCTCCTTCCTCCTGTGTCCCCACACCAAGCAAAAGACACGGATCAGAGGCCCTTCGGGGCCAGTGCCTCCCAACACACGTGTCACGTGAGCACGTTGCACACTCAAGAGACCTCCCTCTCCTCATCGAGGAGACGGAGCATCCGTGCCGGCCTTGCTAACGTGCGGAGATGGGAGACGGAGGAGAAGGCATTAGTCTCCCCCTTCTCTGCCAAGAGCTCTTGTCACTAATTCGATTCTGTTGAATCCAGTCTTTGAGAAACCTTTATTACAGACACCAGCTCTCCTGCTTGCGGTGCAGGCAGGACCTGTGAGACAGACCAGTAGCAGGTGGTGCCCTGGTCCGAGTCATCTTCTTTGAATGCTTTTCAGCTGAGACAATTAGGAGACGTGATCGCATGAGCCCCTCTGGGAGGGCAGCTACAGGAGAGAGTAGGGGGCTGTGAAGCAGCCAGAGACAGAGTTCAGATTTTTCATTCATTCATTCATTCATTGAGTCAGTCATTCACTCCCAAGGAAGAGTGTTGCAGAAGGCCCTAGTGACTATTGGGGAAGAAGGGGGCTGAGGAAGCTTCATTAATCAATAGCTCTTCCAAAGACCCATGTGCCAGCTCTCTCTCTCTCTCCTTTTTCTCTCTCTCCCTCTCCCTCTCTCTCTTCCTTTTGCGCAGGCACGCGCACACATGCACACTCGCACACTCGCACACACGTTCCTCCCTCATCTTGGACGCTCGTTTGTGCCTTACATGTGCCTTATATTTGAATCCAGGATGCCTGAGAACTACCTAGGGGCTGAGAGATTTTATATACAGCTTTGTGGTACTAGACTGAGGTGGACATGGGAAAAGGAACTTTTTTCCAAAGGCTCAAAAATGGTTTCCTAAAAGTGAGCCATGATCAGATTTGCACATCAGGAGAAAAGGAACAGAGTTATGTCCATTTGGAAAATCCCATCTTGCAGAGGTGCAATCACATCAGAAAATGGCCAGCCGGGATTAAAGGTATTGTAAATCCTCAGAGCAGAACATTTTCTCAGCTCAGAGGAACCTGACGCATTTGAGGATTAAGGTTCCATGTCTCCGTGGACAAAGGGTCAGCACCTACCACAGGACAAGACTAGGTATTGTTTCATTTTGTCCTTTTGGGCAACATAAAATCTGGGAATGCTTTATTTTGTCTTGGTTTCTAGAAGGAAGGGAAATAATAATGCTTGAGCACCCACTAGATGCTGGGTGCTGTGCTAAATAAGTCTTAATTTTATAGAAAGAGAAAACAAGGGCAACTAATTACTGTAGATGGATAAACAGCTAAGTGATATGGAAAGTGCAGCAATTTGTGGATCTCTTTCTGCGTGAACACGCTATAAACTTTTAAGGTCCTCTGGGCAGGGCATGCAGTGCCTACTCCCTAGGCTGGCCCTGCTGTGCAAAGTTCAGGTTTTTGCCTCATGCTGGAGATGCTCATCTCCTGTCCAGTTCATCCAATCCTCTGTGAGTTCCAGCTAGCAGCCTTTGCGTCCTGGAAAAGCAACACCAGCGGTTTTAGCTGTTTCTCTGCTCCTCTTCCTTACTCACCAGCTGGCTGAGAACAATGAACTTTTTGCACCGTGGACCCATGGCCTATGCTGTTCAGCAAATCTCCCTTTCAGATGAAACACTTTCTGAGTCTATGAAAAACACCAGCACTCTCTGACAAATTGTGAGCGACCCTTTTTAAACAATGCTGAGCAGACTCTGCACTATAAGCAACCATGAGCTTTAATGTCTCTGCTGAAAGGCTGGGCTTTCCTCTCTCTGGTGACAACGTTATACAGACCAGCAGTGTTTAAGTCTGAATACATTGTGAGTCTATTATCTGTCATATCATGCTGTTTTTTATGGCTTTTTATTCTTTATCATAGCTAAGTAAATACCAAAAAAAGTAAATGCTTTGTAGGATACTTGTATTTAGTTTGGAAAAAAAATGAACTGAAATTGTTATGCTTTTGTATTTCTATTTCTTGCAAATAAAATATTTTTTCTTAAATAGTGAAAGTTGAACATCCTGATACTCTGTTTTTAAAAGCTTTTCATATAAGCATGGATCTGCATATGTGTGCCTAACCATTCTTTCCTGATTATCTAGTCCAACTGAAAGAAGAGCCTCAAACCAGCAATTTATATGTTATCTAGCCCTGAATCCAAGTCTCAATTGGAGGAATATTGAGAAATGTAATTGTTTTTTCAGTCACAGGAAGAAAAACAGTATTCTCTGGAGATTTATGCTGCTTGACTGCTATTTTCGTTGTCTCCTACAACTGTTCTCTAACTAGATTTCAGAACTCCATGGATTTGATTTTGCTTTCCCCATCTCGGGATGCTTGAGGATGATGGCTTGGACCTGAGCCAGAAGAGAAGGATCCTTCCTCATGTGAACAGTTGCAGAGGACACCTAACACATATTCATGCTCCAGAAATTCTGATGAAATGGTTGATAAAGGTCAACGCACTTGAGCAGAATCATCTTTATTCCATTGCAATCTCTGTATTCACATTTAATTTTCTCTACTCAGAAAGAGTGGGGCTTCATTTAGCCTTAGAAAGAGTATCCAAGATGTTAGAGACTAAGGCCATGGACCGTGTTTACCTGGACCTCCACCCGCCTTGCCAACTTTTTTTTATCTCAGCAGAATGCCGAACCCTTCCTTGAGCTCATGGGTGCTTTGATCTCCTGCTGCCTTTCTTCTCTGAGCACCTTGACCTTCTCTTCTTCTGTTCCTATGCAAGTGTCCTTTCCCAGTGGAGGATTTTAGTCATACACCCTCCCTCTTTCTTATTCTGTGAGCCTATAATGGAAACTTCCTCCTTGACATTCTGATATCTTTCCAGGGGTGTGTGGAGGGTGCAAATACCCACTGGTTTGAAAATACTCTGTATTAATCGTGCCTTTGTATTTTCTGTATTTCTAATGCTTTGACATCTGGGACCTTGCTGACCCAGGAGAGACTGCTTCTCACAGGGGTAGCCAATCACTAGACAAAGTAAAGGACTTGTCTATAAGCACAACTTTCATATGCAAACCAACCAATCCAGAGCCCATTCCCCAACCACTTCCTTTATGGGCTCTCAGGACCTCACTATCCCCCCTGCCCTAATCACCTAATCACCATGGCGAGGTACCAGACAACTAGAAACAATCGCTATACCTCAGAGCCCACTGATATTTTTCAAACTAGCCACGCTTAAACCCACTTTCCTTGCGTTGCTTGTTCCTTTCTGCAGAAACTACAGTAAAGCCTCTTGCCTAATTTTTCTCACTCCCTCTGCCTCCCAGTCAACCCTGGTGCTTCCCTGTGTGGCCCTGCGTGGTGCGGCAAGCTCCCTCACCTTGGGGACTGTGAGTAACAAACTGCATTCTCTTTTTTAAAAAAATTCAACAGCTTTAATTAAAATTAATAATCATTATCACATATTTAGTAAGTACCCACTGTGTATTGAAATCTGTTAACTGATATAGGACAAATTGCAACCATAGCATAAAGCTTGTCTACTTTGGAGAAGCTAGGAAATTATAAGACATTAACTTAAAAAAAATTAACTTAAAAAATACTCCATGTTTATTAGTAAATATGTTGATAATGTTCCATATTCTTTCAACTTGATTCACCTCTCTGCTAATTAATATGTAGTCTAAATCTTCTTATAGATCACTTTTTGGATAAAGATGAACATTTTTTAAGCTTTTATTTTATTTCTTTACAAACAAACTATCTTTTCAATGGCAATTGTCTCCTGATCTGTTGGCCTCACCACATCTAAATAATAATAAAACCTACATTTTAAAACACATTCCTTAGGCATTGGAATGTCAAATCAGAGGCTGATCCCAGGCTCACAGGCATTTGGGTTTCACGGACGGGCCTCCTACAATTTAGAGCAATGTAACACAGATTTATTGTCTCATTTTACAGTGGTTGTCACTTTTGTTCCAGAGAAAATAAATGAGACCTACACAGGTTGATGGGGCTTGTTCATGGGAAAAGAAGTAAATCAGAAAGCAGGTGTCTAGAGCGCTAATCCTATGCTCAGTTTCCAGGGTGAATCATACCTCATATCTCTGAAAAAGAGAGCTTTCCAGGCAAGGGAACCATGGGATACAGTGGGGGGAAAAACAGGCTGGATTCAGGAGATAAAGGTTACGGGTTCTTGCCTCGTAATACCATTAACTTGTTGACCTTGAGGGAAAAGGAGACACTTACTGGGTGCCTATTATGTACCAGGTGATTTTCATGTATTATCTGTGATCTTGTTTATTTTCTCTAGAACATTTATGGAGGATATATAATTATCCCCTTTCACAGTTGAGGCAATTGGGGTTCAAAAAATTAAGACTCTTACTCAAATTATCATATGGCAAATTAGGTGCCGATGAGAGATTTAAGCCCTGGTCTTTGCTGACTCCAAGTACATAGTATTTGAACTACACTATGCTGTTTTTTAGAGCTTGAGAATTTGTACTTGTAAAAATACAAGAGTTAGCCTAGATCAAAGGTTGCAAACCTTCAGCTCATGCACAAATGCTTCTGGTTTGGCCCTATGATGATTCAAACATTTAAATATTGCTGGTTAACTTTCAACCTTCAAAGATTTCTCACACAACTCCAGATTTCCATATTCTCTTGAAAGACTTGAAGACCCGGCAATTTCAGGAGCTGAATAATGGTGGCCCTTAGATGGTGTAGGTCATCTCTGCCTGGCCACGTTTCCCACGCCCAGGCTGGTTCACTCATTTATGTCACCTACCTGGTCCTTCCGTCGTCTGAATTGACAGCCTCTGGACTAGATGGTGGCTGACTTTGTGGGAGTCACTAGAGGGGGAATAAAGGAAAAGATACTGTATTGGTGGTGGGACTAGGAGGTGAGGAAGGTGGTTAGTTTCACCCTGAGGGACAGGAAGTGAGAGGCCTGAGTAGGGAGGCAGTTGGGCTGTGAGTGGGGGAGGAGTCTACCCAGTGATTGCCTTTATAGGCACTACCAGAAAAAAAAATTTGCCATCTGGGCTCTGTTCTCCTTGGTCCCAGAGATAAATCTTCATTCATCTCAAATTTTATATTAAAAATCTTTTTAATGATCCCCCTTGCATAAGACCCTGTGCTTTCCATGAAGTGCTTCCTCATGCCTTCTAATGTAACTTGCTGATCATCCACGAGGAAGGTGGAGCAATTGTTAGTGTCCCTGTCGCTCAGCTGAGGAAGTGGAGGCTGTTAGAGATGCGAATGGCTCCACGTTAGGTTACGCAGTGAATGAGTGCAGAGGAGAATCACAAACCAGCTGTCCTGATTTCCAGCCTAGTACTAGTTCCTTTAACCATGCCTGATCTGGGGCAGGTGACGCTCTAGCTATCATCCATTACCTCTCTAATGGAATCACTTGGCAAGGTGGCACTGCCATATTCTTTTGCCCAGAATTCTCAGGATTGATTTTTAACCCAGGATTTGGGACATTCCCAAAGGCTCCTGTCTCTACAGGGAGGGGAAAAGAAGGCAGATGGCTCATTTCAGTTCTTTCCTGCAAAATAATCCAAGCCACCATTTGCGAGGCTGCTTACAACTTGATCCCTCCCCTCATCATTTGATGAGCCTGGGCAGGTCGCACAAGTTGATGTTGTCTTCCAATGGGCACAGCTGTTGCGAGATCTTCTGGCCATGTTAAAGAAGGGTTCTCACCCCAGGAGGAGCCCTTGTGTTCCCCTTCCTCCCTCTGTGCTGTCGTTTTTCGATGGAGGAGCAAAAATAACCATTGAGGGATACCGTGAAAGCTGCTGGAGAGGCTGCTGTGCTGTTCTCCAAGAAGTCTGTTTCAAAATGTTTATTAAGTGAAAAGCATTCGGGAATCGGGGCTGCCAGCGTGTTCGTAACTAATGTCCTCCCCAATATTACTGCAAGACAGATGGCAAGTTGAGTTTCCTGATGGGTACATGAGAGGTCCATGTGCTTGGGCTGGTTCAAAGAAAACAACTTCCCCCCAAAGAAGAAATGTAAATTTACAATCACCTACATATTTAGAGACCACCAGGAAAGAAAAGGCGCCTCTAATCCCCCCAATGTTTTCTTTCTTGGCTTCATTATCATTTAAATGCTTTCAATGGATGAGACAACTTTTTATCTTGGTTTGAGATAGTTTAAATTGTAAATGAATGCAGAAAAGAAAATACAGTTGAAATGGTATGTGCAATATTGCATACATAATTCCACGCAATCCTACCCCAGGGGCAGTACTTGACGGGGGATATAGGTTGAACCAGGAGGGGTGCTTTAGATAAAGTCAATGAGAGTCAGGGTCTGCATGTATGGCGCAACAGGGAAAAGAGAGAGGTGGAAATAGTGCTATTGAAACCCATGACAAAATTTTCCTGCAATACAACTAAATTTTGAAATATGTAATATTCAGAATTAAATGATATTGTCAGTGATATTGTCCATAGCTAAAAAAATTAGAGTACTAAAAAGCTTTTATTGAAAAATAGCAGTCCATTTTTCTATATCTTTTCCATCCACCAGTCCTACTTCTTGGAAGTAACCAAATTAGATTTCTTCTTGCATTTATTTCTATATTTGTAAATAATGTGTTTATGTTCTAATATTTTATGTATCAATTTTAGACTCTTACTGTTAGTTCTTGTCATGGTATATAAGAATTTTACCACCATCACACACACACACACACATTTCTCTCCCCATTTGGCCTCTCTTTCATATTACCAGCCTTCCTCAAAGATCTGAATGGCTATTGTCCATTCTCATGCATAAAACAACATTGACGATGTATAATGATTAGTTATAAATTTGAGAGTCAGGGTAAGCGAGTGTTCATTTTCGTTTAACCTAGTGTTCTTCAAACTGAGGGCCAAAGGGCTGGGAAATCAATTTCATGTATTTTTAACCAACAATTTACAAAAGAGAAACAATGGAATGGAATAGAATGGGGTTGGGATGGAATGGGATAGAATGGAATTTCACAGAATAAAATAGAAAATATCAGAATGCATTTAGTAGAGATTAACACTGTTTCATGTAACGTTAATTTCAGTTCTGTTTGTGTGTATGTAAGCATTGTTCTGCATCACAACTTAAAAGTTATGTCTTTCTGAGGGTCCCAATAAAAATGTTTTAAATTCTCAAAAAAAGAGCATTCGTGTATAGCACATAGAGTATAACAAATATTTTATAATAACTTTATATGGAGTATAATCTATAAAAATATCGAATCACTATGTTGTACACCTGAACACCACCTGACTATTGTTAAGTCAACTGTACTTCAATTTAAAAAACTGACTGAATTCTCTCTCTTTAAGGAGATCGGATGGTAAGTTAGTGTTTTCTTGTTAGGGTTCCCAAAGGGTAGTATTTGAATACCTGGGACCATTCAAGTTTCTTAAGAGGAAAATATTTCTATGTCCTGACACGGGAACGTGACTGTACAGGTATTCTGGGATCATGGTGGGGAACGGCACCGGGGAAAGTCTAATCGTTCAGTATGTGGTTTACTTCATCCTCCTGTTTTCGTCCCATGCCTCCCCTCTGTTTTCTTCTGTCTCTGGTGGCTTAAGCTGTGTTCTATTTGGATTATCTCCATCAAAGAACCTCCAAGAATCTTCTAGATGATTTAGCACTTGCTCTCACCCACCATTGCCTAACTGATGTTGTAAAGGCTGACACCAGGGACTGGCCGTGAGTTTTTCTCTTCTCTGCCCAAACTCCATCCCCCTCTGAGATTGCCAAGCCTGCAGTGGTCTCTGATGCTGTTTTCATTGCTCTAGAGGTGCCTGAGTTTTTGCACGAACCAAGGTCATGTAGCTCTGCATGTCTGAAAGGGTAGGTGTTGTTAACAAGAGCCAGAACTTTGGACCCGAATTTTAAAACAATTTCTAATCTGGGATTTAAAATATATTAGAAGTCCCACTTTCACGTCCTGGGTGAAAAGTGGGAGAGGATGATATGGCAAAGAGGAGACCTCCCATCAGGACTGCATGGCATTTCACACACGTAAGCTTTGCTCCCTTTGCCTTTCCTGGATACCTGATCACAGGAGCCGTGGAGGCAAAATTAAGAGGATGAAGTAGGTGGTAGCAGATAGAGGCAGACCACTTGGTGTAATGGAATGCCTATTTTTAGGTCTAAAACCTTGCCTTTCCAATCATAGATTGAGGAAGCTCTGGCTTGGCAATATATCTAAAAGTTTCTGTTGACACTTTGGAATGTGACTGTCGTGAAGTGAGTGCAAAGTTAGAACCTGCCTCAAGTCATAGGAAGCAAGAGTTCACCGTGCCGTGAGTTAATTGATTCGCGTGTGGAGTAGTCCGTTCCGCTCTGGGTACCTCATTTCAAAATACATATCATAAGCCTTCTTAGGTATTGACAAACTTTATCAAAATGGTTGTATCAGTTTACACTTCCACCAGCAATATATATGTTCCTGTTTGCCAGTACTCTCACCAATGCTTGATGTGATCTGATTTTAATTTTTGCTACTCTGATGGGTATAAAATGACATCTTGTGGTTATGACTGAACTAAAACACACTTTTTATTCTTTTGAAACATAATGTTTTTATTCTTTTCATGAACATTTAACTTAAACATTTAAAATTAATCAGTATGTTTACTCTCCTCCTGAGCAACCTAAGAACCTCAGCATGCCTTAATTCTGAGCAGTTCTCCAATTTTCATGAAATTTTTGTGCAATATTTTAGTTGAACAGTTGGTCCTCGTGTTTTACAGAGAGCTTATTTGTGAATTTGTCTACTCATTAAAATTTACCTGTATCCCCGAAATCACTCCTCACAGCACTTTCATGATAATTCATGAACTTGTGCAGGACAGCGAAAAATGTGAGTTGCCTGATGCATGTGAACCCAGTGAAGGTTGAACAAGGTGACACTCTGCCTTCTTATTTCAGCACTCATATTGTATACAAGTGTCCTTTTTGTGATCTATTTAGTGTCACGTTTTCTGCATTTTTGTGCTTTTTGGAGTGATTTTGCTGTTTAAAATGGCCCCCAAGCATAGTGCTGAAATTCTGTGTTACTAAGTGCAAAAAAAGCTGTAATTTGCCTTATGGAGAAAGTATATGTTAGAGAAGGTTCATTCAGGCATGAGTTACAGTGCTGTTGGCTATAAGGTCAATGCTAATAAATCAACAATGCAGTACATTCAGAAAAAGGAAGAGGAAATCCTGACCTGGACATGAGTCTACTCGGAAAAGTGCTAAAGTAACATCTATGAGTGATGCAGCTATGGAAAAGGTGGGAGAGCAGCTAAGTTTCTGGATTCATGAGATGAGGATTGATTTTAAAAAAAGCACAGTAGACATCATTGTTATGAAGCTGGAAGCCAGAGAAATTTATGGTCGCATTACCCAGGGTTAGGATAATGTTAAACCCCTCTCAGCTAGTGCAAGCTGGCTCACACATTTCAAAAAGCTATAGTGTGGCTGGCTCACACATTTCAAAAAGCTATAAGATGTGGAAATTTTTTTAAGTTACAGGAGAGGCAGGTACTGCAGATCAGGCAGCTATGAAAGAATTTTTAAAATACCTGCTAAGGGTTATACAGGAAAAGGGTTAGATGAGGGTCTTGTTCTAAGATTTAATTTGTCTGTAATTGTCTTTTATTTTTCATAAAACTTAAAAGAGAGTTTTGCTGGGTATAAAATTTTATTTTATTTTAATTGCTGCAGGCCTCCTGGAGGGAGAAATGATACCCTCCTTACCTTTCACTTCTTGACTACTTCTACCTAAGAGGCCCAACAGCCTGACTACACTGGTGTTAAGGACGCCACAGGCTGGCTGCCACAAGTAGGCAAAGAAACATCACCAGCCATTTATCACTAGCCATTGAAGGAGATAGAGATGTTTGAAAAGGGGACTTCAGGCTGAATCATCAGATTAGGTTCTTTCTATGGAAGAACTGAAGACAATGTTAATAAAAAATATAATGAGGGCTATTAAGGTTATTTGCTTAACAAATTAGAGTTTGTGGAATCAAAAGAAATTCTGAATTTAAAAATTTATTAGAGGGATACAGAAAGTTTGTTTTCTTTAGCTTTGTCCCCTGACAACCATACCAACATTCCCACAAGATAGTAGTTGAGTTAGCCATTAGCTTCATCCTTTTCAAACTCACAAAACATGTCCAATTCACTTCATTTCCCCCATTTTTTTAGTAGTCTTCATTACTTTCTTCTGAACTCTCTTAAATCTCACCATATCTTCTCTTAGAGTAACGTCAATTTAACCGGCACAGTGGAGCTAGTGTGTTCAATGTGATTACATATCCCTACGGGAGGGCAGAAGTTTCCACCTCATCACCTGCCAGAGTAACACTCAAAGCAAATCACAAAGTCCTTTTGGGCTGTAGGGAACAAATGCATCTCCTTTTGTATGAGTGTTACAGTTTACAGTGTTACAACTTTCTGCGTAATGTGTTTTCTCCTCTTCCTTCCTACTTCCTCCCATCTCAAAGAATTCTTCCAGAGTGGTTTTAATACTACTGTTTCTGTTGTTGTTATTTAATGCTTATTGAGTAACGGAACAGGAAACACATCAATGAGCTCTTGACTACCAGACACAGTTACCCATTAGCTTTGATGAAGTGATGTTCTGGAAAACGTTCAACATTCAGATTGACAAACGCGCATGAAATTACTTTCGGAGACAGAAAAACATCAAAAGAGCTATATCTATTCCTGAGAGAAGGGGAACACATGCGTATGTTTAAGATGGTCTGCGGTTATACCCTTTGAAAGTGTTCTTGATGCCATTCCTCTTTCTTCCCTGAGGCTGATCACCATCTAGAGGGGAAGGAAGGAAGAGGAGAAGGAAGGGAAAGATAGAGAAAGAGAGAGACGGGAGAGAAAAACGAAACAATTCAGTAGTAAGGGCATCATTCAGGCTGCTTTGCTACAGCAAAATATATGATAAGGTGGCAGCCTACCTCAGCTCTCCCGTTTCCTCCTCATTCATAGTTCTTATATTGTTGGAGTGAGAAAGAATCTTAGAGAATTTCTATTTCAACTCTTTCATTTTGTAAATAAGATAACTAAATATTAGAGGAGTTAGGTGACTTGCCTGAGGTCACACAACTACTTGTGGTAAAGATAGAGCAAGCGGGGCTCTGGCTTTCTCACCTGGCATCGTTTCCACTACAAAGTCCTTCTGCAAAGGGCTTTGACAATAGAAGGTTTGGTATAGCTTTTCATAATTGTCATTCTTGTCCAGTTCCCATTTTCCAACTGAAAGGCAGTCAAAAAGTTTGAGTGCTCAGGTGGTATGGTCTGAATGCAGGTGGTCAATGGAACACTATCCATGGTGAGCCAGAAGAACTTCTTTTCATGTCTCAAAATGGCCTACACGTGGACTGAATGCATTTCCTGGTCCCAATAATAATACCTTCTTTAACTCAATAAATTGGTACCTATTGTAAACCTTAAACTTAGACAATGTTATATGTCAATTGTATCTCAATAAAACTGGAAAAAATAAATTGACTGATACAGACTCCAAAGGAGTAAACATTCAGGAAACCTTAATCAATCAGTTCAACAACCTCTGATGCAAACAGCTGGTCAATTATAATTCGTGGCAATGGGCATAGTTTTATTGGGTTCTATAGGAGAAGCCATAGAACCATTGAACTTATTGCCTTTAAGTTGCTGTCACTTTAACTTGGTGGAGATACATAGGAAACAATGAAATACTTTATTTAAGTATTAAGTAGATGCTAAGGGAAGTGTACTATAATGTTCCTCAACTGATTCCAAGAAACTAAATCTTCTGTCATTTATCTTCAAAGTTAATTTTTTTGTTTTAATTCACATGGTTGTCTAAAAAATTAGTATATGTCAATTCTGCATGACTTGGATTACCTCTCATTACTAAATGACCTGTAATTTCAGGAGAGCCCCATTTACACCGATCACCAAGTAGCACTGTTTTGTGACTGTGGGCTAATGAGTAAAGAATAGAGGTGGAATTATTATGTATATGATGCCTTTGTGCTAAGTAAGGCCAAGTGGCATCAGAATGGGCTGTATGAGCAAAGGCTTAATAGTAATTTCAGTATAGAAATATGACCAGAGAGCTGAGTAGTCACAAAGCACCCATCTCAAGAGCCTGCTCTGAAGCAAACACGACCATATTCCTGTTGAAAGTGGTGATTCAGTTTGAGGAAAACAGTGTTATTCATCACACAAAAATATTGTGATTTTGAATATTTGGGTTGTGTGCTTTCATACTGTATTTGAAATTTAGGGGGGGGTCTTTATAACTAATATAATGACTTTTGCCTTGTTTTGCAAAACATCATTAAAATTATAATAGAAAGAATTTAAATGAATCTGTGGGAGTCTATAAGAATCTTTTTTTCCTTTAAGAGAGTTCAGTATATGAGGGAAGACTGAGAAACAGTAGTATAAACTATGAGTCAAATAGGAGTTCAAAGAAATGTAACAGGAGCTGCTTTCACACCCCTTGGATAGCAATGTTGGACAAGGAAGGTTACATTACCGTAATCCAATTAAAGACCCGACTCGCTTGAAAGAAAAGGGGAAATGCCCATGTTCTCACGTGCAGCTCCCTAATGGTGGATTGGCCTGGACGGGTATTGCTGACTGTACTCGGCTCACCAAAGGGACGGTGAGTAATAACAAAGCCAGACCTCTGAGCACTCTGGTTTTTTTTAACATCTTTATTGGAGTATAATTGCTTTACAGTGGTGTGTCAGTTTCTGCTATATAACAAAGTGAATCAGCTATACATATACATACATCCCCATATCTCCTCCCTCTTGCGCCTCCCTCCCACCATCCCTATCCCACCCCTCTAGGTGGTCACAAAGCACCGAGCTGATCTCCCTGTGCTATGCGGCTGCTTCCCACTAGCTATCTATTTTACGTTTGGTAGTGTATATATGTCCATGCCACTCTCTCACTTTGTCCCAGCTTACCCTTCCCCCTCCCCATATCCTCAAGTTTGCTGCAAGCAAACTCTGGTCCTAAGAGCACGAGCATTTGTCCTCAGGGAACTTTCCTCATTCCAATCAGCATCAGCTGAGGGAGGGAGGCAGAAAATGGAAAACTCTTTGGCAAGTAATTCTACCCTGTAATTCTACATTATCTTTGATTAATGAAGAGGAAAGAGCAAGCTCCAACGTCCTGAAATCTGGTACAGGGATTGCATCTTAGTGTAGAAGCTCCATCAAGAAATTATTTCTTCCCTTGCCTTGCAATTGCCCCTACCTGACTCCTACTCATTTGAACTCATCTTCTTAGGAGAATTTATTTTCCTTGCTCAAGGTCTGAGACTTAAAGTCAAAGACAGATTGAATAATTGTGGTCTCAGCATAATTTTATTTTAATTTTTTATTTTAATTTATTTTTTTTCCTCAAGCATGGTTTTTAACCCCTTGTTTCAGAGGATTTCTACAAGCAGTTTAAAAAAATTTTTTTTATTGTGGTAAAAAAGAATAACATAAAATTTACCATCTTAATCATTTATATGTTTCAGTAGCGTTAAGTATATTTACATTGTTGTGCAGTGAATCTCCAGAACTTTTTCATCTTGCAAAACTAAAACTCTGTATTCATTAACATTCAAATAACTCCTCATTTCCCCCTCCTCCTAGCCCCTGGCAACCACCATTCTATTTTCTGTTTCTGTGAATTTGACTATTCTGGGTATCTCAAGTAAGTGGAATCATACAGTATTTGTCTTTTAGTGACTGGCTTATTTCATTTAACATAATGGCCTTAAGGTTCATTTATGTTGTAGCATATATCAGGATTTCCTTCCTTTTTAAGGGTGAATAATATTCCATTGTATGTATAGACCATATTTTGTTTTTCCATTCATCCACTTGGGTTACTTTCTACTCTTGGCTATTGTGAATAGTGCTGCTATGAATGTGGGTGTGTAAGTATCTCTTTGAGATCCTGCTTTCAATTCTTTTTGGATATATACCCAGCAGTGGAATTGCTGGGTCATATGATAATTTTATTTTTAATTTTTTGAGGAATTGCTGCAGTATTTTCCATAGTGACTATACCGTTCCACTTTCCCACCAACAGTGGACAAGCGTTCCAATTTTTCCATATTCTTACCAACAGCTTGTTATTTTCTGGGTTTAAAAAAATTTTTTTAATAGTAGCCATTCTAATGCGTATGAGATGAAATCTCATTGTGGTTTTGATTTGCATTCCTCTAATGATTAGTGATAGTGAGCATCTTTTTATATGCTAGTAGGCCATTTGTATATCATCTTTGGAGAAATGTTCATTTAAGTCCTTTGCCCATTTTTTAATCAAGTTATTTGTTGTTTTGTTGTTGAGTTGTGTAAGTTCTTTTTATATGCTGGATATTAGCCCCTTATCAGATATACGATTTGCAAATATTTTCTCTTATTCTATAGGTTGCCTTTTCACTTTGCTGATTCTGTCCTTTGATATACAGAAGTTTTAAATTTTGATATAGTCCAATTTATCTATCTTTACTTTGTTACCTGTACTTTTGGTGTCATATCTAGGGCATATTTGCCAAATCCAATGGTATGAAACTTTTCCCCTGTGTTTCTTTTTAAGAGTTTTATAGTTTTAGGTCTTTCTTACTTTTTTGGTCTTTGAACCATTTTTAGTTAATTTTTCTATAAGTGTAAGTGTTATGGATTGAATGTTTGTGTCCTCCCAAAATTCATATATTGAAACCCTAACCACCAATGTAGAAGGTGGGGCCTTTGGGAGGTAATTAGTTTTATATGAGGTCATGAGGGTGGAACCTCCATCATGAGATTAGTGTTCTTATAAGAAGAGGAAGAGACATCAGAGCTCCCTCTCTCTGCCATGTAAGAATACAGGCAGAAGGAGGATGTTTACAAACCAGGAAGAGGTCTGTCACTAAGAACCGATTTGCTGATACCTTGATCTTGGATTTCCCAGCCTCTAGAACTGTGAGAAATAAATGTTTGTTATTTAATCCACCAAGCCTATGATATTTTGTTACAACAACTAGGGCTGACTAAGCAAGTTCAAATTCATTCTTTTGCATGTGGATAGACAGTTTTTCCAATGACCTTTGTTGAAGAGATTATCCTTTACCCATTGAATGATATTAGCACCCTTGTTGAAAATCATTTGATCATATATGTGAAGGTCTACTTCTGAGCATTTTTTTCTGTTCCATTCTGTTATATGTCTGCCTTTATGCCAGTACTACACTCTTTTGGTTACTATAGCTTTGTAATGAACTTGAAATCAGGAAGTGTGAGACCTCCAACTTTGTTTTTCTTTTGCAAAATTGTTTTGGCTATTCAGGGTTCTTTGAAATTCCACAGTACATTTTAAGGTAAATTTTTCTATTTCTGCAAAAAGTGTCCCTGGAATTTTGATAGGGATTGCATTAAATCTGTAGATTGCCTTCGGTAGTATTGACATCTTAACAATATTAAGTCTTCCAATTTGTGAACACAAGATGTCTTTCCGTTTATTTGTGTCTTCTTTAATTTCCTTCAACAACATTGTGTAGCTTTCAGTGTATAAGTCTTTCACCTCCTTGGTTAAATTTATTCCTAAGTATTTTATGCTTTTTGATGCTATTGTAAATAAAATTGTTTTCTTACTTTTATTTTCTGATTGTTCATTGCTGGTGTGTAGAAATGCAACTGATTTTTGCATGTTGAATTTTTATCCTGAAACTTTGATGAATTGATTGATTAATTCTAACAATTTTTTTTTTGTATGTGGAACTTCTGGATTTTCTACACATAAGATAATGTTGTATGCAAACAGAGATAATTTTACTTCTTCCTTTTCAATTTGGACACACCTTTTACTTCTTTTTCTTGCCTAACTGCTCTGGCTAGAACTTCCAGTACTATGTGGAATACAAGTGGCAAAAGCAGGCATCCTTGTCTTTTTCCTGACTGTAAAGAAAAAGCTTTCAGTCTTTTGCCATTGAGTATTATGTTAGCTCTGGCTTTTTGTTTGTTTGTTTATTTGTTTTAATATGTGAGCTTTGTCATGTTGAGGTTTCCTTCTATCTCTAGTTTCTTGGGTGTTTTTTAAAAATCATCAAAAGGTGTTCAATTTTATAAGATACCTTTTCTATGCCAATTGAGGTAATCAGATTTCCCCCCCTTCATACTGTTAATGTGATGTATTACAGTGATTTTCATGTGCTGAACCATCCTTACATTCCAGGAATAAATCCCACTTGGTCATGGAGTATAATTCTTTTAATGTGTTGCTGAATTCTGTTTCCTAGTATTTTGTTGAGGATTTTTGCATCAATATTCATCAGGGATATTGGCCTATAACTTTCTTATAGTATCTTTATCTGACTTTGACTCAGGGTAATGCTGGCACTATAGAATGAATTTGGAAGTGTACCCTCCTCTTCAATTTTTTGGAAGTATTTGAGGAGAATTGGTATTAATTCTTCTTTAAATGTTTGATAGAATTCACCAATGAAGCCCTCTGGTCCTGGGCTTTTCTTTGCTGAGAGTATTTTGATTACCAGTGCATCTCATTACTAGTTATAGGTCTGGTCTGTTCAGATTTTCTATTTCTTCATAATTCAGTCTTGGTAAATATAACAGGTATTCTTGATTTAACCTCTCCCTTGCATAACTTGTGTTTGATTAGCAGGAATTTGATACACTAGATATGGAAGTTTTGAGCAACAGTTTATGACATATAGATAAGACCATGTTAAATTCCATTAGGTTCTTTCTCAAAGTGTCTGTAACTTACCCCCCAGCCTCATCTACCTCCACTTCTCCCTTGCTCCTCCATTCCAAGTCTATGCCATATCAAAGTATTTGGCATTTTTCAGCACACCTGGTTCTTTTTATTATTCTGCACTTTTGCAATGAACTATTTCTGGATGGTGAAATTCCACTCAAATCTTCAGAAGTAAGGCAAAAGTCTCTTCTTCCCTGGGCTCCTCAGACATCATCTGTTAGGTCCTCCAAGATCTTACTCCAAGACATTTGGAATCTAGTAGAACGTAAAGCACATATCAATATCGCTTATAATTATTATCCTGTCGTTCACCCCACAAGACTCTGATCCTCACAGAGTAGTGTATTATCCCCAACTTATCTTTGAAAACAGTACCTAGCACAGTGTCCAGTATAGCAGTACTGAATGACTACTTAATAGATGCTTATTTAATGAATAAATGTTTATTGTGGGGAATGAATAACATTAAAGAAGACCTGAACACTATCCTTGTTCTCCACTGACTAGCTATGTGAACTTTGGTGAGTCACTTAACTTCTCTAGGTGTTTCTTCATTTCTGAAATGAAAGGTGGGGACAGATAATCTCCTAAATTCCTCCCAGCTCTGACATCGTATTATTGCCATTTTTAGTTGTGCAAAAGACAATCTTAATCATTAAGATAATTTTGTTGTCCATGACATGCAAGGGAAATGAAAACAAAATCAAATTTGTTTAAGTCATTTGACTGTACATTTCATGTTCATTCTTGAGAGTAACCATTCTAATCTTAATGAGCTTTCCCAATATTACAAAAATTCATCTGTTTTCTGAGTTAAAATGTTTTATGACATTTATTTAAATTAAATATCTATTTAAATTTACAGTGATTCTAAACCAAAAGTTTATGATACCTCTGTCCCTGGTAGGGATACAAAAAGATGTTTTTGAAAGAACATGGTATTTAATAAAATAATATTTATCATCTAAAATGTCTTACAATTATAAGTATAAAATTATAACAGTATAAATAATTTTGAAAAAATTGAGTCATCTCAAAACCAATTATTTTTCTACTTGTGCATTCCTTTTCTGCCTTATATACCCATATTTTATATAGCTTCAATAATGATGTTATTCAACTTCATATCACAGTGTTTTCATTTAGTACATCATCAGCAATTTGTATGACAAATTTGCATGGATCCATAACTATTATTTGGGGGATCTGCATAATAGTCCTTCAATGGACATTGAAAATTTTACTTATTTTCCTATTGTTTATCTGTTAGATCACTTCCTCATCATTATAAATCATTCTACAACAAATATTTTCCTTTCCTTACTTCTTCTTACTTGGGATTTTTTTAAAAAAATATTTTATTTATTTATTTATTTATTTATGGCTGTGTTGGGTCTTCGTTTCTGTGCGAGGGCTTTCTCCAGTTGCGGCGAGCGGGTGCCACTCTTCATCGCGGTGCGCGGGCCTCTCACTATCGCGGCCTCTCCTGTTGCGGAGCACAGGCTCCAGACGCGCAGGCTCAGCAATTGTGGCTCACGGGCCCAGTCACTCCGCGGCATGCGGGATCTTCCCAGACCAGGGCGCGAACCCGTGTCCCCTGCATTGGCAGGCAGACTCTCAACCACTGCGCCACCAGGGAAGCCCGTTACTTGGGATTTTTACTTAAGATAAATTTTAGAATTGGAATGATTTGATTAAAGATTAATATTATTAACTTCATAGTTAACTTTGGAAATTATTCACAAAATACAATTGGGGAAGGGGCTCTAACTGAACTACCCCATTTGATTTAGGTTATTATGAATATTTCAACCAATATATTGATTTTTTTCCTGAATTCATTTGTGCCAACTAGAAGTTAGAAATGCATTTAGCTGCAAGCAAATAAAAAATCCAGTCAACAGTGGCTTATACAGATAGGAGTTTAATTTTCTTTTATAATAAAAAGTCTAGTGATAGATGAACTGTCTTGGGCTAGCAACTCCTCAAGGAAGTCATTAGGGACCAATGTGCATTACAACTGACTTTTCCATTCTTAGTAAATGATTTGCATCTTCATGGTTGTAAAATGGCTATTACACATCTAGGCACTGAATTGAAGAAGGAAGATGGGCAAAGGACTGAAAGGGCAAATTATCTTTCTGTACTAGTAAAACATTCTCCCAGAAGCCTCATCTGGTTATTTTGGCTTCAGTCTCATTGTTCAGAACCAGGTCACATAGTCACACTTCACTGCAGGGCAGTTTGGGAAGGAGTATTTTATTTGTATATCTCTGTAGTCTAGGAAGATGAGGGAGAAAGGGGACATGAATGACTTTTGAATAAAAAGGCTTTGGCGTCTGCCACATGGCTTTCATCACTTTCAGTAAAAAAGAAAGGAAATGGTTTTCATTTATTACAATTAAATAGTAAACTCTTTCAGGAAATTTACTGAATTGTATCCATCTTTGAATCCTCAGCATTAGCATACTGTTTCTATAGGAGAGGCTGAAGAAGTGTTCGTAGTATGTTGAAAAAGGAAGGATATGATTTTTGGAAATTAGGATGGGTTAATTAAAAAGTCACATTAGATTAGCCTCATTTTCTTTGATAGGGTTTCTTGTCTGATACTTTGGGGAAATGTAATAGAAATAGAGTACTGCACATAGTCCCTCAATTGAAATTTGTCCACAAAGAGAGAAATGCAGATAAAAGTTCAGCTCAATGTTTTAATTTGGATTTTAATAACTATTCACAGAAGTTAGTGATTAATAGACCACTAGAATGTTTAGCACCAAAAGAGCAGAAAGAGAGAGGTCTTCAGTTTTTCCCTGATGAATTGCTAGCGCCTAGAACAGTATATATCACTGTTTAGTGGTTGCCTGTAAAACCAATGACCATCAGCCTGGATCGAGGTTTCTAGGGATACACCATTCATTCTGTTTCTGACCTTATCCTTTTCAGGAAGTTTATCGGCAACTTCACAGTATATTGCAGATCAGATCTGCTCTTGATAGAGAATCAGGAGGGATTGTGAATGCAATGAATGACATACTTCAGATCCCCAAGACTCTTGGATGGGTGAATGATGGTCAGAACACAGCAAGGGGAAAGTTAATGAAAATAAATGTTAATTCCTTCAATTTGGCCCCCAAACCAGCTGCTCAAGTACAAGAACATTGTAAATTATGTTATTTCTTCTGGGTGCACAAACAGAGTAAGGAATAATAACGAAAACTGAGAAGAAATTTATGACATACCCTGTTGAAAATGACATACCCTGCTGAAAATGACTGAGTTGTCTTAGAAAGTAGTGACTCCCCATAACTTCAGTTGTTCAAGGCTGAAAAGGATCATGTGAAGGGATGCTGTGGGAGTACTGTGCGTGGATGGAAGGCTGGATTGGATGAGTTTAAGACCCCTTTCATCCTGGAGAAAGAATAGCTCTATTTTAATTTAAATCTAGCTTAGAGACTGCCCATGCTAATAAGTTCCTATTAATTCCTATCAATAGAACCTAAAAGATTGTTCTCCATTCTATTTCAACAGGTATCCATATTTTGTATGGCAGCTTCATATTTTGTATGCAATGGTGTAAGCCTGAGAATCTTGGGTTTTTTAACACACAGTCCTCGTACAGATCTCTCCTTTCCTTATTGCCTAGTAAATTTACAATCCCAGCACCTTCCTGACTGGCCCTCTGATTTTCTTTCTAGACCCATGAATGTTAGATAACATTTATTCATTCATTCAATAAACATTTTTAATGTACCTACTGTATGTCTCGTAGTTTTGTTGAAGACATTAGCTAAGACAGAGCTCATGTTCTAATAAGAGGAGAAAACAAAGAGGTAAATAGACAGTACAATTTAGACAGTGGGAAGTGCTATGAATTTAAGGAAAAAACACACAGTTTTGTGTCAGCTATGGCTAAGGGCATTTTAGGGAGTGTCAGGGAGGCTTCTTTGAAAACGTGACATGAGAGGTAAGACCTGAACGATGAGAAGAAGCAGAGTGTCCAGGACCCAGTTTATGTACGTCTCCAGAATGATTGGCCCCTCCTGTCCCCCCAACCTATTGTTTCTTTTCTGCTTAATGGAGAGCCTCCACCATTGACATTGACGTTGCCTCATATCCTACCTCTGCCAGCTGTCTCAGCCTCCCCCAAGAAGGGCTGGACTCAGGGAGTGGCAGGAAGCTCAACAACTTGATGCTCAGGCTCAACGGGTCTCTATTTTTAGAGTTTCCTCCCATCACTTCCAGAAAGGACTGAGAAGTCCGGCTGTGTGGCAGGATGCTGGGTTCCCCAGGAACATAACCTGGAAGGGAGAGTGAGTCAATTCCCTAAGGGACAAACTTCAACCAATGAGAAACAGGAGTCAGGAGACAGGAAGAAACTGGCAGAGAAATTCCCCTTCTTCCTGCAGACAGAATGTTCCCAGATACAGTGATGATGTAAGTTCTGTCTGGACGAAGTTCTGGTGACCAAGCAACCAGGTGTGTTTATTTGTGAGGATGCAGCCATCTCATACTCATCACCTTGAATTTATTTTCCCTCTTTTCCTGCCTTACTTCTCTTTTCCCTTCATAACGTCCTGGGACTACAATTCTCCATAAAGCCTTGGCTTGTAAGCTTTGCCTAAGAATGTGTTTTCTAGGGAACCCATGCAAAAACAAACATCATGTAAAAATATTGGGGTAGAGCCAAGGTTTCTGAACTCCATGGAGGAGCTCAGGTCTCTGCCGTGAATTCACAGGGGCATTGAAGGATATTTAAAATTTTCAGGGCAAACAGTGATACTCAACCTCTGTTAGACACCATGCAAACTACTATAGGTAGTTGACAGTTTCCACACTGGATCATGTTACATTTTTTTCACTGACATTATTATCTTGGCAGAGCTGGGGGTTCAGTGGTTGCTCTGATAAAAAGCAAAGTGGTACCTATTATGATTCCAAGGTTTGAGAAGTTGTATCGTGCCCATTACTATCTCATTAGTAAGTAATTGGGGCTATTTAAGGATGAAATAAAACATTATTTTTTTCCTTTCAATTTATACGTATCACTTTTTTAAACAGCAACGAATGTTGTTAAGGCATAAATGGTTATTAAATCGTTAGCACTTAACTACCTAATAAACCTAAATGTTCGGTTCTTCTTTTGGTCTAGAGGTTCCAGGAAAAATAATTACTGCGATGCTAAGTGTTCTGTAAACTGAGAAAGTTTGGGAATCTTTGAGGCAGAGCATTCCAGGCAGCAAAAGTAGAAAGTATAAAGGTGGTAGGCAGGAATAAGCTTACACACGTCAGCTCCAACCTGGAAACTTCCTTTCCTTTTTTCCTTTACTGACAATATTTTCCAAAACTCTATTAACCTTAGATTGGTCTTTAAATAACTTAGACCCTAAATGGTATGTGTTTGTGTGTGTGTATGTGGTATATGTGTGTTTTGTGTGGTTTATGTGTGTTACTTGCTTTCTAAAAAAAAAAAATGATTATTATTTCCTGAAAATTCTTAATCACTACATACATTTTAAAAATGTTAGACATGATGTTCTCTTTATTACTTGTCTTGCTGGCTAATCTAAACTCTAAAAACAATTTTTTTTTCTTTCTTTAAAATTTCATGCTTGAGGCTGTTTTGATCAGGCCTAGAATTTGGGAGACTCAAGTTTGGTATGTAAGACTCCGCTGATACCTATGTTAGAATGAACAGTAATTAATAATAGAAAGATAAGGTAAGGAGCCCACTAGTGGGGCTTTGGGTCCAGTGATGGAGATTTTTTCCAGGGGAGGTCTGAGATGAGAAGCAGCGTATTTCAGTATACCCAGAGAAGCTCATTTTCTTGTTTATGTACTTACGTTCCTCCAAATCATACATGATACGTTTTTAAACCTGAACGTCAATTTCTTTTCCTGTGATTGGAGTGCTTTTGACCTATGCCCAAGGATTCCACTTTTTAGAGTCAAGGTAACTAAGAAGTTGAATGAATAATTACAAGGTTGCTTAGTGACCACTGAAAAACAAGAAGGAAAATAAATTGTCTGAAAGGATAACTGATATTTTAAGTAACTTCTCAGAAGGCCACCCCACAAAAAGAATTCATTTGTCTTATGCTGGAACTATTTGTGCTTCTATGGTGTAAGTTTCTTTCTTTCTCTCTGTCTTAAAATCCAGTACGTGTTCAGTGATCTTTTTTTTTTTTAACCTTATTTTCCTTTGTGTAGCAGCCCATTTTTGTTGATAGACTCTTTTTTTTTTAAACATCTTTATTGGAGTATAATTGCTTTACAATGGTGTGTTAGTTTCTGCTTTACAAAAAAGTGAATCAGCTATACATATGCATATATCCCCATATCTCCTCCCTCTTGCATCTCCCTCCCACCCTCCCTATCCCACCCCTCTAGGTAGTCACAAAGCACCAAGCTGATCTCCCTGTGCTATGCGGCTGCTTCCCACTAGCTATCTATTTTACATTTGGTAGTATATATGAGTCCATGCCACTCTCTCACTTTGTCCCAGCTTACCCTTCCCCCTCCCCGTGTCCTCAAGTCCATTCTCCAGTAGGTCTGCGTCTTTATTCCTGTCCTGCCCCTAGGTTCCTCATAACCTTTTTTTTTTTAGACTCCATATATATGTGTTAGCATACGGTATTTGTTTTTCTCTTTCTGACTTACTTCACTCTGTATGACAGATTCTAGGTCCATCCACCTCACTACAAATAACTCAATTTTGTTTCTTTTTATGGCTGAGTAATATTCCACTGTAAACATGTGCGACATCTTCTTTATCCATTCATCTGTCGATGGACACTTAGGTTGCTTACATGTCCTGGCTATTGTAAATAGAGCTGCAATGAACACCCTGGTACATGACTCTTTTTGAATTATGGTTTTCTCAGGGTATATGCCCAGTAGTGGGATTGCTGGGTCGTATGGTAGTTCTATTTTTAGTTTTTTAAGGAACCTCCATACTGTTCTCCATAGTGGCTGTGTTAATACACTCTTTAAACATGCAAATACACACCTGATTGGTCCATCTGGCTTTCCTGTTAGCCTGGAAGACATTCTGTCTCCTGTTGGTATGTATTTATTTAATCAGGCAAAACTCAAGATTCTAGCTAAGGCCACTCAACTCTGACTGATTATCACTGTTTTCTTATGTATCTTTCCTGAAATATTATATTTGTAGCTATCCTCTCTTTTTCTGTAAATGGTAGCATACTAAGTACTCTGAACCCTGTTTTTTTTTTTTAGTTATATTTTTGAGATTGTTTTATATCAATACCTTATCAGTTTGCCTTATTCCTCTTAATGACTGCAGAGAATTCCATTATTTGGGTGAATGATAATTTAAGTAATTAGTCCTATATTAACAAACATTTACATTGTTTTTAGTCTTAAATTTTTAGTGTACACTTTCAAGGATATCAGAGAACAGATTCCTAGAAGCATAATTGCTAGGTCAGTTAGGTTGGCATTTCAGATATTGGTGGATCTCTCCAAATTTCCCATCAGAGACTATACCAAACTCTACCAACAATTTGAGAAAGTGTTGGTTTTCCTGCCTCCTCAGCCAATACCATCTATTTCCAACTTGTTTATTCTAAAAAAATGGCATCATAGTATAGTTTAAAATTGAATTTATTTTAGTTTTTAATTTAATTTTTTTATTGAAGTATAGTTGATTTACAATGTTGTACCAATCTCTGCTGAACAACAGCAAAGTGACTCAGTTATACATGTATAGACATTCTTTTTTTAATATTTTTTTCCATTATGGTTTATCACAAGATCTTGAATATAGTTCTCTGTGCTATACAGTAGGACCTTGTTGTTTATCCATCCTATATATAATAGCTTGCATCTGCTAATCCCACACTCCCAGTCCTTCCCTCCCCCATCTCCCTCCCCCTGGCAACCACAAGTCTGATCTCTATGTCTATGAGTCTGTTTCTGTTTTGTAGATATGTTCTTTTGTGTTGTATTTTAGATTCCACATATAAGTGATATCATGTGGTATTTGTCTTTCTCTTTCTGACTTACTTCACTTCGTATGATAATCTCTAGTTGCATCCATGTTCCTGCAAATGGCGTTACAGTATTTCATTCTTTTTCATGGCTGAGTAGTATTCCGTTGTATAAATATACCACATCTTCTTGATCCATTCGTCTGTTGATGGACATTTAGGTTGTTTCCATGTAGTTAGCTAGGCTAATATTAGGGATGGGAGGAGCTCAGAAAAGGAGGCAGTGGACCCATGCATGCAAAGATGGGAGCAGAGAGAGCAGAGAGCATCTGGGACTGGTACACAGTCCAGTTCAGAGCGGCACTCTCAGGAAAGGGTGGAGGGGAAGTGGGCAGGGCTGGCACACCACCCACTAATGTGGCCTTGAAAATCAGTGAAGGGGTTAATTGAACTTTGCCCTAACGACAATATGATGGAATTGGAATACTTTTAGGTAGAGGAAAACATATCAGAGGTCTCTGGGGGGTTGAGCTAGAGAATTGATTGGAGGACGTATGGAGAGTTGTCTAGCAGGAAGGAGGAGCTAGGAAGCTGTCTAGTAATTCAGGTAAGATGACATTTCCTTGTTGTTACGATACACTAGGTAGTCACAGATCTCATTTAACATGACTGTTGAAGCACCTAATATGCCCATTCTCCTCTTAAAATGGAGCACGCTGCATGGGGGGTGGTGGGGGGTTGGGGGGTGGGAAGCAAAGACCTATAATCAGGCTCCCTGGCTGTAATATCTGGTTCTGCCAATTTCTAGTTGCATAAGCCTGAGCAACGGGGACCATACATTTGAGGGGTAGTGTAAAAAGCACGGAGATAGGCATGTGAAGTGCTTAGCACATCTGTCACGTAAAAACCAGGGCTTAATAACCACTAGCTGTTTTTAAAATTATTTTTATTATTATTACCTTTCCTCACTCCACTCTGGAAATGCCCTGACCCTTGGCTTATTATAATGTACACATGCAGCAAATTACAGAATGAGGGAGTTGAGAGAGATCTGAGGTATCTTATTCAATCTCCTAATTCTTTCTAGTCGTGAGAAAATAAAGCGGGGAAAAAAGAATCAAGCAACTTGTTTGGGGTCAGCAACACCGACCTGAAATTCTTCCCTGCTCTGGTTCTCTCATTGCCTGTCCATGTATTTTGGTTACTACACTTAGCCTTCAGTATAAATCTTTCTCGTGTTTGTTGACAGCAGTGATTCTTGCGTGAAAATTCCTAATTTGGAAAACTATCTGTCTCACACACTTTGTTGCACATCATTCAAACCTCATAGAGTTTTCAATAACCTTAGAAACAAAAACAAGAGAGCGGTGGACAATTAAATCTGCAGAGACGGCAAGCTTGGCTTTGTGTCGGCAGTGGGGTCCGCAGAGGTTGGAAGCCCCTCCTTAAGCGGGCCCTTCCTTTCCTTTCCGCTCTGCCGCTGCAGCGCCCAGCGCTCACGTCCTCACTTTGCCTCCTGGATTCTCTCAGTCTTTCTGCTTCGCTGAGGGGCCTGTGATCCGATTCAATCTATGAACAGCTGTTTAGGAAGATCTTTCTATGTGTGTAAGGAAGGCTCTGGGCTGGGGGATTCAGGGATGAAAGGGTCCCAGCCCTCGCCCCGAGAGAGGAGGTAGGCGCTTCGCCTGCATCGTAAACTGGACCACCTCCTCATGCCTTAATTTACCCTGCTTAATTTACAAATTCTCTCCCAGGTTCGCACCGACCACGCGCCCGCTGCATTCCCCCCCGAGGTTTCCCACGGTCGGGAGGCTTCTGCCAGGCTCCGGCTCTGCACGGTCGGGCAGCGGCGGTGGGGAGAATGCCGCCCCGGACATCAGGCATCAGGGGACGGGCACCAAGGTGGGCGCTCCCGCTCCCGGGCCGGCTGCCTGGGCAGGGCACCTCTCCCTTCCCGGTGTCCGCTTCCTCGTGTCTTAACCGGGGTGCGGCACGCTGTCCTCCGAATTTCCCTCCGGAGCTCTCCTCTCTTGCTGCCAGTGTCCGCGCCCCCAGCCCGGCGCCTCCTCATCCCCTGCCCTCTGTCCACCTCTCCGGCGACCCGACACCTCAGGGCCGAGTTCCGGTTCGGCCCTGGCCGGTGCCCCCGATTTAGGAAAAGGCCAGGGGGGCGGGAGGGCGCGGGTTTGCAGCGGGGAGGGAGGGGGAGGCGGAGGGAGGTGGCCTCTGATTGGTCGGGGAGGGGGAGTGGAGGCACGGAGTTTCCCACAATGCCCCGGTGCGGGGCCGCCGCGGATGGATGCTGCGGGAAGGGGCTGCCATTTGCCGCCCCTGCGAGCGGCGCGCAGACCTGTTCGCCCTCCGGCGGTGGCGGCCGCCGTCAGTGCTGTTCGTGTGTCCGGCTTCTGCAGCGGCGCCGCCTCGGCTCCCTCCGCGGCCGCCGGAGCGGTCGCCATGAACCCCAGCTCCTCGGCGGCAGAGGAGAAGGGGGCAACGGGCGGCAGCAGCAGCAGCGGAAGCGGCGCCGGGAGCTGCTGCCTGGGCGCCGAGGGCGGTGCGGACCCGAGGGGCGCGGGGGCAGCGGCGGCGGCTGGGGCCGCTGCCCTGGAAGAGCCCGGGGCCGCCGGCCCGAACGAGAAGGACGAGGCGCTGGAGGAGAAGCTGCGGAACTTAACTTTCCGGAAGCAGGTCTCGTACAGGTAGGAACGCGAGCCCGGCAGCCGGGAGGCAGGTGCCGCCGCGGGGCGCGAGACCCGCTCTGCGCTCTCGAAAGGCGCTTCCTCGGACTTGGGGGCACCTGGCGCCCTCTCTCTCTCTCTCTCTGCCTCCCTCCCTCCCTCTCTCTCCTCTTCTCCCTCCCCGTTCTGGGCTGTGTGTTCACTTCTCATCCCAGCCTTCTGGGCTGGAGGAAAGCTTCGTGCGCCAGGTTCCCCCCCCCGGAACTGGAGAGAGGACTGGGTCCCTGAGGTCAGAACAACAACAGTAAAAATGCGTGTGTGTGTGTGTGTGTGGGAGCGGGGTGCACACACACATATGCCAGGTTTTCTTGAGAGAAGTCCTCAAAGTTGTCCCTACGCCGGGGTCATCTTCAACCACTCCCCCTACCTTGCCGATTTTACTGGTTGCACCTTTGGCACTAACTTGATACTTGAGATCACGGACAGGCAGAAAAGAACAGCGTTCTATCCTGAAGAGAAATCCTTATGGAAGTTGGACCTGCACTGAAATATCCCATTAAGGAAGAGTCGTTGTGAATCTGTGTCTGCAGATACACAACTGGTTCCGGAGGGTCACACGTACACGTGGTCTCTCCCTCTCTCCTGGGTGTGCTCAGAAGGACGACTTGGGAAGCCTGCTGGCAAGCAAGGGGTGGGGGAGAGAATGGGGCCGTGCTTGCCCCTAGGATGGGTGTATTTACAAGACAAGGACAGTGTGGGATAAATGGCCTCCGAATGATGCCAAAAGACTACCCCCAATTGTGTCAGGATTCACGAATGAGAAATGAGGATCCAGTAGGTTCTCTCCTCCCCCCTGCCCCCCACCTTCAGGCAAGAATAAAGATATTGATAGATTTGGAGAGTTTTGGAGACCCTTACTGCTTGTTAATTTTAAAAGTTGAGGTGATAAACAAGCATAGAATTACAAAGATGTGCACTTCCTTGGCTTTGGAGTATTTCTTGAAAAGGGGTCAGTAAAAGCATCCTTGTGACCCTCCTCATTTTAAGTTAGCAGTCCTTTCCAGAAATGCTTATAAAGTTTTAAGCCTGTCACACCATGTGGTGTTATGTAAGCAAAAGCAGATGACAGAGGTGCGTGGGTTTGTGAGGGTGTGTGTTGTATTTCTGGGAGCATGTGTGTGAATCACCGGGATCCCCACTGGCATTGCCTGGACTGCAGGCCCCGGTCACTAGGGCATGTGCTCTGTGTCTCAGTGTTGGCTCCTGACGACTCTGAAACGGCCTTCCTGGGGAGGTGTTAACTCCCTCATCCCCCACGTGCAGTTTGTTCACTGTGCATTGAGGGAGTTTCCCACCTGACTTGCTCTTTTAGTTACTCATGTAGATCAGGACAAAATGGATCTTTCTCTTTATATTTCTGGTTTCTAAAAATAGACACGTGGTGGAGAGTGAGGTAGCTCTAGGGAGGTATGCTAGGACACAGGCAGTTCTACTTCTTAGCTATGATGGCCTGTCTGGCCCTTAGGGGACCAGGGGCTACAGTCAGCCTAATTTAGGAGCTGCGAGTTGGAGGGGACGGTTGATAATGCAGAGCACATTGTGGGCCTGGGCTCCTGGGCCCAGAATCGTTCCTGTGTCGTTGGTATTCATCATCGTGACTCCTCACTGGGTAGGGCTACAAAGCCAGAGTTTGCAAGGGAAATCATCTCAGCTTGCTTCTTGGCAGGGGTCGTTCCCTGAGCCCCTGTCTTGGAAATGAGTACTCTGTGAGGCCATGGCCTTCTGGGTTGCATGCTCACTCATGCATGTGTAAGGGTGTGCACACGCAAACATAGACATCGACCCAGACACGGTGTTTTTCTAGCAGAAGGATAACACCGCATCTGCCTTACAATCCACGGAGGTGGATCCCACTTTGTGGACATCATTTCCTTTCAAATAAAGCTTTACAGTCCCCAGTTCAGGAAGGCTCCTGCCACAGCATCGCCTCAGGTGGCTGGTTAAAAATGCCCACCACCCCACACTTACAAAATCAAGCTCTCTGTGGGTGGGAGTTTTTAGCAAGCTCCTCAGGCAATGCATAAGCACACTCATATCTGAGGATTGCTGCTCTGCCCTTTTTTTCCAAAGGCTGAACAATTGATCTTTGAATTCATAAGCCATGCCCAGCCAAACAAGGCCAGGCAGTCCCAAAGTCAGAGGAAAGACAGCAGAAGGTAGGTATTTCATCTGGCACGTGTTTGTCCTGGGTACCCTGGAGAGTGTCTCCATTTTGATGATGATGATGATGATTTTTTTAGAGTCACGGTGAATGGCCTACCCATTCACCAGGGCAGCCATTTATGTTGGACTCAGATGTAGTTGGGCCTGGCCATTTCGCTGGTGGGTTAATGAATGGTCTGTAAGAAAAGAGCAGCTTTGGCTGGAGCTGGGCGTTGGCTTCTCAGTGAGGACCACATCCCCTCACTTCTGGGGGGCACCTGAGGACGGCGACTGGTGGAAGTTGATGGAGAGGGGTCAGGAAGACCTTACAGAATGGAATCTAAGTGAAGGGGTTGAGTTAGGATGTGAAGTATGGCTGCTGTGTAAGGGGGATCATTTGAGGTGGGGAAGAAGAGATCTGCAGGTGGTCAAAAAAATCTTTTGAAGAACATGGGTATTTGCGGAATGACACTTGACAGGAGAGAAGAAGGGGGCTGGGGGAGATGGTGTGCATGTGCGTGTGTGTGTGGGGGTCTCATCTGCTCCTTCTGTTGCTAAGGAACATATAAGCTAGGGTTTAAAAATAAATGAGGAGTGGGTGGGCATATGCAATGACTCCTGTCTTTTTAGGAACCAGAGCCCTTTACAGAAAACCTTTAAATAACCATTTCTGGAGGCAGATTATTCATTTTGCTCGACTTTTACTTTGTTAAGTAAAATAAACTCCTTTATATACCCCTCGATTTCCCCTCATTATCTTCTCTTTCTTTTTGGGGGAACCATTTTTCTCATGAGAATTCTTCCTTTATTTCAGATTCTGCTCCCCTAGAGCAAATAGGCTCGGTAGATTGTAAAGCTGAAGGTTTCAGAAGGCAGTGCAAGTGAGCTGGTACTTTTCTCTTAAAATTACTACTTCCTTTTTCTTTGCAAATTATGGTGCTGCAACAGATACATATGTGCCGATGACTATGTAATGTGCAGGAACTGGTTTTTTTTAACCACTGTAAGAATTCCCACTTAAGTCAGTAAAATTAAAAAAAAATCATTTAGAAACATGCAGAGGAGGGGAAGGAGAAGGTAGCTGATGTCCGTTGTCTTCTGTGTACAGGCACTGCGCTAAGTATTCTTCTATGTTATATCTTATTTACTGTTCAATGACAGTTTTATGATGCGATTATGGTTATTTCCATTTTATAAACAAATGAACCTGAGGCTTAGAGCTTGGGTAAGAGGCAGCTTTAAACCCAGATCTGACTCTAAATGACATTCTTTTTACACCCCATCATGCTTCCCTAACCATTCACTTCTGGCTCGAACGCTTCCCTTGGGTGTCTGTGTTTGCATGTGTGTGTGCAGCGTAAGCTCTTCTTTTACCTCTTCCGTAATATATCACAGGTCATTATTTATTATCTCTTGTATACTTTATTCTTTGGACCGTGTCCCTTTGGCCATATAATTTAAAGTAACTCCTCTACTCTTTCTGAGACAGAAATGAATATAAATTCGTGATCACCAGAAAATATATTGGTTTTGCTTCTGAGAACAAAACCACCTACATGACACCTGCCATCTCTGTGAAGATACCCAGGTTAGAATTTTATACGTCTTTTAATAAAAACTACACAGGAGTTGTGTAGGTGAACCTAGATCCAGTGAAGAGCTGGCCTGTCCGTACCTCTTTGAGCAGCACAGAATAAATGTTGAAGTGTGGTTTTGTTTGTAAGGAGGACTGGACAGTTACCATTACTCATGAGATAGTAATGCCTGTGCTTCAGTTTCTCTACTTATAAACCAGGATGGTAATACCAGACCTTCCTGAAAGGGAGTTTTTGGTGTGAGATAAAAGTAGCAGCAAGGAGCTTTTAACTTCTTAGATTATGCTGCAAGGTAAAAAAGGGTCTATTCATTCTTTACAGGTTGATAAGAACAAAGTATTTCCGTTTTGAGTATTATCCTGCAACACAAGACTGTGATTTTTAGGAAAGACTATTGGAATGTTGAAAGCCAAGTAGGAGAGCATGGACATTGTTCTTCCTTGCATGGGAATCAATATTGTATGGGGGGAAGTTTTCTTTTCCTGAATATCAGTATGAAGCATCCTCCTTTGTAAATACTTTTATTTTATTTAAAAAATTTTTTGTCTGCTCTTTACACATTTGTTTGATATTTAGAGACTTCAGGATCAGATAAAAACCTTGGTTCTAGATTCTCCACCTACTGCCCCTGGACTAGAGCTTCCTCTCTGTGAATGGGAGTTGAGTTGAGGAAAGAAGACAGGTTCTCTTGTCCAAGCCTGCCTGGAATAGTGCTTCTGGAAGACAGAACTGTGGGCTGAGGATGAGAAGTGCTGGTGGCCAGCCCCTCCCTGGGTGAAACCATATCCCTGGATGGGGAGCAAGGTGGAAAGGGAGCCCTGCCTTCTTGGTTGCACGTGCCTGGAGAAGACCTTCCTTCACACTGAGCTGGGGAAAGGAGATTTTTAAAAATTTGGCTTTTGGAGGTGTCAGCGCAGCCATTTCTGACTAGGCACTCTGATCTGAAGTGCTGGGTGTGAGGCCTCTGCATGAAGCACCTTGTGAACAAGTGAAACTAGACAAAGCACAAAGGAAAAGAAAAAAACAAGCAAGCTGCAAACCCTCTGAAAAAAATGCCTCTGCACCTCTAGCTCTTGCGGAGGTTGGCATCTTCAGTGGAGTCTCCTATTGCAGGGGGACCTTCAAGATGGCGGAGGAGTAAGACGTAAAGATCACCTTCCTACCCGCAGATACATCAAAAATACATCTACATGTGGAACAGCTCCTAACAGAACAGCTACTGAACATTGGCAGAAGACCTCAGACTTCCCAAAAGGCAAGAAAATCCCCACATACCTGGCCATGTGGCTGATAGGGTCTTGGTGCTCCAGCTGGGTGTCAGGCCTGAGCCTGTGAGGTGGGAGAGCTGAGTTCAGGACATTGGACCACCAGAGACCTCCTGGCCCCACATAATATCAGTCGGTGAGGGCTCTCCCAGAGAGCTCTGTCTCAACACTAACAACACCCAGCTCCAACCAATGGCCAGCAAGCTCCAGTGCTGGATGCCCTATGCCAAACAACTAGCAAGACAGGAACACAACCCCACCCATTAGCAAAGAGGCTGCCTAAAATCATACTAAATTCACAGACACCCCAAAACACACCACCAGATGTGGCACTGTCCACCAGAAAGACAAGATCCAGCCCCACCCACCAGAACACAGGCACCAGTCCCCTCCACCAGGAAGCCTACACAAGCCACTGAACCAACCTCACCCACTGGGGTCAGACACCAAAAACAATGGGAACTACGAATCTGCAGCCTGTGAAAAGGAGACCCCAAACAAAGTAAGTTAAACAAAATGAGAAGACAAAGAAATATGCAGCAGATGAAGGAGCAAGGCAAAAACCCACCAGACCTAACAAATGAAGAGGAAATACTAGGCAGTCTACCTGAAAAAGAATTCAGAGTAATGATAGTAAAGATGATCCAAAATCTTGGAAATAGAATGGAGAAAATACAAGAAATGTTTAACAAGGACCTAGAAGAACTAAAGAGCAAACAAACAATGGTGAACAACACAATAAATGAAATTAAAAATACTCTAGAAAGAATCAATGGCAGAAGAACGGATAAGTGACCTGGAAGACAAAAGAGTGGAAATAACTACTGCAGAGCAGAATAAAGAATAAAGAATGAAAAGACTTGAGGACAGTCTCAGAGACCTCTGGAACAACATTAAATGTACCAACATTCGAATTATAAGGGTCGCAGAAGAAGAGAAAAAGGAAGGGTCTGAGAAAATATTTGAAGAGATTATAGTTGAAAACTTCCCTAACGTGGGAAAGGAAATAGTCAATCAAGTCCAGGAAGTGCAGAGAGTCCTATACAGGATAAATCCAAGGAGAAACATGCCAAGACACATATTAATCAAACTATGAAAATTAAATACAAAGAAAAAATATTAAAAGCAGCAAGGGAAAAGCAACAAATAACATACAAGGGAACCCCCATAACGTTAACAGCTGATCTTTCAGCAGAAACTCTGCAAGCCAGAAGGGAGTGACAGGACATATTTAAAATGATGAAAGGGAAAAACCTACAACCAAGATTACTCTACCCAGCAAGGATCTCATTCAGATTTGACAGAGAAATTAAAACCTTTACAGACAAGCAAAAGTTAAGAGAATTCAACACCACCAAACCAGCTTTATAGCAAATGCTAAAGGAACTTCTCTAGGCAGGAAATACAAGAGAAGGAAAAGACCTACCAAAACAAACCCAAACAATTAAGAAAATGGTAATAGGAACATACGTATCGATAACTACCTTAAATGTAAATGGATTAAATGCTCCAACCAAAATACATAGATTGGCTGAATGGATACAAAAACAAGACCCATACATAGGCTGTCTACAAGAGACCCACTTCAGACCTAGAGACACATACAGACTGAAAGTGAGGGGATGGAAAAAGATATTCCATGCAAATGGAAATCAGAAGAAAGCTGGAGTAGCAATTCTCATATCAGACAAAATAGACTTTAAAATAAAGACTATTACAAGAGACAAAGAAGGACACTAAATAATGATCAAGGGATCAATCCAAGAAGGAGATATATCAATTGTAAATATTTATGCACCCAACATAGGAGCACCTCAATACATAAAGCAAATGCTAACAGCCATAAAAGGGGAAATCGACAGTAACACAATAATAGTAGGGGACTTTAATACCCCACTTTTACCAATGGACAGATCATCCAAAATGAAAGTAAGTAAGGAAATATAAGCTTTAAATGACACATTAGACAAGATGGACTTAATTGATATTTATAGGGACATTCCATCCAAAAACAACACCATACACTTTCTTCTCAAGTGCTCATGGAACATTCCCCAGGATAGACCATATCTTGGGTCACAAATGAAGCCTTGGTAAATTTAAGAAATTGAAATCGTATCAAGTATCTTTTCCGACCACAACGCTATGAGACTAGGTATCACTTACAGGACAAAAAAATGTAAAAAATACAAATACATAGAGGCTAAACAATACACTACTAAATAACCAAGAGATCACTGACAAAATCAAAGAGGAAATCAAAAAATACCTAGAAACAAATGACATTGAAAACACAATGACCAAAAACCTATGGGATGCAACAAAAGCACTTCTAAGAGGGAAGTTTATAGGAATACAATCCTACCTCAAGAAGCAAGAAAAATCTCAAATAAATAACCTAACCTTACACCTAAAGCAATTAGTGAAAGAAGAAGAAGAACAACAAAACCCCTTCAGTTAGCAGAAAGAAAGAAATCATAAAGATCAGATCACAAATAAATGAAAAAGAAATGAAGGAAACAATAGCAAAGATCAATAAAACTAAAAGCTGGTTCTTTGAGAAGGTAAACAAAATTGATAAACCATTAGTCAGACTCATCAAGAAAAAAAGGGAGAAGACTCAAATCAACAGAATTAGAAATGACAAAGGAGAAGTAACACCTGCCACTGCAGAAATACAAAGGATCTGGAGAGATTACTGTAAGCAACTATATGCCAATAAAATGGACAACCTGGAAGAAATGGACAAATTCTTAGAAAAGCACAACCTTCCAAGACTGAACAGGAAGAAATAGAAAATATCAACAGACCAGTCACAAGCACTGAAATTGAAACTGTGATTAAAAATCTTCCAAGAAACAAAAGCCCAAGACCAGATGGCTTCACAGGTGAATTCTATCAAACATTTAGAGCAGAGTTAACACCCATCCTCTCAAACTCTTCCAAAATATGGCAGAGGGAGGAACACTCCCAAACTCATTCTACAAGACCACCATCACCCTGATACCAAAATCAGACAAAGATGTCACAAAAAAAGAAAACTTATAGGCCAATATCACTGATGAATATAGATGCAAAAATCCTCAACAAAATACTAGCAAACAGAATCCCACAGCACTTTAAAAGGATCATACACCATGATCAAGTGGGGTTTATCCCAGGAATGCAAGGATTCTTTAATATATGCAAATCAATCAATGTGATACGCTGTATTAACCAACTGAAGGAGAAAAACCATGTGATGATCTCAGTAGATGCAGAAAAAGCTTTTGACAAAATTCAACACACATTTATCATAAAAACTCTCCAGAAAGGAGGCATGTAGGGAATCTACCTCAACACAATAAAGGCCATATATGACAAACCCACAGGCAACATCATTCTCAATGGTGAAAAATTGAAACCAATTCCTCTAAGATCAGGAAAAAGACAAGGTTGCCCATTCTCACCACTATTATTCAACATAGTTTTGTAAGTTTTAGCCACGGCAATCAGAGAAGAAAAAGAAATAAAAGGAATCCAAATCAGAAAAGAAGAAGTAAAACTGTTGCTGTTTGCAGGTGACATGATACTATACATAGAGAATCCTAAAGATGCTACCAGAAAACTACTAGAGCTAATCAGTGAATTTGGTAAAGTAGCAGGATACAAAATTAATGCACAGAAATCTCTTGCATTCCTATGCACTAATGATGAAAAATCTGAAAGAGAAATGAAGGAAACACTCCCATTTTCCATTGCAACAAAAAGAATAAAATAACTAGGAATAAACCTACCTAAGGAGACAAAAGACCTGTATGCAGAAAACTATAAGACACTGATGAAAGAAATTAAAGATGATACAAACAGATGGAGAGATATACCATGTTCTTGGATTGGAAGAATCAGCATTGTGAAAATGAGTATACTACCCAAAGCAATCTACAGATTCAATGCAATCCCTGTCAAACTACCAATGACATTTTTCACAGAAGTAGAACAAAAAATTTCACAATCTGTATGGAAACACAAAAGCCCCTGAATAGCCAAAGCAATCTTGAGAAAGAAAAATGGAGCTGGAGGAATCAGACTCCCTGACTTCAGACTATACTACAAAGCTACAGTAATCAAGACAGTATGGTACTGGCACAAAAACAGAAATATAGATCAATGGAACAAGATAGAAAGCCCAGAGATAAACCCATGCACATATGGTCACCTTATCTTTGATAAAGGAGGCAAGAGTATACAATGGAGAAAAAAGACAGCCTCTTCAATAAATGGTGCTGGGGAAACTGGACAGGTACATGTAAAAGAATGAAATTACAACACTTCCTAACACCATACACAAAAATAAACTCAAAATGGATTAAAGACCTAAATGTAAGGCCAGACACTATAAAACTCTTAGAGGAAAACATAGGCAGAACGCTCTTCGCCATAAATCACAGCAAGATCCTTTTTGACCCACCTCCTAGAGAAATGGAAATAAAAACAAAAATAAACAAAGGGGACCTAATGAAACTTAAAAGCTTTTGCACAGCAAAGGAAACCATAAACAAGATGAAAAGACAACCCTCAGAACGGGAGAAAATAGTTGCAAAAGAAGCAAGTGACAAAGGATTAATCTCCAAAATATACAAGCAGCTCATGCAGCTCAATATCAAAAGGTAAACAACCCAATCCAAAAATAGGCAGAAGACCTAAATAGACATTTCTCCATAGAAGATATACAGATTGCCAACAAACATATGAAAGCATGCTCAACATCACTAATTAGTAGAGAAACGCAAATCAAAACTACAATGAGGTATCACCTCACAGCAGTCAGAATGGCCATCATCAAAAAATCTACAAACAATAAATGCTGGAGAGGGTGTGGAGAAAAAGGAACCCTCTTGCATTGTTGGTGGGAATGTAAATGGATACAGCCACTATGGAGAACAGTATGGAGGTTCCTTAAAAAACTAAAAATAGAACTACCATATGACCCAGCAATCCCACTACTGGGCATATACCCTGAGAAAACCGTAATTCAAAAAGAGTCATGTACCACAATGTTCATTGCAGCACTATTTACAATAGCCAGGACATGGAAGCAACCTAAGTGTCCATCGACAGATGAATGGATAAAGAAGATGTCGCACATGTTTACAGTGGAATATTACTCAGCCATAAAAAGAAATGAAATTGAGTTATCTTTAGTGAATTGGATGGACCTAGAGTCTGTCATACAGAGTGAAGTAAGTCAGAAAGAGAAAAACAAATACTTTATGCTAACACATATGAATGGAATCTAAAAAAAAAATGGTTCTGATGAACCTAGGGGCAGGACAGGAATAAAGATGCAGACATAGAGAATGGACTTGAGGACACAGGGAGGGGGATGGCTAAGCTGGGACAAAGTGAGAGAGTGGCATGGACATATATACACTACCAAATGTAAAATAGATAACCAGTGGGAAGCTCCTGCATAGCAAGGGAGATCAGCTCAGTGCTTTGTGACCACCTAGAGGGGTGGGATAGGGAGGAAGGGAGGGAGACGCAAGAGGGAGGAGATATGGGGATTTATGTATACGTAGAGCTGATTCACTTTGTTATAAAGCAGAAACTAACACACCATTGTAAAGCAATTATACTCCAATAAAGATGTTAAAAACAAAAACAAAAACTTGGTTCCAGTTTACTGTTTCCTTCCTCAGTAATTACTTAGGACTTGGCTAAGTGTACACTTCCTCCATCAAGACACACACCAGGCAAGATTGCACTCGAACTACTGTCCAGAGTCCTTAATCTGCTCTAATTGATCTTTTAGAGGCTCGGTTTTCCCATGGGCGAGTGACAGCACCGTGTCCTGTGGCATCAAGGGATGAAGAAGTTGATGGGAGCTTTGTTGGTGTTTATTTCCGCTGTGGCAACAGCAGCATTGCCTCACAGGGTCAGATTCAGTTAGACTAGAACTAGCTCTTTGGAACTCTACTTTCTAATCTGAGAAAATGAGGATTCCTAGTGAGGGCCCAGGCTAGCTGCACCTTCCAGGCTTTTCTGGGCTGGCATCTGGGATACACATTCCTTACCCAACCTTGAGGTGTCCTTGAAGTGGGTTCAGAAGCACTCACTCTGAGACCGGAAACATCTGGAAGGACCATTGCCTACATGTTGGGCTGTGACATTTGCTTTCTTATACAGTGTTATATTGGTAACACTGATCCTAATTATTTTTTCTGAGACCCTATAACTGTCGTTTTAGGACAGTAGTTACTGCATTAATGGTGGTATATGAATGGATAGCTCGGGAAAGAAGGTAAGGAGCAAAGCAAAATCTAAGCTGTTAGGCTTTTTATGTTTCTCTGAAGTTGAATTTGCTTGAAATCACTATGAAAATGGGCAAATTTCAAATGGTTTGAAGTGGTTGGAATTGTTTGAACTGGCTGGAATGTTGGGCCCGTTACAAGGCATAACAAACCCTTGCAATATAGAAGATTAAAGAAAGAAAAACGCCAAGTTAGGTCTGTTTGCACGTCACGCTCCCATAACTCATCCCTGGCTTGTTCATCAGGCAAACTCCTCCTTAGGCTTGAACTCAAAAGGGTCCACTTTGTGTGGTAGGTGGTTGGTCCTCTCCTGTCCTCACATGATGCTTTTAAACAGCTGTGTTGGGACTGAATTGTAATTTTCTCTCCTGGGAATTAGACTAGCATTTGAACCTGGCACGTTCTAACGGATCTTGGGAATGTTATGTCACCCCTTTGAGGCTCACGTGGTAATAGCAATACCTCTCTTAGAGGTTTGTTAGAATTAAATGAGTTACTTTAGGTAGAGAACTCGGCACAGTGCCTTGCACAGAGTTAACTTTAAATGTCGTATGCTTCCCTGCTAAGTTGTTAGCTCCTTTGAGGACAAAAATTGCACCTTATCATTTGAATCCCTGAATCCTGTTCTTATTGCTCAGTAGGTGTTGGATAAATATTTATTGAATGAATGAATTTAATTGCCTTCTTTAAATAAACTACTATGTTATTCGTTCCCTGTCCATCTCAACTGTGATTTTTCCTTTTTACTCAGAGAAAGGTCTGCCTTTTTCTCATTTACACTTTGTCCAATGGCCCAGGACTGTTTCTGTTTACAACTTCCTGTGTGAGTACCTGCGCCAGCCATTCGGCCAGCTGTTGGAGGCTGGAGAGGGTTGGCAGAATCTCTTGCTTAACCAGCTATTTGCAGCTTGTCAAAGAAAAGGCCTTAATTTGCCTTCTGAGTAGCACTAATTAGCTCTCCAGCTCTGTCTGTCTCATCCCTTTCCAAGGGGCATCATTGATTTTCTCCTCAGGGAATGTTCTGTTGACTTGTCCTTCTGTGAGTAGAACTTAGAACGTGCAGAAAGATGGCTGCCCTATGTTCCCGGAATCTGCCCCGACCGTGGTCCAGCCGCCCCGCCCCACGGCCTCTGTTCTGTACTGTTACTTCACTCATTCTCTCCTTCCAACTCACCTGACTGACTGCTGTGGAAAAGTTATTTTAGGAAGAATTCCTCAGTCAACTTCGCGACTCTAAACTAAACCTTTGTTTTGCTTTTAACTTGTTTAATAACAGAGTCTTTGAAAATGTGCCAGCTACTTTTTATTCACGTAACATATAAAGCACCTGAAGAATGGCTGATGAGTTTCCTGACATCCTTAGGGTTCAGAGAGGTGGCATGAGCACTGTTTGGGTAATTTTAGAAAAAATCAACCCATCAGGGCTGTGTGTATTGGCTGAGGGAGGCAACTGTGGTTGGGTAGAGGTGGGAAGAAGGCTCTTTGCAGATTAATTTTAATGTTTTTTCCTTCCAGCCCTGAGGTTTTGTGAGCCTTTGAAATGGAGCAAATACTGCTTTTTAAAGGCAGTGGCTTTTAGATGGGGACTTGGGGAGTTCTTGCGCCTAACCTCCATGGGTTTTGCTCAAGTGGAGAATGGCCTTTAGATTTTAAGACTCATAAATAAGGAACCAATTCTAAGTTAAGCTATAATATTAATGGTCTGGCTTTTGTTGGATGGAGGGGGAAACATTCAAAGCTTAAAACAGTAATAATTAAACCACAATCAAATCTTACTGTTCTTACTCTTCAATTCTATGAGAGGCAGAGTAGAGTAGTGGCTAAGAGCCCCGGCTCTGGAGCCCTACCTCCTGGGTTCAGTTCTCCACCTCTGCCTGCTGTGGGACCATGGGCAAGTTACTTAGTGCCTCTGTGCCTTAGTTTCCCCATCTAATGGTAATGACAATAGTACCTACCTTGTATGATTGTTTGAAGGTTGACACTGATAATGCTCCCTGTCACAAAGTAAGTGCTGTGAGTGTGTTTGTTAGGGTGGTATCATCCGTCCTTAAACCCAGTTAAGGAGCAGATTTCGTTTTTTTATTCTTTTTTCCTTTTTTATAAATTTATTTATTTATTTATTATTTTTGGCTGCGTTGGGTCTTCGTTGCCGTGCGCAGGCTTTCTCTGGTCACGGCAGGCAGGGGCTGCTCTTCGTTGCGGTGCATGGGCTTCTCATTGCGGTGGCTTCTCTTGTTGCGGAGGACGGGCTCTAGGGGCATGGACTTCAGTAGTCGCGGCATGTGGGCTCGGTAGTTGTGGCTCACAGGCTCAGTTGTTCTGCGGCATGTGGGATCGTCCCAGATCAGGGCTCGAACCCATGTCTCCTGCTGTGGCAGGTGGATTCTTAACCACTGTGCCACCAGGGAAGTCCCCGTTTTTTTAATCTTCAAAATATTGAACATTCATCAAATGTCGGTAGCTAGTGACAAAATTATTCAGATTATATGAAAATGAGATAGATATACACTTAGGAAATTTAATTTACAGGCTTGGCATTCATTAAGGTATAGAATATGTACTTTTCCTTTCACAACTTATTAAAAACTAGTTCATTCGTACTAGAGGATGTGAAGAGGAGAAAACTGCTTCCGAGTGCTCTGGAAATCGGATCAGGCAGAAGGCCAAGGTCGCAGACGACAGGCGCAGTGAGCAGAGGAGTCAGGGAGCAGCGGCCCACAGCCCAGCTGGTTGGCTGGGAGCAGGAAGCCAGACGTGGAGGGGTGGGGAACAGGGGTCTCAGCTCAGAGCTTCCCAGTTTCAGGAATAGACAAGTAGATACAGCCAGAGGTACTAGAAATAGAGTTGTCACCAGGGACCCCAGGAAAGAGGTTATTTCTCTTCTGGCCTGGCTGGATGATGTCTTCTTTGTATGTGCAGACAATGGCTGGCTGCAGTGTCCTGGCAATCAGAGAAAAAAGCTCCCAGGTGCTACCTGTCCTGGATTATTTCAGAAATGGAAGGCTCAGCCTTCTGGGATGTGCTATCGGTTATCTCAGCCAGACCAAACAACATATTTTATTTTTTTTAATTTTAGAAGATTATTCAATATTTGTTGAGCAAGTAAAACTGCCTCAAGACTGTGAAGTAAGCATTGAGGAAGTGAATCCATTTTTTTTCTTCAAAAGGCAAAGATAGGGCAGTTTGGTTGCTTTTGTGTATCGTGTAGATCTTCGGGAAATAGCCAGAAAATAGACTTCTTGCAAGGTCCAAAGAACATTTTAAAATGTGTCATTCCTTTGTACGTAAGATGTCAAAATTCTATGGAAAAATTAATTTTTGTTTTAGAAACACTTGAAAGCAATTTGTTTAAAGATTTAAAAAAGGAGCTTTACATAAGCTTAACTGGAAGCAGTTGGAAAGGGTTCCATGTATCACTTGGAGACAGACTTCTGGAAAATTCTTCAAATTGAAAGGACTTTGTTCTTATCATTGTCCTATGTACATGACAGGGTTTCAGGCAATCTCTCAGACAGAGAGCACTCCCTTTAGAGGTTTTTAAGAAGACAGCCTGATTTAAAACAGTTTCTTCCTTTTAAATTGGCCCCCTCTCAGTCAGTAATCTGTAGTGTATTTTTGTTTCTCTCCAGTGGAAGCTCCGTCTTCAGCACCTGAAGTTAGACAGGAAGCAGAAGAACCTTGAACCCCAAAAGCTGCAGAGCATGGTCTTCCCTGGCAGAGTGAACACCACCTACCTTCGCAATGCACCCTGCCTCTTCTCCCGATGACCAAAAAGCAACAGACATCACTGGTCTCACCCTTCCCAGTAGCCACTGGTAGACTGTTCCCTGAGTCTGCAGAGGCAGCCTGTGTACTTCCAAAGTTCTTTTGAAGTGCAGCTAAGAGAAGGAAAAAGCTTTTCTTGGTTCAAATTGGACTGCAAGTGTTAATTTACTTACCTACCTACTTGTGTGAATATTAATTAGTACAAGTTACTGATTTTATGAAATGCTTAATCTGTGTCGAGAGCTGTTAAACATTTTATATATAGTATTTCATTTAACCCTCAACTGAGTAGGAACTATTATTATTTCCATTTTACAGATAAGGACATTAGGGCTTAGACTTTAAGCAACTTGTCTGAGGTCACAAAGCCAGTTAAATGGCAGAGTTTAGATCTATGCCCATATTTGCTTATTGCCTCCCTAATACAGTTTTTCACTTTGGTTCTTCTTCACCCTTTTCCATTTCCTGTGTGCAAATAGCCATATTTCTACCATCTAGTAGTTTATTAGACCAAAATCCCTTGAGAGGAGAGAGCTGTGTGTTTCATCTTAGTGGGCCCAGGCAGTCCTAACACAGGACATAAAGAAAGGTCTTTACAAAGGTTGATTGGCTAAGAAAACAAGAATTCCTTCCCTGTTCAAGCATAGACTCAGCTTTGTGAATAGCTACATGCTACTGGCAATTGTAAGGAGGCCAAGACTGAGCTTTCCTTGGTGATTCTTTTTAAAACTATATGAATTTTCCATTGTATGAATGGGGGAATAAATCCAGTTTTCTGGGGCCAGGAAATGATTTGCAGGGATTATAGCCTGGTACTCACTGATTCCAATTCCACCTCCAGTACAAGACCTTATGAGTTCTTGTAATCAGAGTGGAACTTGAAGGGAGGTAGGTAATAGTTCAGTGACTTGGGGTTCAGTGAAGAAGTTAGGAACAATTTATGTGCACTTTGTGTGGCTGCAATGGCATAGTAGGTACAATTTTTTTTTTTTTTTTTAATATTCTAAGAAGAGTTGAGTCTTTCTCCTTTAACTGAAGGGCCTATTCAGGCTTCAGGTAATTGGAATATAAGTTTTTCCATAACAGCATGTTTTAGAATTCATAAGTATATTTGTGTGTGTAGTTATAGACACCTAGAAAGTTCCAAAGGATCATTTAAAAAACCTGAGTCATTCTTTCACATTTGAAGAAAACCTTCAGAATTTCTTAGCAAAATAAATCTCTAGTTCAAAAATAAACGTCAAAGCTATTTAAAGATTCAAACAGAAGCTTTCTATGAGCCAGTGCAGAATTATAACAAAATCTAAGGGATTTTTTTTAAAAAAAAAAAACAAATTTCTTAAATTGTTAATACTGACTAAATTTAGGTACTTATAATAAATATGTGTGTGGTGCTTTTAGAGCTTTACCATTTATAAATTGCTTTCACATAATTGATCTAATTTTACCCTCAAAACAGGCAGAGTGGTAGAGCAGGTGTTGTTTTCATAGACCTTGTACAGTACAGGGAACAGCCATGACCACTAAGTGCCTGCCCCAAAGTCACATGCCAGTGACGGGGCATTGCCAGGCTTAGTCTAGTTTTTGGATTTGAAGTCCCATGTTCCCTTCACTTCAGTGCCCTGCCTCCTTGCACTGCTCTTTGGAAAGAGAGTTCTCAACATTTCCCTTCTGCTAATTTTGCTGACTTGAATTTATCTCAGTTGTTCATCACGATGAACGAAGTTGGAATCCACCACTGGCTGGCATACCAAGTCCATATCGCATGGACGAGGATGATGACCTAATTATCACCCTCATGACTCTTCCTGTTTACATGAAAACCATACAGTGACACCACCAGCATGATGGTAGATGTTTAGTACTCCTCCTACAGGGGGGAAAAAAAAAGAAGATAGAGAACTATTCAGGCTCTTCCTTTGCCTTAGTTGCTAAACAGCAGCCATTTCACTGTAAAGGAGATTCGGCTCAAGGAATGACATAGGTATTCCCAGAATAGCATTTCATTTTTATAGCAACCGCATTTCATGTCTCCATATAGCATATGCTCCTGTGGCTCAGTGATTTTAGGAGAAGAAATAGGTGCCTCAACACATTTGTTGAATATATGGAGAAAATTCAATACAGCTGATCACCTAATAGCCACGCTCCCATGTTCTGTGATGAAGAGTGAGCAGCAATTTTAAGGATTTGGAAGCACTGCCGAACAGGTATTTTTTTTTTTTTTTTTATAATAACACCTACAATCTTTTTCTTTTCTTTTTTTTTTTTTAAATTTATTTTTATATTTATTTTTGGCTGTGTTGGGTTTTCGTTTCTGTGCGAGGGCATTCTCTAGTTGTGGCAAGCAGGGGCCACTCTTCATCGCGGCGCGCGGGCCTCTCACTGTCGCGGCCTCTCTTGTTGTGGAGCACAGGCTCCAGACGCGCAGGCTCAGTAGTTGTGGCTCACGGGCCCAGCTGTTCCGCAGCATGTGGGATCTTCCCAGACCAGGGCTCAAACCCGTGTCCCCTGCATTGGCAGGCAGATTCTCAACCACTGCGCCACCAGGGAAGCCCCAGGTATGTTTTTTGAGGCCATATCTGACGTGAACCAGTAACATCTTGACGGAATACTCTGGATAGCTGTGAATTCTGTTTTCTGAAGTAATATGGCATAACGCAAAATTAGGTTGCAGCCAAGGAGTTGGATTGTGGCCAAGATTTCACTGTATTGAGATTTTGCAGGCAACTCAAGGCTCTTACAATGAAGACAAAAGTCAAATGATAGGTTTTCATTGCTTTAAACTTTTCAGTATTTTCTAAATTTTCCACAATCGCCGTGTATTCCATTTGTAATAAGAATAAATGTTTTTAATAAAAACATAAAAAATGAGGACAAAAGAAAGTACTGTATAAGGCTAGCACAAGTCGTGGAGTTTATCAGGAAGAAGGGTCGGGGCATCAGAGGAAGATATGTATTTAATGTCCCTATAAGTGTGGGTGTAAAAGGGGAGATGTCAGAGTACAAAGCTGGCAGGTGATCTGTTTTTTTTAGTTGCACTGTCATTAAGTTTGAAGGCTGCATGATCCATGTATGGGAGCTCAGGGTCCTGCCTTTCCAGGCATTTCCGCCATCTCTGTTCTAGCTTAGACAGACTGTGGTGAAACCTGTATGTATCTAGACAAGTATCTTGTCTCCAGAGAGCAAACTTTGTTGTTGTTTTCTAAGAGTGCACTGCACACCATCACCCCTTAGTCCCTCTCTCCAGGCCATTTGGGAGAAAATACCTCTTTCCGGGAGCAGATGGGATGCTTGGAAACTGGTCTTTAACTTCCAGTAAATTACCCTCCCATTTATGGCAAAGTACCTCTTCCAGGAACTAAAAGTCATCTTCGGAAGGAGTAACACATGGATGAACGTTGTTCACAAAGGGTGAGCGGTTATTCCCACTGAGGGGCTGGGTTCTGTAGCGTGGTGGTTTTCAGCGTCTCTCCAGCAATTAGTGCTTCTCATATATTTCACTGTGTGCTTTTTACAATTACTCAAAACAGCTTTGGTGAAGCATCTCTGGCATTATAGGAACCCATTATCCACATGGGAAAATCAAGTCAAGAAGGACCGGGGAGGAGAGGACTAAAATAATTGACTTCCTGGCCTGGTATGAAACCATAGAGAAGCAAGATGCTAAGTGTCTCTCAGAAAAAGCATATCTGGGAGGTGCTCAGTGAAGTACTCTCAGCATTATTAATGGCAATATCAGTAATAATAGCAACATTTATGAGGCCGTACTATGTGTGCCAGGAACTGTGCTGAGTGCTTTACGTATAATATTTCTGTTAATTCTTACAATAGCCTTATGAGGTAGGTGTGATTGCTGTTTAGTTTTACAGAAGAGGAAACAGGCACAGAGTAACATCTCAGGGCCTCACAGATAGCGAGCTTTGGAGCCAGGATTCGAATGCCAGAAGAACTCTCTGGCTAGTGCCCTTAAGCATTACTCTGGGCCATATGCTGGTGTAAATATACCCTGTTTTCCTTTTGGGAATTACCTCTACCCTGTTGTGTGCAGTCTTGTGGGATTGTACATCACGGTGCCTGGCTCTGTACCGTGGAAGGCAGTGAGGTCTTTGGGAGTTGTTGTAGGTGGCTCCTCTCACCACCCTTATTCCTCCTTAAGGTGTGAGACGTGAGCTTGGACACGGACTCTTTTGGACTTGGCCTCTTAGAGGACTGTCAAAGGAAGTGCCAGTTTGTTCATTTCCATTAGCAGTGCCCCGGTAGGGCAGTTCCTGCTGCCCTGGTTCCTGCCCTTTCCAAGCATGGATCACCAGCCTTTCTATTGAACTGTGAACTATCCAACATCTTTCCAATGAAGTTCCTTTTTGTTTAAGTTAACCAGGGTTGGTTTCTATTTTTTGCAACTAAAAATACAAAACAAAAAAACCTGGTAAAATATCTTTGCAAAAAGTCCACCAGCCTCTCCTGGTGACTGTCTTCCATGCCAGGAGTTCTTGGCTACATTAAGGAGATCCTGTTGGTTAGATCTAACTGTTAGAAAGTGTTGTTATAGAAAAAATTAAGTATTACCATTTCATGTATATTTAGCATGAATTAGGTACTTTGTGCCTCCGTTTCTGTTGTTCTCTTATTTAATTATCCAAACTTTCTGAGTTAGTTATTTATATTATACAGACAAGGACACTGAATCTTACAGAGGGGAAACAATTTGTTTCAAGTCAAAGAGGTATTAATTGACGGAGTCAGGATTCAGACTCATTTCTAGGTCACCCAAAGCTCACATTTTTTCCTATTATACCATGCTGTTTCCATACTGAGTCCAAAATGGACTCCTTTATTTCTTTTTTTTTTTTTTTTTCACACACACACACTGTATTTTATTTTTACAAGAGATAAATAGACTGACACCAAGCATTGTACATGGATGACCACAGCAAAAGCAACAATGATTGCAATTACCAAACATGAAACACACTCATACTATGTCATAATATTGACATTCAGTCCAGTAATCCTCCACTGCAACAGCTCCTTTACTTTGCAGTGAAAATTGATTTGTATATTCTTTGCCTCTGAGTCCTTGTGGGATTTTTTTTTTTTTTTAATTCAGACAGAAAGTCACAAAAATTATACTCATCCTCATCAGTTCACTCAGTCCCATGTAATTAATTTTTTTTTTCATCTTGATCTTTTGTTAGCACTTTTATGAGTTCATCAGTTTTTCATTAGAGTTCTGAAAATGCTTATTCATTCAGTTCAGCAGTATAGTCAGTTACCAGAAACCTGTACTTGTCAGAGTCTTTTCCATGAACTTCTTGAAGATGAAACCCTTTTATAGGAACATATTTGCAAAATCATCAGAGTACACCCAGAACTGTCTGTAAATGACAAAAGACTTAAAAATGACCACGGTTAAAGATTTGATGAAAGTTCATAATAATGCAGTTGACAAGAAAATTAGTTATTTCTGAGATATACATTTTAAAGTAATAACTAGGATTATTACTTATAACATTATACCAGAACATATAAGATTTTTAGAAATTTCATGTAATGTCTGAAACATTTATATTAACATATTTCCATACATATTTCCATACAAATACAAATATAAGATTTTTAGAAATTTCATGTAATGTCTGAAACATTTATATTAACATATTTCCATGCAAATAACCCAATGAAAGTTTAGTATTAGTTGTTTTGTTTGTTTTTTTATACTGCAGGTTCTTATTAGGCATCAATTTTATACACATCAGTGTATACATGTCAATCCCAATCGCCCAATTCAGCACACCACCATCCCCACCCCACCGCAGTTTTCCCCCCTTGGTGTCCATATGTCCATTCTCTACATCTGTGTCTCAACTTCTGCCCTGCAAACTGGCTCATCTGTACCATTTTTCTAGGTTCCACATACATGCATTAATATACGATATTTGTTTTTCTCTTTCTGACTTACTTCACTCTGTATGACAGTCTCTAGATCCATCCACGTCTCAACAAATGACTCAATTTCGTTCCTTTTTATGGCTGAGTAATATTCCATTGTATATATGTACCACAACTTCTTTATCCATTCGTCTGTTGATGGGCATTTAGGTTGCTTCCATGACCTGGCTATTGTAAATAGTGCCGCAATGAACATTCGGGTGCATGTGTCTTTTTGAATTACGGTTTTCTCTGGGTATATGCCCAGTAGTGGGATTGCTGGGTCATATGGTAATTCTATTTTTAGTTTTTTAAGGAACCTCCATATTGTTCTCCATAGTGGCTGTATCAATTTACATTCCCACCAACAGTGCAAGAGGTTTCCCTTTTCTCCAGACCCTCTCCAGCATTTGTTGTTTGTAGATTTTCTGATGATGCCCATTCTAACAGGAGTGAGGTGATACCTCATTGTAGTTTTGATTTGCATTTCTCTAGTAATTAGTGATGTTGAGAAGCTTTTCATGTGCTTCGTGGCCGTCTGTATGTCTTCTTTGGAGAAATGTCTATTTAGGTCTTCTGCCCATTTTTGGATTGGGGTGTTTGTTTCTTTAATATTGAGCTGCATGAGCTGTTTATATATTTTGGAGATTAATCCTTTGTCCGTTGATTCATTTGCAAATATTTTCTCCCATTCTGAGGGTTGTCTTTTCGTCTTGTTTATGGTTTCCTTTGCTGTGCAAAAGCTTTGAAGTTTCATTAGGTCCCACTTGTTTATTTGTGTTTTTATTTCCATTACTCTAGGAGGTGGATCAAAAAAGATCTTGCTGTGATTTATGTCAAAGAGTGTTCTTCCTATGTTTTCCTCTAAGAGTTTTATAGTGTCCAGTCTTATATTTAGGTCTCTAATCCATTTTGAGTTTATTTTTGTGTATGGTGTTAGGGAGTATTCTAATTTCATTCTTTTACATGTAGCTGTCCAGTTTTCCCAGCACCACTTATTGAAGAGACTGTCTTTTCTTCATTGTATATCTTTGCCTCCTTTGTCATAGATTAGTTGACCATAGGTGCGTGGGTTAATCTCTGGGCTTTCTATCTTGTTCCCTTGATCTATGTTTCTGTTTTTGTGCCAGTACCATATTGTCTTGATTACTGTAGCTTTGTAGTATAGTCTGAAGTCAGGGAGTCTGATTCCTCCAGCTCCATTTTTTTGCCTCAAGACCGCTTTGGCTATTCGGGGTCTTTTGTGTCTCCATACAAATTTTAAGATGATTTGTTCTAGCTCCGTTAAAAATGCCATTGGTAATTTGATAGGGATTGCATTGAATCTGTAGATTGCTTTGGGTAGTATACTCATTTTCACAATGTTGATTCTTCCAATCCAAGAACATGGTATATCTCTCCATCTGTTGGTATCATCTTTAATTTCTTTCATCAGTGTCTTATAGTTTTCTGCATACAGGTCTTTTGTTTCCCTAGGTAGGTTTATTCCTAGGTATTTTATTCTTTTTGTTGCAATGGTAAATGGGAGTGTTTCCATAATTTCTCTTTCAGATTTTTCATCATGAGTGTATAGGAATGCAAGAGATTTCTGTGCATTAATTTTGTATCCTGCAACTTTACCATATTCATTCATTAGCTCTAGCAGTTTTCTGGTGGCAGTTTTAGGATTCTCTATGTATAGTATCATGTCATCCGCAAACAGTGACAGTTTTACTTCTTCTTTTCCAATTTGTATTCCTTTTATTTCTTTTTCTTCTCTGATGGCCGTGGCTAGGACTTCCAGAACTATGTTGAATAATAGTGGTGAGAGTGGACATCCTTGTCTCGTTCCTGATCTTAGAGGAAATGCTTTCAGTTTTTCACCATTGAGAATGATGTTTGCTGTGGGTTTGTCATATATGGCCTTTATTATGTTGAGGTAGGTTCCCTCTATGCCCACTTTCTGGAGAGTTTTTATCATAAATGGGTGTTGAATTTTGTCAAAAGCTTTTTCTGCATCTATTGAGATGATCATATGGTTTTTCTTCTTCAGTTTGTTAATATGGTGTATCACATTGATTGATTTGCGTATATTGAAGAATCCTTGCATCCCTGGGATAAATCCCACTTGATCGTGGTGTATGATCCTTTTAATGTGTTGTTGGATTCTGTTTGCTAGTATTTTGTTGAGGATTTTTGCATCTATATTCATCAGTGATATTGGTCTGTAATTTTCTTTTTTTGTAGTGTCTTTGTCTGGTTTTGGTATCAGGGTGATGGTGGCCTCATAGAATGAGTTTGGGAGTGTTCCTTCCTCTGCAATCTTTTGGAAGAGTTTGAGAAGGATGGGTGTTAGCTCTTCTCTAAATGTTTGATAGAATTCACCTGTGAAGCCATCTGGTCCTGGACTTTTGTTTGTTGGCAGATTTTTAATCACAGTTTCAATTTCATTACTTGTGATTGGTCTGTTCATATTTTCTATTTCTTCCTGGTTCAGGCTTGGAAGGCTATACCTTTCTAAGAATTTGTCCATTTCTTCCAGGTTGTCCATTTTATTGGCATAAAGTTGCTTGTAGTAGTCTCTTAGGATGCTTTGTATTTCTGCGGTGTCTGTTGTAACTTCTCCTTTTTCATTTCTGATTTTATTGATTTGAGTCCTCTCCCTCTTTTTCTTGATGAGTCTGGCTAATGGCTTATCAATTTTGTTTATCTTCTCAAAGAACCAACTTTTAGTTTTATTGATCTTTGCTATTGTTTTCTTTGTTTCTATTTCATTTATTTCTGCTCCGATCTTTATGATTTCTTTCCTTCTGCTAAATTTGGGTTTTGTTTGTTCTTCTTTCTCTAGTTTCTTTAGGCGTAAGGTTAGATTGTTTACTTGAGATTTTTCTTGTTTCTTTAGGTAGGCTTGTATAGCTATAAACTTCCCTCTTAGAACTGCTTTTGCTGCATCCCATAGGTTTTGGGTCGTCGTGTTTTCATTGTCATTTGTCTCTAGGTATTTTTTGATTTCCTCTTTGATTTCTTCAGTGATCTCTTGGTTATTTAGTAACGTATTGTTTAGCCTCCATGTGTTTGTCTTTTTTACGTTTTTTTTTTCCCCTGTAATTCATTTCTAATCTCATAGCGTTGTGGTCAGAAAAGATGCTTGATATGATTTCAATTTTCTTAAATTTACTGAGGCTTGATTTGTGACCCAAGATGTGATCTATCCTGGAGAATGTTCCGTGCGCACTTGAGAAGAACGTGTAATCTGCTGTTTTTGGATGGAATGTCCTATAAATATCAATTAAATCTATCTGGTCTATTGTGTCATTTAAAGCTTCTGTTTGCTTATTTATTTTCATTTTGGATGATCTGTCCATTGGTGTAAGTGAGGTGTTAAAGTCCCCCACTATTATTGTGTTACTGTCGATTTCCTCTTTTATAGCTGTTAGCAGTTGCCTTATGTATTGAGGTGCTCCTCTGTTGGGTGCATATATATTTATAATTGTTATATCTTCTTCTTGGATTGATCCCTGGATCATTATGTAGTGTCCTTCCTTGTCTCTTGTAACCTTCTTTATTTTAAAGTCTATTTTATCTGATATGAGTATAGCTACTCCAGCTTTCTTTTGATTTCCATTTGCATGGAATATCTTTTTCCATCCCCTCACTTTCAGTCTGTATGTGTCCCTAGGTCTAAAGTGGGTCTCTTGTAGACAGCATATATATGGGTCTTGTTTTTGTATCCACTCAGCCAGTCTGTGTCTTTTGGTTGGGGCATTTAATCCATTCACGTTTAAGGTAATTATCGATATGTATGTTCCTATGACCATTTTCTTAATTGTTTTGGGTTTGTTTTTGTAGGTCCTTTTCTTCTCTTGTGTTTCCCACTTAGAGAAGTTCCTTTAGCATTTGCTGTAGAGCTGGTTCGGTGGTGCTGAATTCTCTTAGCTTTTGCTTGTCTGTAAAGCTTTTGTTTTCTCCATCAAATCTAAATGAGATCCTTGCCGGGTAGAGTAATCTTGGTTGTAGGTTCTTCCCTTTCATCACTTTAAGTATATCATGCCACTCCCTTCTGGCTTGCAGAGTTTCTGCTGAGAAATCAGCTGTTAACCTTATGGGAGTTCCCTTGTATGTTATTTGTCGTTTTTCCCTTGCTGCTTTCAATAATTTTTCTTTGTCTTTAATTTTTGCCACTTTGATTACTATGTGTCTCGGCGTGTTTCTCCTTGGGTTTATTCTGTATGGAACTCTCTGCGCTTCCTGGACTTGGGTGGCTATTTCCTTTCCCATGTTAGGGAGGTTTTCGACTATAATCTCTTCAAATATTTTCTCTGGTCCTTTCTCTCTCTCTTCTCCTTCTGGGACCCCTATAATGCGAATGTGGTTGCGTTTAATGTTGTCCCAGAGGTCTCTTAGGCTGTCTTCATTTCTTTTCATTCTTTTTTCTTTAGTCTGTTCCGCAGCAGTGAATTCCACCATTCTGTCTTCCAGGTCACTTATCCGTTCTTCTGCCTCAGTTATTCTGCTATTGATTCCTTCTAGTGTAGTTTTCATTTCAGTTATTGTATTGGTCATCTCTGTTTGTTTGTTCTTTAATTCTTCTAGGTCTTTGTTAATCATTTCTTGCATCTTCTCAATCTTTGCCTCCATTCTTATTCCGAGGTCCTGGATCATCTTCACTATCATTATTCTGAATTCTTTTTCTGGAAGGTTGCCTATCTCCACTTCATTTAGTTGTTTTCCTGGGGTTTTTTCTTGTTCCTTCATCTGGTACATAGCCCTCTGCCTTTTCATCTTCTCTATCTTTCTGTAACTGTGGTTTTTGGTCCACAGGCTGCAGGATTGTAGCTTTTCTTGCTTCTGCTGTCTGTCCTCTGGTGGTTGAGGCTATCTAAGAGGCTCGATGGGAGGCTCTGGTGGTGGGTAGAGCTGACTGTTGCTCTCCTTTATTTCTTACCTACTGGTATTACAGTTTCACTTCTGGGGGATATTCAGGATAACCCTCCTCCTTTTTCTTTCTTTTAAAATTTTATTTATTTATTTATTTATTGGCTGCGTTGGGTCTTCGTTACTGCGTGCAGGCGTTCTCTAGTTGTGGCGAGCGGGGGCTAGTCTTCGAGGCGGTGCGCGGGCTTCTCATTGTGGTGAATTCTCTTGCTGTGGAGCACGGGCTCTAGGCATGCGGGCTTCAATAGTTCCGCATGTGGGCTCAGTAGTTGTGGCACGCTGACTCTAGGGTGTGTGGGCTTCAGTAGTTGTGGCTCGCGGGCTCTAGAGTGCAGGCTCAGTAGTTGTGGTGCATGGGCTTAGTTGCTCTGTGGCATGTAAGATCTTCCCAGACCAGGGCTCGAACCTGTGTCCCCTGCATTGGCTGGCAGATTCTTAACCAGGGAATTCCCCTCCTCATTTTTCTATATGATAGGTCTTCAAATATTTGAAGTCAGGTATCACATTTTTCTTTAGCCCTCTTTTCTTTGGACTAAACCATCTCCACTTTTATTCTTCACTTTTATCTAAAGGTGATTTTGAATCACCTTCCCTTTTCTGGCTATTCCTAATTTGAGAGCATACTAGTTTATCCATATATGGCCTTCTTTATAAGAACTGAGCAGTAAACTAAAAATGTGGTCTAACCAAGTCTACCACTAGCGCATATGATGTCTTTGTTAGAATTGGAAACAGATCTCAAGTCTAGGTGGACAAATGAACAAAAATCTTCCCTTACTCCCAAGCTCTGTTCAGCCCGAGAGCTAGGATTTGGCATATGGCGGGTGGCACTTAGGCTGGATTTCAATCTCCACCTGACCCTTGTCTGGATGCCCTAGTGCAAGACACCATCTGCACAAGTGTAGGTATGGCTCTGGGGGACTTAGTTCCCTTGCCGTGGCCATTGGTTGCCATGAGTATATGGATTTGCATGGGTGCAGGCCAATTGCTGTAAAACTCATTCCAAAAGCCAAATTTCCAGACTGCCAATTCAACAAATTACTGATGACATTTCCATAGTTTTGCTTAGTTTGCAGACATTTCACTTAAGATTCGTCATTTCATTTTGGCTAAATGTTTATTTGGCATGTTTTATATTTACTTTAGACACCAAACACTTCTAGAATGTTCAAGATTTCTCCTCCTTCCCTCTCTTTATTTCTTTCTTCTTTCCTAAATAAGAAAGGGAAAGCTCTCTCTCAACTACTATTTACTATTATCTCTATTTTTCAGACTTATGCCTGTCCTGCCCTCCCCTGGACCCTACTGATGACAGAGAAATGCCTGTGGTCAGCTCTTCTAAAACTGACTTAAGCTATTTGTCTGAGAGGTTTGGGTGAACTTTCTTTTAGTGAGTTGACACAGAGCTGATAAAGAAATCCATCTGTACTTTGGCTAAGCCTATATTTGGTGGTCAAGAAGATTACTTATTTTGTCCAGAGGAGAGCATTTTACTGTTCCAGTTAGGGCTGTCCAATATGGTGGACACGAGCCACATGTGCCTCTCAAGAGCAGTTAAATACATTAAATTTGAAATCCAGTTCCTCAGTCACACTCCCTACACATTAACTGCTTAATTGCCATCGGTGATAGTAGCCACCCTATTGAACAGCACAGGTGTAGACCATTTTCATCACTGCAGAAAGTTCTACTGAATGGTGCTGCTTTGAAGGATTAGTGTCAAGGCACTAATTTATCAAACCTACAGAAACCTCTAGCTGGTCATCCTTAGACAACAAACTTGAATGACACAATCCTTGAATTAAGAAGTCTAGTTCCATAATTAAGAAGTTACACTTTAGAGGTATAGCTAGGAAGGCGAGAGCATTGTAGATGGGGAAAAAGTGAAAGACATTCTGGGTGTTTTCCATCATCCTGCTTGTCATGTGTTCCTCCCCTCCTCACTACAGTGGTGACTGATTTCCACAAGGGTAGAGGTGGGGTTTGTCTTCTCTTTTCTTTGTAAACTGCATCTTCCCCTGCATTGCCAGACACACATGTCTCTGTACGGGAGGGAACATGTTCTGTGACTTTTGGATGCACTGGCTGTTTTGTCATCGAAAATACTTAGCTCAGCTTGTACTAGTTGCATCTGGGCGTAGAGTGAAGGGTGGGGGAAGAGCAGTACTGCTTCTCTACTCATAGATTCCTGAAATTCAGGCAAGGGCATGGCCCAAGATACAGGGTGTAAACTTGGAGTATGGACGTGTAGCTTCAGATTCTGTCCATGTCATGGAAATTGCTTATAATGCCCTGTTTTATTCTTAACATTGGTTCCCAGGGCATTCAGTATTTATTGTAAATTCACCAGGGAGGCACGGAAGTAAAAGCCTGGACTTAAACCTTTAATGTGGCTCACCTGGCTCCTACAGGAAAGACCTTAGAAAGCCATGAAAAGAGCTTCAAGGACAAAGCGAAATCCCCAGGAGAATCCTTGTGTGTTTGTGTGGATTCTCTCTGGTGCTTTGAACTGCCAATACTGCACACAAGGGTGTTCTAAAAATAGCCTGAGTAACGTGCATCTCCTACCGAAGGGAGTGAGATAATTTGTGAGGATGTTGAGAAATGGAAAAGGAGAGAAGCTTTAGAGATGAGAAACGAAATACATGAATCTCAACGGTCTCTGAGACTCTCCCCCTCACTGAGTGCTTTCTTTGAAGTCTTGATATTGAAAATCAGAAAAAAAGTACTAAAAAAAAGGTGTCACTGGGAGAAACATTGGGTTTTTCTCACCTATGTTTTATAATATAAGCAGTTCCCTGGATAAAAATGTACCTGTTTGATAAGAATAGTCATGGGATACTCACTCGCTACACGTGCAAAGCACGATTTCAAGCCCTCGGTGAGGAATCCAAAGTTAAATAATATATGATTTCTCCCTTAAAGTTGTTTCAAGTTGCTTATAACTTATTGGGGAAACAAAAAATGTCTTGAGTGCCTACTGCGTGCTAAATACTATGCTAAGTGCTAGAAATAAAAGAAAAATAAGAATCTCTGTTATCAAGAATTTATGGTCTAGCGAGGGAGAGAGGCAATGAGTTGAGCTGAAACAGTACAGAATGAGAAACACAGAGATAGAAGGATGCTGGGGGCAGGGTGTGGGAGGCCAGAGGAAGGGTGTGGCAAAGATCTTCTGGAGCAGGTGATGGTTCAATGTGCCTTGAAGAAGGAAGAGGACATAGCTAGGTGGAGATAGGTAAGTGGCTTTGTTCATACCACTGGTTCAATACAGAAAACATACCATAAGTTCTTTTTTTTTAACATTTATTTTTTAAAGTATAGTTGATTTACAATGTGTTAATTTCTGCTGTACAGCAAAATGACTCAGTTATACATATATATACATTCTTTTTCATATTCTTTTCCATTATAGATTATCACAGGATGTTGAATATAGTTCCCTGTGTTATACAGTAGGACCTTGTTGTTTATCCTTTCTATATATGATAGTTTGCATCTGCTAATCCCAAACTCCCAATCCATCACTCCCCCACCACCCTCCCCCTTGGCAACCACAGTCTGTTTTCTACGTCTGTGAGTCCGTTTCTGTTTTGTAGATAGGTTCATTTGTGTCATATTTTAGATTCTGCATATAAGTGGTATCATACGGTATTTGTCTGTATCTTTCTGACTTATTTCACTTAGTATGATCATCTCTAGTTGCATCCATGTGGCTGAAAAGGGCATTATTTCATTCCTTTTTATGGCTGAGTAACATTCCATTGTATATATGTACCACATCTTCTTGATCCATTCATCTGTCGATGGACATTTAGATTGTTTCCACATCTTGGCTATTGTGAGTAGAGCTGCTATGAACATAGAGGTGCGTGAACATACCCTAAGTTCTAAATGGCAAACTAGAAACAGAATTTCAAAACACAGTCCATTTATTTCTAATCTCTTTTGAACAGCATCCCCTCATTGATCATTTGAATATCTTGAAGGAGGGGAAGCTTTAAACAGGTTCCACTACCTAGAAATCGATGTATAAAAGACCTTTACTAGGAGTTCTGTCTACTCTGTACTTGTTAGACGTCAGCAGCTTGAACAAAGGTAAACAGCAGGCATAAAGTGATGCACATGATCATATCTGGGTTGTAGGAACACAAAAGAGGGGAGAGTGGTTAGTTTCGGTTGGGAGCTGTTTCCTTGGAGATTGAAGGAAGAGATGGGACACAGGAGGGCAGGTATGGAAGACAATCCAGGCCGCAGGAATTGAATGAGAAAGGAACTGGTAGGTGGAAACGTGTGTTGTATTTGGGAAGAAGTGTGAATCGTGGAATAATTTTGCTTTGTGCATGGAGGTATGTAGTGGAAGTCCAGGCGAGGAAGGTAAGTTACATGCTCATTACAGAAGGCCTTGAACACCATTGGAAGAATTTGGATTTTGTAGTTAATAGAGAGCTATTGGAAGTTTTGGGGCAGATACTCTGTACCCAAAGGTGGGGAAGTCCTTGTTCTCCCTGGGTTCATTGCCAGGGCCCCTTCTGGAGCCACTGTCATTGTTACAGAAGTGACACCTCTCCCCTGCCCTGCCACTCAACATCCAGAGTGGGCGTGAGCTTCCCTGCCTCCCCCATGGCATGAAGAGGGAAGGCAGATCCCTGTTCTCTCTGCAGTGGCCATGATGGCCGAGAGCCATGCTCCTCTCATGCCTCTGGGACAGTCGGAAGGAGGAAGGAGGGTGGCTCTCAAATTCATGAGAGTTCGGGAAAGACGGAAAAAGGAGAATGTCCTCAGAGTCTGAACACGAAACTCAGTTTTACATAAAGTAGTATAGTAAGTGGTTAGATTTGATGTCATTCATTAATACTTTAGCTAAACAACATCGTCCTAAGTTCGAAACGGTGACTACACAGAAAACTTGGGAATTTGGCTTGCCTCTGAGCTGGGGAATTTCTCTCTAATGTGTTTGGAGAAACTCCCCAAATTCACGTCTCCGGAATTTTTTTTTTTAATGAAGTGGAAAGATTTTTTTCCCCAGATTCCAAGACCTAGAAATCACTGAACGAATTAATGGAGAAATATGTATTCTGAATTTATTAGAAAATAGTAGTCAAGCAGCTTAAACATTGTTCCCTGTCAGAGGGTTGTGTTCCTGCCTAACACTATTATGTGAACAGGGATTGGCTGGACCAGTTAATGGAAACACAGATAATTTTGCAGCTAGGAAAGATTTGCTTTCAGCTGCAAACTGCACACTCTTTTCAGACCTAATCTTCAGTAAATGGAGTGCAGCATTGTGGTGGAAAGTCAGTGTGGCCAATTCTGTCCCCTGGCTTTCATGCCTGTTCCTGAAGGATTAGGACGGTGTCCAGCTTATACTCTGCATTATGTACGTCGCATCGCAATGCCTGAGAGCTGGCTCATGCCCTGCATTTTGGAAAATCATCATTTTTCTCATATAAATGGACAATAGAGGAAAATAGGGTGGAAGAGGGAGCAACTTTGAGATCAAACTAGTATTAAGATGCAGGCAAGAATAGGATCTTGGCTCCAGGCCAGCCGGAGTGATGAGGAGTCTTGGGTCCACAGGCCCACATGAGCTGTGTGATGTGAGGATACAGCCTGCAAAGTAACTTCAGCCTTAAGATTAGGATACTCTCTTTACTTTTCAACCAAATCTAGTTATTAATAATGTAATGACTACCACGCAATGTCATAATTCTATTCGATTTACGTAGAACTTAGAACTTTAGGAAGTTCTAAGATGCAGAACTTCCTACTTCTTTCCATGTTACTCAGTGAAACCAGTTTTGTTTAAAATGAAAAAGAAATATAACCCATGGTTTTTTGGTTTTTTTCCTGATAGCCTTCATTCAAAAATGTTTACTCCTCTCCGCCCCAGATTGAGAAAGGCATAAATAAAATTAAAATTTAAAACCAAATCGGTTAATGTGTCCCTGTCCATCCGTGTTAGAAAATACTACTATCTGCTCCCGAGTGTGTGTTGGGGGGAGGTGTGTGTGTGTGTGTGTGTGTGAGTGTGTGTGTGTGTGTGTGTGTGAGTGTAAGTGGGGTCTGCTTGTTCATGTGTCACTTGCTAACCCTCAGATAGGTCTCGATCTCGCCGACCCCCAGTGTCCTCGTCTGAAAAGTGAGGCTGGTGATGCCTCCTGCACAGCATATTTGTTTTGACTGAATGGCATGATGTGTGCACCCTGTACACTGTAAAGTCCTATATAAATGCCAGATATCACTATTCCACCACCGTGCTGAATCGCCTGTGTGCATCTGCCATGAAGTGATGTGAAGACCTTGTGAACGTCTCAGACCTTGTGAATGTGAAGACCTTGTGAATGTGAATTATTATGTCTCATAATTCAGTTTCTTCATGAGGGCTCTGGAGCTTACATTTGCTAAGGGTACATGTCATTCTGGAGATGTGCAAATGCGGGTATGTGAGGATCAGCCAACTTTTTGCTTAGTTTAAAAATATGATACATATTTAAACAAAGTAATCCATAAGCATGGTTTAACGCATGGTTAATAGTTAACTAGACCCACAGGGTTACAACCCAACCCAGCAGTTCCCTTCTCCCTCTCTCTCCTGTACTCCCGTTTCCCCAAAGCTGCTGTGATATGTTAGCAGTTTCCTCTGGAGTCTACATTTATGTTTTTAATAATATGCCACTGAGTGCTGTTTTGTAATTTTTCTCAACTGTTTCCTACGAGAAGGTGAGGATTTAGTTCTCTTTTATCTCACCTGCATGTGTACCTCCTTTAATCCTTCCAATACCTTCATATCACAGTTTTATTTAAATTGTGCATAAATGCTTGTATTATTGACGTTGTAAATCTCATGCACAACTGAGCCACCCAGCGTGCTAGTGAAGACATTTCCTTTCTTGTATTATTGGTTTCATTTTAAAAATTATTTTTACATAGGCTTATTTCTCATTCTTCCACACACTTCTTAACAGAAACATAAATTTTCAATTACATTTAAATGTGTCAAGTAATGTATCAGTTTCTTATTTTTCTTACTGGCAGCCCTCCCGGTTCCCTCCTTTATCTCGCCCCTCCTGGACTGTTTGGGAGCACAACGCCCATTTTTTTTTTTTTTTTTTTTTTTGCCATTTTCTTGATTTCTCATTGCTGTTTCCCATAGTTGAATCCCCCATTTTCTAGATTTCCTGGATTTCATATCTTCTCCTTTGATTTCTACCTCATTTGGTGGAATACACAACAATTTCAAGAACAACAGTACCACATCCCTGGATGGGTTTTTTCCAGGAACTTTCATCATATTTTTAGACGACTGAGTTGAAAAAGTTTCCCAGGAAGTGGGACACATCCTGGGAAAGGGTGCATAGGAGGTAGATATTTTGAATCCTTTCATGTCTGGGAATATCTTTTTTCTACCTTCACACATGATTGAGAGTTTTTCAGGGTATGGAGTTCTAGACTGGAAAGAATTTCACCCCAGAACGGTGAAGACATTTCCTTGTTGGTGCTCTGCTTCCGTAATTGCACTGGAGAAGGCCAATTCCATTCTGATTCTCAACAACTTTGTGTTTTTCTTTCTCTCTGGGTTAAACATTTTTTTTCTCTTTATATCTACTGTTTAGAAATTTCAGAACTGATGTGCCTTAGCATGGCAGATATATATACGGTATTGGCTTTTTATTTTTACTTTTTTTAACATCTTTATTGGAGTATAATTGCTTTACAATGGTGTGTTAGTTTCAGCTATATAACAAAGTGAATCAGCTATACATATACATACATCCCCATATCTCCTCCCTCTTGCGTCTCCCTCCCACCCTCCCTCGGGGGCTTTTTTAGATCTCTTCAATCTGAAAACTTTGAGTTCTAAGAGATTTTCTGGTATTAGTTTTGAGGGTGAAAGAGAATATCTTCTTCCCCTGCATTTTACCAATTGCTTTTTTTCTGGAATTGATATCAAAAAGCTATTGTATCTTCTGGACTATTCCTCTGATTTTCTTTTCTATTAAAGTTCTTTCTTTTTATCTGCTTTCTGGGAGATTTCCTCATTTATTTTCCATTCTTTTATTGGATTTTCTTTTTTTTTTGTGGTCCTATTTTAATTTTTAAGAGCTCTTTCTTGCTTTCTAGTGCTCATTTTTATAGCATTCCATTCTTGTTTCATGGCTTTAATATCTTCTTATCTCTGAGGATATTAATGATATTTTCTGGATGCTTTATTAACCCTGTAATAATTCTGTTTTCTCCAGAAATTTTTTTCTTTTTAGTATCTTCTTTTCATGTTGGAGACTCTGTTCAAATGTCTGATGATGCAGTCACTTTGAAGAGAGCAGCCCCAAAGGCTGAATGAAAGCTCCATGTGTTTGTATTTGCAACTTGTTAGACCCTTAAGCTCCACCGTGGAGTGATTGGTTGGGGACCTGGTTTTCTTTTATCGGGAAAACACTAAACATTAATATTTTCTGTTCCGTTTCCTCAGAGAAGAATGCTCCACTTTCCTCTGAAGAGGTTAACATCTAACTGGTATTTCTCTGGGGCTGGAATTTTTATTATTCATTGTACAGATTTTCAGTTGATCTCTCAGCTTGCAGTGGAGGGTCTCGTCCTCACACCCAGTTGTGGTTGGTGTTTCTAGTTCGCCTCTGGCTTAAGATCCTTTAGAAACTACATCTCCAGACTCCGGGCTGTGTGTGCCAGGAGGACCCACCAGGCTGCTCGGGATGGTACTCTAAGTAGTCTCCGTGAAGGCTTTCGGCCCCTTCTCCCACCCTCCCCTTCAGTGGTACTTGGTGCCTCAAGTTCCTGACCTTTTCTGGAGCTCTTCAGGGTGAATCCACCTCTGGATTTTTTTCTTCCTCCTTCATACACTTAATTTCCAGCCTCCTCTGTCCTGCCTACATGTGGTTACCTCTACCCAATTCACTCCCCTGGCTCCCCAAAATCTTGTCATCATCCCTTTTGCTGTCATCGCGCCTTTTCCTTTTTTCTTGTGATGTTATGTCTTTTGTTTCCTTTACTTTCATTTCAGTGGGAGTTTCTGGAGGGAGCTGGGATAAAGGTGTGTGCCCATTTCATCACGGGGACCTGAAAGTTCTCACTCTGTTCTTCCACAGTAAGGACAATAGAAAATTAGACAAGTCAATGTATTTCTTTAGAATTTTTGAACAGACAATAATGTCCTTAGTGCGTCTTGCTTCTAAAAGACTTTTAGGAGTTTCACAGGTGTTTCCTCTCTCTTAACTTGCTCTGTGCCAGAGGGGGGATGGGTAATTTTGCATCTTCTTTCAAGCATCCAAGTGGAGGACGTACCTCTTGTGACTCCCCTCTGCATTCTGCACAATCCTGTTGCATTCTTTCAGCTCACCATTTGCCTTCCAGCCATCAGCTAAAGTTTCAGTCTATCCCTTTGATTGCCAGCCCCTCCCAACCTTGAACCACTGGTTTCTGCCAGACTCAATGTTCCTGTCTGTCTTCTGTCTGTAGCCTGCGCTCCCCTGGTTTTCTGGGAAGCCCTCAGACTTGCCATTCTCCCAGCAGCTCAGCTGCCATTCTCCCCAAACACCCAGAGTTCATTTAGCACCAACGAGGTGCTCAGCCTGGGATTTCTGAAGGCCCATCACTGGGGAGAGACTGTTGCTAATGAGGTGCAAATTGGCAGCGGCTGGGATGGAGCTGCTCTCTCTGGGCCAGGCCCCAGAGGAGGGTGGATCGTTCTGACACTTGCAGGGGAGGCCGGCTGTGGACTGCAAAGCCCGGATTCTGGGCCAGGGAGGCCCTTGCACAGTGCCGGGAGGCTGGTCTGCACTCAGACAGGCCCAGCCCGGAGCTGCTGCCAGCTGGCTAATCTCTTGGCTGGGTTTCCTGGCTGGCTTTCCTTGCAAGTAGGAGAGGCCGTGCTCAGTCATGGGGCTTTCCCAGACGTTGGAGAGGGAGCCAAGAAGACCCAGGGCCCCCAGAGACACTGTCCTTGAGGTTGGTATGCTAGAAGGTTAAGAGGAAGGGGGTTTGGTGGTGGAATCGTGGTCCCAGTAGCAACTGCTGGGAGAGGGGCGTGTATCTCTTCCTCCTGAGCGTCTGGCCCAGCAGCCTTGCATGCAGACTCCTGTCTAAACTGTTCACCTGGGTGCCTTCCTCAGCTTCTCTTCTCTGCTTCTGGAAGGTTCAGCCTTCTCTCAGCTGTTGTCATTTGCAAGTGTCCCCACCAGAGTGTGGCAGAACTGTGGGTGAGAAACTCTGCTTAGAACCGGAAACTATGTTGTGGTGGAGAGGAAAGGAGGGAAGGAGGTGGATGTGGGGTGTTGCGTAGATGGGGAAGTGACTTTGCGTCTCCTGGTCTGTGTGACCCCATGTGACGGGGCCCCTGACGTGGAATCCATGTGTCCATTTGGGTGATCTTGAGCAAGTTTCTTAAATGCTCTGACTTTAGCACCCTCTGCCTTTTTTTCCCCCTATTTCTCTTTATCTCATTTCTCTGATTTTATAAAGAGGTCCCCGAGTGCCAGCCTAGATGCAAAGGTGATGAAAATGAATGAAATAGTGTCAATATCTTCAAGAAACTGATCTTCCGGTGGCAGAAGACAGATTGCAAACAACACAGAGTTCCATGATGAGAAATGAACTACGTCAGAAGCATGTAAAAAGCATCATGGGATGATGGAAGAAGGGGTGATAGTGCTGTCTGAAATGGTCAGAGAATGCTTTATAGTGGTGGTGACATTCGATCCGGTTGCTGAAGCTTGATTCTGGAGGCACACAAGGAAGTGTGCTCTAGAGCGGTGACAGCATAGTCGTGGAGGTTTGAAGAAGTATGGTGTGTTCTAGAAAAGGCAAGTTGTTTGTTGGTCCTAGGTTGCAGGTGAAAGTGGGCTGGCAGGCCGTGCATCTAGAAATGCACAGGGTCAGAGGGTGAAGGGTGCGACTCCGTCCATCATAAGGTGTGTTTGGACCTCTCCTTATTGGTGGTGAGGGCTGGTGGTGGGCTTGGAGGACTGTGCCAATTTACTGAATGAGGAGGCTGGCCTAGATGATTTTTAGGATCCCTTGCCGTCTGAAGTTCTCGGATTCTCTGTGTGGGTATGAAGATGTGGGTCTGAGAACACAGCTTCGTTGAGGAGCATTATCTGGCGTAACGTCTGTGAGTAGGTGTTTAAATGTAGGCCGGACTCAGTAGCTACGTTAAGAGGTAACATCAAGCGGGGCTTGGAGCAACAGGTCCTGAGTGAAGCTGGAGTTGAAATTTCCAAGTCTTGTTTCAGCCTTTGATCACGATTTTGACCCTGGCTAAAGCACTTGACCTGTCTGTGCCTCAGAATCTCTACAAGTCCAATGGAAATTTTCACTTCTGTGCAGCTGGGATGGTTTTGTTTTTGTTGAAATAGTTTTATTTGATAATGACTTTGCTGTGGTTAGGGCATTGGAGGGGGAGAAAAAAGTTATTTTAAAGTTTAGCATTTTTTCTAATTGTGTTATTAGCTGTTAACAAGCACAGAAATAAAAGCTACCTGTGCATGAATTTTGTGTAATACACTTGTGTTGAGTTTCTCCTGAGTTTTGACTCACATTTGGAGTAGGAATCTGGTGGGAGTAGGGGTGGGAAGATGGAAATGTATACAAACAACAGTGTTGTAGGAACTAACTTAGGGAACCACCCAGACAGCAAAGCCTTAGCTGAATGTTGCAGCCGGGCCATTTTAGGAATGCACTTGCGTGTTGATGACACGTTCCTGGACTTCTAAATGTTAGCTTATGCTTGTTGAACTTTAAACCCCAGGGGATTATTGTTTTCTGGAACCACATGACACTTTGACCCGGCTCCACGGCAGTTTCCAGTCTCCGGGTTGCCTGTTTGCCTTTGAGATGGATGTATTTTCTTTGATTTTGTCTTGAGAGTCTTTAGCGCACTAGCCAAGCCATCTTCACAAAATACTTTCCAGTTAGTTCATCTTTGTAATGAAAGGGATAAAGGATTTCTATGTGGTTCGGTTCTCAGGCTCTGAGACAATGTCACCAATGTCACTGATGGTCTGACAGACAAAAATACAGGTGAAGCCAAGAAGGATATTTGAAATATGGAAACGCTGGTAAAGTGTGGGCGTGGACACTGATTGTCACAACTGATACCTTCAAACGAGTGCACACGTCTAATGTTAGCTCTGCTGTGGCTAGAGAGGTCTGGGACACACACAGACAGGAAAGAAACTTAGTAGACGTGACATCTTAAAGAGACTGGGCAAGAAAGAGATCGGCAGGTACCTTTCTCTTTTTTTTAATATTTAATGAGAAGAGTGGCTTTTTTTTTTTTTAAATAAACTTATTTTATTTATTTATTTATTTATTTTGGGCTGTGTTGGGTCTTCATTGCTGCCCACGGGCTTTCTCTAGTTGCGGCGAGCGGGGGCTACTCTTTGTTGCGGTGCTCGGGCTTCTCATTGGGGTGCTTCTCTTGTTGCAGAGCACAGGCTCTAGGCGCGTGGGATTCAGTAGTTGTGGCGCATGGGCTTAGTTGCTCTGCGCCACGTGCGATCTTCCCAGACCCGGGCTCAAACCCATGTCCCCTGATTGGCAGGCGGATTCTTAACCACTACGCCACCAGGGAAGTCCAGCAGGTACCTTTTAACACTGGCCTCACTCAGACATACAGCTCGGGCCCATGTATTCTTTGAGCTCTTAGCACTGAAATAATCTGCTGGTACCTCCAGGTTGGCTTTCCAGTAGGAGTGATGGTCAGTATGAACCACAAACATCCTCACTTCCAGTCTGTGTGGCCTTTATTGCTCACCAGTGAAATTATGACCGTGGTCAGTGGTTATAGCACTGTGTTGAGGGCAGGGGTGGGGGGAGTCACAATTTAACAATATAGTATTTATTTTGTTCTATGCAAATGAGTAAACTACTTAGTGCAAAGTAATTTTTCTTGACTGTGAACTCTAATAACAGTTATTTCTCTTATGTCACATATCATTTTTAGTATTCTTTTAGAGTTATGTCTGTATATATATTGTTGGTCTCTAAATAATTGTAGTATCCTTGAGGGCACAGCAATTAATTCATTCAACAAATATTTCTTAAGCACCTAGGGTGTGTCGAGCACCCAGTGTGTGTTTTAGGCACCAAACACAAACGAATAAGGTCCATTCCCTTACCATGAGAATCTCACATATTAGTAGGGGGAGATAGGTGAGCAGACAGACAATTATAATATATATATAGAGAGAGAGAGAGAGAGTGAAGATCAAGAGGTCAACACAAGCAAAGACATAGCTGTGGGAAATGATTATATAGAAAATTAAAAGAGAGTTGATAATCCAGGAATATAAAGTGATAGGTTGGGCCAAGAAATGAGACCAAGATGGTAACCGTGTTATCATTTTATTTCACTGTTATTCAATGAGGGTGATTTTGTCCTGACTTTGGAGATGCTACTGGCATCTGGAGGTTAGAGGTCAGGGATGCTGAGAAACGTCCTACGGTGAACAGGATAGCCCCTCACAGCAAAGAATTACCTGGTCCAGAATGTCAGCAGTGCCAAGGCTGAGAAACCCTGCTCCTGATCTTTTCATCACGTCTGGGTTGAATCATTCAAGTCTTAGCTCAAAAGTTACTTCTTTAGTGGCTGTGCTGCCCGCCCCATCTGTCCTAGAAATGCTTGTCTCTTCTTCTCCGTCACTCTTTATTACATAACCCTGTTTTACTTCCTTTGTGCTTTTTGATACCATCTGATATCATATCATGTATTTTTTTTCATTATCTGTCTCTCCCCCCTAAAATATAAACACTATGAGGTTTTTGATTTGTTTGCTGCTGCTTTCCTAAAACCTAGCATAGTGCGGGGCACATAGGCAAATGATTGGAAAAATTAGATATCTGGGGGTTCTGGATGGAGGAATGCAGCATGTTGGATACAGATTCTGTGGTGCTGGAATTATAACAGGAGTTAACATTTATTTTTACTATGTATACCAGGTACTGTTCTAAGTATTTTACATGTATTAACTCATTTAATCCCTCAACAACCTTAGGGGTAGGCATTATGAATATTCCCATTCTACATATGAGAAAACTGAGAGAGGTTAAGTATTTTCCTAAGATTATGCATCTAGCAGGTGGCAGTGCTAGGGAGGTATAAGATCACCTCATGTGATATTTGCGTACTCATACATGCTCATTACGGCTATTACTGTGGCGGGTAGGAAGGGGACTTGTGAATTGGATTTGAAGGGTTTCAAAGAATGTGCCCCAAATCAGAGATGCCAGTTGGATAGAAATCAGGGAGTGGGTAGTTGGTGGACATAAAAGATTTAATAATGAAAAGATTGGTGTCTTGCCAGGGATGGAGTGTGCTACCCTAGTGAGGGTGTCTAATGACCCAGACAGGTCAAAGCTGATGACCAGGTGCTCTTACTTAAGGGAGCACTTTGGTTCAGAGAGAGATACACCAAACCCTGGCCTCCAAGGCATCCTTTGGGTGGAGTCTCTGTGGCTGGTGGCAGAGCTGCTTCCTCATTATTGTAAGACTGCTCACCACTTGCATCTCCAAGGCTCCTGTCCTGGTGGCTCTGGAGCTCTCAGAACTAAAACTGCACAGCTGGGTCATTTTCTAGTTCCTGTCCGAACAACCCAGCCTATGCTTTGTGGGAGGCCCTGACCTGCCCTCCACAGATAACATGGCTGGTCTAGTGTAGCCCTGCTGGGATGCCAGGTGGTTCCTGCTGTCAACAGCCTGGGAACGAGGGAGGAAGATGACCACCCTGTTTCTCCCTCTTCTTTCTTTTTCCCAGTGGTGGAACGGCACATTGGAGCTCAGTGAGTCTTGATGTACACACACCTTATGGACAAAAGTGGGGCGGATCTCTGGGTTTTGAATACATTTCATGACTTGCGGGAAGGGCCATTGGGGTTAATGGGGCAGAGCGTGTTGGGTTCTGAGTTTATAGCTTCTTCACATGCAGTTGGATTGCCCGACACTGGAGGGCACTATTTGGTTATGAGGAGTGGAGTAGAGAGGGAGGTTGCTGCACTGTTGTCAGTGGGGGCTGCTGGTATTGGAATAGAAGGAGCTTGGGGACCTGTTTTTGAAGGCTTTGGTCTCCTCTACATCCAGCCAAGGATGGTTCCAACTGGGGCAATAGGTAGATCTAGGTAATAGCAGAGAGCTAGGGCTACCATGTTAGGCTGGAACCCAGAAAGAAATATCTTGACTTTTTTTCTTCCATAATAGGGACTTGGCACTCTTGGGTAAGTTGAGTTTCCAGAAGCTGGAGCTGGCATGGGACTGGTTGGAACTGATATCTAGCAGTGGAAGATGCTAGTGCAAGAGAGGCTTCTTGTCTGAGTTGCAGGTGCAGCTATGTCTGGAAGAAAAGACTTGAGTCAAACTGAGTTTGTAAAACAGAGAGGTTGGAAGGGTAGAGTTGGGAGGGAATGACTGGAAAGTTCTTGTGAGAAAATTATGCAGAGAGAGAGGACCTTCATGGGGAAGCCGTGAGCCCTGGAGGCTAATGCTTAGGGCAGAGAGTCAGTACTGAAAATGGAGGACTCGTTGCCATTTCATGACTTATATGGGTTGTTACTGAGAGGTTTTAGATAAGGGAGTGAATTTTTCAGACTTGCCTTTCAATTAGACTATTCAAATGACTGCACAGAGGATGGGTCCATAGAGGCTTTTGTGCCAGTCTAGTTGAAAGAAGATGGACAAGGGCAGAGCTAAGAGATGGAGGGATGAAGGAAATCTTTAGGATTTAAAATTAAGAGGACTTAATGATTGCGTGTGATTTATTGGGAACGAAAGGAGAATCAAGGATGACTTCTGTGTTTCACATTTGGTTGGTTAGTGGAACTAGCACCTCAGAAAAAGAGTAGAGGATGATGAGCTACACTGGACGGGGAAATGTGAATTTTCAGTATTATTGCATACGAGGTACCTGTGAGCCATCAGGATAAAAAAGGCCAGTGTGAAAGGGACTCTGATATTCAAAGGAATGGTCCAGGCTGGATGTGTAGATTGTGCAAGGGGAACAGAAATCATGAGAGCAAACATGATAATCGAGGGGTTGTCTGTAGGATGAGAAGAAAAGAGGACCCAGGGGGCACTGATGTATCCCATATAAGGGCACATACGAAGGAGTAGAGTCACATTTCAAGATTTGTGTTAGATGCAAATTTCTTTCTGAAGTCTCTCTGTTGTAGAATTAATTCTTTCTCGCTCTGGTACTCTATAGTATTTTTAATTTTCAATGTGATAAGTAATGTTATAGAGATAATATGCGATAGCTAGTGCTATGACTGCTATGCAAGCTGTAAGCTTCTTTAGGCCTAGATCCTCATCTCTTTTCATATCCGTGCCCTTAGTGTGAACTTCAGTGGCTAATGTGTAGTAGGATTTCAATAAACAGATGATATTGAATACATGAATTAGTAAATGTTTATTGAAAGAAATAATGTACCATTTCATTAGAGAATTTGTTTTTAACCCACATTAGAGGACAAAGACATCTGTAGACCAATTGGGTTTTTTTCTCTACTTCACAATAGACTTGACCTCCCAACTTCTTAAGCAAACCAGTTTGCTCATTTCTGAAAAGGGAGCAGTTAGGTTAGTACCACAGCCACCTGCAGAAGCTGGACTAGTAGCTTGAGAAAATTTTTGCAAATAGTGCGACCAATAAGGGATTAATCTCCAAAATATACAAACAGCTCATATAGCTCAATATCAAAAAAATAAACAATGCAATCAAAAAATGGAAGACCTAAATAGACATTTCTCCAAAGAAGACGTAACAGATGGCCAACAGACACATGAAAAGATGCTCAACATCACTAATTATTAGAGAAATGCAAATCAAAACTACCATGAGGTATCACCTCACACCGGTCAGAATGGCTCTCATTAAAAAGTCTACAAATGATAAATGCTGGAGAGGGTGTGGAGGAAAGGGAACGCTCCTACCCTGTTGGTGGGAATATAAATTGGTGCAGCCACTATGGAGAACAGTATAGAGGTTCCTTAAAAAACTAAAAATAGGGCTACCATATGATCCAGCAATCCCACTCCTGGGCATATATCTGGAGAAAACCATAATTTGAAAAGATACATGTACCCCAATGTTCATAGCAGCACTATTCACAATATCCAAGACATGGAAGCAACCTAAATGTCCACTGACAGAGGAATGGATAAAGAAGATGTGGTACATATATACAGTGGAATACTACTCAGCCATAAAAAAGAATGAAATAATGCCATTTACAGCAACATGAATGGACCTAGAGATTATCATACTAAGCGAAGTAAGTCAGACAAAGACAGAGATCTTATGATATCACTTATAAAATATATCACTTATATTTTTTCAGATATCACTTAATCTGAAAAAAGATAAAAGATACAAATGAACTTATTTACACAACAGAAATAGACCCACAGACATAGAAAACAAACTTATAGTTACCAAGGGGAAAGGTGGAGGGAGTGATAAATTAGGAGGTTGGGAAAAAAAAGCTGGACCAGTAACTCAAAGAGGGTGTTGTCTGTCCTGGCTTCACATGGAGGGTGTGTAGGGTGGAAGGCTCTTGCATTCTCCTTGCTCTCAGGTGCATTCACACAGGTGCTCTTTTCTGTGGTGCTCCAGCAAGAAAGAGGAGGATGACTTTTTGAAAGATTCAGGGGGAGAAATGCAGATTCTATAAATACCCAAGAAAAGTAATAAAACAAATAATTCTACTTTAATGAACTGAAAGCCAATGTTATTTAGTGCTGTTTTTCACTGGGAGGCAAAAAGAGAACACATCTTTTGGGTAATTATTGATATTTCCATGTTTGCAGTAGGATTTGAGATAGTGAAGGAGAAGCTTAATCTTCCATTGTCCAAACTTGGAGACGTCTTGAGTAATCCAGAGACAGGAAATTGCTGCCCAAGGATTTTCTTTCAGTTTATATAACCTATTTGACCTAAAACCAGTATACCATTTGTTTTTAACTATAAATGACATACCCGCGTATTTTGTTCTGCCTCTGGACTATTTGTAGGCTCAGAATTCTCTCTATACTTGTTCTGTAGGGAGGTTTATACTATTTAATAATACTTAGACAGTCTGGGGCATTTCTTATCTAATTCCAAGCCTCAGTTTGTGTGCCAGGTTGCTTGGAGCAACTCAAATCCACGTAGTCAGAGAAGCTGGAAGCTGTCAAATGCTTAAGAGTGCGAAAGACTCACCCTTTCTAAAAGGGAAGAAGTTGATGATGGAATTTGAACCCTTTTTGGCATTTCCATACTTCATAAGAACACTTGACAGTGTTCCATTCCAGTGCTGAGAGTTTTTCTTAACTCTTGAGCGGAGAGCCCTATTAGAAAAGGTCTTGTAAAGGCTTTTGTGAGTGGGGGTAATCCTGCTCTGGTGGCTTCTTGTCCTCATTTCTCCCCTCCATCCTTCATTGTACTTCCATATCCACGCGTCATCCCAGTGCAGAGAGCCTTTGCAAAATGAGCATTGAAAGGACAAACCATTGATCAATAGAGGTAGCAAAGCTGCCTTTTGGGGTTTAATAATGTGCCCTGCACTATTTTTGTGTGTAGCAAAAATCCATTTTGCCTCATTATGAACATGTTTTCCCTTGGGCTTTCACTTCTGGGATTATTTCAAGACAAATTAGATCCAGGTATTAGTCTCATTTGCCCATATCTCACTCAATACTATTAGAGTTATTGAATATCTTGAACCAGGAAGTTGCATTTTGCCACCATTAAATGCACAGCTTGAAATGCTAAGATTCAGTCTGGAGAAAAATCACTACATTTGAATGGGTTAGAACCTTGTCCAAAATGCATTTTTCCTTCGGTCTCATGATAACAGCTATTTTAAGATTTGAAATTTATAGCTAAGGACTTTCCACCATCTTTGCAAAGTGGTCTGGAATTGGAGAGTGCGATAAACATGGTAGGTCCTTGGGAAGAGTCCTCCAGGTGGAGGGTGAATTTGAGCGGAGGTCCGTTTCTTTCTGCTTTAGTTCCTTGAACGGTAGACATCCTTGGTGTCTCATGCTGTAAAGTCAGCACCAGCACACTCAGCACCCAAGGGGGTGATTCCCAGAGTGTTGCCATCCACGGCCCTGTACCCCCAATCTGACATGACCCAAAGTGATGATCATGGTGACTTTTGTCCCTTCCCCTGACCTGAATCTGCCCTGGGAATATGAGCATTGGATTCATCCTTACTCACTTACCCTAATGCATACAAAGAAGACTCTTGAGTTTGCCAAAGCCAAATAAGAAATCAAAGGCCAAGTCGGGAATTGATTTTCAGCTTCTTCTCTGATGTGGACCCGTATGCAATTGTTCTGTATTGTCCGGGTGTTCCTGAGAGGACTCTCTTCTCTTTGTCCTGGTATTGATGATGAGACCCATGAACTAGCACAGTCACTTATGAGCACTGTGGCTGGTTCCCCCAAGTCTCTGTTCTCATGTAGATGGATCCTGCCTATCAGCGTCATCCTTGGCCTGTTTACTTTGCTTAAAAAGAGGGACTCCCTTCCTTCTGATTGCTTGTCGAGTTGTGTCCCTTGCATACTTTCACAGAATCATTGTTTGAGGCATTGCCGTCTTGAATTCTTAACATTTCTCACAACTCACAGTGTTGACTGATCTCACAACTTATGCTTACTGTGCTTCAATTCATCATGCATCAACGACTTGGGAGGCTACAGCCTTTCATGTTACACACATAACACATCCTGTATTGTTACTGCCTCAAATATGACTGACTGTGCACTTAACACAGAGGCAGCGTGGCTTAGTGGGTGGAGCGCAGGCATTAAGGTCAAGCTTCTTGGGTTTAAATCTTGACTCTACCCCTTCTTAGGTGTATGGAGTTAGGCCAGTTATTTAAGCTCTCTTGGCCTTGATCTCCTTATCTGTAAAATGGGTATGATAATAGAATCTGCCACATAGGGTTATTGTGAGTGAGGATTAAATGAATTAATAAACACAGAGGGCTTGGAGTGATGTCTTTTGTGCATTACGATATAAAATCTTAGTTATGATGATCATGTTAGGGGCTCAGTATCATGACCTTGAAATTGAAAGAGCAGGGTCTCTTCATCAAGAACCTTTCTTCTTTCTTCATTTTGCTTTGGCACTTTACTATCATTAAGACTCCAGTAAAGGACTGAATGTGAATATTATGACATAGTATGAGTGTGTTTCATGTGTGGTAATTGCAATCATTGTTGCTTTTGTTGTGGTCATCCATGTACAATGCTTGGTGTCAGTCTATTTATCTCTTGTAAAAATAAAATATAGTGTGTGTGTGTGAAAAAAAAAAAAAAGACTCCAGTAAAATATGCTTGAAACTGCTTAAGAGGTTGGGTATAACCTTTGCTACAGTTAAATGCTTCTCGGTTTTATAGGATATAGAACTTAGGTGATGATGATGATAGCCAACATTTATAGAGTACTTATGATGTACCAGGTCCGTCCAAAGCAGTATATATAATTTTACTTATTCTTCATAAAAACTATATGATGGGAGGCTTATCTCCATTTTACAGTTAGGCTGAAGCTGCAGCTTAAATGGCGACTCAAAGACTTGGAGCTGGGTTCGTATCCAGGTCTCTGTGCGCAGAGACTGCACTATTTATTGTTATTATAAACTGCCTCTTTTACAACAATTGACTGGTTCTCCTGCAAAGCGGAAGCCTGGGGGAATGGGAAGTGAAGGGGATCTTCCTGGGATCTACCACTTATGAGATGTTGAACCTTGAACAAGCCACTCCACTTGCTTGAAGTAGAGTTTTCATCTGTAAACTAAAGATGACAGTTACTGGACAGGATGTTGTGAGAGATTCAGAACAAAGTAACATCTATAACAAAGCGAGCACAGAGAGATACTTCAGGAGTTGCTCCCTACCTGGCTTTGCCAGAGCAATCAGAAGTTATGAAGATTCCATTTTATATACGTGTTTAACACATAATAAAGGCGGGACAATTCATTCTGGAATCAGGCTGTATTTCTCTTCATGGTGCAACCAGAGCTCAATCACCTTTAACAAGTATGACTTGGTCCAAACTGGTGTACGTGTCACTCTTGTCCGGTACAGTATGACAGACCTGGAAGGCTGCATCACAGCGTTTATGCTAAGTCTCAGTTTTTCCCAATGTCAAAGGGATTTACATGGCAGATTTCAGTTCTCACAGGCGTTGCAAAATGCTGGCACTTCTCGGTCTTTCTAACAGAGTATTTTGTGTTTGCTTTCTTCTGAGGTTGGTCAGGACATTGTTTTTTGGCCCCGGGGGAAGTTGGCTTCTGCAGGCTGGGATTATGGGTGGGAGTGATGGGAGGAGGTGTATTAAATCCTTTTTGTCAGCTCTTGGTCAGAATGGTGCTGAGAATGGATCTCACCATTTGCAAAACCCGTAACTTTTCCAGTGTAATGACATTAAAGAGGCTCCTGACAGCAGTAGGTAAGGAGTAGCTCAGGGGTGTTACTGTTTAATCACTTTAAGCTCAAGTTCATGTGCTATTAGATCCATCCCGCTTCTTTATCACTTCATCTTCGGGTAGCACACCGTTGCTTCAGGAGCAGAATTCAGGAACAATTTTAGTTTATCTGTTGACAATAATCATGTTAGACTGTCTGATCAAGGCTGATGCATGGGCTCAATCTCTGGGCTCACGGTCAGTTAAAATAGGGCCCGCTCTGCCACGTGTCCCTGATGGTCGCTGGTGCTCACTGGTGCTGTTCACCAAATATTCCGGCTCTCCTCGCTCGGGGAGCATCGTAGGTTGTACTTCCTGGATCCCTTATATTTGGGTGATTAGTTCTGGACAATATGTTGTGATTGCAAGTGATGTATGACACTTCCAGCTGGAATGTTTATTTGCCAAGGCCAGCCCCTCCAGATATGTCTTTCTCTTCTACCACAGTTACTGGCAACAGTCTCCATCGTCAGCTTGGGTCCCAGAGGCCCCCCAGCCAACCCAGTGTAGACAGGCAGTGTGGGCTAGAGATAAACTCTTGTTATTTTAACAAATGAGACATGTCTTGCTTGTCTGCAGTGTATCCTACTCCATCCCAACTAACACAATGATCCAGGTCCAGGGCTTGCACTTCTGGTGACCAGTCAAGATGTAACCTTGACGGCACTTGTTTTCTCGGTTTTACCTTTACCGTAAAGTCTGTCTTGTCAGTATGAGAAAATGTAAGACTTTAATAATAAATGTCTTGGGGGGCAATAAAACTTGATCAGTAGCTTCACAGTCTAGTTTTTTCTTAAACTTTTTTTTCCCTGCATTTCCTTGCCTGAGCCCTTAATGTTTTGCTTGGCATGTAGCGGCCACTCAAAAAATGACTCATGAATGAATTTTATATAAAACCATTAATTTGAAGGGAACTTGCCATTAGCATTATAGAAATATTTTGACTCTCTCTGAACTTACTTTTGCCAGTTATTCTTTTATTATTTCAACTCTAAGTCATACTATTTTCCATCATCAGGGTCCCCAGTGAGAGACAGCCCCTGCCGCGGCTTATCAGTGGCTGCAGCAGGCCCTCTGGGAGAGTAGCACAGGGTAACCAGCAAACCCAGGACATGCATGGGACTCTTGCTCATGAATTGGCCAAGGCCATAGTATCCGAACTGCTGCTGGTTCTGGAAACTTTTTTCACCTTTTTTTTTTTCTAACTTACGTGGTTTCAACTAAACTGTAATTTTTCTGACCGTGGAGACTCTCCTCGTCTCTAAACTTCTACCCATCAAGACACACCTAAGATTATCTATCCTATCATTATTAAGTGCTGAGAGGGAAAGGGACACGGGTTAGGACATCCTGAGGCTTCAGTTTGATGCCTGATAACAAAATATCCATCTTTATAACCCTAAGCACACATCCTGCCCAATTAGAGATCTCTCTTGGAGCAATTCCTTCTTTTCATTCCTCCAGACATTGCTTTAGATCAGGCTCTCAAATCTGTGATTACACCATTAAATTAGAACAGTGCCTGGGACATCAATAAGAAGATGCTATTATTATCTTTATTATTGCTATTTTGGCAGCCTCATGTTCTCCCTGTCTCCACGTTTTCTCCACTCCGATCCGTGCTCTGCATCTTTTAAAAATAGATTCAATTTCGTCATTTCCCCTTTACTAAAGCCCTGTTCCTCCATTGCCTGGGGTATAAAGCCCCCAGTCCTGAGCTCATCGTCCCTCCTCTGTGGTGGTACCCCCCACGTTAGCCGTATCTGAACCACTGATGGAGCTTGCCAAGCTCCCATTCCCAAACTCGCTTCCCCAGGAGATTCTGATAAGCTTAGGAGCGATGGGGAAGGGAGACAACACGTTCCTGGGGTGGGGATGTGCCATTTAAGAAAGGCCCCCAGGTGATTCGGAGACCACTTCTTCCCCGCCTCACCACCTCCACCTCCCCAGAGAGCGCCACCATCCCATGCTCCTCTCTCTACTATGTCGCCAAGCTTCTGGGGCCTCCTCAACCTTACCATGCTCTGTTTCACCCCCTGGCTTTGTACATGCATTCTCATCCCCTTTTACGCCCTTCTTTCTTTCTCTGCTTGGGTCTGTGTATTTTAAGACAGTTTAAAAGTCAGTTCTTAGGCCTTTCCCAACATTCCCGATGGCTATCTCTCTCTTCCTGTGGCACTTTGCATTGACCTGTGTTATTATTGTTATTATTATTATTGAAGTATAGTTGATTTACAATGTTGTGTTAGTTTCTGGTGTACAGCAAAGTGATTCAGTTTATATATATATGTATATATTCTTTTCCATTACAGGTTGTTACAAGATATTGAATATAGTTCCCTGTGCTATACAGTAGGACCTTGTTGTTTATTTTATATATAGTAGTTTGTATCTGTTTATCCAAACTCCTAATTTATCCCTCCCCCCACCCTGCCTTTCCCCTTTGGTAACCATAAGTTTGTCTTCTATGTCTGTGAGTCTGTTTCTGTTTTGTAAATAAGTTCATTTGTATCATTTTTTAGATTCCATAGTGATATCATATGATGTTTGTCTTTCTCTGTCTGATTTACTTCACTCAGTATGATAATCTCTAGGTCCATCCATGTTGCTGCAAATGGCATTATTTCATTCTTTTTTATGGCTGAGTAATATTCCATTGTATATCTATACCACCTCTTTTTTATCCATTCATCTGTAGCTGGGCATTTAGGTTGCTTCCATGTCTTAGCTATTGTGAATAGTGCTGCCATGAACATTGGGGTACATGTGTCTTTTTGAATTATGGTTTTCTCCAGATACATGCCCAGGAGTGGGATTGCTGGGTCATATGGTAGCTCTATTTTTAGTTTTCTAAGGAACCTCCATACTGTTCTCCATAGTGGCTGCACCAATTTATATTCCCACCAACAGTGTAGGTAGGAGGGTTCCTTTTTCTCCACACCCTCTCCAGCATTTGTTGTTTGTAGACTTTTTAATGATGGCCATTCTGACTGGTGTGAGGTGATACCTCATTGTAGTTTTGACTTGCATTTCTCTAATAATTAGCAACGTTGAGCATCTTTTCATGTGCCTGTTGGCCATCTGTTATGTCTTCTTTGGAGAAATGTCTATTTAGGTCTTCTGTCCACTTTTTGATTGGGTTGTTTGTTTTTTTTATTGTTATTGAGCTGTGTGAGCTATTTTTATATTTTGGAAATTAAGCTCTTGTCTGTCTTCCTGTTTGCAAATATTTTCTCCTAGTCCATAGGTTGTCTTTTCATTTTGCTTATGGTTTCTTTTGCTGTGCAAAAGCTTAGGAGTTTGATTAGGTCCTATTTGTTTATTTTTGCTTTTATTTCTATTGCCTTTGACCTGTATTATTTTACTTGTTATACTGCAGCCTCATTACTTGTGCCTGCAACTGCCTGGAGAACAGGAGAGCACCTTGATCTATGATCATCCACCAGATTTTAACTGAGTTGTGATACATAGGAGTCACTTACTGAGAAGCAGCACTCTGTTGAAGTATGGACTTTGGAGTTTCCCTCCTAGGGTCCTTGTGACATTAAATGAGATAATGTAAAAGGCACTTTGCCCAGTGCCTGACTCTAAGTGCTCAATAAATGGCACCTACCATTTTTTTTTGAAATAAATAGTGATTAACTAGTATGTATATTTCTTTCACTCATATGCTGAATCGTTTCACTTTCATATCCATACCAGGAAGCATATATTTCTCATCCAGATACTTTATTAACCAGCCAGCATTTATTGAGCAAATGTTAGTGGCTGTGGACAATATATAGCACTGCATCGTCCTTGCTCTCAAGGAGATTACAGCTGAACACCACCGACATCCACACAAATGCATATAAAACAGTAGTGATGCAGTCACAGGCAGAAAGCTTAATCGGCTGTAACAGAAGTCTGGCCTACAAGCGCAGTGGGAGTGAAGGGGATTTAGCGAGGCCCCGGAGACGAGATTCACTTTTTCAGGAGCTACCTTCACACACACACCTATAGTGACCCTTTCGGAAAAATGGTGGCAAGAAGGTGTATGAGTTGACGAGTGGGCGTTAGTATGAGTGACGCGGCCGTGCTACTCAAAGTGTGTCCACGCACGGCAGCATCGCCTGCTAGAAATGCAGAATCTCAGGCCTGGCCCGCAGCCTACCGAATTAGAATCTGCACTTGAAAAGGGTTTGCAGATTCACGAGTGCATGAAAGTTTGAGCAGCACTGGTCTAGTGGACGCTCGGGGACTTGACTTTCATGGTGACTCACTTAGGCCTCTCCTGTGAGCTGCTGGATCATTACAGGGGGTCCATCAATCCATCTGCACTTCCGATATAGCCTGCAAACTGCATAAACTATGTAGCTCATGCATAAATGTAATATTTCTTTGTTCCAAATGTTCCTAGATGCTATTATGCAAAATACAAAATTCATTTGGAATGGTTACTGATTCCTAGTAGCTTTTCATCATTATGTATTTTTTTCAGGCATCTAAACCTAAAAGGAAACAGCTCTTGGATGAAAGTTTTGAAACATTTCATATTAAAAAGGAGTCCTAGTATTTACAAACCGGCATTTGGAAAACTGATATACTTTCAGTACTGCATGATGCACACTATTTTGGGTCTTCACAGGTAGAATCAAAAATGAAATACATCTCTTCTTTAAACAGAACAAATCACCTAGCACATAGCAAGCTATTCCAGTGACCTGGGGTTTGGAGGTTTGGTATAGTTCTTACATTTGTGCCTTGTACTGTATGAGCATCTTGTTCTTAGGGCTCATAAGGTGGGGAAGCAAGTACTTGCATGGTCCTGTTCCTTCTCCTTTCCATGTAGCCTCTGGCAAATAGGCTGGTGGCGATGATTGATCTGTGGGGTGGAAATGGAGCCCTGTAGCGATTTTATACAGTTTTTATTCCACTTCTTGGCCCTGCTGGGTTACTGACTTAGATAAAGTCATGCCTGGTGGGGAGAAGGGCAGATGAGAAGCCCGGCTCTATTACTCCTCTCAGTCCTGAGCACAGAAGCAAAGGTCCAGTGCCTGGTTTTCCCCAGTTTAGTGTAACATTGACTTTGGAATCAGCTAGGCCTGGATTCAAATCCTGTCTCCATCACTTTGGGCTGGTTACCTAACCTCTCTTGGACTCAGTTTCTTCATTTGCAAACGGGGGTATAACAATACCTGACTCAGAGCAATTCTCAGAATGAAATGTGAGTTGCAAGTCACTTGGCATGCACTCCCATCAGTGAGAGCCCCCCATGCTGCTGTCCCCACTGTTACCATTCCCCCGTCACCTGTCTTTCAAGTGGGGACCTTCATCCGTAAATCAGAATGCTAAAGAAGGGGGTGGGCAGGGTGGGTGGAAAAGGGAGTCTGCACAGTTGTTCTTGCTTACAAGTGATTTATAATAGGTGAAGTCGAGAAGAGGAAATGAAATCCCCTGTCTCCTTGCTCTTACTCAATTCAAGTGCAGCCTGTATTAGCACTTAGTATCACAGAAATTATCTTATGCTTTGTTTAGCTCCCTCCAACCTGGGGCCACAGATCTGATGTTGGCCCAGCCTTGGCTGACCTGTGTGAACTCAAATAAGTCCCTTCGCCTTTCTTAGCCTCAGTTTTTGTATCTTTAAAACGAGAGCGTGAACCTTTGTGATCTGGAAAGTATTTCCAATTATAAAATTCTAAGAGATTCTGCCCATTTGAGAGCAAGCAGAACGAATTATGAAGGGGGGGGGGCCCTTCCAAAGGAGAAGTGCTGGAGATGAGAGCAAGAATAGATGTGAATCATTTCAGTTTTTGAGCTCAGAGGAGCCTATGGCAGGTTTTTGTATCTGTCTGTCTGGTTGCATGCTTATGCATTCCCCTTGTTTGACCTTGAAGAACGTGGGTTTTTCCATTGTTTCTAGTAGAGGCAATACTGTATGGCCACAAATCATTGTCTCACAGATGCTGAGGAACGAACCACAGCTGTTTCTCTTTGGAACCTTATCCAGGAAGCTCTCAAGCCAGCAGGTTGCCTCAACAATCCATGATGCTCTGGGTGGCTCCCCTTTGGCCAGGAGCCTGTTTCTCCCCACCCCACTGGACACCATAGGGATGAGAGGCACTTTCTCTCCATTCAAACCTGCACCAGGAATGGCACTGGAGATTGTCAGGCAGGTAAGGAGAATGCTGTCAGGCTCAATAGAGATGTCAGACCCGATGTGAGTCAGCGTTCACTTCCCCCAAGCGCAGCTGAAAGACAAAGAAGCAGATTTACTGGAGGTGTACACAAACCAGCAGCTATTATGTTAAAAAACATAAATAAAATGAGGGAGAAGGCATACAGAGTGAAATTATCTTTTTAAAGCATCTTGGCAAAATAGTGTTCAACACACGTCAGTATAATAGTAGAGTCTTCCATGTGTGTCAACCTGTAGTTTTTAATGACAGGGATGTATAAACAAGTCGGTATTATACAACCCAGCTGCTTCTGGGGTTTTTCTTAACTTACTCTCTTTGAGAATGAGTTGGTGGAAACACAGCTGAAAACTCAGACTTAGAAAACGAGTAATTTAAGTTGAACGTAGAAAAGGAGACGTGGATGAGGGTTTGGAAAGAATACCCATTCAACTCCATAAGCCTACAAAGTAAGATTAGATTAAACAGACAGAAATTTTGCTCTACCCTCAAGGGATAAACTTCATCTTCCGTTTCTTCTGGTGGATAGGCAAAGCTATGCTGTGAATAATTTTTTTAATGAATGATTCTTTACAAAAGGAAAAATATACCTCATTTCCTTTCCTTCCTATGTCCACCCAAGCCCTTAGTCCAGGAGGAGTTTCTTCACATCCTCTCCCAGCCAGTATCAACGTTAAACACCCAGCACACAAACAACAAAAAGTTTAAATTTTTAATTTTTTCTTTAAGAATTCAAAATTGCCCTGCCTCTGTTCTTACAGATAATTTAGAATAGCAGATATAGTTTTATTTATGTTAAATGGATGAGCAGGGGGCCAATGAGACTCCTTAAAAGGACAGAATGCGTGTTTTCAGAGAGGAAACAGGGCAGAGAGCCAATAATTAAATCCCGCTAAAGCAGAGAAAACTTGCCTTTATTTATATGCCTAGAACATTCCAGATACTTTTCTTATAGAATCTCTTTACTATAACTGTAAAGTGGTGATTTTCTTCATTTTTGAAGAGAGGTGATGCTCAGAAAGGCTAAGACACTGCTCAAGCTCACCTATCCAGTGGGCAGGGGGTAGAGGCGGAAGTCCAAAGTCAATGCCCCATTACTTCCTTTTTGTACAACAATATCAAAATCAGGCATTAAGCACCCACTGTATGCCAGGCATTTTGCTAGGTGCTGGAGATGTGAGAGAAGATGAACCAAGTACTTACTGTTGAGTGCTTCACAAAACATTTATTGAGTGTTCACTGTTTGAAAGGTATTTCATATAGGAGGTATGGCACCCGAGCCTCAGAGGAGATAATCTTGCAAAGTGGACTTGCTTTTTAGTTTATTTTTAAGATAATGAAAAGCACATGCTCAGGCTATTTACCCCACTCAGCTAAGATCAAACAGTCAGTAAGTATTCGATTTGGGATCTGGACCCCCGTATGTCTAGCTCTTAAACCTTTGCTTTTTTCCAAAATATGTTTAATGCTTACTAAGTTCTCCAGAATATTTGATGTGGATTTAGCATGTTACATCTGCAGAAGTATTGTATTTTAATAGAAGATCCTGCAGGTGAAATGGCATTTGTGTAAGAAATTCATAGGTAAATGGGGGAAATACTTTTGCTCAAGGAAAAATTTCCAGAGTCTTCAACATGTCATTCTATGTTAAATCTCTGTCAAATGTGAGAGGTGGATTATCTTGGTTGGTAGACAACAGAGAGATAACATCAACAAGAAAAAGAATATTACACAAATAAACTTTTGGTGATATAAATAGTATATTTAACTCTTGAAAAAAATTTGAAATCAGTGGTGAGGATCCCTTTGAAGATCTAGTTAGTATACTTGTTGATATCAGAATCAGAAAATAGAGCTCCAGTCTTATAACTTCCTTGTATGAAAACTTTATCTAGCTCTCTGTTACAAAACTCGGGTCTCCTCACTATGACCTGAATTTTGTTTTATCTCACCTGTGTTCTTCTCTCAGCTAGGATCCCTCCATCCCTTCTCTCTAAATGAGGAAATATTTTAAATGCCCACTTATGTCTCCAGGATGTCTTAGCTGAAATTTCCTTAATGCAAGTGACCTGACTCACATTTGGACTTTCTTGTTTGTAGTGTTGCTGTTTATCTTGTGATCCTTATTTTCCTTTGCCTTGTATGAATTACTTGTAGTACTTGTTTGACCTACTAAACTATAAGTTTCTTGAGGGTTTTCTCATCTCTTTTTATTCTTTGTAGCATTTGGCACAGTGCTTCACAAGTTGTATTAATGAGTATCAGTAGATACCAGTTAAATGAAACCCAATTAAATAAAGGCCGGAATAAAATGTGTAGTCAGAACCGCCAAGCTTTCAGATGTTCTCTGACTTGCAGATAAACTACTTCCCAGCAAGGGAAGGAGTTGGAGGAGAGAGGCAGGTAGGAGAGAAAGGCACCTCTGTAATTGGCACTGATACGGAATTTACTCTGGAAAATTGGCATGTCTCCACAAACCACCTTCTCCCTTCTCATGAGGGAGACTCTCTCCTCACCGGGCAGAAGCTTATACACACCAATGGGCAAAGCTCACACACACCCTTACCCCAAAGCTATAAACCTAGTGATGACAGCACCTGGGTTACTTAGCAACAATTATGGTATCACACATTAAGGATTATGATTTCAGGTATGAGAACAACTGGAGCAAAGGATTAAAGTCAACGATGAAAGGGAGAGATGCGGTAAATTCAGAGTTGAAACAGAGTTCTTTCAAAAAGACATTTTTGTGTAAAGTTTCCCAGGAGGTGATAGGGAGCACATCCTAAAGTTAAAGCTTTTCCCACAGAGAGAGAACCGAGACCTGCAGTTCTTCCGGACAGTGTTTTTCCCAGCCACACACCCGTATTTATTTCTTCCAGGACATTTACTAATCCTCTTCCTCCTGCCCTCACCCCTGGCGGTGCATGCCTGGGCATGGAAACACACCCCTTTCCCATTCAGGATCAGGAATAAGATACGTCATCAAAGAGGATGATCTTCGTCCTGATTCACAGGGCCCTCTGTGAGGACCTGGATCGTGGCATGCAGTGGGCGGCAGGGAGGGTGGTCAGGCAGTCAGAATTATTATCCATTTTGTGGTCGGAGAAACTGAGAGCTGAAGCCTACAATCTGACTTTTTCCAAATCGCATGGTTGGGAACTGGAGGGTCCCAAGCTTTCTGGTCCTAGATCTAATGGGTGAATGTTTTTGTTATTGTTTGCTTGTTTTTGTACTATACTTAACAGCTGTGATGATGTAAAGGATATTGTTGTTTATTTTTCTGCTGTCTGTTCCTCCTGGCTCCTCCCAACCTTGTTTTTTTTTTCTAGCAGTTCATGACATTCAGGAAAACAGATCGCATTTCCAACTCTGGGGAGCAGAATAGGCAAGGCCAGACGGGCTTGGGAGAGGTGGTGGTTTTCTTCATCCTCTTGTTATTCATCCATCCATCTAGCATCTTCCTTTTTCTTCCTTTCCTTTCTTCATTTATTTTCGCCTTCTCTCTTGTATGTTCAAAACAGCATCAAGAATGTCTTTGAAGGTTAAGAAAATTATAAAAGACATCTCCATGTGAGTAGGAGAGTATGAATGTACAAGTAGATAAAGAAGTCAGAGGTTGTCTTGAAATTTGGGGGGCATTTGCCCTTCCAGCTTTTTAAGCACCAGCTGGTACTTCCTTCTCTTCTCGTCCTGACCCATGAGTCATGCCCTGTCAAAAGTTTCTCAGGCCCCTGAAGTAAAAATGACAAACCATGGATAAGAGGGATAGAAGTACAAGATTTCATTACACAGAATAGAATGAAACATTTTGCAAAATGAAAAGCTGCAAAGAGTACTGACACTTGTACTACAGAAAGGGCATCAACTAGATTGGCCATCATGGGCCCTGGATGGGGGCAGAAAAATTAAAAATAAAATGATTATATCAAAGAGTATACAGTCCAGAAATAAGACTTAAATACCAATAAGCCTGAGCTGAATCTCTGCTCTGCCAATCTTGTCTGGGTCTAGTTTTATACCTATTAAAAATGAGCATCAGTGTGTTTTACTCCTTTCTTGAAACCAGTGGGAAACCACCTGGATAGTGTATCACTCCAACTTGTTCTAAGGATGTAGTAGATGTCTGTGAATTCTCTTGAGCAATAAGCTCACTCCCAACCCTGCTACCTTCTACAATGGGGAAATTGGGATCCTCAAATCTTTGGGGCACCTGAGATTTCTCATTACCCTTTTGAAGGTTCTGGAACTATTTAACTAAGACAACCATGTCTTTTATTTACCCCTGCTACCTTTGGTATTTTCTTCCTGCTCTATTCCCCATGGTCATCTGGAGATAAACACGCTGAAGAATTGAACCAGGTGATTTCTAATGTCATTGAACACTTACAACTAGTAATGAACTGATCAGTACAGAGGGAAATTTCAAAAAAAAATAAAAACATTTTTTGTAATCACAGTGAATTTGAAAGCTAGTTAGAGATTCAAAATGGATGCATCTGATGGAACAGCAGACAATACCAGTGTTGCTTGGGAGGTATTGTAGCTAACCTCTCATTTGGTCATTCTTTTATTCAAGCGTTCCTTTGACTGAGTTGGATGAGGCTGATTGCCTTACTATTTTAGATTGAGCTCCTGAATGTTCTGGCTTTAATTCTTGGAGGTTCAGAAATGTATTTTTACCGTTTTTACTTAGGAAAGTAGGCAATTGATTTCTTAACAGTCCGGCCAAAAGCTGATGAACCATGTCAAAATGATTACTTTTAAAGGAATAGATTCTAGGCAGAATAACTGAACTCAGTATGTTCTTATGAGGAGTTGGACTGCTTTTATTTTTATAACAGCTTTATTGAAATATAATTTACATATCATAAATTCACCTTTTTATTTTAATTTTTTTAATAAATTTACTTATTTTATTTATTTTTTATTTTTGGCTGCGTTGGGTCTTCGTTGCTGTGAGTGGGCTTTCTCTAGTTGTGGCGAGCAGGGGCTACTCTTTGTTGATGTGTGTGGGCTTCTCACTGCGGTGGCTTCTCTTGTTGCGGAGCACGGGCTCTAGAGTGCAGGCTCAGTAGTTGCGGCGCATGGGCTTAGTTGCTCCGCGGCATGTGGGATCTTCCTGGACCAGGGATCAAACCATGTCCCCTGCACTGGCAGGTGGATTCTTAACCACTGCGCCACCAGGGAAGTCCCAAACTTTTTATTTTATATTGGAGTATCATTGATTAACAATGTTGTGATAGTTGTAGGTGTACAACAAAGTGATTTATTTATACATATACATGTATTTATTCTTTTTCAAATTCTTTTCCCATTTAGGTTGTTACATAATACTGAGCCGAGTTCCCTGTGCTATACAATAGGTCCTTGTTGGTTATCCATTTTAAATATAGCAGTGTGTACATGTCAATCCCAAACTCCCTAACTATCCCTCCCCCCACCCTTCCCCCCTGGTAACCATAAGTTTGTTCTCTAAGTCTGTGAGTCTGTTTCTGTTTTGTAAATAAGTTCATTTGTATCCCTTCTTTTTAGATCCTGCATATGCATATAAGTGATATCATATGATATTTCACTTTCTCTTTCTGACTTACTTCACTCAGTATGACAGTCTCTGGGTCCATCCATGTTGCTGCAAATGGCATTATTTCATTCTTTTTAATGGCGGAGTAATATTCCATTGTGTATATGTACCACATCTTCTTTATCCATTCATCCGTTGATGGACATTTAAGTTGCTTCCTTGTCTTGGCTATTGTAAACAGTGCTGCAGTGACATAGGGGTGCATGTATCCTTTTGGACCATGTTTTTCTCTGAATATATGCCCAGGAGTGGGATTGCAGGATCATATGGTAGCTCTATTTTTATTTTTTTAAGGAACCTTCGTACTGTTCTCCACAGTGGCTGCAACAATTTACATTCCCCTCAACAGTGTAGGAGGGTTCCCTTCTCTACACACCCTCTCCAGCATTTACTGTTTGTGGATTTTTTGATGACAGCCATTTTGACTGGTGTGAGGTGATATCTCATTGTAGTTATGATTTGCATTTCTCTAATAATTAGTGATGTTGAACATCTTTTCATGTGCCTCTTGGCCATCTGTATGTCTTCTCTGGAGAAAAATTTACAAACAGCTCATGAGGCTTAATATCAACATGAACAACCCAATCAAAAAATGGGCACAAGACCTTAATAGAGAAGTTTTTAGATTACTAATTGAATCTCTTTACTTGTTGTGGTCTGTTTAGGTTTTTCCTTTTTTCTTGAGTCAGTATCATTAGTTTGTTTCTTTCTAGGAATTTTTCTATTTGATTTAGGTTATCTAATTAATTGGCATAGAGTTGTTTATAGTATTCTTTATATTTCTGTAAGGTTAGTAGTGATGTCCTTCTTTTATTCCTGAATTAGAAGCTTCCTTATTTTTTCTTGATCAGCCTAGCTGAGGGATATTCAATGTTATTAATCTTTTCAAAAAAGCCAACTTTTGATTTTGCAGGTTTTCCCTACTATCTGTAGTTTGATTATGCCCTATTTCATTTATTTCTGCTCTAAACTTTATTATTTTTTTCCTTCTGCTTGCTTTGGGTTTAGTTATTTTTTTCTTTCCCTTTTTTAGTTACTTAAGGTGGGGGGATAGGTTATTGATTTGAGACCTATCTTCATGTTCTTTTGTTCTTGTATCCCTTCATTACTGCCTTCTTTTGCATTAAATATACATTTCTTAGCATACCATTTTAATTACCTTCCATTTTAATTATACATTTTTGAGTTATTTTCTTAATGGCTGCTCTGGGGATTACATTTGACATATTTTCATTTAAAAAATCTAGTTCTGATTAATAATAACTCAATTTCTGTAGTATGCCAAAATTTTGATCATATGTAGCTCTGTTTCCTCCCTCTTCCTTTGTGATATTATTGTCATAAAAACCACCTCTTTATACATTATAACCATACCAACGCCATTTTATCATTATTAATTTATACAGTTGCCATTTAAATCTGAGAGAAGGAAAAAGTTATGAAAAAAATACATTAATATTGTCTTTTATATTTACCTATGTGGTAACTTTCACTGGTGGTCTTTGTTTCTTCATGGGTATTCAAGTTACTGTATAACATCCTTTCATTTCAGCCAGAAAGATTCCCTTCAGCATTTCTTGTAAGGTAGGTCTGCTTGTAATGGGTTCTCTCAGTATTTAGTTATCTGGGAATGTCTTAATTTCTCCTTCAATTTGAAAGAGAGTTGTGCTAGATTTGATATTGTTGACAATTTTTTTCTTTCACCTCTTTTAATAATATGTCATCCTATTGGCTTCTGGCCTCCATATTTTCAATGAGGAATCAGCTGTTAATGTTATTGAAGGTTGCTTGCATTTGATGAGTCATTTTTCTTTTGCTGCTCTTAAGATTCTGTTTGCATTTTTGCTTTTGACAGTTTAACTATTGAGTATCTATGTGGATCTCTGAGTTTATCCTACTTGGAGTTCATTGAGCTTCCTGAACGTGTAGATTAATATTTTCCATCATTTGAGAAGTTTTCAGCCATTATTTCTTCAACTATTCTTTCTACCCTTCTCTCTCCTCTCCTGAAACTCCCATTTTGTACATTTGGTATGCTGTCATGTCCCACAGGTTTCTGAGGCTTTATTTATTTTTTTTCATTTTCTTCTTTTTCTATTCCTCAAATTTGATAATCTCAGTTGACTTATTTTCAGATTTGTTAATTTTTTTCTTCTGCCTGTTCAGTTGTGCTGTTGATCCCTTCCAGTGAATTTTTCATTTATATTATTGTATTTTTGAGCTCTAGAATTTCTATTTTACTCCTTTTCATAATTTCTGTCTCTTTGTTGATATTGTCTATTTGGTGAGATATTATTCTTATATTTTCCTTTAATTCTTAAGGCAAGATTTCCTTTAGTTCTTTGAACATACTTATAATAGCTCATTTATAACTTTGTGTAGTAAGTTCAACATTGGACTCTTTCAGGGAGAGTTTCTGTAGATTTATGGGCCATTCTTTCCCGTTTCATTATGTGTCTCCTTTTTTGCCTGTTTGTTTTAATTGCTGAAAACTAGACTTTTAAAATACTATAATGAGGCACTTCTGGAAATCAATTTGTTTTGTTGCTGCTTGTAGTAGTTATTGTTATCAATGTTTAGTGACTTTATTAACTTTGTAAAGTCTGTATTCCTTATGTGTGCAGGTTCTGAAGTCTCTGCTTTGTTAGTTTAGTGGTCAGCTAATGATTGGACAGGTATTTCCTTAAATTCCTTCAACTAATAAGTCTCCCATCCTTTTGCTGCAGATATATGTGAGTTGAGGTGTGCCTTCAGTGCTCTGGCAGTTTACAACTCTGCCTTAGCCTTCACTTCCTACTCGATCAGCCATCGATGAGAGATCAGGGCCTTCTCAGATTTTTCCTGAGAATATGCACAGCCTAGCACATGCACATGGCTTTCTTGATTCCCAGGAATATGTCAGAGTTTTCCAAAGCCCTCTATGGACATCTCATTCCCCAGATTTTTATTTTAAGTTTTTTGGTCAGCTTTTTGTTTGCCCCAACTGGTATCACTACTTCAGGTGGCTGTGATGTTAAACAATTCCTGATTCTTTTGGTAAAACACTCCAGGGATAGGGATTTGCTCACTTAATAATATCTGAGTTAAGTCAAATAAAGATAAGTTCCATGAGTGGTTCTTTCCCAGGGAGCTGCCAGACAATAGTGATTATTCTCTGAGGATGGGGCATTTGGGGGAGCTCCAGGCCCATTCTGCTCTCTCCAAGAGCTGGTGGGCCACAGGTTTTCACAGCTACCATGTCTTTAAAGGTGCTTGTTTTCAAGGCTACTGCAGGCCTGGGAAGAGGGAGATGGATATAGGGAAGTTTAAATGCCACAGAGAATCAGCCATTTTTCTTGAAACCCTTTGGTTAATTTCCAGTGTTTTGAAAATGTTAATTTTGACCATATTTGCCACTGCTCTTATGGCTTTTATGAAGCACCATTCTTTTATGAAGCACCAAACACCAGACGTGTTTCTTCTTCCTAGGTGATTTTAATACCAGGACTGCTTTTGAGACACAAATTTCAGACCAGAAAGTTGTCTGGTGAGTACAGAATCAGAAAAATGGAAATGGGTATGCTACAAGGATATTAAGTCTGGTGCTTGTTCCTACTCTGGAGAGATGGATATTTATGTCTCCAGGGGAATTTTGTACCTCATCTGTCCGTGTACAAGATCCACCACAAAGAGATATTTCCCTTAAGCTTTGAGCTCGTGGAAGAGGGGAGGGCTGTTTGCTGCTGATAATAAAGTCAGAGTGGAAGTCTCAGCTTGGAACCCTAATAAAGCCAGCAGAACCTAATTGTGGCAGTGGGGTTTTGGGATTGACTTGTCGATAGTGAGCTGTTGTCTGGGGACCCTTGAGATATGCTTGCTGTCTACTTGCTACTTGAAGTGTATCTCAGGAACCACAGCATTAGCACTGCCCGAGAGAGAGCTTGTTAGAAATGTAGAATCTCAGATCCCACTCCTGACTTACTGAATCAAAATCTGCATTTTAACAAGGTGATTTGTGTTCACATTAAAGTTTGAGAAGTACATGCCTATGGAATTTTTACATCTTTCTATGGTTGTTCTGGGAAGATTCCTGCAATTGGCTAGCCTCTTCTAATTCGTGTTGATATTTATCAACTTAAATCTCAGAAGTGTATTATCTGCTTCCCTAAAATTTTGGAGAATTCTAGTCTTTGTACAATCTTGTCCTTCTTGTAAAGTTTTTTATAGTGGAGATAAAGAGTTGAACTTGAAGAATATCAGAGAAGGAGACAGTCCATCTGAGCTGGAGTGGTCCAAAAAGGCATTATTTGAGTTAGGCTTTGAGGAAAATAAGGGGAGGAGGTGAGTACATATCAAGTGGATGAAAGAATATGGGCCACCCTACAGAGGTGGGAATTATCATATGCAGATCTCCAAACTGTAAAATTTTGAGAGCATAAGTTGTCTTGCTCTTATGTATATCCTCAGTGACTGGCATAGAGTAGGTGCACTATAAATTCTCTGTGAACTGAACAGTAGGAGGATTAGCTTAACTGGAGGTGAGGGTTTATATAAAAATTATGGGAATTGATACAGATTTCTTGGGATAAGACTACATGATGGGGACCTTGAAAGCTTGGTAAGGGTTTGTATTTAAATTTGTTGAATAATTTTCAATAAGGCATGAGGGGATGGGAGGAGGGTTATTTAGGGTTGTTATTAGGAAAATGATTAACGAATTAAATAACCATGTTCAAACTCCAGAACATGAAGCCCTCCAAAATCTTTTTGTCTCTTCCAGATATGCAGATGTTTGAGAATGCACTATAGAGATCACACATGAAGGAGAAAGAAAGTGGAGAAATATGATAGACATTAGTAGCACCTTTCAATTTTTTATATGTTGTAGGTTCTTAAGCAGGAGAACCGTGTGAAAAAGTGGTGTTTGAAAGTTATTAAGATGCAGTAAAGTGCTAGGTGAATTGGAAGGGGAAGAGAATAGAGTTAGGTAGACCAGGTAGGGGTTTGTTTTCATAATCTAGGAAATGCAGGCAGGTAGACGTAGACCAAGGTAATGGCAGGATGTTTGCTTCTGAAAGTTCCTGGTATTATAAAGGAGAGAAATCTCATCAAGCAGTTTGAGTCTTACATTGACAAGAAAGAAGATAGGGTAAAAGAGAGAAACCACCTGAGGCAATAGTAGTAACAACAAATATTCTTGACCACTCTCATAATCCTCATGGTGAGGATTAAATGAGCTAATTCTTGTAAGTTGCCTAGGAGAATGCCTGGCACATGGTAAACACTCAATACCTGTTAGCTATTAGCTATTATTTCCTGGAAGAAAAGACCTACTGGTGCTGTCAAGTGGCACTTCTGGTCCTCAAAATCAGCACCCAACTCAGTTCTTATTTGTAACAGATGCTTAATAAATGTTTGATGAATGGGTGAATGGGAAATAAAATATCTCTCAATGTAGGAATGAAATATATTGATTCTAAGTAAAATCACATTTTACTGTTGACGTCTATTCTAAAAATAATCCCCATGGAGGACTGGGGGAAAGTGGTTATTGATCTCTCATCTTTTACTCTCCAAATTAGCTTTATCTCTCTTTCTCTTTCTTTATCCCTTTGTCCACTCCCACCCGAATGGATTCCTATCTGTATATTCATTATTCCTGGAAAACAGCTCTCCCTGTCTGTTTTACAGCAGATGCCCAGTAAATATTTGCATTAATTAGTAAACCAGTGCATTCTAGGCCTATGGCTCACACTTCAAAGCAGGACTATCAGTGAGAAAGATACCCTCTTTTCTTTGCCATATTTGAATCAGCCCTTTTAAATAGTTTGTCCTCTCTGAGTGATCACTAAGATGTTTGGTACAACCAATTTAATTGTGGCTAAACTACTTTATTTCATGCTGAAATACACTGAACATTTATGCATGAGCCTGAATCTCTAGAAGTTTCATCATTATTTGACAGAATAATTGAAGCAAGGGGGCAAGGATTGAGTGGTTCATATTTCACTTATATTTCTTCACCCACCACTAAATAAAATATTCCAGAGAACATTTTGCTCCAGAGAGCAAAAGTCAGGAACATTTTCTACCCCATCACCAGGTGACAGCAAAGTGGAGAGTGGCATTAAAATAGACAGCAAGTTGGAGAGGGAATTAAAATATCTAGCATCTCTTTTCAAGAATCCAAAATTCTTTTCACTTATCACCGGGGCATCTCTGTGATAGAAAAGAGAAGTTTCCACATACGGTGGCAGCTAACTTTCATACTTAAGGAATCTTATAGGGGCTTACAACCATTAAATGTCTTAGTTTCACTTGGAAAAGTCTGTAGAAACATGACATCCAGCTCTTCTGATATCTTTGGATCCTTCTATTCCAAGTTGGCTTGCCTTTTGCCATTAAACAAGCCTTTTCTTTAGTGCTTCATAATGATGGGTCTTTTGGAAGAGATTTGCCACAAAGACTGTTGAACAGGGGTGGAGAATCTTTCTATATCAAGGCCACTGACTCACTAAAAAGGTTAATCAGGCACACTTAAGCAAGTGCAATCTAATTTAGGTGATTGAGAGGGAATGCGAAGCCATTAGATAAATACACTTCTAGCTCATATCATGGCCAGTTGGTAAAGATGAGGGAGGGAACTTAGGGGAAGAAATAGGATGGATTAGAAGAAGGAAACAAGGAGAGAAAAACATTCACTCAGAGGTAGACAGATGCCCATACAAATAGAGAAGGATAGAGAGGGCCGAGGTTTGTGAGTTTTGAGATGAGAGTTCCTGAGTGAGGTGCTTGTCATATGCCTTGCTCACTTGCACTGGTTTCTGTGCTAATGAGTTGTTTAAGCGTTGCTCATAGCTCCTCCTACAGCAGTTTGCCAGGAGAAAAAAAAATTCTTCTTTGGACTGTAGCAACATTAACCCAAGTGATATCTTTCTGAGAGAACAGATAAAATTAAGCCAAGTGCTGGAGGCTTGCCTGCTCCCTTGAAGAGAATGCAACTAACATTAACTGAATCCTTACTCTGTAGCACGTGTTCTTTATAGGTTATCTAATTTAATCCTTCAAAAATCCAGCAACAGGCCCTGTTATGCCCATTCTACAGATGATAAAACAGTCATTCAGGGATTTGCCGGGTAACATAACTAGGTAGTGGAGAAACACGCACCATCCGTCTCCTGAGTCCTGCTCTTTCTGTTTCGCCAGCTGCATCCAAGTCTCTTTCTAGAACTTAAAGGAACTTCAGAATATCATCCAAGTTTGCAAATTGGTTGAAATTGCTCCAGCCTTCAGATTGATAATAACTGCTTTATTGAACAGAGATGCGTCACTGGGCCGCCCGCCAGCCAGCGGGCTTCTTATCCATTTAAAGTAGAACAGCTTCCAGTGGGTTGCAGGGAGCATTTTATCTACCCTTCCCTGACAGATGGTTTTCTATTTGGCTTTTGAAATTCCTACAGGAGGCAAGTTCACAGTTTCTCTTATTAGCTTATTGAGGTCATTTCCAGAGTCAGTGTTAGGATCATCAATACCATGATCCCTTTCCCCTCCCTTTGAGTGCGGGGTGCTCTTGAGGGCCTGGCTTTCCTGCTGGCCTAAGATGGTGCTACAGTTTTTCCTGTGATACATAGAAACTGTGGATTTACAGGGAACACTATGAAGAAGGAGTTAGCAGACTTCTGCCCTTGGGCCAGATCTGGGCTGGCTGTTCTTGTAAATAAAGTTTTATTGGAACACAGCCATGCTTATTTGTTTATATATTGCCACTGACTGCTCTTGTGCTTTGACGGCGGACTTTAGGAGCTGTTACAGAGACCGGATGACCTGCAAAGCCTAAAATATTTATTACTTGCCCCTGACAGAACAAATTTGTGACTCCTTCTATAGATAACAAGTCACCTAGAGAATTCTCAAAGGGCAAAGGGAGCATGGCTGTAGCAAAGCGAGGGTGTTCCCTAGGCAGTAGTCCTGGGGTCCAGTACAGATGTTTTCCATGTGCCTCTAGTTGTGTTTGGGGGAATCTAAAAGGGAGAGGTCTTTTGGTTATGTGTTGAAAGGATGCCTCAGAATAGGGCTTGGGAGTTCCTGATAGGAATGTTGCTTGTGCATCAAAATACAGACCCGTGCTTCTCTGTTCTGACTGTGTTCTTGTCCAGGCAAGTCTGGAAATTGTGACTCCTTGAAACTATGCAGGCAGCCAAGTATTCCAGCTGATGTTTTGGGATTTTTTTTTTCTTTGTTTAAAAATAAACTTTGTAGAATCTTTTTTTTTTTTTTCCTCACATGTTTCCTCAAATGTTTTTGAAACATTTAATTACCCAGGTTATTTATATGGAAAGGTCTGATAATGTTTCTATGGGCGTCTGTTATTTATTTCTTTTGCTAAATTTTATCTTATATTAGGGGAAGGGCTGAGGTTGGTTACCATGGCAACATTCTCAAAACGGCAACAATCCTATTAGGGATGCAGAAACTATAGTCATTCTGGTGGGAGGGCAGCATGGGTAGTGGGTGGTAGTCTTTTTATTTTTATTTTATTTTTTTAAAGAAAACCTCTTCCACTTCCAACCGTTTCGCATTCATTTATTTTAAGCTTTGCAGTGTAAAGTACTGGAGTAAGAAATGAAAAGGAGAAAGGGCTCCTGTCTCTCTCCATTAAATTTCTGTTGTCTTTATCTGCTCCATTTTAGGGATACCCTACTTTCTATCTGATCTTTTATTCACTTATGTGTTTATTTATTCACCAAGCTTATATAGAGGCCTACTCTGTGTTAGAGATGAATAAGATAGAATCCCTGTTCTCATTTCTTCTTTCAAATTACAAATTCCTTGAAGTCACTAAGGACTTTAATTCAGTTAAACAAATATTTGTGAGCACTTGCTCTGTACCAAGCATTATGCTGGCAAACAAAAAGGAGGCTTTTTGTCAAAGAACATTGTTTTGCTTGGTTGAATGGCACAGGGAAGGGCAAATGGTTAAGTACTGAGATGTTTAAAATAAAATTTGATAAATGCTAACGCAGAAGTATGTAACCCACTTAACTCTCCAGCCTGGAGAGCATAGGAAAGATTTTGAAAGAGAGGTGACACCTGGGCTGAGTTGAAGACAGATAGGCATTTTCCAGTTAAAGTGCTGGTGGGGGGTAGGGCATTCCAAGCACCTCTGGACCAGCAAGAATAGAGTTAGAGTGGTGAGGGAGCCCTTGGCTTTGTGCATAAGATCTTTAAAAACATGCAGATGAGTGGTGGTTGAACAGTCCAAAGACATAGGCAGGATCCACCAAGAGAAGTTTTGTCTGGGATTTTGCATACTGGAAACCACTAAACAATTCAAGCCGGGGAGTGACTTGAGTGTTCTGGTTTCAGATATTTCTGTTGGTGGTGTGTGGGATGGGTGGATAATGAAGGGAAAGGAGCAGGTTGGGTTGGGAAGGATATGGAGATTTGTAAAAGATGACAAGGTTCACCTTGGGACATGGTGAGTTTCGGATGAGCCCCACCATATTGGACTGTCTAGTAGGCCGTGGGAAATATGGGCCCAGGAGTGAAAGAAGTGTGGATGGGAGCTAGAAATCTGGTACCATCTGAGAAGGCTTGTGGGGTGGGGAAGCAGCCTCCTGCGATATAGTCATAAAACAGCCTTGCTTTCTGTTTCCATTCATTCTTGAAACCTGCATGGTGGGGCATGTCCTTCCCTGGTGCTGCTGGCCACTCTTAGGTAATTAAACAAAAACAAACAAACAAACCCCCCAAAACTTGCAGTTGTAAAACACCAGACTAGCTCAGTAACTAAAACTTCCAGAGGTAGGGAATAATAAACGCTTTAGACTTGGTTTAGAATGGAGCCTTCTTCCCTCCCCAGCTGGGGCCTGCCACGGGCCTGCTGCAGTCAGGGAGAGGATGAGCGATCAGCCGCTCCCCTTCCCCACACTGCTCTTTTTTTTTTTTTAATTTTTAACATCTTTATTGGAGTATAATTGCTTTACAATGGTGTGTTAGTTTCTGCTTTATAACAAAGTGAATCAGGTATACATATACATATGTCCCCATATCTCCTCCCTCTTGCGTCTCCCTCCCTCCCACCCTCCCTATCCCACCCCTCTAGGTGGTCACAAAGCACCGAGCTGATCTCCCTGTGCCATGCGGCTGCTTCCCACTAGCTATCTATTTTACATTTGGTAGTGTATATATGTCCATGCCACTCTCTCCCTTCGTCCCAGCTTACACCTCCCCCTCCCCGTGTCCTCAAGTCCATTCTCTAGTAGGTCTGCGTCTTTATTCCTGTCTTGCCCCTAGGTTCTTCATGACCTTTTTTTTTTTTTTTAGATTCCATATGTATGCCCACACTGCTCTTTTACCCCTTCTTCTTATTTGTTGGTCCCAGTTGCGGGCCTGTTGCAGACCTCTCTGATTTTTTTTCTTGAAGTATAGTTGATTTACAATGTTGTGTTAGTTTCTGGTATACAGCAAAGTGATTCAGTTTTATGCGCATATATATATATATATATATATATATATATATAGTTTTTCATATTCTTTTCCATTATGGTTTATTACAGGATATTGAATTAGTTCCCTGTGCTATACAGTAGGACTTTGTTGTTTATTTTATACACAGTAGTTTGTATCTGCTAATCCCAAACTCCTAATTTATCCCTCCCCTACTCCCTTTCCCCTTTGGTAACTATAAGTTTGTTTTCTGTGTCTGTGAGCCTGTTTCTGTTTTGTAAATAAGTTCCTTTGTATCATATTTTAGATTCCACATATAAGTGATATCATTTGGTATTTGTCTTTCTCTGTCTGACTTACTTCACTTAGTAGGATAATCTCTAGGTCCATCCATGTTGCTGCAAATGGCAATGTTTCATTCTTTGTTATGGCTGAGTAATATTGTGTATATAAGTACCACATCTTTATCCATTCCTCTGTTGATGGGCACTTGGGTTGCTTCCATATCTTGGCAATTGTAAATAGTGCTGCTATGAACTTTGGGGTGCATGTATCTTTTCCAATTAGAGTTTTGTCCGGATATATGTCCAGGAGTGGAATTGCTGGATTGTATGGCAACTCTATTTTTAGTTTTGAAGGAACCTCCCTACTGTTTTCCATAGTGACTCCATTGCAGACCTCTCTAAGTTGAAGTTGGGTTGGGAGAGAGGAGGAGGGAGGAAACAGTTAAGTTCCTACGTGACTAGTAATGAATTGTTTTTCGAGTGTCAGCGCTCTCTGGATCTAGCAGATATTTAAGGTGACTTCTCTTTGGAGTTCTTCTATGGAATTGTTGCAGTCTCCTCTCCCTCATTGCTGAGGATCTCCTATTTGCAGTTCCTGGAGACAGGGCAATGCATTGCTCTCCTGGCTACAGTTTTCTCAACCCTTAGGTTCCTGGTAACACGTCCAGCTAATCTCAGCCAAGGGCTGTGGGGGAGCATGTAAGCCAGCCCAGACATGGCTGTCTCTAGTACGTGGTCCACACTGTGTTTCGCGGGGGACACTCAAGCAACCTTTGCTTCTGCAGACTCTGGAAGTGCAGCCGCCTCTCCTGGATCCACCATCAAAGCAGCCAGCAAGCCCATCTCTATTTCTAGATTTCAGCTGTGAATCAGGCACAAATCTATGTGTCTCCCAAACTGCATGAACTGCTGAGGACAGATGTTTGTCTGCCTCTTAAAGCTCCTCTTGACGTGAGATGGAGAGGCAAGCAAGCCTAACCGCCACTCTCCTCGGTCGGAGGGATGTGCACTCTCAACACATCAACAGCTGCCTTGAAAAATCCCTCCCAAGATGTCCAATTCTTGATCCCTTTATACCCTTGATGTGGTAAAGGAGTGATGAGTTTTATAAACAGTTTGTAGCCACCTTCTTTGGTACATTTTGTAAGTGGTCTAGCTCCTCTTTAAAAATTCATTATCTGTTGTTTCTTGATGCTTCAGAAAGAATATTCATTGGAACATCTTGTTACATATGTATAATTTCTCTCCCCTCATTTCTTTTAAACTTTCCCATCTTGTTGTGGAGAGAATTTTGCTACATTGAGGCAGGATAGGCTGCTTCCAGGGTGGATTCAGTGGATGACAAGGGTGGAACCAGGCAGTGTTTGTGGGGATTGTGTGCATAGCTCCCAAGTAGACAGTGTCTTCCTAGATGAGAAGCGGTGCATCAAACAGGAACTCAGTTTACAACGATTGATCTCCCCCATGCTAATGACTCACCAATTTCTCTTTGTAGCCCAGACCTCTTCCTGAGTTGCCGACCCATATATCTGGCAGCTTACTGGGCTTCTCTGATCACAATATTACAAACATAACTCACATCATGACTCTGAACCGCACTTTCCATCCAGAATACCCATCTATCTTCATGTAATTTCTCTTTAGTCTTAATGAATGGCACCTAGAAAATCCACCTAATTGCTCAAGTCAGAAACCTGGGAGTCATCTATAAGTTCTTAAGCTCACGTGTGCCGTTGGTGCCCCTTTAGCAATCTAGTGATGTCTATGGACACCTTTCAAAATAATGTTTTTAAGTATAGAGGACCATTATGGAAACCAATGATATGGAAAGACAGTTCTATATGGATAATTTGGAATCTATGAATTACCCTCCCTTTTCTTACCTCTCTCAGTGGTTCATTGTCAGTCACCAGTCACTACCTGGATAGCAGTCAGACTTATTTCATCTCGTCTAACTTCCCTGCTACTTCCTTAATTCAGGCCTTCATCATCTCTCACTTGAATTACTGCAATAATTCAAGTAACCAAAATAGAACCCTGCTGTAATCATAATCTAGTTTTGACAGTCATCAACATAATACCTCAACTAACTTTCCAGTTCCTGCTTGATGATGATGATGATGGTGATTTTAGAGGTTCTTTTTTTTAGAGTAAAATGTATAAACATTGAAATGCCTAAGTCTTAGATACACAATTTGGATACATGAATCCACAACCCATCCTTCCTGGAGTAAAACTCACCTGTATGAAGACACAGAACATTTCCATCTTCCCAGAAGTTCCCTCTTCCCTTCCCATCCCCTTTCCAGTCAAGCTCTCTGCCCCTCAGAGGCAATCACTGTTTTTATTTTTTTAATTTTAGTTTAGTTTGCCTGTTCTAGAATTTCATAGAAATGGAATCATACAGTATATATTCTTTTGTGCCTGACTTTCACTCAACGTAATGTGTGTGGGATTCATCCATAAAGTTGCCTGTAGTAATGGTTCATTCCTTATTATTGCTCAATACTAATCCATTTTATAAATAAAGCACAGTTTGCTTGTGAATCTCCTGTTGATGGACATTTTCATTGTTTTGATTTTTTACTATTGTGAAAAAGCTGCTTTGAACATTCTTGAAGTCTTTTTGTGGGCATATGTTTTCGTTTCTCTTGGATAAATACCTAGCAGTGAGATCGAAGGGTAGGTTATGTTGACTTATATAAAAAACTGCCAGATCTTTCCCAGAAGTACAATTTCACTTCCCACTAGCAAGGTATGAGCGTTCTAGTTGTGCCACATCCTCACTAACATTTGTATCATCAGCGTTTAAGTCTGGCCGTTTTGGTGGGTGCCTAATGAATGATATCTCAGTGTGGTTTTATTTTGCATTTCCCTGGTGACTAATGATATAAAGCATTATTTCTCATTCAACATTCACATATTTTCTTTTGTGAAGTATCTGTCGAAGCTTTTTTTTTTTTTGCCTATTTTGTTAAAAATTTTTTTATTAGCGAGTTATAGGATTAAAAAATTCTGGATATAAATCTCTTATCAGATATATATTTGGTGAATATTTTCTCCCAATCTGATACATACCTATTAATTTTCCTAGTGTTATTTTTCTTAAGCAGAAAATTTTTATTATTCTTTTATGGTATTGCTTTCTGTTTCCCATCTGAGAAATCTTTACCCTATCCCCTATGAAGATATTCTCCTGTGTTTTCTTCTAAAAGATTTATATCTTAGCTTTCACATTTATATCTATGAACCATCATGAATTAATTTTTGTGCATAGTATGAGATGAAGATATCTTTTTCCATATGGATATCTAGCTGTTCCAGCATAATCTGTTGAAAAGACTTCCTTACTTTATTGAATTGCTTTGGTTACTTCGTCAAAAACCAATTGCCTGTATAATTGTGGATCTACTTCTGGACTCTCTAGTCTGTCCTCTTGATCTATTTGTCTATCTTCATGCCAATTTCGCACTCTAGATTAAAGATGTCTTGAAGTCATGTAGTGTAAACTACCAATCTGTTCTTTTCTAAAGATTATGTTACTGTTCTAGATCCTTTGCGTTTCCAATTAGATTTTAGAATTACGTCAATTTTTATTTATAAAGCCCTGCTGGGATTATGATTGGGTTGCATTGACTCAACTGGTTAATTTGCATGCATAGTTTATTGGTTAGCTAGGGATTTGGGGGGATTTTATTTGCAGATTTTAGTGTTCATTCCCTTTGTGACTTCCTCACTTCCAACATTTCCCTGTAACTTTCTGGCAGTTCTGCCTTCCCTGAAGTCATCTGACATCCCAGTCAAGCAAGGAAGCTGAGGCTTCCTGCAGTCCCAGCTATGTGTGGATTGGGAGCGCTCTCAGGCAAAAATTTGCAAACTTGCAAATTTCATCCATTGCAGTTTCCCTTTTAGTGGCAATCTCTGCTCCAGTTTTTGCCTGACTTTGGTCACTTTTCAGTGATTTTTAGTAGCTAAAAAAAATTGCCTAGATTTTATCATTGTATTTGTGGAACAGTTGTTATGACCAAGGTGCTCTACTATTAGGAAAGACAGAACACCTCCTTCAGCTACCATACAGTGATTTCCTTGCCTCCCCTTTCACCTCTACTAATCCATCTCTCCATGGTCCCAGAGTGATCTTTCAAAAATGTAAATGCGAGCGGGACTTCCCTGGTGGTCCAGTTGTTAAGACTCCACTGCTTCCATTGCAGGGGGCACAGGTTTGATCCCTGGTCGGGGAACTAAGATCCTGCATGCCATTGGGCTCAGCCAAAAAAAAAATATATATATATATATATATATATATATATATATATATACACATATATATATAAACGTGAGCAAACCATTCCCTAATTTAAAGCCCATCAAAGGCTCCTCATTGCTTTCATTGTTCCTCATTGGTTTCCCCTCTTCTTTTCTAGATTTTCCATACTTATCTCACGTGCTCTTTGGTTTTATTGAACCATTAGGCATTCCCTAGACACACCCTTCCCTGGGAAGTCTCCCCTTCTTTGCACATATAATGGTCCCTTTCTGAAATGTCTCTGCCTTCTTCGTAGCCTGGCTACCTCCTAAGGTCCTTCAAAAATCAGCTCAACGCATCAACCCTTATGGAAAACTCCCCCAAATTGTGTTACTCATGCTTTCTTATTTTCCCATTTTTCTTGCTATATGTTAGTGTCATAGAGCTTATCAATTTGTATTTAATTATTTAATCACTTATTTGTTACCTCAAGTATTGAGGCTGTGAGCTCCTTTAGAGAAGAGTCTATGTCTTAGTTACTTTTGATTGTCCATCACCTAGTATTCGTGTTGAAGGAAAGCAAGGAGGATGGATGGATTTTATAGTCAAAATATGGTTGCATTGTAAATGCAAATTGTAAATTGTAGGTACCTGACCATCCTAGATTATTTTCCCTCAGTCCTCTTGCTTATGGCCCTGGATATTTTATTGCCAGTATGAATTTAAAAAGATAAAGGTAGAACCACAGAAAAGCCTCAATTATCTAGAGCAAAGCCTTACAGGAGTCTCAGAAAAAGTATCAAGTCAAGATTTATATATATATATATATATATATATATACATATATATATATATGTATATATATATATATATACATATATATATATATATATATATATGTATATATATATATATATATATATATATATATATATATAATCCTTTAAAGAGACTAAAGGACATCTATAAGTAGAAAGCAGTGACAAAATAAATAAAGAACCAGTGATGCAAAGATTTCACTTCTTGAGATGCTATTTAAAGTTTTGTGGACACAAAGGAAAAAGCTGGTTATGATTTCAAAAATTAAGCATCTCTTGAAGCTTTAAACTACATGGCCAGCAATATGGTACAGGGGACACTGACAGAACCTTGACCATAGCTTCTCTGGCTGTTGCCAGACACAGGGAGCCAAAATCCTTGCACGTTTACTTGGACATGTCAACCAACTTTTCTTTCTTTCTCCCTTTTTCTTGTCTTCCTTTCTCTCTTTTCTCTTTCTCTCCTCCCTCCCGCCCTCACTTCCTCCCTTCCTCTCTTCCTTCTTTCTCCTCTTTCTTTCCTTCTTTCTCTTCTTTCCCTCTTTCTCCTCTTCCTTCCTTCCTTCCCTCCCTTCCCTCTTACCCTTCCCTTCATCCCTCCCTCCCTTCTTCCTCCCTTCCTTCCTTTCTTTCTTTCTTCCCCACTTTTTCAAAGGTTTCTTTGTTTTTCTTTTTTTCAATTAATGATTATTTCATTATTCTCCCCTTTCTTCTTCTATTTTTCCCTTCTCCCCTTGGATTAATCTGTAAAACATTACCTTCCTATGTTCACTCCACTTTTGCTTCAAGCCTCCCGGCAGTACACGTGGCCCCTCGAATGCCTCTCCTTTCTCACAAGGGCTTCTCCTTTTATCATTCCTTAAGGCACTGATAATCTACTTCCTCTGTTAAGTTCACTTGGACTAGTTGATTGTGTGTTTGCAAGTGAGTATGTGGATGTACACTTTTTAAAAACTTTTAATTATAACAATAATAAATGTACTATTCATATAGGATAGATAATATAGTATAAAAATTGAAAGTTTCTCCTTTAAATACACCTGCTCCCAAAACATCTCTTTCCCCAGCCCCAGAGGTAACTGCGCTTAACCATTTGCTGTGTTGTGTGTCCTTCCATATTTTTTTCTAAGCATCTATGAATGCACACACATGCTTACGTATAGCAAGATGATGAAAATATTTGCCCACTAGTATGGCAATATAAATAAATACATAATTCATCACTTAAAAATATGTTCTCTTCTATTCTTTAAGTGAACTGAACTATATATAAGTGCCTACCAAGTGATATAAGTTAGAGGGCAAATCATTCATCATATCATTCTGATAATTTCCAAAGCATTTATTGATTTCTGGTTGGTACGGTGCAGTTGTCTCTAGCTAAGTGATAGCCCTGTATGAACCATGATTTGAAATAGGAAACACGTTAATCTATTCCACAATTCACTTATTGCATTGATAAATATCAGTCATTGAGCCAAGGGTTTTGTTATAGCCAGAAGGTGGCTGGACACACACCTGAATGCACGGACATAGGGAGCTGGTGCTTTGGCCCCCAGGGAATCGTCCCTGGAAGCCACCTGCTCCACTGTCCCATCAATGCTAGGTTCCAGGTGCATCTGCACTAGCTCTACTTCCTGGTCCCGTCACCCACCTCTGTGGCCACCACTGGACAGTGTTATTGAGTGATTTGTGGACTTAATTAAGCAGAGGATTTCTCTTTCCCCATTGATATGGAAGTCTTTAAATAGTTTAACAAAGGATATGGCTGTACCAGTGTATAAAATATGTATATCAACCCTGTATATATTCCACATACCTTAAATTCATTATATGTGTATATGTGTGTATGTGTGTGTACACAAGCATTTATGCATCTACAGACCCCCAAATCAAAGGCACGGTTAAGTAGGCAAGAAATAAGAGTAGCAGAGGTGCCTGGGTAGAAAGTGAGGGAGAAGAGGAAAGACGGCAGGTCCAGAGAAGTGTCAGCATTTACCCTCCTGGAATGAGTGTCTGTCTGCCAAACTTTAAGAAAAATCCTTGAGCGTTATTGTTTCCTCATTGTCCTCCCAAGGATGCTTAGCATTTGCATATTTCTGAGCATTAAAGACCACAAACTGCCCTGCTGGATCTTTCACCTGATTTCTCCACTCAGATGAGAAGAACTGACCCTCAGTGGAGCATGCATTTCCAGGAGCCAAGGAGTTAAAAAAAAGAAACAAAGAAAAGCAGAGAAAGAAAGAAGAGAGAAGTGAGTCAGAGGACTTCTGCCTGTGCGTCTGAGTCAGCTTAGTGTGTTAAAAAAAAAAAGCTGTGTGCGGAGACCTGCCTGGAAAAACTGCTGAATGGAAAGACTTGAGAATAGCTTATAGACTTTGATGGCAGATGAAGAATTTTCATGTCTTTTCGGAAATGGTGAGCGGCCTCTAATAACGCTCCTGTGACATCACAGAAATCTTGACGCTTGCTCGTCCTTCTCGTTCTCTTATTAAGCCCATCCCACCTCCTTTTCATAGAGGACCTTAGCACAAGGGAGTTAGGGAGAGAAGAGGAGGGAACAAGGCAGGTGGAGGTGCTAGTCTACCTGACAACCACGTTCCCCCACCAATCAGGTGGTCTTTTTGGAAGAGATGCCATTTGGTAAAGGTGACCTGTGAGCGCTCGCTACTATCAGCAACTCAGACATGTGGGACCGCTGGAAAGAAAAACACCCCTGGATGGGGGGAAGGTTGAGTTCAATTTTATTTTTTATTGTGTGTGCGTGGATGGGAGGGGATGATAAGTGTGTGTGCTCTGGGTGCATGAACATGCCGCAGAAGAGCAGATGCAATTTTATTATATTCATGCACATAAGGGTGAACATTTTAATTTTATTTACAGTAGGGGGAAAAGACCCTCCAGAGTTAAAGATTTGATGTAGTGGAAGTTGCACTGAAGCTTCTAGTTTCACTCCGTTTTCACAAACATGTAACTTTCTGAGAAAAATCTCCATTTGACTGACCTATTTCAAAGTTTGATTTTTACAAAAGCAGTTTGGAAAATTGGAGTTAAAATTATTCCTCTTTTTAACCAGTGGAAATGTTTTTAAGGTGCTTTTCATGTTGCTCAAACTATGACCGTAAATTCTGTTTGATTCGATATTCAATCTGTTGGAGAATTTAAATACAGTCCACGTGCAGGCCTGTATCAAATGCTGCATGTACTTCGCTATTTTGTTTTCATATAAAGTGGCATTTGTCTTTTTTAAAGTAGTAATTACTTTCCCCTCTGATGTTAGAAGGTGCATCAGCGTGTCTCTAAGGGGTAGGTAAGCACTGTTATAACTGCCCTGATTCAAGGCAGCTGGAGACACCAGCCCAGGGCACGGGCCCACCAGGCAACTTACGCACAGACACGTTCCTGTTACTGAATCGCTCTGTAAAGCAAAGCTAATTTTCTAGAACCAAAATTTCAGCTGAATGTCAATGATCCTTTTGCCAGAACCTAGTAGTGTTTTAAAACATTGGCCCAAATTAGTCACCCAGGAAATATTTTAAGGTACCCAAAAGTAAGTTTAAGTGACTGAAAAAAGTTTGGTAAAGTCTCCATCTCCATCTCCAGACTTTGCTTACTCATTTGTAAACCTCAGAGGTATTGCCATGTATAATGTCTGTGCATTTAGATATATGATTTTTCTCACCTTCTAGATATTTACCCTGTCGTGATAGAAAGAACTTGGATTTAGAGTCAGTCTTGGATCTGAGTCACTTTATTACTTCTGTGGCCTTGAGCAGGTTATAGAGACTCTGTAAGCCTGTTTCCTCGCCTAGGAAATGAAGATAATGCCTGCAGGATATTACTGGAGTGAGGATTAACTCAGATTAATTTTGTAAAACCTCGGCCCCCATTAAGAATTCGGAAAACATCAGTTTCTTCATTTTTCTTGTTCCTTTTTTTAAAAATTAATTAATTTATTTGTTTTTATTTTTGGCTGCATTGGGTCTTCGTTGCTGCATGCGGGCTTTCTCTAGTTGCGGCAAGTGGGGGCTACTCTTCATTGTGGTGCGCGGGCTTCTAATTGCTGTGGCTTCTCTTGTGGAGCATGGACTCTAGGCGCACGGGCTTCAGTAGTTGTGGCACACGGGCTTCAGTAGTTGTGGCACTTGGGCTCTAGAGGGCAGGCTCAGTAGTTGTGGTGCACGGGCTTAGTTGCTCCGTGGCACGTAGGATCTTCCTGGAAACCTGTGTCCCCTGCATTGGCAGGCAAATTCTTAACCACTGTGCCACCAGGGAAGCCCCATTTTTCTTGTTCCTTGATTGTCCTTATTTATTTGTTTGTTTTTCTTTCTGAGCCTTGGGTTTCTCCTTAGTTTAGGTAGAAGGTGATGTTGAAGCATCTAAGTCTGGATTCTGCCAACAGAATTTTTCTGAATTGGTCTCTTGTCTTGTCTTGATGAACAGCCACCCATTCAGCCCAGCTTCCTGATCAATATCTTGTTTCTCAGTTTCTATGTGCTCTCTTGGGTACGTGGAGCCCCCATCACACGGGCACCCCTCAGGGTGGCTATTTCAGGGCTCCAGCATCTCCGGGGGGTCAGGTCACCTTTGCAGGCTGACTCTCTAAAGCAGTAATCTGTTTCTTTGGCAAAGAGCCTAATAGCATCTTCTCTGCAAGTTAATCATATTTATTCATTCTGATCAGAGTGGGGATTTTCCCAAATTGTCATGTCTCTGCAGAGTGTTTCCTACCATTATGTGCTATAAATGTGGCGTCATTTTATGCTTCTACTTATTTTTGCTAATATAAGAGAAATCCCATTATAAATAATTCCAAGGGACTTTGCAGATTATTTCACTGGTTCAAAATAAGAGGATCGTTCCCTAGAATGTGGAGCTGCTGTCATAGAGTTTGTAGATGTAAAATGGGGTATAATGCGATTGCCCTGTGGGCCCCATCTGTACAGAATGGCGTCTGCTGAGAGAAAGCAAACAGGGGAGCAGATCTCTGCATCTGGCGATTCTCCCCATCCTGCAGCATTAACTCAGAGCATTTTACCCCATTGTGACACTGACTCACCCTTCCTCTCTCCACCCCCATTGTCTAGTTCTGATGTGCTCTGGCCCCACTAATTCTAGAGTTGCACTGACTTATGCCTCCTTCATCCTAAGGTGGGGAGAAAGCTGGTTTTTACTAATAAAAGAATGAAAACAGAAATGCCACCACTTTCATTGCAAACAATATATGTTTGTTGAAGTATAAATACAACAACTTGGAATAACTGCCAGCCATGTTTCTAAATATTTGAGGTCTATTTAAGTAAAGAGACATGAATAATTTGAAACTGGCATCCTTTTTTCTTCTTCTTCTTTTTTTTTTGTTTGCATTAGCAATAAATGTTATGAAACCTTAAAAACAAATTCTCATCGTTAGGAGTGGTTGCCTCTGGGGAGTAGGACCAGGAGCCGGTCTGGGGACTTAGGCTGTTCATTATAAACCATTCTGCATGCTTTCTTTTTTAAAATCAGATGTATGTATTACTTTGAATTTTTTGATACCTCCCTTAAGTAGGCTCAGTTCAGTTTAAGTGAAATCTGTTGAGTGCCTTGTGCCAGACATTGTGCTGGTCGTCTCAGCTCAGGGATGAATAAGGACTAGCTCTTGCTTGTGAGTTCACAGTCTAATTGCAGAGGTAGAATGGACCAAAGGCATATTTAAATAATATGATGTTGGCTTAGAGAGAGGTCGCCATGGAGTTAAGTATCTTCCTCCCCAGATGTTCTATTCATGCTTCTAATTTCTATCTTTATGATGAGTGTATCTCAACAGCATTCTAAAGAACACAATTTTGGTTTTAGTGGAAAAAGAATAGATGACATTTTATCTAAGCTTCGCCAACATGGAAGGTTCCAGAATGAGTCAAAGAGAGAGGCATAAAACCAGTCATGAGTTTTATCTTGCTACTTTCTCTCTGGGCATGAGTGCACAACAGTGTACAGTGGACCTAAATCATAAATCGGAATAAGGCTGTGCACGTACCAGGACATTCTTTATTCCCTATGTCCACAGCCAGGGGTTTTTACTGACTTCCAATGATTCTGGTGCGCCCAAGAGCAATGTCGTCTTATTATTAGAAGGTGTTTCCCAACTTGAGTTCGAGGCAAGCCAAGCATCTGTCGCAGGCCCTAAGTCCTTCTGGTTTTCCTGACAAAGCTTCCAGACTTATCTGGGGTCTGGTAGACAGATTTGAGGAAATCTATCCGCTTGTTCAGTAGTTAATGAGGCTTCACTTTCCTCTGCATATCGTCAGAGTGTACCAAGTCATTTTGATTTTTAAAATATCATTGAACTATAGCATTAAAATAGCATTGAAATAAAGATTCATGTTTTGTAATATCTACCTATTCCTCTGTCTTGTTCAAGAGAAAATTTACTTAAATTTGTACAAAGAAATCTTTTTGGTTTAATTTTATGGTTTCGTGATTTCCACAACACCAAAAATATCTGCAATAGGTATGATGCATATCATATGATATGAATCTTTTTTTCACAAACTAGTAGGTAAATACTTTATTAGAGATTTAAGAAAGTGGTTTGTGCAAAAATGAATGAACATGACTTCAAAGATAAAACATAAACTCAGACTGGGAATAAAAAGCAGAATTATACCAAAATAGAAGTTGATGGTCATATGGATTCAACTTCTACTTATTTCATTCAACGATTGCCTTAAATAAATGGAGGAGGTAACTGCCTATGTTTTATCAGTTCACTCCAAGACTATATGATGATATTAAATTTTTAAATAAATAAACCTTAAAAATGCCTAAAATATGTTATTAAAACCCATACTTGTTAAAACGAATATTTAATTGTTATCAACCAGTGAATGGTACTGCTTTTATCTTCACTGACTGATTAGAACAATTCTTTTTTGAAAAATTTATTTTACTGAAGTACAGTTGATTTACAATGTTGGGGTAATTTCTGCTGTACAGCAAAATGATTCAGTTAAATATATATATATATATATATATATATGTATATACATATATATATATATATATATATATATATATATATATATGTATATACATATATATACAATCTTTTTCATATTCTTTTCCATTATGGTTTATCACAGGATATTGAATATAGTTCCCTGTGCTATACAGTAGGACCTTGTCGTTTATCCATTCTATAGATAATAGTTTTTGCATCTGCTAATGCCAAACTCCCAGTCCCTCCCCCACTACCCCTCTGCCTTGGCAACCACAAGTCTGTAGAATAATTCTTCACAGCTCACTTTAAACCCACTTCTTTGGTTGAGATAACTTTTACTTTAGCTCCAAATTTTCAGGTACATTTGGGGTCAAGACCTTTTTACAGAACTTTGTCCTCAACTGCCATAGCTGCATTCTACCTGAGCCGGAGTTGATCTACCGTGTTTAACGTGCTCTGGCTTCTCCTGCATCTGCTCTGATTTCTCCCTTGAAAGAGGCAGAAGCAGAAAGCGTGATTATTATCGTGTAGTAGGGCTCCATAATCAGCGTGATGAATCCCTATGTATAAATCCTGTCTTTTCTCAGAATCTCCTGACCCACTTTCCATTTTTTGAGAAGACAAATTTGTCTTTCCCTCTTGACTTCTTCAGAAATCTCTTACAGTAACTGGTATTTTCATCTGCTGGCACTGCTAACTATTACAGAGTGCCTCTCAGATAGAATACAGAGTGCCCACATTTCATCTTATAAAAGAAGTATTTTTCTGCAAGAGTTAGCTTCTCTGATGAAACCACCATATGGACCATTTAATAGAAAACTCAAAAGATTTGAGAGCACAATTTAACAGCCATTCAATCAAGCTGCAGCAATTTCTTTTGTCCCTTTGTGTGAAGGAGGGGCTGGGGGAAGGTTTGGCTTGGGAGGTGGAAGGCAAGAATACAAGGGCTGGGGGTTTCCCTGGCGGTCTAGTGGTTAAGACTCGCAACTTGCATTGAAGGGGGCACAGGTTAGATCCCTGGTCGGGGAACTAAGATCCCGCATGCCCTGTGGCAAAAGAGAAAAAAAAAAAAGAATACAAGGGCCGGACCTGAGGAGGGATGGGAAAAAATTCAGGGCACCTGGGTGCAACAGGGCACAGCAAGATTTTACCAGGGTGGGGAAGAGGGGAGGAAGGCTCGGCACCAAGTCTGGTCGCCTCCCTTTCCCCTGGAACATGGCCTTCACTTACTTTTTGTTTGAAGCAGCTGGAAAGATATTTTTTTGTTGTTCTGAGTCAGTGCTCAGCTTTTGAAGAAGCTGCTTGGGGAGAGTCATCTATTGTCATCCCCTCTGGGTTTCAGCTCAGTGTGATAAAGTTACTTAAATATGTGTGTTTTTAAGTGGTTATGAAAATAAACTACTTATGTTCATGTGACTCCCCTTCTCCCCACTGTTGAACCCTGCCAAGGGCTGCAGGGAACAGCAACTTTCAATCCTTCTAGCTGTTTCTTCTGGTATTTGTTTACCTCTTCATTTTTTTTTTTTTTTTAACATGCAAGTGACTGAGAGCCACTTGACTATTAAAAATCAATAATATTCTCCTTATGCCTGTTACAGGAGAGTATTAAAACAGTTTTTTTTTATACAGCAGGTTCTTATTAGTTATCTATTTTATACGCATCAGTGTATACATGTCAATCCCAATCGCCCAGTTCTTCCCACCCCCGCCCCCACCGCTTTCCCCCCTTGGTGTCCATACGTTTGTTCTCTACATTTGTGTCTCTATTTCTGCCTTGCAAACGGGTTCATCTGTACCATTTTTCTAGGTTCCACATATGTGCATTAATATACGATATTTGTTTTTTTCTTTCTGACTTACTTCACTCTGTACGACGGTCTCTGCGTCCATCCACGCCTCTACAAATAACCCAGTTTTGTTCCTTTTTATGGCTGAGTAATACTCCAATGTATATATGTACCACATCTTCTTTATCCATTCGTCTATCGATGGGCATTTAGGTTGCTTCCATGTCCTGGCTATTGTAAATAGTGCTGCAATGAACATTGGTGTGCATGTCTCTTTTTGAATTATGGTTTTCTCTGGGTATATGCCCAGTAGTGGGATTGCTGGGTCATATGGTAGTTCTATCTTTAGTTTCTTAAGGAACCTCCATACTGTTCTCCATAGTGTCTGTATCAATTTACATTCCCACCAACAGTGCAAGAGGGTACCCTTTTCTCCACACCCTCTCCAGCATTTGTTGTTTGTAGATTTTCTGATGATGCCCATTCTAACTGGTGTGAATGTAGTTTTGATTTGCATTTCTCTAATAATTAGTGATGTTGAGCAGCTTTTCATGTGCCTATTGGCCATCTGTATGTCTTCTTCGAAGAAATGTCTATTTAGGCCTTCTGCCCATCTTTGGATTGGGTTGTTTGTTTTTTTAATATTGAGCTGCATGAGCTGTTTATATATTTTGGAGATTAATCCTTTGTCCGTTGATTCGTTTGCAAATATTTTCTCCCATTCTGAGGTTTGTCTTTTCGTCTTGTTTATGGTTTCCTTTGCTGTGCAAAAGCTTTTAGGTTTCATTAGGTCCCATTTGTTTATTTTTGTTTTTATTTCCATTACTCTAGGAGGTGGGTCAGAAAAGATCTTGCTGTGATTTATGTCAAAGAGTGTTCTTCCTATGTTTTCCTCTAAGAGTTTTATAGTGTCTGGTCCTATTTTTAGGTCTTTAATCAATTTTGAGTTTATTTTTGTGTATGGTGTTAGGGAGTGTTCTAATTTCATTCTTTTACATGTAGCTGTCCAGTTTCCCCAGCACCACTTATTGAAGAGACTGTCTTTTCTCCATTTTATATCTTTGCCTCCTTTGTCATAGATTAGTTGACCATATGTGTGTGGGTTTATCTCTGGGCTTTCTATCCTGTTCCATTGATCTGTATTTCTGTTTTTGTGCCAGTACCATATTGTCTTGATTACTGTAGCTTTGTAGTATAGTCTGAAGTCAGGGAGTCTGATTCCTCCAGCTCCGTTTTTCTTTCTCAAGATTGCTTTGGCTATTCGGGGTCTTTTGTGTCTCCATACAAATTTTAAGATTTTTTTGTCCTAGTTCTGTAAAAAATGCCATTGGTAATTTGATAGGGATTGCATTGAATCTGTAGATTGCTGTGGGTAGTATAGTCATTTTCACAATATTGATTCTTCCAATCCAAGAACATGGTATATTTCTTCATCTGTTTGTGTCATCTTTGATTTCTTTCATCAGTGTCTTATGGTTTTCTGAGTACAGGTCTTTTACCTACTTAGGTAGGTTTATTCCTAGGTATTTTATTTTTTTTGTTGCAATGGTGAATGGGATTGTTTCCTTAATTTCTCTTTCTGATCTTTTTTTTGTGAGTGTATAAGAATGCAAGAAAATTCTGTGCACTAATTTTGTATCCTGCAACTTTACCAAATGCATTGGTTAGCTCTAGTAGTTTTCTGGTGGTGTCTTTAGGACTATCTATGTATAGTATCATGTCATCTGCAAACAGTGACAGTTTTACTTCTTCTTTTCCAATTTTGTATTCCTTTTATTTCTTTTTCTTCTTTGATTGCCATGGCTAGGACTTCCATAACTATGTTGAATAATATTGGCGAGAGTGGACATGCTTGTTTTTTTCCTGATCTTAGAGGAAATACTTTCAGTTTTTCACCATTGAAAATGATGTTTGCTGTGGGTTTGTCATATATGGCCTTTATTATGTTGAGGTAGGTTCCCTCTATGCCCACTTTCTGGAGAGTTTTTATCATAAATGGATGTTGAATTTCCTCAAAAGCTTTTTCTGCATCTATTGAGATGATCATATGGTTTTTATTCTTCAATTTGTTAATATGGTGTATCACACTGATTGATTAGCATATATTGAAGAATCTGTGCATCCCTGAGATAAATCCTTCTTGATCATGGTGTATGATCCTTTTAATGTGCTGTTGGATTCTGTTTGCTAGTACTTTGTTGAGAATTTTGCATCAATGTTCGTCAGTGATATTGGCCTGTAGTTTTCTTTCTTTGTGACGTCTTTGCCTGGTTTTGGTATCAGGGTGATGGTAGCCTCATAGAATGAGTTTGGGAGTGTTCCTTCCTCTGCAATTTTCTGGAACAGTTTGAGAAGGGTGAGTGTTAGCTCTTCTCTAAATGTTTGATAGAATTCACCTGTGAAGCCATCTGGTCCTGGACTTTTGTTTGTTGGAAGATTTTTAATCACAGTTTCAATTTCATTACTTGTGATTGGTCTGTTCATATTTTCTATTTCTTCCTGGTTCAGTCTTGGAAGGTTATACCTTTCTAAGAATTTGTCCATTTCTTCCAGGTTGTCCATTTTATTGGCATGGAGTTGCTGGTAGTAGTCTCTTAGGATGCTTTGTATTTCTGCAGTGTCCGTTGTAACTTCTCCTTTTTCATTTCTAATTTTATTGATTTGAGTCCTCTCCCTCTTTTTCTTGATGAGTCTGGCTAAAGGTTTACCAATTTTCTTTATCTTCTCAAAGAACCAGCCTTTAGTTTTATTGATCTTTGCTATTGTTTCCTTTGTTTCTATTTCATTTATTTCTGCTCCGATCTTTATGATTTCTTTCCTTCTACTAACTTTGGGTTTTGTTTGTTCTTCTTTCTCTAGTCTCTTTAGGTGTAAGGTTAGATTGTTTATTTGAGATTTTTCTTGTTTCTTGAGGTAGGATTGAACTGCTATAAACTCCCCTCTTAGAACTGCTTTTGCTGCATCCCATAAGTTTTGGGTCATTGTATTTTCACTGTCATTTGTCTCTAGGTATTTTTTGATTTCCTCTTTGATTTCTTCAGTCATCTCTTGGTTATTTAGTAACGTATAGTTTAGCCTCCATGTGTTTGAGTTTTTTATGTTTTTTTTTCTCTGTAATTTATTTCTCATCTCATAGCATTGTGGTCAGAAAAGATGCTTGATATGATTTCAATTTTCTTAAATTTACCAAGGCTTGATTTGTGACCCAAGATGTGATCTCTCCTGGAGAATATTCTGTATGCATTTGAGAAGAAAGTGTAATCTGCTGTTTTCAGATGGAATGTCCTATAAATATCAATTAAATCTGTCTGGTCTATTGTGTCATTTAAAGCTTGTGTTTCCTTATTAATTTTCTGTTTGGATGATCTGTCCATTGGTGTAAGGGAGGTGTTAAAGTCCCCCACTATTATTGTGTTACTGTCGATTTCCTCTTTTATAGCTGTTAGCAGTTGCCTTATGTATTGAGGTGCTCCTCTGTTGGGTGCATATATATTTATAATTGTTATATCTTCTTCTTGGATTGATCCCTTGATCATTATGTAGTGTCCTTCCTTGTCTCTTGTAACCTTCTTTATTTTAAAGTCTATTTTATCTGATATGAGTATAGCTACTCCAGCTTTCTTTTGATTTCCATTTGCATGGAATATCTTTTTCCATCCCCTCACTTTCAGTCTGTATGTGTCCCTAGGTCTGAAGTGGGTCTCTTGTAGACAGCATATATATGGGTCTTGTTTTTGTATCCATTCAGCGAGCCTGTGTCTTTTGGTTAGAGCATTTAATCCATTCACATTTAAGATAATTATAGATATATATGTTCCTATGACCATTTTCTTAATTGTTTTGGGTTTGTTTTTATAGGTCCTTTTCTTCTCTTGTGTTTCCCACTTAGAGAAGTTCCTTTAGCATTTGTTGTAGAGCTGGTTTGGTGGTGCTGAATTCTCTTAGCTTTTGCTTGTCTGTAAAGCTTTTGATTTCTCCATCGAATCTGAATGAGATCCTTGCCGGCTAGAGTAATCTTGGTTGTAGGTTCTTGCCTTTCATCACTTTAAATATATTTTGCCACTCCCTTCTGTCTTGCAGAGTTTCTGCTGAGAAATCAGCTGTTAACCTTATGGGAGTTCCCTTTTATGTTATTTGTCGTTTTCCCCTTGTTGGTTTTAATACTTTTTCTTTGTCTTTAATTTTTGTCAGTGTGATTACTATGTGTCTCGGTGTGTTTCTCCTTGGGTTTACCCTGCCTGGGACTCTCTGCGCTTCCTGGACTTGGGTGGCTATTTGCTTTTGCATTTCAGGGAAGTTTTCAACTATAATCTCTTCAGATATTTTCTTGGGTCCTTTCTCTCTCTCTTCTCCATCTGGGACCCCTATAATGCGAATGTTGATGCATTTAATGTTGTTCCAGAGGTCTCTTAGGCTGTCCTCATTTCTTTTCATTCTTTTTTCTTTATTCTGTTCCACGGCAGTGAATTCCACCATTCTGTCTTCCAGGTCACTTATCTGTTCTTCTGCCTCAGTTATTCTGCTATTGATTCCTTCTAGTTTAGTTTTCATTTCAGTTATTGTATTGTTCATCTCTGTTTGTTTGTTCTTTAATTCTTCTAGGTCTTTGTTAAACATTTCTTGCATCTTCTTGATCTTTGCCTCCATTCCTTTTCCAAGGTCCTGGGTCATCTTCACTATCATTATTCTGAATTCTTTTTCTGGAAAGTTGCCTATCTCCACTTCATTTAGTTGTTTTTCTGGGCTTTTATCTTGTTCCTTCATCTGGTACATAGTCCTCTGCCTTTTCATTTTGTCTATCTTTCTGTAAATGTGGTTTTTGTTCCACAGGCTGCAAGATTGTAGTTCTTGTTGCTTCTGCTGTCTGCCCTCTCTACCTCTTCATTTTTAAATACCATGTTTGTGCTACTGTTAACTTGATTTGCCCTTCAGAGACGTTATAACACGTTATAACACTGACTTCGATGAATGATAAGGTTTTAGACTAACACCCCTGAGTCCCATTTAACATACTTCCTGTTCCTCTCTCTTCCTCATATATTTACATCAAAGTTTTGGGTTAAATTTAGTGATCATATCATTTGTACTGTAATATTATATAACACTTTAAATAATAGCTAAGATTATTGGGTACATTTTGGATGCAAGACACTGTTTAAGAGCTTTAGGCACATATTAACTTATCTTTGTAACAACAATATCAAATAGGTAGTGTTATTTTTTTCTTTTATGCAGATGTGGACATTGAGACATAGCTTAAATCACTTTTTCAAAGTCATGCAGGTAGTAGTTGGTGGAGCCAGATTTCAAATCAAAGGAAATCTGGCTCTAGAGTCTGCTTTTAACCACTACACTCTTTAAATTACTGTGATTTTGTACATACTTTTCATAGAGGAGTCATATGTATGCTATCACTTCTTTTTTTTCCTTTCATTTCATTTACTGTCATCTCATTCCTTTCACTATTGTTTTATATTTTTTTCTTTTTGGAGCTCCTACTACCTGGAAGTTGGTGTGCTAAATTTATCCTCTAATTCTCTTACCTTTATATTTTCATTATCTTTTGTCCTACATTCTGGGAGATTGCCTGAACTTTATCTTTTAACTCTTCTGTTGATTTTTTCTTCTGTGATATTTTAAAATCCCCAAAACTGTTTATCTGTGGCATGTTCCTTTGTTGATTTTTCAGTTCCTTCGTCCTGATTGTGTGTTTTGGTCCTGTCTTTCATTATTAGTGGCTTTGTCAGGAGCTCTGTGGCCATCAGTTCACATAGACAGGGAGGCTCTAAGGAACTGATAGGATGCACCTTGAGGGGGACCCAGGCTCTCCAGTTAGCTGGTCTCACTGCTGAGTGATCTGGGATCTGCAGGTCTGTTCAGTTGAAGGATCCCCAGTTACATCATCTGGAAGCTTTTCCCATGGGCAGGTCAGATTACCCAGAACAGAATCTTCCAGACTTGTTCCTGGGGACATGTGCCTGCCACAGTTGTTGTGGGATCCAAGCGTGGGGCAGGGACAGAGAGATCTCATTATGGGTGTTGACTTTCACTCAGTTCTCCCTTTGCAGGCTCACATTTGCCACTGCACCACCCTCACATCCACGCAGGCCTCCCCACTTGTGCGTCTTGTTCCTGAGCACCCCTCTTTTAATTTCTCTAGAAAGAAAATCTCTCGTCTCCTGCCCTGATGGGGAAGGCACGGTCTGATGCTGAGTGGGGATCAGGAGGGTTCTGTGTGCCTTATAGGACGTCCACGGCACTACTTCCAGTCCCTCAGCCTTGCCGACGGCCCACAGTGTGGATTGGCTTCTTTTCTTGGCTTTGCCCTTTGAGAGCTTTAGCTTTCCTTATTCTAATAGGTCGGTAATGACTTGTTTATTCAATGTCCGTCTTCTGGAAGACTTTTGACATTTCCTTCTTACTGTTTTCACTTCTCCTTTTCTCTATGTCCTTGTGGAATTTTACTTTTTAAATTTAATCACACTCCTTACAGTTCATTTTGGGAAGGGAGCAGAGATAAACACCATGCTAACATGGCATACTTAATGGAAGCCAGATTACATCACCGTTGAAAAAATTTGTTTTCTGGAGTTTGCTTTGTCTTCCTGTTAGGCTGGAAAATCCTGCAGTAATTGTTTTGGAACAGTAGGGTGGTTCACTGTTCTTCCTACTGGAGCTTCCTGATGTAGACCTTTCTTCCTTTTCTCTCAGGATTATAAATCCTGAGTGATCCCTTAACCGTTTTCTCTTCCTGTCTTTATCTGTAGATGAAAAGGACAGATTGTCAGGATTCAGGAGCTAGATCTGACATTCAGGGAAACCTGTGTTCAGTCAGGCTTTTCTTGGCCTTTTCCTTTCAGGGGTCGTCTTTGAAAACCTTTCTGTATCACGCTGAGGTACAAATGCCTGATATTGGCTTAAGGTCTAAGTGTAACTTCTCTTGGGAACAAGGATCAGGCTTTGGGGATGAAACTCCAATAAAGAATTTTCTCTTCTTAGCCAGTTGGAAGGCTGGACTGCTTTGGAGCTTAAGGACCTTTCTGAAAACCTCCATACCACACTCTACCTGTCCTTAGAGTCAGTCCAGGCCTGAGGACTACTTGGCTGAATCATTTACTCACAGTGTGATTTGCTCCATCATTTCTAGGAAGATCCCCACGTTCACATCTCATTGTAGAAGGCTGGGGTGGAATGGCTGTAAACTTTGGCAAGGGAGTGCTTTCTTCAGGGATGCCCATTGGAAGACTGTGATGGCACAGACAAGGAACATCACCAGTGAAATCGTTTTGAGATTCCTAGTTTTTTCTTTCCCTTTTCTTTTTCTTTTCTTGGCTGCACCATGTGGCATGCGGGATCTTAGTTCCCCGGCCAGGGATTGAGCCCGTGCCCCCTCCAGTGGAAGCACAGAGTCTTAACCACTGGACCGCCAGGGAAGTCCCAGAGATTCCCAGTTCTTGGACTTGCCCTGGGCAGTAACCTTGCCAGGAGGTTGAAAGAAGACGCAAGAGGCATGCATATCAAACTTTTAACAGATGCAAAGCTGGAAAGAATGGCCAATGTAATCAGTGACAAAAACCCGTCTCAAAATGATCTAGATACGCTGGAATGCTGGGTTAAAAATAACTAGATGACGTTACAAAGAGATAAATGTAAAATCTTATTTGGGAGTTAAAAAAATCAATGGTAATGATGGGAGAAAAAAAAATCTACTGGCAGTAGTTCTGGTAGAGAAAAGACATTTAGGTTTTATTTGACTAAAGCTCAAATAAGCTGCTAAATCTGAAGAGGCAACTAAAACCCTGCATTAATGGAACCATAATGTATTGATTCCGGGAAGTAACACCATCTTCGATGGTTAGACTCCCCTGAAGCCTCGTGTTTGCTGGTGTGTCTTTTATTAGATAGAGCAAAATAAGAGTTTGCCTGAGAAGGTCAATTAGCAAAGGGCCTGAGGGTCTGGAAGTGGCATCTCAGGAGAAACCATTGATGGAACTGGATGGAAACCATAGATGGAAAACTGTCTTCTACTTATTGGCTGCAAAACTTTAGGCGAGTTACTACCTGTTCCTCAGTGGCTGTGTGTGTGCAATGGAGAGAGGAGAGCATTTCTATGTGGTGGCAGTAGGTGGGGTGTGGCAGGAAGTGCTGGATGATAAGATGGGAGAGAGAGGAGGTGGGTGGGGAGGAGGTTGTGACCATCTTGTATCTCAGGGTAAAGAATCTAAAGTTTATCCTGTGCTGTAGGTAGATGATATGGTCACTCTATTATCTTCCAAACCAGGACATTGAGAGCAAAAGGGGGGCTTGTTAAATACACCAGGATAATAGATCTAAAATGAGACTGTCACTGGCACCCCAGGCAAACCAGGAAGAAAGGCACTATTGGACAGGAAAACTGCCTTTTGGGTGGTAAATGACCTGCCCTTGGAGGCACTTAAGCAGAGCTTAGATATACTTCTGTTATGGACCAGCATTTCTGCTTCGGGTGGAAATGAACTAAATGAACTTTAAGAACTTATTAACCAACTGCTACAAGCGATGCATTGCTACGATCACTGTTGGAGGTATCTGAAGCAAGTTAACCAGAAACCATCCTGGCCTTTCCCAGATTCTTTTAGATGTGCATATTTAGCAAGAAGAGTGCAGAAGGTTCCTTCTGCATTGTGAAACTAAAGTGTGGGAGTCTGTTCACTGGGAACAATAATTCTACTGTCCTTCAGGGAGTGCCTTAAAAACACTGATTCCCAGGGTGCCGCCCTGGACTTGCGGAGTCTGAACAGGGGTGGGGCCCCTTAAGAAACGTGATCTGTTCTAGAGTGACATCATCCACATCTGGGATGAGCAGCAAAGCACATTTATTAACTATTTGCCTGATCTGTGGTAGGAGCCCATCAAAGTCAACCCAGGAGCCATCAGTTGGCACCTTTAGAGGCTTAAAATAAATGTTTCAATGATACACATACACGGAGCAAATGCCAAAGCAGTTAGACAACCTGTCACTTATTTAGGGCTCTGGTTCCCAGGCCCAGACTGCTCTGTCCTTACTGGTCAGGGGTATCACGGCACGCTTTTATCATTGTTACAGGAGGCTGACAATTGCTCCGTGGTGGGTGGAGGCCATACTGGGGACCAGGGGCAGATAGCATGGCATGCTGTGCCAGCAGTTCCCATGGAGAAGAGTGGCTCCTCCTGGGTGGGTAGGTACCTCTGTTTTTGCCTTGAGAAGAAAGTAAATATCCAGGCAGGTCAGGGAGGAACCCTTCTCTCCCTTCTGACTTCTCTCCTGCTGACCATTCAATCACCACTGTACTCAAGAACCCGACAGCAGACCTCGTGACTTGTAAGGGTCCCTTAGTCCAGGGTCTCTCTCAACGTTAGGGAGAAGCTAAGTGATCCTCTCTTGGTTTTAACTTTCACGTGTAAAAGTGACTCTTCTTAGGAAGGAAGAAGTCTGCCCTATGAGAATGGGTGACCCTGGACCTAAGAATTCTGTGCTTTCTAATTTTCCAAATAGAAGTATTTTTCTTGGAGGCAAGAAAGAAGTGTGAAAGGAGATTAGAGAAAAAAGGTTAAATTTACTGAAGAAAAAACAATTCCCCATGAAAGGCAGATCAAAATTCCTGGACTAATTATAATATAGTTCCTATTTCAGAAGGCTAAAAAAAAAGTGGTATTTTTTGCTTAAAACCTGAATACACCTCAACAACCACAGACACATAGAAAGGTTTAAGAATCAAGGGTGCATCCCAGGTGATGGCTGAGCAGTTGGTGCCTGTGAGGACTCATGTTCTTTCCTATATCTCATAATTTAACTCATCCAAGCCCAACCTGAGCCCATAAAGAAGTGAGGTCATTGAAGGCCTGGGCACCTGAATAAGAGCTAATAGACATCTCAGCTGTTTCTGTGTCTAAAAACTGAAACAGGAAGCAAAAATCATAAAAGGAATGGAAAGGCAAGAAAGATTTGCGTGTTTCCATTACAGATGTTCCTTAGAATGCCTTCAGATGTGGGGGGACCAGTGTCTGGGGACATGCATGGCCGAGACAGTTGTACCTAATGAGATGAGAACTGGGTGGAGCACGATTTGCCTGCTACCTGGAAACTATACACAGCTCACCTGCTCTTTAGACTCTTGGCTTCTAGGCCATATCTTAGAGCTCTCAGCGGGGTCTGACCCTAACAGGTCTGCTTTTGCCAATGCCTCACTCTGTTCTAGGTTGTCTATGCTGGTCTTTTTTTTTTTCGTCTTTTTTTATTTTCTTATTTTTTATTTTTTATTTATTTTTTCTTTATTTTCTACGGAGCATCCTTGCTTTCCCGTGATTCAGGGGGGCTTCCTTCGTTCTTTTAGTCGGACAGTGTGAAGCTCACATCAAATGTATAAGGAGGCTGAGGTTTATGGATAAATACTTTTCAGCAGGTAATACAGGGAAGTCCTGCATCGCTGTGCTTGATTGGTTTAATTCTTCCTACCATTTGATTCCTGACAATGTTCTGAACCCTTTCACATCAAGAATCACATGCTAAAAATTACTCATATAGCTTGAAAAAAAGTCTAATTGTAGTTTCAGTAGCAGGTACCGTTTACAGGTACCTTTGTATTAACTCATTGATATCTTAAAGCTGTTCTGAAAAATGGCATTATTGTTCTTCTTATTTTGAACTTGAAGAAATTGAGGCTCCTAGAGGATAATACTCTTGACCAGGGGTGCAAAGCTACTAGATGATGAAGCTTGGATTCTTACTTTTGGTCTTTCTGACTCCAGAACCTCTGTGTGTGTGTGTGTGTGTGTGTGTGTGTGTGTGTGTGTGTGTGTGTGTGTGTGTGTGTGTGTGTGTACCTCTCTGCTTGAAAAAAATCATGGATGATTGATTTGTCTGAGTCTTTAAAGGAAACTGCAGGATATACTCCTAACTTTAGGATATGCCCCCAATAACCATAGGAAAAAGCTAGTCCTAGTTCCCTTTTTTCAAATTCTTTCCAGATGAGGAAGGTGTAAGCAAACACCAGCCTGAGCTACATGATTCAAGCCTTGTGGCCTGGATGAATTACATTCTAGATAACAGAGAGAAGCTATTGAATTACTATTTAGAATCTTTGGAGAATCATGGATAATAAATGGGACAGGAGCTGGAAAGCTGAGATAGGCAGACATTTTCTAGGTTTTAAAAAATGAGAGAACTATAGATTAGAGGGCCTGAGATCATTTCCATAAAACATTCTTGAACAGGTTATGAAACAGACAATTCGTACTTGGATAGGAAAGGAGTGATCCTTAAATGCAAATATTGGCTCTCTGAGAATGTTTTGCCCAAGTAGCGTAATTTCTTTACAAGAACTTTAAAAGTTGCAAAGCCTTAAATAGAGTAAATACAGCAGATATGGTATATCTGTACTTCAGCAAGACATTTGACAGTGTCTGTGTCAGGTACTTTCCACCCAGAGTTTCCTGGACAAGATCAATAAATATGAGCTGTATAAAGGGATGATCAGATAGCATCATCCCCATTTGAATGACTTCTCCAGGGTCCTTACAACCAATACCTCACAGGCATGCAGAGAGATTTCTCCTGTGGACTCTGTGCATTGAGTTTTTTTATTTTATCATCACTTACTTGAGGATAAAAAGAACATGGAATGCAAAATTTTAAGTGATCTGAAGTTGGGAGGGATAATGAATACTTTGGTTGATGATAAGGTTTCAAAGAGATCTGAATGGTTGAGACAATGAAGCTAAAGCCTGCTGAGATCATTCTTTGTCACTCTCTCAACAATATAAAGTTCCCTGGTTGCCAGGAATTGGACTAGGTGCTGGGATTAGAAAATCATGACCTATAGAAGGGAGAACAAGAAGCAGACAGTATCCTGTAATGGTGTGTTGATGAGGGTAAGCCAGGATGCCAGAGGGGCACAGATGAAATGAACCTCATGAAGGCTTGGGGTGGGTGGGCGTGGGGAGAATTACTGAACCAAGAAAAGCCTCCTGGAAAAGGTGATATTTGAACAGTTTTAAAGAATGAGGAGGAGTTGGCTGTGTGATGAACGTTGGGCTGAGGCTGTCCCATGTTCAGGGAGCAGCATTAATAATGGCGTAGTGACCAGGAGCAGTGGGGATTGGGTGTGACACAACATGGAAAACCAGTTGACAATGGCCATCAGTGGCGGAGGATGGGAACGGAGAGACATGTTACATATTTCCCTCACTTTTTTGTTCTCTGCTGCTGGATTATAGAATGTGAGAGAGACCTTGGGAATTCTCTAAAGAGGAACACCTATAACACGAAGGACATGCTCTCTGATCTTAGAGGCCAGCCTTTTCCAAATTTATTGATCATGAGAATCACCAGGCACTTGTTAAAAATACCGTCTCTCTTGGAGAATCTGATTTCAGTTAGTTTAGGGTGGGACCCAGGTATTTGTAAGAAAACCCCAGTTAAGTTTGGGAAATACTGTTATAGGTCACGATGAGCTATTGAAGATTTAATACAGGGAAGAAACATGATCCTGTCAACATTAAAATGGGTTGTTCTGACGGCAGTGTAAGGAATGATTTGAGAAGGGTAAATACTTTTGATAATCTAGGCCTGAAATATTGAGTGCCTGGAAAAGTCATTAATAACAGACAGCTTAGATGGGCTTTCGAGAGACTGAAGTAGAGCTAATTGGATTTGGTTATTATCTGGATGGAGGGGTTGAGGGAAACCACTTTTCTGGCTTGGGCTACTAGGTGGTGCCATTCATTGGGATAGAATAGACAGATGGAGAGGCCTGCTTTTTTTTTTTTTTTTTTTGGCCACATTGGGTCTTAGTTGCAGTACGCGGGATCTTTCATTGCGGTGCCCAGGCTCTTCGCTGCGGTGCACGGGCTTCTCTCTAGTGTGGCATGCGGGTTTTCTCTTTCTAGCTGTGGTGCACAGGCTCCAGAGTGCATTGTCTCTGTAGTTTGCGGCATGTGGGCTCTCTAGTTGAGTCGCGTGGGCTCAGTAGTTGTGGCTCGTGGGCTTAGTTGCCCCACGGCATGTGGGATGTTAGTTCCCCGACCAGGGATCGAACCCGCGTCCGCTGCCCTGGAAGGCAGATTCTTTACCACTGGACCACCAGGGAAGCCCCCGAGAGTTCTGCTTTGATTAAACTGAGTTCAAGTTGCCTATGAGATATCCAGGTGGAGATACCCAACAGTTAGACATATGAGCCTGGAGTCTAGCAGAGACGTTTGGCTGAATGTAGAGATTTGATGGTCGACCACGCACTACGGTAGTTAAAATCTTGGATATGACTGAGGTTGCACAGGGATCATGTTTAAAGTCAGAAGAGCAGACGGTCCAGAGCAGAACTCTGTGAGATATTCAGAAAGCTTGCGAGGTACTCACGAAGGAATCTGAGGAGGAAGACACAGGGGAAGGACAAGAAAGTGGGAGAGGGTTTCAAGAAGAGGAAGAGCAGCAACACTGAATGCTGCTGAGGCTTCGGATAATAATAATAGTCGACAGTGATTTTTATAGTGCTTTCTATGAATGGGCACTGCTTTGTTTTTTTTACATGTGTTGCCTCATTTAGTCATCATAATAACCGAGTGAGGTAGGTACTGTTATTACCTCAGTGAAATAGGAGGAAACTGAGGCAACAGAGTTAAACAACTTGGTGCAAGCCACGCAGCTGATAAACACTGGGGCCAAAGTTGAAAATAAGTAAAAGGACTCCGGAATCCTGTTTGTTAACCATCACAGCCACTTGTTACGGACTGCAAGGGCTAGAAGACTAAAGAGTGTCCCCTGAATTTGACAACAGGGAAGTTCTTCGTAACCTGGGCTCTGCCATGCTCCTGGAGGAAACCACTGTCAGTGGGTTGAGTGCAAAGCAAGGAAATAGAGACCGGAAGGGAGAGGGCTTCCAGAAAGGAAGACTAGTGGGCGGTAACCAGAGGGTCAAAGGGAGATTTTGTCTTCAGGTGGGAAATTGTGTTTACATGCTGAGGGGAAAGAGTAAGTAGAAGGAAATTGGTTTAAGATTCAGGAGACTGAGGAAATTTTGGTTGAATTAAGACCCCTAAGCGTTCTCAAAGACCCAAAAAAGAAAGAATAAAAGAAAGAAAGAAAAGAAAAATGTAAGTATGTTAGCATATGGGTATGTTGATTAGCTTGATTGTGGGGGTTATTTCACAATGTATACATATATCAGAACGTCTAGTTGTACACTTTAACTGTCTACAGTTTTTGTTTGTCAGTTATACCTCAGTAAAGTTGAAAAAAGTATCCCTAAGGAGTCAGGAGATTATGGAATCCAGGGCAGCCTGAAGGGCATTGCCCTGGACCAGAGGAAGGAATGTCATCTCTCTAGCCTGGAGGGATGAGGGATGTGATGTGAGGATGTGAAAGGGATGTGAGGGAGGGTCTCTTTAGAATAGGGTGCAAGGTCTTATTCTGGGGGTAGCTTGCTGGGTGGACCAACCAACCTCAGCAGGCCCGTCAAACAACTTTTGCAAGACACCAGCCTCTTTTTGTCAAGCAAAATAGTTCTCACTGAAGAGAGCAAAATAGTTCTCACGTAAAGGAGCCCTTCTGGCTCCTTTTCCTCCTTTTCCCCTCCACTTCTAGAATTTGTGTAGAACCTTCATTTTCAATCACTGGTTGTTTCTGTCATGAGTGGTACTTTTCCATTTAGGAGCATGAAAGAAAACCCTCCTGATAAGATCTGGTGGACTGGAGGGGTGGGAAGGGAGCGAGGTCACTGCCCGTTCCTTTCGTCCCTCAGGAGGGGAAGTACCCAAGGATGGGGATGGAGGGAGGGAGGGAAGCCCTGAAGGACATTGAGGTGGGGCCACCAGGAGGTAGGCTGGAGCAAAGTCAGCTTGTTTAACAAGCCAAGCAGACAAAGATTAGAGTAACCATGACAACGGGCTCCCAGCTGAGGCACTTAGGATTTGGGCAGGAGGCAGGGAGGTGGAAGGAGTTGGCTGCGTATAAGCCCAGAGTTTTGGAAAATGCCATTTCTCCCTTCAGGGCTCTTGGCTGTTACAGAAATCACCATAGTCACCAACAGAGCCTGGAAGGGAAAGGAGAGGGGGGCAGCAGGGGGATTGGCAGGTGAGGTGGGCCCAGCTGATTCAAAGACAGGAAGGCACCCCTGAGGACAAGCAGGACTCCTGACTCGAGGTGCAGAAGAGGATTGGGCGTGGTCTGCATTCGTCGCCTCTGAGGATGCTCAGAGTCTGTGTGTGTGTGTGTGTGTGTGTGTGCGTGCGCGCGTGTGTGTGTGTGTTGGTGTGTTGGTGAGTTCACATTAAATGCAGCCTCTTTGCCCAGCCCAGGTCTGCAATTACCTAAGAATTTCTTGGAAGTCTTTTGCCCTTGCTGTGTGTCCAATGACTTCTATAGCTGCTTGAGATTCTCTATCAAGTAGAATGTGGATGTTTTAAAAGATATGTGAGCGCAGTCGTCCCTTTCTGAGTAAGATCAGAGCATCTGAATGGACAGTGTAAGAAATCGTCATGATTACAAATGATGCTTTTGGCTTAAATATCTCCTCAGCACACCCATTGTGATCTCACACAACATAGTACCAGCAGCTGTGCTGGGGAAGGACCTCTCAGACCTCCTCTCAGTCTGGCAAAGTGCTTTGCAGATAGGGCTTTGAGAGTCCACCCCTTCTCCCTTTCTAACAGACTTCTCCCTTCCAGCTTTCCCTACGGAAACACATGCTGGACCCACTCCTGGGATGGGCCATGGCCCGAGGTGCATAGCGAACCTCAGGGAGATCTGAGCCCCGTGCCTCACTCAGGGGCTCTTAGAATCATGTTGGTGACATAGACTTAGTGTCACAGTTGTCATTTCCAAGATTTTGCCATTTTGATTGGGGAGGTGGTGGTAAAGCAGATCCATATCCATTTCCAAATCTCTTTCCCTCCAAATAAGCATGTATCGTTCAAGCTGTTGGGAAAAGAAGGTTCTTTTGCATAAAGGAAAGTTAAAACAAGAGGTACAGGACTTGAGCTCTTTGTTCCAAGCTGCCATAAATAGCTGTGAAAAGAGAAAATGTAATGAGGACTGATTTCCCCAGGGTGTAGAGGAGATCTGTCTCCAAGCTGGAGTGAGTATGCACAATTCTCCAGTTTTGCTATAAGCCTAAAACTCCCCCCCTTTTTTTTTTTGAAAAACTGACTTCTGCCGGGTGGATATAATCATCTTGTTCTTCTCAGCTACATGATAACTCATGAATATGTATATCTGTCCAGCAGTGATGCAAAGAGTTCCCAGAGCCCTGGGAAAACAGGCTCTACATTGAGATCTCATTGGTTTAGAGATTTCCTGAACCAGTGACTTCAGTCTGGCTTCACGTTGTCAGTACCAGCCAAAGGGAATAAAACCACGTGCAGTGGGAGGTAACTGGCTAAGTACCCCAAGTCGAGAGAAAACAAGGAAGACCCAGATAAAAAATGAGGTCAGGCGATTTTGGTGTGGGAATCGCATTAGGAATTCAGGAGGATTTGGGGAGGGAATGGAGAAATGGTTCTGCAATTGAATATGAAACACACTGATCCACTCACATGGTCACCCCTTGCAAATAAATCATCTCATCATATAGGCATACGTGCACATACAACCCCCCACACATCCGCACACAGAAACGCCCACATGTCAACCCAGATGCAAATAGGAAATTCAGTTTTACTCATTTCATTTACTCGTTCATTAATTCATCTCACAAGCATTTATTGAACATTTACTACGGCTGGATACTGTTCTAGACCAAGAAGAACACAAAAGTGGGTAAGACATTATTTCTGCCCTCAAGGAGTTTATAGTTAGTAGGTGAGAAAGATATGTGAACATGCATTGCATTACAGGATGGTGGATGCTGTCATATGGATGGATAGTTGTACAAGTGATAGGGGGGATGACCAGCTCTCTCCAGGGTGAGAGGACAGGGGATTAAAGAAGACGGGTTAGACTGCTCGGGCTGCCATAACAAAATATCACAGACTGGGTGGCTTAAACAACAGAAGTTTATTTTCTCACAGTTCTGGAGGTTGGAAAGCCCACGACTAAGGTTCCAATAGGGTTTAGTTTCTGATCAGAGCTCTCTTCCTGGCTTGCACACAGCTACCTTCCTGCAGTGTCCTCACGTGGCCTTTTTTCAGTGTGTGCACATGGAGCGAGGGAGAGGGGGAGGGAGAGAGGAGAGAGAGAGAGATTCCCAGTGTCCCTTATAAGGGACACTCATTTTATGGGATCACAGCCCCACTCTTATGACCTCATCTAACCGTAATTACTTTCTTAAAGGCCCCCATCTCCAAATACATGCACAATAGGGCCTCGACATATGAATTGGGGTGGGGTGGGGGACACAAACATTCAGTCCATAATAGAAGGCTTCATGGAGCAGATAACAATTGAAATATATCTTAACGAATTACCCAGTCAAAGGAGAAGGTAGATGCATTCCTTCCTCCTGAAAAGAATAGACAGGAAGGGATGGAGGAGCTTTCTGCCTTTGGGAGACTACAAATAATTTAGGATAGCTAGGAGGTGGGAGGGAAATGTGAGAAGGGACATATCAGAGGGCTTAGGTTTACTTTGTTGTTGATGTGGAGCCACTGATTAATCTTATGGCAGGAGCAATGTATCTAGTCTCACTGGCAGCAGGAAGACCCAGGAGGTGTGACATTGTCCTAAACTAGCCTGGTAGCCGCAGAGGGGGAGGGAGGGTTGGCTGGGTTTAGTGTCTGGATGTAAGGAATGAAGAAGAGGGCAGTATTAAGCTGATTTCCAGGTCCTGGCTTGAATGATTTGCTCTCCTAGGAAGTACAGGTCGGGGGACAGATAACTGGCACCATTTTAGACATGTTGAATGCAAGCTGTTCACGTCTAGCTGGTCAGGAGAGAGGTCTCAGACCAAGATGAAAAGTTGGGTCTCCTCATTACAGGGGAGTCACGAGAGCATGACACTGGGTGACTTCTAGGGAAACCATGGGGGAAGAGAGGAGGACTGAGCACAGATTCCTAAGAGTTAAAGAAGGAAGAAGAGAAGCCTGGGAAGGAGAAGGGATCAAAAAATCAGGAGTGAATCATGTCGGGGAGTCAAAGGAGGAAATTGTGGTCAAGAGGAGGATGCGGTTACCCGCGTTGGTAGCTGCAGGTGGTACTGAGAGGTCCATAGAGTCTCGCCCTTGGGACAAAACTGGTGGCTTTGGTGAGAGGTTTCCTGGGAGTGGGGGTGGGGGGGGAAGCCTGCGGACCTCAGATGGATGAAGGCGTGAATGCAACGGTAAATGGAGCAGAAGAGAGTGTGGGTACCCAGGAAAGGGAGTTTGGAAGACTCAAAGGGCAGCTCTCTTTTCTTTGCTTTTGAGATCCTGGAGCATGTTTATTGATAAACTCCAGAGAAGCAACAAATACGAAAGGGAAGTATATAAAACAAAAAAATAAACAAACAGGTTATATATGCAGAAACACGTCCAGAATATAGAGGGCCACATGGTTGAGAGAGAAAGAAGGTAGGTAGATGGATCTGACTGAGAGGTGGGGAAAACTGAAGGGGTAGGTTTTGGGAAAGGGAAGAGAGAGGAGGGGAGAGGGGAAGGGAGGGAAGGGGAAAGATGTTGAGGAGCTAGTCTTATGAACACTATGTTTTAAATCTACTCAATGTAGTTTCTGAGGGAAGTTCATTTTAGAATTGGAATTTAAATCGAAAAAAAACTCCGCCAGTCTGAATACCTAGCCTTGCAGATCCTAGAGATGGATGAAGTTAAATAGCTCTTTTAAGAACAGCACTGCTTGGAAAATAACTAGGTTTACCCAGCTAAGTTTAGCATGTAAAGCTCTTTACTGAATGGCTTCTTTGTCAACCTCGGGCTGAAGGAGTTCAATTCCTTTTTATTTGGAATTCCTTAATTGGATTTTGTTTGCCGATCTTACTTTCTCACATTGTAAGATTTTAATAAATCATTATAATCATTCCCTTATGTCTTGCAAAAATAACCTTTCTGACTGTTCCCGAATGATTTTTTTCCCCCCGTGTTTGCATCATGGGATTATTAGTGTAGCTTACAAATGAATCAGAAAAGGGCTGTGCAGCCAAGGGTGTATTTCCATCTTTTCCTAGGTGTGAACTCAGGCCATGATAACCGGGAGCCCTGAGGTTGTGCAGGGAGGGCACAGCAGGTCTTGACATATTATCTCCTGTCTGGATTATTGATGAGATGCTCTGCTTGGAAACAGGGGAGAGATCTCCTATCTGCTTGGTTATTAAGGCCTCTGCAGGAAACAGGTTTATTGCTGATATATATGTATACTGGTGGCTCTATTGCTCTCTCGGCTCTGATTCTTCTCTGTCACTGATTGTTGGCGACTGACTGAGTCAAGGAAGAACTTCTTATTTTGTTTGACTGATGTGCTTGGTGAAATGGCCAGCTCAAAATATACCTCTCCTAAGAACCTTCCATGATTGACCTCCTTTTGCAAGGTTCAGGGGCTCTCTCAGTCACCCATTTAGGAACCAGACCATGGACCCAAGCCTTTTCCTTCAGATTTCTAGTATTTTCCAGTTTGCTGCTTTGCTCATAAACCCCAGCACTTGGAGTTTATACAGTCCGCTTCTGCGATCCTGAAATGTAATGACTTTTTGCAGTGATTGCAGTTGGTTGTGTGTCTGGAAAGTTTCTCTCCACCTTCCTTTTTGCGTACTATTCTCCAGGACGTATGTGAAGGGGCACAGGAGAGGGTGACCCTCCCCAGGGCCTGACAACTTTCACAGCCTCATTCTTGTTGGTGGAGCTTTGGGGAAGCTGGGGTTTCTTTGGACGATGGGCAGTTATAGGACTTTTCAGACTATACTTGTTTATTTGGCAATTCAATGCCCTACAAAAATCAAGAGCAGTCAGATTGATTTGTTTCCAGTTTGTTCCATGTGTGAGTAACCAAGACGAAGTTCTCAATCTAGACATAGAAGTAATATTTAAGCCTGAAAAACTTCGTTCACTTGCTTTTGTTCTCTGTACCTCCTTATCCCCATCTCTCTCAAAGGCAGGCATCATGAGGCCAGATGAAAAAAATAGGCTGGGATAGGAAGGCAACACCCTTGATCGAATCTTTGCCCTGGACTGGCTCCCTCGTTTGGTTGTGAATCCTTACTAGGAAGTGTTGTGAAAGGCCTTACATCCTTATCATTTTTCCATTTATATTTCTATTTTGAATAGGGTTTTGCTACTTGAGACAAAAGGATTCGTGTTTAATGCCTCATGACCCTGGAGACCTTAGTTTATTCTTCCTCTTTCTATATGCAGTGTCTGCCCTGCCCCTCATGCATGGTCTGCCCTGCCCCTCATGCATGATCTGCCCAGGTACCGATTACACATTGGTTTACTCATGTGAGTGGATGTATATAAAAGCCTGGAACCAGAAATGCCCTGGAGAGCAAAATACAGAACCTAAGTGCCTAAAACATAAAGAGAAAAAGATAATATGGGAGGAAGAAGGCAAATGTGTTAAGGCATGTGTTGTTTGAGCATTTCTGCTGCCTCTGTCCAACAGTGCCCGCACGTGTGATGTTTTTAATTTTGCTCCCGGCGGGGAAAGGCATCACCTGCCCGGCCCTCTGCTATTGGCTGAAGCTACTCTACGGGGCTGTGGCAGCCTGTGCGAAGCCAGCTCTCCCAAGGACCCGGGGGAAGCTTCTGCCTCCCTCTGCTGTTTCTGCCTCTGCCTTCTTTGCTCAAAAGTTGGCAAATGCTGGTCATGTCGTGGGTCTATTTATAGTAGGCACACGTCTGACCACCTTGTTCTTTTCTCAGCATCAGCTTGACGTGCTATCAATTATCCAGGAGGTGAATGACAACACTAGGGAAGTTATTTGAGGCAGGTGCCCTGAGGTGAGAGAGAGAGAGGGGGCGGAGGTCACGCGGGGACAGCTCCAGATGAAAAGGGTAAAATAGACATTTATCGCTGCATCGAAGACAGAGGATGATTCCAGACGGCTGGAGGGGCAGATCTGGAGCTGGTTGGCCAGCAGACTCCTGCCCTTTTAGCCTGTGTCTGCTTACGTATGAGAAGCCCGTTCAGAAAATGCAAGTTGCAGCATGTGAAGACGGTGATTTCCGCGCAGAGGAGGTCATTTTTGTTACACTCTGAAAGCCACAGGATGAGTGGAGATGAGGCCCAGTTAGGGAGCTCCTGGGAGAGGGAGTGGAGGAGGCTGGGGCTGGACTCCCTCCGTCCCTCCACCTGGAGTACTTCTGGTGGGAGTGAAGCAGCAGCCGGAGGACAGAAACGGGAGTGCCCAGGGTGACCCGTGTGTTCTCTCTGTACCAGCAAGGATGCTGTCCTTTTCCCCTTCCTCCTCCTCCCCCTCCCCCTCCTCCCCCTCCTCCTCCCCCTCCTCCTCCCCTTTCTCCTTTAAAAAAAATACTGTAACAGAAACATCGAGTATCCCACTTCAGTGCCACTGGCTGCCCTGGTGTCATTTTCTCATTTATCTGCCACCCATTTGGGCTTGCTCTGTGGGAGCTGGTGGGATTTGCTGCCAGATCTGCTGTACCGTAACGATGCTGATGTCACTGTTGTTTTAGCTCCAGAAATGGAATTGCTTGTGAAGGTGGTGGGAGAGGGACTTCTGCCTTTTCTATAGCCTCTTGGTGCCACCTGCCAGTCCCCACATCCTCTGTCCCCCTCAGACTGTGAATCTGAGCGAAAGATTGCGCTTGAGTCAAAGAGAAGGGAAAGTGAATTCACTAAACGTTCTAACCACCTTGCCTTTGGCGTGAACTGGCTCAGACCTTACACCCGTTCTTCTCTAAGTTTCCTCCACTCTCTTTCTCCTGCTTCCCCTCCATTCCTTTTGGCAACGAGGGACTAAACTGTCCCCTGGCTGCGTGTGGGCGCAGACTCCTTGGGGACAGGGCAGCTGGGTCCCGAAAGGCCTGGAATTCTTCCTAAGTGTATGTGGTGGGCGCTCCAGCAGTTGCTGGCAGGCTCTCCCAGGGATCCAGGCTCCAAGCCTAATACCATCTGCCCAGCTAATCCACTTTCTGGGCCAGTGTCTAGCGCCAGAGAACGTCTGGGCTGGGGATCAGTTTGCAGCCTTTGTTATCTTTTGGCAGAGCCAGTCTATCTTTTCCTTTCTCCTCTTCTCAGTAGTCAGACCACTCAAGTTTAACTTGGTTTATTATTTAGGGACTCACAGGGAGGGGTTGAGATGATTACTCTGAGACAGAGCTCCGAGCTTCCAGGCGGATTGTGTGTGTGTGTGTGTGTGTGTGTGTGTGCGCGCGCGTGCGCGCGCGTGCCTGAGTACACACATGTGAGATAGCTCCTGGCTGTCTTGGAATGATGAGTCCGGGGTGGATGGATCTCTTTTGTAGAAGCTGCAGAAACCAAAACAGGTGCCCTGTGCCAGGGTCAGAGTCCTCAGATGGCTGGTGAGTAAAGAGGAACTTCCCACTTTTTGTAGCAGAAAAATGTAGTTGATAAATATTAGACCTTCCTGTTTCCTCTTTACAGACTGAAATTTATGAACGAGGACCCCCCATTTACACCTCTGTGGGGATTGTGAGATCTGGTTTTTCTTTTCTTTTTGTGTAGATTATATTATTCTTGAGTGATGGCAGTTCACCATCCACAGTTTTTTATAATTTGCCCACCTCTTCGTCTTTGTTTTCCCCCAGCTTCTATTATTCAGGGAGAAATCTCTTTGGAACAGGCTAGGGGAGGTTTCTTATGGGGATAGGTTTTGGAAGTAGCCAGATTTTTAGTCCAAAGTTTATTGTGGCAGGGCTTATGATTTTGAAACATAGTGATAGCTTGTATGTGGTTATATATTTAAATCCATATGTCATATGTACATAATATTAAATGATTGGCTAGTGCCTAGACATAGTCAATAAACTGAAAGATGTTGCTTTAATTTATCCTTTTGTTATTATCATGTTATTATTGTCTGTTTTCTTAACTTGCTCCTTAAGAGTCCGTGTAGGATTCAATGTTGCTCATTGGGACTGTCAAAATGATACTAAATTGTTCTTATGCTTGTTTTTTTGTTCCAAGGTTTACTTCATGGGTTGGAAAGCTACAGCCCACAGGTCAATCTGGCCTGGTTTGTAAATAAAGTTTTATTGAAACATGGACATCCTCATATATGTAAAAATATATTGCCTATGGTTGTTTTTGTAGGACAAGTGCAGAGTTAAGTAGTTGTGACAGAGACTCTATGACTTGCAAAGCCTAAAATATTTAGTATTTGACCCTCAACAGACATAGGTTGCCATGCTCTGGTTTGATTTCCTCTTTTCCTTTACATACTTTCAAAAGGTCTACAGTGATACTGAATACTTAGGGAATCTTTGATGAAAGCATGATCATTACTGGTGCTCAGGGAGCTTCTAAACCAATCAGACAAGGAAGAGAGAGACACCTGAAACACGTATGGAACACGTATGATAAAAAAATATATGAAAAGATGCCCAGCAAATATTTACAGCTCCCCCCCGACCCCAAGTGCAAAGGAAGCCTGTCAGGTGCAGTGAGAGACATTCAGGAGGATGGAATATGGTCCTATTCTCAGAGAGTTAACTGTCCGGTAGGAGAAATCTGCTAAAATAACTAAGCTGTCTGACAGGTTCTCATAGTGGCTGTAGAAAAATACACGCTGTTTTGGCATTCAAAGGAGGCAAAATGACTTTTCTAGGCCAATCTAGTAGGTAGAAACTTTGGAATGGAAATTAAGAAATGATGGTGTTGCCTGCTCCCTGTAATAGGGAAGGAGACCTTTATCTGCAGCCTCCAGCTCTTCACCAAAGGAGGCCTTTGCTTCTGTTGTCAAGGGAGGTTTGTTTTTTCCAAAGAAAGCATAGGAAGAAACTTAGCCTGTTAATTGGCATGAGATTCACAGTTATCATAGACTCAGAAATGCCCCATTTTGGACCTTTGGAACAAAAATATGAATTAAAACCAAAGTGAGTCTGGAACTAGGACTGACCTTTAGAGATCACCTACTGATATCCCACTCATTTTACAGCTGAAGAAACTGGGGCCAAGAGATCTAGTTAGTTGTATAAAATTGTCTCTGGAAACTAGGACTTCTGACTACCTGGTCTTTCCTAAATTTTACTAGTTTTTTTTCTCAAATTTTAAGAAATGGAGAACATGTTGGAAATACCTGCATATAGTCTTTCATTGTCTTAAAGACCTTCATTAACATGCCCATCCTTTCCTTGGTCCTCCAGAATCCCCAAGGTCACAGATGAGGGAATGAAATATTGACAACCCAGTGAGAACTTACCTTCCCCTGGCTGCCCTGCGGGACTGCTCGTCGGGGCAGACCTTCCTGGGCTGGGCTGGCTGGGCGCTTTGCTTTGCTGGAGTGCCCTCCGTATTTCTACAGCTGCTGATGAGTGCCTGGAATACCAGCGTGAGGAGTCGGGGAGGGAGCGGATAGGTGAGAAAATGACCCACAGGTATCGGGGCAGGAAATTGAACTTCCATTTAACTGTCCATGAGTAGTCATCTGTTCATTCATTCAACGTTTATTAAGCACCTGCTATGTTCCAGGCACATGGGATGCGACAGAGATTTAAACAGACAAGGAGCCTCCCCTTGTGGGTCTCACATCTCAGTGTGCTTCACCAGCGGAGAGGGTGTTTGTTTTCTGGGGGAGCAACTTGGAGTGTAGACAGGTGGGAACACTGGACCTGGAGCAGGGAAGCCCGGGTCTGAGCTCCAGCACCACCTCTTCACCAGCTCTGCACCTCTTTCCTTCCATTTCCTTTCCCTGCAGCCGAAAGCCTGTCTTCTTAATACCTTCCCCCTGGTTCCTCTAGGACTAGGGTCCCCTCTCTTAGCCTCTCTGAGGCTTGCCTTCTTTCCTGCCTTTCCTGATTCTGCTGGATCTTAGGTTCCACTGTCACGATCTCCTGTCCTGTCGCCTCTTGCTAGGACTCCCTGAAGCCAGTGCCGTGTCCTGGTGCTGGCCTCTGCTCTCCCGTGACCCTGTGCTCTGCTCCACGGCTTTGCAGCTCCTACCCGACCCCACTGAGCGTGTCCAGCTCTGGATTGTGGGTCCCACCCGAGGGCCCACTTGCTGCAGGGAACAGCCCCACCCCAGCTGTGTCTGGGGTCAGAACTTTCCACTTCTTTGATGATTTAACAGTGTTTCATGGGCACTGTTCTATGTGGAGATAAAATGAAGACCAAGTCCCTCTTCTCATAGCTCTTATATTTGCAGCAGATGTGGAATCAGGGTTGGATTTTGGCTAACCTCAGAGATCCTGATTCTTCATATGCAAAATGATGAGTTTGGAGTTGATAAACTTTAACATCCCTTTAAGCTCAAATATCCAGTCTATAATTTCTCCTTTTCAGTCTCTTTTCCCCTCTCCCTCTCACAGCCTCTGCCTACAGCTGAAGTTTATTGATAATAGAATGCTAGAGTCAGAAAAGGTGATTCCATTCCTAAATATTTGATGATCACGCTGTGGATATGGCAACCATACATCCCAATTACAAACAGTGTATTCTGTTGTCTGCATGAATAATCCTGTAGTCATAACCTGCGTGTCAATATTTGGTTCTGAGGATATAATCATGGGTTGCTGTTATTGTCTGCAAGGCATGACACTAAGTTATCTTGTCATCCAACTCAGTTTTTTCCATCAGCTCTTTGGCAGTTTTATTGGAAGAAACCAGTAACTTGTAAATCATAAAAGGTTAATAATCCCAGTCATAATTTCCTTTCCATTATCAGGTGTCTTTAAGACACCCTCTCTCAGTTTTTATTAAGATTTTTCTAAAGGTTTTTAAAGAACTGGATCATGATTTGTATGACAGGATTAGGTTGAGAATGGTGGGTTTAAAATGAATTTCTAATAGTATATAAAGAGTATACGTACTATCAGACTTTGTGGGAACAAAACATTCCAAAATCATTCCATATATAATGCTGTTTTCATTGTATTTTCTTCTGATCCCTCTAAGAACTTCCAAATATAAATGCATCTATGGTTGGAATGAACAAAAGGAGTTACAAAACTGAAATACAGAATGTGATTTAAAGATGTAAATGTAACCATTATTATATACTCTTCATACATATGTATATAGGAAAAAAGACTTGAAGGAAGTACACAAAACTGTCATTTATTCATCCCACAGCTATTTACTGAGTGTCTACTTTGTGTCAAGTATTTTTTTGGCACAGAAAGAGACCATGAAACAGACAATAGTTCTGTCTCATAGACCTCTTACATTCTATCGATAGTATTGTTTCTTGGGAGAGAGGAAGCCATGAGAAATTTTTATTTTCTTTTGTATATTTTTCTGTGTTTTCAGTGTTTTTTAAAGACCTTATATCCTTGTCTGTGAAATGGGTTTTGCATTAGTTAGGATAGACTCCTTAGAGTATGTCGCCTTAACAGATAAACCCTGGAATCTAATTGGCTTCGCACAACAAAAGAGTAATTTTTCCTCACACAAAGTCTGAGTCAAGTTGTCGGGGGGAGGGAGGCAGGGGTGGAATGCCTTCTTCTCTCTGAGGACTCGGGATCCAGGTTACCCTCTTCTTGTGATGCTGCCGTTCCCTCTCAGCATGTGATCTTCAATGTCTGTGCAGCAAAGGCAAAGAAAGCCGGGTGTTGGCACCCGGCTCTTAACTGCCTCGACATCGAAGTTACACGTTAGATGCACTTCTGCTCACATGCCGTTGTGCTGATCTAGGCATATAGCCTCACTCAAGTACAGGGGCTGGAAGTACAGTTTTTGAATACAACGGAAGAAAAGGGGACCCAGGAATGGGTGATCACTAGCAGTTTTTACGACAGAGGCTAACAATAGTAACTCCAACAAATGCTGGTAGAGTCCAAGCTTTCACCAGCCTGTGATAAAAAAAAAAATGAGATCAAGCTTAGATTTTAATCTTAAATTATGAAGACAAGGAACCTCACTAGCCAAATGACTAGAAATAAATTTCCTTCAGAATATCTCTCAGTGATTTTGTGGAATTTGCTGAGTCCTGCCTCCTAGGGATTCTCTGAGAGGTCTTGTAGAGTTCCACCTTCTGGTCCCCACATCTCACCTGCTGGCTGACGCCGGTGCTATTGAAGGACTTGCTGAGCCTGCCCCTCCTCCCCTGGTCACCCCCGCTGCATCCTCTTCTCACGTGCTCCCGAGTTCCTGTCAGGACACAGCCACCGTGAGGCTCAGTTCATAAGAACGCACTGAAGCCTTGAAGATAAAGCAGGCAAGACCCAGGGAGCAGCTCGCAGCTGGTACCAGATGTGTTTGGACTCGTGGGGCCGCAGACTTCACTTTAGAGTCTCACTTTTAGAGTCTCCTGCTTTCCTGGTTAAGGGGCTCACTTCTGTCTCCATCTCGCCCGCCACGGTAGGGACTAGTTCAAGCCCCCTACATGCTTGAGAGTCTTCAGACCGAATGGCCTGCGGAGACAGAGAGGATGACTTTCCTGACCTATTTCAAGGCATTTATTTTTATAAAAACTCCGGATTACTTCTTCCCAGGATGTCTGCCAGGGAGAAACTCATTTCCTTCCAGGGGAGATTCACAGTGTGGCGTGGCCCCCGTGTCCCTGAAAATACAATTGGCAGTGCCTTAATCCAAATCTGGATTATTTGGGCTCAAATCATGCCTCTGTGGGGACCAGCAGCCTATCCAGACTGTGCTTTGACAAGTCCGAACTGCCTTCCTGTGGCCTTTGCTCCAGAGGCAGGGGAAGGAGGGTGTAGCCTTACCTCCGTCCTGGCGGTCTAGCTCCAGCTCCATCTTCTGACAGCAGAAGCCTGTGTGATACAAACACAGTAGGTCAAGAACAAACCAGAATCTCAAGGATTGATCAATTCTCAATCAAACTTTGGAAAAAAACAAAAACAAAGGCACGATTCTGCCTCTGCAGACACAGTTCTGTTAGGGTAGTCGATTTCCATTATTAAATAGATACTTAGTATGTTTTTACAATGGGTTTCTTTGAATTCAGGCTTTCCAGAGAAGAATGGGAGGGTGCCCGTTGCCTTCCCATCTGCCTGGATAAAAGGCCTACTAAAGCAATCCTTTCCATAACAAAGGCTAATTCTGCCCCCCTTCACCTCCCCTCCCAACCCCCATGCCTGCTTCACTTTATAAGGCAGAAACCTACAAGTGGATGTTTTTCCAGCTTTAGAACAATTTTTAAATCCTGTTCCCACCAGAACTCCCTTACATTAGGTATTATGATTATAAGGAAACAGCCTTACATTTTCCATTCTGTATCTTTCCATGTATTATTTTATTTAGTAAACTCCATTATATATAAAATTTTAGTCCTGTTAGTGGTTACTTGTGGGAGCAAGTCCTTTTTCCTCACTCACACACTTAATTTTTCCCTCCCAACTTCAGTTTTTTTTCTTAGTAACTTATTGTTTCTTGCAGTTCTATTTATTGAGTGAAACATAGGCTGTTTGTATACCTGGGCTTTCATTCCATGAGCCTGTGTTTGCGGTTTGCAAGTTAATCTCGTCTTGTGCGTCGGAGGTGTCTCTGCCTCGGAAATAGCTGTTGCATACACAGGGTTCTGCCTCGTAAGGTCCTGCATGTCTGTGGGGCAGAGCAGAGGTGATGCAGAGCGACCGTGGATGTCCTTGTGCATACCTGGCCATGGCAGTGAGTTCCAGGCTGGCTTGCTGGCACTTTCTAAGTTGAAGCTCTGTTTCTACCCAGAGAGATGCCGAGGTTCTCTGCTGCTGCTCTGAATGCAAGGGGACCCTACCTAGGAAGGCTTTTAAAGTTCTATTCCTTTCTTCTTTTTCCTTATGGAGGCTACAGCTGACAGAATTGGAATGGCAGTAGGTGGGCGAGGAGGGTGGAGTGAAAAGAGGAATGGCAATCATCAGTTTGGGAACGATCCCTGAGCCAAAGAACTGCCTGTGGCATATGAGAGCGTATGAGAGAGTTTGTCTCTTTGCCTCCTTGGAAGGAGGTATGCTGTAAATCTGACTCAAGCAGGAGCTATTTATGGGAGATCATTATCAAAGAACAGATAGTTGATTTTCTAATTAGTACAGGTTTGGTGAGATTGTGATTTGGGCCACTAAAAGCTTGTTGTGCACAAATAACTTTTCTCCAGCTATCCATAAGGCAAATATACATTCTTGACAGGAATCTTTTCAAGAGAATCAAGATTATGATTATGTATTATATTTGCAGATGTAAAAACACTAACAAAATGTAGAGCTTTGTTATTATGTAGCAACTCCTATGGTTTCAGCATTGCTACAATCAAGAGGTTTTATTTGTGTTAGGTCTATTGACTGGGTTTTCCAAATCTTCCAACGTTGCAAATTCATGAAATTGGAGCAAGTGTCCAAATTTGTCAAGATAGTTATCGCAACTAGAGTCAACCCCAAACCCACGAGGGACTGTCATTCTTAGTGTTTCAAATAGGTACTTGGGCACAGGGAGTCATGTTTGGCCGGCAGGTTCCATGCACATTTGGCACCTGTGGTTTGTTTGGTTTTATCATTCAGACACAGATGCCTCTTGGAGCCCTGGGTGGTGCTTTCCAACAAAATCTTTCTGCGTAACCCACGACCTCTCTGTGATCTGAACACAAAGGAATCAAGGTACAGAGGGACGTGACATATTAAGAATCAGAAGCTGGGATAAGCCAGAAGGAACCTCATGGGATTAACTTTCTTCTTTAGGTTGGATAAGGTTTTTTACATGCCCTCTTTTCAAACCTCTGCACTTCACCTGTCCATCTGCACTTTCTCTAAGCATTGCAGATATCCAGTTGGTGTGAAGAGGCATCTGTAAAACTGTGCTTGAGTGAGTAACACCTCTGATGTTTATGTACAGAATAGTGTGCCCGTGGCAGGCTGACTTTCGTATACCGGCTGTCTTTTACTAATTAAAATCAAGAAGATTGTACAGTACGACCTTCCACGTACACAGCACCTGCTGGATCGATTGTCTCCTTTTTGGGATGTCTGATCTGATGGAAGGCAAGAAAGAGAGGTGAAGACTAGCAGCACGTTACGATGGTAATGTCCTACCGCTCTGGGACAGACTCTTCAATTGGCTTCTTTAAATGTATTTTTCTAATTCTCAAAATAACCCTTCCAGTAGAGATTTATTGGCCCTTTTTATAGATGAGGAAATTGAGGCTCAGAGAGGTTAACTAATCTGCCAAATTATTCAGAATATGACAGACTAGGATTCAGACCCAGAGCCACTTGTAAAGCCCACTCTACTTCCAGTATCCAGCTGCCCTACAAGCAGGGTATGGCCCGCGAGTCCAGTCTTTTTGCTTTTGCATGAGAGTATCCTCATCCTACATGGATTTAGTATGTTGGATGTTTGTTTGTTTATTTATTTATTTATAACAACTTTATTGGAGTATAATTGCTTTGCAATGGTGTGTTAGTTTCTCCTTTATAACAAGGTGAATCAGCTATATGTATACAGATATCCCCATATCTCCTCCCTCTTGCGTCTCCCTCCCACCCTCCCTATCCCACCCCTCTAGGGGGACACAAAGCACCCAGCTGATCTCCCTGTGCTATGCGGCTGCTTCCCACTAGCTATCTATTTTACGTTTGGTAGTGTATATATGTCAATGCTACTCTTTCACTTCGTCCCAGCTTACCATTCCCCCTCCCCGTGTCCTCAAGTCCATTCTCTACGTCTGCGTCTTTATTCCTGTCCTGCGCCTAGGTTCTTCAGAACCTTTTTTTTCTTTTTTTTAGATTCCATATATATGTGTTAGCATACAGTATTTGTTTTTCTCTTCCTGACTTACTTCATTCTGTATGACACTCTCTAGGTCCATCCACCTCACTACAAATAACTCAATTTCATTTCTTTTTATGGCGGAGTAATATTCCATGGTATATATGTACCACATCTTCTTCATTCATTCATCTATCGATGGACACTTAGGTTGCTTCCATATCCTGGCTATTGTAAATAGTGCTGCAATGAACATTGTGGTACATGTCTCTTTTTGAATTACGGTTTTCTCAGGGTATATGCCCAGTAGTAGGATTGCTGGGTCATATGGTAGTTCTATTTTTAATTTTTTAAGGAACCTCCATACTGTTCTCCATAGTGGCTGTATCCATTTACATTCCCACCAACAGTGCAAGAGGGTTCCCTTTTCTCCACACCCTCTCTAGCATTTATTGTTTGTAGATTTTTTGATGATGGCCATTCTGACTGGTGTGAGGTGATACCTCATTGTAGTTTTGATTTGCATTTCTCTAATGATTAGTGATGTTGAGCATCCTTTCATGTGTTTGTTGGCGATCTGTATATCTTCTTTGGAGAAATGTCTATTTAGATCTTCTGCCCATTTTTGGATTGGGTTCTTTGTTTTTTTGATATTGAGCTGCATGAGCTGCTTGTAAATTTTGGAGATTAATCCTTCGTCCATTGATTCGTTTGCAAATATTTTCTTCCATCCTGAGGGTTGTCTTTTCGTCTCGTTTATGGTTTCCTTTGCTGTGCAAAAGCTTTTAAGTTTCATTAGGTCCCATTTGTTTATTTTTGTTTTTATTTCCATTTCTCTAGGAGGTGGTTCAAAAAGGATCTTGCTGTGATTTATGTCATAGAGTGTTCTGCCTATGTTTTCCTCTAAGAGTTTTATAGTGTCTGGCCTTACATTTAGGTCTTTAATCCATTTTGAGTTTATTTTTGTGTATGGTGTTAGGGGTGTTCTAATTTCCTTCTTTTACATGTAGCTGTCCAGTTTCCCCAGCACCATTTATTGAAGAGCCTGTCTTTTCTCCATTGTATATCCTTGCCTCCTTTATCAAAGATAAGGTGACCATTTGTGCATGGGTTTATCTCTGGGCTTTCTATCCTGTTCCATTGATCTCTATTTCTGTTTTTGTGCCAGTACCATATTGTCTTGATTACTCTAGCTTTGTAGTATAGTCTGAAGTCAGGGAGCCTGATTCCTCCAGCTCCGTTTTTCTTTCTCAAGATTGCTTTGGCTATTCGGGGTCTTTTGTGTTTCCATACAAATTGTGAAATTTTTTGTTCTAGTTCTGTGAAAAATGCCAGTGGTAGTTTGATAGGGATTGCACTGAATCTGTAGATTGCTTTGAGTAGTATAGTCGGTTTCACAATGTTGATTCTTCCAATCCAAGAACATGGTATATCTCTCCATCTGTTTGTATCATCTTTAATTTCTTTCATCAGTGTCTTAGAGTTTTCTGCTTACAGGTCTTTAGTCTCCTTAGGTAGGTTTATTCCTAGGTATTTTATTCTTTTTGTTGCAGTGGTAAATGGGAGTGTTTCCCTAATTTCTCTTTCATATATTTCATCAATAGTGTATAGGAATGCAAGAGATTTCTGTGCATTAATTTTGTATCCTGCTACTTTACCAAATTCATTGATTAGCTCTAGTAGTTTTCTGGTAACATCTTTGGGATTCTTTATGTATAGTATCATTTTCATCTGCAAACAGTGACAGCTTTACTTCTTTTCCGATTTGGATTCCTTTTATTTCTTTTTCTTCTCTTACTGCTGTGGCTAAAACTTCCAAAACTATGTTGAATAATAGTGGTGAGAGTGGGCAACCTTGTCTTGTTCCTGATCTTAGTGGAAATGGTTTCACTTTTTCACCATTGAGAACGATGTTAGCTGTGGGTTTGTCATATATGGCCTTTATTATGTTGAGGTAAGTTCCCTCTATGCCTACTTTCTGGAGGGTTTTTATCATAAATGGGTGTTGAATTTTGTGGATGTTTATTTAAAATTATAGTCACAGGGACTTCCCTGGTGGTCGAGTGGGTAAGACTCCATGCTCCCAATGCAGGGGGCCCAGGTTCGATCCCTGGTCGGGGAACTATATCCGTCATGCATGCCACAACTAAGTGTTTGCATGACACAACTAAGAAGTCTGCATGCCACAACGAAGATCCCAAAATAAATAAATAAATGAATAAATATTTTTTTAAAAATTGTAGTCACAGGCTAAGCATCACGACACCAGCAAGTCATAGAAGCTTTCCAGAGATATTTCCTTGATTAAATATTTGCACCACTTTTGAACACACTGAGCAGCCAAGGTGGGAGCTGACTGTTGTAGAGGGAGAGAAGGGCTGGGCTTGTGTAGGTAATTTACCCATTTCTTACAGCAAGGCAGTCTCTGCGTCTCCAGTTTTGAGGCAGAGAGGAGCAATTGTGGTGAATCCCCAGAGAGAGCTTGATGGACGTTCTCTGTATACCTGCCACTGCCGAAACGCTTTGGTGGGGGCTGAAGTGGAGACACAGGGCAGCCAGGCTAATGCCCCAGGGGGGATATCTTCTGCAGCCTGACCTCAGGCATCCTCCCTGTGGAAATTCCTCACATCACACATCTTGCATTCGTGTCAAACAGTACTGATTTAGTCTCACATTTTCCCCAGGGCGATGTGAATAAAATCAGAAGTGGGAGACAGAAGAAGCTGGTCTTTCATCCAGCATTAATAAACCAAGATATTTTAGATTGATTTCCCAAGAATGTGAATTCGTGCAGTCCGTTTCTCAGACTGCATAAACAGAATTTGTTAGAGTCCACAATTTCCAAATCCTGTTGTAGGGCTTTAAGTAGAGGAGATGCCCAGATTTAATATGCTATGAAATATGGTGGTGGGCTTAACTTTAACTTTATTCCAAGGCAGCTGATTAGTTGATGCCTTTCCTTTCCTGCTACAACCTTGCAAGTCGTGGTGGAGCAGAATCACTGAGCAACACCCGGAGGAATAATGAAGACCTCAGTGTCAACCTGCTCTGGGTGGCCAGTTCGATCCTGCAAATGGCAAAAATAGACTGGAAAGCAGATGTTCACTCTCATATACTCTATTGACAAATAGGGAAGATAGGGAAGAAGGGCGTCGGGAGGGATATGACCAAAAAGAACTTCCCCTGGACAACCCGGAGGATAAACACTTCTGGGAAGACCTAGCTGACACATCTATGTAACAGCTTTTACATTTGCCAAACGCTTTCATAGCTACCCTCTCGTTGGCCATTCTGACTACACTGGGTGCTGGGCACATGGTTCTGTTCTTCCCGTTGAAGAGAGGGATGAGATATCTAAGGCAGCCCCTTGGGAAATTCTCAGGAGAGCGAGAGATGGAATCCACAGAGAAGTCCTGCCCAAGATCCCATAGGAAGCCTCTGGGATCTCTTGTTCATGCCTTTTTTTTTTTCCCCCTCTTAGGCAGATCACACTGCATCTCTGAAAAGTCCAGGGAAGCCTAAACTTTTATATTTAGAGTTTTAAACATGGGAGGAGGCTTGGAATTTATTTTGTCCACCTTTTCAGTTTAGAGATGAAGACAATGAGAGCCAGTGAGATATGACTTTCACAGGGTTGGGTAATTCTGTGGCTCTGGCTAAACTATAAGATACCTGGTGTGAATTTACAAAAATGCAACACGGGAGAACGCAGCCTTTGGGCACCTGGCTCGGCAAGCCGAGGTCTGTGCAGAGGAAGAGATGCCCTTCTTTGAGGTGGATACAGAGCCAGGCCAGCACATGGCTTGGAGGGCTGAGCCCAGGCTGGGTATCAGCTCCCGATCCCCTGTTTGTGATGCACTAACGGTGCACTATATGAAGTGGCTCTGCATGGTTTTCCCAGTTCATTTAAAACAGATTTGGATGGAAAACATGACTGAGTGAGGGAGTAAGCTTTCCATTAGGTAGATGAGGTTGTCCATATGTCTACTAATTGCCCTCATTTGACATGAATCAGGCAGACCTGGGGGATGAGGGGTGAATCTTTCTTTTCTTTCTTGCGGTTATGGGCATGAATAACTAAGATGAAACCAGACCTGTATGGGCTGGTTTGACAGATGATGGGCATTTTCAGAATTGTAGCAAAGAAAAAAGGTTAAAGTCTGGCAAATTTCACCATGAGTAGTTAGTGAACTGGATGTGAAAAGAAAAGAGCAAAACCCACCTTCTCTGGTATTAAAAAAAAAAGTGTTCAAGCAAGACAGGGCTGGGTGGTTTGAAGACCCATTTTCAAGCTTACATCAATACAAAAGGACATTTCCTCTGGCAGCCAGAATTTGAATGGACAAAGTCAGGTTTGTGTCAGTGGTTAATGCTTAAAGCCTGTAAACACAACTTTCCCCCGCATTACTACAAACGCACTTTACTAATATGGCATTTTGTATTGGAAGGTAAATGTTACTATAACACTGGCAAGTAGTGAATAAGTCTGGTAGTGCAAATAGCCCTGTGTGACAGTGACTAGATCCTTCTTCTAAAAGACTGAGTAACTTAAAGTTACCCTTTGTATAACTAATTACAGTGATAAAGTAAATAATGATTTGCAGGTATGTGTTTAATGTACATCTCCTGCCACTCTCTTGCAGTCAATCCAGCACACTGGCTAAGGGTGGAAACTTTGAGGTCTGGTTTCAGATTCCACTTTTGTCACTTAGTAGCTGTGTGACATTGGTTAAGTTACTCAATCTCTCTGTGCTTCCTTCTGCAGCTGAAAAATGGTGATCACCATAGGGCATATTTCATCAGGCTGTATATTGGGTGTATTAAATGAGGTAAACTATGTGATTGCTTAGCACCGTGCCCAGAACATGGAAGCCCTCGATCAGTATTGGCTGCCACAGTTGATGGATAGTAAAGGACTGCTTCTCTCTTATTCCTTGTGTTACTCTGAGAGCTTGGGGCACACAGGCAAACAACAAATATCGGTTGAATAAATTAATGGTCCTATTTCTTCATGGCTCCTGTGCAGTGAAGCCTCAGATTGCCAGTGATGTTGTATGTGAAATTAGTTCCCATGTGGCTGGGCCTTTTCAGTCTGGCGTATCTCTTCTGCCACACTTCGTTTACCTCCAGATTGATCTGCCCTTTCATAAAGACGGTAGTCTATAGGAGGCTTGAGCTCTGGCTCTTAGCTTATTAAAAATTGACAGCTGATGTTTAGAAGCATTTCAAAATACAGTATCCAAATAATATATAGGGAAAAGGAGATGCAGCTTGGGGTGATGAGAAGGGCCTGGAGGACCAAGTCCCAAGCTTCTGGTATCCAGTCCCCAGATGATCAGTGATGTCACTTCACCTGCTGAAACAGATCATTTTTTAATAAAATGAAAGGGTTAGCGTCCATGATCTTCAAGATCTTTTCCTGCTTTTCCAATTTATGATAGTAAGATTTTAGTTATTTTTGTTAATTCCTTAAATTCATCGATACAGGTACAACTTTATACTGGGTTGGCCAAAAAGTTCATTAGGGTTTTTCCATAAGATCTTAACGTAATAGAAGCAGATTCGGTTTCTGGAATTAGTGTTTCTTCATATTCTAAGGAATCTTACTATTGAAAGGAATCCTTCCATGAATATTTCCTGTAAATCAAGAATCTTTTCTAATGCAAATTATTATCTTCTGATGTCTCTGCTTTGAAATTTTGCATGTATGTTTTTCTTAAAATAAGGCACATCGAAATATTTTCAAGTTATAGCTAACACTATTGGGTGAGTGAGTGTACACAGGCCCAGTGTAGGAAACTAAGTATTTTGGGGTCTACATTTTTAAAACACTATCTTGTTTCCTGCCATCCAATCGTGTTCTACTCAATGGTTCAGTCCAATTTCCGAAACCAATTAGCCTAAATTTTTAGGAGTTGTTCCACAGATTGTTCAAACTTCTGATTCATCCTGACTTATAAGAGATAACAAACAAAGATCATTATTTAAAGCCACTGTTATCAATGATCTGAGGGCAGATATTAGAAAAAAACTGAATAGAATGCTTGTCTTGTCCTGTGGTCCATATGACCTCTGATTAAGTTAATCATATTTCTGTGTCTAGTATGGAGAGCCTGACACAAGGTCTTGATTGACAAAATCTATTTCCTCCTCATATTTATTCAGGCCTCTTGGAAGCTTGGGGTTTCTGATTAAATTAAGCTATTTTTGTAACCTGCAGAAGATCCCATATGGTCAATCTCAAGTTGCCAGTGCTTCCAGTGTTTTCCCTAGATGTTTGTTTTGCTTAGGACAAACAGGATGCTATTTGTGGGTCTGCTGTTTGATCTTCTCATATAGAAAGGTTTTAAGTGTTTTCCCTTTCAGCTGATCACTTTAAAAGTTAAATTTACTGATTGCTAAGCACTTCATTGGATTCTCTCATTTATCTTTCACAGCAACCTGACGAAGTAAGGACTACTATTCGTCCCAATTGCCTTTTCCGATATAAGCCACAGAGGAGCTAAATAACTTTCCCACACAGCTAGTAAGAGGTTGAGCCGGTCTGCAGTTCAGCTTTATTTGTCTCCAAAACCCTTGCCTAAGCCTTACGTTAGGCTGCCCTTTGCCAAAACCTATCTTGACAGAGATTGCCTGCTGAATATATTCTATTTTAATATTGGAAATGGTTTATTGATGTTCTCAGCATGCATATTGCTCAGGCTGCAAAATCTGTTTGGACGTTTATTAAGAGAGTGAGGCCACATTAATGATCTTCTCTGAATTTTCCTTTGGCTTATCTTCGGAGAAGTTGGAATGAGCTGAGGCAGGGAAGGAGAGAAGAGAGCTGTGAGAAAGTCGAGTGGCTCTGTGTACAACACGTGTGTGTGTGTAGCCCTGTGCCGAGGGCTCAGGCCATGGTTGTTCGCTCATTTCCAGCTGTTGTTCCTGGTGTGTAATCACGGTACCAGGGGGCAGGGTCCAAGAAGACCATCGCGCCTCACTGACACGTGTACTGCAGCCGGCACAGGGGCTCAGCCCCCCACCCCTTGGTCTGTCCCAACCAGTGCCCTTAACCTTAAATTTGTAAGACCGAGAGTTGAGTTTGTACTTCCTTCCTTCCCCAAATTCCTTTGGGCTCCTTATGCAATTTGGTCCACTTTCTTCATAGTGACCAATTTTACATTGCGGCACTTCCTAATCCCAAGAAAATGGCTTGCTACTCAGTAGACATTTAAATACCTAAGAGGTGCCTTTATACCATCAAGAAATATTAATTTATTTTAAATAAAATGTTGAAGAGAAAACCTTACTACCTTACCATTTACCTCAGAGATACAATAACTATACGGAAGTAAATGCTGAAACTCAGGTATATTCAGGGTCCCCAGGGAGCACGAGAAAGGGCTACTTGGCCAAATCTGGCGTATTCAGAGAAGGTTTTCTGGAAGGATGATTCCTGATGTGGAGTCTTGAAGAATGAGTAAAATTTAACCAGGTAGAGAAAGGTGGAAAGAGTTTTTGGGTAACAGCACAGTATGAACCAAGGAAAAGAGGAAAAAACTGACAGTTTGTAAAGAAAATCAAAGTAGATTAATATCACTAAAGCATGATGTATAAGGTAGTGAATGGCAGAAGGTAGGTTTGAACACATAGGTAGAAGCCCTGATATGGAGACGTAGATGGGGGTAGATAATCATGTCACAAGTGCTGTGTGAAAGCATCAAAGTGATGACCACCTTACTTCCTTCAAATCGTTGCTGAGAGGCCACCCTTACAATGAGGTCTATCTTGACCAATCTATTTAAAATTGCAGCTCTCATGTTAATGCTTTACTTAATTATTATTCACTGTTTGTCTCCCTCCATCAGAGTGGAAACTCCATGAAAACAGAATTCTTTGTTTTGTACACTGGTTTATCCTTAATGCTTAGTAAGGATAATGTACCCTAATGTCTCTCAATAGTTATGGAAGGAAGGAAAAAAGTTTCCCAAGGTGGTATACCCAAGCCAAAAGGTGGGAGCAGCCCAAGTGTCTGTTGATGGATGGATAAGTAAGATGTGGTGCACACATACAGTGGAGTGTTATTCAGTCTTAAAAAGGAAGGAAATTCTGACACATGCTGTAATGTGGATGACCCTTTAAGACATAATGCTAACTGAAAATAAGCTACTTGCGAAAGGACAGATATTGTATGATTCCACTTATATGAGGTACCTAGAGTAATCAAATTCATAGAGACAGAAAGTAGAATGGTGGTTGCCAGGGGCTGGGGGGAAGGAGATGGACGGTGGTGATGCTTGCACACAGTGTGAATGTACTTAATGCCACAGAACCATACACTTAAAAATGGTTAAAATGGTACATTTTATTTTATGTATATTTTACCACACACACAAAACATTTCCAAAGTTTGTAGAGATACTAAATAAGATAAGGATTGGGGAACGTCTGTTGGATTAACCAACACAGAGACCGTTGGTGAGATCAGGTTCAGTGCGATTTGGGATTAGAGGCTGGATTGCTGTGGGTTGAGGAGTGATTGAGAAGCTGGGGGGGATGAAGCTACAGGACCCTTCTTTATAAAGGATGAGTGAGATTTGAGAATGTTTTCAGGCTGGGAGGAGTAGTGGTCATTGTGTGAGTGTGTATGTGTGTGTATGTTTGTGTGTGTTGCGGAGAGAATCAATGCAGGGGGGAGGCCATTTGGAGATACAGCTATTACATAATAAATAATAATACAAAAGGTGGGTTGGGAGAAGTGAGGAAGGACACTGAAGCAAGTCCACCCGTATGTAGGAACAATATCTGAAACTTTCCAAATAGATAAAGATGTGGTACATGGGAGATTTGGAGCAAATATCGTAGTGGCTTTGGATGACTCACACAGTCTGCATCATTCAGACTGGTGTCTGTCAGATCCCAGGAACTGCTTTTAAGACTAAGCTTTACTGAACTGTGGAGAGAGGTTGGTGGTTTAGGGCAGTTAGGATCACAGGCTCTAGGGCAGTTATCATAGTGAAAAGCATCGACAGAAGGAAATAAATTGATGAACATTTTTTTAGTGTATTATATTTGTGAGAGCCTCTGAATTAGAATATTTGACTCTAACAAATATGTTGTATGCGAAGCATTCAGGCATTGCAAATCAGGCGAGGTTTAAAATGACCCAGGATTATGTACTAGAGCTCTATCACAGATTCCACAATGCAAGCAAACTCAATTTAATACATCTTCATTGACTACCTATAAGGCCCCATGGTATGAAAGGCACACAAAATGTATATTTACAAATATCTATTGAAAAGTGATTATACATACTATTGTGAGATCACTATTTGGTTTGCTAGTTAGTATTTGCATAGCTAATATCACCATAGCAATTGTCATCTAGGCAAATAAATCGGTATTACACATGACAGAATTGCAGGTTTTCTCAAGAGCTGTGAGTGGGTTTTAAAGTATCGCTGGAAGATGGAAACTTTTACTAAGACACAAAAGTATTTATATGAATTAAAGATTGTTTCATAAAAATATATAATTCACTTAAAGTTATATGGTCCAACTAGAGTATGAACAGTTGTAGAGAAGGCCTGATCAGGCAGAGCTTAGGATTGACATATGGTGTGAATTTTTATTTTGGGGGCCAGATAATGTGAGGTTAATTTTGGCCGATTCTTGAGGGTCAAATAGGCTAAGCTCTGAAGAGAAGGTCTGTGGTTTATTCGGTGGTGAGGCCAGATTTAGGAAGCTGAGAAAGTAAACATTACAGGAAGCAGCTAGTTCCAGAAATCAAGGTTAGACAAGGTCAAGGACTTAGGAGAAATGTAAGTTGACACAATGGCATTACCCTCAGAATGCAGATGCGTGCCTGATTTGGGGAGGAAAGGGTTTGGTCTCCAGTTTCTTTTAGAGTTGGAGGGCACGTGTGATGCTGATGATGACAATCACATTACTGATAATAGCTGTATTTGTTGGGTCTCTACTATGTGCCAGAGGCACTGTTAATTCAACAATTGTTTTTAGTACCTAGTGTGAACCTAATGCTGGAGAAACAATGAGCAAAAGAGGCAAAGTCTTTGTTCTCATGAAGCTTATGTTTAAGTGAAGGGAGACAATAAGTATATGAGCAAATATATAGGAAGCTGGAGGGTGAAAAGCACTTTGGAAAACGGAAGATGCGGAGTGAACAGAGGAGGGCTGCGAAAAAGGTAAAAATTTGCTCAGGAAAGGCTTAGCATTTTGAACAGAGATACAATATTAATATGGGAACAAACCAGGCAAGTTTGGGGAAGAATGTTTTTGTTCTTTTTTTTAAAAAAAATTTATTTATTTATTTATTTTGGCTGCACTGGGTCTTAGTTGCAGCACATGGGATCTTTGTTGCGGCATGCAGGATCTTTTAGTTGCGACATGCGGACTTCTTAGTTGGGGCATGCATGCAGGATCTAGTTCCCCAACCAGGGATTGAACCTGGGCTCCCTGCATTGGGAGTGTGGAGTCTTACCCACTGGACCACCAAGGAAGTCCCTGGGGAAGAATGTTTTGAACGAAGGGAAGAGCGGGGCATAAAGTCCCTGTGGTAAGGAGTTGCTCGGCAAGTACAAGGAACAGCAATGGGGCAGAGCAGTTGCTGTTGAGCGCTAGGTCATACAGAGCCTCGCATGTGGTCATTTTAAAGGATTTGCCTTTTAAGCTAGTGAAATGGGAGCCACCGGAAGCTTCTCTTAGCACTCTGAAGTTTTAGCTATAATTTCCTCATCACACATATATGAGATTGGTAGTATTATCATCCCCTTTTTACTTTAATGAGGAAGCTGAGATGGAGAGAGCTTAAGTGACTTGCCCCAAATCAGCTTTGAAGTTTTGGGATGAGGATTTTACCCAGGTGGTCTGATTTTAGAGCATATACAGGCTACATAGGCGGGATTACAAAGAGATGCGAGCAAAATCTGGAGGGTGATGGATGTGTTCATTGTCTTGATCGTCGTGATGGTTTCATGAGTGCACGTGTATGTTAAAACTCATCAAATTGAACACTTTCAATATGTGCCATTTATTGTGTATCAATTATACCTCAGTAAAGTTATAAAGAAAAATGTTTTCAAAATACTAGGGGAGGCCTTGAGGAATTTTTAAAGCAAAGACGTGACATTCATATTTTGTGAGGGATGGATTGGAGATCAGTTAGAGAACCATCACGAAAATCCAGGAAAAAGCTGGTAAGGAACTGAGCTATGGTGATGTAGAGAGGAAGGAGGAGAGGAACTCGACTGTAAAGGTGACAAGACCTGGGGAGTATTTAAAATAAGGGGTGAGAGAAAGAAGCAGCCTAGGATGACTGCCAATTTGTGGGCTTGGTCAGAAGTGCCATTAACTGTGGTGCCATTAACCAAAGTGTAGAATTCTGGGGGAGCCGCAGGTTCTGGGGAAAGATGATGGAGTTGTAGACACGCTGAGATTGAGGTGCCTGTGGAATATCCAGGTTAATAGATAGTTTAACATAGGGAGACTTCTGGTTTAGAAATAGGGACGTGTGAGAGGTTATTGAAGCCATAGGCACAGATGACATAATCCAGGGATGAGAATGGAGTGAAAGATAAAACTCTGGTGATACCAATATTTAAAATGAGATTAAAAACTATTTGGCATGCATTTTGTCCTGTGCCTCCTTTCATGCTCATGGGAAACACTGCTCGTCAAGCTCAACGCTCTTGGAAATCTCTCAGCACAGTGTTCTTAGGACCCACTGCAATTGATCAATGTCAATAAGGAAGGTGAATTCTCCTTTCCATCCCTGATTTAAGCAATGAATGTGAATCCATTAAGGAGATGAAGGGGTGTGTCTTGGAAGCCAAGAAAAATTCAAGAAAAAGGAAGTAGTCGGCATAGACCTTAATCTTATAAGGACTGAAGCACATTCATTGGATTTAGCCGTTAGAAGGTTAATAATGACCTTGTTGAGGGCTGTTTCAGTGGTGCAAGAGGGCAGAGGCCAGATGAGAGTGGATCCAGACATGTAAGCGAGGACTGCTCTTCCCAGAAGCTCAGCTCTGAAGGAAAGAAGTAGGCATTTTATTGAAATACCATATATTATTTTTGTAAATTTCTTCCCAAACCTAAGAGTTGTGTTAGTTTTTGTAGAGTGTCACATTTGTTTCTTAAATATAGGAAGATCTTGGGACTCTCTTTGCTAGGAGACTTGGGAGCACAGGGCAGATGCCCTTGTTTCTGGGCCACATCCTGCCCTGAGGTCTGGGAGGAGGCTGTCGGAGTGTCGGAGCCATTGAGGATGGTTTCCCAAGTGCTGTTCTACCATCCTGTAACCGCCCGCAGACCACACTGGAATAAAAAGAGGTGCGCATGGTGCAAAGAAAAGTGGGAAAACTAAGGGTACCACCCTATAGGGCACTCCTTTATCCTGAGACTGTCTTTTCTCCTAAATTTGGGTTGAAATATCTTTACTTAGTATTAGTAGGTGGTATTTTTTTCTTTTAAATGCTCTTAGCAAAATAAATAAGTTGGCAACCCTCTGTCAATTACTCCATTTTTTCTCAATGATTTTAATTTCTTATGAACAGCTATCTTTAAAAAAAAAACAACAACAACAAAAACTTTTTATCTTTTCTGAGCCAGACTTAATTTGAACAAAGTGAACTAACTGGGATAATGAGATTATTGTTAGTCCTTGGGAGCTACAGACCTGTTGGTCTAACCCCTCAGAATTTCCAAATAAAGGACATGAGATGATCTGCTGAAATTAGACTTCAAAATCTGTTGTAATAGAGAAATGTACAAAGTCACCTGAAAGCTACACAATGGCTCCCCTGCAAGCCAGACGACTTGAATGTGATTAAAAGTATTAACATATCTAATGGAAGAATGTGTTGCTAAACAATGAGGTTGATTAACCATGGGAAAACAGAAAAGACACTGGGACAAAGCTGGTGGTGCCTCTCTGAGCCCTGATTAGCTGAAAGGGAACCTTGGCAAAAGGATGCCTTTGGATTCTTGGGTTGCACTGGCAGAGACCAGATGGGCGCATTGGATCAGGGAGGCCGGGCTGGATGTCAGCCCTTACATTTACTGCTTCCAACTCGCCTTCATCTCTATCCACCCTCATTCTTTTTTTATTTTTATTTTTTTGGGCTTCCCAAGAAGGAAAAGAATGTTATCATGCTGGAGGTAAAATGTTGTTTTTCACACAGACTGAAAATTCAAGTCCCTGTGTGGATCTTTTCTCGATAGAAATTCATAAACTAGCATTCTGGATTTATCCCTCAGTCTCAGCTGTGGGAGAAGGATTCTTTAATGTGCTGACAAAGCCTGGTTTCTGAGCCTGCGGGGTTGAGGGCTGATTGAGACCTTGTGATATTAGCTGGCAGGGCTCTGAGCTGTGACTTTCCCCAGGTGGGAACAAACTTTGCTGTTGCCATTGTTTTTTTCATCTTTTTTTCCCCTCCAGCTTTATTGAGGAAAAACTGACAAATATAATTGTATATATTTAAAGTGTAAAATGTGATGATTTGATATACAGATACACTGTGGAATGATTACCAAGATCAAGATAATCGATCACCTCACATAGTTAAATTTTTTTTTATGGTGAGAATGCTTAAAATCTATTCTCAGCAACTTTAAAGTATACAATGCTGTATTATTAGCTAGAGTGACCATGCTGTATATTAGATCCTCAAAACTTATTCTTCTTATAACTGAAAGTTTGTACCCTTTGAATTACATCCCCCCCATTTCCATTTTCCCCTTCCCTAGGCCCTGGCAACCAACCACCATTCTACTCTCTGTTTCCATGAAATTGGATTTTTTTTTTTAAGATTCCACATGTAAGTGATGCCATACGGTAGTTGTCTTTCACTGTCTGGCTTATTTCACTTGCATAATGCCCTCCAGGTTCATCCATATTACCCCAAATGGCACATTTCCTTCTTTTTTTATGGCTGAATAATATTCCATTGTGTATATATACCACAGTTTATTGATTCATCCATTAAAGGACACTTAGGTTGTTTCCATATCTTGGTTATCGTAAGTAAGGCTGCAATGAGCACAAGGGTGCAGATAACTCTGTAAGATACTGATTAAGAGAATACTCACACACTGTTGGTGGGAATATAAATTGGTGTTGCCACTAATGGAGAACAATGTGGCAATTCCTCAAAAAAATTAAAAATAGAGCTACCATATGATCCAGCAATCCCACTCCTGGGTATACATCTGAAGGAAACATCGCAACTATTTTGGACCACGTTGTGACATGCCATAATTTTTCCTTTAAAGTTTTCCCCAAATTACTATTTTGAAGAAAACACCAAATTAATAACATTTATTGAGCAGATATTCCAGAAAACTGTGTTAAAGAGTAACATTTGCCATTTTCACCATGCAATCTTTAGTCAGTTCAACATTTTTTTTTGTTTGTGTCTTACAGGGAGTAGCTCCAAACTTTTATAAATTTTTTATTTACAAAATTGTACTCGTGTGATTTTGGATCGTCCTGTGATTGATAGAATCCAAGCCAGTTCCCCCTTCTTTGTCCTTAATTCTGGTCTGATGGATTATTTGTCTTGCAGATCTTGAAAGAAGTGGGTAGAAAAGGGTTTAATCATAACAAGATAGTTTCCTAGCTTCCCAATTCTGACCACAAACAAAATGTTCTGTTTTAAGCTTTTGCTATGAAAAATTACATGTGGTTCTCCTCATGGTTTGCAAATTATTTCACTCCTCAGACTCAAGGCTATTGATATGACAGTGAGCATCGGGGGAAAATGAAAAAAAATTTAGTCACTTGAATGTTGGATGTACAGTTTGAGAAGTTCGTAAATTGGTAAACATTCTGATTTGAGTCATTTGAGTTTTCCTCTACTTCTTTCATCTGCTCCTTTGTCACTATGTAAATAGAGCGCTACAGAGGTCTGTACAAAGAAATTACAAAGAAATACTTCTCTGCCCATATCCTTTTTTTTTCTTAAAGATTTTTTGATGTGGACCATTTTTAAAGTCTTTTTATTGAATTTGTTACAATATTGCTTCTGTTTTATGTTTTGGTTTTTTGGCCCTGAGGCGTGTGGGATCTTAGCTCCCTGACCAGGGATCGAACCCGCATCCCCTGCATTGGAAGGTGAAGTCTTAACCACTGGACCACCAGGGAAGTCCCTGCTCAAACCCTTTTCTTCTGCATTTGATCAGATGCCCTCTGTGCTTGGCTCTGGGTGGCACATGATGGGTGTGGACAGGCTTCTTAGAGGAGTAGTGGGATTAAGCTGGGGCTCTTTGGTTGTTGCTTGAGTGGTTTTACTCAGAATCTTCTCTTCTGATGACAACTTTTTTGTTGTTGTTGTCATATGATGTATTTAGAAATGAAAATATGATGAAAGATTAACTTGTTGAACATCTACTCTTGTCCCAGATGAGGGTCATGATCCTTGTGTTCCCCATTGACATAGGAAAGATTGGCTGGTGGTTTCTGTCCCCTTTTCTCCCTTTTGTATGACTTTAGACACCAGATTATTAATGTCATTGCGGTTAAGGGAAAAAGTCCTGTTTCCATGGGAATGGCATTAGGAAGTAGCTCTGGGAGCTAAACGTCTCCTCCTCACGAGATAACATTTTGTTTTCTTTTGTACATCTTGAAAACAACAGCACCCTTAACTAACAACATGCATAAATAGATGCTTCGATAAATAAAATAGAAACATATAAGAAGCGTTTCATCAGAGTTTTTATCAGATCTGTAATAACAAAGTAGCGAGGTCATTTAGGAATGGGGAATAGACTCCCAGGAGAAGTCCTAAAAGCTTTACCATTATGCACAAGATAAGACTTTTTGAGGAAATTAAAACAGAGGAAGTGATATACTATCAACATCTTTCATAAAGCTGTGTGGTCAATAGCAGAGGTCAATAGTGATATATCAAGAATTCTTGAACCCTAAAAGGTATTTTTTAAAGGGACAAAGCTTTAGAAAGTCTTTCCTCATTCTTAGCTGACTTCTTCATTAAGAAAGGGTTGTTGATGATTTTGCCTTATATGTGAATCCTTGATCCTCCACGGAAGAATTCATAGTTAGAAGAAGAAAGTTCATGACCATATCATGTGCAGATTATTAAATTAGAATCTGCATGTTTTCTTAGATTTTTGGAACTCTCAGCTCTTTTTAGCAACTAACATCATAATTCAGTATCATTATGTTTTGATGAATGATTTTGGTCTAACAGTGTTGTTTTGATAACCAGGGAAGTATCTTACCTGATTTTATTTTTCAGAATGATGTCTATGAGAAAAGTATTTTGAGATTGGATGTGGATTGGAAGGGGAAAGTATAGAAGAGGAGAGACCAGTTAGGAGGCTTTTGCAGTATGTAATGTCGGTGAGGATGCCTTGGGTTGGTGTTGGGGCAGAGGAGATGCAGTGAATGGAGAGCTTTAAGACATACTGTAGAGGTGGAATTGACTGGATTTAGTGACAGTCGGTTGTGGAGGTTGAGGGTGATGGAGTCCATAGGGAGGACTCCCAGCAACTGAGGGGATGAAAGGACCCCTGAGGTGGAGGAAGGACCAGACGTTCAGTTTGGAGCATGGTAGGTATGAGGAATCTTTAAGGTGAGATATAAAGCAGGCAGTAGGAAACATGAGTTGGGGCTTAAAAGAGTCTCTTGGACCACAGATATGGCATGTTACAACAGCTGACATTTGATGAGAATTTGGATATTTTATTTAATAACTAATTTTAGGTACTATATGACAGTCATAAAAACAGAGATGATGTACTTGATAATACCCCCCATACAAAGGAAAGATATCAGGTTGGGACCAATAAAATCTGTCAGTAGACTTAAAGAGTATAATAAGAGAGTTAGATTCAGAGAGAAATTTAAAACTTTCCATTTTGTTCTCTTTTGGTTTAGTTTACATGGAAATGTATGCTTAAAAGGGAAATAGAGGCTGTTATCAGAAGTCAAGAGACAAAAGTATAGGAAGAAATAAAACAGATTAGTTTACCACCACTTTTAATTTGCTAGGACTAATTAAATCTATTTATGTTTCATAATGAGAAAAATATCACAAAAGTTATTTCAAAAACTTTACACAACATTTTAAATAGTTATTTTAAATAGAAATACCTCTGTTAGATTCTCTGTTTTCAAGCTGAGGGGAAGCTTTCCTGCAAGCTCCAAGGATTTAATGTTCTTGCAATGTCTCGTCACGTCAGGTCACATCAGGGGCATAATGACATAATAAGGAAAATCAAAGGGAGGATGTTATAGGCCTGAAATTTTAAATAATTGAGGGAAGATTGATTGGACTAGGGGAAATTTGGTTATTTTGACCATTTGTCAATGTGATACGACTTGTCTCTCTGCCCAGAAGAATATATTTCAAGTATATTGAGCTGTAGACTTCTTTCTTTGTAATTAATTTTTATTGGAGTATCGTTGCTTTACAATGTTGTGTTAGTTTCTGCTGTACAGCAAAGTGAATCAGTTATACATATACATATATCCACTCTCTTTTATATTCTGTTCCCATATAGGTCATTACAGAGTATTGAGTAAGTTCCCTGTGCTATACAGTAGGTTCTTATTAGTTATCTGTTTTATATATAGTAGTGTGTATATGTCAATCTCAAGACTACTTAAACAGCAAAACCAAGAAGACCAGCAATTCCACTGATTTATCATTTCTCCTCTAGGTTGAATATCTTTTGACCAGTTCTTGTGTTGGCTGCCTAATGCAAGCATTGCACATGTGCATAGGTACACACACACACACATGCACACACACACACACACACACATATTTGATTCAGTAGAAATGGGGAGAAGAAAGAAGCATAGGGAGTAGGCATGGAAGAAAAACTACAGGCTCTGGGAGGGTGTGGTATTAAAGAATAAAGAGGGGGAAGATGCCAGCAGAATACCTGTGATGAGTTCCTTCAGGAATCCTTTTTGTACCTTTTCACCTCCCACCCCTTTTTTACCTCTATAACTTAATAACTGTAAATAGTTATTCCCTTTTCTGCTCTGACTTTCCCCCTCCATCACTGACTGCTCCTTTTTAGCCTCTTTTGCTAGAACAATCTTGCCTTTGCAACTTGTAATAGCTGGAGACCCCAGGGTGCAGTTCTTTTCTTCTCTCTTCCCAGCTGCTCCCCACTGGGACCTCAACTGGCCCAATGACTTTAAATACCGTTTATATGCCGAGGACTCCCAAATGTTATCTCCAGTCCTTACCCCTCTCCTGAACTCCAAACTACCTACTTGACATCTTTGTTTAGATGCTTGATTTCCACATCTCCAACACTTGGTCCTCCCTTAGTGTCCCCATCTCAGTAAATGTGCCATTTTGTCATAAAACCTTGAGTCATCCTTGGCTTCTCTTTTTGGCTCGTAATCCTCCTTTAGTCCATTAGCAGATGGCTCTGTTTTCAAGATGTATCTTGAATCTTACGACTTCTGACCACCAGCACTATTCGCATTCTAATCCAAGCTGCCATTTTCTGGATTATTGCAGTAGCCTCTTAAATGGTTTCTCTGATGATACCTGCCCCCTCCCACACACATTCAGATCTATTCTCCACACACCAGCTAATGTGATCCTTTACAACATAATTCTGTTCTGGTCGCTTCTTGGCTCAAAAACCTCTAATGGTTTCCTTTCAGACTTAGAAAATCCAAAGTCCTCATCTTGACCTGGAAAGCCCCAGATGCCACTCCAGCCTCATCTCCTGTCACTCTCACCCTTGCTTATTGAGGTCTAGCCTCACCGACATTCTTGCTTGTCCCTGAACAAGACAGAAATCTGAGGGACTCTGCACTTGGAGTTACCTCTGTCTGGAACTCTTTCACCAAATAGACCTTGTCTCTCTCTCACTTCATCTAAGGGTCTGCTTAAGTGTCACCTCTTCCAAGAGGACTTTGCTAACACTTTATCTAGAACAGCCTCCCTTACTCTGCTCTTGTTCTTGTTCCCCATTGCTGCCATCACAGTTTAACTCTATGTTAAAAGTGTGTTTGTTTGTTGTCTGAGTCTCTATCCCACGGAAAGCTGTCTCAGTGAGGGGCTTGGTTGGGCTTTTCTGTTCTATGTCTTGCATCTAGAAGATCGCCTGACCACGAGGCTTAACTATCAGTGCCGCAAATATTAACTGACTGAATAGCAAAATCAATAATCAGGGAGATCAGTTCCTTACTTTGGCAGCCCTGGGAAGGCAGTGAGTCTGCCCAGTGCTTGCAGGTGTCTAGCATGGTGCCTGGAGCAGAGATTGCACATATAAATATGTGTCAAGTAGGTGAATAAATGATTAAATGAATGGATGAAGCCACATTAGTAAGTTAATCACTAGTACATCTTCCTGTACTCTTTAGACCCATTTGTATGGCAGGGATACTATGACAAAAGGATCTGACCTTGTCTAAGGGGTCCATGAAGACCTCTCGAAGGAGGGTACATAATAGTAATCATACCTGTCAGGTACTGAGTACTTACTATGAGCCATCTATCATGCTTAGTGCCTTATGCACGCTAACCAATTTAATCCTCACAACAAATCTATGAGGTTGATACTATTGTTAGTCCCATTTTACAGATGGGGAAAATAAAGCACAGAGAAGTAGATTAACTTATCTTGAGTATACAGCTAGTAAATGGTAGAGGCAGACCCAGGCAGCTTAGTTCTACAGCCTGTGCTGTTAACCACTATGCTGTACATCTAAGCTGAAGACTGAGAATGGAAGAGTAGCTGACTAGATGGAGGGTTGAATTAGACAGGAGTTAGTGTTCTGGGCAAATGGAGTCAGATGTGCCAAGGGTCAGATCGTGACCAGTTCCATCAAGGACATGACAGAGGTTCAGTATGGCCAGAGTGTAGAGTGGGCGTGTAAGAGAGTAAGAGATGAGCCTGGTTATTAAGCAAGGGCCAGAGAGGCTGTGGAAGGAATTTGGACTTACCTTAGGCAAAGGGAAACATTAAGCGGCTTTAAGCAGGAACGTTAGGTGCACAGATTTACATTTTTTAACAGTTACACTGGCAGACCTGTAGAGGATGGGCTGAGAGGCAGGCAGGTGGACGGCAGGGAGACCAGTTTGGAAGGTCTTGGAATAGCCCAGGAAAGGGGTGATGGTGACCTGGTCCAAGGTGGCGGTGGAGGTGATGGAAAGGTAGTATAGACTTGAGGTAGAATCAACAGGACTCAGTGATGGGGTGAGGAAGAGGGAGGTGTAGATGGCGTCATTTAGAGGGATCGATTAATCAGTCACTTCACATCTAAGGTTTCATTCTACAGATCAACTAGTTAATGATACATGTACACAGGCCTTATTTCCAAAGGTATTTATTGCAGGACTGTGTGTAGTAGGATTAGAAACAATATAGTGCAGGGCCTTGCACAACCCCAGAGAAGAGAATGTGAGGGGGTCCCTGAATTTGTGCAGCTGGTAAATTAATGACTAAATAACAGTATGTCCAAACAATGAAATATGATGCAGCAGTTAAAAAGCAGGATGCAAGTCTTTATGTACTGCTAAATAATGATTACCAAGATACATTGTGAAGTAAAAAGAAAAGGGTTCAGAACAGTGCATGGTATGCTATGATTTATGTTTTAAAAATCTATTTGTACACACACATATACACTTGTAAATGCATTACAGGTTCTGGAAAGATCCGTAAAATTGTTTTAAGTAAATATTTTACATAAAATTGTGAAAGGATTGGAAAACTGGAGGCTAATAGTAGTAAGGAAACTTACTTTTTTTGCTGCTTAATTTTTTTATCTTCATGTATTAACTATTAAAGTAATAAAATTTTAAAAATACATCATGGAGACTTGAAAATGCAGTGACAGTTATATGATGAAGCAAATGGGAATAAAGCAAGCATGATACTAGTTTATAACCACTTAAAAACCTCCACAACAATACAAATTTAAACTATAATTATAAATTCCAAGGCAAAATTAAATATGAATGTAATAAATGTGGGATTTGAAATAGTATGTAGGGGAGGGACAGCATATGAGTGCAATTAATTGACCTTAGGGATCAGTGCACACTCCCAGGATTAAGATTTGAAAGAGACGATCTGGATTTAGAAAGGAAACTTGAAATATCTAATAATTTTACCAAAAATTTCACTTTGCAAATTACTCTAAGGACTCGAAGTAAAATGTGAAAATTCTTAAGATTGATGAATTTTAGATTACATCTCCAGTTCTAAGATCATATTAGTTCCTTAAAAAGTGTGAGGAGCTCCGTGTCCTGTAGTAGATGCAGAGCTGCAGTGTAGCTTTGAGGATTTTCTCTGTTCGCCTGGGCACATGAGAACATTCTGCAAAATGAATGCACAGCGTAAGCAAGAAGAATAACAGGCAGGACCAGAATATTAGATGGAATTTGTCATTCTGGACTTCTCTCCATTCTATCTCTATAAGTAATTGGGGTCATTTGAGACGGGGCAGACTTCACCAGCCCTCACTTATCTGCGCATCACAAAAATGTTTCAGGGCCAGGATGGTGACTTTTTTTTTAAAGAATTTGCCAGGGTTTTAGGTGGGCTTGGAATTGGAAAATTTTCTGGTTTCAGTGATAAAATTCACTATTGGCATTTTATGGGTGTCAGAAAGCCTTAAAAATAAGTCTTGAGGAAAGGGAATGACAAATTAAAGGCAAATTCCAGGTAGAGAGTTCTTTCTCTCTTCATTCCTTTTCTATCTATAGGAAAACAGTGACAAACAATTGAGAGTATAATACATATATACATATAAAATAAAAATACGTCTATTATACTGTCTGATTATCTTTCTTTCCTCGCTAATCATCCTCTCAGAGACGAAAGTCTAGCGTTGTGATGGCCTTGTCAGAATGATCAGCATAATTGTCTCTGAAGAGAATGTTAATTTATGCCATTATAAGTGCAGAGAGAAGCAGGAATGAAGCATAGGATCGTTCCTCTGTCCTGACAGTGAGTCCAAGCAGAATGCATCAACTTCTAAGTTTCTCTTTTCAGATTCTCATTATGAGATTCTTCTCTCTCGAGCTCTCTTGGTTGGTCTTTCTGTCACTGCCGGTTGCCATAATCAATGGCAACAGTGATGTTGGGTGGATTAGATAAAAAGTAGTGAGGCATATGGTGTGTCCCAGGGGAGAAAATGGTGGGGCCAGGGTCTTCCTATTTCCTGTGAAGGCCAAACAAGTAAACCCTTGGATGTTTAGGTGACCCCAAAAATATGAAACCCAACAATCTCCAAGGGTGTAGGATATTTACTTTTCCCCCAGATTTGAAGTCCAGTACCCCCTCTTAGGTCTCAATTCTTCAACCTGTCCGCAGAGTTTGCTAGTCCTAGAAACCCATGTTGTATGGGGGAAAGTGCTTGACTTTGGGGTTTACATAGACAGACCTGGTTCAAGTTCTGTTTGCATCTTGTTAGATGTGTAAACTTGGGCATGTTACAAAACTTTTGTGAACTTCAGTTTCTTTATGAGTACAATGGGGATAGTAGCACTGCCCATCTCAGAGGGCAGGTGTGGGGCTTGAGGGTGCTCATGTCTGTATGAAATACTCGCACAGAGTCGGCATTCCATAAACGCTCATTCTTTCTTTAGAGCAACATTTTCCCGCACCGGTCAGGGTGGTTTGTGGACGGCTTGCATCAGAACACCCTGAGGGGTTTATTGGAAATTTATGGCCACCCTGCCCCCCAAAACCACTGGACCAGGAATCCCTCTAGGAGCTGAGCATTTGTGATTCACAAGCTCCCCAGGTGATTCCAATCAAAGTAGTTTGGGGACCTCGATACTGAGGGGTGATGCCTTTCCAGCCAGCCTCAGGTGAACCCGTCGAGTCCCTCATTTGCCCGCTCTTTCCCCAGCACCGTTCAGCATGGGGGTCTGTGGTGGAGCGTGGCTCCATGGGAAATCCCTGGTGAATTCAGCTTAGAAAATGATAGACTCGTGTTCAAGGGGAAAATGGAGACATACAGCTCTTAAACTCTGTGCCTTACTGATCAAGTGCAGCAGGGCTGTCCGGGAAAATCGTCTGGTTTTAAGAGATGTTCCTGAAAAAGTTGAGACAGTTATAGCTAGTTCTTGGCCGAGGAGGCTGCTGTGAGACCCCCGCCGTGGAGGTGGTCCCCGATGGGAGGAGCGGCTGTGTCCCCACGTCACCTCGTGCGGCTCCAAGTCCATCGAGGGCTCTGACAGCACATACCTTTCAACACAGTGTTTGAGGCAAGAGCCCTAGTTGGGCTGCAGACAATACTTAGGTGATTTTAGGGCACATTTCATGTGGATTCAGATTTTACGCCCTGTTTAAGTTTCAGCAGCATCTTTTAAAGGTGGATGCAGAAAATCTAGACATTAAGATACTCCGTGCCAAGACCAAGGACCTTCCGCTGACCAAAATATCGACGAAGTGAAAGACGCACATGGCCCTTGTGTATTTTATTCAGAAATCCATCCTGTTGAAAAATCGGGTCCTTTTTCATTGTGATCACATTGCCACAAGTCCCTCCAAATGGGAAGCAGTTTTTGCTAACGTCAGACGGCTGTCACCTTCCATGGCACATTCCCCCTCCCAGGTCTCTCGGAGTCACTTGTGCCCTCTGGGTATGAATTTCTGTTCCCCTTCGTTGCTTGCTCAGGGCTGCGGGATCCACTGGCAGAGGCCCAAAGACTGCTGTTCTCACTTGGAGAAATTATGAGCCTCCCGGGCCTATGATTTTCCCATGCCTTCTGCAGTCCTCCTTGGACGTTCTGCGTTTTCAGAGGGCTTCCCCTCCACGTACACCCGGGTATTGCCGCCCTGAGCAAGTCTCACGTTCTTTTGAGGCCGTGACCCTGTGACTGGAGCTGTGTTGGCTGGAACGTTGTGTGTCCTGCAGAGAAAGCTCTTGAGTCCCACGGACTGGGCCTGAGTCAGACGCAAGTCTTTGGCCTCCATTTTTAGTTACAGGGCCTCTTCCTCACTGGCCTTGGGTCCTTCCTCAGCCTACCCTTCCAACACTCATGTCACACCTCCTGGCAGGGTGGGCGTCTCTCCTCCAAAGGGCCACCCTTTGGGTGCAAATCCCAACTCTGTCCTTTATTAACTTGTGACGTTAGGCAAGTTACATAACCTCTGTGGACCACATCATGCTCATCTAATAATACTAATAATACTGCCTAGTGCTTGCTTTAAAAAAAAAACTCATGTGTTGTCTGATAGAAAGTAGGTCTCTATTGCCCTTCACTGTTATCCTCCCAAGGCTGGGAGCCATCAGCCAGTCCAGTTGGTTCTCGTTTCATTCACTTGAGATGCTGTGAGGGGGCCGGACCGCTTGATGAGCCATCACTCCCATTCTGGGTGGGCCTGCGCCCTGAGCACTTCTGAGAAGGCTGTCTTCGAGGAGCGCCCCTCTTCTGGTAGAAGAGAACAGGGCTCACGATTTCTCCTTCCCTGGTGGATTGCGACAGCCGCAGGGTGGAGAGGTAATTTGCACCGAGGATGCCGAGGGGAAATTTAACACCGTCAAGGGCAGTGTATGTGGAAATGGTTTGGTAAGTATTCAATACGATATTTTTCAGCCAGAAGTGGCCACTGGCCAGCGGGCTTTGTGTGAGAAGGCTTCAGGAGAAGGTGAAGTGTGAAGCCCTTGTTCATCATATTCCCTTGTTGGAATTTCATGGTTTGTTTCTTCATGCCTCCTCCCCACCCAAATAATAGTCCTCTTTTTCATTAATTTTCATGGAAATTTAACACTTCCAAATATCTACATAAAATGTTAAGAGCAGAATCAAAATAATAAACATTTCTGTGCAAGTGTGCGTCCACACACGCATCCACCTCCCGCGCGCATACAGCGTAGCTGTCACGGAGCTGTGCCCCTGCTTCACGGTAAATGAGCAAACGGACACATCTTTAAGCCTTACAGAGGTTCCACAACATCTTAGAAAATGTTGATGTCACTGAAAATGTGCTCGTCTGCTCTTTGATTTTATTTCGTTTTTCATCATCCTGAGAAATGTTCCCTGCAGCCAAAATGCCAAGTACCCATTTTAAATAGAAGTCTGGTTTCTTCTAAAGTTACAGAAAGAGAAAAAAGCCACAGTCTTTCTTTTCTGTTTCCTTCTTGAGAGCCAAGAAAAGCACGTCAAAGCCATTTCTGACCAGGATTAAATAATAGGGCCTCCCACAGCCCACAGGCCCTAAACCAACAAATTGAAGAAAGCAACCTTTCTGGAGTTTTCCTGTGTATGGGGCAGAATTTCTTCACGCAGTTCCGCTCACATTCACAACATTGGCCACCTACTCTTTGCTGGTCCCATTATGGCCCCAAATAAGACACAGTCCCTGGCCCCAAGTGTTCTATAATTTAATGAGAAAGGTTAGAAAGGTGAACTGACCTTATAGGACAAGTGGAATAGGACAAGCTCCATAAGATAAGAGCCAGTCTGGAAGAAGAGGGTAAAGTTATCAGTGAGCAAAAGGATGTTGATACAACATGTGCAAGAGTCAGGCAGAAAAGGAGTAAAATCAACATCGATGGAAAAATTTGCTTAGGCTGGGAGAGCTGGTCATTTTTCTGTTTGTTTCAGAGGGAGAGGCAAAGGAATAAGTCAGTAATGGTAGTAATACCTGTTTAATTTGAGGAGAGAAAGGTTAAGGAAGTACCCACTTTGACCTTTGGGAATTTATGCAGAGTCTTTTGCAGAGAGGGAGTGGATGGAAATGAAGTTGGGAAAAGAGACCCTTTCTTGGTCAGTGATAAAATGTTCATTCCTGGTGTACCTTTCAGTCTTTCAACACACGCTGCCTGTGTTCAAGGGTCTACATTATCATTTGCTTTTAAAGGTCATTAAGAGAATAGTGATTTCATTTTTAATTACCTCCCTGCTGAGTTTTCCTCCACTGGCATCTTTTGCTTTATGTTTGAGTTAACCTCTTCTGGATCCAGCTGTCTTTAGGTTACTGGTGTAAAGTAGATGTGAGTGGCAGGTTGTTATAGCAACTGAATGTGATAGCAGTTGGGGATACCTGTGGGGATTGATCACGAGCCTGAAGAGTCTGCAAGCTTTTCTTAGGAAATTTTACAGTCACTTAAAGACCTTTCTTGCAATTTTTATTCTGACAGTGAACCTTTTCATGAATGTTTAGATTGTCTGAAGATGTTACAGAATTATAATGAGACAGTTGTAAGACGTTCCATGATTCCCAGAGAACTGTAATGCTGAACATTCTATTGTGGTTCTATTAAAGTTGTGAATAAGGAGGATTTGGCAGAGACCAGAGTGGTAATGGATTCTCTGATATAAAAGCTTTGGTGATTCCCATTATCTGCGACCTCTTTAGTAGGCCACTCAAGGCTTCATCCTCTTTCCCTCAGCCATCTAGCTTCGTGCTGTTTCTTTCCTTCATACTCCTTACATGTGAGCACAGTGGTGACTCTTGGTACCAGAACAAGACATTCACTGTTGCAGCTTGGGGCTTTCCCCTCTTCCTAGCAAGCTTTGAACCGAATTCTTCATCTGGTTATATTCTTCTCAGACTGAGCTTAAGTGCCACCTCCTCGGTGAAGCTTTACCTGCACCCTCTTCTAGGCAGAATTCATTCCCTTTTCTGTGCTCCCTGCAGACTGGCTGAACCCCTGAGATAATAAGTTGAGGGTGGTATCATGGTTGTGTGGTTGGTTTTCAGGGAGCACAGAGTACTTCTGAGTAACACACGTTTTTCTTTGTTGTTTCACATATTCCTCTTCTTCTTTTGCACAAAACAGGGCACTGTTGCATGTGCCCACACTTGTTTGTTCTGTTGGGCATGTACTGTAGAACCACCCTAGGTGAAGCTGGGGCTTTCATAATGACCCCCCTCTAGGGCATCATAGAATACCCAAGTGATGTTTTGCATGATGTTAAAAGGGGCATTGTTCCTGTACTTTAAAACACTTCAAAATGAGAGGGAAAGAGGTCAGTGGGCCTTAGAACCTTCCACCCTGCTCTACCATCAGGCTGATGTACTGTTTTGGCCCAAGTTTCTCAGTCTAGGTTTGGCAAGAACTGTTTAATAATACAAATGCCTCAGCCTCAGAGAGTCTAATTTGGTAGGCCTGTGGCTGACTCTTAATTAAGAGAATGTGTCCAGAGCTTAGCCCTTGACCCTGTGCACAGCTGGACTGAGAAGCATTGATCCCACAGTGGCTTTCATTCCTGGGTGCACATTCAATTCCCAAGGGAAGTCTTGCAGATATCAAGGCCCGGGTCCTACCCACACCATTTAACACAGAATCTTTAACACCAAGCCACTGATCTAAGCTTTCCTCCTCCTGCTTTCCACCGAGAAGCAAGATGTGGAAGGGAGCAGGGCAGCAAGGGGTGATTCTATTATGAGAAATCACAGAGGGCGCATGTTTATTAGTTTTTACCGTAGTTATTTTTATTTTTGTTTTCTGATAAGGAGGAATGGAGGAGAACAATATGAACAGCTAGAAGGGAGGGGCAAAGCCATTTCAGGTGGAAGAATTAATATTTGCGAAGGCATGGGAATGAGCAATTTACTTTAGCTGATAGACTATGTACGTGGATTAATGAGGTAGACTCCTGCATGACTGGACATGGGGATGCGGTGGGTAGGGCAGCTCAGAGCCTAGGTCGAGGGTATGGATTTAATGTTGGCAAGCACAAGGAGTTACTTTGTTTCTAAGCAGGGGAGTAATTTTATAGCTAACATTTAATTTCAATAAGATGTCTTTTTTTACCATGCTTATAGTGTGTCTTAGCTTGGGCTGCAGGAAAAACAAAAAACCTTAGACTGGGTGGCTTAAACAACAGGAATTTATTTCTTACAGTTCTGGAGGCTGGGAAGTCCAAGGCTAAGGTGCTCATTGATTTGGTTCCTGATAAAGTTATCTTTCTGGTCTGCAGACCACCTTTGCACCATGTCACTGTGTCCTCATATGGTCGGGGTGTGGGGAGCTCTGATCTCTTCCTCTTCTTAAATAAGGACACTAATCCCATCATGGGGGCCCTGCTCTCATGACCTCACTTAAGCCTGATTGTCTCCCAAAGGCCCCACCTCCGAATACCATCACATTGGGGGTTAGCGCTTCAACACATGAATTTTGGCAGGGACACAAACGTTCAGTTTATAACCAGGTGGATTGAAATAAATAGTAATATGGAAGGACCTTATTCAGGACCAATTTGCGTGGTAATTATGGAATGCTGGCTACCTCTTATTTTGCAGGTTCAATTTCATGAACCAGGGTCTACCATGGAATTTGGGCAACCTATGCTGCTTCCCCCGTCCCTATCCCTGCTTCTCTTGACCTTGCGACTTCTCTGTCTCCCTTCTGTGCTGAATCATTCTCCTTTATCTAGGATAAATGTCTAAAAGTTGGTGCAAAGAAATAGAAGAAAAATTTAAAAGTAACAATTATGGGCACACAATTTTAAAGATGAAAACTGCCTTAGAACAGTCTACATTGTTTAAAATATATATTTATCATTTTTTTTATCTTTTGTCATTTGTCTTTTATTTTTATTTATTTATTTATTTTTGGCTGTGTTGGGTCTTCGTCTCTGCGCGAGGGCTCTCTCTAGTTGCGGCAAGTGGGGGCCACTCTTCATCGTGTTGCGCGGGCCTCTCACTATCGCGGCCTCTCTTGTTGCTGAGCACAGGCTCCAGACGTGCAGGCTCAGTAGTTGTGGCTCACGGGCCCAGTTGCCCTGCGGCACGTGGGATCCTCCCAGACCGGGGCTCGAACCCGTGTCACCTGCATTGGCAGGCAGATTCTCAACCGCTGTGCCACCAGGGAAGCCCCTAAAATATATATTTAAAAGCAAGTATGTGTTGGGTGTTTTTAACACTTTTATATATCCTTCAAAGAATCCTAAAAAAAAATAATGTTAGAATTTTAGATCTTTAAAAATTTAAAATTGGATTTTTGCTTATATTGCTTCAGGTAATTCCATGAAGGGAAATTGTCTTCAAACTGGAAGAAATGAATAAATATTGATAATAGAAAAGAATCTAAAATCAGAAAGAATATATTTTAAATCAACCTAGTTTCTTTGAAGAGGGAAGTTTTCCACATTTAATTAAATTGTATCACAAATAGTGAGAGAGCTTGCAAATTTGATCATAGGACCACGGACCAATAATGTCTGAAAAATATTGCAAATGGTAGCATTTCTGGAAGATTGGTGATAGGAAAATATTTCATTGTCAAAACTGCAGGTGAAATTGTAGCTTAATAAGTTTAATGACAACCTCTAGAAAATTCCCCAGAGTCCTTAAACAGATGTTTTATGTAGACTTAGAAAGGAAAATCACAATGAAATAGCATGAAATAAATAAATAAAATATATGTAAATAAAGTATATATATTACATAAATAAAATATACATTATATACATATATATGTAAATAAAATAAATATATGTAATTAGCCTCATTTCATTTATTGGATAGGGTTATTACAGTAGTAGATTTAGGCAATTCCATAGACAATTTGTGTCTAAATTTTAACAGTGCATCTGATCCTTTTTCATGATTTCCCTATGGTCTAGATGGAAACCATTCCCACAAATATTACTAATTAATTCCCAACTGGAGGCAGGTTTCTATTTGAGCAGGATTTCTGCACTTGGTCATGACCCGGTTGCTACTTTCATCAGTGACTTGGGTGAACCATACATGAATGCTTATCAACTTATTCTCCTCTGGGAAAGAGAGCTAATGCACCTGACAGTAGAAATCAGATTTTGATATCTATCAATGGAAACGATGGTCCAATGTTAACCAGTAAAGTATAACAAAAGATTATACATTTAGAAAATGTGGCAATTAGATTAATGGGTAAGTATCAATGCCTATCACCACCCATGCTCTGGGGTGTTTTGTCTACTTTTGTGTTATTTGTAAATTCTAAGCTGAAGCTGACTGGCCATTTGTCAGGGTTCTGGCAGAACCAGTCCCTGAGTTGTGAGGGAGGTTGGATTTGATTACTTTGCTAAGCCTGGAAGTCCATTATTTTTTGAAATTACTTTGAGAAACTGTTTTATGAAACACACTATTATCTCACTTATCTGTCATAGAGCAAAATCACCCATCTCATCTATCAAACTTGGTTTCAAATCGCTTGCTGTTGTTTGGATAAAAATAAAATCTCTCCTCAGAGGATGAGAACTGTCAACATTCAGAATGCTCAAGAGAAGGGCTGCAGGCTTAGAAGGCATTTCCAAAAAAGAGAAACTGCTAATGTTTTGAACAAGGTACTGGAATCTCAGGAAAACGCCATCTGTTATAGAGTGCAATTTTGTGTTTATTTTCTAGGGTGGCAGCTTTGAATGGACAGTGGTAACTTGACTGTTTAAACTCCCCTATCCCTTTTATTTCTAATTTTACAAACTTTAAAAGTATTTTTCATTGGACGGAGAAAACATAGAATATGACAAAATATTTATAAAGTGTTTGTAAATTATAAAGAATAATAACACAACAAATACCTGAGAATTCAGTACCCATTTTAATAACAAAGGGCACTACCATAACCTCTGACTTCTACCAGGGTATTTTCGTTAATCCATCCTTGAACGTCCTCTAATTGGCCTGCAGTTTTTACTTATCATTCCCTTGTTTTTCATTATTCTTTTTACCAAATATTTATATCCTTAATGATGGCAGCATAACACTTTTATACAGTGGTTTATATGTGCCAAACACTTGTAGGTGCCATATACTCATTTAACCCTAGAACAATCTTCAGAGGTAGGTAGACCCATTGTACAGATGAGGAAATGAGGTATATAGAGACTAAATAACTGTCCAATCATAGGAATAGTAAGTGTAGTAACCAGAATTCCAACTCAGGCAGTATGGTTTCAGTTTTGTGTGCTCTTAACCTCCACACCACGCCATCTCTCAAGAATACATAGCATAGTTCTATCTGTGTGTTTTTTTTTTAATTAATTAATTTATTTTTTGCTGCATTGGGTCTTTGTTGCTGCGCTCGGTCTTTCTCTAGTTGCGGCGAGCAGGGGCTACTCTTCATTGCGGTGCGCGGGCTTCTCATTGCGGTGGCTTCTCTTGTTGCAGAGCACGGGCTGTAGGCCCGTGGGCTACAGTAGTTGTGGCACATGAACTCAGTAGTTGTGGCTTACAGGTTCTAGAGTGCAGGCTCTGTAGTTGTGGCGCATGAGCTTAGTTGCTCCGTGGCATGTGGGATCCTCCCAGACCAGGGCTCGAACCTGTGTCCCCCGCATTGGCAGGTGGATTCTTAACCACTGTGCCACCGGGGAAGTCCCTATTTGTGTTTTTTAAATGTTGTATAAGTGAGATACAACTGTACATATTCTGGAATTGGTGTTTTTCAATCACTGCTCTTCCCAAGTTTCATCTGTTTTGTTCTGTGGAGCTGTAGCTCATTCATTTTCATTGCTATGGAGTATTATTTCACATTGTGAATGTACTTATCCATTCTGCTTTCATTGGACATTTGGGCTGTTTCTATTTTTTTCTGTGATAAACAGTGCTGATATAATGTTTTTGATACCAGCTTGTGAGTATGTGCCAGAGATATCTAGGGTCTGTACCTTGGAGTGTAATTGGTAATTATTGTGCTATGTACACCTTCAGTGTTCCTAGGTAATACCAGCTGTTTCCCAAAGTGATTGTGCCATATTGTATACCTTCTAACAGTACATAAGTTCTCTCTCTCTCCAGTGGTTAATATTTCCAAGAATTAATATTAAAAATAAACTTTAAAATTTTTGCCAGTGTGTATAGAGTGGTTCACAGTGGTAGAGAAAAGAATGAATGGGGGAGAGGGGGGCGGAGGTGAATTTCCATTTCTTTGATTACTAATGAATTTGAGCATATTTTCTTTTTTCTCTCTCCCCACCCCATTTGGGTTTCCCCTTCTGTAAAGTACCTGTTCAAATCTTTCTTCACTTCTTTTTTCTGTTTTTTTTTCGGGGGGAGGTCTTTTTGTTATTGATTTCTACTAATGCTTTGTCAATTAATACAAATGGACAATATCTTTTTATTTTGTGGCTTGTGTTTTCACTCTCTTCATAGTGTTTTTGATAAACAGAATTACTTGATTAAATTTATAAATTATTTTAGAATATCTGCATTTTTGTATATGTTTATTTATTAAATACTTCCCCTCCGCCTTTGATAAAAGTATACTTTGCTATATTATTTTCTGAACATTACCTAGTTTTGTGTTTCACATTTCCATCTTTAACCTACCTGGGATCAATTTTTATGTATCTTTTGAGGTAGGGTCCAATTTCTTTTTTTTTCTGTAAGGATAATCAAATTTTGAGGGACCATTTATTGAAAAATTTATCTTTCCTCACTATTGTACAATGCTAGTTCTGTCATAAATCAAGTTTTCGTATATTTTTTGGTCTGTTACTGAATCGCATTTTTTTGTTTCATTGCTCAGCTTGTCTATTCCTGTGTCAATACCACACTGTATTAATTGTTAACATTTTATAACAAGTCTTGATATCTGTTAATGCTAGCCCTACTTCCATATTTTTTTTTTTTCTGGAATCTTGGCTATTCTTGTTCTTTGCTCTTCTATATAAATTTTAGAATCAGTCTGTCAAGGTCACCCAAAAGCCTATGGGAATTTTGACTGGAATTTTATGAATCCATAGATCATTCAGGGGAGAACTGATGTCTTTAAAAAGTCTTCCACCATGTGAACAAAGATCTCCTTTTTTTGGGGTGTTTTGATGACTTTCTAATATGTCTTTAAGTTTGCCTCTGCCCAATTCTGTCTCTTCTCTTTCTGAAACTCTAAAAGACATATGTTAGATTTACTTTCTCACTGTTTTCTACATCTGTTAACTTTCCTTTCCTATTTTCTGTCTCTATTATGCATTCTGGATAATTTCTTTAGATCTGCATTACAGTTTGCTAATTTTTCTTTTCTGTGGCTTCTATATACCATGTACCCATTTATTATTTGCTTTTAATTAGTTTTCCTTATTAAAGGTTATCTATATTCTTTTAAAAATATAGTTATTTATTTATAGCCTCTTGTTCTTTAATCTTAATTTTAATCCCTTTTTTTATTTCTTTAAGGACACCAAACATAGTTGTTTTATATTCTAGTTATGACAGTGTTAGTATTCTAGAGTCTGTTGTTTTTGCTGGCTTGTACTCATTGAGTCCTTTTTGTTCTCCTGTGTTCGTGATTTCTGATAGAGATTTCAGGTGTCTTGGTACTTTCTTGGAATTCTTTTGAGACCTTCGTTTATAACTGGTTTCTCTTTTTTTTTAAAGTATTGGTACATTTATTTATTTATTTATTTATTACAGGGAACGCTATTTATTTATTTATTTTTGGCTGTGTTGGGTCTTCGTTTCTGTGCGAGGGCCTTCTCTAGTTGCGGCGAGTGGGGGCCACCCTCCATGGTGGTGCACGGGCCTCTCACCGCTGCGGCCTCCCCTGTTGCGGAGCACAGGCTCCAGACGCGCAGGCTCAGTAGTTGTGGCTCACGGGCCCAGCAGCTCCGTGGCATGTGGGATCCTCCCAGACCAGGGCTCGAGCCCATGTCCCCTGCACCGCGGCGCATATCATATCAAGGACACTGGAGCTTTGCGAATAAATATTTTTATTTTATAAAGTAGTTTATAGCCTCATATAGTCTGTAAGGTACTGTCTTCTCACTTTTACAGTTGAGGAAAAGAAAGCTTGGCGCTGTTACGTGGCTTGCTCAGAGTTATAAAGTTAATAAGTGTTGAATCTGTTGTGTTTTTGTTTTAATTTTTATTTTGGTCCAGTTCAGTTTCCACTTTACAATGCAAATCCTCTGTTTAATGAAAATAGATGCCTTAGACGCCTTTTTAAAACCTTTATTGTGTTCTAGGAAAGTAACAGGAAAAAGGTGCCTTTAATATTCTTACTTAATTAAATCTTCACAACAACCCCATGTAGTGTAAATTAGTCTTCCTGTTTTACAGATGAAGAAATTGAGTCTAAGCGACATTAAGTCATAGGTAGATCATATATTTAGCAGGTGGGAGAACGAGACTTCGACTCCAGGTTACTTTAAATCCTACTTCTGTCACCTCCTCCTGGTAGCTTCCCTCATCACTGTCATTCCCATCCTGCACCACTTATTCCTGTTATTCCCTTCATAACAGTTGTATCTCTCAGCAATAATTCACATGTTTATTTACTTATTTATTATCTGTTTTCTGTGCCGGGGTCATAAGCTCAACAAGAGGAGGGACCATGAGCATTTTGTTTCCTTCTCTACAACCAGCAGTTCATTGTACTTCTGTGTAGTACATAGTAGGCATTGAATATAAATACTGAATGTCTAAGAGTCTGATTCTGAAACTCACTTTATTTTTCCTAAATGTACCGCCTCCCCCTTTCTCAAAAGCCCTTACTGAATGGGGTTTTTCTTGTTACCTTGGACTTATGGCCAAGTCTCAAAGCTGAAGACCACAAACACACTAAGGACCACACACTCTAAGTTTGGAGAGCTGCCAGAGGTTAAGATCAGACACCTCTTGGGAGGGCTAAGATCAGAAAATTGTTCTACCCAGCCCTTCTCCCCATTCCTGTAAATCGATAGAAAGGGCGGGTAGAAGAGAAGATGTTGCTTTGTTCAGAGTACAATGTTAGTGAAGAAAGTTTCATTGCTTCTCTCATTCTCTAGCTGCTACTAGGGGGAAAGGGAGAGGGCTCAGAGGGAATAGTCCTGCAAGTTGGGGGTGTCTGCACAAAGGCCCGGCAAGACAACCCGCATTAGGGCATAAGCTCATGGACTTGGCTGCCAGGCCATCCAGTAGAAGAAACAAAATTGTGAAGAGATGACTTGGTGGGGAACTGCCAGGCAAAATGGGGCAAATGTTGGGATCCCCGCAGGTTCTTGGTTCCCTAAAATTTTAAAAGATTGATCCCACTCAGGCTCTCAGAAACAGCTAGTTAATTTTTTTTTTTGGTGGAGCAAGTGCAGTCTTGCTAGTGTCATCGCAATGAAATATCCTGGGTGAGCTGGAGGCAAACAACAAACCCTGGACATTAGAAGACTGCAGGTTGATGCAACGTCCATCCCGCCATCAGGTGGGCGAGAAGACAAACTCTTGGTCGGGATGGTTAATGCAGAGGGAGCAGTGTGGTCTATGCCCCGGTCAGTGGAGCAGACTGAAGCTACAATCGGTCCAAGACGAGGAGCTCAGCCTGCCCTGTGGCTAGCCAAGGCCAGTGCTGCTGCCAACCTCATCCGATCAATTGGTAATTTCCAGAGTTCTGAAAAATAACGATTTTTGACAATTTAGCCAGTGTTCTCATTGCTTCTATGAAGGAGCAGTTTTTCAGAGGTTCTGATTCTGCCTTTTCCACTGTTGGCACAGGAATGGGAATGCAGAGTGAGAAGTATCTTTTGATACCTTTCTTGATAAGTAGAAGTTTTTAATTTTGATGATTTCCTGTTTGGCAACTTCTTCTTGTATGGCTAGAACTTTCTGCATCTTATCTAAAAAAAAATCATTGTCTACTCCAAGGTCATATTTTCTTCTAGAAACTTAATAGTTTTACCTTCTAGGTTCGTGTCTGTGATCCCTCTTAAAGCATTGTTTGTATACAGTGTGGGATAGGGATCAAATTAAATTTTTTTCCAGTATGAATAACCGTTTTTTTCAAGATCATTTGTTAAAAGGATATTCTTTTCCCCATTTATATGTTTCAGTGCCGCTTTTGAAGTCATACATGTGTGGCTCTATTTCTGGAATCTCTGTTCTTTTCCATTGATCTAATTGTCAATTCTTTCTTTGATGTCACATGCTCTTGATTTGTCTTTATAGTAAGTTTTAAATTGGGTAGAGCAAGTCTTTCAACTTTTTCTTCTTTTTCAAGATTTTTGACTACTTTATGTATTATTTTCATTTCTAATATATACATTTTAATATCAGCTGGGTTTTGACAGGGGTTGTGTTGAATTCATGTATCATTTTGGGAAGATTTGACATGTTAACAGTATTGAGTCTTTCAATATGCAAATATTTGTATATTTATTAACAACTTCTTTAATTTCTCTCAGTAAAGTTTTGTAGTTTTCAGTATAAGGTCTTATACAAATTCTCTTAGATTTATACCTAATAGTTCATTTTTTTGAATGTCATTTTTGATGGTATTTTAAAATATTCACTTTTCAATTTGTAATTGCTTATGTATAGAAATACAGTTGATCTTTGTATATGGCTTCTGGACACTATGACTGCAGACTCACATGTTAATTCTTATAGATCTTTGTAGATTACTTGGGATTTTACACAATCATGCCATCTGCAGATTAAAAGTTTTACTTTTTCCTTCCCAATATATATATATTTTTTCTTAATTATTTTTCTCTTTTACTATACTGGCTAAAACTTCTAGTACAATGTTGAATAGAAGTGGTGAGAGTAGACATACTTTGTTTCAATATTAGGGGGAAAATGTTATGTGTGTATGATGTTACTTGTATATTTTTCAGACATACCTTTTATCAGATTGAAGACTTTTTTTCTCTTTCTAGCTTGTTGAAGGTTTTAGTCATGATTTCCTTTTTCGTAAGTAGCCCTGCAGGATGCATATGAAGCATGAGGAACTGGGTAGTGATGAGTTAGTTGCTAGGGGGGCAGGGAAAATGGAAAGAACATGTACACTTGCTGACCAAGCTGGATGGGATGGACGAAAGCCGTACAGTGATAATGTAGATAAGTTGGGCTGAGGTGAAGAGACCTCATTTCTATTCCCAGCTCTACCACCAACTAGCTATTTGACCTTAAATAAGGTACTTTGCCCTCTACCTTGGACCCAGAGATACAGCTGACAGCCAAGTTGATTTCAGAGAAAGTCTGGTAGAGTTGCAAATGTGACTAAAAGATTTGAAAAATAAGAAATGTGAGAAGAGATTGATGAGCCTGGACTTCCTTTGTCTGCTAAAGAGAAGGCTGAGATGTACATTGATTTACTGATTCTGGTTTACTGCACCAAGACAAACATTCACCAGCTCTCTAGTCTCTGGGTGCTTTGACATCTCTTTTCTTCAATACCGCATGTTCCTGGGTTCTTTAGCTTTATTGTAAGTCTCGAGGTCAGGAATGTAAGTCTCGAGATCAGGGAGTGGTTTATTCCCTAACATTACTTTGAAGTAATTCCTTTATGGGGGTCTCTTCATCTGAACCATCTGAGGTGAGTTCTCTGTTTTGCCAGGACCCTTCTCTCACTGATACAAGTGGAGAAGACACATGCTCTCGAGCCTCTCTCTAAACCTAGCCATCATGCCTAGGGCTGGTCTCGAAGTAGGCAGTAGGTCTCTGCCTCTAACCCCACCCTCACCCCATCTATATTTACAATATTCTGGATTGTAGCTTAGGAAAATTATTTTAACTACTTTGAATATCATTTGACTCCATTTCTTTGGATCATGACGGTTTTTGCATTTCCATGAGTCTCTTTAGAGACTGTACATACCCTTATGAGGGAAATATCCTAAAGTGTTTTCAGTTGACAAAACTGTAGGGTTATCTGTTCAGTGGCATTACCAGTTGAACAAGATTGTGGTGGAAGCAGCAAAGGTGCCAGGGTGACGGGAAATTGAAGGAGGTCAGGAAGTGTCCTAGCATGGAAATGGGGAGGCGGGCTGTAAAGATAAGCGTTTCCTGTTGATAGTTTTACTGGGAACAACCCTCTGGAAATCTAAATTCTTTCCCCTAAATTCTGTGGATTCCCAAAGGGCTTATGTTCTTAAGGTTATTTCTGTTCGCAGGCTCATGCTTTTTCTAAATTTGTTCAATTTCGGATTATCTTTCTATCCCAGTAGGCAGTCGATTCTATATTCATTGACCTAGATGTAAAATTCAGCCCCTTCTTCAATTTCCACATTCATAAAACCTCACTGCGTTTAAGCCAGCAGTAGACTTCCCTGAAGATATAAGAGCGGGTGGGAAATACGGCAGAGGCAAAGGACGTACTTCCATGACAGCAATACAACTTCCAAGTGGACATTAGACTGTGTTCTTAAAATGTCCTTCTGCCCCTGCCCCCCACACCAGAGCATTTCATGGGTCACTTCAAGCCACTGCCTGCCCAGTCCTTGTACCATCTTGTCCATCCTTCCCTCCCTCTCCTACTTTGCCTTCCCTTCTCTTCCCTCCTTTTCCCTTTCAGAGGGAATGCAGATTGATGGAGCCTTTGGAACCAGACATCTGGGCTCCAGTCTTGGCCTCATTACTTCTGAGCTGTATGGCTTATATAAGTTCCTTAACCTTTCTAATGTCAGTTGTTCCATCCGTAAAATGGACATAATAAAATTACCCATTTCGTAAGTTTGTCAGGAGTATTAGAGGTGTTTAGTGGACACCGTGGGTGGTTGCCCACGTGCCTTCTCAGGACCGAGGTGCTTATTTTTCCAGCTTCAAGGAGTATTGGCTGCTGATGGTCCCCAGGCATTGCCCCAGCATAAAAGAATCTCTTGCCCGTGTTATGCCCTTCCAGGGGGCTACCCATAACCAAAGACTGGTTGATGTGGCGGTTCAAAGTCTTGTCTCTGCCTGAAATTGGGACAACTCTGAAGGGCCATTCTGGCTCCAGAACTTTATGTGAGATCAGCTGAGGTTTCTGTTATAATCGCATCACAGCTCAGCTTCTTATTTGCCAGTCCTGCTGCCCTCACTCCCCCACAAACTGTCCAGTAAACTTGATAACATCGGTTTCCAGCTTAAGAGAAAATGGTTAAAATAATGTCCAATGCATACTAGGTGCCCAATAGATTATTATTATTGTTGTCTGCAGAGTAAGATCATGTATTTTATGAGATTTTCCAGAATATTCCAGACATATGTGAAGCTGCAGAACAAATTCTAATTAATAGTTTGAACCATGAGTAGTGAGAATGAAATTATCCCCAATTTTGACGATGGAAAAAGGGGTCTTGTTTGATTTTTTTAAATGTTATTTTATTAGAGCATATTCTAATTAGCCTGCTCCAGTAGAAGCAGAACCTTGTTTCTTAGTAACTGACTCTTACCTGATACTCTTGGGTACTGTAATTTTGTTGTCTCTGTAGAGTTGATTAATTATCCACAACTGATAGAGGTGCTGGCAGTTTATATCCCCATAAAGTTAGAGGTTAGCCTGTGAAAAGCTGATGTGTCATGATTTTATAGATCAAAGAAAAGTTAATGCCACAGGGTCTAAGGTCTTATTAACCTGTGGAAAGTTAACTACTGTTACAGCAGATTTAGCAGTCTATTTAGGCATTTCCTTTCTATTATAAATAGTCAATTTGTCATACACAATTTCTTATACACACTTTGATTTTGCATTTTTCTCCCCTGTTGATTACCTCATTAATGAGTTAAATAAAACTTTGTCGGATGCTCACCATTTCTGTGAGAATGTTGTTTTTGACAGTGGTTTTTCCATAAGAATGTGTTTCTGTTTATTAGTTTCTGAAGGGTAGAATTATGATAGGAAGGTACCCAAAGTTTCACAGGGGCAATTGGAAAAGAGAAGTCAACATTTTGAAGTTAACCAAACCCTGTCGTAGTAAATCCAAACTGTGGGCCTAGCTTTGAAATGTGTATATTTGCTATTAAAGATGTGTATTTGCTGGGGTTTCCATGACAAAGTACCACATACTGAGTGTCTTACCAATAGAAATTTATTGTCTCACAGTTCTGGTGGCTGGAGGTTTAAGATCAAGGTGCCGGCCTGTGGGAGGGGCTTCCGAGGCTGTGAGGGAGAATCTGGTCCAGGCCTCTCTCCTCTAGCTGCTGTGGTTTGCTGGCAATCCTTGGCCTTCCTTGGCTTGTAGACACATCACCCTGATCTCTGCCTTTATTTTCACATGGCGTTCTCCTTATGTGTGTGTCTATCCAAATCTTCCCTTTCATAAGGACGCCAGTCATATTGGATTAGTGGCCCACTCTAAGGCCCTCATTTTAACTTGATTATCTCTGTAAAGACCTTATCGCCAAATAAGGTCACATTCTGGTAAACTGGGGATTAGGACTTCATCAGATGAATTTTGGTGGTGGGAACACAATTCAACTCCAAACAGTTTGATTACTTCTTCTCCATTCCCAAGGCTTAGTTTTCCCCTCAACTGATACCTTAAGGAGAAGAATATCATTAGCTCCTGAGAGAATCCCAGTAAAAGAAATCTTGCCTCATTTAAAAATGAGGTTTATTGCCACATCCCACGCCAACCCCATGCCAGCATTGCTTTAGGAATGTGCTGATAATGAATTAGGATTGGGAAGTAAACCAGCAATGGGTTCAAAAGTTCTCAGGGGCACTTAGCAGTCTGCTTTACAGATTAAACAAACAAACAAATGCCTTTTTGGTATTGCATTCATTTACATGAATACAATGAAATAATTCCAATGTCATTTGGATTGCATTTTTAAAAAATATGTTGGTAAATTTGTCTGAGGGGAGAATGTGGTGCTGCTTAATTTTGCTCTAGGCAGTTAGGCAAGTCGGGGAAGAAGAATGATTCCTTTGGCAACCGTGGAATTATTTACCGTGATTGGGAGAAGAATCTCGTGTTTGAATAACCCCTTTGAACTGCCTGACACGTAATGGAGGCTTGTTAAATGTTTACTGAATGAACAGAAGAGTCCAGGGAACCTGGAATATTTGAGAGCAATTGAATAAAAAGCACATATTTGTTCAGAGATTTCCCACATACCTAGCTTTGGGGGCAGCCAGTATGTGTGAGAGAATAACAATAGCCGTGATTATTTATTGTGCTTGCCATGTACCAGGCATCCTGCACACGTTTAAAAAAAGTGATCCTAGCTACTCTCTGAGTTGGATAGTATTATTCTTACTTGAAATAGAAGGAAACGGAGGCTAAGAGAGGTCAAGCAACTTGACTACATAGCTGGTGATGGGTAAGGTAGGGTGTGTTCTCAACCTGTGCGATCTAATGCCTCCCAAATTGGCCTCTCTCTAGAAGCTTATGTTCTTCTTGTGGAGATCACATTTATAATTGAGGCAGCTACAAAATTAGGATCCTAAGAGGCTAATTGTATCATGTGTCTCTCTTGCTATGTAAGTTTGTGCTGTCACCATTTCATACAAGTGTGGGGTTGTGTAATGGCTAAGTATGTATAATCTGGAGTAAGATGCCTGGATTCAAATCTCACTTGGACCTCTTCCCATCTGTGTGATCTTGGACACGTAGCTTAACCGTTCTGTGCTATAATTTTTTTAAATTGTAAATTAGGGGATCATAAATGTACCTACCTCATTGTGAGGGATACATAAGAAATGTAAAATGAAACAGTGCCTGGCAAAATGTATTTCCTGCTAGAGGCTTCACAAAGGCAGCAATTTATATATGCTTTATTCATTTATGTATCTTAAACATCTAGAACAGTGCTTGGTATGAAATAGACATTCAGTAGTAAGTACATTGTTGAATGAATAAATATATTTCAGTATATAAATGCCAGGGCTTAGTCACATTAGCAGACATAATGAAGTGGTCAGATGCTTGTACATCTATGTAGAACAGTGGTTCTATGCAGAACAGTGGTTCTATGTAGTCCGCGATTCATGCTAGAAATACCTGGAAGGCCTTTAAATCGGCTGATTCTCAAGCCCCACTGCAGGCAGAGGTTGAACACTGCTGTTGGAGAATCACTGTGAAAGAAACAGCTACAAATGTAGAGTAATACAGGTATAACATGTTGAAGATTCAATGCCAGTGGTGATTTTCTGAATGACTTTCAACCCTTAGGAAACTAAAGCCAACCTTTGTTTCAATGATAATTATATTCCTGAAAATGTTAATATACGTTAAGATCGTCAAAAAATACTCTGTGTTCATATGTAAAATGAATTAAGATTTAGGCTCAAATAATTACACAAGGTTTGTTCCTCTACATAAATCTATGGTGGGATATTTGGAATTTGTGTGGGGCGTGAGACAATTTTTTATTGAGTAGACTCTCCTTAGCCTGGCAGGCAGCTTGTCTGGATCAGCCTAGAAGCATCGTGGGCTGCTCTGAATATAGGCAAAGTTAATGCCAATGAATCGGGGGAAAAACACCAACATGCACCATAAGTAAGATCTTGCTTGAGGCACTTGGGGAATTAAACCAAGGTACAGAGTAACTTTTGAGGCAGCTGGTTCCTGTTCTAGAGCAAGGAGATGAGTTCACCAATCTTTACTGTGAAAGTTGCTTGTTTTAAGAGACTTCGTGGCTTAGGGGACCTCCTGACTCGCTGGAGCTTCTCCTCCCAGCAGGCGGGCTTCTCATTCTATTCCCACAGGTAGCATCCCTAGGAGAGGGAGTTGGAAAGATGGAGATGGATTGATTACGGGAGCCACGTCAACCTGGAATAAGAGGAGAACCAAACTGAATCGAGAGAAATTTGCAAAATGGATAATTAGAGAGTATCCTGGCTAAATAACCACTTACTTATGTGTTTTCCCATAAATTAAAAAAAGATTCTCTTTATGAAGAGTACATGCTGCATGTTTCTTTTGATAAATACATTACCAAAATATTAACAGTATCATATGCCCTTTACAAATGTTGTAGCAAAAGATTCCATTTTAATGTTGATCACAAAGCCGTTTTGAGTTCTTTCAGGCTTCTCAACACTGGATTCTACCTCTTTGCCTTTATCTTTAAAGAGCTGCTTTGAGGGATTTCTGGCTCTCTCAGGAGAGAATATCACTGAAACGCAAGGCCTAGGATATAATTCAAATCATCCTAATCAGATTTCTCAACCCTTGATCTAATCAGCAAGCTGTTTTGCTTAGCTTCTTGGTCAAGTTCACTCATTAACTCAGAAAGCATTCATTGAATATACGCTGTGTCTACCCCTGGGCTAGAACATAATAAGATTAGTAGATGAATTGAGCCCTGTCCTTTAGGAGTTTATACTCTTACTGAATGAAGTGAAGGTAATAATAGAACGCTATTTAAAATGTATGATGGCTTTCGTACTTTAAATATGTTCAAGGTCTCTCATGGCAGGTAATTGACATTAACTTGACTTTGTGCACCTGAAACTCCGTTTTAGAACATTTTCTTTTAATGTCTATTTCACCGTTATTATCATGCTTCTCTTTTTCAAAGACTTTTTTTTTTGCCATTATAGTCATCCTCCGACAAAGTGTTGTAAAATTAATAGAAGGAATCGTTGGCATTTCACGGTTTTACTGACTGTGGGTTCGGGAGGATTCTGAGCAGGAGGAAAGAATGACACCCCAATGAGAAGTTGACACCCCATTGATTTTTTTATTGGAACACGTTGCAGCATAACCACCACCCTAACACGCATCAAATTCTACCAGACTCTTAAATGTCGTCTTTTGCAGCCAGGATGAATCCAAATAGAAAAATAACTTATACTAATTTTATTTGAGGTCTGAGAAATAATGAAATTGCTTTCTTATTTTGGAACAAAATGTGTATACGTGTATGAATTATTGAAAAAAAAAGAGTTCTCTCCCATGGTTATTTAGAAGAATGGAAAGCTATAATTAGAAGTTACCTCCCACCCCCTGTAGTACCTCTATGTATTTTTCCTGTTCTCTTTCTTATGTAATGTCCTTTCGTGAGGCCCATTTACAGTTACAAACTGGCAGCCACTTTGATGTTTCTTATTTATTTCCCCCCAATTAATGTTTCTATGTGTGGTAGATATACAATTTTCTTCTATTAATGTTACAAAAAACCAGCCTTAAATTTGCGTCCACAATGAGGAATAAATAATCAACAAAAGCCCTTACTTAATCGTTTCTATTCACAGGCTGGGAGAGAGTATGATTTGACTGTAATTTCATTGCAGGGCTTATCCAGGGTTAAATGTTAGTTAGTATGTCTCTTATCTTATAGCCACATTGCTCTTCTAGAGACAAATATATCCCTTACATCCTAATTTGATTCTTTGAGCAATTTGCTGGCAGTCCTCATTAGCAAGAGTAATCAGGTTTTGGTGGTCGGTCTCCAACTTCTGATGAGTTAAACTCATTTTTCCTGTGGTTTCTACTGTGACAACAGAATTTTATTTCCTCTCTTCTTTCTTTTTTCTGATCACAACTCTCTGTGGCTGTTCATGAAAAAATGAAGGTTTTATGTTTTTCTCATTCACCTAAGATTTAGGAATTCTTCAGCTGTTCTAAGGCTTTGTGCTTAGGCACCATTTGGTATTTTTTTTGCTAGAACACTTAAATTTAGTTTGTGGTGTCTGTTAGGAAATCAAAAGTGGAACCTGTAGATTCAGACTCCACAGAGATCTGGCTTTCTTGTGATAAAAACTGTGACTCAGAATCACCATACAGGATCCTTCAAAGCCAGAGAACAGTACTAATGAAAAATGCTAAAGAAGTTCTTTGAACTCAGGTGGAGAAAAAAATGCCTGGGGGATGTAGGCTCACCATATAAGACTCTTCCGGTGTTCTTTCCTTTGGCTCAAGAAAATGGAATATACTTTGGAGTGAGGGACCAAAATTGATGTTGTTAATTATTTGCCGTGATGAAAGTGAGGGAAAAAAATATTGTGTCATCAGACTGTCTTCATTAAAGGCCTACATAGCCTGTAATGACTCTTTGTGGGATTATATAAAGCAAGTACATTGCCTTGCTGCCCAGTACTGGGAGCTTCTGAATATAGGCTACTGGCAAGCTTGATATGATCGCTTCCAGCTACTGAAGACCTATCCAGTGTTTCTGGGACTTCCTGTGTATAGAAAGAGAGGAAAAAAGAAGAAGGAGAAGGAGGAGAAGAAGAATCTTCCAGTGTTCTTTCCTTATGGCTCAACAAAATGGAATATACATTGGACTGAGGGGCTGAAGAAGAAGGAGAAGAAGAAAGAAGAAGCAAAGGGGAAGGGGAAGAAGAAGAAGGCTGGACACTTGCTGAACTCTCAGACATACTTGATCCTTGGTTACTGGCTGTACAATCCTGGATTCCTTTCTGGATTCTACCCAGCCTTTCCTTGGGATTTGGTTCTGCTGTTCATCTTGCTCACCTTTACAAATTGCATGAATGGGTGGAATTTGCAGAGATCAGTGAACAGTACAGGGAGATCATCTGTCTTCTAGAGTCCAACAAAGCTTGGATTCTGCTGGGTTATGATGGGATTCACCATATATTTGGCCATCACTGCCTTCCTCTCCCCATCTCACTGTCTGTGTGTAGCCTTGTTCCTCTGTATGAGCCTCTGGGCCTCCCTGGGGACTTGGTGCTTCTGCAGGTGTAGTGTCAGAGATGGCAGGTTCTTACTGCAGTGTTTACATCCTATGAGACAGGCTGCAGAGAGCTAATGCAAGTAAAGTAGGTAATGAAGTGGCTGGTCCTTTCCTTCAGGCTCCCCCTTGATAGGCCTGGGGTAGTTAGTGCCCCCTCTCTTGCTCTGTCAACCTAAATAAAGAAGTAAACTGAAGCAAGCTCAAATGACCAGAAATTGAGTTTATGTGGGAATAGCAGAGGAAGTGCAATGTGGGACACGCAAACTATAGTAAGCTATGGGCGAATCTGTTGATAGTTTGGGACGAACTGTTCTTATGGTCAAAGAGAGCAAAGAGGGGAGAGTCCAACCAGAATCCAAGCAGCAAGTTCATTGGTTTGAGGATGGGGAGAGATTCTTGACGAATGTTCTTGTTTGAGGGATAAGTTTCTGTCTCCTGTAAATCAGGCATTTACTGGAAATCAATCTCTTAGTTCTTATGTTTCGTTTGCCTGAGGGCACATGTGTGAGACTCTCCATTTCATATCCTCTGGTTCCGTTTTAGATTAAAATCTTTTTGCACTCCCGTAGAGCAGTGTGAAGACTTTAGCGACAGAAGGAAGCACCTGGGAAGCATGTGTAAGTGCAGATTCCTGCCCCCCGCAGCCCGCCCAGACCCAGTCAGGACTCAGAGCTGCAGCACCACAAAGGCCCACCTGATTCTAGCTCAGGTCGTTCTCAGAGCGCACGTGGACACTCCCGGAGAGGAACGCTCCTCTCCCGTCCAGGGAGCCACTTAGTTAATCCTCAAATCAGCGCTCCTGTTTAAACTTGAGACCGTTGTCTGACATCTTTGATGGAGCTCTTCAGAAATTGGACTTCTATTATTCATGATGGTACCACAAGCTCTCCGTGGGTGATCCCTGCTTTCTTCCTTTATCTTGCTGTCCTCATTTTCTCCACTAGGCTCTTATCTCCTCCCTTCCCTTTGCTCAGCAACAGTCATGTTTGCTTGCTACAGCAGCTTCTCTTATTTCTTATCTTTGCAGACCAGCGTCAGGCCTGACTTTCTCAACCTCTCCTGATTCATTCGCTCCTTTCTGTCCCAAATTCTGTTATGTTACACTCAACAAACCTAAAATCCAACCAATGTGTTTTGGATTTTTCTTACCACGGACCTTGGTAAGATATTGGTCTTTCAGCGTGTGCGATTTCTAGAATGCAAATGGGTCTTTTCCCATGTAGAGCCTCAGGCCATGTGTAGAATTCCTCTGCAAGGGTAAGGAAGGAGGTTCTTGAGATGCGTAAGACTGAATTTGGGGCGGGAGCCAGCTTGGAGAGCTCTTTGATGGGAAATGGAGGAACTTCAACTGAAAACCTCATGAGCCTGCTTTTCTTGCTTAGTCTCTGGCAGGTTCAAAACTGTCTAAGAATTGGGACCGCCCCAGCCTTAGGTCCTTTTCTGTAAACACAGAGACCTGCATTCCGCCCTCTGCCCTGAATAGGGGCTTACATTTTAATGTCTGGTCCTGAAGCGATATCACCCTAAGGTGGTCCCCTCAATCTCCCTGTCTTTTGAGACCTGCCACCCTCTGTCTTCACCATGCACTTCAGAGAGATATATTCCAGTACATTTGCAAAGGTCTTCACATGTGGAAGACTAAGTCAGGCATTGTTTCTACCCCACGGGAACTGTTTAGCTCTGTATTACCTTCTGATGTTGGTTTTTCTTTGTGTTTCTTCTTGCTGCAGGAAAGCAATCTCCCGGGCGGGCCTGCAGCACCTGGCTCCTGCACATCCCCTCAGCCTTCCTGTGGCAAACGGGCCAGCGAAGGAGCCCAGAGCGACTCTGGACTGGAGTGTAGGTGTCGGCTGTTTCATTTCAATATCATTCCATTGCATGTGTGTCTCTCTCATCCTCACGATTCCTGTAGCTACCAACAAGACTTAATAATTTTCAATATTGTTCACTGATCCATCTTTGGGTATCTAAGCCCTGGCTCCATTTCCAGATTCCTAAGAACATAGCTCCTTTATATGAAGTCAGACGTATTGAAAACTAAAATAAAAACTTCATGAATCCTTTGAAGCACTATTGCCTGGGTTTGCAGCTGTGAGATAAAAAGTACCTCTGTGTACATGCTTTATTGGTCCCTGCCAAGTTGATGATGAATAGAGTTTACTCTTAGCCACATCACAAAGTCCAAGTTTGATTTCCTTAGCTCAAGCTGCTTTTTCTTTTTTGGTCCTTTTTATTCTTTTTCTTTTTTTTATTCTTTTCCTGCGAGAGGATGACCTCACTTTACATTCCAGGCACTCCATGTCCTCCTGTTTGCTATACTTCCTCCCCTAACCCAAAGGTAGATGGGTCTCATATCAGCGGGGTGGGTATATTAGCTGGTTTTTTAAAAAAGTTTATTTTATTGAAGTATACTTGATTTACAGTGTCATGTTAATTTCTACTGTACAGCAGAGTGATTCCATTATACATATATATACATTCTTTTTCATATTCTTTTCCATTATGGCTTATCACAGAATATTGAATATAGTTCCCTGCACTATACAGTAGGAACTTGTTATTTATCCATTCCATATATAATAGTTTGCATCTGCTGTATATTAGCTGATTTTAATGTTTTACCCAAAAGACATCTACAAAAACTGTTACCTTGAAGATTGCCGTCTGAATTTCTTTTATTGAGAGTCTTCGGTGAGTCAAGTTCTTGGTTGAAGACACTTCTAACTGTGGACTGAAAGGCCTTGTCCCTTTCTGAAGGAATGTAAGAAACAGTATGAAGCTAGAGGAGGGCTGCTCTGAGATTCTGCCAGTCTGGTCTTAACGATGAATCTTGTTTAGCCTTTCTGGTTGAGTTGAACAGAGGGAATAATCCGTGTTCTTGTCCTCCCGTAAGAAAGACTACGGCAGGTGGGGGAAAGGAGAGGAATTTTTATACTCAATTTTATTTTTAGCACATAGGCTATGATTTAATGTCCTTTAATACTGTAATATTTCTCCCTCTTTCCCAAGAACACACTTACTAACATCCTTATTTTATACTCGGGACACATACCAATGTATGCAATGTGTGAAGTACCTGGCAAAAGACTGAATTTAATTGAAATGCAACTTCTTCCTTGATGAAGTCTGAGGGTGCTCCAGTAGTGCCTGTGTACGTTGAGTTGGTGTTCAGGAAGACTGTTCCTCTCCTCGAATTTCCCTTTATTCCAGGACAGTTATTTGATAAACTCTTAAACCATAAGAGAGTGTAGAATATATTTACAGTAGTGCCTACATAATTAAAAAAGAATTAAATATATAAACAAACAGGTAAATTAAGTAAAAAAGGGATATGCATGGGCCAATGATGACAGTGTGTTACAGGGACCCCAAAAAGTTAGTTTAATAACCATGGTGTTCCAAATCCTCTGATCCAAAGTAGTAGGATCCTATCTAAGATGCAAGATGCTAATGAGAGAGAGTTTATATCAGTTAGATAGAAACATCCATTACATCATTTCTCTGCCCCTTTTGTGACATTAGTCAAGTCACTTGATTTCTTTCAGCCTCAGGGTCCTCATCGGTAGAGGGGGACAATGGTGACCCCTCCCTAAAGGGGACTTCAGGGCTGTTGTTAAGATCAAACGGGGCAATGAGCGTGAAAGTTCTTTGTAAACTGTACAGCCTGCAGGTGTTCTATTCAGAAATAAAGTAATTGACGAATTGGTTGATTGATCACCATTTGTTGAGTACTTGCTTTGTTCTAGAACCTGTGTTAGTTCCTTAAGATTCTGAGGTGAGGAAGATATGGTTTCTGCCTTCAAGAAGCTTAGAATGCCATGGGCAGAAGAGACATTGACAGCTAAAATACAGGGCAGCGACAGCTAGAGTAGAGGGGTACAGAGAGCGTCGCTGGGGTTGCGAGGAAGGACGCTCCATCCCCATTTGATGTTGGAAAGAGTTACCAGAAAATGCTCTTAGAAAGAATTTTCCTTCCTGAGCCAAAGCTTGACTAGAAGGTATTATTTTTCTGATTCCTGTAGAGAGGTGTATACTCTAATATTTCATCCCAGTGGTATTTTTGGCTAGTGGTGGGTGAACTGCAGTACACAGTTCAGGAAGAGCAAATAAGAAGTACGGCCAGGGCGCGTAGCTGATCTTTAATCCTTCAGCCCCTTTGCTTATGGCTACCCTGACTTGATGGCCTGACGAATTATCATGGTGGCAGGAAACACTTTGGGGGTGTTTAACAGTGGAGGTAAAATGGAAAGCCTTCTCTGAAGACACTCCATCTCAGGGCTTATTTAGAGATCTGATGTGGAAGGAGTTGTAAGATGTGACTCTGAAAAAGACCCTGTAATTGTGGGCTAATATTGCTGTTAGCAAACAGAAGCCAGCCCGATACTTCCTTAAGACAATCATGTAAAAATAAAAGATTTTTCTCAGAAGAGAGGAAGAAGCAGATTGTTAAAAACATTTCAATGACTTCTTTTTTTTGCTGAGACTTGCCCTTGCTTCTAAATTTTTGGCCTTTCCTAACCTAAGTGCTTTACACCACGTTCATTTATGTTACTTTAGTTTGCCTGCTTGTTCAAGAAGCTAAACCAGGATTTTCTTTGTTCTGTTTAAAGTATAAGACTAGTCCTCTGGCTTGACCTACTACCATTCTCTTTATTCTACTCCCTTGTCTGCTTCTCTACAAAGAAGCAGCGTGACCACTGCTCTCCTTCTATCAGCCCACCTTTCTGGACTAAATGCATTAAAATGATAAATCTGTAAAAAAAAATTTTTTTTAATTTTTGGCTGTGTTGGGTCTTCGTTGCTGCACGTGGGCTTTCTCTAGTTGCGGCGAGCGGGGGCTACTCATCGTTGCGGTGCGCGGGCTTCTCACTGCAGTGGCTTCTTGTTGCAGAGCACGGGCTCTAGGCACGCAGACCTCAGTAATTGTGGCACATGGGCTCAGTAGTCGTGGCTCGCGGGCTCTAGAGCACAGGCTCAGTAGTTGTGGCGCACGGGCTTAGTTGCTCCGCGGCATGTGGGATCTTCCAGGACCAGGGCTCGAACCCGTGTCCCCTGCATTGGCGGGCAGATTCTTGACCACTGTGCCACCAGGGAAGCCCCTAAAATGATCAATCTTTACTTATTTACTGTTACTATTTATTGAGCACTGATTTGGCTTGGAGCCTCTTAAGAGTCTCCCATATGAGAAGGGTGGCAGAAATTTAAAAATTAAGGTAAAAAAGGAGGAACTTTAATTTCTTGCCTTTGATGAGGTAAGGGGCCCCAGTAGTGCTAAGAGATGCTTCTGGCATAACAGGGGTGGAGAAGGGCTGAGGAGAGTTGCCTTGTTCTGTGTTCTGCCCCCTTGACTCTCGGGTTGAGATTCTCTTTGCTCCATCACCTCTTGGCTCAGGGGTTGAGGGTCTCAAAGGCCTATAGTACTATGACCCCCTGACTTATGTCACCTCCCCTCTCCTCTTTTCACCAGTGAGAAAACAGATGCAAAAGCTGTTTATGGTGCATCTGAAGTTGACGATAAATCAGGGTGAACCTGGAACTTGGATCTTAGTCCCAAGTTTCTACTTATTGTAGAATACCTAGAGGGCCCCGTTTTGACTCTAGTATGTACCAAAGTCTGCAGAAGAGACACAATTGTTTCTTAAACATCCTCCAGCAAAGGGCTTTGAGGAGTGGCCTGCTTGTGGGGGGCCTGAGACCCAGGTGAGCCTGCGCTGTAGGCACCTGTGCGTTTTGGCTGTGGGAGGACTATTGCAGGAGTCAGTTTATGCTCTGGGTGTGTGAACTTAATAATTTCCTTGAAGTACTCCATTTTGATTTCCCTACTTAGTGATATATACTATCTTTGTCTTCTTTTTAGTCTGTTCCTTGAAGTCCAGAAACTTCTCTTTTGCTGTGACTTACTCAAATGGTTTATTTTGACTTATGGGATTCTCTGCCCCACACAGTGTCATTTCCTTGATGACTCTTTGCTGACCTTTGCTCACAGGCCCTCCCCTCCATACATGTCAGGGATGGAAGCCTTAATGATGGGGAGTAGCCAGATCAGGCCTCAGTACAGAGCCTGGGTTTTCTACTGACTACAGTGGACATTCAGTTTCACCCAAGGTGAAAATGGCTCTTTGCTACAGAGACGTCACTCCTGTTCTCAGCCAGGCTATGCTCATTTTTTTGGTTGAACTGGTTCTGTTTATTTTATTCACTTTCTGTTTTGATCCCTCATAAAACCTCTAACCATAGTGCATGTCTTAGAGCCAAATTCGTGTTTTTTAGTTCACTTTCTTATTCTAGGTCCTATTTAGATTTCAGGCACTTTGAAGGGAGGAGCAACGTCTTCTGCTTCTTTTGTCTTCTTCACAGTGGACAGCACGGTATTGTAGGCCTAGTAGCTGTCTAGTAGATGTCAGTTACGAACTGATTACAGCTTTTTTGCTCAATCAGCAAGAAAGGGACATTTCGCTGGCAGTTGATGGGCACTCAGATTATCTCCAGTTCCTGAAAGGCTTTGGTAGACACAAGTCAAAAACCTGTTTGAAACATAAATGGGTTTATGCTATTGAGTCCCAAGTAACTCTTTTTAAATTTCCTTCCTAATCTAGTGCATTGTGTTAAGACTTAAAGCACACACAGTTTTTGATCTTCCCATTCCTCCCAACGGTATCCTCTCTCCCCTTTCGTGGTGACAACCTACAGGGGCTGCTCCCTTTGACACCATGCCATGAACGTCAGCCAAGCCAGTTTTTGGGAAAACAAGCTAAATTGCTAGAAAGGAAGGGAGTAATGCTCAAAAAGGAAAAATAGTCTCATCTCCTGGGCTGGAATCCAAGCTTCCAGTTTAGAGCGAGTTAGCCCACTTCGAAGTGAGTCTGTTGCACAGATAATGTGTGTCTTTTCTTAAATGTCACATGCCTCCCATGCAACGGAGACTTAATTTGGACGTGGCGATTTCTTCCCTGTTTTTAGTGTTAGAGCAGAGAACATAGGATGTGGGTCTTCACTCTGTGTCCTCTGTTCTGTAATTTGCTTTTGCCCATTACACTGCCTAAACAACTCTCAAAGCAATGGTAGAAAAGCCACCAAGATCCTTCTTAAAAAGCATGTTGGTTTTCAACATGGCATCCTTGATTTCAATTCATTTTTGCCTTCCTCATTGGAAAATTTCCTCCAAGGCTGAGGGCTGTGGAAAACAGAGCCTCAACACAAACAAACCCAGATCCTAAATCCAGACCACCTTTCCTTTCCTCTGGTTGACGATGCTAAGAAAAGGAGTGCTTTCTTCTGGGCAGGTAAAACATAGCACAGGGGGCTTCCCTGGTGGCGCAGTGGTTGAGAATCTGCCTGCCGATGCAGGGGACACGGGTTCGAGCCCTGGTCTGGGAAGATCCCACATGCTGCGGGGCAACTGGGCCCGTGGGCCACAACTACTGAGCCTACGCGGCTGGAGCCTGTGCTCCGCAACAAGGGAGGCCACGATAGTGAGAGGCCCAGGCACCGCGATGAAGAGTGGCCCCCTCTTGCCACAACTGGAGAAAGCCCTTGCACAGAAACGAAGGCCCAACACAGCCAAAAATAAATAAATAAATAAATAAATAATAATTTAAAAAAAAAAGTCAAGCACGGATGGCTTCTTTAAAAAAAAAAAACAACAACAACAACATAGTACAGTGGGTTCACTGCCTCACTGTTTGGTTCAGAGACAAGATTAGGGAAACAGAGTCTTCATGTGGGATTGGTTTAAACGGGGTTATGAAACTAGGTCATTTTATCTTTGGAAACCTTGAATGTAAAGGCAGGAGGAGGCAGGTGTGTGTGTGTGTGTGTATCTGTATGCATATGTGCATGCTCTCATTTTAGTTTTGTTTCAGATGGCAGGTCCAAGCAGACCTGTGCCTTCCTTACAAGCTCTTGGCCTTTGCTCTTTAACTTCAGGTTTGGGTGTCATCAACAGTAATGACTCACACCCCGATATCTTTCTCCACTTCCATCTTCATTTCAAAAAACAATGTCCATTTAATCAAGATATCAGATTGCTAAGCAGAGCAGGAGGAGATAACCGACTATAAATTAGTAAAGGTCCTGACCTGGTCAGCCATGTTAATAGTGGGACAGATCTAGCATGTTTTCATGCACCCTCACTAATCTTCTATTTTCTAAAATTGTGAGAATTTTAAATTATATCACATTGGCTGCTGGGAGAAATCATAGACTCTTACAACTTCACAGGTCAGTGAGAAGTACCTAGGTCTAATCTTTTGCCTCTTAGTAAGTGATTATCTAAACTAACACTGTTGAACAGAAATATATATGAGCTATAAAGAAAGCCTAATTTTTAGTGGCCACATTAAGAAGTGAAAAGACATAGGTAAAATTAATTTTAATATTATATTTTGTTTAACCAAATATATAAAAATATTGCTGTTTCAACACATAGTCAATATAGAAATGATCAGTGAGATGGTTCACATTCTTTTTTCAGACTAAGTCAGTCTTCAAAATCTGCTGTGAATTTTACACTGACAGCACATCTCAATTAGTGCTAATCACATTTCAGGTGCTCAGTTGCCATATGCTTACTGGACAACATATCTAAACCATCTGAGACAGATTTTACCTATTATTACCTTGAAGATTCTTAGAGGGAGACAGTCCAGATTTTTGTTTCCCTTTCTGAATTTGTAAGGATATTCACATTTGATACATATTTATGATTGTCTTATTGTTTCAAAACATTTTTTACAAGCAAATGTCTTCATTTTGTGTAGATTATTTGCTTCTGGTGTCAGTGTACTCTATCTGTGTCATTCAGTCTACAACACTCCCTCTCCACAACTTGTATCTTTTTACCTATAACTGTTTATTACTAGGACTTCAGGTAGAACTTGAGAGCAAGAAATCCTATCTGTATCTACATAGGTGGGTCTCTACTCTTAGGTAGCTAGATCTATCTATAGATAGGTTGATCTATATAAATCTATGTATATCTATAGAGACTTGTTTCAACACTCACTAATACAGAAGAAATGTTATCTTCATTTTGAAATGGAACTACTTTTTCTGTCTGGCACAGACGGATACTCTGAGTTATATACTGTTTGAGATGGTATTTCAAGATGGATGTGTAAAGAAGAGAGAAAGAGGTACCTGGGTGTGGAGAATGGAATAAATAAAAAACATGGCACAGAAAAGGAAAATATGACTATATTTAGAGAAGAGTGACAAAAGAATAGAATGTGTGAAGGTGAATAAGAAAGACAGATTGGTACCATTAATGGAAGGTCTAGTATGTGGGATTAAGTTTAGATTTTGTTTTATAAATAATAGGGTTTTTTTTTAAGCCTCCTAAGCAAGAGAGAGGCATAATCACAGCGATGTTTTAAGGGAGTTAATTTTACAGCAGTGTGAAATATCAGAGAGAATGTCAGAAGTAGAATTCAGAGCAGAAGAAACCAGGACTCAGAGATTAGACAGGCTGTTCAGTGTATGGTAGGTAACTTGGGGGTAAATGTAGACAGTGAAAGGAAATGCAGACAAAGCTGTGAGCAAAGAGAAGAGGCCTATATTAGTTGGGGTGGTCTAGGCTGCAATAAATAAAATAATCATGTAATGGCTCAATACAAGAGAAGTTTATTTCTCACTTGTGTAACAGACCAGGACTGTTTCAGGTTGGGTGGCGGGTGAGCTCTGTTCCACATAGCCATTCAGTGACCTGGACTGACAGTTGCTCTTACAGCATCGTTAGAAGCCTTCTAAAATCATCCCAAAGGCCAACTTCCCAGGTATCCAGTATGGGAAAAGGGAGGGAGGTTTTAATGGGCCAAGTCTGAAAATAGTACATGTCACTCCTGCTCATGTGCCATTGGTTAGAACTGGGTCACATGGCCACATCCAATCACAAGCGAGTCTGGGTAACAAGGTCTAGCTGTGTGTTCAGGAAAAAGAGAAAAATGATTTTGGTGAATGGCTAGCAGTCTTGACTACAAAGACCCAGGAGAGGAATAGATGTTGGGTAATACCAACATCTATGGATTAGGAAGGAAGAAGGAAAACTGGAGACTAACCACAACGATAATAAGAAGAACTATATTGAGGGAATTCCCTGGTGGCGCAGTGGTCAAGAATCCACCTGCCAATGCAGGGTCACGGGTTTGAGCCCTGGTCTGGGAAGATCCCACATGCTGCGGAGAAACTAAGCCCGTGCGCCACAACTACTGAGCCCACATGCCACAACTACTGAAGACCACGTGCCTAGAGCCCGTGCTCTGCAACAAGAGAATCCATCGCAATGAGAAGCATGCGCACCGCAGTGAAGAGTAGCCCCCGCTTGCCACGACTAGAGAAAGCCCGCATGCAGCAACAAAGACCAAATGCAGCCAAAAATAAAAATAAATAAATATATTTTTTTATTTTTATTTTTTTTTTTTAAATTTTATTTATTTATTTATTTATTTATGGCTGTGTTGGGTCTTCGTTTCTGTGCGAGGGCTTTCTCCAGTTGTGGCAAGTGGGGGCCGCTCTTCATCGCGGTGCGCGGGCCTCTCACTATCGCGGCCTCTCTTGTCGCGGAGCACAGGCTCCAGACGCGCAGGCTCAGCAATTGTGGCTCACGGGCTTAGTCGCTCCGCGGCATGTGGGATCTTCCCAGACCAGGGCTCGAACCCGTGTCCCCTGCATTGGCAGGCAGATTCTCAACCACTGCGCCACCAGGGAAGCCCTAAATATATTTTTTTAAAAAGAACTATATTGAACACCTATTAACTTCTCATTGTGGGCAAGGCATTGAACGTTACTCATTTTCACATTTAAACATCATTGTGATCTTGTGAGGGAAGTACAATTATTATTACAATTTTAGTGGTGAGTAAACTGAGGTCTAGGGAAGTTAGAGAGACCCTAGGTCATAGAGCTAGTGGGTAGCAGGTCTATCTGACTCCAAAGCTCATGTTTATTACTCTTGAACTGGATAAGGATTTATCAGAAGTGTAAGAAGAAAACCACAACAGTTTATTTTTCTATTCATGTGTGAATGCCACCCAGCTGAATTCAGGAGTTCCCAAGATCATCCTCACTTGCAGGTTCCGGAATTCCCAAGACCACACTCATGTTCAATAATTCATTAGAAGGACTCATAGAATTTTCTGAAAGCTGCTATACTCACATTTATGGCCTATTATAGTGAAAGGATACAGGCTCAAACCAGCCAAGGAAAGCGGTGCATGGTGCAAAGTCCAGGAAATTTTGACACAAGGAGCTTCCGGTTGTCCTCTCCCAGTGGATTTATGACAGAGATAACTTTTCCCAGCAACCATGGTGCAACTATACATATGGCATATTGCCAACCAAGGAAGCTCATCTGAAACTTGGTACCCAGAGTTTTAGTCGGAGCTTGGTCATGTAGACACGGTTAACCACCTGCACGGTTGACTTTAGCCCCTTGCCCCTCTGGAGGGTGAGCTGATATATGCCTCACCATAAGTCACTGCTATTTTAGAATATTTGGCATGGCCCAAGGTCCCCAGGTAAACAAAGATACTCTTATCAGGCAAGACATTCCAGGCACTTAGAGAGATTACCTTCCTATAGTTGAGGGCAGAGGCCAGACCTCTCTTTGGGTAAGGTTACTTCCTTCTGATGCGTCGGACAAGACAGATGTACAAGAAAAGGATGAGGCGTGGGGAAAATGTAGTCTAAGACAAGGTATGTTTCATGTTTTCCTTGCATGACTGGTTTTTTTCTTGCATGCCTCTGTTTCTTTCATGATTTTGAAAGACCGTCATGTCTCTTAGGCATCCATGTTTACTTCTCACAGTTTGTGACTCCAAACTAATGGACAAATAAAAAAAAAATTATCCTTTCTACTCCTTGGAATTGCATGTAGCAAGAATGTGATTCATTCACTGATTCTTAATCTCATCTGTTCAGTTCCCCAAATTTATTTATCACCTACTATTTGCCAGGTGCTAAGTTAAGTGCTGGACATTTAATGTCCATATGAAGCCTAGAATCTAGCATAAGAGGGAAACACGAATCAAATAATCATACCAATGAATGAATAATTGCCAGTTGGAATAAATGATGGGAAGGAAACATGGTTTTATGAGAGCAACTAACAAAATGACTTCGATTTTGGGGTCAGTGATGGCTTCTTTGAGAAAATAACACTTGATCTGGTAACCAAAAGGTAAATAGAAATTACCCACATAAGTCAGAATGAAGAAGAATACGAAGTTTGGATATAGTAAACAGAATATGTGGTCAACAGTCTTTGATGTGGGGACATTTGAACAGAGATCTAAGTGAAATGAGAAATGCGCAGTGCAGGTGTCTCGTGTAAGCAATTTTTAGTCAAGGGAGCAGCAAATTCAATGGACCTGAGATGAGAGCTTCCTTAGTCTGCTTGCGCAATACGAGACCAGTGTAATGGCAGGTCAGCGACTGAGAGGGAGAGAGAGAGAAGATGAGGTAGCTGGACAGGGAAACGAGATTGCGGAGAGACAGGAGAGGAAGTCAGAGAGGCTCCCAGGGACGAGGTAAGTGAGGACTTTGCACTCTTCCGAGTACATAGATAGCCATTGAAGAGTTATGAGCAGATTAGCAATTTGATTAGATTTACCTTTTTTTGTTTGTTTGGCTGCGTTGGGTCTTCGTTGCTGTGCACGGGCTTTCTCTAGTTGCGGCGAGCGGGGGATACTCTTCATTGCGGTGTGCGGGCTTCTCATTGTGGTGGCTTCTCTTGTTGCGGAGCATGGGCTCTAGGCGCGTGGGCTTCAGTAGCTGCGACACACAGGCTTAGTGGTTGTGGCTCGCGGTCTCCAGAGCCCAGACTCAGTAGTTGTGGTGCACGGGCTTAGTTGCTCCACGGCATGTGGGATCTTCCTGGATCGGGGATCGAACCCGTGTTCCCTGCACTGGCAGGTGGATTCTTAACCATGGCACCACCAGGGAAGTCCCTGATTAGATTTACATTTTAAGGTAATTATTTTGGTTGCTCTGTGGAGAACAGACCATGGGGAGACAAGAGTAGAGCAGGGACACCAGTTAGGGGGCTATTGGGAATATTCCAAGCCAGAGATGATGGAGGATTGGGCGGTAACAGTAGATGTGGTGAGAATCAATTGGGTTTCATACACATTTTGAAACTAGAGTCAGTAATATTATTTCTTGAACCCAATTCCATCAGGCTTTCTTCCTTCTCATCCTGCTGTTGGTACTTTTGCCAAGGTCATCAGTGACTTCGCACGTTCACATGGCGAAATCCAATGGCCAGTTCTTCAGCTTTTGACACAGACCTTCTAGGTGCACTTTCTTCCTGGAAACGTTATACTCTTTTTTGTTTTCCTTGTACCCCAGTGGCCACTCCGTCCCAGTCCCCTTTGCTGGATCTTTCCTATATTCCCAAACTCTAAGTATTGGAATGTTCCACAGCTCAGTACTCAGAGCTTTCCATCCACATTCAGTCCTTAGGTTTTTGCATTCAGTTCTCATGGCTTTAGATGCCATCAATTAACGGTTGCCTCCCAAATTATTCATACAGTACATACCTCTTCTTTGAACTTCAGACTCATAAAAAAACTGCCCTCTCAACATCTCCACTTGAAGGTCTAATAAGCATCTCAGAATTTTACATCCTCAACACTGAACTCATTGCACTGATCATTTCATAATGTATAAAAATATAGACTCACTGTGTTGTACACCTGAAACTAATATATTGAATGTTAATTATAACTCAATGGAAAATAAAATAAAACAAAAACCTGAACTCGACTTACTCCCTAAATCTGCTCTTACTGTAATCTTCTCCCTGAATTTCAGTAAGTGGTATTTCCATTCTTACAGCTGCAAATATTTGCAAAAAACTTCAGACTAGTTAAAGCACACTTTCTGGGGATGGGCTGGTAGCCAGGTGTTCTTCAGAACTCATCAGGTCATTGTAATGAGCAATTAAATTTGAGAACCAGTGTGCTCGATCCACTGTGGCCGGAAGCCTCCACCGTTTTCTTTCCCTCTTCTCTTACTAATGTCGGGCTTTCTAATCAGATCCCCACTCAGGAGTGAGGTTAGCTCATTCTAGCAGTTCTGCCGTGCCTGAATCCTTATCAGCAAGCCTCTGAGTGCTCGTAGAGGGTCTCCAGTGTGCAGGGGCAATTGGCTTGGCCCAGCGTGGATGAAGCCTGCCAGCCCAGTGAGTTACTGATGTCTTGCAAGTCTCTGACTCCCTTGGCTTGCCTGCTCCTGCCCACCTTACTTGGCCTACCGGGACTTAATTTTTGGCCTGCCTAGATTGGTATTATCAAGGATTTTTGACCTTTTCCCCACTGCAACATTTTATACTTCACTTTTTAAAAGAGTTGGTGGGATTTTTGCTGTAGTGAGTTTCCATAGTATTTGCTGCTATAATTATGTGTTTAGTTTCCATGTTCTCTGGTAGATTTTACTGCACACTAACCCAGTGCCTGGCACCAGGTGTGTGGAATGTTTATTGAATGAATTAGAGAATAAAAGAATGAAAAGAGATTTAATTCTATAAATGGTTATAAGTTAAATCTGGATGTTAAGTTCCCAGTAGTAGAATATTTTAGTTTGTGGAGCTTGATTTCTTTAGGATACCTGGCAAAGAAATGCCTTTTAATTAATTTATTTATTTTTTATCTTGTTCTCATCCATCATGATCTGAAAACTTTTAGGGTTCCAAACCTACAGCTATTCTCTGTTTGCCACTGGAAGTGTGTGAATATTTTTAGAAGTAGAGAAATCATTCAATTTGAAGAATTTAGAATTGGACGAAGGCCCTACTGAGCTGGTAAAATGTTTGAATTAGTAATTTATTATGCTTTGACTACACAGCAACTTAAAACTAAGTTATAAGAAGCTCCTGGTTTAGAAGTATAATTTATCCATTACTGATATAAATGTATTTTCAAGCAGCCTTTAAAGTGCTTTAATACTACTCTCCTCCTTAGCTAATTTGCTAAGGAGAGTCGACTTTTAATAGAATTTTGGTCTCAATTGTCATGAACTCTGCAGCGGGCCTGGATGAATAAGGCCTCAGATTGAATACCTTGAGGGTTTTTTGCCCCTCATTTGCTACATATTTCAAAGATGACCACATCCATGGGTAAAAACATCTTTGGACCTAACATCTTAATTATTGCTCACAGTTTTTCCAAATACCTTTTTCCGTTTCTAGAATTTTGGTAGGACCAATTTCAGCAGTATTTTCAGGGGTAAAATGAGAAGCGTTTAGACAGTTTGGGTTCACTAACTTTCTTGCATCCAAAATCTAAATTTGAGATCTGCCCCCCTCCACCCATCCCTTTATGCCTGAAAAGAAAACTGAAGTCAGGTGGGTCCTTTCCTTCCAGGAAAATGCCGTGAATGGAGAGCACCTGTGGCTGGAGACCAACGTCTCGGGAGACCTGTGCTACCTGGGGGAGGAGAACTGCCAAGTCAGATTTGCAGTGAGTGTGCGCCCGGGACCCCTGTGCTCTGGCCTTCCTGGGGGGAGCCTTGCGGGTAGTTGAGTCTGAAGGCAGCGGGGATCACCGCGCCTGAATTTCCAAGGAGAGGTTTGAAAGAGCCTGTCCCTGTGAGACAGTTGACAGTTTATCAAGTTAGCATGGTTTTTAAGGGGTCAGTTGAATGGTTTTAGGTTTTTTTCTTGATTCTGCAGGTCGAACCTTGGGATAATGTGCTACTTTGTGATGATAGCCAGTGTTGGTTTTTGTTAGTGCGTTTGGGGGTGGGGGAGAGGGTGAGTGTGCATGAGCCGGATGCTTGCACATGGAGTGGTGTCCTGTGGGGAGAGACCTGTGGGTGGAGGAAGGGTCTCTGTGGGAGAAGGCTCTCCTTCGTAGGGGAGCGTCTGTGGTGGACGACATTACTGGTGGGTGAAGGTAGAGATGGGTGCAAACACCGGTCTGGTGGTGGGTGTAGGCTCACAAATAATTCAGACTAGGCTCCAGATGAGAAAATTCTAGAAACTATATAAGTGATCAACAGTCAACTCCATCAGAGTATAGCTTTTTAAAATTTGCTTTGTCCCTATTTGGAACAATGTTTAAATGTTAAATCCTCTTTGTGTTCCGTGAGAAGAACATGGTTGCCAGGCTGTAAGTTGGGAGGAATTACATTTTAGTATTGAGAAAGTGAACTTAAAATTTCTGTGCAGTTAAAAATTATGGGTTCAAAAAGAGAGTAATGGGAAGCTAACAATAGTAAAGAAGAAAGAAAAGTTGTATTCTTTCTTATTTTGGGGAAATGGGCATCATAATTGACCTAATAATTTTTTTCTTTTTTGTTATGTTTGTTTATAACGTGAAAGAGAGATTTGGGGCAAAATGTAGAACCTAGGAATTGCGAATGAATATGTTTCTATGAATAACAAATAAGGAAGAAATTGAGTTTCTGCCAACGTTTATAGAAGAATATAGCCCCAAGGGACTTTTATTAGGCTGCCTGGAATCACAAAGCTGGGGAGCCAAGATTTTTTAAATTGCATTAGGTGTTTTGATGCCTAGTTTATAGGTTTTGTTTGGAAAACTTTATGAGAGTTTGGAGGACCAGGGTTTGTTTGAGTGAGGGTGGGAATAGTTAAATGTCAGCTAAAGACTCAGTTGTACAGGCTCTCAATTTAAAGTCAGGAAACTTGGATTTGAATCTCAGTATTATCGCTGACTGTGTGACACTGAGAACTCCTGACCTTTAGGGTGTTGGCCACCTTCAAGGTAGAAAAATGGAGGAGGATTAAATTAATTTTGCTTCCGATTCAGATCTGTACTTCGTTGTTTGCATTTCTTTTAATCTGGTTGTAAATTCAGTTGATCTAAATATCATTTCAACTTTATGCATATGTATTTTCGATTAAAGTATAATTGCATGAAATTTGATTAAATTAACCAAAACCAAGAGAAGCTCAGCTGTTTAGACTAAAATGCTATAAGTGATGAATTAACGTTTGGATCTTAGTTAATTGTGTAAACACTGGTCTTGATCATATAAAATGGAAAAAATGAAAGCCAATCCTTCTTGCGTACATACTTTTGAACTACTGTCTACTGATGCTGCTGTCAGCTGATGGACTGTAGTTTGCTATGGAGTTCTGCCTTATTTCCAGATTACTCTCTTTGATCCTTTTCTGACGCTCTTTTAGGGTCAGCCACACGTTACCTCTCTTGGCAAAAATATGAACATCCGCCTTAAACCTTGTATCAGTAAATAGCATTGCTACCCACGAATTGATTCTAACTGGGTCACTATTACCTCTATGCCAGGAAAAGTAACAAAAAAAGGAAATATTAGGGAGATGTAAGGAGGTAATAGAATTATGAAAATTTCTAGTGTTCTTTTGAATCTTCCTCATAATTTCATCCCAAATACTTGGCTTTCTTAACTCACTTTACAAAGTGTCTGGAGGATGAAGGTCTCTCCTCCAAAAAACATGGATTAAATGAAGGCATAAAGCGGTGAGGAAGCTGAAGACCTAACTGTGTCTCCTCATTATAAGTTCCTGAAGGCTCAGTTTCTTTACCTGTAAAGTGGGAGGAATGTTGTTTTGAGGGTTAGATGAGATAATGCATTGAAAGGACTTACTTGCCACAGCCATGGGCATAATGAGTTAAAAGGGGGCAGGGGGGACCCAGAAAGGACAAGAGCGGACAATTCACAAAAGAACTACCGCTGGCCAATATATGTATGAAAAATATAAACAAAGGCACTTGAATTAAAACAGCCATGAGGAGTCAACGTCATGTGCCTTTTAAAGATTTACAAAATGGTAATACCTGCTGGCTAGTTTAAACCAAAATTGGTTTTCTCATTGTCAGCTGGTGGGAGTGTAAGTTGATATACTTCACAAAATTATCAATATGTAGTAAAAGCGTTAGAAATCTAGCTCGCTCTCTCCACTTCATTTTGGCATCACGTTTTGGGAAGGACACTGGCAAAGGGAAGACCCCGGAGAGTGTGCTTAACTTGGTTCAGGGTGGGGAACTTTGTAGTAGAAGGAAGAGTGAAATCACCTGGGTTGCAAAAGGGTATTAATGAGAGAAAGGAGAGAGAACTGACATCTTCCAGCATTAGAAGAGCTGCCATGAAGAAAAGGAAAGTATCTTTTTTTAATTTAATTTTTTATTTTATATTGGAGTATAGTTGATTTACAATGTTGTGTTAGTTTCAGGTGTACAGAAAAGTGATTCATTTATACATATATATGCATCTATTCTTTTTTGGATTCTTTTCCCATATAGGTTATTACAGAATATTGAGTAGAGTTCCCTGTGCTATACAGTAGGTCCTTGTTGATTATCTATTTTATATATAGCAGTGTGTGTATGTTAATCCGAAACTCCTAATTTGTCCCTCCTTGCCATGTTTCCCCTTTGGTGCCCATAAGTTTGTTTTCGAAGTCTGTAAATCTGTTTCTGTTTTGTAAATAAGTTCATTTGTATCATTTTCTTTCTAGATTCCACATATAACTGATATCATATGATATTTGTCTTTGTCTGACGACTTACTTCACTTAGTATGATAATCTCTAGGTCCATCCATGTTGCTGCAAATGGCGTTATTTCATTCTTTTTTATGGCTGAGTAATATTCCATTGTATGTATATGTGTGTGTGTGTGTATATATATATATATATATATATATATATATATATATATATATACACACACACACACATACACCACATCTACTTTATCCATTCCTCTGTCAATGGACATTTAGGTTGCTTCCATGTCTTGGCTATTGTAAATAGTGCTGCAATGAACACTGGAAAGAAAAGGAAAGTGTCTTGCTCTCCCTTGTTAGGAAGGTAGAACTAAGTTCTAGATAGAGAATCCACTGACTCTAACAGTGGACCTTACACTTTGGTATAATAGATGTCACCTGGAAAACCTGTTAACAATGTAGATTACTTTTTAAATCCTTGCTCCAAATGCTGATTCAGTAGGTCTGGAGTTAGACTTGGGAACCTGTGATTTTTAACAATCGCCTCAAATAATCATGGTACAGATGGCCCACAAACTTAACTTTGACAAATACTGTATTATAAGGAAGAACTTTAACAATCAGAGCTTGGACAACCAACAGGGGAACAAGGTGCCTGGAGAGATGGGCTCAAAGGAAGTGTTTATGAATAAGTTGGGTGGCCATCTTTCAAGGATGCTAAAGGGGGGTGCACCTCTGCTTTGGGTAAGAGGTTAGGCAAGGAGATCTCCAAGACAGCCTCCAGTTTAAATGTTTTATTTGCAGCTTTCTTAGTATTGAACACAGTTTTGTAAGAAAAAAAAAAAGCATGTGTAAATAGATTATATATTCTCATTTCTTTAAAGAACCACCTTTGAAGAAAGCCAACCTGTTGGGTTTGGGACCAGATTACCATAACCAGGTGCTACCTGCTGGCTTCTAAACAAAGTGCAGGCAGAGTGCTTGGAGGAGGAGTGACTCCATCACTGAAGAGGTGCCTTTCACTCCTTATTCTATTTTAGCAAAGCAAATGTCACGGGTGGAAGTTAAGAGAAGGGAGAAGGGAGAAATCAGTGTGGGTTGAGTAGACAGAGGCGGCTTCGTGGAAATGGGGCTTGAACGCAATATTGAAAGATGGGTTAGATTTACGTAAGTAGAGTGGGGAAGGAAACCTTTATAGGCAGGGAGAGGAACATGGGCAAACTCAGAGGCAGGAACAAGCTTTGTACGAGGGAGAAGGCAATCATGAGACAGGCATGAGCACTCCAAAGGGCATGCGTTAGGTAAGAATGGAAATAAGGACGGATGGGGGTGTGTGTGTGTGTCTGTTTTCTCAACTGAAACTCAGAGCGCATGTTATAAATGTCTGTGTGCTTATAAAGCATGACCATATTGTCTAAACCAAGACAGATTTGAGGGTGAAAATGGCTGCTGTGAAACTGTCACAACGTATGGGGACAGTGCAATAGTCTATTTAAAACCAAAGCCATCCTGCAAATTCAGGACCTCCTGCTGGCAGACATGGATGGACATTTGGGGGCTGATATTGGAAGGCATTGCAAGGAAGGCAGTGACGACATAGAACATGAAGACTGTTGTAGGAGAGTTTGCTCCAAAGTCTCAGGGCTGAACCAGATGACCTTTACAGTTCTTCCTCTTTTATATTCTCCAGTGAGAACCTTTAATACTGCAGAATGTCTGTGAATAGATATTTAATGGGATTAAAGTTGTTCCCAAATCAGTGGCAGTCCCCAGATTAGTAACTGTTTCTTTTTCTGGTCTGGAGGGAAGAAAGGGATGCAAAAGTAATGGAATTGGAGTAGAAGGATCACTGTTTTCCATCATGATTACGGGGGGGAAACAGATAAAATTCCAGCTAGGACCACTTTTGTTTCGTGATATTTATTTTGATGGACATTTCTTCATTCATTTATTCTACAAGTGTTTACGGGCTGGGTACCCAGTACCAGAAACTTCAGACCGAGTTGAGAGTGACAGGTGACAGTTAATTGTAATTGACAGCGTCATGGCTCACAGTGGGTACACTGCTCGTGCCTGTCTCGTGATTGCCTTCTCCCTCGTACAAAGCTTGTTCCTGCCTCTGAGTTTGCCCATGTTCCTCCCCCTGCCTGAAAAGGTCTCCTTCCCCACTCTACTTACGTAAATCTAACCCATCTTTCAATACTGCGTTCAAGCCCCACTTCCATGAAGCCGCCTCTGTCTACTCAACCCACACTGATTTCTCCCCTCTCCCTTCTCTTAACTTCCACCCGTGACATTTGCTTTGCTAAAATAGAGTAAGGAGTGAAAGGCACCTCTTCAGTGATGGAGTCACTCCTCCTCCAACATCACTCCTCTGACAATATCATAGTGGGTACACTCTGTAGAAATCGTTCTGGTGCGTGGCTGACGGGATATACAAAGATGTTAGCGAAATACGTATTTGTTCCCAAAGAAACTCATGCCTCCCCTGAGAATCCATAGAGCACATACCTGTGCACACCGATTTTTACACTTAAAAGACACTGCCTACGTCGCTATGTAGAGGTACAAACAACCATGGTCACACCTGCCCAGAGACATGTAGACACAGAAAGGCCACATGGGTAGTGGGAAGGAAGGGGACTCTGAATGAGACAGACCTGAATTTGAAAACCTGTTGTTCCATCTAGTTACTGAGTGAATTTTGGGCGTATCATTTCACCTCTTTTTGCCCCCATTTCCTGATTTACAGTATTGTTATTAAGATTGACCTCAGTGATTCTTTTTTATTTATTTTTATTTAAAAATTTTTTTTTTTAATTTTAACATCTTTAGACCTCAGTGATTCTTATTCCTGGATGAGCATTGTAATGACTTCTGAAGCTTTACTTCAACTTTATTTTTTTAAATGGTTGGCTCCCAGCCTGGATCTACCACATCAGAATCTCTGGGGAGTGGGACCAGGCATGAATATGTTAAAAACAAGCAAACTCTACAGATGACATATGTGCTGTCACACATAGTGGGTAGGGACCCCCCACTGATCTACTTCACAGAGAGAGTATCAGAACCAAATGAAGTGGCCTGGTCCCTGCATCTGGCATATAGTGGCTGTTATGCCATAAATCGTGTACCCCCCCAAATATGTATGCTGAGGTCCTAACCCCCATGATCCCAGAATGTGACCTTATTTGAAAATTGGGTTGTTGCAGATGTAATGAATTAAGATGAGGTCATACTGCAGTAGGTGGGACCTCATGCACTTTGACAAGCGTCCTTATAAGAAGAGGAGAGGACACACAACGGTAGACAGGGAAGAAGGCCATGTAATGACGGAGGCAGAGATTGGAGTGATACAGCTGCAAGCCAAGGATCACAGGCTACTACCAGAAGCTAAGAGGGAGGCATGGACAGATTCGCCCTCAGAAGTGTGCCAGCCCTATGCACACCATGGCGACAGGCTTCTAGCCTCCAAGGCTATGAGAGAATTCACATTTCTGTTGCTTTACGCTACCCAGGCTGTGGTACTTGGTTAGGGCAGCCCTAGGAAACAAAGACAGAAGATATTCTGTTAAGGTGAGTTACCTTACCTGGCCACGCAGATGCCTGCACACGGCTCTCAGATAGACTCACACAGGTACATTTAAATCAGGCTTGATTGAGGATTTCAGTTGAGAGGTATGTGGCTTTCTGGATAAGTGAGCAGACAGACAGCTAGGTGCCAGAAGCTGAGAACTACGGGAATAGAGTAGGTAGAAAGGTGAGGGAGACCGCATAGGTTGGGTAAGAGAAAAAAGGAGCTGTCAGACTTCAGAATGCTGCTACCAGTTATATCTTCTCTATTTTTAAATGTACTTATGTCACCTTCTTTTTGTGGGTAGGCTAATGGGTACTGTTTTGCTTTTGTTGTTGTTTTGTTTGTGCGTTTTACTTTACTCTTGTCCTTGTGGGTCATGTTTGGCAAAAATGGCCAAACCCGCCTGTAACACCTGACCTTAATTCTAAGGTGTCTTCCAGTACCGCTCAGTGCTTAACAAATATAGTTTTATCAAGTAAATGAATGAATTGCATTAGGGAGGTCAGGTGAGATGGGGAGGAGGGGGAGTGGAGAGCGAGGAGTTACTCAGATCCAGCAACAAATAGATCTGGATAGAAATCCTAGCTCTGCCCTGCTGCTCTGAGTCTCAGGTTGCTCTGTAAAATGGTGATGATTGTATCTGCTTTTCAGAATTGGCAGGAGGATTAAAGTAGTTGACACATGTTAATATCCTCCCTCCTTCTCTCCTATCCCTGCTTATATTTCAGTGTCATTAAGTTGAATGAGCTAATTAGTAGTTTGGTTGGACTTTGGTTTCAACAAGGCCTTCTGTTTGGGATGGTTCTAACCCCGACACTGAAACTCTTACACTTTCCCTGTCATTTTGCTGCTGTGTGTAATGTGCGTAGTCTCCCTAGGTCATGGGTGGGACCAGCTGAGTGTGACAAATCAAAGTAACTCATTCTGGAAAACATCTCACAGGCTGTGTCTTCTTACTGATGGGTCAGAAGCCTCATCCTTGTAATCGGGCATCACAGCATCTGCTCGAAAGGATGCTGGCTACGTCCCTGGGTTTTGGAAGAAACTTGTAAGAGGAGTACAAGGGCAGTAGCTCTCTGCCCTATTTGAAGGAAACTTTCAGCTTTCTGTTGTTCTAAAAAAGAAAAAAGATGGCGAACCTGGTGACAGCCCTGTCTGTTTCATCTCTAGAAGATGCGAGCACTGGACAGTGGCCCATGCAGATGCTGATTTGCGGGCATCTACGCGCTGTGAGCGAGATGAGAGTCGGTCCCCAGCACAGGTGGCTGGGGACCTCTGACTGTCTGTGCATTCGGATCTGGTGGGTAGACACCCCAGAGCACCGACACTGGACGCAAGCCTCAGACTGCGCTGGAACCACCCCCCCCCACCCCCTGCTTGCTGCCCCTGGTCTTCCAGCACGGCAGACTGACGCTCCGCAGCTCCAGATGGCGGCCGGGCTCGCAGAGGGAGCTGTGAGTGTGACAGCAAAGCCCAGAAGCCTAAGCCAGCCTTCCAAGCTGTTTGGGTGCCAGCCGTGAAGATGCCATCTCCGCAGCGCTTCTAAGGCCACTCTCTACCAGAGGCGCCTCCCACCACCAAGATATTGAGGATCTCATGAATCCAGATGACTCGGGGAGAGCAGAGCCGTCAACAAAAATAGTTTTGAAAAAGCATCTTCTCAGACAGACTCTCTGCTCCTGACCCCCGAGCCAGTGGATGTGAGTGGAGGAAGGAGGTGGGGTGTTTCTGTGTGTGCAAGGGGTGTTGCCCATATGTGTCTGGCCAGATGGTCGGGAATGCCCATGAGATCGTCCAAGTGCACACACAGGACTGGGTCGAGCATGGGGCAGGCCCTCAGTTAGCCATTGTTACTATGACGGCTATCGTTATCATCGTAATTATTTGGCTTAGAGTGTTATCCGTATGCTTGAGGAGCTTGTAATACTGACCCTGCCCACTTCATGCACTAGAGAGAGTGATAAGATACGGAGCCCAGGGAGCTGCAGGGCTCTGCCACTCTCTCCTAGGTGACCCGGCATCAGCAGTACCATCGTCTATTTGCACAGTCTGCTTTAAAAAAAAATAAAATTGTGTTCTAGAGAGCACTGAACTCTTGTAAAAGCAGTATGAAATATTCTTCCTTAAAAATGGCTTGTGTGGGGCTTCCCTGGTGGCGCAGTGGTTGAGAATCTGCCTGCTAACGCAGGGGACACGGGTTCGAGCCCTGGTCTGGGAAGATCCCACGTGCCGCGGAGCAACTAGGCCCGTGAGCCACAATTACTGAGCCTGCGCGTCTGGGGCCTGTGCTCCACAACAGGAGAGGCCGTGATAGTGAGAGGCCCGCGCACCGCGATGAAGAGTGGCCCCCGCTTGCTGCAACTAGAGAAAGCCCTCGCACAGAAACGAAGACCCAACACAGCCAAAAATAAAATAAATAAATAAATAAATAAATAAATTAAAAAAAAAAAAAAACTGGGGGAAAGTAGGACAGTTCTCCCTCAAAAGGAGGTTTAAAAAAAAAAAAAATGGCTTGTGATGGAATAAGTTTAGAAAACATTGGACACCTTTGATAATCAAACATGTATTCTGAAGCTCCAAGAAAGGCCTTAGGGATGCAGGATTTGCTCTCTGTTTGCTTGGGGGAAGGGATGATTGTTGAAAACCCATTATTTTCCCCACAGAACACCCGTTGTCATCTCGTGAGATCTCAGTATTCAGTGGGAAACTATTTGAAAAATATCCACGCAATGCAGTTTTCCTCTTGTCAGTGTTGGTCAGTAACAACAACCCTTTGGGGTGGTCATTGGGGCAGTTTGCTCCCACTTAAAGGAAACAAAAGTCAGAGAGACTTAATCACTACAGTGGGGCTTCTTCTCTTTTCTGTCTCTTTATGCAGTTCTTTTGCCTTTGTTTTAAACTTTCATTAAGCCGTCTGTCTGTCTGTCTGTCTTATTTTATTTTTAGAGCTTGAGCCTCTGAGAATGGTTGTCATCTCTTCTGCAGTGATACTTTTAGACTGAGGCTGCATTTGTGTGTTTCTATGTGGGTGTGTGCTTGTGTGGAGCGGGTCTCTTCTTATTTAATATGAGTACGGTTCTGTCACTTAATAGAGATAGTTTGCATGTGATTCATTGTAGGGTTTACTTACATATCACCTAGGCAATGCCCAGGTGTATAGAAGGGCTTTCTCTTCTTCCAGCGTCTCTCAGTGCCGGGCACCCAGAACAACAGATTCTAACCAACATTCTTATTGCTCAGAGGCCCCGATCTCGGCTGAAGCATTGTTTGCTTTAGCAGTTACCCAGAACTACTACTGACCCCAAGGTTGATATTGTCTGTTTTTTAGGAGATTTTTCTTATTGTTTTTCTTACCTCATATGCCAGGCAGATACAGATTGCAGAAGGTAATGTTTTAAAGACAGAAGGAAATGGCAAAGCCTGCTTTGATGTCTTCATTCGAGGTGGTGTGTGGGCTTTGGAATCAAGTGACCCGGCTTTGAATCCAGGCTCTGGGATTTTCTAGTTGTGTGACGTCCGTCATTGTTTTAACCTCTTTAAGCCTCAGTTTCATATCTGTAAAATGTCGATAATACCTGCTGCTTATGGTTGTTGGAAACTTCAATGGGATAAAGCATATATAGCAATGAACCACATGGCCAGTCGCAAGCACTCAATAAAAATTGGTTACTCGGGTCATTCCTCCTTGAGTAAAAGTGGTTCCAGAGGATGGTCAGAAGCTGAAACCCAACAGGCAGTGCCAGGGTATTAACTTTGGAGGGCCTTGTAATCATCCCCCTCTCTCTCACTGAATAAAAGAGTGGGTGAAACAACCAGCCCAGCTGTGCCCCTTCTCCATTCTCTCAATCTTTTCTAGTGCACATCACTTTCTAACCTTTAAAAAAAAATCACTTCCTTACTTGTCTGTCTGTGTCCCTATTGGAACATGAGCTCCGTTTAGCTCGGGACTCTGCCTGTCTTGTGCTCTCCTGGATCCTCAGTACTGAGAACCGTGACTGCATTGAGTAGTTATCCTGCCCTTTTCCACAGAATGAATGAATGAGTTCAGTGATGTGATTCTTGAAAGACACACACACAGACACCTGTCACCAGACCAACCCTGCCATTTAAGTATCATTACACTTAGAATCCAGGGCGTTTGAATTTCTGCCTTATTTTTAAGGCTCTTCACAGGGAGATTCCACATTCACTACTACAGGCTATTGCGGGGTTATAAGTCCTGTTTAGCCTGTGTCGTGCCCTTCTTATTTGATTCTCATGGAGGATGGAGACTGCTGTTGACCATTCTTGGCACAGGTGGTCATGGTAGGGTTGTCATAAGTCCATCCCCTTGGGGCTGTCATGAGACTAGATCATCTAAAGCAGTCATGTCGAACACCATGGTTACCTAGCTTTATCAGTCCTGCTCCCCAAATCTATCACTAGTAAAATGAGAGGAAAGTAGTAAGATGTAATAGAAGGAGAAGGCTTTGAGTCAGAAAGACCTAGGTTCTACTCCTGGCCAGTATGTCTTGGGCAAGTTGCTCAATCTCATAGGGTCTCAGCTCCTTATCTATAAAGCAGGTGAATGGTACCCACTTTGCATGGCTGAAGTGAGCTGTGTGTCTAGTGCACATAATGTATGTATTATACTGCTAGCCTCCTGGTAAATATTCTGTCTGTGGTAATGATGTCCTCATTGAAAAATGGTACCAGTAGTTGTATGTATGTGAGTGAAAACCACATGGCCAATTGGAGATACAGTGTTGGTGAACTATGATTGAAATGGTGGTCGTCTTGGGCCAGATTGGCTGAAAGACTTTGACTTAATTATGTCATCAACAGCTTGGGATGTTGGAAATGGCAGTAAAAGGATAGGTAATTTACCATGGTTTGATATGGCTTCTTAAGTAGACACAGTCTTCCAGATTAAAGCAAATGTCTCTAAATCATTGCTTAGAGATCTTAAGCTGTGAACTTTAAAAAACCAACTTTATCTATTTCCACAAAGTAAACTGATAATGAGAACATATTAGGATTCATGCTGCAAGTAAGATGGCATATACAGTGCTATCACACTAACAAGTATTAAAAGGCAAACTTTGGTTGGTGTTTTCTAGTTTATGTCAAGCTTCAGGTCTCTGCTATGCCCTTGATATACTACCTTGGAACTAGACAATTAAGACAATGTTGAGACATCATTTCCTGTTGTCTCTATTATGACTTCTGTAATATGACCAGCCCATCCTCACTCATACCTATTTGCTGGAAAATTGTGAGTACACATGTGTTCGTGTGTGTAGGGCTCTAATTGTGTGAATATCTACTTATTAGTGCCTGTGTACTTGTAATCATATCTATGTACATTTTTTGTACATATGGAAACACTTCAGTTAACCTATAATAAGATACATGGCAGCTTTGATCTGAGATAACTTTGAAGAAACTATAAACATTGAACAGGGAGCAGCCATAAAAGCAGCTGAAAAGAACCAAAGCAGGAAGATAGCACATGATAAAGCTGTTGACTGGCCACGGTCAGAACCCGCTGACACCAAAGCCGAGAAGCACAGAGGAAACAAATGGGAAAAAAGAAATGAGGAAAAGACAAGCAGGCGAAGAAAATACACAGTGAAACAAGAGATGAGAGTAACAAAGTACAGAGACAGTCAATAATAGTAGTCATGGAAATATGGCATGTGCTTGGGTAAGATGAGAACCAGCAGTGAGAAATAGAATTATGGATTTTTGAAGATTTCTTGAGGTTCATTAGTCTGAAATCCTTTATTAACACATCATGGCCATGCAGGAGTGGGCAGAGGAATGCCTAACCAGGGCAGCAATCTTGGACCAGTCAATGAGGGGCACTCGCAGCTTCTCACATCCTGGCTCTGTAGGCAGCCGTGTGTTAATATCCTTCCATTAAACCTGTACCAGCCAATACAGATTCAGCAGGCCATTCATCATCCTTTTCATAAGTAACAGCTGCAATATATATTTGGTTTATGTCTCAATAACTGTACCTGAATTTTATGTAGATGTACAAAAGACAGTAGCTGTGTACACCAGTTACCCAATCAAGTTCCAAGAGGTAGACGTCTAAGAGTCCTGTGGTAGTTTTCTATTAAAGCCCATTAGAGAAGCCTTGTACCTATTGCTTTCTTCTCATTTAAAAAATGTACTAAAGTCACTGATATAAGCCACTTTTGAATCACTCTTAAAGAGAATGATTTGGTACGAATTTCAGTGTAAGGGTAAACTATTGAGATACAGGCATGCACCTCTTTTTCCCTCTTAAAATGAGCCTGTGCCATTCTGACCACCACTTCTTCCAATCCTAGTCCAATGGTCAAAACACAGTGAGGTGTCATTCTTTATAACCAGCCATCAACGTTAGCTTTGAATGAACACGGTAGCTACTAATGTGGTTCTTCCTGAATCGTTTCTCCTGTGAGCCCTGATTGGCTGCTTTTCAGGATGAGGCGAGGTTCCCACGTGTTGTTCCCGTTCTCATATTCAGCTCACAATGTCCTTGCCCTTCCCTTAGCTTTCTGCTCTAAGATTTTGCTTTTTGTTCTCTTCAAATGAAAAATATAAAATGTACTGGCTGTTGGGGATATAGAAAGCTTTTATTCGTGTCCAAACAATGATGAACAGCGGCACTTTTCTCCTTCTCTCTGTGTCTCTAGGGAAGTTGTGGAGTAGACCCTTCTGTGCCTTAGCTCTGGTGGATCCTGCCTACCCCAGATACATGGGCACATCTGTGGTTCCTCAGGGGAGGTGCCTCTGGAAGCATAAACACTTCACATGCAAAGTGCTTCAGATAATGTGTTTTTTAGAACAGAACAAACTAAGCTGTTTGAAGAGCAGGTTAAGTGAATTTTATTGCAGTACTTCGGAGGCAATCCCGACCATAACACAGCACGAGAGCGTGGTAGGTGTAGTCAGCTGGTGTACACACAAGTCAGCAAGCTGACCGCGGAGTAGGAGTGAAGCCGTTCTTGGCTATATCAGTTATTCTCCTGAAAGACATGAGGTCCAGGAGTGAGAAATCTATGTTCACCTTTCCAGAGACCTGCGTATGATGGAAAGAGGGCCGTGCTCTGTCAGTTGATCACTCTTGCTTCTCTGCCTTGCCTTCTGTTCCATTCTCATCACTCCAATTCAGGCGCTCATTGCCTAATATGTGAATTTCCACTGTGAACTCTCATTACTTAATATCTTTTTTTTAAATTGAAGTATAGTTGGTTTACAATGTTGTGTTAGTTTCAGGTGCACAGCAAAGTGATTCAGTTATATATATATATATATATATTCCTTTTCAGTCTTTTCCATTACAGGTTATTATAAGATATTGACTCTTGTTCCCTGTGCTATACGGTAGGTTCTTGTTGTTCATTACTTAATCCCTGTGTGACCTGGCCTGCCATCGTGATCTGGCCTCATCTCCGCCGAGTTCGCTCCACTCCAGTGACACTGGCTCCTGGTCACTCTGCAAACATCCCACAGCCCTCATGCCTCTGGGCTGTGCACTTGCCGTTCCCTTTGCCTGAAGTGCTTTCCCCGCAGATAACTACATGGCCGACTCCCTCACTTCCTCCTGGTGTTCCTTCTTCTTCTTCTTTTTTTTTTTTAAAGTATTGCTTTGTAACTCAGTTTTTTTTGTTTTTTTAAAAATTTATTTATTTATATTTTTTCCTGGCCATGCCATGCAGCATGTGGGATCTTAGTTCCCCAACCAGGGAACGAACCCGCACCCCCTGCCCTGGAAGCGTGGAGTCTTAACCACTGGACCGCCGGGCAAGTCCCCCTCCTGGTGTTTCTTAACATGTATCTTCTCAGTGAGAGCTTTCCTGGTCAACCTGTCCCAGCTTCAGCTCTCCCCTGGTCCTGATACTCCCTAGCCCCCGTTCTCGCTTTAATTGTTCTCTTTAGCACTTATTTCTATCAGCCTATTATGTATCGCACTTACCTATCTTGTTTATTGTCTGTCTCTCCCAGGAGAATGTAAGCTCCATGAGATAAAAACAATTTTTTTTTCAATGTTTTATTCACTACTGTATCCCCAGTGCCTGGGACAGTGAACGGCACTTAGTAGGTGCTCAGTATTTACTGGTTGACTGAATTAATATCTCAATCATTCTCATTTCCTTTTGTCTTCCTCCTCCTGCTTTCAGATAGTGCTGCATCCTGCCACCAGATTAAGTTATTATTTTTGGCCACATGAATCTCAAAAATTATTAGTGCCCCATTGCCTATTAGGTTCAAATTTGTATTTCTCACTCTAGATTTAAGGGCTTTAGCAATCTTTTCCCAATCCACCTTTCTAGCCTAACCTGCATCGCCCAGCCAGGACTTCTGTTTGGGAAGGCTGGCCTGCGTGCTGGCCCCAATCCTTTGCAGCCCCACAACTTGCTACCCAAGTAGATATTCCAGAGTCTTACTAGCCTATAGACATAGGTGGGATCACATGAGCATCAGTAATGCAGACTTCCTGTTCTTAACTCCACCCATTTATGTAAGACCTCAGCCTTGTGCAAGATAGCCTTCCCATCCGATATCTCTAGAATTCCCCCAGAGACATCACATTTGTGGTCACAAAAATTGTTTAGCTGTACTCACCGTGAAGCCTCTACCCCGTTTTCCCTCTAGTATTTATGAAGGTCTTCTGTCCCTCAAACACCTATAGAATGCCTCTTTCTCTCTTCTTTTGGGATTGCCTATCCTGAAAATGCCTGTGTCCTAGGGGGGTTTTGTCTCAATTCCAAAGCCACCAGTTCTCCAGACTGGGGTTGGGCTGGGGGCTTACACTGAGGAGGAAGCCCTAGTCTGCAAGCCCTTTCACCTCTCCTCCCTCCCTCCTTCCCTCCCTCCCTCTCTCCCTCTCTCTCTCTCTCTCTCCTCCTCCCTCCCTCCCTCCCTCCTTTCCTCCCTCCCTCCCTCCCTGCCAGAATATCTCTTGAGCTCCTAATATGTGTCAGGCAGTGTTCCTGGTGTTGGATTAGGGCAGAATGGAAATACAGAGGAATCTCCATCTTCTTGTAACTCTATACTTTTTAACCCAGGGCCTCTCAGGAAAAGTTCTGCTTTACCGTTTCTCTTTGAGACCCTCGTGACCCACAGCCAGTGTTCCCACTCCTCACCCTCCTCCACCTGACCCCCCGACCAGGCACACCGAGAAGCCTCCACGCTCCACCATTGAACATGGTGCCCAATGACTCATGCAGACGGACACCTGTGAGGCCCTGGCTCAGCGCCCCATCGGACACGCAAAAGCCAGCTCGGTTCCTTGGAGGAGGCATCAGTGCCTACTGTGTAAAGAGACTTTGGATCCTCTCCCTGCTGAAGTGTCTTCAATTTTGAAATATTACATCTTTTTAAGGCCCAATTCAAGACTTTGCTCTTTTTGGTGTTACGTCCTTTCTTACTGAGTCAGTCTCTGGGGTTTTACCCTGCTCTAGATGACAGCTTTTATTGTCTGAGCTGTTCATTTAGCATTTAGCCATCCACGGTCTTCTCCTGTTAGTGACCTTTTCTTTCAAGTCCTCCGTGTCTCCTCAAGTGGCGCGCCAGCTTCTCCCAGGAAGGACACAAGCTTCTTTCTCTTTATTTCCTGCACAGCACTCAGAATGCTGACGTTGTTCCAGCTGCATGCAAAGTCCATACGTGGGGCATCTCAGACCATCCTGATTCCCGAGAACTGGCGTGTGCAGATTTAGGTGCATCGGTGTGTATTTGAGTGTTGCTGAGTATTTTCGTTACTTGTTTACGTGACCCCCTTCCCCACCCCTCAACCTCCTGTTGCTCCCTGCTCCTTTTTCTTTCGTATATTCTGAGATACTTCTGGTATCATTTAGCATCTCGGGCGGCGACGCTGTGGGGATATCTCAGAGGGATCCAGCCCTCACTGAGCCCTGGCTGGAGGACACATGGTACAAACACCTGGGGCCCTGACAAATGAAGGCCTTGACTCTGGGCAGCAGTACCCAGGCTGAGGGTTTCACCCAGAGTGAGGGGTCCCTGCAGGAGACCCTCGGAGGAGAGCTCTGAGGTTCCCCCCTGCACCCCGCCCCCGGGCACAGGTTCCTCCTGACGTGTGGCACCTCTGCTCCCTGGTCTGGGCTCTTGAAATCCTGCCGTCTCGGAGAGACTAACTTTCGCGGTAAGGAGCCATGGTAGGGGTGTGCTGGCACTTCAGCTAGCCACGCTCTTGGTTTGTCCAAAACGTCCTGTATTCTGTTTGAGGAAAAGAGGCGCCGGCGTGAGTGGTGATGGAGTCTCTGTTTTGGCCCTGAAACCACATTAATGGAACTTCCAGATAATGTCAGTCTTCTTTTTCCCCAATAGCAATTTACAGATTGCATCCTAGACGCCCCAGAGGAGTAGAACTTGCTTAGTATGCTTGTCATTTCTTCTAGTTAGGTTTTTAAATAAATCAAAGAACTCTTGTTTTCATTTACCTAGGATTATACAGCAGCAATGTTCTTGTTGGTGTTGCCCGTAGGGGCAATCCCCACTGAAAGGACGCTGAATTCCTGGCACTCTGAAGGCTTAGGAAGCTTCCTTCCCTGCACTTTACCGAGCAGTCCTTTCACCCCACCCTTGGAGAGGAAAAAAAGGATAGCCTTGCCTGGGCCCTGTTGCCCCGTCTCCCCCTTCCATCACGGTGCCCCTGTAGACTGAGCTTTGTGTCCAGAAGGGAGGATAACATTCTTCTTGCCCCACTTGCTGTTTCTCCTTTGCCTGACTCCCAGCGCTCAGTTTCTATTTCTCACCATGATTCTTCTGACGTGGGAAAGGTGAGGAGGCTGAGAATTACTGGGAAGAAGACAGCTGGGGGGGAGCCTGAGTTAGGAAGCTCATCCCACCAGCCTCATCCAGCCCTCTTTTCCTGACTTTTCACCACTCGGCGCTCCATCCTTTCCTTCCCCTAGTGCCTTCTGTGCCCCCTTCCCCACCCCCAGGATGGTTGGGTTCCTGCCTGGAGCCCTTCCCTGGCCATGCATCCTTTTGTCACTGTGGCCTTATGATAAGGGCGGGGCTGATGGAAGCAGTGCTTCCTTGCACTGGGTCTGTGAGCCCATGTCTGGGAACTCTGTCTGCAGTGAGATGCTGCCAGGCCCACACTTCTGCGTGACCAGCAGCAGGCTCTGGCCCTGAGGTCTCCTGAGACAGGAGGCTGAGAGAGGGTTGCCATGTCGGCTCTGGAGACTAAATATTTCCTCCTACTTCTCCACTTCTGATCTCTGGTGATTAAACCTGTGTGTGTGTGTGTGTGTGTGTGTGTGTGTGTGTGTGTTGGGGGGAGGGTGGTGTCCTTAAGAATACAGTGGGAGAGGTGGGGTCAGAGGCAGGATAACTTGACCATCTTCAGGGAAAAATGAGATTTGGTGTGTGCTTATTGGGAAGGGGCTCAGCCAGCCTTGTTGTACATGCTTCTTGGGGTCAAACTTCAGACTATTAGGGGTGGCATTCAATTTAAGTTTCCTTGGGCAGCAAGGAGGCCATGACCTGTCAGAAATCATAAACCTGTGAAACTAGGTTTCCCTTTCTTTCTCCTACCCTTTCCTTCCCTCCCTCTCTTCTTTCTCTCTCTTTCTATCAAACGTTGTTAACTACTACCAGATATTCATTGCTACTTAGCAGAAATCACATCTCTTGTTCAAAGGAAGAACATATAGCTTGCTTGGTGGTACATATGGATCAGGGACTTATGACCAAAGGAAGTGGGTAGGTGGGATAGGATTAGATATTAAACTGTTTCTCAGGGACAATTATATACTTTCTGCCACTGCTTGCCTCTGGTCCTTTTGTCCCCGCTCCAGCTTCCATCCCCAGAGCCAGTGGTCTAAGGCTGTGACAGTTTTACTTCCATACTTGATATGAGCTGAAGTTTGGTGAGGAACTGTCACTGGTTGGAATGCCAACAGTGCCCACAGCACGGGAAACATATAGGGCCAAGTCAGAACTTTGAGTGTGTTCTCTTACAGTTACTGTTAGGTCTGCTGGTTAGGTTACGCCCACCATCCTAAAGCATAGCATATCATTCATTGTGTCATTATTGTATAAGTAAATTATGATTGGAGTATAATGGGATATAATCTATGTTATAGCCTATGTTGTCTTAGTTTTCACAGATGTGCCCCCTCCACTAGTTTTTACAGATGTGACACACACACACACACACACACACACACACAATTACAAATTAATGGATTTCCTTTGACAAAATCAGGAAACCCTTAGTAAGGACACTGAGGTTACTTGATATTTGAAGCAGTAAGCCTAATTGGCCTTTAAATTCATGGATGAGAGTGAATTATTAAACTTTTATAATGTTAATTTTTAAGCATGTTTGGGTCCCAGGCCATATTTATTTTTAAAATTGTATCTTTGTGCTAGGTTCTATAACAGCTATGTCCCGATATGAAGAATAACAACTAACCTGCTGACCTAATTTTAATGACTTTTCTTGCTTTATCATTTTTCATAGCGAAGGAAGTATTAAGAGTTTTTAAAGAAAAAGTGAGTAGTTACAGTATTGAGAATGTCTAGATTCCTGTGTTTTATCTTTATATTTAGTTTAAATCTTGCAAATAAAAATTGGAACATAACCAAGCATGAACTGAGCAGTTTCTGCCCAGAAGCTTATTATCCAGCTGCTTCAAATAACTTTAACTAATTAAAGCATAGTCATAAAACCAAGAAGTCAGCAGTTGAGACTTCTGGTGCATTGGAGCAGTTTTCATCAGTTGAGAAACTAAAATCCATGTATTTTTCTACTATGGAAAAAGACCTGAGGCCTTCATTCAGAATTTATTCACTTAATTTTGCATGTGATTATAGACCTTAATTATCTGATTTATCAGATTATAAGCTGTTTAGAAGCTGTCATTTAAGAAATTGAGGGCAACTGAAGTCAGGCACATTAACATTGAAAGGCTATCTAGCCTGATAGAAAGACAGGAGGCAGAAAAATGACTGTTCTTTGTAGTAAAATACATCACGTTGTAGTGATTATAAAGAAAAATTCAGATTATGGTTTTATATATTCTGCCTCAGAAGGCATAGAAGCATGCCTTATGAGGGCCTTTGAAAATTTAACATTGTTTAAATAAAATTAGTTTTATAACGTAAAGCACTTTTCTTCATATATTATCATCTGTAGAACATTGCACTTGAATTATTACACATGAATGATATCGGTGTAGATACATGTTACCCTAGGAAGCTGAGAGAGGGCAGTCTTAAGCCACAGGTTCTCAAACTCTTCCAGGCAAGATCCCTATTCAAAGGAGATTCTGACTCGGAATCCAGATGGAAAACAAGGCAAGGAAGGGGTATTCTGGCTTCAGCGAGTGCACATTTGTCCCTTCCCACCATCCCCAGTGACTCCGTAGGAGCCTCATGGAGCCCTTGGAGCTCTGCAGACCCCAATGCAGAGCACACGGTCAGGCACAAGGCTAGAGCAGGGCAGGAGTTACTGGTAAGGAAGGAGGTTTGGGCTTCCCTGGTGGCGCAGTGGTTGAGAATCTGCCTGCCAATGCAGGGGACACGGGTTCGAGCCCTGGTCTGGGAAGATCCCACATGCCGCGGAGCTACTAGGCCCGTGAGCCACAACTACTGAGCCTGCGCGTCTGGAGCCTGTGCCCCGCAACGGGAGAGGCCACGACAGTGAAAGGCCCGCGCACCGCGATGAAGAGTGGCCCCCGCTTGCCGCAACTAGAGAAAGCCCTCGCACAGAAACGAAGACCCAACACAGCCAAAAATAAATTAATTAATTAATTAAATTAAAAAAAAAAAAGTAAAAAGAATCATTCTCACAGAAAACAAAAAAAAAAATTTTTTTTTAAATAAAATAAAAATAAAAATAAAAAATAAAAAAAGGAAGGAGGTTTGTCAGGCGGCCTTAAATAAGCCCATCAGTGGTTGCTACCGTGAGAGTGTTGCTTTGCTTGCCTGCAGTGAAATCTGCTAGGGGTTTAGTGGATAATGAGTAGAATGAAATCAACTCCTGAGCACCAACCACGATAACTCTTGAGTAACAGGACTCACTCAGGAGCCCCACGCATTTGCTGCGGGTGGTGCTAATGCCGTGATCCCCACCAGGAGATCCAGAACAAACAGGAGAGCTACAATAGTTTGCTTCTCATGGGCACTTAGCTCACGAGAATTTGCAAACCTAGAATTTTATTGTTGCCTTGAGCGATGCTGCCATTGCTGGTGCTGCTACTGGTACTTGTCACTCTTCTTGTTCTCCCTCCCCATCTCCCACCCCTTCCCCTTCCTCCCCACCTGCCCCCGCTTTCTTTTCAGTAGTAGAGCCAAGACACTTTTCAATAGTGTGGCTAGGTGCTTGGGTTTCCCTTATCCTCCTTTTTGGCAAAATCAGTTGATTGCCAAGCTTACATAAGGTTACTGACCATGTTCTTTCCTCAGGCAGAGGAAAGCCAAGAGTGATGAAAGCGTTTGCAAGCAGGGTACCTAAACCTTAGTCAGTGGGTATCAAGATGACGCGTGTCGTTGCTGCGGTACTGACTGCAGTGTTCTGGATGCTTGGTCGGTGGCTGGTGGCACCGTGGAGACTCCGTGTTGAAGGGGTAGAACCACCAAGGAGGCGGGAGGCTACGGTTTCTTTCCTGATTCTGCGCCTTCCAAGGTGCTGGTTTGCAGTCCTTCCAGGCTCCTTGGTAGCAGCCACACCTCAATTTTTGGCTTAAAAATCCTGTCTCAGTAGGGGAAGCCGGTCCTCAGTAGGGGAAGCCGGTCCTCAGTAGGGGAAGCTGAGTCTTGTATCTTTCTTAAGGACAGGGACTTTGGGCCTTTCACACTCGGATGCTTTGATGGGCTGGGTCACAGATTGGCTTTGTTATAATAAGTTTCTTTCAGTGCTCAGACCCCCAAATTATTCCTGCAGATCCGTGTTTTAGCCTGTTCTCCATAGAGAGACCTGAGCATTTCTAGCTCAGATTTTACATGGCACCGTCAGCATTGAATCGAGATTTCCACCCCTTTCTCTCTCTCCCTGCTGCTTGTTTTTTATTGTTAGAAAAAAGATAAACCTCAGAGAATATTTTTATTGTGAATTTTAACTGGTACTGACTGTCAGGGTGGCCAAACTGTGTATGCTTTTAAGCATGAGCCTGGTATCAGACTAATTGGCCCTGCTGTGCTCTAATTATATGACCTTGGGCACATCCCTTGCTGGGCCTCAGTTTTCTCATCTGGAAAATGGCAGTAAGAATAGTATCTATTTCTTAGGGTGGTGAGGATTAAATGAGTTACTATCTGTGAGGTGCTTACAAGAATACCTGGCACATAGAAAGTGCTAAATTCATCTTAGCTGCTTTTGCTGTTACTGGACTGCTGCTGCTATGATGATGGTGATGATGGTGATAAGGCTGGTGACTTGTAAAAGTTAAATTTGTCTTCTTACTTTCCAGAAGATTTGGGCAGAAACCAAATAGCTTTGTATAGATTTGTGCCGGGAATAAAAGTCCAAGGGGATGGCCCCTTGAAATGTAGACTGTTTGGCTGTAGGGAAACAATGCTTGTTTTGAACCTAGACCTGTGTTGGAATGTTGGCCCTACCCCTTAACTATTAGAGTAAACGTGAAAAAAAATAGGATAATAATGCCTACAATGTTAGGTTATGAAACTAAGAAAAAAACAGAATAAAGAGCTTGGTTCACAGTATATACTCAGCATACAGCAGCTAGTATAGTTCTATTTTAAAGAGAAAATCTTAGGCCACCCTCAGTCATGGATATGAAGTTACTTGGTAGGTCAGAGTACTATTGCTGAAGTTTGTCTGATTATTGAATGTTTATGATGAGTTTTAAATTGGTTTACGTTTGCTTCATTTATGTATACTCTCTTTACTACCAGGGAGCTCTTCAGAACAGACCGTTAACATTTCTTCTTATCTTTTGAATTGTCTGTTGTAGAAATCAGCTCTCAGGAGGAAGTGTGCGGTCTGTAAGATCGTCGTCCACACCGCCTGCATCGAACAGCTAGAAAAGGTGAGACAGCGCCACCTGCTGCAATTTTTGCTACCCTGCAAGTGTTTGGACTTCAAAGACCAGGTGTCCGTTTCCATTTTCAACTTTTGGAAAACAATGCTCTTTTAAAGACCTGGAAGTCCAACATTATTACCAGATTAATAATGAAAGGATGGAAGGACAATGCTTAAGTTTCATTCACTTTATTGTTTGCTGAGGTATAATTTGATATCATTTTATGTTGATTCTTAGGAAAAGGAATAATAAGGTTAGAGAGAAAAGCCTCACGTGTACTAATTTTCTTCACAATAACAAACGTTGTTATTCACCCATGGGATTTTCCACAAGATGTTTCGTATTAAAGAAAAAAAATTCCATAGCTCTTTAAAATCACTGTTTAGACACGTCTGACCTTTGTAAGTTTACTTCTTTCTAAATTGGCTACAAGGGAGAGAGCCGGGCCAGAAGCTCAGTTCCTTGCTTTGAGCAGCGTTCCTGCTTACACAGCATTAATGTGTGGGAGGGGCTGGAAGCGACATTCTGGTGGTGTCTTTCCTCCAGAGGAAGTGGATTCTGCAGAGTCCATTTATCTGTCATCGGGGCCAAGGGAAAGGCTCCAGCAGCGAGTTCTCTGCTGTCCTCTTTCTTCCATGCCTCCTGCTCCTTTTCCACGTGGGATTCTCTGTGCATTATCTCTCTTGAGCTGCCATGTGTAAATGTATTGAAATATTTTAGTCCCCTGTGATATTCATTTAGTTTTACTGACACATTATCAATTGTTGCCAACTGATATTTTGTGGGAATGACTAGTAATATTTTACAATAATTTTATTTTTTGCTGTCCCAACTCCATTTACTCATTTCCTACTTCATTTCTACACTTCTTTCACCTTATCAAGTAGCTAAAGAAGATGTAAATGTACAGGGAGACCTCCCCATCTAAAAGTAAGGGAGTGCTGAATGCTTGAAGAATAATTTTGTGTATTTTTGTGAATCATCTTCATCATATTAAAAATTTCTCAAGTTTGTATTTTCCTACTTTTAAAATCTAAAACACAGCTGGATGATTTCAGCTGCCATATATTTTTCTTCTGCCTCCTTATTATCTCAGTTTCTCAAATTTATGGCGTAAGAGCATTACTGTCTAAAGATACTTTGATTTCATCAGTGAGACTGAAGAGTCATGAATTAGAGATAACAGGATCACTTGGGATTATCTAAGGTGATGATTTCAAAAGACTAAGAATAGTGTGAGACTATGTTCCTTATTCTTTGAGGTTTGTTTTTTTTTTTTCTGTAGTCTCAATACGTGTCACTGTTGGTTTTTTCAGGTAACTCATTCTAGTCGAGTGCTTATCTCTAATATAATACACTTTTCTTTTTAAATGACAGATTAATTTCAGATGTAAACCAACATTTCGAGAAGGGGGCTCAAGATCACCGAGAGAAGTAAGTATATCAGAGCTCTAGTTCAAATACCACCTTTTATTTCCCATTGATTCATTGGATTCGTAGATATTCACTAGGGATTAAAAAAAGATAAAGTCCATCTCCCTCTATTCGACATCAGTTTCTTTTCGATATATCAACACACACAATCAATAAAATCCCCAAGTCTCTTCAGTGTGTGTCTACTGCCCTTTCTTCTTCTCACAGAATGTATTGGGGAGCTAAGGTCTTATTGAATGGAACTAGAAAGTAGGGGGAGGGGGAGGTGGTAGAATTGAAAAGGTAAGAAAGAAATAGCATTTTATTGACTTTTGGTCCATTTTAATTCCTGGAAGAGGTGGCAACTAAACTGAGACCCAAAGGGATGATCTAAGTGAAGGGCGGGGGGTTAGCTAGGAGGTGAGTGACAGCCTTTGAGACAGAACACAGGCACACAAGCACAAAAGTGAGAGGATATATGAGGAAGGCGTGAGACCTGAGAGATAGAGAGGATATATGAGGAAGGCGTGAGACCTGAGAGATAAGCAGGCACTAGACCATGAAGGCCCTTGTTAACAAGGCTGCAAGTTGAATGTCTTATCATCATAGTAATTAGAGCGGGCATTAAACTGTTATAAGCAGAATATATTATTCTGGCTACAGTGTGGAGGGAATGCCATATAGTTCAAGCAATATTGGAAGCGTGGAGAAAAAAATAGAGGAACTGTTCTCCTAATCTAGGCAAGAGATAATGGTGATCTGAACTAAGAGTAATACTGAGATGGAGAAAACTGGAGAATATGAATTTGAAGGAAACAGAATTGACAGGATATAGTAATTGATTGGATTTTGGACACAAAGACAGGGGAGCTCGGAATAAACAAGGGTTCTTCTCTGAAAAAGCAATTAGATGTTGGCAAATGAGTTGCTCTGAGGATGGGGTAGGGAAGTAATGAGTTCAAGTTGTAGAACTCTTAAGTTGGAGGTGTCCTGAGGCCCCAACTGGGGATGCCCAACAGAAAGATGAGTGGGTAGATGAGTTTGGAGCTTATGAGGAAGATTGGGCGCTAGAGGTTAGACATTGGTGAATTGTCAGCCTATCGAGATAGTAATTAAAGCTACGAGAATAGATGAATGAATGGAATAGGAATAGAAGACGTCTGAGTACAGAGGTGTTAATGACAGTTAATGAAAAAAGGCACTGTGAAGAAGAATGATCTCACTGTTACTGACTAATACAAGGAGATTGGGAGAAAACATGGAGAGAGAAGAGGCTGGCAGTGGAGGTTTGGAGAGAGGTGAAAATATCAAGAGTTGTCCCTGTCAACTGTCCTCTCCCACTGTGCTTGTCTATTGTGTCAGCAAGAGGAAAGCTATGGGTCATATGTAGGGTGAGGAAATCTAAGAAAAATGATAAGGTTGTTTTACCCTCCGTGTCACCCAAGTGCGCTATAGCAATGGCCAGGAGATAACTCAGTGATAGCTCAGATGAAGGAGAAATTTTATTTAGGACAGTAGAAGCAACCATTTTGAGTTTTTAAGATGGACTATATGAATTTCTAACCAGGGAATCCATATGTCTACCTTTGGTTCCCTGTCCTTGAATCTCTCTTTTTCTCTCTGGATAGATAATTGTAATTGTATGTGCAGTTTTCTAATGCAAGGATTTTTTGGGTGTGTTTCCAGCAGCTGTTATTATTTCTCTTCCATGAAGCCAGGCCCTTTATAAGTGTTTTCAGCGCCTTCCCTTGTCTTCATATCAAGGACTTGCTATTTCTTCCATTCCTACATTTTCAACTCCCCACCTTCCTACTAGATTATTTCCATCAGCATAAACATGCTCTGACAGCTCCCATCTTAAAAAACAAACAAACAAACAAAAATAGTCCTTAACCACAAACTGTGTCTTAACCGCGGCTCTGATTCTCAGCATCGTGTTCAGTGCTAAACTTCCAGAAAGTGTTAACTACGTAAATTGTTTCCAGCGTGTCCCCTCCTAGGCATTTTAACCTGTTCTGATCTGATTTTTACTCTTACCTGTTCATGAAATTGCTTTTTTAATGTTGCCAATATCTCCTTAATGCCAAATCCATTAGAAATGTTTCTGTTCTTATTCAGTCTTGCAAATGTGTTCAAACTACTTAGTATTTCATCCTTCTTGAAATGCCCTCCTGTCATGACATCTTTCCTAATGTTCCTCTTATTTCACTGGGTAGTCCTTTGATTGCTCACTCCCTGGTATTCGTTGGGCTTAGTACTGGACCATGTTCTGCCTACTGTTGTTGGGAGAGCTCATGCAATCCCTTGGCTTTACATATCATGTCTGGGCTGACAACAGCTAGCTTTCCATTTCCAGCCCACACTTGGAGTTCCATTTCATATGCCCACTGAATGTATCACAGTCATCTCAAATAGAATACATTACAAACTAAACTCTTTATTTCCATCACCATAAAAACAATTGTTTTCAATTCTTTTGTACCTCAGAAAATGAGGTGACTATTGGCCCAGCTCCTCGATCGAGAAAATGGGTGAGGGGGGGGGTCATAATGATTACTTTTCTCAGGTACTCCTCACAGCTAATTCATTTGCCAGCCCTATCAATTTTATTCATAAAATATATTTCAAACCATCCATTTATCTCCATTTCTGTTGTCAGCACCTTAGACTAAGACACCATGATCTCTCACTTTTGACCACTACAATAGGTTCTCCAGGATTCTTTAGTTTCCCCCTTCAATCCACTGTAATTTAAGAGACTCATCTTTAAAAATGAATGTTGGATTATATCATTTTCCAGCTTAAAACTCTTCAGTGGTTTCCATATCATTTAGAGAAAACCATACCCTTGGCTTTGCATGAAAAGTCAAAAGTGCTGCAAAGGCTGGACCCAGCCTACCTCTTCCAACCCATCGAGATACCACGTGGATTTTCTTTCAGTTCTTGAGGCATGCATCAAGATATTCCTCACCTTCTGATATTTGTGTGTTTCATTGCTGTACTGGAAATCTCTTTGCATGGCTAGCTGTTTCTTACAGTTAGACCTCAGTTCAAATATCAGCCCCTCAGAGGTCTTCCTTGATGACTACCTCTAAGTAGGTTAGTAGGTTGCACATTGTTCTTTATCAAAGCACCTTGTTCTACCCTTCAGAGCACTTTGTATGTCATAATTATTTATTACTCATTTGCTTGTTTGTTGCTATCCTCCTATAGTGTAAGCTTTGGGAGATTACTCGTGGAATTTGTCCCAACCTCATTGTACCAGTCAGGATGCAGAAGATGTGATCAATGAATATCTATTTATAAAGGGGCTAACTTCTCCCCAAGTGTCTAAGAACTCTTGCTCTAAGAGGACAGTTTGGAGATGATACTTATGACAGATTATGACCCATGGAGATTCTTAATTAAGAGGCCTTAGGTAGTTTACTTAATGGAAATGAAAGAAGCAATCACTTTAGAATTAGTTTGACCTGGGTTCAAAGGACACCTCTGCTTCTTTTCCCCTCGATGGTGTCTCTAGGGCTGGGCTCTGGAACAGGGCTGTTAATCACTGTGCCCTAGGCTTTCTGGGGTGCCTGATACATGGAAATGTTTTAATGAATATTGTTTGGACTCCTCTAAGTTGAATCCTGGCCGGACCTCAGTTTTCTTAGAGATAAGCTGCATGGATTGGGCTATAATTTCTAAGATCCTTTCAGAAGCTCTGTGAATAATACTGTGAATTAAACTGGCTGTTTTTGAAAATAATTGAACAACTGTGTTATGCATTTCTGCTAACAATAGTGACTATAAACACTGAAATAATGGATCACCGAGATTTTAACACCCATAAGTAATAGCCCTTTCCTTACCCAGTATTTGAAGATGCTATATGAATAATTCAGATTATTGATGAACAATAAAAAGATGTTATGGTGTCAGCAGCCTTGCTTTGCTAGCTGAACAGCAGTGAATCAACACTCATATTTGCAATGTGAAGCTCCTGAGTCTAATTTCATTTCAATAATTTGGGAGATATAAATAGTAGTCAAAAGGAAATAGTGTGAAAAATTTAAGTGCTTGGGAAAGAAGGATGATAAAACAGCAGTGATTCTATAGAAATGGTTTTTTCCCCCTAATTGATAAAGACAATGGATGATCCTCCAAAATGATAACTACACAATATAATTGTCAAAGAAATTAGGTTGAGAATTTCATTCAATTCAGCACACATTTATTGGCTTTTACTTTGTTCCAGCTATGTTTAAGCAGCAATAGAAGAAATTTATATCAGGCCTAAGAAGACCTCTGAATAGATGGATACTTGACATCTCAAATCAGGGCCATAGATTAGAGACAATTACTCAGTTTCTATAGTAGTGCTTTTGTTTGAGTTATTTTATCTGGGCCTTAATTTCCTACCTATTTCCTAGGAAGGATGATATTAAAAATATTTATTTAACAACTTGCAGAGTCATAAATATTTAAATAAACAATTTAAAAATGTTCTCTTTTATTCCTTAAATTAAACTACATGGTATTATAAAAATGTTCTCTTTTATTCCTTAAATAAACTAAACTACATGGTATTATAAAAATGTTCTCTTTTATTCCTTAAATAAACTAAACTACATGGTATGATAAAAATGTTCTCTTTTATTCCTTAAATAAACTAAACTACATGGTATTATAAACCTGCTTACCAAACGGTGTATGTTGCAGCAGAAATGATTCATCGTCAGTCTTATAATTTCTAAATAATTGTTGATTTGTGGGAACTGCTGGTTTAATCTTTTGATTAGAGCTGTCAAATAATTAGCTAAATAATTCCATGAGTCAGCCATGATTTCTCATAGGTAATTGCATCAAATTCTTCCAATGTTTCCCTCCCTAAATTCTTAAATTGAGAGTCATTAGGTGTATAATCTCAATAAGCAGAGAATTTCTCTTAACATCAATGATACTGTTCATTCTCCCTCAGCTTCTGCTAAACTAACAGCAATTATAGTAAATTTTTCTATCTCTCATAATACTGCCTGACATTTTGATGTATTCAATATTTCCACTACTGACTGTCATTGAAATCATTTATTGAAGGATCTTGAACCTGATCTTTCAGAGCAGAGGAGAGGCGCTGCAACACAGTGCTGCCAGCCTGCCTGGGTCTGAATCCTTGCTCTGCCCCTGACATTTGAAGTCGCCACTCTATACCTTAGTTTTGTCATCTGTAGAATGAGGGCGATAATGATAATTCAAGTCAAACCCTCTGATAACATGCCCTACAATGATGTGAACTGGGGTAGAGTACAACTAGCAGTTGGCCCCAGGCCTCCCCAGCCCTTATTCTTAAACAGGCAGTGGGCTAAAGTGCTTCTCACTTGAGTGGGTGGAAAGCTGGAGTGGTCCACTTCATCTGTGAAGTACAGAGATGGAGGGTCCAATATCATCATCCCCAGTAGAGTTTTTTCACTGACCTGAAGGTATGGATGCCGATAACTGAGCAGGTTTCTGGACTTGCAGCCATAGGCCCCCAAAATTATTTATATTGATATTTAAGCTTGGACAGACAACTGCCATCAGTGGGGCACAGCCCGGTCTTCTGAGTCTGTGGGAGAACCCAATGGCATCGCCCAAGTAACATGATTTATTTTCAGAAGAGAGCTCCAGAATCTTGGAGACCTGTTATGCCCAAAATTAACATTCTAGTTGCTTAATAATGAGGAGGTAGGAGTGGGCTCCAGTGTTGGGGGGCGGCGGGGGGGGGGGGGGTATGGCATCCAGGGAGGAGCCGGGGGATGGTAGGGGCACTAAACTGCAATTTATCAACCAATATAGAAATATTTCAATATTTTACCAACTCGGAGTTTTACTAGTTCTTATCAACTAAACAGCACCTATACTCATGAAAATTCTCATGAAAATTAAAATTATTATTACATGTAAGGCATTTAAAAAAGTGCCTGACAGTGTTAGTAGTCAAGAAATGTTAACTATTATTATTAGCTTCTTTCTGAGAACAATGTAAGAATTGTGTCCTTGTTTCATTAAACTGCCACAGTGCGAAAAGCCAGATAAAAACTAGACTAATTAGTGGGACCATTATGTTTTTTTATATCTTGTTATAGTTAAAAGACCATTATTCCTCCAGGATCTTTGTTTAGTTTTAATTTAACTTGGTTTGACGTTAGGAAGAGAAATAGAGGTGGCACTTTGGAATTGATAATGCTAATGCTTGTTAGAGGTATCTTTGTCACTCTGAATTTCATGCCTTGATATAACATTTTTTTTTCTCGACACTGATCTGTTTCCTGTGTCCCTCTGTACTTAGAACAATGCCTGGATAGTAGGCATTTGGTAAGTATTTGTTGAAAGACTGAATATATGGTAAAGGGCCTATTTTAAAGGGAAAGTATGGATTGTGGCCTGACACTACGCATGTTAATTTCAGGTAAAGTATGTTTTCTCAGAAAAGGGCAGGAGAAAAACATTAGCAAATATTTTAGGTGTATTGGCCTAAGAGAGATGAGTTGTATGGAAGTTATTAGGGTTTACCTGTACCATTAGGCCTGAAGACCACCTTCTCTCTTGTAAAGTATCCCAACACCTGGGGTGACGGGTGCTTCTATTTGGGAGGAAAAGGACCTTCCATGTTTCCTACAGCTCAAGCCAAGAATAGACCTTGGAAGCTGATCTCATTCAGGTTATCCAAGGACAGTTTAAATACAACCTCATTGCAGAATTTCGCGATATGCCCACATCTCTTGTCTTTGTCATCAATTTCCTTCAGCTTTTCTCTTCCTTCACTTTTGCTAGTGAAAAACTGTCACCATGTAAGTCCCAAATCAGGAGATCTATTTCTTTCTGAGAATTTAATTTCTTTAAGTTCTTTCTGACTCAAATGTTTAGTACAGTGCCTGCCTGGCATTTATAAAGCATTAAATACATATTTGTTTAAAAAAATTGGATGTCTTTGTCCTTCTCTCCTTCACCTTCTCATTTCTTTAAGGATATTTCTTTTACCTGCCTCAGTTACCCACTCTCCCCCCCGCCCCAGCCCAAGGTCACAAATCTGCACAATGTTTTACTAGACGGAAAGCAGAGTAACGGGAATTCATTATGGCCATTTGTTACCAGGAAGCCGCAGAGGGAGGGCATGATTAATGCTTTCTACAGATACGAAAGGTCACTGAGGATGGAGACTTGGCTTCATTTTCCCCAGTGGGTTCATGTTTATTGTTAAACAAATCACACATACACATATTTGTTTTTGTGCTTAGATGGGCTTAGATGATTGTTGGCGGAAATCTTTATTCTTAAAACAGTAAAAAAAAAACCTAACATTGGAGTTTGCGAATTGAAACATGTTTATTTACTTTTGTTTTCCCACAGAATTTTGTGCGTCATCACTGGGTACACAGGCGTCGGCAGGAGGGAAAATGTAAGCAGTGTGGTAAGGTAAGGGGCCTGCACCCCACGGTCATCGCAGGAGGCTTCTCAGGCCTTGGCAAGCACCCAAGGTAGATGAGTCCAGTCACCCGGATCCAGGGCTCAGGACGTCCCTTCCTTTCCCAAAGGCCTCCCTTCTCTAGGTCCCCTTCCCTTAAGAGGTGTTTTATTTGTTCTAGAACTCACTCAAGAAGCAGTGGTCTCCATACAAGGAATTCGCACGTTTTAAGAGAGATGGATGGACTTTTACAGTGAATTTCATTGTGGATAGTTTAAAAAAAAGGATACTTCCTATTTTGTTAAAACTCCCTCCTGAGGATGGCTGGCCCATCGTACTTCTTTGAACACCAACAGAAAGTCAGTAGGTTGATGAGCGATACTACTCGTGTTGATATGTTATGGTTGAGCAGAACTGGGTAGAAGGACAACATGGAAGCAGGAAATGTGTTGCTCTCTTGGGATATTATCCAGTTCCTGGAAAGAGATGCCCTTCTCATAGGTGGTGATTTATGTCTACTCTCTAAGTATGACTGGCTACAGGCCCCTCAGGGTGCAGGGCCACTTGGAAGAGTGAGGTGGGGATCTGACAGCTGCATGCTCTGTAGATTCCATGTTATTGACCCTAACAGATTTGGATTATGGCTTTTTCAATGTACAAAGATCTACTTTAGGAATGAAAGGATCCTCAGAGAAAGTTAAACTGGTGGTGAATCCTACTACAAAGATTTTTTTAAAAAAATTACATAGGTGTAGGCTGGTCTCAATAAAGGAAAGTTTTGATTTGGTAGAGAGCAAGATAATTTGGGAGAGTATATTCCTCATCAATTCATTTCTAATTTGTTTATTTATTCATGTGACTCTTTGGGTCAAGCACTGGGGTGAGCTCACCAGTGTGGCATTTTTGACAATAGAGGGAGGCAAGGAAGTTTTGGCTGCCTGACTAGTGTTGAGGGCGAGCGAGACGTGGAAAAAGTTTGATTAATGTTGCTGTTTTCCCAGTGCCTGAAAGGGAAATATGCTGTAGCCATTGGTTACCAAGCTCTTCTTTGGAAGGTGGCACACTTTAGTCTCAAGGGTATGGGCCTCCATTATAACTGGTATTATCTCCTCCAGTTCAACACAGTGACTCTCAGCTGGTTCCTTTCTAGCCTGGAAAGAGGACAGGCAAAATAGGTTAAAAGGGGGAGGAGGTAAAAAGAAGAGGAGGAGGGAGGGAGAGAGGAGGAGTTGAAAGTTGCTTACCAGCCATTTTACACGGCTGGGAAAAAGGAGGTCAGCCCTCTACCCTCACATGACCTTCCTTCACTGGCTCCGTCTACTCCTTCCCTGTCTGCTGTTGCCCTAGGGCTTATGGATTTTCTCTTACTTCGTGGATTGTAGACTGTCTACAACTTTCCCATAAGAATGTGTGCATGTGTATGCGTAAGAGAGAAGAGACAGGTAGGCATGGCTAATTTTGAGGTCAGAGATGTGGACAGTAGGAAGGATCTGGATGAACAGGTTCTTCGCTTTGGAGAAAATACCTTCACTGGACAGCCTAGTCGCTGGCACCGCCTCAGCAACTTTCAAGCCATAATAGATTTGGAGGAATTTTATTAAAAGAAAATCAATAAGCATTATATATCTTGCGACAAGTATTCCCTAGCGTCGTATTTCACTCCCTTTTCTGGCTTGTCTTCTGTTGGCGTGGTCAACCGAAGGGGAAGAGCTGGACACCCTGTACTCTGAGTTGCTGCGACCATGTCTCTCTTCCTGCCCAGTGTCCCCAGGCAGGCGTCTCAGAGCACTCACAGCTCGCTGCTTGTCACAGCTCTCCACAGGGAAATCTGTGAGCCCAGCTCTTCACATAGAGTTCCCATAATATTGTATTGTTATATTCATGTCCTGTGTTTATAATCCAGCTGCTTATGGATTCTCAGAGACTCAAGCAATTGTGGCATGTGATGGTCTTAAACCTGTGTCTCCTTGCTGGATAATAAATAACCCTTCTTTGGAGCCTGGCTTCTCCCCTGGATTAGAGGAAGACTAGTGAGTGACTCTCTTTCCATTTGCAGATTAAGGGATTGAAGATTCATTTCAGACTTTGGTGCTATGCATAGTTTTCATCAGTACTGTTGGTTGTACATTCTTACATATCCAGAGATTTCTAAACCATTCCCCATACACACACACACACACACACACACACACACACACAGACTTCTATACACGTTATTCCATAATTTATCCATTGGGATGGGGTAAAAAATACTTAGCAAAAAAATGTTTAAACCAGTGGTTTGAAAACTTTTGTGGTTATTAGTGAGTGTTTATGGTTAAGGGTATTTGTGGTTTCACTTTCTACTTTTTAGAATCAACAGTAAATATTTGAGACCAATTAGAGACTAATTTTCTCTCAAGCCTTGAATATGCATTTGGCTGAGTGTGTGTGTCATATAATGAATATCAGATGAGACAGCTCGTGATTCAATCGCTCAGTTGCTTTAACATTCACTGACTACCAGGCTGCCATGTTTATGACCATCACGTAGTTTTACATTGTTTTCGTTCATAGTCCTACATTATGAAAGAGTTAAGGTCCAGGCAGAAAAGAGCTGTCACATTCAAATTATGTAATTTGATAAGTGTTTAATAAAGAGAATATTTAAAATGTGTGAGCAGAAAAGAAACTACAAGGGATAGTGAAAAACTCGAGGCTAGTAACAGCAGGGATCTGTGGTCAAGCCAAGTCTAAAGCGGTCATAAGATTAAGTCATGAGACTTAGCCAGCCTGAGGTGATCTACCAGCTGGGGGAATAAATATCCCAACTTCACTCACCTTCAGTCTCCAGTGGCCAAACCCAGTAGAAACCAGAGCACAAGGGACATTGTTGAGGCAATCCATAAAAGTTAACGTTTTACAACAGGACACAGGGTAGAGAAAGATGGAGAGTGGATCCAGAGGGACAATGGGATTGATCCAGCCCATATTTAGTGTAAATCTATACTTGGCCAATGGTTAAAAACAAGCTGCATATTTATTCTGCAAACGTACCTCTTTACTGATCTTCACCACATCTACACATTGCATTCATTCAATCGAGATTTATTCAACACTGAGTTATCCCTAGTAGTACTTAAAAAAATCAATATGCAAAGAAAAAAGATAGTCATGATTATAGCTAATTTGACCTTTCATTTTTAAAGGAACCATCCAAACCCAGCAGTATGGCAATTGTGGAAATATGCTTGTCAATTGCAACTTGAAATTTTATCTTTTATTTCTTCATTAGGAAACATATATAAAAGTTATAAAATAAATGAGCTAATTTTTTAAAACTTAAAAATTTTAAATTTCAAACATCAAATCATGAAAGCAGTTTTTAACACAACAACACATAGTTTAACTTTGGTCTACATTTCTGATGTCTTCCAATTTCCTAACCAAACATGCCACATAATTATGCATTATTCGTCTATAAATTATATGTACTTTCATATATAATTAAAGTAAATTAAATTGCAGGTAGCACTAATTAAGTGGGAAAATGTCAAAACTACTCTTTATTGTAATGAATATTGTTAAAAATGAATTTAAAATGAACTTGTGCAATAATTGAAATATACCCATCTAAAGGAAGAATCCTTAATGGCATTTTTGTATTGCAAAAATGACAAAAATGATTTAAGACATTCCATGGGGGTGTGGATGAGATATGGATGAATAGAGAAAGGGATTAGAGAGTCTAAAAATAATGGAAAGTACTGATCTGGAGCTTTGGGGGATGTTTCCTTCTGTTAAAGAAGCACCATTCTTTACTGGTTTAAAAATGTGTGAGCCCTGGAGGTCAGCTGTCAAGAGGCCCTGCAGAGTTAGGAACAAGGAAAGGAAGTTCAAGGGTGAGGCTCCATTCACTAGTTAGGCAGGTTTGGTTATTCGCCTGTCTGTGTGTTTGTCGAGATGCCATTAGCCTCAGGAGGATTGTTGAGGATGTAAAGTGGGTAATACAACAAGTCCAAAGAAATCTAGCCTCTCCGTGGAGCCTGTGCCCACATAGCTGCTGGAAGTGTGGCTTTTCGTTCTGTCCTTGGCTGAGTATCAAGGAAGGAGATAAGTGCAGCTACCATTCTATTCCCTGCTTCTATGCATTTGACTCTGTTAGATTCCTCATATAAACGGTATCATACATGAGGTAGTATTTGTCTTCCTGTGTCTGGCTTATTTTACTGAGCATAATGTCTTCCCGATTCACCTGGGGAAGGGGAAATGGAGAGGTACAAAGGGTACAAAGGGTACAAAGTTTCAGTTATGCAAGATGAATGAGTCTTTGAGATCTAGTGTACAGCATACTGCTTGTGGTTAACAATACTATATTGAATACTTGAAATTTTTCTAAGAGGGTAGATATTATATTAAGTGTTCTTATCACAAAAGATAATAGTAACCAAGGAGGGCAGGAGGAAACTTTTGAAGGTGATGGATATGTTTACGGAATAGATTGTGATGATGGTTTCACAGGTGTATACTTGTTTCCAAACTCATCAAGTTGTACACATTAAATATGTACAGCTTTTTTTGTATGTCATTCATACTTCAAAGTGGTTTAAAAAAAGAGGGGATAGGGGCTGAGGGCTCGGAAGCAGAGTGTTCCTTGCTGTGGTCTCCAGGTGGTTAAGTCACTCAGTTCTCACCTGTAGAGACGCTTTGCTACTGCCACTGCTTCCCTAGTCTTTGGCATGGCCAGCGTCCTAGTAGTTACAGCTAATGTGATGCTCTAGTCACTCTGGTCACTAATGCTCTTTCTTCAGAAAAGGCTTCGCAAGTGAAGGCACGAGGATTGTGCAGAAGGAGGAGTTGAACTGCAGTGCAGCTCCAACAAAGGCCTCAGCCAATCCCATAAGGATCTGGAATAGCCCCTCAGAGTTGCCCTGCCTTGACCAGTCATTAGATGTGGGCTGTCCTTGGCCAAGGTGACTCTTTTAGGCTTAGGGCAATGCTTAAGGATGGAAAGGTGACTCCTTGGAAAGCTATCAGCCTCCAACACTCCTATCAACTGGGAGAATGAGCTGAGTGCCTCAGGCCCACAGCAGAGTTTTCCGGGTGGAATATCAACATCTACTACAGTCCGTCCCTTGTGCTTCTCAGAGTCACTTGCTTCATAAAATACATGTTTGGAAAAGTTCCTCCGGGATTCTGGTTGGTCTTACTTCCTGGGGAAACATTTAAGAGGAAGGTTAGTGGGATACACTACAGCCCTCTCTCTGGCAGCTGGTCTTAACTCTGCAACTGATGTTCACATCTCCTTCCTCAACCACTCTTTCTGTAGTCACCTCACGCTCAATTAACTCCTCTTGTCCAGGTGATCATGTGTTTGGGCTGTTGGAACAGAATACCCTAGATTGGGTAGCCTAAAAACAACAGAATCTTATTTCTCAGTCTGGAGGCTAGGAGTCCAAAGTCGAGATGCTGGCAGATTCGGTTTCTGGTGAGAGCTTACTTCTTATTCATAGATGACCATCTTCTCGCTGAGTTCTCACATGGTAAAAGGGACAAGGGAGCTATAAAAGTCTATTTTATAAGGACACTAATCCCATCATGAGGGCTCCACTCTCATGACCTAATCACCCTCTAAAGACCCCACCTCCACATACCAACGCATTGGGGATTAGGTTTCAACATATGAATTTTGAGGGGACACAAGCATTCAGTCTCTAGCAGTGACCTACTTGGTGGAGTGACCAAGACCCTTACCCTACGCCGTCTGATCCCCTGGTCTTGGCTGTTGCACTTGTCTATTGACCATCAAAAGTTTTCAAAGAATTAGAAAGGATGCCCCAGTGGCTAATCTGGGTGCCAGATATTTTCTTACTGCCTCCATTGTCAAATAACTATCCCCCACCTAATGATCAGGATCAAGATGGTGACCCCTTCCTGTGCCTGCTAGTCTCTTGACACAAAGATGCCACAGTAACTTGGTGCAGTGGTAGTTTAAGGTTTAAGGTCCTCCTGTTATCCATGGTGGAGATATTCCCCATCTGGTATTCAGACTCTCAGAGCCCAGAGTTGTGGAGAAAGGAAGCACAAATTCCTCAAGTGGGCCAGTGGGAGTGATAGTAGGCAGGGCTCCTCCTCCTCTCACTCCTTGGTCTCTGCACCCATGTATTTTACCATGGAAACACAGCACCATTAAATGATCATGAGTTTGGTCAATATACTGAGACTAGAGGATGGTGCTCATAGGATACCCTCTCAAAGCTGAAGCCCATGTCACATCTTCAAAAAGACCTTTCCATCTCTCTGTCAGGCCTGTAGCTTCTTGGTGGTGTGGGATGTGGTAGGACTTATGTATCTCATGGCCATATGCCCACTCCTGAACCTCCATTTCAAGAATACAAAAATGTATTCTTTGGTCTGAAAGTGTTGTATAAGATCCCGTGTTGGTGGGTCAAACACTCTGTAAGCCCTTGCATAGTAGCGCTGACTGAGGCCCTGCAGAAGGAAAAGGTAAACCCATACCTACAGTATGTGTTGATTCCGGTCAAGGTGACTTGCTCCCACTTCCAGAGTGGAAGGAGTTTAGTGTAATCAATTTGCCACCAAGCATCTGGTGGTTCCCTTTCAGGGTTGGTGCTATATTGAGTGTTCAGCTTTGGTATCTTTTGCTGGCAGGCTAGACAGTCAGCAGTGATAGTAGCAGTGGTGGTAGCGGAAGCCCATGCTGCTGGACGCAGCTGTAGCATTCATCCCTGCCATCACGGCTACTCCACTTCTGAGCCCATAGTGCTATGGATAGCTCACGACAACGTGTGGAGTCTGAGTTGTTATATCTAAGTTTTTAGTTCTTATACCATGAATGCTCTCTGGTGGGCATTAATGTGCAGTACAGTGATCTTCACTTTATGTTCATCCATGTGCCTCTTTCCCTGATCTCCTCTTTCCTTCCAGGCCCCTGATCAACTAGCCAAGTCATTCAACACTACCTGTAAGTCATTATATATTCTTATATCAGGCTACTTATCTTTTCCCAGAAAGTGGGGGACCAGCTGCTCCCCCTGAAGTTATGTCCCTTGGGAAGATTTCTTCTCACTTCTGTCCCTCAGGACAACTCCTGAGTAGGCTTTAGTGAAGTAGTAGTCTACTTTTGGCTTGGACTCATGTGCCAAGTTGACCCATCCATGAACCTATCACAGCTTTTTCCTTCTCTTTCAGATGGTCATAAGGGATCCCCATATTTCCATAGGTGTGAGTTGAATGAGAGGCCTAGTATTATAATAGTGGATAATATGGGGAGTCTGAGCTACCTACTCATGTGTCTTACTTGTGTTCTTTGGTACTGCTGGTGCCAGATCCCATATGTTCCCATTTAAATGTAACAATGAATTGCAGCTGGGCCCACACAACCTTATGACTTAGTGATCTGACAGAACCCAGCTCATGACTACCTGGTGATTCAGGTATTCCTCCACCATAACATAGTAACATACCAGGTGCTGTTTTCTGAAAGATATACAAATCTCTCCTACAGATGGCATGACCTCATTTCAGAATCCTAGAGTCTATGTTGTAATTCTCCTATTGGTGCTTGTCATAAACTCTGTAGCACACCTTTTCTCCTACCCAATGCCTCTAATAGCATGGGGCCTGCTGCAAGTGACAGGGCCTACTTTCACTGCAGACTGGACCCACTGCAGAGTTGTTTCATGTTCTGTGTTCTACTCTAAGCTGGCAGCATTTAATATCATCCAATAAACTGATTGAGGCAGTATTCCTAAGTGTGGAATATATTGCCTCAGAATTCAAAGAGACCTACAGAGTACCGTGCTTCATTCTTAGTGGTTAAAATTGTGAAATGCAATAATTTGTCCTTTAGATTGGGCAGGATATTCTAGCACACCCTGGCTCACTAAACCCTAGAAGCTTCATTGATGTGTGGGACCTCTGATTCTTCATAGGGCTTATCTCCCCACCTTCTGTCTCACCAAAACCTCCAATATACTTGCCACTTCTTGCTCATCCACCTTAATATGATACCTTTGATATGGTGGACCAAGTGGTATTCTTCAGAATGTTCATATGGTTCAGGTTACTTTGCACTATATTTGGATAAGATTCAGAAGAGGTTGAAAGCCCTGGCACAAGGCTGTAAAAGTACAGTGTTAACCCTAACAAGTGAATGCACATGGTTTTTGATTCTCCTTTCAGAGAGGGAAGGAAAATAATTCATTTGCTAAATCGACGACCATAGGTAATATACTCAAGGCCAAAAGATCCCAAATTTGACACAGTAGCTACAATTAGAGTATACTGGGTTGCATTTGTGGTAGTCCAGCATTATTCTCCACTATAATATCTGGTTTTGTAGGAGCCCAGCTGGTGAATTAAATGCGGATATTTTGGGGAACACCACCACTGCCTCCTTTAGTCTTTAAGGGTGGCACATAAAGAGATAATAATTTTTAAAAATAAACACAATAACATTATCATAACATACAAAATTAATCATTTAATACCTATTACTTCTGAGAATGTGACATTGGTTTTGATTTAGATATGACTGGGAGGGTGGTTGAGTGTTTCACTCGGGCTTTCTTACTATGCCAGCACTTACGCAACAGGCCAAGAAACCAGTATTGGAGTTCTGCCAAACTCCCAGCATGTTCACTCCAATTATAAAATTAGGGACCAGGGGAAATGACCCTGCTGGGTTTGTGGAGACAGTAGACTCTCTATAAACCATCCCTGGTCCAGGACTCCTTTTTTTAAACTGGACCTCATACATCCCTACTCTTGTAGGGGACCATGATGCTGTTTCAGACTCTGGTGCTTGGGTATACATGTTGACCTGCACTCTTGTCCAACAGTCTTTAAAATATTTGAACATTTCTTTCTCCCCACTGCACAACTACCCAAGTAAATGGACCAAGTAGATCCTTTTAGACAGAGTCTGGGGAAATATTGCCGTAGACTCTTGCTGTGATGTTGCAGGATTCTCCTGGGAACTTGCCCTTTGGGTTCTATCTTTGAAAACTTCCTTTAGTCCAGAAATGGGGCAAAATATCATGACCCTTTATGGGAGCATTTGCCCTCATATTTCTTGATCCTCCATTCTTGATTTCTTTTTATTATATCGATTAATACGTCTTTTATCTGCTGATCTATCTTGCCTCTGGGAGGTCGTGCTGTATTAACCATTTGGTCAAGCCGCCATGGCGGGAACTTCAGTCTTGCAGTAATTGCATCCACCTTGCTTTAATGGTTAAGTGCTGCCACATGTTCCTTATTATTTCGGAACTTTGTAATCCTAATTGGTATCAAGAGTGCTCACTCTGTAGGATTTCCTACCATCAGGCCTAACCTACAGAGGAGAGGAGAGTTTCTCAACGATGATGACACCCTTCTCGCCAGCACATTTCTTATTGTTTTGGTAAGTGGAATATCCTTTAGGCCCTCTTGCAGGACAGAGTCAACTGATGGGTTTTCCAGCTGTCCCTGGCATGCCATGGCAACTCTAACTTGCCTATTTCTGTGAGATTTTGATTGTTTCTTCCTCTATCACAGCAATCCTGGCATTGCTACTTCACTTAACACGGTCTGTTTTTTTGTTCAAGTTTTCAAACGCCATTCTAGTATTAGTGTTTGTCCTAGTGTTAGCACCATCTTCTGGGGTTCCTGATAATGTGTTAAATTCTCTGTTGTAGATGAGTGCTCCGACATTGAGAAACCCTCTTTTATCCAGCTTTAAGTCCTGCCCCCTTTGTCCTGCAGTCTCAGGACCCAGTCCCATACACACTTTCCCATTCCTGCTGGTACATATTGGTTAGGTCATACAGCTAGATCTTTCGAGATGCAGTCCTTTTTCTCTCTCAGTGGCCTCTGCACGTTCCTGGCTGGGTATATTGGTGTGAAAAGATTATTAGGTCATCTGAGATACTACCAGGAAGAGTAGATCTAACACTAGGATGGCATTTGAAACTTGAACAAACAAACAAAAAAACACCAAAAAACCAGTTCATGTTACGTGAAGTAGGGATGCCAGAATTGCTGTGATAGAAGAAGCAGAAATTAAAATCTCACAGAAATAGGCCTGCTAGAGTTGCTATATTAGGGACAGCTGGAAAACCCATCAGTTGACTATTAAAATCCCAAGTGAAGTCAAAACTATTTCTAGGTAGCAGAATCTTTTCTTTCTCTAAGGCATGCATTATCTGGTGATATTCCTTTGACATAAATTCATGAAGCCAGGAGGGACACAATCAGAGTAATTTCGGCAAATTTTGTAAGTCTCTTTCTCAGTTGTCTGGGGGCTGTTATAGCAAAAGAGTCTAAGTTTGAAGAAAAAGAAAGTGTAATTAGTTTTACCGGTGAAAGCACATTTTCCTCAGTTAGTTAACAGTGGAGAGTACAGCCAGTTATTTCCTGGAATGTCATACTGTCAGCAAGATTATAGATTATATGGCTTCTCTGAATATCTGTAATGATTTGTAGCTGGTAACTGTGGTAACATCAACTTTAAAAAAAATAGTTTTTTGTTAAAAACAAATTTTCCAAAAAACAACCTTCTTGCTGAATACTATCAGCGTTAAAATTATACTTTTTATTGGGAAGGTTTTCAATTACGGGGCAGTCAGAGATGGACATTAATTTTCATGGAAGGCCATTATTATAATTGTTGCTGGTTGTGTCATTAGGTAAATATGTTCATGTAAGGAACTTCCCTGGTATTCTAGGACAAAGATATAAACCCAACAGTTAAAGTTTTGTATGCAGTTTTGGCCATATTGAATATAAGTATCTGAATAAAGCATTTTTATCCTAGAATCAGAAGGGTGATAAAAATATGAAATATAAAAATCACAGTTAAAATAGTTAACACTTAAATTGAAATGTAAACCAGTGACTATTGTTATAGGCTTAATTTCGATTATACACTAATTGCAAGGTTAAGTCATTGACTTCCATGAAGTCATCTGCCTCTGACGACAGTGTTCTGGACATCATGTCTTAGGCTCTTCATACAGTCTGACAGATCTGTGGTAACAGTGTTAACTTATGCTGAGAATCCTGTGCCCTGAATTTTGCCTTTCCCAGCACCGCTCTCCCCAGGAGACTCAATTTATGACCTATAGCTTGTAGCAGGGGCTGTCAGATAAATTAATGGAAAAAGCAGAAACTGAGGATAATAAGACTGACTGGCTTGGGTTAATAAATCGTAATTACCGACATTAGAATGGAAGGACGCAGAGGCTCTATTGAGGAATAATAAAATGTCAATCTATGTGCCCAAGTCAGTGATTACCCTTGACGGAGGGCATATTATGGACAATAAGGGCATCGATAAACTTTCAGAGCTCTTAATTAATGCCATAAAGTATATTATAGTTAAACCCAATGGACAAGAATTTAGATTTTTCAATAATTCTAATAAAGTAACTGTAGATTCACATAATTTGTAGCACTGTCAGAAGTTATAAAAAAAATTGGTTACCATAATTCAATTTATAAAGATATTGTTTATTTTAATTCAGTTTTAATTCAGTGTATGTTTACATTTTGAAAATCTTGAGTGTTTATAAAAATTTTAGCTTAAAACCAGTAAAATCAGTATAGGAAGCTTTAGGAAGTTCAGGTAAATTATATTTTCTATGACTAAATGAACCCTAATCTTGCATAAACTACAGTATTAATGGTACCATTTTTACACTGTGATACAGCCAAGGAAAAGGCATATTATAAAATTAGCCTAATATCCAGTGATTCGCACTGCCAGGCAAGGGTACATCTATCTGTGGAAAACTGGGCTGAATAGTTTGTTGACAGGGAAAAAGTCAACAATTTGCATGTACAAGGAAAGAGATAGGTTCATGGTGACTTTGCTAATTAAAGATTGAAGTTTGAGCTCTGGATAGGACAGAGTTAGTCCGTAAGTCTGTAGATCATGGGTTAAAACAGGTGCCATTTTTTATTAGTCAGAAAAAAGTTTTCAATCAGGTCAGTGTGAGTTTGCATGTGGGTCACTCACAGGTCAAACAAATGTCGTTTTCTATTGGTTAGAAAAAAGTTTTCAATTAGGTTGATTGCTGTGGCTCTGCGCCTAGGTCACTCAAAGGTCTTAGCTACTCACCAGCTTCAGCTGGTCAAACCCTGAAACGTCATCACTGGTTGTCAGCTTCCGCTGGTTAAAAGCAGTTGCATGGGAACGGCACAACCGGTTTGAGATGGGCTCCGATTGGAAAAATTTCCTTTTACATTGTGAGTATCAAATTGCTGTGGTATTTTTAGCCCACTGGATAAGTTTACAAAAGTGCTATAATAGTTTTATTTTAAATTTTTCTAGAAATAATGAACTTTGCATCTAATTAAACGTGGGATGAACATTTTAGATATTAAATATAAAATGTGTAAAAGAGTATATACATTTTTCAAAAATGAAAGGGAGTATTTGAGCAAAAATGAAGTTCTCTGTGTTAAGATAGATATTAATTTAGTCTTATAATTCCCTTGGGTTTGCCTTTTGTAATACTTTGTGAGCCTTGAATATGCAAGTGGATATGGAGAGGTTTATTTTGTTGGTGATGGTTGAAGTTTTGGAGGCAAGAGCAGTATCAACTCTTGGATTGGATCAAATCAAATCAAACAGGGAGTCAGGCTACAGTCAGGAAATTCCCTCACTCAAACCTCAGTTAAATACGTAAACAATAAAATAGTTTGTTTCAAGTAAAGCCCTTTTTCCTGTTTTCAGCCAAGGCTGTAAAACTGAGTGCTATTTGGTATATGCCCTAGATTGCACAAGAGAAAGAGGCAACAAAGCCAAAATAGCCCTTAAAAACCAGAGTCAGCTGAAATTCAGTTAGGGCATCTGTCAGTACCATAATATATCAGATTTGGACCAGAATTTAAAAATGGGTAATTAGGAATCTGGCTCTTTTTGCTGTGCTGAGATCCCAGCCAAAACCTCCCCATTGCAGGTGGTCTGCAGGAACTTGGTGCATGAAAGCTCCAGTGTGGTTCTATTTATGTCTTTATGTTAGACAGTAACCGTGAAGCCATGGCCACTGTGACTCTGCCAGACTAGAGCATCCAAAACAAAGCATAGAGCTGGTTACACCAGGCTCATCTCCAAGGGACCCATCACAGTTCTGCATAAGCACAGTGCCCAGTGCCCCAGTTGTGGCTGGCCTTGTTGTTTGTTTCTAGTTTCAGCCTGGCTGTCAGGGCTACGCTGGACTGTATCCATTTCTCCTTGAAGTCAGAAGGCCGATAATCGATAGAGGGATGGGCTAATACTCTCACTCTGTACCACTGAATAGAGTATTGCTAACTCGTCACACGTGGCACACTAGAGGACTTTGTCAGCAAGGGGTTGGAAGAGGTTTCAGCAATAAATGGACTCCTTCACTTATGTGTACTGTGTTACAAAGAACTTTTCGAATGCATTGCCTCATTTGATGCTTATAACTACTCAGGTGTTGGAGAGGTTTGTATTTTTATTACCATCTCCAGGTGAAGGGAGAAAGCGTTAAGTGGTTTGCCTAGCATGTTTGCTGTGTCTAGAGCGTTCGGACGAGAGCATAGTGAGGGGGCATATTTTCAGGTGGTTTGGGTTAGGTTTTTAAAGTCTGGATAGCATGAAGTTTGTAGTTGGGTTACAGTGTGGTAGCAGTGACGTTCTTGTTCAATTAATCAGAAAATATTCATGCCATGCCTATGATGTTCAAAGAACTATGCTAAGCTGTAGAGATCTATTAAGAAATATTACAAGGACTTCTCTCAAAGAGCTTGTAATTCCATTGGCAAGAGAATAGATGTGCACATAAAATAACCAGCAACTTAGGGCAGCTGTTCATTGGTGCCAAGGGGAGATACAGGTGGTGAGGCCTGTAGGGTTAGGAGGAGAGATTACAGTGAATTGAGGTGATCTTGGAACATTTTCTTTTTAGATTTTGGAGTGGAAGTAAAATTCAGATGCTGTATATGAAATAGTGGTAGGCACTCTAAATGGTGGGTTGGGAATTTAAAAAAACAGCAAAAAATGGTAAAATGGGAAAAAATGGAAATATAAAAGAGTAAAGCATGTTGTAGAATATAATTAATCCCATCTCACTATAGACAGGAATTTATAATGGCTGGGAGTGGGAGATTGATGTAGAAAAATTGGCTGAGAAGATTATGGATGGCGCTGAATGTCAGTATGAATAGTTTGTTCCGTAATCTCGGGGAAAGAAGTAGTCATTTGAGTATTTAAGATTGAGGCTGATATTAAAAACAACAACAACAACAGCATTTTCCCTGGTGTCATGGCCCAGGATAGAATGAAGAACACAGGGGGAAACAGACTATCAACGGAGAGACAAGTTAGCAGATGGAACAGACATCCCGATGTGACGTGACCAGTCACCGGGGCTTGATGCCTGCTGGACGTGGGGTCCAGGGTGGGAGAATCCCACCACACAGCCAAGGTTGTCTTCAGGAGTCCCTGCTCAGGCCCTGCACCAGCTTCAGCATGCTTGCTCTTGCCTGCTGGCTTCCTTCTGTGCACAGCGGAAAGAGCTCTATAGCTATAGCTATAGCTCTGAAGAGAAGTTTTATTCATCTCTTTTTTTGCTCAGTCCATCAAGAGCGGCTTGAACAAAGAGGAAGAACTTTTCAAGTGACTCTGATGTGAAGTCATTCCTGCCTATTTGGTGCCGTTTCGTTTCACATTGAATAGTTTGTGCCCCGTCTTTGAAGGGACCTCTCTACCTAACCCTGTGGTCCACTGCACTCGGTGTCCTCCCTGGAAGCTATTTCCGTCGGGCAGTGATAACTGATGCCAGGGGCTGTGCAGGTTGTGGCTGGCTGCCACAGCAGTAAACCTGTGGATGCCAACCTGTCCTAATAATTAAGTCCAGGTGTGTTTTACAAAAGTGCATCCTTTGCTGGGGAAATGATATTCTCCTTGACAGAGGAGGTATAGCAAGACTCATTGTTTGTGGGGAGATGAGTATACTTGGTGTCCTTAAGACCACCCCAGTTTCAGTATTCACTCACAGGACTCAGTGTATATCGCTCACAGCTGTGATTTATTATAACAAAAGGCTACGAAGCAAAGGCAACAAAGGAAAGGCACGTGGGGTAAAGTCTGGAGGAAACCAAGTGTAAGCTCCAAAAGTCTTCTAACGGTTACAGAGGGTGTGCTTAATTCTTCCAACGTGAGTTGTGACAACACGTGTGAAATATTGTCTCCTAGTTTCATCAGAAGCTCAGTGAGTAGGGTTTTATTGGGGGCTGGTGACATAAGCACATACCCTGCTTAGCACATGCCCAACCTCCAGACTCCCAGAAGGAAAGCAGGTGTTCAGCATACATCAGGATGTTTGTACAAACAGTTCAGGCACGGTGAGTCACCCTTAACTGTTCTGGGAACAGGGGAACCCCTCCTGAAGTTCAAGTTCCCGAATGCCAGCCAAGGACCAACGTTCCAAGCAGGCCTTTGTAAGGAGAGCAGACTCATGCTTGTTCAGTGAACTCTTCTGCCCTGAGTGATTCTATTATTACTTAAGCTGTTGAGAAAGGGATATTGATGGAGAAACTTTTCAAAATCCAGGAGAGTCCGGTGTTAAGGAAGAGGTCCTGTTTCTAGAAGTGAGAGTTGAGGTTGGGGAAAAAAGAGAAGGATTCAAGGAGGAATTGCAGAGCACAGAGGATTGACACTGGTCCCGGTCTTCTGTCCACATGCAGGAGATTGGAGAGGGAGAAGGAGACCTGCAATGTGTTTTAGGAAACCAAGAGAGGCGAGAGGACCAAAAAGGAGGAAATGCTCATTAGTATATAAAATGCTGCAGATAGGTAGGAATTATGGGGACTGCAAAAATGCTGTTGGGACTTCTTTTAATAATGTGTAAATTGAGTTTTTGGTTTTTTTTAACTTAAAGTTATCTGTATACGTTAAGCAAGACTTAGTCAGCCAAGGCCTTAAAAGCTTTCCTGCCCGTCACATCTTTCTGTTTTCTTTGGATCACTTTACAAAAGCCTTGTTTTAATATTTTTTTGTCATCTGCATTATTTTGTTTGGCTTAGATTTCACAGGCAGATAGAAATGGATGAGCTTTGGGAAAGCTAAAAAAAATTCCTTGAGCGTTACTGTGTACTTCTCTCTGGTAATTATTTAGGGACAGAAGCAGCCAAAAAGCATCTCTTCCTTTCTTGATGGAAAAGTAATTCTGTTTGTTCATTAAGAGGATTGTGTTGGCTATTCCATTCATCTCATTGCTGCTTGCTGGCGAAAAATGGAAATTGAAAGCTGCTTGTTTTGAGTCCCCACATCCCAGGGGATGATGAAAGAGTTTGCATTTCCTCCTCTACCCTGACATCTCCCAGACTCTCACTTCTAGGTCACCTGCCTCTCTCATGCTTCATTTCTCTCTTTGTGGGTTCTCCATGTTCAGGTTGTATAGAACCTCTGAGATGGATGACCATTATAAAGAGTCATGTGAACCAAAAGCAGCTTTTTTTTTTTTAACTTACAATAAAAATGTATCAGAACCTCATTTACTTGAGAGAAAAAGAACAACGTTTCTGTGTCTGACTTTGAGTAGTGTTAAGGAAATACTGGTGCCTCCTCTCTCACACTCCAGAGGATTCGGGGATAGGAAACTCTTGCGTGGTAGAAGTTGGAGATGCCGCAGTGCCAAGTGTGGGATTTGCCGTCCCAGTTACCTTAAGCCTGGCCTTACTTCGTTGGACTTCAGGAGGGCAGAGGCACACTGTGTTTGAAGTGGTTTTAATTCCCTGTTTCTTATTCTGACACCACAGGGCTTCCAGCAGAAATTCTCCTTCCACAGTAAAGAGATTGTGGCTATCAGCTGTTCCTGGTGCAAGCAGGCGGTAAGTTTGGGGATGAAATAAAGTGGGCTCGTGTTTTATCAAAATCGACTTATGTCATTGCTGGAGTTCCTGTCTGTAAGTGGAACGTTATCCAAATTTATGTATTATTTCTCTCATAGGCTCTGTGGAGGAAGAAAGACAGATCAAAACTATAGAACTATAGCATAAATGAGCTGGAAGAAACTATAAATTAACCCCTTTATACATTGAAGCCTGGGACCACAGATTGGAAAATCCTCTCCTGGTTCTATCCCTGGGTTTAGAATCGAGGGCTTTTCACTCCTACGCCACGTTTTCCCCACTACACTAGATTGTCGATGACTCCTATAGTGGGAGATTGCAGCCTTAGATGATCCCTCTGACACAGGAATTCAGGCATCTTGGTTCTTCTGTTTTGGATGTGGGCAACTTTTTTTTTTAAATGGGGCTATGTTAGGATAAGAGTGGTCTTGTATCCTTCTTTAGGTTTGGATGTTGTTATAGTTCGCTGTATGCTCATTGAAATGTAAGTCTTTCTTACATTTGAACGTATATACTGATCAGGAGCCAATGGTAATTTCCCTATTTACTTTTCCTCTCTTATCTTTTTTTCATTTTTTAACAGCTCTGTCCCAACTAGATGGTTCATTTTTTTGTTTGCCTATGGACCTGTTTTTTTCTTTAACTAGACATTGTATACTCTAACTCATAAGTTGGCAAACTATGGCCTGTAGACCAAATCTGACTGCTGCCTGTTGTTATAAATAAAGTTTTATTGGAACACAGCCATGCCCATCCTTTATGTATTATCTCTGGCTACTTTCATGCTACAGCAGCAGAGTCGAGTAGTTGGAGCAGAAACAGTATGACTCTGTAAGACTGAAATATTTACTATCCAGTCCTTTTATAGAAAAAGTCTGAACCCCTGCTCTAATCTCTCAATTCACCTGTTTTTTAATTCTTTTTTTTTTTTGAATGACTGTATAATTACGATACATTGTCCCCTCACTGCACAGCCAACCTGAAAAGAAAGGGCTGTGCTGTTTTAGCGAGGGTAAGGGTTTGAAGGAAAACGTCAGGACTCTACACACAACAGCTTTACCTAGCCAAACAAAGCCATAGGGCAGGAGCAGAAGATGCATTTAGTTGAAACACATGAAACTGACATTTTTGTGGGTCAGAAACTTTTGAATTTTGGCAGTTCCATCAGGTTCAACCTAATAATCTCTCTGGCATAATTTCCCTAGGCCCGCACATGTCAGGAGGATCTGCTGTCACTAGGTAGGGACGCCTTGGTCTGGAAAGCTCAGTGCTTGCTGTGTCACCCTCCTGGCACATTTTGTATTCTTGGCATTTCCATCTCCTTTCAGTTAATTGTTACACGAATAATCTTTGTGCTTCTGTTCAAGAACATGTTCACAAACATAAGGCCATCCTAGTCCTTGAATGAAACTATGCTGTCAAAGCAATATCTCCACCTGGATAGGAAGAAGCAGATTTAGGGCCCAGGGGTCCCCAACTCCGTCTGTGCTGCTGGTTTCCCTGATCTGGTGAGATGTTACTTGCCAAATAGCATCGAGCTGGCCTTGGATAAGCTGTGCCTGCTTCTGCCCCCGTAGCTGCCAGGTTGTGGTTAGGTGGTTGATCCAGGGTTATTCAATTTGGGAACTCAATCCCACTTGACAGTGAGCACATGTGCTCTCTTTTTATTAATCTGTAGTCCAGTTGAATCACTAAAAACCAACTTTCGCTTGACCCCTGTGACAGAGTTTTGGTCAATTCCAAGTATTGATATCTTTGAGTTTCCCAGGTTTACAACGTGATTTTTCAAGGACTGAGAACACAAAACATTTTAAGACAGATTGCAGTGGTGGTGTATTTTAACACTACAGGTAATTCCTTCTAGGATATCTGATGTCAAACAATTAAGTGCCTTCTATGGGCGCTTCCTGCAGCAGAAAATAAAACTGGGTTTGGGAGCTGGGTTTCATGGATTCAGGTCCTGACTCTACCACTTAAAAGTCCTGCAGTTTTGGACATACCTCTTAGTCTCTCTAGATTAGAGATTACTCGGGTATAAATTGAGAGAGTTGGAGTGGGCAGTCTCTGAGATCCCTACCATTTTAGAAATGCAATGGCCATTCATTTGGGGATTTATTTGAATTGCTAAAAGAAAATCACTTTCTAAAGAAGGAATTCAAATGACATTTCTCTGGTATAGCAAATTGTTTGCAGATCACAAGTAACTGGTGGTAGGGGGAATTATTTATTATCTTATTAATTACTATTTCACGCTTAATTAATTGATTTAGTAATTTGCCATGGATCATGTCAGATCTTGAAGATATTCAGCGATAAAGACAAAATTTCCCTGATGTGACATAATTGGGGTGGCTATATTTGCCGGTTTTCCTGAAACAGCCCTAATTTATGTCTGCTGTTCCAGCATAATTATTACCGGTGCTCCCTTTCATTCTTAAAATTGTTTCAGTTAAGATGATAAATTATGTGGTCATAGTAAGTATAATCCAAGTAGAAGCTAATGTCAATTTAATGGGGATTTTATGTTTATTAGAAAACAAATGTTACCACTCATTATCACTTTACAGTCACCAAAAAAGATGATTGAAAATGTGATTGGCCTAAGATTACTCAGTCCATTGGGGTATAAACTTAAGCCCCTAGAACTGCGGTATCGTTATGATCATTAGTCTACTTTTACTTCCTTTCAAAAACCAAAAGCACTTTAGGCTTGCCAAGTATGACAGGACCATTATTTTTTCAGTGGTCCTGGACAAACCTAGCAGAAGCAGTCTCTTTGTTCCCTCTCGGATTAACAACTCTCTAGAAGAGACATCTTCTTTCCTGGGTCCCCTACGCTGGAAGGACTACCTGGGAAGGATTTACATCTATGGATAGAAAAAGGGGAGGCAGATGGTCGGCATTGCCTTTCTGCTTGCCTTCGTTTCCTTTTGGACATCGTCCCAGATCAACCAAGTTTGTGACCAGCGCAAGCCAAGTGAAACAAAATTATGTGCAAAGTTAGCGTTCATAGACCCCTCCAAGTCTCTACCATCTTTATGTAAATATCCTATTAAAAGCTTATCAAATTTTAGCTGGCTTGTCCTGTAAGATTGAGTTCTTGTTATCAATCGTTATCAGTTTGTAAAGTGGAATGAATTTGAAATCTGGTCTCTAAGTTCCTGGGGCTGGTTGGGCAGTGAGGAGAGCGTGTGACCTCAGAGTGTGTGTGTGTGTGTGTGTGTGTGTGTGTGTGTACACACATACGTGTACACGTGCTTATTCCTTCTTGCGGCAGCATCGTCCTTTGCACAGAATTGTTTACTGGCCTGTTTTTCCCTTCAGTTTCACAATAAGGTGACCTGCTTCATGCTGCATCAGATTGAGGAACCCTGCTCCCTGGGGGCTCACGCCGCCGTTATTGTCCCGCCCACCTGGATCATTAAGGTGAAGAAACCTCAGGTAACTGCTGGAACCCTGGTGCTGCTGGGCCAGCACAGAGAAAAAGTAACCTCTGCTTCTTGCTTTTCTCCCCCTGACGAATCTCTGGGTTCTTACGATCTCTGCTCACTCATCCCCAAGGTCCCATGCTTCCCAGTTCATCCCATTAGCCCATCACAGTTCTGCGCTGGGCTCTCTCATGGAACCAGCCTCCACCTCCTAAAGAAATCAAAGTTCCACAGCAGGAGTGTTTCCTCCCCACTCAGGTGCTAATGTTCTCTCTGATGGGGGCTCTCCTGAGTTCATTAAGGACCCGTAGTGGGTACAGCTGATTCTCACACAACTCTCTTCTCTTCCAGCCTGGGCAACCCCAGGGAGTGGCTGTGAGGGCGCTCTGTGCCATTGTTTGGTTGCTATTACCACCACTTCCAACCCGAATGCAGACTGTGGGTCATGACCTTCCCCAGTACACAAGGCCTGCTTAGAGAGCAACACTCTTTTCTTAAGGCAAAGTAGAATTTATCCTCTTAACATCTAATCTCATTCTGTATTCCATTCTCATTGTACTTTCTGTCCTGGAGAGTCTCTGCTGCTATAATCTGGGAGCCCTTGGTAGTTTTTCAACAAGGTCCTAATCTGTGATAGAAACGTTTCTACCTTTGTGCTGTACATCTTAGATAGTCATCTCCAAGTTATGGGATGGCAGACTTTTAATGTTACAGGGAGAAGATTATACCTCCCCCAGGGTGCGGGTACCTTAGGGAGCCTTCTTGAATGTAGTATCTTTAAAAGATATGGCAGTCCTACTTCAGATGGTCTCCAAAATTATCATGTTGTGTATTCTCATTGACTCAGTTTTATTTAAAAACTGGTGGATCAGGGACACTGTTTTGCTTCATGTGTTTTATATAAAAGTTTTGCCTCTGATGAGTAACATGTAGGAATCATCTTTCCAAGTTACAATCCATGGAAGCCCTTGGGAACTGTTTTCCAGAGGCGAGTACAGTATCTACACATTAAAAAATGGAACATCTAGTTATTTTTACATTTTAGAGCTGAATGTCAAGAGATGCTAAATAAGTTGTCCAAGGTGACATAGCAAGTCAATTACAGTACTATGTCTGAGATTCAGGTGTACTGATTTCCAATTTGGTGTTATTTTAAAACCTCTAACATTTTTACTTCTTTGTGTGTGTGTTTTCCCCTAAAATTCAGTAATCTCTCCATGTGCTGTATAGTAAATATTCAGTTAAATCAACACGTTTTTCATCAAAAACCTTGATGGTATCAAGAAGGCTACTAGGCATTGTGATATAATACGCGATCCTTGCTCTGAAGAACCATATAGTTATTTTAAGGAAAGATCAGGGAGAGCTTCATGAAGCAGGTGGATTTCATTCTGCCTCCTTAAAGATAGGTGGGATTTAGGTCAGTGGAGAAGGAAATGACAAACAGGAGAATGGCACAAGCAAGGATACTTTGTCCCAAATTATCTTCATGGGCCTGTGAGACTAGGTTGACTGCAGTGGAAGGTTCATGTAGGGGGTGTTAAGGTTGCTCAGGCCTGACTGGGAGAGATATTTGATTCATGTAAACTTTATCCTTTTAAGCAAAGGAGTGATAGAGTAAAACTGTATTTTAGAAGAAAACAACTAGCGTGAGTGTGTAGGATGACCTAGTGGTATGGGATTTTGGGCCCCTGAAGATAGAACAGAAAAATCAGAAGACTACCACTCTGCAGAGAAATTCTAAGTTTACTTTTCTAAACTTTAAAAATTCTTTTGGTTGTGGAAATTTTCAAGCAAGTGAAGAGAAAGAGAAGATCATAATGAATTCCATAACCATGAACTTTTGTTTTTGGTGTCACAGATATTTTTAATGTTCGTAAAGACATAAAACAGATTCTATACCTGAAACACCACAGATAATACAGAAATTTGACTTGAAATACAAACTCTGCAATTATCATTTCACATCCTGAATTGCTGTTGCAATATTCAATAACACATTAGTCGTCACTTCTTTCTAACTAGTCACTTATTTCTTTCCTATAAGGAATACTACTGACAAAACATCATACTCATTCATCTCTTACTATAAAAGCACTCCTTTACTATGTGTCTTGTTCAACATTACATTTAAATATACAGATTTTAACTCACTGTCAGAATTCTGGAACCAAGACCTCATATACCTGACATATTCCTGTTTGAGGTCAGGTCCTTCTTAGTCTTCATTTCGATCAATGCTTTTCTCATCCTATGTCTAAATAATAACCCTTAGTTTTGGTATGTTATATCATTAAACATCTTTTTCTATATTCATCTTTTCTGAAAAGGAACTGATCTGCAATGCCGATAATAGTAAACATTAAAATAACTAAATAAGACACTTGAGCATAAAAGTGTATAACCCTGAACTTTTCTGCTATTATTGTTTCATCTAACCCCTGCCACACCATATTTTCTTTTTTGTAGTTAAATTTGTTTTGAGATTCACATGCAGTTGTAAGAAATAACACTGAAGGATCCCATGTACCCTTTACAAACTTTCCCCTCATGGTAGCATCTTGCAGGATCATAGTATAACATCACAGCAAGGATCTTGACATTGACTAGTCAAGACACAGACCAATTCCATCACCGCAGGTATCCCTATGTTACTTTTTCAGAGCCACATCCATTTTTCTCCTGGTCCCACCCCATTTACTCTCTCTTCCCCAAAGTGGAATTCTTCCTTTTTTTCTTTTGCTAGAGTATTTTAAAGCAGATTTTAGCATACCATTTAATCTGTAAATGCTTCATTTTGTTTCCCAAAAAGATAACACTTTAGAAAGACAACTACATACAATTATCTCACCCATCAAAATTAAATAATTTGAGGTGGCATCCTTAAAATATTTTCTGGTTGTTTCAAATATATCTTTTTTTACTGTTATTTTTTCAAATTAGGATCCAAAGTCTACAACTGCCTTTTTGTTGACTGATCTCTTAAATCTCTTTTAATCTATAGCAATCTCCTCTCTTATTTTTCCTGCCATTTATTTATTGAATAAATTGGGTCACTTTACCTGTAGAATATCTCATATTTTAATTTTGGCTGATTGTATCCTTATTGTGTTTTAAAATGATTTTCCGTATGGCCCATATTTCTTGTAGAAATATTTAGATATAAAGACATTAGATTTAGGTTTAATTTCTTGGCAAAAGAACTATATGGGTAATGGTATCTTTTTCTATAGTGTAGCTTTTAAAGGAACATAATATCAGGTTGTTCATTCTTAGTGATGTTAAGATTGATCTGTGAATTCAGGAGCTTTCATCCTAATCCATCTATTATAAAGTTGTCCATCAGTCTTTCATCTATAATTTTATCCATTAAGGATTGTTATCTAAATCTGTTATTTCATTAGGGGTTGCTAAAGGGTGATTTTTCCAGTTTTTACTCTTCATTTTTTAGCTACAATTTTTCTATGAAGAGACCTCTCCCTTATTACCAGCAAATACATAAAAAATGCTTACTTGTTTGCCCTTAAATTTTCAGAATAATTAGTTGGTATCTTAGCAACTTTTATTAAGTGGCTGATTGGTGGGGGTGGTTTTTGGAGAGTAGTTCACAGTCTGGATGCTAAAGTCCAAAATTTTTTTCATCATGCACCTTTTTATTATCTTCTATGATTCAGGACATCGTAATAATAAGAATGAAAGCTAACATTTATTGAACGCTTTACATGTGTTAGGAAATATTTTTAAGTACTTTACCTTCAGTATCTCATCATCACAGTGCTCTATGGGGCAGGTATCCTATTAGTCCCATTTTGCAGCTAAGGAAAGTGAGGAATAGGAAAGTCAAATAAATTAGCTGGGGCTATATAATTATTGAATAGTTTGAGATGGCATTTGAACCCAAGAATTGTGATTCTGGAAACCAAGCTTTTAATGATATGCCATGCTGCCTTACTGTGTTACTGTAGCCAGCCTTGCTGAATCAGATAGCTTTAAAATTTTGGTGGTCCCTCCTCCTCTGGGCTCCAATGCCATCAAGTAATTTAATCAATTAACTAAGTTCTATGTAAAGGGTAGTGTATGATGACCTTGGGGGCAGGGTTGCAATAGAGTAGTGCTGAAGAGCTCTGGCTTGCAAGCCAGGCTGCCTGGATTCATAACCTTGCTCTGCCACTTAATAACTTGTTTAATCTCTTCTGTTTCAGTTGCTCAGCTGCAAAGGTTAAATAATACTAGTACCTAATTCATAGGGCTTTCGTGAGGACTAATGAACTGAAAAAGAAAAAATAAAACACACAGAACAGCACCTGGCTCATTGTAACCAGTCAAATGTTAGCTCTTGTTATTTTCCTTCTTGTTGACTTTTAGGGGTGCAGGGTATCAGTGAAGCCGCACAACAGCAGATAGCAACAGTGGGTAGTCATACAGGGGTCAAGATAGAAGTTATTGATCCCTGAATCATCTGTATTACGGTGAAAGAGGATGTAAAGAGGATGAGATTTCCAATGGAGAGGGTAGAAGGAGACAAGAATAGGGGCCATAGCCTGGCACCTACTCTGTTTCCAAGTGCACCTTGAAATACTACTGTAACTGTTGTATTTCACGCTGTAGTGGGATTGTGTATTCACTAGCACAATGCCTATCCCATGGGAGAGAGTCAAGACCTGATCATTTACTGAATAAAAGAACGGAAGAAGGCTGGGAGACCATCCATACCCAGAAAGTGAGAGGAGGAAGAGAATCCTGCAAGATAGAGAACTATGATTGCATAAAGTTTCAGTATTAAAAATGAAAAGAAAAATAGGGCAATCATCAATGTTAAATTCTGTAGACGTGAAAAAAATAACAAGGATTGATAAAAGTCCTTGTGTTTGGGACCAGAGCATTGATGACCATAAAAACTATAGTTTGTAGAGTGTGGAGTATGGGTGGCAACCTGTTAGTGATGGTGTGGAAGCAGTAAGATTAGAGAATTTGTTGGAGGTATTGGGAAATGATCAAAAAAAATAGAATTTGGAAAGTAGATAAAGAACAGATAAAATGTTTTTTCAACTTTTAGAATTTATATATCTTTCCTTCTTTATATATTTCTATATTTTTCTATGACACTGCTTAAAAACGATAAAGGAGAAGAGGCTTAATTGAATTAAGTAAATGTTTAATTAACCACATTCAAAGATGTCATTACATGCGGTGAGAGGTCCAAAGATGAAGCAGATGTTCATTTGATGTCCACAAAGAGTGTACTCCCCAGTGAGGAAAATAGATACAACAATCTAAATCATTGGTCAGGGTATTTGTGGATTCTGGAGAGAAATTCAGTCACATGTAAATCCTTAATAAAAGAGTAGCTTTCAGATGTCTGGGAAGGTTTGTCTTTTTGATCAGTGTTCATCTCGTGGGAGAGATACATATATGGTGGTGAGAGGAAGGGGCCAGACAGGTTGGTTGAAATAGCCCTGGTCAGTGAGACGCCTACACATCTGAGGTGGAGAGAGGTAAATGCCACCTAAGATGTAGAAACACAGTGGAGACATGAAGCAGAGTTGAGCAGCTTCAGTCATGGAGAGCAGCCTAGGCTCAGTGGAAAATCTGTCATTTGTGCTTGGTTTTGAAGGATGTGGGCGGCGTCCCTGGGAAGAGGGATGAGGAAGGACAATGCAAGTTGATAGGACATAACTGAGAACAACAGTGAAGATGGGTCATCAAATAAAGTCAGCTTTATTTGTGATGTTTGTGTCTAAACAGATGACTCGAGAGAAGAAGAGTAAAGGACATCTGCTGGAGTGTATAATGGTCAGGAAAAGTGGGCTGTAAAGAGGTGGAATTAAACCATATATTTTCCTTCTCTGTTGAAAGATGGCTGGTTCTGAGTGGATAATTACTCCGTGACCAGCTGTGGAGTTGGGAGCTGCATGTAAGTTTGATGGTAAGGGAAATGAGGGCTGCCTGGATGATTTGCTGGGTTTCGTCACCAGATTACTTAGAGAGACCTAGAAGTTAAAAGATGATGGACGGTAGATAACTGGAAGGAATTAAAATGACAAGAAAACTAAATTTCAACGACCAAACCTGAATCTGTTGATATAAAGTAAAAGTTATATTTAAAGTTACAGATGTCAGTGTTTGTCCTCTGGACTGAAAATGTTAGCAGATGATATTTTGACTGGATGAATGAGTTAAAGATGTTCAAAAAAGAGTGTAAGCACTTGGAGCTGGTGGAGCAAGACCTGTGTGACATGAACTTTTTGTGGGTCAGGTTTGGAGGGGGCACTAAAGGTGTGCATTTTTAATAAATAACATCGTTCTCCACTTAATGCTTTAAAATTTGGCTTTCCCAGTTAAAAAAAAATCATAGGGAAAAGTCTATATTAATACATACAGATTTGACTTTCTAAAACTACTGTATCTATCCCACACTATGGATATTTTACAGTTTATTTAAGCCAACTCCTTACCAGTGGATATTTATATTCTTTCTAATGGTCTACTTATAAAAAATGTCGCTATCAACTCCTGCCTAGCCTTGCATTGCCTTTCTTCATGCTAATCCTTATTCCTTATGATTGGATGATCTTAAAATGCTGAGGACCCCATGATATGTAATAGCAATGGCCAACAATCTCCCTCAATGACCAAGTGACTTCCTTTGATTAGTTCTAAAGGTCAGGCGATGCTGTGATTTGGCCAAATACGCCTGAGAAGCTGCTGAGACCCTGTCCTTAACTTTGGAATGAGTTTTCTTGATTCTTCTGCTTACCTGTCCTCACAATAACCTTTGCTGCAGTGGTATAGCTGGAGCAGGGCAGAGTGAGAATGTTCTTTAATAGACAAAGTCCATGGATCGCCCTCTTACCATCCATCAGAGTTTTGTCCAGTGTATGATGGAGGAGAGCTTCATTTGGAATGATGAAGTGAGATATCTTCTCCTTAGATCTGTTATTATTTAGATCCTTTGTGATCCCATCACCTGAGGAAATCCCTGAATAGTAATAAGAGTAGTTAGGCTTCATTCACAGCTGAGTGATTCACCCATAAGATTTTGTAACAGCCCAGGAAGGAGTCATAACTATGATAAAGATTGTGTTGATAGGATTATTTTTGTGGCAAGGTAACGCCGCCCAGTACCTGGTACAAGAAAACAAAAAGCCTTTATCTTTTCTTAGCACTTTAACAAAAGAGCAGGCACAGAATGTACAGGGGGTGAATGCTGTTGGAATCAGAAGAACGTAAAAATCCAAATGAGAGCACAGTATTTCACTGTTTGGAAAGTGTAGAACTTGCAAAGTGAACCCTTTGTATCACTGAGTTAGCCGCCCTTGTTAAGAGGGCTGCTTTGTTTTAGGACACAGGACAAGTATTAAAGGTTTCTTGACTGTATCACCAACAATTCTAGACAATAACGCCTTGGCATAATTTTTACATTCTTGGCAAGCATGTCGTTTTGTTTAACTCTCACAGTACTGACCAGGCAGGGTAAGTGGTAGTGTGGATAAGCAAGCCTAGAAGACTTGTCTTGGCCAAAACACAACCCGAATCTGCCTTCACGTCCATCTGTTCCTCGTTGAATTACGCTGCCTTCTAAAAGAAGTGATATATTGAGACAGAGATACATATTTACACGGGAACAGAAGGAAGCCTGGGGAATTTGGATGTGTGCTGTGAAGTTCCATACTGCTTATCTTTTGCTATTTGACCATCCGTAGGGCTGTAAGCTTACTCAGAGCTCACATAGAAGCGTCCAGGTACTGTAAGTCAACCACTGTGCTTTATTTTTGCCCCCTCCTTGTTCTGTGGGATGATGGCCTCAGATGCGTGTGGCTCGGTGAGGCTCAGAAGCACTTGTATCTGTGTTTAAAACAAAGGCCGTTTTGTGTGTCTGTTCCCTGTTAGAGTTGAGTTCCCCGCCTGCCCTGTTTTCGGACATCAAGCCTTATTTTGATGTGTTTTTCTAACCCTCTGTTTCTCAAACATACTTGATCATCAGAATCACCTGAAGAACTATGATTTCTGTGATCAGGCAAGTTTAGGAAACAACCTCAGCTTGATCCATTCGACCTACCTCTTGGAGTTTAATTATTGAGTCCTGTCAAGAACCAAGGCCGACAGTGTGTTCCTGCAAGCACTTGGGGTCCTTCCTTGCTCTTGGCACTAAATGAACAAAAACAACAAAGAAGTTAGGAAACAATCACTCACTTCCTAAGGATCCTTTTCAAAATCAGGAAAGACTCACTCAATGTTGTGAACTCTAAAAATATTGGTTTATTATTTCCGCAACGATTAGAGTTCATACTGTGTGCCGGGCATTTGTGCTGGGTGTTGGGGATATAGAGCTGTGAACGAGGCAACTGACATTTATGGAAGTGCTTCTCATGGGATGGATACCAAGTTAACTACTTCACATCCTTTTTCTTGTTTAAACTCCACAACTGTCCTGTGAGGTAGGTATTATCAACTTCATGTTAAAATTAAGAAACTGTTATTTCAGAAGTTGGACTGACTTGGCCAAGGTCACAGATCTAAGTGACAGGGAGGTTCAGAATTCACACCGAGCCTGGCAGATCCCACACCTCACGTTCCTCACCGCAGTGATTGGCTTTAGCACAGTACATATGGCTCCCCACTCTGCCCTTTGTACTTCAAACAGGGGTTCTCAACCCTGGCTACACATTAGAATTCCCTGGGGAGCTTTTATTTTATTTTATTATTCTATTCTATCCTGGGGAGCTTTTAAAAAGTATCTTTGCCTGGGCTTCATTAAATAAGAATTAAATAAGAATTAAATAAGAATTAAATAAGAATATTTGTTGGGGCCCAAGTACCAGCACGCAGAGCATCACTGAGTGCCATCAAGTAGGTACTGCCTCTGTCGGTCCAATAGTTTTCAGCATTCTTCTTGGAATATTTGGCTGATTAAAAGTTTAAAGGTTCCGAGTAATTTTTCTTCCCTTTTAATAAAACTGAAGGTAATCAAAATATAGCAAATACTCGAAGAATGCAAAAGTTTCCCAGAGAGAGGCACGATAGTACACCCATTTAAAGAGGAATTCGGAAATTTGGAGATCTGTTTGCAGGAGAAGTATAGTCTAGAGTGAGTGATGAGAAATCACCTGGAATCTCGAGCACCCATGAACTTCCAGATTTCTTTTCTGGGGAGATTCAGAGAACCTGAAGACTCTTTTAATCTGATGGGGGGAAGAAAACCTTGGGACAAATGGTGGTTCCAGAAAGTTTCCTTCATCCTTGGTGAGCACAGGCCACAAATCAACTTATGTTTTTCATGGTCCAAATGAAAGTAAAATAAAAGCTAAATAGTTTCAGTCTTGCTAACTTGGATGTTTTACTATATGTACTCTAGACTAAGGTTTATTTTGAATGCTAAGAAAAAATACTCTAAAATGTTGAAGAATAAATACCTAAGTTTCTTCAAGCTGTTTGAAAACATTTAATTGCTCAAACAATGCAGATGTATATACCTATATAAGCTTTTAAGTTAAGGATTTTGTATTTCAGGCTTTCAACACTGTAAAACGCTATGACATGGTAGTAATAGCTTGCCTTTATGAAGATGGCAATCTAATTAACTATTGACTTTTCACTAATTACATCTGGTTTTGCCTTGTCTTCAGCCAGTGAGCTGTGACTGTCCCCTGAGAGAGGTTCTTTTCAAAGCATCTGTATCAAATATTAAGAGTAAATAGCTGTAATAATCACAAAGTTGTGGTCCATAAAATCCCTAGAAAGAGAAAGACCGGGAATGTAAATTTGGGGTCACTGTGTTTCAGCAAGTTGGATGCAATTCTATGAGAAGAAAAAAAAAATCAATGTTACCAGGGGAGGGAGGACTTTTTAAACCAATGGGTCTTTAGCCAGAGAAAGGAAGAGCAGTGGCTCCCAGTCTATTATTATAAGTAACTCGAGTCTTTGCATTTTAAAACCAAGCCATTCATGCTGATAGGGGAGTTGGATCGTAAAGTTCCAGTGGGGTTGAGTCATTTTATGAACAGGTCATTCCCTATAAAAAGTAAACAGAGAGAAAAAAAACAAAAAACCAAAAAGGAAAACGTGAAAAATGGCCTCCTTTTTTACATTTCCACATAGGTGATCTCCATACCAGGAGATGAACTTGAACTTGGTTGGGCGGGAGACGGACCTGGTTGGGCGGGAGACTGGAGCCCCTCAGAGAATTTGGGATTCTTCCATTTTTACTGGGAGGGTTGGCAGGTATACCATGTGTTGTTATGTGAGTCAATGAGAGCCTCCAGGGTTCTAAGTCCCTGCCTCTCCGTGTGGTGGGGAGTCAGTCGCTCACTCGGAAGCACGCGACTGGGTTCTGTGTGTGGCTTACCCATGAGCAGTGGCTTGGAAGTGTCAAAGCATGAGAAGCATGCCGTCGAACAGCATGTGCTGCCGTCATCTTCTAGATGGTTCTGCATGGGAAAGCTTGTGGGCCGTCTGCCTGCGAGCTCAGGTGGTCCCTTCTTTCCCTACAGAACTCGCTGAAGGCTTCAAATCGGAAGAAGAAGAGAACAAGCTTTAAAAGAAAAGCCAGTAAAAGAGGAACTGAAGTAAGCGTTTGAGGGTGATGGTCCAGTGAAATCTATCCTCCTTTCCACAGCCACCTCTGTCTGACTTGACCTGGCCAGGCGTATTTTTCTGATCTATCTCCTGCCACTCTTTCCTTCACCTCATTCTAACCACACTGGGACTCTGCCTATTCCTTAAAAAAAAAAAAAAAAATATATATATATATATATATATATATATATATATATATAAATAAATAAATATATATTCCTTAAAAAAAAATATATGTATATATATGAAACCTCATGCCACTTCAGAATCAGAGCATTTGCACTTGTCTGTGGAAGTATTATCTCAAAGATTATAAAGACGAAGATAAGAGCTAGAACGTTTCTAGAACGCTTTGAGTATACAGAATAAAAACAAAAGTATGCCTTAATTCTTGGGAGCAAGTTATAGTTTGAGATACTTTCTCACTTACTTTGAGTTAGCCCTGTGAAACAAGACGCAGAGTTTTTTCTGGGGGGGTGGGGTGGGGTTTTTTTTGGGGGGGGGGTAAGCGGGTAGCGGTGGTGCTAGTAATTTCTCACTTTCATTGTTTTGGGACTGCCTTTCAAGTCACAGATGCATGTCTCAATAGTTCTGCTTTCTTTCTTCATCAGGAAAACAAAGGTCGTCCTTTTGTGATAAAACCTATCTCTTCTCCTCTCATGAAACCCTTGCTTGTGTTTGTGAACCCCAAGAGTGGAGGCAACCAGGTAAGTCAGTTTTCATGAGTTTCACCTGGAGGCTTCGATGCCTTCTTGAAAACACATTTCCCAACACCAAATAAAACAGCACCACGTAGGACCCCTAGCATTGGAAGACAACCGGTTTCTCCAGCAAGGGACAGCCTCACACGTGACTGGTCTAGGCAAAGCCTAGAGGTTCTAGGATTTATCCCTCTACTTCCACATAAGGCTTTACTAGAGGTACTCAGAAACCTAACTGCTAATATTTTCCTTACAGATTTTCAAGAAAGGTCATTCTATAAACTCTTAGTTAATATGTTTTGGGTTTCTCAACTCCTATAGTTAGGAAGCCTTTTATGAACTTATCTTTCTTTCTTTCTATTGTAATTTAGACCCGACTGCTTTTTTCCCTCTCTTCAGAGGAAAGAGAGATTAATGATTTATTATTCATGATAATCAAGAACAACAGATACCACCAAGGCTAGCAAAACTATATTACGTTTCACAGGTTTCATTTGGTCTTTGCCCAAGTCCTATAGAATGATTAGTTATCAACCTCATTTGAGGATAAAGAAATAGCCTTAGAAAAGTTAAATTTAATGACACATCTAAAGTACACAGCTCTTTAAAGGATAGAAATTGTTCTAGAATCCAGGTCTTTGTCTCCTCATCTAGTTTTCTTCCCACTCTCTGAGGCTTCTTATCAATACTCTTCTGTGGGCTCTGATTTTCTGTTATTTTCATGTGAGACTGGATGATAAAATATTTCCTGTGTCCATTAAGTTAAGTGCACATTTTACATTTCGAGACAAGATTCCCTGAAGTATCACGCTAAACAACTAAAAGATTTAAAACTGTTTAGTCACCCCATATAAGGAGGGGAGTCGTAGAATTAGGACTGATCCAAAATGATGTTCTTATTACTAAAGTTAATGGGCATTTTTCCAGATCACATTAATTATAGTAAAGCTTCTCTTATGGGAGCTTGTAATTTAAAGAAAATATTATCCCTCCTTTCCTTCCTTTCTACACAATTCTTAATAATAATTCTTGTGTTAAAAGTCTGTATTAACATTGTAGAGAACAGGGAAAAGAAACGTGGTGTAAGCAGAGAAATAATCTATTTTCAACATTCTGCTCTTTTGAGTTGCTAAATGATTATCTTCATGTTGTAACGATGGTGATCCTGACACTACCACTGGAGGAGTTTCTCAGGAGTGAGGTTCAGTTTGCCCTGAATCTTACCCCCTCTCTAGCTCTGGTCTCGCTGTAGCCTAACTAGGATTGGGGGTGTGGCTGGGGACCGAGGAACAGAGCAAAGCTAATGTAATTAACTCCATGATTTTGGCCACCTGACACCACATGCTAATTAATGTCTGATATATTTTATCACAACAGTCTTTATATAAAATGCCTTTGTTAAATTATCATAAGCTTTTTCCCTAGGGCATTCAGAAAATTGTAGGTGATCTCTGCTTTTGAGGAGGGGACGGTCCAGTTAAGATACAGCCTGTTCCTGTTTCAGTCTCTGTATAAATTATTAAAGACAGGGACTTCAGAGATGATCTAAGTTTGCTTCCTCTTTCACTAAATAGAAAACAGTTCATGGAAGCTTAAGTGAATTTTCTAAGGCTATCGTGTTTGTTAATGACACAAAAGGGGCAAATGGGGAAAAGAATCTGAGCAACGTTAAATATATGCGAGTTGTAAATTGAGTGGATCAGACCGCAAGTGCTGTGGAAGTTCAGAGGCAAGCGGTGACTTGGGAGTGATAAGGAAATGGTGTCAGGGAAGGGGCTGAAATGGAAGATGGGTGCCACTTAGTGGTGCAGAGGAGAGAAAACCGGAGTCATGCCCTCTTCCTCCTCTCTTGTCACATTGCTGTTCATCCTTCACCGTAGCACCTTTCTGAACTATTGCTCAAAATTAATCGCCCTGTACACTATGCACCTATAGTCCATGGCACACACCTGTATTATGTGAATTGCAGCGTAAGTGCTCCTCGTGTGCCTTTACTGCAACGATACAGTGTCCGTAATGCCGGGGGCCGCACCTCTGAACCTATGATGTCTAATATACGGCATAGAGCAGTGAACAAATAATTGTTTAATAAGCAGTATGTGTAGAAGGTGGGATGTTGTGATGAAAATGATTCATTTTGAGTACAGTATGGTGAGTAGAGGATGCATATTAAGTTACTAGAAATGTGCTTAGAGGTTAGAATGAACCTACAGAGCAGTGTCTTAAAACCCGGCTGAGGAGTTTGGATTTATATAGTGAAAACTTGTTTTTTGCTATTTAAAGTTTTCTTAGTTTTGAAAAATATTTTTTAAACAAAGGAGTAATATGATGGAAGATTAATTAGACACGTAGAGAATATATATATAAGTCAGGAGTCTATTCACTTAGCATAAATCGGGTAGAGGACCTTGATTATCCATCCTATATATAATATCAATAGTTTGCAGTTACTAATCCCAAACTCCTAATCCTTCCCTCAACAAGGTCCTACTGTATAGCGAAGGGAACTATATTCAATATCCTGTGATAAACCATAATGGAAAAGAATATGAAAAAGAATATATATATATATATATATAAACTGAATCACTTTGCTGTATACAACATTGTAAATCAACTATGCTTCAGTAAAATTTAAAAAAAAATTAAAAAAATCAGATAGAGGGATAGCTCAGTGGATGGATGGATTGATCAGTGGATGGGCGGACAGATGGACTAATGGTGGATCATGTATGAATGGATAGATGGGCATGTGGATGAATAGGATACATAAAAGGAAGTAGAGCATCAAGATTTTCCAGCTAATTATCTGGAAAGTGGCTTTGTTATTGACGGGTTTTCAGGAAAGGGAAAAATTATCTTGGGAAAGAGGTTGAAATGAGTTTGAGGAATTTGAGATCACAGTGAGGTATTCAAATTTTGTAAATGGCCAGTTGTTAGAAACAAAAGGCTTCATGACTTTGCTGTCATTTGATGCACTTTGGCTTGTGAATGCATTGCCCTAATGATGTTACCTCCAGAATATCTAGGATTCTCAGAAGTGTGACTAACCAAATCAAAATGAATATTACAAAACTTTAAACTTCTATATATTTCCTCTCTGAAGTAGAATTCTTTACTAAGCCTAATAAATATGAAGAACATTGTGCATTGTTTCTAAGCACAGTGTGAAATGTGGAGAAAGCTGTAAAGAAATCCAAACACCCATCTACAATTAGAATCATTCAAACTGACCTCCAGCGGCTTCATGTATTTACGGTTCCTTCTTCAGTGTTGGGATGGTACAACTTTGATCCCCCGATTGTGGTGAGCAGGGCAGAGTCACGGTCAGGGATGATCTAACTCCCCTGTTAGGGCTAGCCTTTCCTGAGCTGTGACCATAACATGACCTTCACATTGCAGATGAGGGTACATTCAGCCATAGGAGGGGAATTAGAGGATGAAGTAAACCATCCCATCTGGCAAAATGCAATCAGAGGAAGGAGTTTCTTATTCCTCAGTTCCTCTGAATCTCGTTTCCTTCATAGTTTTTCCCTCCTCCTTTTATTCTCTCTGACCCAAATGAGCCATAGTTGAGACAAAGAGCCAAAGGGGAACAGAGGGTGGCAGTGAAGACGAAGCAAGTGAACCCAAGGAAGGAGAAACGGGGTGGGGGGCATACCCTTTCTTACCTGGAGTTTCTCGCTCTGGAGTGTTCTGTGTTCAAGCCTTACATAGTGTGATGTTCTGTTTTGAGAAGGGAGACCATTCATTTCTATTTACCTTACAGACAAGTTGAGATTAGTAACATGACCTCTGTATTTGTTTGACATCCTCAGTCATGAGAACCTTTGAAATATCACTCATTAGAATTCTTATCTAGGAATTTTCAGTTTCAGGAAAATTCGGGAAATTTCCGCCTGACACTAGTGTTCCGTCCGGGTAAATTCTATTTGAATATGTGCCCCTTACTCCCTTCTTATAGTCCAGAGGCTTTCAAACTGTTTGTAAATAAAACCCATGAAGACACTTGTGAGAAATGCTCCACCCCGTAAAATCTGATGCAGTGGGTCTGGGGTGAGGCCCAGGAATGCTACCGGTTAGCAAGCATCTCCCATGATTCTGATGTAGGTCTTTTGTGGAACACATTTAGGAAAACATCATCAAAAGTCATATCAGGGTCTCTGAGATTACCTGGGCTTTATGTGAGGAGCACAGTGGGTGAGAATTTATTTGAGATGAAAGTTTATTTTTTTGTTTGAAAAATAGCATCTCAGCTTGTCCTTACTTTCTTCATCTCTTAGCTCAGAGAAGTGGTTCTCAGCCCTCGCTTCATGTCAGAATAACCCCGGCAGCTTTTAAAGACCGATGTCTGCTGCACCCCATGCTAAAAGCCTGTGAGGACCGGACCCCTTAACTGGTCTAAGTTCCTAGTAGATTTTCTTGTCTAGCCAGTGTTGAGAATCATGGGGTTTTTTTCTTAGGCTTTAATTTGCATATGAATCACTTAGGGATTATGTTAAAATGCAGATTCTGATTCAGTGAGTCGGAGGTGGCTGTGAAATCCCGCTTTTCTAACAAGCTCCCTGGTGCCACTGTTGCTACAGCTCAGAGACCACACTGATTCTCAAGAGTTTACAGCAATCAATAGAGAAATACTTTGTTGTTCTTGTTGTTAAATCCTGATTTTTGCCTTTTAAGAATCGATTTATTCTGCTCATCTGTGTCTAGATATAAAGCACGCCCCTCTTCTGTTTTTGAAGCTTAGACTTCAAACTTAAAACGCACGCGCACAAAACTTGCTTAGGCTTCTGTTCTTTAAATGACTAGACGATATCGCCATCTGCTGGCAAGTAAAATGCCTATAGCTTTTCTTTCCTTCAGTATTTTATGTGTGTTCGGAAATCTTCCAGCACTTGGCAGGAATATGTTGAGCTGAACACATTATAGGGACTGCTTTTATGTCCTCTTTTTAAACAATCCCTCTTTTAAACAGATGCTTCAGAATAATTGTCTCTGTTTTTCTAACACTCTTCAGGTAGACACGTACTGGGCGTTCTGCAAAGCTTTAGAGGTTAGTGGCATGGCTATTATTGGTGGGATGTGAATTATTTGAGGGAAATAGTCACTAGAATTAGGGGCTTTGATATCAACTTTGAGTGTCTCCTCCTGCGGAAAAGAGGTAGTACAGGAAAGAGAAACTTTATTCCTTCATGATCCCCTCCCCGGTGTGGAAACCTGAGGGCTTGAGAAATAGGCCCCCTCTCTTACACTTATCGCTGCTTTAACTTCAAAACTTACTATTTTTCTTGGATGCCCGTGACTCATTGACATGTTTGTACCTGAGACTTATGGACCCTTCTGATGTCTCTCAATGTTTCCTGCTTTCACACTGTGTCTCCTTCACGCTCATGAGGGAGAATTCATGAGTCATGAATTTCATCTTTCAGTGACTTAGATTATACATTCATGGTTAGGCAAGTGTCCTTTTTTTATTGAGCTGTAGCTGATTAATGATACTGTATCAGTTTCAGGTGCACAACATAGTGATTCAATATTTTTATGGGTTATACTCCATTTAAAGTTTTTATAAAATGTTGGCTCTATTCCCTGTAAGCAGGTGTTCTGACCGCTGGAATTATTCTGGCCAGCCAGTCCTGAGAGTTGAGGGTCCAGGCCTTGGGTGCTCACACTGTTCATTGTGAAATCCCAGGGTACAGCTGTGGCATGAGCTGGACCCCTGGATCAGAGTTGCCAGGGAGCTTGTCAACAGGTTATAGGGGGAAGGGATGTTCAGCCTGTGGACAGGCTCATACTGACCGAGTTCACACACCATTCATGGACAGGCTTCCCCAGACCAGGGCCGGCCCTTCCTAAGTCAGGCCAGGGAGAGTCAACCCAGGTGCGGAGAAGGAGGAGACAAAAAGAGGAAGTGACTTCAAATCTGAGTCCCCAGACTATTTCTACATACTGAACAAACAACCTCAATGAAGATGTTATTTTCTACGATGCTCAACCTAGGGATAAATCAAAAAACATTATTTTATTATTTTTATTTTATTTTTTTATTGAACTATAGTTGATTTACAATGTTGTATTTCTGGTGTACAGCAAAGTGATTTAGTGTGTGTGTGTCTGTGTATTCTTTCCCATTATGGTTTATTACAGGATATTGAATATAGTTCCCTGTGCTACACAGTAGGACTTTGTTGTTTATCTGTTTTATATATCGTAGTGTATATTTGCTAATCCCAAACTATTAATTTATCCCCCTCCCCGCGCTTTCCCCTTTGGTAACCATAAGTTTGTTTTCTATGTCTGTGAGTTTGTTTCTGTTTTGTAAATAAGTTCATTTGTATCATATTTTAGATTCCACATGTAAATGATATCATATGATATTTGTCTTTTTCTGTCTGACTTACTTCACTTGATATGACAATCTCTGTGTCCATCCATGTTGCTGCAGATGGCATTATTTCATTCTTTTTTATGGATGAGTACTATCCCATTGTGTGTGTATGTGTATGTGTATATATAAATGTATATTTATATTATATATCTAAAATAATATAAATATATATATGAAACATCTTTATTCACTTAACTGTCGATGGACACTTAGGTTGCTTCCATGTCTTGGCTATTGTAAATAGTGCTGCAGTGAACATTGGGGTGCATGTATCTTTTCGAATTACAGTCTTCTCCGGATGTATGCCCAGGAGTGGGATTGCTGGATCATGTGGTAACTCTATTTTTAGTTTTTTAAGGAATCTCCATACTGTTTTCCATAATGGCTGCACCAGTTTACACTCCCACCAACAGTGTAGGAGGGTTCCCTTTTCTCTACATCCTTTCCAGCATTTATTATTTGTAGACTTTTTGATGATGGCCATTCAGACCGGTGTGAAGTGATACCTCATTGTGGTTTTGATTTGCATTTCTCTAATAATTAGCTATGTTGGGCATCTTTTTGTGTGCCTATTCCAAAGGCCCCACCTGCTAATACCATCACATTGAGGGTGAATTTTGGAGGAGCAGACATCAGTGTACAGCAGTGGCTAAACCAAGCCACCTAGCCCCTTTGATGGGTCTAGGGCCTAGATGTCTAGCTCCTTAGCCTCTAGTCAGACTGATGTATCAAAATGTAAGTCCAATTCCTCTGATTAAGACATTTCAATGACTGTCAAATCCTGCAAAACAAAGCCTGAGCTCCATAGCCTACATGACTTAATCTACAACTCACTTTGGCAGTTTCATCTCCCACCACCCCTGCCTCATGGTCCAAAGACTGAAATGAATATAGTTTTTCCATGACATGTCTTGCTGTCTCACACGTCTTGTACCTTTACCCTGAAACTTCTTCCTCTACTCCATGTAAAAAGAAATGGTTAGCTCTACTCATCTTGCAAGACACAGTTCAAATATCATACATAGGGAGCCTTCATCCAATCCCCATAGTTGGGCTTAGAGTATCTCCTCCAGCCACTCATACATCTCAGTAGGCATCTTCATCATAGCATTTACCATCTTTAGTGAACTAATTTATTTTGTGTTGGTCTCCTGAGCTCCTGGGTGTGCACATGGGTACAGAGTAGGAGCCTAATACAGGTTTATTGAATCAATAAGGTATTCCTTTGGGATTGTTTGGGTTAAGAGATTTCTTAACCTCTTCCTCCCACTGTTATTTTCCTCAGGTCTTTCTTATTGTCTGGACAGTTCTTTTCATGAGCTAGATAATGCCTCCATGATGTAAACCAAGGCTTGCTTAGTAACATAGACTACTGAGCCCTACATAAGAGTTACAGTGCTTTGATGACAATTGATGTGCTGCTATTTGAGCTGACCCATTCTTAATTGATTCTCTATACTCCCCAAATCATTATATTTTTTTAACGAATAATTCAGAGAACTTCCTGATACCTGGAGCTGGAAAGAACAATGTTTTATCATTCCATAGGAATACCCAATCTTACAATATCTTAGAAAATTCTGTGGTCATTGAGGTATTACATCTACAACCATATGTATGAGAACACTCTCCAGAGCGTATTAGAATTGATGCGTAAGCTATTTTTTTTTTATTTAGAGAAAAATAAAAAAGCTCTTGCACAGAAGTTCAGCTTTTACAAGGCATATAGCATGTGATGACTATGAGAGTATTTGAAACTTGCTAGTGAATTGTGTAAATGATGGAGTAGACTTAATCTTGTCAGTGAGAAAGAAATAAGTTATTCTTTTCCTGGTGAATTAGTACTTGTCAACCCATTCAATTCTATTCAATAAATTATCTCTATTAAAGCACTAAGTAGCTTATCCTAGAGGTAGCAGCAGAGTAAATAGAAATAAATTAAATGTTTTAGGTCTCTTTTCTTTACCCACCAAGATTGATTTAAAACAATGCAATACTGTCATTCAGACACTTATCATTTTTGTTAATGAATGTGTTTTAGAAAGATTACTTTTAAAAGAAGAAATTATATCATGCCTGAATATAAACTCTGATAGGGCAGCCTTGCATGTTTATGAAAGTCATCCCTGCCCAGTTCTAGAGAGCATTATTACAGTAGGCTGCAACATTAAGTGGCACCTCCTAGAAGCGTGGGGTGCAAAACTTGCCAGCCTTAAAAAATACCCCTTTCTCAAAAGGATAACTGTAGAGAATTAGCTGTTCAAACTAACACAAATTGAAAATGAGCAAAACCCAAAATGGTGTGGAAATTCAAACCTTTTAGAGAAATTTGAAGATAAAAAAAAAACCTCAATGCTTTTTATTTTTTGAAAGGTGTTAATTACCTAGTATTGTATGTATAAGAGAAACTGGAATTGAGACGCACACCATAGCCAAAGGTGACAACGAAGGAGTAATTAACATCCACAATTCACATTGCCCTAGGAATCTAAAAGTGAAAAATTAATTTTCTAGCAAGTTAGTTGGAAATTTTTAATAAACTGATTGGTCATTAGAATGACTCTGGTGTTACCTATGAAACATAGAAGATTACTTGAAATAATCCCCAACTGACGATACCAAGGCCTGGTGTGGAAAGAAGAGAATGGTTTAGTATTTAGTTATTACTATGTATCTAAATCTATATCTAGATTTTGTAGGAAACAAAGTATGTCATTTGGCGAAACTGAAGGATTAGTTGTAATAATTAAGGGTAGAATGTTATTCCTAAATTTACAGCAAGCACATGATAAAGCAGAACTTTTAAATTATAGGTTTGGATGAAATGTGGAACAAAAGACCTACACTGGCCTCTTAACAACTGGCATAACAAAGTGATAATTATAAACTACACTTTAGCCCTCACATGCTCAAGTGTAGTTTAATGAATAGATTAACAAGGAACAAAAAAGAAAGGGACTAACATTTACAAAGGCCTATTTTGTGCCACATACTGTGCTGGATACGAAACTGTTACTGATTCATTTAATTCTCATAATCACCTTGGAAAGTAGACATTGCCCTATTTTACATGCTGAATTTCTGCAAGATTATAAATGCTCACAGTCACCCAGTTAGAACACCCAACTTAGCTCTGACTCAAATATTGTGCTATTTCTACTGTACTAGGATGACTCTCAAATACAGTGTATAGGTATACAAACTTAGGAATATTTTCAAGAAAGAGCAATCATGATAGCTAATTAAAGGAATGATAGTTATAAGCAACGGATGCTGCCCAACCGATCAAATATTATTTGCTATGGTTGGTAGTGACCTAAAATGAGGCACGCTACTCAATTTTAAAGCTCTTTTGATACTGCTTAATAAAAAAAATTCTTCTTTAATTTGATTTTTGCTCAATTCACTTTAAGAAGTGATCTCCAGAACTGCTTTGTATTTGCCATGATATCTCTATAAATGTCACAATTACTTAAGACACTCCAAAAATGGTTATGAGAGAGAGAAAAAGACACAGATATATCCATGGAAATTGAAAAATGTCAAAGTAAGAGTTGATAGCACTAACTAGAGAAATTAGATATTTTAAGTACTGGGGAGCCTGAGATACTTTTGCTGTGGTTAAAAACATTTATTTCAATAAAGTCATACTTAGCTAATACTGTCCTTATTTCATATTATGCAAAGACAATAATCTGCACAATAAAGTAAAAAGTAATGTTAAATTACATAAGTTGACTAATAACTTCCCTATGTGGATTTTCATACATTAAATAATGATAGTAAAAGCCAATAGATACTAATCATTAAGCATTTTTTGCATGCCAACCACTTTGATGTTCTCCTCAAACATTATTGCATTTAATCTTTACAACAAGTCTGTGAACTAGGCATTTTTATTCCTGCATTAAAGAGAAGAGAGCTGAACTTAGTGAAATTAAAGAACTTGCCCAGAGTTACACAGGTTAGACAGAGCCTAATATAAGCATTCAACCTATGTATATCGATGGCCAAAGCCCATGATTTTAAGTACTACTCTATACTGTTTATAATTCAATATTATTTTTTTTTAATTTTAATTTTTATTTATTTATTTATTTATTTATGGCTGTGTAGGGTCTTCGTTTCTGTGCGAGGGCTTTCTCTAGTTGCGGCAAGTGGGGGCCACTCTTCATCGCGGTGCGCGGGCCTCTCACTATCGCGGCCTCTCTTGTTGCGGAGCACAGGCTCCAGACGCGCAGGCTCAGTAGTTGTGGCTCACGGGTCCAGGTGCTCCGCGGCATGTGGGATCTTCCCAGACCAGGGCTCGAACCCGTGTCCCCTGCATTGGCAGGCAGATTCTCAACCACTGCGCCACTAGGGAAGCCCTCAATATTACTTTTTAGGACAGGATTTATTTTTATTCTTTAAATGAGCAGGTAATATTTGGAAATTTCTTCCTATTATTGTCATTTTTTTTTCCTTACAGGGAACCAAAGTCCTGCAGATGTTCATGTGGTACCTGAATCCACGGCAAGTCTTTGATCTTTCTCAGGAAGGGCCAAAAGATGCGTAAGTCTGGAAATACCCTCCATGGTTCTTACTATTTTAGGCGAGTGCGAAGGACTTTCTGCTCTGGAGTCAAGCTTTATTGTTTGATGACCTCATGAAGTGTTTTTCGGACCACCTCTCATCTACTTGCTCACCTGCACTTTCCTCCCTTTAAAACTTCATCTGATGTTTCCCTCTTCACTGGGTTAGTTTCCTTCAATACTTATCCTCTGAGTTGTTAACTCTGAGTGTGTTTGCTGCTTAGACACATGTAACTGTACGTTATGAGCAAATCTGAATTGAGAAAGGATCCATCCTTTTTCTACTTATGCATGAACCACTTTGGAGATGTACATTAATGGGACTGTAAGTGTATCTTTGTGGAGAATGGCCATATCTGTTTATGAATATTTTCATTTATTTGCATTAGAAATTGTATGCATCTGTGTCCATTTGAGAGCTTGATTGATTAATTGATTATACCTATGGATTCCATACCAGAGTGGGGGAGACATTCTAATTCCTGCTCAGTCCCTCATCTGAGCCTCTCAGAAATTTCATTCTCTGTTTTTTGTTCGAAGCGGTGAAAAATAAAGTCTATCTGTAGGTGACATGTATCCTGTATCTTCCCTTTTGTGGAGGGGTACATGGTGGGAAGGAGCAGGGACATTTCTGCTGTTGTCTGGTTCCTTTTTTAAAACCCACCTAATAAGGTAGTTCAGATGTCATCTGGTAAACATTAGAAATAAAGAGATATTAATTATTTTTATAACTACTTATAAATAAGTAATAATATCAGAGGCAAAGAAACACAAACTCAGATAATTTCTAGAAAATAATATTCCTCTATGAAATAAATTACATATTTTAAGCCTACGAGAGAACATTAATTATGAAAATTAATTTCTGTTGTCATTCTCTTAATCTATGAACTTCCTTGCCACTAGAGTTTGCTGTAAGACTTCTATATTTTTTTCTGCATTCAGATGTATTAAGACAAATCTGCTTTTGCCCTTTTACATTTACTTTTGCCCTTTTACATTTACTTTTCTTAAGATTTTATCATTTTTAGTTAGACTTTAGGTAGCTACTTCATAGATAACCATAAAGAACATGGCAGGACAGGAACTATTTCCAGAAAAAAATATGATTTGATTTAAATAGGTGATGTTTTCTGGAACAGAGCCATTGAAATTGTCACTTAAGCAAACATTTTAGCAGGGGCAGTTATCATTGCATTTTCTTGAGACAACAGGAAAGATCTAATTTCAAGCAGACAAATTCAAAATAAAGAAAATTCAGTAAATCTTCCCTTTTGGGCCTGGGGAGTATGAATGGGGGTTTGAGCGTCAGCGGGTGAGTTGAGAGGGAGATGGAATTGTGGGTGCGGTAGTAATAATGCTGGTGGGGTGGCCTTCCTATCTCTCTGAAGAAGGTTTTCTAGGAGTAAGAGTGGGAAGTGTAGGTTTGAAAAATAAATAGGTCTGGGAAAAGCTAATCAAATTTGATGTTCTTTGAGAAAGGAGGGAGAAGAATGGAAAGAAAAACAAGGAATTTGACACTAATGAAGAAAATAATGTGCGTTGACACATTAATAGGAATTATGGGAAATAAAACACTAGGACACCCTAAAACCCCATTCCAGTGACGTTTGCTGCCAGCCCCTAATCCGATTGTTGGAACCAGTACTTGGTGACTACTCGGTGACTAGTTTTGAAGGTATTACCATTCTCGGGGTTATGCAATTTCTCCAGTGGACACCCTCCATGCCCCCCTTCGTTTTGGTGTGTTTTGGAATCATGCTGTCTGCTATGGCCAGTGATATGCTCTTTTATTTACTTTTCCTTCTGTATCCTCTACAGGCTTGAATTATATAGGAAAGTACCAAATCTGCGGATTCTGGCCTGTGGTGGGGATGGAACGGTAGGTCCTTGAAAGAGAATCTAGTTCTCTCCCTTGTTTCTTCCATTTGTCTTTTGTTTTCCTTAAGACATTTCTCTTTCTTCATTCCCACCTCACAGTCTTTCCAATCCCCTCAAACCTCTGTCTCTCATGTGAATCCACGCCCCTAAGGGTTAGGAGGGACTTTGTTATTGCCCTCAAGGACTCATACTTGATCTTTCTAAATTAGATTTCCTTCCCTCCACTAAGCTATATCCTTTCCTGTTCCACAAAGTAAGGATGTGGTCAGATCACTAGAATGAGGATTATAGATGACTAAATTATTTTTAAAACAGAAGCTGACCTATTTCCATATATTCTTAATAATTGGTCACAACTATGGAGGAGAAGTATGCGTACACAATTGAATTATGGCTTTTTTTTTTTTTTTTTTTTTTAACTGGTGGAAATAAAACTTAGAATATTGACTAACATTGGTTTGCCTTAAAGATCACAGCTGCTTCCCTTTGTAGTCATTTTTGGAGAAAAGACGGAGTTGGGCTGAAGTTTAACATCACTGGTGTATTTTCCCCAGTTTGTCTCATCTGTTTCTCAATTTGCCCTCTACTTATGTTGCTATATTTAGCAAAGGCAAATAATTGAGAATCGTGACATTTAGATTTTGCTGTCCAGTGTCTTTTCTTCTGTATTTGGAGTCTGATCTCATAGGATTTTATTATGAACTATCTTTGGCTTTTCTCTAATCTTCCTAATTTAGAATGTTTTATTCTCAAAGGCAGTAACGGAATCTTCTAATTTTATCTCTCACAGCACGTGAACACTTAATGCAGCACTGGATACACATTATATACTAATAAATGCAACCAGAAAAAAATAAAACAGTGATTGCACTGGTCCTTTAAGATTTTCGCTGGAGAGGAAAACATTTTTCAGTTGGGAAAGTAATGTTTACTATTCTTGGAGACTCTAATACACATGATTAGCTTATAAAATTCGTTATAAAGTCTTAAAGAAGCCAAACCTATTTCACTTTGTTTAACCCAGTGTTTTCCAAAATTATTTGACTATGGGGATATGCCTGGTGTCCTGAATTCACAGTCCTTCCTCTTTCTTAACTTAAGTGATTGTTACCTCAAATCCACCAGTTGCCTGTTCCATCTCCATATCTTGGGCTTCATCCTGGATTGGCTGTTCCACCTTCCAAACTTCCCCATTATCCACTGCACCTCCCATCACCTCTCTCTGCCTCACTGCTTTCTTCTTCCTTTCCTCTACTCAGCAGATATGTGTAGGAAGCACTGTTCTAAGTTATGTGGTATTGAGGTAATCTCTGCAGTTAGGAAAGTGTTTGGAAATATGGGAATTCAAAGCATAAAGGACAAAGAAGAGAGCCAAGTCCAGACACTTGTGAAACATTTATAATTAAGGAGTCAGAGCTGAATTTCAAAAGGAAGTTGGAAAGACAGAAGCAGAAGGACCACCAGCAGTCTATTCTGTCAAGAAAATAAAAAAATAACCCAAAAGGAGTTTCAAGACAGAGGCAGGGATTACATTCTTAAGAAGAGACTGAGGAATTACTGTGGATTTGGAGACTAGGAAGTAACTGGTGGTTTTCAAGAAAATAGTTTCAAGAGAGTGTCTGGGACAAAACCCAGAATGAGAGAGACTTGGTACCTCCCTAGTGGGTGCTAATGACCAGATCAAATCACAGTGTTGAATTTCTATACTCTCTGGTGCCATTAATGTCACTACTTGACACGCAGACTACCTTGTTCCCCAGCTTTTCTAGCATGTCTTCTTTAAATAGACCATAATTAACGGGTATTCCACAAGGCTAAATGTAACTTTTCCTTTATATTATAAGCACTTTTTCTTCTTTGGTACCTTATCTGTGATCCTAACTTCAATTTTCACATCCTTCTACATAACTCACAACCGCACTAGACGTTTATACGTGGGTCCCTTAAAACAGCCATGAAAAGTAGTGTATTTCCCCTAGAACTGATGCATACTTTTGAACTAATTATTTTTGTCAGTGGTAACCTCTGTAGTCCAGTCACGCAGAATCAAAACTTTGCATATCTTATACCTTATATAAAACCAGGTTTTATTTTATTTTACCTTGTTAGATGTTTTGTAAAAGATATATGGGGTTTATGAAATGTTTATCAAGGTACGTGATTGACATTTTTATCAGTTTCGAATATGAAACTTTAAATTTTGAGTGTTTATATAAAGAAGAGTCATCCTGATGGATGCATGAAGAAAAGCTGTTGGCTGGAGGCAAGTGAAGTGTCGGGTATATATTTGACATAAGGTGCTCTCACCCTTTATCTAGTGAGTGTATCTGTCACTGTAGAGGCTGTCAGAATTCTGTCAGTGACAAGGTTCCAGGAGGAATCAGATATGGAATATTTTTGATGGGTTAGGATGAGGATATGTTAACCCTCAGTCACATTAGTGTGTGTACAAGGTCTTATCAAATATATAGACATGTTGCATTAATTTGGAGAAAAGTTATTTGGCTTCAGTATGAGTTACTTTAATTTTATCCCGGTAAAAAGTGCAAGGAGGCAGATACTGCAGTTGGAGGAGGAAGAGGTGCTTCTGCCACCATTGCAGTGGCTTTGGAAGGTTCCTTAACTTCTTCTGAGACATTCTAAATCTGAAAAGGGATACGTTTGGATCCCTAAGGGTCTTCACAGCTGTAACATTATGCTAGTATAGACCATTGCTGTTCAAGAGAACTATAATGCGAGCCGCATTTTTACATTTTAAGTTTTCCAGAAGGCACTTAAAAAAACTAAGAAGAAGCAGGTTAAATTAATTTTATAATCTATTTTATTTAACCCACTATATCCAAGATATTATTATTTCAAGATGCAATCAGTATAAAGTCATTAGTGGGATATTTTATGCTCAGTTTGGACTGTCTTCAGAATCTAGCATATATTTTAAATTTACAGCGCCTCCAGTTGAGATCAGCCATGTTCAAGCAGTCCGTCACCACACAAGGCCAGTGACGGCTGCAGAGGAAGGTGGCCCAGGTGTGGTCTCTTTGTAAGTGGTTTGCATAATCCTGAGGTTGTCACATAGTTGCAGGTTTCGAATGGGCTGGTCCCATCTTTGATCTCTAGGGTGAGAGAAAACTAACTCAGGATGATCTCAAACCTTCATGTTTTTAAACTAGAAATAGTCTCTCTTTGGTCACGGGGTAAATTTGTATTCTGTCCTCTCCTCGGCCACATGTCCACCCATCCAGTTCCCACCTTGGCTGCCACCTTGGTTAAATATCGAGGGGTGCGTGAACTGAGACAGTAGGGTCACAGGTCCCTTCCCCTCGTTATGGAGCCTTAAGGTGAAACATGATCCCTCCTTACCTGCCCTTGGCCTTGATGAACTGGGCTGGATCCAGAGGTCCACCCTTAACCCTGTTAACGTCTTTCCAAAGGGCTGGGATTAAATGGACTTGAGCCACACACTTTATGCTTATTTCTGATTCCGCTGGCTTCCCTAGATGAGGATACATGCTACACAGTAGGCCCCCCCATGCCCCGACTCACTACAGCCGTAGCAGGGAAGAAAGGATTATTATTCCCCTTTAATTGACGGGGCCAGCAGATGGTTCCACACGCCTCTTCTCCCTCAGCACCCCGACGTCCCAGCCTCTCTTGAAGAAGAGCTTGGTACACCCTCAGTTGTCCTCTTGCCGATGAGGGGATGGATAGCCTAAATCTACATTCTGTTTCAAAAAAGCTCATACCTTGACTATTATCTAGATTTTAAACATTTCTTTTAACACAGAGTGACTTTGTAAACCATTGAGTGCAAATATGAAAATATCGCAAGGAAGAATCATTGTGCACATGTAAGAAAGGGAACCCGGTTGTCAAATGCTGCGTTTTGATGATCTTTCTGGGTGCAGAAACGTTGCCCTCGTTCTCCTTTGATTTCTGAGTATCCCTCACTTTTCTGCCTGCAGATGATATGAGGAAAGGCAACTGTGCATCTGCTTCGTTCAAAGAAAATGTCAGTTCACGGCCCTCTCCACCCCTCAGCCAACGCTAATGTTAGCATATTGCCGAATGAAAACGTTGTTCCATGTGCACTTGGGAAATATTCAGTGAAGGTTACAGCTGAACAGGGCCAGGGGGTGGCAGCATCAGGCAGCTGCTGCGGCTGCAGGGCTGGCTGGGCAGCTCTGCTCAGGGCCGAAGGCCAGCACTCTGGTGTTCTAGCCTCGTCAGCCCTGCATTTCCTAACACAAAGGCAGGAAGGAACTCTGCCACCTGGAAAATGATCTTGCACAATCCAGATAGTTTTCTTCAGTTGTGATGGGAAATATGCAAAGCGGTGTGTGTTGCAATTAATTAAGTTTAACTGAAGGGGTGCTGGTCAAGCTGGTGGAGAGGATTTGGGGTAATGCGAAAGCCCCAGCAAACACAGTCCCTGCCCACAAACCTGCAGTCTGGACTTCCAGCAGGAGCACGGTCCTGGGAACGGAGAGCCTCCGATAACAGCTTTGGACCTTAAGACTTTTGCACGGTTTTGCTCTCATAGGGGCAAGTACACGGATTATTACTCAAGATCTTTTATGTCTCCTGCTATTGTAGGTGTATTTGTTCCATATTCTCTCCCTCTCTCCCTCCCCCTCTCTCCCTCCCTCCCTCCTTTTTATGCTGCAGTGCAGCTTGGCTTTTACTGTTTGTCATAGTCTGTGAAAGAGAGATTTTTGTGACTTGATGGCAGTCAAAGGTGGGAGTGATTTGTGAACTTTGAGACTCAACTTTTCTTTAAGTGGAGAGACAGGAAGAGGGCATTTTGCTTCTAGGAAACTGGACCTTTATGGATGAAGTAAAGAAAGAGGAAGAAAAATATATCTTAATCATAGCAGTTAATGTTAATTTAGCATTTCCTATTTGTCAGGCACATGCTAAGCAATGTCTCCATGTTATTTAATTGGTAAAATACCCCTATGAGGCAGGTACCGTTATCCCATTTTACATAGGAGGGAACTTAGATTAAGTGACTTAACTGGCTCCGTAGGTGATGGAGCCAGCCTTCAGATGCAGCTGGGCTCCTTCCAGCTCTGTGCCTTCCCTGCACGCCTACGTTATGTTGCCTTCTGAGGAAGCTGGTTGTTGGATAGTGATGTAGCTCTTGGATGAGAACAACTATTCAGGCGTTGTGCAAAGGAAAGATACGGGCCCACTTCAGCCAAAGAACGGTTAGCCTAACATGGATTGTACATGAGGGAATTTCAAGACAAAACAAAAAATCTCTGCTGTGAAAGGCAGGAGACATTTGATGACTCCAAGCGTTGTGTAATGATGAAATACTAAGATTATCTGCTTTTATTCAGGGGAAAATTAAATAGTTGATTAACTGGCTATTGAAAAAAGAAGATAGAATCTATTTATGCATTTTTTAAAAGCAAATCAATTGAGAAGAAAGGGGAAATCAAAGGGTCCAGACGGCTCATGGCATTTTGTGTGGAACCACACCACAGTTTCATGTGGATTCTTGGCAATCTTCTCAGAAAAACAAGAACAAAAACAGGAACAGCGCTTAAGGTTTGAATGAGGACAATTATACTGATCAAAGGACTATTAGAAGACACCTTATCAATTCGTGGAAGTTATGGGACACTTATTTCAAAGTTATTCGAAAAGTATTTGTGTTTCATGGGCTGTAAATTATTTCTCTAACCTTCCCATCCATCTTACTATTAGTGTTCTTCCTGGGATTTAGAATTTCTCTCTGTAGGCTTCTGTTCAGAGGAAGTTGTTTTGCTGTGTTTGATTTTTCCTTTTTCTTTTTCTTTTTTTTTAACATCTTTATTGGAGTATAATTGGTTTACAATGGTGTGTTAGTTTCTGCTTTATAACAAAGTGAATCAGCTATACATATATCCCCATATCTCTTCCCTCTTGCGTCTCCCTCCCTCCCACCCTCCCTATCCCACCCCTCTAGGTGGTCACAAAGCACCGAGCTGATCTCCCTGTGCTATGCGGCTGCTTCCCACTAGCTATCTATTTTACATTTGGTACTGTATATATGTCCATGCCACTCTCTCACTTCGTCCCAGCTTACCCTTCCCCCTTCCTGTGTCCTGAAGTCCATTCTATACATCTGCACCTTTATTTCTCTCTTGCCCCTAGGTTCTTCAGAACCATTTTTTTTTTTTTTTTTTTTTTTAGATTCCATATATATGTGTTAGGTTATACTATTTATTTGTCTCTTTCTGACTTCACTCTGTATGACAGACTCTAGGTCCATCCACCTCACTACAAATAACTCAATTTCGTTTCTTTTTATGGCTGAGTAATATTTCATTGTATACATGTGCCACATCTTCTTTATCCATTCATCTGTCGATGGACACTTAGGTTGCTTCCATGCCCTGGCTATTGTAAATAGAGCTGCAGTGAACACTGTGGTACATGACTCTTTTTGAATTATGGTTTTCTCAGGGTATATGCCCAGTAGTGGGATTGCTGGGTCGTATGGTAGTTCTATTTTTATGATTTTTCCTTTTTCTTTCTCTGCCTCCTTTTACTAATCCTGTCTAGTAGTTTGAATGGTTTCCAGGATCCTGAGAGTAGAGTCGGGTTTTCTTGAAGTGGCTAAGGCTCCCATCCTGCGGCCATGTCAGGGGTGTTTCAGGTGTGTCATTGAGCTCGTGGGAATTTGGACGCACTGTTAGAGGCTGTGTGTCTCGAGCCTTAAGGCACCCCAGCTTTCTATGGGTTATATGGCCTCAGGCGGTGATCCCTCACCCTGTCTTCTTGGCCTCTTTTCTGCTGGCCAGGGGGGAGCCTGGTTCATACACAGCCTCCTACCAGCCAGGGGTGAACTTTTATTCCCCCTAATCAGACAGAAGCCAAACTCCTGGTTTCCTCTGCTTGCCATTTTGTGCTTCATTTGTTTCTGGCCCATGAAGACTTTTTTTTCCTCCTGTGTTTGTGTCTAGAGTGAAATGGGGTGTTGAGAGTGTGAACTCATAACGTCATCTTTACTCAGAAAAGATAGACCTATTTCAAATAAACATAACAAAAATCTACCTCAAGGTAAATGGACTGACTTGTGAGTATAAATCATAAAGGGAGGTCTGCATGATCATCTCTCAGAAGTTTTAAAGAGACTGCCTTCTTTTCCCTGCTCTGTATGGGATATCGAGTTGGTTTCCAGTAAGTTCCACCGCATTTCTGAGAGTCTCTGTTTCTACTCAGGGCTGTTTACAGCCGCAGCCAGTGATCCCAGGTTGTTGGGATTTCTGAGTTTTCACGTCCTTTTTAATGCCTTTAAATCCCCTTCTTGTAGTTTATTAGAGGTATCTGCTTTTACTGTGTCTAGTTTGTGCTTTAGCAGCTCAGGAGCAATAGCTAACGTAGTCGTCAGCACTACTTTAGCATCTGGCATTTTTTTCCTTTACTTCAGTTGGTAAGTTTAGTGAGTATTGTGTGTAAGGGAAGAGCTAGAGAAGTGCTGGCTGGAGATCTAGGAGCAAATCGCCCAGTTTTGGGGGAAAGGGAGGGATTTTGGACACTAGTGTAGATCTGGATTTTTAGTTTACCACTTTGGGTGAACATAGTGGTATCCCTTTCTAGAAGGTAAACACAGTTTTAGATTTCTTGCCAGATAGGCAAGTTTGACATCCTGGGAAGTACTCGTCTTGGAGGAGAAAGGATTTTAGATGCAAGTCAACAGACCTGGCATGACTCCGACTCTGCCACTTTTGATTATTTTGTCTTGAGCAAATAACATGACCTCTGTGTACCTCAGTTAATAAATCTGCAAATTAACTGAATTTGACTAAGCAATTTCCAAGGTTTCCCCAGTGTTCCACAGATTCCCAAGGTACATGCCATGGTCTCAGGGATGTTCAGGCCACATCTAGAGCTGGGTTTAGTTCTTTACTGAAAGGTCCTCTGCACCAGAGCGGCTAAGAGGTTGGCCTTTGGTGTGTGGCAAACCTAGCTTTGAATGTCAGCTCTGCCTCGCAGATGATTAAGGAGGTCACTAAACCTTCCAAGTCTTGGTTTCCTTATCTACAAAATGGAGACAAAAATTATATCTATTGTAGAGAGTTGTTTTGAAGCTTAATAAGATAATTCAGTAGAAAAATTTGCTCAGGGACTAGCACATAGAAAGCAATCAGTATGCCTCTCTTTTTGTTAATTGTAAACTCCTTGAGAGCAGGCATTCTGCCTTACCTATCTTAGTGTAGTTCATTTACCTTTTTATTTCAATTACTTAGTTCCATGTTTTATATGCAGTGGTGTTCAATAAATGTACTATTAAAGTACAATTTTTAAAAAATTAAAAAAAAATAATTATCATACAAATTTAGAATGAATACAATGTCAAAAATTTATTTAGCTTTTTAATAAAGGAATCAGCAAGATAATACAAGAAGAGGAAAATGATTATGTAGTTTATACCAAAATAATTTTTCTAAATTTGAGACAAAATTAGTTTATGCCCTTCTGGGGGAATAGAACCATAACCTTTAAAGTGATCTCTTCTTGACATTTGTATCTCTACAGGACAGAAATCCTCAAGTTAACCTACAGTCATAAAGTTCTTAGATAAGCCTGTGACACTACTCTAGAATGACATTGTGAGGATATGCAAGTTTCTTTTTGGTATTTCCAAGTTTGGGGTAATTTTTCTAAATAGTTATAATAAGACTAAACCCAAAGTATTACTTATCTTAGAAAAAGATTAAACAGGAATATGATTCTAGTATATAAGTATCTATTTTCTGCCTAAACTTATAATAAGTACTAAGTTCATCCGTAATTATGTTTTCATAATGTTTCATTAAGGGGAATGTAGGGATATTTAGGAAAGCACGACTAATTTCTAAGATAACATGGAGAGTAACCATTTAATAAGTGCTTACATGGGCCATGCACCATAATGAGGATTTTATATACGTTTTAGTTTAATCTATAAACAATCTTGTGAGGTAGGCGTTATCTCCATTTTGAAAATCAGATAAATGAGTCTGTGAGGTTAAATAACTTAATCAAGATTACAAAGCCAATATGAGCCAGAATTGAGATTTAATCTGATTCTGAGTCTTAACATTTCCTGCAGTGCCCTATGTATATACCTCCCTAAATTGTAAACTCTCCTGAATTTTAAAGTACATCTCTAGTTGACATGTAGATGAATGGGTCTAGTTTTGCTTATATGATACAGCATATACAAAATGGTTCTCTTCCCTGTAAGAGACTTGCCATTTTGAAACTGCTTGAGATAAGTGGTCTTTCAGTTCCCTGGTCACTGGATTAAAACATGCATGTTTTAAAGAAAAATGGAACTATTCAGTTCCCTGGTCACTGGATTAAAACATGAATGTTTTAAAGAAAACTGGAACTATTCTATTTGCTCCTTGAAAATAGAGCTATTCTGTTGGCTCCTGTTCTCAGGTTGTCGTCTTTGTAACTTACCTATCTTTCTTATATCTCTTCTGGTCCCCAAAATATCTGTAGGTGGGCTGGATCCTTTCCATTCTGGATGAACTGCAGCTGAGCCCTCAGCCTCCGGTTGGGGTCCTTCCTCTGGGGACTGGGAACGACCTGGCTCGAACTCTCAACTGGGGAGGGGTAAGAACTGCCCTCAGGGGCTGCCCATGTCATCCAGCAACAGATCCCCAAACCCACAGATGCTCAAGTGGAAGGGGCATATGCTACTCTTGTTCAAGGAACAAGTTAGAGTTGAGAATCAAGGTCCCCATGAACCATGGTTTTTATCTGGTGACTTCTTCAGTTTAAACTTATAGTCAGCTAGAGAAGAGGGGAACATTTTATATTAAAAAAAAAAATGGGGGTTAGTACACAGGCCTGGGGCTTTTTGAGGTACCCACTAAAGACAGAGGGTGGGTTGGCCTCAGGTCCTCATGTTAAACAATCACAGAGACTTGAATTGCTCCTGACCCCCCAGTCCTCTCCAGAAGAGTGAGTCTGGTTCAGATTTACAGTCCTTACTTTGGAAGAGTTATGGCTTTGTTTGAGCATTTAGTTTTCTGGTCAGTGTCGTCATGATTTTGGCTATACAGGTAACCAACTGTCCTCTTCAACATGGAGCCAATTCAGGCAAGCTTGTTGAAAGTAGTTTACCGGTCACTAACCAGCCATTTTTATCATCATCATCATCATTATTTTTATAGTACTAAGAAAATAAGAAAGCACAATATGCTAACATATGCTGCCCCACCAGCTCTTTAACTGCTCATATGAGACCATTGCCTGGGCTGGGCTCCATGAAAATTATCTTCAGATATTAGCAGATGTTAATCTGGCTTTTGGGTGCATTCACCTCCCATAGGTGATAATTATGTCTGGACATTAGCAGATATTTATTTGGCTTTGGATGAATTAACCTCCCATCGGTCTTTTTTTTTTTAAGTAAGCATAGTATAAATAATAAATATATTTACATGAAGCAGCTAAATGTATTATTGGTATTAATTCCTCTTATCCAAATCAATGACTTGACTGTCCTTAATAATCGTGCTATCAGTAATGTGTGCTCAAGGAATAAGTCGCTAGCTCCCTAGCAGGGCTATTCCTCAGTCAGACTTGCCTTAGGTCCCGGAAGGAATGGTGTCCTAGTACAAGGTCAGGGAGAGGTGAGTGAAATGGAACGTCAGTGGAAGAAATTGTCTAGCCGATGTCACCTTGATTCTTTTCCCGCTTTTCCACATACACTTGTTCTGTGTATCCTCCAAATTCCCCTAGTACAAGGCCTGGGATGACCTGTTTTCACTCTGATAAAAACAGCCATCCAGTATGGATCTCAAAAGCCTGCCGGTGGCTTTTGGTTCTTGGTGCTGGCAAAAGTCATTCCTCAACTCAAACCAGCTAGAGTTAGTATTTCTGTGCACATTACCCATGCCTTTTGTCTTAAATTCTAAGTACCTCGAGGAAAACCGTTTACTGTCCCAGCCTTGCTAATTGCAAAATAAACAGCTGTAGAACAAGGGCTCCACCTTGCATGAAATACCTTTGGCTGTACTGTTCCCTACTCCAGACAGCAATGTGTGTGCTCTTTGATTCCTTAGGGCTACACTGATGAACCTGTTTCTAAGATCCTTTGCCAAGTAGAAGATGGGACAATTGTACAGCTAGATCGCTGGAACCTCCATGTGGAAAGAAACCCAGACTTGCCTCCAGAAGAACTTGAAGATGGCGTGTGTAAGGTTAGAGAGTTCTTCCTTCAGCAGAAAGCTAACCCTGGAGTATCTGCCTGAGTCACAGGAAATACATTCCTGGCTGGAGGGTCATGTGCTGATTCCTTCCTATGAGATGACAGGACGGTGTTTGAGTTGACGGCTACTAGGGCTATGAGTATAACACTTCCTGATGATTCTGCCCCGTAGACTTCTAAAGACCAAGATTTCCTACCCACTTCCATAGCGCAGGGAGCTGTTCTCTGTTCTCAAATTCCACACCAGAAAGAAATATATCAGTTTTCTAATCTTTCAAATTCATTGCAAACTCTTAACCTATGAGAAGTTTAAAAAAATCATATGATTTGAAGCATTAGGTACAGGGTCTTTCAATAGAAAGATAAATGCCTGAGATTTCTGGTCTGATAGCAAATATTACAGTTTCATCACTTGATTGGGACATCAGGATGCCTAAATAAATGTTTGACTTCGTGTTTTTCCTTCAGTGATTGAACTTGTATCTCAACCCAAGACAAACCAAGGGACATAATTGTAAAAATGCTACTATAGAGCTTCAGGGGAACATTTGGCTTTAAGTTCTGGCCTCAATCTCAGATAAATTTGATAGGTTTCTGAGTAGACACTTGCTTTCTATTACTTTCCACTTTTCTTCTATGACAGTGTTTTCAAACTTTTGTTGTGTAAGAATCTCCAGGTGTGCCTATAAAATGCAGATGACAAGGTCCTATTCCCAGTGATTCTGATTAAGTAGATGCAGGGTGAAGGCATCTGTACTTTAAACAGCATCCCTGCTATATTGGATTGTGCCATTGATTGAGGCCAAGATTTCATGGTGGTTTCAGCCTTAAAATCTGATATCATTTTAGACCAAATCAATGCACCTTTATTGATTAGTACCATGAACCTGACCAATTGTGGTAGATGCTCAAGTTACTTATTTGGCTAAAATTGGTTAAAACATGTTTTGTCTTACCTTCATGGTTTTTTCACCTAAACTATGATCCAGAAACTATAAGGTTTTTAGTAGATATCATGATTGCTCAGTTGATCTTGAGTTCATGACATCACAATGTTGTTTAAACAAGTGTCATCTTGGGATATAATACTTCTTTCTAATGTATTTGACTTACAGAAATTGGATAGAAAACAGCTAAAGTACAAAGAAGTGTACCATATGGAAATGTTATGGACCTATCCCCACTCAACTTGGAATGGTTAGAACCTCAATAGCAATCTATGTTTAATTCTCTTCCCAACAGCTTAAGAAATGGAAAGACTTCTTGGTGCAGCCTGGGAACATTAATCCAGATAATTAAAGGGTTTTGAAAGTGGATTTTGAGGAGATGTGTAGGAAATCAGGGCAATTTTTCCTGGAAAATATGAATAAGAACTTAATAACAGACTAAATTGTGATGTTATTTAGGGGATGGTGACCAGATGTTCTCCGAAGTTATCAGTGGATGCTAAGACATGGGTTAGAATTGTAGCCAAAAGAGCATAAATGGTAGAAATGAACATATCTGCGCTTTTGGCAGGATCACCAACCCTTGCTGTCATTACCAAGGACTTGTATTTTGTTTCAGTGCAGGAACTGGACATTCTCATATTTGAAGCCAGGAGAGTGAGATATGTTTTGGCAATGTTCTATGTGTTTAGTTTCTCTCCCTGTTCTCCAGTCGGTTGTAACTACTTCTAAGGGCTGATCTGACCTCTGAATCAGTACAAGCTCTGACTCGGCGTTCCATCGAAGGGTTCATCCTTTATTTCAATTTCTCTCTTTCTGCATTAATATCTCTCTTGCTCTCCCTCTGACTCTTCCTCTCATTTCATTTTTCTCTTAATGGGACACGATTATCGCTCTAGTCAAACAGAAAATCTTACTGATCAAGGGGCATATGAAACCCTGTAATGAACTTAACTTTTGAAATCTTGAGGCCAAACACTTATTTCTAATAGAAGAGAAGTGCATTTCTATCTGGAAGATAAACCTGATAATTATCTGGAGACATTATCCAGGCTGAGATAAAATTACCTCTCCATTTACTTTAACGTTTATCTTTCATTCTGAGTTGCAGGAGGAAAAGTGTAAGAACCACCATTTGCCTTCTAGCATTTTCCACATGCTTTTCTAATTGTTCTAACATTAAACTGAAGCCTTCAAATCATATCAACTTTGTAGTTTTAATGCAGGACTTTAGGCTGCATAGTTTGTTCTTTCCTTTACTCAGCTTGTAGCAGTAACAGCCAGGGACCCAGAGGACTCTGGGAAGGAAGGCTAAGGCTTGTATGTGTATCTGTGTGTCTGCGTCGCATATTTCACAGTCATATTAAAGATAAGAGTTTATAGACTAAATAGGAATCTGAATACTGATAAATACACACACACATATATATTTTTATTTTTATTTTTCCTCTAGGTTGAGAATAGTTGAATGGCTCCCACTGACTTATTGCTTACATGACTTTTATCAAAAAATATATTTTTTTGGAAAATAAGTGAAGGGTGAACAAATGTTATTCATTTTAAGTTGCAGTATTAATATGCTGAACATAAATTCTTGAAAAAACTTGCATCCACTGATTAAGAAGGTTAGACACGATCCTTACAATTGAATTTTACTTGCTAAGTTTGCTTGTTGAATCATCCTTTGTAACTATTACAAATGTGCATCCCTCAGCTTAATGAGGTTCTCTTATTACAATATCCACAAGAATGGTTCTCATTGAATAATTTGTATTTGTATCCCTTTTTTCCTAAACTATTTAAAATTCTTAGGAGTATCGTTTGAGTTGAGCTTTCACTAAAGAATTAATTCAAAAATCCCTTGTTCCTTCTACATAGACACCCCTGCCTTGAGTTTTAATTGATCGTTCTCCCAGGGACTTGCCCCAGAGACAAGTGTCTGGCTTTAGGTTTTATTTTCCTCTTTTTGCCTGGTTAGACACAACTTCACCTCTGCCTTTGTTCATCATTGCAGCTTCCTCTGAATGTTTTCAATAATTACTTCAGCCTCGGATTTGATGCCCATGTCACGCTGGAGTTCCATGAATCCAGAGGTGAGGACAACGTCCCATTTCCATCTCCCAGGGAGGAAGTTTCCAGCAGGTGTTTTGCATGTTCCGTTTTGTTCGCATATCACTTAAATGTTGACAGTGTGTCTAATGCTGTTCCATTTGAACCTTCATGTTGACCCTGGGAGCTAGACAAGATAGGAACTTATTACAGATGTTACTTTGAGACCTCATTGTTTAGGGTATCAGAGATGGTAAAGGTCAGGACCAGATGTTTGTTCCGGGACTCAGGACTGCTAATCTTTAGGTTTGACTAGAAACTTTGAAGTTAGTGAACTACTAAGAAGTGACAAAAAGAGAATCTTTCACTAAAGTCATTAGAATACTTACAGCTTCTCAAACCACCAATTATTAAAGTTCAGGACTTTATAGCCAAGGTCATTGAAATCTTGTAGCCAAACATAAAAGTCTTCCCTATGTGCACAAAAGAGACAACAGGCACCTTAGAACAGTACGGGGGCTGACTATAGGTGGTTTAGGTTGAAAGAAAAGGGCTTGACGGTGATTGGATTAGGCATGCAAGGTGCTTGGAATCTCCACTGGACGAGGTAGTATGAATGAGGGCTGGTGGTCATTTAAGTACTAGAAGAGATGGAATCGAGATTTGGGGAAGCAAAATAACTTTTGAAAGAGAAATAAGATGAAATAATGACAAGTTAAATATTTCATCAAAATTTTCTTATGTCATTCAGAACTGAGAAAGTTTAGGATTTTGGCTTATGCTTTGAAGCCTTAATCTCTTGATTTCTTGGTCTCTCTTAATCTCTTTCTCTCTCTTAAACTCTCTTCTTGTATAATACATCTGTGTCTCTGCCTGTACCTAGTCCCTTGTGAACATGGTAACATGTAACCAAAATAATGCTTGGCTGCAGGGATAAGTAATTTGTGAGATAAAAGTCATAATGAGGGATTATTTTACTTTTCCTCTAGATTCTGCAAGAGCCTCTAAGCTTTTAACTCATAGAATTTGAAATACAGAGTACAAAAGGCAAAGTTCAACTGTTCAGATTCCACTAATAATGCAGAGAAAATTCTGATAACACTTTTATATACTAAAGATCAGGAATGGGGCTATAGGATTAAGGCTGTTAGAAGACAAAATAAAAGTAGAGTATAAACCTGTAATTCTCTTACTGAATTCAGCAATTTTGTTAGACTTTGCATTCCTGGTTTCATGAGGCTTTGAGGGTCAAATGCTGAGCCAAATAGAAGCAATACTGATTAAAGAAGGAGTCATAGTTTTCTCTGATTAACCAGAAAATCACAGATAGAAAGGTTGGTTGACAACAGAACCATAAATATCAAATACCCAAATCAGAAACACCCACACGCTCCACACCTCCCTCTCTAGACAGTTCTCGGAGATTAGATATTCAGAGGGTCCTACATTAGGGCTGGCATTTATAACCTGTCGCCTTTCCTAATTTAAGGAGAGTAGATTTGGGGAAGTAACTGGAGATTTCTTTCTCCATTTCTTACCCCATTTATTTCTCATGTTCTTTGGGAGACTCTGGATCTGGGCTTCCTAATAAAATCTTTACGTTTCTTAACAGTACTTGTAAAGTAGTACAATTATCACTAATGCATGAACCTCCAAATTAGACATCCTGCCATGAAAAGAGGCCTAAATGAGTAAGTGGTGGACAGAGAGCTCATTCAAGGGAGCCTAATATTTTGTCTTATTAATCTGAGAGTTATCCTAATGATATGTTTCCTTGTACTGTGGTGAAACTTTGGTGCCTCAGAATGAGAGGGCAGCAAAGAGAGACCTCACGGTGGAAAGACCAGGCTTAGAAAGAATTCTTGTGGGAAAGTGATTTTTTTCTTTTCTTTGAAACTATGGAACTATTTCATTTTAGAGAGGAACATGCAAATTGTGGTGTATATGTATGTCTACATCGTTTTATATGTGTGATTATAAAATAATTGGTTGAAAGATGCCAAGAGCTAATACTTTACTTTGAATACTTTATTGCCGAGGCTTAGTGTAAGTGCTTTCCTGCAATCGGAAAAGGAATTGCAAACATTTTCCCTGCAGGGAAGCCAAGGCCCTTGAGGAAAAAACAGCCACTGAAGAGCTGGATAAGGGAGGATTGCTGTTGACTGAGAGTAATGCATACCATATTTATGGAGAGGATATTGAGATGGTACACAATAAATATGCACAAACTATTGGAACCAGATTTGGTTGATATGCCTAGACCAGACGTGTGGACTTCTTAGTATCTGTTAGTCTATTCTTTTTGCGTTAAGTAAAAAAAAAAAAAAAAAATCATTATTTATGATGAAAGGTATAATTACTCAAGCTATTATTATTATTATTTTTACTGTTTTCCGTTTATTTGGATTTTCCCCATATTTTTACCTGGATAGTCAAGAAATCGCAAGCTCAGCTGCAGAAAGAAGAGAAAGATAGCAGGCCGCATTTTCAGTAGGGGCATACGTACTTACTTTGTTGGTAGATTGTGTGAGTGCCTATTCTCAAGCCACGCAAACCATAGTTGAGACTTCAAACTGTTCTCAAATACAGCTGCTCAGGGACTGAGAGTTCATGATAAAACTTGTATCGTTTGCCATCAAATACTTGCAGAGTGATTCAAAGCCCCATGAGAGCCATTACCAAAAAACAAACAAAAAAGAGCTTGCATAGAATAACCGATTAGTTATTAGTCAAAAAATACAATACATTGGGAATTACGCTAATCCATTTACACGCAATGGGTAGTTAAACCAAGTCTCACTAAAGCAGGATCTTAAAAAATTTAATTGCAGAAACAATTTTTGGCATAGATGTGAAATAACCCATCAAATTGACATGGGACAAATGCAGACTTTTGCATTACTATTGATACTTACATTGTATTTCTTTTAGAAGGGACAATTAAAATGACATTTATTTTGAGACAGTTTATTAGTGGCATTACTGTGTAAATGCCTTTAGAATTACCAGTAAAAAATCAAGCAAGGAGTAAAGGTAGTCTTAACATTTTGATTGACTTAACATTTTGTATATAAAGAATGCAAACATATGAATAATTTCATCAGATAGAAGGTATACTTAATTTGATTGGAATACAGAAGCTTTTTTATTCTCATAGTGGCTAAGCCATGTGTGGCTAAACTGTTGCATATCAGAACGTGCAATTGTTTGGAACAGAATTGAGAGTTTTAATAGGATTGGTCATTTAATTGTCAGTTGGAGTTGTTTGCCCAGTGCTTTAATCACTACTGCATTATGACAGTGCTTGAGGAAGTACATTGAAAATATTCCAATCTATTAACATATAGTCATGTTAACAATGATTATGGTTATCAGGTAGCAAAGCAAGGTCTCACTTTGCCAGCTGCGTGAATTAGATTGTCACTTTCGGGGGGACATGAAGGATATTAAAACACATCAAACTTTTAGTCTGAGATTGGATGCTAAAGTTGTACTGCCTCATTGAAGTTACTTCTTATGCAGAGGATTTGAGCCTTATGCTACAAGGTCAAGGAAATACAACTATGACTCTAGAAGAGGCAGTTTTTAAATCTGATTTAGGATTTACTGTTTTCACCGAATATACAGAGACATGCAGATCAGCATGTTTCAAAGGATTATGAATGTTTCATGATTCATCTGGAGAACTGACAGATTTCTTTAAAAAAGTGTTATTTTCAGTGGCTTGCCAAATTTCATCATCACCATCACTGCAAAGGACACACTGCCAGGCTCTTGCCCAGCTAGTAAGACTTAGGCACAGTTTGCCCTGGAGAAACTGTCACTGTCCAAGGTTCTCTGTCACCTTCTTTTCCATCTTGAACCTCAACGTGGCATCTACTCATCATTCAAGACTCAAGTGTACTTGCCTCTGGAACGCTTTTCTGATCATTCCCTTTATGTGTGACTCCTACTTTGTCTTATAGAGACATCTTTCTATGGCATATACAAAAGGACATTTTATTTTTCATTTTCAGACCTGTCTCCCCCACTCTCAACAACATGAGGGCAAAAGACTATGTCTTATTTACTTTTATATTCCTTGTGCCAAGTCCAGTGGCTGTCTCAATGTTTGTTACAGGGACGGAATGTTTAATTGGAGGATGGGCCCGTATATAAAAGATAAATACAAGTAGAAGGGAATATAAAGTAAGGGTAAGATGAGTTGTCCAGGCAGTGTATAATGTGGGAGTTTGGTAGGGACTGTTGACAGGAGATAGGTATCAGGGGAAAGTTTCCAGAAAGGGTAGGAGGGAGTATAGTGGGAAATAAAGAAGGAGTTTGATGTAGACAAGAAGTAAAGTAGGCAAGGGCATTTCAGACAGGAAGGAAAATGAGTTTGTGCTAAAGATATGGGTTAGGTGACCAACTAATACATAGTGTAAGATTTTTGCAATGGTGTTAGAAACATGAAGATAATGTTGATAAAAATATTTGTCCTTAATGGGAGATGACATTGGAAGGAAAGAGTTTTATAATATATACAATTTGAATTGAAGGTGGCACTGTTACTGTGGGCATAGATTTTGGAGTCATTTATATATACATAACTGAAGTCTTAAGATTGAGTAGATATCCAATGCAGAGAATTTGGAAGATGTGTCTTATGTGGGGTTCAAATCACTTAACTGATTTTTATAAACATAGTGTCGAACTTATATTTGCTCCCTAATAGGCAAGACCAATTTCAGACAAAAGTCGGGTTTAGGATTCCATTCTAATGACACATATGTTATTGTGTTGTATACAAAGATGGGATTAATATATTAAACTATTGGAATGGATTATACCCAGGGTCTTATCATCATTATAAATGGATTACATCCAGAGCCAAATCATTTAGATGATTTAGATGATGAGATTTGCAAAGTATGAGCTAATGAGATTTAGATGAGATTTTTGGATTTTGAGTTGATGCTATAATGGAGATGAGACCTTTGGGGACCTGGGAGGGAGTGAATGTGTTTTTCATACGTGAAGAATGTGAATCATGGGGTCCAGAAGGTAGACGATGGTAGGTAGAATTTTGGTCTCCATGACCTTTGCCATCTGGTGTCATGCTTGCTATTCAAAGATAGGTTTGGGATTTGGAGACTTCCAGCTAGTCAGCCAGCTGTCTGATGAGAAATGACTTGGAGAAAGACCTACCCCTAAGAAGGGATTAATGATCATATGGGACAAAATATCAGAAAGCAAATATTTAAGTGGGTTCCTTTGGCATGTCTTGGAATTTTATTAGAAAGAATGTAAGGAAATAGTATTTCATTTGGGGATTTTATAATCTGTTGAGTTCATGTGAACATTTTCCGATGCAAATTCTCGTCTAATCGTTTTATAGTCCTCAACCTATAAAACATTCAGGAACAAACTCAAAATTAAACCATTTAAGTCAGAGCCTTTGTTGTCCTATGCCCTGGGTCCATTCTGCAGGTCATCTGTATATGTCTATATAGATATATATATATATATATTTATATAACTTCACTAAATCAAATGATGTTTCAAGGCCTGTCACAAACAACAGTACAGATGGTAGTTAGGAGTTTTTGCAAAATATGAAAACAAATTCTCTATTAATTATTATCCAAATTCCCCATATTTAATTAAATGTGAAACTGCATAGATAGGTTATGGAAGCCATGCCCTATGGAGGTCAAAGCAAATAATTGACCCTCCCCCTCCTCCCCCTCCCTCTTTCTTCTATCACCCCTGCGCTGTATCCCTGCCAGCCCTCTCTTTCGAATAGAGTCCAGAGTGTTCCAGCCCTTAATGTGCGTGTGAATCACCTGGAGAACTTGTTAAACCGGATTCCTAGACCCCAGCCCCCAGACATTCTAATTCAGTAGGTTCAGGGTAGAGCCTAACAATTTGCATATCTAGCAAGCTCCCAGTTGATGCTGCCACTGATGCCAGTTTGGGGCTACACTTTGCAGCACTGGACAACCATGCCAACTGCCTGTAACTAAGGGGAAGATGATGATGAAGCTGTTGGGTCCTTGGGATGGGGAGGGAGAGGGAAGAAGTAGGGGTGCTAATCTAACTCACTACCGTTAATCAGGTCTCTGTAACAAAACTACCTTTTCCCTTTTACAGAGGCAAATCCAGAGAAATTCAACAGTCGTTTTCGAAATAAAATGTTCTATGCAGGGGTAAGTATATATTTCATGTTTTGATGATTACATATTATTTATACTAATTCACTCATGGTAATAAAGATGCTAGCTGTACTCTGCTGATAATTACACACACATCTCAGGTGTTTACGTGTGTGTCTGTATATGGTTCATGTTTAATGTCTTGGTTTAAGAATGAAAGTAAGTATGTATTTCTTATGTTAGTGGCAGAGAGTTCATCATCTTTGAACTTAAAAGCCCTGAAAGTTGCACTGAGGGGATGGTATTCAAGGAGTGGTGTGAAAAGCAAACATCAAAGCCCATCTAGAGAATGAGGAAATTAGGTAGACTGAAAGATGTATGGCGTGTCTTGGGTTGGAATGTAGTTTTCATAGGGGTACGTATGAACTGACATTTGGATGAGAAATTGACGGAATATGGGAAGTTTTTCATGGAAACATAGATGAGATTAAAGGGGCCCCCTTCTTTTTCCTTCTCCTCCTACTCAGGGACATCCTTGGGTGTGAATGGCTGGAAAGAAGAAAAAGCGGCCTCTAAAATATTGATTTTAAAAAGTGTGGCTTAAATTTTACCACTGGATAGAGGGAATCGAAGTAAAATGGGGTGAAATAAGACATTCTCAGTGGCAAGTTAAAGATTATATCAGCACCTAATGGACAAATAGGAAGATCAGGAAAGGTAGTCAGATCTCCAAACTGACCCTTGAAATTACCTACATTTTCACGCTCCTACTGTGATCTTAAATTTTATTATAGGTTACATGTTGAAAACAGAGAAAGAATTCAACTTGACAGCCTCTGCACTAGTTTACTTTAGATTCAGCAAAAGGAGAACTTGTCTTATATTTTTGCATGACTTAGAATCACTAGGACCTATCTATCATACAGAAGTAAGGATTTGGCATAACCATGTAATGAAGATTTTTTCTTTCTTTCTTTCCTTGTATAGGCAGCTTTTTCTGATTTCCTACAGAGAAGCTCTAGAGATTTATCCAAGCATGTTAAAGTTGTCGTAAGTATTGAATGTGTTGACTCATTTCATTTAAATGTAAAAAGCATGCCCCCTAATGTGAACCCCAAATACCAGTTTATATACTTAATCAGTGGGCTGCATAGAACTTTAACTGAATTGAGTGTAGTTTGTTGAACCAACATTTATGAGCATTTAGTTATGTGTCGGGCGCTGTCTTAGTTGCTGAGGATGAAGTTAAATAAGATGACTGGCTTCACCACTGAAGAAACTCACAGCTGAGTCATGGGGAAGGGCACATAACTCTGGGCAGAACAATATAATAAATGTTGTTATTGGATTACTTGTATAATATACTGGTGGCACAAAGGGAGAAATGAAAACTGCCCATGGTGCAGTCGGGGAAGTCATCAAAGGAATAATGTTGAGCTGGCTCTTAAAGTAGAAATAGATGCTCACCAAACAAGTATCCTTTTTCCCAGCCAATCTGAAGAGTCTGCATCTCAGAAAAATACTTTGATTTCATTATTTTGTGGTCACTCACTCTCCAGCCTGGTCAAGGTCGTTCACCACTTAAGAGATTTTTTTTTTTTTGGTGCTATTTCTTTCTGGATCTCTATCCCAGGTTTTAGGGACACTCATCTTGGAGGCAAGGGAGATGGGAAGTCATCTTTTCTCTAAGAGATATATTTAAAAATAGCATATCATTGATTATTAAGAAAGACAAAGTGTTTCCTTATAGTAAACAAGTTAAAAGAGGGAATGAACATGACTTTGCTGCGCATACCTGTATAAGGAAAGAGAAACATGGAAGATAGAGAAAAATATATAGATGGGGAAGAAGGAATGGGAATATAGCAATGCTTGAATTTATCATGGAATAGATAAAGAATAGCATTTGTGCCAGGAGGGGACAGGACAAAAGTTATACATGCAAATAGAGACAAATATATGACCTTAAACTAATGGATTTATAGAGGAATATAGAGGAGCCTGAGAGGATACAAATTCAAACTTGTTGTCACCAATAAAGCCTATAGGAGACATGAATCTCCTAAATCAGTTGGAACAAAGAGTTTACCACTAATCACCCTTGGCATCAATTTCAGATGTTTCAGTTCTCATGAAATACCAAGGAAAAGCAAGTATCCTATAGCAGTAGGGACTTTTGAAAACTGAAATATTGCCTTTTTAAAGCTGGACACAAGAAAGACACATGGTCCATTGAACTGTGAAGATCTTGATTTTGATAAAATGATGGTTAGTTAAGTAGCAGCAACCTTGCCTCAAACTTCCCCTGTTTCTTCTTTGGCTGCCTTCAACCCAGCCAAAAATAAACTTTCCCTCCTCTTGCAGTATTTTCCACATTATCAGGAACATTGCAGCACCTGCTGGGAGAGCCAGTGAGTGGAGGGCAGTGGCCATATTGAATGGTAATGGTGTCCACTGTTTAAGTCAGCTGGATGGAAATTAAACTCTAGGCCGCCTCACCACTAGAGAGCTTTTCTCCCACATCTGGCAGTCCTCCTGATGAGAAATATCTCAGGCATGGTTGGCTGTATATCAGGGATTAAAAGAAGCTTGTAGAGAGGCCAAAGTGGCAGTCAAATAACTAGAAAAGATTTGATATCAGCCTGTACATGTAATATTCCAGGTGAATTGGTCTATGTAATCATCTTTTTTTTTTTATGAAGAGAAAAAAAACCAATAGAAACTAAGTCTGAACAATTCTGATTCAGTCCTAGGTCTATCTTTATGAGGTATATGACTTTGGGGAAAGCATTCAACCTTTCAGAAGAGTTTACTCTCCTCATCTGTAAAGCAGGCATAACAACATATGCATTTGAAGCAACAGTTACTGACCATTGTGCTGTGACACAGAGGGACACAAGGATATTTCTACAACGACATCATTGTATGTTTCCTGAGTGTGAGATGAAAAGGATGGGGGGGTTAGAGCAATTAGATGTACACATAACAGCAGACCATCTTATCTTTGCCACAGGGTGAAGTCAGTGTTTCCAAGGTAATAGTTAATAATGTCTCACATGAATACTACACACACACACACACACATACACACATACACACATACACATACACACACACACACACACATACACATACACACACACACAAACCCAGAGGACAGTAATGAAAACCTACATACAGCATTATTTTGTTCTACTTCACATGAGTTCTTCTTCTTCTTGTTTTGATGTATCAGTGTGTGAGCTTGTACACAGGAAGATATTTTGTATGCACATATTTTCCTTTGTGTGTTTGAAGTAGGGAAAAAGTTGAAAACTGCTGCTCTAAAGAGTTGTAAAGTTTAAATGCAATAATATATAAGAAAATTTTGTAAAACTCAATACATTGTAAGGTGCCCATCCTCATAGAATTTGATGAGTTTCCAGAATCGCTGATGATTTTTTCAGGAGGAAAAAGTAGAAAATTTTTTTAGAAAATGAATTCTGTTCTAAGTACAATAATATTAAGTATGATTTTTTTTCTGTAATGCAACAACACTGCTTTGCATGCTTTTAATGTATCACATGCTATTTTTAAAAAGTTCAGTTGCTTTCAACACTCAATTTTGATCATTTAAGATGTCTACATTTTTTCTTCACTGGTAGAGCCATCTATCAACTCATTTCAAGTCCTTAAATTGGGAGACCTCATGTTTATTTAAGTATCTGAGAGTGTTGTAAAAACACCTTCAATCAATGTCCAGAATTTGATTCCTATCTAAAAAACGTTTGAAAATACTTTGTTTCTTTAGGATTGTAAGATTTCCCAGGAACAATTTTTGAGAATGCTCATGAAAAAAAAAATTAGGCTGTATTAGGATCAGCTGGGAGGAGAACGAGACAACCTTGACCGCTAGCAGAGTCATTCTACCTGGATTGAAACTCCCTCTGAAGCCATCTTTAGAAATTAGCAGGGAGCTTAGGAATGCTTTACCCTCTCTCCAGCAGAGAAGACAATGGGGGAAATTCTGTGATGAGGGTGTGAGGAGAGCAAATATAAAAGCAGGCTTTATACCTTTGACATTGAGAGGCCTACAGTCGTGTCGAGAGTGTTCCTCTTTTGGCTTTTGTCACCAGTGGGAAATGAGAAAGGGAAATGAAACCCTTTTCTTTGATTAGTCAGATGACGCTCTTGAGGAAAGTACTAACTGGTGAGGGAAGCCACACACAAAGGTATTGAGGCCAAGCCACCTTGAGGCTCTTGAAACGCAGGGTCATGGCCAGGTTCAATAAAGCGGTTTATCTCAGAACACCAGTCACAGTCTGTAAGAGATTAAATTGATAAGAGCAAATCACTAATTAGTGATTGCTGCTACTAATTTATAGCAGATACTTTAAAAAAAAGCATGCAGGGTATATTCCTTTTAAACAGCGTTCAAAATATTATGTCGAACATTTTCAAAATAAAAATTATCTCAAAAAGCAAATAAAATAAATGGTCACATTCACAACTATTGTTTGAATCAGATGACTTTGGTAGAGATTGCTACTGCCTCAACTTGAGGATTCATCCTTTTTATTCTTTTAAACGTTCGTAAATTTTCTAATGTTGATAGCACAAGCCTAAGTATCCAATAATAATCCAAGGTTAAGAATGATGATAGTTCCTTTGATTGTGAGACCAGAGAAAAATCATTTTGGTCAAATGGGAGCTTTGTTTTTACATTAAATCAAAACAAATCCAAGCCCAGAGCCCTGGGTCTGGGAAAGTTATAATCAGAATAAATTTTCAATCATAGAAATGGGCATCCACTTCAGCAGAGACAGGGACAAGGGGAAGACCATGGTACATGCTATTGTCACCCTAGTTGTCTTTTAGACTTGTGCCTACTTCAGAATCCTTGCTTTCTCTGCTTTGATTGTTGCAGTGTGATGGAACAGATCTCACCCCAAAGATTCAGGAACTGAAGTTCCAGTGTATAGTATTTTTAAATATACCCAGGTAAGCTCTGTTCATATTGTTTCCTTGGTTTGATGTGAACTCCATTTGACTTAAGGTTTTCTGCTTTCATTGTAGAAAATTTCCAGGTATGAACAATGAAAAACAGTTATTTTAATGGCTTATTAAGGGTTTTCGAGTCTGATAATTTTGTTCTCCTACTTGGTTTGTTTAGTGTTATCTGTGGTCTTTTTTTGTGTATGTGATATGGCATGCATGGTGTATACTTACCCATCCTTAAGAAGCCCAGGCAGCCCTCTGGATTGGAACATTTTAATGTAATTCTCCATTACTGACGCCTTCCATCCCCTCACCCTCCAGGAATGATAGACTTGAACAAATCCCTGTTCTCAGTTTCCCAAAAGCTATTAGGCAACCATCCAGCCTGATTTCAGCATGGGATTCATTCAAATAATTGCCAGATGATTACTTTGAAGAAATAGGATCAATTAGAGTGGCATTTTCTAGCCAGGATGTCAACTCTCTTTGGTGCTATTATATACCTCAGGAGAAAGGGATATTTAAGATTAACTAGTCTCAAAATAAGCATGTATCTCAGTGGCATCAAATTAGATTCTAAGCTCCCAAGCCAAGATTTTGAAAGGGGTGGATCTATGACCCTTTGTTATTTGCAAACCAGACAACTCAGATACAAAAATCCATGAGCAAGTTCTGTTTAGACTGAATTTAGTTGAAATGAGAATTGTGTGTAAATCTATGGCTAGGAAAATATATTATAGTCTCCTGATTACTCTTGGCAGTGCTCACTGTAGCCCCTTACAACCTATTCCGGAAGTATTTACATTTTAGTTGTCTAAGTAGAAGGCCTAGTAGAGTCTCAGGAAACATTGTTTATTAGCAATAACAATGCTCTTCTCTTTTTCTTCTTGCTCCTCCCCCATCCCCCCCTCTGGATTTTGCTTTCTCCACTTTTCAACTTCCTTGATTTCCCCTTCCCTTTCTAATCTCACATCTTTGTCTCATCCCTTTTTCACTCCTTCTGTCCGCTTCAGTTACCTTTCCTTCGTCCTGGGGTACTTATTGCCTTGGTTCTGTGTATATTATTGATGCTTACCCACCTCAGTTCCATGTCCCTTTCCTATTGGCATGTATATGTCTCCCTCCAAAACCAAGTTCTGAAACCACATATTGATAACTCACGGTATGTGATAGAAAGTAAGCATTTGTGAATTACAGAGTGAGACATGTTAATAAATAATGAATTAGGAGAAAGTTGGGCTCTATGGGATGCTTTTGTTGTAAAATTTTGTCCCATTTTCATAAATTGATACTTGGAGGTGATAAATACATTTTCTTTTTCATTGGGAGGCGTGAACCAAGAGTAGAAAGCTGTTCTTGTGTGAAATAAACATCGGATCGAACTATAAATTAATCCCCAATGATAATCATGGGAGGACTGGAACAAATTTAATTCTGTTTTTACTCTTCTCTTGCAGATATTGTGCTGGCACAATGCCTTGGGGGAACCCAGGAGATCACCATGACTTTGAACCTCAGCGTCATGATGATGGTTATATTGAAGTCATTGGATTCACCATGGCCTCTTTGGTGGGCAATGCATCTATGTTATTAAAGTGAAATGTACTTTAGTCAGAGTTAGACTTTACTATTCATTTTACAGGACCTTGGTATAATGTTCTTTCCTGGCTTATCAACTCACAAACTTTATGCAATGTAGAGTTGCTAGGGGAAGACAAAAACAAAAAGTGATTCTTCATGTCACTAAAAAAATTGATGCATATTTTTTGTTTAAACTTCAAAGATAAATGAATATTATGTGTTAATTATCCTGATGAATTTTCTACCAGAATGAAGTGGAAAGTTTTCATGCTAATTAAAAAGCATTATGCCACAGACATATCCTAGCATTGATGCAGAAACCTTGCCATTTGATACTTTTTTGGTTTGCTGAGTACTTGAGTGCTTAGATAAAAAACAAAGTGGTCATTTGCATTCGTCTCCATCTTGCCTGCTTAAGCATAAGGTGGGCATCTACCTTATCACAAAATACCTGAATATAGAAAAACATCATTGTCGTGACATTAATGAATACTCAGTTGCACAGTATCGAGATCACCTTGCATTTTAATTTTGTTTGCTGGTATTAAAAAAGTAAACGTATAGTATAAGGTCAGTTTCAAGCAGGTTTTAGCCATGTGTTTCAACTTATTATTGAATGATGAGGAAACCAATTAAAAAGTTTGCTTATCATTTTATCTGGTGTAAATCAGGCCACACTATCAGTTTGTAAAGCAAATTAAAATAAAGCTTCTACTTGCACTTGGCTAGCACTTGGTTTGTGCCATACCTTATGCCTCAAAGCAAGAAGGTTGTATTTCTTGTCCTGAACAACCCAAAACAACTCTTTTTCACTCATCTTGTGGATTCCAAGTGACTTTTCCTCCATCACCTCGAATTAGTGAGATTTAACAGAATACCCTATTGTGAGTATGGCAAGAATGTCCATCGCCTGAGATGGTGGTGCTGCTCGTTACATGTGCCATGTCTACAATGAAATGGCCGTTAGGTGTAAAAGATTGCTCTAGGATTGATCTAATTTTCAGAGTTGTAGCTCATCTATAGCTCTTTCTCTCCAAAGGTCTTTATGCTAACTATAGGTAAAGACTCAGCCAAGAGCAAATAGGAATAAGTCCAGGTAGGGTATGTGCCAGGGAGAATTCTTGGAGGTGCCCAAGACAAACCTGGCCACATGTGTTTTACTCATTCATTTATTCACTAATCCAGTGGCCATGTATTGAATGTTTACCGTGTGTGAGAGCTTCCTAGTCCTGGCTGTGTGGTAGAAGGCTGTCAGGGAATGACTAAGAGAAGATGATCCCTTACCTAGGCTTGGGAGGGCAGGGAGAATATTAAGACACTTTCCCATTGCTCCCAAGATCAAAATCTAAATCTTTATCACAAAATTGAGTTTCTCTCTGATTCTCCATCCTTTCCCACTACCCTCTTTGTTTTCTAGCTCGTTGCCTCTCAAGCCAAGTATAGCTTTGGACATCCCTTGCTTCTTTTGTACCACAGGGACACTGCATCTGCTGCCTCTCTCTCAAATGTTCTTTACCCCTTCATCTTCTATAACTTTTCAGTCTGTATCTGTGTCAGGTTCTTTTTATAGTCTTTTTTTGGTTTGGGTTGTTTCTGCTTACAATTATATAATTAAAGTCTGAACAAGAAGGAGATGGCAGAGTGAAACTGGGTAATTAGAGGAGAATTTAATGGAGGGACTCTTTACAAATAGTGCGCTAGGTTTATGAGAAGCAACAGTGGATGGTGTTGTATTCCTGAGCTAAAGGTGCAAAGGCAGGGAAGCAGTCAGTTGTACCAGAAAGAGAACTATTTGGGAAAGACCACCTGTTAGGAGTAGTATTTGCTAAGTGAAAACAGCCATCCAGTGCCAGCCTGGCAGGGAGAGGGTCAGGGACATCAATACAATTCTTGCCCTCCAGATCTTCTGCTGTTGTCTCCCTCTGGAGAAGTCTAACAGAAGCTGGAGGACAAGGGAGCCATTAATACATTCTAAATGGGTCAGTTTCACAGGACAAAAAGGAGCGCAGGGAAGGGGTGGAGTGCTGGGTGGGAGTGGCAGATGGTCGGTATCCCTCACTCCAGTGTATCTCTGGTACACAGCAGAGAGCCTGATACCTGTAACTGGCAACGAGTAAATGTGACAGGATGAATGAATTTTGCCAGGAGAAGAAGAATGGACTTGGCATTCTGGAAAAAGGGAAATTTATATACACTTGGTAGTATTAGAGATCATGTTCCTCTGTGGAGACAACAGTTAGTCTTACGTAGCGTAAAGGTAGGTGAAAAGTGAGGGTGATGTAGGTGATGCTGGAGAGGCAGGCAGGGGTGAGATCACAAAGCGCATTAGAGAATTTATCTAGGAGTTTTGACTTTGAGGAATTAGTAAAGTGTGTTTTTTCTTTATTAAAAAAAATATTTTTTAACACCTTTATTGGAGTATAATTGCTTTACAATGGTGTGTTAGCTTCTGCTGTATCAAAAAGTGAATCAGCTATATGTATACATATATCCCCATATCCCCTCCCTCTTGCATCTTCCTATCCCACCCCCTAGGTGGTCACAAAGCACCGAGCTGATCTCCCTGTGCTATGCAGCTGCTTCCCACTAGCTATCTATTTTACATTTGGTAGTGTATATATGTCCATGCCACTCTCTCACTTTGTCCCAGCTTACCCTTCCCCCTGCCTGTGTCCTCAAGTCCATTCTCTACGTCTGCGTCTTTATTCCTGTCCAGCCCCTAGGTTCATCAGAACCATATTCTTTTTTAGAGTCCATATATATGTGTTAGCATATGATATTTATTTTTCTCTTTCTGACTGACTTCACTCTGTATGACTGACTCTAGGTCCATCTGTCTCACTACAAATAACTCAATTTCATTTTTTATGGCTGAGTAATATTTCATTGTATATACGTGCCATATCTTCTTTATCCATTCATCTGTCGATGGACACTTAGGTTGCTTCCATGTCCTGGCTATTGTAAATATTGCTGCAATGAACATTGTGGTACATGACCCTTTTTGAATTATGGTTTTCTCAGGGTATATGCCCAGTAGTGGGATTGCTGGGTCATATGGTAGTTTGACTTTTAGTTTTATAAGGAACCTCCATATTGTTCTCCATAGGGGCTGTATCAATTTACGTTCCCACCAACAGTACAAGAGGGTTCCCTTTTCTCCACACCCTCTCCAGCATTTATTGTTTGTAGATTTTTTGATGATGGCCATTCTGACTGGTGTGAGGTGATACCTCATTGTAGTTTTGATTTGCATTTCTCTAATGATTAGTGATGCTGAGCATCCTTTCATGTGTCTGTTGGCCATCTGTATGTCTTCTTTGCAGAAATGTCTATTTAGGTCTTTGCCCATTTTTGGATTGGGTTGTTTATTTTTTTGATATTGAGCTGCATGAACTGCTTGTATATTTTGGAGGTTAATCCTTTGTCAGTTGCTTCGTTTGCAAATATTTTCTCCCATTCTGAGAGTTGTCTTTTTGTCTTGTTTATGGTTTTCTTTGCTGTGCAAAAGCTTTTAAGTTTCATTAGGTCCCATTTGTTTATTTTTGTTTTTATTTACCTTTCTCTAGGAGGTGGATCAAAAAGGATCTTTCTGTGATTTATGTCATAGAGTGTTCTACCTATGTTTTCCTCTAAGAGTTTGATAGTCTCTGGCCTTACGTTTAGGTCTGTAATCCATTTTGAGTTTATTTTTGTGTATGGTATTAAGGAATGTTCTAATTTCATTCTTTTACATGTAGCTATCCAGTTTTCCCAGCACCACTTATTGAAGAGGCTGTCCTTTCTCCACTGTATATTCTTGCCTCCTTTATCAAAGATAAGGTGACCATATGTACGTGGGTTTGTCTCTGGGCTTTCTATCCTGTTCCATTGATCTATATTTCTGTTTTTGTGCCAGTACCATACTGTCTTGATTACTGTAGCTTTGTAGTGTAGTCTGAAGTCCAGGAGCTTGATTCCTCCAGCTCGTTTTTCTTTCTCAAGATTGCTTTGGCTCTTTGGGGTCTTTTGTGTTTCCATACAAATTATGAAATTTTTTGTTCTAGTTCTGTGAAAAATACCATTGGTAGTTTGATAGAGATTGCACTGAATCTGTAGATTGCTTTGGGTAGTAGAGTCATTTTCACAATGTTGATTCTTCCAATCCAAGAACATGGTATATCTCTCCATCTGTTTGTATCATCTTTAATTTCTTTCATCACTGTCTTATAGTTTTCTGCATACAGGTCTTTTGTCTCCTTAGGTAGGTTTATTCCCAGGTATTTTATTCTTTTTGTTGCAATTGTAAATGGGAGTGTTTCCTTAATTTCTCTTTCAGATTTTTCATCATTAGTGTATAGGAATGCAAGAGATTTCTGTGCATTAATTTTGTATCCTGCTACTTTACCAGATTCATTGATTAGCTCTAGTAGTTTTCTGGTAGCATCTTTAGGATTCTCGATGTATAGTATCATGTCATCTGCAAACAGTGACAGCTTTTCTTCTTCTTTTCCAAATTGGATTCCTTTTATTTCTTTTTCTTCTCTGATTGATGTAGCTAAAACTTCCAAAACTGTATTGAATAGTAGTGGTGAGAGTGGGCAACCTTGTCTTGTTCCTGATCTTAGTGGAAATGGTTTCAGTTTTTCACCATTGAGAGTGATGTTGGCTGTGGGTTTGTCATATATGGCCTTTTTTATGTTGAGGTAAGTTCCCTCTATGCCTACTTTCTGGAGGATTTTTATCATAAATGGGTGTTGAATTTTGTCAAAAGCGTTTTCTGCATCTATTGAGATTATCATATGGTTTTTATTCTTCAGTTTGTTAATATGGTGTATCACACTGATTGGTTTCTGTATATTGAAGAATCTTTACATTCCTGGGATAAACCCCACTTGATCATGGTGTATGATCCTTTTAATGTGCTGTTGGATTCTGTTTGCTAGTATTTTGTTGAGGATTTTTGCATCTATGTTCATCAGTGATACTGGCCTGTAGTTTTCTTTTTTTGTGACATCTTTGTCTGGTTTTGGTATCAGGGTGATGGTGGCCTCATAGAAAGAGTTTGGGAGTGTTCCTCCCTCTGCTATATTTTGGAAGAGTTTAAGAAGGATAGGTGTTAGCTCTTCTCTAAATGTTTGATAGAACTCGCCTGTGAAGCCGTCTGGCCCTGGGCTTTTGTTTGTTGGAAGAATTTTAATCAGTTTCAATTTCAGTGCTTGTGATTAGTCTGTTTATATTTTCTATTTCTTCCTGGTTCAGTCTCAGAAGGTTGTGCTTTTCTAAGAATTTGTCCATTTTTTCCAGGTTGTCCATTTTAGTGGCATACAGTTGCTTGTAGTAATCTCTCATGATTCTTTGTATTTCTGCAGTGTCAGTTGTTACTTCTCCTTTTTCATTTCTAATTCTATTGATTTGAGTCTTTTCCCTTTTTTTCTTGATGAATCTGGCTAATGGTTTATCACTTTTGTTTATCTTCTCAAAGAACCAGCTTTTAGTTTTATTGATCTTTGCTATCATTTCCTTCACTTCTTTTTTTTTTTTTTTAAATTTATTTATTTATTTTTGGCTGTGTTGGGTCTTCGTTTCTGTGCGAGGGCTTTCTCCAGTTGCGGCAAGCGGGGGCCACTCTTCATCGCGGTGCGCGGGCCTCTCACTGTCGTGGCCTCTCCCGTTGCGGAGCACAGGCTCCAGACGCGCAGGCTCAGTAGTTGTGGCTCACGGGCCTAGTTGCTCCGCGGCATGTGGGATCTTCCCAGACCAGGGCTCGAACCCGTGTACCCTGCATCGGCAGGCAGATTCTCAACCACTGCGCCACCAGGGAAGCCCTCCTTCACTTCTTTTTCATTTATTTCTGATCTGATCTTTATGATTTCTTTCCTTCTGCTAACTTTGGGTTTTTTTGTTCTTCTTTCTCTAATTGCTTTAGGTGTAAGGTTAGGTTGTTTATTTGAGGTTTTTCTTGTTTTTTGAGGTAGGATTGTATTGCTATAAACTTCCCTCTTAGAACCGGTTTTGCTGCATCCCATAGGTTTTGGGTCATCGTGTCTCCATTGTCATTTGTTTTTAGGTATTTTTTGATTTCCTCTTTGATTTCTTCAGTGATTGCTTGGTTATTTAGTAGTGTATTGTTTAGCCTCCATGTGTTTGTATTTTTTACAGTTTTTTTCCTGTAATTGATATCTAGTCTTATAGTGTAGTGGCCAGAAAAGATACTTGATATGATTTCAATTTTCTTAAATTTACCAAGGCTTGATTTGTGACCCAAGATATGCTCTATCCTGGAGAACGTTCCATGAGCACGTGAGAAGAAAGAGTATTCTGTTGTTTTTGGATGGAATGTCCTCTAAATATCAATTAAGTCCATCTTGTTTAATGTGTCATTTATAGCTTATGTTTCCTTATTTATTTTCATTTTGGATGGTTTGTCCATTGGTGAAAGTGGGGTGTTAAAGTCCCCTACTATTATTGTACTACTGTCAATTTCCCCTTTTATGGCTGTTAGCATTTGCCTTATGTATTAAGGTGCTCCTATGTTGGGTGCATAAATATTTACAATTGTTATATCTTCTTGGATTGATCCCTTGATCATTATGTAGTGTCCTTCTTTGTCTCTTGTAATAGTCTGTATTTTAAAGTCTATTCTGTCTGATATGAGAATGGCTACTCCAGCTTTATTTGCTTTCCATTTGCATGGAATATCTTTTTCCATCCCCTCACTTTCAGTCTGTACATGTTCCTAGGTCTGAAGTGGGTCTCTTGTAGGCAGTGTATATACAGTTCTTGTTTTTGTATCCATTCAGCCAGTCTATGTCTTTTGATTGGAGCATTTAATCCATTTACATTTAAGGTAATTATCAATACTTATGTTCCTATTACCATTTTCTTAATAGTTTTGGGTTTGTTTTTGTAGGTCTCTTCCTTCTCTTGTGTTTCCTGCCTAGAAAAGTTCCTTTAGCATTTGTTGAAAAGCTGGTTTGGTGGTGCTGAATTCTCATAGCTTTTGCTTGTCTGTAAAGATTTTAATTTCTCCATTGAATCTGAATGAGATCCTTGCTGGGTACAGTAATCTTGCTTGTAGGTTTTACCCTTTCATCACTTTAAATATGTCCTCCCACACCCTTCTGGCTTGCAGAATTTCTGCTGAAAGAGCAGCTGTTAACCTTATGGGGATTCCCTTGTATGTTATTTGTTGGTTTTCCCTTGCTGCTTTTAATATTTTTTCTTTGTATTTAATTTTTGATAGTTTGATTAATATATGTCTTGGCATGTTTCTCCTTGGATTTATCCTGTATGGGACTCTCTGCACTTCCTGGACTTGATTGACTATTTCCTTTCCCATATTAGGGAAGTTTTCAACTATAATCTCTTCAAATATTTTCACAGTCCCTTTATTTTTCTCTTCTTCTGGGACCCCTATAATTTGAATGTTGATGAATTTAATGTTGTCCCACAGGTCTCTGAGACTGTCCTTAATTCTTTTTTCTTTATTCTGCTTTTTGGTAGTTATTTCCACTATTTTATCTTCCAGGTCACTTATCCTTTCTTCTGTCTCAGTTATTCTGCTATTGATTCCTTCTAGAGAATTTTTAATTTCATTTATTGTGTTGTTCATCATTGTTTGTTTGCTCCATAGTTCTTCTAGGTCCTTGTTAAATGTTTCTTGTATTTTCTCCATTCTATTTCCAAGATTTTGGATCATCTTTACTATCATTACTGTGAATTCTTTTTCAGGTAGACTGCCTATTTCCTCTTCATTTGTTTGGTCTGGTGGGTTTTTACCTTGCTCCTTCATCTGCTGTGTATTTCTCTGTCTTCTCATTTTGCTTAACTTACTGTGTTTGGGGTCTCCTTTTTGCAGGCTGCAGGTTTGTAGTTTCCGTTGTTTTTGGTGTCTTCCCCCCATGGGTGAGGTTGGTTCAATGGGTTGTGTAGGCTTCCTGGTGGAGGGGAGTGGTGCCTGTGTTCTGATGGATGAGGCTGGATCTTGTCTTCCTGCTGGGCAGGACCGCGTCCGGTGGTGTGTTTTTGGGTTTCTGTGAACTTATTGTGATTTTTGGCAACCTCTCTGCTAATGGGTGTGGTTGTGTTCCTGTCTTGCTAGTTGTTTGGCATGGGGTGTCCAGCACTGGAGCTTGCTGGTCATTGAGTGGAGCTGGGTCTTAGCGTTGAGATGGAGATCTCTCGGAGATCTCTTGCCAATTGATATTACAAGGGGCTGGGAGGTCTCTGGTGGACCAATGTCCTGAACTCAGCTCTCCCACCTCAGAGGCTCAGGCCTGACACCTGGCTGGAGCACGAAGACCCTGTCAGCCACACGGCTGGGTCATCCTGGAGAAGATGGACTGAAGCCAGGAGAAAGCTAGAGGATGGGAGACCTGTCAGAAGGCTTGTTTGATGAAATCAGGCAAAGGTTGGTGACATTCTGTACCCAGGCTCTACTTGCAAAGGGGAAAGGGGTGCCTTGGGAAGCTGATCACACGCTTCCACCTAAAGTGTGTTTTAAAAATAAATACTTGTTATGGGAAAAGTTCAGTGTAAAAACAGACAGTATATTGGACCCTCATGCACCATCTTTTAGCCTCTGTAATTATCAGTTCATGGACAATTTTATTTCTGTCCCCAGCTATGATCTCCTGTCTTATATTATTTTGAAGTAAATCCCAGATATTATGTCATTTTACCCATGAAATTTTCTGAATGTGTTTTTAAAAGGTAAGACTTTCTTTTATGGATACAATCACAACATGTTATCACAAAAATTAAAATAATAGCTTCTGAATATCACTAAATACTCAGTATTCAAATTTTTAATTGTCTTGCAGATGTCATTTGTTTTCTTATGCTCTGTTTGTTTTCATCAGGATTCAGATAAAATGCATTCACTATGATTGGTTGGTATGACACTTAAGTCTCTGTAGGTTCCCACCCACCCATCTCTCTCTCTCTCCTGTTTTCCCCTTCATTTATTTATTAAAGAAACCAGGCTATTTGTCCTGTACTGTGCTGATAACATCCCCGAAGTCTCAATGACGTGTTCTCCTCTCTTCCCTGTTTCCGCTAAGTTGATAGTTGGATATAGATTCATCAGACACATTTTTTCCCAGATCTCTTTTGTAAGTAGTGTTTTATTCTTCCAAAAGAGGATATGTAATGTCTTTTTCTCTCTCTCTCTCTCTTTCTCTCTCTCTGGTTAACAGTCTTTGACAATCAATGTCTGCATCCAGGAATCATGAGTGGTTGCAAAATTGTGATATTCTACTTCTATCCTTCTTCATTTATTAACTGGAATATGTCTCTAAAGAGAAATTTTTTTCTATTCCTACTGTTTGGTTACTTAGTTATACAGTTTGTTTCAGAGAAGCAGGATAAATGGTTCTTTTATATATACATTTTCAAAATAATAAGTTAGTTCACTAGCATCTTTTGATGGTGACTGTGGTTTGGAAGTGGCATCCAATTTTGGGAGCTACTCCCGTGAAGAGTTTGCGTCTGTATACCTTCCCCTTGAATCTAGGTGGGCTTACAAATACTTGGCAAATAGAGTACAGTGGAATTGATGCTGTGTAACTTTTGAGACTGGATCATTAAATGCCATGCAGCATATGGAAAATATGGGCAATATTGATGGTCTCTAATTAACAGGAGTTTTGTAAATTCAAGGTAATACTTATTTAAAATGTCTCACTGCTCTCATTCATTCTATGTCGGTCATGAATATTTATTGAATAGTTGTTGAATCCACAAATACTTATTGAATCCATAAATGATACTCTGCTAGGTAAAATAGTTACAGAATGAACCAGTAGAAAAGCTGTGTCCTCAGGATGCCCACAGTTCATGTTGTGGGGGGAGATGAAGAAAGAAATGAGCAGTAACAGTCTGACGTAAATTCTAGGAGAAAGGCATGTGTGACGATAGAAAGGAGAACCGTGTTTACAAACTGGGGAGATCAGCAAAAATTTCACAGAGGAGGCAGGAGTCTCTATGGGTGAGATGGCCAAGTGGCTGCTCCCCTAGAGGGATCAGCCTAAGAGGGCATGGAAGCCAGGAGAACTACTAGTGGTGGCTCAGAGTGATGATACAAATGGTGAATAAAGGGCAGAAGGAGTTGGGGTTTTATAATTTGTTGTTTTGTTTTAACTGTTATTGGGAGGTTGCAGCAGATGGCATGAGACAGGATCAGATTTGTTGCTTAGAGAAGTTATCTGGATGTCAGTGTGAAAGGTGACCAGAATCTTAACTTCTGGAGACAGATGGACAAATCAGGACATTGGTACCAAAGTCCAGGTGAAGAGATGAGGAGATCTGAAAGCCTGAAGAAAGACAGTGGTGATGAAGATAAAAGGGGTTGGTGAATTCAAGAGTTATTGATACGGACTTATTGTGAAGGGTGAGAAAGGAGTATCAGCGAATGCCGGGTGGCCAGCATAGGCAAAGGGAGAATATATTATATGCGATAGAAAATATAAAAGACAGGTAATAGTGTCAAAAAATGAAGTCTGTTTTATATAAGTTAAAATTGAAACCCCTGTGAGACATCTAAGAAGATACAGAAATGTGCAGTTTGAAATATATGTTTAGAGCTCAGGAGATCCCTCTAGGTCAGGAGAGAGTATTTAGGGGGGGTCTATCAAGTCCTTTTGTCTCCCATCCCATCATTAGTAGGAAAAAGAGGAAAATAATAGATGGGAGTTGGTGTAGAGAAAATGGAATAGTAAAATTATTAAATGTAGATGATACTGCACAATTTTGAACATCCCATGTTCTTTAAATAATATTGCTCGATATTCACACACATCTTACCTTCCTATTCATATAGCAGACACTATTGTATTTTTTTTTTTACTCAGTAATGAAAGCACTTTATTTTCAGCCCTTCAATTTCACATGCCTTGAAACTATTACGTTTCTAAGAAGGTAAATTATTTGAAAACTCACACATCTGTGTAAGATGATTATATAAACAGAAGAGTGTAGTTACTTGGGTAAAAGTATATGTATTTTTGTGTATTTAAATTATTCAGAGTGGTGCTTTAAGAGAGAGTTGAAATAGAATTACTAGAATGGGAGAAAAGATTGTTTCTTTTAGACTTTATCTTGTAATTGCACATTTCAAAGCAGAAGTATTCAATTCATTTTACTGGTTGAAATGCATTCCTGTTAATTAAGATGATTCTTCGTTGGGTGCTTGGTAACCTGATTAGCTTTTTGGATTCTACACAGACCATAATCAGACCCTATCAGTAAATCAGTTGTATTTACTTCTGCCACAATTTTCTGCCATTACAGTTGTGAAGGGCCTTTCATGTTGAGTCTGTTTCTAAGTAATCTAAAACTTTTCAAGACAGTTCAAAGCATTATTCAGATGGAGGAACTGGGAGCCTAATTTGCTATATGGTATGTAATCCAAAGATTTCAGTCTCCTGAACTTTAAGGAAAGCATAGCCCGCTTTCTTTTTGTTAATTGAAACTAAAATATGTAGGCTGTTTGATATGTATGAATTAGAAAAGCAAAAGGTTATTCGGTGAGAAAAGTTACATAGAGAAACTCCCAGGGTTGAAGTTGTACACATACCAGATAATCCTTTTTTTTTTTTTTTTTTTTAGAAAAAAGTAATATTAAATGTTTATTTTGATAACACATGTAAGTATAAGAACTAAAACTATTACTCAGAATCACATGATCCGTAACTAACTATATTTATATTTTGATGTGTTCCCTTTCAATTGCTTTATTTCCATGTTTTTAAATATATAGGGAATCATATTATAAGTAAATCCTACTCTTTCATTGTGTAACTATGTCTCATATTATATAATAATTATTCCTTTATGAAAAGCTTCCTTTATGGAACTTTTAGCTTTCTCAATGTTTGGTGGTATAAAACACTCCTGTAATTAACATAATGTTTATAAACCACAGTTAACATTTCAAATTATTTTCTTATGTCAAATCCCCAGGAGAGAAATGACTGATTCAATGGCATAAACATTTTAAAGACTCTTAATAGAAGACTGCTTTCTAGAAATTTTGTACTGTTTACTTGCCCAACAGCAATGTCTAAGAATACCTGATGGGAAGTGATAGGAATTTAATACCCTACAGGTTCTGAAAATGTGTTCATGGATAGAGACAAAAAGCTATTATATTACACTTGATGAAACAGAATGAGAGGATAAAATTACATCCCTAGAAAGAAAGAAATTATGTATGTTTTATACAGTCAATTATGTCCAACAAAAAAATGAGAGTAAGACATGTTGTTTATCTTTATTGTTACCTTTTGTCTTTTTGGTTTTTTTAAAAATGTCTGTATTTTTTGCATATTTTGATGGGCTGTTTATCTTTTATTGTTGAATTGCAGGTACTGTTTATATATTCTGAATACAAGTCTTTTGACAGATATATTTAGTGCAAATATGTTCTCAGTTTATTTTTATCTTTTTATTTTTTTAATGTTTCTTTTGATCGGCAGAAGTTTAAACATTCTTATGAATTCCAGTTTTAGGAGGTAGGCATATTTCATGCTAGAGCTTTTTGTGTCCTTCTTAAATTATTACTTACTCCAGGAAAGGTTGGGAAGATATTCTCCTTTGTTTTCTTCTTGAAGATTTATAGTTTTAGCTTTTATGTATAAGTATGTGATTCAGCTCAAATTCTTGTGTATTCTGCAAAGTAGCTTCAAGATTCATTTTTAAAAATACAATTATCCAAAACTTTGCAAGTTTCTCAATAACATCATGAGAGGTGAAATAAAAGAATCTTATTCATGATTTTTAAAAATACATTTATCCAGTTTTTTTCCAGCACTATTTGTTGAGTAGACTTTCCTTTTCTATAGAATTGTCTTGGTGCCTTTGCCTCTTGATTGTATGTGGGTCTTCTTCTGAACTCTATTCTGTTTCATTGATTTGTTTATCCTTGTGCCACTTCCACACTGTTTTGATTGCTATAGATTTATTGTAAGTCTTCAACCTGGTAATATGAATCATTTCACTTTGCTTTTCTAAGGGTGTTAGGGTTATTCTGCATCTTTTGAATTTGTGTATAGATTTTAGAATTAGTTTGTGTCTACATAAAACTGTTTGGATTTTAATTGGGATTGCATTGAATCTATAGGTAAATTTAGGGAGCATTGGCATATTAACATTATTGAATGTTCCAATCTACAAGCATGATATATTTCTCCATTTATTTAGGTGTTCTTTAATTTCTCTTAGCAGTCTTTTATAGTTTCAGTGCAGTTTTCAGGTCCTTGCATACCTTTTGTTAAATTCATTCCTAAGTATTTTAAATAGTATGATTTTAAATTTCACATGTAATTATTATTGCTAATATATAGAAATAACTGATGTTTATGTGTACACACACGTAGATATTTACTTATTGACTTTGTCTTGCAGCTTTGCTAAATTCACTCATTAGTTCTAGTAGTTTTTGATATATACCTTAGGTTTTTCTGTATACATAATTGTGTGGTCTGTGACTAGGACAGTTTTATTTCCTTACACACCGATTTATTTTTCTTGCCTTATTGAATGAGCTTGCAATATGTTGAATAACTGTGGTAAGAATGAACATGCTTGCCTTCTTCCCGATTATAGGAGGAAGCATTCCATATCTCCTCATGAGGTATGCTGTTTGGTTGTTGTTGTTTTTATAAAAGCCCTTTATGTAATTAAGTAATTATGAGTCTATGTCAGTTTTCTGAGAGTTTTTTTAAGTCACAAATGAGTGATGTATTTAATCAAATGCTTTTTTTAAATATATGGAAGTGACCTGATTTTCTCCTTTATTTTCTTTATGTCATAAATTCCACTGATTTTTTTAAAAAAAATTACTCAGTTTGCATTTCTAAGTTAAGCCTCACTTGATGTATTATCATTTTTTATATGCTGGATTCAATTTACTAATATTTTATTAAGCATTTTTGTGACTGATTATGAAAGATATTGGTCTATAAATTTATTTTCTTGAACTATCCTTTATGGGTTTTGATATCAAGGTTATGCTGGCCCCATAAATTGAGATAGGAATTGTCTGCTTTCTGAAAGAATTTGTATAAGATTGGTATTATGTTTTTCCTTAAGTATTTCATAGAATTTCCTAAAGAACTGTCTGGGCTTGAGATTTCTTTGAGGCAAGAATAGATATAGAATTATTCACATTTTCTATTTCTTCTTCAGTCAGTTTTACTAAGTTGAATTTTTCAAGGAATTTGTCCACTTAATTGAAATTGTTAAGTCTATTGGCATAAAGTTGTTCACAGTGTTCTCTTATTATTTTTTTAATGTCTGTAAAATCCCCTCCTTTATTCTTGATACAAGTAATTTGTTACAGACCTTTTTCTCTTATAATTTCAATTTTTCTCCCCTATTTTGTGCTATTTTTTTCATGTATTACACTTGGACATACATATAAACCCCACATTTCAATATTGATATTTTTGCTTTAAGCAGTCAGTTGTTTTTTGAAGACATTAAGAGGTGAAAGAACAGTTCATAGTCTTTTATGTATACCCACATATTCACCATTTCCAGCTTTCTTCATTTCTTTCTGTTGATCAAAGATTTCATCTGGTATCATTTTGCTTGAGTTTGAAAGATTTCCTTTAGCATTTCTTATAGTACAGTTCTCTTGGCAGTAAATAATTTCAAATTTAATTTTTCTGAAATGTCTTTATTTTATCCTCATTTTTTTGAACTATACTTTTATGAATATAGAATACTGGATTGACTGGTTTGTTTGTTGGCTTCTTCCAGCACTTTAAATATGTTGTTTCATTTTCTTCAGGCCTCCATGTTTTAAGGATGAACAGTCAGGTATCATTTGTATCATTATTCCCCTGTTTATGTCCTTTTTCTCTGTTTTTGAGACTTTTTTCTTTTAGTTTTACGCCTCTATGTGTTTGTTTTACTTTTCTGTCGCTGCTGTAAGCAAATTACCATGAACAGTGGTTTAAGACCACACAAATGTAATACCATACAGTTTGGGAGATCAGAAGTCTAAGATGGATGGTTGGGCTGTGTTTCTTCCAGAGACTCTGGGGAAGAACCCACTTCCTTGTCTTTTTCAGCTTGTTGAGGTGGCCTCCTTTTCCTGGCTCATGGCCCCGCCTCACTCTGACCTCTGCTTCTATACTCACCTCTTGTTCTCTGACTCTCCTGCCTCCCTTCTTCACTTATAAGGACCTTTGTGATGACATCAGGGCCCCCTCCCACAGATAATCCAAAATAATCTCCAATGTCAACATCCTTAATGTAATCATACCAGAAAGGGCTCTTTTGCCTTGTACGGTTTTCATAGTTTCTGGGCATTAGAATGTGGGCATATTTTTCCTGGGTGTTGTAGTGGGCATTATTCTAACTTCCACATGGTTTTCTTTGTATTTATCCTGTTTTAGGTTCATTGATCTTTTTGGAACTGAAGGTTGACCTTTTTTTTTTTTCCTACAAATTTGGAATATTTTCATCCGTGTATTTTCTGCTCCATCCTTTTCCTCTCCTTCTGGCATTCAATTATGTGTACTTTAGATGGCTTGCGATTGCCTCATGGGTCTTGGGAAAAAAAATAAAACATTTTAGTCTCTGTTTTTCAGATTATATAATTTGTATTGCTCTGTTTTCATGTTCACTGACCCCTTTTTGCAGTGTCCAATTTGCTCTTAAGTCCATTCAGTGATCATTTCAAAAAATTTTTCTTCCTCACGGATCACATCTTCTTGCTTCTTTGCGTGTCTAATACGATTGATTATATGCTGGGTAGATGACATATTGTACGGAGTCTGGCTTTTCTTTTATTGTGACCTAGTTGATACTGTTTCAGCATTATATTCTATTCAGTTCCCTTCTTGCTCCACAAAATCCAAAAACAGTCTAGTGTAAGGGATGGATGCTACTAGCCTAGTGTAAAAAAAAATCAATAGGATGTGTTTCTTCCCAGGTTTATACAAATTTATTTGATCCCAGGATATGTTGTTGATTATATGACTACACTATATTAACTCTGTCATGATATTACAGATTTCAGAGGATTGATTGTTTATGGAAATAGCTTGAAAGCATGAAGATGATTTTTTTCCAACGTGCACCACTGAATTCCAGACTAGATCTCACTGTTGGCAGAGAAGCTGAACAGACCCCTTTTGTGGCTTTTTTGCCTCTCATGAGCTCACCTTAATAGTGAACCTACCTCTATTGAACAAAAATGGAAAAAGACAAAAGTATACAATAAACCCCAGTGAGAAGGAGTACTTAGGTTTCTTCATTATAAGAATCTTCACTTTTTCAAAAAAAAGTTCTTATTCATAGTAAGTATTTAATGATTGCTGGATTAATTTTAATGAGCAGAAGGAAAGTTTTTCAAATAAAGCCTTTCCTTTTTACTGTTCTCTGCTTCATTGTAGGTACTGGCTGGGCATTAGCATACAGCTAATATTGCCAAAGTTAGACGGCATGTCGTAGAATTTGAGAACGTGAAATTATAGGTACAACCTAGAATCCTAAAATGCTAGTGCTAAACAGACCATAGCAGCCTACCGAAACCTCACCACTTAACATATAAAGAAACTGAATCTATGGAATTATTATTATTTTTTTTTTATAAATTTATTTATTTATTTATTTTTGGCTGTGTTGGGTCTTCGTTTCTGTGCGAGGGCTTTCTCTAGTTGCGGCGAGCGGGGGCCGCTCTTCATCACAGTGCGCGGGCCTCTCACTGTCGCGGCCTCTCCCGTTGCGGAGCACAGGCTCCAGACGCGCAGGCTCAGTAGTTGTGGCTCACGGGCCCAGTTGCTCCGCGGCATGTGGGATCTTCCCAGACCAGGGCTCGAACCCGTGTCCCCTGCATTGGCAGGTGGATTCTTAACCACTGCGCCACCAGGAAAGCGCTATGGAATTATTTTTGCCATAAGTGTTACTCATATGGACAATAATTAAGTAAATAGTAATACTATTGCTGGTGGTATTTAGACTGCTTACAGCATGTATTACAGTAGGATTTTAAAATACACCCATGTCCAGAAATCTTAATATTTGATAACATGGAAAAAAGCAATAAAACTTAATGGCATTGCTTCGTGGCAATAAAACAGCTTGTAAAAACTTGTATAGAAAAATATGGATTGAATGATGGTGCCACTGCAAATGACTTAAGTAAAATTTCTCATTTCAGGGACTAGGGTAGGGTGTCAGAGAGGGAAAATATCCCATGTGAGATAGTTCAATTGAGGGAATTTAGTACAGGGGACTAGTTACAGGATGTTAGAAGAACTGAAAAGAGGTAACGCATAGATAGCAATCCATGGATTAGCAACTGCAGAAATTCTCTGCCTCCTCCAGAACTGGAGGGACAAAGGGAGAAGACGGTGTTATCAGCATTCAGGAGCCAGGGCCACTCAGCAGTGGTGGGACATTGGACAAGCGGCCATTGATGGGCTGTGCAGTGAGGGTCATCGGGCAGGAGCTGGGACTCCAGAGAAGGGAATCAGACCACAGGAGTTGAGGTCACTGCTGGGGCTGCCTGTCTGTGCTGGGACCGTAGAGACAGGGGTGGCCTGGGGAGAATGCTTGCCAGTGGGAAATGGAAGCACAGAGGAGAATCAGCCACTGCCAGGGACACTGCTTGAAAAAAGAGAGCTAAGGAGAAATATATACTTGCGCTCTCCTCTCTTTCTACTGGCTAATTTTTATATTAATATTTTTGTTTCTTGCTCCTAGTCCTTTAATATATCTGGGCTTATATTTGTGTATGATGTGAGGTAGAATACTGATTTTATTTTTCTCTATTTTAGTGAGAAATATTCCCAGGACCATTTGCTAAATTATCCATCATTTCTCCAGTAATTTACAATCCCACATCCCACATATTCTGTGTCCTCACACATATGAGTTTATTCTGCTCTCTCTATGCATTTCCTTTGACCTTTATGTCTTTTCTTAAGCAAACACCTTTATTTGAATTACTGTATCTTTGAATATTACATGACTCAATATTCAATAAGGATAATCTATTGTTCTTTATGTTTTCAAAATATTCTCAGCCATTTGTGAACCTTTATTCTTTGAAATTAATTATAGAATCAGTTTGACAAGATTCTTCAAAATAGTATTTCTCATATTCACTTGGAATTACATTGAATTTATGTATTAATTTGGAGGAAATTCATATCATTAGAGTATTAAATTGTCCCATCCATGACTATGGCGTGGTTCTCCATTTCTTTAAGGTTTTTTTTTTATGTGTCCAATAGTTTAAAAATTTTCTGCATAAAAGCCTTATTGCTTTATTGTTTTTGTTGATATTATAGATGACATCCTATTTTTTATTATATTTTTACTTAGTTATTGCTAGAGATGGGGAGCACTTGATTTTTTATGTTGATAGTGTACCTTTCTTACGAGGTTTAATTTTTGGCCTGTGAATTTTCTTGGACTTTTGATGTATAGGATGATATTAGTGGAAATATTACCAGGTTTGCTTTTTTTCTTCCATGGCTTTTTCCTCCAATTTTATTTCCTTGACTTATTATGTTGGTCAAGACCTCCAATACTATGTTGAAAACTTTTGTTACTAGTGGATCATCTTGCCCCTTGAAAGGAATGCTTTGAATTTTCTTTATTCCAAATAATGTTTTCTCTAAGGATTTTGATAGATGACCTTTATCAGGTAAATAAATTGTGTCCTATTCCTAGTTTTCTAACAACTGATCCTAAAAGGCACTGAACTTTATTATTTTTTCTGCATCTTTTGGGATGATAATGTGGTTTATCTCACTTAAACCACAGTATGGTGGAATTATAATAATGTGTTTCTTTTTTATTTTATTTTTATTGAGATATTGTTAATTTATAATGTTGTGTTAGTTTCAAGTGTACAGCAAAGTGTTTCAGTTATACATATATATGTATACAAATATGTTCTTTTTCAGATTCTTTTCCTTTTTAGGTTATTACAAGATAATGAGTATAGTTCATTGTGCTACACAGTAGGTCCTTGTTGTTTACGTGTTTTATATATAGTAGTGGGTATATGTCCATCTCAAACTCCTAATTTATCACCCCTCCCCTGCCCCCCACCTCCGCTATCCCTTTGGTAACCTTAAGTTTGTTTTCTGTGTCTGTGAGTCTATTTCTGTTTTGTAAATAAATTCGTTTTGTACCATTTTTTTAAGATGCCACAAATAAGTGCTATCATATGACATTTGTCTTTCTCTGACTTATTTCACTTAATATGATAATCTGTAGGCCCATCCATGCTGTTGCAAATGGAATTATTTCATTCTTTGTTATTTTCTGATGTTGAAGTACTCTTAATTCTTGCAAAAACCCATAATGGATCACAATTTAGTTTTTTTTCTTTTTTTTTTTTTTTTAATTTATTTGTTTATTTTTGGCTGTGTTGGGTCTTCGTTTCTGTGCGAGGGCTTTCTCTAGTTGCGGCAAGCGGGGGCCACTCTTCATCGCCGTGCGCAGGCCTCTCACCATCGCGGCTTCTCTCGTTGCGGAGCACAGGCTCCAGAAACGCAGGCTCAGTAGTTGTGGCTCACGGGCCTAGTTGCTCCGTGGCATGTGGGATCTTCCCAGACCAGGGCTCGAACCCGTGCCCCCTGCACTGGCAGGCAGATTCTCAACCACTGCGCCACCAGGGAAGCCCCACAATTTAGTTTTTATGTAACAGACCAGTAAAAGCAATTAGCTATTTTTTTTAAATGATTTTGGTATGTGTGATTATAAATATAATTTAGGTTAAAAGTTTGCTTTCTGCTGCTGCCCTTATCTGGTTTTGTTATTTCAGAAGCCATAGCATCATTTAAGGAAACAAGTTTTATTAGACAGTCTTTCTATAAAACTTGGGTAGAATTACTTGTAAAACATCTAAGTCCACTTGGCACATTTTGGGGTTGGGGGTGGAATGAGTAATGTTTTTGAAAACTTTCAATTTTTAAAACCAGTCTGATCTATCCAATTTCTGTATTTATTACACCAAATTTTGCATATTATATTTTTTCCAGAAATTTCTCTAGGTTTTCCAGTTTATTAACATATAGATCTTTATAACATTCTTGTATGACTTTTAAACTCTATTATATCTTATCCTCTCTTGTTTTATTTTTTATTTATTTATTTTTAAGTTTTTTTTTATTTTTTTATTTTATTTATTTTTACTTATTTACTTTTGGCTGTGTTGGGTCTTCGTTTCTGTGCGAGGGCTTTCTCCAGGTGTGGCGAGCGGGGACCACTCCTCATCGCAGTGCGTGGGCCTCTCACTGTCGCGGCCTCTCATTGCGGAGCGTAGGCTCCAGACGCGCAGGCTCAGTAGTTGTGGTGCATGGGCTTAGTTGCTCCGCAGCATGTGGGATCTTCCTGGACCAGGGCTCAAACCCGTGTCCCCTGCATCGGCAGGCAGACTCTCAACCACTGCGCCAAAAGGGAAGCCTCTTGTTTTATTTTTTAATAAAGCAAAATAGTTTTCCATTTTCCATTTTTTGTTATTTGGTTTTACAAGACCACCTTGTTCGTCTTGAAAAAAAAAAAAAAACCAAACCCAGATTTTCGTATTGTTGATTATCTCCATTATTTACTGTCCATGTCACTGATCGCTGCCTTGGGCCTTTTGTTACAGGACTAGGGCTAGGACTGGGAGTCAGGGGCCTGCAGCAGTCGGGAGAAAGGAAGGGTTGGAAGACTTGCCCTTATTTCTGTTCTGATTTCCCAACCCAGGGTTGTCTGTCCTGTCATCTGACAGCAAGTGGAATAAGGAACTTGACTAGTAAGAAGGAGGATGAGACTTGAAGAGAGATGGAGAATAGTATTCCGGGGAGGAGCATAGTGCAGAAAGTCAGAAAGCCTCACACCAGGGACTTCTCTGGTGGTCCAGTGGTTAAAACTTCACCTTCCAATGCAGGGGGTGTGGGTTCGATCCCTGGTCAGGGAGCTAAGATCCCACATGCCTTGCAGCCAAAAAACCAAAACATGAAACAGAAGCAATATTGTAACAAATTCAATAAAAACTTAAAAAAAAAATCTTTAAAAAAAAAAAAGAAAGAAAACCTCACACCTTAACTGTGGACTGAAAGAAAGTTGTTATAATGACTTTAGGACAATAAATGGCAATGGATGCACTTAGTTCAGGGGCTGTCTTTGTTTTCCTCCTAAGTCATATACTACCAGAAAGGCAATATTTGAAGTTTTCACAAGAGTATAATACATGCTATGTTGAACAGACAATTGAATATCTGTCATTAATACACCAATGTATTCTTATCAGTAAATGACTCATTCTAGCAAATCCTGGGGATGATTATGGTTATTAGGGCCAGTGCCTTATAGGATGTTAAGTCTAGCTTAATCTGAATGATGAAAAATAACTATTTCTAGTAAGAATTTTAAAAATTACCTTTACTCTAACTTGTTCCAAAAATAAACTAAGTGTTTTTGTGCTAACAATAATAGAACTGTCTTTATTCTGAAAAGCTAATTACTATAATTCCTCTTGTGGCTGTTCAATGATCTTGGATTGATTCTGAAATGCCAGTGGAACCGCCACTGACAGCTATTTACCCTGTTTATTGTCTTTGCTGTTAATCTATCACCGAGGCTGAGAATATGGCTTAAATGTGCTCTATAGTACTGGGGAAGCCTTCTGATACCGAAGGGTTCGAAAGTATTTAAGCAATTTTCCGTCCTGTCAAACCCAGAGGAATAAGTTCTTACTTAGCAGGTTCTGCATTTTTATTTGTCATTAGGCCTAGTCAAGACTGGAGGAAAAAAGAAGAAGAAAATGGTATTTCCTCCATGGATGAAGGGATACAGTATGGTCAGATAAATATTGCCCTGAGAAGTACTTGTTGAAGGCAAGGGAAATATTTTGCAAAAGTTCGGGAGATGAGATAGTGGCTCAAATCCGTAGATTAACTTAAATGAGTCATTTAAGTGCAGCCAGAAAAACTTTAAGCTGAGTAACAGAGGATCGGGTAATAGGCCGGAAAGAATTTTAGTAAATTCTCACTTCATTCTCCTCTGCCTCCTTGTTCTACTAATTGAATAAATTTGTATGTAAAATTCACAACTGAGTGCTTTTTAACATCGAAGGTGTTCAATAATGAAGTATGTTCTTTACTTTTCAGTTTTTATTCTACTTTCTTTCCTCCTTTCGGTCCCTTTGTGTACCTTTTCTCTTTGCATTTATACATAATCAGGTTTCTGTTGTTCAGATTAATGCAAGTGCAAAAGTAGTTCAAAGTACCAGATAAACACAACTATCTGGGAACCAAATTAGTGGAAATTGACTTCACAAATCTCAGTTAACAAAGTTTTTTTCCCATTTATAAGATAGAGAGGAGGCATATGGAAACAAGCTGATAATATATAGGTTTTCCTTTTTCTTTCTAAGTCAATCTTTTAGATTTTGAGCTAGAGTTAGTATTAACTTCTTTTAAAAGTTTGTTTACTTCATTAAAAATTGATACTCAATGTATTATAATAAAGCCTTACTGAACGACTGTTAGCAGTATCTACTAAAGTTAAAAAAAAAAAACTTACGGCATAGCAATTGTACTCATCGTATGTACCACAAGAGGGTATGTATCCACCAAGAGATAGACACAAGAAAGTTTATATCATTAATAGCCCCAAACTGGAAACAGCCAGATGTTTACCAGCAGAAGAGTAGGTAAATACACTTTTCTGTTACTCAAAAATAACGATGAGCAAAAGATGTCAGACACAAAAGAGTACATATTGTATGATTCATCTTATATGAAGTTCAAGTTCAAACAAACTGAATCTATGGTATAGAAGTCAGAATAGCGGGTACTAATTGGTTGGTGAGAGGAGTGTAAATAGATTGGGCAGGGACACATGGAAACCTTCTGGTTGCTGTAAACTGCCTAAAGCTTGATCTGGATGGAGATTTACATATGTGTATAAAAGTGTCCATCAAACTGTATAAGACAATGTGGGCACTATCTGTATGCATAACCAAGCATATTGTTTGATTTTAGTTCATCCCTAAAAGGGTAAGTGATACTAAAATATATATTAAAACAAATTTTTTTTTTTTTTTACTAAGGCAGAGATATTATGCTACTTTGTTGCAGAATTTTAATGTTGGGTTGGCTTTTCATTTTGTGGCTACTGTAGAGTGAACTGAGCTCTTACTGTGTTTGATTTTGATCCTCAAAGCTGCTTTACTCTTCAGAATGTTTTCAATTGAGGATTATTATTTTGCATTTCATTGCTCTTACACAGATTTGAAGTAGTTTGAGGAGGTTTTAGGTAAAAAGGAAAAGCTTGCCTGAAGTTTGAAAAATTTTCTAAGGATGGGTTGCATATGTAAACATAATATATTTAATATATAATATATAACTATATATTATAATTATATATAAATATATATATATTAAGTGTAGTATAGAAGCTGTCTTAAGTCATGTATTTTATCTTTTTTATATTCTTTTTATTCTATGTACATTGGTCATTTAATGGGAGTAGATAACACAAAGAGCTTTTGTATTAAACTAACGATTAATTTAAGGCTGAAAATACATAAAAGCAAAAAATGGCTATCAATGAGGATTTGTGATCAAGCCATCAAAATTTAGATATTTCAGTTTATGTGTATTAATGATTGATCCAAGGTTTCCCACTTTACTCATGGCTAACAGCTTTCAGTAAGTAGTTTTCAAAGGCCTTGTGATTATAGGCAGTGGGCTTGCGGTTTCTAGGTTTCCTGAGGAACTCTTAAGCACTAACCTCTTGCTTCCTTTTGCCTCTTGTTTTTACAGGCTGCCCTGCAAGTCGGGGGCCACGGAGAAAGGCTGCACCAGTGTCGGGAGGTCATGCTGCTAACTTACAAATCCATCCCCATGCAAGTGGATGGGGAGCCCTGTAGGTTGGCCCCGGCTATGATTCGGATCTCGCTGAGGAATCAGGCCAACATGGTACAGAAGAGCAAGAGGAGGACGTCCATGCCTTTACTCAATGAGTGAGTCTGCCCTTGCCCACCTTTGTGAACATGGAGACCGTGGAGAGGAGGGCACTGAGCATGTGCATGGTCAGGGGCCTCCCTGTGCTGGGAAAGGAACAAGTCCGGGAAACCCGGCAGCTCCCTGGTCTCTCGCGCGTATTTCTTCTTCATGTTTACTATATGGTGACCACACCCTTCTTTCAGAAGTTATTGCTGTACGATGTGTTAGAGTGAGGATGCCTTTTCACTGACCACTTGAGTATATACTTGCTGGGACCAGCAGAAGATCACTGAGTGATTCAGAGTCGTAAAACATGTCCTGTTAAATGTGTTCTTTTTTGTTTAAGAAGGCACGCTGTTGGCCTCCTCTTTACCCTGGTCACTTGGAGAGTGTTGGTTTCTCTGAGCTGGATTTGGCTCCCCTCTCTCCACATTGCATCCCCTTCTGCCCTTTCCCAATGCTCCCATTTTGGGGTCCTGTGTACTCTGATGCTTCAACTCAATTTTGCCATTCTGGGTGGCATCCTGTTGTCTAGATGAAACTTGACCCACGACTCAATGCCTAAACAAAATGTATCCCTCCTGGACCCTTTCCTTTCTTGGGTGTTTTGATAAACTGATGTGGACAAGGTGATAATGACTAGATATTTTGAGTGCATTTTATAGAGTCCCTTAATCTAATTTCGATTGAAATGTCTTTTTGGGGTTGGAGAAAGGGATGGAGAAAGATGGGGATTTGGGGTATCTTTTAGAGTATCTTTTATATATCATGCACCTATGCCTGACCTGACTCAAGGTAAGGACGTTTTAGGGTTCAGCCTTGGGCCATTCTTCTGTCACAGTGAGGGTCCCTCCAAGGTGCTCCTCCTATTTGTGGCCTGTGATGCATGGTTACCTATTTGTACTGAATGGCTGGCTTCCTCTAGTGCCTGTGAAGGAAGGGCATGCTTTGCCATGTATTTATTGAGTCAATGTGACAACTACAGAAGTGCCTAGAATGAACCAATGACACAGGTGTCGTCGCTCCCTGCCAAAGCTTCACCTCTCTTTCTGAGGTGGCAGATGTTGAAGAACAGCATTCGACAGGGCTCGTGAAGTGTTTTAGTTTTTAGTGTCTGCTTCTAAGCTTGAAGCTGGGGTGAGGGATCTTCTCTCCTCTGCATCCTCCTTTTCCAGAGTCAATCTGGGCTCCCCCAGCACTTTTCCTAGATCGTTATTCAGAGGGTTTGTTTAGTTGCCTTTTTCATTTTGTTTACATTTTGCAGCTAGTGAAACTCTTAGCTCATTTCTGCTGCTTTCTCTATCCTCTGCCTTTACCACTATTAGGTTGAATATACACTTTGTGAGTTTCAGGCAGTGTATCAGCAATAGTATATGGTTGACCATATTCTCTCTTGAAACATTAGAGTTAAGCCATGAACTATTGGTTGAAGAGAAAGTTCTGAACTACTAAGTGAAAAGCCCTCTCTGAGATAGTCCAGGTTGTTTTGGATCACTTGTAGATTGTTTGTTAACAGAGCTAAAAATTCTTAATATCTACAGGCAAACAGCTTCCATTTTCATGCCTGGTGCTTCTACGCTTAATAACCTTATGAGACATGAAATTGTTTTCGGGTGTTTAGTTTCAAACAGTTTTTGCCCTTGAGAAAGAATTTGTATTTGCCTAGAAACTATATTAAGAATTTATTTGGGCTTTCTTCTCGTATAAAAACAAATGGAAAGAGTTGTTTTCTTTTTGTACACATGGCACATTTGACAGATGATGTGACTTCATAGATTTAGCCGGGAAGGTGTTCAAGAAGCAGCCTCAACTCAAAAATGCAGTTATTTCCCACCAGGGGGCAGTGGTGTCTCCATCCAAGCAGCCTCAGGCCGTAGGAAAGACTTGCGTGAAATGGCAGTTAATAATATTGTTTCCATTTCTTAAAAGGACACATGTAAATCTTAAAGATTAGCCAAGATCTTTATTACAACTTATTATTAAAATTATCATTCAACACGTTTTTCGAATATCTCTCACCACGACTCTTTTTCACCCTCTGTAATTAGATTGCTTCTTTCTATTTCAGTAGAAATCTTTGTTTGGAAATCTAACTTCTTCCACTGGATTTCCAAGTGGAGTTTCCAGTTTAAGGCCACTAATATCTTCTTACAAGTTTTCTTCCACCTTCTGAGTCCTCCAAGCTTTTCTCTGTTTAGGCCACAGTGTGCAAAATTCACTATTGCAGCCAAGGCAGAAAGAGATTATTGAAAGATAATTCTTTCTTCCTTGTTTCCTTCCTTTATTTTTTCCATCCTTCTTTCCCTTTTTTTCCTTTCTCTCTTTCTTACTTTTCACTGTTTCTTCTGCATCATTTGCATGCCTTCTTCTTGAAGAAAGAGAGCTGTTTTAGTTTAAAAACCTGTGTGTATCTGTGTTAGGGGGAAGGGAGTTTCTCAGTCAGAAAGGGGTAGCTTTTCAATTCATCTTAAGGACTTATCCTCCTTTCACATAGCATGTTAACATGAATATTTGAGATTTTAGGGCTGTGGCCCCCCTTTCTGCTGAAATGCTGGTGTTCCTCATAGATTTGCCCCTTCTCTGGGAAATCACATCTGCAGCACAAGTTCCCTCTATGACTGAGAAGCTAGTGTGTCTCAGATCTGTGTCTTCAGCCCAGGCTTTCTTCTAAAAACTGAAGACTCGTACCCAAATATCTTAGTTGCCATCTTTATCTGCATATCTCATAGTCACCTCCACTTTTACACGTCCCCTGCGTTGTTTGAACTCTTCCTTCTGTTTACTTCCCACACCTTTAACTCTCACGCCATCTTTCCCGTCTGCTAGTAACACAGCCTTAGTTGCGGAGCCGTATTCATTACCTCTCGTCAGCATTGCTAAAATACGCTCAATTCATTTCCTTGTTTCCAGTGTTGCTGCCCTTCACACTGTGTCTTTTCCAATAGACGGGTTAGAATGATCTTTCTGAAAATGTAAAACCTATATTCCTTGGCTTTACCGACCTTTTTTTTTTTTTAATTAATTAATTAATTTATTTATTATTTATTTTTATGACTGTGTTGGGTCTTCATTTCTGTGCGAGGGCTTTCTCTAGTTGTGGCAAGCGGGGACCACTCTTCATCGCGGTGCACGGGCCTCTCACTGTTGCGGCCTCTCTTGTTGCGGAGCACAGGCTCCAGACGCGCAGGCTCAGTAATTGTGGCTCACGGGCCTAGTTGCTCCGCGGCACGTGGGATCTTCCCAGACCAGGGCTCGAACCTGTGTCCCCTGCATTGGCAGGCAGATTCTCAACCACTGCGCCACTAGGGAAGCCCTTTACCGACCTTTTTGATCATCGCCTTGGTCCTCTTCTTCCTGTGCTCCTGAGCATATTGCTATTTCTGGAGCAGTACGTACGGCCTGTCTCGTGTGTCATTATATTTTTGCCCTCCAGTTGCTCTTCTCGAGGTGTCCTCCTCACCCGCTTTCATCTGCTAGCTCCTGCTCAAGTTCAAACTCCATCGAAATAATCACTTTCCCTAAGAATCCTTTTCTATCTGCTTCTAGCCATTAAATACACCACTCAGCGCTCCTATAGTATTCTCGTTACTTCTCTCACACCATTTATCAAAACCAGTGTAAGTATTGGTTTGCTTGTCTCCCCTGCTCCGTGGGGAGACCCCGGGGTTTTCCTCATAGGGTCCCCGTGCCTAGTGTGTCTGAGACTTACGGTTACATGTTGAACAAGGATCGGTTCTATAATGTGCTATCTGTTACGTTTCTCAGAAATTGTTTCTAAAATAACATAAATCTAAAACCTCGTGAATATAAAAATAATATAGAAAATGTCTTGGTCACATTTTATGGCAGAAGTGGAAGATATATACTTAAGAATTTCAAGATCTGGTGCACATGGATGGCTGGAAGAATTCCCATGAGAAACAGCTAAATAGGAAGCTTTCATGATGCCACTGGATCTTCATGTATGCAAAAAGGAAAAAAATTTTTTCTAAAAAAAATTTCTTGGCTTATGATCCTATTTGCTATTACTATATATAAACTGAAAGGCTAGGCCCATTATGTTCACTCTCCCCTCCCCTCTCCACCCCATTGGTACAGGAGCATATGTCACTTATGGCTTATGAATCTACTTGAAATATGACTCCAATAGATATCTTCCCCCCTAAAAGTAATAGAGCAGATTTGTTTAGTTTCATATTCATGTACTAGTAACATGACAGCCAGATAAATTTGATTATGTTCTCTATTTGAAAGGCACTTTTGAGGAAGATCAGAAATTCTACATTACTCAGGTGCGTAGGAAGATCTCAGCCTGAGTTCACTAGCAGTTAAGACAACATTGTTAAGGGTGATTGTATTATCCAAGGGCAAGATTTCTAGTTGGCAAACTTTGGGCAACCGACTTCCACCAACCTGGGCTGCTGAGAAGTATCGTTGGTTATAACTGATAGCCCTTTGAGGATGACAAGGAGTTAATTCATGGGTGGCGTTATATGAGAATTTATGTACCCAGTGGAAAAGAGGGATGGGTGGGTACGTCTATTGCAGTTATAGTGAAACTGTTCAAATGGTCTAAGAGAGTGGAGAGAATAATGATGTAAAAGTGACAGGAAATTTGGGGTTTAGATTCTTCAGTTCCACATTTTGTCTTTTCTGGTAGCCATCGAAGACCCTCTCCTTTATAAAAGAAGGGAGAGCAGAGAGAAGTCTGTGGTTTCACTCCTCTACCAAGAATATGAGTGGAATTACAGCATCACTGTGATAAAATTAGGCTTTCTTGGTATTACCTTCGGATTTCTTAGAAAGCCTTCTTTGTTTAACTGAAGGAAGTTAAAGATTTTGTCGAGTCGCTCTTTTGAAGACGGTTGTCTTTTGACATGAATATTCCAACAAAGCCCTGGACTATGAGGACTATGTTGAAGGATTCAGTTTACCTTGATTCTGCTCTGAGTTGACTGTGCCAGCCTACTACCCGTGTGTGTGTGTGTGTGTGTGTGTGCGTGCGCGCGCGCGTGTGCGCGCACGCACAGATGGATGCCCAGTGAGACCAAGAGCCGGAGGGGACCGCGGTAACCCTCTGTCCCGCCGCCCCGTGCAGCATCCGCGCACCTCCAGCATCTGCCGGCGCCCCGCCTCGTGCTCCAGTCTGTGGCTTGCCTGAGAGCCGGCCCTGCCATGTGTCCTGTTGGCTTCGTCGCTATCACTGGCTTTTTGATTATTTCCGTGGCTGGCTTGATTTTCGTTTTCTTTTCATTTACTGTTTGGTGATGCGCTCATTTAATTTCTGTTTAAATTTTGTGTGTCTCTCTTTCTCTCTCCTGGCTTGTTCCCTGTCTGTCCACGCTGTTTTGCTGACTGTCTTCGCTGCTCATTCCCTGCTGCCTCTAGTATCCATCAGGTGCAAGCTGCGGACCTGCGGAGAGTGTCTGCCCCCCCAGGCTCCTTCACCATGTGAGTACAAAGGCGTTCCGTTTTTACGTTGTGTCTCTCGCCTTCATCTCCTCCTCAGGGCCAGACTACCTGCATCCTCTTCCTTCACAGGTCTGCTTCTTAGACAAAGAACCACCTCACTGTAATTGTCTGCTTTAGCCCTTCTTTGATTTGAGATGCAGCTGTGAAATCCTTTGTGTTCTATTTGTCTCAGTCCTCTGAGTTCTCAGTTTAATTTTTTGATTAGGTACGTTAGGGTCCAGAGTTGCATGGGGTTTTATAAAATTCCATACTAAGCATTGGTTTCTATGGAAAGTCTGTAATCCCATTAGACCACTCCATTATCTATGGCTCAGGGCTGACCTTGAAGAAGCTCCCGCTGCACTTGATCCTGTGGACGGAGCCCTGAAATTATGCGTGGAGCTTTGACTGTATGTACGTGCATCTGTGGATTTTTCTGGGTTGAGGATCCATAGTTGTAATAAAAGATCAATGACCCAAAGTTGTGAATGAGTTAGCAAAGTGCAATTCGTACGTAGTAATTTGTACTTAACACACTCTATGCTTTTATATTTTTCTGGTGAAAAACAGAAAGAAAATGTTTTTCAGCGCTTCACTTCAGGACTTTTTTTATGCTGTTGCCTCTGTCTTGCCCTTCTTTCTTTTCTCCATCTTACATATACTTTTGTTACGTTTCAGGTACTGTTGCAGGTGCTTTACACAGGTTAACTAACTTACTCCCCCAACCACCTTATTGCCATGTGTGGTATTATTATCTCCATGTTATACATGAGGAATCTGACGCACAGAGAAGTTGAGTAATTTGACGAAGGTCACACAGCGAATAAGTGGTAGACTGGGATTCATACTCCCGCAGCCTGGTTTCAAAATTCATGCTCATAACAATTTATAATCTGCCGCTTTTCATCTATCAGTGTCCTATGTATTTCTCAGGGCCCAGCTGAATAACTGCGTTTTCTAAGAATTGTACCTTGATTCTTGCTGGCAGAACTAGTTACATCCTCATTGGAGTTCACTATTTATACTATTATTGTACTTATTATAGTTCTCAAGGTATAATCGATCGGTACTAATTATATTAGCTGTATATCTGTGTGTATCCCACACTAAACTTAGGCCACTTGAAACCATTTACAGTATCTTCTTATGACCCTTTGTGTTCCCAGCCTTGATCACAGACCTTAACACAAAGTATTCTGAAACAGAATTGTTGGTTGGTTGGTAGAATGAATGAATGAAAGAATGCATGTCTAAATAGAACCCTGCAATATGTAACATCTAGGGATATGCAAAGTAATTCCTGAAATTCAGTTATGTATCATTTTACTTTCAACCCTAGTCTTGTGGATACATGTTTATTTACTCATTTATGACAAAATATTTTTCCAAAAATATTATTTTGTACTTGCTCTGCGTCAGACACTGTTTCCTGCTTTGTATTTAGTGGTGAGCACGACAGCTCTATACCTTCATGGAACTTAAAACTGAGCGGTCAAAGAATCAGTAAGAAAATAACATTTAATTTCCAATTTGGAGGCTATTGCTGGGGTATATTACATATACCCCATAAGGCCTGTTCAATAAATTTGAGTCCAAAGAATGGCTCTCAGTGATCATTATTTTCAGCAGCTCTATTGATAGATTTCAAGGAATTGAGAGTATCAACAATAGGAGTCCAGGTGATATTTGTCATATTTCTGTCACCTTTTAAGTTTTAGTTGTGTTTAAGTTTTCATCGTATAATTTGAATGAGGTTCTTTTTTTCTTTTTCCAGGTGTGTATGCTATAATAAGGTGAACTGTCATGTTTGTTTTCATGGCATGTAACAGGCAGTCCACCTAGATGTGGCCACTTAAAACCTGAATATTTATCTAAAATATTTTATATTTGTATGTGCTATATTAATTACTGCATATTATAGATTTTATGTCTCTAACTGATGAAAGATTTATATAATAAATATTAAATTAGAGTATTATTTTAAAAATTCAATAACAGAACTCTTTCAAATAGAGCAAGGAACACAGAGAAAAATCCAAGCACAATGAGTATTGTATTTATATATTATGACAGTGGCAACTTAGCTTAGACCCACTCTCATGCTGTTATTGCGGCAGTGTTTAAGAATCACATTAACCTTGCTCTGGTCCTCACGAAAGTCAGGACTCTAGTATCTTGAGCTAAACTTTGTCTGACCTTTCTTTTTTTCTTTTAACTCTTGGATCAGCCATTCTCTGCTCAAAACAACTCTTTTTTACAGATGATCTTTCCTTTGGGAGAAGCGTCTCTTTCTGCTGTTCCTAAAGTAAGTTGCTTTTCTAAAGCAACTTAAATTTTCCTTTCTCTCTAGCTTTCTAATGACTTCTTTAATTAGGGAGGGGGTCACGGTCTTGACAACATGATGCATAAATTATTAGGAATGGCAACATACTATTAACGTCTGCGTACATGGGAAATTTCAGCTTTACACAAAGAAGAATCTTGAAACTTTCGTTTTGATCATATATGACCACATATGAATGCTAAATTTTAATCAAAGGGATTTAGTGGCTTCATCAAATAGAACAAAACAAAGTAAATAGAATATTTCACCACAGATTTTATGTACTGTAGCTTTTTTTTTTTTTTTTTTTTTTGACATCAGAGAAGAGTTATAATTCCCAGAGTTGGCATATGACCTAATTTGTAATCTGGCCATTCTTACTTTCTTTTTTTTCTTTTTTATTGAGATCTAATTGACATATAACATTGTATCAGTTTCAAGTGTAAACATAATGATTCAGTGTTTGTGTATATTGTGAAATGATCATCATAGTAAGTTAGTTAATATCCATCACCACATGGAGTTACAATAGTTTTTTCTTGTGATGAGCGCTTTTAAGATCTCTCTTAGCAACTTTCAAATAGTCAATACCTATAGTCACCATGCTGTACATTATATTCCCAAGACTTATTTATTTTATAATGGTGTTATTTTATATTTATTATTATAATAAGTATTTTATATTTATTATTTTATAATGGTATTTATAAAGGTATTATTATATAATACCTTTAACCCCCTTCACCCATTTCACCCTTGTCTCCCCAGTGCTGCTCAAAGAATTATTAGACCAGCACCTCAATTAATAAATTCATTATAATTAAGTGACTTCATAGTAGAATCCTCATTGAAGACTACCTACATGCACTGTATCTCATAAATCATGAATATTCACATTAAATGGTCGTGCTCAAAAAGCCCCAAAAGGTGTGTAACTGTAAAATGAGTCTCTGGAATGCTTTCAACTTTTAGCATTGCTTTTCATTAAGTTCTGTTTCCCTCCTGCTCTTCTCCTACCAAAATGAAATAATGTGAACTGTTTACATCTAATTTATTCATTTTTCATCTTTCAAAAATATTATTCAGTGTCTGCTTTAGATATCAGATACTCTGTGGGAGACTGGAGATAAGAGATTAGAAAGCTAAGGTTTCTGCCTTGGAGAAATGGACACACCAGGAACAGAGCCACTTGTGTTGCCTACAGTACAATTACAACGCAATGTGACAAGCATCCAAATAGAAGTCCTGGTTCTACTTCCATGTGAATAACTTTTTTTGGACTCTTTATTATATTTGTTCTTGTATTTTAGTATTTAAAATTAATATAGGTTCAAAGTGACTTTTTTGATATATATTTCTCACTTTTCAGATGTATGGATTCATATAACTAGCACCATAATCAGGATACAAAATGGTTCAATCACCCCAAAAAAACTGCTTTGTAATCTGTGCCCTTTATGGTCATACCCCCTAATCCCTGCATCTCTCATCTCAAACTCCGGCAACCACTGATTGCTACAGTTCTGTATTTTAGAGAATGCCCTATAAATGGAATCATACAATATGCAACCCTTAAAACTGGTTTCTTTTTTTTTTTTTAATTATTTATATTTATTTATTTATTGCTGTGCTGGGTCTTCGTTTCTGCGCGAGGGCTTTCCTCTAGTTGCGGCGAGCGGGGGCCACTCTTCATCACGGTGCGGTGCGCGGGCCTCTCACTATCGTGGCCTCTCTTGTTGCGGAGCACAGGCTCCAGACGCGCAGGCTCAGTAGTTGTGGCTCACGGGCCTAGTCGCTCCGCGGCATGTGGGATCTTCCCAGACCAGGGCTCGAACCCGTGTTCCCTGCATTGGCAGGCAGATTCTCAACCACTGCGCCACCAGGGAAGCCCAAAACTGGTTTCTTTGAGTGAACATAACATCTTTGCTGTTTATGAGAGTTGCTGTATCTATCATTCCTTTTTGTTGCTGAATAATATTCCATTGTATGGATGTTTCGGTTTATTTACCTAACAACCCAGAAGGACATCTGGGTTATTTCCAGTTTTGGATGATTCTGAATAGAGCTGCATAAACCTTGATGAACAGGTTTTGTGTAAACATAAGTTTTCATTTCTGTAGGTTAAACACCTAGGAGGGATTCCAGGGTCATATGGTAACTTCGTAAGAAACTGACAAACTGTTTTCCAGAGTGGTCGTATCATTTTGCATTTGCACCAACAGTGTATGAGAGTTCCTGGTGTTCCACATCTCTGTCAGCACTTGGTAATGTCAATATTTTTACATTTTAATCATTCTAATATGAGTGTCTTTTCATGTGATTATTTGCCATCTTTTATACATTCTCTGGTGAAGCATCCTCTCAAGTCTTTTGCCCATTTCTTAAACTGGGCTGTTTGTTTTCTTCCTGTTGAGTTTTGAGTTTGTCATGTATTCCGGATCCAAGCCTTTGTTAGATATGTGCTTTGCTTAATCATTTCTTTGTTCTACAAGGCAGTTGACTCAATTTTCAGGCCACAATTTCTGACTCATCTTCTGAGGATAGTAGCTCTAGTGTCAGTTGTGTTTTCAGAGCCTTTGCAGTGCTATTCCTATCTGTGTGGTGTGAACCCCTCCAAGTTGCAGGGCAGGATCTGAGGGGAGGGTCAGCTCTCTAGTTCAGTTCCTAAAGTCTGTGGTACTGTGTTTAGGGCCAGATTAACACATTTGCAGCCTAGAGATGAACCCAAGTTCATGGACGTCTTTCTGGAGTTGTCTTCCTGAGCTCCTCCCTCTCTCTCGTCATCCTCAGTACTTTCCCATTTCCTGGGGCTCCAATTTTGGATCCTTCAGCCAGAAAGCTAATGCTTTAGTTACCTCATGCTGCTGCATAGCTCCTGAAACCATGTTCACCTCCAGGACCAAGCAATGATATGACTGAAAGAGAAAAAGAAGCAATGGTGGTTTGTCCCATCCTCTTGGGACCACGGCTTCTCTTATCAGAGTAGAAGATTCCCTCTCCTTATAGTGGTTTTTTTTTTTTTTAATTTTATTGAAGTATAGTTGATTTACAATGTTGTGTTAATTTCTGCTCTACAGCGAAGTGACTCAGCTATACATACATTCTTTTTCATATTCTTTTCCATTATGGTTTATCCCAGGATACTGAATATAGTTCCCTGTGGTATACAGTAGGACCTTGCTGTTTCTCTCCCTCTCCTTATAGTTTTAAGCACCAAAAGGCCTTTGTCATTGCTGCTGCCAGCACAGCAAAATTGCCTGAGTGCTGGGTTGCGAGAAAATGAAGGAGGTATAAAAGAGGAAGATTTCCCCAAATTTCTCTGATCATTCAGAGTCCCTTTCCTTTCCTCAAGCCAGAGTTCAAGTGCTTTCCCAGAGCTCTGTCTGCACCTTTTGTCCATTTTAGGCTTTGTGCTGCCTGGAGTCCAGACCAGGGTTGATCAGAGGTCAAAGGAGGAGAGAGCTCAGCGTTAGTTGGACGGTATTTTAAATTCTGGTCTTCTTCCCCCATCTGCTGCTATCATTTATTTTTCCGAGTTCTCAAATAGCTGCTTTAGGCATTCTGTCCAGGTTTTATAGCTGCATTCACTGGGGGAGAAAGAACGGTGGGTGCTATCCTCCTTACCCAGAACCAGAACTTCTCTACTGCCTTTTAAAGCAGAGAGTTTTCACACTATATCCTCTTTTTTTTTTTTTTTTTTTTTTAATATCCTCTTTTTACCTGCTACAGTTACTCAGAGAGTGCCAAAGCTAAACTCAGCAGAAGAGCTCTGCGGAGAAACCAGGGTGTTTTTGAACTGCAAACAACAAATGCTAAATGTAATAGGCTATCTTGCACAACAGTCACAATTTAAACATAAACAAGATGTTTCCCAGTGCTAAATGGTGTGGATTTGTTTGTTATCTTGGGGAAGGCAGAGTTAGACACAGATCCATGAAAAAAGTATAATTTGTTATATTTGACAACAAGCTGAATATGATTCAGCATTCTAAACTTGCTTCCAATAAGTGAAGCCTTCTTGGGAAAGGATGAAAGCAAATTGAGTTTTGTTCTATGAAGAGAGGGAGTTTTACTAAGAGAAATATTTTTTTTTGAGAAATATTTTGGATATGTCTATTTTTTTTTTCTTTTGGGTTGAATTTAAGAATTTTATTACTGAGAAACTACCAAGACAGAACCAAGAATCTTTAATCTTCATGATTAAAAAAAAACATAAATTAGTCATAGGTGGTTTAATCTTTGCATGCCTCTGGCCACAGAAGTGAACTAGAAATTTCTTTGAAGTGCTTTCTAAAAATTCGGCAATTCTGTTTTCCAACTAGTCACATCAAAGCTTTTGTTTTAACATTTTTTTGAATTTGTGTAATATGCTACAAAAGTTCTATTTATTTTGTTTATTCAGTTCTGGCCCTTTAATTAGAAAATAAGACTTGGTCTGCTCTTTTCAAAACCCGTTCTCTTTTCCATTTTTCTCTCGGTGAACTTCACTCTCCTACACCCTGCACTCTACCAGGGAGTAGGAAAAACATTGCCAACGTAGAAATTTACATGCATGCCTTTGTAAACTATGGGGTTTACCTCTAAGGTAGCTAAGAAGACCCACCAGATGTGGTTTGCCTCCAAATGAATTAAGCTTGGTGGCTTTGTTAGAACCTCAGGTTCAGCAGGAATCCTGGGCCAGTCGAACCTTCAGAAGAGTGCTTCACGCCTGAAGAGTGCTTCATGCCAGGAATCTGTCCAGATTCTAATTCATGGATTATTACTTTTGGGTCATAATTTCTGGACCAATTGTGAGGGTACCAAGAGGGCCTAAGCATTCAAAAATACTGTGAATACACTTGTTGTTAATGCTTCTGTTGTTATTTCTGTGTCCCTGGATGATTATCTCTGAGTAGTAGGATTATAGACAAATTTTAGCTAAATTTTATTGGCTTTCTTTATTTTCTAGATTGATTTCAGTGAGCACACATTACTTCTATAAAGGGGAAGAAAGCAAAAAAACAAAAATTAGAGCCATTTATAAAAATGTCTCTGCTTTAAAGCTCAGTAGAGAAGTTCTGGTTCTGGGTAAGGTGGGTAAGCACAGTCTCTTCTTTCTCCCCCAGTGACTGCAGCTATAAAACCAAAAGCAAAAAATAAAGTTTATATTTTTAAAAGAACAGAGAGAATCGCTAAACTCACTGATCGAGTACACGATATTTCTTTCATTTCTAGCTCAGAGTCAGATGGCAAAGCATGAGGTAGCTTCAGGCTTTCTGGGGAAGAAAGCTGTTTGCTCTCTGATCCTCTGAGCAGAGGAAACTGCTAAGCTTTACTCATCTTTTTCCTCCTTTCTCTCACTCCCGCTCCCATGTTTTATGACTTTCTGGTGATTTCACTTCCCACTGTCCACAGTGCCTTGACTTTTAATCATGTCCAATTGTCCTGTTTCCTGTCTTCCTATGCCACCCCTCTCTGCCGGTTCCATAAAAACCAATATAGCAAATTGAAAATTCCCAAGAAAAGTAAGAGCTACTTGAGATTCATCTCATACCAGTTTCCAAACTTGAATCCAGGCTGCACCTCGGATCGTTGGTTTTTTCCCTTCCTTTTGCTCTGTGAGTTTCCCACAAGAGTTTCTCACTCTGCCTGTGCTTCTATTCCCACGCAGGTGCCCGGGGCAGGGGCGTTTAGTGACTTAAAGACAGGGGGCCTGCAGGAGCAGACCCAGGTCTCCAGCTTCAGTGTCTTCCTCCTTATTCTGTAGGCCCCCAAACCCCATGAAGACATCCTCTGTTTTAAGTGTCTATGGGAGCCCTGCTTTTGTCCGTGTGACATTGACCATATAGTAACCTTTTTGCATTTCAGTTTTTCAGATATTAAAAACAAATGCAGTTGATCTCTGGGGTTTCTATCAGCTCTGAAGTTCTGTCATGCTAAAATTCAGGGCATGACCCTAGACTCTGTGAAGATCTGCCCCTGAGGGATCTAAGACATGAAGTAGTTGAGACTTGCCATGGGATGTGACAAGGTCATTCTTTATCCTTAGTACTGATCAGGCAGGCCAGGCCCTGTACCGCCTTGGTACACTTTTGCCTTGCTCTCAGCAAGAACCCAGGCAGATTTTTTCATTTAGCCAAAGAAGTAATGTGGGCCTGAGATTGAGTTGTGATCAAATTTAGCATCCTGATAACTGTATGTGGTAGCGATTGCTATCATTCCCATCCCATAGATGAGAAGACTGAGAATAAGAAATATTGGGAAACTTGCCTAAGGTCATATACTATAAAGTCATAAAGGTAACACCCAGGGCTCTTTGAAGATGGCATTTAAGGCACTGAATTCTGCAGTTGATATAACCTCTGGTCATTTTCCTGTGTGTTTATCAATATATATGTATCTTATATGTTTTAATCAAATCATACTATGTAAACTTCTCCCCTTTTTAAGAAAACCTCAGAGATGACTAACACTTTAGAATTCAATTTGAGTGTTTCAAATGCGTGAATCTCTGGTAGTACAGGTTTGAAGTTTAAGTGTTATTATACGAAAAATGTCAGAATGACAAACCCCAGTTAAAAATAAATTCTAGTGTAGCTAAAGGAGGTGGAGAGTCTTTCGGGCTTGTCAGTAATGGTGTTGGGTCTGCGAAAGAGGCTTATCGGGAAGGGTCCTGCTCGCATCCTCAGGGGTTGGATGGCGCCTGTGTTCTCTTGGCGAAGGTGAGCATGGCTCGAGCATCTGGTGCAGTTATGTAAAGGGGTATTAGGACTCCCTCAGCATTTAAAGTTATATCTCGTTGCTTTTAAAATTTAGTTTTAGAGATGCATTATTCATGTCTGCGTAGGTGTAGAAACAGTCCTGCGAGTCAGCACTTCTCGTATAATAAAAGGTCCCTTCAAAAGAAAAAACAACAACAAAAAAGTGAAGCCGATACTCTCTCGGGTGTTGGCTTGTTGCAGAGCATGGGGCCCAGTGAGCTTCGGGGGGTAAAGAGGAGGGTTTGCAGGAAGCTTTGGGTGCAGTCTATTGGGCAGGACAAAGAAGGGAGGGAAATTCATGAATTTTGTTTGTTTAATCAAAGTAAAGTTTAGAAAATTAAAATTAAAAAGCCTGACCTTAGAGGTAACATTAGTCCAATAGGGTCTGATAATCCTAACAGTGATATCAAGCCAGAAGAGGTTTCCAAGTCAGGTTAAAATTTTGGAAAGTAAAAAATGAGATTCATCTCATTCTTCTATTATGTATCTTTTTATCAACGGTAATTATAGGATTAAAATGAAGCGCGTTAGTTCTCTTAGTGCATCTTTTTAATAGGCATCTGTTATTTATTTTGCTAGGGATGCCATAACAAAGTACCACAGACACAGTGGCTTAAACAACAGAAATTTATTTCCTCACAGTTCTGGAGGCTGGAAGTCTGACATCGAGGTGTTGGTAAGATTGGTTTCTTCTGAGGCATCTCTCTTTGGCTTGGATATGGCCATCTTCTCCCTGTGTCTTCACGTTGTCTTTCGTCCCTGTCTGTCTCCCAATCTCTTCTTCTTATAAGGACACCAGTCAGATTGGTGTTCATATGACCTCATTTTAACTTAGTTCATCTTTAAAGACCTTATCTCCAAATACAGTCACATTTCTGCAGCATTGGGGGTTAGGACTTCAACATACGAATTTTGGGGACACACAACCTAGCCCATAACAGCATCATACTAGATAAATTTGAATAAATTTTAGGGTTTTTTTCTGTCACCAACTGTGTGAAGGTTGAACTTTGTGTATGCACAAACTATATAGTTGTATATACAGCTATATAGTTGTATATACACACAACTATCAATACATGTATTGATAGTTTAATTCTTTAAAATCTTTTTTTATTAAACTGTCTAAGGGGCTAAAGGACATTGCTCTTTTATTTATAGCAGATTCTAAGTATTAACTCTCTGGGTACAATAAGACTGGTGACCTCTATGGACCAAAATTCATCTTCTGTAAAATAAGGTGGTTTACAGTATGAACTTTAAATTTTTGTTCAGATCTGAATTCCTAAAACATTATTATAATAAAACTACTATAAAAATACAGATGATAAATGGCAAGGAAAAGGAGTAATTTTGCTAGTCTTTGTGAATAAAAGATTTATTTACAAATGGACTCTCCACCCAGAAAAAAACTAAATACTTTTAGAAAACAGTTATTAATATCTTTAGATAAACTGATACAAATGCGATGTTAGTCATAGAATTGCTGCATTCAGAGAGAAAAAAAAGAAACATTTCAGTTTTTACTCCGGTACTGCAGTGATAACTGATACCATATTCTGCCATAGAGTATGAAGAACATATCAATAACAAAGAAATCTAGACGTTTGAGTGTTCCAAGAGGGTATTTATTTCAGATTGCTTTGCTGAGGTGGTAATGAAACGCAACGTGCATTTCATTTATAGGAGAGTTTCAGTTGAATTATACCGATGCAATTGAGTTTCCCTCCTCTGTCATAATACCCTGAAACACTTATATGAAATGAAAAGAGAGTACATTTTAAAAGACATAAAAAGAAAATACTTGCTGATGCTAGATTTAATTAATCCCGAGAACTCATCATCACATTTTGTGTCAGAAAATGGAACTCTAAAAAGAATGTAGCAAGTTCCAAAAGTTGTAGCTAAGATATTTGAGTAAAATGAACATGGCATTGGAAGAATTACAAATGGAACAAAAAAGACAAAGCTTTTCAGCTTTATATTACAGAGAACTATAATTATTTTCCTTAATTAATCATTTAGGCTCTGCTGCTCTTGAAGTGATTTATGCCGTCTAGTTGGGACATAAATAAATCTTTTGGTCTGATGGTATTTTGTTGTACAGGCGAAGTAAAACGATTACATGTTTCCTTGAAGAAAGGTTCTTGGTTTATGAGTATGTTAGGATACTGCCTTTGGTAGAGACTTGATCTACTTAAATGTGATAAGTGAGAGGATAGAAACAAATGGGACCAGCAAAAGTACCCCAAATTATTTTCACATTCTGTTATGACATTTTCAACAGGAACCTTTTCCCCTCTATTTTCCTATTTTCCTTTTAGTATTGGTAGCACTAAAATATTAACCAGTTAATATTTCAGCTGGTTATTTTGTGTTTGTTTCTTCATCGTCATCCAAGTAATTTGTCTACCACTAAAAGTTTATCCTAAGGAACTTTTTTCCTCAAGTTTACTGTCATTTTACAGAAGTTATTTTTGTTGATGAGTAATTGTGGTAGTAAGAGAATTGTTCCATGATTTTTACAAGTTCTGTTCTAGCAATGTGTCTTTAGTCTGTCTATTCTTATGCTATCAAGGAGGATGGTTCCAAAAATAAAATTCCTTAGTCATTGGATCAGAAATTAGAGAAAGGTGGTGAAAAGTTTCCCCCTAATTGGCTGAATTTGCTGAGTTGGAAAGAAGAGTCGGGTTTAGAGGATTCTCTGATTCTTTTTTCTTGGATTTCTGACAAGGACACATGGGGTAATGGGGGCACATCTGTGTTACAAGTGGGGGACCTAGCTTTCCACCAGCTGTAGGTTGATGGATAGGAGAGTTAATGATACCATATCTCTCTCCAGAGCTAAATGCAGCACCACTGAGTATTCCAAACCTTGGCAAGCCGTTGTCAACCTGGGAGGAATGTGAGTCAAAACATAGCGCAGTGAAATACTACCTATTAAGAAAAAACAACTTTGCAAATATTATTTCTCTGATATCCAGCTTTTAGGAAAATATATGAGTCTTTTTATAACAGTCTTTCTATCAGCCTATAGAAGGCTGAAACCATTTATGGAAATGTTTCTTATGTGATGCCATTTATTGTCAGGCCAATACTTGGTTTTTATTTTCTTGATATGAAACAAAACATGGAATCCTCTCCTTACTGAGCCTGCTTCCTAGGGATGCAGAGCTCCTTCCACACAGTTTGCATGATAACTTTTCAATAAGAACAGATCTTGTAATTCATGCATCCAATCCTTTCTCAAACTAATTGGAGTTACAGCATTTCTCCCCCTCAATAGACAGTTATATTTATTTTCACTGCATTACTGCTTTATGCATTTTTGGCCACTGCTTTGTTTGGTTATTTTTACTTATAAACAATTCTAAATTCTTGATTTTTTCTGTAGGTTTATAGGTGAAATAAATGTTAAATACTAAAAATCATATGTATGCTAGGGTTTTTTTTTTTTTTTTTTTTTTGTAAAAATGTTGTTTTTATGTTATATAGACACCCACTCAAATACCTCCACTTGATTCATGAAAGTGCTTAGTTACTAGAGGATGAGCAAATAAGTTAGGTTTTAAGCCTACTTTCAGTGTCTTTCAGGATGTATGTGAAAGGCCAGAAGTTTTTTCTTCTGTGAAATGATACTTTTTCAACTACCCAAGTCCCATCACTTGCTCCATGCGCTCTTCCACCAAAGAAAAGTCAATTTCTTTGTCAGTTGCAAATAAGAGCAGGATATTACAACAGTTAAGGACTGCAAACCCAAGGGAAGATTTTTACCATTTAAGTAGCAAATACATAAAAGGTTTTCCCTTTGTTTGATGTATCAAAATTGAAACTTGAAGTAAAAAATATTTTCCTTTCTGAGCACATGAGATCTGAAACCATTTAGATGGCTCGGGGAGTAATATTATCCTATTATGTCTCATTGGTTCAAGCCCAGTGATTCCTTATCATTGGAGATAGTGATTAATGGTCCTCTACAATCAGAACAGCAAAATAATTCTCTATGCTATTGCAGGCTACAGTACTCAGAGTAGCTCATATTAGCATTTTATGATAGAATCTTTAGTCATTTTTAATACAGGAAACCTCCATTACATGGAATTACTTCATAAAGTGGAAATGCTTTTGGCTGGGTGTGATGAAAGATAGGGCTTGAGTTCTTTACTTTTCCCATTCCAGCTGTTCTTCATCTCAGCAATTTGACTTTGTAGAATTCTACTACAAAAACGCATATTCTCCCTTCCTCTGATTTCCATCCCTCTTTATTTCCTGTGGTATTTGTTTTCCTTGCCTTTCATCATGATATTTTTATACTCCAAATTTTATACTTTTTAAGCATAAAATAGTATAGAAAGAGTATAAGTGGGAACTTAGGGTGTAAAACTCCTATTCTAAGACTTCTTTTTTTCCTGAAAGGTTGTCAGCCCTAGTTACCAATTCAACAAATATCAGGGAAGGAGATTCCACTTTCATAAGACTTAAATCTGTAGATGGTATCTAATCACAGGTAGAAATTCTCCACTCACATTAACCAGAGAATCAACTCCATACATGAGGAGAGCACAGCAATGATAAGATACGTGAGCGTTGAGATTATTCCCTGTTTGTTGGCTTTAGTAATGGGAACTGATTTTTCCTTTGATCCAAATTCTGTTGAGTGGTTCTCATTCTGGACAATGATGAACGATATGTATAACACATGATTCGGTGGAATGAATAACGTAGTCAGTTACCGTGAAAAATCATTTTTCTTATTGCAGAAGTAGCAAGTCTAGATGGGAAGCAGTAACTTACCGATGTTGAAAGCCTCATATTTAATACACGTTGTGGGAGAGGTAAAGATAGATGTATATAGATAGCTGGGCATTCTGTTCTTTTTTAAATTGAGATTTACGATATATTCATTTCATATATATATATTTACGATATATTCATTTCAGGTGTACAACGCAGTGATTCAGAATTTTTATAGATTATACTCCATTTGTAGTTATTATAAATTATTGGCTATATTCCCTGTGCTGTACAATATGTCCTTTTAGCTTATTGATTTTGTACAGAGTATAAGGGAAGGTAACAAAATCATCATGTCATGATCACGTTTACATTTCACGCTGACTGCTGCATCTGCAGTGTCATGAGGGTGTAAATGGGCACCAGGGGCACAGTTAGTTTAGGTGCAAGATGATAGTAGTTTGGTCTTGGTCCATGAGGGTTTTAGTGGAGAGGGTAGAGAAGCATCCATATTTGGAAGATACTTAGAGGAGGAGAAAGAAGGAGCAGGCAGAAATTTAGTCAGGAAACCAGGAGAGTTTTTTGGATTGGAATCCAAGAGAAGAGAGCTTCAAGGAGCAGGGAGTTAACCACAGTGTGAAATGCTGCTGAAGGGAGCATTAGGGTGAAAACTAGGAAGGGAATTTAAAATGCATGAATAAAGGGAAAGGAGAAAGTGAAGAGACTGTGAGATCTTATGGAGAGGAGAGTTTGAGTTTCCATGACTTAAAAAATAAACCCGTGTCTCTGGTACCTGGAAGTTGTAACATTAAGTGTATGTGGGGTGGTTCCACATAAAAGTCTCAGAATTGGATGACTGAGTCCTTAGCAGCTGTGGCAGTCACTGCCACAAAAGCAAATGGGTGGTAAGGAGAATTTGAAATATTGGTCAAGGCTATTGGCCTTTTTCTTTTCCCTTATAGCAGAAATGATGAAACTGCTGTACTGGTCCAGCCGCTTTGTGATGCCACCAAGTAAAGCCACTACTAGTTCGTCCTCTTTGCTTCTCCTTTAAGTGCCGGGAACCTAATAATGCTAATTTCACTCTATCATGTATTCATTTATTACAACTTCAGAAGCACAGAAATGTATTCCAGTTTCAGTGGAAGCATGCAAATCTGCATTTCAATGTGTACTTGAAGATCTCAAGAAACTTTAAAGATGTTTTGTTTCAACCAATGGCATAAAAGTTTTTTGATGTTTGCTACTTGTAGCCTATTTTTAATTTATTAACCATGAAGGCAGCAAACATTTCTTTGATATATGTCTAGCTTTAGTGCTTAAGTTTACATATCTTTGCCATTAGTGCCTGTGGCTGATTACCTCAGTGACTTAAAACCCAATTCCGATCCAAATAGTAGAATAAAAGTCAATAAACAGAAACCACGGAGGGAGAGCGATTTAGATTCTTTAGGAAGAATTTACAAAGGCTTAGAGCGATCTAAACAAAGAATAGGGCACTTCCATCCTGTACCTCACAAGTAGACGAGGATCAGGCAGAGGCTGAACAGCCATTTGAAGATGGAATAGGGGAATACGGTGTCAGATGGAATAGCAAATACTGAATTAGATGACGTCTGAGATCTCTCCCAACCCTATAATGCTTTAATTCCATTATCTTGTTGGTGATCTGGCAGGCTAGCTGTCTAAAATAACTTGTAAGCTATGGCATATTCTATTAGCCACCTCACAAATGGATGTCTTAAGGAGCCAAGAACTTAGTGAACTTCTATCAAAAAAGAATTAACAACCTTTAAAGGTACTTTCTCAGAAAAACATGTCGGACAGTAGGAGGTCGTGATTGACTGCTGCTGATGTGATTTGGGTTTATCCTTGGTTCCAAATTCAAAAACCCTTTTACAATTTATTTCACAGTCCTGACTTATTGTTCTCTACTCCAGGCAGGAGACAACTGTATTATTAGAGTTCTCTCTGAACTCGGCAGGTGTCAAAAGTCCATTTTAATCTCTGTTCAGAAGCCTTGGTTCAATTTGGTTTTACTGCTCCATGTAAAGGGATGGATGTGTTCTTGGATAACTTATTACCAGTCATAGTTTGGAAATGTCCCAGGGTAAATACGCAATTTCTAGGAAATTGCTAAAGGGAAGGCCATTGAGTATAGTTATATTTTAATAAGGCCCAGCTTGATAGCTGATGAGAGGATTGGTGGGAAATGTTTCTGGTTCACCATTATTTAATTAAAGAACAAGCAGTCCTGAAACGCTTTATGTGCCTTTCGGGCAGGACATCCTCTTTTTTTTTGTAAGTTCTTCCCTATTTATTTGTGCCGATCCCACTAGAGATAAGATGCAAGGGGGTGAGAGAGCATACTCCAGCATGGATTTACCTCCAGATCCAGAGAGCCAGATGGACAAAGGACAGAAGTGGACAGCCAAAGCAGGGGTTGCCTGGGGCTCCCAAAGAGAAAAGCCTCTAGTGATCATCTCATGGGTGGTCTGATGCCACACTGTGCTCAAGCCTCAGGGCCGCTGAGAGTCCCCGAAGGATTTGACTTTTTTGCATTTCACTCATTTATTTGTTATTGTAAACAACACAGACCAGACTCTATTTTAGGTGCTGGAGCTGCAAGGAGGAGGAGGAAATAGTCTTTCATCCCAAGAATTCACACTAGAAGTTAATATTTTAATCAAAAGTCCATTCACAAAACAAGAGCCAATTCAAATGAATTCTATTAAAGGTTGGTTAGAAACATCCTTTATTATATCTAGGTTATGACTGAATATAATCTCACATTTACATTTCTTGAAAGAAATTAAATCTACAACTATTACTACTCCTCCTTCTCCTACCCCTCCTCCTTCTTCTCCTCTCTCCTCCCTCCTCCTCTTCTTCTTCCCCTCTTCCTCCTCCATATTATTATTATTATTATTATATTAGGCCTCAAGAGACTTGTGATGCTTTTCTACCTTGCAAAGGAAAACTCTACATATGAGTAACAAAGGCCCAGTTAAATTATAGTTTGTCATAAAAACCGATGAGTCGACATAGTGGTTTAGGGGGTGGGTCTTACGCTGAACCATTTAAGAAATGTTAAAACAGGACTTTTGCAAGGTACAAAATGTAGAATAATTATACAGCTTTAAGGATGTCCTCTGTAATGTGAATTCGGATTTATATCCTTAATATCTCTAAGTAGAATATCTTGCAAACGTTCACAGTCCCCACTTGCATTCTCGTTCAACGGACGATAGATGGCTACGTAACTCTGAACCTTGTCTCCCAACCCATGTCAGCAGACTCAAATCCTGCTAAGGTTTGAGATCTGCTAACTCCTATTTAGAGCTATGACTGTGGCTTCTGCTGTGATATTACTATTCAGGACTGAGTTTTTTAAACAGGCCTGTGGAAATTGAAGAAGCATCAGGATGCTAATAATAGCAACAAAATAACAATACATTATACTTGGAAACTTACTATTTGCAGGAGTGTGCTATCTGCCTTACATGCATCTTCTCATTCAGTTCTCACTATATTCCTATTAGTCCTGTTTTCAGATCAGAAAATGGTTTAGAGAAGGTAACTTCAGAGCTCTGAATGTCAAATGTGTGTTAACTGATAGAGTTCAGATTGGAACTAAGATTTTCCTGATTCTGCGTCCTGCTTTATGCTCTGTGCTATATTGTCTTAACATTAAGTGGTGTTACTGCCAGGTGATTTGTGTTTCCAATGAGAAGAAGGGATTATGTGATGTCAATTGTCTGGAAGTGGGAACAAAAGCACCCAACTCATCCCTTCCATCCATGAGGGGTGTCTGTACATAGGAGACTGGGATGAGAGGAGTCTTTTATCAGTCTGTGAGAGACAATGTGTAGTAAAGAAATTGATTGAAAGAATGAAGAAGGTTGGAGGCTTAAGGAAGGAATTTGACACTAATGGATTGAAAGTCTTTGAAGAGTCAAATAAAAAAAATCTATTGGCAGGAACTACAGGGTAGCATAGAATGATGAGAATTAGATGTAAGTTGTGTTCAGGGAGTTGTCTTGACGGCTCTGCACCTACCCCCCGCCCCCTCCAGCATCTCAAGGTAACAGGTGTGCATAGGTGGAGAGAGAAGGTACAGTCTGGAGATTTTAAGGCCCCTGTTAGTGACGTTAGCGAGAGGTGCCTTTATTACGGTTCTTGAGAAAGTCATGATGAGGATATTTCGGAGTTAAGTTCAGAGCTATCAACTTCCACTCTACACAACGAATGTATTCTTGATGTTTCAGAGGAAATTCATGAGAAGGCGACAGGTTGGGGCCATTGTCCCGATTTTAAAGGACATTCGCTGATTGCTGAGTCCTTTTTAGGGACCTTGAGGGGTCCCATGGAAGTCAGGTTTAGAACCCCTGATACAGAGCTTAAATTAGTATAGAGTAGCTTGGGGTAGAAGTTGGCACAAAGGCAAATCCATTTTTACCAGGTTGTTAGTCTCTTCTATGCTCTGCTAACTTTCTTGGCAAAATTTAATTTTAGAAAACTAATGGCAATGCTGTTCCCCAGAGTCCAAGGAATAGCTTTGTCATCCTTCACCTCCGGTCAGCCATTAATGGGACACTAATATATTTTGCCATCAAGGGACACAATCGAATTACTTGGCTTTCATTTAATCTCTGTGCACTTTTCTCCCCCATGTTCTAGTTGTCTGTTTCCATGTTATCGCTTGGCCTGTAAAATACCAAGTGGGAGAAGATCCAGGAGAATCATGACACCAGCCAGGCTAGACGGTTTGCCCCCGGAGGAAGCCCAGCAGCTTGTTAGAAGTATCTAGGGAGTTCCTGCATATGCCCTCATCTCCTTCCAACACCTGGCAGCAGCAGGTGCTAGTGTTTATTAGGCAGACACTTACCTGAAAGAACAAGCTTCAGAATAATAATTATACCGCTAATACCTAATATCGAGCACTTACAATGTGCCAGACGTTTTTCTAAGCACATCACCTGTGTTGACTCACTCAATTCTCATAACATCCCCGTGAGGTGAATACTGTTATTATCCCCACCTTTCCTATGGGGAAGCTGAAGCACAGTTTCCTGATTAACCAGTAACTGGAAGAACTTTCCTTCCAATCCAGTCCGTCTGACCTAGAGTCTGAGCTCTTAACCACTTTGCTGAGCTGCCTCCTGTACCTACTCTTTATACCAGGGTCCAGAGTAATTCAGAGGGATTATCCATCAGGGACCCTCTGGGTGAATGTTCTCAACCTTCCTGATTGGCCTGATCTGGGGCACCATTTGATAGCAGGCCAAATACCAGGTACCCTAGTCAGAAGGCTGGTTTTAAGCAAGCTGCCACTGGTGGGAAAGTGGGATGTGTTGTAGGTTGTTGGGAGAAGATGGGAGATGAGAGCAGAAGAGTGGATGTGTGGGAAGTGGAAGGAACAGAGTGTCCGCTGGTTAGTGAGAGTCTCCACTCTTTTCCATTCTGGAGATGAAGTGAGATAATATATGAATTCATTTGGGATCTGGAAAGTTCTATAAGATTGGTGGGAGGCTGTGGTTCAGGGGGCAGTAGTGTGTGGTGGGAATCAGTGGGTCCAGATGAGAACCTGGAAGGCAGAAGTGTGTGGGCAGAGAGCAGACACTGTTGGATTTTGAGAAAGGTGGTTCACACTGGTTAGCCCACGGGGAGCCCGCTGGAGGAGGGGCGCGGGGACTGGTCTGCAGTCACTCTCTGAATCCCATTTCAGACTTGGCAGCTGCTGCCATAGCCAGCTCTGGACTCCAGCCCACTGGAGAGGACCAGAGCTCACTGCCACTAGATCTGCTGTTACCTCAAAAAATGTTTTGGCGGAGCTCTTTCACCCTCTGCCCTCTCTCTTCCCCTGTTACAGAGTATGATGGGCCACCGCGTTCTATGTTTCCAGCTTCCCTCTTATCTGCTACGCTTTCAGAAGAGTATTTGCTAATTATAATCTTTGCAGTTCACTGGAGTGAACTTGACACTAAAAAGGTCAGGCGCCTCTTGGGTGTTCCTTGGCGGTCCAGTGGTTAGGACTCCGTGCTTCCACTGCAGGGGGACACGGGTTTGATCCCTGGTCGGGGAACTAAGATTCCCACATGCCGTGTGGTGCAGCCAAAAATATATATATATATATATATATATATATATATATATATCAGGCCTCTCTTAATTTCAAAATCAGCATTTGGTGTGAACGGTGTGTGGTTACTCTGTTAATAATTCTTTCCTATCTACTTACATCTAACACCTAACACTGATATAATCCTTACTTTCACTCTTGCCCTGAGTTACCATTTATTTACTTATTGATGTACCTTTAAAATAATTACGTTATTTTTCTAAAAATGATGATACTCAGTGTAAAATAATCCCCAAATCCCCCCATGTACAGGTAACCATCTCAAACAGCTTACTGAACATTTTCTTCAGACACTTCTCTATAAACTCCTAAATTCCACAATTCACATGAAGGAGATTATGCCATATGTAATTTTCGATGACTTTTTCTTTTCACTTAACAATATATTGTACTCAGACTTTCTTCTAAAGGTAGACACTCATTTGTAATATTTGCCCCGCGTTCTCCTGTTTGTACCAACAGTTTACTTAACCAGCCCCCTGTCGACTGTTCATTGACCGAAGAGTCTGAGCATAACGTAGGGATCGTCCGACTCTGCTAATCCAGGCTCTGTGGCTTTGCTGTCAATCTGTGGGATTCTTGGCATCGTGTAAGAGAAGGAGCATAAGAGGGATGAATGAAGAGTCCAAGACTCTGCTCCCAGCTCTGTCACTTAGTAGCTCTGTGACCTTAAAATCACTTTACCTTTCTGAACCTCAGGTTCCCTACCTGTAAATGGCGGTGTGGGTATGTGTGATATTAAAGGTCTGTTCTGCTCATTCACAAATGTGCTTTAAACCATATCTCCCATCCCAACTTACTCATGTCAGTTTTATTCACCAGTGCCTGTTAAGTTGGAGTATGTATGGAAGGAGTTGTTATACTTTGCCCTAAAATGAGTTTTTAGACAAGAGAATGAAATTAAAATTATTTCTCCCTCTTCCAGAGCTGCAGTGAAATTGTGTGTGTGACTGCATGTGTGTTTGAGGTTGGGGTGGAGGTATCCTGACAATGTTTTAAAAGTATCACTCTGTCCTTCCATCCGTCCTTTTCCTCTTTCTTCTCTCTCCCTCCCCTTCCTCCTCTCTCGTCTTTCCTTCCTTTTCTCTTTTTCTCTTTCTCTCTTTCCCTCTCTCTTTTCCTTCCTTTCTTCCCTTCCTTCCCTTCCTTTCTTTCTTTTCCTGAAGTGAATTGAGGACTAATGCTATTCTTTCTGCTTCAGTCAATGGGGACTTTTACCCCATAATATAAGACAGGAGAAGCAATAAAGACAAATGGGGATTGTGTTATATTAATATATTGAATAAATGTACTGTTCCATAGTGGTGATGATGAAGATCAAATTATTTCACTCGACTAATGCCCATGATTAAACTATTTTGAAAATATTAGTTAAAAACATCCAAGGAATCCAGGTAAAAAACATTCTGAGGGTGAATAGGATGCTTCAGAAAGTTTGGTACGACCCCCTTTTAATTGTTCACTGTCTATCCTGAACCAGTTTGAATTCCTTTAAAATGAATTAAATACTTCATTCTCTTCCTAAAGAATGCATGTTGTACGTGTTTTAACACTTTTCCTCCATTTTGGGGTCCTCAGTGGTACCATCACAGGCAGCATTTATTGTAATTTGCTTTGACTGAGAAGTGCCCCCAGGGAGTTCGAGGTGCGTGGAGCCATTTCATTCTCAGCCCTGTGCTTTCTGGATTCTTGCTTTGATTTTTATGTTTTCCTGTCTCTTCTGAGAGCCAAGCTGTTATGGGCATATTTGCTAAAGCAGTTCTTTCCAGCTCTACACCACTTCTCAGCACTTCAGATTAGCTGCATCTAATTTACTGTGGAACTGAACACAGAGTCTTATTGGAGTTTTTAATAAGTTAGTAAAAAAAAAAAAAAAACAATGAGTGGGCTCCAGAAGCTTTTTCTGCTTATTCCCATGTTCTTACCTCCGTTCCAGAAACTTGAGGTTTCCAGAGAAGTGTTCTCCAGATAATTGCTGTATTCTGATCAAGATCCCATGATTCTGGTTTGAATGTGAACTCTTTCTTCTTCAGAAGAAGAGATGATATTGCCTTTAGTCCGTCCAGGTGCATATGACTCCCAATTCCATTCTCTCCTTGATATCTGACCATTCGGTTCTTGTTTTGCAGTCCCCAGTCTGTCCCAGACCGTCTGAGGATCCGGGTGAACAAAATCAGTTTACAAGACTATGAAGGATTCCACTATGACAAAGAGAAACTCCGGGAAGCTTGTAAGTTGGAAGTGCCTAATGGATATCATGGGATCAGCCTGTTTTCAGCTTCTTGGTCCTCCTTGGTTTGATGGATAGATTCATCTTGTGTCTGAAAGTCATGGTTAAAGAAATGAAGGGAAGTGTAGTAACATGTGAACCCCAAGTGATGCTATATGGGCTGAAGAAGATGGAACTAGAAAAGGAAATCAGAATAAGATAGTTCTGCTCTTGATGCCATGTTACGATCCCTTGGTTTATTAACCATTTTAGTCTCAGGTTTACCTAAAATGAGAAAAGCAGAATGATGGTGACACAACATGGTATAGTAACATCTAGACAATTCTTGAGACAGCACACGTCTCTTCCTGGAGGCTGCATTACCAAATACTGTCCTCATTCTTCATGCCAGTGTGACAGAGTTATCTGGGAACACACGTCCTTCACTTCTAGCTGTTATGTGATTGTATGGCGTCAAAGAAAGGCCCACAGCATAGTAAATGTCATGGTAAAATGAGTCATTGATGAGGTGCCGGTGCTTTTGAAACCTTAAGTTGAGTCAACATACAAATTCCTTTTCAATGTTCGTATTTTCCATATGCTTCTTTAAATATATATAACTATTAGTTCACCTCGCTCATCATTCCATATTTATTGGGCATTTTTTACATTCTAGTCACTATTTTAGATCTTTGTCTATACCATGAAAATATATGAGGTAACTGGGGAACGTCAGCCAGAAGCAGTTAAGACTACAGGTGTGTTGGATATTAGGATTCTGGGTTCCTTCTTAATTGTGGGGGCCAGTAGTCAAGTGCAGTAAAGGCAGAGAAGATGAGGGCCAGTGTCCAAGGGCACAGGCAGGGATGCCAACAGAGAGAAGGGAGTGTTGTATAGAACCAGAAATTTATGAACTAAAACCCAAACTGGCCCCAGGTGTGGACCTGCCTGAAGGTGTAGAAGACGCAAATAGTTAAAACTGGCAGGAGTGGAGTAGGGGGCACCTTTCTGAGCTTTGATTCCTGAACCTGTGATCTGTAGTGGGGTGTACTGGATGGAAGTCCCTAAATCCAAGGACAGTCTCAGGGTGGGGCAGGGACTTTCAGATCTGGAGGTGACAGTGAGCAAGGATCCGCTTCCCCCGTAACTCAGGCACTAAACCTACCAGGGCATCCTGTATGGAATTTCTCTGTCCATTCTCTCACTGCTTCAGCTTCCTCAGCCCTCTTCATCCTTTTCTGTAAACGTCAATATCCTTCAGCTTCTCCCCAGCCTTCTCGCTCCATCCTTCACTCTTGTTCCCTTTGGTAGGAATGCTTTGAGGTGGAAAAGGAACAATTCCCTGAGCCTCTGCATTTCCCCCTTCTGCCAATGGCAGATTATATTTTCTAATGTACATGAGATTATGCGGGCCAGACTAGCACAAAATCTAATTTAACCCGTAAGGTGGTGGACCTATATGTTTTGCAATGGGAGATGTAGCTACAGTGTAAATTACACTGACTTTTAGAGGCTACTAATGATAAAGAATGGTGTTTTATGTTCTTTTTCTTACAAACTTCTAAACAAATAGCTTACAGGTTTGAAAAATTAAAAAAGAGACTGGATCTCAAGCCAGTAATATTTTGCAGCTTACCATCAGCTCTGAAGAGAGTCAGTTAGGAGTGGGGAAGCTTTTGAAATTTTTGGCTGAAATGAGATTTGAAGTTTATCTGTGGATTTCAATGACCTCTTCTATCTTTTCTGGGGCATTATCGGTCCACTATTGCCAGAGGTAATTATGATTTGAGTTTTTACAAGATGACATTTCCTGGCAAGTACTCTGCTTATCATCTCTTTTGTGATAAAACATCTATGTGAGGAAACTTCTTATATCAAATTGAGGGAGGTGACTTGGTATAAATATAAGTCCAATAAATTCAGCCATGTCTTTTGGGACCCAAAAGAACAAAGAAACTCTCAAAGAGGGAATCAAAGCATTATCTCATTCTAAAGATTTGAGGAAAACAACATATGAATTAGGAGTAAAACAGCCAACTCAGTCATTCTACGTTTAATATATGGCAATGATGCTTCTCAATTGTAGTTGCTCGAGAAAGTTTGTCCTTGGGGGTTTATGGACTTATTCACACTCACCCTTTCTTCCCCGGCTCCAACTTGCAAGTGACTACAGATTCATGGGAAGGCCGACAGCTCGAACTGAGTATGAAGGCAAACACCAGTTCAAATCCAAATGTGCAGTGCATGCCAAAATAGGTTATTTCTGAAGCATTAATGATATGAAATAGAACACATCTAGATAAAAGGGACTCTAGGAATGTGCTCTGACCTGCATCCTGGAAGAACATAGGGGGTGAATCCTCTTCGGTCATTCATTTATTGTCAACATCCAGGTCCAAACTAGAGCAGTCCTGCATTACTGGGTTCAAAAAATTAGTTCCCTTTCTTGACGATACACCAAGTGACTTATCCAGGCAGCATGTGGCTGTTTTCCTTCACCATTTAATAGAATCTTGCTCACGTGTCTGGATCATTATTCATATTAGATTACAAGCTCAGATGTTTGGTGTCTTACAAAGCCCTGCTTCTGTCTGTGAGGCAGGACTCCGTGGTAATTACAGGAGGGCAGCCCTTTTTCATCGCCGTGTTTATTTTGGCAGAGAGAAAGATGGCTATAGTATTTTGAATACTTCCTGTCTCCCTTCCATTTAGCCCCAACTCACCTGGCGGCATTTCCTCTAAAATAATAACACAGTGAGGGTCAGTCTTTGCCAGTCTCTCCTTCTGCTTTTGTTGGTAAATTTCAGACTTGCTTAAAACAGTTAAAGTTTTTTCCACTGGATTTATGAATTATGAATCCTCAAGATAATGGTTATGTGATCCAACAGAGGAAAGTCTATTCAACTTGAAATAGAACATAAGGAGAAAGTAGCCGTATTAAAAAAAAATTCTTAAAGTAAATCTATAATAATTATAGCAGAAACTCACTCCCATAATCAGAATAAAGTATAAAAATGAGTTCTTAATAAAGCATATAATCATATAGTCTAGGCAAAGGGTAATCAGTTTTTAAAAATTTCTTATATTTCTAAGTACAAAAGAGTTTCACTGACACATGACATATATGTTTATATTTGGAATAACTTGATACTGGCCAAGATGTAACTCTATCTCTGGTAAACTGGCTAAATTTTTCTTCTGGCATCAGCTTACTCTGCACTTTTTAATGGCCATGATAATTCATATGAGTCTAGGGCCTAAAGCAGAAAAGTAAAAACCAGTTTGGAACTAATTGAAAACAGATGTAGCCTATAAAGGTGCGGGACATTGCTAACATGTGTTGTATATCAAATACAGTGTTCAACAACCCTTTTATATACAGTATCTCAGTACCATGGATATTATCTGGCCATTTACAATTTAGTATATCTATATAGTGGATAATATCTCAGTATATCATTATCTGGTTAAGAATGATGATTGTGGCTAATTAGATATTTAGGCAGTTGTCCTAATGGAATTTCCTTGTCTTCTGTTGAATGACTTAGTAGAAGTGTCAGAAACATTTGTGATTGAATCTCACTTGCAACCTTGACAAAGTAATTTTACTGATGACCAAATCTCTCATCTCTCAAACGAGAACATAATTGCAGCCTCATAGGGTGCTGAGGGTTAAATGTAATGTTGTATATGAAAGCCCCGCTGCACAGTCTGGCAACATTAGCAAGCTTTCCCAAAATGGTAGCTATGATTGTTTCAGTTGCTATTCCAAAAGACACTGCTGTGACATTGCCCTTCAATCTGCAAGTCCACAAGCCAGGCTCAGAGCAGCTGCCCTTTTTTTTTTTATATATATCCTCTCACCAAACTGCACACACCATCGCCACCCTCCAACTCTCTCACTTTCAGAAATAGAATTGAAAACACTAGTATATATTACAGAAAGATTACGGAAAGAAAATATAAGTAATCATTTGATTTACTTTTATTGTGTCAGCTAGTAGTACAAGAGACTGCTACGATGGCAAGGTATTTACGCCTGTGAAACCCATATTTAGTGATCTGGTCAGATATCTGCAAACTCCCTCTCTTAAGTCCTTATACATTTTCTTAAGTGCATCATCTGCTATCCATCATGGAATATTTAAAAATAAACTTTATTTTGGAATAATTTTAGATTTGCGAAAAAGTTGCAAGGATACTACTAGGAGTTCCTACATACCTCTTACCCAGTTTTTCTCATTGTTAAACATTTTATATTACCATAGTACATTTGCCACAGAAACTGATATTGCTTCATTACTGTTAACTAATCCCAGTCTCCTCTGGTCTCTGACAGTTTCTCAGTCTTTCCTCCACCCCCCACCCCCATGACCTTGATTGTCTTGAGGAATACAGGCCAGTGACGTGTACAATATCCCCTATTATGGCTTCATCTGATGTTTTACTCATAATTAGACTGGAGTTGTAGGTTCTTAGAAAGAATACTGCAGAGGTGAAGTACGCTTCCCATCCCGTCATATCAGGGGTTACCTGATTCCCACATGACATGCTTGTGATGGTAACCTGATCTCTTGGTTAAGGTTGTATTTGCCCAGTTTCTCCACTGTAAAGTTCCTGTCTTTTTACTTTCCCTGTGCTATTCTTTGTAAGTGAGTCACCATGTTTCACTCATCTTCAGAATGGGGGGATGTGGATCATTGGATTTTTTTTTTTTTATTGTTTTCAGTTTTTATGTATGACTCAATTGCCTTTGATAAACATGCCAAAATGGTGGAGCCATTCACTCATGGATGAATCCGTGCTTCCAAAAACTATACATTTGTATCAGTTATATGTTGGATATCACCCTAGATGCTAGGCATTGAAAGATGAAACCAGGGCATGTAACATTACAGTGTCATTTATTCAATACACATTTATTGAGTGCTTACTCTGAGCAAACAGTGGTGGAAAAAGAAAAGCGTAAATAATCCCTGAAAAAGCTCATCAAATGAGCTTTTTCTCATTTGATGAGGATTATGATAGAACTAAGGAAACACTATGTATCTATTTTCTTAGTAAACATTTAAATAACTAAAGGAAGGGATGGAATATATAAGCAAGCATGACAAAAGCCAATGTAACCACTAATTAGTTGAATGACCTTGGGCAATGCATTTACCCTCTTCAGGCTTCAGTTGCTGTATCTGCTAAATGCAGTGGTTAAACTCTATATTTCCTCAGGGCGTACTATACGGTAATAAACGTTTAGCCCTGTAGAAATTACCTAGGACTTAAAATTTTTCCTCCTGACGTGTTTACTTAGGAAAGTTTTTAACGCTCCAACATCATTCATTGTAATGATTGCAAGCATCAGAACGTGTTAAGTGCGTTTTGCTTCACGAGTTTGCTAAAAACAGTGATTTTTTTCTCCCTATCGATTGCTTCATCTAAAATTGAATCTTTCCCCATCATTTAACAAGTCGACAACAGGGCCGTTCAGTAGAGATTGGGCCTCCATTTGGTGGAGGTAGGAGTTCCGTTTGAAATCTGTCTGAGGAGTTAAATGATGTCAGTCTGCCCTCTGAAGGGCACTGTCCATTGCTTTGCAAGTGTTTATGTTTATTTCTATTTTCATGAGTTGACATTTACTCAGAGTTTTGTGTTTAGTTTCCTTTACTGTTCTCCCCTATCTTTTGTCTGTATCTTGTATTTATCCTTAATAAAAATGTACTGCTAATAAATAAAAATAATCGTAGTTAATGCATATTGTACTATTACTGTGAGCTAGCAAATGTCTTAATATTTCTACACATATCATATAATTTAATTCTCCCAACATCTCTGTGTATTAGGTAGCATGGTGATCCCCATTTTATATATAGAGCAAATGAGGCCCAAGAAACTTAAGGAAAATTCTAAGGACCTGACATTCTGAATACTTCTTTAATCACTATGCTCCCTATTTCTTCCAAGTAGTAGTTATTTTCTTTTATAAAATATTTTTAATAGCATACTTGTTTTTAAATCCTTCACAATACCATTTCAAATGCTTTTTTGTATTTAAACTGACTTTACCTTAATTTACCAGACTCTGGTTTGTTGGACAATTTTCTGTTTTGGGATCTTTCTCTACCTCCCAAATAGATCATCTGTTCATAAATCCATGTATTTATTGACTGCTCACCATATTTGTAGTACTACTTCAGTTGATGGGGATACTGAAAAGTGCCTGCCCTCATACAGCTTATACTCCATTTGGAGAAATAGACAAGTGAATAAGTGATATAGCAGTAAGTGCTATAATGGGAAATAATGCAAGAGTGACAAAGGATCCTATTTTTGATAAGGTGATCAGGGAGAGACTTTCTAAAAAGGTAACATTTAAGCAGAGACCTAAAAGTAAAGGTTGAGTATGCACCTGGATTTCTGAGGGACGAGTGTCCCTAGGCAGAGAGAGTGGCTAGAGCTAAGGCCCTGTGGTGCAAACATCCTTGGACTATTCAATGCACCACAGGGAAGTTCATGTGGCTGGAACCTGGTTAGCTGGGTGGAGAAGGGTATGAAGTCATTTTGAAGTTGTAGGAAAGGGCTGGCACATGGAGGGGGCTTGTAGGCCATGGAGAGGCTTTGAGTTTTATTCAGAATGTAATGAGAAGTTCCAGGAATTATTTGAGAAGGAGTATAACGTGTCTGCATTTATTCTGAATAATTCTGGCTGCTGAGTGGAGAATTGACTGCTGGGTTGTGAAAGTAAAAATCAGCGCACCAGATACAAGGCTAACATGATATTCCAAGTGAGACGTGTGCTGGAAGTTGAGGGAGTTGAAGTAGCAGGGTTGGGGAGAAACAGTTGGACTTTGGATCTGTTTTGGAGGTAATGCTGGTAGGATCAGAGGCTGGATTAGCTGCACTGTGTAGGAGGAAAGGGTGATTCAAGGATGCCTCTGAGTTTTGGGCTCAGCAACTTGGTGCACAGAGTTGGGGCAGATGTAGAGGACCCAAGGGTGACCAAGAAGCACAGAGTGAGCTAGGAAAAAACAAAAAACAGGAGAGCTTGCTGGTTGGAAGCCAAGAGAAGAAGAATATTTTGTAAAAGAATAGTGACAACTAGGTCAAATGCTCTGTGAAGGTGCAGGGAGATGCATGCTAAGAACTGGTCATTGGATTTGGGTAGAGGGTGGTTATTAGTAACCTCACAAGAGGTTGTAGAGGGAAGAAGGTGGATAGAGTAGGTTCATGTGCAAATGGGACCAAAGGAAGTGATTCCACATAGACTGCCCTTCTGAGATGTTTAACTGGAAAGAAGAGAAATGGAATGGGGGCTGGATGTGGAATCAAGGGAGGTTTGTTGTTGTTGTTGTTTTAATTTGTAAGCTAGTTCAGCTGTGTAGGCTGGTGTGTGTGCCGATGGGCCAGTCCACTAGAGAGGGAGAACTTGATTCAGGAGAGAGAGGGCCAGCTGCAGGAGCAATGCCTTTGGATAGGTGGAGATGGGGTCCAGTGCACAGTGGAGGGGTGGGGACAGTCCCCCAGAGTACGGGGAGGGAAGGCAGAGGAGTGGGTACAGAGGCAGGTAGGTTGGGGGATTTGGTACCAGGGAGAAGCAGAAGTTCTATTCCGATTACTTTTATTTTCTCAGTGACATAAGGGGCAAGCCTACTAGCTAACAGTAGGGAAGGGAAGTGTATCAGTGTTCAGGGAAAAAGAAAAGGGAAAGTTTGAAATAGCCATTTGAGGAGTGAGACAGTGAGTGGCCTGGGAGGAATTGCTGAGCAGCACGTTAGATCTGGAACCTTGAAACTCCTTGATTTTTTCGTAAGCATGGAGACCCTGACCTGTCAGTTCCTGGGGGTCTTCTTGGCTTATACATGAGTGCATTCCTTGTCTTGCTAACTTCCAAGACTCAGATACCAGGGTAATATTAGGCTGAAGGACGATGATCTTATTTTTAATATAATCCCCTTCATTATCTAATTCTGTTTATGATCCAAAGCCTTGCTTTGTGTACAAGAAAATAAGAAGTGATTCCAGAGCTGTGCCTTATTAGATGTTAATGATGTTAGGTCTCAGACAAGGAAGTAGCCTAAAGTGTTCATACTGATACTCTATTCTTCTTTCCTTGTTAAAACTTAGCCTTCGGTAATGAGAACTATCATTTGCAGGTATATTCTTAAGTCTTGCCCAAAGGAACATTTTTGCTCTTTGTTGGTTTATCCTGTGTACAACACACACACACACACACACACACACAAATAATGACTAATTCTCACTACTTATATACCAACCTGGTCCGTTTTGTTGTTACCTTCCCAGGGTGCCAGCTCTGGGATATGAACTCAAATGGTCGTTACGTTTCTTTTTGAAGACTTTCTTCTAAGAACTTTGTATAGATTTGATACTTTTTCTTTCTTTATGTTAATGTGTGTTTGGTGTGGCATTAGCCACTGCAGAGTCATGACATCATATTTAATAATAAATAATAACACTTAGTGTCTGCCTAGTGCCTCCTAGTTTACAGAGGGCTGTCGCATACACTGTCTGCAGGCATCAGCAGAGGGACACTTAAAAAGCTGGCTTCACACAGGCTCACATAGCTGCGACAGGATTTTAGTAAGAATTTACATCTCCTCTCTCCTAATCCAGTACACTTTCTAACCACAACCCTCCTGCTTTGTAAAGACATAGCTGTGTACTTACAGAAATGTGGGTTTTTTTTAACATCTTTCTTGGAGTGTAATTGCTTTACAATGTTGTGTTAGTTTCTGCTTTATAACAAAGTGAATCAGCTATACATATACATATATCCCCGTATCTCCTTCCTCTTGCGTCTCCCTCCCATCCTCCCTATCCCACCCCTCTAGGTGGTCACAAAGCACGGAGCTGATCTCCCTGTGCTATGCGGCTGCTTCCCACTAGCTAGCTATTTTACATTTGGTAGTGTATATATGTCAATGCTACAGAAATGTGTTTTAAAAAAGAATTTGGCATAAAAAAAAAAAAAGAATTTGGGGTCGTAGTTCTTGTTCTTGTTTGTGTTCCCTGGGAAGCACACTCTGAGGCTTTTGAGCTTTATGTGTTAGGAGGTTTACTGGAGATCCTCCAAGAGGGAACGGAGGATGTAGAGAGGGAGGAGTAGGAGTGGGCAGAGGGGCAAACTGAGCTGTGACGCGACTGCAGCAGAGCACTCCCACAGGGACATTTGGATCTGGGATCGCCAGTTAGAATTGTCCCCACTGAGGCTAGGGTTATTGGAGATCGTTCAGGCTGTCCCCTGGGAGGAAGCGAACCGTGAGTGAGCTTGCGTCCTTCTTAGAGAGGGGCTCAGCTGTGAGCTGTCAGCAGAGCCAGCACTTTTCAGTGGCTGAGGGAATGAGGGCCTCCATCCCATCGTGGATCTGCGGGAGGCACATCTGTTCTGAAAGCACCATCTTGTCTGCATAACTCGGCACCTGATTTTTGAACTAAAAGGCCAGGATGTAACCACCCACACACCCAAATCTTTGAGTCCATTCATTCCCTTCTTCATGTGACAACTATTTATTGAACACTTATTATGTACCAAGCACCGTTCTAGGTGCTAGGAATTAGGCTCATGTATCACTAACCTCCAAGTTTCTCTCTTTGTATCTTTTGGCCTGACCTCCCTGCTATTCCAAATTCAGGGAATTGGAATATAAGCTAATTACTTTCTTTAGATGCCTCAGAATGAGCTAAGGAAAGTGGAAACCTAAAATGTTAATGCTGACCTTTTCTTAAAGGTTCTGTTTGCCCTGAACTACTATCAAGCCAAATATTCTCCTTTTGGAATTTGAGTAATTAAAATTGGAAATCTGAATGCAAGGTAATATAAATTTCATGCTATTTCTAGCCCAACATTGTAGTCAGAGATAACACCAGAGTTTGATCCTCAACAAGATGGATACTTATTCTATATGTTGATCCAACTTATTGGCAAAGATACTGAACTGAACAGAACCAAGGACAGAAATATGTGCTGGTCTGAAAATAACCTCTTTGCAGAGTGATTTAGAACCACAATTTTATTTGCTAGTTATGTGGATAAAAGCTTCAGGCCTTTCGTAGTTCATACTGTTGGAAAGCGCTCTTTCTTAATACTTACTGGGCTTCCTGAATCACTGGTCCACTGCCCCTCTTCTGGAGTCACTGATAAGCAGAATTAAAGCATTCCCTTGGTTATCAGATGCTAGAATTGTGTTTTCTTTAGACTGCCCTAGTTCACATCTCTACATGGCAGTTGTCTATATATAATTTGTTTACTCTTTTTGCTTTCACAAAGAGACTTGGGCCTCTATAACAGATTTTAGGACATCTTCTGTTATTATTCTTCACATGTATCCAATCAGCTCAAATTCAGAGCTGCATGTCTGAATGTTTCTCCAATATCTGTCGGTGACCTTGCCCATTACCATCATGCGCAGTTGACAGTAAGATGTTAAAATTGTGATAGAGACTTGAACCAGTGTCCCTAAACATCATTTTGAGTACAGTATTTAACTAAATTTGGGGTCTGGTTATGAATCTTTTTGCTTTTGGACACAATATTTCACCTTGACTTTCACATGTATTTGGCTGGCCAACCCATGTAGCCAAGATTTCCATGTCACTTTAAGTGCTTGTTATCTTCCTCCCAAATACTAGAGCACTGGCAGTGAATTATCAGTGGTGGTTCTTCCCTGTATCTCGGAATTTTGCGAGTATTACCTTCCTAATGAATGTACCTGGACAAAAATTATATTGTTTTCTAATTAATGCCCATTGTCAGGTGCCTTCTAGAACCTTACAGTTAATTGCTTCTATCACATTTAACACTGGGAGTGCACTCCAAGGAATTTTATAAATCATTCTGTTGTTCTAGAATTCCACTGTATGTGACATTAGGAATCCTCATTGAACTGGAGTGCCCTTCATCAAAAATAGAACTTTACGTCATTGTTAGTAAACCTTCAGATTAAGTTGGAAGAAGATGACATTTTCTAGAACTGTTTGACCTGGACCTTTGGTTTCTGTTATTTACTAGAAGATAGTATTGGACCTTCTGCCTTTACTTTCTTCTATTATTACTGGTAGTGCGTGAACCCAATGTATCCAAAGTAGGAAAAAAGAAAACTCATGCAATGTTAAGCATATTAGCTGTGCTCGGGTTGCACTCTCCCTCTGACTCCTTTCATCTTTGTTCAGAACACTGCTTCCACGTTTTTTTTTCTGGATTTCTCTTTCTCATTTATGCCTTTCCATTCATCATGTGCTATATGCTGATGATTGGAAAGATAAGAAGAAAAGGATCGATCACTCTTAGTTCCTGAGATGACGTGGTCTGGGCCTTGGGTGGACGTCTAGGGAGTTACAGTCTCCCCTTCCCTCCAGGCTTGAGAATATTCTCTCCCCAATTCTGCCTGTAACAATATTCTAACTCTGAAATCCCTTTCAGATATTTTCGGTGTTATCAATTGCCTTTGAGGCATTTGTAAGTGCTTCTTATCAACCATCTTTCCAAGGGCCACTTAACGTTTTATATCATGTCCATCACCTATCCCTTCCCACCCTCCCTCTCTCCTGCCTTCTTGGTTTCCCTTCCCTCTCTCCAGCTCAGCAGGCCACCGTCTACCGTGGTGTCAGGCAAGTGTGTGAGAAGGTTGTAACTGCCGTGGCCACTCTGAACAGCTGTGAATCACCCTGGTTCCTCTTCCCTCTCACCATCCAGTTCATTATGGAGCTGATTTGTAACATCTCCCGCATGTGTCTCTCCCTTATCTTTACTGTCTTCCTTTATTCCAGACTCCAGCATTGCTCATCTCATTTACTGCTATAGCTTCCCAACTCACCTTCCTGCCACTCACCTTTGCCTTCCACATCTATGCCAATGATGTTTCTAACATGTTGTCAAAGAAAAATCACATGGACAAGTTAAACAGGCAAGGAAGACTTTATTCAAGACTATTGGAATAGGGGTCAAGACAGTGGCAATGGGAAGAGAAAGTGAACTCTGCTGTAACAAAAGGCGGGAGACTTTTTAATCACTGGGGTGAGCGAATGGAAAAGTGCTAGAGGACTTTAGCCATTTGATTAGGCTATCTGTGTGTGCTAATTGTCACTTCTTAGCTACCTATAGAGACTAGGAACAGGAACACTATCTTCGGTGAACGATTACATGTCAAAGGGATGGGTTCTGGGTCTTTGGGAAAGATGTCCAGGGTTGTAGAACTGGCAGAAGGCTGGGAGAAGATTTCCCTCTCAAAGGGGCAGAGAAAGAATTTATCATTGAGAGTCTTCTAAAGTAAGTACTCTACGAAAAGGGAGGTCAGGGGCCTATAGTCAGGGAGAAACCTGTCTAAAGTTTAATCGAGTTAGGGGCAACATAAAGCCCCCCCTAGGTCAGTGTAAATCTTGAAACCATTTTCTGCTGCAAACCTTTTAGCATCTGCCAATCTTTTTGAGAATAAAGCCCCAACTCCTTAGCATAAAAAAAAAAAACAAAAACAAGCCTCTGGCCTCGGCCTCACCCCCTTTTACTCATCACCTACCTATCTTTCTCAATCCTGAACATTTGCTTCTTTTCATGCCTTGGTTTCTTAGAGTCTAAAGATGATCTAAGACTTAGAGCATTCCTTTTGTCTAGAAAAGCTCTGGTGTCTGTTGTCAAATGTCATTGTTTTCTTCACTTGGGAAATAACTCCTTATGAAAGAGGATCCTGCTCTGGGGAATGTGTAGCTCTCCTGAGTCCTAAACACACTTGGTTCAGTGACTATCAGCCTTCCTAGTACAACGTGTATAATCAGTAGGATGTTTTTATGTCACTCCCCTTTTCACGCTCCCCTGTGACACCTTGAAGGCAGGTACTGTGTCTTCCTTAGTATTTTATGCCCAACTCCTGGCACTGGAGTTGTCCCTGGCACAAGAAAATCCTTAAAATTTGTTTGCTGAGTAATTAAGTGAATGACTTGCTGACCTGAAAAGTATTTTGGCACAATCCCTTGTATATACAGTGCACATTTGCCAAATTAAATGAAAATGCATACCCCAAGTTGTTATTCAAGATTATTATTAAGTACGTAAGAGGATTAAAAAGAAACGTGATTTGTATGTCCCTTGGGTTGCCTTCTTAGGTAGTATACCATCAGAATAAATAGCAGAATTTGACCTGTAGTTTGAAACCCATATTTGTAGAGAACCTGCTAGTTTCTGGAAAGCACATCTTCAAAATATTATCCTCGAATCAAATGCAATAGTTACTTTTATCTTATGGGTGACATTTTAAATTAACCGTGGAGAGGACTCGGTTCAGCTCAAGTCATGAAGTTCAAACTCTAGGATCATTTTTAATCACAGGCACCAGGGGTGGTGAAACCTTTGACAGACCCAGGCATGACATGGTGAGATAGAAAGTTCTTAGGGTGTTATGTTTCCTTTTGAATGCTAATATGCCCATTAATTTTTCCTCTTGGTTCCAGGTGAACAGTGGGCAGGTAATAATGACAGGTTGTCGTACGATAAACCTATAGTACACAGGGGGAAAATTGGATTGAAATATTGCCAACTCATTCTGTTTAATTATCGTCAGCTATCAAGTTAGAATTTTAGTGCCCTGATAACCCTGACACATTCGGAACTAACGAGGTAAGATGGAAAGACTCCACTTGTCCCCTGCCATCCTCCCTTAGGGCTTTCCTTCCTTCCTCTGGTCCACGACCTCTGTTCCTTGATGTTTGCCTCCAGCCCCTAATTCCATCATCCTGTTGACTTTCTGAATAGTGGTTACACTATGGCTAAGAAAGCAAGTTTATTTTTCTGTATGTCAGTATTCTCTGGTATCAGCAAAGTATCTGTCTAAGGGAAATTCGGAACAGTTTCTTTTTTCCCCCTTTTCTCCTACTTTTTTTTTTTTTAAATTAATAGACATTACTTTTTAGAGAAGTTTTAGATTTACAGAAAAATTAAGTGAAAGTACAGAGTTCCATATATCCCCGTTATCCCCCCAGCCTCCAGCACACAGTTTCTCCTATTGTTGACATCTTGCATTAGTGTGATACATTGTTACAACTGATGCACCAACATTAATATATTCTTATTAACTAAAATCCATACTTTACCTTAGGATTCATTCTTGTGTTCTACAGTTTTATGGGTTTTCACAGAGGTATTACATGTATCCACCATGACAGTATCATACAGAATAGCTTCACTTCCCTAAGTACCCCCTGTGCTTCACCCGTTCATCGGTCCCTCCCCCCATACCCCTGGCAACCACTGATCTGTTTACTATCTCCATAGTTTTGCCTTTTCCAAAATTCCATATAGTTGGAATCATGCAACACGTGGCCTTTTGAAACTGGCTTATTTCTTCACAATATACATTTAAGTTTCCTCCATTATCTTTCGTGGCTTGAAAACTCATTTCTCTTTGTTGCTGAATAATATTCTATTGTGCGATAACCAGTTTGTTTATCCTTTGACCTATTAAAGGACATCTTGGTTGCTTTGAAGTTTCGGCAATTATAAATAAAGATGCTATGAACATTCATGGGCAAATTTTTGTGGGGACATAATTTTCAACTCATTTCAGTAAATACCAAGTAGTGCAATTGCTGGATCACATGGTAAGGGTTTGTATAGTTTTGTAAGACACTGCTAAGCTCTCTTCCAAAGGGGCTCTACCATTTTGCATTCCCACCAGCAATGAATGAGAGTTCCTGTTGCTCCGTGTTCTCACCAGCGTTTGGCATTGTCCATTTTTTTCAATTTTAGCTATCCTAGTAGATATGTAATAGTATCACATTGTTGTTTTAATTTGTAATTCCCTAATGACATATGACATTGAGCACATTTTTCATGCACATATTTGCCATCTATACATCTTCTTAGGTAAGATGTCAGTTCAGATCTTCTGCCCACTTTTTAATTGACTGTCTTATTGTTGAGTTTTAAGAGTTCTTTGCATATTTTGAATACCGGTCTTTTATCAGATATGTGTTTTGCCAAGATTTTTTTCCCAGTCTGTTTTTTCTTTTCATTTTCTTAACAGTGTCTTTCACAGAGCAGAAGTTTTCATTTTAATTGAGTCCAGCTCATCAACTTTGTATTTCATGGACCATGCTTTTGATGTTGTACCTAAAATGTCATTGCCAAACCCAAGCTTACCTGGCTTTTCTCCTGTGTTATTTTCTAGGGAACAGTTCCTTTTTCAGACTATTTGTTTCTTAAGACTGCATATAAATTGATAGAAAGATAGCGAATATTTGACAAACTGTCTTGATTATGTCAGTAGACCTAAAATTAATGCTTAAGGGAATGTCAGGTTTTTAAAAATGTATCTCTGAAGAGTGTTAACATAAAATACATTCATTCTAAGATTATCTGTATTTTTGATGGTTTCCCCTACTGTTTAAAATGCATTTCTATTTTATGAATTTTTAACCCTGTTGTTACATTTATTGTTCTTTTCAGAAAGCAACAACCTTTTTATTTAGCCTTAACAGAGACTTTGCAATTCTAAAATTTTTATGTATATATTTAGAGCTTAATATCCAATCTTTGTAAATCCTTGCAGTTTCTGAGGAGTTTTTCCCTAAGGTCTCACACCTTCTTTTAATGATCCTATTGAAGATAGTTTTGTTTGTGATTTGAATAGGTAAATAGCCCATTTAGCTGCAATTGTGTTTGAACAGGAATTGCACTATAATTGCTCATGTGTCAGATAATTAAATCCTTTCTTTCTTTTTCAATGCTGAGCTTTCAGCCCTTTCTTTCCATACTGATACCTTGTTGAATGCATCACAGTATCTTGCAGGGAATGAATTAGCTGCTGTGAGTTTTCTCCCTTTTTATAAATCCCATTAACAGTTTCATGTGGATTTCATAGCAAAGGTGGCTCTTTCTTGCTTTGGCTCTGAGGGTCTTTGCTTGTGTCATAAAGCAGCCAGCTGTGATTCCTTGCAGGTTTGGTTGGTTCTTTTATTTACATGCTTTGGTTTAGGCTCTGGCCTTTAGAAGCTTTGGTATAACACATTATCTGCTATAAAAGTCACCACATTTGGTCTGCTGAAAGTGGCTTGAGGCTTTATGAATGGCCGGTACATGTTGATATAGAATTAGGGAAAATCCAGGAATTTGATAAGGCTTATAGGAGTGAATATAGGGTGGATTTGCAGATATTGTGTTCTACAGGCACTGACTTCTTTAATCTTCGCGATAACCCTGACAGGTAGGTACCATGATTATCTATCTTTGCATGGAGACCTCACATACTATATTGCAGAAGAATCAAGGGCAAGGTAAGCTCACTGAGTAATCAAAATGATCAAAAACATCTGCCATTGGGATTTTCCTGAATAGAGTTATCTACCAAGAATAAACGTTTAAATGAATGGTATGCAAATACCTATACTAGCAAAAAACTACCAGATTAATGATATCGAATGTTGACAACCTGAAACTAACATTTAGTAAACACGGTATCAAAAATCTGAGGGAAACATTTTGAATATCTTGCACATCTGACACAATGAACTTTTTCCACCTCAAGTGAGAACATGAGTTTTACATTTAGTTTATGTTAACTGTCAATCAGCTCTTCAGCTCAATATGGGAAATTCTAAAGCAGTGATTTTAATAGCAAAACAAGTCATGTGATTGTCTATAACAATTCTGATTAAAGTCAGATGTACTCTTGCTATCTCTACTACCCCCATAATGATGAGTATCTTGCTCACCATTTTATAGTTGCATGTCGTTCTTTGTGAAGTAAGAAATAGTCAGTTTAATTCTGTGACTCAAATTACAGGCAGGGTTAGAGCTTGTCAACTGTTTGGATAAGCTTGATCCACAGTCTGTAAGGCCCTTGGAAGCTGGCCTACTGGAAAGGGAAGGGAAGGGAATGGTGGGTCTTTAAAAGTGACCCCACCCCTGCCAAGTGTGTTTATGAAAATGTGTGTGGCTTGACTCGTGGTTTCTGAGTCCCAGGGCCACGCTCCTTTGTCCCGGCCTGGAATTGCTTACCTTGGCTTTGCTTCCCGAGGATCACAGCCTTTCCCCAATTCTTGTGTAGCTCTGGATACGGGACTTGTAATTCCGCCCTCGCTCCTTGGTCAGCCTGTCAGCAGTTTCTGGCTTCACCTCTCTGAGCTCAGTGTTGAAAGGAGAGACTCCACCCTCTGTGTGGCCCAAGTTTGACGAGAAGGAGGAATAGCACAGGAGACGGGTTCTCGAGTAAGAGAAGCCTGGGATGAAATCTGGGTGCTCCGTTTCGTAGCTGCGACATTTCAGGGCATATTACGTAAACTTCCTGAGACTGAGTTCCCTCATTTTAGAAATAGGAATAATCATATCCACCTCTTAGGATTGTGGCAAAGGTTAACAAACACGGCAAAACTCGTTATCACAAAATCATTATTATCATTTTCCTCTTCACCCAGATTTATTCCACCCAGCCCTAAACCCTTGTAACACAACTCAAGATTGTATATCTTTAAATATAACATGGCTTAGATTATGCTACCAGAATATACATGTGCAAAATGTCTGTTCAGGTATAGCTGGCTTTTCTAGAGGCGGAGGGTAGGATTCACTAATAGAAGACAATGAATGGCTTCAGCCATCCCCCTCTTCCTCTCATCGCCGCTTCTCTGAACCGTCAGGCTCATGGCAGCTGTGCCAGGTTGAGGGCTCCTCACTCAGTCCAGCAGGAAATAGTTTTGCATCTGGGAACTCACAAAGTTTGCATTTTTGTTAACCTGAGGCTCCCGTGCACTGAATTCACTGGCCGCAACACAGTTGACTCACACTCCTATGGCTGTACCAGAATAAAATTGCTTCAGAGATCTTGGGGAGGGGGGAGCGATGTTCATCTCAGAGTTGGTCCACAAGATCTTTTGTCTTTCTTCAATCAAGTTGAGAATTGTCTTGAGGAGACTATTTGGTTGTCTTTTGCATCATACCTCTGACTCTTTGGAAAACATTTTTCAGGTTTTCTTAAAACTCTAGGCATTTTCTCTTTAATAGCCTTTAAGAACTTTGGTTTTCAATGTTTTGGGCAATTCAGTTCCATATATGGGATATCTAAGCCTGCTCTATTTCCTGACTCTGCTTATCATTTGTGGTGAAATATATATTTTAGAAACCATGATTTATATATATCTTTTTAGTGCATATATCCTTCAGAAGTTTCTTATAGATAAAAGAGTACACTTGTGGATTGGTTGCTAGAAGATTTTAGATTTTTTGAAGACGAATGGTGTTAATTTATGCACTATTTGGCATAAATTTGCATAATGACTTCAAGTAGTCCTAACTTCAACTGTAGAAAACGAAATTAATTAGTATGACCCGTGGTATTTTATTTCAGACATAAAATCCAGAGCATGCAATGTGAAATATATAATGGATTTCTCAACCAATTACTTTTTTTAAATAGATCTTTATTGGATTATAATTGCTTCACAATACTGTGTTAGTTTCAGTTGTACACCAAAGCAAATCAGCCATATGCATACATATTCCCCATATCCCCTCCCTCTTGAGCCTCCCTCCCATCCTCCCTATCCCACCCCTCTAGGTCATCACAAAGCACCGAGCTGATCTCCCTGTGCTATGCTGCTGCTTCCCACTAGCTATCTATTTTACATTCGGTAGTGTATATATGTTGATGCTACTCTCACTTCGCCCCAGCTTCCCCCTCTCCACCCCGTGTGCTCAAGTCCATTCTCTATGTCTACATCTTTATTCCTGCCCTGCAAGTAGGTTCGTCAGTACCATTTTTTTTTTTTTTAAGATTCCATATATATGTGTTAGCATACGGTATTTGTTTTTCTCTTTCTGACTTACTTCACTCTGTATGACAGGCTCTAGGTCCATCCTCCTCACTACAAATAACTCAATTTTGTTTCTTTTTGTGGCTGAATAATATTCCATTGTATATATGTGCCACATCTTCTTTATCCATTCATCTGTCAATGGACATTTAGGTTGGTTCCATGTCCTGGCTATTGTAAATAGTGCCGCAGTGAACATTGTGATACGTGTCTCTTTTTGAATTATGGTTTTCTCAGGGTATATGCCCAGTAGTGGGATTGCTGGGTCATATGGTAGTTCTATTTTCAGTTTTTTAAGGAAACTCCATACTGTTTTCCATAGTGGTTGTATCAATTTACATTCCCACCAACAGTGCAAGAGGGTTCCCTTTTCACCACACCCTTTCCAGCATTTATTGTTTCTAGATTTTTTGATAATGGCCATTCTGACCAGCATGAGGTGATACCTCATTGTAGTTTTGATTTGCATTTCTCTAATAATTAGTGATGCTGAGCATCTTTTCATGTGCCTCTTGGCCATCTGTATGTTTTCCTTGGTGAAATGTCTATTTAGGTCTTCTGCCCATTTTTTAAGTGGATTGTTTGTTCTTTTGATATTGAGCTCCATGAGATGTTTGTATATTTTGGAGATTAATCCTTTGTCTCTTGTTTCGTTTGCAAATGTTTTCTCCCATTCTGAGGGTTGTCTTTATCTTGTTTATGGTTTCCTTTGCTGTGCAAAAGCTTTTAAATTTAATTAAGTCCTATTTGTTTATTTTTGTTTTTATGTCTGTTCCTCTAGGAGGTGGGTCAAAAAAGATCTTGCTGTGGTTTATGTCAAAGAGTGTTTTTTTCCTATGTTTTCCCCTAAGAGTTTTATAATGTCTGGTCTTACATTTAGGTCTTTAATCCATTTGGAGTTTATTTTTGTGTATGGTGTTAGGTAGTGTTATAATTTCATTCTTTTACATGTAGCTGTCCAGTTTTCCCAGCACCACTTATTGAAGAAGCTGTCTTTTCTCCATTGTATGTTCTTGCCTGCTTTGTCATAAATTAGGTGACCATATGTGCGTGGGTTTATCTCTGGGCATTCTATCCTGTACCATTGATCTATATTTCTTTTTTTGTGCCAGTACCATACTGTCTTGATTACTGTAGCTTTGTGGTATAGTTTGAGGTCTGGGAGCCTGATTCCTCCAACTCCAGTTTTCTTTCTCAAGATTACTTTGGCTATTCGGGGGTCTTTTGTGTGTCCATACAAATTGTGCAATTTTTTGTTCTAATTCTGTGAAGAATGCCATTGGTAGTTTGATAGGGAATGCATTGAATCTGTAGATTGCCTTGGGTAGTATAGTCATTTTCACAATTTTGATTCTTCCAGTCTGGGGACATGGCATATTTCTCCATCTGCTTATGTCATCTTTGTTTTCTTTCATCAGTGTTTTATAGTTTTCTGAGTACAAGTCTTTCGCCTCCTTAGGCAGGTTTATTCCTAGGTATTTTATTCTTTTTGTTGCGATGGTAAATGGGAGTGTTTCCTTAATTTCTCTTTCTGGTTTTTTGTTGTTGGTGTATAGGAATGCCAGAGATTTCTGTGCATTAATTTTGTATCCTGCAACCTTCCCAAATTCATTGATTAGTTCTAGTAGTTTTCTGGTGGCATCTTTAGGATTTTCTATGTATAGTATCATGTCATCAGCAAACAGTGACAGTTTTACTTCTTCTTTTCCCATTTGTGTTCTTTTATTTCTTTTTCTTCTCTGATTGCTGTGGCTAGGACTTCCAAAACTATGTTGAATAAGAGTGGTGAGAGTAGACATCCTTGTCTTGTTCCTGATCTTAGTGGAAATGCTTTCAGTTTTTCACCATTGAGCATGATGCTTGCTGTGGGTTTGTCATATATGGCCTTTATTATATTGAGGTAGGTTCCCTCTATGCCCATTTTCTGGAGAGTTTTTATCATAAATGTGTGTTGAATTTTGTCAAAAGCTTTTTCTGCATCTATTGAGGTGATCATATGGTTTTTATTCCTTAAGTTGTTAATATGGTATATCACATTGATTGATTTGTGTATATTGAAGAATCCTTGCATCCCTGGACAAATCCCTCTTGATCATGATGTATGATCCTTTTAATGTGTTGTTGGATTCTGTTTGCTACTATTTTGTTCAGGATTTTTGTATCTATGTTCATCAGTGATATTGGTCTATAATTTTCTTTTTTTGTGATATCGTTTTCTGGTTTTGGTAGCAGGGTGATGGTGGCTTTGTGGAATGGATTTGGGAGTGTTTCTCCCTCTGCAATTTTTTGGAAGCTTTTGAGAAGGATCAGTGTTAGTTCTTCTCTAAATGTTTGATAGAATTCGCCTGTGAAGCCATCTGGTCCTGGACTTTTGTTTGTTGGAAGATTTTTAATTACAGTTTCAATTTCATTACTTGTGATAGGTCTGTTTATATTTTCTAATTCTTCCTGGTTCAGTCTTGAAAAATTGTACCTTTCTAAGAATTTGTCCATTTCTTCCAGGTTGTCCATTTTATTGGCATAGAGTTGTTTATAGTAGTCTCTTATAATCCTTTGTATTTCTGCGGTGTCAGTTGTGATTTCTCCTTTTTCATTTCTAATTTTATTGATTTGTGTCCTCTCCCTTTTTTTTTCTTGATGAGTCTGGCTAAGGGTTTTTCAATTTTGTTTATCTTCTCAAAGAAACAGCTTTTAGTTTTATTGGTCTTTGCTATTGTTTTCTTTGTTTCTATTTCATTTATTTCTGCTCTGATCTTTGTGATTTCTTTCCTTCTACTGACTTCGGGTTTTCTTTGTTCTTCTTTCTGTAGTTGTTTTAAGTGTAGGGTTAGATTGTTTATTTGAGATTTTTCTTGTTTCTTGAGGTGAAATTGAATTGCTATAAACTTCCCTCTTAGAACTGCTTTTGCTGCGTCCCATAGGTTTTGAGTCATCTTGTTTTCATTGTCATTTGTTTCTATGTAGTTTTTTTTTCCTTCTTTGATTTCTTCAGTGATCCCTTGGTTACTTAGTAGCGCACTGTTTAGCCTCCTTGTATTCGTGATTTTTACAGTTTTTTTTTTTTTCCCTGTAATTGATTTCCAATCTCATAGTGTTGTAGTCAGAAAAGATGCTTGATACGATTTCAGTTTTCTTAACTTTTCTGGGGCTTGATTTGTGACCCAGGGTGTGATCTATCCTGGAGAATGTTCCATGGGCACTTGAGAAGAAAGTGTATTCTGCCACTTTTGGGTGGAATATTCTATAAATATCAATTAAATCTATCTGGTCTGTTGTGTCATTTAAAGCTTGTGTTTCCTTATTTATTTTCTGTTTGGATGATCTGTCCATTGGTGTAAGTGGGGTGTTAAAGTTCCCTACTATTATTGTGTTACTGTCAATTTCTCCTTTCCTCGTTGTTAGCATTTGCCTTATGTATTCAGGTGCTCCTATGTTGGGTGCATAAACATTTATAATTGTTATATCTTCTTCTCAGATTGATCCTTTGATCATCATGTAGTGCCCCTCCTTATCTCTTTTAATAATTTTTAATTTAAAGTCTATTTTATCGGATACGAATATTGCTACTCCAGCTTTCTTTTGAATTCCATTTGTATGGAATATCTTTTTCCATCCCTTCACTTTCAGTCTGTATGTGTCCCTAGGTCTGAAGTGGGTCCCTTTTAGACAGTATATATATGTATGTTCCTGTTACCATTTTCTTAATTGTTTTGGGTTTGTTTTTGTGGGTCTTTTTCTTCTCTTGTGTTTCCCACCTAGAGAAGTTTCTTCAGCATTTGTTGTAAAGCTGGTTTGGTGGTGCTAAATTTCCTAGTTTTTTCTTGTCTGAAAAGCTTTTGATTTCTCCATCGAATCTGAATGAGATCCTTGCTGGGTAGAGTAATCTTGGTTGTAGGTTCTTCTCTTTCATCACTTTAAGTATATCCTGCCACTCCCTTCTGGCCTGCAGAGTTTCTGCTGAAAAATCAGCTGATAACCTGATGGGGATTCCTTTGTATGTTAATTTTCTTTTCCCTTGCTGCTTTTAATATTTTTTCTTTGAATTTAATTTTTGTTAGTTTGATTAATATGTGTCTTGGTGTGTTTTTCCTAGTGTTTATCCTGTATGGGACTCTCTGTGCTTCCTGGACTTGGGTGACTATTTCTTTTCCCATGTTAAGGAAGTTTTCGACTATAATCTCTTCAAATATTTTCTCAGACCTTTTCTTTTTCTCTTCTTCTTCTGGGACCCCTATAATTCGAATGTTGTTCCGTTTAGTGTTATCCCAGAGGTCTCTGAGACTGTCCTCAATTCTTTTCATTCTTTTTTTTTATTCTGCTGCTCGGCAGTTATTTCCACCATTTTGTCTTCCAGCTTATTTGTTCTTCTGCCTCAGTTATTCTGTTATTGATTTCTTCTAGTGTATTTTTCATTTCAGTTATTGTGTTGTTCATCTCTGTTTGTTTGTTCTTTAGTTCTTCTAGATCTTTGTTAAACATTTCTTGTATTTTCTCAATCCGTGTCTCCATTTTGTTACCGAGGTTCTGGATCATCTTTACTATCATTACTCTGAATTCTTTTTCAGGTTGATTGCCTATTTCCTCTTCATTTATTTGGTCTTGTAGCTTTTTACTTTGCTCCTTCATCTGTGACATATTTTTTTGCCGTCTCATTTTTTTTTTTTTTTTTTTTATGAGTGGGATTGTGTTCCTGTCTTACTGGTTGTTTGGCCCGAGGCTTCCAACACTGGAGTTTGTAGGCTGTTGGGTAGAGCTGGGTCTTGGTGCTGAGATGAGGAATTCTGTGAGACCTCACTCCGATGAACATTCCCTGGGGTCTGAGGTTCCCTGTTAGTCCAGTGGTTCGGACTCGGAGCTCCCACCGCAGGAACTTCGGCCCAACCCTGGCTTGTGAACCAAAATCCCACAAGCTGCATGGGGTGGTGGTTCACTTGGGGGTTCCTCCCGTCTCCTCGGGCATCAGGATCCCCCACCAGTGGCCGGCAAGCACCCTAGTTGTGAGGAGACGCTAACTTGGCGTCTTCCCACACCACCCTAGTCTCAACCAATTAATTAAATTGCATTCTGGATTATGAGGCATTTAAACAAACAGAAATAGGGGAAGGAGGTTAATGGATGCCAGGGTGAAGCCTGAGAGGGGAACCAGGGCAGGGCTCATGTTTTGGCTGGGAAGAAGTAATGGGTAGTATAATCCTCAGGGCTGAGGATTGCCAGTCAACTCCACAATTTCTTTTGTATTTCTTTACCTAAATTTGTCAAAGCTTTTCATTTTCTTAGTCTGCTAGGGCTGCTGTAATAAAATGCCATAGCCTGGTGACTTAAACCATAGAGACCTATTTTCTCTCAGTTCTGGAGGCTGGAAAGTCCATGATCAAGGTGCCGGCTGATTTGGTTTCTGGTGAGAGCTCTCTTCCTGGCTTGTAGACTGCTGTGTTCATGCTGTGTCCTCAAAGGGGGAGAGAGAGTGAGCTTGAGAGTGGTCTATGGTGTCTCTTCTTATAAGGACACTAATCCCATCATGAGGGTCCCACCCTCATGACCCCATCTAACCATAATTACCTCCAAAGAAGACCCATCTCCAGATACCATCACACTGGGGATTAAGGCTTCAACATATGAATTTGGGGGACACCCAAACATTTAGTCTATGACAATCATGTTAGCCCAAATTTCAAACATGTTGAAACTCAAGTGCTTCTTAGAGGGTTAACCCTTTAATTAATTATTAGTCATTTATACCAAAGTACCAAGAAAGATCTAAGAGTATGTTTTGATAGGAGGGTCAGAGAAGTGATGAAGAAAGCTAGGATAAGAAAGGTAGGATATAGAATAAGGGAAATAAATTTGTCCTCAGTCAACCGAGGAATACTACTGCTAGGAATTAGGAAGCACATTGAATCCAACTAGGTAGGGGCAAAGAGAAAAGTGGTTTTGTTTGTTGGATCTATGCGCTACTCATGGAAAGGTTAAAACATGGATGGTTTTGAAATATATTGAATCTGGTACGAAGGACATTCAACTTTTTGGTTCCACAGAGAACAAAACTCTAATGCTCACTAACCACATATGGTTATTTAAACTTTAAATTAATCAAATAAGATAAAAACTCAGTTCCTCAGTCATGCAGGCCACATTTCAAATACTCGATATGACATGTGGCTAGTGGCTCCTGCATTGGACATGCAGAAAGGTCTGTTGGACATTGCTGCTCTAGAGACTTCTGAGGCCCAGATAAGGCAGAGAGATCATCCTGCTGCTTGTTATATAAACACACACGCAAACAAGTACATATGCCATGACAAGCCAAAGGGTTATGACTGCTCAATATGCCGTGTCCATTGCTTGAGATGGATCGCAGCAGTAGGTGTCATTTGGGGGCTTTTGATGACTTCTCTACTGTTTTCCCTCATTTTCCTATTTGATGCTAAGTTCTACTTCTGTCTAATTCACAGAAAACATCAGAGAATATGCAGTGAACTTTGGCACCACTATCATTAAAATCAGTTGCCACAGATAGGTTGTATTTCTTATTTTCAACTCTGAAATACTATACATATATATACACATATATATATGTATATACACACACACACACACACATACATACACACATAAACACACACATGTTCTGTTCATAAATGTTCATACATATATATACACACACACCTATACATACATATACACACATATATATACACACACCTATACCCCTCTATATATATACACAGATGCACACATATATGCACATATGTATGTATATAAAATGATTAGTAGTAAAATGGGCATTCATGTACCTCCCACCCAGATTAAGAAACAGAACAAGTTTCTCCCCTTATCCCTCTCCTACTAAGATAACCCCGGTATACAGATTTTTGTACTTGCCATTCTCTTCATAGGTATATATTTGTCACCAATATATGTATGCATCCCTAATTCAGATAGAGTGGTTTTGAAACAGCAAGTAGCAATCCTAAACCTCCCTCTGCAAGGAAGCGATGATGCTTTCACTTTTAGTTGAAGGCTTTTGAGAGAGCTGAAAAGAGTCTCAGGATTACTGTCTGGCTTTTGCTTCCCTGAGAGTGCCCATGAGCCCATTCTACGAGGATTTAGTGGGCAGGGTCATGACTGCATTCTGGAAAGCATTTGGCAGGGTGTTAAGGTGGGTTCTAGCTATCAAGTGGAACTATGGTTAGAGGGGATGGAATTCTTTGAATTTTTCTGCCTCACCGTGACCTAACTCTTTCTCACAAGAACAGGTTAAGGCAGAGCACATCTGGGGGTGATTGTAAGAAACTGGTTCAGACTCACTTAGACATTCTATCCTTTGGTTGAAAAATAACTCTCCAATGTTGATGAGACTCAATGTTGACAGCTCTCTACATCTCTGCCTATTGAGTCAGAGTGCCCCAATATATCTGTCACCCCAGACTCTTCTAGCCCAATCCCTTGGAGGGGTATTTTTTAAAAATCTTTTCTTTGTTGGATTCCCCATTTGTTATATCCCCTGTATTCCTCATTCTTGTTGCAAACTCAACTTTTGTGGGTGCACGTTCTGCAGTAACTTTTTAGTAGAGGGTGTGTCCTTTATTCAATCCTTGGACTAGTTTGATAGTTTGGATTATGCGTAAAAGTCTTATAATTCTGAACACATTGTTTCATTGGTTCTCTGACTGTACAGTTGCCTTTGAGAAGTTTAAAACAGTCTAATCCCTGATCCTTTCTTTGCCATCTAGTTTTTCCTATTTGGAAACTTGTAGACTCTTCTATTTGTTCCCAATATTCTTAAGCTTCAAAATAAAATGTCTTCCTATTGTTCTTTTGTTATTGTACTTGTTGGGCCATTTCAAGTGGGAAACTGATGTTCTTCAGTTCTAAGAAATAGTCTTGATTTTTTGTTTGTTTCTGATAATTACTCCTCTCTATTTTTCTCTGGTTTTTAGAACTCCTATTATTGGAATGTTGGACCACTGGGCCAGTCCTATTGTTCTTACCTTTTCCCTCCTATTTTATGCCTCTTTTTATTTTTGCTCTTCTTTTGTGGAGATTTCCTCAACTTCATCTTCTAACCTTTCTATTAAACTCTATTCTATCAAATTTCAAGGACTTGTTTGTTCTCTGAATGATGCTTCTTTTCCTTTTTCTTCTTCATATTCTTCATCTTTTAATACAATCATATTTATATTTCATGGATGGAATATTTTCTCTTAACTCTGAGGATTCCCCAGAGAAGAGTCTTCAGATCTCTTTCTAAGAAGGTAGGGTTCTGCTGCCAGCTTTTGGAGAGTCTAGTGAGAGAAGAAAGTTGGGGATCTCTGCATTCTGTAGATGATCAGTTAATCCCCATTTTCTGTAAAGTAACTCCACCTACCAAGAGTGGGTGGTGGAATCTAGTGATTTAATATCCAGTGCTTCTTATTTTAGCTGCAACTGATGTTGCCAGTTTGCACATCTCCGAGGGTTTTGCAGTGTAAATTAGTTCTTATCCATCCCCACCCATAGTCTAGGATTAGACTCTATAGGGGCTCTGAGTCAGTTACCAATTTTCCATATGCTTTATTCATTACCATTTTCTCCTCACTGTTTCTCCTCTTTCTTTGTTGGTTTATGTCTTTTTAAAATTCATGTGCTGTAATTTAGTAGCATTTCTGGTGCCAGAGAAGTAAGTATGTGTTAAATCTGCCTTCTTAATCTAGAAACCAGCTTGTTCTTTATTGCTTAGTTAGAACTTGTAAACTCCGTTTGACCCCTGCAATAAAAGTTCCATTATGTACTATAGGTTGAGTATTGGCTGATGCTTATTGGAGTCAAATAAAATCTCTAAGGCTAAAATCAGATGAATCATCAAGATCAGGAATAGTAATGCTGATGCTTGGGTGATAAGTAGTCTCACTGCTCCCAATTAAGATGAAGGAAACTTCAGTGAGGTTTGGCAGTTGGTTGTCAGCAGTGTAAAAGGAAGGTGGTAATTTTCCTCAAGTTTCTGGTTTCTCTTCACCATGTAAAGTCTCAAATGGAAGTGTCAGATTACAGTATTTTTGTACTACAGTTATCTTTACCCTCAAAGAAAGAGTAGATGTTAGTTTTAAGTAAACAGGATATAACTTATGGAACTACTACCAGCTAATCCTTGTAGTGTGATAAATTGAAAGACAGATGATTGGATGTATCCATTTTCTAGCTCAAGATGCTCAAAATTTAGTAAAGGGAGTGAGGGAAGACTAACATTGACTAACATCTGGTTATTCATTTTTAAATATAGTATTGTATTTAATCTTCACAAAATCCTAGAAGATACCTATTCTAAATACTATAGCCTTCAATCCAAGAATCAAAGGAATTGAGGAAGTTGCAAGACCAAACAGCAAACATGAGTAATTTGTAAGACCAAAGTAGCACTGGGGTTTGAATCCAAGAGAGAATGACTGTGAATTCTTTCTGTACCTTCATAGGATAAATTTGACAACAGTTGTCAGTAATCATGCTATGAAATTGTGGTATAGGATGCCATTTTTTTTTACCCCATTTGAATAGCTAATATCAATCAAATACACCATTTCTCTTAATCAGCTTCTTGAGGAATAAGCAAAGTTGCTGATTTTATACCCTTAGTGGAAATGAATGACACATCTTTGAAAACTTTTTCCTAGACATTCATTATTTTAGGTCTGGAATATCCAATCTCTAATTGTAGTTTAAAATATCTGCTACCAAGTATATTGGATTTATGGCCAGACTAACTTCAAGCATTGATAGTCAGAGGTGTTGACCAAATTCCTGCATTTCCATATAATGTGTCTCCTCATTTAAGTAAATAGGTAAATATTAATGAAATTTTATTTCTCTACATTTGCACATTTGAAATTAAGAGAAAGATTCTAACATGGATTCTCATGATAATTATAACTGTATTCTATTTCCACAACCTTTGATTTACTTTCTAGGCCAAAATTCTAGGTTTTCCTCATCATTCCTCAAGTATTAGAAATCCTTATTCTTCTCCTACCTAAGTAGGTCACCTTATTTGGACCTATTTAATAGTCTAGCTGAGGATGATTACTTTAGTCACTACTATTAGGGATCTCTTTATTGAATTTCCCTTTCTTTCCTTTCAAAGATGCATGATTACCATACTGAAGACTTTTTGGATATTTCTGTATATATTCAAAAAAGGAGAAAAAGTATTTTTCCAGATTATTATTCCCCCAAACATGTGATACTTACATGGTTCCTCACCCTTTTGCTTGCTGTTCTCTTGCTTAGCTTCTGGAAGAATAGGCAAAGGCAAGCTCCAACCCAATGCACACTCTCTACTCCTGTTCCAAACTCTTCTTCTTTGTCTATCCTGGAAAGTAGACTTAGCTCTTAAAGACACACTTTCTCTTTCTCACTTGAACAGGCCCTAAGCCTGTCTTCCTCCTCCCCCCTCCCCATCTTTTTTTTTTTTTTTTAAACAAACTTTTATTGAATATCTACCAGACATTGGGGTTGTAAAAGGAAATAAGTCTTATTCCTGTGGTGAGAGAGTCCATACTGATTCATAGGCTTACGTAGTTCTGCAAGATGATGGATGCCTTCCAGCTTGTGTTTGAAGCACTTTGGGAACCTAAAGGTATGAGGTAGTGGTATTGATCTCCCTAGTGGAACCAATCTAGGAGGTAATGTTGAGAAGCAAGCTCTATATCTTTTTCTCTAGACAACTCTTGCTTCTCTAAGAGACCAGTGGGGCTCCATATCCTTCAGAGAGCCTAAAATCTACCCTCCAGGCAAGACTTAGTCCCTCTCTCCTATAGTTTTCAAGTGACTAAGTTCATACATTTACCATAGCCTATGTTTCATTTATTATTTTTTATATGTGTGTCTTTTCTACAACTTGGTGAGTTCCTCAGGATTTTCCCATGCATTTAAATCTATTTTATTCTCTGTATAATTCATTTTTAAAGCCCTAGCACTTTGCATTTTCAGACCTATTTATTGATGATGAGGCTTTAAAAATTCAATGAGTGAAAGATTTTTAAAAATCTTTAGTGGACACCACTGTCCTGTCATCTCCTTGTTGATCTCTAGTTGGTTGCTTCAAGATTTTGAAATATTTTTTAAATCATGGGTTTAATAGTATAACTGAATTTTTAAAATCAGAAATGTACACATACAATTTTTGAAGTTTTGGGAAGGAGACTATTTTCAGTCTTTCAGGAATCTTATGGTTATATCTGAAGTAGGAGTTTCTATCCACTAAAGCCATTGTATGACATTTACCACCACCTAAAAAAGGTATTTAAGGCATGTAACAGCTTCTCCTCATTGTTTTCTGAAGCCCTGCTGCTACCACATTTACACTGACCGTCTTTAAGATCAGTTGGATTTTTAAGCTATGAACCTTCTAGAAGGTTTTTTTTTTTTTTAATGTTTCTTGCCTATTTCATTCTGGCGTTGGCCACCAGGTAACAACAGTGCCTTGAGTAGCTTGTGTCTCTTAAATAGGGAACTGTTGCAAAGTGACATAAAGATTAAGCCCCATGCATTTAGGAGGGAAAGAGGTAAGTGTCCCGAATCATGATTTTTTAATTCCTCTCTGGTACTTTGGCTCTTGCAAATGCAGGCATAAATTAGCAGCTGGCTGTGAACAGCCTCTGGCCCTGTCAGTCTACTGTTTCCATGACATTATACCTCTTATCAGGGCCACTAAGACAAAATGAAATGAAGGCTGGCCAGGTGGCAAGGGGCAACATGGATCATGCAAGGAAAGAATATGAAAACTGCATAAGTAAAGAGACTGAGCTCATAGAAGAGGTGCCGGGAGATAGTGAAATATCCCAAAAAAACAACTATATTTATGAGAGGTCTTTTTTAACCATAAAAAATGCATTTATGCCAAAATAGAAAAATCAAATATGTTATTTTAGACTTTTCTCTTTCCTTCACCCTTAGCCATCCCTCTGGGTATTCTAGTTGTGCGTGGAGACTGTGATTTGGAGACTTGCCGTATGTACATAGATCGCCTGCAGGAGGTGAGTTTCTTTAGCCAATAATTTACTCTGCTCAGTTTTCCATTTTTGTCAGTAATTATCAGCCATCTATATTTACTTCTAAGATGATGCATTTGGGGAGGAAATGGAAATATGGTGGCCTTGTCTTTCTTGTCTCTTAAGCATACACTGCATCTTCTCCCTCCCCATCCCCACTGCTGTTTTTCCTCCTCGGGTGGTTGGAGTGGGAAAGGATTGATTGGGTTAAGTACAGCACCATGTTGCTCCAGTGTGATCCATAACTATAGCCTGGAACTCCTTGTCTTGCCAGACAGCTCACCTGTGTTTTTTGAACTATACAGAATTTCAAAGGGCACTGATAAATAATAAAGGAAAACAGATTTGGCGTTACTTAATGTTTTGCGTCTAGTACAGACTTCTGTCAGAGACAGCTAGATTTGTTTTTAAATGTAACTTCTACAGGAAAGAAAAACCTATATTTCAAAAGAATTTGTGTCAGAACACAAAGGAATAATCTATTATTTTTTTTCTCAATCTGGTCTTACCATAGAGAAAGAGAAAGGAGGAGGTCTCATATGTGACATTCCCATGAACTTGAACTGCACCAGCAAAGCCAGGAGAACCCAGATCCATCACTGCAGTGGTCATGGGTTGTTTTTGCAAAATTTCAAGGGAGAGTATTCAGTGTCTTGTTCTACAAATGGCAAAAAGCATAAACAGCCACTTCTTTGTCTTTGTTTCTTGGTGAAAGATGCACATTAGAATCACTTTTCTGGGATGTGGTCTAGACATTTATATTTTTAAAGCTGTTGCGTGATTTTGATAAATACCCCAAGATGAGCAACTTTCTTCCAGACAACACATTATACATAAGTAAATATCACAAATAAAAAAGATATATAGTGTTTAAAATCCCTTCAAATTGTAGCTACTTAGCTTTGAACATTAGAGTCTGTTTCTCTTGGTGGAAATAAACTCAGGTAGGAGGCATAAAGGAATGTAAAAATTACTAATTTTTCTCTTCAGCATTGTGAAGGATAGAGATGGAACTGGGAATGTAGAATATTTTGAGATAGTTGCCAAACTGTGAATACTAATAAGGGTGAGAGAAGAAAAGTCAACTTGTGGCTTTTCACAAAAGTTTATACTTGTGGCTTCATTTGGCTATTTTTACCGAAGATAAATTTAACGTGTTAAAATTTGTGAACTTTTTAACATGTGACTCAGGTCCAAATCAATCCTAGAACATATAGTAACTCATTTTTTCAAAATAATGTTGGTCTTTTATTGTGGAACTTCCCTCAAAAAAAAGCCTGCAATAAAAAAAGTGACTCATAATTGATACCAAGCTTTTTTTTTTTTTTTTTAAACACTTGGGTAACTTAAGATTCCACAGTAGCAAAATATATGACTGATGAATTGATTTTGTTGAAAATTAACTTACTGTTATGCTTATCACACCAATATTCAACAACTAAAAGTAGGATTCTTAAAAAAAAAAAAAAAAGGAAAGAGCAAGCACAAATAAAGAAGAAAAGTTTTAAACTTGGGCTCAGAGAGTAAGTTGATAAAGCCTTTGGGAAGCAGGTACCCAGGTAGCCAGGATTGCTGACATCTGTAAATAGAATCACTATGCTCGTTAACAAGGAAGCCTGCAGGACATGACAGTGGTGACAATTTAGTTATAAAACTTTATAAAGGGAGCCTGGCTCTCAGAATCTTCCAGTAAAGCCTCATTAATTTCAACCCTGTTAATTTGCACTTCGTGATAATGCAGAGGTGGGCAGTGATTTTTTCTTTTCAGTCTATGAAATCTTGTGTTTGCCAAGCAACTTATCAGTATAAACACAATTATCATGACAGTATGTTTTTGGTCTTAGATAAATAAATTCTTCCTAAGTGCCTAAGGGGACTTAAGTAGCTTACTGCACAAGCCAAAAGTCCAGGTGCAAGTTAAATAGGACCCCCATTTATTACAGCAAAATTGCCTGTCTTTTACTTTTGGTCTTCTCTATCCTTGAAATTATATCACTTACCTCTAAACGCTATTTAGGATTTATAAGTTTCAATAGCTAAATGGCCTTTCTTCTCTTAGTCCAACTGGGTGTGCTTTTATTATTCTTGGCATTATCTTCGTTGTTTAACCTTGGGGGACTGGGGAGAGTAAGATGCTTTCCAGATGGGCTTAATAATATAAAATTGGGCGTTTAGTTGATGGAGTTGAGGCAGCTTGTTCAAACTAATCTTACGGTGTATGGGTTTTGTTTTGTTTTGTTTTTCCATTTTCTCATTAGGACCTGCAGTCAGTTTCTTCTGGCTTCCAGAGAGTTCATTACCAGGTAACATATAATTGACTCTCCTTGTTTCTTACATTCCATCCAAAAGAAGTCCATCTTTCAATTAATGTTTCATTTGGATTAGAGTCTACATCTTCCCCTAGGGATAGAGTTCACTCCAAGAACCAAGATGAAGTTGGCATTCTGATTATTTTGCATTTTCCTGCAAAATGGACGGTCCTAGTCTAGTGCAAACTTGGGCTGTGGCTGTTCTCCCAGACCATTTAGGAAAGATTATAAAATGAAGTGCTTTCAGTGACAAATACTAGAAAACTCAACTCAATCTAGCTTGGCAGGGCGTCCGCTGGTTCACATCAGCACGAAGTTCAGATGCAGGTGGAGTTTATGTACCATTTGGCCACGATTCATAGTTCATTTTTCTGTTGGTTTTTCTGCTCTGTTCTCCTCTTTTTGTCACATTTCACCTCTGGACAAGATGTTTTCCTGGTCCAAGATGGCTGCCAGTAGCAACCGGGGCTGTGTGTTTCTCATTCACATCCAGGAAAGTAAATTCCCTGCTTCTGCAACCATGAAAGCAACTTTCTAAAATGCAATCTATTTGTCCCATCCTGATCTCTTGGACAGGATCCAATAAACCCAGCCTGCCTCTCTCTAATAACCCACATCCGGTTCCTGGGGGAACGCTCAGTTACCCTTTGCCCCAACACTCTTTGGGAGTGCAGTCTCTTCCCCACTTTCCCACCCTTACTGTGCAGTACAAGCCTCTCCAGCCATCCTTTTCCCATTAGATTTCCCAGGCGTGATTTAGATACCAATGCACAGCATCACCCCAAACTGTAAGGGGCGCATGTGAAGCTGTCTGAGTTGTCCCATAAAAGCCCTTCTCTCTGAGAAGCCCAGTACCCTTGCCGGCTAGGAGGGGTGTGTGGGAGTCACAGCATGCTAATGACACCCTCCAAATAAATCTTCTCCTAGACCCTCTATACCTCCCTCCATGTGGGGGAAGGACTTAAAATGTCTAAATCTGGTAGCACCTCACTTTGGGTTTTGGTGTCTATTACACTACACCTGAAACTCCTAGTTAAGCATCCTTTTGCCAAAACAACAAAAAACAACTATTAAAAAAACCCTCTGTGCCTTGTAGCCTCTAGGTGACTTTCTTCCCCTGCCAGTCGATAGCCTGTACCCTCAGTCAAAGCAGCCTAATTATCCTGAGGCTGGATGACAAAAATGGCCTAGGTGTTCTTGTTTGTATGTTTATTGCTCAAAGTTCCCCACTATTCCAGAGTCCTGTCTTCCATCCGGCTGCAATAGAAAGGATGACAATTCACTTAGGGTGTGTTTACAATGAGAAAATAAAGTCTACTTCTCGGACTGTTTTTTACCAACCATTAGAAGGCAAATTTCTACTTTATTTTTTAGATAGAGCACATGTCTTGTATCCATTATTTGCATATTTACCTGGAGCCACTATCTAGGGGTCATTTTATTTTTTATAGTATTTTTAAAGTCAGAGCTGATTTCCACCCTTTAAGGATTGGCACTGGTAGCTATAAGATTTTAAGAGTCTTTTTTTTTAGAATTTTTAATTTTTACACATGGACATTTTAAACCTTTGCAGTTAAACCGAAGTATCTAAAACATTTATTCTGATTAGTTTTATGAAACTGATACATTTATTTATTATCCTGGCTTATTCAATGTAGTCATTTTGGCATAAGAGTTTTGATATATGGATATTTTATACCATGTTTTCTTTATGCCATGTTTGTACATATCCACAGATATCAGGGGATGGTTGAGACTCTAGAATATGATAAGGATATTTATTTATTGATTATTTGTTAATAAAAACATGCAGAAGGATTAATGGTACTTATCCGTATCAAAATCTTTCTGTTTTTTGTTTATTTGCAGTAAGGTCAAACTCTGGTGTCAAAACTGCTGCATTATAAATGTCACTTCAAAAGTGACATTTATCCTATGTGGTCAGGGCACAAAAGGTTTGTGCCCTGACCACATAGGCTAACCAATGCAGCGATCAAAGATGAGTTTCAGGAATGGTACTTCGCCCCACACCCCTCCTTGAAGAATTATAACAAGCAGGAGCCTTTTGGGTATTAAGAGAAGGTTGGAATAAGAGGTCTAGGGACACCCCAGAACTGTGCATTAAGCAGGAAGTTTAACTGAGGGAGACGGTGTTTGAATTAACATGGCCTGAGAGTAGGGAGAGGGTGGTGAGGAAATTTCCTAAGCAGAGCGACAGAGAGCTGGTTGAGGTAAGGAGTGAGGGGATATAAATTTTCCCATTTGGCTGGGATCTTGGGCAGACAGGACAAGGAATGAGTTGGAGGGATGGTGAATAAAGAGTTCTTTTTTAGCTATAGCGATTTTAATATGCCTATTAGATGCAAGAGGTTTTGGTGAGTAGAAAATTGGATGTATGACTTTCAAAGCTCATTGAAAAAATTCAGGCCTCGACATAGAAATCTGAGGGTCATTAGCAAATGAATGGTATTTAATTGAAACTATGAGGCTGGAGATCACTCAGGGAGAGTTTGCATAAAGAAAAGGGCCCATTGTCACATCTGTCTACTGAGTGGTGAAGAAGAGCACAAGTTTAAGAGAACAATCCGTCAAAAAGGGTCATGGAAACAGATGGAAACAGATGGGCAGCTGGAAGTCAAGGAGAAGGTGGTATCATGAAAACCAAAATTGAAATGTATTTCAAAAAAGGAAGAAGTAATGAAATGTGTCAGATGGTGTGGAGAGGCTGAGATGACATAGATTGATTTCTATATTTTCCCGAGGGTACGTATAAAATACATGGGGGAGGTGTATTAGTTTTATGTAGAAAGTGACAAAACCAACTGGCAGGAAATTTAGCACTAGATCTTTTGTTTCCTAATGCAGAAACTGGTAATATCAGCATCTCTAGTCTGCGTCAGTGAGAGTTAGAGGGTGATTAGGAGAAAGACCTGTAAGAAACATGGACAACAAAAAGCCTTAAATGCTTTTTAATGACCTTTCTTATGTATGCAATGGAGCTAAACATACTTGAGAATTAACTGTGATGGAATGAATAAACACCAGTAAGTTTAAAAACTTGAGAAATTCCAGTGGGCTCACTAATCTGCAGTTGGGATTTTAGCTGACGGTTTTCTAAGGCTAGAAAAAACTCAAGAGAAAATCAGCATTTGGAAAGGTGTACAAGTGCCCAAGACACCTTATTAGTGAGCCATATGGCATTTCCTAGCCATTTAAGCATTTCTTTGCTTTGGTTTCTTCCTTTCCCAAATTCATAGTGAATTGCCAACAAAGTACTAGGTCTCAAAAATGACACCTTGTATTAACCTAACAAGGCATAATAGGTTATACAAGAATATGTTGGATATTTATAGCCTGCTGAATATTCCTGCCTACACCATCTCTGAGGTCAAAACACTAAGGCCCCTCCATCCTAATGCATCTCATGTAACCTGTAACTGATAAGGTATAACTTGCCAAGCAAAATAAACTGTGCTTGCAGATTCAGGATATTCCTGAGCTTGGCAAATAAACTAGAATTCATAGGGAAATTGGACTCTGCATACCTATTTAATAAAGATGCTTCCTGAAGCCACCTACTATGAAATTATTCCTTCTCTGCTCCCTCCCTGGGCTTCTTTATATCCCTTCTTAACTCCAAGTCATAAAGTTACTAAGGAATAGAGGCAGATTCAACCATTCTAGTGATTGTCAACTGGGGGAGATTTGCCCCTCATATGGGACATTAGGCAATTTGGACGTTTTTGTTTGTCATGACTAGGGGAATGGTACTACTGGAATCTATTGAGTAGAGGTCAGGGGTGCTGCTAAACATGTCACAATGCACAGGACAGTCCCCTACAACAAAGAGTTATCTAGCCCCCCAAATGTCAGTCGTGACGGGTTTAAGAAATCCTGAGTCATTCTGATGGCTCTCAGGGCATGACTGGGGACCAGGCAGATGAAAGTGCTAGATGAAGAAAGAAAGTGGAAAGAGGAGCAGGAGGAGAAAAAGTAGTAAAGGAAAATAGAAAGAGGTATCTACGGATATGGTGGAGCAATGGAACCAGGAACAATTAGGGGTTTTGTAGACACTCAGGGTTTCCCCATTTCTATGGGGTACAGTGTAGTTGGCACACAGAAGTGTGTTTTCAGAAATATTATGAGCTAATACTTTGAGGTTTTAATAAATACAGTAGGACTCAATAATAGGTGAAAATGGATCTATTCAGGTGATTCCTTCTCTTTAAGAATTCATTTAGTTGGAATAACACTAGAATGGTTGGAATGTTTCACAATAGACATAACAGTTTCAAAAAGTTCTTTCTTCCTTTAGAGCCTTTACAGATACCTTTCGCTTTCATAAGAAAACACTCTTGATCAGATCTGAGTCTACAGCTATTTGTTCATCCTCTCATCTCTTTTTTTTTTCTTTCCTGCATACGCGCTCTTCTCCTGGAAGATAGGTCCGTGTTACAGTCTATCAGAGCTCTGTCTAGTCCTAGGCAAACAGCATGTGCCCACAGATACTTGATTTATTCTCCTTCCCTTCATATTGGCTGCCCTTATTCATCTCTCTCCATTATCTGAAATCTCTTCCCCCTTAATTTGTTTTCTGGATTCTAGAAGAGTCTGAATGGATGGGTTGAAACAAGTTCAAGGGAGTCCTCCTGGGAATTAATGTATCTTGTCTTAGGGAAGGACAGGAGTTAGCTAGGAAATTTGGTGAATGTTGTTTTTTGGGGGGGCTAGATCAAAACTGTCAGAAATGGCTCAAATGGAGAGTTAAAGTAAGACTTGCCTGGGGCCAGGTCCGTTTGCTGTTACAAGTGAAGGCAAGACAGCTAACACACACACACACACACAGAGCTGTTGTTGTTGTTAATGGAAGACTTTCTCACCAGAAAAGGGCTCTTGAAAATGTTGGAATATCTCTCATTTCCATCTTCTACCACACCATCACTGTTTCTTCATCTTTCAAAGCTGGATTGGAAATGGGTATTCCATTTCTGCACATTCTTCTGCTGCAGGAGTTGTGGGTGGTAAAGGAGTAGGTTTGAAGAGTGAGAGTTTTGAAAGACAAAACAAAACAGTAGCAAGTCCATTAAGTGGGATTGTAGTTGGACAGAGATGCATAAATGCATATTTCTAATCATCCCTGATGGTCGATTCACTAAGAATGAAGAGATATTGATATACAACTTGGTGATGGAAAGAGAGAAAAAAAATGAATGAATAGATGGGTTGGGTGCAGGAAATATCAAGGCAGGCAGAAGAGAAATTTGGATGGATACATAAGAAATTTAAAAGTAGTGATTATTAAAAAAAAAAAAAAAGTAGTGATTATTGAGTAGACATTGTTCAATGAAGCAGAGATTCCCAATTCAAAGGAACTTGTATTTTGCCTCTGCATACATCTTCCCTAACTTTTATGAAAGAAAAAGAATTTCATTCGCAGTAAAGGTGTAGTTAAATGCTAGGTGAACATTGCTTAATTGGATAACCTACTGGCGTGTATAATGGGGCTGCTGTGCAATCATTAAATCATGTGTGCATCAGCTCTGAGTAATTGAATGTAAATTAAGGGCAAGTTTGGCAAATGTGGTTCACATAATTTCCCTATCAATTACATATAATTCATGCCAGCTGACTCAAAAATATATATAAGAAATATCAGGTTTGCTTTTGTGCATGCTATATTTTTAGCATGAGAAACAGATTTTCCATTAGCATATATCAAAAGAGAAAATGCACGTATCAGGGATTTTTGAAATGAGTAGTTTTGTTAATATTATTTGTTTAAAGAACATGCAATTTTAGAAGATAGAAAGGAGCATGGTTATGTCCAAGGTTATATCATTCTGCCTACACTATAGAGCAATGACAGTTGCATTCACCTAAATCATACCATTTATATGAAGAAAAATAACAGATCACAAAATGAGCAAGTCAAGTATCTTATCTCTTTGATGAATCATTGATTTGATTATGCAGTTTGAGGGGACTGAGGAGACGAGAAGCCCTAAACTAGTACTGAAGGCTGTTGATGTGATTGTTAGTGGCACAGCTCAAGGGATTATGTGACTGTCTCCTGAAGTGTAGCTGTTTCACACAATCACATTTCTTAAGTGTCTACAGTCAGATACTGTTGAAAGGTGCATATTTTTTGAGATTGTTTTCTGGCGCCATCAGAAATTGTCTTTGTACATTGACTTTAATGTGCAGCATTCACAAAGCAAACATATGTCTGACCATTCTTTTCACTGTCACTGGCAAGGATGTTGCCATGTCCATCGTAGTGGGTCCATGAGGCTATGGATCCATGGCCCCATGAAGTCCTGGGTCCAGCCTTGACCTCCTGCTAGGGGCTATTTTGTTTCCTTATATCCCCTTTTCCTGCTCAAGTCTGACTCCTGGTCTGCACTGTGTTGCTGGTCACCCTCCTGCTGCCCCTGAATCCAGGATTTCTTAATGCCAGGGTCACCCACTCTACCTGTGTGCCAGGCCCTCTGTGAGGACACAGGTTACCTGATGTAATACCTACAATGCGTTAGCAATGTGAGTTAAGACAACACCACAGCAAGTTTTTTCTTAACCTCTATACTAACATCACTACCACTCATGTGTATTCTGATTCTCTTTTTTGAGTAGCAGAAACGGGTATAGGTAGACAAGCTGCAGGAGTTACATGAGTACAGAAGACTCTCATCACCTCTGCGGTTGTCATTAGTTGGTACCATCAGAGTATAAAGAAGTTTACAGATCTTGGCTTTGGGTTATTGTGAATTCCTTTTTGACAATCTGCTTCTCTTTATTCCTGCTCTACTTTTAATCCACCTAGTATACATTCATCTTTGATATTAAGGTCCTCAAGGTATTTCTCTCTTTTTTTTTTTCATGGAAAGGCATTTTATTTTAAATATAGCAGTGTGTCAATCCCATGTCAGTCCCAAACTCCCAATCTATCCCTCCCCCCACCCTTCCCACCTGGTAACCATAAGTTTGTTCTCTAAGTCTATGAGTCTATTTCTGTTTTGTAAATAGGTTCATTTGTAACTATTCTTTTTTAGATTCCACATATAAGCAATATCATATGATACTTGTCTTTCTCTGTCTGATTTACTTCACTTAGTATGATAATCTCCAGGTCCATCCACGTTGCTGCAAATGGCATTATTTCATTCTTTTTAATGGCTGAGTAATATTCCATTGTATATACATACCACATCTTCTTTATCCATTCATCTTTCAATGGACATTTAGGTTGCTTCCATGTCTTGGCTATTGTAAACAGTGCTGTAGTGAACATTGGAGTGCATGTACCCTTTCAAACCATGTTTTGCTCTGGATGTATGCCCACGAGTGGGATTGCTGGGTCATATGGTAGCTCTATTTTTAGTTTTTTAAGGAACCTCCATACTGTTCTCCATAGTGGCCATACCAATTTACATTCTCACCAACAGTGTAGGAGGGTTCCCTTTTCTCCACACCCTCTCCAGCATTTATTGTCTGCAGATTTTTTAATGATGGCCATTCTGACTGGTGTGAGGTGATATCTCATTGTAGTTTTGATTTGCATTTCTCTAATAATTAGCGATGTTGAGCATCTTTTCATGTGCCTCTTAGAGACATTTCTCAAGGTATTTCTCTTGACTTTCATTAGCTACTTGTGTCATGAAGTCTGCCAGGTTTTATAATCCTGGCTTATCTTAGTTTTCCGGTTGTACATAATTCTAGACTTCTGCTTGGTTTTTAACTGCCCACCCAAAGTAGACCTTATGACAGTACCTTTCTGGTGTGTACCCTTTTGTACCTTTCTCCACATTGATACAAAGTTATACACATAGATGTACATCATACACATATGGGGTTTTGTTGGTTTTTGAAAATAAAAATGGATTTACATTTCTTATGCACTCACTATACATATTATACCACAATTTATTTTTAACAGTAATATACCATGGACATTGTCTTGCTCATACATGAAGCACTAACTCAGTCTTTTAAAACTGCTCCTCTGTTTCATGATATAGATTTAACCTTATCTCTGTGGATAGACATTTATATTGTATACAATTTCTGCCTGAAAAAACAATGTTGCAATAAGCATCATTGTACAGATTTGAATATAAAGTTGTGGCAGAAGTGTAACTATATCACATGCTAAACCATCTGTTAATATTCGCCATACTTGTATAGAGTTTCGAATTGCAGTCACATAACACATACAGTGAAGCTATCTAAACTCTATAATCAGAATTTTCTTTACATGAATGTAGTCTCAGTTCCTTGTCTCTGGACTCTGGGTCTCTGTTGTTCCCATTGATTACCATATTTCTAGGGGATTCTTAAGCAGATGGGTACATGGGGGTGGAGAGTAGGTAGTAACATGGCTGGCGAATTTGAGGGAGGAAAAATTCTGAGTTACTAGGCAGTGAACTGCGTGTTAAGAAATACTGAAGATTAGTTTAACGGTTAACGAAAGCTGAAACTATGGAAAATTCTTCAACACCAGAGTCAAAAGAAGGTCTTCATAACCATTAAGGTCATCCTTTCTTTTGCTTTCCTCATGTTTTTGCTTGAGTTGAGTTAAAAAAAAAAAAAAAAACTTCTCTCAAACTTGACCTATACAAACCCCATCCATCCTTCAAAACCCCAAATGATAGTAATTCCTCTAGAAGCCATAAACCTGGGCTTTAAGATTATGGCTTCTGTGGTAAGAGAGGCCTGTATTTGAATTATAACTCTACCACTTAATATCTGGATACTTCTGTGAGTTTACTTAAATTCTCAAAGCTGCAATTCTTCATTTGCGCCTTGCTTTTAGGTCCCAGAAAAGAGGTTCAGGGAGAATAGTGGAGTAGATGGTAGGAGAAAAGCCAGCTGCTCAGAGAGCTTCAGGTGTTTGATACTCTAAAGGTATTTCAGTACCTTTGAAATAGTCATCCCTATTTTTGTAAGTCTGGATATCATTAAGGCATTTTAATGATTAGAATCTTCTTATTTTGTTGAATCCCCTCTGATATAAACTTTGATTATTTAAATTAGTAGCTTTTTAACCTTTTGGGGATCTCAGATCACTTTGATAATCTATGGAAAGCAGTGGAAAATACACATACATATAGACACACCAAATTTACAGGAAATTGCAGGGAGTTCAAGAATTGTTGAACCTATTTGAAGTGTTTTAAAGAGCTCTACGGCTTTAAAAAATGTTTTCACAGAGCAAACATAACATTCTCTTCAAGCAAAACCCCTTTAAGGAAATTGAGTTATATCAAATGCTTTGTGCATCAAGGTACAGAGTAAATAAACGAACAGAAAATAAGCAAAATAAGTCAGGTACATACATAAAACTCTCCAGATACACAGACACTCACACATGAAAATGTATACAGTTATATCAATATTATGTTAACAGCCTGTGGTAAGCTGGTTATGTGGCTGAGGCAGTATATCAACCTGCATTTTATTAAACTAAATAATAGCCAGCATTCTTGAATTTGAATATTCTAGCAATAACATTATCAATCTTTAGGTTTTAAAAATAAAAAAATCAAGCATTTCTGTATTCTTTCAGAGTCAATTTTTACCTAGGGAAATTCTGATATTTTTCATGGTGGTCTCTGTAGCACATTCAACATCCAAATTCAGAAAGTATCCTTGGTGTTTATGTCCCTTTACTCTTATAGAAGAAAGTCACATTTCTGTTTGACATCTTTGTTTATTAGCCCTCATAGGTGCCACTAAATGTTTCAGATCATTTTCAAATTTCTTGATTCATAATTACAGTTCTCACTAAACTGAGATATGTTAGTAGCTTTAGATGTTTTATGAAAATACATTAAGAACCCTAAGTTCCTGTAAAAACAAGATATCATATGTGTCAAAATATAATTCTCAAAATGTTAAACACAATTCTCATATAAATAGGTACATGTCACGATTTCATTTAGCCCAAAGCTGGTTCAAAAAAAGAGGACTATATATTTATCTCTGTATCCATAGCTATATCACTTCTATATCTCTACATATAAATCTTGGTACCAGTCCTGAATAAGACCAATTTTTCCTCTATTAATTATTTAATTGGCAGAATCCATTCATATAAAAACTCCATCTACCCAAGATTTCTAATAATGGACCTTTTTGTCCCCGTAACTTTAGGCCAATGGTTCTAAGACTTTAGCATACATCAGACTCACCTCAAAGATTGCTGCGTGTCACCCCTAGGGTTTCTGTAGATCTGGGGTGGCACCTGGGAATTTGTGTTTCTAACAACCTCCCAGCTGATGCTGCTGGTCCAGTGTTCATACCTTTGAGAACCACTGATTTAAGCAGAAGCTTTGCCTGAGGATCACGTGGGGCAGATTAGACTTCCAAAGAAATCAGTGCAACCCCTGATTCGCTCTCTTCTTATCTCTTCTGTGTTCTTCCCATTTCCTTCCCCCGTCCCCCTCTGTGCCCACAAGATCATGCACACCCAGCCTCACTCCAAGGATGCTTCTTCTATTTGAACATCTCAAATCTCTCATAAGGGTCAAACTCCCAGTGTCTTCCCACAGAGACCCGGCCTCCCTCGTCATCTGTCCCATTGCTGTCAGTGATCTCAGTTTCACTATGAGCCAGGGCCAGAATGCTCCAAATCATGTGTTGTAAACTAGAATGTGCGTTTCATGTTTTTAAAATTTATTAACGGCAGAGATTCTTTTAGTAGGGGACATTTTTATACCTATGTGGAGAACCGAAATACAAATGACAGCCAGCTGCCACTGGTTCCTCAGCTTCATAAAGGGAAAGAGAGTCTCCAAAGGAAGTGCATGTCCCAAGCTGTATAATTTATGAATGTTTAATGGAATAATTGTAAATCTCCTGGAAACTTTATATGGGAGTTGTTATGTGAAATAATTCATTTCAAAGCAGAGTCCCCGTGTGTGCTTCCAGTGAAAAGTATGCTTCCATCGCTCACCAGCGCTTTGTGTAGGAAAGGACGCTCACTCTTAGAAATAGGTGATGGGGCAGAATGTGGAGTGAGGGACGCCCCTCACGTCATTCAAATGGAGCCACCAGGATGTGTATGTCTCTTTCCAGGACCACGAAACCTCCTTCCCCAAGGCGCTCTCAGCTCAGAGACTCTCCCCACGGTGGTGCTTTCTAGATGGTGAGTGTTTCTGTGTTTCCTGGAGGGATGGGGATTGGGGAAGCCACAGGGCAAGGTATTGATGGATAGAGTGGACTCTAATTTTCCAAAAGACTATTCAGAAACCCTTCACGTGGCTCCACGTGATTGGTATTTGCATCTCAAACGACGTGAACTTGCTGATGTTGCAACACACTTTCCTGAAGTTATCTCCCTCAGAGCAAGTTGGTTAATCTGGCCGAACTTCTCAGCATCAAATTGCTCAAGGTGATATTTCCCTTTCATGCCCCTTTTCCAAAAACGTGTTGAGTGCTTGTCTTCAGGCCAGTAGATTGATTCCGTAAGCACGAGGACGGGTACTAATTGGTATGTCGTTTGCATATTATGGAACTTCCATATTATTTTCAGTAAAGCATCATTTCAGGATGAGGTATAAATTTTTGTGAAAGGGTAGGCATTTTCAGTTGTGTTCACATCTGCTCTGCTATTATTGAATGTATAATAGGTCGGTCATCTTCTGATTGGTTAATGAGCCCCTTTTCCATCTCTCTCTCCCTAAATGCTGCCTAATCCCACTTTTCTATCCAATTACCCATTTTACAGTACATTCCTGCTTAGATACTCCCAGTGTATCTACTACCCGGTATCTCTCTTGTCTGTGTGGACATTTAGCTTTCACTGTAGACCTTTCTTTTGTTTAGCTTTGTGTGCATCTAAAGGATATAAACGTGGATAAGAGAATGACAGGATGTGTGAGGGTGTGAACATTTTTTGAAGATGAGCACCTGTATCTATATCAAATCTAATCCACGTAAATCATGACATTGGTTTTCATTAATGGCTTGTCAGCTGCCTCTGAAGATAATCTACACTGCTTTTCTTCCAGGTCCTTTATTCCCTAGTGATGAGAAGCACAATCATTTGTTTTTCCTGAATCCACAGAGGAACAACTTATATTTAAGAAAATTACAAAAATGTATATGAATTGTTCTATATAGTCTATTTTATATACAGTCTTAGATAAAATTACAAGTGTGGTTAATGGTCTAGATATTAGTTTTACTCTAGAAATAGTTTCGTTAAAAACATTTAACAGGTGATTGCAGTCATGGTTAAAAGAACAAAGTAGACTAAGTCCTTCTCAGGCAAATTTTACTCTGTTGCCTGAGTAAGAGGGCAAGAACCATGATTGTCTTATTTCTTAGCTCATTTCCTTTGGAGAGAAGCTACTCATTAAATATCTATGATTTTTGAATGATTATTTGCATTTTTGGTTTTTCCCTCTAGTACTATGTACTTTGTAGAAAATCTGTTTATAGTATTGGACTCTATTAGATAGATTTAAATGAAGAGGAACATAATTCTTTTGAATATTGAGAATAATCAGATTAATTTCCAGAAGCCCAAAGTTTGTCATTAAGTTGTTTTTTTTTTTTTTTCCCCTCAAACTACAGATGTAGGCAAGTCCCTTATAGGGATGCGTAAATAATTTTTTTTTTCTGTTTTAGCTTTCTTCAGACATGGCTTAGGGACTCAGTTTTAAAGTGAAATGATGCCTTTAATACCAGATGTGGTCCCGAGCTCTGCATCTTCAAATTCTTTCCAAAATGAGAATCACTTCCTTAGGAAGTCAGGCTACCTACAGTTTTTTTTTTTGTTTTTCCTAGCTTTATTTACTTGATAAATACATATTGAGTCTCAGTTCTGTGCTGATATCTTGAGACATAAAAGAAGAAATGAAACACAGATCTTTAAAGAGGCAGATATCTTAGTCTCAGAGTTCTCTGTGAAGATAGTTTTTATAAACCATGCGCAAAATGCAAATGTGCATATAGAGGTAGGAGCAACAAATTCTACCTGGGGCAAGGAGGATGGGGCTGAGGAAGGTTTCACAGAAGAGGTGGCATTTGAGTTGGTCCTTAAGACATGATGTATTATTAAAAACATTTTATTGAAATATAGTTGATTTACAATGTTGTGTTAAGTTTCAGGTGTACAGCAAAGTGATTCAGATACATATATTGGGCTGGCCAAAAAGTTCGGTTTTCAGTAAAAATAAGACACATTTTTCATTTTCACCAAGAACTTTATTGAACAATGTATTCATTAACCGAATGAACTTTTGGGGTCAACCCTATGTGTATATGTTCTTTTTCAAATTCTTTTCCATTATACGTTATTACAAGCTATTGAGTACAGTTCCCTGTGCTACACAGTAGGTCCTTGTTGGTTATTTCTTTTACATATAGTAGTGTTTATATTTTAATCCCAAACTCCTAATTTATCCCTCCCTCCCCTTCCCCTTTGGTAACCATAAGTTTGTTTTCTATGGGTTAAGACGTGGTTTAGGTAGGCAACCATAAGTTTGTTTTCTATGGGTTAAGACGTGGTTTAGGTAGGCAACCATAAGTTTGTTTTCTATGGGTTAAGACATGGTTTAGGTAGGCATGTGTAGTGGGGAAGGGCTTCCTAAGCAGTGGAATAGCAGCAGCAGAGGTGTGAAGTCCTGAGTTTTTCTAAGTAGATTTAGGGACTGGCCAGTAGTCCAACATGACTGGGATGTAAGGTTTTTGATTGTCATTGTAGGTGAGAAGGTTGTAAATTTGGTGCCAGAACACAGGCTTCTCTGAATGCCGTATACATTTTTTTTTTCCTAGCTACTTCTGCTGACCGCTTTTATCGAATAGACAGATCTCAGGTAAGTTTTCTTGAGCCTATTTGTGAAAGTGAAAAATTCCCCAGTAACTATACTAATCTTTTACTTTTTTTTCAACAAAAACACTGAAATGTGTACAAATTCTGGAATGGTATTCATAGTCTCAGCTATGAGCTTGTTATTTGTCTTCACGTGTTTTGTGATTTGTGGACTCAAGGTGATATGGTTTGATCTTGAAGATGAATCCAGAAGATAAGTAGGCTTATAGATGTTGTCACCAGCCTGCACTCCAAATTTTCATTCACACTGCTACTTTTACTGCTTCCTAGCCAAACTTTATGCCTTTTTAACTTTATTTCTGATTAGCAAATTTGAGACCTCAAGTGTATATCTATGTTGCTTGGTTTCAACTCACCACTTCCCAGAGTTCAGTAATGAGCAAAAAAAATGCTTGTGCCCAATGATAGCTAGTGCTCCCACTGTAAAAGAAGGTACAGAATGGAATCTGTTGATAAAACCAGTTGTTAGCCATGCCCCCTAGCTTTGACCGGATCCTGGAAGTCCAGGTCATTGTACATGCATGCTGGACCAAGGTGTATGTAGGGTGTCACTTCTTTGATAGTATTTGGGAAGAAGAAGAGGCAAGACCATCTCTGGTTATACCTAACAGTATCCTGGTCAGAGTCCCAAACCAGGAAGGATTCAACTCTCCCCTTCCTCAGCCTCTTGCTACCATGTTGTTTCTGGGAGGGATGCCCACTGGTCAGGCCTCTGAAAATACAGTGTGGTCATTTGCTATGTCATAAAATTTCATTATTCCTCAAGACCAAGAATGCTTTGTTTTGTTATTCTTCAGATGATGGATTTGAACATCTAATCAATCATCTGACAGACTCCTTTTTCTTCCTTAGGAACATTTGCACTTTGTGATGGAGATTTCTCAAGATGAGATTTTTATTCTGGACCCAGATATGGTGTTGTCACAGCAGGCAGGGACACCCCCAGGAATGCCTGATCTGGTGGTGGAGCAAGCCTCGGGGTGAGTGGGCTTCTTCCTTGGTGGTGTGGTGGTGAGGCTGGCCGCAGGGTGATATCGTGTGTGGTTTGGCCTTGCACTTGACATTTCTAATGAAATCAAACTATTTTGAAATACAGGTTTTCTTGTGTTTCCTTAGAGTGTAGTATAGCTGGTTCCATTCTAAGTCTGTCTTATGAATGTCTGGGTAGAATTACTCTTTCCACTCAGATCTGTATCATGTGTGAGCCTTCTTTACCCACCACACCAGCATTCCCTACCCAACTAGAAAACACTAGTATTTGCGTTTGTGCATATACATCTGTAATGCCTGTATTATCACATTAAAAAACGACACAGGTGGTTTGACAATTATTTTTTTCCTCCACATCCTTTCTCTTCTTCCTCTCCTCCTCCTCTTCCTCATCCTTCTCTTTTTTTTCCTATATCAAGGCAGCCTGATACATGTAGATATCAAGCACTTATAATTATGAGTCACATACTGTGCTAAATGCCTTTCTTATATCCCTACTATTACTTCATAGTGACTTAATCATCTTAAGTGCTCTATGCTTATTTCCTCTTCTGTAAAACGGACATGATAATACCTACTCATACAATTGTTTTAAAATTAAATGAGTTGATACATGTAAAATTAGGGCAGTTGGTGGCACTTGATAGACACTCGTTAAAAATTATGTCATTGAAATCATCATCATCATTTCACAATGACCCTGCAGATTTGGTACTGTTATTATTTTAAATCCATAGATAACAAAATTGAGGTTTAGAGAGTTTTTGTAACTTGACCAGTATTGCACAAAAAATAAAGGGGAAAAATTGAGATTTATTCCATGCTAGAGCCCATGTGTGTTTTAACCACCACATTGAACACCAAAACATATTAACATTTCTAGATTATTTCGTAAATTCAGAAATGTTTATTTAGAGAGCTTTTTTATGTGCCAGGTACTACTATAAGCACTTGGGAAACAACAGTGCAAAAGTAAAAACACAAAAACCTTTGCGCTTGTGCAGTTTAATGAACTTTTGTAGTTTACTGGTACATAGACGCTAAAGAGTTAAAATAAGGATTTCCCCGGAGAGCACACACAAGTACACTCAAATGGCATATGCAAATGTGTGCACATACTTATACAATATTAACAGACATATTCACTTGAGGTAATCCTCATGCCTGTTCACCCCTGTTCACTGATTTGACCATGGCTGCTATTTCTGAATATCCCACTCTGCCAGGCCAGCTGATAGCAGTGGTACGTCTCTAGTCTGTGGGGAGCCAAGAGAAGACAGAAGTGGCAGGCTGGAACAGATATACAGCTGTGTTTAGGAGCCAGAGCTAGTGATACCGGAGCTGTCCTGGCATGAAGGGAAAGCCGACAGGCACGAAGGATGGCCTGATAAAAAACCCTGGGGGTCCCGGAAGGTAGTGGGAAAGGCCACATACGATAAGTCAAGACTGTCAGTTGTGGGGAAAGCAAGTGTGATGCTGTGTCCCGCTGTAGAAGCGGTAGGTCCTGGAGTCTAGGTGTCCTCCCACCCCACCTGATCGGGACCGTAGTGTTTGATCTGATGAAGGGTGAGCCCATTTTGCCAAGCTCGCCCTGGGCTTTGCCCTCTCAGTCATTCTCTATCAGCTCTAGCTCCAGAGATAAAGTAGCCTGCAAATCCACGAGAACTTGAATCCATTCCTTTCTTATTTCTTTTCCATTGCCCCCTCTGGAAATAAACTGAGAACTGGGAAGCTGTGAAAGAGCAAATCCAGGCTTTGTTATTTTCTAACCAGTCTTTCTACATCAGGCGCCATTGCTTCTTATCTGTGTCATATTTAAAATTACTTAATCTTGAAATTCAGTTTTCTCATCTATAAAGAGGGCAGCAGCATATAAAGAGTTCCTGATGGTTGAGAAAATTGAACAGACTAATAAGGGTGAAATACCTCGTAAATACCCAATAAAGATTAATTTCCCTCCTCACATTTGGAGACAAGAATCATCCTGAGAAAGAGCAGACTAAGCCCTGTGGCTGACCTTGAATGTCTGGTGCCCTTCTCCCTCCCAGAATGACAGACTGGTGGAATCCTGCCCTCCGGAAACGCATGCTGAGTGACAGCGGGCTGGGAATGATAACTCCGTTTTACGAAGACTCAGATCTGAAAGATTTCAGCCACTCCCGAGTGCTACAGTAAGAGCTCTTTCTGTCTCTTGTCCTGTGTACCCCTGGGGTTGCTGGGAGAGGATTCTGTGGGGTCCTAGCCGATGGGAAGTGTTCTCTTCTCAGTGGTGCTCCAGCTGTCTCCTGATTGTGTCACCCTGTTCACCTTGCTCCCTTTTACCCACCCCGAAGCTCCCAGGGGAGCCTCACTTTCCATTTCTCTTGTTCCCGAGCCTCAGTGAGACCTTGCATATGGACCTACAACTACTTTGAACCTCACCAGGGTTTGCTTTACTGGAACCCAGTGTTTACCAGATGCCCCTGTGTTTGCCGTATTGTGAGGACATGCATGAGAGTGACATGAGTAGTTTGGAAGTGACGTAGAGTGTTTTATTTGTGTGAAAATTTTGATGTGCTGTGACAGGTCAGTTTCATGGGTCTCCAGTTCTGAGCCTCTGGCTGCGATGTGTAATATTGCCAGGTGGTTTTGATGGCTGAGGTGCAGTGCCGTGCACACTGTGTTGTAGTCTCTCTGGGTAAATGATGCAGCATTTGTTCAAAGGTCAGGACAGTGGGTGTGCTTTCATCTGAGGGATGGGTGCTGAGTTTTGCAACAGTGTTGGTACACCTGTGTCCCGAGAATCCTCCCTTCTGTCACCCCTCCTTGCAGGAGCAGGTTCAAGGTGCACCCTGTGGTCATGGACACAGTCATTTGCACCCATTGTTTGACTCCAGTCCAGTCACCCCATCTCAGAGGTTGTATAAGTTCGTTGTAATTTGTGAGATCAGGCTGGTTTCCAGTCCGATTCAAGGTCCTAATCGAATAGGGACAGTGGCCTTGTAACTATGCAGTCTTACCATTTTTACAAAATAACAAGATGATTGAGATTCTTAGAAGCCTAGGGTTAACCGAAGAGGCAGGGCAATGCATTGTTTCTAAGACCGGAAGCAATTTCGGTGTGACAAAGGAGAGGAAAATGAGAAATCTGAAGCTAATTATTTTGGTGGTAAAGGTTCTACTCAGACACCCCAAGGGCAAAAGGTGATTTCATTTTAATTGCTTCTCTGTACTACCTCTTATTCTGTTGTGTGAAGAGTGGAAAGGAAAAAATGAATTACTATGGATTTTCCTTTTTAATTAAACCGTGTTGTTAGTTTCTGATGGCAATTTGATTGCTTACAATTCAGGACATTTTTTTCATTTCTTTTGTATATGGAATTGAGGCTTGTGAAGGAGGCTGAGTCAGCCACCCACTGACAGCTAAAAAAGTGACCATCTAGCTTCGGGCAGATTTATTTGAAAATTAGGGTTTTAATTAGCCATAGAAATAGAAATTAAGACTAGACAAACCAGATGAGTGTTTCAGTTATTCTTATATACAGGCTGTTTCCAAAAGTGGAAGCAAAAGCTCAGGCACATGAGCTCAATCTGGTTTCCTATGCCCTGATTTTTCTGTGTATAGTATGTTAATATATATATCATGATATGTGAGATTGTTTCTAAGACAGTAAATATTCTTTCCAAGAATCACAAGTAAATGTACCATTTTATATAATAGTCAAGTTCTTAAAACCCTTTATCAAAATCAACTCTTATTTTTTATTTGGGTTATATTATCCTTTTAGGAATTTCTCTTCATATTTTATTAGTCTTCAATTGGCAGATACTAGTTTTCCTGGATATTTATACTACCTTATGCCTTAAATGCACTAGAGCAGCTGACTCCTTTTTAAAACATTTTTCTGTCAAGTAACTTAGAAAACAAACATTCACTTCTAGCTTTGAGTCTTTCCAGCTGAACCTCCAGATATTGTGTAACAGAGACAAGTTGTCCCCACTGGGCTCTGTTTGAACCTTTGACTCACAGAATGTACGAACAAAATAAAATGGTTGCTTTAAATCATTTACATACTTTACCTTACCCAATTTGTCTATTAATTCTGAATATTTTTGTGTATGTGTGTTCATTAATTTCTTAGGAAGAACATTTCTTTATTTACTTCAGAGAGCATCTTTGATACACATAAGTATAATTGCAGTTATAGAACAATGGAATTATGTAATGTATATTTTATACAGATATGTAATGTATAATAAGGTCAGTAATAGCTAGTATTGATACTTGCTATGTGCTTTGCACTATGACTAAATTATCCTTAATTCTTTCAACAACTTTTAAATCTCACATTGCTTAAAACTGAAGCTCATAGAGTTTAAAATATTCATCTTAGGTCACCCAAGATAACAAGTGTGGGAACTGTGGTTTGAGTGAGGTCTGCTTGACTTCTGACTCTACCATACTGCACTGTTTTCCGGAAGGGCCAGTGAAAAGGCAGGGTGCCCAGAGTCCCAGGGCCCAAGAAAGATTTACTTTGATATCTATCTTTATAAGCATTTGTAAGGTGAAAAATTCTACAATATAGGAAGACTACATATGCACATTAAATATGTATAGCTGCAAATTTACCCACAAGTAAATATGGTTGAGAACTAATTGAAAGCATTTTTTTCTTTAAAAAAAAGAGATTGAAACAAAAAATGAAGATAGGCTTTTATTTAAACATTATTAAATATGTGTTAAATATGCCCCAATCTAAATAAGCTCAAACATTATATGAAAAATACTAATGTGCCAACAACACTGAAATATCATGTTATTGTTTTCTGTTATTACTTACATTAAATCTTTCTATCCATAGCAACATACAGTAGCATAAAAATATATATTGTTTTATGGGGTTTTTTTGTTTTGTGTTATCTTTTTACTTTTCATCACCTGTATTGAACAGTGCATACACTTTTAGAACTTGCCACTTCATGCAACATCAAATGTTTAAAATTCATTCATAACGATGTTATGGAATGCAAGTTTGTGTGCCCAATGCACAGTAAGGCCAAACAACTGAAACATCGGAGTTTGGAGCAGAGAAAAGTTTATTGCAGGGCCAAGCAAGGAGAATTGGTGGCTTATGCCCTAAAGACCCAAACTCCCCGAAGGGTTTCAGCAAAGCATTTTTAAAGGCAAGGTAGGGGAGAGGGGGTCTCAGGGTATGTGATCAGCTTGTGCACAATTCTCTGATTGGTTGATGGTGATGAATTCTTAGGCACCAGAAAGTCTGTGGGGCTACTTGCTCATGATCATCAAGTAGTTAATTTCTTCCATTTGGTGGTGGTTTTAACATCTGAAAAAGTCTGGAAATATGCATCAGATACTATTATCTAGGTACTTCAGAGAGGAGCTACAGCAGAAGATATGGGACGGCCTCATAGTGTCCTCCTCAGTTACATTGATATATGTAGATTTTAAGTCATTTAATTTGGTATAGGATATTGTGTTATACAAATATGCCATAACTTATTCCTCCATTTAGATATTGATTTCTAATATTTTATTATTTAAAAATACAGTGAACATTCTGCATGTGTCCACCTGTGTCGTAGGGTGTATATACAGTTTCAACGTTTAAAAAAATTTTTTATTTATTTTTGGCTGCATTGGGTCTTAGTTGCGGCTGCAGGATCTTCGTTGAGGCACGTGGGATCTTTTTTTGTTGCTGTGCCCGGGTTCTTCGTTGAGGTGCGTGGGCTTCTCTCTAGTTGTGGTGCGTGGGCTCCAGGGCGCGTAGGCCCTGTAGTTGTGGCATGCAGGCTTCTCTCTAGTTGTGGCATGTGGGTTTTCTCTCTCTGTAGTTGTGGTGCGCGGGTTCCAGAGTGCATGTGCCTTGTAGTTTTGTGGCACGTAGGCTCTAGTTGAGGCACGCGAGCTCAGCCGTTGTGGTGCGGGCTCAGTTGCCCTGCGGCATGTGGGATCTTAGTTCCCCAACCAGGGATCCAACCCATGTCCTCTACGTTGGAAGGTGGAGTTTTGTTGTTTTTTTTTAAATATATTTATTTATTTATTTATGTTTGGCTGCGTTGGGTCTTCATTGCTGCGCGCGGGCTTTCTCTAATTGCAGCGAGCAGGGGCTACTCTTCGTTTTGGTGTGCAGGCTTCTCATTGTGGTAGCTTCCCTTGTTGCGGAGCATGGGCTCTAGGCACGCGGGCTTCAGTAGTTGTGGTGCGAGGGCTCAGTAGTTGTGTCTCGTGGGCTCTAGAGTACAGGCTCAGTAGTTGTGGCTCACGGGCTTAGTTGCTCTGGGGCATGTGGGATCTTCCTGAACCAGGGCTCGAACCCGTGTCCCCTGCATTGGCAGGTGGATTCTTAACCACTGCCAACAGGAAGTCCCAAGAAGGTGGATTCTTTACCACCAGACCACCAGGGAAGTCCCTATACAGTTTCAACTTTGGTCCATATTGCACAATTTACTTTCCCATTAGGAATATTTAAGAATCAGTGTGTGAAGGGACCTGAAGAATTATTGTAATATTCTAGGTACAACTGGCATCTATTGCTTTCAGCCTTAAAGCCCCAGTCAACTTGGAGATAGTAAAAGTTCAATTTTAACATCTTGTTCACCAGGCTAAATAATTCTATAAGAAAATCAAAAGGGAAATTTTAAATTCTTAGAACTGAAAATACTGTTTATCAGAATTTGCAGGAAATGACAGAAGTGGTATTCACAGAATGATTTATGACTCTAAATCATTTATCAAGAGAAAAATGATTCCATACAAATAAAGTATTCAATTTGATAAACTGGAAAAAGACTCGGAGTAGAGAACAAAGAAACAAGAGTGAAGAGAAATAATAAAGATGGAAATCAATGACAAGGGGAATAAAACAGACAAAATAAATGATTAACCAAGAATAAAATTTTTAAAAATTGGTTCTTTCGAAAGGTAAATAAGAGACAAAATTCTGAGAAGGTTAATTTTAAAATACAGGAGATAGAAAGGAGTGCAACTCCAGTGCTTTCCCAGCTCATCCTTCCTCCATGGCACACAGTCAGCATCTGCTCAAGAGACCTTTCCCCTCTGAACTCTGACTGACCCAACCTCCCCCCTAGCCCCCCGGGGAGGGGAGCAGGGCTCCTCAGGGTTTTCTCATAGTTTTAACTTTAGCTTCTAAGATTCATCAGCCTCCCTCCTACTTCAGGGAGAGCAGACAGAATGAACAAACAGAATGAAGTAGATTTCTGTTATTACTGGCACTGGTTACATTTATTAAAATTCCATTTAGATACATTACAATTTTTAAAGAAAGATTTATAGAGTCGTCCCTTGATATCTGTGGGGAATCGGTTCCAGGACCAAAATCATGGATGCTCGAGTCCCATAGTCAGACCTCTGTATTTGCAGATCCACATCTGCAAATTCAACCAACTGTGGATCATAAACTTAGTGCATGATCCGCGATTGGTTGACTCAGGATTTGGAACTCATGGATACATACATACATACATATGTATTATATATATATATATATATATTATGTATGTATCTGTAATAGCTTCATTCTTCTCTTGTCTTCAGCTATTTCCTTTACCCAGTTTCTTTTTTGGAACTTTAGGTGATGGCCTGATTCTAATATATGTAGATATTCCATGTCTGTGTGTGTATGTGTGTATTGTCTACTTATACACAGGTCCTCTAGGGGAGACTACAATTCCAAAGAAGGATATACAACACATATAGGATCTTCAAATCCTATGAACACAATAAAAACAATATTTTTAAAAAATAAATTTATTTATTTTATTTATTTATTTTTGACTGCGTTGGGTCTTTGTTGCTGCGCGCGGGCTTTCTCTAGTTGCGGTGAGTGGGGGCTACTCTTCGTTGCGGTGCAGGGGCTTCTCATTGCAGTGGCTTCTCTTGTTGCAGAGGACGGGCTCTAGGTGCACGGGCTTCAGTAGTTGTGGCATGCAAGCTCAGTAGTTGTGTCTTGTGGGCTGTAGAGCGCAGGCTCAGTAGTTGTGGCACACGGGCTTAGATGCTCTGCGGCATGTGGGATCTCCCCGGACCAGGCCTTGAACCCGTGTCCCCTGCCTTGGCAGGTGGATTCTTAACCACTGCGCCACCAGGGAAGCCCCAAAAACAATCTTTAAGAAAGAATTTTGAAATAAATTGGAGAGAAGTAGTTGACTCACACTGTTACTGCTAGGACCATAAGGAATTTGTCTTTTAGTTAAAAAATGTGTTTACAGTGTCTAAGAAAGTGCTACTAAAATAACATGTTTCTGGAAACACATTTGCTCTCATCATTAATTGAACCACCACAATTCATAACAAGACTATATTTCATTTGGGCAGGAGATTCATAAGGAAGTAATTAACTAAAATTTTAGCAGACAGAATCTGATTCCAAAGGAAGACTTTTCCCAACTTTATGATCTATGAGATTAAAAAAAAAAAAAAAAAATAGGCACTGAGTAAAAACTCTAGTATATTCTTTCCAAGTCCTCTTTGAGGAAAGGACAGACTTACCTCTGAACTTACCTCTGAACCTCTGGGTTAAGGGAAAACAGGTAAAGGGACTGGAAGGTATTGTTTAGTTTATGAATACAAATAATCTTTTCTAGTTATTATGTTTTGTGGTTTGTGCAAAACCCCCAAAAGAAAAAGGAAAAAACGCACATGTTCTTAGTATCTCCAAGTCCTGAGCCTAGAAGAGCTAAGGTGAAGGTCACACAGGTATAAGTAAAAGATCTTGCCACTGGATTAAGACACTGGGGAGACAGTGTAGGGAACCACAGACATTCAATCCAGACATCTGTGTACTCAGGTATCTGTTACCTGCTTAGCTTAAGAAGGGTTGATGGATTTTTATGATCAGTGGAGCATTTCTCTCTCTAACAAGAGACAGAGATATAAAAAATTGAACTATAATGTATCTGGTCTGATTTATGACTTCACTGGAATCCAAGAAATGGGTTGAGCCATTCAGTTAGTCATTAATTTATTGAGAAAATATGTATTCCACACCTTCTAGGTAGAAGCAATACATATACCTAGGCATTGACGATGTAAAACTAAATGAGAAATTATTGTCTTTGAAGAACTTATATTCAGAGGGGAAATAATAAACCAATTATTATAGGTCCCTCTGATAAGTGCTATAATGGATATATGCGTAGAGTGTTCTGGAAACAAGAGGAAAGAGAATTTGCTGCTTCCTCCAGATTTCACTTTTTTATTCTTATATGAAAAGGATGAATATTTAAAGAATTAATGAAAACGCAAGCCACTAAGAAAAAAAGAGGCTTTTTAAGGGCTCTATGCTTATTTTCTTCAACTTTTGCCCATGAACAGGTATCTGCTTTTCATCATTATATCACCAGAAATACCTCTCAAATAATTCAATACTCCATGACAGTTGAACATCACTCTACCTAAAGTGTATTGATGTTTGTACAACCTGGCAAGTTATTTAGGGATATCCAAAACACCTAACAATACTTTAAACTGAAAAATTGACCTTTTTTAGTGTAGTCTATAATTCTGAACCATCCTATCAAGAAGATAGCCCTGAAATTCACCTCTTCCCAAAACTCAGAAGTTCTGGACTGAACATAGGAGTAATAGTTTCATGCTTCTCTTATCTCCAGCTATTTCCTTTGCCCAGTTTCTTCTTGGAACGTTAGGTGATGGCCTGACTCTAAAAAAAAAAAGGTTAATTGTGCTTATTGTCGAAGCTCCAGGTTCTCAACAGGAAGACAGACTATTGGGCCGTGATTTTGGTTGTGGAAATATCCTTCGAGCATCACAATCAGATAAGACGGAGAAAATTAATCCTCTTAGTGGGAAACAGGTTTTGCTGGAATATATCTTAGAGATGAAATCAGTGCACTCAGGATAGAGATAGTCCCTTGCATGACTGGTCTAAATCTTGCTCTCCCTGGCTAATCACTCAAGCTGGAAAAACTGCCGTTTAGCTGACGTGTATCTTCCTTTCTTCTTCTTCTTTCCCTAACTTACCTCCTGCCATTGTCCTCTCTAGCCAAGCACATAATGATACAATGTCCCTTTACGTGGGCAAAATAATTAATAAGAAATTTTGCTCTGTTCTTTCTATAACTGCTCCTCAATTTGATCCAGGGAATTAACATATTAAAACAATAAAGATGCACTGAATCCCTGACTCAGGGAACCCTTGCTATTTTACAAGCGAGCAAGTAAAAGGTAACTCTGGTGGGTATTAGCGGTTGTAGGTGCCCTGTTGATGTGCACAGTGTTGGGGGAAGGGGGGGAGGAAAAATTGTTTCTAGAAGCCTATGCAGTGAGATGTTAGCGTGTCTCCCATGTATCTCTGGATTATTTTGGTTGTGTTAGTGAAGTTTAGTTCTTGAAGAGGTTTTGGATGTTCTTTGGATGGAGGGGAAGAAACTTGGTATGTGGGGAACCATAAACCATCAAAATTTTATGGATGGAACAGAATTCTCAGATTTCCAGCTAAAGGAGACAAGGCAAAGCCAGAGCGTTAGGAAGTATGGGGGCAATTTGTGTAGAAAAGCACTTTTCTTGAGTTTCCTAGTAGGTAGAGAGCAGTTGGAAGGGCCTCTTAGGGAATTATTGAGTCTTCTTTAAAAACAAAACAGAAGAGATTTCTATTTCCTTCCAACAACACGCTCTGCCTTAGGACATTAAGGAAAGCAGGTCAGAAGTAACAAGAGTCTTTTGTGACAAAATCACTTAAGCACCATTCTAAAATGGGGAAAATAACTCCATCTCCCTCTGCACTGGGGAAGTTAGAGTGAGTATTGTTATGCCAATATAGGAACGGGAATTTTTTTGTTTTCAGTGGCTGTGCTACAAGTGGGGGCTTGGACACACAAGAGGACCCCCTCTCATTCCTCTGTCTTGTGTCCCCTGGGAGCAGCCCTGTGCTGGTGCAGGGTCACAGCACAATCCATTTTTGTGCGGTCGGTCCTCTCTTCCTTGAAACAGTGGCTGGATCTTCCTTGAGGACTTGACACTGAAATCTCATCAGTTTGAAAAATAGGGATGTAGGGTACGTTGGACGGGATTCAAGCTAGAAAAAGTTGGCATAGATGCAGGGAATGTTAGTTCTACAAAATGATGCCACGTCTCTCCTTGAGGGCCCAGTATTTTTAAGCAACAGGATTAAAATTTAGTCAAGAGTGATAAGAACCATCCCCTGGGAATGCTGGCAAATGTCCCTGCCATCAGGAAAGTGCCCACAGTTTCTGAGGGCTCCAACAATGATTTTCCTTCCTTTGCAAAAGGGGGCAAATGTGCAAAGTTAAGTCTCCTGTCATGTCACTTTTAGAGGATCCCACCCTGTGGACCATGGTCCTCGACACTGGGCTTCCATGGCAGGTTTTGGCAATGGAAGGGAAGGTGGGAGGCAACTTCTCTTTCCCACAGATTGCCACTTTATAAGGGTACCCGTCAGGATCTGAGCTAAATATTTGTTTCTCGCTCTAACAATCAGAGAAGAGGCTGTAGTTTCTCCTAAATATGACTTTGGTACATCTACCTGTGACATGAAATATTTCTGCATGTCAGTCCTCTCTCCAACACTGGTCCTGGGACTAACCCTTCAAAGGCTGCCCTCATCTCCTCGGAAGGTCGCTGAGAAATCAGCTCACTCCTGGCTCCCTCTTTCCCACCTCCCTACCTCTGCAGAGAGGGAACGCCAGTGAGACAGTGCTGGGGAGAGCAAGTGAGCCTCTGTGTCCTGCCCCTCTGTTCCTCATCCCATTCGCCCCACTTCCTCAGAGCCCAGTGCGTTCAATGTTCGGAGGTCTGTTTCAAGGTTTCAGCTGTCTCCTGACAGCCTCTCTAACCACTCACCTCCAAAATAACCCATTCATCCTTTTGCTTCTTTCTCAAACTCCCACCAAACCTCTTGTTTTCTCAGTGTGTCGGCCTCAGTGTGAATCATTTGATTAAATTGATTTAAAGGGTGAAGGATAATTTTGAAATCCTTCCAAAAGTATTTGCCTGTGAGTCTCAGGTTGGAGGGATATTGACCAGTTCTCGCCTGGTGTGCTCCGGAGCGGGGTCAGGGATGTGAAGGGGGTGCATTCATCGCTCTTGGAAATGGGAGGTTGTACAGAGTGTGGAACGTCTCTCAGAAACCTCTGGGGACCTCTGAACCCACAACCCCGAAGAGACCAGGGTAAGGAATAGCTCTACAATGTAGAGAAGCTACTTACTTGGAATTCAGGGAAATGGGGACCACGTTTTCCCTTTTCCTAACTTTTCTGGCTCTTGAGCTGATCACCAAGCATAAGAGCAACTACAACAACAGACATTACTTTACGACTTTCTCCAGTGCTCTCTTAATGGTAGCCTCACCTAATAGCCCCCTTGGAATCTCCGTGAAAGTGGAAGATTTCTAAGTGGGAATGTTCTAAGTTCAGAATATGCCACAGGTTATAGTTAAGCATGTAGGAGTGCTTAATATTCAAACATTGGATTAACTGAGTTGTTCTCAAAGAGTGTGTGGAGCCCGTTTTCACTTCTTGTACCATGATTTATTTGCATCAATTTATCGTTTTCTCTTAGAGCTCCTTTCCTGTTTTGGGTTGTTTATAATATATCACTTAGAAACTGCACCTTCCTTGGACACAGAAGAGTTGGGCAGAGAGAGAGACTTTTTTTTTAGATTTTGTTTCCCATGCCGGTGTTTTGAACATGAATTCCCTCTTCTGAGAAGTGGGTTAGGTGGGAGGAGATTTTGATAGGAAAACTTCTGGAATATATTATAGTTATCTTCAGGAGAAGTGCCAAAGCAGCTCCCACATCCGCCTGTTTTTTCTTCCATTTTCCAACGCTGGATTCAGAAATCCGTATTGCATTTCATAAAAATAATTAGCTGTGGGTAAGCCCTTGCTCAATTGCCTTGGCTCCACAAGGTAGATATTGCCTATCCTGAATCATGTGATATGTGCGATGGTCTTTTGTATAAGTTTCTTGTGTTAATACCGAACGTAGAACTCATGTGATTTGCCCTCACAATTTAGAGCTTCCTGTTTCAATTTATGCTTAAAAAAAAAGTCCACACTTACAAAACTCCAGATGGATTGCGTCTCAACAGCAGTTGTTGGCCAGGGCTCCCAGTCATTAGCCTAAAGCCGGCAGCTCTTTCTAAAAGATATTCCCTGCTGATACTCCCCACCAGGTCTCTGCAGGTATATCTTCCTTGATCAGATTTTAGAATAACATGCCTTTTCTATTCCTTTAATCCCTTTTTAGAAATTAGGCAGGCAACTATATTGCAAAGACCGATTTGTAATATGAACCATCACATCTGTTTCTTTTCTGCATGATTGTACAATGTCTGATGCACCATTTTTTTGTTGTTTTTACATCTTCAAAATGTTAAAATATTTCCCAGGAGTGTTCATATTTTACATAATAAAAAGTGTGATGGCCAGTTTTTCATGTTTAATGAACTTGGTCTGTATTAGGTTCTTCCAGGTCATCTCTCTTTTTTAAAAATCTCTTTCTTCTTGTAGCCGACGCCCACTTTTGTCCGTTTTTCCTTGTCTCTAACCATGCATTTCAAAGAAACTCCTTCCCCTCATTTTGTTGCAGTTCTTAGGGATGAACAGTAGGTGGCAGTAAAATTTCAAGCTCAAAGGGCGTTAGGAGTTTCTTCCTCACTCTGCAGACTGATTAAGGAGGGTGTATAAAGAAATTGAATCATACAGGCTAGTGGTAAAACAGTGCTGTCTGCAAAACACCAAATATAACTAAACACAGGAACTTATTAAAAAGGATATTTCAAGTACAGCTCACGTTGGGATCATCGGGTGTATATTTGGCTAGGAGAGTCTTAATAGGAAATTATGAGCATGAACAGAATTAGAGGAAATTTACATCAAATGAAGAACTCCCCAAGCAGGCTCTATTATTTGAGTTCTGGAACTTATTTCCCTACCTCCACACAAATGTCCATCTCTCTCTCCTTCCTCTTTCCACAACCCTCCCTTCTGTTGGTGGTGAATGTTACCTTTGAGGCTGTTTGGCAATCCCTGAATGAGTTTGTGACCACTTGAATAGAGAATGTGTTTGTCTTTCTCTCACTTCAATGCCACTTTGTGTGGTTGCTGTACCTTTCATCTCTTTTGCTCTCATTCTCGCCTGCTCTCTTACTGTATGTGCTTTCTTCATTGTCTTAATAGCAATATTCATAATTAGAGGGAGGAAAAGCAAACAGAGAGGATTGTATAGTTGATGGAGGTTCTCAGTGCTAAGGGATTTCTGGTTCTATTTTATCTAGTTAGAGATGCTTAGGGCCTGGAGTGATGGTGGTGAAGATGTCAGCTAGATCTGTGATCTCACTGTTGCTCCCTCAAGCCCTCAAAATGATGTCATAGGTTGGGTATAGCAGTCCTTAGGCAGTGCATATCCTTGAGGGAAGCTCAAGGGAGAAGGCAGTTGCCCAGAGATGATTACCTACAGCCATGCTTTGAGACCATATTAAATCATCCCTTGGCTGGCTTAACTTAAATGAAAGTTCTTTGTCCATCAACAGTTTCAGGAAATAAATTGAATTTCTGTAGCTTCGTCAGTTCAAGGTAAAACAGAAGCAAAACAAAGATGGTGTTTCTTCAGCAGTGGTGTGTGGACCCTTGAAATGTGCCTGGAAGGGATGTCCAGCTGGGAAATCAGTTTCCACTTGAGACATTACTCAAGAGTTTGTTAACAGACAACTAGAAATAATGGTCCAGGCAGGAGACAGAGTCCAACCTAGGGAACTTTGCCCAGGCCTGAATGTTCTTGATGTTCTTCAGTAGGAGCAGGTGCCCATTGGCACGTGATGGGAGGCTGTGTGTACAGAGATACTGGCTTTCACCAAAGTGTAAGAAAGGTGGATGAGATAAGCCCAGGGAACTGTTAGGGCTGTGGTCAGGAGAGGGAAGAAGAAATGAAAGTAGAATGACAAAGGAGAGAGGGAAACAACATTCAGAGTTGATATAAAGCTAGAAACCAGATGCTTCTCTTTCTCTTCCTGAGTAGGTTGGATGATCTCCCCTGTGCTTATAGAAAGTAGTGTTTATGCTGTGGTCTTCATCCGAAAAACTAGAGGGTAAAGAGGGATGTTAGGCATGACAAGGAAAATTGGTGCAATATATGTAGAGACAGTTGCTTTCAGTGTGCGGTCATGGACTGCCTCGTTCACGAGGACCTCGCAGCCGAGGATGCTTTATTTGCAGTGTGCCGGGTGGAGTCTAGAGGTAGCGCAGCTTCTAGACCACCCTGCCATTCCTCCTGTGTTTTCTCTTTTAAATGCATGATGGTAACCAGGAAATGAAGGGCCTTGGCTCCTCCAGCCAGGCCTGTGGGTTGGTATGAATATCTCAGAGCTCCCTCCCCATCCACAGTCTTATAGAAATAATCCGTGGCTAAGTATTTTCAGAATATGAATCTCTGCTTTTGTGCCTATTCAGGTGCCTCTTATACCTGTCCTATATTTTTATTCCAAGCTCACCTCTATGTGGTGGCCCCTTTGGTTGCCAACTCCCCACCAGGAGGTGGTTTAGAAAATCTCAGTGGAGGGTATATGTGTTGGGGACACTGGGGAAGGAGATTAACATTCATTTGTGGGTGATTCTCTCCAAAAAGTAACAGACCCATATGGGTGGGTCCCCAGTATTCATCTAATCTATTTTTAGGAAAGAATATGTAAAATGGATAGTCTATTGACCTCTCTCTCTCCAAGGGAGGGAATGATACAGATAGTCCAAGGAAGGGCCAAGTAGGAAAGCCATGGATGCTATTGAATTAAAGCCATGAGATGAAAAAAATAAAAGCAAAATATTTTATAGAGGCTTAGAAAAAGTAGAGTCAGGACAGTATTACTCAAATAAAAAAAGAGAGATGTGGATGGACCTAGAGACTGTCATACAGAGTGAAGTAAGTCAGAAGGAGAAAAACAAATATCGTATATTAATGCATGTACATGGAATCTAGAAAAATGGTATAGGCGATCTTATTTGCAAAGCAGAAATGGAGACACAGAGGTAGAGAACAAATATATGGACACCAAGGGGGGAAAGGGGGAGGGTGGGATGAATTGGGAGATGGGGATTGACATATATACACTATTGATACTATGTATAAAATAGATAACAAATGAGAATCTACTGTAGAGCCCAGGGAACTCTACTCAGTGCTCTGTGGTGACCTAAATGGGAAGGAAATCCAAAAAAGAGGGGATATATGTATATGTATAGCTGATTCACTTTGCTGTACAGTAGAAACTAACACAACATTGTAAAGCAACTGTACTCCAATAAAAATTAATTTTTTTTAAAGAAGGTATTGTGTTAGGAAGAGCTTGGAGATTTCATGGAGGCTGCCAAGAAAATGCCTGTATCTAAAATGTATTGCAAAGCATTTCACCACCTCATAAAGGCTGAACTAGTCACGATGCCCATCATCTCCGTTCTAGGTTTATTGATTGAAAACAGTAAAACATCGCAAGTAGTGCAGTGTTTCTTAAAGAATTTCACTATCCTAACTAGGACACTCCTGTGCTCTTATTGTTATGACATTGCTGGTAGAACATTGGGCACATTTTTCAGTGTCCTTCAGCCTTGTGATTGATCTACTGGAAAGATTAGAGGCTTTGCAGGGAAACATGCTGATGGAAGGCAATCTACACAACCGTTTTTGTGTTTCTTAGACATTCCTTGTGTCTTAGTGATGACAAATTCTAGAAGCAGCCCTGTCGAATACAGTAGCCGCAGCCGATGTGTACTCTACGTCTCATTCCCTCAGATTCTTGATATCTGCGTACATTAATCTTATAAAATAATTCATTCCAGGATGCTATAGCCGTATTTAAGTGGATAATTTCACATTTTCTGTCCTTTTCCTTGGGAACAGAGGAGAACAAACTCATCCCCTTGGGGACCTTGGAGACATTCCTGAAGCTGACTGTCTCAAACACAGATTTTTTTTTTTTTTTTAACTTTATTGCTTTAAGAATTCAAGCAACTTTTGCTTTGGGATCCATAATATGGCTGTGCCTGTTTCAGCATGAAAATAATATTTTAAAAGTATTTTACCAGTTAAATTTTATAATTCCCCATCTAAAAATGGTGTCTTATTTTCCTGAGGCTTCCCTTATTTTCAAGTTCCCATGTGTACCCTAGCTAGAGAAGTCTTGCCTTCATTTAAAAGGAAAGAAAAGTATGGATATTCAATTAAGCAGGGTCAACATTGGGAAGGGGACTTTCACTAGCAAGTGTTCCAATTAAAATTACAGAAAAGTAAATCAAAGTGGTTAAAAAGCAAAACACTTCCACAAAGCAGATATTTGAAGGGATGAATAAATGAATGGATTCTTACTTAATATAGTTTTAATTGTTATTCACTTCCCCTTAATCCCTTTTTTCCCACTGCAGTGGTGACACTGTGGGAAAGCCCCCGGGTTTTTTCTATAACTTAATAGTTCAAAGATCTGGGCAAACCTTCGCTGTTTTCCTCCGCTGTCATCTTTTAGCTCTTTTTTTGACCATTGTGTTTCTTCTTTTAAGTTTCTGTTCACAGAGACTCTGTTTCCTTCCCTTGTTTTCTTCCTTCCTCCCTTCCTTTCCTTATTCCATTTATCCATTTCATGGAGATTTGTTCACAGTTTTTACCTGCTTCGTGCCATCATCTTTTTAGGATGTTCTCAGCCTGAGTTTTGTTTTTCAGAAGATCCTTGTCCTGCTCTCTTCTCTGGGTATTTTTGTGTAGATGTCATGATGGTTCCTTTTTGTTCATTACTCATACTTGTATTGGGTGAGTTCTTTTTGGAACCGCTAGTTTGGATGGATAATTAGGGATAGTGGGTTGGTGTGTTTCCGGAAGCTTGACTTTGAATCTTTTGTCTTCAGACTCTTTCTTAGCAGCTCTCTCCTCCAGGGTTTGATTCTGCTACTGAATGGCTCAGAGCGGAGGGCTTTCTGTCATAGGTTTTGTGGTCCGTGATGTAGCTCGTGTCTCCTCAGTTGAGATTGAAACACTCAGTCTCCCTGAAACTTGGTCCAATTTTACTATAGCTGCTCTTCTTCATATATAATAATTTCAGTTTAGGGACAGCTTCTAGTTTAGCCAAAGATGGTGCTTCCTTTTCTGTTTCTTATTCTCCCTGTTATTTTCCATGAATTTCAAAAAAGATTGAAGAGCGGAGATACTAACGTGGCAGTTTTGCGATACTAGTCTGTAGCTTGTCTTCTGCCTTTATTCTTGCTGTTTTGTAGTCTGCTCGCTACAGCTGCCCGAGCAAAAGCACAGGTGAGAATCTGTGACTTCTCTGCTTCAGAACTTTGCTCTGTGTAGCTTAGAAGGTAAATGACAAGCACTTCAAATTGGCCCCTCAGCTCCTACATGAAACACCCCTCCCTCCTCTGTCTTTAGTCCTGATGTTTATGACTCCTTTACATTTGAGCAACACTGAGTTGCTTGTATATCTGATAACATGTTATGAAATTTCCTCTCTCTACCCCTATTTCATATGCCTGTTGCCACCACCTGGAGTTCTTTTTTCGTACTTAATAGGCTTCTACTTATCCTTCAAAGCCCAGCTCAGATGGTTCTTGCTTTTTGAAGCCACCTTTTACTTTTTTTGGAAGAGAATTGGTCTCCCTCTCTTCTGTGCTACCCCTTTACTCATACACGTTGTGATCATTGCATTTTTTCATTATACTATAATCACTTGTTTACATATTTTCCTCGTTCACTAGATTATGAGTTCCTTGAAATTGATATCTTGTTTCTTTTTTGATCCACATCACTTGGCACGGTGCCTGGTACTTAAAAGGATCTCAAGTAATAATTATTATTCAGGTTTGAATCAACATAAAGGGAAAGATTCAAATCTGAATAATAATTATTCAGGGTCAATAAAATAGGAGGGAGATTTTTAAATGCGGGTCTTGAGTTTTTGTTTTCGTTGTCTTTGCTGAATTTGAATGAATGTAAATAAAAATGTAAAACAATACCAAAACCAATAAAACAAAGCAAAATCAAGTATAAATATCCTGTAGCCCATAATAAAAGACTAGGGATGAGGAAAGAAGTGAGGGGGAAAACTCTAAATCCTGGAGCTACTTGAGCGCTAGTGAAGTAATAGTCCGCACTGTGAGAGCAGATAGGTTCTCCAAGATAAAGTGTATGTGGAGGAGGAATGAACAGGCTGGGACAAAGCCACAAGTCTTTCAGGTGCAACAGGAGGAATAAACAGTGAGCTTTCTTTCCTTCCTTTGTTGTCAGGTTAAGGAACATTTATCTCTTCCGGGGATTCAACCTCTCTGTTGTAAAAATAACTTATACTGCTGATTTCATGATATTTCATCTCTCCTGAGCTAAGTTCCAGAAAACTTTTTATGCCCATTTCCAGCAATAATGGATGATGTACACGTCTCAGTGGAATAATTTAGTGACTCGCTCCAGTGAAAGGTGAAATACTGAGTGAGGATTGAAATACTCCATATGTCTTAAAATTCCACAAACCCAGGCGTGTGGGAGACATTCAGCACAGAAACTCAACATGACTAATCCTTAGAAAACAGTCTGAAATCGATAGTTCTTCCCCACTGCCTGGACATACCGCGGAAGGCATCCCCTTGGGGCTCTCAAGGAGCCATCTGGAATTTTTCAGACTTAATATTAGTTCTTTGCTTTTACAGAAAGGCAGCAAAAACCCTCACTGGCCTTCCACCTGAGACATTTAGTGGTCCATTGGCATGGATTTTCCTTTATTCCTGTAGCTCTGTGAGAAATTAATTGCAAACCATCTAAGACATGCTTTGCTTCCTTCCCATCAGAAAACACCAGGAGTGAAGATGTTTCCTTGTTGCTGACTCTTTTTTCATGACCTCTGCAACTTAAGAAATTCTCTAATTTCTTTTTTCTTTTTTAATTTTGATTTTATATTGGAGTAGAGCTGATAAACAATGTTGTATTAGTTTCAGGTGTACAGCAAAGTGATTCATTTATACCTATACATGTATCTGTTCTTTTCAAATTCTTTTCCCATTTAGGTTATTACAGAATATTGAGTTCCCTGTGTTATACAGTAGGTCCTTGTTGGTTATCTATTTTAAATGTAGTAGTGTGCATATGTCAATCCCATTTCACCTCTGTTCAGCCCCCTCTGCCCCTTTGTTTGATGGTGGTCATCTCTGTCGTAGGGGGCACAGGATGTCTTTTGGCTCTGACAGTGCCCACACTGTCACTAATTTGGAGCTTCAGGTCATTCCCTAGACCCTTCCCTCACAGCTGACCTAGGAGCTGGCAAACTCAAAGGTGGTTTTAAGGTGACGTGGTGATTTCTGAGGAGCTCCAGAGTGTGTCTGAGTCCGAACTCTAGTGTGTGGTGCTGAAATTAATGCAATTTAATACATTTTAATCAGGGACCCACTATCTTCTAAATAAGACATGGTCCTAGGTTCCAAGAAGCTCACAACCTAGTGGGAAGACTGGTGTGTGAAAGTGTGAAATAGGGGGACTCCAGGGAGAGGACAGATCAGCTCCACCTGAGGAGGCCCAGCAGTGTTTCTCAAGCAGCCGACACCGCAGTGATGACTTAGTATCATGCCAGGTTCCCTCCCTCTGCTCCCGTGTCCACCACTCAGATGCCAGTTTTTTCTCCACCAGATCTGGGGACCCTCTGTAGTTTTCACACACAGAAGTCTACTTGAAGAGACCTATAAGGTTGCAATGATTTCACTTTGCCACCCAACGGAAGTTCAAGGCTGTCTCACCATTATTCCTGTGTCTTTATACTGTACTGTTTGTTCACATAATGGACAAAAATATTTCTGATCAGTAGATAAAGTAAAGTGGTATCGGGCATCCCAAAGTAGCCAAAATTGTCCTTCAACCACTATGCACCCACTGAATGATTCTTGCCCCAACGTTTGTCATCATGTCTCATAAATATTAGTTATGTTATGACTACATATAAATATTAGTTATATAAAGTTTGGTAGCTTTACTACCAAACTCATGCATTTGCCTTTGGTCATCTCCCTGCTATGGGCTCCAGCAGGCCCATCATTTAGAGGAGAGGACCCCTCCCTCCTGGTTTCTTGCCTCTCCCTTCAAAATGCTAACACCTCTGAATGCAGTATTATGCATCTCTCTTTCTCCCAAGAAAAGCATGAGTCAGTAGTCAAGACTGTATCTTTCAAACCTGAGGGGAATTCATCAACAAAGTTGTGTCTGTATTGCTCAAAGTAACTCAATTAATAGCCGAGAAAGAAAAGAAGGTCATTATTGTGAAAGGAGTTGATATGATGATCCGTTGGTATCTTAATATTGTAATTAGACCTGAGCCTCAAATGATATGCAAAAGTTATCACTTTGTAGAAGTTCTGTGGGATCCCAATGGTTGCCCTTCTGCCTCATCCTGACTCTCACAGGTTTAGAGACATAAGGCCAACATGTAGACGGTCTACATCATACTCACTGAAACATTAAATTCCACAGTGAGTGGAAGCGAAAAGCAATATTGATAAGGGCACATGCCATTTCTCTTACTTCTGTCTCATTTTTTATTGTCCAAGTAGATTTCTTTTTTACCTACAGACACTTAATCTAGTGTTTATTTACATCCCTGGTATTTTCTATGGAGGCCTGGCCTTCAGCACTAGTGACCTCACAGGATTTCATCCATCACCACATTTCTTTTATTGTGAGTTCTTTTATTGTGTGTGATAAATCCAGACAGTTTAAGTTTGTTTCAGTCTTACGTCACCATGCTAATAGACTATTTTAGTAACATCTACCACTCAACCAATCCAGGTAAGCTTTGGGAGTGATTAATTGGAATATACCATACAACCAACACATCAATTACACCATCTACTACTATACTGAATTTCTATTTAACTGAATTTTGGGAGTGTAATTTCTATGAGCTTATTCTTGATCATTGTTGTACCTATAATTATCAGTGTCACTTACAAAAGATTTATCATGCTTATTATCTCATTTTAGGTCACCAGTCTCTTCAGAAGATCACGGTAAGAATCTGTCTTACTTATACTAATTCAGAACTAAAAGTTGAGCTGTGGTCCTTGCATTTCACTGTCAGAGGGAAGAATTATTTAAGAAAACGTCTTTAAGATGTTTGCCTTGTGTTTTTTTAGTGCACAGTATGAAGCGCTTTTAAAAACTTAATGCATTCTAGCTAAATTTGATGTCTTGTATTATCTTCAAATCTGTTACAACTATTTTGGTTGACAGATATTTCAAAGCTTAACGTATTCTGATTTCTGTCCCATCTCCAGATACAGTTAACCCTTGAACAATGCAGGGGCTGGGGGCACCAACCCTAACCCTCCGTGCAGTCGAAAATTTGTGTGTAACTTAGAGTTGGCCCTTCATATCTGCAGTTCCTCCATATTGGCAGATTCAACCAACTGCGGTTCCTGTAGTGCTGTAGTTTTTACTATTGAAAAAAATTCCTCATATAAGTGGACCTGCGCAGTTCAAACTCGTGTTGTTCAAGCGTCACCTGTACTCTGTGTGACTCTGGGCTGGTCATGTAACTTCTCTGAGTCACAGATTTCACCTTTAAAGTGGGGATTTGTAGTAGATATTTCCAAAAGTCCCTTCCAGAGTAGACATTGAGATTTGCAGAGAATGTTGTGAGTCTGAAATTGGTAGTAGTCTGAGCTGTTACGGAGTTGAGGTGAGTTATTTGCATTTTAAGAGATGACTATTTTATTCAAAGGATAAAATGTGTAGTTTTGTCACATCTAAGGTTTGGAGTTGTACGTTTATTCAATCAGTCATTCAGAAATGTTTTATTAAGTGTTTGCAGTGAGTCAGTTATGTTATATAATCATGTTATACAAATATGCTATATGGGGCTATGTGCAGGGACAATGTGATGTGTGACACAGAACTTTTTCCCTCAAGGAGCCTGATGGGTCCCCTTTTGGGGAAGGGGGCAGTGAAATGACACATACGTACTGCAATACAAAGTGAAATTTGATTAATCTTTTATAAAAGAGGGATAAGCCAGGACTCTAAGAGTACCACTGACATTCCACTTCATGCTCATTCAGCTAACGCACCATTATCTATTTAGCCAAACAAGTTTAAAAAAAAAAAAAAAGACAGCTGTTTTAAGCTTTCCTCTTCACCCTCTCATTGCTACCTGGCCACTAAATTCTATCAACTCTGTTTTTTATTCTTCTTTTACCTCTGTTTTCTTTTCCATCCCCATTCCTTTCATTTAGGGCCACTCCATATCTTACTTGGACCTTTAAAATTGTCTTCTAACTGATAGCCATACCTCTAGAATCCCTTCTTTTATTTCACTGTATACCTACATATCAGCAAACTGATTATGGTAAAAATCTACTCTCATTGCCTGTAGGATGAAATCTTTTCAATAGACAATAATTATATTCATCTTTCCAATATTGAACTTAAACATGGAATAGAAAGTCCTAAGTGATGGACTCTTTGTCTTCCTCTACTGCTTACTGCTTCTTTGGGCATCTTTCCCCTTCTCTCTATGCTCTGTGCTCTAGCCATGCGGCATTACATCTAATTTCTGAAACTCAGCACGTTTATCATGTTTCCCTGCTTTTAGCCAGGCTGTTCTGACAGAAGGCACTCCTCCTTTTTGCCATAGACAATTTATACTTACCATTTGAGACGTTGTTAATCATATCATCATCCGTGAGAGCTTTCTGCCCTACTTAACATTGCATCGCATATTTTTCTTCATTCTGGAATTTAACTTAAAAATTTGATGCTTGATTTACCTATCTCCCCTGCTAGGCTGTGAGTTCTTTGATATAGATCCCAACAAATAGCAAACATTCAAAAGATGTTCATTAATTGAATACTTAGAGAGAGGTGGAGTTTTTAAGTAGGCCTGTTCTGCTGCCGTATCATAAAGTCTCTCCCAATGTTGGAATGAAGTTGTATCATGTTCTATGAAAAATCACAGGGGAAATTATGTTCAGGCCTATTAAGTCAGAATTAGGCATCACCCACCTAATGATGACCTACTGTTATATGCTATTTTGCTCATCGGTGTTGGTATTGACTAGGTTTTTTATTGCATATTTAGAGGTCCTTAGATTTTCCGGTTCAAATGATAAACCAGAAATTTGTGTTTGGTTTTTATTTTGAACTAGGGTTTCCTTTAATGACCTTTGTTTGCATTTGCCTTCCTGTCTGTAAGAACTTAATCTCCCATTCCAGAATAAAGGGGGATGGGCTTCTGAATTACAATTCTGTAGTCCGCTAGGAATTCTTAAGGGCTATGGGCTATCAGCAAGCAGTGTCAACGTCCTGGGGCGTCCTGAACAGTGACAACTACCCAGAAGACTTGTTCAGTATTAACAGCGCTTCAGAATCGATTATTTTAAGAAGTGGGTATATGTGATTAATTAAACATTATCCACATTAGAGGGCTTTTACATTTTCATGGCTTCAAAACATTTATTACATGTCCGTGCCTCTTAGTTTGATTCTGCAACTTCCAAAAATGATTCAAATATGTAATGTAAAATTATAATGCTGATTGACCTAATCTTACCTAATTTTCATATCTTCTAGCCCATGTATCCTTGGAAAAATATTCTTTTCCTTTTCTCTATCACCAAGATTTTCTACTAGCACTTAAAATGTGTTTTCTTATGTTTATACATTTTAAAGTGTTCATGTTTGCTGTGGTTAGCATAAAACCTTGAGTATCATGTCATCAAGCTTGTGTTTGTATACAGTAATGACATTGCAGTGTACTTGTAAGAGAGGTAAGAAGTAGCATTTTTGCTTTCTCAAAGTTATGGGTAGAAAAATCGAGGCACATTGGGCAAATGGATTGTGAAATTGGAAAAGAAAGCTCTGTGCCTCTTGACTTTCTATTTTGTTTGCTTTCCACCAGTGATCCTATTCCTCTCTCTGACTGGTCTCTTTGGCTATCCCCAGAACAGACTTCATTCCTGAGAAAATCTTATTTTCCAAAGTCCAATATCCCTGACCTTCTCCATCCCCTCAGATTATCCTTTCATGGAAAATGCGCTTGGATATTGTGGCTTTGTTATTTTCCCTCTTAGTTTCAGTTTCCTTACCTGTAAAGTGAGGCTATTCGTATCTACCCTGCCTACCTCATGGGATTGTTATGAGTTCAATTGTGAAATCATCTGTGAAATCACTTTCCAATTTGTTAAAAGCACTCTGAACATAATGCTGTTGGTGTCAGCAGTGGATGAGGAAGTATGTGTATATTATGATGTTTGCTCAGCATTACATACTGCCTTTGACAAGTTAAAAGATGTGCTGGGGAGGAGAAGGGGTGTGAAAAATGTTTCTTTCAACATTATCATTAAATATTAAATTTTATTGGAAGCCTTTTTATATCTGGGTGAGGAGGAGTAAAATGGTTAATACACAATTTAGCCTGCAGTGACAAAGTAAAGGGACAGTTTCTGATTAGATACGGGGTCATTAGATATGGGAGATTGATGATATAAGGCATAAGTGAAATGTAGAATGTTTCTATTTTTATCACAGAGTATCAGAGTCATTAAGAATAAAGGCTAAAATTTACTGAGTGCTTCTTGTGCAGAGACACCGTGCTAAAGTGTTTCAGCTACATCATTTCATCTTTAACAAAGCACACGACACAGTGAATGTGTTCTCCTCAGTTTTTAGTGGGGGAAACTCACAGTACTTACATAACTTGCTGAAGATCACACAGCTAGTTAGTGGTAGAGTTAATTTTCAAACCCAGTTCTAACACTCCCCTCTTGCTCATTTACCCACCATGTCCCCAGAAAACAAAAGAAGTGATTGTCAGCATTCAGGTGAATTGATAGAATCATAGAAAGAAAAAAATTTCCCTCTAACAAGAGGTTATTTACTAATGTGTGAGTAATTTCCTTTTAATGACAAAACAAAACAGATCAAAAATAACAACTTCTCCCTCCTGCTGGGAATGATTTGTCCCCGTAGAAAAAGTAAATACCAATGTCACATTCTCTCATAATTAGTTAACTGAGTGAAACTGAAGCTTCAGGGAAGCCTGCCATGCTAAGTCCCAGGGGGAACGTTACATTTTAATGTTACAGCTGGAAGCCAAAGTCCTACTCCTTGTCAGAAGATAAGCTTGATGGTGATGAATTGCCCTGTCCTGCAAGTTTCCTCTGCGTTTAGTGCCTATTGCCCCTGGAGCCACCTCTGGTGGGTGCCCAGGCTGCTTCGCCTGCTCTGAGCGCTCAGATTCTGTCTTGTCCTCTTAGCTTGCTTGCTTTACGGCCTCTCAGAACGCCTCTGTGCTGGGGCACTGACAGAGGGTCAGCTTCCAACCTATGTCTGTTCACTTACAAAGTAAAAGACATTAATTGAGAGGAAATGCCAACAATCCGATTCCCCCTGGCATGTCTGAAGCAGGTATCCCTCTCCTGTCCTAGCCCCCAGACCTGTTGTTGGTAAAAATGGTTCTTTCTCACTTTATATGGTAGTTCTTCTGTTGCAGCAGTAACACAATGAACAAGAATGGGAGTGGAGGCTATCTGGAGATAAAAACTGTAACAGCCATAATCACCAGTGTAAGTCCCCAGGGACGAGCCACTGTCAGGAATCGAGGCAGTTTTACTTTGCAGTGGGTTGTGCGGGGAAACGCATTGTAGAGTGGCCTAAAGCTCCTTAATATATCAGTGGCTGTCTCCGGCTCAAATACCATAGATTCATATTTCTCTCTAGTATAAATACATATGTATATATACATTTACTGAAATAGAAATATTCATAAAAATGTATAAAATTTATCTGCTCAGTTTAAATTATAACCAAAGGAACTACTGTATACCCAGCCCCCAGTCTAAACAATAAAATATTTGTTGTAATCTGGAAGCTTCGTGATTGCCTTTCTGATTACATTCTCTTCCCTCTCCTATGGGGATAACTACTATTCTGCTTTTTTTGTTAAAAATTTCCTTGTTTCTTTTCATCATTTTACTACACGTATGCATATTTCACCTATGGATATGTGTGTGTGTATAAATATATATTTTATAGATGTATTCCATATATGTGTGTATATGTATATAGTTTTGCCTTTTTTGAACTTTTATAAATTGAATTCTTTTGCAAACTCTTCTGTGATTTGCTTCCTTTGTTACAGAATAATGCTTTTGTAATTCATCCTTGTTGATGAGCATCATATTCATTTCATTAATTTTTCATGTTGTATAGTGTTCTGTTGTATGAATATATAACAATTTATATATCCAAATTCTGCTGATGAATGTTTAGGTAGGCTCCAGGGTTTCTTTCTTTCTTTGTTTTTGTTCCTTTTGCTATTGCAAACAATATTATGAACATTCTTTTTCATAACTCCTCCTGGTGTCCATTTGCAAGAATTTCTCTAGGGTTTAAACCTGGCGATGGCATAGTTAGGTGGTAGGTTATACACATATTTAACTGATCACAAAATGACAAACTGTTTTCCAAAGTGATCATTCTAATTTATACTCCCAACTGCAGTGAGAGTTCCTAATAATCCACATCTTTGTCAACACTTGATATTAACTGATTAAAATTTTTTGCCAATTTGGTGGCAATGTCAAATGGTATCTTGTGATTTTAATTTGCATTAAAATAATTACATATCAGATTGAGCATTTTTCATATATTTGTAGGTCATTTGTGTTTACTTTTCTATGTAATTCTTTATTTCCTTTGCCCATTTTTCCCCAGTGGGTTGTTTTTTCTCCGTGATTCATAAACATTTTAACGTATTCTAGGTAAAAAATTTGTGTTGACTATACGTGTTGCAAATTTTCTCCAGTTTGTGGTTTATCTTTTCAAACGGGGACTTTCCTTCACTGACTTGCAAAGCCTGTTCTGTCTCCCCATATTTGTGGGTTTCCAGATTCCCTTTTCTGTTTTATTTACCCGTATGTCTATTTCTGTACAATACCATGTTGTTTTAATTGCTGTAACTTTGGTAGAAATCTTGATATCTGGGAGATACCTAAAATTTGTTGTTCCTCAAGAGTGTCTTGATTGTATGTGGACTTCTGCTTCTTCATATAAATTTTAGAATCAGCTTATCAAGTTTTGTGTTACAATTTTCATGGCAATTGCATGAATCTATACATGAGTATAAAGAGAATTGATATTTTTATGATAATAAGTCTTTTCATCTCAAACCACATCTCTTTACATTTAACTTTTTTTTAACTAATTAACCTTTTAAAATGCCTATCAACAGAGTTTTATAATTTTTTTCATGAAGGTTTTGGCCATCTTTTGTTAAATATATTCCTAAGTACTTAACATTTTAGTGATATTTTATATTTTTAAAATTATATTTTCTAAGTGAACATTGTTGGCGTATTAAAAGGCAATTGACTTAGAATCTTGTTTCAAAAGCTTGCATCAGGATTCCTGCTAATCTTTTATATTCATAAACTTTATCTAAAGGGTCCTTTTGTGAGGAAAGTATTTTCCTGAGAATTTTGTTTCATCTTTTCCAGTCATTGTGCTGTGTATGAGTGTTTTCTCATTCTTTCTGTGCCGATTAGAACGCTCGGTATAGTATCAAATACACGTAGAGATAGCAGTATTGCCTTGTTCCTGACCTCCAAGTCAGTGCCATCCACAAGTCACCATTACTTGTGCTGGCAGGTAGTCGTGGTGTTGGTGGTGTGGTTGTTTTGTGGATAGACTTTTAAGGATTTTCCCCTTCATTCAAATTTGTTAAATTCAACAGGTATTGAATTTTACTGAATTTTTTTTTCATCTTTTGAGATGATAATATGCTTTTCCTCATTGGGTCTTTTACTATGGTGCACTTCATTGATTGATTTTTTAGTAGAAACCACTATTATATGCATGAGATGAGTTCAAATTGGTTATTACATTTATCTCCTTTATATATTGCTGGGTTCAGCTTACTAATATTCTACTTAGAATTTTTACTTCCATATTCGTACTGTGATTGGCTTTTAATTTTTCTTTTTTATAGTATAGCGTATGTATGATGTTCATAGCTTCATAAAATGAATTGGAAAGCATCTCCTCATTTCCTAACATCTGGAAGACTTTGTGTAACACTTGAGTTATCTATTTCTGGAATATCTTAGAAGATCCCATCAGTAAAGTTGGCTGGGGCTGGCATTCCCTTTGTGGGGAAAATTTCAATGACAGATTTGTATTTTTTAATGTTGGAGGAGATAGATTTTCTATTTCTTCTTGAATCAGTATTGGTAACTATTTTTAAAGGAATTCATCCATTTTATTAAAGTTATTTTTCATTTTTTGGCATACATTTTAAAATACTATCTTACTGTCTGTGTAACTTCTATGAGATGTGAGGTTACATCTACCTTTTCATTTTTAATATTGTTTGTGCCTGCTGTGTGTGTGTGTGTGTGTGTGTGTGTGTGTGTGTGTGTGTCTCCTCCACCTCTCTCTCCCTCTCACCAGAGGCTTAGAGCCCTCTTTATGTTACTGGTTTTTCAAGAAACCATTTTTTACCTTCATTGGTCCTCTGTATTATGTATTTGTCTTCTGTTTCATTAGTTTCTTATGTTTATAGTTTCCTTCCTTCCAATCATTTGGCTTATTTTTATTCCTTTTCTACTTTTTTTCTAACATAGACATTTAAGTACAAACATTACCTGAATGCTTTCTCTTCCCTATATATCTCCTGGAATTCCATTTAGATGCATGTTAGACATTTTCATGCTATCCTATATATGTTTTACCCTCTATTCCCTCTTTTATATCTCTTTGTTTCTCTGGAATGCATCCCAGATAATTTCTTCAAAGTTGTTTTCTTGTTCATTTTTACTGATTTTTATTCCTGTTCATTTGAGATTATTCTAGGTGAGCTGCTCGTTTCCTTGGGCCTTTATGCACGAGAATTCTTTAAGTCCTTCAGAGAGGTTTTCCAGTCACCAGAGAAAACTACCAAACTTGATTAATATAAATTAAATTCTCCATTTGTGAGTTTGTGTGTGTGGGTGCTTGTTTGGTTCTTGTTTAGAATGCATAGGAAACACAGAGACATTAATTCAGAGTGCATCGTATTCAGATAATGGCAGTAACTAGTTAATGTTCATCACCAGTCATTATGTCTAAGTCTCTCTAGTTATTTTAGTTGTCTGAACCACATTCTCTGGTAGATTCCTTAGGAAACCAGTTTTTTCATACAATAGCAGTTGGTCTGGGTCTTTTACCCTTGAAAATTAGTTGTGCTGCATACAAACTCACTGGGGCACATGTTCTTTCCTTGACATTTTAAATATTACATTTTTCTCCTGTCATAAAGCATTTGCTATTAAAGTCTAATGATAATATTCTCCTTATAAAAGTCACTTTTTTTTGGTCTTAATACCCAAAGGATATTTTATTTTCCTTTAATGTTCAGTACTTTTATGAAAATATGCCTGGATGTAGATCATTTTGAGACATGACACTATCTAAATATAAAGTTTATTATTTTTTAAACTTCAGAACCGTGTTCTTGAATTAAGTGTTTGTTCTGTTTTTTTGCTTTGGTTTTCTTCAGAAATTCATTTTGTATGTTTGTTTTATCTTCTTTGCTTATCTTCAACCTTTGCCATTTTCTCTCAAATTCTTTTTATTCCTTTCCTCTTTTCTTTTTGATTTTTGAAAGTTCTTTGTTTCTTCTACTTAAGGCTTTATTGGTTGAATTTATTTGTTCTTGTGTTCTTTCTAGTTTAATTTGCAAAGTGTTTTATTCTTTTATTTCTAGTGTTTTGTTGAATTCATATCACCTCATTTCTGAGTTATTCGAATTCTGATTCATGCTATTTCTTTGTATCATGTGTCTTTAAGCTCATTTGAAAGAGTACGTTACTACTTTTATTTTTATAGCAAGTATTTGTGATTCACTTCCATTATCTGTGGGAATGTTATTCTGTTCCTTATTGTTGGTTTTTTTCCTTCATGTGAGATTTTACATCCTTTTTTTGATACTTTATGTGAAATTAGTTTTTCTGAAATTTAGAAAGAAAAACATGTGTCAGCTGTTCTAACTTCAGAGAGCTCTTTCTTCGGCTGGTTTTGTGTACTGTTAAAAATGTGGTAGCTTGCTTTCTCAGACTTCCCGGCTTTGATCCCTAGCCTCTCTTCCATCCAGACCTCTTTCCTTTACTCCTGTTGCCCCTGTTCTGCTCAGTGTGTATTCCACTTAGAAGAGTACCCTCACTTTGGGTCCTATCTTGAAGGGGAGCCCTGGATGGTCAGTTTTAAGAGTTTCCAGGGGCTGCAATGCCCCAGGTACTTTTAGTCCTTACTGGGGGCCCTTGCACTCATGGGCTGTGGGAATGGGAAAAGCTTCTGACAGTTTCTGTAGGTGTTCTCACCTTGGCCCACTGTACTGTTCAGTGAACACCTGTTGGCTGTTTTGAGGCTTCCTGTTCTCAGGTCCATCAGCTGTCCTGCTGCTTCCCTGTGCTTTCCAGCACAGACGTTGATAGAATGCAGGTCATTTGACCCTTGGTGTCTTCTCTCCAGCCACTCGTGATTTTGAGGTTTATAAGGGTCTCTTGTTACTTCGTCTTAAATGTTGACCATGTGTTTTTGGTTCTTCTGGTTCCTCTGTCTCTCTATATGTGGAGACTCAGGAATATTCAAATAGTCTGCTGCAACTATTACAACCATCTTCCCACATTTCCTGATTTTTTTAATCCAGCATTTTAGCTTAAATTGTTAAGGAAGTAGCTCATTCCCCTTATTATCAAAAAGAGAAACCTATATTCTTTTTTTATTTAAATAAAAGTTACACATCTTGAGAGTTATATATTTTTTTAAATATCTATGATACCTCCTGAAATTAAAAAATTTTTTTAAAGAATAATTGATTTTTGAGAAACTAAGGTTGGAGGGATTAATGGTTTGGGTCTTTGTGTTTTAGCAAAAATACGTTCAACTACTCCTTTGAAATTATTTGGCATAATATACTCTTATGTGTACTTAAAACTGAAAAACAAGGTCAGTATTTATTAAAACTTAATAAGTTCCAGGCAGTGGCTTAAGGGATGTTCTGCTGAGGTTTAGAGAGGTTAAGTAACTTTAAGGTCACAACAAACTATTAAATACTGAACCAACTGCTCTAAATGTTTTATATATATTTAACTTTCACAACAATCATAGTACTACTATTATTCCCATGTTACAGATGAGGAAACTAAGGCACAAACCTATTAGGTGACTTGTTCAAGGTCACATGTGTAGAACTAGGATTCAAACTCATATTCTAGATCCAGATCCCATTTTTAGCCCCCGTCTATATAGTCTCTCAATAGCATGGCTAAGTTTTGAGCTAATGTTATAGGAAATCTTGATTCTTTTTGTTGAAAGGAGACCTCGTAATTATTGGGTTGGAATTGGTCGTTAAAAAAGAGATTTTATTTTTTTCTTCTCGTATCAGTGAGCAGTACCCTTGACACAGAAGAACAATTTAAAGTTATATTCTTGTCCACTTCTTTTACCTCCATACTTCCATAATCAAGGAAACAGGGATCTAATTTCCGGTCAGTAGCACTCAATCTTAAAAAAGGTAGAATTCTTGAAAGGTAGCTATTTCCTTAAGAAAATATCACGTAGGAAGAGAATTATTTTATGACCAGAAGAGTAGAGTGGATTAAGAAAGTTAGATGTTTTTCCTTTTTATTTTCTATAAACTACTTTTTAGTAAAATGTGATAAGTAAGCTTGGCTAATGATACAGATGGAAACATCTGCAGATCTTTAATTGCCTTGCTAGGAAGAGTTTCCAATATTGGCCATCGCAGTATGCCACTTTGCAATGACCTTGGGCTAGCTAATGCAGAGTTGCTAGAGGGTTTTTTTGTTTTTGTTTTTTTGCCCCCAATTCAGTTTATGACTGTGGAATCCCCTATTGGCTTTTGTATTTAGATTCAAACTTTTTAGTGCTCCCTTTTGAGGTTCTTCCTCATCCTGGTTTTGTTTACTTGCATGAATGAATTATTTCTACTTCCTGCTTGGGGGGCCCTCTCCAGATCCCATCTCTGTTGTATTCACACAGCCATATGGCTTATGTACCCTCCTACCATCTCTCTGGCAAACCATCTTCATTGTCCTTCACTCCAGCCCCTCCTCTGTGCTCATTAATTCTGTGTTTTCGAACCACCTCCATCGATTCTAAGGACAAACAATGATGAACTTTTCTAACAACTCAAATGCCCGTGATTTATCCTTCCCTATTTGCTGACTGGTTTTTTGAGTGTATTCCAAATTTTTTCTCCATGGGTGGTGTTGCCCTTCTTATTTAACTCTATACTCAATGAATAGAAATGTTGCCCCATTCTATGCCGTGCCCTGGCACAGACCTGATTCCCTCTATACAAGTCTCACTGTAACATTTGCTGCAGTATGTGGTGTTGGCAAACAGCACCTTCCAGTACAAATCTTTGAGTTCCATTGTAGCCTCATTAACATTGTTCCCTCTTGTAGAGGATAGGTTAGTGCTGGTCCTTTTCCAAAGAAATTCAGTTACTAATGTGCTGAAAAGATGGCCTTTTATGGTGGTCTCACTGGGCGCTCCCCAAAGGCTGTGTGAAAGGAAAGGAACAAAAATGACAGCATGAAAAAAAGAAAAAAAAAAAAGATGACAGCATGCTTTTCCTTGGCTAGTCTTTCACATTTCCTAGGAAAACAGACAATCACTGCTGATTAAAAACAAAATAAAACAGAACAAGCAAACAAAACAAACCCCCCCCCCCACCCTGGGCTTTCCAAAATCAGGTTGTATTACTTTAGTTCTTTCCTGACCCTACTATTCTCTCTCATTCCCCCTTATTAAATCTGACTATTGACTGTAACTGTATAATCCTTTGATCCTTTTGGGGTCTTTGGAATGCGCTGTTGGTGATCAGTATCTAATTATCTTTTGAAGCCTTATTATAGATGTCTGTGTGTGTTGAGGGGGGAGTATTCTTTACTAAGAGTTACATACAACTTTGCTTTACATTGCCTTTGGCCTCAGAGAATATTTAAGTTAAAGTATTTAAAACACTGCAAAATAGGAAAGTAACAGAAAAAAAGGAGAGAGGAAGGGATGAAGGCTAATCTCCTGGTTGCTTTTAAGTGGATGGGTGGGAAGAGGTCATCAAATACCGTTGTGTCGTGGATCCGCCAGCAACAAATGAAGCTTTCATAGATCTCACTCCTACAGATACATCACCTGTCCTACAGGTAAGTGTTTAAAAAGGGAGTGGGAAATGACTGTCTTGGTCCGCGTGTCATCATCTGTGAGAGCAGAGATGAAGAATTGCGCTGGCTTTATAAATTTTACTGTTTATTTAAGCTCTTTACTCTGTAGAATGATATTGTCTGGGTTACCCATATAACCAAGGGGTTAGCAGGTACATTGGCAATTATTGTAGTATGGTCCTTATATAAGGATCATTGTTATTGTTAATCCATTTGTCTGTGTTCTACTTAACTAGAAACCCTAATAGCCAATGAAAACTTTTCACCCAATCTGCTCTACCTAAAGCTTGTTTTTTATTTTGATGGCTTTCTCTTGCAAAGAACTGGGTGGGTGCTGGCAACTGAATCATGGTCTTAGACTAAGCCTCTCTTGTCACGAGTACCAGTTGCAAAATATTAGAATACGTTGTTCCTTTTTTAGGGTGGTTCCTAGAAGTTAATCCTGGATGTGTTACTTCAACCTGTACGTTCCAGGATCTTGGAAGCATTTTTCCTGTGTGTATCTTTTTTGCCCATGATGCCCATTATAGCTCCTTAGCCTGTGCTGTCCTGGATAGAGCTGGGAAAATAGTCATCAGTCCAGCCCCTCTTTTTCAAAATAATGAAGTTAACTAAATGCTTCCTTCCTCATTTTGCCGGCTTTCTGTGTCAATTCTCTTTTCCTGGATGCTCTGAATTTTAGGGTATGACTTTCTTAGCTTCATGCAACATCCCTTCTTCCAGTCAGTGTAACTCCACACAATACCTATGAGTAGTTCATTACCACGGCATTTCCTTTCCCTGGTGCTGCAGCTTTATTTTCTGCACCTGCCCTCATCAGAGCTAGAAAAGTATGGGGCATGGAGACAACTAAAGCTGCATCCCTCGTGGCTGACCAGGGAAATGTTGGGAAGAGAGGACCTCGTTTCATCACCTAGTGACACCGTAGTGCTATCTGACAGTCTGTACAGCCACATAAGGGGGACAGTGTGGTCCCCTGCTGAGGAGAAAAGGCTCCCTCGTCAGCCTTTCACATGCTAGGCTGACAGCCTGGCTCTATTACACAGTAGCTATGTGCCCTTGAGCAACTGTCAACCTCAGTAAGCCTCAGTTTCTTCATCCTTCAAATGGGGGTGATAACAATAATACTGCATATCTAGTCGACTTACTGTGAGGAATAAATTTGATAATATGGGGAAAGCATTTAGCTCTATGCCTAGCACATAGTTTCCTTGCAGATATTAACAAAAGAAAGGGACAGAGCAGGAGTGTAAAAATGCAAGAGAGAGAGCAAGAAAAACTATCAATGTCAAATAACGAAAATGGGAATATATTTTTCTGTAAATAGACCCGATAGATCTATTTGCATGGACTTATGACTTTATTTAAGCCTATTGTTTTATAAATTTACTGGAACTAAACATCTCCTTCAGGGAGCCCAATGGACAGAGAAAGAGTTGTGTCATTCTGGGCAGTGGTCACTTGAACGTGGATGGTAGCATCAGGCAAAGACAAGAGCCTTGTTCTTGGCGTGGGAAGGACCAGGCATCGCCTCGCCTCTGCCTTTTGCAGGTTGGGTAACCTTAGGCAGGGCAGTGCTCTCACGCCTTGGTGTCTTCACTGAGCAGGCTGAGCTGGCTGACATCTAAGGCTCCTTCTGTTCAATAGATTGAGGCATCTAAGCGAGGAAAGACTATTGGACAATGAAACACATGAGGCAAAACCAAAAATGTCATCTGCCATTTTGGAAAGGTATTTTGGAGACACCTCCACCCTGCTAGCGTATGGATTCCTGCAGCTGAGTGCCAGGCAGTTACTTCTGCTTGTGAGGACAAACAGCACTGCTATTTTCACACCTCACCACGTACCCAACTTTCGAAAACATGGAAACCTGACTTTGCAAAGCACGTAAATGCTGCAGGCAGCTTTCACACTGGCAGCTTTCTTTATCAAGGTAACAAAATACATTACTATTTAATTATGCAGCTTCCAGCTTCTCTCCTGACAAAGCAAAGCCCCACGGCTTATTGAAAAAGGGATTTGTAAGCAGCCAGAATCCACTCAATTTTGCTCAGTCTGGTGGCATTCCCATCCCCTCTTTTCACTCTAGGAAGTGAAGGCAGTTATTTCAGCCACTGCGAAAAAATTAGAGTGGTGTTTTACAAGATGGTGAAAAAGTCGTTTAAACCATACCGTTTCTGCAGCAGTTGGCTCTGTTTCTCCGATCATGCGTCTCTCTGTTTCTCGTATCTTCCCTAACTAACCCTGAGGGCTTCTTCTCGTTCTTGGAAAGCATGACCCATCCAAAGACGTTCTTCTTCTGGTATTGATTTCCCAGCGAACTTTCCTTTTTTTCCTCTTCTCTAGATTTAAGCTCTTTTTAATCTTCGAGGAAAAGAGTGACAGACATGACCAAGGTTACATTTGGAAAATGGAGTTGCTGAGTGATTTTCACTGACATTTTTTAAAAAAGTCTTTGACCTCACATTGCTCTCTGAGTCTTGGAAGCACCCTCTTTTTACTTCTCTGACTCATTTCTCCCTGCTCCCATTTCAGCTCTCCTTCTTTATCAAGTGAAACTGCTTATCACTTTGTCCTCCATGGCTCTATGCTGCCGGTCTTCTCTATAGAGAACTCTCCTCCCATCTTTTTGCCAATGCAAATCTTCCCTTTTTAAACAATTTCTAACAAATTCCCTAGGAAATCATTCCATACATCACCCTACTTCTTTAGCAAGCAGAGCTACATGTGGTTGTGTAAGTGTACACATGTTACTTTATAGGTACCCTTACCTTTCTGTCTTTAGAGTATATGAATCCCTAAGAAGAATGAAGGTTTAGTTTTATTTTTTTCTGTCTTAGCAACTGGACAGTAAAATCTGCTCTTTAATAAATATCTTTGAAGTTCAACTCATATACTGAAGCCTTTTCTACTTTGTATCTTATCCTTTGAGCAAGCTTCAGAACTAACCATTTGCTTTATAATTCTTGCTTCTAAGGTATGATATTGCTTAGTCAACTTAGCATAATATTGAAGTGAAAGTTAAAACTTATTTTTTCATTTCTCTGAAGTAAAATGCTTAATTTTTCTGTGCTTCCAATTAATATCTGTCATATGTTGATATGGAGAAGAGCCTAAATTAGTGTTTTTCTTACAACTTAATTGCAGATACAAATGATCTTGTCTGTCTTCACACTTACAAGTAAGGACAAACTCTAGAAATTTTACCTTTTTCGAAAAAGGTACACTTTTGCTGTATGTGCATTTTGCTGGTATGTCTCTGAAAGTGTCAACTCCTCCTTGGCTTTATTTCGTTCCAGGGAGGAGTGTTTTGGCTAAACCTGGTCTTCTTCTCAGTTCCAAAGGTCTTTACCTGACAGAGTGGTCAGTGTGCTGCTAGGAGATGATAAGGTACTTAACGGACATCCCGATGACTGGATGACCTATAAACCTATCATCTTTTTGAGCTCAAGAGCACACTCATTTGTACTTGGATCTTGGCCTTAAACACCATTTCCCATGCAGTCTTGATATTTGGTTAAAACCGATAACCATCCATCACTTTCAGGCCCCGTCAGATCTGCTTGCAGCTACCACTGAATGAAATGTGAGCGCACTTCTTCAACCTAACATCCTCTTAGAGGTCCTGAAGGACACTGCTAAAATACATCACATGAGTCCAAGGAGACCCGTCACAGGAGGAACGCCAGCCTGACGTTGAGGGAAGGGATGATGCCGAATCCCTGATGCTCTCGTGAAGATCCTCAGCAAACGTCATTAGGACCTGAGGCCGGCAGCTCCTCTTCTCCTTGGCACCGTCCTCTCATCTGTGAGGCTAACGAGGACCTTATCTCTTAGTTCTTCCATTTCTCTTACCCTCTCAGGACTACGCTTTATCATCCAAATGCCAGGAAAGCAAAAATAAACAAAGTGTGTCAATCTAAATTAAATTCTCTCAGCATTCTAGGGATGAAGGACTTTTGGAGGATACTGGAACTTTTTTTGTTTTAATCTCTTACATTGCTAAAGCAGTTTACAGTGCACTAAGCATTTTAGTAGGTATGACTTTATTCGTAAGGAGAAAGTGTTATTGTGTACTATAATTATTTAGGGTTCATGAAGTTAGTAAGTTGTAATCAGATTGAAACTCTTTACAAATAGGAAAAAACCTCCCTGTGGATGGAAGCTCAATGTTTATTGAACAAAAATAGTTGATAGGATTCTATAATATTGATGCTAAAAATGAATTTATATTTTCCTAGTTTTATGGGAATAATTGGCTATTCCTTTAGAAGATGGTACTACATAAAAAAGTGTGTCGAACCACTTCATCCAAAAATGATAATATTAATCTGTCATCACTAGAGAAAACATTAATTTTGAGCTGTATAGACTGTCAAGAAGGTATTTTCAAGAACTTCTCTGGTCCCCCAGTGACTAGTGTTAGCACATATTTTCACAGTTGGTGGAAAGTAACATGTTGTGACTATGGAAGAGTAGGAACCCAACTGGCCCCTTAACTTGTGAACTTGCCTTCTCTAACCCAATGCCCAAAGCAGATTAATTAACCTATGACATTTGTTTTAACAGTGAGCCAAGGCTTACTACCAATGTCCTAGGAAGTAACATGCATTGTTGCTTAGTATAAGGCTTTCATTTGACCCATAATATAACCATTTCTGGTTTATTGAGATACTTACAGTGGTGTGTCACTGCCTCTAATAAACACCACTATATACCTTAAAAAGATATGGAACTATTTTCAGCTCCAAAATTTACTGCCAGGTGTAGCAGGGGCCAGTAAAGTAGACTTTCTTCTGTTCCTTAGAACGTCTTCCTTGACCCAGAGTTTGAAGAATATTGAAATGATAGCCAGCTGAATCACCAGACCATAAGTATCCACCAGGTAGTTAGTAAGCACTTCATATATTTTCTATACTATAGAGTTTTCATTGAAAGGTGGAGTATGGATAAACAAAGAGGAAAAAAATTAAAAACACAGTCCCTGTGTTTGTGGCTTAATTGCAGAGATGGGACTTAAACATGTAAAACAACCGGAGAACAATTTCACAACAAGAGATAAACAAGTGGGATGTTTGGGAGAGACATCTGGTTCCTGTACTGTTTATAGATCATTCCAGTGCTGTATAAGAGAAACGGAACCGACTGTTTCTGAAGGGAGCACGTCCTGGTCCTCTGGCAGCAAGGTGCACGTTTTCTGCCAGGAGGGAACACTGGATGGGGGCTGTTTATTTTTTCTCCAAACAGGAAACCTCTTCCATGCTAATAGCAGCTTCAAAAAGATTGCTGTAGCAGATGGAAAGAACCCATATACATTCATGAATTCAATTAGCAGGGACTAATTGAATTTGAGGATTAACTCTGTCATTAGAGAGACACAAAACCTATTTATGTCTTCCGTCTCTGGTTGCACATGCTAAGAGGGATTTGGCACAGGTGGTATCTGAGTATTAGACCACTGTAGCATTGAATGGCCCTTAGTTGCCACTGATGGGTTAATACCAATGACGATGGGATGATAAGATGACAAACTGTGTGAGAGGTGTGCTCTGTAACCCTCCATTCCGTATTTCAGCAGTGGAGGAGACGCCAGTCGCCAGAGCGTGAGGAACACAGGACTAGAGTTCTGTGAGTGTTTGCCTGACTGGAGAAGAAAAAGAGGAGGGGCAGTCTCTTCTCACATCTGATGATTAAAGAGAGCGCACCTTATACAGAATTCCTAATTCAGTTCAACCAGCATTTGTTGTCTGCAGAGTCTTCTACTTGCCGTCCTCTTGCTGCTCCAAAAAGCTGGTCCTTCTGATAAGTAGTCTTCCACCTTTTCTTATTTATCTGCCGAGATACTCATGATGTAAAACAGATGACACTGTGTGCAGATACACTCCCATAGATCACACAGGTGACAGAAGCTACTGTTCTTGGTCAGTTCCCAACCCTAACTGAAAGTCAGCGCCAACCCACTGACTCCACGCACATCACGATGCAAGTGTGGGGTGTGACAGCTTGTGTTTTCCAAAAACAGCCACAGCAGCATCTCCCATCACACACATTCTTCTTGCAGCAGGACTTTGACGTTCTTTTCATCGAGCTATGAGGTATGTGTCTCCTTTCCTTGAATATGGGCGAACTTAAGCCTGCGGCAGAGCGGACGTGACGCTGTGTGATTTCCAAGGCGAGGAGACTTCCACTGGGCTCCCTTGGAATGGTTGCTTTTGAAACAGTCAGCATTTCAGGAGGAAGCCCAAGCAACCCGAGGAAGCCCGCGCGAGAGGAGTCAGAGCTCCCAGTTACCAGTTGTGTGTGTGACCTTCTGAAAAGTGGCTCTTGGAGCTTTCAGTGAAGCTGCCCGAGCTGATGCCAGATAGAGCAGATATTTCTGCTTAACCCAGCCCAAACATCAGCTTTTGAACAAAATAAATAATTCCCGTGTTAGAGCCGTTGCGTGTTAGGATGGTTTGCTATGCAGTAATAGGGAACTGATACAGGTTTATGTGTCATTATAAGAATAATCTTGAGTTTGTTCTAATATATTATTAAGAACCCTTAGTATTCTAGCTATTATTAGCAAAGAACTTGGCATGTATCTTATCATCAACTGTCAAAACTTCCTTGAGGCCTAGATTAAAATGCAGAGGTCTTTAGAGATATCTAATTCCTCCTTTCTTTCACCTCGTCTTGGGTTTGTTCAGTATGACTATGTAAAATAATATCAATTGTCAGTCATTTTCATGAGCTGCTTCCTCCTTTCTGCCTAATTAGCATAATTCACGATAGTTATCCATTATCATTAAATGTGTGTTAGATTACCTTTGCTATGGTTCACGATTATATTAAATTCCATTTTGGGAGCTAAGCCTTCACAGTTTGTTGCTCACGTACCAGGGCTTGCTGCTCACAAAGTAGAAAAATTGGACAGAATGCTGCTGATAAGGAAAATGCAGGAAAAGCTATGCAGAAATATGTATCTCAGAGAAGTAAGCTCTTGGGCATCTGACGGTGCAGACTCTCTGGTGGTTGAGAAATAAGTAATAAAGGAAAAGTGTGAAGACACCTGTCGTGATCAGATCAAGGGAATTGTGAACATGACATTCGCCGTAGGGATGCTTGTTATTCAGTGTCTGCTTTGGCATAAAAAGAGTTGCAGCCTAAAGCCATAAATTGACTTCATTTTCTATGTGATGCATTCATGAACCTTTTGTTTGGGGTTGTTTTAATTTTTGCCCACCTTGCTCCAAGTTAAAGAAGAAACAGCATGGTGGAAGGAACTCTGACCTAGGAGTCAGAAATAATAAAAGAAAATATAAAAGAAATAATAAAAATAAAAGAGACAAGCACCCTTCTGTCTCTCAGTTGGATTGCTAACTATCTGTGTGACCTTGGAAAAGTCAATTTACTTCTCAAGCCCCATTTTCCTTATCTATGAAATGATAGGGTTAGACTAACTAAGGCTAAATAGAGCTCTGCAATGTGGAATATGGCTTCTGAAGCATTAGTTTTGTGTTGTGATTCTTGCTTTGCAGATGTAAATAATTAGGAGTAAAAAGTATGCAGAACTTGGCAAAGCCAGATGTATATTTATGATTCTCAATGAATCAACTGATTTTTACCGCCTAGGCCTCCACAAGCCATTCTTTGTTCAACAGTTTTTGTTGTTACGTTTAATTTTTTCTTCCACAATTAAAAAAAAAGATTTAGATGACTGCTATCATTAGCAAGTGACAAACAATTCAGCAACAGAATATTAATTTTAAAACTGAAAAATAACTGAACATGAAAGATTAAAAATTTTAAATAGACATAAATGCTCAGGCTTGTGACTCTTTATATACAGCGTAGTTATTTTGGTAGATTTATTGAGATTTACAAACATACATGTGGCTTTGCCAAGTTCTGTATACTTTTTATTTACAAATATTTTTGTCTGCAAAGCAAACTTCACAACCTTAAACTATCCCTTTGGAAGTCATATGCCATTTGCTAGAGCTACAGTTGACCGTAGTCTAAACTTCTCATTTCATAGAAGAAAGTGATTCATTTCTGTGTAATGGTGTTAAAAACATCAGTATTCCATGGTGTTCTACACAGAAGACCACAGTGGTCAGAGTCGCTGTTTCTTGAGCTTACTTGCAAGGCAGAGTCTCAAAAGAACTGATTTTATCTTCATTTTCCTAATGAGAGAGCTGAAGCTTGGTCAATTGCCCAAGGTTATATAGCTAGTTAATGGTACTCACAAGACTTAAACTCAGGCAGTATGATTCTAGACTCAATTAAAATATATTCCTTCCTAATTTGGATTTCTTGCCAAAATATCAGCTCTCTGAGAGGATGGAGTATATTTTGTATGGTCAACCTTGAACAGGGCCTGCCATGGCAGAAGCAGGCGAGCCAGCCAGTGGGCCCTTGGACTGTTTTCTCCCCATCGTGATTCCAGGTGATAGGAGTCATTTTTTTCCTTCTGTGCTCTGATGGCTAAGGATGTCCAGGCTCTGGGGAGTCCAGGACTAGGAGAGAGGCTGTGAGAAGGAAGACAGTGATTCCTTCCTGGTAGTCCTGACTTTTCAGTTCCAGCTTTCTCTCTCAGGATGTTTACTGTTTAGCAATTGATTGGAAGTTACAGTGCTGAAGGAAAAATAAACCATTTCTTGTGAACTAATGATTCAACTTCTAAACTCTAAAACTGACAAACTTTTCAGTTCTCTACCCCCTTACTTTCCTGTCTGACTGTCTAAGTTTATGTGATTTAATTGTCTGGGAAACTCAGTACCCACCTACTCAATAACCCTTGTGTCCCATTGGCCATTTGACTTCCCTTGTTCTTTTGAATTTGGGAGCACTGTTGCCTCCGTATGAAGGAGTTTTGGAAAAGGCAAGAAGGCAGGCTCAGAGCTGAAGAAATAATAAAGAATAATACTGTAATCATAACAACTCATTATTTGTTTTTAAGCTTGATCTTTCAGAAGGTTATTATCTGGAGTTGAATACTAATGGATTCAGGCTCTGTTTATGCAGAGCAAATCTTAAACAACAGTGTTCAGGAGGGAAGGACATTAATCAGGAGAGAAGAGGGCCTTGTGCCTAATAATGTTTGCATAATAGCTACCCTTGAGTGTATTGCTTGACTTAAAAATAAATATTCATGTTTTCTGTCTCCAGTACAATTGGAAATTATTTGTGGTTATGATTCTTTTATATCCTCTTCTATCTGGTCAGGGGGACTTTAAATTGGGAGGCTGTAGGAAACCAAAAGACATAAATAAAAATGCTTTTGAGTGAGTCTGAGGGAGCAATGGAAAGCCGCCGTAATGGGGGTAATCCGGAGCAATTGAGCTGAGAGCAGGTCGTAACTCTGTTTGCAGGAGGGAAGGGGCGGAATCAAACTGGCATGTGTCAGGACATTTATACGATCCTCGGTTTACTTTTAACGCCTCCAAAGCTTCTCATTACTCTTGGGCTAAAAATCCAGGTTCCTTCTCTTGACATAGAGGTGCTCCCTGGAGCATTCCCTTAGGAACTCCACAGTTATGACCTAAGACAACCCAGCCTCAGATGTGATAATGCAGAACTCTTCCCAGGGCCCCTCAGACAACATGACTCTTAACTTCCAAGTCCTTGTTCATATCTTCCCTTCATGTTTTAAGGATTTTCCAAACCTTCTCTGCTAATTAAATCCACTTATTGTGGAAGAGTCACCTTAAATTTCACCTCCTCCAACAATCCTTTGAACTCGGCAGCTAGCATAAGTTTTCCTCCAGCCTCTCATTCATTCATTCATTCATTCATTTTCAGGGCTCTTTCAATAGTATTTATCCTGGGGAATTTTTGTTATCATCCTGATTTATTGCTTATATGCACCAAATTTTATTCACTGGTGCTTTAAATTAGCGAATTCACTTTTCTTTTCTCTCCCCTTTATTCTTTCTTTTTCCTATTTCTTTTAAACTTGAGAAATGTTCCAATATGGTCTTGAAAACGCAGGCTCTACATTGCTAGGAACTTCTGCATGCAAGTTGCAAGGCTCTTCATTAGCTGCCTTCTCAGGCAATTTCCCTAACCTTATTTCTTTCCTAAATGGATACTCTACCTCAGTCAAGAGAACAGCCTACAGTATAAAAGCCCAGACTGAGTCGATCTCCCAGACCCACAACTGCTCATGCTTTCCCCTGCCTCTCCCTCCCCGTCCTCTGAGGCACAGCTGATACCTCAGGGTGAAGCGCCAACCATCCCCCTGGCTCCCTCCTCCATGCCTCACTTCTGACGGGGCCTATGAACAGAGAGATGTCTGCCTGACTCCACCACCCATTTACCCTCATTGTTAGGATCCTTCTGAAGTGCTTGTATGTCTCTTTCATGTACTTATGTATAGTCACAAAAGTACTCTACCCCTTCTGTCAATATAACTTATCCTATTTAGAAAGCACTTTTTTGGTTTCATCTTTACTACAGAGAGGTAAGCAGGGCAGCTGTTAACCTTATTTTACATAAGAAAATTGGTTCAAAAAGTTTGAATGACTTCTTAAATTTACATATCTAGTAAATTATAGAGATTGGAATTAGACTCCAATCCAGTGCCTTTTCCACAACACTGTAAGCTTGATAACCTTTAGACTATTTTCTTCCATGTTCCGTAAGCCTCACAGAGCCTCGTAGAGCTTCTACAGGGCGACCTCCCAGAGGGCACTGGGCAGAGGCTGGGACTGGTCACAGGGACCCGCATTATGGTGCTGATGGGGCCACCGCTGGCTCTGTGCCCCGAGAGTCACTGCACCCTGAACCCCAGGGTCCCATCTATACTAGGAGGAGTGAGACACGTCTCTTGGGTTCTTTGGGCGCATAACATTGTATTAATTCCCTTTCTGTTATTTTTATCTCCATTGCCTTCTCACTCCTTTTCTCCTTGCTCTCTTTTCAATCAGTTCAACAACTGATTGGTGTGCATTGATAGTGTACAAAGAGCATTGTGCTGGGAGCCAAAGGGAGGTGAAAAAAGCAGATTGCTTACAGCTTGTTATGGAAAAGAAACATTCTTCCCTCTCTTTCCTGTTCTTCCTTTTTCTCGATTCTTCCTGCATTCTTCTTCCTCCCATATGCTCAAGGAACCTTCATCATTTCCACAGGTTTTCAAGGCTTCTGCTTTGGTCAGAGGGAAGGCACTCAGCCCTGGGCCACTGAACGAGTTTAACATGCCTGTGGTCCTTTGCCTCTGGTCACCCAGGGCTCATAACTGCTCACCATAAACGCTTCAAGGGCTTTGTTCAGTGATGGTCAAGGGCTCCATGTACTTTGATACCTGATACTACATTTTTGAAACAAGAAGAGTAAAATGACACTTTGAAAAATAAATTTTAAATCTTCTAATTTTTTTGGTGACTTTAAAGCCTTAAAATAATCTTTTTTTTGAGCAGTTTTAGAATCTAAGTATTTATTCTTCTAAAGGGACAATTTTCGACCTAATAATGCATGTTCCCTTTAGGAACCATTATTGTCATTAGACACTCATGTATTCTTTCCCCCTTTTATCAGTTATATTTTCTCATTCCTCTTCTACACCCCACATGACAGGCACAGGTACTTATATTTTTTTCCCCTCGGCTACATAGTCTTACAATTAGTTTAGGTTACCTAGGACTTCTAGAGTTCTTTCTATAAGAATCACCAATGAATTTTATGCTAAATATATGATTATTTTCTTCTGAACATAATCAAAATATGTTTCTTCTTTACTGTCTCCTGTCCTTCTTTCCATAGCAGTAGGTACTTATTTATAATTATAAAACAAACAAAATTACTAGTGATTTTTGAACCCCAAAAGGACAAAGTAGAGGGAACTAGAAAGAAGGGACCAGAAACAATCATGATTAGGCACCTCCTTTGCATCAGTGGATGAGTTAAGAACATTTAGATGATTGAATTAATCCTCTCAAGGATCCTATACAATTGAGACTTGCGGTTTTACAGATGTGGAAACTGAGGCTCAGAGGGGTTAAATAACTCGCCCAGTATTCCACAGCCTGTAAGGGTCAGGGCTAAGATTTGAATCCAAAATGTGTGACTCTAAATTTCATGTTCTCTTTACTGTACCTGGGCTGGAGGGGGCTCAGGTAGGCTCTAGAATGATGTATGAGATGAGTGCCCAGGTAGGGAAGGGATAAAGGGAAGGCCTTAGTCTGTTCCCAGATTCACCCTCTGGCATGCTTCTCCTCCCCTGGTTCCTGCCCCAAATGTAGACTGTGTCTCCAAAATAAGGATCCAGCCCTTTATAATATTTTAATGAGAGGGTCTTCTACTAATGGGACATCTCTCTTTTGTCTTCCACAGCAATTTTGCAGGCAGTAATAGCTGGTGATCTTATGAAGGTAAGATATCTTCCTACCAGAACTTTTGGTGATTCTTTAAGAACTTTAAATCAACATCATTTCTCACCAAATTTTCATGATCCCGTATATCGTTTCTCATCCCCCTGGTACTAGCTGGTTAGAAGGAGGAAGGATGCTCTTTTTGAGGACTGAGAAGAGAGGATGAGAGGGGTCTTCACAGCATCGCTACATCTCCTAATAGCAAAGGGTCTGTGCAAAGGCATTGTGCTATTTGCCTTGACTAGATACAACCGACGCATGTCCCCAGGAGGCAGTGCTCACGGTGCTCGGAATTCCTCCTCTTTGAAATTTGAAGTTTAAAGATTTCTTTTTAGATAGGTCTTTAAATGAATGCATCTGTAGGAATAACCTGGACAATGCCCAGAAATACATTCTCTAGGCAAGAGCCTACATCTTACGACATTATTACAGTTTTGAACTTTGGGGATCACAGTGAATCAGAAGAAGATACTCTGATCCGCCTCGAATATTTTGATTTGTGCTCATGTTTTCTGGCGAATTTAGAGGGAAGGAGGTGGTCACTGCTTGCCTCTAGAGTGAATGCGAATACCGAAGTCAGACTGCGTGGGTTCAGATCTTGGCTCTGCCATTCACTGTATATGTGACTTTGTGTTATTGCCTAATTCTCTCTGTGCCTCAGTTTCTTCATCTGTAAAATGGAATCACATTGCCCCTCTCTTTGCTTTATTGTGAGGATTGAATGTAAAATTCATGTAAAGCTCTTAAGACTGTTTCTATTACATAGAAGGGACTCTAAAAAGATAGCTGTTTTATTAATATAGTGCTAATTTGTGTTTCTTTAGTAGCTAAACATAGTGGGGAGGCAAATATTTGTTATAAAATATAATATAATCTATGAATACCCTAAAACCTGTATTTGGCCCCAAGTTATTTTCAGGCATCAGGACTTAGACTGCCCATATATCCCTGTATAACCCACACTGGCATTGATCTGTTCTGTAATACCGACAACTGCCCCTGGGCAGAGACTCTGCCTTACTCGTGGAGTATGGCGCCATTGCATATTGAGAAACCAGAAGCCTTAAAAGAAAGCTGAGAAGCACTGCCCTTGTATACAAGTTCTTCTGAAGCACATCTGTTGAATAAACTGCAAAATCTCTGTGCTACATTTTTAACAGGTTACTAGCAGAAGACAAATGGTGAGAAGGTTGCCAGCATCTTGATAAACTGCCGTCTTTAGACACATAGTCCTGGGAATGGTGCCTGTGCCACTGTCCAGATCATAGTGTTACTAGGAATTGTGACCCACAAGAGGAAAGTGCTCTCTAAGCAGTGTGGGTGCCTATGCGTTCAGTGCCATTTCCCAGCAGTGGATTAAACCAATACTATCCTATACTCCCTGCAGGGCCGTATAGTGGATTCTGTGGGAAAGAGAGGCGTGAGTTAAGACCTGATTCCTGCCCTTGCAGAGCTTCTAAACCAGAAAATTTTGCAAACTGTTGTACATTTGAAACCTTTTCATTTTATTTTGTATATACTTTTAGTCCAGGCAACAGATTTTCCAGGTCCCTGGGTGTATTACCACACTTTTTTTTGGTACTTAGTAGAGAATTATTTGAGAGATGGGAAATCAGTATATTCAGCTGGTTGTCTTATTTCATTCTCTGTTGTAATTATTTCCTAAATGACTAAGAAATGACTTAATAACACCTTATTTACTGAGAGGTAAATTTAAAGGCTTAGGGTTTTTCTCTTTCATTCTTTTCTTTTTTTTTCTTTTCCTTCCCAAGTACTTTTTACCCCTTTTCTTTTTTCTCCTCTATCTTCTTTCATTTTTCTATCCCATGTAGAAAGTACAATAAATATTAAATATTAAACTGTGTGTGGTGTGTGTGTGTGCATGTAAGGGATGGAGAGCGATAGACAGAGAGAGAGAGAGAGAGAGAGAGGTTGGGTGGGGAGCGGGGGGTGGCAGTGCACCAGTGAGCCGAGAACAGAACACCCGGGATCATCCCAGTGTGAAGGTTGTCATGAGTAGCTCCTATACACTGGGCTGCATAAAATGCCCGTGGACTAACTTAACATTCACAGTGTCTATAAGCACCACAGAAAGGCAGAAGCAGGGCAGCTGATGGACTGGGTCTCTGCTATTCTGTTGAGCCCAAATCCTCTGTGGATCTGCCCACAAAGAATGGAAGTGTCCTTGTGAGACAAGACAGTTGAACAGAACAGGATTCTCTTAGATTTTTGTGGAAGACAATTAGCTACTTCTTCCTGTTCCTTTGCTTCACAGTTTAGGCATGAAAACCCCGTATATTCCTTACTTCCATTCAACGACTCCTTTTTGATCAATTTCCCAGGAAGTCTTTCCTGACTTTTTTCCATCCCCTACTAGTGCCCTGTGCTACCCTCCTCATGTTCTTCTCCGTCTCTGTGCAATTCTTTACACATCTGTCTCCCCCACGGACGGCAAGGTCTTGGAGGCCAGTGGCCGAGTTGTATTCATCTTTGTTTCATTGGCATCTGGCACATGGCGGTTCTATGATTTTATTTGAGTGAACGCGTGAACTGTGAGTGTACTCTCTTTAACCCTGTGAGTTGTTTGATTTTTTTATAATGCTGTGCCATCTAACTTCTTGGTGGAAGACACATTCCTTTTGCTTATATCCTGCAGAGTTATTTGATTCTTATTTATCCTAAAACTACCTTTTAGAAGCTCCAGAAAGGCTCTTCTTGTTCTGATATACTGCAGTTTAGAGAACGGAGATCCAGTTACACTTTCTATAATGTTCGGTATCTCACAAACTTAGACTGTGTCCTCATTTAGCCACCTAATTCCCAGGCTGCGATATCTGATTTTTCCGGGCTGTTCTCACGTTTGAAGTCTTCTCGGTTTCTACTGCTACGTTCTCTGAACCCTTCTGGTTCTTATCCCATGGATCATCTAAGCCTTGTTGGGTGTATGTTGGGCAGTTAACAGAAGGCATGCAGGCTGGGCTGCAGATCTGGATGAAGGAAGGAGACATACATGGGTGTGCGTGTGTCTGCCGTGTGCATATGCGTTGTGAGCGCATGCTGGAAAATGGGAAGCAGCTTCTGTACTCGGTAGCTAGGCTCATTAGAGATTGGAGAAAAAACTGAAGGACGGGGAAGGAGCTTAGCTACCAGACATCAAGCTATTCCTGCCTATCGACCTAATTGTTCTTTCACTCTAGAGAATGCTGAGCCAACATGGGGAATCTTTTATTCTCCTCTCCACCCTTTACTCCCTTGAGACAGAGACCAGTGCCCAGAAAAGTTAAAGACAAAAAACAGAAAAGGAACAAGTAATTTAGCATGTTTCCATTTCCTTAGGCTGTTCAGTACCCACATACCCTCTCTGGAGTTAGCTGAGACACTGGCCATCTAGTTGAGTGATAACACAACCCAGGAATGGTTACTTCATCTCTTTGACTTTTCTCTGTGTCCTCTGAGGATGGAGACATTTGTGGTTTGTTACATTAGTTTTATTTTATCACCGGTTAGCTGTTTCCCTTGTTCTGGACTGTGCCTGAGCTGCTTTTCCTATGTCTCTTTTTCAGCTAATAGAAAGCTATAAAAATGGAGGCAGCCTGCTAATTCAGGGACCAGACCACTGTTCACTCCTTCACTACGCAGCTAAAACCGGCAACGGGGAGATTGTGAAATATATCCTTGACCACGGTGAGTAGGCACAGCGAACCAAGAATCATTTATCTATGAAATAGACTGAGTTTTCTGAGTTGACTTTCATCCAGGCTGTCCTCAGAATGGTGGAAATATTCTCCAGCTTTAGCTGACTCTCCTTGCTTATTTGAGGGAGCTGGGATTCCAGATCCCTTACACATGTAGGTCATCTTAACCAAGCCATTAACAGAAATAATTTTCATATCAAGGCCTTTGCAGGGTATTTGGGGGCTGATTAATTAAAAACTAGAAGACAAACCAAATGTGGCCTTGGCATAGCATGCTTTACTGTTTTGGGAAGAGCTTTTATGTTTTGGGAAGCTAACTATTTGGGACCAGGTACCTAATCCATATTTATAGCTGATCATTCTGAGGAGTAATGAGCATATTTTTTTTCCATCTTTCTAGTCCCCCCCCCCCTTTTTTTTTTTTTTCTGTTTGAGTCTCATTCATCTTTTCAACTCAAGTCACACTTTATTCTCTTTGAAAACATCTGGTACTCTCGTGTCCTCTGTGGCCGGCCATGTTCACCTCCTGGACGGTTGTCCTAACTGGGTTTGTAATTTGGTGTTACATCATGTACTTTAGCATGTACCTCTGATAGTCCTTTAGAGGCACAAACACATGAGAGGAATATCAAATGTTGACCATACTTTCAGCTTCCCACATTTATAGTGTTTCTAGGACTGAAAAATAGGAAAGAAGGGGGAAACATCTCCCTGGCTTGGCTGTTTTTGAGGGGTCTCTAGCTCTGCCAGATACAGGTACACAGAGATCCTGGAAGATTTTCTGCGAGCCCTAGCACTGAGCCTGTGGCCTACCCTCATTGTATCATATTTAGGTTGTAAATAGTAAGCATATTAGTACACATTCACATTCCCTTTTTTTAAATTGAAGTATAGTTGATTTACAATGTGTTAGTTTCAGGTGTACAGCAAAGTGATTCATTTATACATATAAACATATCTAGTCTTTTTCAGATTCTTTTCTGTTATAGGTTATTATAAGATATTGAGTATAGTTCCTTGTGCTATACAGCAGGTCCTTATTGTTTATCTATTTTATGTACAGTAGTGTGTATCTGTTCATCCCAAACTCCCAATTGATCCCTCCCCTGCCCTTCCCCCTTTGGTAACCGTTAAGTTTGTTTTCTATGTCTGATTCACATTCCTTTATATTCCTCTTTTTATGCAATTCAAACATGTCTTATTCCATTCATTCATTCATTCATCCATCAAATATTTGTGGAGTACATCACAGGAACTACCTGTTATAGACCAGCACACACACGAAAACAAAATACAGTCACTGTTATCAAGCAATTGCAGGCTAAAAAAATATATAAGCCTATGCAGCATTAAATTTAAAGCAGTTGTATGTAGATGCCTTAAGTCCTATTGTAAAGCCACAAATAGATAACATAGCTACCATTTCTCAAGCACAGGTTATATGCCATGTGCTTATACTGAGCACATCCTATCATTTAATCTTTACAAGGACCTTGTAAGGTAAGTATTAGACTGTCAGTCACATTAGACTCACCTTGCTTTGTCTTCAGTACCTTCTCACCATGGAGAGTTTGCTTGAACCCTGGGCCTGAATTATGTCGGAAAGAGTGGTTTAGGAAGAGGAAAGGGAGTTAAAGTAGGATGGTCGTCATTAGAGGCTTTCTTTCCCCCTGGTAGGCTAGGTTGGATAATCCCAAGCCTGTCTGCCCGGGAAAGCCTAGATATATTTCCGGTGCTGTGTCTGGGGTGTGCGTAGTCTGCCTCCTACTCCCCTGACCATTCTGCCCCCAGCAATTAAAGCATTCCTCTTTGGGCAAGACTTGCGAAAAGCATCGGTGGCGTCAATTCTGCTTGCCTCTCCCACCCCCCGCCCCCAACAACACACATCATAGGTGTTTTCTCTGCCTTATAGTGACTCTTCCAAAAGCTTGTGACACGCAGAACCAAATATTAGAACCCAGCCCCATAGACAGTGCATTGCGATGGTCCAGCCACCGCAGGGGGTCTTCCAGGTCCCGACGGAGAGGGGTAAGGGACTGAATAGCACGGCGAGTATGGGGTCAGAAGGACCAAGACAACTGATGGTTGCTAGGCACTTTATTTAGAATTTACTGAATCTTATATAGACAGAAGAGGAACTCATTATTAGACAATAATCCCATGGAATTGCTTATCGTCTCAGTTCAGTCACTACCACAGACGTCAACAAGTTTACAACAACTATCCTTGAACATTATCTTCCCTTAACCAGGCTCACACACAGCCCCCAGCCATAGGGAACAACCAGGACTCTCAGTTCCCTGAGGTCTCCTGGCTTGAGATAGCTTTGCTAATCTCTTTTACATTCCTCAGGCCTGGGGAAAAGAGTGTATTCCAAGGTAAGGGCTTTGCTTTTTGTGAGAGACATACTGTCTCCTCCAGGAGTTACCTCCGGCTAAGACTGCCTGCTTCCCACAGTGCATAAAGGTCACAAAGCTTCCATGGTTATTTTTCTCTTAATAGAAAAGATCTCAGGATTTCCACTGTACAAAGTTCAGGTGAACTTTAGATATATGCTGTCACTTTGTTTGCCTCTAGCTCAGATTCAAGTACTCCTGGTGGCTGTTATCTTGATCGTTCTCAACCCTTCCCTCCTAGTTTGCCCTTTACCCAATGAGATTGAGTGTGTGCCCGCATACCCACATACCACTGCTGCTCAGCACACACATAGCACTCTACTCTAGAGTTAGGTGAGACACTGGCTGTGTATTTGAGTGATGAGGCAACTTAGGAATTCTCTCTCCTCCCCTCTCTCCCTCTCCTGAAGAACAAGCATTCCCTTCTCTGGTTCTGCGATCCGCTCTGCATCAGTGATCTGCTGGTATCTCACTTGGTCTTACCTATGAGGCTGCAGGGAGCTGCCGTTTTGACTGAGTCTGTATTTAAGATGGACCCTCACATGTTCGGGGCTCTCAGCTGAGATGGTTGGGACACCTGAGCCTTTCTCTACACCTGGACCTTCACCCCAGGCTTCTGCATAGCATGATGGTCCTCGGGTTCCTGGAGGGTGAGGATGGACGCTTCCAGACATTCTGAGGCCAGGCTGGGGAAGTCTGCCTCATCTCTGTGGCATTCTGCCAGCTAAAACAAGTCACAGAGCCAGCCCCAACTCAAGGGGTGGGGTAATAGACCCCTCTACTTTATAATTAACGGCCATATTTAATCTACCCCCCTCCCTTACTCTGTCTTCTTCCGTTGAAAATGATGACCCTCCCTTCTCAATATCCTGAACTACTGACTCACTTGGAATTCCCTGGAGCCCTGCTTTTATATTTTCCTTTGGTTCAGGGTCCTAAGCCAAGGCTGCAAGATTTAGCAAATAAAAATACAAGACAACAATAACTTTTTTTTTTAAAAGGATTAAGTATGTCCCATGCAATATTTGGGACATAATTACACTAAAAACAAAACCAAAAATCCTCTTCTCAGCTGGGTCTCCCCAGGGACTTGAATGATGAGGCCTGAGATGATATTGCTCTAACACCATGGATTTTCACACACCCCCCCCCCAACTTCTCTTTCTACTCCCTTAAGACGGTCTTTAAAAGCCCCTGTAACTCAAGCTCATAAGACTTGGAGTTTCTAACCTCAGCCATAGATCAGTACACACACACTTTTTCTGGCACGAAATCCAGCTGGCAAATCTCTTAGTGCTCTGATCAAAGCCTGACATTCCAATACTAAACTAGTTTCTTTTCGATCCCAGGTGTCTTTTGCAAAGAGTGAATAATGTGATACAGCTCCCTGTGTCAAAACTGAAGGACACAAGGAATTTGTTAGTAACTTGGGGTAGGGGGAAGCTTATTTTTCTAATTTTTTTGGTTAGCTTTTGTAAATTAGTTGGTTTAATATTTATACTAATGAGAAAACACTTGAGATTTTTGTAATCACCTCAACTTCACTCACAGGCAAACAGTTCTCATGGTCACTGTGTCTGCCTCACCAGGGTCTCCAATTGGCCAGTAGATACATGGGGGGAAAGACTGGAGATCATGAAGCAAAATCCGTCTCTTCCGTTTGAAAATAAAATTTTACTATGATCTACATTCCAAGGATCACTGTATATTGATGGGTGGCAATTTTTAACCTTTTAGTACTACAGTCAAATAATAGAAACTGAATTGCAGTTGATTTTTACTAAAATTAGTATTTATCAACCTGATAGGCATGGTCAATTTCATTCTTAACATCAACCTCATTATCTCTAGTTATTCAGGAACATGGATGTAAAATCTTTTGACGTTGTCAGCCTAATTCTCCATGTTCCTTAAGAGCTAAGCACTTTGGCTCAACCATTTCTGTTGTCATTTGTTTTAATATTTTCAGTTGCTGATATAATTTTATAAAACTGTGCATTTAGAATTGGAAAGTATCTTTGCAGAACTATTCATCTCATTTCAATTACAGAAACTCTTTTACATTATCATGTTCTTGAAGTCGGGGACACGTACACAGAAAACATGACCCTTTCTCTGTAATCATCTTCTTAATGTGATCTCTGCTCAGTGAATAGTCTTGCCTAATTTAATGATGATGATGATGACTCTGAAATTCCCCTGATCTGATGGAAAATATCCTTTGCGAAGATGCCTCTGTGAGGCTGGGATTCAGGGATTTCTACCAGACTGGCATCGTTGTTTGTAAATTAGCATTAGGTTTGCAGAGTGGGTGGGTCTGATCAGTTTGAAATCATGTAAATAAAAAGATAAATGAATACAACTTTTCCACTGTGCCAAAGATCAAGAGATGCCCCTCCTAATAATCTCAGTTGCTGCAAACCTCTTGAAGTTTTAGTTTTTTACATTTTATGTCTTCTTATTATATAAATCCTAAAAACTGTTCAAAGACCTGCCTGTAAAGATGCCTTTAATGGCAAGGGTCCTAAGAAATCAGTCGGCCTTTTTCAAGGCTCATGACTGATACGGCTTGATTGCTTTCTGCGTCCTTACTCCAGGGAGCCCCTCTCTCCCCTCTGCTTTGCCCTCTCCTTCACCGTTTATTGACGCTGAGCAGTGGGGTCCACAATCAGGACGCCGCCCTCTGAACGGGAGTCGTGAGAGATTAGTCATTCTCCCAGACACCACATTCAGCAACGAAGTTCTCTTCTCAGAGCTCTTTGAAATCCAGGCTGAGGGGCTGGGGGGCACGGGACCCGTGGTTATTTCTGAAAAGCCACAGGAGGCTTGAATTTTTCTCTTCCCGCATCTTCTTTGGGACTTCTTCTCTCAAATACACGACATGCTGCTTTCCTTTATGAAGAACTGGAATTTGGGCATTGGGAGGGTTGAAAAGAGAACGGAGGAGGGAGAGAGCTTAAGAATTCCACAGGGACAGGGCGGAGAGAGGAGGATGTGGGAGGGATTCCAGCTGAGAGACCCCCACCCCACCCCCCCGGCGGTTCCTGCTTTTCAACTCCTTTCAGCCATACTTTTGCCCACTCCCTCCTCCCTAGTGTTACCCCTCCGAGACACTTTTATGGTGTTTTAGTCTTTTACACCCCCCCCCCAACCCCTGCACATTTTGCTCTTTTGTTTTTATTCTCCCAGCTCCCACCCCTCTGCCCCCTACTGTGTTTCCTGATAGAAATCTCACTCATGCATTTCCTTTCTGATTTCAATGGCTTATTTTGTCTTCCCTCTTTTTCTGCCTTCAGTCTTTCTTCTCTTTTTTTCACCCCCCCCCCTTTTTCTGCCTCTGGTCCCCGAGAGAAACGACCACCATCCTGCTGGGACAGGATGATGGTGCTGTTAAGAGTTCCCAGTGCCAGCTCTCCCCACATCTGTGCAGCTTTTGTCCTGGGGCAGAGGAGGATTTGGAATGGTCTGCTGGCAGCGTCAGGGAGACTAATGGGAAATGAGGTCCAGAGAGAGAGAGAGGCCACGGGGAGTTGGTAGGAATAGCAAAGGGGATTTGGATGCCTCGGTGTGGGAAGCAAATTAAAGGATGCATGTGACAAAAGACACATCATATATAATACAAGTGCAGTATGGATGATAAAATTGCATCAGTTCAGTGGAAGAACCTATGGGATGAGCACTGACTGGCCAGCAAACTTGACATTTGGAAGGTTTGACTACTTACCACGCTGCTCACTTTTTCACGTTGGGAGGTTTGTGAAGTTTCGCTTCTTTTCGGAGCAAGAAAAGCTTCCCTGGCCTTCACCAGGGAATACTGATGTGTATTCCCCACAATGTATTTTTCTTTCCCTTATTTTTCAGACCATTTCTCATATAGCATAGCTTTTTTTTGAATCCATGTTCCATTTATGGATCTCTCTCTGAGAAAAACTATATTGGCCAGGGCCCAAGTGGAGTTTTAAATGTTTCATTCATTCATTCAAAAATTCTGTCCCATGCACTTTTTTTTTTTTTAATTTTTATTTATTTTTGGCTGCATTGGGTCTTCGTTGCTGCGTGCGGGCTTTCTCTAGTTGTGGAGAGCGGGGGCTACTCTTCATTGCGGTGCGCGGGCTTCTCATGGCGGTGGCTTCTCTTGTTGCGGAGCACAGGCTCTAGGCATGCGGGCTTCAGTAGTTGTGGCATGCAGGCTTCAGTAGTTGTGGCTCATGGGCTCTAGAGCACAGGCTCAGTAGTTGTGGCGCACAGGCTTAGTTGCTCCGCGGCACGTGGGATCTTCCCAGACCAGGGATCGAACCTGTGTCCCCTGCATTGGCAGGCAGATTCTTATCCACTGCGCCACCAGGGAAGCCCAGTCCCACGCACTTTTGAAGAAAAATGTTATAGTAATAATCACTGCTCATCTTTACTGTTCTGAATGCTTTACATGTATTCATACATTTAATTCTTACAACAGTCCTACAAGGTAAGTTCTCTTATCTCTATTTGACAGGTGGTAAAAACTGAAGGGTAGTAAAGTTAGGTGACTTGCCAAAACTCATCCATAATATGAGATTGGTTTCTGCCTTCCATATTCCTAAAGCCCAGCGAGGGAAATGAAACATGGATAAACAACCACAGCACAGGGTAGTTTGAAATGAGTATCATATGCAGCGTTCTAGTGACAACTGGTACAGGGCTGCAGAAGGGCAATGATCATCTTACGAAAATTTCATGGAGAAATTTGTACCCATATCCCCTCAGTAGAGATTCAACCGTCATCTTCTGGTGCAGGTTAGCTATGGAATGGAGTGTGGATATTTTAGTAAATCCTGGGAAGGACAGAGAGCCAAGACTTCCCTTTATATTCAGGGAACAATCGGGAATTCTCTGCTGACAATTTAAGGGCATTCCTTCAAACTCCTTAGGGGAAATGCATGGTATCCACAATCAGGATATATGTATTCATGAAATACAAACTCAGCCCAAACCCAAATGTTCCCCATTGGTATATACTGAAGGAATTCCATCATCTTTATGTTTTCTCTTTCTCCTGTTCTCTCCCTTATGAGTGAGACTAAAATTAACTTTTCCAAGAACCATAGTTGCTATTTTTTCACATGTATTTTTCTTTGAAGGGAAAATTTTTATGGTCTTTGTTGATTGTTTTTATTTCTCTGGCTACGCCTCCACCTCCAAATCTTAACACCAATGCTACTATCCCACACAGTACACTATTAGACAGCATGCTGTACTAGTAAGAGTAGCTCCCTATAGGTCACTGAAGACACAGATAGGGAGGGAAACCACAGCTTTGTCTCAGGCTGCACCTGGCAGTCACTCCTCCTATCCTTTTCTCTTCTGCAGCCCCTTCTTGCTATCAGTTAATTGAGTCCATCTTTCCAGAGCTGTTCCTGAAACCTTTAACTGAAGTTTCTTTGGATATTAAGAGCAAAAGGATCTTGTTTTAGTATCAGCAGCTCTTTTTCTCATCTCTGTCAGCTGCAGAGGATTAAAGGGGGAGGGGGAGACAATAAACAGCTCCAGGCGTGCCTGACTCCCGCAGATTAGATGACCAGCTCTGGAATCCTTCTGGGTTGGCTTCATTTATAGTGATTCTTGTCAGAAAGTTGAGGAACAAGCTTCTTTCTCTTCCTTGTCCCACTTTCAGAGTGTCAAGTCCTTGCCATTTTAGCACAGATGAAACTGCTTCAGCATCCACTCACTGCACGGAGGCGTGGACCCCAGAGTCCATGGACCCACTGTGGGTGCAGCTCTGAGAGCACCAAGTGACAGTGCTGAGGAAAGGAGGAACTGAGACAAGGCCCCTGTTGCCTAAAAATTTGTGCAGTTGTTACCAAACACACGTTCGTGTGTGCCCGATGCACAGTGAGGCCCAACAAACCAAAACATTGGAGTTTGGAGCAGAGAAAGGCTTATTGCAGGGCCAAGCAAGGAGAACAGGTGGCTCGTGCCCCAAAACCCTGGACTCGTCAAAGGGTTTCAGCAAAGTATTTTTAAAGGCAAGGTAAGGGAGGGGCATTACAGGGTATGGGATCAGCTTATGCACAATTCTCTGATTGGTTGATGGTGAGGTAACAGGGCAGTGTCCCAGGGGTTAACATTATCAATCCTTAGGTGCCAGTAGGTCTGGGGGCTCATGATCAACAAGTAGTTAACTTTTTCTGTTTGGTGGTGGTTTTAGCATCTGTAGAACAACTCAGGAAGTGTGCATCAGATACTATGGTCTAGGTACTCCAGAGAGGAGTTACAGCAGAGGACATGGGAGGAGGGATCTGTCCCAGGAAGGTCCTGCTCAGTTACACAATTATCAGTAACAATGGGAACAGACACTGGTGAGGCCGGGCTGCTCGTGCTCATGGAATTCCTTTCAAAATGAATGGCTTTGCTGAAGGCGCTTTCTAAAGGGACCATTGGGCACCGTAAGCCTTCTTGCTCCTGACCTTGTAGAGGATGCCTCATCAGCGATTGAATAGGCCTGGAGGACTGGTTCTCAGGACACAGAATTGGAGTCAACACTCACTTCAAATGTAAGTGGGAGCCAAGGCGCCCTTTTATATCTCCTTCCCTCATTGATACTCCAGTATCTTGACTTAGTGCAACCTGCTGTGTTATGTCAGAGAGTAGGACACTTAATCATACCTAAACTTCAGGCATTTCATGCAGTGTCCCAGCTACTGTTTTAAGCACATTTTTTTGTATTAACTTATGAAACCTCATAACAAACCTGCGAGATAAATATTATTATTAACCCTGATTTACATGTGTGACAATCAAGGGGCTGAGAAATAAAATGAACCTGCCCAAGATCTAGTGAGTGGAAGATACAGCTGGGATTTGAAACCAAGGAGGTTCAGCTCCAGACCCTCACTCTTAATCACTGCACTGGACTGCTTGGCACTTCAGGGGGTACAGGGCGGGGAGGGGGTGGATTATCATTAATGTTTCCTTAGAATCACAGGACTGAGGAACAAAAATGAATGAATTGAATCCTCGTTGAACCTGTAAAATAGGGAACATGCTAGAAGGATATGAAAAATAATCCAAGTATTCTTACATTTAAAAGATGTAGAATAATTTATTTAAGGAGATAAGGCATACATTTGAAAAGCAAATACATAGTACAAGGGTAGACTCCAATAAGTATTATGGGAGTTCTTCTGTTGATTGATTCCTTCTGTCAAAGAGAAGACAGGTTGATTCTGTGTGTTAAAGGTGGCCTTTTCAGAGGACCTTGTCACAGACTGGTCTTTAAAGAATTTGTAAGACTTAGGTGTGTGGGTAGAAAATCCCTCTCTGGGTAGCAAGAGTGGAGAGAGCAAGCTCTCAGAGCTGGGAGAGCCTGAGAAATATTTGGGTGATTGCGCAGCTACCAGTTTGGCTTGTGCAAAAAAAATGGAGCCTTGAGAACAAATTGAGGAAGGGTAGTTCCAAGTGAAAGACTGTGAACTTCAGTGTTGAAATACCTGGGGAGACACAGGACATATGATGAATTTAAAACCTGGAAATCTGTATGTTGCAAGATCTTTTTTATGTTTTCTTAGTAACAGTCCTGCATGCTAATATGTTCCTGACAGAGACCTTTTAGGAAGCTTATTTGTCAAATAGTACAAGTAGGAGCAACAAATAGGACAGACATTGCAAGAGAAGATTCACCCAGCCTTGATGACTGGTAGATGGGAAAGAGAGGAGGTGAGGTTGGTGATTTAGCTCCTGGATGACCAGGAGGATTGTGAAAGTCCCCTTTCTCCTTGACCAATGACTTCTTTTTTTTAATTGAAGTATAGTTGATTTACAATATTGTGTTAGTTTTAGGTATACAGCACAGTGATTCAGATATATATCTATATATATATGTTCTTTTTCAATATTACAAAATATTGAGTAGAGTTCCTTGTGCTATACAGTAGGTCCTTGTTGGTTCTCTCTTTTATATATAGTAGTATATATATGTTAATACCAAACTCCTAATTTATCCCTCCCTGCCCCCTTTCCCCTTTGGTAACCATAAGTTTGTTTTCTATGTCTGTGGGTCTATTTCTGTTTTGTAAATAAGTTCATTTGCATCTTTTTTTTTTTTTTTTTTAGATTCCATGTATAAGCGATATCATATGATGTTTGTCTTTCTCTGTCTGACTTACTTCACTTAGTATAATAAATCTCTACGTCCATTCATGTTGCTGCAAATGACATTATTCCATTCTTTTTTTTGATGTATTTCATTCTTTTTTTTGGATGTTCAGTACACAGAATATTTTCTTTTTCTTTTTTCTCTTTATTTTTTATTAAAGTTTAGTTGATTTACAACTCTGTGCGGTGTACAGCAAAGTGATTCAGTTATACATACATATATATATGTATATTCTTTTTCAGATTCTTTTTCCATATAGGTTATTACAAAATACTGAGTGTAGTTCCCTGTGCTATACAGTAGGTCCTTGTTGTTTACCTATTTTATATACAGTAGCATGTATAGGTTACTCCCAAATTCCTAATTTATCCCTCCCACCCCCATTCCCCTTTGGTAACCATAAGCTTGTTTTCTATATCTGTGAATCTGTTTCTGTTTTATAAATAAGTTCATTTGTATCTTTTTTTTTTAGATTACACATATAAGTGCTATCATATGATATTTGTCTTTCTCTGTCTTTCACTTAATCGCTAGGTCCATCCATGTTGCTGCAAATGGCATTATTTCATCCTTTTGTATAGCTGAGTAGTATTCCATTGTATATATGTACCATATCTTCCTTATCCATTCATCTGTCGATGGACATTTAGGTTGCTTCCATGTCTTGGTTATTGTAAATAGTACAATATTGGGGTGCATGTATTTTTTTCAAATTACGGTTTTCTCTGGATACATGCCCAGGAGTGGGGTTGCAGGATCACATGGTAGCTCTAGTTTTAGTTTTTTAAGGAAGCTCCATGCTGTTCTCCACAGTGGCTGTACCAATTTACATTCCCACTAACAGTGCAAGAGGGTTCCCTTTACTCCACACCCTCTTCAGCATTTGTTATTTGTAGACTTTTTAATGATGGCCATTCTGACTGGTGTGAGGTGATACCTCACTGTAGTTTTGATTTGCATTTTTCTAATAATTAGTGATGTTGAGCATTTTTTCATGTGCTTCTTGGCCATTTGTATGTTGTCTTTGGAGGAATGTTTATTTATACCTTCTGCCCATTTTTTGATTGGGTTGTTTTTTGATATTGAGCTGTATGAGTTATTTGTATATTTTGGAAATTAATCCCCTGTCGGTTGCATTGTTTACAAATATTTTCTCCCATTCTGGAGGTTGTCTTTTCATTTTGTTTATGGTTTCCTTTGCTGTGCAAAAGGTTTTAAGTTTAATTAGGTCCCATTTGTTTTTGTTTTTATTTCCATTACTCTAGGAGACAGATCCAAAAAGATATTGCTGTAATTTATGTCAAAGAGTGTTCTGCCTATGTTTCCCTTTAGGAGTTTTATAGTATCTGTTCTTACATTTAGGTCTTTGATCCACTTTGAGTTTATTTTTGTATATGGTATTAGAGAATGTTCTAATTTCAAGCTTTTACATGTAGCTGTCCAGTTTTCCCAGCACCTCTTATTGAAGAGACCGTCTTTTCTCCATTGTATATTCTTGCCTCCTTTGTCGTAGATTAATTGACCATAGGTGCATGGGTTTATTTCTGGGCTTTCTATCCTGTGCCATTGATCTATATGTCTGTTTTTGTGCCAGTACCAAACTGTTTTGATTACTGTAGCTTGGTAGTATAGTCTGAAGTCAGGGAGCCTGATTCCTCCAGCTCTGTTTTTCTTTCTCAAAATTGCTTTGGCTGTTTGGGGTCTTTTTTATTTCCATACAAACTGTAAAATTTTTGTTCTAGTTCTGTGAAAAATGCCATTGGTAATTTGATAGGGATTGCATTGAATCTGTAGATTGCCTTAGGTAGTACAGTCATTTTAACAATATTGATTCTTCCAATCCAAGAACACGGTGTATCTTTCCATCTGTTTCTGTCATCTTCAGTTTCTTTCATCAGTGTCTGACCACTGACTTTCATAGTTAGGGAAGATGAGGTTAGGACTTTCTTTCTTCTAATTAATTATGTAGTAAGTAGTTACATAAATAAATGCTCAATGATAATGATATCCGCCCATATGGAGAGCAAATCACCAGGATCATACTTCTAAAGTTTACAGTGCTCAATACCTAGAGCTGTGTTTGACCCTTCCAAACACATTTATTCATTAATTCAACCAAACGTTAAGCCTCTGCTTGGCACCACGCCATTCACCAAGGAAGGACACGGTGGACAAGACATTGGCCACAACTTCAAGGGGTTTTTCCAGAGTCTAGTTGTGGAGAGAGACAAGTCAGCAGGTGATTTTAACATGGCTTGACAAGTATCATGATCGGTAAGGTGATCATATATACCTACTTGTCAGGGATAGTCTCAATTTGGATGATTAATTATTATTACCCCCCCCCCCATTTTAGGAAGTATGGTTAGTACACAAAGTGAGGTAACACAAAGGCATGACATTTAATGCAGTATTAGGAGTGGGGAGATAGAGGGCTTTGTGGAAAAAATGTGTGTCAGCTGATACCTGCAGGTAAGGAATTGTGTGAAGGGTTGGGGGGAAAGGTGAACACTCCAAGCAGTGTTTGCAGGTTGAATGAATAAATTAGTGAACAAATGAGAAATTGTGAATGTGCAAGCACAGAACATTTTAATTCCTGATGAAGCATCTATAATCATTTGATGTTTATATATAACATTTCTTCCAGATTTTGGAAGGGAAATCTCATGAAAAGTAGAATTTTACCCCATTTCTAAAATAAAGAGATTGGACTGGATAATATCTTGACTTAGTGTAAGTTGCTGTGTTATGTCAGAGAAAGGGACACTTAATAACACAGTCTCTCATAGCTTTCATGCTATACTACATAAGATTACATCCCAAACAACCTGCTGCTGGAGAATGATTCTCCCTTTCCCCCCTAGGTAGCCACTTAATTATTTTTCATTTATTCTATCCTTCAACTTGTTTGAAAGTTTCTTGAAGGCAGAGGCCATATCATTCTTTTTTAATCTCCCATTCTGTACATACTGCCTGGTGATGATTGAGAGATTGATGAGGGGGAGGTAGAGGGATCCTTTCTCTTTTGGAGGGGAGGTGGTCTTATTATCCCTGTCACCAAATACTCATTCAGCTTCCCAAGGCATTTTAATTCTGTGACTATAATTTTTTGTTAATGGTTAGTTTTTGAACTTATTTTTGATGGACATCTTGCTTTCCTCTTCTTTAGGACCTTCTGAGTTATTGGATATGGCAGACAGTGAAACGTGAGTGTTGCCTTACATTACGTGATCTAGATTATCTTCTTGAGAACATATCTAGGAAAAGAATGCAGCCTCTAGGGCATACAATTGATAATTGTAATGTCAGCGATAAAAAGTGTCTACTTTCAGTTGTATTTATAACTGTGCAGCGCTAATCTTCTAAATCAAAGATCACACAATAAAAATAGATGGCACCTGTCATGATGATTGCACATGTAGCTGTTGCTGGTCATCATTTAGAACTTCCTTCAAGTGAGGTACTTCTGCTTTGATGCACCTTGAACTACAGAGAAGTCTAAATTAATGCACTTACCTCTTAATTACCCATTTACTCTTCCTCAACTGAGGTTTATAAGAAAATTAAGCCCTAATGCCCTAAGGCATCCTTTTTGTATAGTGAAACAATTTCTCTGTGCTGAGTCTAGAATGGGACAAGTTATACAACCACTGGAGAACCAAGAACATAGTACCTCCAACCATTTCCATGTTTTGTGCTTCAGAAGAGAAACCCTGGTTGAGAAAGTCACCAGCTCTGTGGATGGTTGCCAGACTGATAATGTTTGTTTTCAACTTTCTCATTCCCAGGCGGCAAAATAGCTACTATTCCCCAAATAGAAACAAAGAAAGGCTAAGCATTTAACCCTGGAAGCCATGTTGAGCCTCTAAAGAACTTCAGTGAAATTTGAAAAGGGATAAAGAATGGGCAGGGTGGAGTGTGGGGAGGGGCTAAGGAGAGATGGAGGAGGACAAGTAGGAAGGATTTAACCATGAGTTACGGACAAGGGAGAAACTGTCCATTGCTACGTAGAGTTTGTCCACGTACCGCAAATCCCATTGGCAAGGTTATCACTCACCCCAGTTTGCCTCTCTAAGGACTGCATTCGATTTTCCATAAACACTTTGGCATTAAGGGCCTTTTCAATTTCAGACCCAGAATGGGAATGTCCTCCTCCCTGTACTGCCTGTGGGGGTGGGGGAAATAGCCACTTTGCCTTGGCTGTTCCCCATACTGATGGCTGACCTGCTGCCCAGTGGGCCAGCTCTGGTTGCGGAACCCTCCCAGAGTCTTACCATCCCTCCCAGGTATCTTCTGGGACTGTCCCCCTCCTGCCACTCACCGGGAATCAGCAGGTGGGGCAGACTGGGTATCTCCTGGGTCTTTGAAGTTGAGTTCCCAGGAGATACTCCTCCCAGGGCCAGATGGTCTACCAGGCACTGTGCTGTGGTTCTCCATCGCTGCTCCTGTGTGTGCACCATCTAGGTTGCTCCTGCTCTGCCCACATGTCTACACAGAGAGAGTGGCTCCACACTGTTCAGACACATCTACACACATCAGTCTATTTCACAGGGCCATTGGGTATTACTTAAATCAGACAGTAGTCGCTTAAAACAAAATCACTCAGCCTACTTGACCAGCCAACACTGTTTGAAAAAGAGGCTGGAGTCAGATATTAGGGTTAGTCGATGACTAACTCAAGGCACTTTTAGAACCCCCTCACCCACCTCCCCTGGCCATGCCCTGCAGCCGTGGTCTCACCCACAGATAGGGAAAGCGGCCGAGGGGCACAGAACGTCAGCAGCAGGGGCACTTCCCTCCCTGCTGCCCCTACCCTACTCCCACTCCCGCCTCCAACCCTTTTCTCATTTCATCTTTGATTTAGGGGTGAGACCGCACTGCACAAGGCAGCTTGCCAGCGGAACCGGGCTGTGTGCCAGCTTCTGGTGGACGCGGGAGCATCTCTGAGAAAAACGGACTCCAAGGTAACTTGATGAGTGAGTGCAAGCATCCTCCCACGGGGCAAGATCTCTGGCACCATTGCCTTCACTTGTGCCCGTAGCAAAGGCATCCTTTCTGTACTTATGGAAGTGCCCGGGGCTTCGGAAAAAGGAGGAAAAAATGAAGTGTTTCATTTAGAGAAACTGCAGTTTAAATGTATAAGCACAAAGGGAGGGTGTGTGCTTGCCTAAGGGACTTATAGACCCCTGAACGCGTTGACCTTTGGACTTCGGGCTTCTCCTTCTGCTGACTGCCAGCAGCCAAGTGTGGAGAGGGTGAGGTGCAAAGCACTAGGGGAAGGGTTGGGACCAGGTGCAAAAGATATTGGCCTGGCTACTGAGAAGCCCCTTTGGAATTGCTCCTTCAGCTACTTAATCCAGAATAGCTTAAAACCCATGATTTATGTGGCCCCATATATGGGTGCCGAAGTGATGACCAATCACTCACTCCCAGGATGGGAGATCGGGCTGCAGCATGAATTGTTCCGGTTTACAGAGAGCACCCAAGGAAAGGGTTAACGCTGGAGTAAAGGAGGAGCTGAAGCTTAGTGCTGTTGACCGAGAACTGCAGCCCGTGGGAAAGAGATGGGCAGAGAGAAGAGTTCATACAGAAGATCAACCCCATAGAGGAGTTCTCTGTGATGATCTGAGGTCATGATCATGGTCAGCTCTGAGAGTTTTAAAGCGCCCTGGGTAGGCTCCAAGAAAGGACAAGCCACTTAACTGTAGAAGGTTACAGAGAAGAATTTTAATATATAGATGAGGATTTCATTAAGTGGGTACTAAATAACCTAAGTTTGGGGTCAGTGAATGTAGTCAAGAAACATAGACAAATTACTTAGAAGCCTACTGATGACTTCAGCCCCATTAGATTCATTTAAGTGATGAGCACCTACTTATATGCAGTCTTCACCCTGGGGTCTCCTCCAACTGCAGTGTACATTGTGACATAACTTTCTCTCTGATGTGGACCTTTCTTTCCTTTCTGAGCCAGTTCTGAGCCAGGTGCATTGCTTGATTCTCCACTTTCCTTGCGACCCACCAGATCCTTGCTCTCTGACTGAGGCCCCTGGCTGCCTTAATTCTGTTAGCACTAGGCTATCATCAAATTCGTTAAGCTGGGTCCTGGTTCCTAGCTGGTCTGTTACCTATCTATCTGGTTAGCTAATTGGGTGTAGGATTCCAAATGGCAGATAATTATTCACTGTGATATTCTTCCCAGGTGATATTTGCACTTAGGTGCTTTGATGTGTAACCTGATTGAGAAACACAACCCATGGAGGTAGGACCAGCTGAGGCCATGATCCGAGGTGGACTTGGCCTTCCTTGCTGGGGCCGCTCAGACACAGCAGGGCCATTGCCTGTTTGTTTACCACACAGAGACTGGTCTCAACTCACTCAGGTGATAAAAGAGAAGGGAGGAGCAAGATGAAATAGAGGGACGAATAAAAGACTGGCCAGGAAACCCGGCCCCACAGCAGATGGCTCTAAGTTTCTGAATCAAATAAATGGGCTCAGTGTTCCTTGAGATTCCTTTCTATTTTGTGTTACATATGGATGTGCTCTTCTCAAAATGCAAAAAAATGTTATTACTTTTATTATAAATGTAGTGCATTCTCACATAGAAAACTCTAGCAATGCAAAAAAAAATTTTTTAAGTAAAAATTACTAGAAATCCCACAATCTAGACCTATATACCATTAAAACTTTAATGATTTCTCCCCACGTGTGGGTATGTCTACTTTTCTCATTTTCTTCAAGGAGGTAAAGTCATACTGTACATGCTATTATATAACCTTTCACCCAACATTTTGTTTTATAGATCTTACCTTATGAAGTAATAGAGCTTCATCCTTTTCAGGGATCCTATAATTTTTCCATTCCGTAATTTTTTGCTAGGTGAAAGCTGAATATGATAATTATGACTGGTTCTTCTTCTGGAAATTTTTGAAGAGAAGCAATATTTTGAGAATTTCTCTTAATAGGGAATGGCTCCTTAAAAATCAACTCAGAGCCCCACCCCAGTCCATCTCTCTGAATATTTGGAAATCCCAACCTCATTAACATTGAAGACAAGATAATCTACAAATACTGTAACCAAGTTGAATAAAATTATTAATTACAGGAACTTGAAGCTATGGTTAAATATTAAATCCCAACTAAACTAAATAAGTAAAATTTTAGAAAGAAAGAGTCTAGAGCCATTGTTACTTCCCTTCTATCTTCTACTCCATATCCCCTTGTAGGCTACTAGGATCAGACTTAATCGAGCTTGATACCATCCATTGCAATAGATGAGATGGAGGCTGAGAAGTGTTTGATAATTTTTGTAATGCTTGTGTGCATTTTAATACGTGGAGCAATTACTTTGGTGCAATGATCATGCCTCTACCCTTTCCTTAGAACTCAATATCATTTTGTACATATATACACTGGAATATTGCTCAGCCATAAAAAAGAACAAAATAATGCCATTTGCAGTGACACGGATCGACCTAGAGATTGTCATACTGAGTGAAGTAAGTCAGACACAGAAAGACAAATATCATATGATATCGTTTATATGTGGAATCTATAAAAATGGTACAAATGAACCTATTTACAAAACAGAAATAGAGTCACAGATGTAAAAAACAAACTTACTTACGGTTGCCAAGGAGAAAAGGGAGGGATAAATTGGGAGATTGGGATTGACATACACATACTACTATGTATAAAATAGATAACTAATCAGGACCTACTGTATAGCACAGGGAGTTCTACTCAGTACTCTGTAGTAACCTGTATGGGAATAGAATCTAAAAAAGAGTGGATATATGTATACGTATAACCGATTCACTTTGTTGTACAGCAGAAACTAACACATTGTAAATCAACTATACTCCAATGAAAATTAAGTTTAAAAAACTTAATATCATTTTAAAATAGATATCATGGAACAAAAAAATTAGAAGCGTCAAGGAGTGTTAAGTAATATCTGTAAACATTCAAAAGAATGGAGACCTTTCCTCCTTTTACTGCTGACTGCTGTTCATTGGCCTCATTTCAAAAATGTGTGTGTATAAATATACATATAACATAATAGACTGCAAAAAAAAGTTATACAATCATTTAAAATGACGCAGAAGAACATTTCATGACGTAGAAAGGTTTGATATATTATTAAGTGCAAAAGCACATTACCTAACAAACAGTATATAAACAATGTATGGTTTTATTTTCATAAAAATAATTATGTGTAGAGCTATAGAAAAAAAGATAAAATACTTACTCTATGGAAGGTTAACAGCAGTTATCTTAGTATAGTGGAATTACTGGTGATTTTTATTTTCTTATGCTTTTCTACTTTCCCAAGATTTCTTTTTTTTTTTTTTTTCCTGGTACTTTTTTTTTTAAAACATCTTTATTGGAGTATAATAATTGCTTTACGATGGTGTGTTTCTGCTTTATAAGAAAGTGAATCAGTTATACATATACATATATCCCCATATCATCCCTCTTGCTTTAATCAACACCCATCACTTTTATTGTCAGAAATTAACTTACTTTTTGGAGAGATAAGACAGTTCTAAACCGGGAGAACCTAACTGAAGACTTTGAAACCAACAAAGAAACCCCTTTAGATTGTTTCTGATCATCCCTTCCTCTTTGTTTCTGCTTGTTACTTCCCAGGGTTTAGTATAACAGAAAGAGTTCCAAACTAGAAATCAGAATGCCCGTTTCCCTGCTTTTCTGTTCAGTGATTTCTGTCCCCCTTCTGGAAAGGATCTGGGTTCCCAAACTCACTGTGCCACGCAGTTCGCTGCTGTGTACCTAGTTACTCTGTGAGCCGCCGGTTCCTTTGATGGAACCCCACCTCTGAAAAGTGATCGTCTCTCTTGAACTTGCGGATCTCACATGTTTGATGAGATGCATCTATCAAATAATAGATCTGAAAGTGTCTCATCAATTCTAAAACAGCAAACAAACATGGAAAGATCCTTTTTAGCAAGTCATCTTTGAGTAGCTCTGTTTCTATGATTTTTTAAAAAAAAATCTTATCCCAGGTGTTTGTGTCTCTTTCCTTTTCACTGTTACGTACAGGGTAAGACACCTCAAGAGAGAGCACAGCAGGCTGGGGACCCGGATTTGGCAGCCTACCTAGAAAGCCGCCAGAACTATAAGATCATTGGCCATGAGGACCTGGAAACTGCTGTTTGACCCTGGTAGACAGGCTGAGAGAATCTGAATGAGCATATCACCTGTGCCCTCCTGGTGATTGGGCAGCTCCCCTGGAAGAAGCTGATGGAATCCATAAATCTGTCTCTCTCCTGCAAGAATCTATCCGAGACCATGCCACCAGTTTTAAGGGCTACCAAGATGTACAACAGAACATGATAGCCCACTGAGGACGAGGCAGGATACCTGGAGATTTGTGGAATACAGATTCCACAAAATTCGATCCTTATTGCTTCCAGCAAGTAGCATGAACTTCTGTGTTCACCTGTATAATTTATTTTAAAGATTCAAGGATGTTTGTATAAATGGCACTGCTCCCTCCACCCCCCTATGCGTTCACCTTTCCCCTGTACCACACAACTCCACTGTAATGACCCATCAATTTAAAAAATATGATATGATCTGTTCTCTTTACATTCAGCCTTTGGAGACCAGAAGACTCTGAAGGTCTTTTCAAACCCTCTGGCTGTCCCGCAAAAATATAACTGTCAGACCGCTTCCATTTCCAAGACTAAATATACCAAGACGACTTAGTGACCTTTTGCATGTCTCCTCTCCCTCCTTAATCCCTTTTCGTTATACAGGAGCTGGGGAGTGCCACAAAGATAATGTCAGCTTGTGTGCAATATCTCTGAGGTGTGGCAAGGTGGCATGGGAGTTGTCTGGGCTCAGAGGTACCTCAGAGAGGGGACCCAGGGGTCAGCCCAGGTGGCAGGGCTGTTGCCGACAGCCACGGAGGACCGGTTCAGCTTGGGCTGTTGGTCCAGCTCCGTACTGCCTACATGTAGCCATCTTTGCCTTTTGCTGCAATGGAGATGAGCAATGGATTCAACAAAGGCCCACAGCTGGTTTGCAGAACCACTCAATTTTAAGTGCTGCTGAAATTGCAGAGCAGAAAACCATGTGTGGGAACTGTGGTTACAGGAAATGGCGCACTACGACAGCGTTTACTTTTAGGCTTTTTTGACATAATAGAAAGCAGGCTAATCGACTGGAAATAAAAAACAGCAAAAGCAAAAGTAGCAACATATGTCAAAGTAACTCACTTAAGCAAGAAAACAGTCGCTGGAATGTTGCACAGAGGCTAAAAGATTCAGGTACAGTGGTGAGAGGGGGCCCATTCTAGGTTTTCCTTCTAAGGTTTTGGTTTTCATTACCCCAAGTAAGCCTTGTCCCAAGGACAAAGCCTCGTTTTATGAGTTCCACTGCCAGATTTCTGAGATGCCTGGATCTTTCTGATGGCTGCCTCACCTACTACTTGTCAGGTTCCAAGGTCATACCTGATAGCACTATAGCCCCATTTTTCATGTACAGGTTGGTCAAATATATTCTTTTTTCTGTTTCCCCTACCAGAATGTTCTTAGTGCAGACTACTGTGGGAGTCTAGCCAGGAACATCTTGCTGGCAGTAGAATTACAGCTTCTAACCCTGCCATGGATCATTGGTACTTACAGGCACCTCTATTAAGGACTCTATGATAACTAAAGTGTCAGGAGAAAAAGTCTTCTTTCACTGAAAATATCTACTTGACTTGGGTATAAGGCAAAAGTGAAAGTGGGTGACCTTTTTGCTTTAAACTAAACTGATGTCTTCTGAGCTTTCTTCCATTTAGTTCTTAGACATAAACAAAGTGTTTCCCTAGTGTTTCTGCATGTAAACATAAATGACTGTCTCTCTACATTTAATTTAAAGCTCCAGTGGTGATGCCTTGCTTATCTGAACCACTTTCGGTCACGTGTCATCATTTTGAAAGTACAAAGATGATATATAAGGTATTAGGTTGGAAAAGCCTCTCAGTGGATGGGGACTAAGTCTGTCCTTAGTTGTTTCAAAATCAAATTGTTGGCATTATTTCCAGCTGTGGGAGAATGGGTTGGTTGTGAGTAATCTATTTCCATACATCAGTCTTAGAAATGGAGCTATGTTTTGGGTTTTCTGGTGAGGGCAAAAGGGACTGGAGTAGATTATTTCCAGAAGCTAGGAGAAAAAAAAGCTCCAGGAGAATTTGATCACTGGGCTTCTGCTGGGAGTTTTCCAGTTGGTGGGACTGTCAAGGAGATGTTGTGATGACAGAAATATAATCCTTATGGCAGACTGGAATCTGGCTTTGAATGGTGCCTTCCATTCCCTAGACTGAGCCAAGCATTTGGCTATGCAGCCAGTTACCAGCTGCCATTGCTGGGATGAAGGAAGGACTCTGCTTTCAGCAACTACCATCTCATGTTTCTCTGTGATGCCTCAAAGCGGCCCAGAGAAAATTGAGGGTACAGGTGGCTATGGGCCAATTCAAATAGCTCCAACTGAAGTCACACGTAAATCCTTGATATGGAAATAGATGAGGTAGTGACTACTGTAGGGGTCCTGGTGCATTTGGAAATTGTTCCAAAGCAGAAAAAGAAAGACGATGTCCTACATTATTGATGCGGAATGACATAGGACCAAGGCAAATATCTCTGAAAAAGCAAACACCTAGAGAACTTAGGTTTTACCAAAAAAAAAAAAAAAAAAAAAAAGCATGAAAAATGATCAGAACAGTGACCTATTTAATGGCTTCAACATTAAATCTACCTCCTGTAGCTTTTTTAAAAAATTGGCCACTGCATGTGACAGTCCTGGGCTTTAGAAAGAGCAAAGAACATGTGCTCAGGAGTTTCCAACGCAGCTTAGGGTAGGTAGTAGCCCCTCTAATGGGCCATCTGGAAGTACAGAAGCAATAGTCTGGCCCTGGTCTGAAAATCCACATTACTTCAAAAGACATAAAACTATATACCTATAGAAATACAATTTTCTACAAAACCAACTCAGATGGTACTGCCAAGAGTAGCTAGCTTAGCTGCCATTCCTCTGTGTTTGGCTCAGAAGAGCCTTTCCTGTCGTGGTACTGTCTGCTCTGGGATTCCATTTTTAGATTAGACTTATAGAGGCATGAGAAATGGAGAGTTATTAAAAGCGAACATTATATAACCTTAAAGGTAGTCATTTGTGAAGCCTTATATTCCAGTATTACACATTTAATGAAAAAGAACCCAGTTGAGCTCTGCTTTATCACATTCAAGGACTTGATAAAGAACAGAAGCCAAGAATGAAATAAACACCACAGCCGGGAATTTCACTTGGAGAGTTTTGGTTACCTCTATAGAGGTTATGACCTAAAATGAATGCAATTTCTGAAACAGAGAATTTAGCTGGCAAGTACACAGCCGTGAAACTAGTGACAGCTGCTGGAAAGCCTCACGTTACCCGTTGTTCCCCATCCTTCCGTCCTAGCTGGCCTTAGTGCGTAGGCAGATCCGTTTGCATTGAGAGATACTCAACAAGTAGGTAGTTTTCATTTAGACCTAGCAACAGTTTCTTTGCCTAAAGGATTTCTGGAATTTATTGACTAGACTCCTCACAATATCCATGTCTTAGAAAATGTGGGCGCAGCAGTTTTATTTTTTTACATGTCAATTTTATTTTAACTGCTTAGATTTTTAAATTATAAAAGTAGAACGTGCTTTTTATAAGAAGTTCTAATACCACAGAAGAGTATCTATCACATGCAAAGTCAAGCTGTTCCTCTCTGCTGGTGTAGTGTCCTCTGTCCCGCCCCCCAGAGATAAACAGCGGGAATACTGATAAACATTGTTGCTTGTATGTTATGTCAGAAATACTCTGTGCATATACAAGCCCCAGTACACGTATAGGAATGCATTTATTTGTATACATATATGTGTTTATGTCCTATACACACATATATTGCATAGGTTTAAAAAAACATTTTAGAAGCATGCTAGTCATCTGTGCCTGTGTAGTTAACACCAACAGGCGAAGATAAGGTCATAGAAATTTTTCATTTATTCTTTGTTATTTTTACTATTACTAAGCTTAGTTCTATGACTGGAGCACTTCAATTGCACATGGCATTTGCTCTTGCCTGTGTCATAAAATCTATGGCCAAGAGGTCTCATAATTGTTTTTGTTACCTTCCATGAAGCATGAAACCTACCTGAGCCCAGAGACTTGTTTATGCTATTTGTGGATCTCAAGTGGAGAGTTTCTTCCTCTGTGATGCTTATACCCCTTTACAAGGCTGAGTTACAGGATTCACTCAGTAGGCTGCCTAATGATATCTAATTCTGGTAAGCTACCGCGAAAAGTCGTAGTCACTTGGATATGGGTGCGGTCCGAGTAGCTAGGCTTCCTTCTAGTAGGAGTAGCTAATGAAATCACTGAGAACAGCATGATATTTTATTCGATTATGCTCTTTAAAAATAAAATAGATGGTTGTTAAACTGGCTTGTCATAACCATCCAATAAAACTACTAATTGCTCTACTTAAATGGATTATTTTCATTTTAGGGGGAAAAAGTAGAACATCCATTAGAGAGTTTTCTAATTAACATTTATTTAGTATAAAATAGCTTCTGCCCAGGTCTTAGTAGAACCATCTCTGAATATCTCAACTTATTCTCTAAATGCCATAGTCAGCTGATTTTTGTAAGTCCTATGGTTTTTTCTCTGCCCAGCCTGTCAGACTGACTTTGGCTCCACCCCTTTTCAGTGTCCTGGTCATCACCCCATAGATAGTCCCTCTGATTGTCTGGCCACAGCAATAGTCCTGCTCCTGGCCTTTCTGCCACTTCCTTCAATGATTCTGAAATACAGTTGCCCGTCTCCCCGAGATGTTCTGCTCAAAATGAATCAAAATGAAATTACTCTCTGGGACAAGTATCCCTTTTTCCTGAAGGACAAATAGACTTCCACTGACCTTGATCATCTTGTATATTTACAATAGGCCTTATTCTGAGAAGTAATCTCCCAGATAGATTTAGCAAATTTCTGTCGTAGTCACACCACAAAAGTACACAATCGTAGCAGCTGCTTCCACACCCAGCAATGTAAACAGTGTGCTCCATGACGTCACCTGGGTGACTGGGTTATATGCATGTTATACCCCTACTGGCCGTCTGTGGATTGTAGACCATCTCCCCACAGTTTAATAAGAGACCTAAAAATAGGAACTAAGCAAGGAATAGTGCTCCTGACAACGTGCTTGCGCAGGACACCAAGAGTTACTGAACTGGTCCCCCCCCCCCAAAAAAAAAGCAGAAAAAATAATTCTTAGGCTGTTGAAGCATTACATTTTAAAGTAGAGATTTGAATATTGGATGGTATCGTCATGGTGGACAGATTCTAGAGTCTCTTTATACATGAATTCAGTCATTTTACCTGCAATCATCTGTTCACAAAATTGATCATACAATTATGTATTTAATCATTTATTTTTAAATATGTCTATCATTTACTCAGATGCAGGCACCATACCAAGGATATAAGAATGAATGCAAGACACAAAACTCTTGACCTCATGGAGCTCCGTCTAGGAGAACATACAAATTCCAATCTGATAAGTTCTGTAGAGGAGAAGCCCATGGTACTAGGGGAACATGCCCTGCGGGTCAGCCTTTGTTGTGCCATCACTCTTTAGCTAGCCATATTTTGGTTTTATGAGATATGAAATGAGAATATGAAAGAAGAAATAGTTCGCATTTGCTTTTCCTTAGGGTCTTGGCACTGTTCTTAAAAAATGGATTTGAAACCAAGACTTTAAGATGAGACTTAGAAACACTACTCAAATGAGAGCCAAAACGTTTATCCTATTTCTCAAGGACAGAACTAGGAACAAGAGGCAAAACTTGCAATGGATTTTGACCGAATATAAAGGTGAAGCATAAATATCGTCAAACAGTAGAGTGGGCCCAGAATTAGAAACTTTTAGTCATGGGGAGTATTTAAGCAGAGGCTACATGACCACCTGGAGGGGTGTTGTGACTCGGGACATGAATCTGAGGGGGCTGGATTAGATTCTGGGAGTTTTTTAAATGTTCTTTTAAAATGACTTTGTTGAATGGCAGGATTTCATTTTAAAATTTTATAAAAATCTTGACTTTTAATCTTTTAAAACATCACTTTGTGACAGAGTCTTTAAAGAGAATGACATTTAGTTATCATCTAAAAATCTTAAAACTAAGCATGAATTTAAGAGCTAATGAAAAGAAAGCATACTAAGAGGTATAAGTTACTCCAAGATACTTCTGGAAGCATTATGGATTTTAATGAATATTCTTAGACATTCTTAAGTAAAGTCCTATTACAAATCTGTTTTACTGTCCATTCAATATAAAAAAAGTGCTGTGATTTGATATTCTTAGAATTAAATGTAATCTGGTATAACCACAGAAGAAAATTCTGCCTAAAATCTATTTGGGGTCCAAGTAAATGTACATGAAAGGCAATCATGGAAAGTGCCTTGGCTTCTGCTACTGGCATGATAATTACAGGGGAGGGTTTACCCATGGAAATAAGAAAGTGATGATTCTGGTTTTTACCCATTTTCCATAGTTTCAGTATTTTGAGCCAAATGGCATCTGACATGGGAGACTTTAGTGATGGGAACAACTGAAACTATCTTGTTTCTCAATCATTCAGTGCATATAGGCTTCAATAAAAATAATTTCAACAACTCAAATCTGTACAATTTATTAGTAACAATTTCGGTAATTTTAGACTGTTACTGCTTTAGCATTTTGATGCATTTTTGACACTTTTGAGCTTCAGTACAAAGCCCTGAGGTGGATAATGCAGATAGTGCATTTTAAATGAATAAATGGAATCTCAGAGCAATGAATTCAACTAACACAGATTCATGTACTAAGTGGTAGAACTATAGCACAACTAAGATCTTTAGATATTACCGACTAACGTGTCTACAATAGATGTTTTCTAAGTGATTTTCCACCATTGCTTTCAATGCTGTTTTACATCCATCATTTAGGTTTCCATCATTTAGAAGGTGAACCCTTGAAAAAATATTTACCTAAGATTCCACAGCGTGGGTTACTTAGGGCTGAGGGAGAATATGATGTTAAAAATTTAGGATTTTTGCTCTCAGAGGCTTATCAGCTTGGACATATTTCAAGGGGAGAAAAAGGGGAAATGTTTTGGTACCAGGATGGATTTCACGAAATAACACTGAAGGGGACTTTCTGGCTTCTCTACTTTGTGATTCTCAGCATTTAAAAATGTTGGTATTATTTTCTCTCCTTGGAAGTCACTATTGGAATAATATTATTTCAGAATGCTGCACCAAAAAGTGTTGAAATGGTCTTGCCATTCAAGATTCCATTGCTTGAAGTTTGGGGTGGGTATACAAGGCTAAATCCATCATACACAGTCACATACGTAGAGGTCTAATGCACCTATGGGAAGATGCCACACTTGAGGTAGAAAGAACGGACAGGCCTGAGATATCCTTCTGTTCTGAATCTTGTGTTTACAAGGCACCTCTGTGAGCAGTTTGATGAATACGTAGAAGAGGGGTGTTTGATCTGGGAAGCAGCCAAATTTGGATTAGGAATAGGAATGTTCGGAGGAGATGGCTTAACTAGGACTGTGAGGTTCAAGTTCTGTAGGGCGGACAGTTTGCAGAATAAAACAAGGACAGACGAGATCACAACAGACATGGAGAGGAGGCGCTTTATTTCTTATGTAAGGGTTTCGTTTTCCCTAAACATTACATCCAGAAAAGTGGATTGGGCTTTCCAAAAACAGTGAACTTATCGCAGCGAGTGTTTCTTCTAGTATGTAAGTGAAAATTGAACAACCAGATCAGGGATCATGTTAAAGCAATTGCTTGGACTAAAAGACATCTGTGATGTTTTCCAGGTTTCGATTTCTATGATTTTGGACTGGGGCAGAACTCAATCAGAGCCCCTTTTCTCAGGTTCCTGCCATATAGATGCAATGAAAGTGTTTTTGTAAAAACACCAGACATTGCAAATATATCCCAGATCATTTAGAAGCCAGTATTTCATGACCCTAAAAGAAATCTGCTTTGCTTACACACACATACACCCACCACTGTTTGCCAATTCCCAAATCTCCTGAATAAGATATGTTTCTACAAAGGCATAACAGTCACAAGTTCAGGAACTGAAGTGAAAACAAAGGATCTAGTGTTCAGTTTCCTACTTTCTACCCATTTTTTGTTTGGGGTGTGCAGCTGGAACTGGGGCTTGGAGAAGGGGGCAGAAGATCCCTGTATTTTCTGGTACAAAAAACATGGAGGCAATTTTTATAACTTACTGTCATGAATTAGGGCTCAACCTCATATCCCCAGACTAATGTTCTGTGATGTTTCTGCCTGTGAACTAGTTTTAATTGCCATCCTTCCCTTGCTTCCATGAGCTCCTAGATTTCAGGTTGGCTGGATGGGGGTGGGAGTCATTCTTGAGTTCGCCTTGAAAAGTGGGCCCATATCTGGAGTCTTGCTCAGAGAACTGCCCCACTCCATCTTGTCCCCCGCCCCTCCTGCCTCTCTCTTGGGAAGGTGAGAAAAAACAGAAACGGGGGGAAAAAATTCTCAAGTGTAGTACAATAATAAGGCTCTTAGTCTTAAATTGCCATGGTGACCCACAAATAAATAATATACACCCTCAGCAAACTTTGATCCTCATGAAAAGCAAATTCAGAAGGTATAGAAAAAAACTGAACTTGTTTAGAGTGGCTTCACGGAGTATCAGTTGTGAAATTTTCAACATATGCTGCTTAGAAGAATTAGATTATGTCTGGAATTTAGGGGAAAACAGGATTCTGCTAATAGAAAGAACTTTCTAGTAGAGCTTTCCAAAGGACTGGCTTGATTTTGAAGGAGTTTCTCTAAGTGTTCATTAGGAGGTTAGACCACAGACTCATGCAGATCTATGATAAAATTTGAGAAAAATAAGGACAACTTAGGAAGTTTTTCATAATCCTTACAAATTCTGAGACTATATAACCTTTCCTCTTAAGAATTACAGAGATAGGGGATGTTTACAAATTGTAAAAATAAACAGATGACACCCCTAAATTGGTTTCTCCTATATTTTGTTTTAAATTTATGGGTAATTTCTCTCAAATAGGTTAGTGAGATTTATCAACTTTTAAGATAGAGTTTAGCTTTGATATTTACTGCACCTTGTGTAATGAATCCAAATGGTTCCCAACCTTTTGGGTTTTATTAACAGTAACATCTTTCATTCCCTGCCCCCCTCCTCCATTGGTTGGACTGAGGCTTTGATGACGTGTATAATTTCCAATGCAACTGGAACCTAGATTGTTGCTTGCTAACATCCTGATTGTGGGCTGGGAAGTGTGGGGTTCTTGCCATCCTGGGGAGTGAGATTTGGAAATTTTATAGACAAAATATTCTAGCACAATAGAATATTTTGCAAAACACATCTTTGATAAGTTAGGGTCCACATTAGTCTCAGTTAAAGGTTAGCTAGGCTGTCTTTTTTTTTTTTTAATTACCAATAATTAAGTTGACAGCCATGAATCTGCATATTATATGGACTACAGCTGATTGAAAATGAGAAAAACCATTCCTGTAAAGAATTAAGAAATAGAGGACAATCTCAGTTCCATAAGAATGAATATATTTCATTTAATTTGATTCCTGCGTGGGAAAAAGTTCCTGGGCATCCAGAGTGCCCTTGGCTGTGGTAGTCCACTCTCAAAGGCTATATCTGTAGGAAGAGTTGCAGTCACATTATAAAGGGCTCTTTCATGATTTCTGATTCTGCCCTATCACATCCCAGAGCCATGCTTTTGCAAAGCTGCCAGCTGGCAGGTGGAATCCAAAAAAGAGTAGCATCCGTGGCAGTAGGGTGATGAAGTTTTATTTCCAGGTAAAGTAGGATCCAGATAATATGAAATGGAGGGAGGGTGGGTGGGAAGGGTGGGGTGGGGAAGAATGGAGTTTTTTTGTAACAAAGTCATAAAGTATTTTTCCCTAATTTTCTTGCATTTCCTATTTATACAAAGTATCTTGATCACTGTGTTGCTCTACAGAGATTTTCAATGGAATTAATTTGGGAGACTGAACTAATCTCTGAAAAAGAAATGACTAGCTACAGTTACTTTTTGGACACTTTTTCTGTATTGTGAATTGTGTGGAAATGTATAGAATAAAAATTAGAACTACAATTAGTTTCTTTTCTTTGGTTACTGGCTATTACATGGAGTTGGTGTGAATATTATCTTTAAGGGGGTTAAATTAGATTTTCAAAATTGGGAGGTAAGTGAAGAGTTGGCTGTCTGGGAAGGCAGAAACTAAAAGAGATCTCTGATAAAGCAGAATTTTTTTAAAAAATGACTTCGGCTTTCAAGATGGACTAACAGAGGCCAGATTTACTCTCCCAACTGAATAAAAAAAAAAAATCTGTATATAAAACAATAATTGTTAAGACACTGGAACTCAGGCAAAAAAAGACAATAATCCCTGATTGATGAGAATCAAATAAGATAAGCTCTATGATTTCCCCATTCTACAGACTTCAGAGAGTTTCCTGGCAGTAGCTCAGGGAGGGGAAATTGAGGGAGATCCTGGCAGATTTCCTAAGTTGGGGAGACAGAGCTGAGAGCTCGGGAGACCAAGGCAGCTAGAGCTCATGGAGCTGAGTATTAGAGAAGAGAGATCTGAACAGAGAGATAACCCCAGAGATCTGCAGAGACCCCCCCCACTCAAGTAGTCAGTAAAATACTTATCAGGGTATGCTAGTGAGACTACCTGAGACTGGAGAAAGAACCACCCAAAATGATGAGGAGGAAAAATAACCAGCTCACACGAGGCTGGGAATAATGCCTGTTACTATCTACCCAGCTTTTATTTCTTAACAAAACATTACGGTCTCCTGTGTTGTCCCACTTCAGTTCCATTTCCTGCCACTCTCTGGTCACAGAGGCAACAATAAGATTTTGTGTGAATCTTAGCACATTCCCATCTTGTCTCCCTTCTTCCCCTTCTCAACTTTTGTTAACTATATTCCCTGTTACAGATGTAAACTTTTATACCCTGTCTGGTACCAATATTAGAAGTTCTATGTGTTGTCCAATTTTATTCTAAGAGTTGAAAGCAGGGGCATGGAGTTTCATTAGCCTGGCCTGTTAGTATGCACTGCAGAGGGTCATAGTGTGTGACAATCACACTGTTTCCTGAAACCACTCAAGGCCATGACCCCAATGCCAAGGAAAGTCAATGTTCCTTCACCTGGATCAAAGAATTTCACTTTTCTGACTTTTTTTGGATCGCTCTACCTTCATATTTAGACTCTTTGATTTAGTTTTTATGAATTTCTTTCTCTTGGTGCTCGTTATTTTTCTTTGTCCTTGTTGAAAGATAAAACACACACATACACACGTAATTTTTAAAAAATATGTCCCTAGTATCATCTAGCTCCCTGATATTTCTTGGAATCCATTCCGTTCTTTCTCGTGAAGGCATCCATCTCAGAGTCCACTGGCTTCCTGTTCTAATTCTGATGAGCTGACCAATTATCTCCTTAGGATGTTCTTCTTCTGGGCTTCTGCATTTGTCTTGTCACTTCTTGATGCCCACGTGTATCTTAGTTTCTTGGTTTGCTGAAGTAGAGCCACAAATTGCTTGTTAAAACTAGGAACTAGGGAAATTAATTTTTGAGTTCTTGCATATCTGAAAATGTCTATCTTATCTTTTACTTAGAGCTTGTCTGTCTTTGGAATTCTGGTTCCAAAGTCATTTTTCATTAGAAATGCAGAGAATCTTAATGAGGAAGAAGAAGATCACGTGCTTTGTGAAAAGTAGAAGTTCATTCACGAATAGATTAAAATCACAGAGTAACATGTTATAGTAGTAAAATGATTCCAGATAGCAAGTCCATCAACTGCACTGTGCAGAGGAGAAAACTGTGGTTCCAAGAGATTAAAACACTGCCCAAGATCACATAGCTAACTAGTGACAGGAAGATTTCACCAAAGCTCAGGGACTTCTCATCTGCAACTTGTGTCACAATGCAATGTTCAAATGCTTTAGATTCCAGCTGAAGGGACTATGCGGATGAAACAGATACTGTGGTAGAAGAGAATACACTGGGTTCCAGCCCCAGCTCTGCTCCAGAGGAGCCAAGTATGTTTCTTGCTTTCCCTGGGCCCGAGTTTCCTAATCTGTAAACAAGACTGTACAACTGATGGTCTCTGGGCCTCTTTCTTCTCTCAAGTGGTGGGATTCTCTGACGGGAATCTTTTTTATAGAAGATTCATTATAAAGCTGAAAAAGTGTCAAAATGATCACTGTTCAAAGCCCTCACTTTGGAAACTGCTGAAGCCTCCCCCAAAGTTTACCATTTGAGTAGTATTTGCCCTAGTATTCACACTGATTGGCATTTAAAAAATCTAAAATGTCTTTTTATAAGACATCCATGGCTTCAACCCCACACCTGTTGTAGGATTCAATCCTTGGAATTTTCTGTGTGCGTTTATTCCCAGAGATCGATCCAGCAAGCCACGGGTTGCTAGTTCCTCAAATCTACAGGCTATCACTTCAAAGGTGTAAAGATAATTAGCTCAGTTTCATACAGACGGAAAGGACCAGAACTTACACAGAGGACGGATGCTTAATATCCATTATGTGTTACAACTACAAGGAGGATATGGTCTTGATAACAGGGAAGGATGTTTCTCCTTCACTGCTCAATCTAATTAGGTCATGGTGGATTTCTTTTCTGCTTGGCATTTTCTGAATCAGTGTGGACAGTCATGGATTTGGCACCTATGCTGCTGGTTAGAAACTGGGTGAACTTGTTTACGTAGCTCTCTCTTTCTGAACCTCAGTTTCCTCATCAGAAATATAGAAAACACCACCAACAACCAAATGGAATTGTTATGGACATTAAATGAGATATTGCTAGAAAAATATTTAGAACAATGCCTAGCACATAGTAAGAACTCAGTAAGTTACACCTATGAAAATATGCTGGGGATGATTACATTGATGAAATGCATATTATCATATTTCTAGCACTGTTCTTTGCACTGTGGGGCAGGGGACAGGTAAAATGCTCTCACCTTGGAGCAGTTAATTCATTAAATCCAGTTGGTCTGACATTGAAGTCCTAACATTAAGTTTGCCTCAATCCTTTTTATTCCCTGTAGCTTGTTGTAAGCATGTCTTTAAAATTAAAGATATAAAACTCTGACAGTGATAAATAAGGTACAACTCTGAAAACTTAGATTGAGAAAAAAATGTGCAAGAAATACACCCAAAAGTTTGAAATGGAGAGGAGAGAGACAAGATGGTGGAGTAGAAGGACCCTGAGCTCTCCTCCTCTCATGAGCGTACCGAAATCATAACTGAAGGCTGAGCCACCATCAATAGACTGAATCCACCAAAAAAAAAAAAAAGACATTCTACATCCAAAGACACAAAGAAGAAACCACAACAAAACGGTAGGAGAAGCACACTTGCAATATAATCAAATCCCATACTACCTGGACGGGTGACCCACAAATGGGAGAATGATATTGCAGAAGTTCTCCCACAGCAGTGAGAGCTCTGAACCCCATGCCAGGCTCCCCAGCCCAGGAGTCTTGATTGTAGGAGTGCCACAGGACTGGGAGAGCAGTGACTCTATAGGAGCCTGGGCCAGACCTACCTGCTGGTGTCAGAGGGTCTCCTGTGGAGACAGGGGATGGCCGGGGCTCTCGCTGGTATCATAAAAGCTGGCAGTGGACATAGCAGGGAACGTTTACCTACATGAACTCTGGCTGCATGCAGCCATCTTGGGCCACTGGCATGGAGACCTGGCCCCACCCAACAGCCTGTTGGCTCCAGTGCTGGGACACCTCAGGCCAAACAACCAACAGGAATGGAATACAGCCCCAGTCATCAGCAGACAGGTTCCCTTAAAGAATTCTTGAGCCCACAGCTACCTCTAGACACACCCATTGACACAGCCCTGCCCACCAGAGGGCCAAGACCCAGCTCCACCCACCAGAGGGCAGGCACCAGCCCCTCCACCAAGAAGCCTGCACAAGCCTCTAGACCAGCCTCACCCACCAGGGGGCAGACACCAGAAGCAAGAAAAGCATGATCTGGCAGCCTGTGGAACTGAGTCTGCAAACACAGGTCAGCACCTACAGTGGAACTAGCTGGTCCCTGGCCCTAGATGATAAGAGGGGAGTGTACTGCTGGGGCACATAGGACATCCCCTACAGAGGGTGACTTCTCCAAGGTCAATAAATATAACTAACCCACCGTATACATAAAAATACAAATAGAGTTTTAAACAAAATGAGAGTGCAAAGGAATATGTTCCAGGTGAAGGAACAAAATAAAAACCCAGAAGAACAACTAAGTGAAGTGGACATAGACAGTCTACCCAAGAAAGAGTTCAGAGTAATGATCATAAAAATGAACCAGGAACTTGGGAAAGGAATGGATGCACAGACTGAGAAGTTAAAAGAAATTTTTTAGCGAACAGTTAGAATATATAAAGAACAAAAGAGAGTTGAAGAATACAATAACTGAAATGAAAAAATACACTAGAAGGAATCAATAGTAGAATAAATGAGGCAGAAGAATGGATAAGTAAGCTGGAAGACGGAGTGGTGGAAATCACTGCCATGGAACAGAATAAAGAAAAAAGAATGAAAGAAAATGAGGACAGTTTAAGAGACCTCTGGGATGTCAAATGCACCAACATTTGCATTATAGGGGTCCCAGAAGGAGAAGAGGGAGAGAAAAGAGCCTGAAAAAATATTTGAAGAGATAATAGCTGAAAAATTTCCTAACATGGGAAAAGAAACAGTCACCCAAGTCCAGGAAGCACAGAGTCCCATACAGGATGAACCCAAGGAGGAACACACCATGACACATAATAATCAAATTGACAGGGCTTCCCTGGTGGCGCAGTGGTTGAGAATCCGCCTGCCAATGCAGGGGACACGGGTTCAAGCCCTGGTCTGGGAAGATCCCACATGCCGCCGAGCAACTAGGCCCGTGAGCCACAATTACTGAGCCTGCGCGTCTGGAGCCTGTGCTCCGCAACAAGAGAGACTGCGATAGTGAAAGGCCCGCGCACCACGATGAAGAGTGGTCCCCACTTGCCACAACTAGAGAAAGCCCTCGCACAGAAACGAAGACCCAACACAGCCAAAAATAAATAAATAAATAAATAAATAATTTAAAAAAAAAATAATCAAATTGACAAAAATTAAAGACAAAGAGAAAATATTTAAAGAAACAAGGGAAAAGCAAAAAATAACATACAAGGGAACCCCCATAAGACTATCAGCTGATTTTTCAGCGGAAACTCTGCAGGCCAGAAGGGAGTGGCATGATATATTTAAAGAGATGAAAGGGAAAAACCTACAACCAAGAAAACTCTACCCAGCAAGGCTCTCAGATTTGACAGATAAATCAAAAGCTTTACAGAAAAGCAAAAACTAAAAGAATTCAGCATCACCAAACCAGCTTTACAACAAATGCTAAAGGAACTTTCCTAGGCAGAAAAGAAAAGGTCACAACTAGATACAAGAAAATTATGAAATGGAAAAGCTCACCAGTAAAGGCAAACATACAGTAAAGGTAGGAAATCGTTCACACACAAATATGGTATCAAAACCAGTAATCTTGAGAGGAGGAGAGTACAAACGGAGGATATTTGAAATGCATTTGAGACACACACGTCTGCTACCAGGCACCAGGAAAAGCCCCTACCAGGGCTGGCCTTCTCATGCCTGCTGCCAGGCACTAGGAAAGGCCTCCACCAAGGCTATTCCTCTCATAATGGCCACCAGGCACTAGGAAAGACTCCCACTGGGGCCGGATCTCTCACTCCTATGGCCGTCAGCTGCCCAGCACACGTCCTCACTAGTGGGATCGGATATCTGATGGCCACTGGCTACCCCCCACCACTCACCTGTCACCCCTGGGGCTCCTGTGACCCCAGCAGCCATGCCAACTCCATGTCCTGTCTTCACCGGGGCCGACCCGAGTGCTCCAGTGTAGCCTCAGGAGCAGACCGCTGTGGGTGGCCAAAATACAGAGTTGGGGCTAAAACCACAGCTGAGCCCCAGGGGTGAGGTGACTAAGGAAGAAGAACAAAAATCTTTCCATGCAGCTGCACATGCCACAGATTAAATCCCTGTGATCAGCTTGGTAAACCCTGCATATATGGAATATCTGAATGGACAATGAGTGTTCCCACAACTGAGACCGGTCTATGGAGGCAAGTACATGCAAGAGTTGGGCCAGGTCAGAGTAAGAGCTGCACCCACAGCAGGTCCAGAGACCTACCTAGAGGTGTTGGAGGGCCTCCTGGGGAGGCGGAGGTCGGCTATGACTCACAGTGGGGGCAAGGACATTGACAGCTGAGACCCCAGAAAAATATTATTATTACTATCTTTTTAATGTTTTGTTTCGTTCTGCTGTTTTTTTAAATTTTTTTTATTAAAAATTTTTTTAATATATTTTTTATTTTTCTATTTTTACTTTACTTTTTCAGTGTTTTGAGTCTTTTTCTTATGTTTTGTTTTTAATCTTTCTTTATCGTTTTTGTGTGTTTATCTTTTGTTTCCTTTGCCTTTTTTTAGTTTGTATTCTGCTTTTGTTTAGTTTCTTGTCTTTTGTTTTTGTTAGTTTTGTTTTTAATTGTTTGATTTCCTTTTTGGGATCTTTTATATGTCTGGTTATTCTCTTGTTTTTTGTTTTCTTTGTTTTTGCTTCTTTTTTTTGTATGTGTGTATGTTTCTTTGTTAGTTTTTGTTTGTGTGGTTTTGCTTTTACCATTTGTCTTGGGTTTTATTTATCTGTTTGTTTTCTTTTTTTTTATAAATTTATTTATTTATTTTTGGCTGCATTAGGTCTTCACTGCTACGCGTGGGCTTTCTTTAGTTACGGTGAGTGGGGGCTACTCTTTGTTGCAGTGCACGGGCTTCTCATCGCGTTGGCTTCTTTTGTTGTGGAGCACGGGCTCTAGGTTCACAGGCTTCAGTAACTGTGGCTCATGGGCTCTAGAGAGCAGGCTCAGTAGTTGTGGTGCGTGGGCTTAGTTGCTCTGCGGCATGTGGGATCTTCCCGTACCAGGGCTCAAACTCATGTCCCCTGTATTGGCAGGTGGATTCTTAACCACTGCACCACCAGGGAAGCCCTCTTTTTTTCTTTGTTTAACTTTGTTGTTAACTGTTTGTTTTTGTCTTTGCTACTTGTCTTGGGCTTTGTTAGTCTATCTTTTTTCTTCCCTCACCCCCCCCCTTTTTTTTTTCCTCACCACACGGCTTGCAGGGTCTTGCTTCCCCAACTGAGGGTCAGGCCTGAGTCTCTGGGGTGGAAGCACTGAGTTAAGGATGCTGGACCACCAGAGAATTCCTGGCCCCAGGGAATATTAATTGGCAAGAGCTCTCCAGGAAGTCTCCACCTTGTCCAAGTCCAAGCCCTACCCAACTGCCTGCAGGCTCCAGTGCTAGATGCCTCATGCCAAACAACAAGGAAGACAGGAACACAAACCCACCCATCAGCAGATAGGCAGACTAAAGTCACACTAAGCTCAGAGACACCCCAAAACACACCACCTGACATGCCCCTGCCCAATCAGAAGGACAATATACAGCTCCACCCACCAGAGCACAGGCACCAGTCCCTCCCACCAGGAAGCCTACACAAGCCACTGGACCAACCTCACCCACCCGAGGCAGACACCAGAAGCAAGAGTGTCAATGACCCTGCAGCCTGAGGAAAGGAGATCTCAAACATAGTAACTTAGACAAAATGAGAAGACAGAGAAATATGTTGCAGACAAAGGAGCAAGGTAAAAATCCACAAGATGAAATAAATGAAGAGGAAATAGGGAACCTGTCTGAAAAAGAATTCAGAGTAATGATAGTAAAGATGATCCAAAATCTCAGAAATAATTGGGTTGGCCAAAAGTTTCCTACAGTTTTTTCCATAAGATGGCTCTAGTAGCACTTAGTTATCTTTAACTTCATTCAAAACAATTGTTAGATTGTAAGTGACAGCTGTCATATCAGTGTGCGTTTACAAAAGACTTATCAAAATTGGTGAATTTTTGTGTAGCCATTTTAATACTGAAGATGGAAGAAAAAATGCAACATTTTCGTCATATTATGCTTTATTATTTCAAGAAAGGGAAAAACACAACCAAAATGCAAAAAAATGATTTGTGCAGTGTATGATGTTGCTGTGACTGATTGAACATGTCAACAGTGGTTTGCAAAGTTTCATGCTGGAGGTTTCTTACTGCACGATGCTCCACTGTCCGGTAGACCAGTTGAAGTTGATAGCGATCAAATCGAGACATTAATTGAGAACAGTCAATGATACACCACACAGGAGATAACCAACATACTCAAAATATCCAAATCAAGCACTGAAAATCATTTGCACCGGCTTGGTTATGTTAATCGCTCTGATGTTTGAGTCCCACGTAAGTTAAGTGAAAAAAACCATATTAACCGTATTTCCTCATGCAATTCTCTACTTAAATGTAATGAAAACGTTCTGTTTTTAAAACAAATTGTGACGGGCAATGAAAAGTGGATACTGCACAATAATGTGGAATGGAAGAGATCATGGGACAAGCGAAATGAACCACCACCAACCACTCCAAAGGCCAGTCTTCATCCAAAGAAGGTGATGTTGTGTATATGGTGAGATTGAAAGGGAGCCCTCTATTATGAGCTCCTTCCAGGAAACCAAACAATTAATTCCAACAAGTACTGCTCCCAATTAGACCAACTGAAAGCAGTACTCGAGGAAAAGCATCCAGAATTAGTCAACAGAAAATGCATAATCTTCCATCAGGATAATGCAAGACCACATGTTTCTTTGATGACCAGGCAGAAACTGTTACAGCTTGGCTGGGAAGTTCTGATTTACCCAACATATTCACTAGACATTGCACCTTCAGATTTCCATTTATTTAGGTCTTTAAAAAATTCTCTTAATAGAAAAATTTTCAATTCCCTGGAATACTGTAAAAGGCACCTGGAAGACTTCTTTGCTGAGTAGCAATACTCAGACAAGATAGACTTTAAAATAAAGACTGTTACAAGAGACAAAGAAGGACACTACATAATGATCAAGTGATAAATCCAATAAGAAGATATAATATTTGTAAATATTTATGCACCCAACATAGGAGCACCTCAATACATAAGGCAAATGCTAACAGCCATAAAAGGGGAAATCGACAGTAACACAATAATAGTGGGGGACTTTAACACCCCACTTACACCAATGGACAAATCATTCAGACAAAAAATTAATAAGGAAACACCAGCCTGACACATCAGACCAGATAGATTTAATTGGTATCTATAGGACATTCTATCCAAAAGCAGCAGAATACACTTTCTTCTCAAGTGCACATGGAACCTTCTCCAGGATAAATCACATCTTGGGTCACAAATCAAGCCTCAGTGAATTTAAGAAAATTGAAAACTTATCAAGCATCTTTTCCAATGACAAAGCTATGAGATAAGAAATTAATTACAGGAAAAAATCTGTGAAAACCACAAACACATGGAGGCTAAACAATATATTACTAAGTAACCAATAGATCACTGAAGAAATCAAAGAGGAAATCAAAAATACCTAGTAACAAATGGCCATGAAAATATGATGACCCAAAACCTATGGGATGCATCAAAAGCAGTTCTAAGAGGGAAGTTTATAGGAATACAATCCTACCTCAAGAAACAAGAAAAATCTCAAAGAAACAACTTAAAACTTACACGTAAAGCAACTAGAGGAAGAACAACAACAACAACAAACAACCTAAAGTTAGTAGAAGGAAAGAAATCATAACAATCAGAGCAGAAATAAATGAAATAGAAATGAAGAAAACAATAGCAAAGACCAATAAAACTAAAAGTTGGTTCTTGGAGAAGATAAACAAAATTGATAAAACTTATCCAGACTCATCAAGAGAAGAAGAGAGAGGACTCAAATTAACAAAATTAGAAATGAAAAAGGAGAAGTTACAACTAACACTACAGAAATACAAAAGATCACAAGCGATTACTACAAGCAACTATATGCCAATAAAATGGACAACCTGGAAGTAATGGACAAATTCTTAGAAAAGTACAACCTCCCAAAACTGAACCAGGAAGTAATAGAAAATATGAACAGACCAATCAAAAGCAATGAAATTGAAACTGTGATTAAAAATCTTCCAACAAACAAAACTCCAGGACCGGATGGCTTCACAGGAGAATTCTATCAAGCATTTAGAGAAGAGCTAACACCTATACTTCTTAAACTCTTCCAAAAAATTGTAGAGGGAGAAACACTTCCAAATTCATTCTATGAAATGACCATCACCTTAACACCAAAAGAAGACAAAGATATCAAACAAAAAAGAAAATTACAGGCCAGTATCACTGATGAACATAGATGCAAAAATCCTCAACAAAATACTAGCAAGCCGATTCCAACAACGCATTAAAAGAATCATACACCATGATCAAGTGGGATTTATCCCAGGGATGCAAATATTCTTCAATATATGCAAATCAATGTGATACACCATATTAACAAATAGAAGAATAAAAACCACATGATCATCTCAAGAGACGTAGAAAAAGCTTTTGACAAAATTCAACACCATTTATGATAAAAACTCTCCAGAAAGTGGGCATAGAGGGAACCTATCTCAACATAATAAAGGCCATATATGACAAACCCACAGCAAACATTATTCTCAATGGTGAAAAACTGAAAGCATTTCCTCTAAGATAAGGAACAAGACAAGGGTGTCCACTCTCATCACTGTTATTCAACATAGTCTTGGAAGTCCTAGCCACAGCAATCGGAGAAGAAAAAGAAATAAAAGAAATCCAAATTGGAAAAGAAGAACTAAAACTATCACTGTTTGCAGACGACATGATACTATACATACAAAATACTAAAGATGCAACCAGAAAACTTCTAGAGCTAATCAATGAACTTAGTAAAGTCACAGGATACAAAATTAATACAAGGAAATCTCTTGCATTCCTATACACTAACAATGAAAGATCAGAAACAGAAATTAAGGAAACACTCCCATTTACCATTGCAACAAAAAGAATAAAATACCTAGGAATAAACCTACCCCAGGAGGCAAAAGACCTGTACTTAGAAAACTATAAAACACTGATGAAAGAAATCAAAGATGACACAAGCAGATGGAGAGATATACCACGTTCTTGGATTGGAAGAATCAATATTGTGAAAATGACTATACTACCCAAAGCAATCTACAGATTCAATGCAATCCCTATCAAATTACCAATGGCATTTTTCACAGAACGAGAACAGAAAATTTTACAATTTGTATGGAAACACAAAAGACCCCGAATAGCCAAAGCAATCTTGAGAAAGAAGAATGGAGCTGGAGGAATCAGGCTCCCTGACTTCAGACTATACTACAAAGCTACAGTAATCAAGACAATATGGTTCTGGCACAAAAACAGAAATATAGATCAACGGAACAGGATAGAAAGCCCAGAGTTAAACCAACACACATATGGTCACCTAATCTGTGACAAAGAAAGCAAGAATATACAATGGAGAAAAGACAGCCTCTTCAATAAGTGGTGCTGGGAAAACTGGACAGCTATATGTGAAAGAATGAAATTAGAACTCCCTCAGCTATACGTAAAAGAATGAAATTAGAACTCCCTCAGCTATATGTAAAAGAATGAAATTAGAACTCCCTAACACCATACACAAAAATAAACTCAAAATGGATTAAAGACCTGAATGTAAGGCCAGACACTATAAAACTCTTAGAGGAACACATAGGCTGAACACTCTTTGACATAAATCACAACAGAATTTTTTTTGATCCACCTCCTAGAGTAATGCAAATAAAATAAAAAATTAACAAAAGGGACCTAATTAAACTTAAATGCTTTTGCATAGCAAAGGAAACCATAAACAAGACCAAAAGACGACCCCCAGAATGGGAGAAAATATTTGCAAATGAAGCAACAGACAAAGGATTAATCTCCAAAATATACAAACAGCTCATGGAACTCAATATCAAAAAAACAAACAATGGGTGGAAGACCTAAATAGACATTTCTCCAAAGAAGACACACAGATGGCCAACAGGCACACTAAAAGATGCTCAACATCGCTAATTATCAGAGAAATGCAAATCAAAACCACAATGAGGTATCACCTCACACTGGTCAGAATGGCCATCATCAAAAAATCTACAAACAATAAATGCTGGAGAGAGTGTGGAGAAAAGGGAACCCTCTTACACTGTTGGTGGGAATGTAAAGTGATACAGCCACTGTGGAAAACAGTATGGAGGTTCCTTAAAAAACTAAAAATAGAACTACCATATGACCCAGCAATCCCACTACTGGACATATACCCAGAGAAAACCATAAGTCAAAGAGACACATGTGGGACTTTCCTGGTGGTCCAGTGGGTAAGACTCCATGCTCCCAATGCAGGGGGCCCAGGTTCAATCCCTGGTTGGGGAACTAGATCCCACATGCATGCCGCAATAGTCCGCATGCCACAACTAAGAGTCTGCATGCTGCAACTAAGAAGTCTGCATGCTGCAACTAAGAAGTCTGCATGCCACAACTAAAAGATCCCTCATGCGGCAACTAAAGACCCCGCGTGCCACAACTAAGACCTGCCACAGCCTAAATAAATAAGACACGTGCACCCCAATGTTCATTGTGGCACAATTTACAATAGCCATGACATGGAAGCAACCTAAATGTCCATCAGTAGAGGAATGAATAAAGAAGATGTGGTACATATATACAATGAAATATTACTCAGTTGTAAAAAGGAATGAAATTGGGTCATTTGCAGAGATGTGGATGGACCATACAGAGTGAAATAAGTCAGACAGAGAAAAACAAATCTTGTATATTAATGCATATACGTGGAATCTAGAAAAATGGTATAGATGATCTTATCTGCAAAACAGAAATAGAGACACAGTTGTAGAGAACAAACGTATGGACACCAAGGTGGGGAAGGGAAGGGGGTGGGATGAATTGGGAGATTTGCATTGACATATATACACTATTGATACTATGTATAAAATAGATAACTAATGAGAACCTACTGTAGAGCTCAGGAAACTACTCAGTGCTCTGTGGTGACCTAAATGGGAAGGAAATCCAAAAATGAGGGGATATATGTATACGTATAGCTTATTCACTTTGCTGTACAGTAGAAACTCACACAACATTGTAAAACAACTACACTCCAATAAAAATTAATTATAAAAAAAATGCATTTTAAATTAAGAGATCAGGAACTTAAATCATGCATGGATAGATAGACTGTTATATCAAAACCTCATGTTAACCACAAATCCAAAATCTATAATAGATATGCACACAAAAAAGAAATAGGAATCCAAACACAACAAACCACAAGAGAAGAGAACAAAAGGGAAAGGGGTAAAAATACCTACAAAAACAAATCCAAAACAATTAACAAAAATAGTAATAAAAACCTACATATTGATAATTACCTGAAATGTAAACAAACTAAATGCTCCAACCAAAAGACAGATTGGCTGAATAGAGACAAAAACCCATATATATGCTTCCTACAAGAGACCCACTTCAGATCTAGAGACACATACAGACTGAAAGTGAGGGGATAGAAAAAGGTATTCCATGCAAATGGAAAGCAGAAGAAAGCTGGAGTAGCAATACCTTTATCAGAAAAGTGGACTTTAAAATAAAGACTGTTACAAGAGACAAAGAAGGACACTAAGTAATAATCAAGGGATCAATCCAAGAAGAAGATATAACCATTGTAAATATATATGCACCCAACCTAGGAGCACCTCAATACATAAGGCAAATGTTATCAGACATAAAGGGAGAAATCGACAGTAATACATTAATAGTGGGGGACTTTAACACCCCACTTACACCAATGGACAGATCATCCAGACAGGAAATCAATAAGGAAACACAAGCCTTAAATGACACATTAGACCAGATAGATTTAATTGATATTTATAGGACATTCCATCCAAAAGCAGCAGAATACACTTTCTTCTCAAGTGCACACAAAACCTTCTCCAGGATAGATCATATCTTGGGTCACAAATCAAGCCTCGGTAAATTTAAGAAAATTGAAAACTTATCAAGCATCTTTTCCAATGACAACGTTATGAGATTAGAAATCAATTACAGGAAAAAAAAACTGTAAAAAACATAAACATGTGGAGGTTAAATAATATGTTACTAAATAACCAATAGATCACTGAAGAAATCAAAGAGGAAATCAAAAATATTGAAAGAAAAATGAAAATGAAAACACAATGATACAAAGCCTATGGGACACAGCAAAAGCAGTTCTAAAAGGTAAGTCTATAGCGATGCCAGTTTACCTCATGAAACAAGAAAAATCTCAAACAACCTAACCTTACACCTAAAGCAACTAGAGAAAGAAGAACAAACAAAACCCAAAGTTAGCAGAAGGAAAGAAGTCATAAAGATCCGAGCAGAAATAAATGAAAGAGACTAATAAAACAATAGAAAATATCAATGAAACTAGAAGTTGGTTCCTTGAAAAATAAACAAAATTGATAAAACTTTAGCCAGACTCCTCAAGAAAAAAAGGAGAGGGCCCAAATCAATACTAGAAATGAAAAAGGAAAAGTTGCAACCGATACCACAGAAATACAAAGGATCACAAGAGACTGCTACAAGCAACTATACACCAATAAAATGGACAACCTAGAAGACATGAACAAATTCTTAGAAAGTTACCATCTCCGAAGTCTGAACTAGGAATAAACATAAAATATGAACATATCAACTACAAGTACTGAAATTATATCTGTGATTAAAAAACTCCCAACAAACAAAAGTCCAGGAGCAGATGGCTTCACAGGCAAATTCTACCAAACATTTAAAGAAGTGTTAGCACCTGTACTTCTGAAACTATTCTGAAATTTGCAGAGGAAGGAATATTGCCGATCTCATTCTATGATGCCACCATCACCCTGATACCAAAACCAAAGACATCACAAAAAAAGAAAGCTACAGGCTAATATCATCAATGAACATAGACACAAAAATCCTCAACAAAGTACTAGCACACTGAATCGAACAATACATTGAAAGGATCATACACCATGATCATGATATCCCAGGGATGCAAGGATTTTTCACATTAACAAATTGAAGAATAAAAACCATATGATTATCTCAATAGGTGCAGAAAAAACTTTTGATAAAATTCAACATCCATTCATGATAAAAAAACTCTCCAGAAAGTGGGCATAGAGGGAACATACCTCAACATTATAAAGGTCATATATGACAAACCCACAGCTAACATAATTCTCAATGCTGAAAAACTGAAAGCATTTCCTCTAACATCAGGAACAAGACAAGGGTGCCCACTTTCACCACGTTCATTCAACCTAGTTTTGGAAGTTCTAGTCACGGCATTCAGAGAAGAAAAAGAAATAAAAGGAACACTCCCTGACACCATACACAAAAATAAACTCAAAATGGATTAAAGACCTAAGTGTAAGGCCAGACACTATCAAACTCTTAGAGGAAAACATAGGCAGAACACTCTATGACATAAATCACACAGCAAGATCCTTTTTGACCCAGCTCCTAGAGAAATGGAAATAAAAACAAAAATAAACAAATTGGACCTAATGAAACTTAAAAGCTTTTGCACAGGAAAGGAAACCATAAACAAGACGAAAAGACAACCCTCAGAATGGGAGAAAATATTTGCAAATGAAGCAACTGACAAAGGATTAATTGCCAAGATTTACAAGCAGCTCATGCAGCTCAATAACAAAAAAAAAATAACCCAATCCAAAAATGGGCAGAAGACCTAAATAGACATTTCTCCAAAGAAGATATACAGATTGCCAACAGACACAAGAAAGAATGCTCAACATCATTAATCATTAGAGAAATGCAAATCAAAACTACAATGAGATATCATCTCACACCAGTCAGAATGGCCATCATCAAAAAATCTAGAAACAATAAATGCTGGAGAGGGTGTGGAGAAAAAGGAACACTCTTGCACTGTTGGTGGGAATGTAAATTGATACAGCCACTATGGAGAACAGTATGGAGGTTCCTTAAAAAACTAAAAATAGAACTACCATACGACCCAGCAATTCCACTACTGGGCATATACCCTGAGAAAACCATAATTCAAAAAGAGTCATGTACCAAAATGTTCATTGCAGCTCTATTTACAATAGCCAGGACATGGAAGCAACCTAAGTGTCCATCATCGGATGAATGGATAAAGAAGATGTGGCACATATATACAATGGAATATTACTCAGCCATAAAAAGAAATGAAATGGAGGTATTTGTAGTGAGGTGGATGGAGTTAGAGTCTGTCATACAGAGTGAAGTAAGTCAGAAAGAGAAAAACAAATACAGTATGCTAACACATATATATGGAATCTAAGGGAAAATAAAGGTCATGAAGAACCTAGTGGCAAGACGGGAATAAAGACACAGACCTACTAGAGAATGGACTTGAGGATATGGGGAGGGGGAGGGGTAAGATGTGACAGGGTGAGAGAGTGGCATAGACATATATACACTACCAAATGTAAAATAGATAGCTAGTGGGAAGCAACCGCATAGCACAGGGAGATCAGCTCGGTGCTTTGTGACCACCTAGAGGGGTGGGATAGGGAGGGTGGGAGGGAGGGAGAGGCAAGAGGGAAGAGATATGGGAACATATGTATATGTATAACTGATTCACTTTGTTATAAAGCAGAAACTAACACACCATTGTAAAGCAAGTATACTCCAATAAAGATGTTTAAAAAAAAAAAGGACTCCAAATTGGAAAAGAAGAAGTAAAACTGTCACTGTTCACAAATGACATGATATTATACATAGAAAATCCTAAAAATGCTACCAGAAAACTACAGAGCTCATCAATGAATTCGGTAAAGTTGCAGGATACAAAATTAATACACAGAAATCTTTTGCATTTCTATACACTAACAACAAAAGATCAGAAAGAGAAATTACAGAAACAATCCCATTTACCATCACATCAACAAGAATAAAATACCTAGCAATAAACATACCTGTACAGTAGGCAAAACACCTGTACTCTGAAAATTAAAAGTTGCTGATGAAAGGAATCGAAAATGACACAAATAGATGGAAAGATATACTGTGTTCTTGGATTGAAAGAATCAAGTTGTAAAAATGGCCATAATACCCAAGGCAATCTACAGATTCAATATAATCCTTATCAAATTACCAATGGCATTTTTCACAGAACTAGAACAAAAAAATTTTAAGTTTGTATGGAAACACAAAAGATCCCGAATAGCCAAAGCAATCTTAAGAAAAAGGAAGCTGGAGGAATCAGGCTCCCTCACTTCAGACTATATTACAAAGGTACAGTAATCAAAACAGTATGTTACTGGCACAAAAACAGACATATAGTTCAATGGAACAGGATAGAAAACCCAGAAATAAACCCACGCACCTATGGTCAATTAAACTATGGCAAAGGAGGCAAGAATATATAATGGAGAAAAGACAGTCTCCTCAATAAGTGGTGCTGGGAAAACTAGACAGCTACATGTAAAAGAATGAAATTAGAACACTCCCTAATGCCATACACAAAAATAAACTCAAAATGGATCAAAGACCTAAATGTAAGAACAAATACTGTAAAACTCCTAGAGAAGAACTTAGGCAGAACACTCTTTGACAAAAATCACAGCAATATCTTTTTGGATCCACCTCCTAGAGTAATGAAAATAAAAGCAAAAATAAACAAATTGACCTAATTAAAACTTAAAACATTTGCATAGCAAAGTAAACTATAAACAAAATGAAAAAACAACCTATAGAATGGGAGAAAATATTTCCAAATGATGTAACTGACAAGGGATTAATTTCCAAAATATATGAACATCTCATACAGCTCAATATCAAACAAACAGACAAACAAAACAGCCCAATCAAAAAATGGGCAGAAGATCTAAATACATATTTCTCCAAAAGAGGTATACAGACGGCCAGCAGGCACATAAAAAGATGCTCAACATCACTAATTATTTAGAGAAATGCAAATCAAAACTAAAATGAGGTATCACCTCACACCAGTCAGAATGGCTATCATAAAACAGTTTACACATAGTAAATGCTGGAGAGGGTGTAGAGAAAAGGGAACCCTCTTGCACTGTTGGTAGGAATGTAAATTGGTACAGCCACTATGGAGAACAGTATGGAGGTTACTTAAACCAAAACAGAGTTACCATATGATCCTGCAATCTCACTCCTGGGAGTATATCCAGAGAAGACTGTAATTAGAAAAGGTACGCACACCCCAATGTTCATAGCAGTATTATTTACATTAGCCAAGACATGGAAGCAATCTAAATGTCTATCAATAGATGAATGGATAGGGCTTCCCTGGTGGCGCAGTGGTCGGGAGTCTGCCTGCTGGTGCAGGGGACACGGGTTCGTGCCCTGGTCTGGGAGGATCCCACATGCCGCGGAGCAACTGGGCCCGTGAGCCACAACTACTGAGCCTGCGCGTCTGGAGCCTGTGCTCCGCAACAAGAGAGGCCGCGACGGTGAGAGGCCCGCGCACTGCGATGAAGAGTGGCCCCCGCTTGTCGCGACTAGAGAAAGCCCTAGCGCAGAAACGAAGACCCAACATAGCAATCAATCAATCAATAAATCTTTAAAAAAGAAAAGAAAAAAAATTGCTATACAGAACATCTTTTAAAAAAAAAAAAAAAAAATAGATGAATGGATAAAGAAGATGTGGTATATACACAATAGAATATTACTCAGCCATAAAAAAAAAGAAATGATGCCATTTGCAGCAACTTAGATGAATTTAGAGATTATCGTACAAGGTGAAGTAAGGCAGACAGACAAATATCATATGATATCACTTATATGTGGAATCTAAAAAAAATGATACAAATGAACTTATTTACAAAACAGATAGAGACCCACAGACATAGGAAACAAACTCATGGTTACCAAAGCGGAAAGGAGAGGGAATAAACTAGCAGGTTGGGATTAAGATTCACACTACTATATATAAAATAGATAACCAACAGGGATCGACTGTATAGCACAGGGAAATATACTTAATATTTTGTAATAACTTATAAGGGAAAGAATCTGAAAAAGGTATATATATATATATATATACACACACACACACACACACACACTGAAATCAGTGTGCTGTACACCTGAAACTAACACAATAGTGTAAATCAACTATACTTCAATTTAAAAGAAAATAAAAAGTTAAAAAAAAGTTTGAAATGAAAATGGAAAAAAATTCCATCAGCTTGACCTAAGGTCTGGTTTCATAGTATGTCAGTCAGCAGGTATTGACAACTTCAGAGGAAACCACTGTGCTGTCCTTTTGGAAATGCATGCATACACGCTCAATGTGTATCAACAATTTGTTTAAAAGTCTTCGGATTAGTCTTCTTATTTTAAATTTACCTGTTTTTAAACTATCTTCATTCTTCTGAAAACCACCAAAGTTCTAAACTCGGATGCTATAGAACCAAACTTTTGAAGGCTCTTTCATAACGTTAAAACCTCTGACAATATTTAAGTTGTAGTGATATTCTGTATGTACTCCACATACCACAAAGGTTCAGTTTCAGTTTCTGTGTTTAGTCCCATTGCTTGAAGTCTCTTTAAATTTCCACTATCCATGACTTTTCATTTCAGTTCTGAAATTATGTTTGGCCTGGCTCCTCTGAATTTAGGTGTTTTTTTTTGTTTTTTGGGGGTTTTTTTTTTTGGTACTTCCATAGAAAGGAAAATGCTTCTTCAGCTCCAACCTAAAGTTTGCAACAGGGACCATGATATATTCACAGGAATTAAGGCCTTTTCAATGTCACTGATGCACTGATGATGGGTATGAAATACAGGCATACGAGCTGTTTTCAATTATCTGTATAGAAAAATCAATGGCGGCAGTTGGTGCTAGGTCAGTGAGTTGCTGGCTTATTGCAGGAAGAGGTTACAGCTGCTCTGCCAACGACACACTCATTCCTCCACAGGTGCAATCAGGAGCAGGAGTCTGAACTCTGTTAGCAGTAGCCTCTGGTAAAAGTACATTCTTAATCACCAAATTTGAAATAGCCATTTAGGTTGTCAAGAGAAAGGCTGATACTGAAGGAATGGAATTTTCTAGCTCTAATTCAAACCAGCTCATATTTTCCATTCTATTTATCTTGTCTAAAAAGAACTAGGGACGAGTAAAAGTTAGCTGAGCAACAAATGCTAAATGTCATCCATATAGTTTGTAGTAGAATAACAAACTAGTCATTTGATTTAATAGGTCCACTCAAGAAAAATGAACTTCTCAGAGATTAGTTCTGTTGTGATTTTTATTTTCAAAGAACAAAACATAGATTTTGTTCATCAATTGTAGGAGCCTGGGTCAGAAGCTGGTCTAGTATACTCATTGGTATCAATTTTTTGAACCAGAAATCCCATATTGGTGTCTTGGGTTGATTGTTCTTTTATGGTCCCAATGAACCCTATCTCCTGCTATTAATGTCCTGTATAGTCCCCTCCAGCACTAACTTTGGATTTGACCCTTTTGCTAATGGGACATTTGCTGGTGTGAACTAAGTGGTGGTTTGATAGGCACTTGCACATTTGGTTTGTCCCTTTGGTATGCTCCTTCTGGAAACCTGGCACCATTATGACAAATCCCAAGTTAGCCACATGGGGAAGTGTGCAGAAAGGGAGAGATGTACAGCCACCCCAGCTGAGGCATCCATCAGTTACATGATTGAAGAAGACTTCTTGGATGTTCTAGTCCCAGCATGATGCAGAGTAGAACTGGCCTGACAAGCCCAGTCCAAACTGCATAATCATGAGTATGTAAATGGCTGAGTTTTGGGTGGTTTGTAACACTGTTACCAAGTCCAAGATCATACTGCTTGCCACAAGACAGGCCAGTAAATCAAGAGATGAGTTCTTGGCACAGGGAATAGCAACTCTTTTGGAAAGCCAACAGACTGAGAAGATGGTGGATTTGTGTCCCAAAGAACCATCTTGCCTGAGTTAGAATTCAGGCTTCTTCTAGACTAAAAGGGGAGGGAGTAAAGTCAAACATTTCCTAGTTCAGGTCAGCCTCCAGGGGGGATGTGTTAATTTCTTCCTCCCTGCAGTCATTCACAGGTGGGCCTGGTCAGGATGTTTACAGTGAGCTAAACAAAGGTATTTGAGCTTAATGCTCATTACCTTGCAGACAGGGTTCCCAGAAATGCGCCATTATGTATAATTTAAGCTTACAGGCAACATCCCTTTGGTGATTAATTTGCAGTAGAATACAAAGTTTTTTCCCTTTTACAATTCCCCACTGTCAATGTCCACTCTACAATCTTGTGGTAAAGAGATGAAGACTCTTCTGGCTACTTCTTGCAGAGGCAACGAATGTTCCTTAGACTCTTTAGTCAGTCATTTTTTATCTACAACTATTTGAACCTGATGAAACCCCTTAGCACTTTGTTGTCTAATTTGTATTTGAACATGGGGTTTTTGTTCTAGTTCCCAATAAATATACTAGATTCCTGTGCTATTTATTTGGACAAAATTAAACAAACTGGTTGACACTTCTCCAGCTACAATGAAATTACCATCTACTTCAATTGGATAGACCTGTTGGAGGCAAACTCATGCACAGAGGTTAGTATAGTTCACAAAGTTTTAGCCTAACTGGAAACAGCTAGGTCTTTTAGAGCATTTATAGATTCTCCTGCCTGGGCTGACACCTGGAATGGCCTACAATGCAATATTTTAAAGGAGCTTAATTTAAGGCCTGCTTCTGGGAGCCAATGATCTGTAGCAGGGCAACTGGCAAGGACTTATACCAAGTTAAATTAGTCTCTTGACATATTTTAGTGATGTTCCTTTTTAACGTATGATTCATTTTCTTGTTTTTTTCCTGTTGTGGTCTACAGGATGAGTGTAGTTTCAATGCCTTAATTCAGATCAAGGGATAATTTCCCTAAGGAGGGCTCTAATCACTTCAGAGACTTTCTCTCCAGGTGGGATATGCTTCCACCCATCCTCAAAAGTATCCACAAACACTAGCAGGTTATTTGAAATTTCTTGCAGCTTGAGGCATTTGAGTGAAGTCTATTTTCCAGTCCTCAGTGGGGCAGGTTCCTCTGTGTTGATTCCCCATCTGGGGATGTTTGACAGCAGTCTTTGGGTCATTTAAATCATGCAATTCTGAGTGAGTGGCTGGACGGTCTTAGGCCCCATTATCTATATTTTTGAATCCACCATAAGGTGGCATTTTTCCTGTAATGGGTACTATTATGAATGTGCTACAGCACAGTGTCCAAAGTGTGATCCAAGTAAATCTTCACAGTTTGTCTCTCTCTTTGTCCTTTTCTGAATACACTGGCTGGTATTTTGACAAGTCAATCTGTGGGAGAAGTAATCCTCTTGCCTCAGAAGATATTGTTTTAGATTAGGGGTCCCAGCAACAACCCCCACCACCTTTTTTGTGTGTGTACCAAAAACTGTTCTAAAAAATAAAGTCTATTAAAAAATTTTAAGTCTAAACTACCTATTTTTTCCATAACACTGTTGGAATTAAAAATAATTTTTAAACTTTGATAATCTAACTGGTTACTAAAAATATCTCATTTTACTTTACATATTTTAAAATTATTATTTAGGTTGACTAAGAGGTTTGCAATTCTAGCATCCCTTTTTAATGGGATTCATATTGGCCGTGTGTTTTTGGGCTTCCCTGGAATGCCGCTAGTACACACGTATGGTCTTACATTTCTGTAGACGTGGAGGGAGGCGGAAAGAGCTCTGTCTCCTTTCCTGGGGTTTTCAAGAGTGCTATCTGTCGGCTGAAAGCATGTTCTGGTGGACTCTGATGTCAAGCTGTTCTGGTGAAAAACTTCAGGGTGAGGTCTACCAGAAAGTTAATCAGCTCATTCCCCACTGTCAATTTTACCCAGGGCTACTGTGGGAAATTAGATGTCTCTAGTCCAAGGGAGTTCCTGGGCCTCTTCATTCATCAGAGTGTTCCTCTCTTTCTACCATATGACAGGCTCTCATCTTTTATTGTTTTCCTTAAGTTTTAACCTAGGGCAATCTCTTTTCCAATGTTCTTCTTCCTTACAGTAAGCACATTGTTCCTTCCCCAATAGTGGCTTACCTCTCTTCAGGTTACCTGCCTTCTGGGAAACCCAATATTGTTGCCAAAAAAGTGGCATTTCCTTTTGCTTCTTCTTTCTTCTGTTATTGTTCCCTGTTTAACACTTTAAAAGTAACATCTACCAATTGAGAAGGGTTCATTCCAAATGCACCATCTAAGTTTTGCAACTTTCTCTTGACATCTGAGGCACTTTGCCCCCCAAACATGTCAAATTTACCATTCTAATATTATTTTCAAGGGCCTTGGGATCTGCATTAGTATGACATCTGTAGGCCTGATAAGTCCTTTCAAAAAATTAAGAAAAGTCTTCATTTGATTTTTTTTGTTTTTGCTGTGTTTCTTGAATTGTGTTCAAAGTCTTTTGCTTTGGTTCCTCTTTTCAAAGCTCTGACAAGATGCACTAATAAGGGGTGCTTTAGTAAGGGTATTCTTCCCTCACTGGGGTCCCAATTTGGTTCAGCTGTGGGAACTGCCAAGCAGGCTTCAGGTGTAGAGGATCCTCCCTATGAAGGAGGGTTGTGTCCTTTCCAATTAAAGTCTGAGATACCCAGCTCGCTGGTTATTTGCATTTAGTCCCCTATATGAGATAACAGTGATGGAAATTGCCTTGCCCTGGGAGTGCCTCCAGGCCCAAACTGGGTGCCCTGTCTGGTCTTAGATGGTGATACCAGACCAAGTCCCTGTGCCCCAGAAACTAACAGAGATTTCCTAACTGATTCCTATAAGGAGGGACAGTCCTGAGGCCCCATGTCAGGAATTGGGGCTGGAAAAGAATGGAAGGTGGTAGAAGGGGTGGATATACTGGCATGACAGCCAGAATGGCTGGGACAGCTAGCTCAGCTGGAGGAGTTCAAGTTTGAAGAAACATATCCTCACTCTCATTCCCTTTCTTTTCTTATTTTCCCTGAGGTAATAGCACAAATGCTTGCACATAAAGGATTTCATCATTCTTCCCCACTTCTTCACAAAATAGCTATAGAGTCCTTCAAAAGCCACTGTAGATTTTTTAAAGTGACTGGAGTTCCTGGACAGGATGGCAGAGTAGAAGGACTGAGCTCACCTCCTCTCACAAGCACACCAAAATCACAACTAACTGCTGAAAAACCATTGATTAGAAAAGACTGAAACCTACCAAAAAAGATATTCTACCTCCAAAGACATAAAGAAGAAACCATCACAAGATGTTAGGAGGGGCAAACTCATGATATAATCAGATTCCATGCTCCCACCCCCCCAGGTGGCTGACCCACAGACTGGAGAATAATTATATTGCAAAAGTTCTCCAACAGGAGTGAGAGGTCTAAGCCCCACATTAGGCTCCCCAGCCTGGGAGTCTGGCATCAGGAGGAGGAGCCCCCAGAGCACTTGACTTTGAAGGCCAGTGGGGCTTGATTGTAGGAGCTCCACAGGACTGCAGGAAATAGAGACTTCACTTTTGGCAGGCACACACAAGGTCTCATGCACACTGGGACCCAGGGCAAAAGCAGCAACTCCATAGGAGCCTGGCCAGACCTACTTGCTGGTCTTGGAGGGTCTCCTGGGGAGACTGGGGGAAGCTGGGGCTCACTATGAGGACAAGGACACTGGTGGCAGATGAAACAGGGAGTATTCATTGGTGTGAGCTCTCCTGGAGGCTGACATTTTGGCACCAAGACCTGGTCCCATTCAACAGCCTGTAGGTTCCAGTGCTGGAATTCCTCAGGCCAAGCAAACAACAGGGCTGGAACACATCAGACAGGCTGCCTAAAGACTTCTTGAGCCCACAGACTCCTCTAGACAAACCCCATGACAAAGCACTGCCCACCAGAGGGCCAAGACACAGGTCCACCCACCAGTGGGAAGGCACCAGCCACTCCCACCAAGAAGCCTGCATAAGCCTCTAGACTATCCTCAACCACCAGGGGGCAGACACCAGAATCAAGAAAATGACAATCCAGCAGCCTGTGGAAATGAGTCTGCAAACACAGAAATTTAGACAAAATGAGACAGCAGAGGAATATGTTCCAGATGAAGGAACAAAATAAAACCCCAGAAGAACAACTAACTGAAGTGGAGATAGGCAATCTGCCCAAGAAAGAGTTCAGAGTAATGATCATAAAGATGAAACAGGAACTTGGGAAAAGAATGGATGCACAGAGTGAGAAGTTAAAAGAAGTTTATAACACAGAGTTAGAAAATATAAAGAACCAGAGTTGAAGAATACAATAACTAAGATTGAAAAATACACTAGAAGGAATCAATAGCAGAATAAATGAGGCAGAGAAACAGATAAGTGAGCTGGAAGACAGAATGGTGGAAACCACTGCCGTTGAACAGAATAAAGAAAAAATAAAAAGAAATGAGGACAGTTTAAGAGACCACTAGGACAACATCAAGCACACCAACATTTGCATTACAGGGGTCCCAGAAGGAGAAGAGAGAGAGAAAGGGCCTGAGAAAATATTTGAAGAGATAATAGCTAAAAACTTCCCTAATATGGGAAAGGAAACAGTCACTCAAGCCCAGGAAGCTCAGAGTCCCATACAGGATGAACTCAAGGAGGAACATGCCAAGAAGCATAGTAATCAAAATGACAAAAATTAAAGACAGAGGAAATATTAAAAGCAACAAAAGAAAAGCAACAAATAATATACAAGTGAATCCCCATAAAGTTATCAGTTGATTTCTCAGCAGAAACTGTGCAGAACGGAAGGGAGTGGCAAGATATACTTAAAGTGATGAAAAGGAAAAACCTACAACCAAGAAAACTTCACCCACCAAGACTCTCATTCAGATTTCACAGAGCAGTCAAAAGCTTTACAGACAAGCAAAAGATAAAAGAATTCAGTACCACCAAACCAGCTTTACAACAAATGCTAAAGTAACTTTTCTAGGCAGAAGGGGCCACAACTAGAAACAAGAAAATTATGAAGTGGGAAAACTCAGTGGTAAAGGCAAACATACAGTAAAGGTAGGAAATCATCCACACACAAATATGATAGCAAAACCAGTAATTGTGAGAGGAGGAGAGTACAAATGCAGGATATTTGAAATGCATTTGAAATTAAGGGATCAGCAATTTAAAACAATCATGTCTATATAGAGTGCTATATGAAAACCTCATGGTAACTGCAAACCGAAAATCTATAATAGGTATACACACACAAAATAAATTGGAATCCAAACATAACAGTAAAGATAGTCATCAAATCACAAGAGAAGAGAACAGAAGAGGAAAGGAAGAAAAAATACCTACAAAAACAAATCCAAAACAATTAACAAAGTGGAAATAAGAACAAACATATCAATAATTACCTTAAATGTAAACGGATTAAATGCTCCAACCAAAAGATATAAACTGGCTGAATGGATACAAAAACAACACCTGTATATATTCTGTCTACGAGAGACCCACTTCAGACCTAGAGACACATACAGACTGAAAGTGAGGGGACAGAAAAAGGTATTCCATGGAAACGGAAATCAAAAGAAAGCTGGAGTAGCAATAGTTCTGTCAGACAAAATAGATTTTAAAATAAAGTCTGTTACAAAAGACAAAGCAGGACACTAAGTAATGATCAGGGATCAATCCAAGAAGAAGATATAACCATTGTAAATTAATGTGCACCCAACACAGGAGCACCTCAATATATAAGGCAAATATTAATGGACACAAAAGGAGAAATCAACTGTAACACAATAATAGTGGGGAACACCCCACTTATATCAATGGACAGATCATCCAGACAGAAAATCAATATGGAAACACAGGCCTTAAATGACACATTAGACAGATGGGCCTAATTGATATTTATAGAGCATTCCATCCGAAAGCAGCAGAATACACATTCTTTTCAAGTGCACATGGAACATTCTCCAGGATAGATCACATGCTGAGCTACAAAACAAGTCTTGGTAAGTTTAAGAAAATTGATATGATCAAGCATCTTTTCTGACCACAAATCTATGAGATTAGAAATCAACTACAAGAAAAAAAAAACCTACAAAAAACACAAACACATGGAGGACAAACAATATGCTACTAAACAATCAATGGATCACTGAGGAAATTAAAGAGGAAAACAAAAAATACCTAGAGACAAATAAATTAAAACATGCCTATCCAAAACCTATGGGAGGCAGCAAAAGCAGTTCTGAGACAGTTTATAGTGACACAAGCTTACCTTGTGAAGCAAGAAAAATCTCAAATAAACAACATAAACTTACACCTAAAGTAACTAGAGAAAGAAGAACAAACAAAACCCAAAGTTAGTAGAAGGAAAAAAAATCATAAAGATCAGAGCAGAAATAAATGAAATAGAGACTAACAATAGAAAAGATCAATGAAACTAAAAGCTGGTTCTTTGAGAAGATAAACAAAATTGATAAAATTTTAGTCAGACTCATCAAGAAAAAAAGGGAGAAGACACAAATCAATAAAATTAGAAATGAAAAAGAAGTTACAACTAACACCACAGAAATATAAAGGATCACAAGAGACTACTCCAAGCAACTATATGCCACTAAAATGAACAACCTAGAAGAAAGGGACAAATTCTTAGAAAGGTACAATCTTCAAAGACTGAACCAGGAAGAAATAGAAAATATGAACAGACCACTCACAAGTACTGAAATTGAAACTGTGATTTTAAAACTCCCAACAAACAAAAGTCCAGGACCAGATGGCTTCACAGGCAAATTCTACCAAACATTTAGAGAAGTGTTAGCACCTATACTTCTGAAAATCTTCCAAGAACTTTTAGAGGAAGAAACACTCCCAACTCATTCTATGAGGCCACGACCACCCTGATATCAAAACCAGACAAAGATACCACAAAAAAGAAAATTACAGGCCAATATCACTGATGAATATAAATGCAAAAATACTCAATACCAGCAATCCAAATCCAATAACACATTAAAAGGATCATACACCATGATCAAGTGGTGTTTAACCCAGGCATGCAAGGATTTTTCAATATCCAAAAATCAGTGTGATACATCATATTAACAAACAGAAAAATAAAAACCATATGATCATCTCAATAGATGCAGAAAAACATCTGACAAAATTCAACACCCATTTAGGATAAAAGCTCTCCAGAAAGTGGGAAAAGAGGAAGCTAACCTCAACATAATAAAGGCCATATATGAAAAACCCACAGCTAACATCATTCTCAACAGTGAAAAGCTTAAAGCATTCTCTCTAAGATCAGGAACAAGGCAAGGATGTCCATTGTCACCAATTTTATGCCATGGCAATCAGAGAAGAAAAAGAAATAAAAGGAATACAAATTGGAAAAGAAGTAAAACTGTCACTGTTTGCAGATGACATGATACTATACATACAATATACTAAAGATATTACCAGAAAACTACTAGAGCTCATCAATGAATTTGGCAAAGTTGCAGGATACAAAATTAATACACAGAAATCTCTTGCATTCTTATACACTAACAATGAAAGATCAGAAAGAGAAATTAAGGAAACAATCCCATTTACCAATGCATCAAAAAGAATAAACTACCCAGGAATAAACCTACCTAAGGAGACAAAAGACTTCTACTCTGAAAACTATAAGACACTGATGAAAGAAATTGGAGATGACACAAACAAATGGAAGGATATACCATATTCTTGGACTGGAAGAAGTGACATTGTCAAAATGACTAGACTACCCAAGGCAATCTACAGATTCAATGCAATCCGTATCAAATTACCAATGGCATTTTCCACAGAACTAGAGCAAAAATGTTTACAATTTGTATGGAAACACAAAAGACCCCAAATAGCCAAAATAATCTTGAGAAAGAAAAATGGAGCTGGAGGAATCATGCACCCTGACTTCAGACTATACTACAAAGCTACAGTAATCAAAACAGTATGGTACTGACACAAAACAGACATATAGATCAATGAAACAGGATAGAAAGCCCAGAAATAAACTCAAGCACCTATGGGCAATTAATCTACAACGAGGGAGCCAAGAATATACAATGGACAAAAGACAGTCTCTTCAATAAGTGGTGCTGGGAAAACTGGAGAGCTACATGTAAAAGAATGAAATTAGAATTAGAACATTCTCTAACATCATACACAAAAATAAACTCGAAATGGATCAAAGACCTAAACATAAGGCTGGACACTGTAAAACTCTTAGAGGAAAACACAGGGAGAACACTCTTTGACATAAATCACAGTAATATCTTTTTTGATCCACCTCCTAGAATAATAAAAATAAAAACAAAAGTAAACAACTGGGACCTAATTAAACTTAAAAACTTCTGTGCAGCAAAGGAGACCATCAACAAAATGAAAAGACAACCCTTAGAATGGGAGAAAACTTTTGCAAATGAAGAGACCAACACGGGATTAATCTCCAAAATATATAAACAGCTCACACAGCTCTACATCAAAAATACAAACAACCCAATCAAAAAATGGGCAGAAGTTCTAAATAGACATTTCTCCAAAGAAGACATACAGATGGCCAAAAAGCACATGAAGAGATCCTTAACATCACTAATTATCAGAGAAATTAAAATCAAAACTGCAATGAGGTATCACTTCACACCAGTGAGAATGGCCATCATCAAATAGTCTACAAACAATAAATGCTGGAAAGGGTGTGGAGTAAAGGGAATTCTCCTACACTGTTGGTTAGAATGTAAATTGGTACAGCCACTATGGAGGACAGTATGGAGGCTCCTTAAAAAACATAAAATAGAACTACCATATGATCCAGCAATCCCACTCCTGGGCATATATCTGGAGATAACCATAATCCGAAAGGATACATGCACCCCAATATTCATTGCAGCACTGTTTACAATACCGAAGACATGGAAGCAACCTCAATGTCCATCGACAGAGGAATGAATAAAGAAGATGTGGTACATATATACAATGGAATATTACTCAGCCATAAAAAGAATGAAATAATGCCATTTGCAGCAACATGGATGGACCTAGAGATTATCATACTAAGTGAAGTAAGTCAGATAAAGAAAGACAAATATCATATGATTTCACCCATATGTGGGATCTAATTTTAAAAAGATACAAATGAACTTATTTACAAAACAGAAACAGACTTACAGATATCAACAAACAAACTTATGGTTACCAAAGGGGAAAACTGGAGGTGGGGGAGGGATAAATCAGGAGCTTGGGATGAACATACACACACTACTATATATAAGATAGATAACCAACAAGGACCTACTGTGTAGCACAGGGAAATCTACTCAATATTCCGTGATAACCTGTATGAGAAAAGAATCTAAAAAAGAATTAATATATGTATATGTCTAACTGAATCACTTTGCTATATACTTGAAAATAATACAACACTGTAAATCAACTATACTCCAGTAAAATTAAAATACTAAAAATCCAGTACGGTACTAACACAAAAACAGACATATAGATCAATGGAACAGGATAGAAAACCCAGAAGTAAACCCATGCACCTGTGGTCAATTAATCTATGACAGAGGAGACAAGAATATACAATGGAGAAAAGACAGTCTCTTCAATAAGTAGTGCTGGGAAAACTGGACAGCTACATATAAAAGAATGAAATTAGAACATTTTCTATCTTCATACAGAAAAATAAACTCAAAATGGATTAAAGACCTTAGTGTAAGACCAGATACTATGAAACCCCTAGAGGAAAGCAAGCAGAACATTCTTTGATATAAATTGCAGGAATATCCTTTTGGATCCATCTCCTAGGGTCATGGAAATAAAAACAGAAATAAATAAATGGGACATAATTAAACTTAAAAGCTTCTGCACAGCAAAGGAAGCCATCAGCAAAATGAAAAGACAACCTACAGAATGGGAGAAAATATTTGCAAATGATGTCACCAACAAGAGATTAGTTTCCAAAATATACAAACAGCTCATACAGCTCAATATCGAAAAAGCAAACAACCCAATAAGGAAATGGGCAGAAGATTAAAATAGACATTTCTCTAAAGAAGACATAGATGGCCAAAAGGCATATGAAAAGATGCTCAACATTGCTAATTATTAGAGAAATGCAAATCAAAACTTCAATAAGGTATCACCTTACACCGGTCAGAATGGCCATCATCAAAGTCTACAAATAATATAAACAAATGCTGGAGAAGGTGTGGAGATGAGGGAACCCTCCTACACTGTTGGTGGGAATGTAAATTGGTACAACCACTATGGAGAATAGTATGGAGTTTCCTTAAAAAACTATTGGGTTGGCCAAAAAGTTCATTTGGGTTTTTCCGTAAGGTGTTATGGAAGTTACCATGTGATCCTGCAACCCCACTCCTGGGCAGATATCCAGAGAAAACTATAATTGGAAAAGATCCATCACCCCAATATTCACTGCAGCACTATTTACAATAGCCAAGACATGGAAGCGACTAAAAGTCCATTGACAGATGAATGGATAAAGAAGATGCGGTATATATGTAGATGATGGACTATTACTCAGCCATAAAAAAGGATGAAGTAATGCCATTTGCAGCAACATGGATGGACCTAGAGATTATCGTACTAGGTGATGTGAGACAGAGAAAGACAAATATCATATGATATTGTTTATATGTGGAATCTAAAAAAAAATGATGCAGTGAACTTATATACAAAACAGAAATAGGGCTTCCCTGGTGGCGCAGTGGTTGAGAATCTGCCTGCCAATGCAGGGGACACGGGTTCGAGCCTTGGTCTGGGAAGATCCCACATGCCACGGAGCAACTAGGCCCGTGAGCCGCAACTACTGAGCCTGCGTGTCTGGAGCTTGTGCTCCGCAACAAGAGAGGCCATGATAGTGAGAGGCCCGCGTACCGCGATGAAGAGTGGCCCCCGCTTGCCGCAACTAGAGAAAGCCCTCGCACAGAAACGAAGACCCAACACAGCCAAAAATAAATAAATAAATAAATAAAAAATAAAAATAAAGGAATTCCTTTAAAAAAAAAAAAAGCATATGTCACTTTATTAAAAAAAAAAACAAAAACCAGAAAACAGAAATAGACTCATAGACTGAGAAAAAAAACTTATGGGGAAAAGGGTTACCAAAGGGGAAAGGTGTGGGGAGAGGGATAAAATAGGAGTTTGGGATTAACACATACACACTACTATATATAAAATAGATAACCAACAAGGACCTATTGTATAGCACAGGGAACTATACTCAATATTTTGTAACCTATAAATAACCTCAATAACCTATAAGGGAAAAGAATCTGAAAAAGAATATATATATAAAACTGAATCACTTTGCTGTACACCTGAAACTAATACAATATTATAAATCAACTATACTTCAATTTTTAAAAAGCCACTGTAAAACCATAAATAGCAATTGATCATCTCTAACCATTAAAAGGATGCCTTTTTGCTTTGGCATCAACCAACTGGGACTACAATGTAATTGAAGAGAAACTTGGTTACTGCTGTGACATACAAAAATTTAAGATAACTACTAAAATTATAACTGATAACCATTTTCCAGGATGTACCAGAATTTTAGGAGCTCCATATAATTCTAGAGTGTGTATATTAATAACGTTTACCCGTATGACACAATCTAAGAAGTTTTATCACCACTTATTTGACAATGCTTCCTATGTAATTTACCACACCAAATAAGCCTAATTAGTTTAATATTCCTCTCTCTGAGATGGGGAGAAAACAAATAATTAGAGGTTTTCCAGGGACCCTTTGGAAAACCTCAAAGTTAGCTAGAAGTCAAATGAACTTCATTTAGAATTCGAACGTTGGGAAATTTGTCAAAAATATGGAAAAGTTTTAACCAGTGATAATAAAAGATCTCAATGGCAAATACAGATCACTTAAAGAAACTCACAATCTATTACCAAAAGCAGTTCAATATTTCAAGAAAATTTTGTCCTTTTAGAGAACCAAATTCAGGTTTTGTACCATTTTACCTTTAAAATTCATTTTCTTAATTAGGTTCAATCTTAGCCAATCCTGACCATGCACAAAACTCAGTGTTCCTCCTCCAATAACCTTCCACAACTTTCTGTTTCCATATTAATCTGTCCCTCACTTTTTTTTTTCCATTCAGAAACAACCAGCTTAGGACAAAGTCACTTTTCCCCCGTTAACAAAATGCATTTTCATTCCTCATACCTTCTTTGCTGAAAACACACATCCGCTATCTTTGTATACTGAAATGTTTCCCTTATAATTCTTAACCTTAAAACCTTAATCTCTAGTGAAAACCAAGAGGCAAGTCTTTGTAGATGATTGTTCCAGTATTTCCTGACTGACAAACTTATGCTTTAGTCTTCCTCTCCTAAAGGTATGTAAATTTAGACCTACCCAGCAATTAATGTTCTAATATTTCATCCTGTTTGAAAGGACCCAGGTATTCAATGAATTCTCTCCGTTTAACTTAGTTTAGTTGCAAGTTATGAAAATCCAGAGAGACTATTTTAAATAGACATTCCCCAAACATAATCATTCCTATAGAGTTTATCTAAAACTCTTACCTCATTTACCTCTATTTACTTAAAATCCTGTCATAATGTTATTTTTCTTGCTGACAACATTTCTAACAGGAATAATAAGATCTTACTTGATTTCTAGTAAACCTAGGTACAATAAAAGTACTATACTTAATGTAAATGACTCTAAAAACATGTCTGTATTAATCAAACCAACAAGCTTAATCTAACTTTAGTACTAAATATTAATTCAATACTGAATATTTCCTAGATCATGTGAATCCAAAATACATTCTGGCCAGTTTTTTATATTTGAGTATTTATGTAAGTGCTTACTTTCCTTTAAGTCAATTAAATAGAGCTCTTTTACAAATTAATTATAGCAATGCCACACATCTATAACACGTGTAAAAACACACAAACAAACATACAGACCTCACAGTTCCCATTCCAAAATTTCAGCCATGAATCAGGTACAACAATGTAAAACCCATCAGTTACAAAAAGAGGTTGGATTCAAATTGGGTTTCTGGCAGATGGGACAAATCAAGGTCACCTGTCTAGATGGCTAACCCTTTTTTACTAATATTTATGGAAAAGACACTTCTATTTCTATCTGTAGCTTTTTCTGATTTTAGGAACCAAGTGGAACCTGTCTCTTCTTCCTGGGAATGTCCCACTCTTGGGTAAGAACAGACAGGTTTGTTTTTTTTTTCCCCTGATCCTTTCCTCCATTTGACATCAGTAAAAGTTTCAAATATCACAAAACGGATTTGGCTGTAAATGAAGAAACAGTACCAAACAAAATAAAACGAAAAACCCAAAGGACAAACAAAATCCTAAATAAACCCTCAAGTTTGGTCTTGGGGTTTTACATATACCAACGACACAGGAGACCATAAACAACATAATTAACACCGTAAGGGTAGCAGTACATGGTATACGGGGTCCCAAGATAACCCTGCCTAAACCCCTTGTGGAGATCCTAACAGGTACTGTGGCTACACATTGTTTCAATAAATATCATCTTCCTCTCACCCATGGGTTCATAGTTGTAATCAGATCACTTAACCAAAATGCGCCTCAGAGGATTTTCTTTAGGAATAGTTGAAACATTACCCATTTTTAAACACAAACTCAAGAAAAACAAAATACAACCTGCACACACAAATGCTAGCATTCAAAGAAACAAACGAACCAGTTCACAAATTGCATAAAAGTCCAACAACTCTTTCCTCTCTCCAACAGGGTACCACACTCAACTACAGAACAAATCAGCTTATTCCGGAGAAAAAGCTCCAAACAGAGAGGAAATGCAACTCTTTCCTCTCTCCAACAGGGTACCCCACTCAAATAGAAAACAAATCGGCTTATTCCAGAGATAAAGCCCCAAACGGAGAGAAATAACATTCCCGGGTGTACACACCGGAGTGACTTACCTTACTGTCACGGGCTTTTGCTCCAACTGCCAATGCTGGGCAGCCTGCGCCGCTTTGGGGAATTGGAAGGGGAGATCCTCACGGCAAGTGGTCCCGGCAGCTGCGAGGGCCTTACCAGCAAGGCTCCTGGCTGGTTGCACCAAAATTTGTTTACCAAGTCCAAGGTCCTACTGCTTGCAGCATGACAGGCCAATAAATTGAGAGACGACTCGTTGGGGCAAGAAATAGCGACTTTATTCGGAAAGCCAGCAAACCAAGAAGATGGCGGACTTGTCTCCCAAAGAACCATCCTGCCTGAGTTAGGTTCAAGCTCCTTTTTACTGAAAGGAGAGGAAGTAAAGCCAAACATTTCCTGGTTCCCGTCAGCCCCCGGAGGAGATGTGTTAATTTCCTCCGCCCTGCAGGCATTCACAGGTGGGCCTGTGAGCTACACAAAGATATTTTAGCTTAATGCTCATTACCTGGGAGGCAGGGTTCCCAGAGATGGGCAATTACGTATAATTTAAGCTTAGAGGCTACATCCCTTTGGTGATTAACTTGTAATAGGATACAATAAGGTTCTTCCCTATTACAACATAGCAATAGATAATTGAATCAGAACCTCGCTTTCTAAAAAGAGACAACCCAATTGGCTTGATCATTTGTGATCCATTCCCTTACGTGAGAGGGGACAGGAGGAGGGACAGTTACATAATCTTTTTGGCCCAATCAGTAATTGAATTTGTGGTATGGGAGTGGCCCAAACTACACTATAGAATCATAGAATTAGGGAGTTGGAGAGTCCTCACAAAGCATATTTTCAAACTCTTCATTTTGAAAATTTAAAAAAAATGGAGTCCAGAAAAGTTAAGCTGGGAACAGAATCCAAGTCTTGCGATTCTTTCAGTATCTGTACCATGTTGACTACAGTGATCTTCAACACTTTCAAGGAAGTGGACCACTGTTAAAAACATCCAGAACATAGTAAATGCTATGTTAATGTGCATTAATTTGTTTTCATTATCACACTTTTTCTGCTAATGTTAATCTAAAGCCTCCAGATCCTTACTATGTCCTCTGATATAGTATCATCTATATCATATATATCCATATCAGAGCACATAGGATATGGTGATAATCAAGTGTTTAAGAAGAAAAAGGGTGAGATAAAGGGCTTATATAAAGTCAGATAGCTATTGAGTGAAAGAGAAGGAATTATGTTCGCAAGTTGTTTATTGATGGGGTTCAAGAAGGACCCAGTAAATGACACACTACATTGCAGCTCAAGTTCTAAGCCTATTCAGAAAAATAAATAAAACTGAAAAGGGACAAAGCAAATGAGAGCCCCAAATATTGCCTTTATTACTGATAAATCTGATATTGGACATGTGGCTCATATAGAAGGACAAGTAGTCTTCCTATTACTGGCTTTTAGAGTGACACAGCCCAAAGGATGACATTACATGTGGTTCCCTCAAAGCTCCCCACCTTGAAGTGGAAAAGAAATATGAACTGGAACAATTGGGGTTTAGAAAACTCATCAACAAGAAATATATAATTGGCTAATCAGGAAAAATTAATCTTCCTTAACACACATCCCTCCTTTAATAACATTTGGCCACACTACACATCTTTTGTGCCACTGTTAGAGATGAAATATTTCGCTGAATAAGGCATTAGTGTGACTTACTGAAAATATATCTTATGCTGTTAGTGTTTTCTTACTCTAACTAATATGATAGAAAAAATGTTTGAAGCAGTATATTTCTCAGCTGTTAATTTGACCTTTTCCTCCTTGATCCAGAGAAACAAAATGTTAATGTCTAAAATACACAGTCAATTTCAACGTACACAAATTAGTTATCAATAGATCTTGCTAAGGAATCCTGAGTTTATAAGGTGAGAGCAACCAAAAATTCTAAAGGAAGAGATTGAAGTAGAAAATAAAAGGTATAAGGGAAAGAATAGAATGTTGGCACAGGCAGAAGTATGTGATCTGATGGAAATTAAGAGTAAAATAACTATTTTCCATTGCAACAGCTCTTTATTAATAAAGTGAGCTAGTTAAAGGAAATTAAAGAATGTTCCTAAAACTCAGTACAGATGCTGAAATTCAGCATTTAAAAAAAAAACAAAAAACAAAACCCAAAACCCAGGGAGGTGCAAGTAACTATGTTTGGTCTTTGGGGGAGAGATCATGTAATTACAATTTGTTCGTCATATCATAGGGGGAACAATCTATGCATCTCATGTAATAGTTGTAGCAGATGTGTTTGTTGGCTACCCCATAGCCTTCTGCAACCTCCATTTCCTTTGTCTTCATACCATATAGAGGCTGAAAAAAAAATCCTATCTTCAACTTACTTCATCTTCCTTCCATATCAATCACTTATGACCCTGTCACGGCTAATAATGTGTAAGGGGTCTTCTGGGGGCCTTTGGAAGGATTTATCCTTTCCCCATGAGAAAGAGATGCTCAAGGAGAAACCCTCTGTCCAGAACCATCCCTGAGACATAGCCATCTTGTAGACATAAGTGCAGGACAGCAGTATGGCAGAGACACCAGACTGAATTCAAATCTTTGAGACACTGAATCAATGCCAGCAACCACCTATTTCTAGAAGTCTTGTTATGCAAGATACTGTCAGTCAGGTTTTCTATTATTTGAAGCTGCAAGCATTCCTAATTATCCTTAAAGATAGAGGCCACACTTTAGATAGTAATCTCCTTATCTGAATTCCATCATGATTTTTCTCTAGCAATTTACAGTTTCAAAACGTGAGTAATCATAATAATTCACTTCCCACAGATCAAAATGTTATAGGATGTGGCAAAAATGTAATGAAAAATTTGGGAAGATGAAGACTGAAAAAGACCAGAGTATATTCTTGGTCAGGACTGGCTCAGACCTCAACTTGACCCCCTCTAGCTGTGTGATCTCATCCAAAAAATAGGATGAGTCATTTACCTCACAGAGTTTTTGTGAGAATTACATGTGATATTTGTAAATTGTTTACCCCAGTGCCTGGAAGATGAAGATGATTATAGCCTGTTTTTATTATATACTCCTGAATTAATTTGCAAAATAAATGTTCAATTTTTATAGTCATCTTTTTGATATCACCTTGCACTTTCCCAGCCTTTCGGGAAATCTTTATTCTATGATTACTTCTCAAATATACTCATTTTTCCTTTTTGACAAAATTCTCATTGGTGCCAAAGTTTTTTTCTCAGTAGTTATTCCAATCCTTTAGCTTTTATGCACAAACCAAACACTGTATTCCTCTCACCAACTCTCTCCCTCATTCACCTGACTAGGACGAGGCCAAAATCAGTGTACTGCAAGGGAAGGCGGGGGAAGGGAAGAGCATGAGAATGTCAGAATAACCGGAGACAAGTACCCAGCCCAAAACATGTAAAATCAATGTCAGAGAAATTTCACCCAGCTGGGATAGGGAAATAGTGCAGACCTTAAGGTGGCACTGATGCTCTCATGCATACACACAGAAAGCCAAAACAGAACAAAATAATGAAAAACAAGAAAGAAGATTCACAAACATGCACACAACCAAACAAAAAGCAAGCAGAACTTAAGACACTGAAATTGTTAAGCTTTGGGTAATAGCAAAAAATCTCCTTGCAAGTTTACTAAAGTGTCATTAGTATGATTGTTTTAATGGATAAAAGAAGGGACATGGGGGGATGGAATGGGGTGGGAAACAAGACTTAGTTAAGCTACCAATTTTGTCATTTAAGTAGCAGATAACCAGATTTTACTTTAAAAGGCATGATTTCCCTTTCCTCCAGCCACTTTGATATGGGGAGCTACCAAAATATGATTTCCTCCAAGTCTGGGAGAAATGAAAGAATTAGTCATTAGCTAAGTTTCTCCTTTTTTACTTTGTACATAGAAGCATCAGAAAGATAAATTAAACACCCCTTTTAAAAGGGCAAACTCTAGCTTGAAAAGATTTTTATTGTAGGGTTGAGAGCTTCTTGCACAAACTGATTTAAGGAAGTATTATAAATGGACTAATTAAAGCAAGGGGCCCATAGTTTTGGATCATTCTTTAAAAATGCATAAAAGGGGAATTTAAAATTGTCGGTTTGTACAGTGGTATATACTTCTACATTTTGCTTAAATAACACACTCTCTACTTGAATCTCGCAAAAACCTCAGAACTCAACATTTCTAAAGGTGGACTCATTTCTAGTCATCCAATCCTGTCCCCTGTCTCAAAAGTTGGCATCAACATCCACAAAGGTGGAATCATAGGGGTTTATTTTTAATCATTTTTTCCTTTCACCATTTATAGCCAATCAGCCACTGCTTCTTGACAATGATTTTCTCTCAAATCTCTTGTTCCTCCATCACCATTGCTGGTTTACTTATTCAAGCACGTGGTTACCCACCTAGATCATCTCAGCTGGTGTCCTTGCTTCATCTCCACTCTTTCTATTCTACCTACCCAATGCAGTAAGATCTTTAAAGTGGAAATCTGATATATGGCACTCTATGGCTTAAAATGAATCAAGGAATGCCTATAACAATAAAATAAAGTCTAACTTCCTTAAGAATGTTGGCAAGGTTATCCATAAATCTGACCCCTGTTCATCTCTTCAAATTCATCCCCTATAATATCTTCCTAAGCATGCTATGTAATGAAAAAATGGCAAATCTATAATAAGTGGTTGGTTTCATTGTTCCAGTTTTGATGAGTCTTTCACATGTACACAGAGATAGAAAGGGATATATAGGTATTTATATACTGGCTTCTTCCTTCAACCCAACCTTTTATTTTCTTGTCTGAATTTCCACTGAAATTTCCACTAGTGTCAATCAAAAATGTCAATCCACTAAATATATACCGGTAAGTCAGCAGGGTAACGAGTGCTAGGAATTTAACTTCTTACAGCAATTACCATCCATTTACAGTCTGAAAGAATGAAAAATCTGAAAATTATATGCCGGAATCTGAAAATTATATGCCGGAATACATTATGATAAGAGTCTGAAATGACAACAGGTTGTGATTAAATGAGATCCTCACATTTCTGTTAATTTTCAATATACTAGGCCTCACTTTGCATACTATAGTCAACCTAATTCTTGGAAAGTAAGTTTTTCCCCAACCATTCTAGATAAAAATGAACAAGTTTCAAATTGTGCATACTGTTTTCAAGAGAAGAAGACCTCAAGGCACAGTGAATGTGAATGGATGCCTAAAGGCAACCACTCAGAAAGCAGCTGATTGGGGCACTCAGTTCCTACTAAATAATTCAGAATCTCTAATGGAAATCAGATCCAACGTTTCCTCGGTGGAGGAGCAGCCCTTCTTGGTCACCCAATATTCAGCTAGCTACTCAAGAGCTTTTGAGAACAATAAAGTAAAAGGTAAAAAATATTTTAATGGTGTTCATATTCTCTTGGGTGCTTTCTTGGCATGAAGTTCCCAACTTCCTGACAACTGCTGCCATTGTGAAGAGACAGAGAGAGCAAAAGAAAGAAATCAATATTTAAATCTGAAACAGCCAGAAAGTTCAATGAGAGGTGCCCGTATTAACTGGTTTGTGTATGTGTTTGGCCTTTCAAAAGCCCGCAGTCTTAAGAAGAGAGAAGACATTTTAAGTAAGCAACTCATTAGGAATCACACAGCAAGTATTAGTTAGCTCATGATACACACATTTAATTTAAGGAAGAATATTCATGTGAGATATAGTCTAGAAATTTCAATAACAGAATGAACTGTTGCACAAAGTAATATGCCTATTTCTCTCTCTCTCTCTCTCTTTCTCTCTCCCTCTCTCTCTCTCAACAGGAAGAGAATATTGATTTCCCAGTCTTGGCCACCAGCCCCACCCCTTCTCACTATAAGCATTGAGATGAATGAGTTTGTGTCTCTAAAAGCATTAAGCAATCTTCAAGAGAGTACCGCTTTATAAATAAAAAAAAGCTTTAGTATTATTGGGTAGAAATGTTAGAGAGAAAGTTGGAGCTCTTATCAAAGGCTGTTGGTGCCCCGACATTAGCTGTCAGCTCTGAAAAGGTGGCTGTGAAACTCATTGTATCCAGTCGTGGTTGGCTTGGGGCCCAGCATACAGTGGGATTTCTGGCCAATGGCCCCGTACAGTGGGACGGCTGGCGCCTGGCCCAGGGATTAGAGAGCTTTCATTTCTTTGTCTCATTGATATTAGTCACAGAATCTCCCTTTTCATGCACAACCCAAACCCGTGCGGGGGCGGGGGGAGAGAGCAGAAGCAGAAATGCTGCAAACTCTGAGCTCTTGTACCCCAGGAATAAGAAGAACATTTCCATTTCCAACTCAGTTATCCAACATCTGCATCTATTTCTTTATGCACATTTAGCAGGAAATGGATAGTTTGGTGTATCCTTGAAAGAAAAATTGCTTTATAGGCATAAGTTACTGCAAGTTAGCCTTGGACAAACAAGGTATTCAGTATCTCCAGGCTTCTTTTGCTTCTCCCTCTCCCTTCCCCTCTCCTTCTCTTTCTCTCTAATGAACAAATGACTATTCTGAAATTTCATCTCAAGGAGCAATTTTGGTAAACATAATTTGCGGGCACATTTCCTTTCATTTCTAGATGTGTGTGTGTGTGTACCCTTTGCCAAAAGGTCATATGTAATATATCATTTGTTGACAGGTTTCCTTTGATTCCTTCCTTACGTGTGTGTGTGATTGTGTATTTGTGTGTAGGTGTGTGGTAGATGCTTTGCAGACCATCTGTACTAATATGCCCTAGAGCCACTTTCTCCTTGAGTCTTGGAAAATGTTTTGCTGACTTCCATGGGCTAAACTTTGGTCTCAAATAATAATAATCTTGGCTTAAATATTCATGCCCAATGGAAACTGAAAGTCATTTCCAAGATAAAACTAGGGCCATGAATTACTAAATAACAATGGATCTTAAAATAAACCACAGAGCCCCAACATATCTGAACAGGATGACTCAGGCTCACATCCCTTTGCCTGATTCCCCTAAAAAAATCTTCTGATACAAGAAAGGAAATACTAATGTCTGAAGGAGGGTCTCAGCTGAGCACATGGGCATAACCTTGCTCCTTTTCAGTATATTGCAGAACTGCCATTAGTGAGAAATTTGTTCATCTCAAGTATAAAATATGTACATTTTCTGGAAGTGGTAGAGGGAGTCAGTGAGAGACAGACAGACAGACAGGCAGACAGAAGAGGGGCAGGGAGTGGGGAAAGAACCCTAGACAAGATAGAAATGCCTCTGTGAAAAGTTGTCACCATCTTCATCAGAGGATTAAACTTCTGCTTCCTCAGCTCTGACAGAGTAATATGATGTCTATCCTTATGTGTTCCTGATATGCATCAAATGAGAAAATATATGTGAAAGACTTTGTAAAACTTACAGTATTTAAAGAAAGTGGAGTTGCTGTAGCACTTGAAGATGGTAATATTTAAGAAGGAAAATGAAGAGAAAGATGGATTTTTTTCAGAAAAAGACACGCTAACTATGGACTTCCAAATTCCTAAAATTATAATAATAAATATCCAATTATATAATAATATAATAAAATATCCAATCCCATACTCAGAATAGCAGGATCTTAGATTACTTGTTCTACTATATTGTAAAGAGAAGAATATGAAGGTCAAGAGCCATTGGTGGTTTATCCAACGTCAGAAAACTAACTAGCAACAGATCAAGGGAATCTGATTCTGCTCATTTTTAACCCAGTATTCTTGAGTCTGCATTCCTTCCAAATGACAACTCACTGTTTCTATTTTTGTTTTTTTAAACAATGAACTCTGAGAGAGGTGTTGGAGGTGATGGAGCAGTTCATTGCCACTGTGTAAACCTGGAAAGTCTTCATGGTGCAGGAGGAACTTGACTGAAGAATAGGGTTTGGGTAAATGCAGCAGAGCAGGGAAGACCTTATCAGCCCAGAAAAATAGCAAGAAACTATGAGGCGTAAAGAAGCATGCTATGTACAGAGGCTGCTGGGGAGAGCTACCTGGCTACAGTAGAAATGGATATTGGAGACGATGAGAAATGAAGCACATTATTAAGGGCCAAACTTTAGACGATGTCATTCAAATACATTTTACCTGCACTGTAAAAGTCTGGATTATTGAATCAAAGACTGACAAGATGACAAGTTCTTAAAGGATTTTCTTTCTTTTAGTCTGTCTCCATGCTTTATACATCTGCCAAATTAATCTTCCTAAATACTGCTTGCACCGTGTCAGTCTGTTTCAGACACCTCCACGTCTCTGCAGGGTTGACAATAAAGGCAGACTCAAGATCTGCCCCAAAGTGACCTTCACTCCAGCTCAAGTTTGCTCCCAGATCTGGCCTCTGCTTCAGCCAAAATTGCCCACAAACCATACCCAGCATTTTTTTCTGGACTTCATGGGCTTCCCTGGCTAGAATAATTGCCATCTCTGACTTGAATCATAAAACCCATTCTTCAAAACCAGTATAAAATTTTCCATTTCTATTAAGTGTTCTTTAATTTTTCCTGACTTTTGCTGTGGATGCTTTTTCCTCTGAACTGAGGAAACAACCCTTCATTATAAACTCATACACATTTGTCGGTAATGCCATATGTGTAATCTCTTTGAGGACAGGGCACGTGTCTTCACATGTTGCTTTGTCTTTGTGTATCCCCAGCATAAGTGCTGCCTAGATGAGCTGGTGTTGAAGCAGAATCTGAGGGTTGACTAGTCAGGCACCTACACACTGCAGACATCCTTCTTTGTTGACTGTCAACAAAATATCTGTTAATAATAGGAGTTAGCAATCTAATTTGGGAAATGAGCAAAGAAAAACTGATTTCCTAAAATAAAGTGGTTTACTTTTGAGAGTCTTAGGATACAGCTTTTATTTAAGGGAAAGTACATATTTAAAGGACTTGTTACTTCATAACATATTACTTCCTTTACACATGGATCTAGTTCCAATATAATGCAGTGTCTGCCCCAGATTTTTACGTAGTAATTTTAAAGGTTCTTTATTAGTTTAGCGAATGATGATATCGTGTTTATTAATAACCAAGCAGTGTTCTAGACATTTTAAAAGCTTAGTTTTCTTTGCAAACTTGAGAGGCAGGCACTGTTAATATCCTTATTTTTCAAATGGTAAACCAAGACACAGGGGGGTTAAATAACTTACCAAAGATCACACAGCCAGTAAGTGAAAGTCCCAGCCTTTGAAACCAGGAAGTCTGACTAGAGTCAATGTCATTAACCACTACGGCTAGCTACCTCATTATTTGATTTTGTAGAAAATTTTCTTGAGGTCCATTTAAGAATTTTAGTTATATACAATAAAATGCACTCATGTTAAGTGTACAGTTTGAAGATTTTTAATAAATGTATATTTCCATGCAATCACCACATCAATAGATTATTTGGTGGTTCTATCAACCTCTCCCAACCTGAATTGCAGTCGCAGGCAACACTGATCTGTTTTTTGTCAATGTAGATTAGGCTAGGTTTTCTAGAATTTTATATAATATAATCATACAGTATATACTCACAAGTGTCTGTCTTGTTTTGCTCGTTGTAATGTTTTTGAAGTTAATCCATGTTGTTGCCGTGTATCAGTAGTTTATTCTCTTATTGCTGAGTAATATCTCATTGAATTTTATTAACACATTCAACAACTGACGGATTTTCAATTTGGGGCTATTAAGAATAAAAATGTTATGAACATTTATATACAAAATTTTGTGTGGGATACATATTTTTATTTAACTTGAGTAAATACCTAAGAGTGAAAAGTCTAGATCATATGATAGATGTATTTTTAATTTATTAAATTTATTAACAGCTGCCAAACTGTTTTCCAAACTGGTTGTATCTTTTTATATTACCACCAATGCTTAGGATTGTCAATATTTTTAATTTTAGCTCTTTGAGTAGGTAGATAGTAGTATCTCATTGGAGTTTGAGTTTGCATTTCCTTGACAGGGCAAATGACGTTAAGCATTTCTTTCTATGTTTATTGGCATTTACATATTTTATTTTGTGATGTATCTGTTGAGATCTTTTGGCAATTTTTTATTAGGATGGCTATCTGATTATTGAGTTATATGGAATCTTTAATATCCTGGATCACGATCTTTGTCAGACACATATTTTGAGGAGACAGCTGGCCCTCCTGTATCTGAGGATGTGGAACCCATGGATACAGAGGGCCAACTGCACTATGCCTCTTTATATAAGGGACTTGAGCATGGGTAGGTTTTAGTATCATGGGGGTCATAGAACAAATCTCTCCAGCAAATATTGAGGGAAAACTGTATTTATTTTCATTGTCAGGATTGCCTCATTATTTTTATGATGGCTTTCAAAGAGCAAAATTTTAATTCTGATGAAGTGCAATTTCTCAATGTTTTAATAATAGTTCATGCTATTTATGTCCAATCTATGAAAACTTTGCCTACTCCAGAGTAACGAAGATTTTATCCTACTATTTATCTAGACATTCTATAGCATTTGCTTTTACATTTAGGTCTATTTGGAGTTAATTTTTCTCTATGGTGTCAAAGTTTATTTCTCTCCATGTGGATATCCAGTTCTTTCAGGACCATTTGTTGGAAAGACCATCTTTTCTCCACTAAAATACATTTGAGTCTATTTGTGAATTGATGATTTTGTTCTTCATTGACCCATAAGTCTATATTTATGCCAGTACTAAACAATAATTTTGATTATTTTTACTTTACAGTAAGACTTGATACTAAGCAGTGTGTCTTCCAAATTTGTTCTTTATTTCTAAAAATGTTTTGCCTATTTGATAGACATTTTTCCAAAGAAGATATACACATGGCCCAGAGGCACATGAAGAAATGTTCAACATCGCTAATTATCAGATAAATGCAAATGAAAACCACAATGAGATATCACCTCACACCTGTCAAAACGGCTGTCATCAAAAAGTCTACAAATAACAAATGTTGGTGAGGATATGGAGAAAAGAGACCCCCAGTACACTGTTGGTGGGATTGTAAATTGGTGCAGCCACTGTGGAGAACAGTATGGAGGTTCCTCAAAAAACTAAAAATAGAACTACTGTATGATCCAGCAATTCCACTGCTTGGTATATATCCAAAGAAAATGAAAACACTAATTTGAAAAGATACATGCACCCCAATTTTCACAGCAGCATTATTTACAAGATATGGAAGGAACCTAAGAGCCCATTAGCAGATGAATGGATAAAGAAGATGTGGCATACACACACACACACACACACACACACACACACACACACACACACAATGGAAAACTACTCAGTCATAAAAAAGAATGAAGTTCTGCTCTTTGGAACAATGTAGGTGGACCTATGCTTATTGAACTAAGACAGAGAAAGACAAATACTTTATATTATCACATATGTGGAATCTAAAAAATAAAACAAAAGAACGTATATAACAAAACAAAAACAGACTCACAGATATCGAGAACAAACTAGTGGTTACCAGTGGAGAGAGTGAGCGAGGGAGGGATGAGATAGGAGTATGGGATTAAGAGACACAAATTACTATGTATAAAATAAATAAACAACAAGGACATATTGTACAGCATGGGGAAATTTAGCTATTATTTTATAATAACTTTAAAAGGAGTATAATCTTTAAAAATACTGAATCAGTATGTTGTACACCTGAAAATAATATAATATCGTAAATCAACTATACTTCAAGGAAAAAAGGTTTTTTAATTAAAAATATTTTTAAAATGTTTTGCCTATTTGAGATCCTTTGCACTGCCATAGGAATTTTGGTATCACTTTGTCAATTTCTATAAAAAAGCCTCTTGGGATTGGGTTTGGATGGCATTTAATCTATAGATAAGTATGGAGAGAATTTCATCCTAACAATTTAAAATTTTCAAATCAATGAACATAATGAATCTCTCCCATTTCTTTAGGTGTTCTATAACTTTTATCAGAAATGTTTGTTGTTTTGCAGTGTATAAGCCTTTGACATGTTTTGTTAAATTTATCCCACAAAGCAGTTCATGCTTTTGATATGTATTTTTTAATATTTCATTTTCCAATTGTTCATTGCTAGAATATAGACATAAAATTGACTTTTATAATTTGTATCCAGCTAAAGACACTTTTTAGTTCTAGAAGCTTTTCTGTGCATTCCTGACAATTTTCTATGTACATACTCATGTCATATGAGAATAAAGGCAGTTGTACTTCTTCCTTTTCATTATTTTTCTTTCATTTTCTGGCTTTATTTTACTGACTAATGTCTCCAATATAATATCGAATAAAAGTGGTAAGAATGGTCATTCCTGCCTTGTTCCTAGTCTTAGATGGAAAGCATTCACTTTCACTATTAAGTATCACATTAGCTGGAGGCTTTCTGCAGATATGTCTTATCAGAACAACGATATTCATTTATATTCTTAAGTTGCTGTGAATTGTTATCATGAATGGGTGTTGAATTTTTTCCAATTCTTTCCCTGTATATTTAATGTGTTCCTTTTGTTTCTCTAGTTAATCTGTTAAAATGGTGAATTCTATTGTTTGATTTTCACATGTAAAACCAAACTTGCATTCCAGGGATAATCATCCAATTTATGTACAGTATTATATTTTTTTCTACATTACTAGTATTGATTTGATGATATTTGTTAAGGACTTCTGCAGCCATGCTCATGATGGATATTGGTCTGTAGATTTTATTTTCTTGTAACGTGTGATCAAGCTCCTTTATGTGTTTCAGGCTTGATTTTCTGGATGAGTGTGGGGGAGGCCACTGCCCAAGTCCTTCTCCTCAGCTTTGCCAGTTTAGAACCTTGATTTTTAGCAGTTCCTGACAAGAAAGACAAGATTGAGGGGCTTGAGTCAAGCTACTTAGATTCATAAGAGACTGAGTGTTAAAGTGCACATTTATAAAATTTCAGGGAGAAATTCTAGCAGGCATTGTGGGTTGCTTCCCAAATCCTTTCCACCTTTTCCTTTTGCTGGCAGAGTTTATGGCTGTGTGACTAGGGGTCTATTCTCCACTGGGGTTTGGGCTTTATTTTAAGCCACATATGCCTGAAGCTCCCTGACCCCATATTGAAGAGACTTGGTTCACAAATTGGAGATGAGTCAAAAGAGTCAAAAGATGGAAAGACCTGGGTCCTTGAAGACTTTAAAACACTGTCTACCAACCTGTGTTGTTTGTGAGATAAATTCCTGAATTACTTAAGCCCTTCTTAGTTGAGTTTTCTGTTTTCTTATCAAAAAACAGCAAAATCATTTAAAAAATTACCTGAAATTGAAGTAAGTTTTGTAATATAGTTGCAGGGAACAAAAAATAAAAGGTTTTTAAAAAAATTACCTTTCAACTATTCCAGAGAGAGGATGAGAAATGTATTAATGGGACTTCTGTCAAACTGAGGGCATGATGAATTGTCCTTTTGCATTCTAGCCATATTGAAGAACTCAGGGTGGTAATCAAGAATCTAAACATCCTGCCAAGCAGGCAATCCAGGAGACGTGCTGGCCAAGTTTTCAGCAGGTTCCTTCACATTTTTTAACTTCATGTTGATCACACTTCTCCTTGTACTTGTCACTGCAGAATCAGCGGCCTCATTTTCAAAACACCCTTAGGACACGTTATAATGTCTATGACTTCAAATCATCTTGCATGTAGTTATATTTTAGCCTGGTAACACCCATGCACGGGGCTCATTAATTACCCCTGGAGAGGCTGGGAACTGACACGAGCAAACCAAGGTGACTGCTGACAGGCGCTTTTGGGGGCAGAGAAAGTATGAAAGGGTAAGTTTGGGGTTAGTTATTCTTCACGAGAAACAGGGACACGCGGAAGAAGTCTGGACAGTGGATTACTGCTGTAGCCTCCTAACTGGGATCTCTGCTTCCACCTTTGCCCTCATGTGGTCCATTCAACACAGCAGAGAGACCCTGTTGGACCAGAGTCCCGTTCTGCCCCTCTTCACGGCTTCCCACCTCATTCAGAATAAAAGTGGAATTCCTGTGTCCTTGCGGTGGACACAGGCCTTGCACGATCTGGCTTGTTACTTTCCTCACCTCCATGCACTACGTTCCTGCCCCAGTGACCTCCTCACTGGTCCTCTATCACATCCGGCAAAGTCAGATCTTTGAATTTGCTGATCTTTGTCTGGAGGTCCTTCTCCCCAGTATTTGCTTAGTCAGCTCCCTCACCTCTTTTAAGTCTTCACTCACATTTCGCCCCAGAAAGTTTTTCCTCCCCCAAATTGATGATTTCATCTTCCTTCACGGTCTTTTTTTCCATGGCACTTATCACATCCTTAAAAAAATTTAATTCCTTAATTAATTTCATTTGCCTGTTTATTTATATAAACAAAAATGTAAGCTGTATGAGAGTAGGGATTTTCATCTGTTTTTGTCCATGGCTCTATTCACTCAAAAACTTAAGTGCTCAGAGAATGTCAGCTAAATAAATGAAATGACTTGAAATCTTAGATCAACAGACCCATGACTGTGACACAGGAAGACGTTGAAGCTGCACATTTTAGAGTGCATTAGAAAACATCTTCTTCTTAAACTTTGGTGTACATGCTGGGCTAATATCAATCTCATAGACTTCTATTTCTTAAAAAGAAACTCTCGGGCTTCCCTGGTGGCACAGTGGTTGAGAATCCGCCTGCCAAGGCAGGGGACACGGGTTCGATCCCTGGTCCGGGAAGATCCCACATGCCGTGGAGCGGCTAAGCCACAACTACTGAGCCTGTGCTCTCTAGAGCCCGTGAGCCACAACTACTGAGCCCACGTGCTGCAACTACTGAAGCCTGCGTGCCCAGAGCCCGTGCTCCACAACGAGAGAAGCCACCGCAATGAGAAGCCCGCACACTGCAATGAAGAATAGCCCCCGCTCACCGCAACTAGAGAAAGCCCGCGCCCAGCAACAAAGACCCAACACAGCCAAAAATAAATAAACAAAATAAATAAATTAAAAAAAAAAAAAAAAAGGAGACTCTCTTTAATCTTCCTTTATATTTTTAAAATACAGTGGTTAAAAATGGTAATTATGGCCCCTTCCAGCCATTATCACCTCTCATTAAGAGCCTGGGAAGCATGGTGGTGATGATCGTAGAACAATGTGAGTGTACATAATGCCAGAGAGCTGTACACTTGAAAATCATTGTATATTTTACCACAATAAAAAAGTAAAAATAAATAAAATTTTTTTAAATTAAAAAAATGCAATGGTTAATAATGTTTGTCAGGGTTTCTCAAGGTCAGCTCTATTAACATTTCAGGCCAAATAATTCTCTGCTGTGGGAGCTGTCTGGTGCATTGTAGGATGTTTAGCGGCATCCCTGGCCTCTACTCACTACATACCAGTAACAACCCCTCCCCTAAGCTGTGACAACCAAAAACCTCTCCAGTCATTGCCAAATGTTCACTTGAAGGCAAAATTGCTCCTGGTTGAGAACCACTCATGTAAATAATTTTCATATGTTCCTATTTGAATAAAGGGTTATATTTTTGATATAACACATGTAATGGAGTGGAAATCGTGGGGATCTCATGCTTATTTTATCAACCTTATAGATAAGCACCATAATAACTGGTAGCGACATGTTACATTTGTAGACGTTAAGATAATATTTAAGAAGGTAGAGAAAATGGATAACTCCTTGTTTAATGGCCTGGAAATTTCACCCCTATGTAGTGAGAGTGAATATGGAGAATTCTCTTTCAGTAAAGGGTCTGGGAAAAATAATAATAAAAAGTGATAATGTCCATTCCTCCACAATTTATACAGGTAAAATCAGATTAAAACAAACATTGCTGTATTTCATTGGGTAAATGGGATCACAAAAGGGAAACAGGCAACAGGAAGTCTGTGTGTAGAAAGAAGATAGTTCCTTAGTCATTTATTTCATTTGAGGATGGTGTGTGGCAGGTGTATGGAGAGTTTGGTTATGGGGATAGACTAGAGGTGTATAAGTGAATGTCTGATGCCTCTGCTTTTGAAGAAATGGATGGATTGATTGACTGATTCAAAGCACTGCTTGTAGAGACAGCTCTTTGTCCCCACCCAGCTCCACCATGGTACACTTGTTTACATAGCCGTCAGAGTTCCTAGGTCCCTAAGAACTACTTCCCACAAAACAATGCTTCTTATTTTGGGGTTTAGGTTGAGTTCAAAGTACATGTAAATTTTAAGAGTTATATAAGGCACTTAGGCCATCAGCAAAAAATCTACAAACAATAAATGCTGGAGAAGGTGTGCAGAAAAGGGAACGCTCCTACACTGTTGGTGGGAATGTAAATTGGTGCAGCCACTATGGAGAACAGTACGGAGGTTCCTCAAAAAACTAAAAATAGAACCACTGTATGACCCTGCAATCCCACTCCTGGGCAAATACCCAGAGAAAACCATAATCCAAAAAGATACATGCACCCCAGCGTTCATTGCAGCACTATTTACAACAGCCAGGACATGGAAGCAACCTAAATGTCCATCAACAGAGGAATGGATAAAGATGTGGTACGTATATACAATGGAATATTACTTGGCAATAAAAAGGAACGAAATAGTGCCATTTGCAGAGACGTGGATAGACCTAGAGACTGTCATACAGAGTGAAGTAAGTCAGGAAGAGGAAAACAAATATGGTATACTATCGCTAACATGTGGAATATAGAAAAACGGTACAGGTGAACTTACTTGCAAAGCAGAAATAGAGACACAGATGTAGAGAACAAACTTATGGAAACCAAGCAGGGAGGGGGGTGGAGTGAATTGGGAGATGGGGATTGACATATATACACTACTATGTATAAAATAGATAACTAATGAGAACCTACTGTATAGCACAGGGAACTCCGCTCAATGCTCTGTGGTGACTTAAATGGGAAGGAAATCTAAAAAAGAGGGGGGTTATATATATATATATATAAAACTAATTCACTTTGCTGTGCAGCAGAAACGAACACAACATTGTAAAGCAATTATACTCCAATAAAAATTAATAAAAAAGTTATATAAGGCACTTAATAGATATTTATCAAACTGAATTAAAAGGATGTTACCTCAGAACTATAGGAAATGGAAGTATATTTTGCAACCACATTTGGGGTGGGCGCCATCAAATGATAAGCTGAAAGGAAGTAAAAGGAGCAAGACGAAGAGCAGGAAAAAATGCATGAGCGGAGGAGAACCTCAAAATTTCCTTTCTGAGAATGTTTGGGTAAATTTGTTTTATACTTAATCATTTTTGCGCAATACTTTCATCTAGATCACAGATACTCATCTATGTGTTACTTAAACAATCCTAGGTATATTACCTTAGCTTCTTTCCTCATTCGAAGAAAAATGTAATTCCAGAAAGACACAGCTGTGTCTGTCTTCCTGTAATTCCAGGAAGCCCAGCCTCTGAGTTTTACAAACCTCGAGGAGTTCGAGCTCCGTTCCTTAATCCCCTAAATTCTTGGGTGTCAAAGACATGTCACTAAATAGGTCACTAAATGCACCAAGGAAGCCAGGAAAGGAAAGAGCCCCCTAAAGGAAAGTGGCATTTAATTGGGAACTTTCAGACATCTGTCACTCTGTGACAGGAGCAAAAAAGTCCTTTGCACACATGGTGACGCGCAGGTGGGATGGGACTGACAGCTAAAGTGACTGAAGCTGTGCGGGGGGAGGGCGATAGGCGTGGGGACAAATGAGAGCTGGTCTTGAAGACTGCTTTTCCACCCTGAATATCATTTAAAAAGAATCTCCGGGGGCCCAAACTGTAGTTTAAGATGCCATCAGTTGTCCATTTAAGATGCGCTACTTGATCAACTGGCGTACGCACCCACCTAAAGAAGAGGTCATGCACAAAGTTTGGGAAAGAGATACTGCATCTGTCTCTGCTAAAAACGAAACAGTGCTTCATCCTCTGGCCTCTGGGTTCAAATCCGCGTGCTGGCGCGGGTGGGAAGATACTGCCCCTGGAGGACCCTGCTTTTAATAAGTTTCCCAATCAGCTCTCGAGGGAAAGGCGCGCTCCCCCCTCGCCCGGCCCTCGTATTCTCCCTGCCAGCTCCTCTCCTCCCTCCCACTCTCCATTTCCCTTCCGTCCCCTCCCCGGCAGGGCGTGCTCCACTCCGAGGCAGGATCTGTCTGGTCCCCCGCCTTCCAGTCCGAAAATCCCGCCAAGGGAGCCGCAGAGCAGAGGAGAAGCCAAAGTGGGGAGAGGGGAAGAAAGAGACCAGCGAGTCACCGTGCGTGCCGGAGGCAGGGAGCAGGCGCGGCCGCGAGCAGCAGTGCCTCGGGTACCTGGACTCCGGGCAGAAAACCTCGCCCCGACCAACAAAGGCAGCCTGAGCGCACGCGGCACGTTCGCAACTCCGAGTAAGTGGAAGGGAAGGCGCGGTTCCCCCGAGGGGTCTCCGATCGACTTCCCCTTCATCCTCCGCCACTTTTCTGGGTGCCCGCGGATGATTGTGGGAGAGAGAGTGGGAGAGAGGCTGCTGGTGTCTCTGCTGGTGCGGCTGCTTTCAAAACTGATTTGCTCCAGAGGCATATTTTGGGGGCGTCTGGTCAGGATGGTCAGGGTGCCCATAGATGGGTGGAAGGAAAGAAGCTTTTGTGATGTTATGTGCGCATTTGGACCGTGTTCCTGCTTCCAGCGGAATGGAGAACATGCAGGGGCTTTGGCTCTTTGTAAAACCTTAGTAGGTGTGTCTGCGGCTGGGTAGAGAAGAGAGAGAAAGTCAGGCAGCCTGAGCAAGCGGGGTTCATTTTCCCATCCTTCCCCAGCTTCCCGGGTTGCCCCAGGGCTTGCCAGCTGATGCGCCTTCGCTGGCGTTTCTAGGTACCAAGCGGGGGCTTGTGCCTCCCAGTGCCAGCTGACCTTGAGGGTCCCTCGCAGAGCATCCGGCCACTCCTTGTCCTGCCTGCCAGCCCAGGAATGGTTCTAGAAATGGTTACGTCCAAAGTTTAAAAGACACACCTTGAATCCCATTTCTCATTTGAATAATTTTAAGAACTGCCCTGTACAGAGACACTTGAACTTTTCATTTCACCCACATAAAGCTAGGGTATATTAATTACCAATCTGCTAGATTCTTAGTTTCTGAGTTGATGTTTCTAATAAGTTAAAATATTTTAAAAGAGAGGAATGTATTCAACTCCTTCCTTTCTCTACTTAACATACAGAACATAAAACTTGCTCTCTCTTCAACACACACACGCACACAGACACACACACACACCTTTTTCTTTAACACAACACGCAGGAACACCAGAACACACGCTGAGTTTATTTACACTCCTGTTAACTCACCCCTACCTCTGTTAACAGCTGCTCTACAAGTCTGGGGGATACATTGAAAAAGTAGGAGTGGCACGTGGGGAGGGGTGGGTGAGGTGACGGTTGGGGAGAATGAACAATTCGAGAGAAATCAAAGTTCCAGTCTTTCGGCATCTTTTGTTTTCATCTGGAGGGTTATTTAGGCATTTTGCTTTAACAACTTGAGAAAGGTGACCTACGGGTGTGTGTTGGAGGGAAGGGCCTGGGAGGAGATCCAGGAACTATCAAGAGGAGCTTTCGAGCTAATAACGAAGCAATTTCACAATCTCAGGCAAATGTGGAGTTGACGAAACAGCGAAGCCCTTTTTAGCCCCATGACCATCTGGGGATGAACTGATATTTGAAATATTGAAAGGTAATGGGAGTGAAACAAAAGAGGTGTCTCCCAGCGTAGAAAATAAAGTTTCTATTTTCCATCTTCATTATGTTCCTTTTTAAGTAAATTATGCATTCTAAAGACCAAATCATTAAAAAAAAATTTATAGTCCAGTTAAATTCAAAGGAAATTAGAGTGGATATTTTCTTTTTTTCTCCCTTTGGGACATGAGTTATTTCAGAGTGGCAATATTTGTACTTTCTCATTTAAATTAGAGGATTGGCTTTTTAAAAATTATGTTGTGAAAAAAACCTCTAATACCATTATTTTGTGCTTTAAGAAACTTTGGTGCTTTTGATTCTCTAATTGTACTTTAAATCTGTAGAAGTTGATCTTTCATCTCCTCCTGTTCCCAGGCCTCTTTTAGGACGTTTTTTTTTTTTATCATTTAGGGAAAGGCCTCTATAAGGAACACCCACCTGAAGCCATACTTAATGCATTAGGTGCTGTGTTCCAGATGTTTGCTTGTCGGTACAAATGTATTATATTTTCAAAGCTAGAGTGTGAGAGAAAAGAAACTACAGTTAATATGTGACTTTTTATTATCTGACTTTTCAATGGGGTATTATATAGAATGAGAATGATAACATATATTTAAAATATTTCTAGTACAATATATTATGTTTATAATACATAACTTTGTGGTCTCCTAGACCTCTTTTCATGGTATTGGGTATAATAAATTTACTGATTTATTGAAAATTTCCATGTATCTATTTAGTCTTCACACATAGCAATATGTGGCAGAACCCACATTTTTTAATGAACATTTTTGATGTTTTTACTCTAGAAAAGCTAGTTGGCCTGGTTTGAATTTTCACAGAACCTGATCATTGGAAATAACGTGAGAGAAATAAGGTCCCCAAATAATTTAATCACTTTTATCAATAAAATCAATCTTAGAAATTAAGTATTTTGGGTTTAAATATTTTTTTTCCTTTTGAAGATACTCTTGCTTTCTTATTTAAATGACATTCTCATGTGAATTCTGATCATATTCTTATTTGTCATGTGGTATTTTATTACCATTCAAAAGTTTCTCAGGAGACAGAGTTTGGGTGGCTTGTTCGAAATGGTGTATGAGTTGATGGTGGATTGAGGGCCAGTAGTTAGAATTCAGATTATATATTCCAGTTCTCCCAACACTTACACTTTTTAACATGGGACATAGTGAATGGGATGGCTGACCTTGACTTCCCTCCTAAAGGTAATGCCTAAACCGAGACAACCCGGGGTGATCAGGGAGCAAGCTGGTTTACACCTGAGTGCAGGTCAGTCCCGTTTAAAGAGATGCTCATCTTTAAGCATCAGGTGAATCAGGCCTCCCAACAGCCCTTGTTTGAATGCTGAGTGGAGCTTCTTTTTACAAGCTGGGCCAGCTTTTTTCCTTCCAGAGTCAATTGGCTTGAGTGGAATTTGGGCCACAGCCTCACTTTGGAAAGTTCTCCATTCTTGATGTTTATGGCCCATTCAATTTTCCATCCACTGGGCCATTTTTCCATGCACTTCTTGCCAGTCTTGTATGTGGCATAGTTTTCCACATGGCACAGGTGTCATACGACCTTTCTAGATTGTCAAATATAACAAGCCTTTTGTTCCTCCCTATTTTAGTATTTGGTAAATGACAAGTTAAGATTTCTGTGGTTTAGAAGGATAACTATAACGTAACGTTATCAGAGGGCATTATAATTATGGTAATATTGCAGATTTGATTATGTAGATCACATTCACCACAAATCCCTATTTCTTCAAAGTAAGCAGGGAATACAGTGAATAGTTCATGCTTAAGATATTTTGAGAAATAATTTAATTTTTTCTACTGGGCTTTATTTTGGAGCCATTTCTTCATAGTAGGTTTAGATAAAGTGACATGTCAAATAAAGACATCATCATAATGAGTTTCCTAAAAGCAGAGTTCTTAGATTCTGAAACTTCATAGTTAGTGAAAAAAATCTATTGTTACATGTTAATCTTGAATGAAGTAAGTCATAGTAACTGACACTTGGGCTCTTAATTCTAAGAATTGTGCTTAATAAAAACCAAAACATCATTGTAAGGCACAAGTAGCATTCTGTACCTCTCATCTCTTATTCCCACTTCTTCCACTTTTTATACTGAGATATGGGATGACTGTCCTTCGATGAAATCACAGACATGGAGGGAACGATAGCAAGTCCTCTACCTTCAGCTGTGGAATTTGGGTGAAACAGAATGAACCTGAGATTAACGGCGCCAAGGGAGGGTTTTCCCAGGCAAATCCTCCCTCTAGGTGGCGCTCTAATTCTCCCCTCCACCCACCCTTCTGGCGACTTCAGTTCCTCCTTTCCCAGCAGCGCCAAAACTGGAAAAGCACATCGTTTACCTCTTGGAATTACTCACTTTTACCACCAGCTCCACCCCACCCAGACCATGCACCCCTAGAAGGCAGGGACTCTCTCATTCCTCTCCAGAACCCTAGAATATCTAGAGTGAGACCATTGAAATGCCCAATAAATGTCTGATGAATGAGCGAAAAAATAAGTAAATGACTCTGAATACCATTTTCTCTGCTCTTCCTCATGTTCCAATGACCTTGACTGCCTTCTATACTCAATCCCTCTATACATCACCTGGTACCAATTTCCTGTTTAAACCCAAGCACCCCATTCTCAACCTTGAACCTCTAGAAGAAGGCTCTCCTGTCTTTTCCTCTACCTCCTTTATTGCAAACATCATATAGGTCTGCCAGTTCTCTGGAGTGTCTTCCTAATCATATTTCACCTTGTTCATTTTAAGGCTCTCGACCTTGCATGGTCTCTGACTCACCTCCATAATGGAGAAGGAAACCTTACCTCTTCTTTAACAAACTGTGTTCTTCAAAGCCTTAAGACTGAACACTTGGGACATTATTTTCATCATAACTTCATTGTGGCATAGGCCTTTGCTTTTCAGAACTAATAACATTGATTTTCTCATCATATTTTCATAACAATTCTACTTACGTAGGCTGGACAGGATTTTTTTTTAATTGATAAGGATACAAATGTAAAGAGGTTAAGATGACCCCATTATTTAATACAAGAATCTTGACGATCTTAAAAGATCTTAAAATTCCTAGTTTGGATATTTTTTTCTCCTCTATAATATAATGCCATATCTTCCTCTGACTAATTAATTTTCTTTCTCAGTTGCCTCTCATGTCAAACCTAAACTCCAGTGTATGTGCAGTAAGCGGCCAAATCACCCAGCGTAGTGGTTTCCTTTCTTCGGTGTTTATCAGAATAACTGGAGTCATGTCTTAGCACCCAGATGCCTGGAGCCCATCCCCAGAGATTCTGATTTGAGAGGTGGAGTCAAGGAAGATGGACATGTGACAGGGCACCTGGATGCAGGTGATGTATTAGAAACATTAGCTGTAATGCTCCAATATTTGAGCTCTGAGTTTAAAGAAATCAAGGTAACCACAGCTACGCTTCTTACTAGCTATGTGACCATTAGCGAATATTGTAGTCTTTCTTGCTTCAATTTCCTTATCCCTAAGATGACAGCACTAATACCTCCTAGGATTGACATGAATATTAACCTAGAAAATGAGTGTGAAGGACAGAACCCAGAGTCTGACTGCTACGGAGTATATGATGAGGATAATGGAAATGCTGATTGTGGGGATGCAGCCCTGCCCCCACCAGGAAGGTCCACCCTTGCTTTCCCTCCCCCACTGCTTTATTTCTCATGTCCAGCTGGCATGAGAAAACAAACAGAGACCTAGGTGAGACTTTCTTCTTCTTGAAATGCTTCTGCCCTCTATAGTCTCAGACTGTTCTCTCTAAATGCAGATCCAAAACCCCTTCTGAAAACAAACACACGGAACATGTGATTGTGCTCCAGGCCCCAGGGAATTTGACATGTAAGGTCCCCACATCAGACTGTTGACCTTGGCCTTTCCTATAGCGTCTAGGAGAGCATTTTGCATACAGGGCACTCCCAAGCCAAGGCGCAGCCATCTCATTGCTGATGTTGGTGACACCCATAGCCATGTGCTCTGGCCCTGCTGCCACCGTGGAGCCGTCAGCTCAGAGGAAAGAGTTCAGGTTTGGATTCAGGAGCCTGCATTTATCTCATCGCAGTTCTGCCTGATGCTGAGTATGTCCCTGTATCTCCTGGAACCTCAGGGTTTTCATCTGTAAGATGGTGATGATGTTGATGATGATGGTGATGATAGACGCTTTGCCTACCTCATGGGCTGGTGGTAAAGGTAAATCGTAACAATGCACGGTTTATAAACTGTAAACTGCTACACTAAACATAAGCTACTGTTAATAAAATCAGTGGGGCCAGCTCTGCCTGTCTCTGTCCCCAGTTCTGCTGCTTGCCATTATCATTTTCTCAGCACCCCTAGAGATTGCCTAAGATGCTGAAAGGTAAGTTTGACCAGATGAAGTGAGTAGGAGGAAAGATGTGTGACAGGTGTGAAGAAAAGGAAGTCGGAGTAAGAGTGAAAAAAAAAAGTGAGTAGACAATTCTAGAAAAGGTTAAACTAAAATGGTTATGAATTGTTTTACTAAATATTACGTTATAGGGCTTCCTAAGAGTTGTAAAGGATGCATACCAAAAATTTCAATCGGTTATTCTCACTAAATTTAGGTTTTTACAATTGATTAGCAACACTTTGTTTATACTATAGCTGTGCTTCTCACACTTCAATGTGCATATCAGTCACCTAGAGATCTTGCTAAAATGCGATTCTGATTCAGTAGGTCTCTGGTGGACTCTCAGGGTCTGCCTTTCTAACAAGCTCCCTGGCGATAGCAGCTGCTGGCCTGGGGACCTCACTTTGAGTGACCAGTCACTAGTGTTTAGTTCTATAAATTGGGAGAGCAGGCGAGAAATCAGAACTCTCTAATCATGACATGCATAGCTTGAAACACACAACGAAGGTCATTGACAATAACACTTCCTACTATGTGCAAAAGCTGATCACTCCTGTATCTCCATGTGCAAGTCATATTTACAATGTTGGATTATTTATAAAAGAAATTTGCAGTCACCATCCGAATTGCTATTGACTTGACTGAGCCCCTTAAGAATACAAGGCCCGGGCTTCCCTGGTGGCGCAGTGGTTGAGAATCTGCCTGCCAATGCAGGGGACACGGGTTCGAGCCCTGGTCTGGGAAGATCCCACATGCCGTGGAGCAACTAGGCCCGTGAGCCACAACTACTGAGCCTGCGCGTCTGGAGCCTGCGCTCCGCAACAAGAGAGGCCGCGATAGCGAGAGGCCCGCGCACCACGATGAAGAAGGGCCCCTGCTTGCCGCAACTGGAGGAAGCCCTCACACAGAAACGAAGACCCAACACAGCCAAAAATAAATAAATTAAAAGAAAAAAAAAAGAATACAAGGCCCTTTGCCAGGTGTGATCTCAGGCCTCTTACCGGTGTTTCTTCTGGAGCCTTCCCCTGCGAGGGTGTAAGTGAGCCAAACACTGCCGTCGTAATAGTGTTTAGGAAACTTCATTCTTACGATGAGAAGGATGGAATGTAATACGCTTTCTGAATGCTAGAGTATTCTCTTATTTAAGGTTTGAACATCTGTTTTTCCCTTGGATGTGCCCTTCCACACCATAAGGGAAGTAGAGCAGGGACCATCCATCTGTGTGGCTTCCTGGGAGACGCTGGGCTGCCTGAGGAAGGAGCCAAGGGCTCTTGCCTCAGAGTCCAGATTCGATCAGTAAGGAACATATCTCAGTGACAATCTTAGGTAACAGAGAAAGTCTTCACTCAGGATAAAACAAATGGAGACCATGTAAAACTTTAAAATAATGTTTTCATTATGGCCTTCCTTATTTGCTAATAATATGGCCTGTTCTACACCTGCCCATGGGATGATTGCTCCCCACAGCAGAGAATCATCGCTCAAGTTGTAACACCTAGTGGCCTTCATTTCTGAGCATTAGAACATCCGAAGGCTTCCACTGGGCATCTTCCAGTTGGCCAGATGGGGTGTCCACGTTAAGTCAGAAGTTGGAACTTTGGCTTAAAAAAATATCCTGCAGCTTTGGAGAATCTTATGCAAGGGCCAATTTAGTTCTTCAAAAAATATTTTCTATAAAATAATGTTGCCTTCTGGGTACAGTATATTTCTTTAGATATGGTCCATGATGATCAAATGAGGAAGCCTGAAGCTGCTATAGGAAAGAAAGCAAGGAGTTTATTACGTTATTTTAACTGGTGGAGGTACTTAAGTTTTGAAACAATAATATAAAGCCTTTCTTCGCATCCTCTTTTCTTGATTACAATATATAGTTAACTGTTCAATTCAATGCCTCTGGCAAAATGCAGAATCTTACATACAGCTCAATTCATTTCAAACTTGTGAAAAGTTTGATTAATTTTAATGATGTGAAAAACAATAAGGGTTTTTTCATTATTATGTTTGTTATTAGGAAAACACAAATATATACCTGGAGAAACACATTATTTTTTCTCATTCTAGAAAAATGTCCATGCTACAAGATATTAAAATTTTTAAAGTTATGAAGAAGGAAAAAAAATGACTTATAATCCTGCTCAAAATGGACATCACTATTAACACTCTGATACACTTTTATAGTTTTTCTGATTTAACCTTTGAAAATAGTTGTACAAATAATTGTGTGTCCTGCTTTTTAGATCAACATAGTAATCGATGTATGCTATATGTTTATAGCTTTCCACACATTAACATGTGCATTTGTTTCTACTAAGTGGGCCAATTAAGATGGAAATTCAATTTATTTAGCTTGACATGGGTAAATTTGAATCATAAAAAAAGCTTAGTAAATTAATCTGATGGACTCTCATTAAAAAGTTGGAAATAGAAAAATGCAAACAAACAAACATAATCCCATGAAGCAAACAAAAAATCTTTCTCCCAGCAAAGGATGTGCTGTTTAGATGCAACAGATAATCTTGTGGACCTTAGTGTGTACAAATTAAAGGTCAAGCTGAGTAAACATTATCTTCCATTCTTAACCTTGAGGACCCTTCCGGATACATATCCAGGGGTAAAAGTCTCCCCAGGGAAGCCACAGCTGCCTGATCCCACCCAGGTCCAATCTCACCCCCTTAGCAGGTCCCAGAAGCCTGGGGAACTTCTGAGCTGCTCTGGGCTAAGAAGAGAGGGCCTAATGCACTGCACGTGGGTAAACTTGCAGGGGCAGCAAACCTCTTTGATGCACGTCACTCCAGGGCTTGACACCCTTTGGGGAATTATTTATTTGCTCTATTATTATTTGGAATGAATAGTGTACAGATTGGCTCTAGTTTAAAGTGAGTCAGATCAAATTTGGGTTTGTCAACCGCACTCTTGTTTGTAGAGGAGGGGTGGAAAGCTTTTATTGTCTATGCCAGTATTGGGATTCCCACCAACTTGAGCCTGAAATGATTTCTAGCCTTTTAAAACAGTGGTTTGAGTCTGATGGTTAGGGATCACAGAGTTTGCCCTCTGATATATGATATCTGGGGATTTGAAGATGTACTTCAAGGCTGTCATAAATGAATTTGGTTTGGAGAAACAGATCAAAAGCAATTTAGCAGGAATAAGTGGGTAGAGGTGGATTTCCACCAACTTCTCTCTAACTAGATCCACATTTCCTAAAAGCAAGCTAGCTGTGGGTTTCCAACATCTCATCCAGTGATGTTCTCTTGCAAGAGGTTAAAATGAGAGCAGTTAACTTCAAAGGCAGCAGAACCAAGAAGACAAAAGAAATAGAAGTGGACTTGAACTGAGACCTTAGGGAAAACATCCAAAAATCTGATAGACAGAAGCCAAGCATGAGCTTGGGGAGAGGAGCTTCAGACCTCACAGAAAACTCTGCTAGATAGCGCTGAGGTTTCCTCCACTCCAGATGAACTGCTCGGCAACTCTCTTTGGGCCCTTTTGGCCCATCTGGCTCTGGTGGGGTTCGTTAGGAGATTTCTCTCCAGTGGATTTGTCTTGTTTGCTTTCTAAAGCTCCTAAGCTCTACATGCCTCTTAGTATAAAAATGCCATGAAGTCATTCCAGGACAGGGACCAGCCTGTCCCCTCCTCGTTCCTCTCAGAGGAAGTATTTGAAGGCAAAACAGAATCAGTTGTTCTAGTGAAGAGTTGCTGCCTCAAATAGGACTTGAGCAATCTTGGATTCAGGGCCATGACTTAGACAACCTGGTCACTGGAGTCAACTCATCCATAAAGTTTACACTCTCCACCCCATTGTTTCCATTCATATCTCCCCCACTCTTGCGGGGGCATCATGAAAGGAGACCAAGGAAAAGACCCAGAGGCTCCCTTTCATGGGCACAGCAGGATCCCTCCAGGCCCAGGGCTTAGCTACACACACACTAGTTAGCTTCCTGGGTTAGTTTTCTACCCTGACTTCCATTTGCCACCTCTAATGTGTAACGTTAAATATCTTGTTGAAATCAGAAAAAAAGTTTAGACTTTGGCATTTCTATTAAAAATTGTTTAATTTTATTTTGAAGAACAAATATTATTTCCTTGCCTCCTTCCCATCTCAAATTGACCCCTTTCCTTGTCTAACTTCCAAGTCCATACCAAGGTATAGCCAGATTTATCATCATCTATTGGAACTTGAGCAACTATTGAAAATAAGTACAGAACAGAGGAAGGTGTGACCATTCCTCTTAAGGTGATTTTAATGTTTCTTTGGTGAGGAAGATCAGCCTAAGTATTAGGGGCTGTTTTCCTCAAAAGGGAATAGATTTCACTACTCATCTAATGTGACATGGGATTGCTTATCTCTATTCTTGGTGGAATTTAAGCAAAATCACACGTTCAAATATTTGTGTCTACTATGAGAATGTTCAAATATTTGTGTCTACTATGACTCCTAATGCTGCAGTGAGATTGGAGTTCCTGTGGGGAGGCCAGGAACCTCTGAACTGGAAGAGGTGAGAAATGTGACAGGTGAGTGCAGGACAGTTAGTAAGGCTTTAAGGAGCAAGTAAAAAAATTCTCTCCCAGAAGGTGGAAATGGAGAAATTATGGGACTGTGGCTCAACTGATAAATTTGACTTTTACTGAAATGAGGATGTGGACATACCCAATGAGGAGTGCCATGTGCAAGTGAGGGACATTAAGGTACATCCTAGAAAGGATAAGACATGGAAATATTGACTGGTGTTTCCTGAAGTAAATCTGCAGATCTTATAATAGATTCCTCAAGATAGCATCTAACTGATTTTATTTCCATTTGTAGGTCTCCATATGAAGATGCTTCAATTATTAAATCATTTTGGATTGTCTACCCTTTGTATTTAAAGGAAGTCACTATATTAATTCTGAGTTTCAGTGGTCCTGCATCTTCTCACTGAACCTCTCTGTTCTATACTGTACTGCTAGACAGTTGTTTCTAGTTCTTTCACGTCACCACTACCCAAATAACAAATGGCACATAGTAGGTACTCAGTTCATGTTTATCATTGCATAGAATTAAGATAACCTTTCACCTAGTTCCTACTCAATTTCCCCTCTCTCCTGCAATCTCCACCAACCCTGGCAAGATTTAACGTTAACTGGCTGCCCTAACCAAAAACTGTGATGTGAGCAATCGTTTTCTTTGGCATCTCTAGCTTTTCTGCTCCGTCTTTCATACTCAGGGATGTTTCCATTATCAATGTGCAGGAGTCCCAGCTCCTGCTGTTGTATGAAGACATCTTGTATCCAGGCTTCATGCTGGCCATGGGCATCCCTAGTTTCCCTTGATGTGCTCTGGGGACACATGGCAGTAGGTCAAAGTTCAGAAGCTGCCAGTGCCTCTGAGGCTCTGTTCCTAGGAACTGCCAGGGCCAGGGAGGAGCCGTCATCCTCCATCACTAGCTACTTCTGGAAGCTGAAGACCTTGCTTTCTTTTCTTAGCATTTCCCTCCTTTTTCCTTTCTGAGCACAATTCCCCAACATGACTAACAATAGCAACCGAGTCTCTGAATGGTTAAGTAACTTGTCCAAGGTCACGAGGTAGTAAGAGGCAGAACTGAGATTGTAGATCAAATATATCTAACCACAAAGCTCCTAAACATCACACTCTTCCACTTCCACCCCACTGTTCTATGACAAGGGCCCAGTGAGTATCTGAAGATATTCTGGTCCAATCCCTTCCTTCTCCCTCTTTCCTGTGTCCAGGAATATGCTCTCATGCTATGTATTTTATTTCTACCTCACTATGATCTAGAGAATACACTCTCTTGGACAAGGATCCTGTTATCAGACCAGACCTTTTTGACTGCATATTGTTTTATTCTCCATTGCTTTCTCAAGCATCGGTTTGCCTGGCCTCGTGGTTCCACTGGCTCGTGCTGAGGAAGGGGAGCGGGGGAGCGAAGACAGGAGGATGTCTGGGCAATGCTCTGTCTGTTCCTCCAGGCTGCTATCACCTGACCAAATTGTTTGTTGGATTCTTGTGTTCCAGCCCCAGGGGAGGCCACAATGCCGTGTTTGTTTGTGTATGAGAGTCTCTGGCTTTGATTAGCAGCTAGCTTCAGTGCAGCTGAACATACAATAGGGACCAAAGGATGGGAAAAAAATCCTGCTACAGTTTCCCATTGGAAAGCATTCACTGTCAAGCTTGGATATCCAACAGTGGGGCACAGATGGATAGAGGCTGGGAAAGGTTAGGTGATGGATTCTCCATGCCCTGCAGCCTGTTGTGTGTGATGAAGTCGCTCCTTTACGTGAAGTATTGAGCCTTTATCCCTCTAGATGCCATTTACGCTTAAGGTTTGAGACTGATATTGATGTGGTTTGACGAGGGGCAAAGCCTGGAAGGCTGAAAAGCATGAAGGAGCCCTACGATGACAAGGGCAAGGGTAAAAACAGTGAAAAAGATGCACCTATCTTAAAGGGCTAGTCACACAGTTAAAAAAAATGTCATTACTTTGGCTGCATGGAAGAGGTAAAAATAACATAATTCTATCAATGAAGGAGGAAAGTAGCAAGTTTTTATATCATAACATAGGCAAAGTTAGTGATTTCATAACGTAGACACACTGATAATAGATAATTTATTTCTTCTCATTAAATTAAATATGATATCTAGGGTAAGCACCCCCATCTGCTGGTAGCTGAATAATAAGATGTCTGCCTAAAGGAAAGACTCCTCATACATCCTTAGAGGAGTGCGTAAGTTATCAAGAATTTTTCATCAATAGAATATTTGTCTGGAACACTGTGCATGTTACAAAAAGCCACCATCCATTATCCTAGCTTGTAGGTACCTTATTTCAGTCCTCATAAGGGGGACAAAGCAGGCTTATAGTTAGAAAACCATACAATGATTAAATGGTAAACGAGCGGTTATCAAATTGTCTAGAAGAAGAAGGTATTCCAATCCGGAGTGGAAAAGGGAGGCTGCATGAAGGGGGTAGGGTTTTCAAAGACAGAGTGGTATTGTCTATGGCAAGAAGGCACGGGGAAGGCATTGTAGGTGAGGGATGGAGAAAGAGGAACGCCAAAGAGATGATAAAAAGCAAGATACTGGGGGACAGAGAGCAGAAGGGCCTGATTTGTGCAGACAGTGGGTGGCCAAGGAATGAAAGTTAGGATTAGAAAAAAGTTTTGGGTGACAATAGCAAGACCCTTGAAGGGCAAGCTGACCTGCTCGGATTCTATCCTGATAGATAGTAAGGCATCACTGAAGGTTCTCCACAAGCAAGGAAGGAAAAAAAAACTTTGCTAGAGTATAAGAAAGATTATTTTCAGAGAAGTAACAGATTAGAGGTGGAGAGAATCCGTTAGGTTTTAAAAAGTAATCCTCTGTGTACCACCCCTCCCCCCAAGCCCTTGATCTTTTCAAATTCTGGAAATCCTGTTCACGCTTCAGCGCTTTGCTTAAATACCATCTCCTCCATGAAAATTGTCTTCATTCCTGTAGTTAAAAATGAATACTTATTCCTTATTCTGTTTCACAACTATGATTTTTCTTTCATAGTTTTTATCCATTCATTCATTCATTCATTCAAAAATATGCAATGAGCACAGTCTACTGGGCTCTATGTTAAGTACTAGGAATGCAGAGATGAATACAACACAGTCTCTGTCTTTAAAGCTCACAGTCTATTTGGGGGCCAGGCACATCAACAGCAAATGGATGCAATATCAGTGCAATGATCTAGATAGGCACTTTTGAAAGCCCATAAGAGAGACACCTAATTCAGCTGGGGGTGGATTCAGGGCAGGCTTCCAGGAGGAAGTGTCTCCTGACTTGTGTTTAAAGAGTGAAAAAGATAAGGGAGAAAGTGGGAATTCTCGGTAGAGACAATGGTGTGAATCCTGACTTCATTCTTATCATATAGCAGTTATTTTAAATGACTGTCTCTCCCCTACTTAACTAGCCCAATGCTTTGCATGATACCAAATGTCTGAAAGAATGAATAAATGAATGGATGGATGGATTTCTGATGGCTTGACATAAGTAGGTACTTAGGAGGAATTCTTTCTGGAGACACTACGAAGGAAAATAAAAGCTATCTGACATTAGGATGGAAGTCTAGATATTAGGAAGGAAGGTAGGAGCATGAAGTCGTAGTGAAAAATGAGATGTTGATCGATTTGAAAGAATTCCAGTGCCACTGATGGAAGAAATCTAGAGAAAGAGCTGATATGGGGGGAAGAAGGGAGTGTTCTGGGCTTGAAGGAATTGTGGAGAGTGGATTATCCTCGGAACGGAGTGTGAGCCGGACTCAGGCTTCTCAGGTCTCTGACCTTCATGGGCACCCTCAACGTCTGGGAGACCTTTTCATGAGCAGGAGCCTCAGGCATGTGGTGGACGGTGGTGACCAGGCTCCCATCTAACTCAAATCCCCGAGCTCAGTACTATACCTTCCTCCTCAAGAGATCTTGCGACTTACTTTTGCTAGAATGAGGCAAGGCCGTGTTAACAGTTTTATTTTCTGGGGAATATATGTTATTATTTTGCTCCTTATTTTAAGGTTTCCTTGGATGCATCACCTTTCAGGAAAACTCTGTAATGAGGTCTAGGCATTTCACATGCACATGGAATGGTTTGAAGCCACATCTTCCAAAAGAGATCAGTTGGCCTGTGGGTTGGTTTCTGTACTTTGAGTTTACATTTTAGATGTGGGCTGATCACCACACTGGGATGCCCGCACTTCCTTTGAAACTGCTGATTTTGCTTTGCTCAAAGGAATGATCTTCTGCCAGCCGTGTACAGACTCATTACTTCTGCAGCCAGTGGAAAAAGTAGTTACTCATGAAACTCAACACCAGAGTGACCGTGGAAGCCAGATTGTTACGGCTCAATGAATATTGATTAAAATATGTGGAGAAAAACAAGTGATGGGCCCTCAAAGGGAGAAAGTGTCTTATGTTCAACAGTCTGTGGGGAAGGCAGACTCTTTCTCCCTTTCTGATATTTTCTTTCTCCAGTTCCAGGATCCTCCTTCATAGTGAGGGCAGAGTCGAGGTAAGTGGATCATTTTCATTTTCCTTCCTTAAAAATTATTCTTTCAGCTTTGCTAAAAGAAAAGAAAGCTCGGGAAGTCAAAATTGTCTGGTTTCCAATCCCCAGTTCATTGGAGAGTCAGAAGAGGCAGGAAATGTCTTGGGGACAGAGATTAGACAAGATGTTTTCTAAGAAAACCATTGGGCCTAGGATATATTATACTTTTTATTGTTCCAGATTAGCATTTAGTCTCCAAGTCCTGTTCCAGGTAATTTGGGGCCTGTGAAGGTGAAGTCTTGTGATTTTACGGAGGTTTTACCTCTTCTGGTTCCTTTGACCAATAAGTAAGCTTCTGCCAGGATGAGCCTATTGTAATACAATTAAGAATCTTTTTTCTGCAGATTCCCCACTTGATATTAAAAAAAATCATATCCTGTTTAGGCTTCTCTATAATGAAGCTAACAGCTAACACCCATGTAATATTTTTCCCTTCACTAATTGCCTTCATATATTTTATCTCATTTAATCCTCAGAACAATTGTATGAGATCAGCTTTAATAATTTTACCCCTATACAGATGAGGAAAAGGAAGCTTCGAGAATGGAGGCGGCTTGGCCAAGGTTTCTCCAAGAAGGTGCCTCATCCACCTCATAGGAGAGTTTGGGGAGTGTTCATAGTCTGTAAAAGTATTTTGTAAAAATAATTCAAAAAAAAGTTGGCATTCTGTTCTCTCCTGTGTATAGATTCTGTGCTTTAAAACATTGGCTTACACAATTCTAAAGCAGTTTTTTAAAGAACAGTTCACATGCATTTGGATCTCATGGGGTTGCACCCTCCACCTCTGAAATCAGAACCTTAATTAATCAGAATATTAATTTTTAACCAGGCCATTTCATATGCAGCAAAGTTTGAGAAACTCTTTGTGTGTGTTTGTGTGTGTGTCATAGTTTCACCTTACAGCTATTGAGAATAGGGTCTCTTATGGTGCTAGCTATCTTCCAGAAAGTATTGGTTATAGATTCTAGGTTTTAGACCAGACTCTAAGTCTGGTTAATTTTGTATTTGAATTAAATAATTTGAATTTTGCAGGCTTCCACTTCCTTAACTGTAAAACTAGAAGCCTAAAATAAAAGAGATCTAAGATACCCAAGGCACTTTGATTTAGCTTCTGTGCTCTTGCCAGATTTTGGTCTCCCGATTCTTTTCTTTCTCCTCATGGTTCCGGATGTGCTTAAGTCAGTGGTTCCTGATCTGCAGCATCACTTTCACCTGGGAACTCATTAGAAAGGCAGATTCCCAGGTACCACTCCAAACCTATTAAATCAGAAACTCTGAGGGTGGGGTCAGCAATCTGTGTTTTAATAATCCATCTAGGTGATTCTAACACATGATGAAGTTTGAAAACCACTGATTTATGCATTTCTGATCCTGGCTGATACATGCAAATATGTAGCAGTACAATTACAACATCTTGTTTTCTTTGACCTATGCAATAACCAAAAATCTACAGCTGTCTATTTCTCAGCGAAAGGCACTTAGGAAAGTATGATCCCTCTGTTTTTAATACATGACTTCTGAGGGTAAAAACCCGATTTTGCACGTTTCTAAAGTAGCTTCTCCCATACACAGAGATAGAGGTCATATGAAAGTTTGGGAGAGAAATGGTACTTTCAATTACAGGCAGTTTTTGCTTTGCATGGTTCCAATGTGCATGAATTTTTGTTACTACAGTTTAGTTAATTAGCACCTCTTCCCCAGCAGCATGGTTCAAATTTGAGTATATTAACTATAAATAATTGCATAAAGTACAAATTAAACTGCTAGCTCCTCAGTCCACAAATCACTCCATAATTAGCAGATTTGCTTTCTAATCAGTGACCAGTCACATCACTTCCTTCATCCTTTGCCCATCATTGGTCCCTCTGCATCTGTTATTCATTTTATGCACAGACAGTGAAGCATGGAGTATTGTTGCCTCCTTGTCTCCCCGTATAAACCCAATGACATTTTTCAAAAACGGACCATTTGAAGAAGAAATTGGCCAACAGAAATGAATGTGCAGGCAAGAAATGAGAGGTGATTTAACACTGGAAGTGAAATTCAAATGAAACATAAATGGAGTTAGCGAAGAAATATCTGTAGGTGGGAACGTTGACACTGCTGCCAGTTGAGAGGCTCTGCATTACGCAGCCTAAGACACTTAGTGGAGCCATGCTTGTCTGTATAAATGAGGAAGGCAGACAAAACAAAGAGGATGATGTCCCAAAGGGACTGATGCTGGCAAGAAGCTCACTTTAATGGAGTTCTCAAGTACATTTTAAGATGTTGAAAGCATGAAGAATAAAACATCGGAGGCCAATCCAGACCTAGAAAGGCATATGACAATTGGCCAAGGCATAGAAAAGATGCTCACTCTGTATTGTAATTTACACAGTGAGAAAAAGAAAGCAAGCTGTTCAAAGTAGTCTTGATCAGTATTTTACCAAAAAAACGAAACACTTTAAATCTGAACATTTCTAATGTTGTAAGTTACCGTATACTAAATAAGTATGAGCTTTGCTATATTTCTTTATTTCCCTATACATTTACCTCTGATAGTAAGATTTTTTAATGATTTGGCAAAAGATTTTTGAAGTTCAAGGAACAATCATAACTATTCCCAATGATTATTAAGGTTGCTTTCCATGGTTTCACTTTACGTGACCATTTTTATTGTCTCACACTTCTGTGTAAAGCAGTGACTGCCTGTATATATCTGTCTATATATCACTTCTGAGAAATAACTATATGAGATTATATATTTTGTATTTTTAAAATAGAGTATAAGTAGTTGGGGATAGTAAAGTAAAAACCTGCTCCTACTCCAGGGAGGTTTGCTCTGTTTCTCATTAAAACTTCACCTTTGGACTTGTTAGCATAGTGCCTTTCCCATAGCACTTACAGGAGGGAGGGAGGGAGGGAGAAGAAGGCAAAGAAAAAAAAAAATAGAGTATAGATGAAAACATCTACCCATTTATTCACTCATCAAATATTTATAGGATGCCCACATACTATACTATACAGCAACACAAGGGTGAAAATGTAGAGGGTACATGCTTTGATTCTTGATGAATGAAGAACCAAATAAGTAGACACAATTTCAGTTAGTGGTAAGTTATGAGGAAAATAAAACAGGGTAGTTAGATGGAGAATGATTGTGTTTGTCACGGGAAGGAGGGATGGTTTAGGGAGGAGAGTATCAGGAAAGGCCTACTGAGTTTCCACCAAATTCTTTTCTGTCCCTGGGCAGGGATAAAAACAACTGTTAAGGGCTTCCCTGGTGGCGCAGTGGTTGAGAATCTGCCTGCCAATGCAGGGGACACGGGTTCGAGCCCTGGTCTGGGAGGATCCCACATGCCGCGGAGCAACTAAGCCCGTGAGCCACAATTGCTGAGCCCGCGCGTCTGGAGCCTGTGCTCCGCAACGAGAGGCCGCGATAGTGAGAGGCCCGCGCACAGCGATGAAGAGTGGCCCCCGCTTGCCACAACTAGAGAAAGCCCTCGCACAGAAACGAAGACCCAACACAGCCATAAATAAATAAAAAATAAATAAATAAATAAATAAATAAATAAAATAAAAAAAAAAAACAACTGTTAAAATGTTATCTCATACAATTTCAATGACTAAGTCTAAACTTCTTATTCTGTAACTTGAAGTACAATATATTTATGAAAATTAAATAGTTATTAATGTTAAACATACTGTTTTACTTAGTCACGTATGGTCTGTTTTAAATAAAACAAATAAAAACTCTAATAATAAATTTATGACTAGAACCTTAACTCAAGACTTAAGCATTAAACAATATTTTATGTTTACTGATTACATGTATTTAAATCTGGGATCACATGTTTGAATTCCAAAGGCTGTGGCTGTATCTCAACTGAGAAATGAATATTAAATAGGGTTTAGACAAGGAGAGGGAACCATATGCTAATGTTCATTTAAAAAGTTGCTCAAGCTTTAGTAAATATCTACCAAAAATAATATTGCTATAGAGAAATTATAAATCCACATGTAAAACATTTTTTATCATCTATCATCTAAGAACTTGGCATCAGTGATAAGCACTGTTAATGACAAGAGAAATATTGCCATTATTGCCATATGAATTTTGTAGTTAGCACATGGGCATATACAAAGACATTGGGTTATCTTTTTAGGTGGTGAAATATGAAACTGTGAATATATATGTATATTCATTTCTTTCTTATTCATATATTCATAATATATGAATAGGAATAAAATATATATGTGTATATATACATGTATATGTATGTATATGTGTATATATATGTGTGTGTATATATATATATATATATATAGAGAGAGAGAGAGAGAGAGAGAGAGAATAGTTTAAAAACTATTTTAAAGCCAAACAACTTCAAACCATATTTGGTTTAAAGGATTATCTTCTTGCAAAGCAAACATTTCTTTGATTCTTAGTCAAGCTGTGAGCAGGTAGAAGGCTGCCCGAAGCCAGTTTGATAAGTGGTACTAACCTTAGAGTTTGGAGGGGCAGAGAGTGGTGGACGTGGGGCTTCTGTGCTAGTTTTGCTGCGCGTGTGTTATAATTCAACACCGCCTGGAGCATGAAAACAATATTGGCAACAGCAGGGGAGGCCTACCAGCTGTTGGGTCATTTCCTTAACCGTCCATTAGCTTGGATGCTTTGAATGGGACACCTGTGGACACAAAGCACATTGTTGAATGCTCATTGCAGAGCCACCGCACATACAGTCCACCTCAGAGCTGACTTTGAGTCTGCAGGAAATCAAGCCAGAAGTTCTAACACAGAGGGTTCCCCCATTCCCAGCTTGCTCTGCGAGATGAATCACCATCACACCCAGACCTCTAAAGAGGAATAACAAGGTCTCCTGTGGGGTAGGTTGACAATGAGCTGCAGGACCCGAGAGGCCAGAGTGCTGGTTCGTGTAAGGCTGCTGCTGTTAGGAATGAAATTCAATTGACAAGCTAACGTCAGAAAATCAAGAGAAAACGGATGATGCAAACTTGGGGGAAAACCCACGATGTTATAAAAGTTCACTTACTTTTCTCTACTCAGTGTCCAGTGTCATATTTTTTTTCTACAGTACTCCTGATTCCTGTTTTAGCTCTCTTTCTCCTATCTAAACACTTTCCAGAAGATTTTTTCCCTTTTTAAAAAATCTCTCCCAGCCATAGCTTTAAGTTGTATACAGAGTAAAAGTGTTCATAATCTTATAATGAATATATATTTATTAATGCAAGGGCAAGGTATTAAACTCTAAGAGGAAAACAGCAGAATAGAATAGCTAGAAAATACAGTTTGCATTTTAAATTGGACACTAAAATGTTCTGCTTTAAAAAGAGATTTTAGACCCCACGTGTGGCTTTTATTTTTTCTATCAGGTGAGGGAGGAGTGAGTGTGAGCATCGGGGAAAAGGGCTGTGTGTGAGTGTGTGGGTGAATTATGATGAAGGGTGAATAGGAAAAGAAATAATAAGACTATTTTATTCACCCATGGCATAAAATAATAATAATTAATAATAATAATAAAAACAAAATTGAGGATGCCCAGTGGTTGTCATTTAGATACGAATGCATGAGTTTGTATTTTCCAAGCGCATATCGAGCGTACGTATATATGTGTGCAAGAGCATTTCAGAGCTAGAAGAAGGGAGGGATTTGTTTTCTGCCTTTTAGAATGTCATGGGAACTCGTCCATGCGGATTCTTAATCAGTGGACTATGTATCTGGGGGGGTATCAAAGAGGGCAGTAGTATTGAGTATGGATTGAAACAGTGACCTAGGCCATCTTAACATTCCCTCTGACCCTTTGATGTCACTTAAACCCTAACCTCAATGTAGAAAAATATAGAGTCAGTGAGTCCTAGCAAAGCTGTGAGAGGCTGGAGACCACGCAGCAGGTGCTGCCCACATCAGCAAGATAACCCAGGCCTTGCGCCCAGCCTCCAAGTCGTGAGATCTTGGCAGTTTGTCCTTCTCCTCTTCTGGGCAGGTTTGAATACCCTTTGTGGATGCCCAGAAACAGTCTGAGATCTCAGATTCTGATAAAATGGAAAACAAAACCTTACAGGGGAGAAATCCTGACTTTTCAGTGATTACAGAGGAAGCTGAACAGCCAAAAAAGGAACTATGGGCTCTGTGAGGAGAGCGGCTGTCTCAGTGAAATGACAGAGATGTTTGCTTTCAGTCCCTGGGAGTGCTTTGCTTCAATGTCAAGTTTTAAGGAAATACTCAAAAAAGAACTCTCAGGTTATGGGTATTCAGGTCATGCCCTCTTGAGACTTAAGCTTCCTGAGAGGAAATAGAAGGGAGAAAAGGCTAACCTTTGCAATAGCTAACGTTTTTTGAGCTGGGATCTCTGATAAATCCTTTATGTAAATGACTTCAATTAATTCTTACAATAATTCTGTAAACAATGGAAACTAATGAATCCCATTTTACAGATGAGAGCACTGAGGCTGAGAGTTGTTAAGTAAATTGTTAAGTTGTTAAGTAAAGCACAAGGTCTTTGGGTTAGTAGGCGAGATCTGAAAGCTAGTGTGTGTGTTACTCCAGAACTCACATAGCTTAGATATTAGTGGGGTGGACGGATATATAGAGCAATAGATAGGCGGGTAGATAGATAGGGGGATTAGAAGCTTCTCCCTTTAGTAAGGTAAAAGGGAAAGACAATGACACTGGTCACTAAAATCCCAGAGAACAAAGAAACTTGGGTGCTGATGGAGGGGAAGTTAATTCTATGTATTGAGGGCTATGCTTACTGCTTTCAAATACCTTATTTCACTTGAAGGGTTATTATCCCATTTTGCAAATAAGGAAACCGAGGTCTTAGGAAGGTTAAGTAGATTTCTGAAAGTCATCAGCCAAGTGATTAGCAAAGGCTGGATTTGAACTCTGGTTGTCTGACTCCAAAATCCACGACGTTTATAAACTCACAGTGAATGAAATGAACGTCCTGAAAGATAAAGGAGAGGAAGCATTCCACTCAGAGGTGTCTGTGGGCGCTGCTCACTCACGTGTTCACTCAATCGTAGCACACACATTTGTGAGTCAGGCCTCTGAAACGGAACACAAGGTTAAATGAAACTTAGAGCTTACCATTTGTTGTCTAAAAATTATGTATGATGAGCCCAAAATATAAAATATATGTAACACAGAATATATGTTATATTAAAATACATGTAACATAGAATATATGTAACATAAAATACAAGTATAAAATGTATTTTTATAACAAAAAACATAAAAATATATGTAAAATACATAAAAGTTAATATTTAATGTGGAGCCACATGTGATAAAACGCTGTATAAAAGAACGAAATGTCAAATAGATAGCTAGTGGGAAGCAGCCACATAGCACAGGGAGATCAGCTCGGTGCTTTGTGGCCACATAGTGGGGTGGGATAGGGAGGGTGGGAGGGAAACGCAAGAGGGAGAGGATATGAGAATATATGTATACGTAGAGCTGATTCACTTTGTTATACAGCAGAAGCTAACAACATTGTAAAGCAATTATACTCCAATAAAGATGTTAAAAAAAAAAAGAACTCATTTCTATGCTTTAAAGCCTCTGGAATTGCTGGAATTACTATCATGGGAAATGTGAGGTGCTGAAATTCTTGGTCCATTTCAAACCTTCATCTCCAGTGAGCTCTCTGCACTAGACTGCTTCTTGTGAAGAAAGGCTCAAGTCCATTTTATCCAGGAAATCTTCTTTAAACCTTCTGGCCAAGCTCAACATCCACTCCTTGAGCTACTAGGGTACTTACTCATGTCAGCCCTTATTCGCAGGTCCTACGCCACTCAGTGTGTGTTGATGCATCTTCTTTCTGCAAAGACAGGAAGGGACTCTGTCTATCTTTTTAAATATAGCACAGTACCCTGCAAGCCATCACTGCTTACATATTGAGTGTTCTACATATAATTATCGTACTGTATTTAATTAAGGTATTCTCTCAGTAAGGCCCTATAAATTCCAGAGACAGAAAGAAAAGACACACATGGTTATCTGTTACTGCATTTGTTGGTGTGGGACAGGAACAGTTTGAAGTTTCTGGTGGATGGAAAGGAAGTCAGTGAAGTTTCAAGGCTACAGGATTTCCCAAAGTTGAGACTCCTGCGTATGTGGTCAGGAGTTTTGGGCCACCGGGATCGCCACACTGGGGACCTCTGGGATTCCTCTCGTACTCTTTACCCACATTTTCACACCCACTGCTCTGTTAGAAAGTTTAAAGAAGAAAGTATGATGCTGGAGGCACTTCGACGTTTATAAAATTCTTGCTATTCAAACATATATGATATTCTCCATAACCACAAGGGAAGAAATCTAAAAATCACATTCTGATCCCTGAGCTGAGGATACCAGAGGCCAGGATGGTGAAAGCACTTCAGATCCGAAGGCCAGAACCAGGAGGAGAGCACCCGGAGCCTGCATCCACATTCCCAGCTCTCTGCTCTCTCCCCACCCACCCAGGGCTTCTTTTCATCAAGCCTGACATCCTAAGTGATGGATTCGCTAACATAGTCTCAGAAAAGCTCTAGGGGACTGATGTGATTTCTGATTAAGATTGCTATGCATGTGTGGAAATAAGAAAGAGAGAGAGGGAGACAGAGAGAGAGAGACCACCAACCTGAGAGGAACCCCATGTCCAACAGAGAGGCGGGCTTGGTGACAGACAAAGCAGTTAATTGTGAGCAGTTCCACCAAGGGGCCTGGGAGACTTGTGCCCAGAGGGGCGGCTGTGACCCATTTGGCACACAGGCAGGGCTGGCCTTGCATATTCCAACATCCTCCATGGCCACACACCTGGGTTACCTCATGAGTGCAGCCGTGTTCTTAGAGATTTACGATGTTTACCAAATCTGGCAGCTGGCTAATTTGTAGGAAAGGTGATGCTTTGGGAACCCACTCTGAGACCCCATGCCCTCCCATAGGGCTTTAGTCCCCCTGCTTACCGTTCTTGATGAATTGCCAGCCAGTTTCTACAGCAAAGTGCTTTCCACTCTCTTTTGGGCCCTCTTGATCCTTTGGTATCTGCCACTGGTCATTTTGGAAATCAGCTCCCTCCTCTTTGGAAGACGTGAGACCTCTCTTATTAACGTGAGGTGAACTTGGCCTGTCGTTATAAAGTTTTCTCCCATGCGGTCACTTGACATATGTAGTTATGGAAAGTGCCTCACTCTGAATTTCTCAGGAACGTGACTTGTTTGTCCTCCCAAGGGATTTTCTTATGTTATTTGAGTTCCCTCCTTCCTACGAAGGGCCCTCTGGGTGGAAATTCCAGGGGTGGAAATGAAGGCAGAGGGTAAGCTCCTTGCTCCCAGGGTGCACAGCGAGTGAGTGGGGAGACTGAGGTGTGAGCCCAGGCAGTCTGAGTTCAGCGCCTTGACAATTTTAACTTCTGCCAAGTCTCCAGTGATACGATGCTGCTGGTCAGAGACTGCAGTTTAAGAACAAGGTACGTTAGACATGAAGAATCTCAGAATCAGGTACCTTTAGAATAAGAAGGATCTTGAGAGATTAGCCTATTGAGAGGTTTACTGACTGTATTCAGCAGAGCCTTAGGGCCCTGAAGAGGTACCTCAGGGTGGATGCAGTGGGCAAGGGGAGGTCCCCCAGTTGGGTACAAAATATAATCAGAGCAGCTTATTTTTATATGTTTTGTATATTAGAGTTTTATACATGGTTTTATTTGATAAGAGGTTTTTGCTACTCAAAACAAAAGTGGAACTAAACTACCAATCTAGTACAATATTTTCTTTTCAATATGCAAATGCAGAACAAAGGCAGAGACTTACTTAAGATCACAGAACGGCATAACTAGGTCTTTCTGGTACGTCATGCTACCTCTCACACTATACAGTTGAGCTGCACATTTGTGCCAGACTCTTGTCTCTCAGCTCCAAACCTACCCTTCTACGGTCTACCCTGTGGTGCTGGAGTCGCGATCCTGCAGACAGATTTCTGTTTTGCTAGTTGGCTCTAGGTTAGGCTGTCAGTGATGAGTATTAGAGGGAAATTCAGAGTAACTCAGGGGTTTAAGTGTCTGGGTTTTGTCTGAGTCCAGCTAGATCTCTCCTTTTCAAATATCAGGAACTCTACTTCCCAATGTCCTGACTTGAACATTAGAGACCTGGTGAAGTTGTGACTTCAACATAGTTTGTAATTCTGTAACACACACCATTAAATGTTGCGTTTGATTTTCAGAGATGTCAGCCCAGAGGTTACAAGAGATAAGAGATTCTTTTAGGGCTGCCAGATAACTTCTCTTTTGTGATTTGTGATTGATAAGAATTTAGACTTGAGCTTGCCACTTCTTCCTCTAATCGCTGCAGAGCACTCAGAAGAATCCAGCCCACACCGCGGTCCTCACAGTTACCATGGCTGCCGCAGTGGTCAAGAACATCAGCCATCCGGGCTCTCAAGGCACTTTCTTCAGTAGGCACTTTATCACAATCAACCACAGGTGTTCATTTGATTAACTGTGATGCCATTGCATTGCATAATTATTAGCATCCTATTTTCCATTGGCATGGAGCCCATCACTGTGTTCAAACCTAAGGACACAACCAAACCAATTCCTAAATACCATCTATGAGGCTCTGATTCCCGGTTTCATACCTGTCAATTTCTGTATCAGTCAGGACCAGCCATGAGAAAAACCACACTGATTATTTCAACAGAGAGAATGAATATAAATATTGGTTAACTATATATAAAGTTATTAAATAGGTAACTGTAAATAAAACACTAAGGAATCATGAAGTATCCCAAAGCAGCATATAGAAGGATGGGTTTGGACCTAAGAGAACATAAAAATAGGTATAATGTATACTGCACATTCATGTATATATAATTTTCCTTGATTTCTAAGCCTATCAAATCTCCTGAGACTGAGTCTGTATTCTTATAGCACTTTTTACTTACTTCTACAATGCCATCTTTGCATTGTGCTACTAATATCTCTATACATGTGTGTCTTCTGTTCACAGTAGATTCCTCAATGGTGACTCTCATCTCTGCTATATGCCCTAAAACATGGAACAGAGTAGGTCAATAAATATAGAAGAGAATAAAAAGTCATGATAATGCTGAACATGCTTTAATTAATAGAGTACTCAGAGTAGACCCTATTCTAGAGAGTGGGCCTGTCTTGGGATTCTATCTCTAGGGTATCATGTAGCCTTCTGAAAATTTTGGCTCTGTTGTATAGCTTAATGCTCTGCTTAAATGACTCCAAAATAGATACTTTCTTCTGCCTTCCTAATGTGATTTCTCAGCAGCTAAATTAAAGAGGCTGAATAATAAACCTACATCTATGCCAGTCCAGTAAGACTGTGCATGACGAGCATCCAATGCTAAGAAGAGCTTATGTTCCAAGAGGATATGAGATCTTGTTGGGTTCCTAAGTGGATTAAATGAATCTTCTCAATACAAACAAATAGGATATCTGAGGTACACTAGACTTCAATCTTTTTGGAGATAGATAGAGGCAAGATTTATACTTGCCTTGCAAATTTTCAGAATAGTTCTTGCGTGTGAATTGAAATAAAAAATCTTAGTGAGAGTTTATTTCATCCTTTGACAGTTATGGAAGGGTTGGCTGAGAGCAGAATTTGACAAGGGAAAGAGTGAGTTTAGGTCAATTTTTTTTTTTTTTTTTTAGTTGCAAACAACAAAATCCCATCTGGGTAGTTTAAGCAGTGAGAGATTGATTAAGGGGTAGAGATAGTGCCCACAATTATTGAGAGAGCGGAAGAAATAGATTCTAGGTTGAACTCCTGGGAATGACTCTTAAAAACACACTGCAGAGCTGGGTCACGATAGGAGTTGCTGCCTTTGCTATAATCAAAAAACTAAGATTCAGGAAGCTGCTACTCAGGAATCACACCATTTCTGTCACAAACAGGAAGGAAGGGAATCAGGATTTCTGGCTAAACCACTAGGCAAATAACAGAGCTACTGTCTGCAGAATCAAGTTGTCCTGCCATAATCCTCACCCACAAACCAGATACCACACCCTTTACCTTTGTCCCCTCATGACTTAATTCCCAAAGTCTCTTATGAGTGCATTGGACTGGCAATTCCCTAAACCACTTGCAAAACAGCTCCAAGATGGGCTGGGAAATATAATTTTCTTTTTAAAAAAATTGTTTGGTTTCGTTACTCTTTCTGCTTTTTGCTTTTCATTTTCTGCTTCTTGGAAGGGGGTTGGGGTGGGTGTGGAACAAGACAACACGTGATGTGGACTGGGAGATAGACAAGTCAGGTGACTCTTGAAGAAGTCTGTTTGGAGACCTAAGTGGGGAGTGAGGGTGACCAGGAGGATTATTGGCTTCTGCAGGATGAGTGAGGGATGGGGAACCAAAAGGGGGAAAAAGAGAGAGTGTGACTAAAATACTTGAGGTAAAATACCTAGACGCATTCTGTAACAATATCATAGTACAAATAACATGTACCATAGTATAAAATTATTTCAGCATTTTTATTATGCTCAGTCTTTGATTTTTCATTTGATTCTCAGAACAATCTTGTGAGGTAGGTAAAAAGTAAGTGAATTAGTTTTAATATCAACGAACTCCTTTACTCCATAATTATGTTTTACACATTTGTTTTACAGTAAGTTAGAGTATGACTCTACTTAAAATTCAATATTTTAAAATTTTTATTAAAAAACAAATAGAATTTTCTAGCTCTCTTTTTACCTTACGTTTTTGTCTGCCCTTGGACCAGATTTTAAAAATCTCCCCGTTAACATCTTCTGTTTTTCATTAAATATGAGGGAGGGATGGGGAAGTAGATAAAAAAATAAATTAAATAGCAACAATCTTTCAGAAGGTAGGTATTTACACTGAATTTGAAAGCTGAGATAAAGAGTATGTCTCAGAAACTGTAGAGATTGCAGCTAAGCCTCAGGCAAAGAAAGCAAAAGGGCAGAGCGAACCACCCAGACAAGATGTCAAGCCAGGCAAAGTGTATCCTCAAGCATCTTCCATTTCTCACTTTAGTAGGCATCACACTGTCTGGTTTCCTGTCCCATTTACCCTTCTCTCTTTCATTGGTAGAAAAGCAAGTAAAACTGTCCTAAGAAATGTACACTGCAGAGACTCCTCAAAGAGAAATGGATGGATTCATTTGTCTGCCTCATTGCTGCACACCCTAATTTATATTCATTTTTCACTGTAGAATGATTAAAACTGTATAATTTTAAAATTGGCTTTGAAAACTACTGGCACCAAAATAGACAATAATTAATATCCTGTCCTTCAAACCGGAAAACATCACACTTCTCCCATGTTGCCAATGTCTGGTAGTTTTAATAGATTTCTTAGAGCTTCAGAATTGCCACCTGTCTCTTAAAATCAGGTCTATCTACCTTTGTATGACACGGCTAATGGATGGCATAAACCCATATCCTCGGGCATCCCAATCACCCATTTCACAGAGAAATTGTATCCAACTTACCCTCTTTGCTTTCAGATCCATTTCAGTGTCTATTTTAGATCCCATCCTCTTTATCTTTCAGTCCCAACTTCATTGGGCCGTTTGAATTAACAGAAAAAGTCATCCTCTCAGGTTTACAGGTAACAATTTCCACTTGAGCCTGTTAGGTGGCAAAATATTAATCTCAGACAATTCAGGGTAATCCAGTAAATTTAGAGTTAGCCAGTTGATTCAAACCTTCTTGTTCTTCCCTAATCCCTATAGTTCCTAGAATAGTGTCTAAGTTCCATGGAACTTGGAGAATGTCCTAGAGAGAGATGGCGAGATGGAGTTTGGGTCAGGAGCATCTTATCCTTGGTCGTTCTGTTTTCTGCAAAGATTTTAATCCTCTCTTATCTTAGGATATAAACTGTGGTCATGACCAGATCACCCCAGTGAAGTCCCTTTTGTGATATCTTCAACAAAAATGTGCCTTACCAAGCTCTGAACCCCAAACTCATCAGCAGTTTGGCATAACCTACCATGAAATGGAAATAAGGCAGATGGTTAATCCTTCCAGTGGTTTCAATAGGTTTTGGTCAATTGATTTGAGAATCTGATCACCACCGGTAAGATGTATGACTGTGCATAAGAATGCATGTATTTCTATGAAGTAATGATGTGAAATAGAAGAATTAGTTCTGTGCCGATTTTTTTTTTCCTACTGGTAAATCCAGTTTCCCTATATCCCTTCTTCATTTGAGTTGCTAGACAAAACCATAATGCAACCCTCAAGAGAGAACGCATATAGCAGATGATAGGAAAAGAGAACAAAATTTATGACTTTTGAATAGTAATCAATTTTGGGGCCTCCAAAGCCATGTGGGACTCAGGGGATAAAGGTTATAATGATAAACAATGAATTGGTTCAGTAAGAGATGGTTTTTCCTCCCCCTGGACTAAAGATTTTACAGGCTGTAAGAAAAGCAAGTCAGAGGGAGTAGGATTGCTAAGATCTAAGTATGTCCTCAGTAGGGATTTTGTAACTCTTCCCTTTGGGGAAAAGAGGACAGAAAACATAATCCTAGATAGTTTAAACTATCCTAGATAGTTTAGAGGTGCCATGAACAGGTGAAGCTGTTTCTCACTTATGAAGAACAGAGTATATCTTACATATATACATATATTAAGTATATATACATTTTATATTGTGTTTGTTTGTATTCAAATAAGAGAAACTTTTAGTAGAATCAGGATGTGACATGATAGAAAGACCATTGGCTTAGGTATCCTAAAATATGGGTCCTGGTTTCAGCTCCACCACAGTCATATTATGATTACATGATTTTGAGCAAGACATTTCATCTCATCTCTCTTAGCCTCTTACCTCTGAAAACTAAAAGGAGAAAGACCAGATGGCCTCAATAATCTGTTCCATCTCTGCATAACTATGATTTTGACAATTTATGCCTGTATGTTTAGTCTGAGTTCTTAATCAGGCAAGAGTGAATTTTAATGCATTGGTCTGGTCAGAAATAAAAATTATAAAAAATGGATTGTTTGAAAAGAAAAATCAGTATGAGTAAGTCAGCTCTCCATCCAGTTAGAAGCATTCTTTAAAATATTTAAGTGGCCTTTCCATTCATATATTTATGTAATGATTTATTCTAACAGACATATATTGAGTAATTTCCAGGTACCAGGTTTGGGAATCCTGGTACCTTTCCTCTCCTGCCCTAAAAAGGAACTTACATTGTCAGGAATTAAATAGCTCTCAGATGCTGTACTTCAGTGGATCCAGCAGGTTGCAATATCAGTGAGTTGGGACAGGAAAAGGAATGAACTTTCATGGAAGCCAAGACTAACCATAGGGAAATGTCAACATCCACCAAAGCCCAAACTTTAACTCTTATGTTCAAAGTAACTGACATGTCCACCATTGATAGCTGGTGAATTTTAGCTGTTCCTCTGAGTATTGACTACTTGTGACATGTGCGACATCATAGACCAAATGGTGCTAGTGTACATCAATCCAGTTATTTTCATATGAGGAGTCTGAAGCCTTGAAAAGTGAAGTGATTGTCCAAGATTGCGTGTTCACAAGTGGTAAAGCCAGAACTAAACGTCTAGATCCCTGTTTCTCACTGCTATGATTTTTCCCACCTTATTTAGCTCTGCTACTTGAACAATGGCTTTTTATCATGGCATCCTAACACAAATGTGATCTTCCTAAAACAAAAGTCAGCTATTATTTTGAGGATGAATTTAGATATCTGAACATCTCAGGAGTTGTCACATTTAGCGACGCAAAGTAAAGTACATACTAGCAAGGAGGTAAATAAATTCAGAGTACATTTCCAAATCTGCTGGAAGATGAAAACTCAGCTATTTTTGTTATCCTTGGTCCAGATTTTTCTGTTTCTATAAAAAATTTGTGAGTTAAGCTGTATAACCATTGGTTTTGGCATTTTTTCAAAGGGTTTCTTTTATTTTGCAGAAGACCTCATTTATTCCTAGCTCTCCCTGCTCCCAGGGGGTTGGAAACTCAGCCAGGGCATCTGATTTATATAATTAGCCTTTCGTGAGTATGGATGGCCTCTCACTCCAGCATGAAGTGAGGTGAATTTGAGGAAAAACACTCTTCCTTTATCCTCCTCCTTTACCCTCCCTCCCATTCTAGTTCTCATTTGTAACCCGAATTACCAGGGAAAGCAACGATTCTACAATCCATTTTGAGCTCACCCCATCAGAGCTTTCAGCCAGAAAGACTTAGCAGCCATCAATTTCATAATAATGAGTGTATAATGATGGTCCCCTTGGTATTGCTGTCACCCAAATCCCCATTTAGAGACGGTGATTGGGAGGACAAAGGCTAGTGTTTCAGGAAGGGCAGATTTAGGGTAGATCAGCCATGGAAATCAGCATTGGCTCACATGTCCAGGACCTAATGAGAATCTGGCAGAGGCCCAAAAGGAGCTGAATCCACTCTGCCTCTGCATTCTAGTCCCCATTTCAGGGCTTTTCATGAGAAGCTATAGAATTGTAAAGGAGGAGGTAAGGAAGCCATGCAGGGAGGGGGTCTTCACAAGAGTATTAGCTGCAGGTTAGTCTCTGTCCTGCTTAGAACACTGACAATAGAGCCTCTGATTGTTTCTTCTATGAGGGATTCTTCCACACTCATCTCTAGTCTTATTTTGTGTGAGATGCTCAAGGGCCTTGCCCTTGACAGTGGTAAGTGTGTATGTTTGAAGTTCACAAGATTTCCACTCGATGATTTGAGCTCGTGTGAATTTGCCAGTGTTACTATCGGCCTCATCTTTATTTTTCCCCAATCACAATACATCACCTCCTTCAAGCGTATTCTTATGCTCAAAACCTAAGTGCTAGAAAATGTAGATGGTCAGAAAAGTATCATTGACAGATGGAAAAACTAGGGAACATGCAACAGTTATTTAGGACTAATGCCAAATTTTCTGGGAAAATGGTTTTAGATGTCTATTTGAAAGTAGCTGGAATATGTCAGCAAGTAGGGGACTTTGCTTCCTGCAAATACAATTCTTATCAAGCTACAGGGGTGCAGGTGATGTCCCATTGGTGGGAGAGAAATGGATCACAAGGTGGCAGAAACATTTTCTTGCCCTAACTTTTTTTTATCTGGATGCATGTGGCGTTGCCTTGGATTCACATAAAATGAAAACTTTTTACTTTGGAGTGCTAATCTCAGAGATGGCACTCATGGAAAAAACCAAACAGGTGTTCAGACAGATGATTAATAAATTATTAAATGTTTACATCTTGTGAGGGAGGAGGAAATATGGCGAATGCTGCAGAATCATTGAACTCTATCTAGTTTTGATCTGAATTTAATGCTGATTTTTCTTCACACCTAACATTCTTAGATTGAGAGGAAATACTCTTTGTTTTCTGGCCTCAGTGCTGTTACCATGTTGGTTGACTGTGAGGCCATTGGCCAGTCGGAGATGAGCCACTTTCTTAGGTTGCAGTTTGATCTTGGGGACGTCAGATTGCTCAGCCAAGATAGTTGAAATAAAAATTGACTCTATGTGTAACAAATAATATATCTGCTGTCACTTGCTTTCTGACACATAAAAACATTTCCTCTGGATGAGTGTAGATTTTAGGGTCTCAGTTCTCAACTCTGTGAGCAGGTGTCCCAGCTGCTGTATCTCCCGGCTCCCAACGGTGCCATCAAGATGTTTAAAGAAAGAACAATCCCAGAGGCTCAGGCCTTCTCCCTTTGGTTCTCCTTTAGCTGCATTCTTATTTTAAGAAGGTGTGACACAAGTAATAGGCGTTCATTTTTTTATTCTAATAAATTTATTTATTTATTTTTGGCTGTGTCGGGTCTTCGTTGCTGTGCGTGGGCTTTTCTCTAGTTGTGGCGAGTAGGGGCTACTCTTTGTTGCAGTGCACGGGCTTCTCACTGTGGTGGCTTCTCTTGTTGCAGAGCATGGGCTCTAGGCTCACAGGCTTCAGTAGTTGTGGTGCGTGGGCTCAGTAGTTGTGGCTCGCGGGCTCTAGAGCGCAGGCTCAGTAGTTGTGGTGCACGGGCTTAGTTGTTGGCGGCATGTGGGATCTTCCTGGACCAGGGCTCGAACCCGTGTCCCCTGCATTGGCAGGCGGATTCTTAACCACTGCGCCCCCAGAGAAGGCCCTAGGCATTCATTTTTGAAACAGTTGGCCCCTTACAGATAACTCGATTTGGGAAATGTGCAATGCTTCTTTTCAGCCCCTGGGTTTTTATTTTCGTGAACTCACAACTTGCCCTCCATACCAGCTCCTTACTCCTCTCCTTTTCTTTCCTGGCAGTCCTCCTCTTTTGCCCTCTCTGCTTCTTAGCTTGCTTTTCAGCCAGTAGGGCTTTCTTCTTCATCTCCTGCTTATTGATGAATGACTTTCATTCATCTTTCTCTCTCTCTTTTTGGGGGGGCAGCAAAGGGGAGTGGGGTGGTCTATGAATAGCTATAGGCTCTGCCTGCTCCCATTTTTCCACTTGACTACTCAGTTCCATGGAGACAGAAAATGGAGGGGAGCAGCAGGGTAGGAGGCACCAGGGTCGGAGGTCAAGAGTGGCCACCTTTTGAATTAAAGCTTCTGATTTCCACTGGGGATAACATATTGTCGCCCAAAGTAACTGTTCAAGTACTTGACTGTCAGAAGGCTCCAAGCAAAGGGAGAGAGGAGAAAAAAGGGGGGAAAGATCAGAGAGAAGGGGAGGAATGCAAACCCTGGGGTCAGTTAACATGATTTGCAGTGTTTTTTGAGATCGTGTTTCGTGACTCCATTCAAGAGCCATTATGCTTTGTATTCTCTGTATGTTCTCAAGGGGTGGACCTGGAATATATTGTGCAGCCTGTATACAGATTACAGCCTTCCTACCTTGTAGACAACTTTATTTAAAACTATTTAACTAGGTGGCAAACTATTGTGCAACATCAAAGCTTTTTTGGTGGGAGAGGGGTAATGCTACATGTTAAATTTATTCTTACTTCCTAGAGACTTGGCAAGACTTTGCACTCAACAGGCCCTTTGTTGGCCCTATTGGGCATTACATATGCCCTTAAGTTTATCTGTTTTAGTTTCTTAATGATTGCCTCCTGGGTAAACTGCAAGAAATTCTATAGATGTAGATCAGTTAGTGATATTTGCTTGGTTTTTCACTCATATGTGCTGTTTTAACATCCCCAAATATAATTGCGATGAGGAATGGATTAACAACAGGATGAGATTGTAATTTTCCCACTGAATTTTTAAGGGCTCAGTCTCCATTCTATTCATTTCATCTTTATGCCCATAGCACTAACCTCAGCAGTATTCAGTAACTGTGTATGGAAAGAATGAATGTTAAACAAGGGGAATTTAAGAATTTTCTGTCATCTTAAGTACTTTTTACATGCTAGGCTATTACTTGGTTTATATCAAATGATCCTAATACAAATTGGGAGTCAGCCTAAGAGAAGTTTTCATGCGATTAGGTTTTACTTTTGTCTGGGCAAAGGCTTTCATTCTAATAATACAATAATAATCAGATGGAATCCTCAAAATATAACCATTCAACCTGAGTCTACGATAAAATAAAAGGATGTCCATAGCACAGTCATTTTAAAGTCTGGCAACTCATCAGAATCACTTGGGAAACTTTAAAATTCTTCCTGGGCTTCATAACTGATGATTCTGGTGTGCGACTTGTTTCATAAACTACTATCATAGTGCAGGGAAAGTAAAGAAGGAATAAATTGTGCAAATAAACTCTTCAATCTGAAGCACTTAGTAGAATTCAGAGCCATATACAACAAAATTCCATTATAAAAACAACAAAAAAATACAAAGAGAGTGTTATGAAACAAAGCTATTTCCATGTCTCATGCAGCTGGCCCATAGAAACAGTGCCTTATTGATATGATTACAATAAATACTATACAATGAATAAACATGAACATCAAGTGCTTTCTCTCTGAAGCCATATAAGTAATAGCTATTGTTTCATGAAGGAACTAAATTGCATACAGTTTACATTGAGAGTGGGGAGAGCAGAGCAGAACTGATATACTTTTTGAGTTATTTTGAGATATTTATGCAACTGTGCCCTACCATTAAATACCACATGCTATATACTCCAACCACCTCTCAAGAAAATAAAATGAGATAATTCAAATGGAAATGGCTTAAAATTATAAAAGCACCAAGTAAGTGTAAGCTGGAGTCCACTATTACATTCTGCCTAACAAAATTTCATGTCAATGACAGCAACCACAATATTGAATACCTTGTGAAATTCCTTATCAAAAATGTTAACCTGGAGATCATACCCAGAAGTGATTTGAGGAAGAGTGCACTGATGGTCCATATAACTTCTTGTGATATTTGGCGTTGTTGCTGGTAAATTCAACTTCCTTCATCCATTTTTGATTTCCATTCTTCTTTGCTTTATCTAGTCTATTCTGAATTTTTTTTTCACTGAATTTCACCTGATAGCCAGAACTCTCTATTTTCATTTTAAAAGCAACCAAATTCTTCTTTTTACCATTAGTTAAATATTGTGTTACAATACCAACAACATTTGAGCCGTTCGGTTACTAAGGGCCAGCAGACATGGTATGTGGGCTCTGCTTTGTTTCTTACTAGCTGTGTCAAACTTCTTCATGGCATTTAGCTTCTCTGAGGACTAGTTTTCACCTCTGGAGGATGGGGATAATACAGATTGCCCCGCTTGCGTCACAAAATGGTTGGGATCAAATAAGAAAATCCGCACAATATTCTAAGTAAATCATAAATTACTGAATAAATATAAGGACCTTTTAGGCTTTACTTTCTTTATTATATTGACTTCTCTTAAAAAAAATTTTTTTTTGGCTGCACTGCACAGCATGTGGGATCTTAGTTCCCTGACCAGGGATGGAACCCATGCCCCCTGCAGTGGAAGGGCGGAGTCTTAACCGCCGGACCACCAGGGAAGTCCCTGTATTGACTTCTCTTAAATCTCTGTATAATTTTTATTTTACACAAAAATAATTTTTATAATATTTACTTCTAAAAAGAATGCCTTTAAGATGTGTTATTTGAAAACCCAAGAAATAACAAAAACAAGAAATTACTAGAACTTTTAAGGGACATATATTAACGTTGTGATTCTTATCCTGGATTTTTGACGATCAAGAGTAAAGCATTCTGGGTTACCTCTACTCTGTTAGGTCTTGATCTTCAAATGCTAAGATATATTTTTAAATTACAATACAAAGTAAAAAACATGTAGCGTTCAAAGAAAAAGAAAATAGTTTTCATTTTTGCCTGTTTTAATCTGAGTTCCCAGAATTCTGCTTATTCTGCACCTGTCAGGGAGCTCATTGGTACTTTTCCATGAGAATCCAAAATTTAAATTTCTGTTACACATGGTGTTCTGCACTGAGTAGGCGTGTTATACATTTCTGTTGACTTTATATACATAAGCCTCAGCCATTCTGGCCTCCTTCAGAGAAACTCGGGACCCTTCTATTTATTACTTATCTGAATTGACCAAGAGGCTCACTCTTCCTCCCTCTTTTTAAACATCCAGTCCAATCGTTATGTGAGCTGGTTCACTTCCAGTACTGTGACAACCCTCACTGCTCTCTTTCCTGGTGGATTTGTGGGCATTTATAGTGAAGGTCCTGTAAACAGCCTGCCGCATCTCCCGTCTTCAGTGTTCGTTATACCACCCATGGGTTCCTCACTATAACTTAGGGCTCTCCCCTTCCTGCTTTCTTTACCATGTCAGTCTTTAACTGCAGGAGTGCTTTACTTTCACATGTCAACTCTATTTCCCAAATTGCCGGGGTTCATTTCTCTCTCTGACGCATTTTGCAAATCTTTAGGATATTGTTTAGGAAACTCTAGTTATATAAGGGTGTTGATTGCAGAAGCCACGTTTTTAGCATATACAGTACAAGATTTTTTACATTTTTTCTCTCTAGAACCTCAGCCTGTCTCCTTTGCAAATATCCAAAACATCCTTGAAGAGCCTATTTGCACAATATTAAAAATAGGGAACAAGTGAGAATTCAGTTTAAGGTACAGGTGGAAGGATTAAATTATAAAAGGGCTAATCCCTAACAGCATGGCAGGAATAGGTTAGACAAACTTTGTACTATATTCAGAGTAGGATTTTGGAAATGGAACCTTTAGCTGGGCCAAGTAGTGCTCAGGAATTGGAGTTATGATCCCTTGGGGTTGAACTGATGAATTCAGGAAAAAATGAAAGCCCCGTGAAGATAATCTGAGACACAGGGAAGATCTGCCTTCACGCTCTTACTGCAGCACCCTTCTCCAAAGCCCCTTAGTCCTTCTGTATTAGTCAGGAGACCCACTGTGGTGAGCAGGCCTGCCAGGCCCTAGTGTCTCCTTGTCTCTGCCATCAAAGCATCTAATGCTGATGCCTGCTCACCCCTTCCAGGGTCCACCAGGCTTTACTGTCTCTGAAACACCTTCCCTAACTTACCCCAGCTCCCGAGAAGAGTGAGATCCTTGCTTGTCTGTTTCCATAATGCTCTGATATCGTCTCTATCACTGCTGGCTTATTTGTCAGTTTCTTCTATCAGGTTGTGGTCTCCTTGAGGGCAGGTACCATGCTGTGTTTTGCTCTCAGTCTCTGTTCTCTAGCACCATAGCCGATACCTAAGAAATGCTTAATAAATATTAATGAAAATAAATGCATGAAGACATAAGGGAAAAATTGTTGAGCACATTTAAAATAGCTGATGCATTTTTATGTTTCTCAAATTATCCTGCTGGGATCAACCACCTCTGCCTTAGGTCCTATGGCCACCCTGATAGTCACAAAGTTCTAAGTCAAATGGGATAAAAGATATAAAAGTGTTTAAATAGTGAATTTTGATGCAATACTAATGTTCTATCTATCTATCTACCTATCTATCTATCTATCTATCTTTCTATCTAATCTATCTATCTATCTATCTATCTATCTATCTATCTATCTATCTATCATCTATCAAGAAAGAAAGAGGATTCAAATTTTAAAGAGAGAAGAGGTGACATTGCTACCTTGGAGGAGGATAGTCATCTCACTGAAGGCCTTTGGTCCGCACTTGGCCTCCACTACAAGGTTTAGGGTTATAGGGCATGGGTGCTCCATGAAAGGATCAACCCTGATGAAAGGGATTTTTGAGGCTTTGGCTCCTATGGTAGAATTTGGGGCTTCTCTGGCCTTTTAAGTAAAGAGTACCTTTTACTTGGGGGTCCCCATGATTTTAGGGTCAGGACAGGGTCGCTGGCAAAAGAGTCAGAAGTTTAGTTCTTTAGGGCTGATTCTCAAGCAGAGAAGTTAAACTTAGAAGGGTTGTGTTTCTTGATATCTATCCCTCTCACAAGGGCAGAAACAGGGATGAGGAGTTAGGGCAGATTCCCTGTCCAAGGTCAAAGGTGGTACATTTGATGGGAGTGTGTCTTTCATACCAGAGCATGATTTTTAGTTACATTAATGTCTGCCTCCTCTTTGGAGATGGCTGCCCACCATATTTGGTGGTCTTGTCGGGATGCTTCTTTTTGTCATGCATGGTGCTATTCTGTGTCCCTCAGAGGCCTCTCCAAGGTGCAGGCCAAGATGCACTTCGCACTGGCCGGTAGGGCACCTCCTAGTTCGCACCCCAGCTCTTTTCCTTATGGCTTGATCTTTTTAAAACTCAGTATTCTCATTTGTACAGTGGGGTTAACAGCGATGGCTAGTGGGCTTATAGTCAAGAGTAATTGAGATAAGAGCATACAAAGCATTTAGTATTGTGCCCAGAACCAAAAAAGAAAAAGAAAAACAACAACAATAACAATAAATAACAGTTAGTGTTAACTATTATAGGTAGAAGTAGTCCATTCTAGGCGCTGGGATGCCTGAATAAAGTGACCCCCAGGGGCTATCAAAGGTTGGACGTGAGGCTAGACATATTGCCCGTGAATAGTATTCTGGCTGTGAATGCCCCCATCAAGTAGTGTGGACCCATAGAAGAGGCATATAGGAAGGCTCAGTGCAACTTTGTATTAAATGCCAAGGGGCAGTGAACATTGTCTTTGCTCTTAGTACTTCATAAGACACCCCCTAGGGTTCTCCAATTGTTTCCCATTAGTCACAGGCTCACCAAGTCTCACCTGGAACTGATCCCACAATGAATCTGGAAAAGAGCAAGAGCTCTATCTTGCCAGTGGCTCGGGGCTATTAACCAGGCCTGAAGCTGTGCCATTTCTCTAAATCCCTGGAGGTATTACAGATCTTGCTTCATTTCTTTGCTCACAAGCTAAGTTCTGGATAAGAAACCAAAACAGAGTTAGCTCTTTTGAAATTCCTGGCAGTGAACCATAACCCCTGCAGAGAGGTGGTGCCCATGAGCAAAGTGGGTTGAAAGAGCTGGATGCTTCCTGCTATGTTGGGCAGGAAGGCAGGAAATAGTCCTGATTTACAATAATTATGGGCAACAGGGCCAGGAGTAAAGCAGGGATTCTATGAAAACAAGCTGTTCTCAACACGGTATGCTGAGCCACCAAGAATGTGCACAGAATCTTGACTGGGTCTCACTGTGTCTCAGTGGCCAGCCACCCAGTGGCCATGTATTTATTAACGTGAATTATAATAAGAGGTTGATAGCTCTTTAGTTAGCAACATTTTTATGTTAAAACCTACAGAAGGAGCAGAAAATTTGAAAAAAAAATTCACATTAAAGAATCTACCATATTAAATGACTAGGACACTTTTCTCTGTCTCATGTCTACTCAGACTCAGAAAGCTTTTGGATGGTTCAGATCAATATCTGGCTAAGTCAGGAAAAAGAAAATCTAAAGCATATTTACTCAGCTAATGAATACAGAGTTTGGTATTAGTTCAATCAAAATTTAATCAAAATTTGGATTAACACAAATCTCAGGATTTTCAAAAACTCAAGATTAGAAACAATAATGTTTTTATACCTAAGAATTATTTTTTTGTACTTTTCAGGTTGCCCGTGGGCCTATTTCTTGTTCATTCTTGCTCCTTAATCCTTGATTTACGTATTTCATGTTGAACGTCTGTAGAATAGCTGCTTGTAACAGTTCTTTGCGGCCTGCAGTGTAAGCTACCTGTCATGTGGACAATGGGAAATAGATTCAGAGCAAATCTGTGACAGGATAAGTGGGATGGACCGGAAACACAGATACTTCCCCATCCCAGCCCACCACAGGAAAGCTTCTAGTCACCCAGTATCCTTTTGATCTAACTTATCAGCTCTTTGGGATATGTTCTATTCATCCCTTCAATTCCCCTCTCCAGTATTTTCTATTCTGCTCCGAATACCAGCAGGCTGAACGTTCTAGGAAACATCAGCAGATTCCTTTGCCGTCTGGCTTTTGGTTGGCTTTGCTCAGTGAAGGCACAGTCAGGAGATCAGAGAGGAGGAAAAAAGGGGTCTCGGCTGTTTCCTGAGTTTGCAGAGGTTGGTCCTCTTCGGCTGTGGTCTCCTACAGTTTGAGCTTTCTTGAGGTTCTGACAATGATTCCTTCCACTTTCCACCTCAGATGGAAAGGGGGCAGCACCTTCTTGTTGCTCACCTAAGGAGGTTTCAACACCTCCCCTTGGTTTCACTTAACTCCTCTCACATCATTGTAAATAACGCAGCCATTAAACTCTCCTCAGTGATTGCACTTGAGTGTGCCGTCTGCTTTCTGTGAGGCCCCTCTCTGTGCCACTACATGAAACCCCCATTCCATTCAGACGGGTTTACTCACTGTATCTTAAACATCCTCCGTGGCTTTTCCACCTCCATGTGGGTGAAGTCCCACGCCCCTTCATACCACAAAATCAAACTTAAGCCAAACTTAACCATGCTCACCTGACTAGCTGCTCCAGAGGAAAGTGGTGGTACAGATTCTTTGGGAAAAAAAGATCATGTATTATTTTACCACAGTGCCTTATTAAAAAAAATATTATTCGACACTATTATCTAGCCCTGTCTTACGGAAGCTTCTTTGGGCAAAGTTCATTTCCTTCAGTTCTATACATTTCCCCATGATGTCAGCCTCTTTGTCATGCACACTGGAAGATGCATTTACTGGTTAAAATTAGCTCTGAATTGGGATACGTTTTGAATTGTTTGTGCAGTCAAGTAAGCATGAAAGAGCTCTATATCCACACTGTGACAAGCTTCCCAGACTATAGCAAGCACAACCAAACTAGGACTTCTGAGGCCATCGGATCTGCCTTGATTTTCAGGGCCTGATGGAGACCAGGAATGTTGGGACCAGCTCACAAACCTAGAAAAATAATCGTGTCTCTGTGTCTCACTGGGGTGCAATTATGGGCTAAGTGGTGTGGTGCCTGGTGTTGCTGAGCCAGAAGTTGTACAATGTGCCCTCTGTTTCAACAAGCTTCAACTTAGGCAGTGTGAAATCAGAAACCTCCCGGCCACCTTTTGCTACTGCAGAAATACTCAAATGATTGGCTACAATATACATAGGGTGAGTTTGCTGGTGCTGTTTTGAATCAGTAGCACGTATAAGAAAATGTTCATTGGAAAAACAAGTAATATCAAAGTGATCTCTTGGCATCAGGCAATTGATAGAGATGTGAGCTCCAAAACCAAATTGCCCCTACCTTTCTATAACACATGCCTCCACTAGGAGTCCCTACTCCTGTAACTCACCTCTTCCTTTGCCAATTTTACTATTTAAACATTTGTGTTTTAATATTTCTATTTGAATTTTTGCTGGGTTTGGAATTTCCCCAGAATTAGGGTATTTTAATCTTCTACATCTCAAAAGTTTTCTTGATTGCTTATGGAAGTATTTTATTATGATCATTATTATAAATGATGAGAATGACAATATGGCTTACAGTTTATCAGGTGGCTTCATATGCATATATTTATCTCACTTAGTATAATTCTAACTGAACTAGAGAGAACAGATTTTTTTTTTAATATCTTTATTGGAGTATAATTGCTTTATAGTGGTGTATCAGTTTCTGCTTTATAACAAAGTGAATCAGCTCTACGTATACATAAATCCCCATATCTCCTCCCTCTTGCATCTTCCTCCCACCCTCCCTATCCCACCCCTCTAGGTGGTCACAAAGCACCAAGCTGATCTCCCTGTGCTATGTGGCTGTTTCCCACTAGCTATCTATTTTACGTTTGGAAGTGTATATATATCCACGCCGCTCTCTCACTTTGTTCCAGTTTACCCTTCCCCCTCCCCGTGTCCTCAAGTCCATTCTCCACGTCTGCGTCTTTATCCTGTCCTGCCCCTAGGTTCTTCAAAACCATTATTATTATTATTTTTTAGATTCCATATATATGTGTTAGCATAAAGTATTTCTTTTTCTCTTTCTGACTTACTTCACTCTGTATGACAGGCTCTAGGTCCATCCACCTCACTACAAATAACTCAATTTTGTTTCTTTTTATGGCTGAGTAATATTCCATTGTATATATGTGCCACATCTTCTTTATCCATTCATCTGTCGACGGACACTTAGCTTGCTTCCATTTCCTGGCTATTGTAAATAGAGCTGCAATAAACATTGTGGTACATGACTCTTTTTGAATTATGGTTTTCTCAGGGTATATGCCCAGTAGTGGGATTGCTGGGTCGTATGGTAGTTCTATTTTTAGTTTTTTAAGGAACCTCCATACTGTTCTCCATAGTGGCTATATCCATTTACATTCCCACCAACAGTGCAAGAGGGTTCCCTTTTCTCCACACCCTCTCCAGCATTTATTGTTTGTAGATTTTTTGATGATGACCATTCTGACCCGTGTGAGGTGATACCTCATTGTAGTTTTGATTTGCATTTCTCTAATGATTAGTGATGTTGAGAATCCTTTCGTGTGTTTGATGGCAATCTGTATATCTTCTTTGGAGAAATGTCTATTTAGGTCTTCTGTCCATTTTTGGGTTGGGGTGTTTGTTTTTTTGATATTGAGCTGCATGAGCTGCTTGTAAATTTTGGAGATTAATCCTTTGTCAGTTGCTTCATTTGCAAATATTTTCTCCCATTCTGAGGGTTGTCTTTTCGTCTTGTTTATGGTTTCCTTTGCTGTGCAAAAGCTTTTAAGTTTCATTAGGTTCCATTTGTTTATTTTTGTTTTTATTTCCATTTCTCTAGGAGGTGGGTCAAAAGGATCTTGCTGTGATTTATGTCATAGAATGTTCTGCCTATGTTTTCCTCTAAGAGTTTGATAGCGTCTGGCCTTACATTTAGGTCCTTAATCCATTTTGAGTTTATTTTTGTGTATGGTGTTAGGGAGTGTTCTAATTTCATTCTTTTACATGTAGCTGTCCAGTTTTCCCAGCACCACTTATTGAAGAGGCTGTCTTTTCTCCATTGCATACTCTTGCCTCCTTTATCAAAATAAGGTGACCATATGTGCGTGGGTTTATCGCTGGGCTTTCTATCCTGTTCTATTGATCTCTATTTCTGTTTTTGTGCCAGTACCATAGTGTCTTGATTACTGTAGCTTTGTAGTATAGTCTGAAGTCTGGGAGCCTGATTCCTCCAGCTCCGTTTTTCTTTCTCAAGATTGCTTTGGCTATTCGGGGTCTTTTGTGTTTCCATATAAATTGTGAAATTTTTTGCTCTAGTTCTGTGAAAAATGCCATTGGTAGTTTGTTAGGGATTGCATTGAATCTGTAGATTGCTTTGGGTAGTATAGTCATTTTCACAATTTTGATTCTTCCAATCCAAGAACATGGTATATCTCTCCATCTGTTGGTATCATCTTTAATTTCTTTCATCAGTGTCTTATAGTTTTCTGCATACAGGTCTTTTGTCTCCTTAGGTAGGTTTATTCCTAGGTATTTTATTCTTTTTGTTGCAGTGGTAAATGGGAGTGTTTCCTTAATTTCTCTTTCAGATTTTTCATCATTAATGTATAGGAATGCAAGAGATTTCTGTGCGTTACTTTTGTATCTTGCTACTTTACCAAATTCATTGATTAGCTCTAGTAGTTTTCTGGTAGTATCTTTAGGATTCTCTATGTATAGTATCATGTCATCTGCAAACAGTGACAGCTTTACTTCTTCTTTTCCCATTTGGCTTCCTTTTATTTCTTTTTCTTCTCTGATTGCTGTGGCTAAAACTTCCAAAACTTATGTTGAATAATAGTGTTGAGAGTGGGCAACCTTGTCTTGTTCCTGATCTTAAAGTAAATGGTTTCAGTTTTTCACCATTGAGAACGATGTTGGCTGTGGGTTTGTCATACCTGGCCTTTGTTATGTTGAGGTAAGTTCCCTCTATGCCTACTTTCTGGAGGGTTTTTATCATAAATAGGTGTTGAATTTTGTCGAAAGCTTTTTCTCCATCTATTGAGATGATCATATGGTTTTGATCCTTCAGTTTGTTAATATGGTGTATCACATTGATTGATTTGCATATATTGAAGAATCCTTGCATTCCTGGGATAAACCCCACTTGATCATGGTGTATGATCCTTTTAATGTGCTGTTGGATTCTGTTTGCTAGGATTTTATTGAGGATTTTTGTATCTGTTCATCAGTGATACTGGCCTGTAGTTTTCTTTCTTTGTGACCAAATCTTTGTCTGGTTTTGGTATCAGGGTGATTGTGGCCTCGTAGAATGAGTTTGGGAATGTTCCTCCCTCTGCTATATTTTGGAAGAGTTTGAGAAGGATAGGTGTTAGCTCTTCTCTAAATGTTTGATAGAATTCACCTGTGAAGCCATCTGGTCCTGGGCTTTTGTTTGTTGAAAGATTTTTAATCACAGTCTCAGTTTCAGTGCTTGTGATTGGTCTGTTTATATTTTCTATTTCTTCCTGGTTCAGTCTCGGAAGGTTGTGCTTTTCTAAGTATTTGCTGAGAACAGATTATTTTTAAATTTATACCTAAAGAGATGGAGATTCTGCAAGGTCTCATGATTTGCTCTTGATTTTTCATTAAGTGAATAAGAACTCTGAGACCAGCAGAAATAAGGTTTTCTGATTAACAGCTACTGCCTTCCCATTGAATCACGCTGCCTAGACATTTGAATTGTGTCCACTAATCACTCAAGGTACAAGTGATCCTCAAACAGAAAAGAAAAGAGGGAGAAGCTGAGGCAGCTTATTAGTGCCCTAGTTTGGTTCAAGTTCCTCCATCAGCTGTTCCACAGGTTTCTGCAGGGCATCTGGTGTGGCTATTTGCACTGGTGGAATGGAAAACAGCAGTACAGAGAAGTGCTGGCCAATACAAATAATATGAGAGCCAATATGTAATCTTAATTTTTCTTGTAACCACATTAAAAAGTTAAGAGAAACAGGTGAAATTAATTTTAATAATACATTTTATTAAACCTATATACAAAATATTACCATTTTACCATATACTCAATATAAAATATGAATGGATACTTTTTATTCATTTTTTCATACTGTTTTTGAAATTCAGTCTGTATTTTACACTTACAACCCATTGTAATTCAGACTAGTCACATTTCAAACATTCATCTGGGATGAGTGGCTATTTTATTGAACAGTGAGGCTCTAGAGCAATGAGAAATGGCACCTTTGCCAGGTGGCAGTTGAGATGTTCCCCTAGCACATATCCCTGTCCTTGACATTGTGGCAGGACTACAGTCGTGTCTGTTTTGAGAATATCAGAAGTATAGTCAGAGTATTCATGCAAAAGGCCAACCAATAAAGGAAGACAATTTTAAATAACATCTGCTAGACTTTAAGCTCCATGAGGGCCAGGACTGAGCTTGTCTTATTCATTGCTCTATTTTTAATGACTAGTCCACTTGCCCAACTCTTGAATAAATGAATTACAGATAGAATGAATGAGAAAACTATATTTGAGATATTTTTACATTCCTTTTTGTTCATACTAAGTCTTCAAACTCTGGTGTATATTATACATTTATTGCACATCTCAATTCAGATGTGCTGACATTTCATGTGCTCAGTAGCCGTGCATGGCTAGTGGCTATTGTATTAGACAGGATAGGTATAGATTGTTGGGATATACCACTGACTCAGTCACCAACATCAATCACCAGATGTATGACCTACAGAAAGTTAATTTATTTCTGTTTTTTGTTTGCCAAACTCTCTGGAAGCATGAGTTCCAATTTAAAGTTATGAATTGCCTTATAATAGAGGAAACAATAGCCAAGATATATGACATTCACATCTAATCCTACACCTACTTGACCAAAACAATTACTATTACCTTCGTTAGCAATCCAAGCAGTCTGGCTAATGGAAATGGGATACATTTTTATTTGCCTCCTCACCCTCCCCAAGATGTACAAATACTACAAGGACACATAACTAGAAACACTGAGGAGAAGTTAAAGACACAATAGATAATGGGCTTTTCAGTAACTGCAGCTTGGCCTGTTTTCTGGCAACTGGGGCAGATGGCAGAGAAACTTACCAACCAGCCAAACTCTCTTGGTGGGGCACGAGATGTCCTGGTGGGGAGCGAGTGATCCTCATTTGGCTTCTGACTAGATACTCGACTGCCAAGCAAAGCAGCCAGAGATTAAATTTTAAAAAAAAAGAACATAAATGTTCAGGACCAAGACTGTTGCACATAATTCAACGTAATGCAAAATTGTGCCCTGCACAGGGGTGCCCGTCCCAGGGGGAGAGTGAGTAGTAAAATGCACACCCAGTGTGCCCTGCTGGGGGCTTGCGTTCAGCTGCAGGGAGAGAAGCATTGTTAAATTTTGTACCAGGACACTTCATTGGCCATCAGCAGCCCACTTTAGGACTTAAGCAGCCATGGTCAGCACTCAAACTATGGCTGGAAGGAAGAACTCCCTTTGGCTAAGGTATAAAAAAGTAACAACAACAACGACAATAAAAAAAAAAAATCAGTTTGCAGCTAAATCCTAAAATGTGGAAGACTTTACATACCCGAAATTGGACTAAATCTGAGTATTATTTCTTTCTAGGAAATAAAATAAAAGGAAACAAAAAGCAACCAAACTGAGAACACACATAAGAACAGACTTGAGGTACACTTGCAATGCTCTGTGAACTCTTTTTCTTTGGGTGGTATGCCAAAACTTCTCTTTTCCTTAAGTATTTTAAAGCACATCCTAGACATTTTATTATTTCATCTGAAATGCCAAGATTAAAGCTCTTTAAAAATTATACCCACAATACCGTTATCACATCTAATAAAAATAACATTTAAGATTCACTATTTTCCCTTTCTTAACATGATCTCTATTTCCATAATAAATCATTCAGTCAAAAGAGTAAGGTCAGGACATCAGTTGCCGCTGATGGTGCTGTGCATTGTAGAATCATGCAAAGCTCCACTTCCCAAGATAACCTATTTCTATCTTCCCTCAGCACCCCACACAACTAATTCCACCCTTAATTACTAGCATTTCTAGTATGCTGGCCCATAAACTTTATCGATTGTATGATGCATGGCTTGTAAAGGTACTTAGGGCTGCTGGCATTTTGCTTTTTCCCCAGTAAGTAGTTATACTGCTTGGGAGATGAAAGAATGCCTGTCCCATATCAGCACAAACCAGTTTCAATTACTTATTTCTAGTCCCATGAGTCCGAAAGTAGGAGCTGGTTCCTCGCCATCTATTTATGGATTCTTCTTTTTCTCTCTTATCTTTTGACTTGGGTGTGAAGCAAAAACGGCCTAAACAAACTCTGTTGTTGAGCTCCTCACGAGACCCAGTTTATGTTAACCCATTTATAGAACCAGGAATAGCTCCAGAAAAGAAAAGTTCCCCAGAGGGTGACATGTGGAAGAGCTAGTCTGAGGCAAGTGGGCTGCAGGATGGGGCTTTGCTACTTGCATATTTTTGCCTAACATTTAGGTATGAATCTTCATTTTTGGGAATTGGCAAAAAGGGAAAAAACAAACTGTGGCACATCTACTTGGTAGGAATTATGCAGCCATTAAAAATAGAAGTTAAGACATAACAAAGAACTATTAAAAAAAGCCTTATGACTTGTTAAATTTTGAGACTAACAACCAAAATTGTGAGTATCATAAGTGACTATATAAAAATAAATATGAAGGTGAGGAAAGTATTAAAGGTAATTAAAAATTAAAACAATTTTGCTAGGGTGTTAGGACTAAGGATTAAGTTTTTTTCTTTTTGATTGTCAAAATATTGTTTTATTCCACATTTTGATTATTTATTTTTCCCTTTTTGAAGATGACCCTGCCAAAAGTTACCCACTTGACCCTACATGGAATATTTTCCAGTGGTGGCAGTGGAAAACTACAAAATTCATGTGCCTTTTCTTTGGTTCAGAGCCAGCCAAAGATCCAAGGGTCCTCATGCTTTATTAGAATCCTAGTTTTATTCCTTAGACACAAAGGGACACAGGGAGTGAATGACATTAGGTCTCTAGAGGAGGAAGGCAAAGGACATAATCCCAATAAGAGTGGGCGGTTGAAACCCTGGCCAAGTTACACCTACTTTTCAAGTTTGTCAAAAGAACTCACAGTCATTTTTATCCACTGCCTTTGTCTGGAAATTTATAGGTTTCAGCAACTCTGATTGGAAGCTCCATTTAAAAAGAGTCTGACATTTTCACAGCCCATGAAAGAGAAAGTGAAGGAAGAAAATTCCCTTCAACTTACTTTAGTTGGAGCCTTGAAGAAGGGTCAGAGCCTGTTTCTTTGCTCAGAGTACCTGGCCAGGTTTAGGATGTTATTGGAAGCGTTAATTGGCACTTGTGACTTAAGCCCAAACTGGTGGTCAGGAACAGTCAGGGATTTGTAGGCATTGGTCATGAAACTATAGATGCTGAGCCTGTGAAGTACAGGTGTGTGCCCAGCTACACTAATGGGAACGAGGCGTAATCTCTTAAAGATGAGAGCCTCGCTCCATATTTAATTCTCAACCTTCATATAGACTCTTTGGATATTTAATAGTAACTACGTTGCTTTGATATGACTAGGCTGAGAGTGTGGATCAAATTATTTTGTAAAATGAAAATGACTTTAGTGTATTTTTTGGGTGTCAAAAATACACTATAATATACAGTATTTATAAGGGCTGCAGAAAACTTAGAAAGCATTAAAAGCAAATTAAAATGTCTTACATTCCACAGGACCTCAGTGAAAAATTTGGTATATTATATGTGTGTGTGTATATGTACATTTTTTTTTTTTTTATTAAATGGGATTGTATAAATGGAATCAGCCACGTCTCAGGTAAATAAATATATATTACAACTTTTCATGTGCATAACGATAGATCACATTTGAATGGCTACATAGAATTCCATTTTATAGATGTAGTTAATGAATCCATATTGAGTATTGACAATTTTCCATTATCATACATGTTATTTTGCAGCTTAGTTCAAGCTTTTACAAAATCAGTTTGCATGTTTTTAAAAACATAAAAATAAATGTTTTAAAGGCTCACATTGTGTGAAGAGTAGGAAAATTTGATGTGGGAAGCAAAGCAATTATTTCAAATATAAAATTATTATTCTTTTACTTCTTGAAATAGGAAGAGAGTTGGAGAGGGGGACATAACTCCATTGTTTTGCCAAAATATTTTAAGTCAGCCCAGAGAAAAAAAGTGGTTTTGAGAGAAATCAGAAGACTTTGTCACCTTTTGGCCACCCCTTTGCACCCCCCAAATTTTCGTGATTAATCTTCAGTTGGTAACTTACCTTTTCTACATATTCAGTTCTTGTACTGTAAGAAAGGATGCTAATAATTACCATTTGTATACTCCACTGGGCTAGGCTCAAATGATATAATGAATGTGGAAGTACATTGAACTCTAAAGCAGTATTTACTTGTTATTACCATTATTATTATTATTTATAAGTCCACATGATTAGAGGACCAGAGGAATTTGAAGATCCTGCAATTTACTTATGAGTTTGTAGAAAATTGATTAGACTATTAATAGATAAGCTCATTTTCTAGCTAACTGAAGTATCCATTGAAGTCCTAATCAAAGGTTAGCACTTGTTTTATGAAAGTGTTTAGCCCCTTGTTTTTGTTTTCTGTTGCCATGTAACAAAGTACTGTAAACTTAAAACAACACCTATTTACTGGCTCACAGTCCTGTAGGTTAGAAGTTTGGGCATGGTGGTTGGGTTCTCTGCTCAGGGTCTTGAGACTGAAATCAAGGGTTGGCTGGGCTGTGTTTCTTTCTGGGGGATTCGAGGAAGAATTTGCTTCCACGCTCAATCAGGTTATTAGTCATTTTCAGTTCCTCGTAGCTGTAGGACTGAAGGTCCTGTTTCCTTGCCGGCTCTCAGCTGGAGGCCACTGGCTTCCTAGAGGCCATCCACTCTCCTTGCCACGTGACCCGTCCCTCTCAAAGCCAGCAAGAGAATGTTCCTTGTGCCAAATCCCTCTCACACGTCCCCTGTCTCTGACTGCATGACCCTCATTTAGTGGCCTCAGGTGATTAGGTCAGGCCCACTCAGATAATCTCCCTATGTTGAGGTCACTGATTTGGGATCTAACTGCATCTGTGAAATCCCTTTACAGCAACGCTTAGTATTTGCTTGAGTAATTAGGAGAAGGTATGTTACAGCAGGGCCCGGGAATCTTAGAATTCTGCTTGCCATACCCCCGAAAGCCGAGGTTCTTCTTTTCCAATGATTCAGAGGACTGCTCTTTCTGTAAAAACAGACCCTCCAGTGTGGAAGTCATTAGTAGATCCGAGTTCTATTGATAGAAAGCTAGGAGATCCCATTTCTTTACTGAGGTTCTAATTTCACAATGACAGTCATGTTAACCTACTCTTACCAGTCCTACGAGAACAGGCTTAGAAATCTGATATACAAAGTTCATGTTTCTACCAAGACCTATATGAATTGGGCAAGATGCTTAACCTCTTTGATTCTGTTTTTTCTACCTGTAAAATGGCGATGATACATGATACTACCTGTTTTGCAAGATCGTTGTGACTATTAAGTAAGAATATGTGTATACAAAGCTTTAGTATAGCACCTGCATTTAAGTGCAAAATAAATAGTCATCTCAACTTGTTTCAGTGGGGAGGAAAGCAAAAGAAAGTGCAGATTTATATTATTTTCTTTTCTTTAAATTAAATCCACCATTCAGCAGAAGGGCTGATTCTGCTGTTTTTGTGCTGTTACTGAAAATGATATCCTGTAATAATATCAGTATTAATGAATATATTGTATGCATTTTTGGGCTTCCCTGGTGGCACAGTGGTTAAGAATCCGCCTGCCAATGCAGGGGACACAGGTTCAAGCCCTGGTCTGGGAAGACCCCACGTGCCGCGGAGCAACTAAGCCCGTGCACCACAGCTACTGAACCTGCGTTCTAGAGCCTGCGAGCCACAACTATTGAGCCCGCATGCCACAACTACTGAAGCCCGTGCGCCTAGAGCCGGTGCTCCGCAACAAGAGAGGCCACCGTAATGAGAAGCCCACGCAACGCAACGAAGAGTAGCCCCCGCTCGCTGAAACTAGAGAGAGCCCACGTGCAGCAATGAAGACCCAAATGCAGCCAAAAATAAATAAATAAAATAAATAAATTTATATGCATTTTTAGTTTTCTTGAGAAAACCAAATTTCTAAATTTCCCAAACTGCAAATGAAAATTTTGTTTTCCTCAAATGAATGTTTCTTTCCGTCTCTATGCAAACATTTATTCCTGATTTTTAGGTCACCACACCAAATTAAATATACTGATTTTCATTGGAGGCCCCTAGAATGTGGTCAAATATCCTCTAAAGTATAAAAAATAATCACAAATCATACTTAACATGTAAGTGAACTGGGAAGTGAGGAGCAACACTGAGGATGAAGCCAGGCAGAGCTTCTGATTTACTCCCATATTTCTAGGAAATATTTCACTAGGAAGATAGGGCTATAAAACCAAGTCATAACTTTGATGCTTCATAAAATTCCTGAAAGCCAGTATATCCAAATACATAGTTTACTTTTCTGGGTAAATTTTTCTCCCATTAGAGCAATAGATTTCATACCTGGTTAAAGAGTTTGCATAGTAAACAACAGTTCACTTATCAAGATTCATTTTATGACCTTTGCTTCACTAAACCTTTATATTATGAACTTTACTCAGTCCTAGTCAATTCCTTGCCTTGAAAGATTCGACTTCAACTACTTGAGACCAGATCCCCCAAATCTATAAATATCCTCCCGAATCTACTCCTTCTGAGACAGTGAGATGTGGTCAAGGTTATAGCTTCCTTACTGTAGTAGGTTTAGTAAAATTAGCTTTGCTTAGTTAATAGATTTTTCTAGTTGGTCTTCTGTGGGGAGAGTCCACAGTTGATAATAATTATCATATGCACCTTATATAATTTGGAAAAATGTATTAAAGAAAAGAAATCAGCTAGTAAATAGGTCTCCCTGGCTTCAGAGTGGACCACATTGTAAGCGTTTTGAGAAGCACATACAGCATAAGGCTTTTAATTCCGTGGGACACTTTGTCATACTGAGCAAAGGAGCTACATTTACATCTTCATGAAAACCTTCAAGTTTTAGTTTACTTTCTTTATGGATAAGGGTCATATGTTACATTTATTTATTTATTTATGTATGTATGTATGTATGTATGTATGTCCACAGAGTCTGGTACATAACAACACTAAATAAATTCTAGTTGATGGATTAGGAGCTGAAGGATCAATTTAAGGTCACTCCTCTTTCCAAAATTCTCTGAAAAAAGGTACATTTTGTTTGTACTTAGATCACATCCTAAGCAGAAAGGAACTCCATGTCGACCCCAAAATAGCTGACAAGCTTTACATTTGGTAATTCATAAATTCCTTTTTATAAGTCCTCTGGAAACAGAAGTTATTTAAAAGAAGCACTGCAAGTAGAGATTAACAGTGAATTCGTTCACACATTGTGACTGTGGAACGTCAAGAGAGGAGAGAGAAAAACTACTAGCAGAACAGCAGCTATTATACCATATGGGGAACAAGTCTTGTTTATTCAGTATGCTCCTTTGTAAACATACGACTAGAATGAGATTTCAAGCTATGAGATGGGATAGCTGATGATTTCTCGTCATAAAACATGGAAGAGACATATTATATAGTAAATCGAATAATTAGGATTCAAATCAAGTTAACTTCTTATCTGGCTTCACTACTAACTAGCTGTGTGGTTTGAGGTGAGTTATGCAATCTATTAAATCTTCAATTTCATAGTCTATTAACTGCAGATTAACAGTGCCTGCCATTGTTTATCCCGCAGTGGTTTTGCGGAATTGAACAAGATAGAATCATACCATTTTGGGGTTGAAAAGTAGTTAATAGTTATTTAGTCTAATTAGTGATTTAAAATGAAAAGTGCTTTAAAGGAAAAAATTTAATACCATATATATAGTATTTTAAACATATCAGACCTTTCAATTTTTAACTCATTCTGAAAATACTCCTTCAAATTTGTTTATGTGTCTGTTTTCTGAAGAGGTTTGCCTTATCTCTACATTTGCATCACTTGACCTGGTGCCTGGTGTGTTGTACACATTCACACCATCAATTTGTTCAGTCTAAGTGAATGATTGAGTGGAAAACAACATCTTAACCTTTAAGGAGTAGACTGGTCTCAGTTTCTCCTGATTCACTTTCTTTTGTGTTCATTTGGTTTACATGTCCATAAATTGGAGTTAATGTCCTCATTCTACAGCTCTGATGTGTTATGATAATTGAGGTGAAAATAAGAATCGCTGGAAGCTAGTAACTTAAGTTGCTATGGGGGTTTTCTAAAAGTGTGATGAGACTGAGGCTGTCAGCCTCCCATAGGAAGCAACTACCTATGAATAGTGGAGTTTGGAGTGTTTTTTAGAGAGCTGAGTGTTTATGCCTTTATGTACTAATCCTTTCAGCTCATTAGCTTTGTAGATGTAGCCTTGTAAAGCTACTGTGCATACTTTTCTATGTTGTTGATCACATATAAGAAACATCGGTGTACATTGATGATATTAGCTGTCTTGCAGATATCAATACTGTGACATCTGGGTGCTCCAATCAGGGAAAACTGAGTTGCTGGAGGCTATTTGACTCTATCCTAAATGACTCATATGTGCATATGAGTTTTTAAAAATAATTTTCCCATATTTTCCTTTATCTTTATGCTGATACTGATATACTTGGTGATAGCATTTATTTTCTTCCTTCTAATTTACTACGGACCTGAAAACCAAATAGCCAAACCTGTAGAATTATATATGAAATTCAAAAGATAATGATCAATATCCTAAGGGTATCAACCATGTGATACTGTTTCATTGGGTTTGGCTGGTCAGTCTTTTAAACATTATTCATTTATTCATTCAGTAAATATTTGCTGAGTACCTAGGTAGTTACTAAGTATGGAGATTGAAAGATGTATAGAACACAGTTTTATAGATATATAAAATTTCTGGATTTATTAGCTAGTAGAACAAGACATTATTTTATGGTTTAAAAGAAATAATATGATCTAGGTTAGCAACTACTTTAAATCTAGTTAAAATTTGCAGCTGCAGGGTAATAACCTCTAACCTATTTGAGTGTTGTTCCCTGCTGTCATCGTCATGTTAGACATATTATAATCAGAGTTAATTTTGTATCCTATTGTCTATGTAAGAGTTGCCAGGAATTCACCTCATTTACCTCTGAGAAAAATTAAATGAAATTTATGGTGGAGAGATTCCAGCTCATATAAAGAAGAATTTTCTGTTTGAGCTTCTTAAAAATAGAATGTACTGATTGCTCATTAGCTTCGTTTTTCCACCCATATTTACCATTTGTATATATTAAGCTTGTAGTCCAATAAACACTTCACTGTATCCTGTGAAGCACTGTGAAGCAAGTTATTGCCGTTTGCTTAAGTTATTGATTTAAATACATTCAAATGCAGGACTTTCCAGTTATCATTATTAATTTTTAATTCATTTATTTCAAGTCAACATTGTAGTCCATTAAGAATAGAATTAATCTTGAATTTATCATCAGTGTGATTTGATAGTTCCCCCAGTTTTAAGTGGCCTGCACATTAACTACAATCCTTTTCATGTTTTCATTCCAAGTATTTGCACAGATTTTTACAGAACAGAATTAAAGAGAGAATCTTCTGTGAATTTCTTGTGGGCATCTCGTTGACTTCCTCTATTATTTTCCTCTTTTCTATTTGTCAGTTTCTATTCTGATCCTGATTATTTCCTACCTGTATTTAATTTGTAAATTTATTTATTTATTTATTTAATTTTTGGATGCGTTTGGTCTTCGTTGCTGTGCGCGGGCTTTCTCTAGTTGCGGCGAGCGGGGGCTACTCTTCGTTGCGGTGCGCGGGCTTCTCATTGAGGTGGCTTCTCTTGTTGCGGAGCACGGGCTCTAGGTATGTGGGCTTCAATAGTTGTGGCATGCGCGCTTCAGTAGTTGTGGTTCGCAGGCTCTAGAGCGCAGGCTCAGCAGTGCCGTGCACGGGTCTAGTTGCTCGGCGACCTGTGGGATCATCCTGGACCAGGGATCAAACCCATGTCCCCTGCATTGGCAGGTGGATTCTTAACCACTGCACCACCAGGGAAGTCCCTACCTGTATTTAATTTGGATTTGAATTTTTTCCTAGATTTTTGAGATGGAAGATTAAATTACTGATTTTAGATTTTTTTCCCTTTCAATATAAGCACTCTCTGGTGGAATGGATAGTTATCTCACAGTGTACCCACCTCACAGAGTTATTGCCTGACTGGAACTTCGCTGTCTTACTCAAGAGGTATGTTTTCAGAATGTGTCAAAATTTCCTGAAACCCAGATACTCTATGGCCCTAAGATCACTATTATTAGCCACCTTCTCACACAACTAAATAAGTTTTATTTGGCATGAAGGAACCATTTTGATCTCTTTGTCACTCTTTTATAAATTTCCATGGTAGTTTTAGCCCTCAGGCTAATTATTTCTAGAAAGGATGGAGTTCAGTAAGTGGGGCATTTGATGCTTCCAAAAAAAGGAAAAAAAAATCCACAACCTCCTTTTTTGACATGGAAACCATGCAGAAGGACTTCACAGGATCTCTGAAGGAACAAGAAGCAATTGATTCTCACGAACCATCGTGAGATGTGATACTCATGTCCACATTCCTTTACCAACAGTGCATTCAGTGAATCATTAGATGAAAGAAGAATGAGTGGAAGGAACTATGTGTATGAGAGAAGAGGATGTGGAAACGAGGTGAAAATAACCATGTAAGCAGAAACAGAAAGTGGGCTTTTAGAGGACAAGGCGAGTGAGCAGAATCACAACGCCTGATTTTGATGTTTCTCGTTTCCAATGTTACATCTCTTTCAGCATGTTTTTTAGTAGCAGACTTTTCACCGTTGATAAAATATGATGAAGAATGCAAAGAATGAGGCAGACAGAATGAATGGGGGTGAGGTATCCCTACCAAACTACAAGGTCACTTGATGTTTTAAACTAACCTGATGTAATGTTCTGGTTTTGGAAGATGTCACTAGGTCCCTAATGAAGTGAGTTTGCTAGGCTTCTAACAAGATTTTCCTCTTTCCCAAAGCAACACTCTGCATAATCAATTAAGCCTTTCCTTGATTTCTTTTCTTGTTTTTTTTTTTTTTTTCCATGCTTCTTTATTTTTTTAGTCAATGAGCTCAGCTCTAAATGAAAGCTGGAGTTGTATGAACTGAATTGGCTGGAAATAGTAGCTGAAAGGCGTGCAAATCAAAGCTGGCAAGTTTCAGCTCTTCCGTTCTTGAAGCAGAGGCTAACTTCAATCCAAATGGCTTCCTGGGCAATTGTTTCATTATTCTAGCACTTTGTTCCTAGTATGGAACCAGGCATTAATAACCCAGCCTTTGCAAGCTAAACCAAGAAAACATGCATCACATCTTTACCTTCAGGTGTCTTAGTACCCATCTGGACACTTCCTAGCAGTGTGGGAACTGTGTAGGAAGGGATTTTAAATCACTCATGGGTTGGGGGTGGGTGTGTACAGAGGGTAACCTTCAGGCTCTTTGATCTTTCCTGTTCCATCCTAACCTAGCATAGGCCCTAAACTACAGACAGAGGAGAAAACTAGGAACTCTGAAGTCAGGCAGCTCCATCCACTTTGGTACCTATACTAAGGACAAGGATTTCTAATATCTTTGCAGGAGTTATGTATCTATATCTACATCTATCTATTTCCATACACACACATTTTGGGGGGTAAAATTATTTGTAATTTTGCTTTTAGAAATTATTTGCCTTCAAGTCATTCATTTTTAGACTGTCACTAAGTATGTTCAAGGATTCCTGCAAAGTGAGAAAATGTAATCTAGAGTTTTTACATAATTCACATTTTTACAAGGATGTATAGCTCCTCAAAAAAGTAGTGATAGCTCTCTCCTCTACTGCACAAATGGCATTGTGATGGGCAGAGAATTAAATACGGATGTGGTTCTTGTATTCTCTCTCCACATCAGCTTCTAGAAAGTATAAAACCAAATGTTGGTAAATTATTAGTAAGTATAAAAGAGTACATCATGGGCATTTTGTATTTTAACCTCTCTATTCAACTTTGTGGTTAAGACCACAGACCTAATTTGGTTTTAACTAGTCTAGGTTCAAATTCTTTTTTTTTTTTTTAATTGAAATATAGTTGACTTACAAACTCTGCTTCTAACACTTTGTGATCTTGGGCAAGTTACCTAGATTCTTTAACTTATGTTTTACTCACCTGTAAAACTGAAATAATATTGACTCTTTTCTAATGTTGAGAGGATAAAAGATGAAGCTTTTAGCACAGAGCGAAGCCTTTAATCCGTGATGGCTATTATCTTTCCCTACTCTTATTTTCCCTTTGCCTTTTTCTTTACTTTTATTTTTTCATCTTTCTAGAATGTATATATTTTAAAAGGTACCTTAAAATTATTGGAAGAAATTGGACCATAAATAATTTAAACAAGTAATCAAATAGTAAGCAAATATTTACATTTTTTATTCCTAAAGAAATTATGGTTTAGAAGAAGTGTTTCCAAATTTTCAATATCCCCTGGGGATCTTGACCTTGTTAGAATGAGTATTCTAGCTCAGGAGGTCTGGGGTGGGACTTGACAGTCTGCATTTCTAGCAAGCTCCCAGGTGCTGCTGATGCTGCTGTCCTTCGAGGAGTGCTTTGTGGAGCAAGGGGTTCGGAAGAGCGGCTTAGAGCTTCAGAAAAACTCAAAGTATCCAGTGCCTAGCACACTTTGAATCGCAACCAAGAGCAGTGAGATGGTGTCTTATTTCTCTTATGCCTTTATGAGTAAAAGATTCCTTTCTTTAATCCAAATTACCTGAAAGAGTCCCATGGGATCCTATTTCTGACACAAGTCATTGTCTTTGCCGTCCTTTTGAGTCATAGCAGTTCCCTGAGCAGGCACTTGGTCCCTTGACTCTTGGACAGAGTCTTTTCCATTACACTGCGGCAGTTCTCAGGGCCTTCCATTATGTCACATTGAATATTTATTAGGCTCTTCTAACATAATAACTCGGCGGAGTCACACAGATACCCACTGGCCAAGAAACAGTCTCTAAACTAATGTTAACTTAATGATTGTTTCAGAAGCAGCTATGTACTTTTTTTTAACTTCACAATTTTGCTAAACTATACCTCAGTGTTACCAGTGATTTCTTATTGCTAATTCCCATAGGCACCTATCTCTAGAATTTAACCCTGTTCATCATTTCTTACTTCTCAAAACTTCCTGTTTGCTTGGTTTCCATGATTCAACTTCCTTTGCTTGCCTCTTACTGCTCTGTTGCTACCCCCGATTCACTTATGTAAGAATTAGAATTCTCACGTCTTGTGTACGTCTTCAGTTCTTACTCTGTGTCTTCTTACTCTGTGGTCTCTTAGATCGATAACTACTATCTCTTTCAACTCACATATCCTATTGGTACCTCAAACTCAGTGTGTCCAAACAGATCTTTGCTACCTTTCCTTACTTAACCTTAGTCATTTAACATCTTTAAGCTTTTTTTTTTTTTTTTTTACTAATCTGAAAAGTCAGGCTAGTGAAAGAACCTAAATAATCAGATGTCTGAGAATTAATATATTAATAGATACTATATTAACTATATTATATATAAATATCTATTATACATATTCTGAGATTTAATACACGTTGGTTGCTGAGAATACTGTCCTTAGGATAGATCTGAGTGTGTATTACTTATGAATCTGTTTAAAACCATATTGTCTATGTTGGCACCTACCTCCACATTGAAGATTAGAATCTGGGAGATGTCCTAGATTTCTCCTTCCATATTACATTCAATTAATGTGATAAGTCCAATAAATTTTATCTCTTAAATAACTTTTTTTGGTCTTCTCTCTATCCCCTTTCCAGTGTCACAGTGTAAGTCTTCTCAGTGTCTCACCTGGATTATGTCAACTGCCCTTGTCTAAGCCTCCCTGAGTCTAGGCTCACATCCTCCATTCACTCTGCTTACCGATTGCTGAGTGCTCTCTCAGATTCACAGCTGGTCCTGGTCCTCCTTCTCTCAAAATTCTTCATAGCTCCATACTTCCTAAAGTAAAACATCATTACATTTCTCACATGACCCTTATATATGACAAGCAAGAAACATCAAGATTAGTCTCTTCCATCTCTTAGTTTCTTTTCTATTTCTCAACTTTTCTCACTGATGCTTGAGCAATTTAAAACTAATCATTGATTCCTGGAATATATCACAGTTTCTCAAACCTGCAGTCCTTTGCCTGCATATTCTTCTTTCTCTAAACTAATCTGTTATTTGAGATTAAACTCAAAATTAGTCTCCTCTGGAAGCTTTCCTTAAAGACTCTGAACATACTTAGGTAACTTTTTTATGCCTGTTAAAAAGAAGAAGAAGAACAAAGCTATTAGAGCAATTTTCTAATTTTAGTGCATCATTATTTTATCAGGAAATAGTGTTGGATTTGATTCAGGTTTTTTACGGCATCTGTTGAAATAATCCCATGATTTTTCTGCATTATTCTGGTAATTCTGCTAATGCAATGAAATACATTGGCATTCAGCTGTTAAAACAGCCTTGCATCCTGGAATAAACACCACTAGTTATGATTTATTAGCTTTTTAAAATATTTACTGGATTTGATTTACTAATATTTTTTAAAGATTTTTATGTTTATGTTCATGAGGTGTGTTGGTCTATAGTTTCTTGTAATGTCCTTGTTAGGTTTTGGTATCAAGTCAAGTTCATTCATACTGAATTTTTTTCTACTTATACCAATTAGAGTGCTTAAAACCTTAGATTATGATTCTGGATTAGTCTGTTTCTTTTTTCAGTTCTGTCAGTGAGTAATTCATGTCTTTTGAAATTTTATTATATATAAATCCATTTGGTATTATGCCTTCTAGATTAATAGATACTTTTTCTAATTATGAAATGTCTCTCTTTATTTCGTTAATTCTTCCTGACTTGAAGTCTACATTGACTATTACTACTATAGCCATACTAGCTTTTTTTATGATGACTGGTTTTGTGGAATAACTTTTCCCATCCTTTAGCTTTTAACTTTAAATATATACATATATATTTATTTATTTATTTATTAAAATGTGTCTTTTGTAGATAGCATGCAGTCCAGTATTGCTTGTTTCTTTCTTTTGACAATCTGTGTTTTTTTATTAATACATTTCGTCTATTTGTATTTAATGCAATTATTCATATGTGTAGGTTTACACATACTTTCTTGCTATCTCTTTTTATCCCATTTGTTCCTTGTTCCTTTGTCCCTCCTTTTCTGATTATTTTAGGTTAATCAAACCTTATTTTAAGTTTCCTACTTTAATGTTTCTACTCTTTTAAGTTGTAACTCTGAATTATTTCTTTTAATGGTTGCTCTAGGAATTGACATATGTATCTTTGACATATAACTTCCTATTCAAAATGAACATTACACCACTTTATGTAAAAATTCCTTAAAACAGTAAAATTCTTGCCTCCTTTATCAAAAATAAGGTGACCATATGTGCGTGGGTTTATCTGTGGGCTTTCTATCCTGTTCAATTGATCTATATTTCTGTTTTTGTGCCAGTATCATACTGTCTTGATTACTGTAGCTTTGTACTATAGCCTGAAGACCAGGAGTCTGATTCCTCCAGCTACCTTTTTCTTTCTAAAGATTGCTTTGGCTATTCGGGGTCTTTTGTGTTTCCATACATATTGTGAAATTTTTTGTTCTACTTTGCTGAAAAATGCCATTGGTAGTTTGATAGGAATTGCATTGAATCTGTAGATTGCTTTGTGCAGTAGAGTCATTTTCACAATGTTGATTCTTCCAATCCAAGAACATGGTATATCTCTCCATCTGTTTGTATCATCTTTAATTTCTTTCATCAGTGTCTTATAATTTTCTGCATACAGGTCTTTTGTCTCCTTAGGTAGGTTCATTCATAGATATTTTATTCTTTTGTTACAATGGTAAATGGGAGTGTTTCCTTAATTTCTCTTTCAGATTTTTCATCATTAGTGTATAGGAATGCAAGAGATTTCTGTGCATTAATTTTGTATCCTGCTACTTTACAAAATTCATTGATTAGCTCTAGTAGTTTTCTGGTAGCATCTTTAGGATTCTCTATGTATAGTATCATGTCATCTGCAAATAGTAACAGCGTTACTTCCTCTTTTCTGATTTGGATTCCTTTTATTTCTTTTTCTTCTCTGATTGCTGTGGCTAAAACTTCCAAAACTATGTTGAATAATAGTGGTGAGAGTGTGCAACCTTGTCTTGTTTCTGATGATAGTGAAAATGGTTTCAGTTTTTCACCATTGAGAACAATGTTGGCTGTGGGTTTGTCATATATAGCCTTTATTATGTTGAGGTAAGTTCCCTCTATGCCTACTTTCTGGAGGGTTTTTATCATAAATGGGTGTTGAATTTTGTCAAAAGCTTTTTCTGCATCTATTGAGATGATCATATGGTTTTGATCCTTCAATTTGTTGATATGGTGTATCACACTGATTGATTTGCGTATATTGTAGAATCCTTGCATTCCTGGGATAAACCCCACTTGACCAGGGTGTATGATCCTTTTAATGTGCTGCTGGATTCTGTTTACTAGTATTTTGTTGAGATTTTTTGCATCTATGTTCATCAGTGATATTGGCCTGTAGTTTTCTTTTTTTGTAACATCTTTGTCTAGTTTTGGTATCAGGGTGATGGTGGCTTCGTAGAATGAGTTTGGGAGTGTTCCTCCCTCTGCTATATTTTGGAAGAGTTTGAGAAGGATGGGTGTTTGCTCTTCTCTAACTGTTTGATAGAATTCACCTGTGAATCCATCTGGCCCTGGGCTTTTGTTTGTTGGAAGATTTTAAATCACAGTTTCAATTTCAATGCTTGTGGTTGGTCTGTTTATATTTTCTATTTCTTCCTGGTTTAGTCTTGGAAGCTTGTGCTTTTCTAAGAATTTGTCCATTTTTTCCAGGTTGTCCATTTTAGTGGCATACAGTTGCTTGTAGTAATCTCTCCTGATCCTTCGTATTTCTGCAGTGTCAGTTGTTACTTCTCCTTTTTCATTTCTAATTCTATTGATTTGAGTCCTCTCCCTTTTTTCCTTGATGAATCTAGCTAACGGTTTGTCAATTTGGTTTATCTTCTCAAAGAACCAGCTTTTAGTTTTATTGATCTTTGCTATCGTTTTCTTCACTTTTTTCTAATTAATTCTAATCTGATCTTTGTGATTTCTTTCCTTCTGCTAGCTTTGGGGTCTTTTTGTTCTTCCTTCTGTAATTGCTTTAGGTATAAGATTAGGTTGTTTATTTGAGATGTTTCTTGTTTCTTGAGGTAGGATTGTATTGTTAAAAACTTCCGTCTTAGAACTGCTTTTGCTGCATCCCATAGGTTTTGGGATGTCGTGTTTTCATTCTCATTTTTTTCTAGGTATTTTTTGATTTCCTCTTCGATATCTGCAGTGATCTCTTGGTTATTAAGTAGTGTATTGTTTAGCCTCCATGTGTTTGTATTTTTTACAGATCTTTTCCTGTAATTGATATCTAGTCTCATAGCATTGTAGTCAGAAAAGATACTTGATATGATTTCAATTTTCTTATATTTACCAAGGCTTGATTTGTGACCCAAGATATGCTCTATCCTGGAGAATGTTCCATGAGGACTTGAGAAGAAAGTGTATTCTGTTGTTTTTGGATGGAATGTCCTATAAATATCAATTAAGTCCATCTTGTTTAATGTATCATTGAAAGCTTGTGTTTCCTCATTTATTTTCATTTTGAATGATATGTCCATTGGTGAAAATGGGATGCTAACGTCCCTTACTATGATCCTGTTACTGTCGATTTCCCCTTTTATGGCTGTTAGCATTTGCCTTATGTATTGATGTGCTCCTATATTGGGTACATAAATATTTACAATTGTTATACCTTCCTCTTGGATCAATCCCTTGATCATTATGTAGTGTCCTTCTTTGTCTCTTGTAATAGTCTTTATTTTGAAGTCTATTTTGTCTGATATGAGAATTGCTACTTCAGCTTTTTTTGAATTCCATTTGCATGGAATATCTTTTTCCATCCCCTCACTTTCAGTCTGTATGTGTCCCTAGGTCTGAAGTGGGTCTCTTGTAGACAGCATATATATGAGTCTTATTTTTGTATCCATTCAGCCAGTCTATGTCTTTTGGTTGGAGCATTTAATCCATTTACATTTAACGTAATTATCAGTATGTATGTTCTTATTACCATTTTCTTAATTGTTTGGGTTTGTTATTGTAGGTCTTTTCCTTCTCTTGTGTTTCCTGCCAGAGAAGTTCTTTTAGTATTTGTTGTAAAGCTGGTTTGGTGGTGCTGGATTCTCTTAGCTTTTGCTTGTCTGTATAGGTTTTAATTCTTCTTTGGAATCTGAATGAGATACTTGCTGGGTAGAGTAATCTTGGTTGTAGGCTTTTCTGTTTCATCACTTTAAATATGTCCTGCCACTCCCTTCTGGCTTGCAGAGTTTCTGCTGAAAGGTCAGCTGGTAACCTTGTGGGTATTCCCTTGTATATTATTGGTTGTTTTTCCCTTACTGCTTTTAATATCTTTTCTTTGTATTTATTTTTTGATCGTTTGATTAATATGTGTCTTGGCATGTTTCTCCTTGGATTTATCCTGTATGGGACTCTCTGTGCTTCCTGGACTTGATTCACTATTTCCTTTCCCATATTAGGGAAGTTTTCAACTATAATCTCTTAAAATATTTTCTCAGTCCCTTTCTTTTTCTCTTCTTCTTCTGGGATCCCTATAATTCGAATGTTGGTGTGTTTAATGTTGTTCCAGAGGTCTCTGAGACTGTCTTCAATTCTTTTCATTCTTTTTTCTTTATTCTTCTCTGCAGTAGTTATTTCCACTATTTTATCTTCCAGGTCAATTATCTGTTCTTCTGCCTCAGTTATTCTGCTATTGATTCCTTCTAGAGAATTTTTAATTTCATTTATTGTGTTGTTCATCATTGTTTGTTTGCTCTTTAGTTCTTCTACGTCCTTGTTAAACTTTTCTTGAATTTTCTCCATTCTATTTCCAAGATTTTGGATCATCTTTACTATCAGTATTCTGAATTCTTTTTCCGGTAGACTGCCTATTTCCTCTTCATTTGTTTGTTCTGGTGGGTTTTTACCTTGTTCCTTCATCTGCTGTGTGTTTCTCTGTCTTCTCATTTTGCTTAACTTACTGTGTTTGTGGTCTCCTTTTTGCAGTGTGCACGTTCATAGTTCCCATTTATTTTTGGTGCCTGCCCCCAGTGCCTAAGGTTGGTTCAGTGGGTTGTGTAGGCTTCCTGGTGGAGGGGAGTAGTGCCTATGTTCTGGTGGATGAGGTTGGATCTTGTCTTTCTGGTGGGCAGGACTGCATCCGGATGTGTGTTTTGGGGTGTCTGTGGACTTAGTATGATTTTAGGCAGCCTCTCTGCTAATGGGTGGGGTTGTGTTCCTGTCTTGCTAGTTGTCTGGCATGGGGTGTCCAGCACTGGAGCTTGCTGGTCGTTGAGTGGAGCTGGGTCTTAGCATTGAGATGGAGATCTGTGGAAGAGCTTTTGCAATTTGATATTATGTGGAGGTGGGAGGTCTCTGGTGGACCAATGTGCTGAACTCGCCTCTCCCACCTCAGAGGCACAGGCCTGACACCCAGCTGGAGCACCAAGACCCTGTCAGACACACAGTTCAGAAGAAAAGGGAGAAAGAAAGAAAGAAAGAAAGAAAGAAAGAAAGAAAGAAAGAAAGAAAGAAAGAAAGAAAATAAGTAAAATAATGTTATTAAAATAAAAAATAATTATTAAAAATAAAAAAAGTTAAAAAGTAATAAAGAAAAAAGAAAAAAAGAAAGAAAGAAGAGAGCAACCAAACAAAAAAGCAAATCCACCAATGATAACAAGTGCTAAAAACTATACTAAAAAAAAAAAAGGCACAGAAAGAACCCTAGGCCAAATGGTAAAAGCAGAGCTATACAGACAAAATCACACACAGAAGCATACAGATACACACTCACAAAAAGAGAAAAAGGAAAAGAATATATATATCGTTGCTCCCCAAGTGCACTGCCTCAATTTTGGGATGATTTGTTGTCTATTCAGGTATTCAACAGATGCAGGTACATCAAGTTGATTGTGGAGATTTAATCCGCTGCTTCTGAGGCTGCTGGGAGAGATTTCCCTTTCTCTTCTTTGTTCGCACAGCTCCCGGGGTTCAGCTTTGGGTTTGGACCCGCCTCTGCGTGTAGGTCGCCTGAGGGCGTCTGTTCCCCGCCCAGACAGAACGGGGTTAAAGGAGCAGCTGCTTCGCGGGCTCTGGCTCACTCTGGCCAGGGGGAGGGAGGGATATGCAGGAGGCGGGGCGAGCCTGCGGCGGCAGAGGCCGGCGTGACGTTGCAGCAGCGTGAGGCGCGCCGTGCGTTCTCCCGGGGAAGTTGTCCCTGGATCACGGGACCCTGGCAGTGGCGGGCTGCACGGGCTCCCGGGAGGGGCGGTGTGGAGAGTGACCTGTGCTCGCACACGGGCTTCTTGGTGGCGGCAGCAGCAGCCTTAGCGTCTCATGCCCGCCTCTGGGGTCCGCGCTGTTAGCCGCGGCTCGCGCCCGTCTCTGGAGCTCGTTTAGGCGGCGCTCTGAATCCCCTCTCCTCACGCACCAGGAAACAAAGAGGCAAGAAAAAGTCTCTTGCCTGTTCGGCAGCTCCAGACCTTTTCCCGGACTCCCTCCCGGCTAGCCGTGGCGCACTAGCCCCTTCAGGCTGTGTTCACGCCGCCAACCCCAGTCCTCTCCCTGCGATCCGACTGAAGGCCGAGCCTCAGCTCCCAGCCCCGCCCGCCCCGGCGGGGGAGCAGACAAGCCTCTCGGGCTGGTGAGTGCTGGTCGGCACCGATCCTTTGTGCGGGAGTCTCTCCGCTTTGCCCTCCGCACCCCTGTGGGTGCGCTCTCCTCCACGGCCCCGAAGCTTCCCCCCCACCCCCCCTACCCCCCACCCCCATCTCTGCCAGTGAAGGTGCTTCCTAGTGTGTGGAAGCTTTTCCTCCTTCACGTTCCCTCCTAGAGGTGCAGGTCCCGTCCCTATTCTTTTGTCTCTGTTATTTCTTTTTTCTTTTGCCCTACCCAGGTACGTGGGGAGTTTCTTGCCTTTTGGGAGGTCTGACGTCTTCTGCCAGCGTTCAGTGGGTGTTCTGTAGGAGCAGTTCCACGTGTAGGTGTATTTCTGATGTATTTGTGGGGAGGAAGTTGATCTCCGCGTCTTACTCCTCCGCCATCTTGAAGGTCTCCTCTCATTGTGATCTTTAAACAAACAACGAGCCTGCATGATGAAACTCTAAATTTTCTTACAGGAGGATACTGAGAGTAAAAGCGAGTGACTGCTTTGTCCACATCACAGATATCATAAGTGACGAAGTTTATATGGAAGAAATCTGGCTGACTCCAAAGGCCCTTCTCTTCCCACAGTATTAAAAATTTTGTTTTTAATGCCTTATGATTTTCTGACATATTTTCCTCATATTTGTAATCATACTTGTTATAATGTGTGTTTGATCTTTGATAAGAGGACATAATCATGTCCAACTTTAAAGTATGGAATAGTTAAAATACACACTTGTAAAATTCCTATTTTTGCTACCACAAGCAAGGCATTTTGCATACTCAAATATATTTCATATTTACATCACCTACTTGAGACATTTTCCCATTTCTACCTTTTGAAAAAACACTGTTTTGTACCATCATATCCCCTACTGGGTAGATCTTGAGATTGGCCAGACCAGTGACTTTTAAATACATTTTTCTTTCTTGACAAACGAAAACTTACAAGGAAGCCACTAAGGAAAGTAGTTAAAGAGGACCTGCTCCAGCTGAAGCTGAGATAAGCGTGGGAGCTATGGGCACAGGGGGTGGCTTTCAACACACATTTTCAGGATCCTTTAACGCCTGGCAGCAGCCTTTGACCTCTTCCTGGAAACACCAGTGCTCTAAAAATCACTGCTTTAGCCCAACTTTACTTTTCTAATGAAAATCAGAAGGGATTTTTAAATGTGTGTGTGTATGAAGTTTTTGAGTCTTGGAGCTCATTCTTGACTCCAATTATGGTACTTTGGTAATAAACACCCCAAAATGAACCGAAGTACATAGAACAGCCACAAAACTGATAAACAAAAATAAAAACAAAGCCAAAAGGGTAACAAATGTACTATATTAAAGATATCCGGATGAACTGTTGAGTAGGCTGTTGAGGCTGCCCCTTTGGTGGTAATTTAGGGTTTTAGTCACGTTTATACAACATGCAGCCTTTTCCTCCCTCCCTGACCTTTCCTTGCTTCACTTCTGCAGACCAGTTAATAACTCTGTCTATCTTCCTCCCTCACAGCTCCCAGGATTAACTTATTTCATCTTTCTCCTTTTGAGGTCCACCCACTGTTTCTTGCTACGGTACACTCTATTCCAATCACATTCTGTCACTGAATGTATTATAAACATCATCTCCTCATATTCACTTATTTGGTCCTTTCTGCCTGAATTTCCCTTCCTTCCCTCTTTTCTTTATTTAGAAGACTTCAACTATTAAAAAAAAAAAAAAAAAAGATAAAATATACCCAGCCCTCTACCTCACTCAACCTTGCTAAGCAAAATTATCACTTGAGCCTATGTACTGAGCTAGCACTATGTGTATAAACTTTTCATGATATTTACCATAGTGAATCATTTCTCTCCCTTTTCTCCCAGATAGAGAGAACTCTTTTAGGGGGAGGGCTGAATCATATTCTTTTATCATGTTCCCATGCCCAGCATACACCTGGCCCTTAGTAGGTGCTCTAAAAATCGGTGAATAGATGTCTAAAGAAAATGTCTTAAAATATCACATTTTTCCAGCAGGTGCCACCATGCCATGAAAATATGTCAGCCTGAAAGTTGCTTGTTTTTATTGAGTTACACAAAATTAAGCGAATGTCCTTCTTTATCCATCTAATTGATAATGCACTTAGTTCAAATCAAAGATGGAACACTGTTGAACTCATTTCTGGGGTGTGAGTAGAGTGTACCTGAGGTCATGCACACACGTGCTTGGGACACATTCTTTTCAAGCCTTAGTGTTTAAATAAGCTTAACAAGGTCAAAGTGAAGGTCTGATTTAGCAAAAGATTCCATTGTAAACATAATGGCTATTTATATGAGACTTTAGGAATCTAAGGCAATGACCAAACCATTTGAAAATAAATCAATATGAGGATTATGACTTGAAGAAGAGTTGGTGAAAATAAAGAAAAGTGACCTATAAAAAGGAAAAAAATTACTTTTTCACAGAAATTTAGGCAGGTAGATCACAAAATATCTAGAAAAGTCTGACGATGTGTAATATATGATGCAGAAGCATTGCAAATCATTCACTGACTATTCCTGTATGTATGAAACTGCTTTAGATTCTGGTTGTTTCCAGCCCAATTTCTTCAGTGAATTTTATATCCCATGGTATAGGCAAAGGGCTGAGACATCATTTTAGCATGAATATTAATTCCTCTGTTTGATACCATGTTTTGGCAATAATTTTTGCTGGCAAAAATTTTACTGAGTGGCAACTAAGTGCTGGGGTCCTATCCTAGGTACTTGAAATAAAGAGGGCAGTAGAATAGTTTCACCACACAAGAGGCTTATGCAGTTGCAAAGTTAGATTTTTTTTTCATTTCATACATGTTAAATGACATCAACAGTTTCCCTAATTCTCAACATGGAGTCTCTTTACTTCAGCGAACTCCAAAGAAATACTGGGGATGAAGGTCCTTGAGTTTATTTTAACTTTTTAAGAAGTCAAAAGGCTGAACAAATTTGCATCCTTAGAAAGCTGAACAAATCTTTAGTTGGCATTAAATCATATCTCTGTCTTTTTTGTTTTTTAAAATTTTTATCTTTTGATTTTAGATGATCTTAGACAGCTTAAAGTCTCATGCTTGTTATGTCTTAATAAAAAGAAGTACTTCCTTTTAGTAAGTAATACGAGTGTAGGGGTGAATTAACTTTATTCAACAACTAATAATATATTTCTTGATATTCTGGGTTAGCTCTGTGTCTACATCTTGCATTTTCACAACAAATGTTTCTTGATATTCTGGGTTAGCTCTGTGTCTACATCTTGCATTTTCACAATAAACCTCTCAAGTTGTTGTTATAATCAAGCCCACTTTGTAGATGTCAAAACAGTGGTTCAAATGGTTGTGATTTGCCCAAGAACATTCCAAAAATTATATGGTGGAGCTGAAGTTTAAGCCAAAGCTTCTGCCTTCAAATCCTATATTAGTCATTCCAAACAGATCACTAAGAGACAGATTCCAGCATTCTTGTTTTATGTTTACACGAGATGTTAATCATCTTTAAAAATTCTAGATCCTATTAAAATGCTAAAGGAAAGGAGAGCTCTCTTTTCCTTCTCATCAGCAATTTCTCTATAGAAGTGACCAGGATTTAATAAATTAACACTTTTCCCCTGAGTTGGTTTCAGAAACCAACTTGGTTTCAGAAACGTTGAACTTCGTACTTATTAGTGATTGAGATAACTCAACAATAATTTCCAGACAACAGACATCTAGGGTAGTCTTCAACTTAACCATTAAACCCTATGAAATTAAATCTGTCAGAGCAAGTACAACACAAGATGGCAGTAGGAGGGGGTGAAAATAAGTAAATTATTCAAAAGAACTGAGCTGACTTAGCAAGGCTTATTCTGCCACTGTTTTATTTCCCTCCATGTGAAAAATAAGTCATGATCCTGACCACTTCCTTAAGGTCAATGCTCTTGCCTCTGTGCTCATCTAGCATCTGTTGGATAGCAGGTAGGATTAAACCATATACAGATGCTTTTGCCTTTGCTTGATGCTAAGGACAAATAAACAATCAACTATGCAAATACCACAAGCAAGGGAAACTGTTATCTACACATGTTTAATTACTCAAGTTTTTACCACGGTACCAAGGCACCAGCATGCTATTTGGGCTTTTGGATAATTTGAGTCATCTCTTTTCTAAACTCCCTTACTCTCTTCTTTTAAATAACCATTTTTTCATTTGCTCTACCCAGAAAAATCTTAAGCTATCAAAATAGAAGCTTAAGCAGAATGGTAGGCAAAACAGGAGGGAAGGGAAAAGAGGTTGAGAAGATTCTCCAACTCACACCTATTGCTGATCACATACTTTACACATTTTCCCTGTACACATGGAATTGCATGCATTTTTCTTTAGAACATCTAAAAGCTGAAATTAACATTTTGCCCACTGATTAAGATTCCGAATTTTTCTGAATCAATAGGAGAAATAACATAGACTAGAGTGCACTTCCGTTCTACCAACTCTCCAACTCTCATCCCAGTTCCTCTCTCCTTCCTTCCTCTTTGCTCCCACTATAGTTAAGATCACTTGTTTAATAGACCATTCTATGACTCAAAAGAAATTTTTGGTCAGCAAATTCTGGCCCATGTGGGATTTTTTTTTCTTGAAATTAAGTGAATTTAACTTGATTGAGAGAAAGCTTTTTGAAAATAATTATAAAAGTAAGAACTTAGCAATGTCAAACTAGAAATGCTGAGGTTAAAATAGCCAGCAATAGCACCTTTCTATTAATAACTCTGTGCGTGTGTGTTATTTATGGAAGAGTTCTTTCTGTTTCTGCCAAGTGGCCATGTTTCCTCAGTGACCTTTCTTTACCAGGCTCTGCAAGCATCTCTCCATTGCTTGGTCAGAAAGTTCTCTCAAGAGCTGTGCTTTCATGATGGAAATTTCTGAATTCTCATCTAATTCACAATCTAAATATTTCAGGTATTCGAAGGTAATTATGAAACATAAAGGTGTGTTCCAACTTGGAAAGAAATACGTTAAAATTTTAAAGTTCTGAATTTAAAAGTTAACTTACCCTTTAAGAAAGTTCAAATGAAAAGTTTCCGCCTCCAAAGTGGTTAGTCACTGAGAGTATGTTCTTGGACAGCCTTTGGAGAAAACAACAGAAGACCTTCACCTTGGTTCACATTACACCTAATAATTGTAAATGACGCATGGCTAAGTGATATATGTATAGTAGTGTAGATGCACCAGGGTACTCAACTCTGAGAAGACTTGCCAACCAGTACATCCAGACTGGCTTCTCATATAGTTCATGTCCAATGAGAGTCATAGGAAAAGTCTCAGCATCAGTAGGAACTTTTCTGTCTGACCATCAGTGAAGTATAGTTATAAAAATTTAGCATTGAGAGGAAGAACAAAACACCTAATTTTAGATTTTAGAAAGTAATGGAGATGCTGAGTAGCTATTTAGGGTGTACGATTCGTTGAAAGGACCAAATGACCAAAACACTAACTTTAATTGATAGATGAAATATGCTTCATCCATACAATGGAACCTAGAGTCATCAATTAAAAAAACACTAATAAGGGATAGCATTTCCAATGTCACAGAAAGGGGAAAAATTCACGGACAAGGACATCATTTCATAGATGTGTTTGAATGAGGAAAAGCAAATGGCAGAATAGAGTGATCTCAATCCCTTATATGTGTGACGTTTTATTGTTTACATTCATGAGAATGTAAAATTATCTAAACAATCTATACAATCTATACTTCTGGAAGAAAAATTCTCAGAGTTAATGACCATACGTTATTACTGTCATTTTTATATGAAGTATAAAACACCATGAACATACCAGATAGAGATAAATGACTGCCAGGTGAGTTGCTGCAGCCAGTGACTTGGTGTAGCTTCAAGAAGTGGGCTGTCCCGGGGCTTGAACTGAGACTTCCCAAGTTTGCTTAGCAAGGCAATCATACCTGACACTAGGCTGTCGCAAATGACTTCAAGTTCTAAGGGAGTCTTCATAATGTTATCCTGGGATTTTTATTCAAATTTCAAATTATGAGTAAGTGTAAACTCTTCATTCCATCCTAGAATTTAGAGGATTTTCAGCACATGTGAGTTTAGAAGTGTTTTTGCTATAGATCGAAGGTGTGCTAGCTCTTCTTCTGTTTTGGGCTTTACTCTTCAGTGGACCAATGAATAATAGAACTATGATGATAAGCTAATCATGATCATGGAAACGATAAAAAAAATCTGAGATGTTGGTCATTATTGAGGCATCTGAAGATAACAGCAAACATATACTTGCACAGGTAATCCATTCATTGTGTCCATTCAGATTATCCACATGGGCTACAACACCATGGTTGTTTTTGGGAATTGTCAGGAGTTATAAGGATGACTATAGTTACTTAGGTTGACACCACCTTCTTCTGTTTCTCTGTTTATTCCTAGAATGCAGACTCAACAGTACCTGCAGCAGCGTCGAAAATTTGCAGCTGCCTTCCTGGCATTTATTTTCATTTTAGCAGCTGTAGATACTGCTGAAGCAGGAAAGAAAGAGAAACCAGGTAAGCAATATGGTTATGAACACAAAACTCTTCATTGATTAACATCCATCTAATCCAACTACTTGATTTTTGTCTTTTCTCCTTCCCTCCCTCCCTCCTTTTCTTTCTTCCTTTCTTCCCACCTTCCTTCCTTCCAAGTATTTAGAGGAACCTAAGTGACATCCCCTCTGATTCCACCCCCCACTCTAAGTCCTGAAGTATAGGTGGTGATCATTAACTATTGACTGAAATAATAATGATCATATTAACAGCTACAACATTCAGAAAATTGACCAGCAATCAAGTGTTTTACTTATGTTGACACTCTTCCTTAAAAAGAGTCCTGCAAGCAAGTTTTGTTTTATCTCATATTTACAAAGGAGGAAACTGAAGCTTAGAGAGGATAAAGCACCTTTTCTGTGTCACTCCCAATGTCAAAAGGAGGTTGTGGAGCTGAGAGTCTATTACATCTGTGGTCCACCACATTTAATTTATGCTATTCCATCTATAAGACAGAGAAAGGAACATTGACATGCATTGAAATGGCTAATCTGACAACTGTTACTTCTCAAAGAATATTTTCTCATTTTTTAGGTTTAGCTGACTTTGATCATCTTCTCTTTTTCAGAAATGTTTGCTTCTAAAAGGAGATGTCAGTAAATCACTTAGCACAGTCCCTGGCACATAGTAAGAGTTAAATGAATATTAGTTCTAGCTCCTTAGGTCTCTTTCTCCATTCTCTTGGTCATTGGTTGATTCAACCATTCAGCTAATACCTATCGAGTTCCTACTCTTTACTGGACACTGAAGATAGAGGTTAAAAGCACAACCATGCAATTATGGAGCTCAGGAATTAACTTGGTTATATCTAGGAGTTAAAGGGTTTTCTGGACGTTGATTGTTTTTCCTTCCTCCCTTTCAGAAAAGAAAGTGAAGAAGTCCGACTGTGGAGAATGGCAGTGGAGTGTGTGTGTGCCCACCAGCGGGGACTGTGGGCTGGGCACACGGGAGGGCACCCGGACCGGAGCTGAGTGTAAACAAACCATGAAGACCCAGAGATGTAAGATCCCCTGCAACTGGAAAAAGCAATTTGGAGGTAAATCCCACCCCTTCTGTCCTATTGATTTAATCTTCCACCCTGAGATAATTCTGTCATTCTTGCATCAAGCATCTTTTGGAGGTTGACTCTGTTTATTATTTTCACAAGTTTATTTTATCAGATGCAAAATAACCAAGCATCTTGCCTAACCCCACGTCCCTCATTTTCAGTTCTACCAGAATTTGGGGCCAGACAGTTTTTGTGTCCTGGAGGGAGGGCTGTCCTGTGCATTGTAGGATATTTAACTGCATCTCTGACTTCTACCCACTAGTTTCTTGTGGCACTCCCCACCTCACCAAATGCAACAACTGAAAATATCTCCAGATGTTGCTGCATGTTTCCTTTCGGTGGGCATGTCAGAATAGTCCCTGACTGAGGCCACTATCTTACCAAAACGGACAGAAAATATGCCCTTGATCCCTCCTAGCAGTGTTCTCTTCCCTTCTTCTATTTCTAGATTCCTTTGATCTCCCCTTCCTCTTTTCTTACTTATTCTCCTCCTCCTCCAGATCTCTTTCTGTTACTTCCAGGCCCTCTCTCTCTTTTGTTCCCTCCCCACTCTCCACACTGTTTCATAGATTTACTTACCAGATCCAGCAGGGCTGCTATGAGCCACTTTTCACAGATTTTCTCTCACTGACTATTGCCAGTTTCATGCTGACCTCATCTCCTTATTTGAGAAGGAATCTTTCACACTTCCAACTTTAAACCCACCATTGAACACCCAAATTGCCTGTTTTTTCACATTCTAGATTCTTTGCCTTTCTCAGCTATAGTGGGACACAACGCCCCAAATATTCTCACTGGTTTACAGAAATGTGCTTTGGCCTATTGATCAATGGAGAAGGATAATGAATATACGCACTATATCTTTTTCATTCTCTATAACCTTTGGGGTTATAACTTTTTATGAATGGAGGTAAATTCTATAAAGGCATGGTGAAATTCAGATACATTTGATCTTAAATTGTATATGGGTACCCTAAAGGACTACATGCAAAATGTCTTAAAAAGTGTGTCTTAAAGGTCTTATGCCTAGAATATATAAAGAGCTCTCAAAACTAACAATCCAGTTAGAAAGTGGGCAAAAGACATGAACAAACATTTTACTGAAGAGGATATATAGGTGGCAAATAAACACCTGAAAAGATGTTCAACAGCTTTTCTCCATTAGGAAAATAAAAATGAAAACCAAAGAGACATCACTATATACTACACACCTATCAGAATGGCTAAGATTAGAAATAACATCAATTGCTAGCGAGGATGCAGAGAAACTAGATCACTCATACATTGGTGATGGGAAGACAGAATAGTAGAGCCACACTGGAAAAGAGTATGGCAGTTTTTCACAAAACTGAACTTGTGTTTACCATACAATGCAGTGGTTTCACTCTTAGGCATTTATCCTAGAGAAATGGAAATTTATGATCTTATAAAAACCTATACATGAATGTATAAGCAGCTTTAGTGGTTACCAAAAGTTGGGAATGACCCAGATATCTTTCAGCTGGTGAATGGGTAAACAAACTGGGGTACATCCATACCATGGAGGATTCCTCGACAATGAAAGGAACAGACTATTGATTAATACAACTTGGATGGACCTTCAGGAAATTTTGCTGAGCAAAACAAGCCAGTCTCAAAAGATTACATACTGTATGATTCCGTTTATATAACATTCGTAAAATGACACAATTACAGAGGTGGAGAACAGATTAGTAATTGCCAAGGGTTAAGGAGGTGGGAAAGGAAGACGGAAGCTAAGTTCTGACTGTAAAAGGATAACCCAAGGGACCCTTGTGTTAGAAGTTGTTTGAATACTAACGGTGGGGGTACTCACTCTTACCTACACATGTGATAAAGTCGCAGAGGACTAAATGTGCACACGTACATATACACAAATCAGTGCAGGTGAAACTGGGGACACCTAAATAACGTCTACGGACTGTGTCCACGTCAATTTCCTGGTGGTGCTATTGGACTATAGCTATGCAGGATATCACCACTGAGGGAAACTGGGTGCAGGGTATATGGGATCTGTCTGTATTATTTCTTGCATGTGAACCTACAATTACCTCACTACAAGAAGTTAACAAAAGTGTCTATTTTCATGGCACTCCAAGAGGAACTCACAGATTTCTGTTTGGTCCTACCCTGCCTCTAGCGGAGTGCAAATACCAGTTCCAGGCCTGGGGAGAATGTGACCTGAACACGGCCTTGAAGACCAGAACTGGAAGCCTGAAGCGAGCCCTCCACAACGCCGACTGTCAGAAGACAGTCACCATCTCCAAGCCCTGTGGCAAACTGACTAAGCCCAAACCTCAAGGTAGGTTCCTGCCTTTGAAGCATAATTTTAATCTGAGTGGATTGAGGGACTCAGGCAGGATCTTCAGATGTGCAAACTCAAATTTTCCAGAAGGAAATCTTGGGTGAATTACCTTTAGAAAGGGATTGAAAAAAGCTCATATACTGAGCATCACACAAGTACTTTTCAGCAGGCAGTTGATGAATTCAAATTGAAGTCCTCTGCGCAGCTGGGGGGACAGGAACAGTCTCCGTGCACAGATAAACAACTTAGCAAAACAGGCCAATTAAGACAGCTGCATGGTGACCATATATTTCAAGCCCTAAATCAGGACTACATCCTGACAAGTATGGACAAACTTAGAAAGATCAAGAGGCTGAAAATTAAAAATCAAGCCTCTCCTAGATTATCAACATATATAGTTTTCATGAAATCAGTTAAATTATTTTATATTTTTCCTTTTTCTACCACATAACTTGATAGGTTCTGTATTTCTAATATTTTTTTCAGAGCCTTTATATTTGTTTAGTTAGATTAGCTTACCAACTACATTTATCATGGAATTTCAGAATTACGTAGAGCTCTTTCTATCCATTCCCAGAAAGTCAGACTCTGCTCTCATGTTGGAGAAAGTAAACCAAACCAAATATCACGGCCATGGTTTCATACAAATAGAATCCCAGCTGAGGGAAGACAAAGAGGTGTTAAACTCTTTCATTTCATTGTTGTATGGGCTGACTTATTTCCCCCAAAATTCAAATGTTGAAGTCCTAACCCACAGCACCTCAGAATGTGACTGTATGTGGAGATAGAGCCTTTAAAGAGGAGATTAGAGTTAAATGAAGCCATATGGGTGGGCCTATTCCAATATGACTGGCATATAAGAAGAGGAGATTAGGACACAGACAGACACACGAGGGAGACCATGGGAAGACACAGGGAGAAGACAGCCATCTACAAGCCAATGAGCAAGGCCTCAGAAGAAATCAGCCCTGCTGACATCTCGATTTTGGACTTCTAGCCTCCAGAAGTGTGAGAAAATAAATTTTATTATTTAAGCCACGTACTCTTTGGTTCGGTGTACGGCAGCCCTAGCAAGTGAATAATACAGTGGGCCTCAGTGAACTCTGCATTAAAATATCTCCTTGGCCTTTGCTCAGTTTTGATTCTAAAATGGACCTGAAAATTCATACTGGCTAGATTAATTATAAGGAGAAACTCAGAAAAATGAACATGAAATCCATAATAAATGAATATAAGAATATCCCCAGAAACTGGGGAGGATTGGCTGACTTGCCGCTGATGGTCAGGAAGGACCCCTTTCACAGGCCCCACTCTTTTAGCCTCTGATGAGGTGGTCCATAGAGATGGTTACCTCCAACTTGAGGATGGCTAGAAGCAGAGTGGGCCTGCAGGTGCATGTCTAGGATTCAGGCTGCTCTTTCCGGAGCATGGAAGCCTCTGCCGGTTGTAGTGCGTATTTGGAAGGCATGACGTGGGGCTAGGGTCAGTGCACTGAGTTCGTGTGCCAACTGTACAAATGTCACTCATCTGGAGACAACTACACAGATCTAACGGAAATCAGTGGCTTTATCTATTCAGTGAGACAGTCCCCAAACTGGAAGAACTAACAGATACAGTTTTCAAAGTAATTGATTTTTAACCTACTCAGAGAACCAAAATCTTCAGCATAAATATAGAGTGGGAAAAGAAAAGGGATTGAAGACGTCTCTATGTTCCAGTCCAGTGGTTCTCAACCTGGGCTGCACACACAATTTTCTATGGGAACTTATAAAAGTTCCAGTACCCTAGCATAACCCAGACCAACTAAATCAGCATCAGTCATTTTGAAAATTAAAATGTTCTTTAGGAGATTTCAGTATCAACTAAAATTGAGACTTACTGCTCTAGTGTGAAATTCATAGACACACACACACACACACACACACACACAAGCACACATGCCATCCTTGTTCTCTCCTGTGGTGAGAGAAACTGCAGCTTAATGGATGGGGAGGAAAAAAATGGGATCGTGATTAAGTAGGTGGTGGATGATGGTGGGGCTGGGTGAATATGGAGAATGTTGAAAAGTTTGGAATATATCGGACAAAATGGGAACGTGATTAAAAAAGACTCCTCAGGATATCTGATAAATACATTAAGTGAGGCTCCTTTTTCATTGGACTGGTGAATAGTTCACCTTTTTACATTTCCCATTTAGTGATATGTAATGAAGGTTAAAAGTCTGATTCAGGCTTGAAAAATAGTGGTAAAAATATTTCAAGTGTGTAGACAGTCTGTAATTTTTTATGTCAAAAATTAAGGTAGATAATTAATTGAAAATGGAATTACCCTGAGGTCTGTATTTCACAACATTACCAGTTATGCATTTCGTAGGTCATTAAAATGTAATCTTCTTTTTGTGCATAACATACCTTTGTTAAAACTAATCTTTTCCCTCTCAACAATGGAGGGTTCTATGAATCCTGTTTTGGCACCAGGAACTCTGCACAAAGAATAATCTTATCCTATGAGTTGAGCTAGGGAGACATGTCAGATAGAAGATTTTCTTAATGGGATTCACTCACACTTTCCATGACATATGTTTCCTGGTTTAAGTAAAATGTAACAAGTGGCATGTGTGGGTTTCATATATATTTATACCATTTTTCTCAAATAATCATGAATGGATATTACAGCTTTCCCTGTGTGAACTTCTGCACTTAAGATAGCTCCTTTATTTCTGATCAATGGAAAAACAAGTAATAAGATGGAATCTCTATTATGATTAGTATTGTTCTGTTTCTAATCTCACGCCTTGCTTTAAGTGTTTTACATATATTATCTCATAACAATTCCATATATCCTTGCAAGTAAATAGTGGTATGAAGGAAACTGAGGAACCCTGGTGAATTTATTCAATATTTGCCCAGGGTTACATCTCTAATAAATGACAGAGTCCACATTTGGTTGACTCGAAATTCATGTTCTCTTTTATACCCTGCGGATTTCTTACTTAATCTCATATGACTATAAGGTAACCTGCATGAGTTTATTTTCCTTTGAAATAGGAGAAGGTGAGGTTTGTAAAGCCCAATACTGATGTGCAGGATGACGCCCAAATGGAAGAAGACAATTTCTAGAACATTATTTCTAAAACTGTTATGAAAGACATCTCCCAGAACATAAGTTTCAGGAGGATGGGGACCTGGTCTATTTTGTTCTCCACTGTATCCCTTTTGCTTAGAACATGGAGCAGCACATAGTTAAGTGCTGAATAAATATTTGTAAAATAAATAAATGCTAAGAGAGGAGGAAAAGGGTTTGTACACTAGATCCACCAAAGACTGGTGGAAGCTGTAGTAAAGAAGTCATTTAAGCAAATTCTTCTCAAAGTTATACAATAATAAATTAGTTTCTTCCTTTATTCAGGAAGGAATAAGTCATCAATGCTCTCTCTTAGTTTAGCTCGGGACATGAAAAAGACAGAGGGAGGTAGGGGACCCACTAATTTTGACTCGGGCACTGTCATAGGCACTCCTCATCATTTAATTTATTTTATTTTATTATTTTTTTTAGTGGGATATAGTTGTTTTACAATATTGTGTTAGTTTCTACTGTACAGCGAAGTGGAGTTCTCTGTGCTATACAGCGGGTTCTCATTAGTTATCTATTTTATACGTCTTACAGCATATATGTCAATCCCAATCTCCCAGTTCATCCCACCCCCCTTGCCCCCTTGGTGTCCATACATTTGTTCCTTACATCTGTGTCTCTATTTCTTCCTTGCAAACCAGTTCATCTGTACCATTTTTCTAGATTCCACATATATGCATTAATATACGATATTTGTTTTTCTCTTTCTGACTTACTTCACTCTGAAGGCCAGTCTCAAGGTCCATCCACGTCTCTACAAATGACCCAATTTCGTTCCTTTTTACCTCATCATTTAATTTAACTTGAAGCTTAATTTAAGCTTCAAAGCAGCACTATGTAGTACATTTTATTTATCCTACTTTATATATAAGAGAACACAGGCTCAGAGAGGTTAAGCAACTTGCCCGAGGTTTCACAGCTTGTAAGTGTTGAAACCAGGATTCAAATTCAAAGTCAGACTGACTCAGAAGACCCACTGCCTTTTCAATCACACCGTGCTGCCACTAGGTTTTACAAACTCATGAAACTCTGGTAGTATTAGATAAATCTCAATTCCTAGACTCATTACATGGTAGAGCTTCTGGGGACCTTGCCTGTGATTGATGGGACCCTCATGTAACAAATGAGGACAAAAAAAATCAGTGATTCATCCAAGTCCCCCTATTGTTGAGTAGCAGAAACAGTTCCAGGCTTTGTTCTCTTTTGACATCATTATTCTGCCTTTTTAAACCCCGTCACTGACCTTACAGCTAGAATGTACCTTTTTTTCCCACACACATCATTATCCTTCTCATGAAACACATCATCGGGTTCTGGGATTTTTTTGTCTGTTTTTTTTTTGTTTTATAAGACTCTTTTGCTTGGTTACTGGCCTCTTGTTTTGGGAAACGGTAGTGGATCAATATGCAAACTGCATGATTTTCAGTGTGAAAAACATGCTCTTTAAATTTTAGAATGGAATATAAAGATGTTGGTAAGGCTGTGACAACCCAGCATGAAACTGAGGAAAGATGAGAAAACATCCCCCTTGTGGGAGAGTCGTTGTGACTTGATTATTAACAAGGCTAAAAGATCAAAAGACTTGCTTGGGGAGAGGAGAGAACGGACGCATGGACACAGGGGGAGAGGGGGAGGGTGGGATGAATTGGGAGATTAGTTTTGACATAAATACACTACCATGTGTAAAGCAGATAGCTAGTGGGAATCTGCAGTATAGCACAGGGAGCTCAGCTCAGTGCTCTGTGATGACCTAGATGGACGGGATGTTGGGGGGGGGAATGGGAGGGAGGTCCAAGAGGGAGGGGAGATATGTATACATATAGCTGATTCATTTCATTGTACAGCAGAAACTAACACAACATTGTAAAACAATTATATTCCAATTAAAATAAAATAAAGTACTGGAAAAAAAAAAAGACGTGCTTGGGGAGAGGAGGCGCTTAATATCTAGAATTGCCATCTAAACTTTGGGAAATTACTAAATTACTAAATATCCCACTTGCTTTGGTTAAAAATTGTCTTAAAATTCATTACACTCCATTCTAACAGCATTACCTTTTGAGGTAAAGAAGTGATCCTTCCTATGGCTGTGTCAATACTGTACAAACTCTATTCTCTAGCCTTGGTCCACAGTTTCAGTGATACCAGATATCAGGTTGGAAATCCTTATCTAAAGGTTCTCTTGTGTTGAAATCCCACTTAATCTGAAGAGAGATTTTAGTCATTCACTTCTAAATTATATACACAGAAGAAGGGAGACCATTGGTATTCTAATGTAGACATAAGAATTGAAAGATGCAAAATTGGAATGTAGCTTTCCTGGGGATGGGGACAGATTGCTCTAGGGAAGGTCATTGATTGACTGAAAGGTTATAACTGGAATTTGCTTAATTGCTGCCAGAATCTGGCAGGGAGAAATTGGTGAGCAATTGTGTGGGCACTTGAGTTTTTAATTTCTTAGGAAAAGAGATTGAGAGTATTAATTAAAATTTTTCATTAAGAAAACCCTGTATCTGTCAGAGTTTTTAGCCGCAGCAAGATCTATTCTAGCTAGTGAAGCAGAAAGGGGTTGATTGAAGAGTATTATATAGCTCACAGAATCTCTACAAGGGCCAGAGGATTTGACTTGGATCCATCAATATTGCAGAGAAGGCAAGAGGTTCAAGAGAAATGTCTAATCACACCATACATGACTGATACAGCCGAGACCCTCTTGCTGAAATTACCCACTGCTCAGCACATATAATACTAAGAATTGGACACTGGAAACTTCACCTTCCCTGTACCCCTAAAACCAGACACTTCCACCTCTTTTCTTTCCAAAATGTCCGATATCCCCAAATTTGGCCTTATTTTCTACTTGTTCACTCCTCCCTCTAGGACTCATTTAAGAGTGCCTGCATGGTAGAAACTAGGTCACATATAAAATTCTGTTGCAAGAGGGTCTGGGAAATGTCTATAACTTTCCAAACTCTGCCTATAAATGTGAGAAGAGAAGCTGAAAGGGATCAGAATTGCTCTTTAGTGAGTGATCCTTCAGGGAGTATGTGTTGGAGTATATCATCAGACCTACCCCTCTCTCCTGTCGGGCTAGAAGAGCATTGATGACATTTCTTGGAGAGAAAGCTGCCCGGAGTAATCACATTGGACCAGTTGAGTACCCAACTGTAGAGAGAGTTAGGTCTTTCCTTCTTGGAACCACCAGTCATTCTTTGTTGAGTCATTTCAGTCTTTGCAGTTTGAAAATAATGCACAGGAATAATTGAGCTGTGGCCAGTCTGGGCTGACAGCGCTATATCAAAGATCAGAGCAGAGAACCCTTCGGAGGGCAAATAACTGTTCTCCAAGCCACAAGTGTTTCTCAGTGGTCCCCTTGGAGGATGGACTCCCTGTAGAATTAGAAGATGGCCGAGCTGAATGGGACTGCCAGGATGGGCCCTTCTGTGGGGAAGCTGTGGTCCTCCAGGCAGCCCTGCCTGTGGGAGCAGGTGCAGCCCAGGGGAGCAGGCTGCTGGTAGCTATCACCAGAGTGCAGAGCCAAAGATGAGGCCAAGGTGGGGGCTTGTGTGGAAGGCACCTAGATGAACTGAGATTTTTCCTAGGTGCCACAAATGATATAGCCTAATGATCATCTTGGATCGTTCTAGAATCTTGAGTTATCATTGACCTGGAAATTATTAGTTGCTTTATAAACAAGATACATAAATATTGTGAAGTATTGTGAAACTCCTTTTGATACTGACAGGCCAGCTTGGCACATATCTGCTTCCAAGTTTGTGTGACAGAAGGGTATTCACAACTGGCTTCTGGGGTGGGCAGAGGGAGGAGCACACGGGTGGATGTCGGTGTCACGGGTGGTCCAGGCAGCAGTGTTAATCCCTCTTGCTGTCCTGTCCACCAATTCATGCTCTACTGGCGCCAAGTCCTTGTTAAACTTCCCTGCTCTCGATAACCCTAATTCCTTTTATTTCTTCCCAGCTATTTCTAAAAGTTTTGTCATGTCGCTGCTCTCTCTTTTTGGATGACTTCCTAGCCCTCTCAGGTTTGGCAATTCATCTTGAAAGATCAAAAGGACAGCAGCCATTTAAGTGTGAGATTCAGCTGCGTGCAGGACACAGCGTTTAGCAACTGATCATTAAATGGGAAAGGGGGTCAGTAAAGTGATATTCCCAGCATTCTCGATTCTCTCCCGCTAAGTAGATTCTTTTGTTAGTTCTTTTAAAGATAAAAGATGCTCCCCAACATTTCTTTCTATTTTCTGGGCTCTGACATCCCTTGGGAATGAGCATGCAACCCTCTGTGGATGAGCTTTGCTAGGCTGAGAGACTTTTAACTGTGTTGAGAGAGGTGAATGCACAGAATCCCACTGTAGGCCAGCCTGGAATGGGCTCCCTCCCCTCTGAGACCCCTGATGGGGTTAATGGCTGCTGCCCTTGCATTTGACCAAAAAGAGGCAGCCTGGGGCATCTTATGGGGATTTTGTTCTTTTTGATCAGAGGGAAACACTCTTATTCAGTTCGGCCTCAAGGTTTTCATTTCTTTTTTATTCTGCTTGTGGAAATCTTTGAATGTCTATTTATTTCCCATCCATGATACTGTTCTTGAAGTGAGAAAATCTAATTCTGCAACTTTCTTATTAGAATATCTGTTTTGTCTTCTGTAAACTAAAGTCTTCAATGAATATCTCATAGCACTATTGTAAAGATGAAGTAATTTATGTAAAAATGCCTGATAAATGTGCAATATTTTTCAGACTGTTTCTTTCCTTCCAAATGGATTTCTTGAGGTGGGCGTTTCCCTCAGCACCTTTTCAGGCAAAAGAATTATGGTGATTACAACGATAGTAATTATAGTTAATATTTCATGAGAGCCTAGTAGGTTTTGATTATAGTTGGGTACATTGCTTATACATCGTGTCATTGAATATTCCCAAAAACTCTGTGAAATAGTTACTATGATCATCCCCAATTTTATGTATAAGGAAACTATGGCTTCGAGAAGTGGGATGCCTAGCGAAAGGTGATACAGCTAATAGGCAGAGGAGCCAGGATTTAAATATAAGGCAGCCTGACTCTAGATCTCCTGCATTATGTACAGCTCCTACCCCTGTATCTATTCAACATGGGCATCTCAGTTTCTTATCTAAGAAAGGTAAAGAATTTCAGACCCACTTATTCTTCCTAAAATCCCTCTTTCATCATCACTTCCACCAGCAACAGAATCAGATCCTGGCTCGTCAGCAGGACGTGATCATCCAGTTTGGCTCTTGCCGGATCCTCGTTCCTGGCATTGCCCGTATACTCTGCCTCAGCCACATCGAACTCCCAGAGATGGCCGAACGGGCCGTGAACTCTTATATGTCCCTTTCTCTGCACCTGTGGTTGTAGAAACCTAGAACGTGTTCTCCTTCTTCTATACTTCATACATTTCATTCTGTAAAACCCAGCTCGTTCACTGAGCGAGTATTTATGGAGTGGGTTCTATAGGCTAGAGTTAGCACCAGGGATAAATCAATGACCTATATGGACCTATAGTGCAATAGGAAGAACAGGAGGGTAAATCCCCACGCACTGCTCAGAGTACAAAGGCTGTGAAGGAGAGCAGCATGCTGTCCTTTGGCATTGTTTCCAATCTATTCATTTATTTATAAGATCTATTAAGAGCCTACAGCGGTAAAGGTTGTATGTTAGGTGCTACTGATATTAAACAAGTTTCCTTCCCTCTTACTGCTATGTTCTAGTGGTGGTGGTGGGTAGATAATAGTGACCAAAATAAATAACTAGTAATTAAAATTAGAACTACATATTAGAGTAAGTGGTCTTAAAATCTAAAGAGCCAAGTGTCAGAGTGACCAAAAGGGAAGGGGGCTAAAGTAACTGGGGAAAGCTCCTTTGAGAGGTAACTTTTGAACTTGGACTTGAAGACATAGAGCAGCTAGCCATACTAATGTTCTAAATGAAACAAAGGGAAGTTCAAAGTCCTGAGGCCAAAAAGAGCTTGTTTTGTTCAAGGCTTAGAAAAGAGATCAATATGAGAACTTGCCAGACTTCCCTTCCCTGCCTTTTCTCCAAGTGCTGGCTCCTCTGATAAGACATTCATCCCTGCCTCTGCCGTGAGTGCATGTCTGCCTTGCCCCACCCTGAACCTCTTGAGGTCGGGAGCCACAACCCATTCGCCTTTGCAAGTTACTACATCTCATGTCCCTAGTCCCTGAGAGGAGCTCAACATATAGTACTGACTTGATGAATGAATGATGTGTCCAACTAAACTGTCCTGGTCTGGCTCACTAGAGCACATCATTCATTCATTGGCTGCCAAAAAATGTATAGAGAAATCACAGTTAAAGCACAGGACACTCACCTGGAAGAAGAGTCATCTGGGAGTTTTACTCCCATCCTTATGAAAGAATTTTTGTTTCTAATCGCTGGGACAGATGTGACGACTAGGAACTATAAATATTTGTAGAGTTTACTTCATGCTGTGTGTCTGCTTCCATCTCCCTTGGTAAATTCCGTGCTCAGAGGCTCATTAGCTGTGCACACACAAAACAGCTATATAATAATTAGTATCAAGGAAGGCTGCATAATAGGACAATGTTTGCACTAATTAGATACTGGGTTGAGAGACCTTCTTTTTATTTCCCCCTGAAGCTTCTGCATTTCTCCTTTCTAACTTCTGCTTTGTGTTTTAGGTTTTAGCTATTATCATCAGCATTTCTTGAGCATCACAAAAGTAGTTGCTATTTATTGAGTATTTACAACGTGACAGGCACTATACTAAGCCCTTAGCATGCACTGTCTCACTTGGTCCCCACCAAAGCCCCAAGGAGTTTGGTTCGCATTTTACAAACGAGGGCACTAAGGTTGCAACTTGCACAAGGTCACTAGCCAGTGAGGGGTCAGGCTTGAACTTGAAGTCAGGACTGTCTGTGTCCAGAGTTCTTTTCTATTATACCAGTTCTTCCTAAACTGAGTGCTTCCTATGGGATCTCTTTGGGTATTGTAAAATAAATGAATAGTTTTGGTTTCTGTTTTAACGATAATTCTAAAACACTGGTATAAGCATGTTTGGGGTCATTTACGATTGAGTCATGTCAGATAATTTTTGACTCAAGCTTGTCTTTGTGTAATAACTGGATGGGAGCAAATGATAACTTTTAGTGCTGCAATTCTCAAGCTGGGGTCCTCTAAAGGGGTTGAGTTCCTCCAGAGTAAGACACAGCAGTGCAATGCACCCTGCTACACTCAGTGGCCTCCAAGGCTCGACCCAGGGCTGGATTCAGGGCTACCTTCTCTCCACTGTGAGACTCGTAGAGATGTTGATGCTTCCCCAGGATCCAAGGCACCGGTGTCCTGGTAACAAGTGCTGCTAGCAGAGATACTTTCACACTCTCCGTGACTCCAGCCAGCTTGGCCCTGATGCAAAGCCTTCAGGAGCCTACAGGGAAATCAAAGCGGGCTGGCTGTTGCTCAGCGCACAGGCAGGGAAGAGAAAAAAAGACATTTTCAGGAGGAAAGAACAGTATTTGTAGAGAGCTCATCAGAAATCCAAAGAGCAAGAAGCAGGTAAACGTTTTTCTGGTGTCCTCCTTCTGGGTCACACCGGGGGCAAGGCCCAGAGCTGTCTGCCGCAGGTTCACACATTCACAGCACTCGCTTTCGCAAGGCAAAAAAAATTTCAGGAATTATTTTCATTCTACAGAAAACAGGACAACTTTATTTTCAGGTCTTTGCCCAGATGCACAAGGGTAATAAATTAAGCTGCTGTGAAGGCTGCTGTCTAAAAAAATGTAGAGAAGTCGACAGGAATCTCCTCAGATCTAACCTTTGCTGCTGCTGTAGACAGAGCGTTGGGTGGATGGGGGTGGAAGGAATCAAGTAATGGGGAAACGTAGCTCACCTGCTGGAAATCTGGAGGACAAGGGTGGAGACGGGTGAGTGGATTAATGCAGAGAGCATTGTGAAACCATTAATGAGCATGAAGTCCTAGACTATGCAGTGCCAAAGTCACATATTCAAACGATGTTATTTAAAATGTGGGGAACAGACTTTTTAAAAAAACAAGAATAAACACGTATATTTTGCATCTCTGCAACTAATGAGGGTGATCTGAAGGATATACAAAAATGAAAACTAGTGTGAAGTCTAGTTCACTGCTCTATTAGCTTGCTAGCACTGCTGTAACAAAGTACCATAAACAACAGAAATTAATTTTTTCACAATTCTGGAGGCTAGAAGTCTGAGATCAAGGTTTCAGGAGGGTTGATTCCTTCTGAATGCCATGAGGGAAGGGTCTATTCCAGGCCTCTTTTCTTGGCTCATAGATGCCTGTCCTCTCCCTGTGCCTTCACATCGTTTTCCCTCTGTGCATATCTGTGTCCAAATTTCCTCTTCTTATAAGGACACCAGTCATATTGGATTAGGGCCCACCCCAGTTACCTCATTTTAACTGAATTACCTCTGTAAAGACCCTGTCTCCAAATATGTTCACACTCTGAGGTATTGGGGTTAGGAATTTAACATGAATTTTTGAGGGGGACATAATTCAGCCCATAACAACTGATTCATATATATATATAATATATATATATAAAACAACTGATTCTTATATATATGTGTATATACATATATATATATACACACACCAAAAAATTTCATTCGAGAGTGAATAAAAAATGATTTATTGAGCTGTACTTACTGAGCTTTTAAATATTCTAGAGTTCAAGCTTTTCCCCTTTTTCATAAATCATAATTTGAATTTCCAGTAACACCAGTCATATAATATTAAACATCAGATATGGTAATAGAAAAATAATGATGTGCTAAGTGGGAATTACTTATTGTTTATAATGATACACTTCATTTCTGACTTGGGCTACAATATAAATTTTAATATTTTATAATAAGGTAAATTTTCTACCTATGCCTTCATTATTGCAGAAACAAGCTTTTAAACATTTAAATATCATATTAGAAATAAGTGTTCTTCTTTTCTGCTTTTGATGTAGAAGAAGGCAGTTAATCTGTGTGTGGGGAAGTCACTGTCTAGAAGTGTAAGGTGTTGAGAGTGGCCTAGGACTGAAGAAGGGGCAGATGCTTTGCTGAACAGAAGAAACCTAGACGTTCATTCCCCCATCTAAGGCTGTGTGTGTGTGTGTGTGTGTGTGTGTGTGTGAGAGAGAGAGAGAGAGAGAGACAGAGAGAGAGAGGGGGAGAGAGAGAGACACGTGGATTTAATTATATCACTCTATTCTAGCTTCTAGAGTTCTGCAAAGTAGCTGGGAGACGTGGGACGGAGTTAGGGCCGGCAGTATCGCCAAGCATGACAGAATATAGTGACTGCCGAACCAAACACATACATACCCCGAGTCTCTAACACAGGTATCAGATTTGCATGCTATTGCACCCTCAAATATACGGGCATAATCATAACCTACATTCTCAAAGCTACCTATGTAAAATCACACATTCTTTGAAGAGTTTCACTTGCTTTAGCTATATTTGCCTCTCTTCAATGTTATTTAGCACTTAAAAACCTTTTTTTTTTTTTGGCCAAAGCTGAAAAAGACAAAATTTAGCAGCTGAAAGTGAATGCAAACACACACACACATGTGTGCGCACACACACACACACACACACACATGCACAGAGCCTTTTTTTTTCTTTCTGTAACTATCTACAAGTGAGAAAGCCCTGGATTAAAGGATGTACAGATGAAGCAACTCTGATTCCTTTCTTCACTGATCTTCTCTCTTGTGAATTCAGAGGAAAAATCCACAAAAATTTTCAGTTGTTTTTACATTTTCAAACACATGAATAGGTGTAGCTGATACATAAGGACAATGTGAATGTGCTGAGCTAAAGAGAGGGGTTTGACTTGGTGACTCTCTACCTGGTACACACATGCACATAGGTCAGATCAGGGAGTGACCCCATCACACTCATGTCTACTGTATAAAGGAAGCGCATCCTAGAGAAGATTCCTTTCTAGATGGGTTGGAGAAGCCAATAGTTATCTCAACGTTTTCCTCAAAGAAGAGGAAACGGAGAGACAAGAGGGAAAAGAGGCTGAAAAGAGGAGTCTCTGGGTAAAAGGAGAAGGGCTTCATCTACTGATCCAGCGAGAGTTGCTTTGGAAAATAACTGACATGCTTAGGGACTTTTACTAAGCTTGCTTTGGGTGGTTGACGACATAATTTCCTCACCTCCACTAAACCTTCCATTAGGTCCACATTATTCACCGCTGCTCTCATGGCTGAACTTGCTATTTGGAGGCTGTGCGGTTAAGTGCCGAGTCACCTCTCAAAGTAAATGGGGGCAGAACAGAGGTTCCTCAGAGGGTCCAGACATATTTTGTTTGTGTCTAGACACAGATGTATACTATTTTTTATGCACATCTACTTGATGTCAGAAAGCAAACATGTGTAGAAGGGCAGATAATTGGGAGGAAGTTGTAGGTATTGTTATGAAATAGAATTGATGAGCAAAAAGGAAGGCGGACAGTGAGGGAAGGAACAGCTATCACACGTGGGCAGCACTGAGTAGCAGCCGCATGCGGGTGGTTATGTATGTATCGAGGTAGGCATGTATTCCATACATAATCCTAGAAGTAAACGCATCGAGTCCCTAAAAGAGGAAGTGAAGCAAGTGACATTACAAAATAAGAAATCGAAGAGGAAACAACAAATCATTACACAGATGTTGGACCGAACCATATCTGAGAATAATATCTTAAGAACAAAAATCTAACAGATTATACTTTTGATTTTTAAATATGTAGAAATTTCTTCCTGTATTGTGCCACTTAATATCGGGAAGTTTAATGAATGGTGCCATGCCGGGAAGCCAAGCCAACCAGTACCTGGATCCCTGGTGGATCACTGAGCTGTACATTTACAATTCAGCAAGCCTTGTTATCAGTTCTGAGACACAGCTGGCATGGTGCAAGGAATTAGATATTTCCAGGTGACTAGGCAGCTAATTCTTGAATACAGGTGAGTTCCTTTAAATAGGTTCATGAAGCATTAAAAGGGTGTTGGTGGTATCCAGATTTTGGACTTATTTACATTGCGATGTTACTGTTTGTCAGTAATCTGATCCTTTTCCTTCACTCGGTTTTCATGATTTATTGAATGAGTCTCCACAGGTTAGCTTTAGGGCTTTCTATGGCACGCCTCCCGCTGTCCCTGTCTGCTGGTAATCTTGACCTCTGAATCTTCAGTGTCCATTTCTGAGTGTTCATAGCTTCCTCATATAGGAATTCTACGTCTTAGAAGGTACAAATCTCTCTTTCCTAGTCTAATCAACAGTTCCTCCCATCAATTTAATGACCCAAAGCCATTTTATTTGAATCAGTGGCAAAGAGAGTTTGATCAGTTAAAATTCAAGTGCCTCTCAAATCATTTCATCTCTTAATTTTCTTTTTATGTTTTCTGTCTACCCCTTAGGTCATGTCAAAGAAAGAAATCAAACCAAGACATTTTGCTCAGAAAATGATATTAGCTTATGCCAGAATTTTCAACACTTCTGCTTCATAGAATAACATTTCCTCTCAAGGTTTTCAAAAAATCTTTAAACTGATGTCTTTCAATGCTCACTCACAACCTTATTTCTTCCATATTTCCCTAATATTGGATATGGGAGTGGGTGTTTACTTGTACCATCCACATGGCAATCCTATTTCTAAAAGGGCCTGTGAATAGATGGAAAAGAGATGATGCATCCTGTTTGATTATTTGCCTTTTGAGAACAAGTTTGCTGTGATAGACTCATATAGGTTACTGATAAAAATTTAAATCGGTACTTCCTTTCAAGAAAGAAATATGCCAGTATATACCTAGAGCTTTAAAAATATTCTGTCCTTTGATCAAGTAGATCCTCTTCTAATAATTTATACTAGGGCAGAATTTTAACATACAATGATTTGTCTGTAAAAATACACATTGCATCATTATTCATAATAACAGAAAGTGGGAACACGCCAACTGAGCAGCAAAAGAAGAAAGGTTGCAAAAAATAAGGGTGGGCATGTCATAAAGGAATACTACTTGGTCATGTTTCAAAGTATATGCAGTGGCATGAAAACGAATACGATAGAACTTTTAGTATAATATACTTTATCAACTGTCAATATGCTCCTAGTTTAAAGTATATATTGCATATATTTATAGACAGGAAACATAAATAGAACCTGTTGCTAAAAGAGTTATCTCTATATTGTGAAACCATGGGTAATTTCTTTATCATATGTTTCTTTATTTTCTATATAAGCTGGTATTACTTTTAAAACTGAAAAGCTAACTAATATTTTTTAAGAAGAATGAAATAACTCAGAGAAGAGAAACTCTCTTCCCCCTCAGGCCAAATCTACTATAGACATACTTTTCTCCCTACTAATTAATTCTCTTTTACATCACATGCATCTGTGGTGTACCAAGAGAAATAAGGAGTGAAGCCATAAAAATAGGTGCTGTGATCTTTAATATAAATATACACTTTCAGAGTACTTTACAATTTTGAAAGACTCTCACATAAAGCAATCTTGAGAACAGTACTTGTAATGTAAGCTCTGTGAGAGCAGAATTTTGTCTTGTTTGCTATTATAGCCCAGCATCTAGAAGAGCACCAGATATGTAGTCGATATAGAGTAAATATTTGCTATATGAATTTTTTTGTTTAGTAGTAGTAAAATGGGACCTTAGAGGTCATAATCTCATATGATATTCACGATGGCCCTATGAGGAGGATATACCAGGTTTTATTATCCTCAGTTTACAGAAACAGATGCAGAATGATTGATTTGCCCAAGATCACAGAGCTGGTAAATGGAAGACATCAGTTTGAACCAATCCTCTAGGTGAAGACTTGGTTCTCAGTACATTCTTAACAGGACTTGTATCCTCATTGCCTGACTAAACAAATGGCCGTCGTGCCACTTATTTCTTCAGAGTCCATCAAGATTTTGTTTTCTATTCAGATTTTAAAGTATATATATGAGCTCAGAATTTATTCTAGCATAGCTCATATTATTCTTATTCTTCTCACTGCCTCTATTCTTTACGATCAGTAGTTGCTATGCATTGCAAGAATTTTCATGGCTAGATTTTGAGTTTTCTACATAGAATATGGTAAAGATGGCACTCCAGGTGCTGTGATTCATAGCAATATGAAGATCCCGAATTGTTTAGCGTATTCCTTTTTAGGAAAGTCTTAGTGCTTTCTGAGCACTTTCAAATATATCTCAAACAAAAAATCCTGCTTCTATTCAAATAATACAAAGTCTTACATATATACCATGAGAGAGAGATAAGCACTTTCCTCCATCAACTCAAAAACTGGCCAAAGAAAGGATGAAAGTTTGGAAACCCAGGAAGTTAAAGCACACCAAGGGCACCACTGTGAGTTTCCAGTGCAGCAATGTCTCGGTAGTGATCATTCAAGGGAACAGAACAAGCCCTTCGCTCTCACATTTTGACAATGGCTTATTTCCTGTTTGCACCCGTTTCTGCTTCACAACTTCAGTCCAGGTGGGGAAGAGTGATAGTAGCCTGGGATGTTATTTGAGGTATGGTGTGTGTGTACTTCTTTCCCTTGACTTGGCTCTTTTCAGTGTGAATTAAGGTGCCCTACTATTTCAAGTCAGGACAATGATCACATGGGCTCTTAAAACCTTTGAGAGTAGCCACTGTATGACTTTATTACAAAGCACTTAGTTTTACCCAGTTAGACCCCTGCTCTAGGCCAATTTGTGACCCTCATGCTTAGAGGAAAGGTTTCTTTCACCATAACCTTGAAAGACTACTAAAATCGGACACTACTTTTACCCACAGAGTTAATTCAGGACTATAAAGACAAGAAAAATGTTGAGAAGCTTGGATAAATTTCATGTATATATGTTTGTAAATTATTCTTCATAAAAAATTCTTCAAAGAATATTTAAAGAAGAACTTTAAATATTTCACTGAAATATTACAAGACTCTGAATGAATATATAGTTTTTTACTTTCCTCGAGAAATACTACTTTTCTATGTACTAATGAGTTGACTCTTTTTACTTCCCCTTCAAGTGTTTATTTCTTCACTCTGCATGCAACAAATATTGTTTTGCGTTTCATGTACCAGACTTATCATGTACCAGGCACTGAAGACACAGACGCAAAAGGCAAACACAATCTCTACCCTCGTAGGAAGGGGAAAATGCATGTTAAATAATTCAATACAATATTACTAGCAATGAGAGGCACAATAGAAGTGTCTAACCATGGGTGAAATATGCTTAGCTTGGGAGTTTGGGAAGGGCTTCCTTGAAGAAGTGAAACTGAAGATCTTAAGGATGAGTTGATGTTGGCCAAGCAAAGTTAGGATAGTAGGAATTAAAACACTCCGGTAAAAAGAACATAATATGTAAAGACTGAGGTGGAAATAACCAAGGAAAATTCAGGGAACCTCCATAAGGAAAATGGTAAGCCAATGAGGCATGTGTTCTTGCCGTGCTGCAGGTTTATTTAGTTCACTGAAGATTTACTAGTCAGCTATAATGCACTAGGTACCATGCTGTGGACTAGGGGTTTAACAGTAGTAGAGATTCTGCCCTCTCACAGCTTATACTTTGGTGACAACTACAGTACTAGAGATAAGTGCTCTGCTGGGGAAATAAAGGTAATAGGCTTCTAACTCAGATCAAGAGCTTAACAAACTAGAAGTGGTGTCAAAAGTGGTTCCTGAAGGACGGGAGGCATTAACAAGATGGAGGTGGTCATGGAAGTGTGGAGTTGATGGAATAAAGAGTGGGTTTGAAGGCCAAAGACTGAGAGAGAAAGAGGAATGATGTGCTTGGGGGAATTGAAATAAGCGCAAGTGTAGAGATTCAAGTAAAGGGAGGTGATCTGAACAATGGGCAACATATAAGCACAAAATAAGACCAATGGGCATTTACTACAGATGTGATGATTAATAGATGCGGTACTGTGCTGTACAAAGAGGTCCAAGAGTCAGGAAACGGCCCCTCATCTGATTCTACTGCTGGATCATTGTAGACCTTGAGGAATCACTGACACTCTTTTGGCTTCTCTTTCTGCACCAATTACATAGAGGAGTTGGATTAAGTTCTTTCTTGATCATAGATTCCATGATACTATTTAAAAACCCTCATGTAGACAGGGTAAAGCTTGAGAGGATGTTCACAAACCAAAGACTGGGAATTATTAAATGTTCAGGCATTATTTGTCCAGCAATTGAACAGAAAATCTTCTTTGACCTTAGAGGTATCTTTAAACTTGGAAGTTCTGGTCATCTCACCTTTAATAGGTTAAAAAAAGGGAGACTTTTATAATGACAAGTAAAAATAGAAAGAATAAAAAATTGTTACTTCAGTATGGAGAGGGGAAAATTTGAGGATACACATGAACAAAATGAATGCTTGTGAGCAGCAATTTAGCAAAATTTTAGCAACTCCTGACCTAATTGTGTATGTTGCACCCTTGAAGCTTGAGTAAAGGAAGTTTAGGACAATTACTTTGTACAGAAATACTACTTCATCTAATATATAATGGGCTTTGGATCTTATCTGAAGAGCTGGTAAGAATGGAAAAAGTTCAAGCTCTATTTAAGTATAAGCTGGGCTTTGTACACCATTTCTGGTTGGTGTCATGTCCCCTCCCATCATAAGCCTTATGACCCTCTTGGACACATGCCCTATGATCTGATGAACAAAGCCCTAATCCCTACTGGCCATTGTTTGCGTCCTGATATTCCTCTGTTGCTTAGCACATTCAATAACCTGCTCAGTGCACATGTCTTGGTGATGACAAAGAGTATTAATCTTACAGATAAATTACCTCTTGTTCTTAGTCTATTATCACACTAATGATGACTGCTTACCTTTATTGGCACATGTCATTGTGCCATGTTCTGTCCTCAGTGGGTTTTATACAACTCATTGAATTTGGATATGAACCCTACGAAGTGGTACTATTCATACGCCCGTTCACAAGTGAGGAATCTGAGACACAGATACAAAAATTAACTTTCTCAGAGTCTTATAGTAACTAGTGATGGAGCCAGAATTTAAACTCCAGCAGTCTGGCTCCAGCCCCAAATCCATACATTTCTGCCACTATTGTGGACCAAATGGGGGAAGTATTTTAGCAACATTTAGCAATATCCTTTTACTTGCTAGCCTGGTGATGCTGACCATTCTTATCTTTGGAGCCAAAGCTGACACGTCCTATTCTATACTGCATTCTCCTATGCTTAGGAAAAGGGAGATGGCAGATGATTGAATGGAAAAGGATAAAGTCTTTTGATTTAAATCCTCATAGTTTTACTCACCTGCTTTAGCCCAGGTTGGTACATTCCACTTGCTTCATCTAAGGCTAGGAGTCTCTGTAGAGTCAAAGCTCCATGTTTGGTAGGTTCAAAGGTGGTCCTTCGTATATGAATAGCTGGCTAAATGTATAAACAGAGGGCAAATCAGGAGTGGAAGCACTTTGAAAATGTTTGTCAGTAAAGAGTGCTTATCAACTCTCCATGGAAAGGGAATGTGGGAAGTGAGGGGCTAAGAAAGCATTTATAGCTCTCCATTGAGCAGTGACCTGGCTTATTCTCTCAGAGATGCTGGCTGTGTTTGTATTTTCTAAGTAGGAACCCCAGACAGTATGTTGTTTATCAAATGGGGGCAACCAGTAAGATAACAGGCATTTATATGTGTTCACACAGGGAGGTAAGCTGTATTACTCCTGCCTATTCTCATAGGCATTCTCCTGGCAAAAGCACAAAAGCAGACACACACACACACACACACACACACACACACACACACACGTACTTTTTCTATGTATCTAATCATTTCATTCCTGGCCATTTATAAGACAAGTGGCTCCCCCCCTCATAGCTTGCTAATGCAATGTTTTTTCTTTTCTTTCTTTTATTTTTAATCACAGCAGAATCTAAGAAGAAGAAAAAGGAAGGCAAGAAACAGGAGAAGATGCTGGACTAAAAGACGCCACCTTCCGTGGACCATGAAGAGGACATCAGCAAGCAGGATCAGTTAACTATTGCATTTATATCTACCGTAGGCTTTTTATTCAAAAATTATCTATAGCTTAAGTACACAATAGGCAGAAACAAAAAGAAAAGAAAAATTTTGTAGTAGCATCTTTTTAAATGTATACCATAGTACAACTAGGGGCTTATAATAAAGGACTGTAATCCTATTTAGAAAGTTGACTTATAGTACATGATAAGTGATAGAAAACTGAGGTAAGTTTTGTGAAGTTATGTGATATTTTACATTTAAAATCTTTTTTTACATTTTTTTTCTTTTGGCAGCAATTTAAATGTTATGACCATGTAAACTACTTCTCTTGTTAGGTAATTTTTTCACCTAGACTTTTTTTCCCAATTGAGAAAAATGTCTACTAAACAAAGCAGCAATAAAATATGATCATCCTATTTGAGGAAAATATCTTTTTTTCTGCCAATGGATTTTAAAAACATTTTAGTCAGCAAAATGAGGGGAGCGGGGTCAGAGCATGTCCTAGTTCAATGTTGACTTGTTTAAAACAGAAAAGCATTAAAACATGAAATTATTTTGCTTTGGCAGAAATATTTGTTTTCTTGATGAAATTATTTTTCCATCTGAGGAAAAAAAAAAGACTAGGAAAATAAATCAAGGTGATGCTGAAAAAAAGATGCTTTTGTGTGCAATAATTTGATATTGTAACCCTTCTCCCTTTGTCACCTACACTCACCCATCTGACCTGTTAGCAGTGAGAATTGATCATACAAGCTAATTAAATCACTCTTGGGCACAAATGTTATATAGATGTAGCTGTAGATGTAGCTCTATAACTATATCTATGTTCTAACTTTCTATCAGTATATAGTAGGTTAGACTGGTGCTACTGAATTAAACAAAAGTTCCAAAGTAGCCTAGTGTTTGGAAGAACAGAAAAATGCTCTTCTTCTATTGAATAAGTTTGGGCTTGCATAGTCCAAATCAGTAACACTAGGCAAAATGGTAGCCTGTACTTGGTTTCTATAAGCCAATAATTCTTACTCTATTATCTACTATGTAAGTGCCATGGACTATCTGTACAACTAACTCTTATCTACTGAGCTCTGAACACAGTTTTTAAGTAAATATTATAAGTCTATGTTTCTATTATTCAGAGAAATAACCTCTCAGAAGTCAGCTGGGAATAGCCTCAAAGTATTTCTCTTGAAAAAGCCGCCTCTAATTTTAAAACGATAAGACTCAATAAACAAACACTTATCTACCAAGATAACTCTAAGTCCACTTTCAGAAATGATGGTTTCAATACCTTGGGCTAACCATAAAATAATTACAAACTGGTCTAATGATGCAGCCAAAGTGTCTTCAAAGCTGTAGCATTTTTGCCATCTGGTCGAAGACTCCACTTGAGCTAGGCATGTTGGAAGGGTCCATATCTCCCCAGTAAGTCAAAGCCAACTGCCAGTGGGGAGCAGAAAAAGGGATGGGCTTCTGGGCACATACATGGAACAATTTATAGACTGGTGTTTAATAAAAGCAGAGTACCTTGTAAAGTGCAAATGCAGACACATTAATCGTGAATGCAGTTCTTTTACAAGTGAACCTTAATAGGAGAAAAGTACTCATGGGGATGGATGGAGGAGATGAAAGGAAGGCATTATCTTGACTGGGATTTTTTTGACAGCAAAGACCCTATAAGGATAGGGATGGTGGAAAAGCCTACAACATATTTTGTTAGCCTCTCACCTAATATTGCTCCTCCATCATCATTCAGCCAAAATAGCAGCCCATGAATCAGTAATGAGATAAGGTGAACTAGAACAAAACCCCCAAAAGGAAAAAATGGTCCTGTAAATAACCGTGGCATTCCCCCTTTTCTCAGGACATGGCAGGAAGCCAGGGGTTCTCTGCTGTGTGGAGGATGATCTCTAACACATCATATAATAACTCCCCGATTCTCTGTGAAAGCAAGGCTTGGAATGCTAATCTCCACTGCATAGGGTATGAAATTAAACTTAAATTCTCAAGAATTATTCTACCCCAGCCCCAGCTTCCGACATCTTGCTAAATCTCACTGAAGTCTTGAAAACATAAATACAAAGGATAGACTCCAAAAATCACTGACTCTCACAAATAGGAAAAAAAAAGACCATCTTCAGTATTTCACAGAGTGGTCCACCAACTCTCTCCGCCCAATCGATCTGAGTTTTATGAACTTATTTACCCTAGTGTTCTTTAAGCCTGGAGGAAGGAAAAGGAAATGGAAACAAATCGGCTGTGTTTCCTTAAACAACCTTAGACTGAAGACAAGGTTTCCTTCCAATCATCAAGAACAATCCTTCAGTTACCAGACATGTCCTTATTCAATTCAGTGACTGCAGCCTCCACACCTGGACTCGGGTAGACTTTCTGATTTATCCTGATTGTATGAATCCTATCACACTATATTCCTAAAATGACATCATAATGTCTTGTTAACTTGGTAGGAGCAGAAGTTCAAATAGAATTTAACAAATGCTCTGAATAGTTATCAAGTTCTACTAAACTGTGTGAGCATAAAAAAAACAAAACTAAACTAAATAATTTCATTTGTGGGTCCTTGACCATAAGAAGCCTTATTTGAGGAAAGAAAAGTTACAGTCCGTTCCCCATTGAGAAAACAGATATTTCTTTAGGAATAAGAGATACGTACTTCCTTCCATAATATGTAATACTTAGTTCCATATTTCTGAAAGTCTTAAGTTGTTTCACAACTTCTTTAAATGAAAAACAAAGGTAAATATGCCTTAGGATTCACTGGATGAGGCAATACAAAATACTGTCTTTCACAAATTGAATTATTTTAAAATAGTTCCCAAACATAAAAATTCAAATTTTATCAACCTTTAGTCATGGGATTTTCTAATGGAGTGAAGCAAAGGGCTTTCTTCCCATTAATCTTCTCCCAAAAATAATAAGGCAGATCTGCATCCTTGGATGTGGAATAGCAAAGCATTCAATCTCTCTCTCTCTCTCTTTTTTTTTTTTTTTTCTGGCTTGCTTTTAATTTAATTAGTTGAAACCCTTAAGCTTTTAAAAGTGGAATCAATCAGAAAGCGAGAGCCCAGAGAATAATGTCCCAACCCCTCTCACGTAAATTCAAATGTTAGATTCTCCTCTGGAGTAAAACAGTCTATTCACTGTCTACAAGTTTATTTCTGAGTTACAAAAATTTTCTCCATGTTTTTCCCTATCTTACTGTGTTTTTCTCCTGTATTCCCCTATTCAATCTGGGCTGCCAGAGGACACCTTTTCCCTTGTATCTGGAAATTTAAGCAGCAGACAGTAACTGCTCCAGGTTTGTCAAATAGATGCATTTTCAAACTACTTTTCAAAGAAGATACAGAGTCTTGGAATATATTTATATAAGGGGTAAGGTGCATAATGTTATTCTGAGCATTCAACAAGTAATACGTAACTTAAACTTATGTGGACTCTTAATTCCCCTAGAAATAAAAGATATGGAACATTTTAATCAGAGAAAAACATATCATGATCTTAGAAATCTACTCCCTCCTGCACTCTTTCTCGTCTTCCCAATCTTTCAATTTTCCAAATAAGGCACCAAAAGTAAAGTAAATGTTCAGCCCAGTTTGGGTCACAAGTAAAATCATGTAATTCAAGAATATTTCAACACAAAGGAATGCAAACTGACATGTGTTTCTTTTTTGAATTTAAAAAGAGAAATAAAGAACAATTAGCTTTCAATGTCTGATTTCTGTAATGTAATTTTTTAAAGGACCAAACCTTAACCAGCAGAACATTTTTTGATATATTTATGTATATATCCATTACAACTACTATATTAAGTTATTCATGGGGTTGGCTAAGGAGTTTATATATCTAGGTTATTGCTACATATTTTCTTTTGTTCTTTGGAAATGTTCATGGAAGCCATACAATTTTCATTAGAGAATGACAACATGGAAAATCCTGACATCATATCCCTAAACTCCTGGGAATGGAGGGATGCCTTACAGTGTATACAGACACAGTGATTGAGTCAATGTACTCAACTTGCTCTTAGTGGAGATACAAATGTTACATAAAATACACTAATCACAGAGAATCATTTTTCCCTCTGTCTTGTGATTGTCAGATCCATCAAATATAGGAGAAAGAAATCTTCAAGTATCTCAGTTTCTGAGATTCTTGGAGAATTACATGAATACCTCAGTTATTATAAATGACCAACAGATTGAGATGTTTGCAATAAATGATATAAATTTTAGACTTCTAAGTCCAAACTTGTATGCTTTTAAGGTAGTCATAGCTGATGATTAAACTTCTTACCAATTTATTTAGAGATATGCCAACCTGCTATCTCTTGGCAAGGAGGAAGGGAGAGTTATTACTGATCTATTCTGGGATGTGGTCAGGAGGAAAGTGGGCAAGTTGTATATAACTGCTCTGATCAAGAATTTCTGGAATCTCTGAATTCCTTCCCTCTATGTTAAGCTAAACAATATCTGGACATCTAATGTAGTTTTCTATTGGCAGCATCTGGTCTAGGTTTGCATTAATTAAGTTAGGCAACTTAACCAGTGCTGGAAAATTGAATTCAGACTTTCTAGTGAATGCATCCTTATCAAGAAATTTGACCATATCCAAAGTGGTATTCCATTCTCCTAGGAAGTGCATCTCTAAAGTCTGTCTGAACAAATGTTAATTCTCTGACAATTATATTGGTCAGTAGAGATTAATTCCTAAAAATCTCTTTGAATACATCTTCCCTTCCAAATTCTGATTATCTATTTCATCCCATAGGCTCTGTCTAGTTTAAATTCATTAACTAATTTATGCTTCCTTGCATTCGAAATGTTTATAAAGAGCTCAGCACAGTTATAGGTGCCAGGGATGCAGCAAAGAACAAAATGGGCCCCACCCCCCCAACCCCTGTTTTCATGGAATTTACACTCTTGCTGGGGACACAGGCAATGAACACAGTGAATAATGTTTTGGTTACATATCGCATAACAAACCAGCCAGTGCCTTAAAACAACAATGATTTTATTACCTCCTGACTCTCCTGGTGGGCTGACTGGACTCATCTGGACGGTGCTTTTGTTCCCTGTGATGTTCGCTTGAAGGGCTGGGACGTCCACCATGGCTCTCTCACATGTCTGACTTTTTAGTGGAAATAGCTGGAGAACTGGACTCAAGTGGGACACTGGAGGGCTGAGCCTCTCAGTTTCTCCCTGTAGTCCAAGGACTCACTCTTTCCACACAGAATTGTCTCTTTCTACAGAGTCTGCCCAGCAGAATAACCAGCCTTTTCACAGGGCAGCACAGAGCTCTCCAAAGTACAAAGTTGGAAGCTGCCACGCCCTGTTAAGGCTTAAGCCTGGAACTGGCTTAGCACCGTTTCTGCCACATTCTCTTGGTTCAGATGAGTCACAGAGCCGCCCCAGATTCTAGCGGAGGGGGGACTACCCGAGGGACTGAATCCCAAGAGGCAGGGTTCACTGGGGGCCATGTCTGGGGACAAAGCACACAAAAAAGTAAAATATATAGTAGATGTGGGGTAAGTGCAAGAGAGAAAAATAAAATACCAAAGGGCAACAGAATATTGGGCAAGTGCTGCAATTTCGAATACAGTGGTCAGAGGAAGCCTCCAAGAGAAGGTGACATTCAAGCCAGCAAAAGTGTGAAGGAGGTGAGGGAGCAAGTCAGGCAGCTATTGTCATCGGGAGGGAGGGAGCTACAGGCAGAGATAGCAGCAAGGGCAGTGAGTGCAAAGCCCTGAGATGGGAGCTCCCTGCACATCCGAGGCAGAGCAGGGATGCTGTGAATGAAGTAAGCAAAGGATAAAGGAGTAAGAGATCAGGAGGGTAAGGGGAGACGAGGTCAGCACCAAGGAGCTTTGGTGCCAGAGGAATCATTTTATTTCTCCCGCGGGAGACACCCCTTCCTCAATCACTGGGCGGGGCGGGATGGGGGAGGGGGGGCAGGGGGCGGGGGCGGGGAGGGGGAAGGGGGGGCAGACCCGGAATGTTGGCAAGCCCTTTGGTGGCTCAGATTTCTTCAGGATCAAAGGTTTACTAATATAACTGGTGAACAGCTCATATCCCATTTTTTCCCTCAAGATTTATGCAAGATACGTGGCAACGTTCTCAATTGCCCTGATCTAACGCAACAAGCTGGATGATCCATCTCTGAGTTTGGTTTTCATCAATCTCAGTCCCATGACAACTAGTAAAAAGAGATGCTTGGGGCATGGTGACAAGAAGACTCTGGATTTTAGTCCATGCCTCAAAGTGAAAATTTTAACATTTGAGCTCACAATTCCCTCAGTTTCATTTATCCAGGTCTATTGCAAAAGCCAACAGTTCCTAGAAGTTTCACCCACAGTGTTCCAGGCAGCCCAGTGAATGACCTTACTTCCTAGCTCTCCACTATATGTCATGAACTTTTAATTTCCCATCTTAGAATTTTAATGTCAGCCCCATTGCTTTTTATGACATTTTAGCTTGATAATTAATTCCACATACAGCAATCATCTCTGGGGGCTGTGTGTGTGGAATCATCTCTATTCCACACCTAAAAATCCCCCCTATGCTTTTGTGCTCATTTCTGCATCATTTAGTGTTCTTTGGTTACAAGCAATAGAAACTACTATTCTTAAACTGAAGTGTGTGTGTGTGTGCAAGGGAATTTCCTGAAAGGATACTGAGTAGCTCAAAGAATTGAGTGGAAGAATTTAGGGAAGGATAGAGGATCAGAGGAACATTAATATAAAGACACAAATACCCGACAATTCCTCATAGGCCTCAGTTCCAGTCATTTTTGGTCCCTCTCTGTCCCTGCATTCTTGGGACACACCTCCTGGGAAGGAAACTCTGGGTGGCCTGACTTGGGCCATGTGGCACTCCTCTTGTCAGAAGTCCATTGTCTTCTGATTGGTAGCCCACCAGAATCACATGGAAATGAAGTAGAGAGAGTCTTCAAAGAAGGGCACACTTGTCAGAAATAAAAAGGAAATATTTAAAATGAAGCATTCAAATAATAAATATTTTAATCATTTATTGTAATGATGTTTAACATTAAAAATAAAAAATACTAGGAAATAAGCATTGACATGGGTTGGAACCATATTGCACAGAAATTTGAATGCAAAGAAAAGGGTCTTGTTAGGTGACAAAGTGTTGTTGGTATTTTTTAGTAGAAGACTGAAGTGAGAAACGGTGTCTACACTTGAAGAATTTTAGTGTGTTGCCTGGAAGTGGTTTATAAGATAAATTTGAGTAGTGAAGCACTTAAGATGGGGAGACAATTTAGGAAGTTGTTGGAATTTTCCAACTGAGAAATAATGAACGCCATTTGGATCTGTCATACATTTTGCCTCTGGCAACCCAGTCATTTTTTCTCTGGATTATCCTTTTTCTCTTCTATCACTGTTGCCTTATTATTTTCTTTGTGATCCAAGGAGATCTGACTTAATAACACATTCCGCTTCATGCTTTGGGAGCCTAATGCCACACAGAGTAGATATCTCAGAGAGTAAAGCCGATTTAGAGAGCTGACCAGTTGTCATGAACTTCCTGGTTCTCTGCCTTCAAAGCCCTCCATTTCTGTTAGCATAAATCAGGTCACCTTGACCGGCAGACTTAGTCCCAATATAGGCTTTGTGAACCCTCCTCTCCTTAGTTATTTAAGTTGATCTGATTCAATAATAAGAAATCCGTCGTCAAGCCAATCTTGCTTTCCTGTGCTCAACTTGTGTCCAGGTGTAAGAAACTTCCACTTTATTACCCTTTTCTACCATGTCCTTAATTAAATTCCTTGTAGTCAACCCAGTATTCTTACCCTTATAAGACTGGGCTCTGTTTTCCTCTCTCAATCCCCTGCCCTAACCACACCACCACCATCCCAGGTATAGTCCTTTTCTGAATCTCTTCCACATCCTGACAGACTCATCTGATGCAAATCAAATTTCCAGGCCAGGGTATATATTCGTATTTTGATTGATCTTAGAGTACTTGTTGCCATGTTCCCCGGGCTACATTTCAGCAAACATTTCCCTTTTTTCTGGACTTCTCTGATGCTAGCCTCTGGCCAACCTGTGGCCTACATCTCTGTCTTCTGGATGCTGAGTGATGGATTCTGTCTGCTGGGTTGGACTTTCCTCCTACCAGCTGCAACTTTGTCTCCTCCCCCATCACCTTCTTTTCCTTTCCTTCCTTTCAGCAGCTCCCATTCATGTGTGGGGAGCTCTGCTTTTATATTTAAGCCCTTCTGAATCTCCCTACCTGCTTGAAGTTATCCCCTTCATCTCCAGGTATATGCTGAAATAGGGAATTCATTTAAATGGAAGAGAAATGGACAAAAGAGAGAGTAAAGAAAACAATATGAAAGGGTGACGTAAAAATTCTTTATCTTACCCACACATACACTAATAGGGACTGTCCTAGATATCAATTACATAAGAATTCTAGAGAGAGCTAATAGATGGAATTGTTTACCTGGAGACTGCTGGAGAACTAATTTGATAGAGAAAGGGGTGAGGAACGCTAAAACCAAAATACTAATTCTAATGTAGGGGTTCTTAATGTTTTTTGTTCCATGAGCTCCTTTGGCAGTCTGGAGAAGCCTATGGATCCCTTCACAGAATAGTGTTTTTAAATGCATAATATAAATTATATTGGATTATAAATCATTCCAATTATATTGAAATGCAGTTGTCACTATATTAACAAAAATTTTTGATGCAGAAATATTTGTGTTTCACTAGCCATTAAATAAGAAGATCGAGAGTTTAGTCTAATAACTACTGAAGACAGTGGTAATATACATGATATTTGTAGCTACCTGTGACAACTGTAATATGAGACTGTGATTCCTATTCATGACAAAGTCAGAAATCCTGCTTATACTCTTGTGGTTTGTTGCCCATATTTGCAATGGAAGAAAATGTTAAATTTTAGTTTGGTTAGAGACGAGTGAAAATAAACATGATTTGTTTTCCTATTTAAGTCCTGAACCCCCACATTTACTTCAGGCACTGGTGAGCCCGCGTGCCACAACTACTGAAGCCCGAGCACCTAGAGCCCGTGCTCCGCAGCAAGAGAAGCCACCACAATGAGAAGCCCACGCACCGGAACGAAGAGTAGCCCCTGCTCGCTGCAACTAGAGAAAGCCGGCGCGCAGCAACGAAGACCCAACACAACCAAAAAATAAATAAATTAAGAAAAAAACTCATTACAAAAAAAAGAACATTATTCCAATGGAAATCATGGTCACAGGCAAGAAAAGAGTGTTGTACTGTGATCCTTAGTGGCCCCATTCACTATTTTATCCGGCTGGGAACTGCCTGTCCTCCTAAACACTAGGCTGCCCTTCCTGTCAAGCCCCAAACACACCTCTTTTCTTTCCTCTTTGTTCCCGTTATTTCCCCCATTGGGAATGCTAGCTCTCCTTGCACAGCGTCACCACAGTCTCCTCCCCCAATTCTTACCTAGCTTCCTGTTTACTCATTGTTCTTGAACTCATTGATTTATTCTTTAATTCAACCAACAGTTTTTAAGTGCGACAAAAAAGGTATGTTACATCTCTGTCCAGATTAGATTTCTATGTGATAAGGTTAGTTTAGGCTGAAAAAATAGACATTAAGTTAATTCCATGTCAAAGTGATTATTCCAGCCTGAGATGCTATTATTTTTCTTATTATAAATTAATACTAGGATGGGAAAATTGTTTATTATATGGGTCTCTCACTTTTTATACTCTGTCTTTTGTTTAGTGTTGGTAATAAATGTGTAGTTCTTAAAAGGAAGTCACATTATTTCCAAGAGTCATAAAGATGTTTTTTCTAACATGTGCCTTAAACTCAGCTTCTTCAATGGACTCTTCAGAGTTCTGCCATGAACTCTGCTTTATAATTCCTAATTATGTTTCTCTTTTCGGGATTGTTTTTCATTTACCATATTTCAAATTCTAATCAATTATGTAAAATTATTTTTGCTGATTATCAGTAGTTGGAGTCTACTTAGAGGAAGTCTCCAAGAACTTGAAAATATATTTTAAAAACAAATGGATTACCTTCTGAAAGTGAATCTAAGAAATCAATGTTTACTAGGTCACATGCAAAGAAAACTTGAAAACTATGGCTATTAGATCAAGGAATTGAGTGGTGCAAGATTGACATCACAGAGTTATCAAAAAAGGATGTGTCAATCAGAATTAGGAGTCTGGAGGTGGTGGGGAGAGGTAAGAAAGGATGGTCAGCATAGGGAAAGGGGCGTTGCAGTAGCCCATGTTGCAGTGCCATTATGAGCATGCTCAGAAGAGGGAGAAACTTATGCCAAGACACCCTATCATATCCAAAACTATTGCCTTGACAGAACTGATCTCAGTGAGCAAATATCTGTGCCCCATTTATGTCTACACGTAGGAAGAAAATCAACGCCATGTCAAAATGAGTATTGCAGCCTAAGATAGAGGTATTTTCATCACGATAAATTAATACATGGAGATTATGATTTTATATTTCAGCTCTATAACATGGTTAATGGGAGTCTCCTCTGCCATGTGTGTCCAATGTTGGTATGCTGATAATTCAATCTTTGAGTCAGTTGGGGTCAGTCCTTGAACCATAAAATACTACTCAATGTAATGCTGCCCTGTGGGATAATTTCTAGTGTGCAGCTTGCCTTTTCCAAGTGATACTTCCGTTTCATGTAACTGTTTTTGAAATTTCTACTGTTGATATGTCATTAAAATTGCCAGAGTAGAAAGTGTTCTATATTAAATTATTTAAAATAATTATACTTCTTAGTAATAAAATACAATATTACAATAGTAATATGTACTTATTTACTCTGGTATCTATTGGGATGAATAGAATTAAACCCAAGTTAGGAAACACATCAAAATTAAATTACCAGGAAATCACGTTCCCAACCAGTGGACTGCAAAACAAACTTAATAACCTTCTGAAAGAAGTCTCTTCTCACATTTTACGAGAGTGGAGAAAAGAGAGACTTCAAGATGATACAGGGCTTCCCTGGTGGCGCAGTGGTTAAGAATCTGCCTGCCAATGCAGGGGACACGGGTTCGAGCCCTTGGTCTGGGAAGATCCCACATGCCGCGGAGCAACTAAGCCCGTGAGCCACAATTACTGAGCCTGCGCGTCTGGAGCCTGTGCTCCACAACGGGAGAGGCCACGACAGTGAGAGGCCCGCGCACCGCGGTGAAGAGTGGCCTCCGCTTGCCACAACTGGAGAAAGCCCTCGCACAGAAACGAAGACCCAACACAGCCAAAAATAAATATAAATAAATTAATTAATTTTAAAAAAATTGCTATTATAAAAAAAAAAAAGATGATACAGAGAGAAGAGAGTTCTTATATATCAAGAAAAATCTTCAAGACTGGAACGACTCTTCTTACAGAATTTATATAAGCTGCATAAAGGCTCATAGAAAATGTGTGTGTAGACTGTGTCATTATCAAAGTGTCTGGCCATGTTCTTGCTAGCTAAAAAGCCAATTTGAGAAGACAAATTTAATAGGACAGAGATGAATAACATGCAGCAAAGGGAGATTTATTTTCTTTCTGTCATCCTGTTACATGATGAGCTCATTTTTAATGATACTCCAATATACACTAAGCACAGTATTATTAAGGCATAAAATATTTTGGCAATGTGGAAAATATATGAGAGGTGTGGTCTATCACTATCTTGATTAATTGGATAGAATCCACAACAAAGTGAGTTTGCCCTCTGGGTTTTCCAGCAAAATCTTTCACAGTTTTCCTATCCAGGAACTCAACTGTCCTGTCTTAAATGTATTTATTTAAGTTATTGTTTTTTTTTAAATAAATACTCAAACATGTTGCCAAATGAATGTGCATGTGCATACACTGCGTCCTTCCCCCACACACCCTGCATTTGGCTGCCTCAAAGAACAAAGCAGGACCCGTGTTGCTGTATTAGTCAGCTTGGGCTGCTATGACAAAGACTGAGTGGCTTAGACAACACTTATTTCTTACAGTTCTGCAGGTTGGGATCAAAGATCAAGGTGCCAGGGGATTTAGTGTCTGGTGAGGGTACTTTTCCTGGTTTGCAGATGGCCATCTTCTTGCTATATCCTCACATGGCAGGGAGGGAGAAAGAGAGAGAGACTAGATTCTCTTCTTATCAGGACACTAATTCCATCATCATGGGGGCTCCACTCTCATGAGCTCATCTGAACCTAATTACCTCCCAAAGGCCTAATTACCCCCTAATTCCACTGGAGGTTAGGCTTCCAACATACATTTCAGGGGGACACAAACATGCAGTCTGTAACAGCTGCGGTAGATTAATCTCTGCCTAGTGGTAAGTACATACTTGATAGCTTTTGTGTTACCTCAAAGCATCACAGAGCAATCCTGATCAGACACCCGGTCCTTCATACATACTCAACACTGAGAAAAATCTCAAGGACATCTCTGATGAGTTTGAAATCAATACTCATGTAGTTATATGAAAGAAGTTATAGAAATAATGAATTATTCTACTAATAGCTTTAATTAGATATGAAAAAAAAACCCCAAAGATTTATCAGGACATAGGGAAATCTCAGTAGATTTGGACCTCACCAAGACGACAGCTGGAAAATGTTCCTCTACTAGCAGTTTTGAAAACCTCAAAAGCAGCAGGTCATGGAACTCTGCTGTTCCACAATGAATGTGAAGTCATATATAGTCTGACTATATACAGTCTCTTCTATTTAACCTAATATCTTCCATGTTGCTCACTATTCTGTTTACGTTGCTCACGATCACATCAGCAGGACCTCCAAAAGGTCTATAGCACCCAAGAGATTACTGAGCTTACAGGGTCAGCATGCAGCCCCAAATCATAACCTGAGGACATGATTTATCCACTGATTAAAGAGCTATTCCACCAGGGTGGGGTTTTGCTATTCACTGATATATCTCTGCTGCAACTGCTTTTTAATTTCAATGGCAGGTTGTTCTGGACTCTGTGAAACCATTACTAGGAGAGGTACTTCTAACCTGAGGTAGCCAGCTATGAAACCCTCTGTTCCACGGTCCTGGTTCAGTTAAACCCTCCGTTCCATTTGGTAATCACAGTGATTTCAGTCAGTCCTCTGTTTCACAAACCTAGAGCTTTCTAATTAAACAAACTAAGTAAAATTTGAGAAGGCTGTCTGTTTATATCAGTTCTAGGGAAACCACAATCCACAGTCTAGCTAATACCAAAGATTTCTGCCAGTGAGACCATTCCTATTACAGATTTGGGCTCTGCCTCTCATTTCAGTATTCATACATTTCTTGTCTTTGGTAATTTAGTGCCACCACGTGGCCCATGACACCCGGGAATTCCATCATCATCATTAAAATCAGGCAAGTCAATCTGATAGCAGCAATTCCCACCACCAAAATTGGCCTAAGAGAATAGCCACCGTGAGATGTTGGAGTTCCTTTCACTAACGTATTTTGCACACCTCTTGTGAAGTAAGTATCCTCTGGGCTTTCTAGGGGATGTATTTAGGGAGTGGGTGAGCAAGTCTTACACCACTCTAGCATTCCAGTCTTCCTAAACCTTTGGATACCTTTGTTGGAAGGTCTAGCAAGTACCTCATCTTCCTTTTATGCAGATCACTTTTGGGTCCAGGTTTTAGTCAACCAAGCAAGCAAACTGTTAGGGCCCCTCCAGCCACCTTTGCCAATATTTTGAGTACAGAATTGTGTCTTAATTCACCAATGTTAATGTCTAGGCCATTCCTTACACTCCTCATCAAATACCTTAGGACGCATTCCTATGCATGTTTCCAAGATTTCTATTGACATAAGTTGGCAAATTTTTGCAATTCTTTGTGTGCATATTACACCTCCTCAAATGTTATACTTTGTACTTTACACTCTGGGGACTGTTATTACTTGAGTATGTTTATAGGACTAGAAACAATGAGAAGTGGTGAGGGCAGTTCCTAAGGAGAATCAGTAGTTCCCTAAACTTATAAAATTATGAAATTATTCTGAAATTATATCAGAGAAGCCCATTACGTAGTCTTCAGGCAAGAGGAGACTAACTCCCCAGACAGGACATAAAGAGCTGCTTTTATGAGTCAAGGATACTTGGCAGAAAATAGAAAAAGGTCCCCAGCTTTATCAGAATCTGCCCATATGTCCCCATTCCAATTTTTTAAAGGGTAAATAATAAAATTATTCTGGTTCTAACTAGAATCTTGGACTGGACATTTTCTTTCCCCAAATTCTCCAACTAAAAAACAACCAACCAACCACCCACCTCATTATAGTTGTTTTTTCCTAACACGTTCTGTGGTAGCAACTGCTTGACCTACCAAATTTGTGCCTCTTTTTAGGCAGGCACTTTGTTACAGATGTCTACAGGTGATAATTTAAGGAACTATTGTGCTATCATGGACTATCAATGTCTCTCTGAGCAGAATATCAACAGCAACATAGTAACAAGTACAGATAATACAGAATCAATTCAGAGAACCCCTCCTTAAGATTCTGTTCCTCTAGAACCACTTCCATCACCAAGTTCTGAAGTCACGTTTTTATCAGAGAAGCCACTGTTATAAGTGACATAGAACAAGAGATTTATTATAAATATTAGGCCCTTCCCAACTGTGGGATCTGTGGACAAATCTATGCAAACTCTTGCCTAAGCTGGATTGTGCTTGAAGTCTTTATGAAGCCAGAGAGCAGAGAAAGCTGTAACTTGTGGAAATAAACCAGAATCCAGAAAGACAAACTGGAACCAGAGTCTGTTTCTGACCTACCTGGTTGATGCTGAAGGCCTGCAGGGAAGCTGGTATCTTTTATAGTGAAGTTGCATATGTGCCTAGGCCAGGACTTGAGAAACCAAACGAAAAGACCTGATGGGAGTTGGAGGGGCTGGGTTAGATGCTGCCGCATGCCAACAACTGAGTTAGCAGACGAGTGACTACACACATGGGTGCCACCTCACCTCAAGTTCTATACCCACCATCAGAGCATAAGAATGGCTGCTGCTTCTTTTCCACCTTCTAAATTTGCACCCATTTCTCCTGTGACCAAGTACAATCTAGAAATTCAAGAATCTTTTATTAAACAACTCTTGAATGAAAGGATAAAGAGGTTACTCATGAAATTGTTTGGAAAATTAATGGTAATGAAAATCAGATAATGAACATATCAGAATATATGGAGTCCTTTTAAAGCAATACTCAGAGCAAAATGCATCGAAAATTATAGCAATAAAAGTAAAAAATGAAAAATAAATTATTTACTGCCATTTTCAAACTTTTCCAGGACTAACAAATGACGTTACTTGATTAAATTGATTGGTCCCATAACAGGAACAGTGTATCAGTCATTGTTTGTTTATTTGTTTCTAATAACGTTTATCAATTAATTTTAAAAATCAAGGACACGTACCCATGAGGGAAAAGGAGAGCAAAAACTCTCTTTTGTTCTGAAAATGTATTGATTGAGATTTCACAGTTAGACTACATTAATGTTATTGTTTGTATAATTATAATAAATAAATACATAAATAAAAAGCATGGAAAAATATATATGATTTAAATCATTGATATAAGAAAGTAGAAAATAACAATAAAATAAACCAAAAGAAAGCACAAAGAAGGAAAAATTGAAGGTAAAAAATGAGTAGAGAACAGAAAAACTTTAAATCAAATTAATAAATCAAAATCCTGGGAGGCGGAAAAGAACATAGACAAATCACTAGCAAGTAATCAAACTTAAAAATGGAGAAAGCAAAAATTTACAAAATAAGAAATGACAAAGGAGAGAAAATCCACTTCCATGATGGCTGAATAAGCTTGTATGGCACCAGTCCTTCATCAGGCAACAACTATAAGGCCTTGTCAAAGCATAAAATATAATTATTTGAAAGCACTTGACAGGGAGTGTAAGCACAGAGATTTGGGAAGGGAGCCAACTCTTGAAGGAAGGGAAAGGCAGAGGGTAAGTTTCCCATTTATTATGGTTTTCAGCCTTAGGGCACGTCACAGTCTTCACCGTGCAGAATGGCAAAATCTCTGCTAGGAAACCTACATTCATTTTCATCTAGTGAGTTCAGAGAAACCACAGACAATGGATAATGAGGGAGGAGTTTTAGAGAGGAGAGAACCAGAGAGAGGGAATCCCAAGCTTTGTGGAAATCTCTGCCCAAATCTCTGGCTGACACTTAGGTCATATATATATCAGGCAGACTCAAAGCAGCCCACCAAAAAAAAATCAAAGAATTATATTGCACTGTCAGATGCCACCCAAGGGTTGTCGGTTAAAGTTAGTTGGCTGCTAAAGTTAAAAACAAAACAAAGCAAGAAAAAACAAATCACCTCACTGGGAGACTATAACAGAATCCAGTCAAAAAGTTGCTGTGAAACTAGTAAATCGTCAAATATACACCAACTACCCAACTCAATTCTTCAGGCTGTTTCCAATTAATGCATTTTACTTTTTTAGAGACTTTAGCTTCCTCCTAAGAAAGCATATGTAGCTCAAGCAAAGCTCTGTTTACTTCAAAATGTAGGAAAGTTTTATTTAAGTAATGGAGGGAAGGGCTGACGGCTCTCCAATCTAAAGTACGTCTAATGTATGCAATTTTATAATCACTTTCAGGATAACAGAATAGTCAGCAGAAATTCTGTATAATTTTGATAGTTGTAAATCAACCTCAGACTTTAGGGTCAACTGGCTGGTTTTCCAGTTATGCCCATGTTCTGACTATACAACTGAATATGCCCTAATTTGAAATACCAGAACTTCTCTGGAGTGTCACTGACAGTGGGAACCCTCAGTCCACTCCTGTTCAACCCATGCTCTCTCTGCAGCTCTCCAATCGTCACGTCTCTTTCACATCTGTTTTTTCAGACAGTACAGTATTCTCCTCTATGGAGGTCACGCCTTCCTTATAGGTAAAGGAATTGGAGAGGAGGGAAAAAGAAAGGAAACGAATAGAGGAGAGTAAAACAATCAATCCATATGTATTGAATCAATATATCTGTAGAAGGGATCAAAAATCAATTAGAAAATTGTTACCACATAATTCTGATAATCAATTCTGACCCAGAAGCTCTTCTTTGGAACTGCTCTATGCCATAGCCATATGGAGGCCTCCAACACTTCCTGAGAATTCAGATTCTGGGGTCAATCTGACAACTGTGCTGAAGTCAGAGATTTCCTGAGGAATATAAGAACTCTCAGTGCTTGGTAAACATCACCCACCTCCTTCTGGACGAGCTCAGTCCAATATAAATACAATGCGGCCACAAATGCAAGTAATGTATAATTTTAAATTTTCTAGTAGCCACATTTAAAAAAGCAACAAGTAACAAGTGAAATTAATTTTATTAATATACTCTATTTAACTCTATACCCCCAATTATGATCATTTTCATATAAAATAAGTATAAATAATTTTTGTTATCTTTTTTCATATTAAATCTTTGAAATCTTGTGTGTGTGATATTTTCTGCAGACCTCGATTCTGACTGTAGCATTACTTAAGTTTTTATTATGCATCTTCATCCTCCATCCTCAAATTTGAGTTTTATGCTAGAAAAATATTCCAAAGAAAAATGAAAATCAAAACCAAAGCACAGTAGTGTCCATAAGAAGCATTTGAAAGTGTTCAGCTATTCCAGCTACTCTCCTGCAAGTGTCATACAGCTCGCAATCCCTGCCCACAGGTGTGGAGTCCAAGCTGAAAACCTCCGCCTTTTGACAGGGGCTTGGCAAGTTGACAGCTGCTTTATTTAGGGAGCTAGAAACTGAGGCCAATAAACTTCTAGCACATAGAGAGACCTGAAGTCCGGTTTGCGGAGACAAGGCCACCATCATGTGGAACCTGACGGAACTGCAGTGATATTCACGTCCCCATTGCAGTGGGGAGACTCAAATGACCAAGACATCAGTGCATCCCACCTGCTCAACGTACCTAAGAAATGTCCGAGAAACCTGGAGAAGATCCAGAGAAGGTTCGGTGAAGACCAGTTACTATTTCAAAAGAAATAAAAGACAGACTGAAGTAACTAGGTATGTGATAAGGATCAATGAAATCATGAAACATAAAATGGAGCCTTAGACAAACCTATGCCGGCTGAAACCAGGGTTCACATGGCAAAGTTGGAGGTATAATACTGGGTCAAGTTCTTATATCTTCTATAAGAGGAGATATAGATTTTAAATAAAATAAGGGCTGTGAGATGATGAGTAATTCTTTTTGAAGAGTATTCATGCCAGTATAGTCACTCATCAGGAAGACTGAAATGACAAGACATTTTCTTCCAATTGGCAAATTGCTTTGACAATATTAAGGAACTTAGCCTATTTATAATATGATTCTATACATAGTCTATCTTCTAGTTTCAAAACACTGTAACGTTGTATACATATTATAAGAGAGTTTCAAAATATTCAAATACATAAGATGTAGGCCCATGTAATTGTGAAGTTAATGAAATGACCAGGATGTGTGTTGAAGAAAATGGGAGGCAACTGTGTTATATACAAAAACTTGGTACTGCAAATAATATCATCTTGTGTTTGCACCATTACCTTCCACTGAAAGATACATGTTTTCTTTTCTCAGGAAGAACAACTCCCAAGCATATAGATATTTGCTCCCTGGAAAATTCCAGGACATACTATTAACCTTATGCTTTCTGAGCCGGTAGAAAAGACTATGTGATTACCAGGAGCCAATACGGACTCACTTAGTGTATGTCAGAACAAATTAGTCTGTTTTGGTAGGGTTGACCTGTAGGGTATAATGGCCTTTACATGGCATTTAAACAAAGCTACTCTTATATCCTGGTTAATAATATAGTGAAATATATCTGGATTATTGTCCTGCAAACCACTGAGCAATTTCTCCAGAGACGTTTAGTTTTTTCTCTATTTAGGGGCATTGCTAATGGAATATTGATAAATGTTTATCTTGTCCTTTTAATATTTTAGCAATGACATGAGTAAATGCTTAGAAAATATGGTTACCAAATGTGCAGATGCCATCATGTTTGGAGGCTGGCTAATATGATAGATGTCAGAATCAAGTTTTAAAATGATTATGGCAGGTCTAGTCCAAAACGTTGAAATTTAACAAAGATAAATGATCTTGTATTTTAGTTAAAACAGTAAATTTTACAACTGGATAGGGAAGACCTTTCTTTGGAATAATTTGTATAAAAATGATCTAGAAGTTTTGTTTACTAAAAAATAAATATAGATTTGGTAAGACCCACACAAATTTATTTTACTGAAATGGAACTGTCGGGCCCAAATCAAATTTGGTAACAGTCCTACCACACTCTGTCCTAGTCAGATAATATCTGACACATTGTGCTTATTTTTGTGCTGCATTTTGAGAGAGATACAGACAAAGTAAATGGTATATGGAAAAGATTTTGAGATGGTAAGTGCTGCAGAAGCCACTTAAAAAGGTTCATTTTAAAGAACTGTAGTTATTTTCAGTATGGCAGAGTGGTTAAGCTCACAGATTATGGAGTCAAAGAGAACTGAGTTCAAGTCCCATAGTAGCCATTAACCCTGGCATTCTGACTTTGGATAAGTTATCTAGTTTATTTGAGTCTCTGTATATGTAAATTGTTTATGATAGTAATGAAAAAGAATAGATGCTGCAGGAGTTAGATTTTAAAGGGGGGATACACAGAAGAAGACATATTCCACCTAGCTTTGTAAGGTGAAATCCATAGAAGAATGAGAATTTTGATTTAATATATTCTAATAATCTAAATATGTTCATTAAATGACCAATTACATTACCCAATAATTTAAATTACCCAAATTGCCTTTACAAGCAATGAGCTCTTTGTTCTTGAAGCTATTCCAGATATTCCAAATTACCAGCTCTCAGGGGACGCCTGCTGTCAGTTGGAGGTTTGACTATATGTATGACCACTAATTCTCATCTATATAACCATGCCATTTACTCTTTCAACAAGCAGTTATTATTGCCAGGCACTGCACAACCAACAGACAGGCAGGTAGCCTGCCTCTGAGTCTCTGAGTCTAATGGAAAACAGACACACATGCTCAAACAATCACATTACAATGGGGTTAAGGGGCAAGTGTGGAGAAGTAAAGTACAACAAAGGGGGGGAACCTAAGGTCAACATATTCACCTGCCTGGTAAGATTTCTTTAGTCCCATTGCCCATCTGTGTTCTTATTTGAAATGCCACCCTTTAGAATGAAAACACCAGAATAACTTAAAATTTTTTACTGAGCTGCAACAAATTCTCTTCTCCAAAATCCTATTCTGACTTTCTATATATTTCTTTCTGCCCTAAACCTTCCTGGACTCGCCTCTGGAAGTTTTTTCATCTCATCTTTCTAGGGAAGTAGAGGAGACAACACAGTATGCTTCTTCCCATCTTGTTTTCCTCCTCTCACAGACTTTATGGTTTTTTGTTTTTTTGTTTTTTTGTTTTAAATAGACCAAATCTCACCATTCGCTGAGGAGTGGGGAATAATCATTACAGACTTGTGACTGAGGTCCCAAATCATTTCTACTGACAACCATTTCTTCCAATTATTAAAATAGCCTCCATTTTGACTGGACCAGAGTGTCCTACAATTGTTTTGGTTCTTTGGAAAAACACAACATCTAAGTTCTCTGACTTTATTCCCATGCTGTATGGACATCCGGCCCTATCCTTTCCCTCAGATTGCCGCCTACCTTGGCTTTCAGTAATGTGGGCAGCACAAAGTCATCCTATTTTGAAAAGAATAGAGGAAAAATATCTGTTTCTAGGGTTTGAGCATCCTGCATCAAATTTGAAGGAAGAGAAGCACAACCGGTTGGAGAGCCAAATGGGATCACTGTGGACTTAAAACACAGATTTTACCTAAGTCATATCACATCCCAAATCATTGTAGCCTTGTTTTTCCACTTCCTCCTCTGACTGCTGAATCCATTCCACATTCAGTGCACAAATTGATTAGGTAATGAAGATGTATAGTCAATCACAGGCCTGGCAGAAAGATAAGGAAGGCATCCTAGCCAGAGGCATCTGATCCCTGAAAAGAGAGGTTGTGCTGAGGTTGGTGGGCTGGCCAGAGAGAAACAGTTCTCTTGAGAATGAGACATTTCAGGACGTTTTTCTCCTCAGGCATGTCATGTTTGAATCCTTGAAGTTTTGCAGGAGTTACTTAGCAGAAATTTAATTTCTAAGTGTTTTGTTTTTGTTGTTGTTGTTTTCAAATCTTGCTTTAATCTCTCATTTTATCTACTTATCAAAGCTTATATGATAATTCCTGCTTTTTGAAATTTACTGAGGTTTTGTTTTTGGAGGAAAAGTGTATGATCAGTCTTTGTCAACATACCAAGAACTCTTAAAAGAGACTATACTTTAATTTTCAGTATATAATATGACTAAAGGGAATGAATAGTGAGAAGAGATATTGGATAAATCAAACCATGGTTAAAACAAAAACTACGGCCACTTTTCAATAATTCTATAGGCACATTAACCAGGATAAAACCAGCATAAACCTGGGGTGGCCATCCTGTAGCCCTTTCACTTCCTGAATTCTGTTTTGTTTTGTTTTTCTTTCCTAATAGATTTTCTGTTAAATTACCTGGGTTTTCTAGATACACAATTTTACCATCTTCAAACAGCTACTGAGTTTGTTTTCTGGTTTTTGACCTCATTCTTGCAGAAGATAGTCTAAGTACAGGCAAATTTTTGTTCTTTTGAACATAACCAGCTTTTCTATTTTTAACATTTTGGTTTTAGTTGTTGTTTTTCTTAATACTGAATACCTATAGATATTTCTTTTTTGCCCTTGTAATAGCAAGGAAAAAGTTGTGTGGATTTCAGTGTGGAGTTATTTTCATTGAATTCTCTGGCACGTGATGGATCCAATTCTAACTTCATGCTCATGTTTTTCTTTTTTTTTTAATTAATTAATTAATTTATTTTTTATTTATTTATTTATTTTTTTTAAACATCTTTATTGGAGTATAATTGCTTTACAATGGTGTGTTAGTTTCTGCTTTATTTTTTTAATGCATTCTATTTATTTATTTTTTTTTTTTATTTTTAACATCTTTATTGGAGTATAATTGCTTTACAATGGTGTGTTCGTTTCTGCTTTATAACAAAGTGAATCAGTTATACATATACATATGTTCCCATATCTCTTCCCTCTTGCGTCTCCCTCCCTCCCAACCTCCCTATCCCACCCCTCTAGGTGGTCACAAACCACCAAGCTGATCTCCCTGTGCCATGGGGCTGCTTCCCACTAGCTATCTATTTTACGTTTGGTAGTGTATATATGTCCATGCCACTCTCTCACTTTGTCACAGCTTAACCTTCACCCTCCCCATATCCTCAAGTCCATTCTCTAGTAGGTCTGTGTCTTTATTCCCGTCTTGCCACTAGGTTCTTCATGACCTTTTTTTTTTTTTCTTCTTAGATTCCATATATATGTGTTAGCATATGGTATTTGTTTTTCTCTTTCTGACTTACTTCACTCTGTATGACAGACTCTAGGTCCATCCACCTCACTACAAATATCTCAATTTCGTTTCTTTTTATGGCTGAGTAATATTCCATTGTATATATGTGCCACATCTTCTTTATCCATTCATCCAATGATGGACACTTAGGTTGCTTCCATGTCCTGGTTATTGTAAATAGAGCTGCAATGAACATTTTGGTACATGACTCTTTATGAATTATGGTTTTCTCAAGGTATATGCCCAGTAGTGGGATTGCTGGGTCGTATGGTAGTCCTATTTTTAGTTTTTTAAGGAACCTCCATACTGTTCTCCATAGTGGCTGTATCAATTTACATTCCCACCAACAGTGCAAGAGGGTTCCCTTTTCTCCACACCCTCTCCAGCATTTATTGTTTGCAGATTTCTTGATGATGGCCATTCTGACCCATGTGAGGTGATATCTCATTGTAGTTTTGATTTGCATTTCTCTAATGATCAGTGATGTTGAGCATCCTTTCATGCGTTTGTTGGCAATCTGTATACCTTCATTGGTGAAATGTCTGTTCAGATCTTCTGCCCATTTTTGAATTGGGTTGTTTGTTTTTTTAATATTGAGCTGCATGAGCTGTTTATATATTTTGGAGATTAATCCTTTGTCTGTTGATTCGTTTGCAAATATTTTCTCCCATTCTGAGGGTTGTCTTTTCATCTTGTTTATGGTTACCTTTGCTGTGCAAAAGCTTTTAAGTTTCATTAGGTACCATTTGTTTATTTTTGTTTTTATTTCCATTTCTATAGGACATGGTCAAAAAGCATCTTGCTGTGATTTATGTCATAGAGTGTTCTGCCTATGTTTTCCTCTAAGAGTTTTATAGTGCCTGGCCTTACATTTAGGTCTTTAATCCATTTTGAGTTTACTTATGTGTATGGTGTTAGGGAGTGTTCTAATTTCATTCTTTTACATGTAGCTGTCCAGTATTCCCAGCACCACTTATTGAAGAGGCTGTCTTTTCTCCATTGTATACTCTTGTCTACTTTATCAAAGATAAGGTGACCACATATGCATGGGTTTATCTCTGGGTTTTCTATCCTGTTCCATTGATCTATATTTCTGTTTTTGTGCCAGTACCATACTGTCTTGATTACTGTAGCTTTGTAGTATAGTCTGAAGTCAGGGAGCCTGATTCCTCCAGCTCCATTTTTCATTCTCAAGATTGCTTTGGCCATTCGGGGTCTTTTGTGTTTCCATACAAATTGTGAAATTTTTTGTTCTAGTTCTGTGAAAAAAGCCATTGGTGGTTTGATAGGGATTGCATTGAATTTGATAGGGATTGCATTGAAATTGCTTTGGGTAGTATAGTCATTTTCATGTTGATTCTTCCAATCCAAGAACATGGTATACCTCTCCATCTGCTTGTATCATCTTTAATTTCTTTCATCAGTGTCTTATAGTTTTCTGCATACAGGTCTTTCGTCTCCTTAGGTAGGTTTATTCCTAGGTATTTTATTGTTTTTGTTGCAATGGTAAATGGAAGTATTTCCTTAATTTCTCTTTCAGATTTTTCATTATTAGTATATAGGAATGCAAGAGATTTCTGTGTATTAATTTTGTATCCTGCTACTTTACCAGATTCATTGATTAGCTCTAGTAGTTTTCTAGTAGCATCTTTAGGATTCTCTATGTATAGTATCATGTCATCTGCAAACAGTGACAGTTTTACTTCTTTTCCGATTTGGATTCCTTTTATTTCTTTTTCTTCTCTGATTGCTGTGGCTAAAACTTCCAAAACTATGTTGAATAATAGTGGTGAGGGGGAGCAGCCTTGCCTTGTTCTTGATCTTAGTTGAAATGGTCTCAGTTTTTCACCATTGACAACGATGTTGGCTGTGGGTTTGTCATATATGGCCTTTATTATGTTGAGGTAAGTTCCCTCTATGCCTACTTTCTGGAGGGTTTTTATCATAAATGGGTGTTGAATTTTGTCAAAAGCTTTTTCTGCATCTATTGAGATGATCATATGGTTTTGATCCTTCAATTTGTTGATATGGTTTATCACATTGATTGATTTGCGTATATTGTAGAATCCTTGCATTCCTGGGATAAACCCCACTTGATCATGGTGTATGATCCTTTTAATGTGCTGCTGGATTCTGTTTGCTAGTATTTTGTTGAGGATTTTTGCATCTATGTTCATCAGTGATATTGGCCTGTAGTTTTCTTTTTTTGTGACATCTTTGTCTGGTTTTGGTATCAGGGTGATGGTGGCCTCGTAGAATGAGTTTGGGAGTGTTCCTCCCTCTGCTATATTTTGGAACAGTTTGAGAAGGATAGGTGTTAGCTCTTCTCTAAATGTTTGACAGAATTCAACTGTGAATCCATCTGGTCCTGGACTTTTGTTTGTTGGAAGATTTTTAATCACAGTTTCAATTTCAGTGCTTGTGATTGGTCTGTTTATATTTTCTATTTCTTCTGGGTTCAGTCTCAGAAGGTTGTGCTTTCCTAAGAATTTGTCCATTTCTTCCACGTTTTCCATTTTATTGGCATATAGTTGTTTGTACTAATCTCTCATGATCCTTTGCATTTCTGCAGTGTCAGTTGTTACTTCTCCTTTTTCATTTCTATTTCTGTTGATTTCAGACTTTTCCCTTTTTTTTCTTGTTGAGTCTGGCTAATGGTTTATCAATTTTGTTTATCTTCTCAAAGAACCAGCTTTTAGTTTTATTGATCTTTGCTATTGTTTCCTTCATTTCTTTTTCATTTATTTCTGACCTGATCTTTATGATTTCGTTCCTTCTGCTAATTTTGGGGTTTTTTTTTATTCTTCTTTCTGGAATTGCTTTAGGTGTAAGGTTAGGTTGTTTATTTGCGATTTTTCTTGTTTCTTGAGGTAGGATTATATTGCTATAAACTTCCCTCTTAGACCTGCTTTTGCTGAATCCCATAGGTTTTGGGTAGTCGTGTTTTCACTGTCATTTGTTTCTAGGTATTTTTGGATTTCCTCTTTGATTTCTGCAGTGATCCCTTGGTTATGTAGTAGCACATTGTTTAGCCTCCAAGTGTTTGTATTTCTTACAGATTTTTTCCTGTAATTGATATCTAGTCTCATAGCGTTGTGGTCAGAAAAGATACTTGATATGATTTCAATTTTCTTAAATTTACCAAGGCTTGATTTGTGACACAAGATATGATCTATCCTGGAGAATGTTCCATGAGCACTTGAGATGAAAGTGTATTCTGTTGTTTTTGGATGCAATATCCTATAAATATCAGTGAAGTCCATCTTGTTTAATGTATCATTTAAAGCTTGTGTTTCTCTGTTTCTTTTCATTTTGGTTGATCTGTCCATTGGTGAAAGTGGGGTGTTAAAGTCCTCTACTATGATTGTATTACTGTTGATTTTCCTTTTTGTGGATGTTAGCAGTTGCCTTAAGTATTGAGGTGTTCTTATGTAGGGTGCATAAATATTTACAATTGTTATATCTTCTTTTTGGATTGATCCCTTGATCATTATTTAGTGTCCTTCTTTGTCTCTTGTAATAGTCTTTATTTTAAAGTCTATTTTGTCTGAAATGAGAATTGCTACTCCAGCTTTCTTTTGATTTCCATTTGCAAGGAATATCTTTTTCCATCCCCTCACTTTCAGTCTGTATGTGTCCCTAGGTCTGAAGTGGGTCTCTTGTAGACAGCATATATATGGGTGTTGTTTTTGTATCCATTCAGCGAGCCTGTTTCTTTTGGTTGGAGCATTTGATCCATTCACGTTTCAGGTAATTATTGATATGTATGTTCCTATTACCATAGGTTTGTTATTGTAGGTCTTTTCCTTCTCTTGTGTTTCCTGCCTAGAGAAGTTCCTTTAGCATTTGTTGTAAAGCTGGTTTGGTGATGCTGAATTCTCTTTGCTTTTGCTTGTCTGTAAAGGTTTTACTTTCTCCATCAAGTCTGAATGAGATCCTTGCTGGGTAGAATAATCTTGGTTGTAGGTTTTTCCCTTTCATCACTTTAAATATGTCCTGCCACGCCCTTCTGGCTTGCAGAGATTTTGCTGAAAGATCAGCTGTTAACCTTATGCGGATTCCCCTGTATGTTATTTGTTGTTTTTCCCTTGCTGCTCTTAATATTTTTTCTTTGTATTTAATTTTTGATAGTTTGATTAATATGTGTCTTGGCGTGTTTCTCCTTGGATTTACCCTGCCTGGGACTCTCTGTGCTTCCTGGACTTGATTGACTATTTCCTTTCCCATATTAGGGAAGTTTTCAACTACAATCTCTTCAAATATTTTCTCAGTCCCTTTTTTTTCTCTTCTTCTTCTGGGACCCCTATAATTCGAATGTTGGTGTGTTTAATGTTGTCCCAGAGGTCTCTGAGACAGTACTCAATTCTTTTCATTCTTTTTTCTTTATTCTGCTCAGCGGTAGTTATTTCCACTATTTTATCTGCCTGGTCACTTATCCGTTCTTCTGCCTCAGTTATTCTGCTATTGATTCCTTCTACAGAATTTTTAATTTCATTTATTGTGTTGTTCATTATTGTTTCTTTGCTCTTTAGTTCTTCTAGGTCCTTGTTAAATGTTTCTTGTATTTTCTCCATTCTATTTCCAAGATTTTGGATCATCTTTACTATAATTACTTGGAATTCTTTTTCAGGTAGACTGCCTATTTCCTCTTCATTTGTTTGGTCTGGTGGGTTTTTTTATCTTGCTCCTTCATCTGCTGCGTATTTCTCTGTCTTCTCATGTTGCTTAACTTACTGTGTTTGGGGTCTCCTTTTCACAGGCTGCAGGTTCATAGTTCCTGTTGTTTTTGGTTTCTGCCCCCAGTGGCTAAGGTTGGTTCAGTGGGTTGTGTAGGCTTCCTGGTGGAAGGGACTGGTGCCTGTGTTCTGGTGGATGAGGCTGGCTCTTGTCTTTCTGGTGGGCAGGACCACATCCGGTGGTGTGTTTTGGGGTGTCTGTGAACTTAGTATGATTTTAGGCATCCTCTCTGCTAATGGGTGGGGTTGTGTTCCTGTCTTGCTAGTTGTTTGGCATGAGGTGTCCAGCACTGGAGCTTGCTTGTCATTGAGTGGAGCTGGGTCTTAGCATTGAGATGGAGATCTCTGGGAGAGCTCTCGCCAATTGATATTACGTTGGGCCAGGAGGTCTCTGGTGGTCCAATGTCCTGAACTCGGCTGTCCCACCTCAGTGGCTCATGCTTGACACCAGCCGGAGCACCAAGACCCTGTCAGCCACACAGCCAAGTATGTGGGCAGTTTCTTGCCTTTTGGGAAGTCTGAGGTCTTCTGCCAGCATTCAGTAGGTGTTCTGTAGGAGTTGTCGCACATGTAGTTTTGTTTTTGATGTATTCGTAGGGAGGAAGGTGATCTCCAAGTCTTACTCCTCCGCCATCTTGAAGGTCCTCCTGTTATTGTTCTAGATCTAATTATTCTGTTGCTCATTCAGGAACAACTGTTACTCTTAGTTTGTATCTTCATTATTTCTTCTTATTATCTATTGTAGTCTTCATTGTTTTTTATCTTATCCTTTCTTTCTGCCTTATGGAAAACTTCTCAGGTTTGCCTGGTATATCACCGATTCAATTTTCTACAGTGCCAGTTCTGCTTATTATTGCTGCCAAAGAAGATTGATACTCTTCTCTTAGGTTGTATTTTTAGTTTCCATGTAATTATTTATTATCCCACCCATCTCTAATACATTGTACCTTGTTTTGTCTTTGAACTAGCTTATGCTCTTTTTCTGTGTTTTTGTTGTTGTTGTTTTGGTTTGTTTTTTCTCTGTACCCTCTAGGTTTAGTGTCCTTGCCCCAAATTGATCAAGTACAAAGTATGCTATCTCTGGAACATTCCAATGTCAGGGCTGCTCCTTACATTCTTGATGGTCGCCGAAAATATGTTGTCCACATTCCCTTGACATCCTGCTTAATTGTTTTCCAGAAATTGTGTCCACTAGCTGAAAGATAGATCTTGGTGGGATAAGGTGGGAACAGGATTCTAGCAGCATAAGAGCCAAGCCCTCATGTAATAAGGAAATTTCTGATTAACTTTCACAGGGATAAACAAGGTGGCAGAGTTTAGTCAGGAAGTCTTGTATTCTTTCTAGTAATTTAGTGTAGTTTGTCACAAATTATATTTTTTCATTAAGTACAAAAACAGTGGGAAAAATTTTCCATTTCAGTTTTATTGTGCTGTGAACTTGTATACTGTTCTTGTGATCTCATAGACATATTAGTGGAAATGAACAATCACTGTTCACAGGGAAGGATCCTGGTTTTATGGGACCTGGAACTTTTGCAATCTTAAGAATCAATTAACACTTTCTTTTTCCAATAGTACATTTTTAATATTGTAATGGCTGGGTGTTTGTGTTTCGCCAGATTTCACATGTTGACATCCTAACCTCCATTGTGGTAGTATTTGGAGTGGGCCGTTTGGGAGGTGATTAGGTCAAGAGGGTGGAGCCCTCCTGAATGGGATTAGTGCCCTTATAAAAGAGACCCCAGAGAGCTCTCTTGTCCCTTCCACCATTGGAGCACACAGCACAGAGGGCCCTCACCAAGAGCAGAATCTATTGGTGCCTCAGTCTTGGATTTTCCACCTTCAGAACCGTGAGAAATGAATGTTATTTAAGCCACCCAGTCTATTCTATTTTTGTTATAACATCCTGAATTAACTAAGATAATTACCAATTAGGCATAAAAATGAATAATTATTTAGAAAGGGAAAGGAAACCACAACATATTAAAAATTAACAAGCTGACAAATATTGGTTTAATGATTATGCTTTTCCATTGTAGAAGCTGATGTCACTCTTCTGCTTCTCAGCTTTTGATGCTTCTGGTTAAGTAAATCATGCCACACCCATGATAGCTGCTCATTTATCTTGCAGCCAGAAACATCATAGACAAATATTTGTATGTCTACCATATTATAAGATTTGCACTCACTAGGGTAGAGGGTAAACATTATTGTGCAAGCATACTTTCCCCTTTGCACTGAGCAAAGGACCATATGTAGCAATAGGATTGTTTTGCAATAGAATCATAGAATCATAAAATTTTAGAGTGAGTATGGTTATACAAAATGGCATATGACTGCCTCACTATGGTTTTTTATTTCAGTTTAAGTGAAAGATCAGAACATTACATACTGGCATCAAAGGGGGAAATAGATTGCAAAATACCATTTAGTATCACTATTAGGCTGCTAGAAAGATATCAAATAATCTAAATATACATTTATTCCTATAAGATGAATGCCTCTATTTATTTATTTCTATTTATTTTTGAAGGTCATTTTAATATATACTTATGCATTAACATGAGAACTTTAGACTATTTCAAACTATGACTTTTCTTGATTTAAATTTAAAAATGAATACGGACCTTACAGGAATAGTATATCCTATTTACCATCAAAGTGCCTAAGGGTGTCATTTCTTTTAATTTTAATTAATAGAATTGAATATCAAATTTTCAAACTGACACTTATGAATTAAAGACAGTTGTTTTATAAAAGCACCAAAATGTTTCTGATTCTGCAGAAGAACTGGTGATTCTTACAACTTTCCCTGAGGAATAATGCTTTTTCCAAGTAAAACTTGACAGGCAAGCAAATTAAAATAAAAATAATTGTAATAAAAGAGAGGCAAACCCAGAGTCTAGATTTTGGCTTTGTTTCTGCATATTACTCCATATTTACACTTGCTCTCATTTACTTTCTATAAAATAAGTGAAAAAAAATCTAGTATGCAGAGAGAGAGAAAAACAGAAAAAGTAGCATTTAGGAATCCCACACTAAAAGGAAATTCAACCTCATCTCTGTTTCTATCCATTAAAGAAATTCCTTCTTGTCACCATTTTCAAAGCACTGACATTAAGTTCAGGACAAAGGGACGTGGCAGTTGAGATAGATCTGAAAAAACTTTTTGTTGTTTCACTATCCCTTTCCATTAAGGTTACTGCCATTCTCAACTATTTGTAGCAAAATGGCAGAAGCCAGTGATACTTCAAAGCAACTTTAGTTGATCTAGTAGCAGTTGGTATTTAGTAATAAATTGACTAAGACTGGCCTATGAACTGGCCAAAGATTAAATAAAGTGCCAGTAAAATGACCAGATTGTTTCTTGATGAAATTCTTGGTAACTTTGGTTCTTGAACCATTATCTAACTATCTATCTATCTATTGTATATCTCTTTATTAAATTTTAGTAATAAGACTAACATTTATTGAATTTTATGAGCCTTTGTATATTTTTATAGAATATAGATTTTTGATATTGATACTGAATACATTTTAACCTGCAAAGTTTACTTTAATATCTAATGAGCACAAAGCAACTTGGTTAATATTATTTTCTTGTATATGATTTTATTTACCAGATATCTACATGTTCATGACCTTTTCTTCTCAAATAAAAACAGCTTCATTTTAAAATTATAATACATGTTTGTTATAAAAGTTCAAACTATAAACATATAAAAAAATAAAATAAAATGTGTCTGAAGTCCAACAACCAGTTATTTTTCTTTCATGTTCTAACTGGACATGATTTTTAAAAATTTTTTAACGTTCATCACATTTATTTACTTATTTATTTATTTAATTCAGGTAACATTGATTTGTAACATTATATAAGTTTCATGTGTACAAATTATATTTCTGCTTCTGTATGCTCTACAGTGTGCTTACTACCAAAAATTTAGTTTTAATCCACCACCGTATAGTTGGTCCCCTTTACCCATTTTCCCCTCCCTCTCAACCCTCAGCCTCTAGTAACCACTACTCTGTTCTCTGTATCTACCATTTGTTTTAGTTTGGTTTGTTCATTTGCTTTGGTTTTGTTTGCTTGTTTGTTTATTAGTTTTTTATATTCCACATATGAGTGAAATCATACAGTGTTTGTCTCTTTCTGTCTGACTTATTTCACTTAGCATAATATCTTCAAGGTCCATCCATGTTGTTGCAAATGGCTAGATTCCATCTTTTTACGACTGAGTATTATTCCATTGAGATATATATGTACATATACCACTTCTTTATTCATTCATTCCTTGATGGAGACTTAGGTGGTTTCCATATCTTGGCTACTGTAAATAATGCTGCGATAAATATAGGGGTGCATGTGTTTTTGAAATAGTGTTTTTTGTAGTCTTTGGATAAATACCCAGAAATGAGATAGCTGGATCATATGGTAGTTCTATTCTTAAATTTTTGAGGAATCTCCATACTCTTTTCCATAGTGGCTGCACCAATTTACATTCTCACCAAAAGTGTGAGAGTGTTCCCTTTTCTCCATGTCCTTTCCAATACTTGTTATTTTTTGTCTTTTTGATAGTAGCCATTTCAACAGGTGTGAGGTGATGTCTAATTGTGGTTTTGATTTGCACTTCCCTAATAATTAGTGATGCTGAACATCTTTTCATGTGTCCATTGACCATCTGTATGTCTTCTTTGGGAAAATGCCTATTCAACTCCTCTGCCAGCTTTTATATCAGTTTGTTTGTATTTTTGTTGTTGAATTTCATGAGTTCACTATGAATTTTTGATATTAACCCTTTATCAACTATATCATTTGCAAACATCTTCTCCCATTCTGTAGGTTGTCTTTTCATTTTATTGATGGTTTCCTTTGCTGTGCATAAGCTTTTTAGTTTGATGTAATCCAATTTGATTATTTTTGCTTTTGTTTCCTTTGCCTGAGTAGACATATCTAGAAAGATATTGCTGTGATCCATGTCAAAGAGTGTACTTCCTGTGTTTTCTTCTAGGAGTTTTATGCAACAACAAGTTGTTAATTTATTGTATTTGTAGATAGATAATTAGATATAGGTAGATAGATGAGTATGCATACAAATACATATTTAAGTAAGTAAAGTAGTTGTATTTCATAACCTGTTTTTTATATTGCCTTTTATACTCATTACTATGTTCATATGACATTAAATGTCAGATGCTAATATCATTTTCAATGGCAATAGAGAAGTGTATTGGTTAAAAGAAAACAGGATATATGGCCACGCTATATTTAGTCAATCTCATAATAGTGGACATTCAATTGTTTCCAGTCTTTGTAATAGTATAAATAACACTGTGATGAATTCATTGTATATTATCTTGTATATTTTCATGCTTATCCAGTCATCAATTTAGGAAATATTCCTGGATGTGACTGCTGAGTCAAAGTATATGTACAACTAAAACTTTGATAAGTGTCTCCAAAATACTCTCCAGAAGTTTATACATATTTACACTTTCACTAAAAATAAACAGTGAGCATATTCCCTTCACATTTTCTTCAAAATAGATACAGTTAGTCTTCTTAATCTTTGTCAGTCTGATGGGTAAAAATACCTTTTTTCCAATTTTTTCAATTTTAGTTTTAGATTTTTTTTTTTTTTTTACTATTTAGTGCCAATTTGTATATATATGACAACATATGAGTGATAAAGACGTCAGGGCAGGAGAGAAGGAGAGAGAAGTTTCCTTTGTTCTTATATTTTACCCATTTTTCTTTGGTACATTCTTTTTTTTTGGTCCTCATTGATCTGTATGAATTTTGTATAAATAAGTAGTTAACCTCTTACAAGTCAGTTTTATAGTTGTTAAGTGCACAAACTTTGGAATCAATGCAAGCTTAGTATGAATTCCAGTTCCTAGAATTACTAGCTCTGAGACTTATAGCAAGATCATTCTGCTTCACGATTCCTTTATTTGTAAAATAAGAGTACAGAGTTGTTGTGAATATTAAAGTAAACCATGTATATAAATGCTGAAAGATGGCTCGGCACTTAATAAAATAACAGTAGCTACTCGTATCATTACTATTAAAATATGTTGCAGATACATATTTCCATTTTATCAGTTGTACCTTAAACTTCTTAAGCTGTTTTATGACATGCAAAATTTCTTGTTCTTCTTTTAAAAATCAGCAAAATGTTCAACAATTTTCTTACTTTTGGTATCATGTCCTAGAAAGGATTATTCGCAATCTCTAGTAAAATAATCAAAAGACTTTATGGTTTGATTTTTGCATTTTGAGTTACCTGGAATTTCATTTGCTACTAGAAGTGAGCTAGAACTATAGTTTGATTTTTTTGCCAAAATGACTAGCCAGTTGCCCAAGCCGCTATTGAAGAATCAATTTTTTTTTCAGATTTGAAATAGTAATTTTGTCATATACTAAATTATATTTAAGCTGATTTCTGGACTCACTACTGATCAGTTTATCTATTTCTGTTTAATTGCCATATATTCTTCATCTCATTCTACTGCTTTTACTCATCCAACCCCCTTTCACACTTTCATGTACTTTCCAGCTGTACCAGACTAGTTTCCCAAGGAAGTCTTCCTATATTTCACACTTTCATACCTAATACTGTCATTCTATTTACATTAAGAGCTTCTTACATCCTCCAACACACACATACTTATCATGTAGCTCTTTCATGTCTTCAAAACCTCAATTCAAATCCTCCTTCCTCTAAGCAGTCTTTAGAGTCTTGTCACATTTTGAGATCCCTCTTCTATGCTGCCAAGGACTAAATCTATATTTCCACCAGAGTAGTTTTCACATTGATTCACTTGTATGCCTTTTTCTCTAGAAAGCATCCAGAGACTGTCTGTGCCTTAACCAACTTATATTCCCAGTGCCTGGAGCATAGTAGGTGTCCAATAAATATCTTTAAGTGAGTGACTAAGTTGTTTTATTAAATGTTGTAAACCATTCAGAGAAAGGAAAACACATTGTTCCCTTGAATAATTCAGAGCCATTTCAACCAAAAGCCTGAGCCAAATGGTAAATTATAGAAACCAGAGGAGTAAGCGAAAGCTCTATTTTGTTAATGTCTGCTACAGCTGGAAGAGGGAAGTGAGTGATTTCATAGCCAAAAGTAACCTCTTTCTATTGGGAAAAAAATATTTTAAAGAAGAGTGCCTGAGGGAGGGTAGTGGAAACAAAGTACATTTAACCACTTTAGTTTATTTTTTATCTTTGTTATTGGCCCCTGAAAACAGAATTCAGATCTTGGAGTAGAAGATAAGTTTGATGGAAAGTTTCTTGCATTAGGGAACACAGAGGGATTTGGATGCGAGAGGCAGAGGAATGGACATTATGGACTAGAATAGCTCACATATGGCCCTGATTACTGGGAGTGAGGAAGGCAAGGTTTGGAAGGTATTTGTGATATAATCATTGATTAGAATAGTGAAGCTTTTACATCGGGGGAAAAAAAATCTCCAAGACGTAAAAACCCGAGGATTGTGTCTAAGAGCAGTTGCCTCCCCAGATGATTTGACTTTGAGAACACAATTCTTTCATTCAACAAATACTTACTAAGTCAATACTCTATGCTTGAGATTGTTCTAAACCACGAAAATTACAGCAGAGTATGACAAAGTCCATGCCCTCATTGAGATTACAGAGTGCTGTGTGTTCAGTCTGGTGAGAAGAAATAGGGGTCAGTAGTGGTCAAAATTAATGATAAGTTTAGGTACAGGGAATTAATGTGTAATTACTTGTTTTTATTCTTGTCCTTGTTTTTGTTTTTATCCACTGATGAAGTTATTAAATAATTTGTATTTAATTATTACTTGTTTTTTCAAAAAAATATTTTCTCCCCTTTGTATGTACCCATCCTGTAGTGTATATGTTCCATTTGCCAGCAGTGACTACTGGTATTACATGTACGGCAGCTCAAAGGGAGCAAAAGTCTCTAAAGTGGTTCCTGAAGCCTGGTATAGATGAGAATCAGCTATGGGGTTTTAAAAATGGGCTTGACCTCTGGGCACCCCAAGTTGAGAACCACTATTCTATGTGACTTAGCATGCATACTAGGGACTGCCGATGACATCAGTATTTACAAAGTAAAGTGGTGGCATTTGAACAAACAGATCTTTCTTCCCTAAATGATTTCTCCACAGATACTAAAATGTTGATTGCTTCAGTGAAGTAGCCATTCTTATGAGAGACTGAGGAAAGAATTCCTGTTTTACTGTTGGTGATAGCTCTATTACACACGTAAAGAGACTGTGGGAAACGCTAATTGTAGATGAGAGAAATTTTGGCTTTTATACCACTTTTGCATTGAATATATCTATATGTAATTTTGATCATCACCAGCTAGTAACAGATATCATCCCCAAATAGACATATAGATAACTGGCATCTAGTTCAGTAGCTACATTTTAATGTCTGATCCATCAGGGATGGATACAAGTGGTATGCTGAGTTTTATGTGTGTTCCATTCTCCACCCTATTTAAAAAGCCATTAAATCATTAACTCATTAACAGGCATATAAATCTTGCCAACGATGTCATGCTTTTTCCCGGATATGTGTACCCTTGGCTGATTGGAAAATCTCTCTCTCTCTGTTTCATACACACACACACACACACACACGCACACACACAATATGCTCACACATACTCATACAGGTACACAAATAACCTCTCTTTCCGTTTTTGTTGGACTCCTCTCTCTTTGTAAAATAATCACATGGCAACTGAAAAAGAGAATTTGAAAGAAATATTTTTCTTCCTCTCCTCCTCTCTGGCCGCCTCCCAACAAACTAAGTTATGCAGTTCTGGATTCCGTCTGACACATCTTAACTACTGACATTTAGCAGATGCTTCTCCAAGAAATGGGGGAGGGCGAAGGTGAAGCAGGAGTGTGATAGAAGTAATTAGACTAACGATGTCTCAATTGTCAAGATGTTCCTGCAATGTCCCCTTCTGTTAGCAAATCTGGACCAGGAAGGCAGTCTTTAAGGAAGGGAAGGTTGAGTAAAAAGATGCATTGGTTTGTGCCTACAATAGGATAACTTAGAAAGTTTAAAGAAGTTGTAAGTCTAATTTTCATACCAAACAATAAGCAGATAAATCCAAGCCTTAATCTATATAAGATCACTGGACTGGCAAAGCTGGACTGAGAAAGAGAGTTTAGTTTTGTAATTCTATCCTTAGCTGCAGCCCATTGATATGGCTGATTTGATTATGTGATGGTCTACATTAATGTTAATGCTAAATCATTCACTTGCTTCTTTCTGGATGGGTCTCATGTATTGGTTATACTTTGGTAGAGTCCAGAGAAGTCCAGGTTTTGTTGCTGAGCTCAAAAATTCAATTTATTCTTCTAAGAGTAACTTCCACACATTTGTATTTGTCTCAGCACTCCTTACGTGACTATAAATGTGTGGTTCTTTGAGTTCTCTTTTGAACAAGATGTAACATCTATTGTTTCCCTCATTAATTAATGACTTAAACAAAATCTTTGACATGTGTTTATTCTACCTCTGTGTAAGAGCCACGTGTATATACCTTTTTAAGAATTATCTTTGGCCATCCTCTTAATAACTGCCCCCACTTTTTTGCTTATTTTAGTTAGTAATTTCTGTTACTTGCACAAAAGAGTTCTAATTATTAGGAAAAAAAAAACCTTTTATTTTTCAATTAGGACAATCAACTTGTCAAAACAAACCATAATGAGAAGGTTGTTTTGAGACCTTAAGGTTACAGTAAATAAAAGTATGTCCATGAAATAATAAAATATTCCTTTCGAAAGTATCATAAACTATTGGTGCCTATTGCCACTGAATGGAATTAAATGGTATTAAGAGAATACTTATTAACGCTCTGGTGATACTCCTTTCTACTGGGGATGAAACTACCAAAGGTATTGATTTTTTAAGGTAATAATTTAGAGCTTCACTATCTTTAGGTAGTACTATAGGCACAAGGAAAATTGCTAGTTTTCAATGACTTCAGCAATTTTTATCAGTGTCCAAATAGAACTATTGTGATTTCCATGACTGCAGATTCTTTTATGTTATTTTTATTTTGTGTGTTTTTGATTTTTGGTGCCTTAGTCCCAGAAGTAAACTCTCTCAAAAAACCCACTGCAGGATGAGTTACAGATGCTGTCATACGTGGTTGTACTGTGTGTCGGTTTTGTCAGTTTCAGAGCCTGACTTTTCCTGACCTCATCCTAAGATTACGTGCTCTATTCCACTTACAATCCCATAAGCTGATAACTACTGGCTATAATGAGTATAATTCCAGCAATCTGGCAGTGCCACGGTAGAAAACATTGAGGAGTCTGGATTTGCTGCATGAAGGCATTAGTGACCTCTGTTATTCTGGTACTTGAAGATCAAAATGCCTCTTGGGACAGATGATTCCTCCTGTTGTGAAACTGAGGGCACACGCAGGCATGGAATTAGTGTAATTCAACATGAATGGAAAGTTACACATTTTAATTAATAATATTTTTAGGTAAACTCTTCAAAGAGAGTAGTTAAGACAAGTTCACATAGCAATATATTTTCTTTGTGTGTTTTTTTAATCACATGTTGACCATTGTGGCTGGCAGATGTCCCCAAATTTTCACCCCTGGTGTACATACCCTGTATAATTCTCTCCCCTTTAGTGTGGTTGGGAGCAGGGACCATGACAGGATATCAATCCAGTGACTGGGTCACAAGTCAGTCGACTTTGAGTTAATCAGAAAGGAGATTATCCTGGATGGGCCTGATTGAATCAGGTGAAAAGGTAAAAAGAGGGTCAAATGTTGGAATCCCTCTCCTACCGTTTTGGAAGAAGGCAAGCAAAACATGTTGCGAGCTGCCTTGGAGGAGGGCCACGTGGCTGAGACCCGAGAGCAGCCTCTAGAATGAGCGCCGCTGACAGCCAGCAAGGGACAGAGCCCTCAGTCCTGCAAGAAACTGGGCTCTGCCAACAGCCTGAATAAGCTTGGAAGAGCGCCTCACATGAGCCTGCAGCCCTGCCAGCACCGTGGTGCCAGCCTTGTGAGGCCCTGCGCAGAGAATCCAGTCCTGTCATGCTCAGCCTTCTGACCTAGAGAATCCGGGAGATGATAAACAGGTGGTGTTCAGTCACTAAATCTGTGGTAATTCGTTATGCAGCAGAACTGACACCACCACTCTTCAGAAGTGGGCATTAAAGACCCTGAAGGACATGCCATTGCAAATGCAGACCTTCAGAAAACAACGAGAAAGGGGCCCTCAGGGAGAACCCACGTTAAGTGGTTTCAATAGAGTAGGACAGAGCCTCCCTAGGACGCCCTGATGAACTTGAACCCAGGCATGCTATCTGGCAGGACACAGCAGTACTTCCTGTGCAAAACTGGGAGAGGGATCACTATTCCTCCCATTCTGTTGTGGCCTGATCCTTTTGTAAAATACAATAAACATAAATTAATAGGAAAATAAAACTTTTTTAAAAGGACATACAAAATACAGGCCTCAATTTTTTACTATTCAACAGCCATAAAATGACTCTGCCAAATTGCCATGAAATGTTCCAAATGCTTGCTCTTAACTTCGGTGCTTATCACATTGCACGCCAGTTACAAACAGCAGACAAGCAGCAGATGGGAACCACGATCTGAGGGGCGCTCTCTAAAAGACATCAAATGCTCAGAATGTCCCTTGCTTCTATGCCTAGAATGGACGTCTAGTGTTCAGCAAAGATCACTTTGTGATCAGATAGGGCTATGCCTAATAATAGATGGGTATTATCCAGTTTGGGGGCTAGTTGGTTACTTTTAATTTGGTATAGATGGTCCCCCTGAACTTGCAATTAAAAAAATACATACTGTAACTCCAGCTCCACTGTTTAAAAGCCGTGGGGTCTTGGTAAGTTTCTTATGCTTGAGAGACTTCATTTCTCTTATTTGTAAAAAATGGCAATAATGTTAGTAATCTGTCTCATATGCTTGTGAAGATTAATGAGGTAACGTGTATGTATGTGTTTTGTAAACTGTTAAGAACGCTACACATGTATGAATTAATAGTATCACTATTCCTAAATTCTCCCTCAATAACTCATTTCAGCATGCCTTGCCCAGAGGAGGGGAAATGAGAAAAATCTGACCATGTGTTCTGAACAACTTGATTTTACTGGAACTAACAGTTTCTGGGAATGCCTGGGGACGAATGTGTGTGTGAATTGCAGATACTGAAAAGATCTCTTTGTTACATTAATAACAGGCCCCTCTGCACATCTTGCTTATGTGCAGAGGGCTCCTAATTAATAACATAAGCGGGGACAATGGTCGCTGGATTCCACCCTCTAATCATGGCCTCCATTCTACAGTCACTCTCAGGGGGGTACGAGGCAGGAGTGAGACTCGAATAACCCCCACCATACTGCCTGGTACCATCTGTGAGCTCTGTGCATCGTAACAGCATAACTTCTAGAAATGGAATAGGGGAAGGAAGGCAGCAGCTTTGGGCTTTACGACAGCAATACGGCTCCAGAACGGAGCATTGTTCGGTGAGACTGTCCAGCAATGCATTTATTTTAGACATAAATAGAATAACAGTTTTAGATTACTGCAAGTATTTTCCTTTACTCTCCTAAGGTTAAAATATCCCTCTCTGTGTGTCTCTCCTACCTTCTCCCTTAAAAAAAAAAATCACTTTAAAACAGATTTACTGTCTGATAGTCTCATTCCATTTTGGAATTAAAAGGCAGGAACAGTAGAGTGGCTTCCTGGCTGTTTTTTGTTTGCCCTTTGATATAAAACAAATTATTCCTTTAAATATATTTTCCAGTTCACTATCCACTGCACGTATTTTTCATTTTTATGAGTAAAACTACAAAAAATTCCTCAGAGAGGAGGCAGAGTGCCCGGTGACTGACTCTCCATAAATCACCTTGTATATTTATTACAGCCTCAGTATCATACCACATCCATGCCTTCTGTATCCTCCAAACATTGTCTTACAGAGTCTTTATGAAAATGGAGCATGTTTTGGGTGTGGGGAGAGCAAGAAATAATATATTTTATCTAATGAGGAAGCACATTACTTAGATACAGTGGCTGAAGTTGGTGGGTGATCTACAGTTCAAGAAACAGACCTAATAGGCACAATCCCATGCAAAGACCAACGGAATGCTCCCTAGTGGTCAGGGCCACTGAACTTGAGCTGGTGACAGTGACCTCAATTAAGAACATACCTGCGAGGAAATGTCCCTTTAAATTACCACTAATAACCAGTGGTCCTGTAATAGGTTTAAGCGTGAACAGATTCATAAAAAGAACAAAATAGAAAACATATTAATAAGAACAATGAATGATAGCATTTTAAGGTAAGTTTTGGTTACATCATAGAGTAAGGCGGGGGGTGGGGAGAATAAAGAACTTGGTGATTCTCTGAGTTTTCTCAGCTTTTCTGAACTCTATACAACTTCCCAAATCACAATTTCTCTTTCTGTCCTAATTTATATTCTTTTATTTTACGCAGTTTCATCTTATTCAAGTGAATTATAGTTAGAGGTATCATTTAATGCTGGCCTTCTATGCCCAGTTCGATCAGCGCTCTTAGCCCTGTTGCCTAAAATGTGTTCATTTGGATTCTGGTACAATATTAATGCCTGTATTTATATTAATATTAACAACCAGGACATACCCCTACCAAGCACTCTGTAAGTCTAAGAAAGGTCTTCCAAACAATGCATCTTGTCAACGTACAATATCTGCTGCCACTATGAGGTCGGGACTAGGCTGAGTAAGAAGGCAAGAGTAAGCCAGATTCTAGCCACATCCTTAAATCAGGTACAGCTTTAGTCTACCATCCATGGAACTGAATCAGGGGATGAGCAGGTGAGAACCAATAACAGGGTTTTACAAGGTGGTACCAAGAAAAGTTACAACACAGGACAGAAGCAAACATTGAAAGTAGGAAAGATACCTGGTTTGGCCATGAGTGGCTTGAGAATTCAGCTAGAAGGATTATTTTAATTACGTTGTTTGTCCTGACTCTCCTCCTCTCATTCTATAAACCTGTCACTTGTTTTCTGATCCAAAGGCTTCCTAGGTCAGCAAGACCTATCTGAGTTCAGGCATGGAGGAATATTCGATTACAGTTAGTGACTGTAGACAGAAAATTGGGAGGAATTATCTGCAAATAATGTGTCTATCCAGGCATACTTTCTCAAGCTTAATCCCTGTTTCCCTGTATCCTCTGTATTTTTGTATGATTCTGAAGATTCCAGTGGCTTGCTGACTTCTTAGTCCCCAATTCTACTTTTGTAGACACCACACCACTTTCTGATTCTTTGTTTGGTCTTATTTACATTCCTCCATTCTCAGGTTAGTGCTCTCCCTAGTCTTTATATCACTTGCCCTAATTTCCTTGTTTTTATGTATTGATTATTTATTTTTGTACCCTGTGACTACCCTTGACTCTTTTCTTTTTTTTTTTTTAAACATCTTTATTGGAGTATAATTGCTTTACAATGGTGTGTTAGTTTCTGCTTTATAACAAAGTGACTCTTTTCATCTGTGTTGCATTAACAAGACCAGATAGTCCTTCTGTTAACTCCTTGCATTGACATCTCTCTGTTGTCTCACCTATAACTGGATAAAAATAGCAATAGCTTCTGCCAGCTTTAGTTCCAACAAGACTTCAGGTTCTGCCTGGGGACACTATCATGTAATAGTGCTAAGACATTTTTATATATATATATTATTTATTTAGTTATTTAACATCTTTATTGGAGTATAATTGCTTTACATTGTTGTGTTAGTTGCTGCCGTATAACAAAGTGAATCAGCTATATGTATACATATATCCCCATATCCCCTCCCTCTTGCTTCTCCCTCCCACCCTCCCTACCCCACCCCTCTAGGTGGTCACAAGGCACCAAGCTGATCTCCCTGTGCTATGCGGCTGCTTCCCACTAGCTGTCTATTTTACATTTGGTAGTGTATATATGTCAATGTCACTCTCTCACTTCATCTCAGCTTACCCTTCCCCCTCCCCGTGTCCTCAAGTCCATTCTCTACGTCTGTGTCTTTATTCCTGTCCTGCCCCTAGGTTCTTCAGAACCATTTTTTTTAGATTCCATATATATGTGTTAGCATACAGTATTTGTTTTCCTCTTTCTGACTTACTTCACTCTGTATGACAGACTCTATAGGTCCATCCACCTCACTACAAATAACTCAATTTTGTTTCCTTTTATGGCTGAGTAATATTCCATTGTATATATGTGCCACATCTTCTTTATCCATTCATCTGTCGATGGACACTTAGGTTGCTTCCACGTCCTGGCTATTGTAAATATTGCTGCAATGAACATTGTAGTACCTGACTTATTTTGAATTATGGTTTTTCTCAGGGTATATGCCCAGTAGTGGGATTGCTGGGTCGTATGGTAGTTCTATTTTTAGTTTTTTAATGAACCTCCATACTGTTCTCCATAGTAGCTGTATCAATTTACATTCCCACCAACAGTGCAAGAGAGTTCCCTTTTCTCTACACCCTCTCCAGCATTTATTGTTTGTAGATTTTTTGATGATGGCCATTCTTTGCTCATCATTTTGTTGAGGCAGTGCAAATAAAGTGTATAAAACTCTCCAGGACATAGGCATTTTGAAGTAACATGGGACATTTGTTCATCTAATGGAAGAAATAAAATAATTAGGAGGAAGGGTTTGTAGTATGTGTGTAAATGGGTTATTATGATACTGTTGATGCACAAAAATTTATAACATTGTGAAAGGTCTTAAAACAACAAAATATGATGAATTGTTGACAGGACAATGTCACTGAAGAAAATAGGATGAAAATTCTTAGGAAGAAGCTGCAGGGACACCTATTTGTTTTGATGAAAGGAATAGCATGCTTTGTATTGTTTTAAAGTGAAATAGGTTTTGGTTTTTGTTTTTTGCTTGTGGTTGTGAATTCCCTTTCAATGGAAATATATGTGTTGACCAGATAATAATTAGAAGCATTCAATGTAAAGGAATATTCTGCGTGAGAGATTTTATTCCTTGACTTCTCCCCAGCCTCATTGACATATCATTTATATAAAATAGAATCTACCCATTTTAAGTGAACAGTTGGATGAATTTTGGTAATGGAACACTGACCTGTAGTCAGAACCAAAATCATAATACATAAAAATTTGTTGTCAGTTTTTCATAGATGCCTTTTATCAGGTTGCAGAAGTTTCCTTCTAATCCTGGTTTACTATGAGTTTTTTTTTTTTTTTAAATCAGAAATGGAAGTTGAATTTAGTCAAATACATTTCTGTATTGGATTGCAATTGTCAGATATTTTCTTCTTTTTTTGGTTTGTTAGTATGTTGTGCCGCATTGATGGATCCTTTCAATGATAAACCAATCTTGCACTCCTGTGGTAAACTCCACTTGATCATGATGTGTTGTCTTTTTTTATACATTGTTAGATTCAATTCTTTTACTACTTTTTTACTATTAAAATTTACCATATTTTTGCATTTATGTTCATGAGGGGTATTTATCTGTACTTAAAAATATCTTTGTCTAGTTTTGGTATCAAGGTAATATTGGCTTTGTAGAATGAGTTGGGAGGTAATATGGACTGAATGTTTGTGTCCCTCCCAAATTTGTATGTTGAAGCTTAATCCTCAATGTGATTGTATTTGAAGGTGGGTATTTTAGGAGGTAATTCAGGCTAGATGAGGTCATTAGAGTGGGGCCCTCATGATAAGATTAGTGCCATTATAAGAAGAGACTCCAGAGATCTTGAGCCCTCTCTCTCTCTCTCCCTCTCTCTCTCCCTCTCCCTCTCTCTCTCCCCCTCTCTCTCCCTCCCTCTCTCTTCCCTTCCCTTTCCTCAAGCATGCACAAAGAAGAGGTTATGTGAGCACACAATGAGATGGTGACCACCTACAAGCCAAGAGAAGAGGACTCAGATTGAAACCTACCTTGCTAGCACCTTGATCTTGGACTTCCCAGCCTCCAGAACTGTGAGAAACAAATTTCTGTACTTTAAGCCATTCAGTCCATGGTACCTTGTTATGGCAGACTGAGCAGACTAATACAGCAGACATTCTGTCCATTTCAATTTTCTGGAAGAGTTTGTATAGAATGAGCATTATTTACTCCTGAAATGATTGGTTGACTCCCTAGTGAAGCCAGCTAGGACTTGACTTTCCTTGTGAGAATGTTTTTAACTACAAATTTAAGTTCCTTAATAGACATCAGATATTCATATTATTTATTTATGAGTGAGCATTGATATAGTGTGTCTTTCAAAGAATTTGTCCATTCATCTAAGTGGTTGAATTTATTGTCTTTACGTTTTAAAGAAATAGTATTTCATTATCATCATTTTAATATCTGTAGAATCTTCCTTCAGTGATGTCACCTCTCTCATTTATTATATAGTTTTTAATTGAGGTATAATTGTCATACAACATTTTATTAGCTTCAGGTGTATAACAAAATAAGTTGATACTTGTGTACATTTTGAAATGATCACCACAATGTCTAGTTAACATCTGTCACCTTACATAGTTACAAAATTTTTATTTATTATATTTATAATTCATATTTTCTCTCATGGTTAGTAGTTTATCAAATGTATACTATCTTTAAGAAATAGATTTGGCTTCATTGATTTTCTTGTTTTTCTGCTTCTTATTTTATTGATTGTCACTCTGGTCTTTATTATTTCCTTTCTACTACTCTTCTGTGTTTAATTTGCTCTCCTTTTTCTAGTTTCTTAAAAAGTTGTTGAGATAATTGAGTTAATAGCTATTTGTCTTGTTTTAATACACTTATTTAGTGCCATAAATCCTCTCCTCACCAGTACTGCTTTAGCAGCATCTCAGAAATTTTGGTATGTTGCATTTTAATTTTAGTTTCATTAAAAATATTTTCCACCTTCTCTTTTGATTTATTCTTTTACCCATGACTTAGTTTTCAAAATCTGGGGATTTTATAGGTATCTTTCTGTAAGTGATTTCTAATTTAATTTCCTCATTACAGAGAACATACATTGTATGAATTGAATCTTTTAAAATTTATTCTGACATGTTTTATGGAGTAAAATATGGTCTATTTTTATAAACATCCTGTGTGTGCTTGAAAAAAGTGTGTATTCTGCCATTGCTGGGTAGTGTGTTTTAAAACTATCAGTTAGGTTGTTTGTTGATTGTGTTCAAATCTTCTATATTCTTAATAATTTTGTATGCATCTCCTGTCAATTATACAGAGGGAGATATTGAAATCTCTGACTATAATTGTGGATTTCTCTATTTCTCCTTGCAGTTCTATAAGGTTTGCTTCATATATTTCAAAACTGTGTTATTAGTGTATAAATGTTTGGGACTATTATGTCTAGTTGATGAAATTACCTTTTAATATTATGTAATAACTTTTTTTGCTAATAATATTTTTTGATCTGAAACACACTTTATCTGATATTTATATGGTCACTAACTTCATCTGAAAGTAGCATGGTATAGCTTTCACATCCATTTACTTATAACTTATTTTTGTCTTTTTATTTGAAGTGCATTTCTTGTAGGCAGCAAATAGTTAGAGCTTGCTTTTTTATCCATTCTGACAATCACTGCCTATAAATTGGCATAGTTGGAGCAGTTATATTTAGTTTAATCATTTTATGGACATTATTTACAGGTATATTAGGTCTCCTAAAGTTGTCCTACAGGTCAGTTCACTGAGACTCTGTTCATTTCCCCTCATTCTCTTTTATGTCTTTGTTTTCTTTGGATAGCTTCTATTGCTATGCCTTCAAATTCATTAATGTTTTGTTTTACAAGGTCTAATCTTCTGTTGATTTTATCCAGTGTATTTTCACCTCACATATTGTAGTTTTCAGTTCTAGTAGTTTGATTTGGGTCTTGTTGCCATCTTCTATGCCTCTACTTAAGTTTTTTGAACACATTGCATTTTCATCTCTAGTAGTCTGTTAACTCTAGTTTGTTGTAGTGATAATAACTGTTATAATGTACTTGTCTGCTAATTCTAGCATCCTTTTCAGTTCTGGGCAGGTTTCAGTTAACTGATTTATATACTTGTTATGGTTCTTATTTCCTTGTTTGTTTGCATGCCTAGTAATTTTTGATTGAATTAAAACACTGTGAATTTTACCTTATTGGATGCTAGTTATTTTTGTGTTTCTATAGATAGTATTTAGTTTTGTTCTGGAATGCAGTTAAATACTTGAAGATAGTTTGATCCTATTGATTGCAGCTTTTAAGATTTGTTAGGTGAGACCAGAGCACTGCTCAGTCTAATTAAATCCTCATTAATGAGAAAAGAGCCTCTGTATGTTCTATACAATGGCTCATAAATCATCAGAATCTCCAGGGAAACAAGCACTGTTCCCTGCCCTGTATGAGCACTGAATAGTCTTACCTCTTATCCTTTTAAGTGGTGATGAGTGATTCTTTCCCTGGCCTCAGTCAGTTCCCTGGCATGATGTGCTGATCAGTATTCAGTTGAATACTCAAGGGCGGCCCTCTGTAGATCTTCAGAGATCTCTCTCCGTGCACCTCTTTCTTCTCTGCTACTCTGCCCTGCAGACTCTCCCTGGACTCTGAGTTCTGCCTGCTCAACACAAGGACAAAAGATAGAGAGATAAATTGTATGATGTCACAAATAAACAAAACTCCAGAGGTGTTTTTCTGATGTGTAAATATTTTAATTAAGCATTTATTGGCTTTATTTTTCACACAGAAGGAATCACAAACATGATTTAGAATTTGAATATGGAAAAAAATTTCTTATCCTGATAAGAAAAGGCATCAGGATATTTCCAAGGAGGTAATAGCAGAGAATAAAGAAGCAATATACTGATTTCTAATATGTTCATCTTTTGAAAATCCCTTAATTTGATAGAAGGGGGAAGCTTAGCTTCCTCAATTCTAAATTTGGGGTAAGATGAATAGAAGGGATAAACCTGATGTTTAATTATCCAGTAACCTAAATATCTTAGTTTGCTATAATTCTAAGATAATATAAATTGCACTTTACTTGCAATATGATTAATAATCATTTTTATTTCTATTAATGATGCCAATAGACAATGTCCAGTTAAAACATGATTTATTTCCAATAATTTGCACTTCAAATTTTTCTTTAACATCTTCTATTCTTCAGGTAATTGTGGGTTATTTCAGTTAAATTCTTAAGCATATATATTCAAAGTATTATATAACATAAATAGAAAAACAGAGTTAAATATCTTTCATCTTATCAGCACCTGATTTGACTGTTACATTTGTAGATATTTATGTAATTAAAATCCTTGAGAATATAAACTTTTTGGGCTTTTAAATTTATAATTATGTTTTAAGTATTTTCCATACTGTTATATACTGTTGCAACTGTTTGTAGTGTAATTTTAATGAATAATGTATCAACCAGTTGATATACCATTATTTACATGGTTATCTGCCAATATTTGGTATTGACTTGTTTTTCAAATTTTTGCTATTACAACATAACATTACAATGAATATCTTCATGTCATTTATTTTCCTTAAGATTAGTTTCCAGGGCTTCCTGTCCTTTGTATAATCAAAAGGGTATAAAAATGATAATGGCATTTTGTTTTTGTTGTTGTTGTTACACTAGTGTTGTTACACTAGTAACACTTGTTGTTACTGTCCTAGAGAATTCATCTATTTATTCACTGATTTTTCAGTTCACCCAACATTTATAAAGGGTTATGTGTCTACCAAAAAAAGTCAATATAATAGATGCAATACAAAATTCAATGGGGAACAAAATAAATAGACTAGTGATAATGACGCACGGTAATAATACAATACTGCAATAATGGAAGTATCTACCAAAGACTGTAGTTGTATGCCTAACTCAGCTTGGGATAATCAGAGAGAACTCAAAAGATGTAGCATCTATAGTAGGTCCTAAGAATGAGAAGGGGCATTTATAGGTAAAAAGGTGAAGGAGGTATATACCTAAGGAATGAATCACCTTTGTAATGTTTTTCGCTTTGATGAATGGAAAATAAAACCTGTCTCCTTACATGACACATTTTGTTTTGTGCCTATTACATTGCTGTTGTTTTTTCGTATATCACCCTTTAAAAATATTTGGTGAATGGCATAACTAATGAATAAATGGATGAATTTCTAAGGACAGTAACTTAGTATTACATCATTATCGTCAGCTACAACACCAATAAAATGTCATTACATAACACATGTGATCTTTACAAATTGCCCTTAGTTGACCTTACCAGCCTTATCTTCTAGATTTCTCTCTGTGGACCTTATGTTCCAGTCACATCAAACTCTTTATTGTTCCCTGAATATAGCTCTGCACCTTGTGAAAGCACACTAATGGAATACCACACATTAGTAAAAAAACAACAAAATCTCACTCTCTCTCTCTCTCTCTCTAATACAAAAAAGAGATAATATTGAAAGAGAAAAATAAATGAATTCACAGATTCATATTCTAATACCATTTATGTAAATTAGATACTATTTGGCGATTACTTTTTATCACAAAGAAGAGTTGCTAAGAAAGATTATCCTAAATAGACACAAGGCAGAAGGATGACAGCATGACCTTCATTGTCATGCTGTGTGGATAAACCTGCCTAAGAATCTACTGACTGGAGAGACATATGCCTTTGTTTGATTTACCATTGATTAGCAGCAGACATTTTACAACTCTTTAAAGTTGGATGTTAATTTGTAGGAAACTAATTACATGTAAATGATTTTCTCCAGAAAAGAAGATAAATCTAAAGGTTATACATTTCCCCCCTGTAAGATGAGACAGTTTTGAATTTATTCAAAAATAATTTCTTATATTCAAAAGTAATTTAATTTTATTCCAGTATTATTTATTTTTTTCATATCTATATCTATATATCTTCTGGACTTCTTTTTGTGTTTCCTATGCCCCTTCACCAATTTTCTAAAATTCTAAAATATATTTAAATATACCCTTATTGATGGAAATTTTTTTTCCTGGAGTTTTGAAAGCTACATTTTTATCTCCTTTTTTCATCTCCGATTTGAGAGCTTGCCTGTTTTACTTGAGTTATTTTTTCCAGTGACAATTTCTTTAGTTCTTAATTTTTAATTTTTCTTCTTTAATTTCATATCTTAAGCAAATTATTTTAACTTGTGAAAAACTTTTGGTCAGTACTTTTCTGATGCCTAGTAATATACTTCATTTTTGTTGGGGAGGGAGGTCATATTTCAGTCTTTCCTTTTAACCTGAGTCTGATGGGCACAAGATAATCCATTTTTAAATTTTACTCACCTCTAAATGGAGATTGTTCTTTATGAGGGATGGATATAGAAGTTTAGTGGTAGAAAACAGGGAGACGTGACCAGCTTAGAGATAGGTGCCCTACTCCAGGCTAACAAGAATTCTTTCTGGCTTGTGGTGAAGCCACTCATATAACAGGTATTCTGTGCAATAATTTAGCTTTGATTTACCATCTATTGAGCAAGATCACCAAACTCAGAACTTCCTGACTCTCATTTATCGTCCTGTGTTTTACCACAGTATAAGCCTACAAAGATTAGTCCTATTTAGGATTAACCTGTGAACATGTCATAGCTGCAGGTTTCTCTTTGTTCCTCTGCCTCCTTTGTCAATATGCTGTGTCAACAAGGGCTCGACGACTGGCCTTCTCTTCTAAGAAAGGAATAAATGATTTTGCCATCTACTGCTCTCATATTTATTCGTTAAGCATTTGTTAAGCATTTATTATCACTGTTATGGTTCTAAAAGGGCACAAGAACTTGCCAACACAGCCAGAACATGCTTTCGCCCACCTACCCTCTTGCCCAGGTTTGTACTCATGGTGAACAATTTGGTGAGAACGCATTTCAGGCAAGGGTAACAACCAATTCAAAATCCATTGAGCTTGCTGTGTATAAGGACCAGCAAAAAGGCCAGTGGGACAGGGATGATGGAGGGTGTTCTGAACCAAGTGGAGATCTGCTGAGCCTGTTCTGAGTCCACTCTTGGCTCCTTCCATCAGCCAGGGCTGATTTTCACCATGCTCATCAACACCTCACTGTGCTGTATACTCGTGTCTGTTTTCTGCTTGACACGTTTTAAGCTGTAGTCTCTGATCTAGTGCCCAGATTTTCCCCTAGAAGTAGCTAGGGGAAAATCAGCCTCCAGCTGATTCCGATCTAAACATAATTTGAGGCCCCTTCCTTCCACACCTCCTTGTCTTATATTTTTTACTTTACATCTTTTGAAGAAAGGAAGAAATGCAAGATTTTTGATTTGTTGTTTGTTTTTGATTTTTTAGAAATGCAGTTTCATGTGGTCCTCAGTCAAAGGAAAAAAATGTCTGGTTGATTCCCCCTGCTTCCAGATTTTCAAGCAGCAGTTTTCCTCGGAATTGACCACTTTTCTGAGTTTGATCATGTCAGTGTAGCAGAGATGATCAGATTTGGTGATGCCAGCTCATGCTACAAATCTCACACAAGATATAAAAGCATAATGCTGATTTACTAAATTTCACTGGGAATTATGACCATAAAGGGACACTGTTCACATCTCCTTAGTGTGTTTTTTTTTTCCTTGAGAGCAAGCTATCATAGAAAGATAATTTATTAGAAGATAATTTGGTGAGCATGAGTCGGAATAACATGAGTCAGTACAATGTTGAGAATGTTTAGTGGTATCAGGCCTAATGGCTTGATGCTTCCATCATTATAATAGGACCCCATCTATCAGAAAGACCCAATGCTCATATTAGCCTGAGGGTTCCAGCATGGTCAGAGCTGAAACAATCACAGCCAACATTTGCATCCAATTTTCTTTTACCCATACTTCTTCAGCTGAAAAAAAATTAATTTGATACATATGGTAAATAGCATAATAATTTCTCATATTCTTTTCTTCCTTCTTCCAGGCCTGTGGTAATACTGCACCTTCCCATCATGTTGCATGTAGACACAAGCACATGATTTGCTTTGGCCGATTAGTCTGGAAGTCATTGAGAGCCAGCATGTGGTTTACAACATTCCCTTTACCCTGCCAGGGTGATAAGTGAGGACTTCATCATCCTGTTCCTCCAAGTGAGGATGACTTGGAAGAGTCTCAACCGACCCCAAATCATAAGAATGATGTAAAACTTCGTTATTTTAAGCCTCTAAGATTTGGGTATTGTTTGCTACCATAGTATTTTGGGTTTCTGGATCCAATTCCAGTGTGTGTGTGTGTGTGTGTGTGTGTGCGTGTGGTTCCCCTCACACCACCACCAAGCATTTCTCTGGACCCAGCTGAACGTCCTATATTTTAACACAGTTCTGCCACTATCTACCTGGAGATAGCATCAGAATCCACAGGTTAAGGGCTCAGTACCATAATGCCCCCCACCTCCCCCAGTAAAGATGCCGGTCACAAGCCCAGGTTATCACCTATGCATCTGACCAACCGGCTATAGATTGGAGGTTCCCAAGACCCGCTCCTTAGTTTTGAATAATTTGCTAGAGTGGCTCACAGAAATCAGAGAAACATTTTACTTACGAGATTACCGGTTTACTAAAAAAGAATATAACTCAGGAACATCCAGATGGAAGAAGTGCATAGAGCAAAGTATAGGAAAAGGGCATGGAGCTTCTATGCCTTTTCCAGCTATGCTACTCTCTCCAAATCTCCACATGTTCACCAACTGGGAAGCTCTCTGATCCCCCTCTTTTTGGTTTTTTATGGGAGGCTCCAATACATAGGTATAATTGATTAAATCATTGGCCATTGACAACTAAACTCAATCTTCAACACTTCTTTCCCCCTTGGAGGTCAGGGGGTGTGTGTGGGGTAGAGTGGGGGGGGTGGGTTTTAAGTCTCCATCTAATCACAGGGCTCTGGCAACCAGCTGGTCCAAAATCAGCTCATTCACATAAGAAGAGACACATTTATCACTCTCCTCAAAGGAAATTCCAAGGGTTTTCAGAGCTCTGTGCCAAGAACAGTGGACAAAGACTGGATCTGTATTTCTTATTATAAATCATAATATCATACATGGCAAAATCAGGCTTATGCTGACAGACACTGGTACCTTGATATACAGAGTGCTGTCAAACAACACTAACTATGTGGTATTGGCTCAATGGCTTATATGCTTGATAATGAGGACAGTTTTTACCATAGACTAGAAGAGTGAGGGTCTTTATTATGTAGTGGCTAAATACTTGGTAAAAGCAACAATTGCAGTAACAGAGGCATCCATACAAGCTTTAGATATACATAGCTAAGTGGAGAAAGAGAGAGAGGCAAGGGGAAGAGACAGCAAAGAAATATGCAAAGTGAAAATCGTGTTTCAAAAGAAATTTAGGTGTGGTCATTGCTCATAGAGCTGACTGCAGTAAAACAGAGAAGCCAAAACTATGTTTTAGAAAATTGTGCTGTCAAAAGAATCAACAGCTTGGACTAAAATAGACCATAACTGTTTGATACTTGAAAAGATCCTGGGGCTCCCGACTATCTATAGGCAAGAAGTCAGCTGAGAGAGTTGCTCAGGTTCCAAGAAGAACATCTTGCTGATGTCCAATTCAGATACAGCCAAGGAGAATAATGTAATAAAAAAAGGGGAGGGGGGAGAAGAAAAAGAAAAATTATCCAGGGAGAAAATTGGACAAGTTAGCTGTCCTAAGGATGAGAACCAGTCAGTGCTTATTCAAGAATCACTCCCCACCAACTTTGGGGGGAAATCCTCAATATGTCTTTTGGAAATTTTTCAGAATTGCTACAGACAAATCTCTATTTTCTGGGATCAATGTTTGCTGTGTGACTCAAATTCTTCCTCTGTCAGAATGATTCCTGCAGTAATCAGTCCTGGTTCCATTACTGCATTTTGGATTTTGGAGGAGTTTATAGGCCTTCAAATCAAGAAGAGCCACATCCAGACCTAATACCAAGATACTGCACAAAGTCACTATATTCCTTAAATATCTTGGGTTGTGGAATTGAGGTCATGATTAGAAAGAACTTTTGTATTAATTCCTTTGAGTGGAGGGGGATATATTTTGTATGTGAGTAGGATAGAAAACTAAATGTTTTCTTACCAGAAGTGTGGACTATGGCAGTCTTTAGAGCTATTTATCAATCTTTTAGTTATTCCCCTTCTGACAAACCTACAATTACAATTGCCTAATTCTTTGATGAGAGCCATGGCCATTTGACCTGGCTTTGCTTAAGGAAATATAAGTAGCTATGATTTGTGTAACTTCCAGAAAAAGTCTTTAATAGTCAGTGCATGCTTTGTTATGTCCTTCTCTCCCTGGTGACTGGTGATGTTCCAGATGGTGAAAGCTCTGTCATCCTGAGTCTCTGTGTGACTGAGGTGAGATGAGCATGTAGCATGAGCAATAAATAAAAGTATAATGTTTTAGCCACTAAAATTTTGGAAGTGTTTTTACTGTGGTGCAGTATAACTCATTCTGACTGATACAACCCAAAACTAGATCAATTAAAATAAATATTAGAGCCCATTTTCCTCATGATTGCATGAGTCCTAAACAAAATATTAGCAAAGGAAACTCAGTACTCTCAAAAAATGCACCATAAACAAGTTGGGTACATCCCAGGAATGCAATGATATGTTTAATAGAAAGTGTACACATTTAATTCACTGCGTTAATAGATAATAGAAAAAAAAGACATATGCTCACCTCAATAGATACACAAAAAATTCTTAATAAAATTCAAGACCAATTTAATAAGCTAAAATAAAAGGAAACTAACTTAACTTGATACAAGATAACCAAAATACCCCCTACAATATGTACAATCATAAATGGGTAAATGTTGGAATTGTCCCCTTTAGATTTAAGAACAAGACAGGGATTGCCACTTTTACTACTTCTATTTAACACTATAGTAGAAGCCCAAAACTGGAATAAAATATGGAAAGTAAATTAAAGTGTAAAGATTGGAAAGGAGTAAATAATAGTCTTATTGGATTTGTTATTGTTTTCATAGGAAATTTTAAAGTACCTAGAGACAATATTGTTTAAAGTACCTAGAGACAACAGGACTAGAGCAATATTGTTGGAAGTGAGATTAAACACACAAGTATCAATTCAGATCTAGTCACCAGCAAAAAACAACTAGAAAGCATAACTTAACAAATAGAAAAGATATCACCATTTAAAATAGGAATAGCCCACAAACCAAGATGGCAGAGTAAAAGGATGTGCTCTCACTCCCTTTTGTGAGAACACCAGAATCACAACTAACTGCTGAACAATCATCGACAGGAAGACACTGGAACTCACCAAAAAAGATACCCCACATCCAAAGAGAAAGGAGAAGCCACAATGAGACTGTAGGAGAGGCGCAATCACAATAAAATCAAATCCCATAACTGCTGGGTGGGTGACTCACAAACTGGAGAACACTTATACCACAGAAGTCCACCCACTGGAGTGAAGGTTCTGAGCCCCATGTCAGGCTTCCCAACCTGGGCGTCCGGCAACAGGAGGAGGAATTCCTAGAGAATCAGACTTTGAAGCCTAGTGGGATTTGACTGCAGGACCTTGACAGGACTGGGGGAAACAGAGACTCCACTCTTGGAGGGCACATACAAAGTAGTGTGCACATCGGGACCCAGGGGAAGAAGCAGTGACCCCATAGGAGACTGAACCAGACCTACCTCCTAGTGTTGGAGGGTCTCCTGCAGAGGCAGGGGGTGGCTGTGGCTCACCGTGAGGACAAGGACACTGGCAGCAGAAGTACTGGGAAGTACTCCTTGGCGTGAGCCCTCCCAGAGTCCGCCATTAGCTCCACCAATGAGCCAGGTAGGCTCCAGAGTTGGGCCGCCTCAGGCCAAACAACCAACAGGGAGGGAACCCAGTCCCACCCATCAGCAGACAAGCAGATTAAAGTTTTACTGAGCTCTGCCCACCAGAGCAACAGTCAGCTCTACCCACCACCAGTCCCTCCCATCAGAAAACTTGCTCAAGCCTCTTAGATAGCCTCATCCACCAGAGGGCAGACAGCAGAAGCAAGAAGAACTACAATCCTGCAGCCTGTGGAACAAAAACCACATTCACAGAAAGACAGACAAGATGAAAAGGCAGAGGGCTATATACCAGATGAAGGAACAAGATAAAACCCCAGAAAAACGACTAAATGAAGTGGAGATAGGCAACCTTCCAGAAAAAGAATTCAGAATAATGATAGTGAAGATGATCCAGGACCTCGGAAAAAGAATGGAGGCAAAGATCAAGAAGATGCAAGAAGTGTTTAACAAAGACCTAGAAGAATTAAAGAACAAACACAGATGAACAATACAATAACTGAAATGAAAAATATACTAGAAGGAATCAATAGCAGAATAACTGAGGCAGAAGAACGGATAAGTGACCTGGAAGACAGAATGGTGGAATTCACTGCTGCAGAACAGAATAAAGAAAAAAGAATGAAAAGAAAGAAGACAGCCTAAGAGACCTCTGGGACAACATTAAACGCAACAACATTCGCGTTATAGGGGTCCCAGAAGGAGAAGAGAGAGAGAAAGGACCCGAGAAAATATTTGAAGAGATTACAGTCAAAAATTTCCCTAACATGGGAAAGGAAATAGCCACCCAAGTCCAGGAAGTGCAGCGAGTCCCATACAGGATAACCCCAGGAGAAACACACCGAGACACATAGTAATCAAATTGGCAAAAATTAAAAACAAAGAAAAATTATTGAAAGCAGCAAGGGGAAAACAACAAATAACATACAAGGGAACTCCCATAAGGTTAACAGCTGATTTCCCAGCAGAAACTCTACAAGACAGAAGGGAGTGGCATGATATACTTAAAGTGATGAAAGGGAAGAACCTACAACCAAGATTAGTCTACCCGGCAAGGATCTCATTCAGATTTGATGGAGAAATCAAAAGCTTTACAGACAAGCAAAAGCTAAGAGAATTCAGCACCACCAAACCAGCTCTACAACAAATGCTAAAGGAACTTCTCTAAGTGAGAAACACAAGAGAAGAAAGGACCTACAAAAACAAACCCAAAACATTAAGAAAATGGTCAAAGGAACATAAATATCGATAATTACCTTGAACGTGAATTGATTAAAAGCTCCAAGCAAAAGACACAGGTTTGCTGAATGGATACAAAAACAAGACCCATACATATGCTGTCTACAAGAGACCCACTTCAGATCTAGGGATACATACAGACTGAAAGTGAGGGGATGGAAAAAGATATTCCATGCAAATGGGAATCAAAAGAAAGCTGGAGTAGCAATATTCATATCAGATAAAATAGACTTTAAAATAAAGAATGCTACAAGAGACAAGGAAGGACACTACATAATGATCAAGGGATCAATCCAAGAAGAAGATATAACAAGTATAAATATATATGCACCCAACATAGGAGCACCTCAATACATAAGGCAACTGCTACCAGCTATAAAAGAAGAAATAGACAGTAACACAATAACAGTGGGGGACGTTAACACCTCACTTACACCAATGAACAGACCATCCAAAATGAAAATAAATAAGGAAACACAAGCTTTAAATGACACAATAGACCATATAGATTTAATTGATATTTATAGGACATTCCATCCCAAAACAGCAGATTACACTTTCTTCTCAAGTGCGCACAGAACATTCTCCAGGATAAATCACATCGTGGGTCACAAATCAAGCCTCAGTAAATTTAAGAAAATTGAAATCATATCAAGCATCTTTTTGGACCACAACGCTGTGAGATTAGAAATGAAATACAGGGAAAAAAACATAAAAAACACAAATACATGGAGGCTAAACAATACGTTACTAAATAACTAAGAGATCACTGAAGCAATCAAAAAATACCTAGAGACAAATGACAATGAAAACACGACGACCCAAAACCTCTGGGATTCAAGAAAAGCAGTTCTAAGAGAGAAGTTTATAGCTATACAAGCCTACCTCAAGAAACAAGAAAAATCTCAAACAATCTAACCTTACACCTAAAGGAACTAGAGAAAGAAGAACAAACAAAACCCAAAGTTAGCAGAAGGAAATAAATCATAAAGATCAGATCAGAAATAAATGAAAAAGAAAGGAAGGAAACGACAGCAAAGATCAATAAAACTAAAAGCTGGTTCTTTGAGAAGATAAACAAAATTGATAAACCATTAGCCAGACTCGTCAAGAAAAAGAGGGAGAGGACTCAAATCAATAAATTAGAAATGAAAAAGGGGAAGTTACAACAGACACCGCAGAAATACAAAGCATCCTAAGAGACTACTAGAATCAGCTCTATGCCAATAAAATGGACAACCTGGAAAAAATGGACAAATTCTTAGAAAGGTATAACCTTCCAAGACTGAACAAGACTGAAATTATGAACAGACCAATCACAAGTAATGACATTGAAACTGTGATGAAAAATCTTCCAACAAACAAAAGTCCAGGACCAGACGGCTCCACAGGTGAATTCTATCAAACATTTAGAGAAGAGCGAACACTCATCCTTCTCAAACTCTTCCAAAATATAGCAGAGGGAGGAACACTCCCAAACTCATTCTACAAAGCCACCATCAACCTGATACCAAAACCAGACAAAGATGTTACAAAAAAAGGAAACTACAGGCCAATATCACTGATGAACATACATGCAAAAATCCTCAACAAAATACTAAGAAACAGAATCAAGCAGCACATTAAAAGGATCGTACACCATGATCAAGTGGGGTTTACCCCAGGAATGCAAGGATTCTACAATATATGCAAATCAATCAATGTGATACACCATATTAACAAATTGAAGGATAAAAACTATATGATCATCTCATTAGATGCAGAAAAAGCTTTTGACAAAATTCAACACCGATTTATGTTAAAAACTCTCCAGAAAGTGTGCACAGAGGGAACCAACCTCAACATAATAAAGGCCATACACGACAAACCCACAGCAAACATCTTTCTCAATGGTGAAAAACTGAAAGCATTTCCTCTAACATCAGGAACAAGACAAGGATGTCCACTCTCACCACTATTATTCAACATAGTTTTGGAAGTCCTAGCAACGGCAATCAGAGAAGAAAAAGAAGTAAAAGGAATACAAATTGGAAAAGAAGAAGTAAAACTGTCACTGTTTGCAGATGACATGATACTATACATAGAGAATCCTAAAGATGCCACCAGAAAACCACTAGAGCTAAACAATGAATTTGGTAAAGTAGCAGGATACAAAATTAATGCACAGAAATCTCTTGCATTCCTATACGTTAATGATGAAAAATCTGAAAGAGAAATTAAGGAAACACTCCCATTTACCACTGCAATAAAAAGAATAAAATACCTAGTAATAAACCTACCTAGGGAGACAAAAGACCTGTATGCAGAAAACTATAAGACACTGATGAAAGAAATTAAAGATGATACCAACAGATGGAGAGATATGCCATGTTCTTGGATTGGAAGAATCAATATTGTGAAAATGACTATACTACCCAAAGCAATCTACAGATTCAATGCAATCCCTATCAAATTACCAATGGCATTTTTTACCGAACTAGAACAAAAAATTTCACAATTTGTATGGAGACACAAAAGACTCCGAATAGCCAAAGCAGTCTTGAGGGGAAAAAATGGAGCTGGAGGAATCAGACTCCCTGACTTCAGACTATACTACAAAGCAACAGTAATCAAGACAATATGGTACTGGCACAAAAACAGAAATATAGATCAATGGAACAAGATAGAAAGCCCAGAGATAAACCCACGCACCTATGGTCAACTAATCTATGACAAAGGAGGCAAGCATATACAATGGAGAAAAGACAGCCTCTTCAATAAGTGGTGCTGGGAAAACTGGACAGCTACATGTAAAAGAATGAAATTAGAACACTCCCTAACACCATACACAAAAATAGACTCAAAGTGGATTAGAGACCTACAAGCCCGGACAGTATAAAACTCTTAGAGGAAAACATAGGCAGAACACTCTTCGACATAAATCACAGCAAGATCTTTTTTGATCCACCTCCTAGAGTAATGGAAATAAAAACAAAAATAAACAAATGGGACCTAATGAAACTTAAAAGCTTTTGCACAGCAAGGGAAACCATAAACAAGACGAAAAGACAACCCTCAGAATGGGAGAAAATATTTGCAAATGAAGCAACTGACAAAGGATTAATCTCCAAAATTTACAAGCAGCTCATGCAGCTCAATATCAAAAAAACAAACAACCCAATCCAAAAATGGGCAGAAGACCTAAATAGACATTTCTCCAAAGAAGATATACAGATTGCCAACAAACACATGGAAGAATGCTCAACATCATTAATCATTAGAGAAATGCAAATGAAAACTACAATGAGGTATCATTTCACACCAGTTAGAATGGGCATCATCAGAAAATCTACAAACAACAAATGCTGGAGAGGGTGTGGAGAAAAGGGAACCCTCTTGCACTGTTGGTGGGAATGTAAATTGATACAGCCACTATGGAGAACAGTATGGAGGTTCCTTAAAAAACTAAAAATAGAATTACCATATGATCCAGCAATCCCACTACTGGGCATATACCCAGAGAAAACCATAGTTCAAAAAGACACATGAACCCCAATGTTCATTGCAGCACTATTTACAATTGCCAGGTCATGGAAGCAACCTAAATGCCCATCGACAGATGAATGGATAAAGAAGATGTGGTACATATATACAATGGAATATTACTCAGCCATAAAAAGGAACGAAATTGGGTCATTTGTTGAGACGTGGATGGATCTAGAGACTGTCATACAGAGTGAAGTAAGTCATAAAGGGGAAAACAAATATCATATATTAACACGCATATGTGGAACCTAGAAAAATGGTACAGATGAACCGGTTTGCAGGGCAGAAATTGAGACACAGATGTAGAGAACAAACGTATGGACACTAAGGGGGGAAAGCAGGGGGGGGCGGTGGTGGTGGTGGTGTGATGAATTGGGCTATTGGGATTGACATGTATACACTGATGTGTATAAAATTGATGACTAATAAGAACCTGCTGTTTAAAAAAAACAAAAGACAAAAAAACAAAATAAAATAAAATAGCAATAAAAACTATAAACTGTCTGCAAATAAATCCAACAAATGATGCTCAAGTTGTGAATGTTAAAATTATAAATCTTTGCTGAAGAACACTGGAAATATTTAAATGGAAGGAAAGATAGTATATGATAGATTTTTCCAATGAACATGTCCCTTCTGAATACCTTATTCTGCATGACACAGGATTTAAGAAATAATCCTTAATTTATGCTATAACTTTTTGACAGATCTTGCATGTGATGTCATTGTCTTCATGTTCTTTGAGGGTGTGTTGTGACTTTCATCACTATTATTTATGCTATTAGGATTCAATAAACAAGTCAATCATTGCATAAACAGCATCTATCTATCTACCTACCTACCTACTTACCTACCTAATCTATCTATACTGTTTGGAAGAAGCAAGTATAACATTTTGTCTTCTGTGTCCCTGAAATGTGTGAAATTAAACTGTATATTTTGCTAAACTCAGACTATACCCATATAGTTAGATTCTTTTTGCAACATTGTCTAATTTTCATTTTTTCTTTGTCACCTCTTGATCTATGATGGATGGTTGGGTGTTGCTTTCTTAAATCCCAATTCACAACAGAAAGTACTGCTTCACTACACTGCCAAATGCCTCAATGTCTCAATGTCATTATAAATATTTCATAACTTCCTATGTGGACACAAACTCTTACTCCTTGTCTTATTTTAGTAACCTCCAAAATGTCTGCATGGTTCTCTTTGGGGCAATTTTTCTCCCATTTTCAATTTTCTTTCCTACTGTCTACCTATATATTACGAGATTTTTTCCCCCCAGAAAATTGCTTCTGTGTAGAAGATCTTGCTATCTTGGATAAAATGGTCAGAAGGTACAAACTGCCACCTCGTCCTTTCTAAGAGGAGATCTAATTACCCAGCTGGCACTGGAGAATACAAACATTTTCACTCTGGACAGTGTTTATCTGATTTTCTGCAAGTATATCACTTTGGAAAGCTACTTGCTCAGCTAATCTGTAACTGTCATGGAAATGTAATTTTTCCCCTCCTCCAAACAAATAACAGGCACCTGGTAAGACTGTCTTATGCACCCATGCATTCAAGTCTAACTCTTTCCATGGAAACCTAGAAAACCCCTGGTGCAAGGTTCCCAGCATCTTGCCACATTTCCCTTTTCTCTATGCTGCTCTATCTCTCCATTTCTTCAGTGCACTGGCATGAAATTACAGTGCTTTGCAACAGCTCTGTAATAGACTTCTTTTCCATTCTTGCCCTTGTCAGTGATTCATTCTTGCTATGTTAGAGGGCAGAAACTGGGTCTTATTCATATGTGTAGCCTCCTCAGTACTCTGTCCAGTGCCTTAGACTTAATGGGCACTCAAAGCATATTTGTTAAATTGCATTGGAGTAAGGGCTTATTGTCTTAGTGAGTTTTACTTTTGTGATATCTAAAACATGTTCATTAAGCACTTCCTCAACAGAATAACTGGAAAGATAAAAAGAGCCTGCTGACTGAATACAGAGTTTAAACCACCAATTTATATATTTCCCAACTAAACATGAATTTTCAGCCCTTTCTCATATCTTGAAATTTTTTTTTTTTGATGGTACATGTATCTTTTTTTTTTTAAACATCTTTATTGGAGTATAACTGCTTTACAATAGTGTGTTAGTTTCTGCTTTATAACAAACTGAATCAGTTATACATATACATATGTTCCCATATCTCTTCCCTCTTGCATCTCCCTCCCTCCCACCCTCCCTATCCCAGCCCTCTAGGTGGTCACAAAGCACTGAGCTGATCTCCCTGTGTTATGCAGCTGCTTCCCACTAGCTATCTATTTTACATTTGGTAGTGTATATATGTCCGTGCCACTCTCTCACCCTGTCACATCTCACCCCTCCCCCTCCCCATATCCTCAAGTCCATTCTCTAGTAGGTCTGTGTCTTTATTCCTGTCTTGCCCCTAGGTTCTCCATGACCTTTTTTTTTTTTTCTTTTTTAGATTCCATATATATGTGTTAGCATACGGTATTTGTTTTTCTCTTTCTGACTGACTTCACTCTGTATGACAGACTCTAGGTCCATCCACCTCGCTACAAATAACTCAATTTTGTTTCTTTTTATGGCTAAGTAATATTCCATTGTATATATATGCCACATCTTCTTTATCCATTCATCTGTTGATGGACACTTAGGTTGCTTCCATGTCCTGGCTATTGTAAATAGAGCTGCAATGAACATTTTGGTACATGACTCTTTTTGAATTATGGTTTTCTCAGGGTATATACCCAGTAGTGGGATTGCTGGATCATATGGTAATTCTATTTTTAGTTTTATAAGGAACCTCCATACTGTTCTCCATAGTGGCTGTATCAATTTACATTCCCACCAACAGTGCAAGAGGGTTCCCTTTTCTCCACACCCTCTCCAGCATTTGTTGTTTGTAGATTTTCTGATGATGCCCATTCTAACTGGTGTGAAATGATACTTCATTGTAGTTTTCATTTGCATTTCTCTAATGATTAATGATGTTGAGCATTCTTTCATGTGTCTGTTGGCCATCTGTATATCTTCTTTGGAGAAATGTCTGTTTAGGTCTTCTGTCCATTTTTGGATTGGGTTGTTTGTTTTTTTGATATTAAGCTGCATGAGCTGCTTGTAAATTTTGGAGATTAATCCTTTGTCAGTTGCTTCATTTGCAAATATTTTCTCCCATTCTGAGGGTTGTCTTTTCGTCTTGTTTATGGTTTCTTTTGCTGTGCAAAAGCTTTTAAGTTTCATTAGGTCCCATTTGTTTATTTTTGTTATTTCCATTTCTCTAGGAGGTGGGTCAAAAAGGATCTTGCTGTGATTTATGTCATAGAGTGTTCTGCCTATGTCTTCCTCTAAGAGTTTGATAGTGTCCTTACATTTAAGTCTTTAATCCATTTTGAGTTTACTTTTGTGTATGGTGTTAGGGAGTGTTCTAATTTCATTCTTTTATGTGTAGCTGTCCAGTTTTCCCAGCACCATTTATTGAAGAGGCTGTCTTTTCTCCACTGTATATGCTTGCCTCCTTTATCAAAGATAAGGTGACCATACGGGCGTGGGTTTATCTCTGGGCTTTCTATCCTGTTCCTTTGATCTGTATTTCTGTTTTTGTGCCAGTACCATACTGTCTTGATTACTGTAGCTTTGCAGTATAGTCTGAAGTCAGGGAGCCTGATTCCTCCAGCTCTGTCTTTCTTTCTCAAGACTGCTTTGGCTATTCGGGGTCTTTTGTGTTTCCATACAAATTGTGAAATTTTTTGTTCTAGTTCTGTGAAAAATGCCAGTGGTAGTTTGATAGGGATTGCATTGAATCTGTAGATTGCTTTGGGTAGTAGAGTCATTTTCACAATGTTGATTCTTGCAATCCAATAACATGGTATATCTCTCCATCTATTTGTATCATCTTTAATTTCTTTCATCAGTGTCTTATAATTTTCTGCATACAGTACTTTTGTCTCCTTAGGTAGGTTCATTCATAGATATTTTACTCTTTTTGTTGCAAGGGTAAATGGGAGTGTTTTCTTAATTTCTCTTTCAGAGTTTTCATCATTAGTGTATAGGAATGCTAGAGACTTCTGTGCATTAATTTTTTTATCGTGCTACTTTACCAAATTCATTGATTAGCTCTAGTAGTTTTCTGGTAGCATCTTTAGGATTCTCTATGTATAATATCATGTCATCTGCACACAGTGACAGCTTTACTTCTTTTCCAATTTGGATTCTTTTTATTTCTTTTTCTTCTCTGATTGTTGTGGCTAAAACTTCCAAAAGTATTTTGAATAATAGTGGTGAGAGTGGGCAACCTTGTCTTGTTCCTGATCTTAGTGGAAATGGTTTCAGTTTTTCACCATTGAGGATGATCTTGGCTGTGGGTTTGTCACATATGGCCTTTATTATGTTGAGGTTAGTTCCCTCTGTGCCTACTTTCTGGAGGGTTTTTATCATAAATAGGTGTTGAATTTTGTCAAAAGCTTTCTCTGCACCTATTGAGATGATCATATGGTTTTTCTCCTTCAATTTGTTAATATGGTGTATCACATTGATTGATTTGCATATATTGAAGAATCCTTGCATTCCTGGGGTAAACCCCACTTGATCATGGTGTATGATCCTTTTAATGTGCTGTTGAATTCTGTTTGCTAGTGTTTTGTTGAGGATTTTTGCATGTATGTTCATCAGCGATATTGGCCTGTAGTTTTCTTTTTTTGTAGTATCTTTGCCTGGTTTTGGTATCAGGGTGATGGTGGCCTCGTAGAATGAGTTTGGGAGTGTTCCTCCCTCTGCTATATTTTGGAAGAGTGTGAGAAGGATAGGTCTTAGCTCTTCTCTAAATGTTTGATAGAATTTGCCTGTGAAGCCATCTGGTCCTGGGCTTTTGTTTGTTGGAAGATTTCTAATCACAGTTTCAATTTCAGTGCTTGTGATTGGTCTGTTCATATTTTCTATTTCTTCCTGGTTCAGTCTCGGAAGGTTGTGCATTTCTAAGAATTCATGCATTTCTTCCAGGTTGTCCATTTTATTGGCATAGAATTGCTTGTAGTAATCTCTCATGATCCTTTGTATTTCTGCAGTGTCAGTTGTTACTTCTCCTTTTTCATTTCTAATTCTATTGATTTGAGTCTTCTCCCTTTTTTTCTTGATGAGTCTGCCTAATGGTTTATCAATTTTGTTTATCTTCTCAAAGACCGAGCTTTTAGTTTTATTGATCTTTGCTGTCGTTTCCTTCCTTTCTTTTTCATTTATTTCTGATCTGATCTTTATGATTTATTTCCTTTTGCTAACTTTGGGGTTTTTTTGTTCTTCTTTCTCTAATTGCTTTAGGTGTAAGGTTAGGTTGTTTATTTGAGATGTTTCTTGTTTCTTAAGGTAGGATTGTATTGCTATAAACTGCATGCCATATGTTTTGGGTCGTGTTTTCATTGTCATTCGTTTCTAGGTATTTTTTGATTTCTTCTTTGATTTCTTCAGTGATCTTTTGGTTATTAAGTAGTGTATTGTTTAGCCTCCATGTGTTTGTATTTTTTACAGATTTTTTCCTGTAATTGATATCTAGTCTCATAGCGTTGTGGTCAGAAAAGATATTTGATACAATTTCAATTTTCTTAAATTTCCTGAGGCTTGATTTGTGACACAAGATATGATCTATCCTGGAGAATGTTCCATGAGCACTTGAGAAGAAAGTGTAGTCTGTTGTTTTCAGATGGAATGTCCCATAAATATCAATTAAGTCCATCTTGTTTAATGTATCATGTAAAGCTTGTTTTTCCTTATTTATTTTCATTTTGGATGATCTGCATGACTTGTCTTTTTTCTTTTTTCTTTTTAAAGTAAATTGTAGTGAACAAGTATTATAGGTAATTGGTAAATAATTAAAATTTACACAGGACTAAAATGTATGCAATATATGTAAGTCTCCTTCCCGTCTTTGTTCTTCAGTTCTACCTGCTGTTAGTTTCTTATCCTCCCCCAAAGAGCTGGGAACATATATGTACCTGGACGTGTGTCTGTCTCTGTGTGTGTGTGTGGGAGTCAGAGACAGAATACAAATATTCTCTTTATAACACAAATTACAGCATGCTATATATAACGTTTGGCATCTTGATTTTTCATTTAAAAATGTATGAAAACCCTCAGCATGGTGAGTAGAATATAAAATTCAATCCAATAAGTTTCAGGATTGCATTAATAGTGGGGTTAATAAAATGACTGGGGTGAGACTATACAGATTAGCCTTCAGGGAGTCTTCAAGGGCTTAATCTTTCTAGGTCTCAGTTGAAATTGCCCTTGCCCTGGTGGCCATTTTCTGTTTCCACTTAAATATCCAATGTAAACCCTTGCCCCTATTGCTGGATAAACTATTCAGTAAAGTGGCAGAAATTCCAGCAATCTCTTTGGCTCCTATTTTGCCAAACTCGTCAGGAGGGGTTTGGCCAAGCAAAGTTAGGCGCCATAGGTGCCTGCCTTCTGCTTCCCAAATTGGAGTTGCCAGTCATTTTTCTACCAGTGCTTACTCTCTTCTCACATCTCTCTCCCCAAGATAAAGACTTTAGTCCACCCACATGTGGGCTGGCTGGAAGCCAATAGGTAATAGCCAATCAAGTTACAACCAAATTAGGTTTTCCCAGGTCTGTTTATTATTGTTGTTATTCCTAGTTTATCAAGGTTATTATTTCATATCAGTAAATATGGACATACCTCATTCTTTTTAATGGCCACATAAAAATGTTTCATTGTGTAGATACAGCATGGGCAGACAGCCAGGTAAATTTGTTTTGCTTTCCAAATGACATTTCTGGGGCTGATCAATAATGTAGATGCTGTTTAATGGCACCAAACTTCTCCAGGGCAGGTCTAGGCTTTTATTATGCCATGTGTATTGTTGCTGGAAATTTATGGGTGAGTTTCTCTAGTGTTTAATTTAAAGCATCTATGGTCTGCATTTTGTCAATATTCACAATTATTTTCCCATCCTATCTAGACTGGTTTTTCTCTAGGTCCATTGTATAGCTGCCATCTTCAGCCATCTCTGGCTGAATCCAATGAATGAATTGGATTCATTCTTTCCTGCACCCCATTTCTCTGCCTCTTCTGGTTTGGTAAATGCATCCTCCAATATCTTCCTAAGGAAAGATTTATGGGAAGATAATTTTATAATATCTAAGTGTTTTAAAATATCTTTATTCTGTCCTCACACTTGATTAGTAGTTTGATTAGGTATAGAAATCTAGATTGAAAGTAGGTTTCTCTCAGAATGTTTAAGGTATGTACCTACTATTTGTTGTCATCCGTGGTCAATTGGCATGTTTATTTTGTATTTTTATATTTTTTATTATCCTTTGAATTCCATTTTTATTTTTACTAAAGCACTATATGTGCATAATCAAATATACAGTTTTAGGAGCCTCATAACAAAAAAAGAGTATTCCCCTACTCCATTCCTGCCCCACCTCCCCAGATCCTCTTCTCCACAGTCAACTACTTTCAATTCTTTTAGTTGTTTCTTTGGGTATTTATAAAAACATTCCCTACTGGGTTGGGGGGTGGGGTCTCAGGCTTCTTTTGTGTACATGAGGACTAGGGAAAGCAGTCCATTTAAGACTGCTACAATCACTGGAACCCTGTCAGGACTTGCCAAGATAGTGAACATCAGTGACTCCTAATTAAAAAAAAAACAGCTTCTACATAGATATTAGTTGGTGGAGAAATAGAAGAGGCAAAGTAACACAAATATGCCTACACTGATTTATTTAAACACCCAAGGAACTGAGCTAGGGAAACAACAGACTGGAGCATGCTAGAAATAATCACATTTGCATGCTTGCAGTTCCATCTTTACTAAAAACAACAGCAGCAAAAACAAAAAGCTCTCTTTTTTTCCATTAGACCTTATATCGACTCCCCTTTAATTTTCACTAGTACCTGAATGGCCTCATGATCCTATCCACATTCATGACTAAATTAGGTTCATTAATTCCCCTTCTTGTACTACCATATCGATTTCATTTGATTTCTTTTTCTTTTTTTCTTTTTTTTTTGGTGTGCTAACTGGTTTTCTTCCAAGCTTGTGTAAGCCAAATTATACTTCAACAATCCAAATTATAGAGAGAACCGCATATTTATCTTCTGTGATGTCCTATAGACACCAAATAGGTTTTAAATTGTCCTATATACTTTTTCACTGCCTTTGTTTTGTGTGTATGGGCAAATCTTTCCCTTTTCCTTTGTTTTATGGTCAGTTTTACCAACTTACCAATTACATGCAACATTTATACCAATATATTCCTATTTTTCAGGTTTAGATATTATCTCTTAATATCCTAATATGAAAAATGAGAATTTAGAAGCCTGCTTCCTATCTTCAGAATACAGTTAACAGACCCCTTGGTTAAATCAATATTTGCTATTTATATTTGAGTAAAAAATAGCTTTCAGTTTCTCTGGTCAGTTCCCAGTCTTAGATCTTTTTTAGTTTTCCTTTCCATCTTCCAAAAGGACACAGAGTTCATGCAGGGCAGCAGAACTTCAACTAGTGATGTAGAATAGCCCTTTGTTATAGAGATTAGTTCTTATACAATTACAAGAGCAGGTGAAGGTGTCTCTGGAAGGCTGTTGCCTCTGCATCTCTGGTGGTGCTGAAGTCGTGTAGGTCAGAAGGGCTAGAAGTTGGGAAGAAAAGCTGAATGAGAAGCAGAAGACAGCAAGGGCAAACTATAACCCACGAGGGAAAAGTGTAACCTGACTAATCGCCTCCAGACTCAATGACCTATCCCCTGCAGAAAAGCTGGTACTTTTTGCCATGAACTGTACTTGTACTTTTTGCCATGAACTGAAAAGTCCTAGCCCAGGACTTAGAGAGTTTGAAGAAAGAGATCTGGCAGAAATTAGAGAGTCTATGGCCTGGCTGCCAAGAGTAGTCAACAGATCAGGGACATTTGTGAGCTGCACTTGGTGAGCTGGCAACTCTAATCAAGGACAAGAGAGGAAAGGGAATTCTGGGAAAACTAGCTCCAAATTAGATTAAGTGGATGACCACACATTCTCAGAGACCAAAAAAAAAAAAAAAAAACTTGGATCCATGAAATAAAAGATACTGTTGTAAAAAATTATGGAATTTATTTTTAAAAACTTTAGAAAAATAAAAATATTATGGTAGATTTTTATAATTCAATATTATATTTATAAATTTTAGATGTAAAATTCTCCACTGGAATGGAACAATAAGACAAAGAAAAGAAAAATGGGAGAGAAGAAAATACTTATAGGGTCAAGCTAAGATAACTAAATAATTGGATTTCAAGAGAGAGAGAACAGAGAAACTCAGGAGGAGAAAATTTTTGGTCTACAGAGAAGAGGAACAATTGACTGCACTGATGTTCAAGGCCTCAATTCTTCTGCAAAGTCAAGGAGCTTTGAGTATAAGAAACCTGAGAAATTATATTAAATATATATATAATATATTTCCAATTAGTCTAACCTCATAAAAGTCATAAGAGCCATACCTTTTGTCAGCTTCTCCATTAGGTCAGAAGACATGCTCTTCTACTATGGATACTTCCCTTCAAGAAGAAAGACACCATTATAACGAAGACAGTTTAAATGTCAGAGTCACAGTATGGGTGGTTCCAACCACATAGCACTAGGCTACAGCAATTAAACACAAAAATAGAGAAAACTCTGGACAAGTCTCCAGCTGAGAGCTATGCAAGCTTCCTTGTATAAGCCACGTAGGACCCTTTCTGCTAAATCTTTGCTCTTGATCTTAGTATTACATTCTTATGAACCAACTGCTCTTCACGAGCCTCGGCATGTCTTAGGATTCCTGTTACCTGCTTAATTCCATGTATTTTACAGCAAGCACCTAGTTTTGTTTCTGGTGTTCTTGAAGCACATCCTTATTAAGCGGCATTTTTCATGCTAACTTCCCAATTTGTTTCCTCCTAAAGGCTACTTGGAGCCCCATCACAATGCCCAGTGAACCAGTTCTCTTCCAATTCTCAGAGAATGTGATAAGTCTACTTCAGAAACTGACTCACTATTAGAATTTTATGTGAACTCTTTATACTGAGAGTTATATGTCAGAATTTAGGATATGTATCTCATAAGTTCGTTGCCTGAATCCTTATGGAATACCATGTATGTTAATGGCTACTAAATGCTGGCCCCTTGGTCAATGGAGAAGATATCCTGGGTTTGAAGCGAAATGAGACAAATAAGGACATTTAATTAATTTGCCATAAAATTAAATTTATCTAACTTAAATATTCTGAAATGATACTTTTCTTAATTTTTATCATAAAATTTTCCTTCATTTTATGAAATGACAGAAGTAGTTTCTGGATGTTTTATTTGAAATGACCTTATTTGGCCAAATAAAAATCCAACTGCCAAAAGAGAAAAATAAACATCATATATCGTTTTTCAAATATCGAATTCAAAACCCTGGTGACAATTGATCTTTCTCACTATGACAGGAAGAGCCATCTCTCCCAGTATATTACATTTCAGAGCTAACTGTATTTCTTTCCAAAACTACACAAATTAATCCTAAATATAAATCAAAGTCTGAAATGTAATTGATTAGAAAGGCATGTATAAAACAACCAGGATTTGGAGGACACCTCATTTTTTAGCTTAATAATTTCTGTTAAAGTTTCTATCTTGATTAACTAGTAGTATTTTGTCTCACTAGTTATAGGTGTGGCAGGTGGGGAGAGCCACACAGAAATCTAGCTGTTGCAGTCTGGCTCTGCCTCTTCACCAGCCTTATTTCGTGTCAGTCTTTACCATCTTCATGAAGCAACGAAGGCATGGGATTCCTTTCATATTCTTGAATATACTAGGATCTGTCCCAGTGCAGGGGCTTCACAGTGCCCTTCAGTTTGCTTGAACCATATATTTTGGTCAAAATTATATACTCACTTTTCTAGCAGTTTGTCTCTTTTAAAATAGGCATATCACAAATATTTCTTAAATGAATAAATGAATTTGTGGTAAGTGTCAATATACAAGCTAGACAACTGATTAGAGGAAAAGTAAGGATGGAGATTCAGCAGTGGAAAGTAGAAAGAGATAAAACCACAGGATTACTTCCCTACGTAAATAAGGATGCAAGGTATTGTTGACTTTTGACTAAAATAGCTGTTGTTATATATAGAAAATTTGAAGATATTCAGCAGATGGACTCTTTCCTCCATATTTACATATTCTGACCAGAACGCTTTTTGCTTGTTGGAATTTCTTTGAAGAATTACAGTTTTCCAGCAATGATTTTCCAAGCCCACAGTTTCTGCTAACACAAATTATAAATACATTTAATGCCAAGCTCTAATCCTGAGCTAGATGACAATTTTACATCTCTAATTCTGAGTCAGATGGAGGCATTTCACACGCCTGTGTGGCAGCAGTGGGTGTCCAAGCTGTTGAGCTTACTGATCCTTCAGCATTTATCGTCTTATGGAAAATTTGAAAAGCATAAAAATGCTGAAAAAGCTAACCTTTAGGTCTACCATGATGATTTCTAACCCCAGATCTGACAGTCATTCATGGGAAAGATTACAGTATGAATTGCTAGAGGCTTTAAAAAGATTTGAAACTTGACGTGTCCCTAAACTTTTTCCTGGTTTCATAATGAGAAAGACAAGAGGGCCCTTTACGAGGAGAAATTTCACAGCACCCCTAAAGTGCCAACAATTTAATTAGAACAGTATTTCAAGTGTCAGTGGATAAGACTACTAAATAAAGCAGAAGGATAAGCTGTTGGAGGTAAGAAAGTCCTTCAAGGCACTTTAAGCTCTATCGGGAATGAATAAATGTATAATATACATCATAGAGGAGAAGAAGAATTAAATATAATTTATATCTCTAGATCTCAGTATAATCAAATGTCATCTTATTTTTCTCACTAATGGACTTCTGTTTTTTTTTTTCAATGATTGCCTTGACAATGCATTGCTTTTCTTTACAGACAGTGATTGTTTAGCTTATTTCTTTTTTTTACATTACTGCTTTCTCCACTGTATCTTATCCTAAATTTAGATCTAGTTCATAGCCATGGTAGAGATATGCCGTTTGCTTTATCTGGAATACCCTGTCCTCTTTCCCCACTACTCTTTCACCAGATTTAATCTTGAATGTTCTTTGGGACTCAGCTTAAGTCTTCTCCACAAAGTCTTTTTATGATACTGGAATTGTCCTCTCTCAAAATGCCATAACCCCCAAGTTTCTTCATATCCTACCACTTGGTCTTTCTATTTCTGAATTTCTACTGAGAAGTCATATGCCTCTATAGCATCATAGTTAAAAGCTTAAACTTCAGAGTCAAAATAAAACTGTATAGTCATTTTTGGAGCTCACTAGCTCTGTGAATTTTGAAAAGTTAGTTAACCTCTCTGTGCATCATTTTTCTCATCTGTTAAATGGAAATGATAACAGTGACTGTTCACAGGCTTTCCATGATGCTAAAATGAGGTAATGCATATAAAGAACTTAGCACAGTGCTTGGCTGATTAAATGGCTCAAAATGATTTCACTATTTTTGCTATTATTATTTTCCATGATGACGGGAATTGTGTTTTAGACCTAATGCCTGGTTCATAGTAAAGGCTTAAAAATATTTAGTAAATACATAAGAAACATTTCTTTTTGTCTCTTCCTATTCAGTAACCAAGAAAAAGTCATTTTAAATTAAAAACAACTAAAAGCAAAAAAATAAATATATGAAACCCTTCCCTTCTGATCCTAGTAAATGTAAGAGTAAAATGGGCATTATCTTTAGAGAGAGAAGACATGCAAGTTAAATAGATGTATCTTGCATTAATGTCAATGTTACAGAGACTATTCTCACAAAAATTTGTAACAAGGATCCCTGGTGGCAGAGGTCATTACAGCACAAAATCTATATTTGGTTTGCATTACCAGTGTTTTCTGAAATATCACATATATCTACATTCAAATACGCAGATAGCATTCTAAAGTATTCAATATTTTAGATTTTCCACTTCCTGCTTTTGTTGCACAAATAAATTATCTCTCCTGTGAGAAACTGTCTGTCCCTGATAGGCAAGAAATCCAGAAGTTCTGAGTCATTAACTTAGAGCTTGTTTGTAAATCAGTGATTGCTGTCCTAGTTTGGATACTTCTGTGGAAGAGTCATACCTATCTGGGAGGAAAATTTTTTCCCAGCAAAAGAGAAACAAAAGGAAAATAAGATATACTATAGCCTTCCTTGCTAACAATATTGTAGATTTCTTATTGCTTATTGCATTGAGTCTCAAATTCACCACCTGGCTTGCAAAGGCATAATGACAGTGAATATTATTATACCTTGCATTTACATGCTGCTGTGCAAGTTACAAATTGTTTTAACAGCAATAAATTCATTTTCTCCTGGCATTTCCAGTCTGGATGGAGACAAACCAGCACAGACCTGCAAAACTTGTGTGTATCATTGGCTCTTGCAGAATGGCTTGGATGTGTCACAATGTGGCACAGTCAGGTTATGAAAATGTTGTTAAGTTGTTAAGGAGGGTGTGTTGTTCACTGTAGCCAAGAGTGTTCTATTTTGGAAGACCCAGAGAAGAAAATTCTTACTACCATAATCTAGGAAATAACTGTGCTTCTCTTAAGCAATTTAATCATATGGATATTGTGCACTGCAGTATTGATCATATAACATTCTATGTGTTAACAGATAAAATGATTAAATCCGATTTTGTTGAAAACCAATAGCAAGGACTTGGAGATTATGTTAGCTTCATTCTTCGTTACCTTACATGGCTCTGTGCTTTTTTTCTCATCTATTTCAAATTTATGATATACTGCCGTATTGTATGTGTCACTATAAACTCCTTCAACTCCTTTTTAAATAAGGCAGGACCATACGTTACTAAAGTGTTTTCACATAAAATTTTCTATTTGCTTTTCATATCAACCCTGTGAAGTAGCCATATTACTAACCCAATTTTATCTATCCATCCATGTTTTTCACTAGCTTCCCCCCAAACAGACATTTTCTGCAAAGTTTAAGGCTGACAGAGAACTGTGCGTGGGATTCTGTGCGCTGCAGCCCTGGATTCTGCTTTGTGTAATAGATCCCAAAAGTAGGCTTATGCAAGCAGGCAGCCCAGAATCTAAGCCAGGAGCCTGTCTCTCCAGCACTGATTAATTCCTATGTCTAAAAGCCATGTGTTCATTGTGGATGATAAGCTTGTTTCACAAACACAAGCTAACCACAGTAAGTAAGTTTGGCATTAGTTCTGCACAAACCCCAGTGAGAAGAATATTTGCCAAAAGGAAGGAGAAAATTCCTGCCAATTTAGGCATGAATGAAATGTTTTGAGGCATCTGTAGACTTTTACATACGAAATAGAAAAAACACACATTTATAAAGCTGATTTGAAGTTTATTCAACCAGACTTGTTACACTGAGGAATTCTAGATTCTAGGTTTGGGAAGTGGTCTACACCTGTCCTTAGGAGCAGATGCATATCACTCAAAAGTCAAAGCATGCTGTTGTACTAATTCTGCTCCGAATATCTGTGTACAAAGATAGACAGTGACACTATTTTATAGTTATACTAAAATGTGATATCTGTGGATGTAATTATAGAAGCCTGAAAATTTCCAGATCAGTTTTCTTCTTCATAAGAAAGAAAGAAAGGGAGGACAAAAGTCTGTGGAGGAGCCTGAACCATCATGTGAACAATGCCAACATAGACTGGATCACAAGAATTATTCTGTGTTCTAGTTTTACTTTCTGTTTTAACTTAGGAAAAATTCTACCTCTTTATTTTTCAGAAAGATTTATTTTCATATTTCTGGAAGAGAAAGATGAAGTGAGTCCACATGTATATGGCCCAATTAGAAGCATAGAGTTTAGAGCTGGAAGGACACTTCGGGATTACTTACTGCACCTTCTCATCCGAGGCAGAAAGTCCCCCTGCTGCATCCCTCACATGTGGTCAGGTCATTGGGCATCCACTGGGAAACCCCAGCCATGAGAGACTCAGCATACCCCGTGAGCACCACCATTAGGAGGAAGGAGGCTGCTTCTCCCCTACACTAACGTCAATATCCTCTTGTTTACATGTATACGAGTTTTTACCTTGTCAATTCCATATGTTCTTGCTCTTCGGAGCATCCTAGGACTGGCATATTCTTTCTGCTATATGACAACCCTTTGAATAAATGGAAGAGATTTAACAACTGTTTTACAATGATCCTAAGATAAACCCATGTGTTTTTAATCTTTCTAAATGTGGTGTGGTTTCTACAACTTTCATCAGTCTGGTCATTCTTCTCTGAAGAGAATCAACCTGTTCATATTTCCCTAAACTGTAATTCTCCAGGTGGGGATGGATCAGTTCAGGCTTCACTGGGATTATGACTTCCTGTCATTAAGTTACACAATGTTTCTATTGTCTTGGCCTAAGATTACCTTGTTTTTTTTTTTTATTTTTTAATTTTATTTTATTTATTTTTTTATACAGCAGGTTCTTATTAGTCATCCATTTTATACATATTAGTGTATACATGACAATCCCAATCGCCCAGTTCATCCCACCACCACCACCCCCACCACTTTCCCCCCCTTGACGTCCATACGTTTGTTCTCTACATCTGTCTCTATTTCTGCCCTGCAAACCGGTTCATCTGTACCATTTTTCTAGGTTCCACATATATGCGTTAATATACGATATTTGTTTTTCTCTTTCTGACTTACTTCACTCTGTATGACAGTCTCTAGATCCATCCACATCTCTACAAATGACCCAATTTCGTTCCTTTCTATGGCTGAGTAATATTCCATTGTATATATGTACCACATCTTCTTTATCCATTCATCTGTCGATGGGCATTTAGTTTGCTTCCATGACCTGGCTATTGTAAATAGTGCTGCAATGAACATTGGGGTGCATGTGTCTTTTTGAACTATGGTTTTCTCTGGGTATATGCCCAGTAGTGGAATTGCTGGGTTATATGGTAATTCTATTTTTAATTTTTTTAAGGAACCTCCATACTGTTCTCCATAGTGGCTGTATCAATTTACATTCCCACCAACAGTGCAAGAGGGTTCCCTTTTCTCCGCACCCTCTCCAGCATTTGTTGTTTGTAGATTTTCTGATGATGCCCATTCTAACTGGTGTGAGGTGATACCTCATTATAGTTTTGATTTGCATTTCTCTAATAATTAGTGATGTTGAGCAGCTTTTCATGTGCTTCTTGGCCATCTGTATGTCTTCTTTGGAGAAATGTCTATTTAGGTCTTCTGCTCATTTTTTGATGGGGTTGTTTGTTTTTTTAATATTGAGCTGTATGAGCTGTTTATATATTTTGGAGATTAATCCTTTATCTGTTGATTTGTTTGCAAATATTTTCTCCCATTCTGAGGGTTGTCTTTTCATCCTGTTTATAGTTTCCTTTGCTTTGCAAAAGCTTTTAAGTTTCATTAGGTTCCATTTGTTTATTTTTGTTTTTATTTCCATTACTCTAGGAGGTGGATCAAAAAAGATCTTGCTGTGATTTATGTCAAAGAGTGTTATTCCTCTAAGAGTTTTAAAGTGTCCAGTCTGACATTTAGGTCTCTAATCCATTTTGAGTTTATTTTTGTGTATGGTGTTAGGGAGTGTTCTAATTTCATTCTTTTACATGTAGCTGTCCAGTTTTCCCAGCATCACTTGTTGAAGAGACTGTCTTTCCTCCATTGTATATACTTGCTTCCTTTGTCATAGATTAGTTGACCATAGGTGCGTGGGTTTATCTCTGGGCTTTCTATCTTGTTCCATTGATCTATATTTCTGTTATTGTGCCAGTACCATATTTTCTTGGTTACTGTAGCTTTGTAGTATAGTCTGAAGTCAGGGAGTCTGATTCCTCCAGCTCCGTTTTTTCCCCTCAAGACTGCTTTGGCTATTCGGGGTCTTTCGTGTCTCTATACAAATTTTAAGATTTTTTGCTCTAGTTCTGTAAAAAAAAGGCCATTGGTAATTTGATAGGGATTGCATTGAATCTGTAGATTGCTTTGGGTAGTAGAGTCACTTTCACATTACTGATTCTTCCAATCCAAGAACATGGCATATCTCTCCATCTGTTGGTATCATCTTTAATTTCTTTCATCAGTGTCTTATAGCTTTCTGCATACAGGTCTTTTTTCTCCCTAGGTAGGTTTATTCCTAGGTATTTTATTCTTTTTATTGCAATGGTAAATGGGAGTGTTTCCTTAATTTCTCTTTCAGATTTTTCATCATTAACGTATAGGAATGCAAGAGATTTCTGTGCATTAATTTTGTATCCTGCAACTTTACCAAATTCATTGATTAGCTCTAATAGTTTTCTGGTAGCATCTTTAGGATTCTCTATTTATAGTATCATGTCATCTACAAACAGTGACAGTTTTACTTCTTCTTTTCCAATTTGGATTCCTTTTATTTCTTTTTCTTCTCTGATTGCCGTGGCTAGGACTTCCAAAACTATGTTGAATAATAGTGACGCGAGTGGGTATCATTGTCTTGTTCCTGATCTTAGAGGAAATGCTTTCAGTTTTTCACCGTTGAGAATGATGTTTGCTGTGGGTTTGTTGTATATGGCCTTTATTATGTTGAGCTAGGTTCCCTCTAGGCCCACTTTCTGGAGAGTTTTTATCATAAATGGGTGTTGAATTTCGTCAAAAGCTTTTTCTGCATCTATTGAGATGATCATATGGTTTTTATTCTTCAATTTGTCAATATGGTGTACCACATTGATTGATTTGCATATATTGAAGAATCCTTGCATCCCTGTGATAAATCCCACTTGATTGTGGTGTATGATCTTTTTAATGTGTTGTTGGATTCTGTTTGCTAGTATTTTGTTGAGGATTTTTGCATCGATATTCATCAGTGATATTGGTCTGTAATTTTCTTTTTTTGTAGTATCTTGTCTGGTTTTGGTATCAGGGTGATGGTGGCCTCATAGAATGAGTTTGGGAGTGTTCATTCCTCTGTAATTTTTTGGAAGAGTTTGAGAAGGATGGGTGTTAGTTCTTCTCTAAATGTTTGATAGAATTCACCTGTGAAGCCATCTGGTCCTGGACTTTTCTTTCTTGGAAGATTTTTAATCACAGTTTCAATTTCATTACTTGTGATTGGTCTGGTCATATTTTCTATTTCTTCCTGGTTCAGTCTTGGAAGGTTATACCTTTCTAAGAATTTCTTCATTTCTTTCAGGTTGTCCATTTTATTGGCATAGAGTTGCTTGTAGTTGTCTCTTAGGATGCTTTGTATTTCTGCGGTGTCTTTTGTAACTTCTCCTTTTTCATTTCTATTTTATTGTTTTGAGTCTTCTCCCTCTTTTTCTTGATGAGTCTGGCTAATGGTTTATCAATTTTGTGTAACTTCTCAAAGAACCAGCTTTTAGTTTTACTGAACATTGCTATTGTTTTGTTTCTATTTCATTTATTTCTGCTCTGATCTTTATGATTTCTCTCCTTCTACTAACTTGGGGTTTTGTTTTTTCTTCTTTCTCTAGTTTCTTTAGGTGTAAGGTTAGATTGTTCTTTTGAGATTTTTCATGTTTCTTGAAGTAGGCTTGTATTGCTATAAACTTCCGTCTTAGAACTGCTTTTGCTGCAACCCATAAGTTTTGGATCATCGTGTTTTTGTAATTTGTCTCTAGGTATTTTTTGATTTCCTCTTTGATTTCTTCAGTGATCTCTTGGTTATTTAGTAATGTATTGTTTAGCCTCCATGTGTTTGTGTTTTTTACATTTTTTTCCCGGTAATTGATTTTTAATCTAATAGCGTTTTGGTCCGAAAAGATGCTTGATATGATTCCAATTTTCTTAAATTTACTGAGGCTTGATTTGTGACCCAAGATGTGATCTATCCTGGAGAATGTTTCATGTGCCCTTGAGAAGAAAGTGTAACCTGCTGATTTTGGATGGAATGTCCTATAAATATCAATTAAATCTGTATAGTCTATTGTGTCATTTAAAGTTTGTGTTTCTTTATTAATTTTCTGTTTGGATGATCTGTCCATTGGTGTAAGTGAGGTGTTGAAGTACCCCACTAGTGTTGTGTTACTCTCGATTTCCTCTTTTATAGCTGTTAGCAGTTGCCTTATGTATTGAGGTGTTCCTATGTTGGGTGCATATATATTTATAATTGTTATATCTTCTTCTTGGATTGATCCCTTGATCATTATGTAGTGTCCTTCCTTGTCTCTTGTAACATTCTCTATTTTATCTGAAATGAGTATTGCTACTTCAGCTTTCTTTTGATTTCCATTTGCATGGAATATCTTTTTCCATCCCCTCACTTTCAGTCCGTATGTGTCCCTATGTCTGAAGTGGGTCTCTTGTAGACAGCATATATATGGGTCTTATTTTTGTATCCATTCAGTGAGCCTGTGACTTTTGGTTGGAGCATTTAATCCATTCACGTTTAAGGTAATTATCGATATGTATGTTCCTATTATTATTTTCTTAATTGTTATGGGTTTGTTTTTGTAGGCCCTTTCCTTCTCTTGTGTTTCCCACTTAGAGAAGTTCCTTCAGCATTTGTTGTAGAGCTGGTTTGGTGGTGGTGAATTCTCTTAGCTTTTGCTTGTCTGTAAAGCTTTTGATCTCTCCATCGAATCTGAATGAGATCCTTGCCAGGTAGAGTAATCTTGGTTGTAGCTCTTCCCTTTCATCACTTTAAATATATCATGCCACTCCCTTCTGTCTTGTAGAGTTTCTGCTGAGAAATCAGCTGTTAACCTTATGCGAGTTCTCTTGTATGTTGTTTGTCATTTTTCCCTTGTTGCTTTCAATAATTTTTCTTTGTTTTTAATTTTTGTCAGTTTGATTACTATGTGTCTTTGCATGTTTCTCCTTGGGTTTATCCTGTCTGGGACTCTCTGCACTTCCTGGACTTGGGTGGCTATTTCCTTCCCCATGTTAGGGAAGTTTTTGACTATAATCTCTTCAAGTATTTCCTCGGGTCCTTTCTCTCTCTCTTCTCTTTCTGGGACCCCTATAATGCGAATGTTGTTGCATTTAATGTTGTCCCAGAGTTCTCTTAGGCTGTCTTCATTCCTTTTCATTCTTTTTTCTTTATTCTGTTCTGCGGCAAGACTGCCTTGCTTTTTAATAGTTTTGTCAACATCATCTGCTTTTGTGGGAATTAGAGTTACAAAAGCGCTCTAAAATGTGTCAGATTTTCCCTATTAATATATTCTTAGCCTATTATAATGATTGTTTATCAAATACTTGATGGGAAGATCTCATGCTAAATCTAATAAAATTTTTCCTTGATTTTGAACTACAGGTTAATTATCCAAGTTTTGTATATATGTCTTATTTTGAATTATCTTTGTGTGTCCTTAATATTTGTATGTAACTGGGGAATCTGGAACTAGTATCTTATTCACACATGGTAGCAACAGTTGTCCGTACCTATAATATGCATGTAACAGGATGTCGAGCAGAGATAATAATCCGAAGAAGTTTTCTTTTTCTTTTTCTGCATTATTGTTTTTTAAAGTTACTCTAACAAATACCCCTCTTTTCTGTCTTTTACAACTTCATTGGCAAGTTCCATAGCTTTCCTGTCATTTTCAATTAACTTACATTCTGTTTAAAATGCTCCTTCTTAAATATCATCTCCTCCTCTCCCACGAGCGCTGGATAAGCCTCAGCCTGAGGGACTCTCTATTCAGTTCCATTGATCTATGTGTCTTTTTCTGTGCCAGTACCATATTGTTTTGATTCCTGTAGATTTAGAGTATGGCTTGAAACCAGGGAGTGTGATACCTCCTATTTTGTTCTCCTTCTTAAGTTTCTTTTGGCTATTCAGGGTCTTTTTTGTTTCCATACAAATTTTAGAATTATTTGTACTAGTTTTGTGAAAAATGCCATTGGTATTCTGATGGGGATTGCACTGAATCTGTGGATTGCCTTGGATAGTGTGGTCATTTTAACAGTATTAATTCTTCCAAACCATGAGCATGATATATATTTCCATCTGTTTGTGTCACCTTCAGTTTCTTTCATCAGTGTCTTATAGTTTTCTGAGTACAGTTCTCCTACCTATAAGATAAATATCTTTCCATCCTCATCAGTTAATTCTTCTTACCAATCCCAGGGAAATAGAAACCAGCCAAATCTTCCTCTTTCCCTGTTTTAATTCAGATTGATCATAAGAATGTCTCATTGCATTTTTTAAAAGAAATGTAGGTTACTAATGATTCCATGGTTTTGAATGGGTCCCAGAACTCAAAATATAAGGACTCTCTTTTACACTCTCAACCTCATACTGGTTTTGGGGAAATCAAAAGAATTTCCTAAGGTAAGTCATCTTACAGTCTTCACTCTACATCTCATGCTTCTTGGTAGATTCAGGGCAGCTCTATTCCCTTCAGCCTCCTTTTCTGTATTCTCAGAATGCAGATTAAGACTTTTTTGTTCTAGAATTACCCCAGTCTTTCAAAGAATACTATTGGTGTTCCAACAAGTTGTATGTGTATTCCTTTACAATTGTTTAGTTTTTTCATACTTCATGTTGGTCTCCATTCTCATACCCAGTCTTGAGTGTTTTTGTTCTCTCTCTCTCTCTCTTTCTCCATCTCCTTCCTCTCTCTCCTCCTCATTCAGATTTTCTGGATCTGGATAATGACAGTGATTTAGAAAGAGATCTGTCTGGGTGTCAAGGAGACTGGGGATCAGTTTTTCCTCCTAGCACTTGTCTATCAGGCAATCATAGGGATAAAGCACAGAAGCATGTAGGATTGTGTGCAGTTGAACACATTGGTTTTCAACGCTTATGGACTTAGGGCACATGCTCAAAATTACAGACATAGTTAGTCTCTCTAGCCCAACATTATTCATATTGATTTTATTTTGCTTAATTTTCAAGAACATATATGAGCATAAAGTATTCTCTCTGATAAAAAATGTTGATTCAGTTGTATTTTTGAATAGTCACAGCCTACCTTTCTATACAATGAATTCCTCATTCCATTAGTATTTATTTTCATTCAATATTTGATAGGCTGTGTCCTTCCTTCTTGCTGCCTCATTTCCCACATATCAGAATATAGGAGGAGAGCACATCTGTGAACATCTTTCTGGGCTGTGCTATATGAATAACAACTTGGCGGGGAAAGAGAATTCTGAAAAGTCTGTAGACTCCACCTCATTTTTCTCTGACACCTAGTGCTATAGAGGGAAGATCTGATTCTCACTCAGAGCTCTCTGGTATTGCTTCTCTGGCAAGAGCCCTTCTCTGTTTAGACCCTAACAAATCTAATGAACAATAAGGAGAGAAGACCCAAAATATTGACTATTAGATAAGAAAGGAGACATAGCCACAGATGCAGAAGTTATAAATTTAGTTGTACATGAAAATATTATAAGCAACTCTAGTGTAACATGTATGAAAACCTAAAGGAAATGCTTTCCTAGTAAGTTGTCATTTAGCAAAATTGACCCACGTAGAAACAGGAAGCTTAAATAGATGAATTTCATATACGAGACTGGAAAGGAGATTACTATTAGAATATCCACACCAGATAGACTCCCTGCCAGGACTATCTCCTGCTTGTAGCAAGTGGAAATTATTTACACAGAATCATGCTACAATAAAGCTAATGCTGATGTACAATGAGACTCTTTGAAATGGAACACCTAGGACTTCAGAAACTTGATATCCTTCTGTGTGTATTAGCCACAGAGATATTCAAATAAAGAAAGCAACTGAGATAATCAAAATTAAGAGTCTTTTAATCCCATAGCTTAAGTAAAAAATCAAGAAAATAAGCTAAGTGTTTACCTTTCTGGAATTTTCAAGGAAAAAGAAAAAGCTAGGAGTATTTACAGTTTGGAATCAGTAAGAAATTGTTCCTTGGTGTTGTTTTCTCTAAGAGCTTTCTCTATATATTTTTGTTTTTTAAGCTAAGTAATATTAAATTCAATTTTTAAAATAAATATTAAGAAATACATTTTAAGATGATTTTGTACATTTGCAAAATTAGCAGTTTCCTTTGGACATACTACACCACTTTGCTTTAAAGGGTTGCACAGAAGGATGTCAAATCAGAGGACTTGGATTTGTAGATCAATAATTTTCTATGTTAAGTTAAGTGAATGCACATGGTAAAGAAGCCCAGGACATCCTTCAATTGTCCTTTAATAGGAAAAAAAGTCTTATCTCAGCTGCTACTTTTGCAATTCAACCTCTAAACCAATCATGAAATGCTTGACATTATCACAACTAGGCTACTAAATCATCTCTGCCTGGACACTCCTGTAGGAGTAACCCAGTCTGTAGCCACCTGGGACCTTAATACCAGTCCAGACCAGATGTGGGCTCTGGTTTGAGCAGTGCAAACTTAATGCTAGTTTGCTCAGAAAGCACTCACCCAACAGGGCTGCTTACAGCTTTTCCCATGCTGGCCTCCTCTGTTTTTATTTTAAATCTACGTCTAAGGTATAAATACAGAAAATGTAATGGCAAACAGATACCATTTATAGAAATAAAAAATTTACAAAGTGCCTAGGAATTAACTTAGCAAAAAACTGTGGAATTTATTGATGAATCAGTCAATCAAAGACAGCAGAGGATATAAAAGATGACTTGATTGTATATAATAAATAACTTTGAATGGGAAACCTTACCATTGTAAAGATAAAACTTAAACTCAGATATATATACACACTTAGGCAATCTTAATCAAAACTTACATAGGCTTTGGGGAAGGACATTTTTTGCAAAATGAGATTAAATATCATGATGAAATTGACATGAGTAAAAATGTTTTTAAAATTTTGAACAAAAAGAATGAAGAGGGACATACCCTACCAAGCATTGACATATTTGCTACAATAAATAAAATCTTACGGTGTAAGAGAAGACAGGTTAATGGAGCAAATATAGAGGAAAAAAACACTGTGTATTATGCTGGGTCCTTAGTGATGCTTTCCATCTAGAAGCACATCTTTCAACTCAGGGAAAGTTTTTTGAATTATCTTGTTAATAATTTTATCACCTTCACTTTTTTTCTACTCAGTTGGAAGTGCTGTTAGTCATATGTTGGGTCTCCTGGACTCTTCCTCTAACTTTCTTATATTATCTCTCTTAGCCACCCTCCACCTCTGCCCCGCTTTCTAGATGATCACCTCAACTTTATCTTCCATACCTTCTATTGACTTTTGCATATTTACCATTATGCATTTATTTCTAAAGAATTTTTCAGTACTCTTTAATGCTTGTAAAACCTTCTCTTCTTATCTCATAGTTGCAAAATCTTACTTTGCCTTTCTTATGATGTCAATTATAGCTCCTTTCCTTCAGATTTCTCTTCTTAGATCTGGTTAACCACCGTAACCAAGTGATTGAATTTAGCCTCAATAATTATTGTTATTGGGTCCAATCTAAATTTATATGCTCTTCTAACATGATATAATAAGAGCATAAAATAACATCATCTATAGAGTAGACCTATTTTCAGGAAATACAAGAAACAGGGAAATAAGTTAAATGAGATCATGATGAAATAATCAAATCTAGAATGTAGGATGTTCTATCTGCAAGACAACTGAACTCAAAATGTTAAATGTCATGAAAAACAAAGGACAGAGGAACTGTTCTATGGTAAAGAGTTTAAGAGACACACACACAAAATGCAATTCATGAAATGGAATAAAAATGAAGCACCGATAAAAATCACTTGTGGGATAATATGGGAGATAAATAATATAGAATTATTATCAACTTCCTTAGATGTGAAAGTGACATTACACAGTGAAAGCACTTATTTTTAGGAGATATATGATGAATTATTTTGGAGTGAAATTCAGCATTTGAGAAGGGTGGCGGAGAGAGAGAAAGAGAGCAATATCAAGCACAGACATAGTAAAATACTCATTGCACTGTTTATTCCGCTTTTCTTAATGTTTGACAATTTTCGAGATAAAAGTTGAGGAAAGGTGTTCTTTTCCTGCAGAGTCTGTTTCTTCTAAGTTATCTCTCTTTCTTTTTTTCTGTCTGTTTTCTGTCTTTCATGTTTTGAGAATTTCATCAAATGGCAGGTAATACTTGGTTGTCTGCTCATGTTTAAGATTAGAAGATTAAAATGCTGATCTTAAACTACGAATGTAGGTGGGGCTTGTTTACTATGGTTTCATTGTTGTGTTATCTGTCTGGGTTTTTGTGTGTGTGTGTGTTTGGATAACCCTACTATAAATATTGTTATATATTTCCTCATGGCTTGTCAGATTCTCTAGAAAAGAGTTTTTCAATCTCCTTTCTAGAGTGTTTAGGCCTGGGTGCCTGGGTGCTAGTAGGAAAACAAACAAACAAACAAAAGCTAGGAATCTCATCCTTCATTATATAAACCTACACTTATTTCTCCATTTTCACTTTGGCAGGTACCCCAACTACACCTGTCCCCCTATCTCTCAACTGCAGAGACCCTTCAGTTATCCTCTTCAGAGCATAAATCTCAAGTAAGGAAGAGTCCAAAATCTGCTTAAGTATGGTAGGAAGTAGCTGAGGGGATATAACAGACTCTGGCATGAGCTTCTCACTTTAATTTCACCTTCACTTCTATTCAGAGGTAGTTGGCATTGTCAATTCCTATGCCTGTCTGGGATTCCCCATTGCCAACGTAGGATTCTGCTTTCTTGTATTTGCTAAATCAGTTACCACCCACCCATCTGTCTCCACTTCCAAAAGTTGGCTGCATTTGCCTCTTTTCAGCTATTTTTGTTCTTGTAGATTCCTGATGGCTTTTTAAAAAAAAATCCCTTCACTTTCCATCTTAGTGGAATAAGATGGGAATAAGCAAGCGAATATATGTGTATAACCCATCATTTGTAATCAACTTTTCTAAGAATATATTGATAAAGAAAAGCATTGAATATATGTTGCTTTGAAAAACAACGTATCTTTTTATTTTTAAAAGCTAGTATTCAATAATCCCAATTTTATAAGGCTAACTTATATATGCATAGAAAGAGTGTTGAAACAACATATATCAAAATCATACTGATAAAAATTGCTGAAGTTGGACTTCGGGTTAATTTTTATTTTGTTTCTATTGTTATTTTTTATAGTGATAAATAATAATTTTTTAAAATGAAAACCACATGTAGAAGCTACATGATAAAAAACAGCAAATAACCCACATTTTTAATTGATTTCCTATTTAGATAACCAGAATGCCAGAATTAAAAAAATTTACCAAGAATATGAAATAGAGGTCATATAATTTCCAGTAATGTTCCAAACTTTAATTATTAATATGCTATTATTAAATGCCAAGTCCCTTCCTTGCTTGGGAAGGTATGGTATGCCTGCAAAAAGAGAACTAAAAATCCTCCATAACTCTATTCTAAGAATGAATTGCCACCCCCACCATGACAACAATCTGAAGGTCTAGTCTAACTAGGAAGGCTAGCTCACTGTCCCTTCTTTAATGGGCAATGAGCTTTTTGTCTTATGCAAACTAGAGCTTCCTAACTATGGCTGCCAGGTAGATGAGATGAAAGCAGTGTCAGCTTAAGGCCATCAGGCATAGATAAATCTGATTTTGAATATATCTCCATCCATAATGAATTCAGCAACACACTTGGAAGGAGGAAGGAAATCATGAGTGCTTTATTGGAAAGCTTTCAGAGGACTTGATGGCACCAAGTTCTGCTGTCTGATTATCTGCCCCCAAGAGGCCAGTCCCAGGAGGCTGCAAAGTCATTTTCATTTGCCCTCTCTCCTGAACAGAGATAGGCAGATAGGAACTGCAGTTTCAAGAATTTACTACTGTATTTCATTATTTCAAGTCTACATCAAAATCTGATAATGATATGACACTCAGTGAATTGTAAATTTCCTAGAGGAAAAGGTGCCAGGAAACTGAGCTTTCAGATAGCCAGGAATCTAGATTGTGTAGAACTGTGTCAAGACCTACTTTGCTTTCTACCCTGTGGCCCTTCAGAGTTAAGGTCAGATGTCCTTCTAGATGTCCACTTTTAGATGATCTAATCTCAAATGTGGGAGACAATTCTGACTCACAGATTTTTTGGCTTAGCATCAATTTCCATTTTTTCTATTGATGCCCTGTACTTTCTGCTGAAGCCTCTTAACTAGTACCTGACTACTTCTTGGCCCACATTTTCTGTGAGGTTACTAATCTTTTAGTTTCCATTCTCCTACTGTGGTTCCCATTCCAGGATACCATTTTCTTATACTCTGGAAATCTCACTTGTATACCATCTACCTGTTATTCTCTTTTAGCTGTCTTCTCTGAACGTAATCCTCTGGCTGCACTGCTTACTGAACCACTGTTAAAAGTGACACTCTCTGCCAACAAATTTCTCAAGTCCAGAGACTTAGTTCTTGTACATTTCATGTAAATCCTCATAGATAAACTCAGAAGAGACAAAGTAAGCATCTTTTTCCTTACTGCAAATAATATGGAGCAATTCTTCCTGCACTTGGACTTTTCTTGATTATAGGTTTTTAAATAACTCAGCTCCGAGAAGGTGGTCTTTATAGACTGTATCTAATCTCTCTCAAATTTGGAGTAGGATTCAGGCCACAAGCTGAACATATTGGAGAAGCACTCTGTGCAGATTCTTGAGACCTCAACTTAAGTTTCCAGATGAGCTATTCCCCACAGCCTGTCCTTATGCAGGAATCAGGAATACACCGTCCTAGTTCACCTGGAGCAAACACCTATCTTCTCAACATCTTGTGGGTTAACCATACACCTTACTCCCTTCTCCTATTCTGCCCATTTACCTTCAGTCTTAAAATATCCTGGTTTGGATGATAAATTATATGATCACCCTTGTTACAGAACCTTATTTTTATTTCTCCATGTAAACATCCAAAGGCTTTGTCTTTAATTACTGAATTGCAACTCTGATGAATGACTAGTCTTGCTATGCTTTAAGAATAGGAAAATTTCATTATTAGAGTAAATCAGAAGCTGAGACCTGCCTTTATTATCCAGTCTGGAAGATTTTGGTTAATTAACTATTATGATTGATAGATAGTTGTTGATGTATTACTTAAGGCTTAATGCTTCTTTCAACATATATTTGTGATCATTCTATGTTTAAAGCATTTTTCTGAGTACTGAAGTGTTCCATAAGTATAAAACCAAAATGGACACATTAGTAAGGAAGTATTACCAAGTATCTACCATGATAAAATAAATACTCATTGCACTTATTAATATCTTTCCAGGTGTCAAGAACGTTACAGACATTATCCTAATTCTCACCATAAACCTGCAAAATAAGACGTGAATTTAAAAAGAGGTTGAATAACTTTAAAAATGAGTACATCTAGAACATGGTGATCAGATATGAAGTTAAATCTGTTTGCCTTCAAAGCCAGATATTTTGATGATATTTTACTAAAATTACTGATTTATAAAAGTGTATCAGAGATCTAATGGTAAATAAAATAGATTGTTCAGAAGACCTTTTCAAAAAAGCCACATTCTACTTTTCTTACCCATGTCTATAACATGACCATTCCAATTCCTTAGAGTCCTTCCATAGTTTTCTCTGTACTAATTTATCCCTGTACAGATATCAAGATAGATATACAGATTTTTGTTGTGTGGATGCTTGTTTTACCAAAATGGAAAGATATCATAGATTATTTTATGTATCTTGCTTTTCTCAACAAACCATATAGAAGTCACTCCAAATCATGTAATGTAAGTATGTCACTGTTTTTTTAAACTGAAATTTTATTTAGTAAGCTCCCTAGATATTTCTTTTTTTTAAAAAAATATTTATTTATTTATTTGGTTGCGCTGGGTCTTAGTTGCAGCACGCGGGCTACTTAGTTGCAGCACGCGGGCTCCTTAGTTGTGACATGCGAACTCTTAGTTGCGGCATGCATGTGGGATCTAGTTCCCTGACCAGGGATCGAACCCGGCCCCCCTGCACTGGGGGCATGGAGTCTTAACCACTGCACCACCACCAGGTAAGTCCCATAAGTATGTCACTTTTAATTGCCACAAAATATTTCATACATAAATGTGCCAACATATATCAAACCATTCCTCTATTGATGGGCTTTTACTTTTTATCAGTTCTTGACTACTATGAACAATGCTGGTATAATTATCATCAAATATAGATAATTATTTCTTTTCTTTTTAGAAAATAGATTCACAAGAGTGGAATTGTTGTATCAAAATACCTAGGTGTAACTGATGTCAACAGATATTTTCAAGTAGTCTTCCAAATAAGCAGCAGACTCATTTCTTACATCAACGAATCAAATTACATATACACATACTTCCTGGCAATATGTCTTATAGATTTGTATGTAAATGTTTTGCTAGCATGATGTGCAAAGTAAAATCGTATTGTTCCTCCTATTTCTTTTGTATTTTAAAGCTTTATTCTGTTGTTTATAATTTAAAACAATAAAGCCACTCATTTAACAGTACAGTTTGGTGAGTTTGGTAAATGTATAGAGTCAAGCAATCACCATAAAAAAAAAAGTTTCATCTGGCACTGACTACATAATTTGAGGGTCTCAGAGTAAAACAAAAACGTGGGTGTGTTTGTTCAAATATTATTAAAAATTTCAAAATAGTGACAACTGAGCATTAAACCAGAGGTAGAGCCCTTCTGAGCTTGAGGCCCTGTGAGACTGCACATGTCACACCATGAACTGGCCCTGCTCCATCACGTCCAAAAAGTTCCCTTATTTCCTTTCAACTAATCCCTGGCACCAGGCAACCACAGCTCTACTTTTTGTCCTTGTAGTTTTTTCTTTCCTAGAATTTCATAAAAATGGAACCATATAGTGCATATTCTTTTGTGTCTGGCTTTTAATTTTATTCATTTCCCCTACTGTTTGTCCACTTTCCATTGCACTGATTTCCTTTATGATATTTATTATTTCTTCTACTTCCTTCTACTAAACTACTTTAGCTTTAATTTTTTATAACTTCGTAATGCAGATGCTTAGATCTTTGTTTTTCTGTTTTTCTTGTCTTCTGATACAAGCATTAATAGCTTTAAATGTCCACATAAACACTGTCTTAGCTGCGTTTCACAAATTTGATATGCTGTATTTGCATTTTTTATTTAGTTCAAGATATTTTCTAATTTCCTTTGTGAATTCTTCTTCAACCTCTGGGCTATTTAGAAAATGTGCTTGATATTTTAAACATTCTGCATATTTGTAGATGTTCCAGATTTCTTTTTTTTATTGATTTCTAATTTAATTCTGTTGATTTCCAGAACATATTCCATATGAATTTAATCTCTTTTAATTTATTAAGATATCTTCTCTGGCATAGCATTTGGCCTAGTTAATATTCTGTGTGCACTTGAAAATGAATGTATTTTATTGTTATTGGGTGTTTGATAGATATAAATTAGGATAAATTGATTGATTGCACTGTTAAAGGCATCTATATCCTTACTTGTTTTCTATCTTCTTGATGTGTCTGTTACAGTGGGAGGAATATTGAAATCTCCACTGATTTTTTTTTCACTTTCATTAGTTTTTGTTTCATGTTTTTGAACTTTTTATTAGATGCATGTATAATTGTTATGTCATCCTGCTGTCTTGACTCTTGTATCATTATAAAATGTCCTTCTTTGTCACTAGTAGTATGCCTTTTCTTAATGTCTATCTTTCTATATTACTATATCTAACTGGATCTCTTACGCTTACTGTTCTTATGATATTTTTTCATCCTCTTATTTTCAACCTATACTGTCCTTGATTTTAAGTACATCTCTTATAGACAGTATATAGTTGGTCCTTGAATTTTTATTCAGTTGAACAGTCTCTCTTTTGATTAGACTATTTAGGTCCTTTACATTTAATATTATTAGTAGTAGTATTATGGCTATATTTTTTAGGTCTGCTATTTTTTATTTGTTTGATTTGTCTATGCAGAAAATTTTAAATGCATTTAGGTCATAAGATACAAGGTCAATATAAACACAAGATGCTCAAATCTATAATAGTGAGGGAAATGAAAATATAAGAAGTGACCTTACTTCTGGCAGCTTGATAAAGCTGTGAGATACTTTTCTGCAGAGAAAAGCATACACCAAAAAATATTACTAAAAATAATTGAAAAAACACTGGAAAATGGTCAAAGACAGGCAAAAGTATGAGAAATGTTTACTAGTTTAAAAAAGTCAACAAACTACTCTTAGGTAAAAATGTGATTTGTTACTTCCTTGTCTTGGGGTATTCTCTTCACCCCCAGCTTGAGCTGAAGGTGGCAGACTTAGTTCATGACAGATGGTACTGGAGCTGTTAATGTAAGGGAGGAGATTTTGTAAGCTGAGATAGCAAATACTCCATATTTTTTGCTGACAGATAAACTGTGTGCTCACATAGGCGATCCCATGGAGCCTGAACAAAACCCTGAAAGTCTAGGGAATTGTACAAATTTTCTATGTCTTTGAATCTGTTCCTTATCCAGTCAATATTTTAATAGCTTCAAACATCTGATCTACAAACATCTGGTCTAAATTTGGTTCATAGGAACCAAATTTAAAATTATAGAAGATAGAGAGATAGATAGTTAGGTAGGTAGCTGCACACTGCACATGAGACAAATTTCACAGATAGAATTAAGTCAATTTCCTATTAGTACAAGGACCAAAAAAATAACCCTCAGAAAAATAAAACAGTATATTATATACAATTAACTCATTTTCAAACAAAAATCACTAGACATGCAAAGAAACTGAGATTTGTAACCCATAAATTATATTTGGAGACAGCACTCCTCATAACATAGGGAAGTAATATCTTCTTGAATCACTTGGAAGGAAGGAATTAAACGTGTGTTTTTTGGTTTTCCTTTGTTCCCTAAGTTATTTCTGATTCCTCCAAGTGTTTTTTCCCTTATTTACTTAGCTTAGTTTTTCTCTTCCATGTTTCTGGCTTTACTTTAACATCTGGCATTCCTTGATTAATCCATTCATGTTCAAGAATGAGGCCATGAAACACTGATCATGGGCTGTCCAACAGAGATGCTGCTCTTTCCACTCCACCCCACCATCCTCTAGTCCATATTTACTGGTCCATAGTCTATAAGAGATTTTCTTGACATCAGACTCATAATAATAATAATCAGGGCTATGGTCTGAATGTTCATGCCCCACCCCCACCCTGTCCAAATTCACATAATGGAATCCTATTGCCCAGTGTGATGGTATTAGGAGGTGAGGCCTTTGGGAGGTGATTAGATCATGAAGGTAGAGCTCTCATAAATGGGATTAATGCCCTTATAAAAGAGGCCCAAGAAAGCTCCCTTGCCCCTTCTACCATGCGGACATAATGAGAAGTGTGCAGTCTGCAGCTTAGAAGAGAGCCTTCCCCAGAACTAGACCAGGCTGGCAGCCTAGCCTGATCTTGGTCTTTTAGCCTCCAGAATTGTAAGAAATAAATTTCTGTTGTTTATAAGCCACCAAGTCTGTGGTATTTTGCTATAGTAGCCTGAAAAGACTAAGACAGTCAGGGAATACTTAAATGATGGGCAAAGCTGGGAATTTTTTCTAGACTCTCAGATAACAGAGGAATTGGAGTGTTAAAGACCTTGAACTCTCAAACCCAAAGTGTATTATCAGAGATACATTTTTTTTTCCATCCTACAACTTTTGGGCAGATCCATACTTATACCATTTTAGGAAGATAAAAATCTCTTCTTTTTTGAAAGATACTCAATTTAAGAATCGTAGGAATAAATGGACTTTGCCTGCAAAAGAGGTTACTTTTAAATGACCAAACTAAAACAATACAAGGTCTTTAGGCAATTAATAATTTATCAGTCTTGAAAAAAATTAAATTTTTCAGTAAATCAACCAAAGAATTTTTCTGAATGTATCCCATCAGCACTTCCTGCAGTGTATGCATGTGTGTTCAATACAGTTAAACTTTTAAAATGGAGGAAATGTCTATGTGAGTGAGTCTCTCAAAGTGGTTTGCAGAGGAGCAATCCCAGGAGATAATCCTTGAAAGAAAGAGTTCCCTAAGCAATTTACTTTGTTTTCCTCTTGGGAGTCACAGTGCATACAAACACACTCTAAGAAGCCATCAGTAAATAAACTTGTATCACCTTTAAACTCCTTTCCATATGCTTTGCCATAAGAATAATTCTCACATTAAAACCCATGAGTATGTTACAGAACTCTAATATTGAATAGAAAATAGTTTAGGAAATGCGTATCTAAGTTCATGCTCTGTGGTAGTAAACTAGAAATCTGTGGAAACATGAACAAAAGCACAGATATTAATTATGGTATATTTTCATCAAACAGAAGTTTTCAGAATTTATGCTGTTCCAGGCAAATCATGTGGGAAAAGATTATCAAAGGTTTGAGCCAGAGTTTTTTGTACTAAGACCCTTAACAACTCAGGCCCTTACTCCCATCAATGAAAAAAATTGAAACTATTTAAGTAGTATTTTAAAATCCTCAAAAGAGGACTTCCCTGGTGGCACAGTGGATAAGAATTTGCCTGCTGATGCAGGGGACACGGGTTCGATCCCTGGTCCGGGAAGATCCCACATGCCGCGGAGCAACTAAGCCCATGCGCCACAACTACTGAGCCTGCGCTCTAGAGCATGCGAGCCACAACCACTGAGCCCAAGTGCCACAACTACTGAGCCTGCATACCACAACTACTGAAGCCCATGCACCTAGAGCCCATGCTCTGCAACAAGAGAAGCCACCGTGAGAAGAAGCGCACACACTGCAACGAAGAGTAGCCCCCGCTCACCCGCAACTAGAGAAAGCCAGCGTGCAGCAATGAAGACTTAACGCAGCCAAAAATACATAAAATTAAGAAAAAAAATTCCTCAAAAGAAAACAATTTCTTGCCAAAATATATAAGCAAATGGACCTTTATTTCTTTAGGAGATAAATATTTTGCCGTCAAAATATCTAAAATGTTGCTGTTTTGTAAATCATAGACATCTTTTGTTAAAATGTGCCTGGATAAACATGTCTAAAAAACTATAAAAATGAAAAAATGCTAAGTGCTCTAGTGCTATACATGGCATTAAACAGGACAGTTGAAATCCTTGTTAGAGAAGATCCTGGCAATTCTAGTCTTATTATAGGAAGAGAGTCTGTTGAGTTGAAAACAGAATTAAAATCAAAATGTTCCTTGATGTTTGCACTTATTTTTAAGCGGCAAGACAATTATTTTCAAAGGGAATCTTACTTTGAATTTTAATATTTAAAACGAATCAAAGTTGTGCTGGAATGATCAGAGTTAAGTGTCCTCCAAGCCCCCTTGGTCCCTAAGAGCTCCTCTTCACCCTAGGTAATGGTTCAATAGAATCATCTACGGAAACCTTTTTAAAATGTAGAATTCTGTACCTCTTGGGAAATGGCCTTAGGCATTTGAAGGAAAATACTGATAATGTTTAGTGTATCTTGATCTAATTTCAGAAGTCCCCTTCTGTTCAAACGTTTCCAGTATTTGGAAACCCATTTTCTAAAATAATATGATTCTAAGATGTGTCATTTAGTGTCTTCTCCTAATTTGCATAGTTGTGGGTTTCACTGCTATTCTCCTTGTAGTGTCTTCTGGGAGGGCTGCCTTTAAATGCCGGATTTCTAGTCTACTGAGGTGGATTTTTCTGTGCTTTATGGTGTTATTATGAATTACACCTGTGACTCACAAAGAAAAAAAGAAGATATTAGCTGTACTGAGAACTACTGGATACTAGTCTCACCTTCAAGAAAACTTTTGCTGGGCTTCCCTGGTGGCGCAGTGGTTGAGAATCTGCCTGCTAATGCAGGGGACACGGGTTCGAGCCCTGGTCTGGGAAGATCCCACGTGCTGCGGAGCAACTAGGCCCATGAGCCACAACTACTGAGCCTGCGCGTCTGGAACCTGTGCTCCGCAACAAGAGAGGCCGCGACAGTGAGAGGCCCATGCACCGTGATGAAGAGTGGCCCCCGCTCGCCACAACTAGAGAAAGCCCTCGCACAGAAACGAAGACCCAACACAGCCAAAAATAAATAAATAAATAAATTAATTAATTAATTTTAAAAAAAAAAAGAAAGAAAACTTTTGCTGGTTTCTCTGCCAGAATGAAGTTTAATCATTCCTCTTTTTCTGTTTTATCTTGTTATAACTTATGAGCTGCATTTTTCCTTCATGCTGACGTGTACAAAGTGCTCGGTATCCCCAGTTGGTCTGGGGCATTCTTAAATATGGAACTAGACCTTCCACTTCTTTTACTTCTTTCAGAGCACAGAGTAGAAAAATAACAGCAATATTGATTACCTGTCAAAGCATTACAATTAATCTAGTATTATAAGTGGTTTCGTTAATAGAAAGAATATCAGGCAGTGGGAACCATAGGACTAGAAAGGTTTAAGATTCAAGAAAATCGTTTTTTAAATGAAAATGTTCCTGTCAATTAATTTGAAGCATCAAAGTCTATTCCAAGGGCACTAGGAAATTCAACTTGGTAAGGGAGGCTCTTGGGAAATCCTTATGAAATGTAATCAATCCCTCCGTTTTATTTTGATTATTTTGTATTCTCATTTATCCAAATTTTGTTAAAGCAAAGCCTATCCTTTCAGTGCAACAGAAAGGAAATAAACAGAGAAAAAACTAAGGAAGGACTAGAAATGGATTGCTCTTTCTGGTAACAGCATAATGAGATTAGAGATTTTCTTCTTGTTTTGTTTTCAATGAGGGCATTTTGCTTCTGGACTAAAGGATTCTTCATGACACTGTCTTCTCAGCATGAGATGAATCACTTTCATAAGGGTGTGTGTGTGTGTTTGTGTGTGTGTGTGTGTGTGTGTGTGTGTGTAAACTGGTCTTGGTTGTTATGCCACAGTAAATACTTTAAAACTATAGATAAAGTCCTGGAAGCAATTCCAGTAAATAATTAGAAAGTGCCTGTGTTTGCCCTTCAGGAAAGAAGGATTTCCAGAACACCTAGAGACTCACTGTAGACCAAGTCAAATGGAAAAATCTGATATTTAAAAAAATTCTTCCTTGCTTTCAGAGTTTTATATGTCCAAGAATACAATTATCTTCCTGTGGGAAATGATTAAGCATTCAAATTCTATCCCATTCATTTTGTCTGCACTTTTTGCAGTCCATTCACTCTTGAAGACTCAGTTTTGTTGCTTGCAGGCTTTTTTGAATTTTCTGGGCAGCCTTATGCACCTCCATCTCACAGTTACACAGATCTGTGTAAATGCTTTCAATAGAGCATTTCACATCATATTGTAGCAGTTTGGCTTTCCCTGAACAAATGAAACAACTGAACGAAGATTACCAAATAACAATCTGTACATCACAGTTGCTATTTGTCACACACCAAGAAAATGGCATTTTATCTTCAGACATCTTGTCTTCCCTAAGAGCTGGTATATCACATTCCTTTTCAAACTATTTTCCATGTGATGTGTTTTGGAAGAGGGCAAGTGGGCACAGTGGCTCTAGAGCAAAAAAAAAAAATCACTCCTACTTTGTGTGATTCTTACCTTTGAATTGCTATGGATATTTACTGAGTTTCCCTGATTGCACAATTGCACTGGACCCGAATCCTTTACAAGGCTCACCTTTATTTTATTCCCCTTTTCTCTGAAGCGATTCCATTATTACGATATTGGGATTTAATGATCAAGATTTTATACCAATTTCTTTCTTTTTTTTTTTTTTAAGTAAATTACTTACATTTAAACATTTTAAAATTTATTTATTTATTTATTTTTGGCTGTGTTGGGTCTTCGTTTCTGTGCGAGGGCTTTCTCTAGTTGTGGCAAGCGGGGGCCACTCTTCATCGCGGTGCGCAGGCCTCTCACCGTCGCGGCCTCTCTTGTTGTGGAGCACAGGCTCCAGACGCGCAGGCTCAGCAATCGTGGCTCACGGGCCCAGGTGCTCCGCGGCATGTGGGATCTTCCCAGACCAGAGCTCGAACCCGTGTGCCCTGCATTGGCAGGCAGATTCTCAACCACTGCGCCACCAGGGAAGCCCACCAATTTCTGATATTGGGTTCTACTCATTGTTGGAATATAAGCTGCAAATGCTGCTGTGACTAAACCTAACCCATACCCCAGGCTGCCAAGACTCAGTGAAAGCCTTAACTAGAAGCAGCTGCTGTTTGTTGAGCACTTTAGGCTTTTGATACAAGCAAACAAAAAAGGGATTAAAAAAAAGGGATTTTAAAAAACCTAATTGCCTAAAATGTGGTGCCCTTGAGAGCTGATGTAAGAGGTGGGGTAAATAACTCAGCTGCCAGCTGTTAGGTGCTCCAGAAATTTGATAATGTCCATCAACTTTGAGAACCACTGAAAGGGCCAAAGAAGGTCATTCACATATACAGTATTTTTCTGGGGGTATATGATTGAGTATCATTTTCAAACAAAGATAGCCAGCAGAACCCATTATGTGTCTGGCAAAAACCAAAGAATATAATATATATTAAATCAATAATAAAAATGCCCAGAAGAAGAAAGCCAAGATAATAAAAATTTCCAGGTACCTAGCACCAGTGTAAGAAACAGAATTTTTATCTCAAAATTACAGTGAATCGTATTTCCACCTGAATGTGTAGATTCTGAGAATTTTTATAGTTATTCAAAAGGCAGGATTTAGACATGAATGCTGAGTGAAAAAGAAAACAGCTTTTAAAAACTCACCACAGGTCTGGGCAAGATGGCGGAAGAGTAAGACGCGGAGATCACCTTCCTTCCCACAGATACAGTAGAAATACATCTACACGTGGAACTGCTTCTACAGAACACCCACTGAACGCTAGCAGAAGACGTCAGACCTCCCAAAAGGCAAGAAAATCCCCACGTACTTGGGTAGGGCAAAAGAAAAAAGAAATAACAGAGACAAAAGAATAGGGACGGGACCTGCACCAGTGGGAGGGAGCTGTGAAGGAGGAAAGGTTTCCACACACTAGGAAGCCCCTTCGTGGGCGGAGACTGCGGGTGGCAGAGGGGGGAAGCTTCGGAGCCGCGGAGGAGAGCGCAGCCACAGGGGTGCGGAGGGCAAAGCGGAGAGATTCCCGCACAGAGGCTCGGGGCCAAGCAGCACTCACCAGCCCGAGAGGCTTGTCTGCTCACCTGCCGGGGCGGGCGGGGCTGGGAGCTGAGGCTCGGGCTTCGGTCGGATCGCAGGGAGAGGACTGGGCTTGGCGGCGTGAACTCAGCCTGAAGGGGCTAGTGCACCACAGCTAGCCGGGAGGGAGTCCAGGAAAAGGTCTGGAGCTGCCGAACAGGCAAGGGACTTTTTCTTGCCTCTTTGTTTCGCGGCGCGCAAGGGGAGGGGATTCAGAGCTCCGCTTAAAGGAGCTCCAGAGACGGGCGCGAGCCGCGGCTAACAGCGCGGACCCCAGAGATGGGCATGAGACGCTAAGGCTGCTGCTGCTGCCACCGAGAAGCCCGTGTGCGATCACAGGTCACTCTCCACTCCACACCTCCCCTCCCGGGAGCCTGTGCAGCCTGCCACTGCCAGGGTCCCCTGATCCAGGGACAACTTCCCCGGGAGAACGCACGGCGCGCCTCAGGCTGGTGCAACGTCACGCCGGCCTCTGCCACCGCAGGCTCGCCCCGCATCCGTACCCCTCCCTCCCCCCGGCCTGAGTGAGCCAGAGCCCGCGAAGCAGCTGCTCCTTTAACCCCGTTCTGTCTGGGCGGGGAACAGACGCCCTCAGGCGACCTACACACAGAGGCAGGGCCAAATCCAAAGCTGAACCCCCGGAGCTGTGTGAACAAAGAGGAGAAAGGGAAATCTCTCCCAGAAGCCTCAGGAGCAGCGGATTAAAGCTCCACAAAAAACTTGATGTGCCTGCATCTGTTGAATACCTGAATAGACAATGAATCATCCCAAATTCAGGAGGTGGACTTTGGGAGCAGGATATATTAATTTTTCCCCTTTTCCTTTTTTTGTGAGTGTATATGTGTATGCTTCTGGGTGTGATATTGTCTGTATAGCTTTGCTTTCACCATTAGTCCCAGGGTTCGGTCCGTCCGATTTTTTTTTTTTTTTAACATAAAAAATTTTTTTTCTCAATAAATGTTTTCTTAATAATTTTTTCCGTATTTTCTATTTTTAAAAATTAAAAAGAATTTTTTTCTTAATAAGTTTTTTCACGTTTTTTATTTTAAAAAATTAAAAAAAGTTTTTCTTAATAAATTTTTTTCTTAATAATTTTTTTCTTATTTGTTATTATAAAAAATAATAAATCTATTTTTAAAAATTAAAAAAAAATTTTCTTAATAAATTAATTCCTAATAATTTTTTTCTTAGTTTTTATTATAATAGCTTTATTTTATTTTATTTTATCCTCTTTCTTTCTTTCTTTCTTTCTATTTTTTCTCCCTTTTATTCTGAGCTGTGTGGATGAAAGGCTCTTGGTGCTCCAGCCAGGCATCAGGGCTGTGCCTCTGAGGTGGGAGAACCAACTTCAGGACACTGGTCCACAAGAGACCTCCCAGCTCCATGTAATACCAAACGGTGAAAATCTCTCAGAGATCTCCATCTCAACATCAAGACCCAGCTTCACTCAACAACCAGCAAGCTACAGTGCTGGACACCCTATGCCAAACAACTAGCAAGACAGGAACACAGTCCCATCCATTAGCAGAGAGGCTGCCTAAAATCATAATAAGGCCACAGACACCCCAAAATACACCACCAGACGTGGACGTGCCCACCAGAAAGACAAGATCCAGCCTCATCCACCAGAACACAGGCACTAGTCCCCTCCACCAGGAAGCCTACACAACCCACTGAACCAACCTTAGCCACTGGGGACAGATACCAAAAACAATGGGAACTACGAACCTGCAGCCTGTGAAAAGAAGACCCCAAACACAGTAAGATAAGCAAAATGAGAAGACAAAAAAACACACAGCAGATGAAGGAGCAGGGTCAAAACACACCAGACCTAACAAATGAAGAGGAAATAGGCAGTCTACCTGAAAAAGAATTCAGAATAATGATAGTAAAGATGATCCAAAATCTTGGAAATAGAATGGAGTAAATACAAGAAACATTTAACAAGGATGTAGAAGAACTAAAGAGGAACCAAGCAACGATGAAAAACACAATAAATGAAATTAAAAATACTCTAGACAGGATCAATAGCAGAATAACTGAGGCAGAAGAACGGATAAGTGACCTGGAAGATAAAATAGTGGAAATAACTACTGCAGAGCGGAATAAAGAAAAAAGAATGAAAAGAACTGAGGACAGTCTCAGAGACCTCTGGGACAACATTAAACACACCAACATTCGAATTATAGGGATCCCAGAAGAAGAAGAGAAAAAGAAAGGGACTGAGAAAATATTTGAAGAGATTATAGTTGAAAACTTCCCTAATATGGGAAAGGAAATAGTTAATCAAGTCCTGGAAGCACAGAGAGTCCCATACAGGATAAATCCAAGGAGAAACACGCCAAGACACATATTAATCAAACTATCAAAAATTAAATATAAAGAAAACATATTAAAGGCAGCAAGGGAAAAACAACAAATAACACACAAGGGAATCCCCATAAGGTTAACAGCTGATCTTTCAGCAGAAACTCTGCAAGCCAGAAGGGAGTGGCAGGATATACTTAAAGTGATGAAGGAGAAAAACCTACAACCAAGATTACTCTACCCAGCAAGGATCTCATTCAAGTTTGATGGAGAAATTAAAACCTTTACAGACAAGCAAAAGCTGAGAGAGTTCAGCACCACCAAACCAGCTTTACAACAAATGCTAAAGGAACTTCTCTAGGCAAGAAACACAAGAGAAGGAAAACACCTACAATAACAAACCCAAAACATTTAAGAAAATGGGAATAGGAACATACATATCGATAATTACCTTAAATGTAAATGGATTAAATGCTCCCACCAAAAGACACAGACTGGCTGAATGGATACAAAAACAAGACCCATATATATGCTGTCTACAAGAGACCCACTTCAGACCTAGAGACACATACAGACTGAAAGTGAGGGGATGGAAAAAGATATTCCATGCAAATGGAAATCAAAAGAAAGCTGGAGTAGCAATTCTCATATCAGACAAAATAGACTTTAAAGTAAAGACTATTACAAGAGACAAAGAAGGACACTATATAATGATCAAGAGATCGATCCAAGAGGAAGGTATAACAATTGTAAATATTTATGCACCCAACATAGGAGCACCTCAATACATAAGGCAAATACTAACAGCCATAAAAGGGGAAATCGACAGTAACACGATCATAGTAGGGGACTTTAACACCCCACTTTCACCAATGGACAGATCACCCAAAATGAAAATAAATAAGGAAACACAAGCTTTAAATGATACATTAAACAAGATGGACTTAATTGATATTTATAGGACATTCCACCCAAAAACAACAAAATACACATTTTTCTCAAGTGCTCATGGAACATTCTCCAGGATAGATCATATCTTGGGTCACAAATCAAGCCTTGGTAAATTTAAGAAAATTGAAATCGTATCAAGTATCTTTTCCAACCACAACGGTATGAGACGAGATATCAATTACAGGAAAAGATCTGTAAAAAATACAAACACATGGAGGCTACACAATACACTACTTAATAACGAAGTGATCACTGAAGAAATCAAAGGGGAAATCAAAAAATACCTAGAAACAAATGACAATGGAGACACGATGACCCAAAACCTATGGGATGCAGCAAAAGCAGTTCTAAGAGGGAATTTTATAGCAATACAAGCCTACATAAAGAAACAGGAAACATCTCGAATAAACAACCTAACCTTGCACCTAAAGCAATTAGAGAAAGAAGAACAAAAAACCCCAAAGCTAGCAGAAGGAAAGAAATCATAAATATCAGATCAGAAATAAATGAAAAAGAAATGAAGGAAACAATAGCAATGATCAATAAAACTAAAAGCTGGTTCTTTGAGAAGAAAAACAAAATTGATAAACCATTAACCAGACTCATCAAGAGAAAAAGGGAGAAGAACCAAATCAATAGAATTAGAAATGAAAAAGAAGTAACCACTGGCACTGCAGAAATACAAACGATCATGAGAGATTACTACAAGCAACTATATGCCAATAAAATGGACAACCTGGAAGAAATGGACAGATTCTTAGAAATGCACAACCTACCGAGACTGAACCAGGAAGAAATAGAAAATATGAACAGACCAATCACAAGCACTGAAATTGAAACTGTGATTAAAAATCTTCCGACAAACAAAAGCCCAGGACCAGATGGCTTCACAGTTGAATTCTATCAAACATTTAGAGAAGAGCTAACACCTATCCTTCTCAAACTCTTCCAAAATATGGCAGAGGGAGGAACACTCCCCAACTCATTCTACGAGGCCACCAATAACCTGACACCAAAACCAGACAAAGATGTCACAAAGAAAGAAAACTACAGGCCAAAACCACTGATGAACACAGATGCAAATATCCTCAACAAAATACTAGCAAACAGAATCAAACAGCACATTAAAAGGATCATACACCATGATCAAGTGGGGTTTACCCCAGGAATGCAAGGATTCTTCAATATACGCAAATCAATCAACGTGATACATCATATTAACAAATTGAAGAGGAAAAACCATATGACCATCTCAATAGATGCAGAGAAAGCTTTCGACACAATTCAACACCCATTTATGATAAAAGCCCTGCAGAAAGTAGGCATAGAGGGAACTTTCCTCAACATAATAAAGGCCATATATGACAAACCCACAGCCAACATTGTCCTCAATGGTGAAAAACTGAAACCATTTCCATTAAGATCAGGAACAAGACAAGGTTGCCCACTCTCACCACTATTATTCAACATACTTTTGGAAGTGTTAGCCACAGCAATCAGAGAAGAAAAAGAAATAAAAGGAATCCAAATCGGAAAAGAAGTAAAGCTGTCACTGTTTGCAGATGACATGATACTATACATAGAGAATCCTAAAGATGCTACCAGAAAACTACTAGAGCTAATCAATGAATTTGGTAAAGTAGCAGGATACAAAATTAATGCACAGAAATCTCTTGCATTCCTATACACTAACGATGAAAAATCTGAAAGTGAAATTAAGAAAACACTCCCGTTTACCATTGCAACAAAAAGAATAAAATATCTAGGAATAAACCTACCTAAGGAGACAAAAGACCTGTATGCATAAAATTATAGGACACTGATGAAAGAAATTAAAGATGATACAAATAGATGGAGAGATATACCATGTTCTTGGATTGGAAGAATCAACATTGTGAAAATGACTCTACTACCCAAAGCAATCTACAGAGTCAATGCAATCCCTATCAAACTACCACTGGCATTTTTCACGGAACTAGAAAAAAAAATTTCACAATTTGTATGGAAACACAAAAGACCCCGAATGGCCAAAGCAATCTTGAGAACGAAAAATGGAGCTGGAGGAATCAGGCTCCCTGACTTCAGACTATATTACAAAGCTACAGTGATCAAGACAGTTTGGTACTGGCACGAAAACAGAAATATAGATCAATGGAACAGGATAGAAAGCCCAGAGATAAACCCATGCACATATGGTCACTTTATCTTTGATAAAGGAGGCAAGCATATACAGTAGAGAAAAGACAGCCTCTTCAATAAGTGGTGCTGGGAAAATTGGACAGGTACATGTAAAAGTATGAAATTAGAACACTCCCTGACACCATACACAAAAATAAACTCAAAATGGATTAAAGACCTAAGTGTAAGGGCAGACAGTATCAAATTCTTAGAGGAAAACATAGGCAGAACACTCTATGACATAAATCACAGCAAGATCCTTTTTGACACAGCTCCTAGAGAAATGGAAATAAAAACACAAATAAACAAATGGGGCCTAATGAAACTTAAAAGCTTTTGCACAGCAAAGGAAACCATAAACAAGATGAAAAGACAACCCTCAGAATGGGAGAAAATATTTGCAAATGAAGCAACTGACAAAGGATTAATCTCCAAGATTTACAAGCAGCTCATGCAGCTCAATAACAAAAGAACAAAAAACCCAATCCAAAAATGGACAGAAGACCTAAACAGACATTTCTCCAAAGAAGATATACAGATGGCCAACAGACACATGAAAGAATGCTCAACATCATTAATCATTAGAGAAATGCAAATCAAAACTACAATGAGGTATCATCTCACACCGGTCAGAATGGCCATCATCAAAAAATCTACAAACAATAAATGCTGGAGAGGGTGTGGAGAAAAGGGAACACTCTTGCACTGTTGGTGGGAATGTAAATGGATACAGCCACTATGGAGAACAGTATGGAGGTTCCTTAAAAAACTACAAATAGAACTACCATACGACCCAGCAATCCCACTACTGGGCATGTACCCTGAGAAAACCATAATTCAAAAAGAGTCATGTACCAAAATGTTTATTGCAGCTCTATTTACAATAGCCAGGACATGGAAGCAACCTAAGTGTCCATCAACAGATGAATGGATAAAGAAGATGTGGCACATATATACAATGGAATATTACTCAGCCAAAAAAAGAAACGAAATTGAGTTATTTGTAGTGAGGTGGATGGACCTAGAGTCTGTCATACAGAGTGAAGTAAGTCAGAAAGAGAAAAACAAATACAGTATGCTAACACATACATATGGAATCTAAGGGGAAAAAAAAAGGTCATGAAGAACCTAGTGGCAAGATGGGAATAAAGACATAGACCTACTAGAGAATGGACTTGAGGATATGGGGAGAGGGAGGGGTGATATGTGACAGGGTGAGAGAGTGGCACGGACATATATACACTACCAAATGTAAAATAGATAGCTAGTGGGAAGCAGCCGCATAGCACAGGGAGATCAGCTCGGTGCTTTGTGACCACCTAGAGGGGTGGGATAGGGAGGGTGGGAGGGAGGGAGATGCAAGAGGGAAGAGATATGGGAACATATGTATATGTATAACTGATTCACTTTGTTATAAAGCAGAAACTAACACACCATTGTAAAGCAATTATACTCCAATAAAGATGTTTAAAAAAAAAAAAAAACTCACCACAGTGACACTCCAATTATAAAGAGCACATCTAGTATTCAGATCTTAGCTTCTAAGGACCATATTCCAATAAAAGAAAACAGAGCTCCTTGCAGAAATGGATGATTCTAGGACTGGGGCATGGAAAACAGAAGATGAGCATAGAGGTTGTTGTTAATGCCAGAAAGTAAAAAAATGCTCAAACCAAACCAAACAAACAAAAATGGGGTTTATCAAATTGACATGGGAACCAACTTCAAAGTGTTTCCAAAATGTTCCTAGTTGAAACAATTTGAGCAACAAAATAAATAATAATATTATTGTATTATATCACAAAGGATAAAATAAATATTCATGAGTCCATACTGATAAAAATAAACACTTGAAGAAATAAATAAATGGTGGAGAAGGAACAAATGATCCTTACAAAAGAACTCCAAGTAATAGTTAATTCCCTCCTCTGAAGTATGGACTGGACTTAGCGACTCACTTCCATGAAATAGAGTATAGAAAGGAAAAAAGTAGTAATTTTATAGTGGAGAAGCTTGACAGACACCACCATAACAAAGCGATCAAGATAACATAACCAGTAACCAGTCATATTATCATACACCCTCTGATTTGATGCAATTAGAGGACACCTCAGCTCTGTGGCTTTTTCCCCCAAATCCATAACCCTAGACTAATTATGTGGGAGCATTGAGCAAGTCAAAATTGGGGATATTCTAGCAAACATTTTACAAATACTCTTCGAAAGTGTCAAAGTCATACAAAACAAGAAAAGACAGAAACTCTCACAGAGGAGATATGCTGACTAAATGCAAATGGGTATCCTGGACTCTATTCTGGAACAGAAGAGGGAAACTAGTGGAAAAGTTGGAGAAGCCCAAATTAAGACTTGTAATTTAAGTGATAGCATTGGGACAATGCTAAGATCCGAGTTTTGAAAACTATGTTATGGTTAAGTAAGATGTTAACATTAGGGGAAGCTGGGTGAAGGGTATATGGGAATTCTCTGTACTATCTTTGTAACTTTGTTAATCTAAAATTATTCCAAAATAAAAAGTAAAAAAACCCCTCTAAAGTGGGAAAGTATTTGCTCCACCCAGAAACCTTTATTCCTGTTCTCCTTACATGCTGGAATACATGTATTCCAAGGACACGCTTGGTGTTTATGGTCTTAAAAAGGTTCACAAATGTAACCTTGGTTCTTCAGAGTTGAACCAATAAACACAGCTAATGGTTCTCAACTCTTACTGTTCATCAAGTACCTAGTGTGCTTAAAAGAATATAAAGGCTGGAGTCACATTCTCAGAGGTTCAGATTCCATTTTTCTGAGGTGACACCAAGGTATCGGTATTATTTTAAGATCTTCATAGGGGAATTTATTATGTAGTTAGTTTCGAGACCCACTATATCTAATTTATTGAGGCATTTAAGAATTGGTTTTACAGAAAGATGAATATATTTTATCTTAAATCCCCAAAAAAGCCATTGGTTGATTTCAAGGACAAAAAAAGCCAAATGTGATTGTTCTACTAATAGAATAATTATTCATATATCACAATTGCAGAGTATATATGGGAACTAGCAGGAATATCAGGAATGGATGTCAAATTGTTTTCATAAATTGATGCTGATTTTTCTACTTTGAGTGGAATATAAAGAAAGCTGAGAGGTGCGTCAAAGCAGGGTAGAAGAGATGCATAAAAATGAGGATCTGTCACTTATTTAGCCCAAGGCTCCCTTATTAGCTTCATCCAATAAGAGTAGCAATCTGTTCTTTATGGCTGTTGCCCACTCAGATTAGTATGCAAAGATTGCCTTGTTATTGGTAAGTGACTTTCATAGCATATTATCTACTGTGCATACTAATATAGTCTGATGGAAAAGTGGTAATGTGAGAAAGAATTTGGACTTGAGTTTTTACCATTTCCAGCCGACTTCATGGTGCCTCTGAATATCAAGGACAAGGGAGGGAGATAGAGATAGAGGTAGAGATAGATGACAGATAGATAGATAGATGACAGATAGATAGATGACAGATAGATAGATGACAGATAGATAGATAGATAGACAGACAGATAGAAATGGTTTGATTTCTGGTGGGGGGTGTGTTGAGTGGAACAGAAATCTCATATGCAACATTCCTTATTCATGAACTCATATAAGTCAGCTTTATTGAGTTTTTTAATAGGAAGGCAACTTTGCTTTCCTTATATCTTAAAATTCCGAATTTATTCAGTTAACAGGGATTGGAAATCCTTATAGCTCAAAAAGTACTTTGGTTTCTACCATTGACTCGATGGCTTGATCCTAGAGCTTGATGATCCTGGGGTGTTTTTTAAAATGTATTTTGATTTACTGTATCACGTGCATTTTATAGCTATCCAGCAAATATCTCTTGAGCAGCAGCTACATGCAAGACCTATTCTAAGTCTGTGGGTTCAGCAATGTGCTGAACAGACCAATTGTTTGTTATAGCAGGTCTGATAACCAGATGTTTACATTTATAAACAAATCAAACTGGAACATTCAATTCACACAATGGTTATCAGTAATTTTATAGGTACTGTCTAAATTTTTTGTTGAAGGATCCTTGTTTAAATGATCTCTTTCTGTATAAAGTTTTTCTCATAGAGGAATATTTGTCAATTTACTCATTCATTTATTTATTCATTCCTTCATGGATAACTTGTGTTCATCAAATATTTCCATAGCTTCTTCCAGAGGAATGAAAGCTTTGTGAGAGCCTCGAGTATGCTATATTTTTCTTTCTATCCAGTGCTTGTCACAATGCCCTGTATATTATGAGATGTTGAATAAATTCTAAGAGATTGAATATTTGCTATATACTGGGTTAACAAATATGAAAGCAGGCTCCTGATCTCTTGGGCTTCTTGCCTTAGCTAATCGTTTTTTGTTTGCTTAAATTTTTGGGGGGGACATCTCCCCCATGGGCACTTATATTTCCCTCCAATTATATTATTTTTTCTGCAGTAGTAATTCCAAATACCCCTCCAAGGAATTCTCCCAAATCCTGTGAATGATAAAAATCATTGAGATTGTTTTAGTGGGAATTTAAAACAAATTATTTATAGTTTTATATTATGAGTCTAAAAATACATTATGATATGTTTTATTTGTTGTTGTCATTGTTATTTTTCCTGAGATTTCATTGAAAAATCATCTTTAATCTGGGTTGACATGAACATTTCTTACATGCATGTTCAGAAAGGAAATATGAAAAGCCCTGTGCTATAGGAAGCTACAATTTTAATGACTGTTTTTTTCCAGAATTTAAAGATAAGGAACAGTGTCTTTGGCCTTTCGTGGAGAAGTAAAGGGAAGCAGGCATTTAGCCTAATTTTAAATTACAGCATCATTGTCCTGGTTTTGTTTCTTAAAAAGTACAGCCATTTAAAATTAATTTTAGTTGAAGAGTTTACTATCAGATGCTAAATAAAATGCTTAAAATGCAGGGTTATCCCATTATAGATGAGGGCATTTATTTGAAACTCTTGAGCCAAATGTTCATCCAGAGAACACTGAAATCTGTAGGAAAAGGAGCTTTCCTTTACAGATTATGCAGACTCAGAACCACTTTCAGAAGATATACCAGAATGTGGAGGAAAGAAGGAATTAGATATTTTGTATTAATTCCATATTTCATAGTAAAATTTTGAAGGAAGCATTTAATAGTACTTGCTACTTTTCTGTTTGAAATAAACTTCTTAAAGACATGGTGGCTTTGAGAAGCAAATCTGCTCAAAAGGTGTTGAGGTTTATTTATAATTAAATCCAAATATAATTGAAGTTTTTATGTTTAATTATGGAATTTTCTTTTCCGGAGATTCTGCTTCTGAATTATCACTGAAGACTGAGAGTTTGAGGTTATTTGGATAAAATTATATGCTGTATTCTTTACAAAAGTGGTAGAGAAGACTCTGACATGAATGATATATCTTTCCAGTTGCTAAGCTCAGCAACATCACTGAAAATGGTGGGTTCTATCTAGCTGAAGTGATAAAATTAATTGATGGGACAACAGCCTCGAGAGCCATGAAGCAGTGAAATAGAGGAAAACACCTGAAAATGCAGCTGAGTATCTCTGGGCAGTTAGACATTGCCATGCAGATGATGACTTCTAAATGTCCGTGTTATGGCATACTGACCACCCACACTGTTAGCCAGAAAAGAAAGAAATCAAGGAAGAAGGCAACTAGGTACAATATCTCAATTCAGAACTTAAATTCTAGGCTGCCTTTGCTGTAGAGTAGTTCATGTGGTAAATGCTTTTGAGGGAAACTGTACCTCACAGGGAATGGCAGCTTTGACCCTTCATTTATAGCTTCTTTGTAAACTTTATGGTGCTCACCTCTGTCTCCATAAGACGTGCCTCTTCTTCTTGCATATATCTGTGAGATATGAGTCCTTATAATAAATTCTCCATAAGCTAGCTTGTGGGGGTTTCTGTTTCTTGAAAACAAATGATAATCCTGATGGAAGAAATATCATATATTGAGGTTTGGGGAAGTCATTCTGGCTTATACTGGTTAAGTTTATATAATAAACTTTATACTAACTAGAACAGATTGGGTTGTGGCCTATCACACATACATTGCCCGTCTGCTTTAACCAGAAACAGAAGGTACATTGTCCAGGAGTAAAGAATTCCATTTTGAAGGTAGAGGTAAATGCCTCCCTTCCTGGGATGTCAATACTAGTACTCCTTCGATGATAAGGCTCCCTTTCCTGGTGCCAAGGCCATACTGAGTCACTGTATGTGTTGATCCTGTCTTTTTATTGAAACTTCGAAGAAATGTACCCTGTCATGTTTGATGTTCTTTGGTCCGACAAGATATAAAACTGTGCTGAAAACCATGCTTCTTTGGAAAAGTTCCTCAGAGCTATTTGAGAGACTGTCTCCCGGGCTATAGTCCTTAGTTTGACTAGAATAAAACTCTCTTCTATTCTTATTATAGATTATTAATTATTTCCAATGACAATCTATAACTTTAAAGATAATGTTCTACTCTGCAACCTGTCCTTAGTTAACCAGACAGTGTGAATAACTTTCCATGTCAAGGAAACCCATCTAGGTTTTAATAGGATAGTATCTGCTTTTATGAATGCATCATAACTGATTTTCATTAGAATGTTTTATATGATTTAAAATTTTAAATATGAAGATATGTTCCTAAGAAACACAAGAGAAACACTAAATGGAGCAAAGAAAATAAAACGCAATCACAGTTTGATCACTAATGTCCATTACTAACATGTTGGTTTATTTTCACTCCAATTGTTATTATTTTTATTATTTGTTTCAATTTTTCAAATCCCTCAAGTAATATTTTTACTCTGTTTAAAAATTAAAACATTACCAGGAAGGTTAGTTTCCTGTGACAAACACTCTCAATTCTGATTTTTCACTTATTGGAATGAGGTCTTTCTTAGTTTGTTGTGTAATCTTCCAAAATGTTTCCCATACATTTACATACACATACATGTAAAATATCGTTTTATCTGTGTGTCTGTGTTAACTTATGCTTGTAAATACAAGATTTATTCTGTGTGCTTATTACTTTACAACTTCCTTTTCTCACATATGTTTATTTAGTTCATTTCTTTAAATACTTGGGTAGCATTTCATACTTAATAAATTTTGCCTTCCCTGTTATTAGATACTTAGATTTTTAACAATTTTCACCAAAAATTCTTTGTTTAGAGCAACATACAAAAACAAACACACAAAAAAATATAAGCTCCCTATATTGGCAGGATACAGGCTGATCTACATTTTACGAGGCCGACCAAGTAATAGAGAAGGATACACATCTCTGAAGATGGAATCAGTAGCTTTGTAAAACAATGCCCAGAGGAATTTTTCCCTTAGAACAGAATCTAGGCATTTCCCTCTCTCCCAGAATAGGGAGCCTTTATGCTGCCCAAGGGGCCTGCAGCCTTGCTGTGGACCAGTGGTACTGTGTGCCTCCCAATGTTTCTGCTATTCCTGTCCCTATTTCACCATTGCACTTGTGATGTGTGTGGCAGACATGGGGAGTAAAGTAGTGTGGGTGCAGGTAACTTGATTTTTTTCTTAGTTCATAGGTTGCCAGACAAAAGGACTACCTATCACACAGAGATTTTTGTTGCTGAGCTGGTTGTACTGAAAGGATGGTTGTCCTCCTTGAGGAAGAAGTTGATGAATTTTAAGGGAGGAAGGGAAAGTGAAATGGATATTTGGTGATCAGATGGTCAATATGACAGACTGTGGAGGAGATGCTTAGATGCTTAACACTGATTTTCCTCTTTCTGAGAGAAGAAAACTTATGAGTTTAATCTCTCTATACACATATATATGTATATATCTCATTATAGCCATTCTTATAAGTGTATAGTGATATTTAATTGTGGTTTTAATTTACATTTACCTAATAGCTAATGATGTTAACAATTTTCATGGGCTTATTTGCCACCTGAATATCCTCTTCAGTGAAATGTCTGTTCATGTACTATGCTCATTTTCTAATTGGATTTTTCAATTTTTAATGTTGAGTTTTGAAAACTCTTCATATATTCTATGTACTATTCCTTTGTTAGGTATGTGGCTTGCAAATATTTTCTCCTAGTCTGTAGCTTGTCTTTTTATTTTCACAGAGTCCTTCACAGAGTAAAAGTTTTTAATCCTGATGAAGTCCAATTTATCAAATTTTCCTTTTATGGCTCATGCTTTTGGTGTCAAATCTAAGAACATTTTGCCAAGCTCCAGAATGAAGGATATTTCTTCTGTTTTTTTAAGTTTTCAAATTTTATGTTTTACGTTTAAGTTTGTGATGCAATTTCATTAAATTTTGTATAAGGTATAAGATTTAGTGTGAGCCTTTGTTTGTTTGTTTGTTTTGCTTGTAGATGTCCAGTTTCTCCAGCACTATTTGGTAGAAAGGCTATTTTTCTTCTTTGAATTGCTTTTGCACTTTTGTCAGAATCAGTTGCGTTTATTTGTATAGGCATATTTCTGGGTTCTCTATTTTGTTCCATTGATCTGTGTGTCTATCTCTCTGCCAATGCCACACAGCTTGATAACTATGGCTATGTAAGTCCTGAAATCAAGTAGACTGATTCCTTTCAGTTTATTTTCCTTTTGAAAAACTATTTTAGTTATTCTAGTTCCTTTGCCAGTCCTCATATTTTTAGAATAATCTCCTCTATATCTAAAATAAAATCTTGCTGAGATGTTGATAGGAATTATGTTAAAACTATATATAACTTGGGGAGAATTGACATCTTTACTATGCTTAGTTTTCTAATCCATGAACATAGTATGCATCTGTATTAATTTAGATCTTTTTAAAAAATTTCTTTCATCAGCATTGTTTAGTTTTCATCTTATATTTTGTACATGTTTTCTTAGATTTACACCTAAGTATATGATTTTTTTGAGTAATTGTAAAAGGTACTGTATATTTTTAAAATTTAGTGGTCTTCATGTTCATTGTTATTATGCAGAAATATAGTTGATTTTTGTATGTTTATCTTGTATCCTGTGACCCTGCTGGACTCATTCTAAGAGTTTTTTTTGGTACATTCCCTTGGATTTTCTACATAGCCAATCATGTCACCTGCAAATAGGGATTTTTTTTTTTTCTTCTTTTAGGATCTGTATGCTTTTTTCTTTCCTTTTCTTACCTTATTGCACTGGAGAGTACTTCCAGCCTTATGTAATATGAGTGGTAAGATGGGATATTCTTGTATTGTTCTTGATCTTACAGGGAAAGTACTCAGTCTTTTGTCATTAAGTATAATGCTAACAAATAGGTTTTTGAAGATCCCACTTATCAAGTTGAGAAATTCCCCTCTATTTTTCTGAGAGTATTTTTAAATCATGAATGGATGTTGAATTTTGTCAAGTGCTTTTCTGCATCACATAATTACATGATTTTTACTCTTCAGCTTGTCAGTATGGTGGATTACATTGAATGATTTTTCAAATGTTGAGTAAGTATCTTGCATTCTTAGAATAAAGCACAATTTATCATGATGCATCTATATTCATGATGGGTGTTGGTCTGAAGTCTTCTTTTTTTTGTGCTATCTTTGTCTAGTTTTTGTAGTACTAACTTCACAGAATGAGTTGGGAAGTTTTCCCATCTCTTCTTTTTTTCAGGTAGAGATTGTATATAACTGGTGTTAATTCTTTTTTAAATGTTTGGTAGAATTTTTGAGTGAAACCATCTGTACCTGGAGATTTCTTTGCTTCTTTCTTTCCTCCTTTTAATAATTTAAACTTATGAATTTAATTACCTTAAGAGTTATAGGGTTACTTAAATGATCTATTTTCATATTGGATGAGTTGTAGTTCGGTTTTTCAAGGAGGTGGTCTACTTCATCTAGGTTACTAAATTTATATATGTAGAGTTGTTTGCAGCATTCCCTAATTATCCTTTGGATGTCTGCAGATCTGTAGTGATACATCCTTCTTAACTCCTTATTAGTAATTTGTATCTTTTCTCTATTTTCCGATTGTCCATTTTGCTAAATATTTATCGATTTTGTTAATCAAACAACCAGCTCTTTGTTTCATTAGTTTTTCTATTTTGGGGGAGGTAAATGCTCTTTTTGGGGGTTTTACTGCAAATTGTCAAATTTCTCATGAAAACAAAAATTTACTAACAAGTTTACCAGTAGTCTGGAAATAACTAATGCTTCTGTTGAGATTAGATGTCTTTTTTTAAAAATTGATAATATTCTCTATAAAATGGCATCTCTTTATTGTTTTAATTTGTATTTTTATTAATGATGAAGATAAAAACATTTATACATTTAAAAGTCTTTAATTTATATTTCTATTTTTTAGGGGTTGCCTTTTCATTACTTTGCCAATCTTCTGTGGGGCTCATCTTTTTACTATTGATTTCCAAAGCTATTTCTATAATAAGGGTATTAATTGTTTCTGATATATATATATTTATATATATAAACAATTCCTAGTTTATTTTATTTTTTTAACATCTTTATTGAAGTATAATTGCTTTACAATGGTGTGTTAGTTTCTGCTTTAAAACAAAGTGAATCAGTTATACATATACATATGTTCCCATATCTCTTCCCTCTTGCATCTCCCTCCCTCCCACCCTCCCTATCCCACCCCTCTAGGTGGTCACAAAGCACCGAGCTGATCTCCCTGTGCTATGCGGCTGCTTCCCACTAGCTATCTATTTTACATTTGGTAGTGTATATATGTCCATGACGCTCTCTCACCCTGTCACATCTCACCCCTCCCCCTCCCCATATCCTCAAGTCCATTCTTTAGTAGGTCTGTGTCTTTATTCCCATCTTGCCACTAGGTTCTTCATGACCTTTTTTTTTTTTTTTCCTTAGATTCCATATATATGTGTTAGCATACTGTATTTGTTTTTCTCTTTCTGACTTACTTCACTCTGTATGACAGACTCTAACTCCATCCACCTCATTACAAATACCTCCATTTCATTTCTTTTTATGGCTGAGTAATATTCCATTGTATATATGGGCCACATCTTCTTTATCCATTCATCTGATGATGGACCCTTTGGTTGCTTCCATGTCCTGGCTATTGTAAATAGAGCTGCAATAAACATTGTGGTACATGACTCTTTTTGAATTATGGTTTTCTCAGGGTATATGCCCAGTAGTGGGATTGCTGGGTCGTATGGTAGTTCTATGTGTAGTTTTTTAAGGAACCTCCTTACTGTTCTCCATAGTGGCTATATCCATTTACATTCCCACCAACAGTGCAAGAGTGTTCCCTTTTCTCCACACCCTCTCCAGCATTTATTGTTTGTAGATTTTTTGATGATGGCCATTCTGACCGGTGTGAGATGATACCTCATTGTAGTTTTGATTTGCATTTCTCTAATGATTAAGGATGTTGAGCATTCTTTCATGTGTCTGTTGACCATCTGTATATCTTCTTTGGAGAAATGTCTGTTTAGGTCTTCTGCCCATTTTTGGATTGGGTTGTTTGTTTTTTTGTTATTGAGCTGCATGAGCTGCTTGTAAATCTTGGAGATTAATCCTTTGTCAGCTGCTTCATTTGCAAATATTTTCTCCCATTCTGAGGATTGTCTTTTGGTCTTGTTTATGGTTTCCTTTGCTGTGCAAAAGCTTTTCATTAGGTCCCATTTGTTTATTTGTGTTTTTATTTCCATTTCTCTAGGAGCTGGGTCAAAAAGGATCTTGCTGCGATTTATGTCATAGAGTGTTCTGCCTATGTTTTCCTCTAAGAGTTTGATAGTGTCTGGCTTTACACTTAGGTCTTTAATCCATTTTGAGTTTATTTTTGTGTATGGTGTCAGGGAGTGTTCTAATTTCATACTTTTACATGTACCTGTCCAATTTTCCCAGCACCACTTATTGAAGAGGCTGTCTTTTCTCCACTGTATATGCTTGCCTCCTTTATCAAAGATAAGGTGACCATATGTGCGTGGGTTTATCTCTGGGCTTTCTATCCTGTTCCATTGATCTATATTTCTGTTTTTGTGCCAGTACCAAACTGTCTTGATTACTGTAGCTTTGTAATATAGTCTGAAGTCAGGGAGCCTGATTCCTCCAGCTCCATTTTTCGTTCTCAAGATTGCTTTGGCCATTCGGGGTCTTTTGTGTCTCCATACAAATTGTGAAATTTTTTGTTCTAGTTCTGTGAAAAATGCCTGTGGTAGTTTGATAGGGATTGCATTGACTCTGTAGATTGCTTTGGGTAGTAGAGTCATTTTCACAATGTTGATTCTTCCAATCCAAGAACATGGTATATCTCTCCATCTGTTTGTATCATCTTTAATTTATTTCATCAGTGTCTTATAATTTTCTGCATACAGGTCTTTTGTCTCCTTAGGTAGGTTTATTCCTAGATATTTTATTCTTTTTGTTGCAATGGTAAACGGGAGTGTTTTCTTAGTTTCACTTTCAGATTTTTCATCATTAGTATATAGGAATGCAAGAGATTTCTGTGCATTAATTTTGTATCCTGCTACTTTACCCTAGTTTATTTTAAAGCTTCGTTGGAGGGGGATTTTTGTAGCATAGATTTTTTTTGTTTCAATTTTTCAAGACAAATATGAAAATCTTTTTCTTTGGGATTTCTGCTTTGGATATCAAAGCCCTAAGTTTCTAAAGCATCTTTGTCAGATACGTAAGATGAAAAAGGGGGCAGCTAATAATAGCCACTAATTTCCCAGGGTATTCTATAATTGACAGTGTCTATAAAGAACTTTATCTTTTCTTGAGATAAATGGGCATTATAATGTGTTTTTATCTTCTAACCTTTAAGCATTTACAACCAAATGGAGTAAGATAAAAAAATAAATCAAACTTATTATGTTTGATTCAGAGAGTAACATGTTAAAATTGACACCTTTTTTTTTTTTTTTTTTAGCCCTGACAAGGAGGTCAGAATACTTAAGATTGTCTCATGGGTTATTTGGCATCTAAATAATGTAACAGACTTCCCCAAACATAGGGAAATAACTTCCAAATGCCCTAAAATATTAAGATTATCATCTCCGCCTCCAGCTAGAGTAACCATACCCCTGCCTAGTTAGTGTAAGAACCAGTCCTGTTGCCTATATAATGCAATGACTCCAAATTCTCAAAATATGAATTTTCCAGTGGTTTCTTCTAATGGTTTTCATTGACCTGTTCAAATTCCAATCAAAACAGCTGATAATATAATTTTTATATCACCAGGAAATACTTTAGGAAGATTTGAATGATGGTTCATTTGTTCTTTCATCTATTTATTGTTATTGTTTATATAGAGCTAATATATTCTTTATCTTCTGTTTTAGGGGAGATACATTAATCTTATGTGATTTCATACTATAATGGTGAATGAATATTTACAAGTAGTCTCATAAGTAATCACTAAAACTGTGTTTGAAATTTGTCTATATATTTCCTTAAAGAAGGTTCACAGGAAACATTTCATTTCTTTTAGGTAAAACATTTCTGGCACAAGCCAGAGATAATTGAAGTCACCACGGCTCATGATTAAATTTTAGATGTTTCTGTGAAAATCAGTCACAAGAAAGAACATTAATGATGTCAGCAAATAGTACTTTCAAACACTGCCCTGTTTAAGGCAGAAATCCCCTCACTGATCTCTCTGTGCACACCACCACCCACTGTCTCTACCACTACAAGAGTGAGATTTTAAAATATCAAATTTGACCATATGCCATCCCTCTTCAAAACCCATTAACAGCTTGGGATAAAGATGAAAATCTTCAATATGGCCTGACCAATGTCTCCATAGACTAGTGCCTCCATAGACCATTTCCCAGAATTCCACTTACCCACTCATCTTCAGCCACACTATTTCCATGGAGAGACCTATTTGTCTATTCCTTGTGTAGTACTGCACCTAGTGCAGAGCCAGGCATAGAATTTCCTCTCAATAAATATTTGCTGAATAATTGATTTTATGAACAGATGGAAGAATAAATAATATTTGACTCCTGACTTGTTTGGCCAGCCCATTAAACTAGACCATAGTTCTAAAAAATTGGATGCCAAATGGTTCTCTTATTCCTAGTCCCTGTCCTGATATTCCATCTTTTGAATCCATTTGAATCCATCCTTTTGAACTGGAGTCTTAAATTACTTTTTAAAGGATTCCATGGAAATTAAAGACATTCACTCTGCTTCTGCTGTAATGAATATCCCTTGTTTATCACTTAGGGATGCAGTAGGTAACAGATGGTCCATTAAAAATAGCTGCTTTGAGAAAAGGTTAATAAGGGTACTATGTACAAAGGTGACGACAGTGTTTAGGAAATCCAACAAAGAGTAGTGCAAGACCCTGGATAGTTTGCCACAGTTCTTAGCTCCAATCTGTCTCTTCAGTCTGACTTTTCTTTGCAGGTATAACTACTTTGAATTGAAAAATTATTTCCAACTCTTGAGGCAATTGGTGTAAGAAATATGATTAGAACTCTTGGGAATGAATAAAGGAAATAAAAAACTAAAGTCTCAGTTTTCATATTCAATAATTTAACTTGAAAACCTCAAGGAGCTTCATAAGAATTTATCCCGAATATTTCTAAAGATGGCTATGATTTTTTTCATCCTCTTCTCCTCACCAAAAAAATTAAAAAAAATTTTTAAAAGGAGAGATTTTAATTTTAGCAAGTTGGATTCTAGCTAGGAAAATACATAACAGATCTTGGTCGTTCTTGAACTACCTTGAAAAGCAAATATATTAGTCACTTAATGCGTACATTATTTTGAAATAAATTTTAAAATTTAATCATTGGAATCTATAGTTGGCCCTACCAACACCATCTGGGGACTGGTCTGCACTGACAAGACCTCAAGTAGCATTTGCTTATCTTGTGACAATATTCTGAAATTCTCTGGACTTGAGGACATGAGGAGGGGGAAGGATAAGCTGGGACGAACTGAGAGAGTAGCATTGACATATATACACTACCAAATGTAAAACAGATGGCTAGTGGGAAGCAGCTGCATCGCACGGGGAGATCAGCTCAGTGCTTTGTGACCACCTAGAGGGGTGGGATAGGGAGGGTGGGAGGGAGACGCAAGAGGGAAGGGATATGGGGATATATGTATACATATAGCTGATTCATTTTGTTATACAGCAGAAACTAATGCACCATTGTAAAGCAATTATACTCCAATAAAAAATGTTAAAAAAATGTATAGCTAAAATAAATAAATAAAGTAAAAAAAAAAATTCTGAAATTCTTGATTCATACCTGAGAGTACCCCTTAAAAGACTTTCCTTACAAACTTGAACTTATTAGGGAAGGGGAATACAATATCCTCTACTGTAAGCACATACGAAATCGATCTATTGTCTATTAATTTCCTACTGCCTGAGTGTGCTCTTTTAAATGTGAAAGAGCAGTCTGTTTCCTTATTTACAGGTGATCACATTGGTGTAGGCCAAATCATTTAACTTCATAAGTCACATATTCTTCATTTGAAAAAGGGGATAATAATGACTACTGCTAAGAGTTAGGTATAAGGAGTAGTTTGGGGTAAAATACAGTTCACTGAAAAAGTCACTAGACATTTTATGAAGGGGTGTTTGTTTCACTAGTGATGGCTTCACTGTTTTGTTTGAGGTTAGCAGGAACTGTTCTGTTTGAAGACTAATGTCAGAGTATCTGACAATCTTATCAAAAGTTCTAAAAATGTCAATAACTGTAAAAAACTTGGGAAGGTTTAAGGTGAAAAAAAAGCTGTTCTGCTTTATCAAAAGCTTCAAACTCCTAAGAGCTGCACTACTGTCATACAACACCACAACACTAGTGGGGTGTCAACACAGAAACATATATATGTGTGTGTGTGTGTTTTATATATATATATATACACACACACATATATATTCCCTGGAAGGGAATAAAGGGATACCAATGTAGGAATATTATATTTTTTTCTTTTTTCTGTCCTGTAGAATTTATCTAAATTTTTGATTTTTTGTAATGAAATACAAGATTCCTGAAAACAGATTTACTCTGCCACAATATGCAGTTTGGTCATAAAGTGCTTATCTTTTACTGCTAAGTACAACTAGGATATGGAAATCACATCTTGGTTAAAATAAGAGATGGTGCATTGCTTTTCTTTTCTTTGTTTATAGTGTAAAACAAGTTTATATTCATTCTTCATCCTCTTTAGTTCGTTTAGTTGAAACACTCATGCTTTTCTTGATAATTTTTGAGATTTAGATTTTTGCCTGTATCATATTTTTAGGCAGAAAAGATAGATGAATTTACTCTGAGGGGCATCCTATTTAATTTCCTGAATGTATCTTTCAACTTAATACACAAAGTAAGACTCTACATAGCATGAGTTCTCTGGAACACCCACCTAGTGGTGTGCCCACTCTAACCCCAGACACACACAGATCAATCTCAAATCCTCAAATCACATGAGCTCTCGGCAGTTGCTTAAAGCATCATAGACCACAGATATCAACTTTCAACCCCTAGCGTCAGTTCTAATCTTCTGTGAAATATTTCTGATGGTAATTTGTTTAATCTTTAAAGTGCTTAGAATAATGTAATATTTTGACTAAACCAATGAGATTTCCTGAGGTAGTACAGCTAGGAAATGGTATCATCAGGACCAGAAGCCATTCTCCAACAGCTGCCCTCGTGTTCCTCCACTTCACCAAAATAAAGGATGACCATATAACATATTATCCAAACCAGCACTTTTGAGGGTGGAGGTACAAGAGGCATAATTAATTACATCATGCCAGCTGATGTAAACCAGGTCTTGACCCAGGAAAATAGGTCAAGTGGCTTCTATGTGCTTCCAGCTTGTGATAAACCATTTGTAGGATTTGAGTCCTGGTTGTACCACATACCGGCTGTGACCTTGGGCAATTACATGGTCTCACAGAGCCTCCAATTCCCTATCTATAAAATGGGTATAATAACTTCTCATTTGATTATGGCCAGATCTAAGTAATAAAATACCTGGCATATAAAATGAGTTGTATCTGTGTAAGATACCAATAATTGTATTACTGTGATATGTATGATTATTCAAGCAAAAAACTAAATTAAAGAACTTGACCATATCCAGAAGGAAATAATAATTGCATTCTGGGTGTTTCAAAGTTAATTCCCTGTTCTGAAGAAGTGATCCTGAGGGTCCAGAGGTGTCACTTGTTTTAGAAAAGCACCTGTGGGTTGATGAGATGCTTAGTGCTCTGCAAAGTACAGTCTGAAAAGTCCTCAAATCTTTAGTCTCTATTACAGATTTCCAGTTTAATAAGTGTTATAAATATATAGATTTATTGAATGTTCCTCTTTTTTGGGCACTCTGCTAGGAACTTTTCAAACTCTACATAGTTACCTCTAATCCTCAAAATATTGATTATATAAATATATGTAATTTATTGCATTACTGCATACATATAAATATGGATAATCTTTATATGTGAAGAAATTAAATGCCTTTCTCAAGGCCAAATAACTAGTGAGTGGAGAGACAGAGAGAACAGTGACCATGTATCAGGCACTGTCTCAAGTAGACAAATGCAAACATGGTCTTTGTATTGTAAAGTCTACAGGCAGAGACAAAAATTTATTCACATATTCTACAAACATAAATAATATTGTAATTGTGAAAAATGCTGTGGAAGGATTTGATGGAGTTAGAAAATCAGGGGAGACATTCCTGAAAATGTCATACCTGATTTGAGATTTAAAGGATTATTATGAGTTAACTAGGTAATGAAGGGTGAGGAGAGCTTTTCAGAAAGTCATACCAAGTGCATGTGCAAAGGTCCTGTGGCAGAAGAGGGCATGATGAGGGTAATTGTGACATGTGCAATGTGGCAAGAGCAATGAAATCATGTGGGAATGTGGTGAAAGGTCAGGATGGAGAGGAGGAAGGGGCTCAGCCCATGAAGGGCTTGGATAAAGGAATCTGAACATTGTCCAAAGAAGTCGCTAACAGCTTTTAAGCAGGGGAGTTCAGATTTGCCTTCTGAACAGATCACTCTGGCTGCAGGGTACAAGGCACATGGGATTGTGTCAGAGTTGACGTGGCAGGGTCAGTTAAGCCGCTTGCACTATGTAGTAGCATTAATGGAAATGGGAGAAACTTATGGATAATTTGATAGATTTGATATTGACAAGGTAAAATTGGGAGGATTTGAAGCATGCTTGGGTGAAAATCAAGAATGATGGCTTGGTTTCCATTTTTGTGCACTAAGTAGATGATGGGTTAAGAAACAGCACAACAGGGCTACTTCTGTGGGTGAACTCGTGAATGCAAGTTTGGATCTGGTGAGTTTGAGGTAAGTTTGAGATATCCAAGAGGGGTTCTGAAGTAGATAGAAAATAGGATATGCAAGTTTGGTGTTCACTGGAAACGAACGGGATGGAGATAATATTTATGTCTTTTCACATTTAAGGGGATAATAAAAGCTGGAGTTATGGATGAGATTGTGTTTGGAGAGAATAATGAGATAAGAGAGAGCCAAGTACGTATTTGAGGAACTTGAACTGCCCATTGCTGGGAAAGCTGAAGCTAATACTTCATGACCATCAGGGAGGCTATAGAGAATTCCTGTTTCTAGATGGAGCTGAGAATAGGTGGCAGAAGACATTCTGACCAACCCTGAGAAATGAAGAATCTAAGTTTATCAAAAACTTGAGTAGGAAAATGTCTGAATGGATCCTCTCCTGGGGCTAGAGTCAGCAACACCTCTTTGGCAAGGACACAGTCATCTCTAAGCCCATTCACTGCGGTACTTCTTATATATACTTGACAACACTCTGCAGTAGTTTGAGTGGGATTTGACTTGCTCCTCCTTATTTGGAAAGAGGAAAGGAATTCCAGGTCAATGTCTCAAAGTCAATCATTTGGGGAAAGCGCAAAAAAGAGGAAAGCTTCCCTACATACTTGGCCCACCAAGTATTTCTAGAAACCTGAGCACACCTGGAGCCCCTCTATGCAATATTTTAGATATTTGAGAAATGGAAAGCAGTGGATAGAAAAAGTGCTCTGGAGCAGTTTTCATGTGGTAGAGAAAGTGAAATGAAAATTTTTGAGGGTAGAGCTAGATGGACCTCACACTAATTTGTATTGAAATTAGCACTTTATCAAGTGAGGAACTTGCCCTAGTTGGTATACTTTCTTAAAGAATACCAAGGAGGACCTAGAATCTGACTTCCAAAATGTTCACAAGTGTATTCTAAACATGATGAATCATTTGAGAAAAATATTTTATTGTTGAGTTTTCTGACTGGTTATAATGCTCCATTGAAGAATACAGCTTGGCCAAAACACATCCAAGGACATAGCATGTAATTGTTATCATTTTCTAAGTATTTCTGGGATTTGGCACCACTGTTTCCTCAGCACTGAATTTGGAAATTGAAATGTCTTTGTACACATGCCTCATCAACACTTAAGCCAACACTCCTTCAGTATGTTGAATATTTTCCATTGCTTCATGCCTCACTCCTTGTATTTGTGAATCACTTTCCATTAAATTCCTACTACCATCTCTTTTCCTTTTATAAATAAAATGTGTAATATATACATGATTATACAGACCTATATAAATATATGTAACTTATAGCAATGCAATATATATATAGTATATACTAAATATATATATGGCTAAAACCCTATCAAAATTATACTTAATTTATAGACTAAAACATATGTTTTCTTTAAGAATATACAGTCTTCAGCTATTTTAGTGTGTGCATTGATTGCCTTTATTAAACAATCTTACTATGGGATTTGGAATTCACATACATTTAAATAACTGTATTTTAAGATTTTTTAAAAGACTAAGACTTTACACCATGTGTGTATTTCTTTCTAATGAATGTTATACTTCTCACTCTTAAATAAAAAAGCAAAACAGTGGAGACAAGAAAGATACCAGGTTCCTTTGTCATGACAGGTTTTCAGGACTCATTAAAGCTAATGTAACCTTATAATCCTAGTTTGCCTGTTACATAAACTAACCTGTACATGGCCATGGAAGACTATTTGTTAAAATTGGATTCCTCATAGACATGTGCACACTGAGCATAAACTTCAGCTCCCTTTTTCATCATGTCTGAAATGTCCAATAATTTTGTTCTTCCTTTGTCCTCCCAAGTTTGTGATCATGCAGAGCTTCTCACACACCGTCTTCGACAAAAGGCTTGTCAGGCTTTGTCTTCCAGATTTAGGTCCAATACTTAATCATGACAAATTCCCAGCTGATGGTCTTGCCCGCTCATGTCCCCACAGGGCCTCGCTTAAAACAGCTGGTTTAAAACAGCACATCAGTATGTCCAGACCTCTTCACAGGGTGACTGAGGGCCGGTGTCCACCACCTCGTGAACAGGGAGGGCCCACAAGACCACAGAGGGAATCGATGCTATGTTGTTCAGAAAACATTATAAATGGAAACCATCCTCTACACAGCATTTATTTCATTTACAGCTAAGCTTTTGCCCTTTGTCCATATTTTTGCTATGTTGTTTTGTTTTGATATTTAAAGCATATGTGTCATTATCAGCAGTTTTTCAAAAATTCTTTTTTTGCTTTCTGGATTAGCAATGTCAACCACAGCAAAAATCAAAAATGAGCTCCAGGGAAACAGTAATTTTTGTTTTGCCTCTCAAAACATTTATAAAAATTACTTTTAAAGCAATGTTAGTAGAGACTTTACCAAAAATATTAAAAAGAGATGAAGGAAGTACACATACAAAAAAAATACAAAGAACTTGGAAAAAGAAAAGAATTTCTATTAAATAGGTATTGTTATTCCTTTGAGAGAGCTTAGGGGTAAGATTTTTTTTTCCCTCACTGGGATTTCTTATTTTTATTGCTCCTGGTTCATTCTTAATTTTATTCCTTATGGTTATTTTTTTCTGCTTAAGTAAAAAATTTTTTAGATTATTGCTTCTGTGTACGGTTGAGAAAAAGTAAAATGTTTTTATTCAGCCATTTAATATCTGGTCTTTAAATGACCTTCTGTACTCCTTTATTCATAAACAGAATAGTGAGAATCCCAAGAAAAGTAAAAATAATCTGGTTAATAATTTTACTTTTTCTGTAAGATGAGATTTGCATTCCAGTCTTGTTTTCCAGGATACCAGACATTTTGACTATTTGACCATCTGTTGCATATTTGAAGTAAATGTCACTCCTAAGTTTTTACACCATTCAGAGGTATAAAGAGATATAAACCTAAAAAGAATGTCTGAGAGGGCTTTTTGGAAGGAATGTGCTGAGAAATTATCACTTTTTTCTTGTATTCAGCTCTCTAGATAGTCACATTTGTATTAAAAGCATCATATTGTACAGTGTAGACTGTTTGGTGGCACCCATCATGATGATATGTATTTGCAGATGTGTCTTCTAGGTGTTATAATGTATTTCAGGCATCTTTTCTCATCACCATCCCATGTAATCACTGGCATGCACTGAAGAGACGGCTATCAGATGACTGGGATGTATTGGTGGCAGACACAAAGCTAAGACTTATATGATCCTAAAGGCTATGAGAAAATTCTGCAGTTTACTGGCCATAGCACAGAGGAGACAGATGAATTTTTTCTTCAATATCATTTGGCTGACCTGAGGGTTCAATACCTTCTCTAGCAGAGTTCCACATGTTTTTGGAAGTAGTAGAAAGGTTATGCCTCTGGGCACTGTCAAGATATACATGGTGAATCTTGTGTGTTTGTATGCATGTGTGTATTTGTATGTGTACCTGTGTATCAGTGTGCATGTGTGTTTATATGCCTGAGTATGTGTGATTGCATATGTGTATTAAGAAGAGGTTGAAGAATTACTTCTAAATTGCCAATTAATTACCATTAATTCTAAATGATGAAATAATGGAATGATTTACTCTGAATACCCATATGAGGAGAATGTGTTTGCATACATAATCTGTGCAAAAACATATGATGGACATCATGTAAAGCGTATGTCTAAAGTAGCTTTTATTGGAGATATCATAGAATTCAAGCATCTGCTGTGTTTATCTTTAAATTTTAATACGCTAATTTATCTTTATGTAAATGTATCAATATGGTTGTTTTTAAACTCTGACGTTAAGATCATGGCACTCAAAGTTTCCCAAGAGATAGAAAATATGAAGACCCTATTTATAAGTAAACAATAGACTTTATGTCTAAGAAAAACTTTCCTGTGGATAGCGTTTTAAATGTAAATTTTTTATAAATAATAGATGCCTTGTTAATTATCATAATGCTTTGGTAAAAGTTTTCATTAGACTATAAAAATCAGTTGTTCTATGGAGAACAGTATGGAGGTTCCTTAAAAAACTAAAAATAGAACTACCATATGACCCAGCAATCCCACTACTGGGCATATACACTGAGAAAACCATAATTCAAAAAAGTCATGTACCACAATGTTCATTGCAGCACTATTTACAGTAGCCAGGGCATGGAAGCAACCTAAATGTCCATCGACAGATGAATGGATAAAGAAGATGTGGTACATATATACAATAGAATATTACTCAGCCATAAAAAGAAACGAAACTGAGTTATTTGTAGTGAGGTGGATAAACCTATAGTCTGTCATACAGAGTGAAGTAAGTAAGAAAGAGAAAAACAAATACCGTATGCTAACACATATATATGGACTCTAAAAAAAAGGTTCTGAAGAACCTAGGGGCAGGACAGGAATAAAGATGCAGACGTAGAGAATGGACTTGAGGACACAGGGAGGGGGAAGGGTAAGCTGGGACGAAGCGGAAGAGTGGCATGGATTTATATATACACTACCAAATGCAAAATGGATAGCTAGTGGGAAGCAGCTGCATGGCACAGGGAGATCAGCTCAGTACTTTTGTGACCACCTAGAGGGATGGGATAGGGAGGATGGGAGGGAGACTCAAGAGGGAGGAGATAGGGGGATATATGTATATGTATAGCTGATTCACTTTGTTATAAAGCAGAAACTAACACACCACTGTAAAGCAATTATACTCCAATAAAGATGTTAAAAAAAAATCAGTTGTTCTAAAAGTGTGGTCCACATCAGGATCACTTGGGAATTTATTTGAAACACAGATTCTCAGATCACACCTCAGACCTACTAATAGGGCCCAACAACTTGCAGGTGATTCTATTGTGGGCTCAAGTTTTTGAGAACTGCTGACGTAAGGCATAATATAATATGGCCCTAGTAAAGATACTCATACTGTCACAAACGTTAAGTACCCACCCTACATACAAGGGCAGTAAGGAGAGTAAGACTTACTTTGTTGAAGATAATTAAGGATAAAGTGAATTATAACATTTTTATATACAAATAGTCCAACAATTATGCAGATTTAAATTATCCACCTCTGCAATCCATTGTAATTCTTTCTGGACACAGACACAACTTATTCACTAACACCAGACTTCCCTGGTGGTCCAAGCTTCCAATGCAGGGGGCATGGGTTTGATACCTGGTCAGGGAACTAAGATCCTGCATGCTGCAGGGTGTGGCCAAGAAAAAAAAAAAAAGTGGATGAGATATTCACTAACACCATCCCTTATCTTATAATAATAACTTGAAAACAATACTCATTTAAAAAAATCCTTCAATATTACTTTCAAACACATCCACATTTTCAGTAAATGTATAGTTTAAGGATTCAGATGAGCTGCTGGGTAAATGCAAGTACAGAAGATGAGTGCCTTTTTTTTATTCACAGTTTCCCATGACTCACTGTGTGTGTGTGTGTTTAAGAAGCCAAAGGATAGATATTCTAGAATGTCACTACTTAATAAATATCTATCTATATTCCACAACTTACCACATTGTGCTTCCTCCATTTTTGGATGAAAAAGACTGACATATATTATAAAGTGGAAACTTCTTCCATTATGATGGCAAGATGTTTTTCTCCTCTCAGTATTTCCAACCACCTAGTCAGGAATAGCATTTGACAATTCATCAATACAGTATGTAATTCAAATTCTAAAAAATGAATTGAGAACGTTTCACTGGAACAATAATAAACTAACGAGAATTGACAGAAAATGCAATTTTTTCTTTTTCTTTCTTCTAGAAATGATTTTGGTTTACATAAGTAACAGTAATTCACAAGGGTGGACTGTGGCATAAAAGGGAAAATTTCGGAAGTGGGTAGCCTTCCAAGAACGTCATAAAATTCAAAGAAAACTAGAGTTAACTGAGAAGAGTCTCTCCCATTTCATGCATTGGTATCTAAAGATTATCTTCAGATTAATATAAAGATTCCAATAGGAATCTTTCAAATGTTCAGTGTTTATGCTTTTTCTATTAAAATGCAAGCATCTCTTGGGACTGCATGCCCACTATCAGCTAACATCATGACAATGTTTGCTGAATAAGGACTTGTGATAATGGACCAAAGAAAATGTTCTGAGGAATGTGGGTAGTTCAGTGGACAACAAGGAAAGGATGATAATTGCTATAGAGAAAATGTAGGACACTTAGAAACAAACCATATATTTTATAATTTCTTGGAAAAACTTTCAATATCATACTACACTAAAAATTTTTGGCCTTTAATGTATGGGATGCTGTACTGACTCCAAACTGAAAAGAGTGGTTTGTAACATACAGTGGTTGTACAATTTTTCCTTGTTTTTCAAAGTGTAAAACATTCTGAAGGTCATCCCTTCCTCCCAGTATGATTATTTTTTATTTCACAAAACTCAGTTAATTTGGAGGAGAGCGAAGCTGTATGTCAATGAATCGGTTGCAATCTCATCAGGCAATCAGACGTGAGATCAACACAGCTGTTGGAACAGAAACAGCCAGGAAGATTCTAGTTAGAGGACTGTCAGGAACCCAGAGGCAAAAAGCATTGTTGTCACGCGGGGTGACACCAAAGATTTATTAGTATATTCCTCCAAGAGATATTTAAAATAAGTGCTATGTTTCCAAAGATTATGAAACAGTGTAATAGTAATATGGGTAGGGTTTTGGCTGTTCTTTAATGTCTTCCTTCAAAAGCAAATACTACTTTCTTTCAAAATTGGGTGTATAAAATCTACTTTTGTTACTCTGAAGCAACATATACCATATTACATACTCAGACTTTGTGTATAATATATTTATTTGCATACAGAAATATGTATTTCTATTATACATTTTATTACTCTATTTATAGAATATGTATATTAAGCATACAGCATATTCCAGGAAGATACATCAAATATGCACACAGTTCATGCTGTAGCGTGCACCCTTTTAAGAGAAGCATATTTAAGAGGCATGGTATTATATATACATGCTGAACATACATTTTGCACAATTCATCCAGCTTTGGGTGCTTCCCTAATCTATTTGCAACGCCAGTGCTGTGATTGTTGAAAGGGATACTATCAAACTGGGGAAAAGGCAACGACCAGTGAACTAAGTAGGAGAAAATAAAAGTAGATTGCATTTCTAAGTATACGTTGCCATCGTTTTGAACTCCCGTCTCTCCCAATGTCAGATGTTTAGGGTCAAAAAAGTGGTGCATGGACAAAGAGCAGGAGTATGTGGGACCTTCAGCTTTGACATTCAAACCAGAAAGCTTATCCTATGTGGCTTATTATACTGATGACTTTGTCCTACCACTTGGGAACTGACATTAAATTCATGATGAACTGGTAAAAAGGCAATCATTTCTTTTTTCAAGAAATGAACTCGCTTTTTCACATTCTTAAATTCCTCTTCTTATAAGACCGCTCTGGGATATTTACATTATTGCTATGAGGAAAGAAGAAGTTCTTGACAGATATTTACCTTTCCAGTGAAGATAAAGGAGATGCATCATATTGTTTCTGAAAGAGGCTGTTAAGGTTTTTGACAGGAAAAATAGCAGCTCCAATAGAAAGTGAACATATCAACTGCAACCATTTTAATAGCCAACTACTTCAACTTCAATTGACTGGACACTGTGGCAATCTAAGTGGACATTAAGATGTTGGAAACAATGTGTTATGTGCATGGTCTGGTGATTTTGGATATGTAGATGTGTCCTGTGTTCCCAGTCTGTGAATTACAAATACACCAGACTCAATGGATGACAGTGTGTCTGATACATGATTGGTGAACATTACCTTTTTCAAAGAGATGAACAATTTGCATTGATATTCTAAGAGTGATACAGGATTATTTTCCCACTTACATAAAGCAAGCTCTCGAATCCCTTAAAATAGGCCAGGGTTTCTCAACTTTGGCACTGCTGACATTTTGAGCCAAAAAATTCTTAGTTGTGGGGTCTTTCCTGTGCACTGTAAGCTGTTTAGCAGCATCCCTGCCCCTGTTCACTAGATGCCAATAGCCCTCCCTCAAGTTGTGACAACCAACAATGTCTCCACACATTGTTAAATGTCCCCTGGGAGGAAAAATGGTCCCTAGTTGGGAGCCACTGAAATAGACAAATCCAGCAATAGTTAATGCAAGCCTTTGGATGCAGTCTCCATATCTTTCTAATCATCTACTATTTTCAGTATTCTTTCCATTTTTCTGATTCCGGTTTACAAAGCTTCCATGATGTGTCAGTCTATATTCAATTCCTTTCTTTAATTTTTGATTGTTTCTCTCTCAGTAAGGTTGTGGTAGATACGGTGAAGATCAAGAATAGAAGGAAGAAAGGAAAGGATGTAATGGCAATGGAGAGTAAGAGGCAGTTTGATTCACGATGAGTTGGATTGCTAGAGAAGGCAAAAAGGGACCCAAATCCTGAATCCTCAGTCCTTGAATCCAAAGAGTTCATCCCACCTAAAGCGATACGTTGACTTGAAGAAACAAAATAAAAATAAATATGGATTTTAAATATAAAAGTTTACATTAAGGTAGAATAAAGATATCTGCATGAACTGATGCTGTATGTTTATAAATAGAAGATTTAGTTGGGGAGGAATGACTGAAGTTGTTGAAACAAGAAGTTATTTTTATAAAGGATAAGTTATGTACAAAAATTATTGGCAATTTGCTTCTTACTAATTGTTCTTTTTTGTTGTTATTTGCCTTGTGCTTTTTTTTCAGCTCTCAAAATTTTTGAGATGCCATCAGTGAGGCAAGTCACACAAAATTAATTGAAGTGCTAAAGTCTAATACTGACAAATTCATCATGCAACTCACATGGATATTACTGGTCAAGTTATCATAAAGCCCATAAATCTAAAATGCAAAATGTGAAATTTGAAAAGGGTTTTATAAATTTGATTTCTATTGATTGGGCCATCTTTAGAAAATCTGATTGGAAGACTATAGCAAATATAGTAAGAAAAAAAAGTTGAGGGGTAAAAAATAACTAAGTGTGAGTCAATATAATTGTATATTTATTTGGGGTACCAATAAAAAGTCTTACATAGACAACATTTATATAAAGCCGCCATTGGGCAATCGTTTCTGATATGACTTTTCTATGGTCTAGAATTTAAAAAAATGGTGAGAAGTGGCACAAGTGCAGCCACTTACATTCTTTCAGATTTTTCTGAGCTCACTTGGCCTGTTTAGGTATCCATAACATTTCTGCCATAAAGATTACTACTTCTATTGACAGAATTTTGAAGTTAAAAAATTTTAGGGAGAACTGACGATTTGAAGGAAAAAAAAGGTGGTTTCAGTATATGTTTTTTAATTACTCTATTTTTTTTTCCCTCCATAGGTCATAGGATGGTTATAACCTCACTTATCTGTAAGTTGAATATCATCCTTTAGCAAGCATTGAAGAGAAGGTCTTATTCTCTTGGGACTGACCTAAAAGTCATTGGTGCCACGTGAATAAGTTAATCCTGTTTTAGATTCCAGACGAATAAAGCAGCATCTTCCTGCTGACAAAGGCCAGGAGTTCATGTTTACAAGTTAGCATGTCATACGTAGGTTAGGCAGATCAGGTTGAAACAGGATGCCCTTTCAACCTTCTATCTTCTTATCTCAAAATTCACCTGCCCTCAGTAAACTTTCTCCAACAAGAATGACCATTGTTCAATTTGATGAAACCTCAATTTAAAAAATGACTTTGGTTTCTCAAGCATGTTTATATATTAAGTAGGCTATTCTATTAAAATAAGAGGCTAGTTTAGTAGAAAACCAGATTGGTGAAAATATTTCACATGAAGAATCATAAGTGAACTAAATCCTCATAGGGTTTTATACCCCCAAAGAATGCAAAAGACACAGTGGGCAGGGGTGAAATACCCTTTTTCATGGCTGTCTCTGTATTTAGTGAAAGTCCTGCAGATTTTGCCCTTACACAATGTAAAACAGGGAAGTATAAAGACCAATGCCATATGAGAAAAATAATGATGTAATCTAATTAAGTTTTTTGTTTGTTTTTGTTTGTTTGCTCTCTTTTGATGGTGGGAAAGGGAAAGGTAAAAAAAGATAAGCATTTATTATGTTGCAATTCTCCACATAAAACCATAACAAGAGAATAATATAAGTTAAACACTCCGGAGGCCATTTCTACATCCTTTTTTGATATTCTTTGTTCACTTCGCCATTGTATAATGGCTTTCTTTATGTTTAACTCTCCAGGTTAGTTTGTAACTGTGGCATTTCATCCTCATATGGACACTTGGGAACAAAAAAATGAAAAAAAGGAGTGAGGTTATTATTCTTTTTGTGCAGAGATAAAATTATAGATTCAGAAGCCCTTCTTCAAGAGAGTATGAGAAAGCATAGATCATTTCTTAAATCCACAGTTCCAACATGTCTCCTTAATGGTCTCCTTGCTCCTAAACTGACAGGGTTTATAAGGTGCAAGTTTCAAACTGGAGCATAGGCACCATAAGAGTGTCACTGCTGGGCTCCTTAATTGCACGTTCCATGATAAGACTATAAAGTGCAATGGCAGAGATTTGAAAACTAGGAGCTCTTTTATTCTGTTTCTTCTCGCCAAGCTCCCCTTGACTACCTTCTTTCTTTACAAAGATGTTTTACCTTGTGGCGCCTATGTTCTTATAATGACACATGAGAAGGTGTTTAAAGGTCTTCTTGAAGGTGGCATTACAAAGTGCATAGCAGGCAGGGTTGATAGTGCTGTTGATGTAACAGAGCCAATAACCAATTGTCCACACTGTGTTGGGGATGCAGGGTGCACAGAAGGTGTTAATGAGCACCATGACATTGTATGGGGCCCAAGTGATGATGAAAGCCAACAGAATGGCCAAGATTGTCCTGGTCACTTTCTTTTCCCGGGAAGGAGGAGGCTTCTTTTTTGCGGGCTGCTTGGTCATCTTTACAATCTTGCGAGCAACAATGTTCTGTTTTTCATTTCCATTCTGACCTGAAGAACCAACTAGCTCCACGGTGGTATTAGTTGGGGTATATGAGTCACCTTTTTGGGTCTTGGTGACAATTTTGATGCATGTTTGCTTTGAGTTCTCATCTTTGGAATGGCCCAGGGAAGTGGAAACTGTGTTTTCATCCTGGGTTATTTCATCATCTCTCATATTAGAGGCGACAGCACTGACTGAGGTGGAATCATTGGAGCTCTCCTTTTCCTCCCCCTGGACACAGTTTTCAGTCACAGCATCTCTGGGAGCTTTGCCGTTCTGGATTTTGTTGTGCTCCAGGCCATCATCACTGCCAGGCATGTTGTTGTTGTTTGGCTTCACTATCCTTCCTTGTACCAGACTTGGAGAAACTGGATCTTGGTTGGCCACAGGCTCCTTTTTGTCCTTCTTTATCCTGCTCTTACTGGCTCGGGATATGTGCCAGTATAACACAGTCATGATGATCACAGGCAAATAGAAAGCTGCAATGGCAGTGCCAAAGGTGACAGCAGCATTGGAAAAAAACTGAATGTAGCATTCCCCATCCTCCACAGTTCTCACCCCTACAATGAACTGCCAGAAGAGAATGGCCGGAGCCCAGAGGATAAAGGAGAGAACCCAGGCAGCTGCAATCATCATACCTGCCATTTTTGTGGTCCGCTTGACGGGATAGGTGAGTGGTTTTGTGACACAGAAGTATCTGTCAAAGCTGATGATGAGCAGATTCATTACTGAGGCATTGCTGACCACGTAGTCCAGGGCTAGCCAAAGGTCACACACCACAGGACCCAAAGGCCAGTAGCCAATCACAGTGTAAAGGGTGTACAAGTTCATGGAGAAAACACCAATGATGAGGTCAGCACAGGCCAAGCTGAACAAAAAGTAATTGTTGACGGTCTGGAGGTGGCGATTAACTTTAATGGAGACCATGACCAGGATGTTCCCAATAATGGTCACCAAACTGAGGGACCCAGCCACAAGGACAATAAAAACCACTTCAAATGTCTTATAAGGACTGGTCAGAGCCAGGCCATTGTTAGAGGAGTTTGTTGAGTTATTCATTTTGTGTTCTCTAATCAGTAGCCAAGTAGCCAAATACACATTTAAACCTGCAGGGAAATAGAATAAAATTAACAAATACATAATATAAACATTGCTTTAAAATATATCAGATTTCTCTCTTTTGAACTACATTTTTTACTCCAAAATCTTCCTTCTTTCTCCTACGAGTTTATTGTGACTACCCGCCTCAATTACCCCCATGAAAAGCAAAGACTTTAAATGAAGGATTCAAAAGATCCTTTCAGGCTGGCAATGTATTTGAAGTCTGATGACATTTTGAATATGTTCATATCTAGAACTGAATATCTGTCTGTCTATCTATCTATCTACCTATCTGTCATCAGTCAATTTAACTGAGCATAATATTGATGAATTGAACTAAATGAGCCAAAATTATATAAAAAACTTTCCAAAGCATCAAGAGGTTTCTGGTATAGACATAAAAATTAATAAACCAATAGGAGGACAAGATTATGGGGGAAGCATAAAACATATAATATTGTGTGTGACTTTTTCCACCAGGTTTCTCTGTTTTTCATAATAATAATGATACTGATAATAATAAAGTTAATAATGATACTCCTTTTAGCCAATACATTCCCCGCAGTGAGTATTATTTTTTTCTGATCTCCATTTTACACTTGGAGTTAGTGTCACATAGCATATTCTATGTAGTTAGCAATATTCCATATCCCGCAAAAGAAATTATTTATCAAATGTATATTGATATGATTATATGAATTTTCTGATTTTTTTCCCAAATCACTACCAAGTCTATTATCTTATTGTTCTTCCAGACAAATCTTTGGTACAGTCGGGCTAGAAATTATATTTGTTCAGCAAAACAGGGAACTGAAGCCCAGAAAGATTAACTAATTTATATAAGGTCACATATCAAGTCAATGATAGAGATAAGACTATGAACCTTAGTTTGTTCAATCATTCACTCATGCACTTTGTCCTCACATACCTATAAAGTAACTCAGGATTAAGCATTATGATATATATACTCTGGGTATTCCCTGATAATTAAGACAAGGTCCTTGCCTGTGAGAGGCATATGCTCTGGTGGCAGTGATGGGTTGGTAAAGGAGCAATTATTAAACTGGAGTGCACTTTCTGCTGCCCAACCCTGTTGTGTTTAAGTAAACACATGTTCACCATTTTCAGATAATATCATCGAAGTCTGGAGACAACTGCACAATCTTTCATAAGGGACACTGGAAAGAAAGTTGAGTTTATCAAATGAGCTATGACACATTTCTGGGGACACTACCTCTGAAGGAAGTAGCCCAAGTTGACAAAATCAATGAGTTGTGTGTATCAGAAAGTAAGCATTGTTGAGAAGTTATTTGTTGGCATTTTGAAATTGAGAAATCTCTATTCATTCAGGTCCCCCTAATTACAAAGAAACACAGATGGGGCAGTGGTTTTCCCTTGTAATTCATGTAGAAAATTATTTGCTAAGCACCTTCATAGTACAAATAGCATTTAAACGAAATGGATTATTCTTCTTGGAAAGCAAGTTATCTTCAAGTATATTTTTAAAAAACAATAACTTAGGAGGAATTTGGCCTTAATAAACAAGACCCAAAACTCAGAAGCCATAAGAAAAATATATGTAAGCACTACATAATTATTTGAAATTTTTGCATAAAAAAAGTAAAAATAAAAATTGAGAAACAATATTTATAAAAGCACATGATGAAAAGTTACCTAATGTCCTTAATATAAAAAGTTGTGAAAGGAAATAAGGAAAGATGAGAAGACTAACAATCTAAAACATCGATATACTCGCTAGATGAAAGACAAATTAAATGTTAAATTTTAATCATATGAAAAGATATTCAACCTCACAATTTAAAAATGCAAATATGTTGTCATTAGTTGGGATATAGGAGGCGGTTTAGTCATTCCATGACCTACTATCCTGACCCTAACTCATCATTCTAAGCACCCTAAAAGGTAAAGACACCCAAATCCAAGTCACCCAAAGACAACTGTAATATAGACTGAGAAAAGAAAATGCAGACACAAACAGTGGAAACCATTTCTTCATCCACAGTTGTTAAAATTATTGGACATTATTGGCTGGAGTTATTGGGGTAATTTCCTTGCAGGGAACCGTATCTGTATCTCTAAAAATGTAAATACATGTATAAAAATTTAACATGAAGAAACACTTGTCTCAGGAATACTACATATAGGAATTTATATTTCAGCTATAGTTAGAAAAATGTGCAAGAGGTCTACTCAAGGACGTCCATTCAGAAATACTATAGCAAAAAAAAAAAAAAAAAACCACCTAGAAACATTAAAACAATTCATTGACAGAGGTCTCACCATAAATTTCTTAAGGAAAATGTAAGGAATTTGAATTTAATCTCTAAGTCATGGAGAAACTTTGAAGAGTTTAATTAGGAAGTAGTTTTGATGGAATGGAATTTACCATATTTTGTTCCAAAATTCTCCATATTCTGTTCTACCCATCTCTGTGAATCCTGTTACCATCAAGTTAAAATTCTTAGCCATCTCCTGGCTTCCTGCCTCTCCCACACTTCCTGCAACCATGACCTGTCAACTCTACTTTTTAAGTATCGTCTGAAGTTATTATACCTTGTTCCCATTTTCACTCCCATTTCCTTATGCTAGGCCCTACTTACTTTTATTATTGACATAATTAGACCCTTGATAAAATTTATAATCTTGCCCCCTTGCATCTTTCCAGAAGTATCTCAGAACTTCCCTAAATATCCCACATTAAAGGCAATTACATGCAGTTATCCAAACACAACATTGTATGTTACAACTTCATGCCATTTTCCATCCTTGTCTCGTATGTTAAAAGAACCTCCCCCGCAAACCCTCATCCTTACATCCTCACATTTCTCACCTGTCTGCCTCCTATTCAGCCTTCAGGCATCATCAACTCTATGAAACCCTTTTGATAGCTTTTAGCCTAGCTGTTTTTTCCATAGCATGCCTCATATCATTTTATTCTGTTCTGTTGCTCTTATTCGCCTGTTTGTCTAGAGTTATTTGAATATCAAGTGGAAAGCTGAGTAAATTATACTCCTCAGACTATACCTAACATCCTCATCAGTCTCTGTTCTGCATGGTCCTCTTATTTTTATTTCATCAATGTTTTCCTTCTTTTCATTGTTATTTCTCACATTCCATTACCCCTTCTCTCCTTTAGAACTTGTTCAAGTTGCTTGTACTATTTCTTTGGCTAGATATGCAACTCTGGAAAATATACATTTTTTCCCTTATGATCTTAATTTACTAAATTATACTGTGTCCTAGATGTTGTTCTGTTTCTTTTTATTTTTCACTCCATATTATGTTTTTATATTGCTCCAGCTATTTCAAATGTATTGCTTCTATTGATAATTCCATAGTGAGTAAATCATAGCATCTTTTCTTGTACATTTCTCTAGTGATGGGCATGCAGTTTGCCTCAAACTGCTTGAAATGGTGCTGAAATTAAAATTTTCCTATTGTATCATGGACTTGAGTTACAAATTTCCCTATCATATAATCCCAAGATAGGGACCAAGGCACTGGACGAAGGCATGGGTATAAGCCTTCTTCTGACTACAGTCATATTATTCTCTTGGATAGCTGCAGAGGATCCTACTCTGACCAGGTAAGTCCTGTTTCTTAATAACCTTTAAACAATTGTTATTATGCAACTTCGTAATATTTGCCAATCCCAGAGAGACAACATGCAGCTTTTTGTCTTAATTTCTATTTCTCTGATTACTAGAGAGGCTGAGCACTTTGTTTCCTACAGTTAGTAGCCTTTCAGGTTTCAGTTTTTGTAGATCCCCTGTTTAGACCTTTGACCCATAGGACACTGATTGATACACTATCTATGTATTTTTCTTCGTCACTAACAAAACTGTGAATTTTGACTTCTGAGTCTTTGTAGCTCTACCATCCAGCTCACTGCCTCGAATATAACTGGTGCTCAAAAATGTTTGTTGAATCAATACAGGATCAACAATTAATATTATTAATTCAACCCCTATTTACCTAATCAGTGGAATTGTTTCAATACCACTGCTTTTGGTCATTACTTATACAATTGTTTATTCATGTAATTTATTTGAACAAAATAATTTCACTAATCCAATCATTATTCTAATGATTCCTTATTAGCTAATACAAAGTAAGTTCAGAATTCTGACTTGCTTATAAGCTTGCTTTTGTCTATTCATTAGATAAGTTCATGGATATTTTTAGAATTGAGTTATATGTATGTTTCAAAATGTTCATTTTAATTCTTTGATTGAAAAGTACCAAATATTAATTTTCCCAGTATCTTTTTTGACACTTTAATTTATTCTTCACACTCATTTTAATAAAACATAGAGCAATATTTATTTTATTTAAAAAATATTTTTGGTGACTTCCTCTGGAGAATTTTATATATATATATATATATAAAACATTTAAGTTAAAAAATAAACTAGCTTGATCTCTTATTTTATGGAAATAAGAAACTGTAAGAATGAGTAAGGGATTTGGTTCTTGCCATAACTTCTGCTAAAAACAATAACTATTATTATTCTAAAACTTTACAATAACATAAAGCTTCATGATTCTCATGCTTATGAGCATGCTTTACGTTTTCAATTAAAAAAAATAATTGAAAGAAAAAATAATCTTAGGACTCTAAACATATGTTATCTCACTTAATATTAACAACTCTATAAAATATACAGAACAGGTCCTATCATCCCCTTTATCTTAAGAAGTAAGCTCAGGCTATACGAAGAGATTAAGTGAATTGTCTTGGTTTCAAGGCCAGTGAGTAAATGTCTGCAACTCAAATCAATGTCTTTACCCTTCGGTTAGATACTCTCTCTGTTTCTCTCCCCACTTGAGAACTATCCTTTATCCAACAGAGGTTGCTAGCTAAGACAGATTCCACTTCGGGGTCCTGGAATGCTTATTCAAGTAAAACATAGTAAATTTATACAGTGTTAACATACTTAGTTGCTATCGTACCCTCTAAAATTTTAGAGTTATAATATTTACTTGTTTATACTCATGCTATATGTAAAAATGGAAAACATTCACTTAGAAGCAAGCACAAGTATTTGAAGAATGGCATTCCTTTCTCCTCATGTGACACACAAGCCTACGTAAGGACTGTTCCTCTTCTATTAAAGAAAACAGCTTTCTTTCATAAAGCTTTAGGCACCTCTGCTGTTTACAGTTCTGTAAAAGTTTTTACCTCTGATGTGGCATCATAGGATTTTATTAAAGCAATAATTGTTACATCATTGATGAAATAACATAATCACAACAAAGTAAGCAATGAAGATGACCTTTAAAGGACTCAATATCTTAATATGGCAAACGTATAATAATCCATTTGTTATTTTACTGTTAGTTTATGACTAAGTCCTGAAAATACTACAGAAACTTAAGAGAAAAAAAATTGTGTCCTTAGCTTCTTCACTGCTTGAGTCCCTATATGTAGCAGTGAGGAATGTAGCGGTTTAATATCCTGGCAAAGTTGTGGGTGATAATCTCTGCTCTTAATTATTAGCTATGTTTTTTTTTTTCTCAAATAAGAATAATAGCAACCCTATTTTTCATCTAGAGCTGTGGTAAGGATCAAGTGAGATAATGTCTCTGAACCCTGATCTATAAATGTTAAGCATTAAATAAATACTATTAATATTTACTACTGTTAAATGAGTATAAATTAATCACCTTTCTTAATAGTTAACAGAAAATTGTGTGTGTGTATATGAAATAGATTAAGAGTGAGGAAATGTGGGGTGTAGTGGTACTGGTAATACTAAGTTATCATTATCAATGATATTAAGTTATTAATAATATTAAATAATCAATGATAATAATATTGATAATAATACAATAAATGTTGAGCATGATTACTCTTCACAGCAACTCCTGAGGTGATTATTATTGTATACCTTTTTATAAATATTGAACTAAAGATCAAATAATTAAGAATCAAATTGAGATTCAAACCCAAATTACTTGGTTCCAGACTCAGTATTTATATTCATCGTTTGTCTGAGGAACAGTTTTGCCTAGCAGCCAGTGTGAGCCCCCCAAATTTATCATAATTTATTTATGACTAATCCAAGGTCAAGTTGGGTCTTTGGATTAGACAACAGAGGATCATCATGTCCAGGCCAATATTGTGACTTTGGACAGGAGATGTTCACAACGAGACAAAGAGTTAGTAAGTGAGGTTCTGCACATGAAAATATGTGACATTTAAGATTAAAACATTTTTCTAAAAGCAATCATCATAAAAACATATCACCAGGTAAATTGATATATAACTTCTCACAAAATTTTCACGTCAACTACGCAGAAGTTCTAACATTGACAGTAACTGATCTTTTGGAACTGTTACAGAGAAAATGCTAACTTAAATGATTTTTTAAAAATTTCATGGGGGACTTCCCTGGCGGTCCAGTGGTTAAGACTTGGTACTCCCAATGCAGGTGGCACAGGTTCAATCCCTGGTAGGGGAACTAAGATCCCGCATGCCGTTCAGTGTGGCCAAAAAAAAAAAAAAAAAAATTCTAATATATATTTGAATACACAGCAAAAATTTGATAAAATAAATGGGGTTTTCTTCACACTCTGCCCAAGTCAGGCAAGATGCCTGATATATAATGATCACTTTCACAGGTGCATCCACAACAGAATAAGCTAATAATAAATGTATTAATACATGTGTAACCTAAATGCTAGAATTTTCTGCACATTATTTTATTTAATTCTCACAATACTCTGAAAACAATAATCATCTTTTCCAGCTTTACAGATGACTGTGATCAGAGAGCTGGCAAATACTAGGGCTATGGTCCAAATTTAGGTATCTGACTCCTATGGTCACATTCTTTCTACTATGCCATACCAGGAAACAAAAGCTGATTTATTAAAAAAGCTTTCTAGGGCTTCCCTGGTGGCACAGTGGTTAAGAATCCGCCTGCCAATGCAGGGGACACGGGTTCGAGTCCTGGTCCGGAAAGATCCCACATGCCGTGGAGCAACAAAGCCTGTGTGCTACAACTACTGAGCCTGTGCTCTAGAGCCCGTGAGCCACAACTACTGAAGCCCGCGTGCCTAGAGCCCGTGCTCCGCAACAAGAGAAGCCACCGCAACGAGAAGTCCGTGCACCACAATGAAGAGTAGGCCCTGCTCGCCACAACTAGAGAAAGCCCGTGCACAGCAATGAAGACCCAATGCAGCCAAAAATAAACAAACAAACAAACAAATAAATAAAAATTAAAAAATAAAAGCTTTCTAGAAGAATTTAAAAAATCAGGAAAAAGGAGCCCATGATTGACAACAAGTGGACTCCAGGGAAAGAAGATACGTGGTTGCATAAAAAAATTTCAGAACAAGAAGTCAAGAGGAATTCACATAAACCTGAACTTATGATTGTTTATATTTAAAGTTTGTTTTAAAAATGTAATCTTAAACTATATGCTTTCTATAGATTTCTAACTTCTGCTGCTATTTAAACACATTACTAAAAATGGCAAAGTTTTCTGGGTTTTGTTTGGCCCTCTCTTTCAGACACTGGTCTCTAAGAGGCAGCCTAATCATTGAGCAAACACTAGGGACAAAATCATCAGCCTTGCCAGTGTCGCCTGAAATTCCCTCAACTGTTAGAGTAATAAGGCCCATTTTAGCTTTTTAAATTGCAGATATAAGGGCTAAACACCACAGTCTGTCCTGAGATAATTAAAAGTTGACTTCAACAATATTATGCTTAGATATCTAGCTTTCAGTACAAAATAACAACTATTATAAAAAACATGAAAAAATATAAGGATGATAGAATAAAATATCAGACTGTCATTAGAAACAAGACTATACTATATACTAGGAACAAGGAGCTAGTAGATAGTCTAGGAGACTTACCCATATCTCTTCTCTGCCTTAAGAAGGAAACGGTAATTTTACACCATGTTATCATCAATTAGAAAGCAAATGAAGCTTATTTATTTTTAATTTTATAGCATATATTTCTAAATTAATATACTATATTGTATAATAATCTGATAAATTAAAATCTAACTGTGTAATTTCCCTGACATGGAAGAGTGACCATTGAGGTGTATAGTCTATACTCTGTTTTAGATCTTCTACACATTCAATCAGTCCCACTAATTTTTAAAACCTTTGATATGAGAATTTAATAGGCTTGAGATTATTCCTACATCAATGATCAATCACTTCTGCCATCCATGGTGTTGGAGAGGAAAATAAAGAAAAGAAAAGAGATTTGGGGAGAGACTTTTTAAGGAAGTCTTGGGAAGCAAAGTCCCTTTTCTCTAAAGAGAGGTTGCAATGTACAGAGTTTTGATACTGATGTAGTAGATGATATAATTTGCTTATATTGTGATGACCCTTACAAATTTTGAATGTCTTTCAATTTTACTTAAAGGAAAAGAAGAGTTCTGTCCCCGGGCCCAGGAGACAGTCAGCTCTGATAGCTGATAATATTGACATCCCATACTCTGGTACTTTTTCAGCATCAGACAGAAATGGAGTAAATCTCCACTTTTTTTTTTTTTTCTTTAATCAGGTTTTCTTTCAAGTGACACATTAGGAGTCAATACACATATTGAGAGCTTTTTCGAGCTCCTGAAAAATGAGCTCTTGAATCTCACTACACGAGCAGCTATGCTGGGGGTGGTGGCCGCAGAGAACAGTGGCAGCCCTGCTACGAAACCAGAGCTTCCTCTGTTTCCTTCTTCATTCTAAAACAGCTTATTGAATTTCCGTTATGAACAGATCTTCATTTGCCTTCAAGGGCTGTGGAGGATCAAAGTGAAGGAGTAACGAGTGACCAAACAAAAAATAGAACACATTCTCATCCACAAAGAGTTTATAATCTAGGGGACACACAAACTGCTAATGAAATATCCAGCTACCTCAAACTACTCTGGATAAATACAATGACAAGTGCCAGGGCTAAGAAAGGCTGGTCAGATTGGGGTGAAAAAAATATAGAAGGCTTCCTGGAAACCTTTCCTATTATTTCTATCTCCTTTCTCTTTCTCTTTTTTCCTTCCCTTCACCATTTGCTTTGTGTGACGTTTTTTTTTACTCTGTTCCCAAGATTGTGCATTATATATTTTTCAGGAAAGTGCAGTGTACTTTGGTGGATATCCACCCCAGTGCATTGGGCCTGACCACCTGCAGGTTCAGAAACACAAAATAAAACTTAGCCGTTGACTCACCTACACTGACCTTTTAATTATATCTGAAAAGATGTGTTGAAAGTATTCTGAAAGCAATGTGTAGAGTTTTTCTCATTTAGAAAATTGCAGCCCAGTATTGCAGACTTTACCGGGTATGCATTACATAAAATATTTGAAAAAAGAAAGCCTCACGTATAACATTGCATTTATTAAGCCTTACGTTTTGTGCACTTCGCTGGATGTAAGTTGCACTTTCATAAAAAAGAAAAAAATTTAAAAGCAAATGGTAAATAAGCGTGCAAGTAGCTGAAACAGCAATTTGATCCGCATATTAGTATAAATACAAGAGAATTCATGAATTTTTCCAGCGTGAAAACCTTAAAGAATTTCCAAGCCCTTATTACAATGTAAACATGTTTGCAGTTTTGGCTGTCTGTCAAAAATGATACTATTCTTCGTGATGCTGGGACAAACTTCCATTCCATGTTCGCCAAGCTATCTGCTGCCTTCTTCAAAACACATCTTAAACAGCACTTACTCTAGAAAAATGTCATGACTAAGAGGGAAAGAGACCTAACAATGATTTAACTAGTACCCTTGTCCTTGTCTCTACGTCTGTGGCTCCTTTTAGTTATTTTTTTAACACAACCCACCTCCTGCCAAAAGGGAAAAGTGGTCTGGACAGTTATAAACAAAGCGTGATCTGGAATAAATCATTCTTTTGACTTTTTAAAATGAAATTCTATCTGAATAAGCACTGCAGCACCCTTTCTTTTCTGTACCAGGAATTTGACTGAACTGCAATATTGATAATCAACATCATCTAGTAAATGGGGCTGACAAAATAGTGCATTCTAGACCAGACAGCAGCAAAAGTGGAGAAAGCCCTCTGTCTAAAGGTTGTTATGTCCTCACAAGGAAGAGGAGTGAAAGGAAAATGGGAGCAATCCTCCAAGAGCTACTGAAAGTTGTATATGATTAGGCAGCTGTATTTGAATTGATGCCTGTGTCTTTCTCACCATCTTGAGAAGTTGGACATTTGTATAGTCGGCTTTCTGTATTCTGTTTTGTTTTTTCCTAAAATAGGCAGGCTGCTGGTTTAATAACTCGAAATCAGTTAATTCATTGCTTGAATTAAACATGTGAATCAAATTTGCAGAGGGATTGAGGCTTGTTATGACGCTGATAGAAAATTCTAGATTGAAAGCTGTTGTTCTAGAGAAGCTGAGGAATTCCAAACAATGCATCCCTTTACAGATTCTTTTCAATGGTGCACATGGCCTTCTGTTGACAGCTGAGACTAAGCACAAGCACAAGGCAAATGGAACTCTGGACGGTAGCTCAAGGACAGCTGTGAAGAGAGGAATGAAGATTAGTTTAGGCTCAGAGAGAAGTTTAAAAGTAAGTTAATAGTTGCCTTTGAAGAGTAGACTGGACTTTTTAAGAATAAATGAGATCAGAAGTTGTGTAAAGATTAGGAGGTACAGGAAGAAGTGAAATTCTTCTGACCATAAAGAAAATACAAATTTAGATAAGACACTTATAACAGGTAAGTAGAGAAAAGGACACTTAGTTGTACTTAGGAAGCTAGTATTTATTTTAAGCATGTCTCTGCTTAAGGTTGCCTTGCGTGTGGAAAGAAAAAAAGTTAATCAATGCACGTGTTGCTCTTTTCATAAAAATCCACACATGAAAGGTAAAGGTAAGTGGATTGTGTTTTATAGGCATAATTTTCTTGCTTATAACCTCTGAAAAAAAATGCGCCCATGTGTGTAAGCTTAACAGACATCATCATTCCTCTGGTAGTGAAGCCTAGAATAGGCATAGAGTCCAAAGGAACAAAAGACTCCGTAAGGTTGAATCATGGGTCCTTTAACTTTTCAATGACAGAAATGACACAGGCTTCTTATACTTATGATTCATACCAGACTCAATGAAGCTATAAAAATAAAGTAGTAACGAAGTGTAAAGAGTAATGGGCAGCAACTATTTTTATTGTTTCCAATTGAAATAGAAAATGATTGTTTCCTCAGAGTCTGATTGCAGCCTATTTCTAGAACGGAGCAAAATGACCACAGTGTTATCCCACTAAAATGTGAAAAATGAGAGCATGGAGAAGATTAAAGTCTTTACTAAATGATCTAATGGCAATTGAGATGAGGCAACATAAAAAGCTACATCAACTCAGCAAAGATTTTTGTATCCAAAGCTCTAATTTAGAGTTAAAATAAAGCAAGTTGGTCAGAGAGAATGAAGAACTTTATGTGGTAAATCAGGACAGTCAACTCTCCTACCTGTTTGAACTAAAGCCACTTTCTTGGTGATAACCACAGGCGAAATCATGACGTAATTTACGATATGTGATACATGTGTCACATAGGTCATCACATGCTGCCCCAACCCTCCCTTCCCCTAATCCCATCCACTTTCTTCTCCCAGCACCACAAGTTCAAGCCCAACTGAATATTTAAATACCTCAACTCCTCCTCACTTTCAGACTCTCCAAACACTTTGAAAAACCAGATTTCTCATTCAGACTGAGCTAGAATTATAGGCCTTAACCTTTACTTTTCCCCAGGAGGCAGGTTCCATGTCGACCAAGCCCAGTATGAGGCTACGACAAAAATGACACTTCCTTTCTCAAACTATACCATCTTGGCTAATCATTACCCCCAACACAATTTATGTGCCTTCATCCCCACCATGTCATCTAGTAAAAAAGCAGCTAAACTTTGAGCAGTCCACATTATAAAGGTATTGAAATACAACGTCTGGACCTAAATAATGCATGAGAAGGGAAGATCGTCAAGTAGACTGTAAATGGATTGAGACTCATGCGCATGTCTGCTAGACAGGACGCTCAGTCCGTTAAGCACAATTATACCATCAGCTAAGCAGGTTTAGTTTGTGCTATCTGCTGGGATAGGATTATATCTAGCTGGACCTCTAACAGAGCATGTTAGAAGAGGATCCTGTAAGTAATTAATCTCTGAAACAATGTAAAATGGAAGGAAATAGGAAGCTAAGAGAAGTTGCCCTGGATTCCTTCACCTAACCACTGTGTGTGCAAGTGTGAGCCAGCTGTCAGTGTGTTAGCTGAAGAAGGGATTCTGACCCCTTGAAGAAGAAAAGAAAGAAAGAATGTCTCTGCTCTTAAAATGATAGTAGTCTAAGGAAAATTTCTCATCAAGTATCACTTCCTCTTGAGGGAGAGAGCAGCAAAGACCCACCGGACCTAGATATCCTTCTAGGTGATGTGCCAGCAGAAGGGCCGGCCTCCTTGCTCCAAAACGGTGGTCTAACTTTTCTTTCTGTAGCCTTTTTACACAGATAAGCATAATGGGTTTCTGGATGCAGGAGATAAAGCTTTGGAATTAAACCTGAGACTGAAACCGATCTCTGCTGTAGTTTCTAGCTGTATGGACTTAAAAGCTTAGAGCAACATGGTCACATGATTTGTGAATATGCATAAAATGAATCTGTGACTTACATTTATCATATTCTCTAAATGCTGTTCAGAAAAACTATTTTTAAAATTTCATTTTAGCAGTTCTGCTAATTTAAAGTGAATACTTTATAACAACAACAAAACAAAAATATTCATTCTGCCAAATGCTAGCTCTCTTGGGTGAGTTTTTCCAGGCCTTTTCTTGTTTACCCATGCTATTTCTTGTGACTTCTTCAAAATCTTTATCCAAATACTTATCTGCTACATGTTTATTCACTTTGCCCCTCATCCATCCTATCTTCAGCGAGTGTGGCATGTAAGAGACAGCACAGGTTGTCTGAGGGACCACCACAAGGGGCCCATTTCCCAATCTCTAATGTCACGTTACTCCTCTGCCATGACTGGCTAGAAATAAGAAACGTTATTTATGTTATGGTTACTACAAAACATTTATCTAGAAATACTATTCCACAAACAGCAGACATAGCCTCATCATCTTAAAATCCAGAGGTCATGACGAGGTTAGAGCTGACCTCCAACAGCAAGATCAGGGGTCAGGACCTACAGTACTGATAGTCTTTTGGGGATGAGACGGCCCACCCCAACCTGCTGAGCAGGGCCCCTCCAGGGTGCCACGGCACACTTCACATCCGTAGCCTGTGTATGAGGTCTACGCGTCTCTCAGTCAGTCTCCACTCTGGTTCATGCTTGGCTATCAGGGAACATTTCGTCCAAGTGTTCCAAGGAAAGACTCATTTGTAGGCAGCCTCTTAGTCTCTGTTCTTCATAATAAAACATCCTCAGTTTTGTGTCTGCATTTAGGAATGTAACTTGTGAGCAGCCTGCCTCCAGCTCTTCCCTTGTTTGGTTGCTTTCAAAGCCCACTGTAAGGCTGGAAGGTGACAGCTTGACCCACTTCGCTACGTGCTTTCTTTTTCTTTTTTTCTTTTTGGTATTGTTATTAAAACAACAAATTACTATGCACACAAAGCAGAAAGTCACAGTGGTATAGCCCTGTCTAAGACAGGGAAGAGAAAGTATCCAAACTACAGAAATACCCAAAACAAGCATGTTGGGGGGTCGGGACTGTGAAATTGGGTGGGGTGACTTTTCATTATTTTTGGCACAATTCCCGGTACATCCTCAGATTTCCAAACTGTGTTTTAAAATAAAGACTGGGAGCCACTTGAATAGAGTTAATTTCTATTAACATATAATTCCAAGTTTTATAACCAAGTTTTTAACAGCAGACCTATAGCTAGCTCCTTTATTCTTACTATGAACTACACATTCTTACTCAACCAAAAACAAATCTTTAAATGGCCACTTTAAAAGACTGAATGGATTTACAGAATGCAAACAATATTTTCATATGTTGAGGTTAAATGAATTAAAACAATAAGAATTACTTTCAAGAAAATGGAAATTCTTTGAGTATAAAAGCCAGAGAATACGAAATCATGAAATGTAGTTTTGTACATGGTCAGGGTTTGGATGGATAAGAGCAACAAGGTCGAAAGACCCTTATTTTGTAACTCGAGGGTAAAGCAAAGTGAAAAAAAGATGATTTGAAAGAAAGATAGATTAGGGAAGTCTTTGAGAATATTTTGTTTCGTTTCTTTAAAAAAAAAAAAAAAAAGGATGACAAAGCTGAAAAGAAAACCCTGGTGATTGTGGGTCTAAACAATTAAGAACAATTGGTACCATTGGTGAGGCAAGAGCTTAAGAAAGCAGAAAAGAATGGCATACAAGCGACATGGAGAGAGAATGGCCCCAGGGTTAATCTTGCAAATAGGAGGGAAAAGGTTAAGGATGAGAGTAGATTCCATTAGTTTTGGAGATGTCAAGGAATAGGGTGTTTAGGAAACTTCCTAAAGGCTCTCTATTGAGTATGAGAAAGGTGGGGTATGGCAGAGGACCTAAGGAGTATGGAGACTCCATGGCAGTGAAGACCACTTAGGTAAGATATAATAAACTATTGATGACATTGATCAAGCTGGGATCATGAGATCTCATTGACCAGGATCTCTAACTGGATTTCAATTTCAAATCGATCTATCTCATTACCTGAGTCATTGTCTGTCTATAGCCCTGGTTCGACCTAACCTTCTGACCATGAGTTGAGTACCTTCCCTTTGACAACCCCAAACTCCAGTCAGGGCATATAAGCACACTCCAAAGTTTTAGTAAGTTTCTAAATTCTCCAAGAATAAGTTTTCTCATTGCTTATGCAGTGAAAACACCGGCTCAGCAGATCCATTTCAAGAATTAAATGAGATAATACAAGGGAATTTAAACCAAGCCTCCTAGTCCTGGCTCCTCAACATTTATCCACAGGTATAAGTAAAAGCTTAAAGTTGGCTCTGGCTAGGTTGGGAGTAGAGGTGAAAAGAGAATTACTTTCACAGTTTGTAAAACTGTCAACTGTACAATAGGTCTGCTGGAACTGTTGCTTAACTACTTTCTGTTATTTAGAAAGTATATTCTTGAATTTCCATGAATTGCATAGATTCTCTCTACTTATCCCATATGATGACAATTTTCATGAAGTCACAACCTCTCTCAAATAATCACCATTTATTACTGAATTCTACAAATTTGTAATAAGTAAATTTGCTAATAATTGTTTCCTGTTCGCCAACATGAATCAGAAACTGATTCTAAGCTGCCGTATAGTAGCAGTGTACATATTGGGAAGGCAGTATGTACTATGTGTTCTCTTTATTTATCCTGTTATGTAGAGCAAATGGCACCAGATTATGAATATACAAAGCAAAAAGGTACCATGTGTCATGTATGACTAGCATTTAACTATAATATTAATACATTTTTGAAGGATAATAGTAAATGGTTTTATTAATAATGACTCAAATGCTTTCCATTTTTATGCTATATAATGAAAAATAAATACATGAAAAAGAAAAGAAGGATATAAATATTAAATAGTGTGAATGGGGCAGTTTAATGACCAAATTAAACAAACCAACCATGTGAAATAAGCCTCGGCTCAAAATGATCAATTTATCTGAGTGAGGGTTCTCTAATTTTAAAATTTGATATTGTCCGATACTGGCAGCTGAATGACTCTGAGGAAACTTCCCTGCTGCCCTTACTTTTACACCAAAAAACCACCTATTTTGCTCTCTTTTAGCTGGCTAGTGGCTGGTCCTACTGTCTTGTCCTTCTGAGCCTCTGTGTGTGTGTGTGTGTGTGTGTGTGTGTGTGTGTGTGTGTTTTCTTTTTTAATTTAGGAACTTGGGGGTGCTATCTGGGAGGGGCTTTTATTTTGAATCTGTTTCATCTCAAAAGAAAAATTTTCAATTATGCAAGATGGCGTCTTCTTTAGGAATTCAAGCCAACTGACAGTAGACACATAACCACTCGACACACTCCACTTCTCACATTGATCTCTGTTTTTAAACAGCAGTGTTGGTCTAAACTCATTCAAAGAGCAGAGGTCTGTGATGTTAAAATATCTGCAGCCTATAGCACAGGGAGATCAGCTCGGTGCTTTGTGACCACCTAGAGGGGTGGGATGGGGAGGGTGGGAGGGAGGGAGATGCAAGAGGGAAGACAAATGGGAACATATTGTATATGTATAACTGATTCCCTTTGTTATAAAGCAGAAGCTAACACACCATTGTAAGGCAATTATACTTCAATAAAGATGTTTAAAAAAAAAAAAAAAAAGGATGATGCAACAAAATGTAATAAAGTGTTATAAGTTAAAACTATTAAATTCTGGAAAATATTTCCCCAATGAGTGCAAATATTAAGATAATTATTAAAATGTTCAAAATAAATTGTATTAAGTAATAACATGACAGAAAACAATGCATTTAAAATATATATGTAAAAGAAAGTAAACCATGTTCATTTCATGCCATGGAAAAGAATACCAACATATATACCAATAAAATAATAAAATGAATTATTTTGGAATTAGAAAAAAAAAAAATATCTGCAGCCTCAATCAGGAGATAGTATTTACCTCCCTGAGTTTGATTTTTTTTTTAATTAATTAATTAATTTATTTATCTATGGCTGCATTGGGTCTTCGCTGTTGCGCGCAAGCTTTCACAAGGTGCGGCGAGCATGGGGTACTCTTCGTTGCAGTGTGTGGGCATCTCATTGTGGCTTTTGTTGCGGAGCACAGGCTCTAGGCGCACGGGCCCCAGCAGCTGAGGCATGCGGGCTCAGCAGTCGTGGCTCGCAGGCTCCAGAGCGCAGTCTCAGTAGCCGTGACCCATGAGCCCAGTTGCTCCACGCATGGCATGTGGGATCTTCCCGGACAAGGGATCGAACCCGTGTCCCCTGCATCGGCAGGCGTCCAGGGAAGTCCCCCTGAGTTTGATTTTTGTCCTTTGTGGCAGTGAGGGTGTTCAACTCCATTGTCTCTTTCAGCTTAAATGCATCGTAGGATTCTAATTTTACTTTAATTCTCTTAGGATCCATATAATGCTGACTGGGAGGTCAGAAATGACCATCAGTGACTTCAGCCTTAGATCTGTATTTTCCTAACTACTGTACAGCATGCACCTATAGAGAGAAAACAGCTCTGTCCTGAGTTTACACTATTTGGGCTTTGCTGTACCCACTGAAGAGACCTCTGCTCTGTGTCAGCTGGTTTTCTTTGTCACTATCACCCTGTCTCTCACCCCCAACATTCTGGTACATCTCAGCTTCCCTCTGTGACCTTTTATTCATGCAAGCTTGAAAATTAGATTCAAATTGCTATCTGTATCTTCATTTCACTCTCCATATTGAAAAAGTACAAGCATGAACTAATTCTCTCAATCCAGTTCCATAATTACTTACCAACTCATTAAAAAGCAGCTTTAGCACTGGAGCAAGAGATCATGCACTAGGGAAGGAAAGCAATTTACTTGGCAAGTTCATTTGTATATTCTCTCCAAAGTCAGAGCAAAGGTTTGTCCTTGGGATAAGGGTGTTTTCTCACCCAGTCTGGTCTCTCTGGCTGTCTGATTCCTCAATTAACTGACACCTCTGGGCTGGTGATTTCATCCTGGACTTATTTAGTGAACAGACTAGAAATAGTCGTCCAGTGACTTACATGCTGGTTTTATAGTATCACTGTAATCCCTGCCTAAATATCCCTGCAACAAAGGAGGAAAGCGAAAGGAAGGCTTCTGGAGAGGGTGTGTTTGAGATATGCAACACTTTGCAAAGGGTAAGGAAGGGTATTTTGACAATTTCAACTGGAGGCCGGAAATCTAAACAAAAGTACAAAATCAGACAAGAATCAATTGGCTCTTGTATTATGTTTTGTGTTATAGAGCAGAATTTAGTGCCAAGTATTTCTGCATTGTCTCAACTAAGAATGGTGTGTTTTTCTTTTTCACTTAAAAAGTACGTGAGATTTATTTATGATATATTTTTGCTCTGCTTACAGATTTCCCTCCACCCTTGACATTAAAAAGTAAAAATTATCATGATTTTTTCTCATTTTTAAATTAGTACATTAGAAAAGTAAACCAAAAAAACAAAGATTTTGAATTATTCATACCTGACTCATAAGAGCAATTATCCTCCTTACTTGACCATTCAACAAATAATTTTCTTCCACCTAAATTCAGGGGATAAAATAGTGAATAATACTGACTTGTTTCCTGTTGTAAAAGACCTTACACAAACATCGGAGGCATCTGTGAACTTTTATTTCTATTGAAAGTTTGTTGTATATCTTCCTATATACATGCACATGAGCATGCAATGAATACAATCACCTATATACACATATAACTTTAAAATTTCAGATCACATGGTAGACGTAAATTCACTGTCTCAGTGGGGCCAGGTAGGGGACTGGAAGAGTGAGAAAAGCAAGGTGCATGGCTGGTGGGCCTGGGAGAGGAGAGGCAGAGAACCTCCACAGTCCAGCCCCAGCTGAGGGTGGGAATGTAGTCACAAAGTTGTCAGATGTTCAGAATTGTAAAGGTACACTGGAAATCCGGATTCCCATGTGTATTCTCCCAATGTATAAATCTTTCCTCAATGTTATAAAATACTGACAAGCAAGGAAAACGAGTCTGTGTGTGTACAGATTTGGCCTCTATGCCCCTACTTTATGACCTTTGACATTTACTGGCTGATAACATTTTCAAATAAAGATAATAACAGACTTTAGATAATCTTCTAATGCATCATTTTAGTGGGTACATGATATTTAGTTTTGTGGTCATATCATTATTTATTAAACAATCTTTTATTTGTGACACTTAGGTTCTTTTCAGTTTTACACTCTAATACACAATGGTGCGTTGAACTTTCATGTACATTTTTTTTCTTTTATAGATCACTAATTGCTTTCTTAGGATAAACTCCTAAAAGTTGGATCATTAGCCAAAATGATCTACACTTGCTGTTTTTGATAGTAAATTCCCACCATCAACTGATGATTATGTTATTTACCTACAGCTAACAAAAATAAGAATTATCATTAAAATAAATCTGTAAATCAGATGAATAAAATATCCTATCAGTTTGAAGTTTTAGCTTTCATTTTATTGACTTGTGAAGTTTTATATTTTTCATGTTACTGACCATTGACATTTTTTATTGCCCTTTTTACACGGGAATTTTTGGACATGTGTTATATCTATTAATGTTTAAATTTATTGGTATCATTCAAACATTCAGACCTTCTCCAGTCCAAATAAGTAAATATTTAAGATAATTTCCTTTAGCTATTTCACGTATTTTATACTTGAAATTGCAATTTATATGGATTATATTTTAGAATAAGGTATGACGATATGTAATATTGATTTTTTTCCCCAAATAGTTTAAATGCCACTCCAGGAACATTTAGTAAATAACTTACACTTTCTCCACAAGTTTGAAAAGCTAATTCTACCATCTAGTAAATATTTCCATAAACTTAGATCTATTTCTGGGCTTTCCATTCTATTCCATTATTTCATCCATTTTATCCTTGTACCAGTATTTAATTTTATTATATATTTAGAAGCTCTAATTATAAGTCTCATTTATTAGTGCACTGTTTTAAATTGTTTACTATATTTTCATTCTTTTTATATAAACTTTATTTTGTGAACTCCTTTTCCTTATGGAATTTTTACTGGACTGTTATAAATGAATTTGGGAAAAACAATGACTATGTAGTATTAAGTCTTTTCATGCAGTAATGTTTTACCATTCATTCAAGTTTCCTCTTTTGTCCCTCTGTGATGTCTTGTAGTTTTCTTCATATATATTTAACACGAAGCATATTTGTATATATCTTGCAAAGACTGAACTTATTTATAGTTGCACAATAAATATAATTTTTTGTCACTATATTTCTAATTGTGATGTATGCATATGCACACAATTCATATAGACTATAGGGGATATGTTCATAAAATAAAATTATTTTGTATTTGGACACTTCTATATAATGTATATAGGATATATTCATATGGGAAAGCTATTATTTTGCATCTGGCCTCTTTCCATGTACAAATAATTGATATATCAATTAAAAATCATGCTTATATATTTATTAAAGTTCATATTATTCCACAGCCTTATCATCTTTGAATGAGGATTACTGAAATAACTTGGTGGCTATTCTCTTGCCACCAAATTTATTCTGTATAAAACTAAAAGTTTTCCAAAATGATGAATACAGCACATAAATCTGCACAGCCCCTCTTCCCAATGAAACCAACTATTTCACTCTATAATTTGCTGAGATTGTATAAAAGCTAGTACCATTTATAAGTTAGTTTTTCTCAAATAATTTAAGATACTTATAAACATTCTTATCCAAAATATTTAATATATTTGCCTTAACCACATATAACTTGAAAAATAACCTAATAATGATGACAATTCTTTGAGTAAAGATGGTAAAGCTAAATGTGCCTCTGTATTGGAAGGGAGCGGAAGGCACTTTGGAAAGTGACTATTGTATAATGACATAAATACCTCTGTATTAAATAAGGAATTGATGTGGCTTATGTGTTGTGGCCCAGCAAGGTTGTAATAGTATTTTTTAAGCCAAAGATATAATACTGATTAAATTGCAATGCAAGAGTACCTCGAAAATAAATTTCATACGGAATAACCACTAAATGTCAGTAAATGCAGACACAAAATACATTACTGACTCTTCTGAATTACCATTGACGTTTGAGCTCTGACACTTTTGACTATAAAAATGACAGGCTTATTTTTGTTTTAGAATGTCCCCTCCTTCTCCCTGAGGTCTGTCACATTGTGATAGGGAGGTCAGGGAAGGGGTTGGAGCCCGGCAGCAGGTACACTCAAAGAGGCAGAGAGAGCATTTGGAACAGCAAGGTCCTGATTTCACCTTTCATTATTGAGTCCTCTGCATTTACATGGCATCGTCACAATCACAGAAGCAAACAGCCTTTAAACAAAAGAGTGGAAACATGATCACACCCGTTTTTTAGCATTGTGTTTATGAGCTAATTGACTGAATTTTTCTCTTTTCAGTTGGTGGCTATGATTTCTATGTGGACTGATTTTGTGAGCTCTTTCTTCTTTTGAAAAAAAACCCAACAACTACAGAAAGCATTTGGGGGTCTGTATTTTTCCCCATCTTGCTTATTTCCTCTGCTTTCGGGTTCTATTTCCTTGATCGTAGACTTCTGGAATAAGAATTTGATGGCTAATGTATGTGAAAGCTTTTCTTTATTAATGAAATAGGGTCAAAACCTTGCACCTACCCCATTTCCATGCTCTTCTTAGCCTGGGCTTATTTTGGTGACAAGCAGAAAGGTGTTGGGCTAGAGTTGGTTGCTTTCCCATCAACTGCCATCCCGAACACTTCTCCACACACCTGCCAAGGGGCTGCGGCTTCACCTTTGAGGGAGTTTGTGCATGTCCACAGCCTTATGTCTCTCTTCACATTCCCTAGGGAGCTAACACTGAAAAAAGCTGACATTTTTTGAATATCTAAAAAGAATAGGCCTGATGTCAAGGGTCGTACTATTGTTATCCTTTTAGGTGTAAGAAAACTAAGGAACATATAAGTAAGTAAGTTTCCCAATGCCAGCTAGTGGTGGTGCTCAGACTTGAAGCCAAGGGGGTCTGATAGCAAAACTTTTTGCTCACAATCAAGTAAACTTCTCACTTGTCAGAGCAGAAACATGCTATTTCTCTCTCTCTCTCTTTCTCTGTGTGTGTGTTTGTGTGTGTGTGAAGATAGTTGTAACCCGTCTCTATAAATAAAAACACCACTCAGTGAACTGGGCTCACTATAAACTCATCAATATCCATCAAATCTATTATGATTAATTTTATGCTTCAGTTTGGCTAGGCCATAGTGTCCAGTTATTTCACCAAACACAAATCTAGATGCTGCTCTGAAGGTATTTTGTAGATGTGGTTATAATGTCTACAATCAGTTGAACTGAAGTAAAGGAGATTGCCTTCAATAATACAAGCCGGCCTCATCCAATCAGCTGAAGTCTTAAGAGCAATAACTGAGGGTTTTGGAGAAGAAGAAATTATGCCTCAAAACGGCAGCATCAATTCCTGTCTGAGTTTCCAGCCTGCTGGCCTGCTCTACAGATTTCAGACTTGCCGATCCCCATTAACTGCACTAAACTGCATTAAAATGAATCTAGTTAGCTAGCTAGCTAGGTAGCTAGATAGAGTACATCTTTGTTATTCTTGGTAGTTATACTCTATAAAACCCACTTGGATACTAAATTAGTGAATCCCAAACAATTGCTCCTAGGGGAAATACAGGGTTAGGTTCCTGCAAGCCTCTGGTCACAACATTTTGTCATTTAATCAATATATAACCTTGTTTTATGTATATGTATGTTACTGTTTAAAGGCATCTTATTTAACATATATTGTTGATTCATTAACAATAAACTCATAGCCAACAGCACTATAATTTATGTCTGAATGATGCTTATCTAACACATATCTTTTCTCCATAAGGCACATCACAGCTTTCTTGTGCTTAGGAATCTTAGCACTGCAGCACTATGCTTGACGATCATTTTAAACAGCAAAATCACCAAGAAAAAACACAAAAATGAGAAAAATGTGACACTAAATGGACCAAGAAAAGGACACAAGAAGACACAGTATCACCTTTGACCTCAGCTGGGAACACATGTGTCAGGTAACTCAGATTTTTCACTTCTCTATGTGTGTCTGGAAATCACCATAAAAAGCACCACAAGTGTTGAATTGAGGGTTACAAAGGAATTTTAGCAAGTAGGTGAATTCACAAACAAGGAATCCATTCATAATGAATATCAACTGTGTACATATATAGATATATATACACACACACATATCCTGTTGGTTCTGTTTTTTTGGAGAACATTGATACAATGACGACATCAACACAACCTCAAATAAAGTGACATTTATATTAACTATGAATAATTGAGTGTAGAAAATGAAACCAGAGCCTCGTGAAAAATATTAATATTATGCCCAATTTAACAGTAGAACTTATTAGACTTAATCTGATAATTTGCAAATGTGCACCTGAATTAAGGAAATACAGAGAGAGATTAAGCCTGTATTTATACTTCAACCTATCATATGGGGAAAACATTTCAAATTATTTGTTAGGTGCAAATTCAAAACCTCGATTGTTAGGCTGCCTGTAATCACTGAGTATACTGAATCCACTTACACCGTCTTGTGCCTATGGACACTACACATACTGAGAAACTGATCTGTGTTGCTTCATTCATTCCCCTTAGTTCTGTTACCAACTATGAGTATCACATATGAGATAAGCATTCACTGACTGAAAGGGTTTTTTTGGTGCTTTACATGTGTGGTTGCACATGTATTATTATTATACATAAATTAGAACTTAAACATATGCATACTGTTATATATTTGTGATCTACAACTTTTGTAACCAAACAATAGAATTTTGAAATGATATATTCTCAGTGTTAGTCCTCACCCCTCCTCTTTATTCCCTCCTCTTTACTTTTCCTTATGAATGTGATAGTCTCTGCTACATGTTCCTCTGGTTTCCTCTTACCTCACAATTCTCTTTTCTTTAGTACTAAAATGAAGTTTATCTCTTTAGTAGTCAACAGATAAGGGTCAAGAGCCTATGTACTAACCAGAATGGAGGTTTGTTTGTTGATATCAGGATGAATATCCAAATTCAGAAAATTCTGACAGATTAAGCAATGTGATTAAAACCATGTATGGGTCCTCCTCCTGATAAGTTGAATCAGCTTGATTTGGAACAGCACATACATCTTAATGAATAGCTTGTCTCTGGCCTGTGCTTAGTCTCTTTAGGCTGCAGTTAATAAAATATCCTAACATGGCAACCTAGATTAATTTCAATTTTTAAAATCATGATAGTGTCTGATGTTCAATTTGACCTGACATATCTACCTTTCCAAAGGATTATTGTGACTTTATATAACTTAAATTTGTGTTTATAAAATGTGTTAATTTTAGCAACCATGGTTTGTTTTCATGATAAAGTGTATTCGCCAAGTCCCCCTCACATGGCATCGTTCAAAATTGATTATGCATATAATTCCATCAGGCATACATGGCAGAGGAACAGTTTCCATCAGAGAGAAAGAAAACCAGGAGAACACTGATAATCTGTGTAAATATCTTGGAAAAATTGCATCCCCTCCAGACCTCTAGATTGTAGGAATGGAAAGCTAACCCAAGCCTGGCAATGTTCTGAAATAGAATAATTATGGTACCCATCTCAACAATTTGCTGTAAGAACTAAATAGGACCATGATCATGTGGCAGGGAGCAGTCTGAGAATATTTAGAGAGGCAAGAAATTGCAGTGCATATAAGTTTAGTGGTGCTGGAAGTGCAAAATTGAGTCTGGGAAAGGTGAAAGGAGGTGGCTGAGAGAAAGAAATTAAATTATGGAACATTCCTGTGTCCTGCTAAAGAAACTCAGACTTTATGTTATAGTGGTTGGAGACCTGATGAGAGGTTCTATACAATGAATAAATTTGTAGAAATTTAAGCAGATCTATGAAACCATTGTGCAGGGGATGGATTTGAAGGGACAAGGTCACTAGCAGGGAGAACAGTACCTAGGTCACAGCAATGATCCATGACAAAGAACAGACCCAGGGCAGAAGTGGTAGGGATGGAAAAGAGATGCTAGGTCTTAAAATGTGTGACTGAATGTAGAGGATGAAGGAGGAGTCAAAGATAATATACACATTTCTATCATTAGTGTGAACTTGAAATAGCAGAGGGACTTGAACTCCTTACAAAGGGCTAATGAAACTACTGTGGAGATCACTGATGTGTATCTTTAGCAGTGAGCTTGCAAGACAAGGTGGATTTTATTCTCATCCTGTAAAACGCTTCTCGATTAAGCATCTGGCTTTGAATAGGTTTGCATTTACCATGTATCACACTGAGAAAAAGCCCTTAGATCCTGATGACCTAAATTTGAATTCTACTTCAATCATTAATTATTGTGTGACCTTGAATAAGTTAAGTAACTACTTTAACCTTCATGTTTTTAAATATTAAATAAAAATAAAGAAGATCTATTAAATGGGAGGAGATATACGAAGGCAAGATGCAAAAAGTAAAAACCATATAGGTAAATAACATTGAGTCCTACATAATTTACTCCAACATGGGTTTTCCAGTAACATGTATAGAAATAAAAATGTAAACTATGAAGTCAGTGTAGCATTGTGGTCAAGAGGATGATTTCTAAAATCAGACTAATGAGGACTAGATCCTGGCTCTATCATTTCCTAACCATGTGACTTTCAATGTTACATAGTGTCTCCATGTGTTAATCTCCTCTTTTATAAAATGGGAAAAATGGTACCCAGCTAATAGGTTTGATAGGAAGACTACGTGAAATGATAAACATAAAGCATGTTGAATGTTTCTTTAAACTTAATATGCACTGAATAAGTGTTAATTATTATTATGAATATATAGATTTGTGTCTATAACATACATGTATGTGTGTATATATATAAAATATACATGTACATATATAGACATTTATTTGGCTGTACCATATGAAATTGCTCATATTAAACAATTTTGAAAGACAAAAATGGGAATGATTTATAGTTTAATCACATATAATATGTGATAATATTCAATCATATATATATATAAATATATACATATCTAGTTTCTTTATTTCTTTTTTTGCTCGTCTTCTCAGGCAAGCAATGGCTTCAGGACATAGTTGAATTAACTAACCTCTAAATTACTGTTTGCCTACTCTGTTACCATTGTAAGAGAAGCAGTAAAGAGTGCAGGCTGAGGCAGACTGTACCACTGGATTCTAACTCAGACCTGTGTAACCTGGGACAAGTTATTTAACCTCTCTAAGCCTTGGTTACCTCCTCTACAAAATGAATAAATCATAATATTGCCATAAGCATTAAGTGAGATAAAGTATGTAGAGTGCATAGCATAGAAGCCAGCAGAGAGTGAGCAAACATGTTAACTATTACCACACAAATTATTAATTATTCACTAAAATTCCATTTTCGACAGATGATTACATTACTGTTTCTGTCATGCAACTTTTTTCCTTCCCCACACCCCTCCAGGGTTTCCTTCCCTGATCTCATCTTCCTTCTCTTCCCTCTTCTTCCCTTTCTTTAATCTCCTTTCCTTTTTAATGAGAAACCACTCTCACTGACTACATCTGAATTCTTCTGGATATATCTGTTTATAAAACAACCTTTCCTGGAAGAAAATACATTGATTTTGAATTTTTTAAAAAACTTTTTAGGGGGATGAGATATCTTTGAATTTTTTTTTTTAAGTAAGATATACATACACATATTCCTTCTCATTCCAGAAGGGAAAAATACTAATACAAAACCAATCTATCAGCCTTTTTTCCCTACCTATTTGCCTGTAAAAAAAATGTAATAAAATAAAAATGTTGGAACTCTTGGGATCAGTAAAGAGTGTTATACATAGTCCCTGAAAGAGAGAAGGGCCTAACTGAAGCCTGAATGTGGTTAAGAGAATACTTTAGTGGCCCCAGACAGGGCAATTTGGTTATGACTGAAAGAGGTGGGATGCAAATTTAGAGGCTGATCTCCTGGAAATAGTCACTGGTAGCCCAAATTGATGCACCCTTGCCTGTGTACAGTTTATTCATTTGCCCTACCTCAGTCCATTGGCACAGCTGTAGTCACTGCGCAGTGCAGGGGTAAATGTACCTATTTGAGAGGCTTTGAGGTCTGTACTGCTAGGACCATGCTAAGTAAACATTGGGTGTGCAATAAATGGTGTCGGTTAATTTAACAACTAGAAGAAAACCTGGGCATAGCTTTGAGAGAAATTTCCTCCAGACCCATCTTTTGACCTCTAATTCTGCATGGCAAGGGAGGAGTCTCTGGCTTCAGAATGCACAAATGCAGGACACAATGGGTAAACTATGAGACAGCCCCCATCAGGTGCAGAAAGAAGCAGAAGCCTAGGGATCATGGAGCTGGGGATGAGTCTGAAGCAAGAGAGGGAACCCTCTGAATGGTTGTCTGGAGCAAAGGAGAAGTTCTGAATGTCGGCTGCTGCTGTTTTAACAGTCGCCCTGATGCTACTCTGCTACTTGGCCAAATATATCTTAATGGATGAACCAAAGACGTGAGAAGTAAGGAAGTCTGTGTCTGGCAGACAGTTGCACAGTTTACAATGAATTGAACTAACCTATTTTCAGGACCTTGCAGAACCAGTATATACACTCTGCTCTTTTACTGCAATGAGAGCCTGTAGCTTAGACTCTATTGATAATAGGATTGAGTCCATACACACATTGCTTAGACATTTTTGGAGAATGAATGACAGAGCAGGAAAGTATTAATATAAATAATTTAGACTCAGAGAAAAAAATGGAGTACCTAGAGAAATAGAGTAGGATACTTGATACTTATTACTTTTTTAAAACTGCCCAGATAAGGAAGTGCTTTGGTACTTCCACAGACATTGGTTCAACTTAAGAAATACTTATGGAGTGGGTTCAGGACCTGCTGAAAAGGGTGATCATCTTCATTTCCATCACTGCCCAAATGAGTCATAAATCAGCTGACTGTACTTCCATCTATTTTAAGAATGGTGGAGGGATGGGCCACTTGTAGTTGTTGAGGAGCCTTTATATCAAAGAGAAGAAATACGAGGCATCATCCATTCTCAAGATCTCTTCCCTTCTAACCCTTTGTGCTATGGAAAAGTTATTAGATTTTGTTTGCCTCACTCATTGGTTAAAAAATTACCTCAAAGGAAAGCTGGCCTTCGCCAAATGAATATGGAAAATACTGATGTAATCTTACATGTTCTTCATCCAAAGAGGTTTGTAAAGTAATTGAGTCCCATATAACTCAGCAAATCTACCTTAATATTGGCTATCTCTGGTATAATACTACATAAGGAACTTACAGAAATGCTCACATTAAAATATTGCCTGAATATAAGATAAACAAGTTAGGCTACACTGGAACTATCTCTAAAATGCTGATTCAGGTTCTTTCTTGAAGACATTCTCAGGAGACAGAAATGTAATGCTGTCTTAGATTGGTACAAACTTCACTGGTTTCTTCAATACCATGACTCAGGATATTGCAGATATTAGAGGTGGCTTTCAAACTGAATTCTAACAATCTCTAAAATCCTAGTAGCTGGTCAAAAATTATATGGTTGAAATGCACATGCTCACCTGCAGACTTCACCTCAACACTGTGAGTTGAAGATTTGGAATCAGGGTTTCCAACACCTTACATGATGCTAGATTAGCATTTACAAAGTTTGTTCTATAGAACACTAGTTCCATGAGCTGTTAAAAGATGTTCTTTAGGATAACCATTCATTTCATGTGAATGAAATATGTGAAATAAGTTTGGGAAAAGTCACACCCTCAATTCTTCTTTTGGTGAGTCACTATTTACACTGCTTTATTAAAAATGCTGCAGTCAAGAAACATTAATTTAGCTTATTTCAATATTTCTCAAAATTATTTGACCAGAATATCTTCTCACAGGATAAATATATATATATATATATGTGTGTGTGTATATATATGTGTGTGTGTGTATATATGTGTGTGTATATGTGTGTGTGTGTAAATATGTGTGTATATACGTGTGTGTGCATGTGTGTGTATATATATGTGTGTGTGTGTATGTGTGTATAGGTGTGTGTATATATATGTGTGTGTATATATGTGTGTGTATATATGTGTGTGTGTGTGTATATATATGTGTGTGTGTGTATGTGTGTGTGTGTATGTGTGTGTATGTGTGTGTCTATATATGTGTGTATGTGTGTGTGTGTGTGTGTATATGTGTGTATATATGTGGGTGTGTGTATATATATGTGTGTGTGTATATGTGTGTGTGTATATATGTGTGTGTGTATATGTGTGTGTATATGTATGTGTGTGTTTGTGTGTGTGTGTATATATATGCCATAGAACATAGTTTGGGAGCACTATGCCAAATGAATCAATAAACTGATGGGGCATTGAATTGAAATAGTTGAAGTTTCCTGGATATTCCAATGAATATTTTACCTCTTTGCATTAGTACATACTGTTCCTTCTCCCTAGAATGACCGTCTATCATTAGTAATCCACCCACTCCCCTGCCCTGTCCATATATTGGATGAGACCTTTCAAGTCCCAGCTTAAAAGTAATTTCCTGTGGGAAACATTTCCTGATATCTCAAGACTACATGGGGTGTCCCTTCTCTGATCTTTCCTAATACTGCAAACTAGCTCTATATTAGCATTTACAACTCTCTCTACTCCTTTTATTTGAAGGAATTGACTGTGGCTTGTTCTCTGTTGTAAACCTACCTCTCATAAGACCCTGTATGTGGGAAATGATAAACAAACATTCGATAAATAGATGAGTGGGAAAAACAAAAATCAGAGAACCATATCCTCAGACAGGTTTGGCTGATCAGGAAGAGATGTAATAAGATCTTAAGGTGAGAGGTTCAGGGAATCAGAGGAAACCACAGCTTCCCTTTAACATTAGAAATTTATCCCAGAGCAAATGGGTATCATGTAACCACTAAAATGATGGAATCAGTCTAGCGGACATTAAACTCTCAGTCATGTGGACAAGAAAGCCCTTGGGATAATTTTTTCCAAAGCTGCTTACCAATCTGCTTTAGAGGGCAGCCATGTGGAGAGCTTCTCTTGGATTCCAAAACAAACAGATGTTCTGTCTCCAACAATGTTGCCGAGCTACTTACGTTTTTTTTTCCTTAAGAGCCAATAGTAGTACACATAGTACAATAGGAATTTTATGCATTTGCACGGAAAAGCAACTACACTATTTTCATAGTCAATAGACTGCAACATTTCCAGAAACAAAACTCTGTGAGTGGAATTAAGAAAATGACTGTCCTTGAGGGAAAGAAACTATCGCTAGTGGATCCAGTTAGAGAATTAGGGGTGTTGTTCCAGGGACCAAGTTGATTCAGGCCTAGTTGTGAGATCCATCTCTGCAACAGGAAACAAGAGTCTCTCTCTTTAAATAAGCTTAAATTTGACCTGAATGAACATTGTGCTCTGAGTAAAAGTATTGGGTTGGCTAAAAAGTTTGTTCTGGTTTTTCATACCATCTTATGGAAAAACCCGAATGAACCTTTTGGCCAACCCTATAAAACAGAAGGCTCATGTAGGGACCTCCTCTGTAGTCACAAATGTTCAGTACCTCAAAGTCTCAGACAATAGACTCCTCAGCTTTTCTTTTCCTTTTATTTTGTCTTACAAATAACAAACCTTATGCCAGACTGTGCCCAGTTCACAAACCTGCTCTCTTATAACATTACTTGTGTCGCTTGTGCAAGTTCCCTGGCTACTTTCTCAGTTCACAAATCTAGAAAGTAGGGATGATAATAATATCATCTACATTATTGGGTATGATCAGGATTAAATTAGTTATTAGGTGTCTGGCGCTTATAGTAATAAGCACTTACTAAGTGTTAGCTATTATTAATTTCATTTGTATTAATAATGCTAACGTTTATCATTCATAAAGTGGCAGTGTCACTCACTCCCTCTCTTATTCAAAATCTTCTAAGATATTCCCAAATCTAAACGCCTAACCTTGAAAATATGCTATCTCATACAATACTTTCAATATTCAACTATTTCTTGTTATTCAGTCTAAAGCTCAGCCTAGAGATTTCCTAAGTATACCTCCAACCTGCTTAGCCCTTAGTCTAACCTTCAGGTTTTGTACATACGGTTCCTTTTTCATAATATATCCTTTCTTCTCTCTGATTAGTCAATATCTAACCATTCGTCCAGGTCTAGTTCCAATGGAGCTTCATTGGAAAGCTCATTCTCCCATCTCTATAATCATGACACTTTATCTTCTGAACCAAACAAACAACATTGTGTCACACAGGGGTACTGATGTTTATTTCACATAGACATATCTTAATACACTCATCTTGAAAATACAAACAAGAATACCGTTATTCTTAAATGTATTGGAATTTCCTGATCTACCCACAGTGTGGTTGGAAAAGGTGATAAATTACCCTACTCTATTTTCTTGTTTTGTTTCTGTCAGTTGGCTCTTTTATTATGGGCACTAATCACATTTTTTTTCCAAACACTGCACCAACTTGCAAAAATGAGGCCAATAGGAAGAGATAAAACAAAAAGAAATATTTTAGCACTCCTAATAAAGTAGCAAATATCTGCTCCTTGATATTATAGACTTTGTTTGAAGGCAGTAAAAGATAACATTTTAATATTTGAGAATGCCAATGCGATTATTTTATTGTTGAATTTTATTTTGTTTTACTGGGGGCACTGCAGATTAGTTTTTCCCAACCTAAAAAGTAAAACTTTACTCTCTGCCTCCTTCCCCATCTTTTGTGAAAATAACTACTAATTAGCTCCTTTCTTTTTCCTTTCCTCCTGCTCTGCCCTTCTCAACTGGGATCTGTGATAGAGAATGTATGTATTTCTCTAATTAGAAATATAATTTTATTTTGGAAAGGGCTATGGACCATGATTACACCCATTTACCCTACTTTTTCAGGGTAAGGAGAAGGGGGAGAGTTTCTTCTGTGGGAGTCATGTGACTCTCCAGAACACAAGCAGGAAACAAGAAAGTGAGTCCTAAGTCACTTAGGAAAATTACTTCTCCTATAGAGTGCTATATGTACCACTTCTCTGATATCAGCTTACATCCTGACACCTGCAAGGAGTCTTCTTCAATTATTGCTCATTCCTATAAGCTTTAAAGTACTTATTTTTGAAACTGCATAGTTTAGCAACTAAGTATATGCTGTCTTGCATTGTTCAGTCTGTGAACAAGCCAGAAACCTGGAAATCATCCTTAAATCTCCCCACATTAAATTTTTTTTTAACTCCTTAGGATACTATCTCCTTTATATTCTGTTTATTAGTCATCACTTTTGCATTATTACCATCACTGTATTAGATCAGAGTCTCACCAGATCTCACCCTCCAAGGTCACCCAACTGGTATCCTGCTTTCAGTCTTACTCATTCAAATATATCCTCTACTCCAGCTCTCAATAATCTTTCTAATTTACAAACTTAACTATGCCAATCTGCTGTTGTAAATTACTCAACAGAGAATAAAATCCCAACATGAAATGGCTTACAAGACCTTTCATGAAACAGCTTCTGCCTGATTGCCAAGCCTTGTCTCAGGCCAGTACTGTATTCTCCCACACTACACACTTACCTGAATAATATACGATAGCAACACTAAGTTAGCTGCAGTGATTGTAATAAGACAGATGTACTCAAGCCAGTGTATTTTCATGCATTCTGTTCCTTCTAGTTGAATGCCTCACTGCTTAAATTTTCCCTCCAAATCTTGGCTAAAATGTTCCCACATCAAATAAAGCCTTCCGTGACCACTCCAGTAAAACTTAGATTTTTTTTCCTTGTGATTTCCAGTACAATTTATGTGTTTTCATTCTAACAAATTTCTTGTTATGCAATGGTGTTTGCAATACCATGTTCTCAATTAGAGCTTGGGGATAAGCACTGAATCTTCTCTTCTTAGTACAGTGTCTAGGACACAGAAGGTTTTCAATATATATTTATAGAATAAATGAATATCTTATCTTTAGACTTAAAATATATTGACCTGAAAACAAAGACCAGAATAATCCTCTCAGTGACAAAATCAGTATTGAGTGTTTGGAAGAAGCTTATTAAGTACATTCTGATAAACAGACTGATTTATTCAGATGACATAAACATAAGACACTCTCCAATTTTATTTCTTATGTTTATCAAGGAATCGTCCATAAAAAATTAACAAAAATATGAGATTGCAGCAGGCATTAGAGTGACAATATAACAAAATGTTTTATTCTCAAGAAAAGTAATTTATCTATTTTCCATTCTTGAGAATCAGACAAATAGTATACTGATTAGAAATTATTTGCTGTCATGTTAGACTATTAGACTATTTTTATATTTTTTTCTCTATTATTCCATAATGGGATCAAATCAACCCAAGAACTACTTGGCTCTTTAGAAAGACAGACCAACAAATAGATACGATCATCATCACCACCATCATCACAACCATTATCAACACTGCCAACACCACCATCATTACTAAAATCATCACTATTACCACCATCACCACCACCATCATCACCACCACCACCACCACCACCATCACCACCACCACCACCACCACCATCACCACCACCACCACCATCCCCACCACCATCACCACCACCATCACCATCATTACCTACCACCATCACAACCACCACTACACTTTCATCAACACTTAAAATACTGGCCACAAGCATATGTTAAATTCCAGCCTAATTCATTCAAAGCTGAACTCCATTTGGCAGAACTATCAGCCATAATTTTTTTCTTTTTTCTTTCTCAAGAAATTAAATCTGAGAAAATGCTAGAGGGAATGGAATCACTGGCCTGGAAAAGCAGAGTTCTTGGCAAGTGGCAGACCGTTATGTCACTGACAGAAGGAGAGAGAATAAATAATGGAAGCACCACAGGCTATTGTTTCTGGAAACAAGATATATCAAGTATCAGATGCTGTTATCCTCTAGGTTGGACAAAACAAGGCAGAGATTCAAAGAAGGAGGACAGATGAGACAGGCTTAAAATGAACACAGATACCAGAAACTTCCCCCAAGGCAGAAGGTAGAAGAGGCATTTAAGAATAAGGATTTTTATTCTCACATAAAAATATAATCCTTTGGTTTTGTTTTAACTGTAAGTGGATTTATGTGTTTTTGAAATGTGGCCTTTAATGAACTTTAGGAGAGAAGCCAGGGTAAAAAAGTCATGCAGACATTCCCCCAAACAGCTGCATTTCTATTCCTCTAAGGCTGAGTATGCATAATGTCCAAATATCAGATCAATCAGACACAAGACAGTCAAACCGTTTGCCCTTTCTAGAATCATGTAAACAAAGCAGCAGTTTTCAAATAGTTAAACATAGAGTTCAGAGTTTTTAATCACTCTTTCAGCCCTTTAGAGATTAACACCAAAAATACAGATGCAAGTAGCAGATTCAAAGACAAAAAATAAAAAAGAAAGATCCTGAAGCTTGTAAGGAACACAAGACTCTTAGTTTGTCCTTTGTTTCTAATGCAGAACTTTACTAAACTTGTAAAAGAAAGATGGCAATCACCAATTGCTTTTTTAAAAAGTAAATCTATTCTCTTTCATATGTTTTTCTTCCTGGCTCTTTTTATGACTATCATTTTCTGTCATATTTTCCCAAAACTTCTTTAACGTATCTTTAACTTATCCATCTAAACTCACCAAAGTAGTGTGGTCTAAACTATGGGATGTAGTTAAAAGAGTATGGGAAGACGGTAGAGTGAATCTGAGTCCTAATCTATGTTGGCTACTCTCTGTGTGACTTCGGGGCAAACATTTTAGCTTCTGTGGACTTCTGGTCCATCATCTAGAAAGTGAACAAGTTTATCTAGATGATCTCTGAGATTAGGTCCTAATTTTAATGTTTCTGGTTTCTAGGCTGGCAGATTACAGCAACTGTCTTGAGAATTATTTCATTCAACATTCAACCTATTTTTTCAGCGCTTATAATTGCCAGACACTGGGCTAAATTTAATATTAATCAACAGGATGGAGAAGAAAGAATTAATTTATTTTGCCCAATATTTTCAATTATTTTTCTCAGATGTTTTGAAATTTGAGGAAGTTAAAAGAACGTTATATTTACCTTCTCTGTTTCACAATGAAACCTGAAGAAGCAATGGTGATCTTAGGCTTATGGCACAAGCAAAATCTCTGAGAGTCACTAGTGAGGCAGGTGAGTGAGACAGTCTAACTGTGTCAAGTTATAAAGAAAAAGGTGAAAAGAGAAATGCTCTTTTTCCTCCACATATTGACGTGGACATTTTTAGAGAGGTAAAAAGTTTTGAGAACCAGATCACATGGTGGAGAATTATATTTAGCCTGCTAGCACAAAGTAGGTGGTCATTAAATGCTGTTGAATGAATGAAGAACTGAAGGCAAATCAAGCCAAGAATTATTTTCTGAGACCTACGTGCTCAGTACATAGAAGTCTATGACATGGTCTCTGCATTAAAGTAGAATTACAATATAGTCTGGAAGTATTATGTGCTCCCAGCCCTGTGTAGTCATGTGCAAGTTAAATAAAATATAGAATTGAAACAGTTTATGAGAATAATAGAAGAAATATAATAAGCTAAAGATGGGTAGGGTTTGAAGAAGAGCGGAGGGGTATATTTTGTAAGGGAGTCATGAAAGCAGAAAACGTCATGAAGAAAGCATGAATAAACAGATTTAGTTGAAGAAGAGGAGGTATATAAAGGAGTACAAAGAAATAAAGCTAGAAATATGGTTTGGAACCAAACCATAAGGACACTCTTTGTTATGGAATGAATATTTGTATGCCTCCCCCGCGCCGATTTATGCACTGAAGCCCTGGCCCCAAAGAGATGGTATTGTGATGGGGCCTTTGGGAGGTAATGAGGGTTAGATTAGGTCATGAGAGTGAGACACTCATGATGGGACTAGTGCTCTTAAAAGAAGAGATAACAGAGAGCCCTCTCTCTGTCTCTCTCTCTGCCATGTGAGGGCACAATGAGAAAGCTTCTGTTAGCAACCGAATGGGCCAGCACCTTGATCTTGGACTTCTCAACCTCCAGAATTGTGAGAAAAAAATTACATTGTTTAAGCTACCCAGTCAATGGTATTTTGTTATGGCAGCCGAGTTGAATAATGTACACTTTGTCGAATAGCTACTGGGAAACACTGGTTTTGAGACAGTAGGTTTGGGAAGATAACAATAATTAAAGTAGCATTTTGAAAGATTAATGTGCTGGAAGGGTGCATGTTAGTATATGGGAGATCAGGAGGCCTCAAAGAGAAGGAAGATAGATTGGTGGCAGTGCCCAGTGAGAAGGCTCTTATAATGAAATGCAATGATGTAATATTTGTGGGAACAAGGACATGAAAGAAAACCCTGGGCAGAGGATAAGCATCGGAGCAAAGTTTACTCAAAGCGATACATAAAACCTGGTAGATGGTTTGGGGATGAGGTTTTGGAATTAAGTGGAAAATGTGAAGTGGGACACTTTCAGGGTCTGGAGGTGAGCAAGGCAGTGGGTCAAGAATTGGGAGGCACATGGAAATCAGAGTGCAAGGTAAGGTAGTATAGTAACCAGGCAGATAATTAGGAATCAGATGAATCTGGGTAAGAGAAACAAATCTTAATCTAAGGCTAGATAGGATATATGGAAGTTAAAAAAAAAAAAAAAGACAACTTGGGATTAGATATTTGAGAGGTACTATTAGGTCAATAAACGTTTTATTCTTTAAAATATTTATGATAAGTCATCCCTTGGTCTTTGTTTAAACATTTGCAATGCTGGAAAACTTCCAACTATGAAAGTAGCTCATTCTACTTTTGTACAGATCTAATTATTCAGAAGCTATTCTTTATTCTAAAATGAAGTCCACCACCTTGTCCTAAAAAAAAAACAAAAACCAAAAACTTGATTCTGTGTCTGTTTTCTGCAGATATTTAAAATATGTTTAATTTCTACATAACATTCCCTCAAATAATTGAAGATGACTATCCCTGCCTCTGTCTAAGCAAAATATATCTATTTCCTTCAAACATTCATCATATAACATTGTTTCAATATTATTATATAGAACTGAATACAATATTCAAATAGGCTCTGGTGAGTGAAATTATTACTGCTCTTTCCTTGAGCACAATATTTCCATTAATGTTCATATGATCATAGAACATATTTGGTGTTACCGGTTTATGTTAATGGATATTGGATCAAGACAGAGCAGTGAATACAATGTTTTCCCATCTTACCTCTCAAACTCCCATTATGTGCCGTAAATGTGTGTGTAGGTGTGTGAAGCAAATCTACAACAGAGCTAGAAAGCGGTAAGTAGTTTCGGCATTTTACAAAATTCTTAAAAGATAGAAACATTTGGGATCATATTATGAAAGAAAGGAAATCACAAGTTAAGACTATTCAGAGCATAAGTGTAGCTGTGTAGTTTCTGGGGAACTCTAAACTTACAGCATGGACCCAGCGAGTGAAAAGGGACCAAGGAACAGAAAGGGAAAATCTAACAGAAATTACAGAAACAGAGGACAGAAATAACATAAGGGAGGAAATAATAAAAGAAAGGAAGATTTCTAGATCTAAGTAAAGTTCCAGTCCTCAAGCTGGAAGGGCCTAATGTGTGCTGAGGATATATTTGCAGTTAACTTATAAAATGTCCAGGTTTTCTTTATATGAATTATTAGCCAGATGCACTTACCTCTAATTGGATAGTTGATATTTTGAACCCCTTTAAAATTTAATTTTGGTTTAATTTTTTTATTGTTCCATAAAGTCAACATATTTCTGAATTCTGACTCCAATATGATACCCATTCATTTTTCCTCCCATATTTGCATTATTCATAAATTTGCTAATCACACCCACTTTGTCACCAATGCATTCATAAAATGCTAATAGGCCAAACCAAGCAACACTCTAATTGGGTAAGTTAGCTTTTATGGTCCTTTCAAGAAATAATTAATCTTTTCTGGATAAAACTGTTCAATCGGTTTTGAGCTGTACCTTATCCTCTTGCTGTATTCTAGCCCAAACACAGATCCTGAAAAACAATGTTAAGTGGCTAGTTATACTAAAAATGTACAAATATATAACATTCTTCTGTTATATCAGTTCAGAAAACTCGATGAAGTTTTTATTTACACAGTGTTATGAATTCATGATTGTTCCCTGCATCAACAGATCCTAATTTTCAATCTGTGCCTAAGCCGTCACCCAAAACGTCCGGCTTGCTCATGACGTCAAGTTCACCAGTATGTAGGTTCTTAAATTATCCTTTTTCTGCTTTGTGAAATATCAAGTCAACATTTCATCCTTCCTGTGTTATGACACTTCTTTCATCCTACAGCATTTTAAAGAACTTTTGACACTGATTCCACAAGCACATCAACAAATCATTTTAATATCTAAATTTAGTTCCTACTCAAAATACAATTAAAATAGTGGTTCCCGTGCCTACGTGAAAACAGCGAGGTATAGATCAGTTGTGTATGCTGCCATTTGTGTAAAAAGCAAGGGTAATTTTTATGCAAATTCCAGAATTTGTGAAGAATTATGTACAAAATTCATTCCATTCATTGGCTTTCTGGGAGGAAACTGAGAGGACAAGAATCTGGAGGCTGCAAGCAGGAAAAATAGTACGTGACTATATGTACCACATCGATTTCTATCATGTGCATCTATTCTTTACTCAAAGGAATTTTAAAAATTGAAAAAAAAAAAAATCAAGCGACTCCCAGGTTTTGGAATTCTAAGAACCAATAAGACTTAAAAATAGGAACTAACATAACATTGCTAACTTTTAACTTCATTGTATAAAAACATTACAGCTAACTTACTTTATATGACATAGTAACTACATATACATTGCTTTTTATTTCATTAAATAAAGACACTACAACTCACATCTACCATCACCATCATTTCATCAAAAAAAAAAAAAAACCCCAAAAATATGTAAAATCTGCAAAGACAGATGAGTAAAATATCAGAATAAAGGACACTTTAAAATTAGAGTTTTATTAAAAATTCAACTAAATTGTTTTTATTATCATTTTTTTTTTATTTTGCAGAAGACAAACATTTAAGAGCCAGTGATTCAAACCACCGAGACTCTTCTATGCTAACTTTTCCTTTTTTGGCATCAATTATTATTCTGCCCTTTCTAGTTTACAGTATATTCTCCTCCTGAGAAAACTGCAGAAGCAGAACAATATTTTCTGAGTTCCATTTCCCTTCCATAGTCTGCAAAAATTATACTGTATTCTATAAAGCAGGGGACCCCGCTTTTCTTAGAGCTCTTTCTCCAAATAAAGGTTTGTGGTTATTTTTGCCATGTACTTCAGCCTCTCTCTCTCTCTCTCGTTTTTGAAATAACATATCTTAGCTCTTTAGGTATTTTTCCTCCAAATATTATTCCTACATTCCAACATGTTATTCTTTTGTATTTATTTTTGTCTATATGCTTCACATCCCAATTTGTATATGTACCCCTTTAATAGATAAAATCATAATTATGGCTTCTGTAGCTGACCACTGGGAGGCTGATTTAGGAAACTGTGCTATCAACTGAGATGAAACCTCTTTTCTAATTCATTTTTGTGTCTATAGGAGCTTCTCTTTCTTCATCATGACTGTTTTAATTATACATATTGTTCTCATTTTATTTTTTGGACCCTTCCATTTATTTTTGAGCTATTTTTTTTTTCTTTTAGAGTATCGGGTTCTGGACATAAAATTTTACTTATACCTCCTCTTCTCTTTTGAAGCTTCCTTTGCAAAATTTGATCATTATTATGCACAGTGAAATGGCATGGCCACGCTCTCTATTTCTTTTTGCTTTTATTTCACCTATCAATTTGCTTTTGTCAATGAGAATTAAATCCATACTAGCAATTCCACGATTTACTACTTTTTCAATTTTGAGTTATGGAATTGACAGTAAAACAAGGTATTTCCTTTTAAATTGTTTCTATTTAGCAAAAATTGACTCCTAACCAATTTGTAGATATTTGAATTCCCTCACCCTTAATATATGTTGTTTCTGTATTAGTTTGGATACCTGGATTAAGAAAGCATTTTGATGAGGCAGTCTGTATAAATCACCCTAAACACCATTGCTTCTGTTTCTCTATTAATTTGTCATAATTTAAAAGCTCATCACAATGCTTCTCTATATTAATTTATAGATTTCTATACTTTAATGTAATGCTTTTTTTGAAGATATAATTGACATATAACGTTATATTAGTTTTGGTTGTATAACATAATGATTAGATATTTGTATGCATTTTAATATAATTCTTGATATAGAAATTCCACCATTTATATTACATTTGTTTTCTTTAAACAGAGTATAACTTCTGTGGCATTGCATCAGCCGTGAGTCCTACTTAAGTTTTCCAATATCTGTAATAATCTATAATACCCAGAAAATAATTTCTTCAAATTATTTTTAAAAGTTTCAGAAAAGAAAGGATCTTAATTCCTTTCAAGGTAAGTAGAGAGTTGTGGTTAGTTTTGGTTACTTTTAGTAAAGTGTAATCAATTATTTTATTACATGTAGTTGTTCCATTGATCAGAAAGGAGAAGTATGATAACTGAATAGATGTCACAGAGAGAAGAGAGCATTGCTGCCTGTACTATAGACCCCTATGGACAGTATACTCTGAATATACCCTATGAAGGTAGGGGCAACTCTATCTTAATGGACCTTTCAGCACATTTTTTTTCTAACTGCAAAGGAAAATGTGGTAGAAATCCACTATTTCCTACAGGAGACTGAACAAAGAAAGAAGAAAGCATTTTGACCATGCTCACTAGTCTCGTAATATTTTCTAATATTTTTTGCAGGCAGACAGTTGAAAATTGTTTTGCCTGTAAACTGCCAAGGCCAACTAAGGACCATAATACAAAGGGTCCAGGCAGCCTTCTATAGGCTTACAGAGGTCATAGAATGTCAAGATTTGGGTTAGGCTTCATTGCCTACAAAACCTATAGGAGAGTAAGAGTTAAACCTGCATTAGAAAAAGCTGAAGCAGAAGTTTTCTGCTAAATAGCAATAATATATGACTGTATTTTATGTAAAGTTTCTTAATTTGTTTCTAATTCTCTTTAAGATATATATTGATATATAGATATATTTACCCATTTCTTAAACATTGCAATTAACTGATACTTATAAATTATTTGAAAATTATAGTCTCATGAAAATACTGTCAGAGTTTACTTTTTTTCACTATATACACCTGGGAAAGAATTATTTGGTTAGCTACGTTTTGGCCAACATGTGCGGCCCAGCAGCAAAGAGCCAAACATTCAAAATAAGACTATTCCACAAACAAAATCTATTTCAATGACCAAATGTCATATGGACTCAACCAAACAGTGTAGTATACAAATGGGAAGTAAAATGAAAGGACATAAGTGCCACCAAAAGAAGAAGCTGTTTCTGTTTATAACATTTGGAACCAATAAGAAATCTTCGATAAACTTCTGCTATAGCAAGTCTGTCCAAGTCTATATATACCTATATACACACACATATATATATATGTATGTGTGTGTGTGTATATATATATATATATATATATATATATATATATATAGGCTGGTGGTTCTCAATTCCAGAAGCACATTAGAATCATATGGAAAATTTTTTAAATTAATGGTTTTGCCCAGGTTCCACCCAAGTGGTTTTGATTTAACTGTTCCAGTATGGGATCCCAGGCATTAGTATTAGGTGATTCTAATGTGAAATCAGGGCTAAGATCCCTGGTTAGGGAAACCATGACTCTAGGTGGGAACAGATGAACCACAGCTGATACATCTGAAATAGATTAGTGGGAAAATATGTCTTGGACAAAGAAAAATCAATGTCATATATTAATTTCAGCATATTTTTCCTTCTATTTTCATCCTTGAAAACAAAATATCCTAGATCGTGGAGCATGCAGTAAATTAACTTCCTCCTGAGCTTCCATGAACACAATTTTCTGGTGAAGGATCCATCACCCCCACTGTAATGTAACCAATGTTCCCCAGAAATTGTAAATTCTTCCAGGATAGGGATCATGTGTTCTTTAACTCTGTTTCTTCTTTGCTCATTACCATGCATGGTGCTTATGAGATAAATACTTGTTCAATAAATGCATTAATTAATGGAAAATATAAATGGAATGGGCAAGCATTCCGGCACTGGGGTCACCATTACTCTGGCTACCCTCACTTTATCTTTTATTTCTTTTCTTCTGGTCTAAACTTTGTGCTCTCTTCCCTTCTGTTTCTTTCTTGTTTTGCTCTTCTTGAACTCTTGGACAATATCTTGACTCAAAGATAATTCTCCTTCCTCCAACACACACTTCTGCTCCCTTCTCTCACTCTTCCATGTAATATCACAAATCCAGTTCTACTAAGTTTGGCTCACATTCACTCTTTGTATATACTAACATAAGTGCTTAATCATAACCGTGTTAAGCCTGCACTACAATTTCTATCTTCAGTTTACCTACAAGTGGATAAGTTCTTTGAAAGCAAGCATTCTATGTTATAATCACCATCATTCCTACTACAAGATAGAGCATATTTTAAGCCCTTAATACTGGCTAACTTTCAGGGGTTTAATTATTTTTCTGTGAGTGAACTCTGAGTCACTTTGAGGTGTTTTCTAGTAGTACAGAAAGTACTTTGAATAAATTTATACTTTCATTAGACCTCTACTGGCTCTTGTAACAGAGATGCTGTTGTTTATTCCTAATACAATGCCATTCTCTAGCAGGTAAAGCATATCTTTTAAGTTTGTACTGTTTTTCTTTTTTTCCAAGCTGATTCTAAGTAAATGAAATACATACTCTTTTCAAAAATTTTATTTCTCCATTAACTTTGAATTGAAAGGATGTTTTCACATTTGAACGTGAACAGTCTAACAGATGACCTCAGGGGCCAGGGCATGGCTTTCGGTTCTTCTTTAGAGTTTACCTAATTTTCTCCTCCACTCCCCTCTCTACTACCACTCCACCCCCTACCACACATTCAGTTAACCATAATGTTGTTACTACAGAGTTTTAAAAATTTGTCAATACGCCCCTCAGTGTAGTCCATCTGAGAACCTCCAGCTGTTCCATTACCTTTTACAGATGTTTGGAAAAGGTGGCTGAGAAGCCGGACCCTGAACCGCTTCTGGGCCTGGTACTGATGTCTGGTGCACGGTGGTGACCAAGTCTTCATGCCTGTTTTCCCCTCATCCCCTTCCTCTTTTCTCCACATACAAATGGCCAGCTCTTCTCCTGTGGGTTCCTTTCCCCTTTCTTCTCTTCATATTCCTCCCCTTCTACCTTCCTCTCAGCTTTCCATTTCTGGACCCCTTCCCCTACCTCTTTTCTCTAACAAAATTTATCTAGATACCTCTTTCAGTTAAAAAGAAAAATTTGAGAATTTACTCACCAATAAATTTACATAATTTATAAATAAATGAATAAATGTAAATCTACTCCTGTCTTAATGCTTACATTAAAATATACCCCAGAGTATAAATTTTAAAGAATGAGAAAAAAATAAAAGAAACAATATCTTAAAATATTACTTTTTAATTTATTATTTGAATGGGAACTTTTTCTTTCATTTAAAATGTACAATTAGAAATATCTTTAGTGAGGATAATTTGGTTGAAGACACATCATCTTAAAGTTATCTTGGGGTAACATTTTAGAATACACTAATTTAAAGGTTTCCTTCTAAGCTCAGTTTATTTCTATACTTATGAGATTGGTTTATTGAGTCTAACACAGTGAGCTATAAACATGAAATTGTAAATATTTTATTAAGCATTGCCTCAACCATGCTTGGTCAAATCACTCTTTAAGGTTATCTGAAGGCGATCCCAGCCATTTTTAGTAACTATAATTTAGTCCACTCTACTTTAAGACATCCTCTGTCACCAGGGACTAATTCTCTGGTTGCTGAGTGGGGCTGGATCATGATCTATTTGACTCCTTCCCCTACTTGAGCACTTCGGAATGAGTGAGTGGGGTGTTCTGGCCCTGGGACATTGTTTACACCTGTGCCCACGACCTAGGTCCTCTGGTGTTGGGAGTCAGGAAAAAGGAAGAGGGAAGGAGGAGCTCCTCTTGCACAGCTTTTACACCTGTGCTATGTAGAGGTAGTCCTAAGTTCAGGTTCATTCCCTGGGCTTCTGGCAACTTCTGTCAATGTGGCAGTCTCCACATGGCTGACCTAGGTGGTGTTCTAGGGCAGTGAGCAGCTTTATTCCAGCCCTTTCCATCTCCTAACACACAGAGAAGCAGTTCTGTCCATCTTAGGCCACTGGCAATAGCTCATTCCTTCAACCCCCTCTCAGGTTGGGGCACAGCTTCTTGGTGGCCTGGTTCTGGGACAACCACTGAGCTCCTGGCCCTTCCTCTGCTTTCTGTTCTCCTTCACCTGGAGCCTCAGGAACCACTGGGGTAGCATCTGTACTACATGAGGCTGCCAGAAACTGGGGTGGGATAGTCCACCACCCTTAATTTTATCCTCAACGTATGCTCTAGTCTTTTATCACCCACTTCAAAAATCTCCAGAACAGAAAAATGTGGGTGCTGGTTTCTGCCTAAGCACATCTTCCATATTCTGGGGACACTGTGAAGCTCCCCTAACAGCTCTCTCACCAGTGTCCACATGTCCACTCTGATGGAGCTCAGTATAGGCCTGCTGGATTAGCAATCTTAGAACCAGATGTCAGTATCCACATGTCTCAGGCATCCTTATCTTAATAAACAAATTTCTTGTTACTCCGTCACCTGAATCATTTATCTTGGGCAAAAGGGCACAGCTCCCTTTAAATGTATACACTGGGATATATTTTAATGTAAAAATTAGTTTGGTTTTAGATACATATTTATTCATTTATGTTATGTAAATTTATTGGTGGATAAATTCTCAATTTCTATTTTAAGCTAAGCGATGCCTATAGAGAACGCTAGTAGAGGTAAGAGGCAAGGAAAGGAGTCTGGGAACAGATGATAAGAAGAAGATAGAAGGAAGAGAATATGAAGAGAAGGAAGAGGAAAGAACCTCAGAGGAGAGGAAGAACCAGTCAGTCATATGTGGAGGGAAGAGGAGAGGAGAGGAAAGAGATGAAGGGTAAACAGGTGAGGAGGATGACTCAGGTCACCGTTTTTCACATGACATCAGAAGAGGTTCAGGGTCTCCAGGACACAAGTAAAAAGACAGTCTCTCAGCCTCTTTTTCCAGACATTTTCAAAGGCAAGGGAACAGCTGGTGGGCCTCAGACAGACTATACTGAGAGGCATACAGTCACATTCTTAAAACTCTGGAATAATAATTTACTGTCAACTGAAGAGGTATTAAGGACACAGCTGGTGGCCCTTTTTCTTCCAATCTCCATTGTAGGACTATTTCATGTATTTATGTCTCTTCCAAACCCCTGCACTTCCTTACCCTTCTCAGTCTCAGCGGAGGACCTTGTTCCTCTTCTTACAGTAAAAAACCAGAAGTGAATTAAATAAAATGTCCACTTGTTCCCACTAGGCCATTGACATAGCCAGGGTCAAGTACTCTGCCCAACCTGCCACTACCAAGGGTGAAGTCTCTGCCTCTCAGCTAGGGACAACATCCGCCTTGTTCAATAGGTTTCATATTTTCTCTCATCTACCCCAAGATGTCTCTCTACTAACTCTCCCCTCCCCTCTCACCTGGCTATTCCCATCAGCATACAAATGTGCCCTTAACTAATAATTTACCAAATTTGTGTTACAAAATTAAAAGAATTATTTAAAATGATACCAGTGTAGGCAGGTTCAAAATGTGTCTCCAAATTGAACAAACTGCATAATATTAAGCAGTCACAGGGAGTGGTTGTTACTTTTCCAAATCAGGTGATCAAATTGCAAATATTTAGTTATTAAACTTCTAGCTTGTATCAAAAATTAATTTGATTTTCTTAGTGAATGGATAAAAATTTTTCCTGAATTGATAAAATGTTATAAGTAATTAGAGATGTGGCTTCAATAAAATCTTTATATTTTAGTTTAGATATGAAAATGTCTTATGCAGTAACCAAAGTCATTGAGAGGTCATAATATTTTAAAATTGCTTTCAGAATTCTACAAAACATCTCGTATTCAGTAAAGAAAACTTTTCATCTGACTGAGAGGTGACTAGACGCTAAAAGTTTAATATAATATAGAGACACACAGTCTTGGTCTATGCCTTGTGGTTTTCTCAGATGTATATATCTTTCCATATATATCTGTCACTTGTCATAGATTATAACTCATTTCTCAGGTGTCACTAAGCAGTAGTTCAAAGATAATCCAATCTTTTTATAATATTAAGGATGTCATTTCTCTGACTTATGTGTTTGTCAGCTTGTTTAATAATTCTGGTTCATTTGCAGGAGCATCAACTCAGTAGACCAGTAGTAAGTCAACAACCTTGAAATCAGAACCCACTGAATACTTTGCCAATAGTGAAACTACCTGGTTCTTTACTTAACAGAGCTATTTTAGAGAAAAACACCAGTGACAGTTTTTGTGTTGACAGAAGGCGGCTGCCTCCAACAGATGTGCTGGACAAAGCACAGAAATGGCCATTCAAAACCCTGGCTTCCTGCCCTGGGTGAGCTCCTGACTTATTTTGCTGCCTATCCAGCATAAACTGAAGTGGGGTTTTGGCAGGTCTACAGAGCTAGCCAAGATGGTTGTCAACCCAGGCCCAAATACCTACTTATTCCATTAGGCATTCCTGAGCAGGCATGGAGGAGGAAGAGTTTCCCCAGTTTTCTCGAGCAGTGGGTCCCAGCGCTAACCGCACAGCACCTCAAATGTAGCCTCCGAGTAGTACATGGCCAGTGTTTGCTGAGGGGTCAGTGGGAAGAGGGGTCATCATTCTACTGTTTGCACACATCCTGTGGTACAAGGGGTATAATAACAATAAAAGCAAAAGCCAAACAAAAAAAAACTTGCTATGGTCCCATCCTTCTCTCTGTTCCCTGTCTATATTGATTTTTTACTTTAGTTTACATTAAACAACGCTCTTCGCAACTGACTATATAGCCACAGGCAAAGGGATTGGAATTGAGGCTCCTCTGTCAACAGTCCCCATTAATTTAATAACAAAGGATAATATGAGGATGCTCTAACAATAGAAAAGAAGTATACTATTGATAGTAATTTTCAAACCCTCCGGGCAGAGGGGGAGTGGGAATGTGGGTAGAGGCTTCCCATCTCATTTTGCAACTAATAAGCTCCACTTATATCTTTTTTATATATATTAGTGTTCCATAATGGAGAATTTTGAAACCTGATCTATTTCCAATCTGGGCTTCCTGTTTCTATCTATACCCACTAATCTTAGGTCAGAGTGAAGCAGCTTTTCTAGATGACTAAGTATTGGCATTTCTCCTTAAACAGTACATTTATATTAAGGATCATCTAGAAAACAGTTCAAACTGAAAAGAAACAGTACATAAAAAAGAATGCATAAAAACCAAGGAAAAATTAAAACAAAAAAGCCACTGACTAACAATCCTTTCTCTTTTTTGTCTAGTGGAGGCCATATGCTATATTCTATGCTATTCCAGAATCTTGAAATAGACTCCATCCTTTCACAAGATCACCCTCCTTGTTCAAATTCTTTTTAAATACTACTCACTATGACGACAATTATAGTTTCTTTCCTGTTCCCACCAAAAATCTACATCAGGGTAGACTGAGAATCTAAACATTTTTCCTTTAGAGTTATTTCTAACACCAAGAGTGGTACAAGGATGAGAAAAGGCACTGAGTAAATATCAGTTGATGCATTATCCCCATTTACTCAAGTAGTGTAAAATATATAACAAAGAAATTCAAATAAAAACTCATTATATATGCAGACAACAAGTGTAGTTAGTGTTCATACGGTGATTTATAACACTTTGCATACATAACATATGTTGAATGTGCCAAGTTGAAATTCAAGCATCAAGAGAACAAGTCCTCATTCAGTCCTCATTGTTATCAACTTAGTTTTATGATAGTATTTTAAAAAAGAACTAGCACTGGGAATTCCCTGGAGGTCCAGTGGTTAGGACTCTGTGCTTTCACTGCTGAGGGCGTGGGTTCAATCCCTGGTTGGGGAACTAACATCCCACAAGCTGCACAGCACAGCCATAAATAAATAAAAAAAAAAAAAAACTAGCACCAAAGGGCATAAAGAACTCCCCACACTTCAGTGTGTGAGTAGTTAATCCAAAATTGTGACAGACTGCTCCAACCAATGTTTTCTAGGACTCCAACAGATTTGACAGGACCAAATGTGTCTCTTTAAGAAAAGAACTTGAAAAGAAAAAGGCCATGACACTCCTCATGGGAATGAAATGGTAAACTAAGCCATGTTCCATCATGACTGTGGATATACAGCTCGTGGTTGGCACTTGATGAATAATATGCTGATAATGCATGTAGTAGAATGTATCTCATTTTACTCTGATATTGAAATTGAGACTTTGCCATTGGGGAAATAATAAGGAGTCAAGTAGGAGAGACTGAAGGCAGGAATATTCCAAGGAAATGAACATGTACCAAGTTGAAACATCAAAGGAATAGTTACTGCAAGTGCCATTTTCACTCACATTATTATTATTATTTAGATCAGCAGCATAATTTACAAGAATTGAATTAATGCATTGAAATGAATGGAATATAAGATATCTTGGCTAGTGAAGGACGCAGTCAGGACACATTTTAGAATTTGGTCATGAGAAATTGACAGGAAAGGTGAATACTTTTCTCAAAAAGGAGTAAAGAAAACACAAATGTTTAATACAAATAGTATTAAAGAAAACACAGATGTTTAAAACTCTTTTATGGCTAAATGGAATTTACAACTACTGCAGCAATAAGGGAAACTGTGGAAAATGGTTTATCCTGCAGTTCTTCTACCTGTGAAAATAATTAACAACCAACTAAATGAAAATTAGCATAGAGATCAAGACCTGTTCCATTTGAATTAATGTGTCATAAAGAGGAGAAATCAATTGAAGCAGCCAGTGAGAAATGTTATTAGTGAAAATGGAGTCTAACTAAAGCATTTCTTTCTTTAACACATAGCACATGTCAAGGAATTTACAATAAAACTCATTACACAGATTCAAATATGTCATGACTTATTGTTATATATCAGAATTAAGAGAATTTTTGCTTACGTTTTTGCCCATTAAAGTATCACTCTATTTCTTTTCATGGCTATACTTTAGCGATCATGTATTTTTGAATGGAGGAAATATTCATGGGTAAGGAGAAGTGAAGAGGATAATATGACAAAAACACCAAGGAAAAACTCCCTTAGTGTACCTATGAGCACTTGCTAAGCTTCTCTCGGCCATTTTCCTTTCTTGTTCTGCACACCATCCCCAACTTTAACTAGCAATCTATACTTTTATCCTAGAACTTCTATTCTGAGCCCAGGCTCATATATCCTACCACCTACAACACAGATCCTAAAGGGACCAAGAAAGCAAAGTGCAGTACCAGCAGGGGTCATTAATATCCTTAGGCCTGAAGAGGGAAGAGAAGAAAGAGATTCCTGAAACCAGGGTGTAACTCTGTGGGGAGGGCTGCCTGACAGGTACTCCAGTCTTCAGTAGAGGGACAAAGCAATCTATACTGACCTGGAAGAAGGAGAGATAAGGTAATAAATACCATTAGCTAACTATCCTCTTGTTTTATGATGTTCTAGTGCCTCTCATTGGTTGAACCCAATTGGCAGCTAAACGGCAAGAGAACTCATGGATGGAGTCTATATGGGTCAGCTTCCTGGGACACTAAGCATGATAAAAGAGTGGAGAATGACATATATCCAGCACACCTACCTTTTAAAAAGTCTTTCATTACACTTTCTTCTCAAGTGCTCATGGAATATTCTCCAGGATAGATCATACTTTGGGCCACAAATCAAGCCTCGGTAAATTTAAGAAAATTGAAATCATATCAAGTATCTTTTCCGACTACAACGCTATGAGACTAGATATCAATTACAGGAAAGAAACTGTAAAAAACACAAACACATGAAGGCTAAACAATACACTACTAAATAGCTAAGAGACCACTGAAGAAATCAAAGAGGAAATCAAAAAATAACTAGAAACAAATGGCAATGAAAACACAATGAGCCAGAACCTATGGGATGCAGCAAAAGAAGTTCTAAGAGGGAAGTTTATAGCAATACAATCCTACCTCAAGAAACAAGAAACATCTCAAATTAACAACCTAACCTTACACCTAAAGCAATTAGAGAAAGAAGAATAAAAAAACCCCAAAGTTAGCAGAAGGAAAGAAATCATAAAAATCAGATCAGAAATAAATGAAAAAGAAATGAAGGAAATGATAGCAAAGATCAATAAAACTAAAAGCTCAGTCTTTGAGAAGATAAACAGAATTGATAAACCATTAGCCAGACACATCAAGAAAAAAAGGAAGAAGACTCAATTCAACAGAATTAGAAATGAAAAAGGAGAAGTAACAACTGACGCTGCAGAAATACAAAGGATCATAAGAGATTACTACAAGCAACTATATGCCAATAAAATGGACAACCTGAAAGAAATGGACAAATTCTTAGGAAAGCACAACCTTCTGAGACTGAACCAGGAAGAAATAGAAAATAGAAACAGACCAATCACAAGCACTGAAATTGAAACTGTGATTAAAAATCTTCCAACAAACAAAAGCCCAGGACCAGATGGCTTCACAGGCAAATTCTATCAAACATTTAGAGAAGAGCTAAGACCTATCCTTCTCAAACTCTTCCAAAATATAGCAGAGGGAGGAACACTCCCAAACTCATTCTACGAGGCCACCATCACCCTGATACCAAAACCAGGCAAAGATACTACAAAAAAAGAAAACTACAGGCCAATATCGCTGATGAACATACATGCAAAAATCCTCAACAAAACACTAGCAAACAGAATTCAACAGCACATTAAAAGGATCATACACCATGATCAAGTGGGGTTTACCCCAGGGATGCAAGGATTCTTCAATATATGCAAATCAATCAATGTGATACACCATATTAACAAATTGAAGGAGAAAAACCATATGATCATCTCAATAGGTGCAGAGAAAGCTTTTGACAAAATTCAACACCTATTTATGATAAAAACCCTCCAGAAAGTAGGCACAGAGGGAACTAACCTCAACATAATAAAGGCCATATGTGACAAACCCACAGCCAAGATCATCCTCAATGGTGAAAAACTGAAACCATTTCCACTAAGATCAGGAACAAGACAAGGTTGCCCACTCTCACCACTATTATTCAACATAGTTTTGGAAGTGTTAGCCACAGCAATCAGAGAAGACAAAGAAATAAAAGGAATCCAAATCGGAAAAGAAGAAGTAAAGCTGTCACTATTTGCAGATGACCTGATACTATACATAGAGAATCCTAAAGATGCTACCAGAAAACTCCTAGAGCTAATCAATGAATTTGGTAAAGTAGCAGGATACAAAATTAATGCACAGAAATCTCTTGCATTTCTATACACTAATGACGAAAAATCTGAAAGTGAAATTAAGAAAACACTCCCATTTACCACTGCAACAAAAAGAATAAAATATCTAGGAATAAACCTACCTAAGGAGACAAAAGACCTGTATGCAGAAAATTATAAGACACTGATGAAAGAAATTAAAGATGACACAAATAGATGGAGAGATATACCATGTTCCTGGACTGGAAGAATCAACATTGTGAAAATGACTCTACTACCCAAAGCAATCTACAGATTCAATGCAATCCCTATCAAACGACCACTGGCATTTTTCACAGAACTAGAACAAAAAATTTCACAATTTGTATGGAAACACAAAAGACCCCGAATAGCCAAAGCAATCTTGAGAACGAAAAATGGAGCTGGGGGAATCAGGCTTCCTGACTTCAGACTATATTACAAAGCTTCAGTAATCAAGACAGTTTGGTACTGGCACAAAAACAGAAATATAGATCAATGGAACAGGATAGAAAGCCCAGAGATAAACCCACACACATATGGTCACCTTATCTTTGATAAAGGAGGCAAGCATATACAGTGGAGAAAAGACAGCCTCTTCAATCAGTGGTGCTGGGAAAATCGGACAGGTACATGTAAAAGTATGAAATTAGAACACTCCCTGACACCATGCACAAAAATAAACTCAAAATGGATTAAAGACCTAAGTGTAAGGGCAGACACTATCAAACTCTTAGAAGAAAACATAGGCAGAACACTCTATGACATACATCACAGCAAGATCCTTTTTGACCCAGCTCCCAGAGAAATGGAAATAAGAACAGAAATAGACAAATGGGACCTAATGAAACTTAAAAGCTTTTGCACAGCAAAGGAAACCATAAACAAGACCAAAAGACAACCATCAGAATGGGAGAAAATATTTGCAAATGAAGCAACTGACAAAGGATTAATCTCCAAGATTTACAAGCAGCTCATGCAGCTCAATAACAAAAAAACCAACAACCCAATCCAAAAATGGGCAGAAGACCTAAATAGACATTTCTCCAAAGAAGTTATACAGATTGCCAACAGACACATGAAAGAATGCTCAACATCATTAATCATTAGAGAAATGCAAATCAAAACTACAATGAGATATCATCTCACACCGGTCAGAATGGCCATCATCAAAAAATCTAGAAACAATAAATGCTGGAGAGGGTGTGGAGGAAAGGGAACACTCTTGCACTGTTGGTGGGAATGTAAATGGATACAGCCACTATGGAGAACAGTATGGAGTTCCTTAAAAAACTACAAATAGAACTACCATACGACCCAGCAATCCCACTACTGGGCATATACCCTGAGAAAACCATAGTTCAAAAAGAGTCATGTACCAAAATGTTCATTGCAGCTCTATTTACAATAGCCAGGACATGGAAGCAACCTAAACGTCCATCGACAGATGAATGGATAAAGAAGATGTGGCACATATATACAATGGAATATTACTCAGCCATAAAAAGAAATGAAATGGAGGTATTTGTAATGAGGTGGATGGAGTTAGAGTCTGTCATACAGAGTGAAGTAAGTCAGAAAGAGAAAAATAAATACAGTATGCTAACACATATATATGGAATCTAAGGAAAAAAAAAAAAAAAAGGCCATGAAGAACCTAGTGGCAAGACGGGAATAAAGACACAGACCTACTAGAGAATGGACTTGAGGATATGGGGAGAGGGTGGGGTGAGATGGGACAGGGTGAGAGAGTGTCATGGACATATATACACTACCAAATGTAAAATAGATAGCTAGTGGGAAGCAGCCGCATAGCACAGGGAGATCAGCTCGGTGCTTTGTGACCACCTAGAGGGGTGGGATGGGGAGGGTGGGAGGGAGGGAGATGCAAGAGGGAAGAGATATGGGAACATATTGTATATGTATAACTGATTCACTTTGTTATAAAGCAGAAGCTAACACACCATTGTAAGGCAATTATACTTCAATAAAGATGTTTAAAAAAAAAAAAACCCACGCACATATGGTCACCTTATCTTTGATAAAGGAGGCAAGAGTATACAATGGAGAAAAGACAGCCTCTTCAATAAGTGGTGCTGGGAAAACTGGAAAGGTACATGTAAAAGAATGAAATTAGAACACTCCCTAACACAATACACAAAAATAAACTCAAAATGGATTAAAGACCTAAATGTAAGGCCAGACACTATCAAACTCTTAGAGGATAACATAGGCAGAACACTCTATGACATAAATCACAGCAAGATCCTTTTTGACCCACCTCCTAGAGGAATGGAAATAAAAACAAAAATAAACAAATGGGACCTAATGAAACTTAATAGCTTTTGCACAGCAAAGGAAACCATAAACAAGATGAAAAGACAACCCTCAGAATGGGAGAAAATATTTGCAAATGAAGCAACTGACAAAGGATTAATCTCTAAAATTTACAGGCAGCTCATGCAGCTCAGTATCAAAAAAGCAAACAACCCAATCCAAAAATGGGCAGACGACCTAAATAGACATTTCACCAACGAAGGTATACAGATTGCCAACAAACACATGAAAGGATGCTCAACATCACTAATCATTAGAGAAATGCAAATCAAAACTACAATGAGGTATCACCTCACACCAGTCAGAATGGCCATCATCAAGAAATCTACAAACAGTAAATGCTGAAGAGGGTGTGGAGAAAAGGGAACCCTCTTGCACTGTTGGTGGGAATGTAAATTGATACAGCCACTATGGAGAACAGTATGGAGGTCCTTAAAAAACTAAAAATAGAACTACCATATGACCCAGCAATCCCACTACTGGGCATATACCCTGAGAAAACCATAATTCAAAAAGAGTCATGTAGTACAACATTCATTGCAGCACTACTTATAATAGCCAGGACATGGAAGCAACCTAAGTGTCCATCGACAGATGAATGGATAAAGAAGATGTGGCACATATATACAATGGAATATTACTCAGCCATAAAAAGAAACGAAATTGAGTTATTTGTAGTGAGGTGGATGGACCAAGAGTCTGTCATACAGAGTGAAGTAAGTCAGAAAGAGAAAAATAAATACAGTATGCTAACACATATATATGGAATCTGTAAAAAAGAAATATGGTTCTGATGAACCCAGGGGCAGGACAGGAATAAAGACGCAGACTCAGAGAATGGACTTGAGGACACAGGGAGGGGGAAGTGTAAGCTGGGACGAGGTGAGAGAGTGGCATGGACATATATACACTACCAAATGTAAAATAGATAGCTAGTGGGAAGCAGCCGCATAGCACAGGGAGATCATCTCCGTGCTTTGTGAGCACCTAGAGGGGCGGGATAGGGAGGGTGGGAGGTGGGAGGGAGACGCAAGAGGGAGGGGATATGAGGATATATGTATACGTATAGCTGATTCACTTTGTTATACAGTAGAAACTAACACAACATTGTAAAGCAGTTATACTCCAATAAAGATGTTAAAAAAAAGTCACAAAGTAGAAAGAAATAAAAAAATAAAAAGCCTTTCATATTTTTCCTATATTCTGATCTTCCTATGTTGTTTGTAGTTCCATGAACTCATTGTACTCAGGAGAAATAATCAGAAAGGGGATTCAGATAGGAATCCATAGAATGTGAAAAGGAAAACACAAGAGGGTTAGCCAAAAGGAACCAAATAAGCTGAATTAATAAACGTAGATGATAAGATGCAAGTCCATGGGACCTTATGGAAAGACAGGTAGTGTGGAGGAAGAAGCTGACAGAATTGTGGAAGGATTTACCGTCTTTTGATCCTAGAAGTAAGATGAACAACAAGCAAAAAAAAGAGTGGTGAAAGTTGGAGATTCCACATAAAGCTAAACACGTATACCTGGTTTATTTGCTCAAACAGGTCACCAACTGTGAACAATGATCTTGTGGGGGAAAATATGCATCCATGTGTATAATAAAGTAGAGAACAGGAGAACCAGATTGGTTGACCTTGGACCATTTCCTCCTCCATTCTGGTAGCTTATCAAGATGCCACTCACACTCTGTGTTACTAGAACACAAAGTTTTGACTGGCATAAGTAGCTGAGCTCTGAAGCCTTCCTCCCATGTTTAAAAAGCCATTTCTCCACCAGGATTGATGCCTTGTTACGTATTTGAGTAGTTCATCTTTGGCCCAAGCTCCCCTCTCATCATCGTGGTCAGAGGATGGAGGCCCACTGGTAGGAAGAATGCAGGTGCCTCTTTGGGGCACTATCCTGCTCCATAGACAAGTCCTACTGCCTCCACTCTAGGCTGCGTCACTGATGGTCACAAGCTGAGGGGGATGTAAGGGTACCACCCTGAGCCCACAGGCACCACCATATTGAGGCTGCTGTGCCTTCCCCTGACTTGCTTTGTCAGCCTGAAAAAACTGGCTCGTTTTTCAGGGCATACAATGCCTGATCTAGCATAGAACTAAAAATTTTTGTTCCCATGTCTGTTTCTGCCGCTGCCTATGAGCTCTCTGAGGGCAAGAATCATACCTATCCTGTATATTTTCACTGCCTGTCAGGTGAATGCATATGTCAGGTATTCAGTGAACACTTGTTGATTGAGTTATCATGCATGTGGCATAACTGTCACATTTTATGTGAGATTTTACTAAATACGGGTTCCTAAGGACAGGTAAAATAAATTAAACCACTCCTATAACCAAGGTATTTGTGATCTTGGAGAATCCCAGAAAACAAGTGCCCCAGAAAAACGATCTCCATACTGAACTGCATTTTGGTCAAGCTGAAATAGAAGATAATGACCCCATGAGGCATCTGCAAAATCTATTTATCAATACCAGGAAGTCAGTGTTATTGATACTGACAGCTAACCTAGGGAAATGTGGAGCACCTAGATATTCAGTCTCTGAATATTAAAAAAAAAAAAAAAAAAAGAAAAAAGAAAAAAAGGAGATAGTCTACAAGGCTATGTCAGAAGATATCCAAGAGGGAGTTTCCTAGAGTATAAATTTTGGCCATAAAGAGTAGAAGATACTGGTCTAGAAGTCAGAAGACCAGAGTTTAAGGATTTAAGAATTTAAGCATGCTGAACGATGCCCCTGGACCTCAGTTCCTCTTCTGTAAAACAGCATGTTTGGATCATAAGGTCTTCAATAATAGCTTAATTAATTCTATAAATCAATAGAGTAAATATGGGAATAACAGTAGAAAGAAGTAAGGAGGAGAAAAATCAAGGGAGGTAGGAGAGAAATTAATTTAAAATATTGCTTTGGAAAGAATGTTTTGCACTCTGTAATGACAGAACACAGTGTAATTATAAATATTATATTTTATATTGTCCTATTGGAAAGAAAGAACTATTTGTCCTGTACCAAATATTGGAAAGAGATGGTTGGTGTCTTCAAAGGTCTCTTCTCTTCCTACACCCCCACAAGCCCATCCATCTACTTACGTCTTTCTGACAATCAGCCCACTATCCATAGGGTTCATCTCACAGAATGCACTGGGACTGACCAATGGGCCACATTCTGCTCCCACCCACCTTGAAGATCTGTGGTTTCATTGCAATATTTAAGGGGTTAGGAAGCCAGATCCTGTGCATCTGATAGGGGAGCAATCTGAGTTGCATACAAAAGGCTTCATAAACACTATTTTCTCCTCAATCTGAGAGCCACTGAAGAAGGAGGAGAAAGGAAAGAGCAAGAAGGCAAGATAGGGTGGCAGAACCTGGAAAACTGACAGCGGGAAAAGAGACAAAGAATGCATACAGACCACAGGATGCCGCTCAGTAGAAAAATACGATTTCCCTCTAGTTCATCTCAGCACATTGTTCAAGGAAAATGATTCAGTGCTCAAAATGATGAATAATGGGGGTGGGAAGGAGGGAGGAATGAATGAATTGATGAATGAGTGAACTCACTAAAATATTGCCCTTGTGCAGTATTCTTCCCTTCCAGATCTCAAGTTATTATTTGAGGATATCATTAGAAATGACAGAAAATCACTTCCCCCTGTCTTCTCACACGCCAATCCCCTACTCCCTCTTTTCTCATATGCAATCAAAGGGGGAAGAATGACGAGTTATCAAGCGTGTTATAAATACCATGAAACAAAGGCGAAGGAAGCTGTAGTAATAAAATCTAAATCTGATCAGCCAGCCAGCCTCTCTAGCAAGTCACATTTTATTATTTTCTGCTCCAAATGTCATTCCTCTAATGCCTATCATATATCTTACGCAAGGTTTCAAATCATATCTACATTGACCCCCATCTTTCTCCAGACTGGGAGTTCTGTTCCAGTGGTTGCTTTACAACAAATTCCACGTATCATCAGAATTGACAGGGTTCCCTTGTAATTGATGTGTCTGGCACATTTTGTTACATTTCTGTTGGAAAAATAAAGCTGAAGTAACAAGAACCATCCTAGCTGGATATTCCACACAATCCCGTGCAAATGGCCTCACCCAGGTGCCCCTCTGTTTGAAGAGGAGGAATCTCAGTGGAAAGGAAGCCATGACATAAAATACTGGATTAGTTCAGTCCTAGTTCAGGCTCTTCTACCAAGTTACTGTGGGTTTTGTACACCTTACTTCCTCTTCTTGATGCAAACTCAACATTTCTAAAATAGGAGTATCTTAATAGAAAAGGGCAATAACCACAATAGAAAAATGAACAAAAAGTATTAACAGACATTTCACAGAATAGGAAAACATTCATGATCAATAAACGAAGAGATGTTCAGCCTCATTAGTAATCAGAGTAATGCAAGTGAAGACCACCATGAGATACCACTTTTCTCCCAGTAGATATGGGCAACGACAAAGAAATATTATAATACCAAGTGGTGAAAAGAATGTGAATGAACATGATCCCTTCTACACTGTTGGAGAAACTTTCTCTTCTAGAAAACAGTTCGGTCTTATCTTAAAGTTAAATATTTCTACTTTCTGTATCTAGTCATTCCTCATATAGTATTATGCTATAGAAACAAGATTACATTTAAAGCCTGAATAATTGAGTAATTTATTTATCTGTATTTTTACCTGTATATTTACCTGGATTTAAGGGTACAAAAAGAGTAGATTCATAAATGAACGGATTGATGTAAGTATGTAGAGTTTTACATGATTATTTCAGACTGTTTCTACAAACATCTAACTTGTCATTTAAAAAGTCAGTGTTAGGCAAAGTTGACATTATGGCTATATTTTTGAGATAAAGAATCAGACTTAGAAATTAACTGACTCACTAGAGAAAGTGTGGATCCAGAGTTAGATGTCAATTCTACTAAACTGGTACAAGAGAACGAAAGTTCAGACAAGCCTGGGTTTGGATTTCTGTACTAAGCCCTTGCTGGCGTTACTAACCTTAGAAGAAGTATTTCACCTCTCTGAGTTTCTATGTCTTCATCTATTAAAAAATGAGGATAATTATGCCTACATTCTGGAGTTTTTATGAAGACTAAATGAGATAATTTATCTACAGTGCGATAAATATTCATTTCTGACTTCTCTACCTTCTGTAATAGGGCTTCTTTGCAATGAGGCACAGACAACAAATGCCATCTTGCTTCACCCAGTCCCTCTGTGTGAATGAGCGCAGACACATCTTTAAATCATTGTCTCAATTGGCTAATGCTATCCTGTCATTTGTTCTTTATGTCCTTCATCACTGTTCCAAATCCTAGGCCCTCGGGTTACTGCCTTCTTTCATTCCACCTTGGTTGCTTCCTGCTCTGAACCTCTGTGGAGCAACTGTGAACTGACGTGCCTCTACTTCCCATCCCCAAGGATGCCACCTCCCTAGATTATCCATTGGAAACTGCTCATTTTCTCACTCTCTGGGCACCAGAGGGCCTGTGGGGGGAGAATGTTCTTACTTCCTTTTACTGTTCAAACCCTTTCCTCTTCACCAAATAAAAACAATTTGACATTCCTGCAATTTAATCCTACCTCCTCTGCCACTTAGCCAAATCCATGCTCACCCAATCACTTTTTCAGGAGATTTTGGCTCTTGACTCATGGCATTTTTCTGCATTTCTGATCCTACTAACTGCTTGGGTGATTTAAATGTCCACACCGTCAACCCACTGAATGTCTCAGACTAACATTTCCTTGACATCTTCAACTCTGTTTGCCCTCACTTCCACTCCATTTCAGTGATCCTTTCCAACTGGCACAAGTGTGACTTTGTTGTAACAGAATTATTCCATCTCTGAAATCTTAAATATTTTGCTCTCTGACTACAACTTAGTATTCTTGCTCACTACTTTTCTTATTTCCAATATACTATCTTCTTAACCGTAGAAATATCTCCTATTAAGTCCTCTACTTTTCTTCCAGTTAATAATTCTAATCCTAACCTCATCTTCTCATTTACACCCCACCTAGACAACACACCATAGTCCACTGTTTTACTCCTTGGTATACCTGCACCCCTTGCTCCTTGCTGCTCTGCAGAATCCTTCTTGTGAACTGTGTTACTCCAGATGCTCCAGCAGCAGAGTGAACGACTGCTGCAAAGAGTCCCCCAGCCACGAGGACTGGAACCGTGGTGAGGACAGGATCCCACTCTCCCCAGTGCCCTCCTTAGTCGTCGCTCCGTCCAAACTCCCTCAACAGCTATTTCAAATCTTCACTACTCTTCTCGAGTTTTCCCAGCTCACAATTGTCTTGTCTCCAACATTATCAGGAACTGCAGCGATCAAGAGAGAAAGCATTAATCATCCTCCCTTGCCACCTGCTGACTTCTCTCTAGTTGTTCCCAATCTTTTCTCCTGACGCTGTGGAGGGCAACCTCGCTTAGCTGCATTTAACCCCACCACCAGATCCCATCAACTCCAACCTCCTCAAGGTCCTTACTCTCTCTGTTCCTTGATCTTTAAACTGTAAAGGATAAAAATATTATTGGGGGAAATAATAATAAAAGAAGAGCTTCTTAGCAGCAATCCCAGATAGGAAGAATCCCTATCAGGTTAAGAGGTACATGACATAACTGAAGAAGCCTCCTGGGCAGATAGCCAAACCAGCAATGATGAAACAGCTATAATAAACTCTCCATGGAGAAGACTGTGTTGTTACTTAAGTTGATAAAAATCCATAAAAATCACTTTACTGCATGTCTATGCTGACCTTTGTTATTATCAAAGTAGAAAAAAAAACCCCAAATACCTGAATTACTGTATTGTTTTTACCTCAACTTCACGTTCTACCTGTAACATTATTTCTGTCCTTCTAATACTCCTTCCATCCCTAGATATTAAGAAAATGGAAGAATTTTTTAAAAAGAGACACACATTTTTCTAGATTTAATGTCTCTTTTTATTTTTTTCCTTTCTCAGCCAGCTGTACATCTGAAAAAACTCATTCTAGACTGTTGTTATAGTTGATAATTTCACAGTGTTCCAAGTGCTTGCTGGCCTTAGACATAAGACTGGCCAAATCCTTCCTCTGTCTCTGAGACCATGATGGTTTGGTCCAGTTTATAACTGGGGATGAGAAACTAAAACAATTTGATTAATGTAAAATGGAGGATTTCATTTTTCTTCCTAATATGATTCCTCTTTTTTCTCATTGACCTCTTTCTCACCCAGACCTCCCTAGCCACTCATGCACCATTTTTGGCACTTTCCACTTCATGCACCTTTCTCTTAAAGCTTTTCTCTTTGTGCTTATCTACACCTGTATATCCAGGCCTATAGGTAACTCCCAGGGGCCTGGCAGGTGAGGCTGCTTCTCTCCCAGTGTTTTTCATTCCTTGCTGACAGAGACACCTGTTTCCATGCAGAAAACCAATTTGGAGGGTCATGTCGGTCCTATTACTGTGGCTGTGGTTGATAAGTGCATACTCCATAGCTGAGAGTACTTCTACCTGCCACAGAGCTGTGCATGATTTTCAGTTTGGTTCTGTCCTTATGTTTGAATGTGTCCAGATATCCCCTTTTGTATACATAGGAAGGTGGTGTCTATTAGCCCATGTGTTTGTTTGTATCTACAAGTATGCACATTCTCTTCTTTTGTGATGTTTAGTTTGAGATACTTTGTATTCTCCGTAAGTGGGCTTATAGACCATCTTAATTTCTGTTCCATTCTCCTGCTGAGCTCCTATGAGAACACCTGACACTATATCAATTTAAAACATGATCCTACCTTGAAAAGCTTGTTGGTTCTTGTCTCCGTTTTTTTTTGGTGTTTGCAAGAACCTCTTTTTATCTTGCCCTAAAATGTTCCCAGAAGATAATACCAAGTTAAGGAATCACCAATTCAGGGACAGATTTTTGGTCAGTGAAATATTAGTTTGGCGTCTATTACCAGCCTAACAGGAACAGTACGCATCATAGATGCATAAATTAGCATAATTAGAGAATTATGCAAAGGAACTCTCTCTCTCTATATATAATTTAATAAAAAGGGACTAAATATTCTGGTGACAGAAAGTTATGTTCCTAATGTGTTTTTGTTTTCAATTTTGGGGAGCAAACAGCAGTTGTAAGCTAAACTGTTTCCACCAAAATCTAAAGAAACAAATGAGGAAGAAAACACTGTATCAGGAATAATCAAAGGCATAGACAGAATAAAAGGAGGACAAGAGAAGAGATAAGATGTCTAACATGTAACAGATTTATTCTGCACAGCACTAGAGACAACCTCAGTAATGGCTGAGTGTCACTAGGAGACAGATGACAGTTAAAAGTAAGAAAGATCCCTGACGTCAGGTGTGCTCCTGTAATGGGATGGGCTGCACTGCAAAACAGGGCACTTCCCTCTACTGCAAGTGTCCACAGAAAGGCTAAAACGCTGTCTGTTACAGGAGCTGAAGACAGAGCTCCTATGTGAGCTGGGCTTGGTGACCTCCAAGTTCCCTTCCAACCCTCAGAGGCTGTGATTAAAATGGAAATGTGAATACACTGCATCTCCTAGTATGGAATGAAGACTCTGACAGTAAGAGGTTAGTCAACGATGTGAAGGACAAAGAGAAAAAAGGAGAAGAAAAGAACCAAGTGAAAAAAATTCTCCGATGCATTGTCTGTGGCCGCCCCAGGGAGTGCCTGCAAACCAGCACAGCATGAGAAAAATCAAAGAGGATAAAGAGATTTGGGAAAAACTAAAATATTTCTCTGCATTCCTCTTCACCATGGAGGATGACAAGCGAAGTCCTGCCCTGGGGTTGTTCTTCCTCGACAGTGAAGGTGAGCCTCTGTCAAGGAATGATGTGTGAGATGAAAGGGTAAAGGGACAAGAGAACCAAAAATGCCAGACATCACAGAAAAAGGAGGCGAGTGCTGAGAGAATGAGAGAGCAGCACTTTGGGCTTCCCAGAAAAAAAAAAAATGTGTTTTATCTTTCAAAATAGGCACCTTGAAAACTGAGTCCTGCAGGGGGGCCCTGTCTGTCATTGGGTGTTAGCAACAGGGCTGACGCTGGTCCTCCAGGACAGTGGCCAGAAGCGCTTCCTAAGGGATGGAGAAGCATGAGCTTCCGGAAGTCTCCAGGACACAAAAGCCTGATTTTCCCATTGCACAAGTCAGACGTGAAGAAAACACTGGCTGTGGTTTGCTTGGATGGGGGCCTTCTTGTGAAAGGATCCAGCTCCATCAGAAGTTGGGGACCTTTAGTGTGATGACACTCATTCCCAACGAGCGAAATGCAGCAGGCCGTATATACTGCATGTTTAACGTCTTTGTCCTACTAGGTTAATGTGTGAAGAACTATACTACGTGTCTGCAAGACTGAGACTCAGCATAACTGGACTCCTTGTACCGCTCCCCCCACCAGAGTTTCCGCTCAAACTCTAAAGGCTGAACAAGTATTTGCGATTCATTATTTCAATAAAACCTCACAAGTATCAAAAAGTAAGATGAACTGGTCTCTGTTAGGCCTAGGAAACGGAGGCTTAGAAAGGTGTACTTATTAGCCCAAAGACACACAGCTAGAAATGCACTGAGCCAAGGTGTTAAGCCTGGACTAGCTGACTCCAGAACCTGCAGGAATGTACTTTGGTGACTATGCAGAAGCATTCACTAGTACTAGGATACCTTACACTGGGCTCATAATTATCAACAACAAATGAAAAATAAAAACAAAATAAAAGCACAAAAATCTCAGCGACTACAGCATGGCATTTCACTTGACTTTTCCTGGAGTTACACTATATGTTTTCATCAGATCAGTCAAAGAAAACTAGAGGAAGACACTAATGACAGGTTGTAAAAAGACAAACACTTCAAGCCATGAAAAACCACAGAGGAAACTTAAATGCCTATTACTCAGTGAAAGAAGCTAATCTGAAGAGACTATATGCTATGTGATTCCAACCATATGACATTCTACAGAAGGCAAAACTATGGAGACAGTAAAAAGATCAGTGGTTTCCAGGGGTGGGAGTGGAGGGATGGATAGTTAGAGCACAGAGGATATTTTGAGCAGTGAAAATACTCTGTAAGATACTATAATGACATATCCATGTCATTATTTGCTTGTCCAAACCTATAAAATATACAAGTGTGAATCCTAATTATAAACTACAGACTTTCAGTGGTTATGATGAGTCAGTGTAGGTTCATCAATTGCAACTAGTGTAAGACTCCTGAGAGGGATGTTGGTAATAAGGGAAACTATGCGTGTGAGGAAGCAAGGAACATATGGGGAATCTCTGTATCTTCCTCTCAATTTTACTGTGAACCTAAAACTGCTATAAAAAATAAAGTTTTTAAAATTGGCGGGGTGGAGGGGGGAGGTCGAAGAAAAACCTCTCTCGGCTGCGTGGAAGAAATGTATGTGGAAAACCTACCGTACTATCCAGGACAAGGTGGTTTCCTTTGCTTCAGTCATTGTCGTTTTGAATGTCTTATTTGCAATAGTAGTACACAGACCTGGATATTCACTCACCCTCTTCTCTTAACTAGCTGTAGTTCTATATAGATCATGTACCTGTTTAGAGCTTAATTTTCCTCATTTGATGATGAAGGGACAAGACGACATTATGTCTGAGGCCCCTTTTGGTGCTACAAGTTAATGATTCTAGATATTGGTTGCAAGCAGCTCATAAAATCTTCTGAATGCCAAGTTAAGGTATCTGGATTTTATCCTGCCTGCCATGGAGGAAGCACTGAAGGGTTTTCAGTTGGAGGCTGATATAACAGTGGTAGTATTTTTGGAAGATTAATCTCATAACAGGATGCAGGATGAATTGTACTAAGAAAAGCTTAGTGGTATGAAGTTCAGATAAGAGGTTAATGCAGTAAACCCAGGCCTGAGCAGATAAGGAGGCGTACTAGAGCCCTGTCCTGGAATCTTTATGTAGGACTATATTATTAGCTGGGCAGGGTAAAATCCCTGTTCTACTTGATAGTCCTTCAAATGTTAGGGGACAGTATGCTTCTACTTAGTCCCTGCTGGGCCAGGTTAAACTTCCTCAGTTGTGTCAGCTGACCCTCAAATGAGCATTACTTCACGGGTAAAGTTACTTCAAAGTCAAGCAAATATCTACCACATATCAGTTGTATTATATAACCTTTCTAACTCACAGTTTTTGCTGTGAGTTATATTGTTTGCATATACATTACAAAAACAATAGTACCTAATTCCCAGGGTTTTCGAAAAAATTAAATAAAAATGCATTAGCTCATGGCTGAAAGTTTAATATATGTTCAACAAATACTACCTCCTACTTCCCTCCCCTGGAAACATTCCAGATTGTAAGTGCCTTTCTTAGTTCGTGATTCAGAATTAACAGGGATAATCATAATGGTTAAGTGACTTTGTGCCAGGCCCCATTTTGAGCACCTGGGTTATTAAATCTCATAATAACTCCCTAAGCCACGTACTATTGCTAACTCCATCTTACAGTTGAGGAATCTAAGGCACAAGACAATTAAGTAACTTTCCCAAAGTCACACAACTAGAAGACAGTCACACAGCCAGGGTTTAGCCAGGCAGTCTGGTTCTAGAGTCTGTGTCCTTAACCACTATATAAGGTTTCCTCTCCAGGACGGGTCTGCCAAAGAGAGTGGTACCCTTAACCGCTTCCTGTTCAGTCACTACCTCAGACTGTATTCAAGGCGTTAGAGCATGTGAATCACACCACTGATACATTGATTTAGTCATCAAATTAAGTGACTCTTTCATAAAAACTGCTCTATCTTCTTCCTATTTGGCTTATTTTTCAAATTTTAGAGTGTAATAGTATACTTATTCTCTTAAATATCATCTTTTTTAAAAATAAATAAATTTATTTATTTATTTATTTATTTATTTTTGGCTGTGTTGGGTCTTCATTGCTACGTGCGGGCTTTCTCTAGTTGTGGCGAGTGGAGGCTTCTCTCTGTTGTGGTGTGCGGGCTTCTCACTGCGGTGGCTTCTCTTGTTGCAGAGCACGGGCTCTAGGCACGCAGGCTTCAGTAGCTGCAGCATGTGGGCTCAGTAGTTGTGGCTCGTGGGCTCTAAGAGCGCAGGCTCAGCAGTTGTGGTGCATGGGCTTAGTTGCTCCGCAGCATGTGGGATCTTCCCAGACCAGGGATCGAACCCGTGTCCCTTGCATTGGCAAGCGGATTCTGAACCACTGCGCCACCAGAGAAGTCCCTCTCTTAAATATCATCTAATCAGGTTGGGCTCATTATTTAAACCTACTGATGATGCTGAGATTTCTGATTCTAAATCTTAAAACTATTCTGTTCAGCTATTATTCTCCAGTGTTTCAAGTTTTTTTCTGGGCTTTATCTGAACCACTAATAAATGTAGTCCAAAGCATAAGAACCAAGTACAGAACAAAACACAACTAGGGACCTGTTCTGAAACTAACACTGATATGCAAACAACATTCATTGGATAGAATTTTATACTTGGCTATGAAGTCACGTAGATAAATTGCCTTACGTTTCATGATACTTAATTTTCAGTATAGATTCTCCTGTAAGACTTCATCAAATGCCAATTTAAATTATACTAAAATGTGAGTTTTATTCCTTCCATGGTACCAGTTGTGTGACCTTTCCTTAATTCATTTAATTTAAATGAAGCTCTATCTCCTCACTTGAAAAACATGGATAGTAAGTCCTGCTATACTTATTTTGCTCATTTTTTTGCTAGAGTCAAATTAAAGAATATCTAATATTATTTACTTGATATTTCAAACCCATAATTTGATTTTAAAGAGTAGTAACATTTACATGGAATGCTAACATATAAAAAGTCCTTTTGTGTATTCTTTTCTCATTCAGTCTTCACGACAACCATTAGTTGGGTAGAAGAAATACTATTATCCTTGGTTTACAGATACAGACACATTAAAACCGAAGAAGTTAATTTCCCAAATCCACATAACTCGAAAGGGGCACAACTAGAACTTGAGATTAGGTCTGTTTAACTCAAGTACATATTATTGTTTTTAAAACCGGTAAAGCCCTGAATAAAACTACAAGTTAAATAGGCTCCACATCTGTGTAAGCCTATTAAAGAAGAGATAAAATAGCCATTCTTTCTAAAAGAAAACGGAACTACTTCTTTTAGAGTCATGGGGTTTGTCTTGTCTTGTAAGAGGACCTGTGTGACAGATTCTCTGCTGCTTCTTCTTCATGGGGACAAGTAGACTGATGTCTGTGATGGCTAAGTGAAGCCAAAATTAGGAGCTGAATTTGTAAAAGAAGACCAGCCAAGGTTTCCCTAAGCTAAAATCATTGTCTCTAGTGACCCCGTTCTTAAAATTGGAATTATTTAAATGTTAAACTTCCCCACAAGTGCTCTTCTTTTAAAAGCTTCTGAAGCCATTAGCCAAAGGCCCAAAAATACGGCTACTCTGAGGGACAAGCAACCTTCCCAGCAACAGATTATTCCAGTGTAGTGTGTAGAGATAGTATTCAGATCCTGACAAGCAGAAGCAAGGGCCAGGTCACCTAACTCCATTCCACCCAGCTGGCTGAAATCTCCCAACTCCAGAAATGACTTCCACTCTTTCACAGAGTGAAATCCAGTGATCCAGTTACATCTACAGCCCTGCCCATGACAATGTCGATGCTTTTGCACTCACCATCATGAAGCCATCAGGCTCAATTCCTCTTTATTTCTGGGACAAACTCTCAATTAGAGAACAACCACAGGAGATCTCCTCCCATTGCACTTCATTCAAGAAATGTCATCATCAACCGTGTGTTTGGTAATGAAATAAAATGGGATCTATTCCCCTTCCTAAGTGATACCCAACGGTCATGTTTGATGTCAAGTGTGACTTCAAGACCTGAATCACTATCTTTTCAAACCCATCTCATATATCTATGTCAATCAAAAGAAAATTCTTCATGCTTCTCCATTTGGATAAGTGCATACGGCTCATTTTCTCATCAACTTACTTGAAAACCTAATTATACTGAACCAGATGTTGTGTTTAACACCAATGGATGTGGCAAGCAGTTGGTTTTTGACAGTGACACAAATGTCCATTCAAACTGCTTAGTCTCTACCCAGGGAGCTGGAATTCAATACAATCACAATCACTGCCTCGTCTCTTATTTTTAGCTTGTTAAATAAAAAGAGTGACCAAGTGGTGAACGTACTGTAATAAAGTGAATCTACATGCAAGATAGATCATAACAAAATCATTACTATCCAAAAAAATATTTGAGAAAGAAAATAGTTTCACTAAATTCTTAAGTTAATTCTTATTAAATTAATACATTCAGTTTGGCTTCTTATTCATATATAGAATTAAAGTGAGAAAAAAGAAATTTTGTAAAAAGCCAAAATTCTCCCTAACTCTAAAGTTATTCTAACTGCCTTGAGCCTATATGTTTGAGTCAATGAGGATGATAACTTCATTTATGCAGCCATTGAGAACTACGATCATTCTCTCTATAGAGCACTGAATAAATCAGAAAGAAATTATCAAAATCTACCTATTTTCATCGTAGTCAAAACCTCTGTTTTTGGGCCAAGAGAGAATAAGAAAAGCCAAAGTATATTAGTATTCAGAATGTAATGAAGTGCAATGTACTCCTAGCTTAAATCACTGGGCTTGTAAGAAACTCTATTCATGTTGACTAGTTTGATAGAAATGGTTTGATCTTGGGACTTGAAGGCATGTATGATCTTGATCTGTTCGAAATAGAGCATATTACAGGAGAGCAGTAATACAAAGTCTCCAGCTATATCCAGACACCTCAGTATAGAGCCTTTTCAACATATAAAGAAAGCAAGTAGAGACATAAAGAGGTAATATGGAAGAAAATGCCAAATGTACTATTAAAAATGTTGCAGATGTTTGAAAATTATAATTGATTTGATCTCTGACTACAAGGTAGCACAAAGTAATTATTGAAAAATTAGAAAATGCAGAGAAGCAAATCAAAATGATAATTGTACTTAAGGCCCATATTACTTTGTTCTTCATTTTTATGTATACAAAAGATTCAGGCGCACACACACACAGACACACACAGACACGAGGATCTTAAAGCATTTAGCTGTGATTGATTTGTATCTGTGATGACTGGTTTATGAATTTTGAATTATGTTGTTCATTTAAAGGCAATTTTTATATTAACATTCAACTAAACTCTTAGTAAGTGCATAGTAATCACTTATTACAACCAATTATACTACAATGTGTTGTGACATTTGTAGTTTCCACCTTTGTTCCTGATTATGGGAAATTTAAGACTAAGTGACATTTAAAATATTCCCTTTTCTCTAGTTGTCTACATCTGAGTACATACATATCTTAATCTAAAGTATTTCATAGGCATAGACACCATTCAGACCACCAGCAATAGTAGTTAGCTACTTGCTTGATATTAGGAGAGTACATAGCCTTGGAAAGGGATATTTTATATATGTTGATGTATTAGACAGTAATTAGTTTCATGGGCTAGATTGATGATGGAAAATCCACACCCTACCCAAACATGGACTTGAATCTTGAAAACAAGTTTTTTTGTCAAGAGTTACAAATAAGAGAGCCTCCTAGTGGAAGAGCAGGGGTGCTAAGGCAATGACAATTATAGGGTAAATATTTTTTAATGTTAAATATCACTGAGGGTTAATGGTGGAGGCTCTGACTTTGAGTTAGATCCATTCTGCCTTCTCTGGGAAGACAAAGTTTCCAGAGGACTGGTGTTTAAATGAAGAGGAAATAAGCTGTTCCCTGTCCAAATCTAGCTAAATCCACCGTATTCTCTGAGGATATGAACACTTCCACGGATACATGAGCATATCTTAAAGCAGTAGTGCTCCTTTTTGATTAAAATAACAATAGATGTTATGAGCTTGAAGATGGCTCCCTGCCTTCAGTTTAATTTAACCTGATAAAAGTAAAAGAGAATTGCAGAGTGGGGTCACCTAAGAAAACAGAACACTCTGGAACAGCCCCCCCAAAAGACTTCAGACTCAATGGGAACAGCTGCTCTCTGAGAGGACAATTCAGAGTTCAATACAAAGTCAATGTGTAAATCTCAGCCCCTGTAGTTGATTTTCTTTATGCTTGTTTAAACCTCACCATTAAGTTTTCAGTTGCCTGATACTACCTACTATTTAATCAAATCCCATTTAATGTCAAGTTATCTAATCTACTGTTTCACATCAGGGCTACTATGCACTTACTCCACTGAGTACCTCGTTTAACCCCTCATTTTGTAATTGATGCTGTATGCTTTACGGAAGAAAATAGTTTTCTATCTATTTATCTATCCATCTATCTATCTATCTATCTATCTATCTATCTATCTATCTATCTATCTATCTATGTATCTATCTATCTATGTATCTATATACAGGTCTGTTTCTGAGGTCTCTATTTTATTCTTTGGGCCAATTTGTTTATCCTTGCATAGAGGTACAGGGCTTTAATTAATATAAATTCATAAGTCTTAATATTTGGTAGAACAAAAATCTTCAGTTTCCCTGGCTCTTTATTCCTCCATGGAAATTTTAGAATTTGCTTATAAAGTTCCATGAAAATTCCTATTAGAGATTTTAATTAGAATTTCACTGAATCTAAAGCACAGTTAAGGGAGAACTGATATCTTTAAAATTCTGTCTCCCTAACCTTGAATATAAATCTAATCTCTATTTATTTAGATCATTAATGCCTCTTACAGTTTTAATGATTTACCTGTTCAAGTGAAACTGTTTTTTATATTTATTTCAAGGCTATCGATAATCTCTGATACTATAGTAAATAATGTCCTTTGTGCAGTTATATTTTCTGATTATTTGTGGCTAGGGCATAGTAAGGCAATTTCCTTTCTGCATATTCATAAACTAGTCTATTATTTCTAATAATTTACTTGGAGATTGTCTTGGTTTTCTACATAAAAAGGTCACATCATTTGTAAATAATGACAGTTTTAGTTACTCCTTTCTAAACTTTATTCTTCTAATTTCTGTTTTCTTGTTCAATATGCTGGTCACGACCTCCATTTATTGTCAAAGCAACTGTGATGATAGTGGGCATCTGCTTTCATGCCTGATATTTAAAAACATTTCTAATGTTAAGTATATCATTTCTGAAATGGAATGGCACCAGATAGCCGGCTCATTGAGTTCTATCTCTTTTACTAGACTGCAAGCTCTTCAAAGACAAGTGTTATTTCTGTGTGTTCCTATTTCTATATTGCATAGCATGGGCGGGGGGGAAGTTTACAGAGTCAGGCATGACCTCTAAGCCAGTTATGTCCAGTAACAATGATGATGTCTCCAATCTGGATCATGTAACCAATGTCCAGTGGTGCCTCCAGTGTGGACAGAACTGTGGTTGTTCAGTTCTTCCTATTAATGGATTCAGGAAAGTAATACAAGGCCAAAATATCTGACCTAATTTTATGTCAACATAATTTTTTTTCAAAACTTTAAATCTGATCATTTCTATTTCTTTGAGAAATAAATGTAGGAATAACATAGGTAAAGAATTGTAATAAAAGAATTCTTGCTCAGCAATGATTAACTAAGCATCTTTTTCATTTTAGGTATTGTACTAAGTGCTGGGGATGTGATGAATCATAAAGCAAGCCTTAGTCATAAGGAATTTTCTATTCACTTAGGATAAGTTTCTCAAACTTGACTGCATATTAAAATCACTTGGAGAATTTTTAGAATATTTTGAGGCCCAGTGTGTACCCCATACCGATGAAACCAGATGCTCTGAGTGTGAGACCTAACGAGTATTTTTTTGAAGTTTCTCAATGATTCCAATGTTCAAGGATGAGAACCACTGAGTTAAGGAGTCTGGCGTATAAATGTAAGACATTTCCCAACTCTAGACTATACAGCTTAAGTGCCAACAGGATGATAGAGATAAGAAATGAAGACTTGGGCCTTGAGAAAATAGTAGAAATGGATTTGTGTGTGTCATATCTAGAAACTCTTGCCTAACCCAAGGTCACAAAAATGTACTCCCATTAATCTATTTGTTTATCTTCATTTGTTTATTGTCTTGACTACTTTAGTTTTCTAGTACATTTTGAAATAGGAAAGAATGAGTCCTTCAAATACGCTTTCCTTTTCCAATATTGTTTTGGCTATTCTGGGTCCCCTTGAAATTCCATATGAATTTTAAGATTACCTTGTTAACTTCTGCAAGAAGAAGTTTCTGCAAAAAGACATCTGGAATTTTGATAGAGATTATTTTGAAGCAGTAGATCAATTTGGAGAGTATTGCCATCTTAACACTATTAAGTCTTCTGATAAATGACCATGGGCTATCTTCCCAATTATTTAGGCCTTCCTTCATTTATTTCAACTATGTTTTGTAGTTTTCACAGTACAAATTTTGCACTTTTGTTAAATTTGTTTCTGAGTGTTTTGTTATTTTTGATCTTATTGTGAATGGATTGTTTTCCTAATTTCATCTCAGATTTTTCATTGTGAGTGTATAGAAATACAATTTTTGGTGTGTATTGGCCTTGTGTCCTGCAACCTTGCTTAACTCACTTATTAGATATAATAGTTTTTCTTATGATTTTCTATATAAAGATCATGTCAGCTCTAAACAGTGATAATTCTTCCTTTACAATTGGATATCTTTTTTTCTTGCCAAATTGTCCTTGCCAGAACTTCTCATACAATGTTGAATAGAAGTGGACATCCTTGTTTTGTTCCTGATATTAGGGAGAAAACATTTAGTTTTTCACTATTAAGTTTAATGTTACGTGTGTTATTTCATAGATACCCTTTATCAGGTTGAGGGCTTTCCCTTGTATTCCTACTTTGTTAAGTGTTTATCCTGAAGGGATGTTGGACTTAGTCAAATGTTTTTTCTGTTGTTTATTGAGATAATCATGTGTATTTTGTGTGGTTCATTGTTTTGATAAGGTGTACTACATTAGCTGATTTTTTAGATGTTAAACGAATCTTGCAAATCTGAGACAAATCTCACTCGGTCATGATGTGTGATCATTTTTATATGTTTTTGGATTCAGCTGCTAGTATTTTGTGGAGAAATTTTGTGTCTATATTCATAATAGGTATCAGTCCATAGTTTTCTTGTTATGTCTTTGTCTGGTTTTGGTGTCAGGATAATACTAACCTCGTAGAAAGGGCTGGACAGTGTTCTCTCCATTTCTGTTTTTTTCTGAGTTGGTAAAGAATTGGTGTTAATTCTCCTTTTAAACATTTGGTAGAATTCACCAGTGAGATCATCTGGGCCTGGCTTTTCTCTGTGGGGAGTTTTAAATTTACAAATTCAATCTTCTATTTCTTCTTGAGTCATTTTCATTAGTTTGTGTGTTTCTAGGATTTTGTCTTTTTACCTATGTTTAACTCACTTGTTAACATAAAATTGTTCATTGTATTCTTTTATAGTCTTTTTTATTTCTGTAACGTCAGTAATGTAAATTTTAAAGCAGCTTATTATTTTTATGGTTATTATTACTATTATTTTATCAAATGAAACCTACATAAAACACCAATATATAAAATTGATGAGAGAGCTCCCCCAAAAATCTCAGCAGCTCGATCCCCTTGTCCTCTCTGGGGGCTCCTGAGGCAACCCTAAAAGAACCAGATTACCCTACAGAACACAACTTAAAAGTCTTGTATGTAGGGCTAAGCATTATGTTTGTTTGTTTTTTGTTTGAATTTTAGGTGTATCCAGGATATTCTTGTTCTGGGATCTGGATGTCTGGACTTGAAATGTATTTCTCAGTCACTTCTCTGGAAGTGAAAATTGAAGCAAGACATTTAAGTAGTTAAGGAAAAAACTGCAATCTTCAAAGGATCAGGTCAAGGAGGCAAGTCTGGACCATGTAAGTCAGGTCTGCAAAGTAAAAGGGGAAAAAATAGGAGTATCCAGGAGTGCACAACATTATAGGGAAACAGGAAGTAATTTCAAAAAGATCTTTGGATTTAGTATCTTAGTACAATATGGTACTTTGAATGATTTACAATCAACTGTCACCAATCATAATTATCTGTCCCTTTAGGATATACCTCACTCGGCCTCCTCTCTGATGGTACCCAAAGGCATCTTCATAACTCCAGGAGGTCCATGCCATTTCTAGTTGCTGCCTTAAGCTGCTCCCACAGCTTTGATGCTTAGAGCTTGCCACTTTAGGAATCAAAGTCTTTATCACTTAACTGCTATACTTAGTGCATTATCTCTCTCTAGGTTTCAGCTATTCCTGCTGTGCATTTGCTGGAACAAAAATTCCTTTCTGTCTTTGTGCCCAAAGTAGTTCAACTGAATTGAAAGCTAAAGTATTGTCACTTCCCAACATACTTAAATTCTCTTATCAGAAAAGACACAGTTTTGAATTTTCTATTTGTTATTTATGCCAACTTCCAAAAAGGTTCTGAAGATGTTTACAAGCGTTAACCATGCACATATCTAAGCCACTGAAACCGAGAAAAAATTAAAATAACTTTAGTAATGTCAATAAAGAGATAATTGTACCAGAAAATTTAGGATAAGACAATTCTTGTGACTGAACACCCTATTAAATCTCAAGACGCCTACAGATAAAATAAAGTGGGAATATTGAATAAAGACCTATCTGGGCATTATTTTTTATTGTGTAACAAATGATAATTTTAGTTGAAGAATTAATATATCAGCCAAAAAAAAATCTCCTAGAAAAGTGTCTCTCAAATTTAATGTGTGAACAAATAAGCTGAGAATCCAATTAAAATGTAGATTATGATTCAGAAGTTTTGGGGCCTAAGCATCTGCATTTCCAACTAGACCCCAGACGAAGTTGAAGCACGATAAGATCATTTTGGAAACTTTACTGCTGGCACACCCATATGGCAATTCAGCAAAGAACAATGGCTAAATAATACCAAAAGGAAATTATAGTCCTAAAGTTAAAAATGATATAAAGAAAGCAACTAGCAAATAATCTAGAATTTTAATTACTGAATTAATAATGCCCCTTCTCATTCAAAATGCATTTCAGACTCTTAACTTATGTTTAATATAAAATTTACGAGGATGGCTAGTGCAAAAAAGAATAGGCAATGGGAATGCCACATAAAAATTCACATCAACTGAAACAAATAGATTGCAGCTCCACCTATCAGCCAGAGTAGTAGACAAGGAGGAAAAGTTGCAGTGATTTGAGAACCTGACCAATCACAAATATCTTCTATACTGACAAAATAAAATCCTTGATTAGCCACAATATGCAGTTTTGTCACTGAATGGCAGAAGTCACTATTTATTTGTTGAATAAAAGAGTAAATAAATTAATGCAAAATATGAAACATATAGTTTAGAAAAATCTACAAACCAGATAGTATGGTTGTATTCCTTTAAATCTATGGTATATGAACAGAAATAACTCTTAAGAAATTAAAATTCAGCTAGATTATCACTACTACCACAGGTGCCCATTCTCTACCATCAACCATTCTTTATTTCTTTGTTCTAATTGTTCCTTACATGTAGCATATATTGAGCTTTCTTTTAAAATACTATTTGACAATCTCTGTCATTTAATGGAACATTCAGTCCATTTATATTTAGTGTAATGACTAACAGACTTGCTATTAATTTTCCCATTTAGTATGATTATTACTTATTCTCCTATGTGGTTTCTTCTTTACCTTCTTTCTTTTTGCTGACTTAATGGATATTTTATTCACTCTATTTTTGTCTTTGTTAACTTGGAGTTTCATTACTTCTCTCTAATTAGTAATCTTTTTATCTCAATAAGCAGACGCGTATATTTCCACTATTTGAAAACAGAATACCAAGTATTCCACTCCTCCCCCAACTTGCTCTGTTCCTCAGCTCCACAATTATTTACCTTCTCCATGAGTACCTTTTTCCCTCTATGATTCAGGGTTTCATTGTTCAATTAACTCATAGGTTATCATCTCCCATCCACATGGAAGCTCTGGTCTGAGAGAGATAAGTCTGAAAGTGGCAAGAAGGAGAGAGGAAATAAAGGAGTGGTCAAAAGTGGGGCTCCCTCTTCTTTCCAGGGCCTGAATTTCCTGAAGGAACTTGGAACCTGATAAAGGTGAGAACCCTGGAACCTGGTAGAGGTAAGGAGGTGGCTACTATATATCTTTATTTCTTCCAGCTTTCTTGAGTTAGCAGTGAAAACATGGGTGGGTTGAGGCAGAACAAATAACTTCCTTCTCAGGTAAAGAGCTATGTCAAAAATTAAGAGGCAAAATATACATTTCTTCATGCTCTCTTCAGAAAAACTATTGTGCTTTTGGAGGCAAAGAGAGAGTTCTAATGGTTTTAATTTGGTTCAAAATTAAGAAGTTTGGAGGCTTCATAATGTTTTCCATAGTGGCTGCACCAATTTACATTCCCACCAACAGGGCACAAGGAAACAAGGGTTTCCTTCCCTCCACATCCTCACCAAATATTTATCTCTTGTCTTTTTGACAGTAGCCATTCTAACAGGTGTGAGGTGATAGCTCACTGTGGTTTTGATTTTCATCTCAATAAAGCTGAAAAAATTAACAAGTTTGGCTTAATTCAATTAGCAAATTTGAAGCTGCTTCCATAGAACAAGTTGGCAGGGAAAAAAGGTAAAATTACTAAAGGCTCTATACTTCTATTGATCATGGAAAATGATATACTGTGATATAATAGGAAATACAGTGTTGGTCTTTGTTCTGGTTCCTAGCACAAGAATTCTAAAAACCTTGGAATTTTCTAAGTGATACAGGTGATAGAAGCATCTTTTGTTCCAAAGAGGCAACTCTTGGTGGGTGCGTAGATAGCTTCAGGCTGGGGGTTGGTACCCAGAAAGACAAAATAATTAGAAGCCCCCCCCCCCCCGCAACGTTTAGAGAGAGGAGAGGGACTGGAAATTGAGTTAATATTCAATCATGCCTATGTGAAGAAACCGTTCTTAAAAAACTCTAAACGACAGAGTATGAGGAGCTTCTGGGTTGATGAATGCATTCACATGCTAGGAGGGTGGCCTACTTCAACTCTACAGGAACAGAAGCTTCTGTGCTTGGGATCCTTCTTGACCTCACCCTATGTACCTCTTCATCTGGCTGTTCATTTGTATCCTTTATTATATACTTTATAATAAGCCAGTAATAGTAGGTAAAGTCTCTCCCTAAGTTCTGAGTTACTATAGCAAATTACTGAACCTGAGGAGGGGGTCATGGGAACTCTGATTTACAGCCAGCTCAGAAGTACAGGAGGTCCAGGACTTGAGATTGGCATCTTAAGGGGGAGGAAGTCTTGTGAGACTAAGCCCTTAACCTGTGGGGTCTACACTAACTCCGGGTAGTTAGTGTCAGAATTGACTTGACTTGTAGGACACCCAGTCAGTATCCGGAGAGTTGGAGAATTGGTTGGTGTGGCAAAAAAAAACCCACGAACATTTGGTGCCACGTGCTAGGAGAAAAAACAGTTCATAAAGAAGAAAGAGGTGTGCTTCACCTCATCCTGTATACCAGGAAACAATAGAATCTAAGGAGAGGGGGAGTTCCTTTCCTTGTGGTCCTAAATCAGACATAGCTGAGAATCAACATCAGTGTTTACAGTGCTTTACTCCCTCAAGAAATATATCCACATACATCTGTATTCCATCCTCACAGAAGCCCTTTGAGATAGGCACTATTCTTGTTTCCATTCCCATCTCAAGTTACATAATCTTATTCTCAGAGGTTAAATGTTTTACCCCTGAAACAGAAGCCAATAAGTGGTTTAGCTGCCATTCAAACAAAATATCTGATTCAAAGTTACGGGCTCTTCCCAATATATAACATTGTCAACAACGGTATAGCTGCAGCTCCTTTGCTATACCGTCTTGAAATCATGAGTGAATTCTTCTCTGAAGAATATTTACTAAATAATCTCATTTAGAAAGAAATAGCAGCTGGAATAGCCGCACTGCTAACTCAGTCAATCATTTCCATTATTTGCAATGAATACAAGTAAAGTGTGTGAATATTAGGAACATTGTTTCCTCTTATGTTTTGAAGAATTAAGAAGCATGTGACCATGCTCCAGGATCAACATAGTTTGGGATATGCAACCCCCCTCAACATTCAGAAAATAATCACTACGAGCTATTGAACATCTACTACTTTCCGGTCTCTATGCTACTTTCCATATTTCCTTGACTTTAAAATCCAACAAAGATATTATTACCCTCAACCTACTCTTTGGAACCATAAAGCTCAAAGAGAGTAAATAAATTACCCAAGGTCACACAGCCAGCAAACTGGGATTTGACCTCAAGTTTATCACAATTATAGCAACTGACAGCCATGTTTTCTTTCTCCTTTTCCTTCTTCTTCCTTGGCTAATGTTTTCTTATTCTCACCCATTTGTTTCTCCCTTTCTTGATCTGTTCTGTGGTATAAGGTTCTGTCTACCAACACCATAGAACAAGAAATAGTTTTGTTTCTGGGAAAAGACCTGGGGTACATTACGTAAAGCCTGATTTCTACTTAGACGAATAGGAATCCTTGTACCACAGGCACTGTAGCATATCGGAGAAATACCCCAACATTTATAATTCTATTTTCAGGGTCTATATCATAAGCCTACTTTCTAGGATTAACCAACTTAAAGTAAGATCCTGTGACATGATGAAATTCTCTGCACAGAATTTAAGAATTTCCACTCTTATTCTTGTATTTAAATGTTCTACTAGTGATGAGAATGACAATGAGGGTGTACCTGACTCCCCTGAGAAACACAACTCTATTGATCTTGTTTCCACACTGACTTCAAATAGTTCGTTACTTCAGTGAAAACATTACTTTGGAAATGCTGTCCATAGGTGAGGCATTACAGGGTTACTTATTCTATAATTTGTATATTCTGACATAAGTATTTCCTAAAGGCCTTCATGCTTCCTGAGGAGTCTTTAAGAATATAATTTCCTCAATAATATTTGTCTTCATTTTTAAGCTGTATTATCTAAGGGCCCATCAACACATGGTGATGATGATCACTTTTGGTTCTAAAAGAAACCTTAGCATTTAAAACATTGTAACATTCCCCCCACATACACCCATTTTGCACACGAAGAAACTGAGGCTTGGAGAAGTTCAATGACTTGTCCGAGGTCATATAGTCACATAGTTGCTAGTAGCACACCTGAGATTATAACCCAGGTGTTTTGGCTCCCAGTCCAGAGCACTTTCTGGTGCACCACCCATTCCTCTGTCTGAATTAGAGGTAAAATAATAATAATGAGAATAAAAATAACAACTAATTTTGAGTGCTTACTGTGTATGTAGTCACTGTTTTAAGAGCTTGATACAATGTGGTTTATTTAATCCTCACTACCAACACCATAAAGTGGGCACTGTTTATTATTCTTATTTTACTAATGAAGTAGTTGATAAACTACTCGAGTTGATAAGCTTGCTCGAGATTAAAGATTATATTCCTTAATATGTGAGCCAAAATTTGAACTCACACTTTCTGACATCAGAAGCTGCCCTCCTGTTACACTAGTAACATATTCAAAGGTGTGAACCAATTAGTGACTTGAAGGCAAACAGAAAATGTGTATTGTTTTCACTTGGATGGTCGAGACTGCAGCGGCAAGGGGATCCACTAAACTTGCTAGTTTAGGAAGCATGGCTTGGTTTTCTAAGTTTATCCCTGGGTATAAATAGAATTTCATCAATTATGTCTCCATACATCTGACAGCTGCAGCAGGAACACCATCAGGAGGCATTGCAAACGCTCTAACTGCCTTGTTCCTGGATGCTCTCAGCAGAGTACAAACTAAAGTCTGCAGAGGAATGGAGGCAGGTACAACAGACTCCTGGGACTCAATTCTTTACCACAAATAGCTAATTTCTTTCATACCATCCATTCCCATCACCTCCTTTGAAATGTTTCATGTTACAACTTTCATAAGCAATTTGAACTTCACTGTCTCAGTCAAGAGACTTGGAATAATGGGGCTCCTTATTTAACTTATTTACCTTAACATCTAGTTAGAGAAACTCAAATGTGTAAAGTCCAAGATCTGACAGTTATAAAGATAGATTTATGTGATGGGATAGAAAGCATGAATTTTCACACTGGGACAGCAACTGCACAGCGCCCCATCCCAGATACTGGCACCAAAATATATATAACTTTACCTGCCCATGAGCAGAGGTCTACTCCTGCCTGACACTTGGTAGGTGCTCAAAAATACACGTTGAACACGATGCTTTGTGACGACTTAGAGGGATGGGATAGGGAGGGTGGGAGGGAGGCTCAAGAGGGAGGGGATATGGGATATATGTATGCATATAGCTGATTCACTTTGTTGTACAGCAGAAACTAACACAACGTTGTAAAGCAATTATACTCCAGTAAAGATGTGAAAAAAAATATGCACTGAATACATTAGAGTTGAATTGTAAGTAGGGGCTAGAAGAACCAGATCAAAGCCTAGAATCGGAATTTAAAAATTGTAGACATTTCCTCTCAAGAGGCGAATAGAAGGTGTAACCACATCTGGCAAGCAGCAGTATGGAGGAAGTCAGAAAAGGTTTTAAGTCATGATAAGGAAATATTCAATGTCAGGCATGTAATCAAGAGAGGAAAAGGGGATGCAATGAGCCAAAGACAAGGAGTCCTGCAAGTGAAGCAAGAGCTGCCTTAGATAAAAAGCCCTGAATATTTCTGCGGCTACAGGAAATGCCAATGATTAACTTCCTAATACCCAGTCGATGGAGGAATCCTGCCATACTTAGGAGATTTTGGAGAATCATAAAAGACTATATCTCAAAACACTCCTATTTCCTATCATGGATCTACTAACTTTTAACTTTTTTGAAGCTGTTTATGCTTTCAGGTTGTTCTACTTTTGGGGAGAAAAATAAGAGTCATCAATTAATATACTCACTGGGAAGTTAAACCTTCTTTTACTCATCACTTAATTGGTCTGTGACCTTGAGCACTGATATATAACTTTACTGAGTCTTAAATTCCTCTATGTAACATGGGGCTAATAACACCTGAGGAGTTAGACATAATTTATAAATAGCACCTAGCTCAGCTAACTGAGATAGAGACTTGAGTTTTTATTTGACCAGAAACCCAATAAGACACAGCTATGATAAGGCCAACACAACCACAGACTGCATTAATAAAAGTATGGAGTTCAGAGCATGAGAAATAGTGGTCTCATTGTAGTCTTCATTCTTCAGAACACTTACTTCTGGGGACTTATGTTCCATACAGCCCACCACATTTTAAGATGAACATTAACAAATAGCTGTGTATTAGTTACTTGAAGGAAGGGATCATGTCTTATGTATCTTTATATCCCTTATAGTTTCACGCACAATACCCTATATTTAATAAAAGCTTGATCAATGGTGGCTGAATGGATGAGTGAACAAGTGATTATAAAACTGTGACAGAGTTGGTACAATTACAGAAGCTGGTTTTGGAGAAGAATAAGTGAAATATTAATACTTTTTCTCAAATACTCTGTGTTACTCCAGAAGGTGGAACCACAGCAGAAAGATGGAATCTATGAAAAACAAAATCAGCTTTCCGTAAAAAGAAGCTTCATGACAATTAGAGTTGTCTGGAGCAGAACATGAGTAGAAGTGAAACTGCATTGGAAGTGTCAAGCATGGCGTGAATGACCAGGTCAGAGTTGGCTGAGGGGATTTCCACATCATGCAGGGAGTCTGCCAACATAAATGTTTGGGTTTATTCCATTAATAAATCTATGATGTTATGATAACTTATCCCAACATGTAAAGTAATTGCCAACCTAGACTTTTCCCAGAGTATCAATGGGGCAGAATTCTAAAAGATCTTAGAAATAATGTGTATACACACCACACACCTACACAGTTTTCCCTTAGGAACCCTGTATTCAGGTTACCAGGTGGGAAATTACTTGTAACCTACTTATTTGCAGATGAGAATACAAAAAAAAAAAAAAATGCAATTCCTTTTATTTTGTTTCTTAAATTATGAAAGCATTTTTTAGTAAAAACATTAGAGAGCCATCTGCAACACTAGTGAAAATATCATTAGGATACATGGTATACGCACGTGCTCATTGAGATACTGGCACATAGGTTGTACCATGTAGCTTTGGGGGTTCATTAATGCAATGCAATCTCTTTGTGTTGAGTCTATGTTCATGACCAGTTCTTTCTAAGAAGCCACTCATCCCTCAGTGCCTAACTTTGGCTAAAAGAAGGTAAACAACAGATTAGATTGAAACAACTCATCAATTGCTTGACTGACGAGGTATTTTCACCCCTGACTCATCCAATCAGTTTGTGTAGACATAGCGAGGAGCACATGCTTGAGACAGGGTGAAGAGCTTACAGTCTATGTCATGACCATTGTGATCACAATAACTCAAATTCTGGCTTGGATATTTCACATCTTTACTGCTCACGGTAGAAAAAAGTGGTAACTTGCCTGAGTGTCTTTTTTAATCATTTATGACCTCTGTTTTTGTTAGAAGCATTAGTTATTCTCCCTGTGGTTGCCAGATGGGTGGGTAGATCACTTAAAGGAAACATCTTACATAAAATCTGGATCAGATTTGCAATAATGACCTAAAAACCCTCTCCTCTGCTAAATTTACAAAATGATATTGTGATTAAAATTTATTTAAGGATTAATATTTTCCAGGCATTTAATATATGACATTAGTCACTTGGTCATGCAATTCTTCTGCACACATCCTATTATAATCTCCATTCAACAGATAAGTAAGTTGAGGCTCAGAGGATTTGGCAAGTATTTGAGAAAGTCACTTTCTCTCATCCCTTTGCAAAGTGTATTTTTTTCTAAAAATCAAACAAACAAACAAACCAACAATCCCCAAACGGTCTTCTGTCAAGCTATAAACCTCAGCATAAATGTAAGGAAAGAAGAAACAACTCAACATACAGGGCCTTTGGTAATGAGAATGGCGTGCCAGTAAAACTCTAATTGCTCTCAGTTGCTGAAGAGGGAGTCAAGGATTGCATCCCAGAGGAATGACATCAAAATCAACAATTGAAAGATAAATTGCCATTACCCAAACCTGTCAGAGGGAGTAACGGGGGGTAGGCAGGATACAGAGAGAGTCCAGATCATGATGGCCGTAGAGTTCAGGGAGGGCAGGAATATGAAGGAACTGTAGATGGAGAGAGGGTGGAAAGACATAAACCGGGATAATAAGCCAAGGCAGGAGCTCCCACGGGATACTGAATGTTACATAAAGAAGCTTTGGCTTTTTACTAAGAGGTACAAGAAGAACATCTTTAAACCAGTGGACAGATTTGCATTGTCAAGTGGTCACACTAGTTAGCATGTGAAGAAGAGCAGGGTCAGAGAGGTAGCCTGGTTAAAAAACTGTTCTTACAATAATCAAGAGGAAATATGGTGTGGCACTGAACTAAGGTAGTGGCCTTGCCACATGCAGACAGATTTGAGAACATTGTTTGTGAGGTAGAAATCATAGGATTTCTGATTGATGAGATGTGCTGCAGGGAAGAAAGCGGAGACATCAAAGTTGCTGCTCGAGCAAATGAAGTTTAGGAGAGTATAGAACAGATAGCACTGATCTGGAAACAAGACCGGTGAGCATCTCTGAGGGCCCAGTGGAGGCTGGAGGTCATGGCTTTTAGTGGCCCCAATATTCATGGAGGGGACATTTCCAAGACACAACTTGGAGGGCAAAATATAGCATCAGAGAAGGCAGACTTCCTTTTACTACAAAAAGGAATTTTCTGAATGGGAGAAAGTTTAGGGTATGATGGGAGTGTGTCCTAGTCTAGGAGGCAGTGGGGAAAGTGATTTGAGGTAATAACAGAGTACTGAAGTGATGGGTTGTGGACTTAAGCCACTGCAGGGAGGAGGAAGCTGACAATATGGTTAAGTTAGAGGGGCAATGTTTTTGAAGGTCCTTACAATACTGAGGAGTGCATGTAACTGGAATAAGAGAGCTCTAAGGATAAGAAGTTGTAGAAAGAAAGTGGAGTGTTTGAATTCAGAATTTAAAGTGGTCATGGGGCAGTTTCAGATGATGACAGTCTTCTGGGTTTGGGTAAATGAGATGGGTGAAGGCAAACCTCGTTAGAGACAATGAGGAGAAGGGACTGAGAGACTGTTAGTAGATGGATGGACATGAAAGCCACCCAGGATGTCAGGAAGACTTGAAGTGGAGATAAAGACTGTGAACCAGGTGTGGAAACATCATTGAAGGAGACAGGATAACCTGGGATTGGTAGGAAAGATGTCAGTTAAGATCAGGAGGTTTTCAGGGAAGAAGCTGTGCAGAAGGAAATTTGTCCATGACAGAAAAGAGAAGTGTGGAGGAGATGGTGGAAAGTTTTGGCAAACGTGGGTAGACGAGACGTTTGTGTCTGCGAAGAGGAAACACCAAGTGCCATGAGTTTGAGGGCACAGGGAAAGCTGAGTCAGGAAAGGGTATTCCAGCTTGGGCTTTGAGAAAAAATGACAGGGATCTACAGTGTGGTGGATTTAAAGTGACTATACTTTTTTCCCCAAATGATTAATATGCAAATGTAGCTTATACATGCTCAGGGTTTAGGGTATGATGGGAGTGTATCCTAGTATACAAAAGGGCAAAAGGCAACAGGTCAACAGCTCCTGGGGAGCAGCGTCTACCCCAGAAAAGTTCTAAGCTGAAGTTTTGAAATGTTAGGTAGAGCCTCGCAGATGTGGTCCGTATGGATTTACAATGTGGAGATGATGAGCTCCACTTACCATAGAGATTATGAATGCACTATATTCTCGAGTTCCGCAAATGGATGTGAAATCTCATTTAAGTCCAAAGTCTGATTCGCTTGCAAACATTGGTGGTCAACTAATTAATCACTTTGTTTGCTAGCCCAATTTATTTTACTAATAACTATAAAAGGAAGAAACTGAGGTGCAGAAGGCTTCAGTAGCTTAGATAAGGGTACACAGTTACTTAGCTTAGGGTATACCTTGACAGCAGCAAGAACTGATGAGGACCTGATAAAATGGGAAAAGATGAAAAAACCCATAAAAGTCAGTCACAGAATACACAACTATCAGAATAGCTGGGGTCATTTAGTTAGGGGCAAGGAGCCCCACATGTCTCTGAATTCCCTGGGAGCTTCATTGCATTGCTTTCACTGATCCTATAAGCATGTGTGAAGTATTAGGAAACCCAGTTACTGAGGAATACAAAAAAGATGAATAAGTCACCAGGAGTTAAATAGCCAGACAAATAAGCAACCCAGAGATTGATGACTTCCATGACTGAAGTATATGTAGGACACAATAGGGCTGGAAGGGCCAAAGTAATGAGTGGAAGAGGGCAAAGGGTCAGGAAAAGCTTAGTCCGGGACGTGAAACAAAACAGAATCATGACAGTTGAGTGATCACCAGGTAGAAACGGAGAGACAGGGCTTTCTGAAAAAGTGGAGCACCAATGGCAACCCTGTGGTCCACTGGGGAAACTGTACATTGTTTCACAGGGTTACAGAATTTATGGGTGAGGAGGAGAGAGAGATATAATTTTGAAGACCTTATTAGAAAATGGACTTATCCTACAGGTAATGGAGATTATTGAATGATTCTATGCAAGAGGATGACTTGATGGGATTTGCAAGTTAGAAAGAGTACAATAACTTCATTTCGGATATGAATGTGAGACTTGAGATAATCTATTCACACTAACTGGTCTTTCTAATAATGATTTTTAATTTAGATAAACCATGTTCATTAGACCCTTAAAATATAGGGGAATGTATAACATTTAAAGAAGTATTTCTACCCAATTGAAAGTTTTAATAAAAGCATCTTGTTCCCATAACGATCCTATTTCAAAATTTTAAATTTAAAGGAGTATACTCCCATTGTTTGGAAATTCACCTACAGAAACAACTTTTTCCCCCAGTAATGCTGGACAAATGATTGATTTTATACAGTGCTTTGAACTGAGAACAGGCAAAATAAAATGTTATGACATGTCCTAGGGGTCTTCAAAAGGTTATCCATTCAGCATAATATAGAGGAAATGGCCAACTTCTTTCTGCCACATTGCACTTCAGAAATAGCTAGCTGCACAAAAGTTATAAATGTTCATTGCCTGGGAAAAGTATTTGGACCATTAGTAACAGCTATTGCTCTAGATACACCCAGATTTCCATTTTGTAAGAAACCATTAAGCATGATTTTCTCATATTCATATCTAATTATGCAATGACATTAGGGGACCTCAGTGTGCGGCTCTCCCTAAGAGGAACCGCCACCAATGAAAACTATCCATACCTGAAGAAGCAGCAGCAATGAAGTGGGCTGTGAGTGTTGCTAAGATACCTTTCCCATGGTATCTGATTTAAATTGTCAGCTTCCTACTGACCAGGAATGAAGGACAGGGTCATGAAGTTCCCACAGAAAGATATATCACTGGACTGCTGGAAATTTCTCTATAACACCAGCCTTGAGAATCAACCTTCTTGTTGACAACGTCAAAACTCACTTCAGGGGAAGATATTCACCACATGATTACAAACCCCACTTTATGAGCATGAAAGTTTAAAGATAACAGCAGTGAGATGGATGAACATGGGGGTATAAATTCTAAAAGGTAGTATATAAATCTTAGAATTTCAGTATAATCTTAAAATTTAATAACCTAACATTTTATTGCTTTTTACTATTAAAAAGAATGAAACAATGAAGAAATTAGTAGCTAGTAATTTTTAGGTCAAAATTGTTTCAAATATCTATATGTTACATAGAGGGCATAATGCATGAGCTGAAGTAGTGAATTTCAACTTTCTGTCTCTCCTGAGGTGTTAGTAATTTAATTCATTTGCTCATAAACTCTTCCAAGAAACTGAAGGACATAAAGATTTAAGGTGAACAGTGCCCAGCTTCAGTGGTTTATAATTTGATTGGAAAAACAAGGCACTTTATTCCCCAAGCACATGTTGGATCTTTCTGTTTCTTGTTTCCTTCATTCATTTCCCCCATTTCTTAAAAGCTTTCTCTTCTACTTTCTCAGCATAAATCACAGTTACTCTAAAACAAAGGCCTGATATGTTATATATCCACTTCTAGTGAATTTTCAAGTTGATTGCCTCTTTTCTATGATGGGTTATCCACCAGGTAGACTATGCACACGTTTAAGACTCCAGGAGAAGAAACCAAAATGTCCATATCCAATATGACTCCACTTGCCTCTTTTAGGCTGGATCTCACCTCCTCCCTAAGGCTAACAACCCTGATCTTACTGGCTAACTTAGCTATTATGAAGGGAGAAAGGTTCTAAATGGGAAAATGAGATGGAAAAAAGAATTTTTAATCCTGTATCAACAGCTTTTCCTAGGCTCTTCCTGTATTTTCTAGGAAGACAGTGACATTGATTCACAATTGGCATTTATGCTTAAGACTGTACTTTAGCTATGGTGTAAGCTATCAGCAATCTACCACCCATGCTTGTTTACCTCACTCTCTCCTTGTGAAAGGTGGTAAACTGTGCAAAATAGCTCTGAGGATTTGGTAATGCAGAGTGGAACCATAGAGGACACAACCAACTAATCTCTCATGACCCCTTTATAACTCTGAGACTGTGGACAGCCAGCAGACAGCCTCTCCTTTCAATGGGTTAAGCAGCAGTATGTTCTCACATTATTATGAACCCATAGGAGGTGAAGAGATACATAAAGTTGATTACTCACACATTATTTCTCCATATCAGGTCATAGGAAAAGATAAGGAAATTAGGAATCTGGTGACTAATGTTGAACAGAGAGAAGATTTGAACACTCAAGTCAGGAAAAGAGGAGAAAAGGGATGTAAGAAAAGAGGAAGACAAGCAGATAATAAGTGGACAAACCTAAAAAAGTACAAAAGGAAGCAAAGAAAAATGAGGAAAGTTAAAAATAGTGAATATCATATAGTTGTATGTAGAAGTTATCATGTATTCTTTTAAAATTCATAATATACTTCTTTCTGAAAAGGACGTTGTGAGGTTTTATAATAAACTAAAGGCAGGAGAGACGTTCAAGATGGTGGAGGAGTAAGACGTGGAAATCACGTTCCTCCCCACAAATACATCAGAAATACATCTACATGTGGAACAACTCCTACAGAACACCTACTGAACGCTGGCAGAAGACCTCAGACTTCCCAAAAGGCAAGAAACTCCCCCCGTACCTGGGTAGGGTAAAAGAAAAAAGAAATAACAGAGACAAAAGAATAGGGACGGGACCTGCACCAATGAGAGGGAGCTGTGAAGGAGGAAAGGTTTCCACACACTAGGAAGCCCCTTCGCGGGCAGAGACTGCCGGTGGCGGGGGGGAAGCTTCGGAGCCGCGGAGGAGAGCGCAGCCACAGGGGTGCGGAGGGCAAAGCGGAGAGATTCCCGCACGGAGGATCGGTGCCGAGCAGCACTCACCAGCCCGAGAGGCTTGTCTGCTTACCCGCCGGGGAGGGTGGGGTCTGGGAGCTGAGGCTCGGGCTTCCGTCGGATCCCAGGGAGAGGACTGGGGCTGGCGGCGTGAACACAGCCTGCAGGGGTTAGCGTACCACAGCTAGCCGGGAGGGAGTCCGGGAAAAAGTCTGCAGCTGCCGAACAGGCAAGAGACTTTTTCTTGCCTCTTTGTTTCCTGGTACGCGAGGAGAGGGGATTCAGAGCGCCGCCTAAACGAGCTCCAGAGACGGGCGCGAGCCGCGGCGATCAGCGCGGACCCCAGAGGCGGGCATGAGACGCTAAGGCTGCTGCTGCCGCCACCAAGAAGCCCGTGTGCAAGCACAGGTCACTCTCCACACCGCCCCTCCCGGGAGCCTGTGCAGCCTGCCACTGCCAGGCTCCCGTGATCCAGGGACAACTTCCCCGGGAAAACACACGGTGCACCTCAGGCTGCTGCAACGTCACGCCGGCCTGTGCCGCCGCAGGCTCGCCCCGCATCCGTGCCCTTCCCTCCCCCCGGCCTGAGGGAGCCAGAGCCCCCTAAGCAGCTGCTCCTTTAACCCCGTCCTGTCTGAGTGAAGAACAGATGCCCTCAGGCGACCTACACGCAGAGGCGGGGCCAAATCCAAAGCTGAACCCCGGCAGCTGTGCGAACAAAGAAGAGAAAGGGAAGTCTCTCCCAGCAGCCTCAGGAGCAGCGGATTCAATCTCCACAATCAACTTGATGTACCCTGCATTTGTGGAATACCTGAATAGACAACGAACCATCCCAAAATTGAGGAGGTGGACTTTGGGAGCAACGATATATATATATTTTTCCTTTTTCTCCTTTTGTGAGTGTGCATCTGTATGCTTCTTTGTGTGCTTTTGTCTGTATAGCTTTGCTTTTACCATTTGTCCTAGGGTTCTCTCTGTCCGCTGTTTTATTATTATTATTTTTTTTAGTATTGCTTTTAGCACTTGTTATCATGGGTGGATTTGTTTTCTGGTTTGGTGTCTCTCTTCTTTCTTTCTTTTTTTTAATTACATTTTAATTTTTTTATTTTTAATAATTATTTTTTTATATTTTATTTTAGTAACTTTATTTTATTTTAATCTTTCTTTCTTTCTTTCTCTCTTCCTTCCTTCCTTCCTTCTTTCCTTCCTTCCTTCCTTCCCTCCCTCCCTCCCTTCCTTTCTTTCTTTCTCCCTTTTCTTCTGAGCCGTGTGGCTGACAGGGTCTAGGTGCTCCGGCTGCATTTCAGGCCTGTGTCTCTGAGGTGGGAGAGCCGAGTTCAGGACATTGGTCCACCAGAGACCTCACGGCTCCATGTAATATCAAACGGCGAAAGCTCTTCCAGAGAACTCCATCTCAATGCTAAGACCCAGCTCCACTCAATGACCAGCAAGCTACAGTGCTGGACACTCTATGCCAAACAACTAGCAAGACAGGAGCACAAACCCACCCATTAGCAGACAGGCTGCCTAAAATCATAATAAGGTAACAGACACCCCAAAACACACACCTGGACGCGGTCCTGCCCACCAGAAAGACAAGATCCAGCCTCATCCACCAGAACACAGGCACCAGTCCCCTCAACCAGGAAGCCTACACAAACCACTGAACCAACCTTAGCCACTGGGGGCAGACACCAAAAACAACTGGAACTACGAACTTGCAGCCTACAAAAAGGAGACCACAAACCCAGTAAGTTAGGCAAAATGAGAAGACAGAGAAACACACAGCACGTGAAGGAGCAAGGTAAAAACCCACCAGACCAAACAAATGAAGAGGGAATAGGCAGTCTACCAGAAAAAGAATTCAGAGTAATGGTAGTAAAGATGATCCAAAATCTTGGAAATAGAATGGAGAAAATACAAAAAACCTTTTACAAGGACCTAGAAGAACTAAAGAGCAAACAAACAATGAAGAACAACACAATAAACGAAATTAAAAATTCTCTAGAAGGAATCAATAGCAGAATAACTGAGGCAGAAAAACAGATAAGTGACCTGGAAGATAAAATAGTGGAAATAACTACTGCAGAGCAGAATAAAGACAAAGGAATGAAAAGAATTGAGGACAGTCTCAGAGACCTCTGGAACAACACTAAACGCAGCAACATTCAAATTATAGGGGTCCCAGAAGAAGACGAGAAAAAGAAAGGGACTGAGAAAATATCTGAAAAGATTATAGTTGAAAACTTCCCTAACATGGGAAAGGAAATATCACTCAAGTCCAGGAAGCACAGAGAGTCCCATACAGGAAAAATCCAAGGAGAAACACGCCAAGACACATATTAATCAAATGATCAAAAATTAAATACAAAGAAAAAATATCAAAAGCAGCAAGGGAAAAACAACAAATAACATACAAGAGAATCCCCATAAGGTTAACAGCTGATTTTTCAGCAGAAACTCTGCAAGCCAGAAGGGAGTGGCAGGACATATTTAAAGTGATGAAAGGGAAAAACCTACAACCAAGATTACTCTACCCAGCAAGGACCTCATTCAGATTTGATGGAGAACTAAAAACCTTTACAGACAAGCAAAAGCTAAGAGAATTCAGCACCACCAAACCACCTTTACAACAAATGCCACAGGAATTTTTCTAGGCAGGAAACACAAGAGAAGGAAAACACCTACAAAAACAAACCCAAAACAATTAAGAAAATGGTAATAGGAACATACGTATCGATAATAACCTTAAATGTAAATGGATTAAATGCTCCCACCAAAAGACATAGACTGGCTGAATGGTTACAAAACAAGACCCGTATATATGTGGTCTACAAGAGACCCACTTCAGACCTAGGGGAACATACAGACTGAAAGGGAGGGGATGGAAAAAGGTATTCCATGCAAATGGAAATAAAAAGAAAGTTGGAGTAGCAATTCTCACATCAGACAAAATAGACTTTAAAATAAAGACTATTAAAAGAGACAAGAAGGACACTACATAGTGATCAAGGGATCAATCCAAGAAGAAGATACAGCAATTGTAAATATTTATGCACCCAATATAGGAGCACCTCAATACATAAGGCAAATGCTAGCAACCATAAAAGAGGAAATCGACAGTAACACAATCATAGTAGGGGACTTTAACACCCCACTTTCACCAATGGACAGATCATCCAAAATGAAAATAAATACGGCAATACAAACTTTCATTGATACATTAAACAAGATGGACTTAATTGATATTTATAGGACATTCCATCCACAAACAACAGAATACAATTTCTTCTCAAGTGCTCATGGAACATTCTTCAGGATAGATCATATCTTGGGTCACAAATCAAGCCTTAGTAAATTTAATAAAATTGAAATCGTATCAAGTATCTTTTCCAACCACAATGCTATGAGACTAGATATCAATTACAGGAAAAATTCTGTAAAAGTAAAAACAAATGGAGGCTAAACAATACACTAGTTAGTAACTGAGAGATCACTGAATAAATCAAAGAGTAAATCAAAAAATACCTAGAAACAAATGACAATGAAAACACATGAGCCAAAACCTATGGGATGCAGCAAAAGAAGTTCTAAGAGGGAAGTTTATAGCAATACAATCCTACCTCAAGAAACAAGAAAAGTCTCAAATAAACAACCTAACCTTACACCTAAAGCAATCAGAGAGAGAGGAACAAAAAAACCCCCAAAGTTAGCAGAAGGAAAGAAATCATAAAGATCAGATCAGAAATAAATGAAAAAAAAATGAAGGAAACAATAGCAAAGATCAATAAAGCTAAAAGCTGGGTCTTTGAGAAGGCAAACAAAATTGATAAAACATTAGGCAGACTCATCAAGAAAAAAGGGAGAAGACTCAAATGAATAGAATTAGAAATGAAAAAGAAGTAACAACTGACACTGCAGAAATACAAAGGATCATGAGAGATTACTACAAAGCAACTCTATGCGAATAAAATGGACAATCTGGAAGAAATGGACAAATTCTTAGGAAAGAACAACCTTCCAAGACTGAACCAGGAAGACATAGAAAATATAAACAGACCAATCACAAGCACTGAAATTGAAACTGTGATTAAAAATCTTCCAACAAACAAAAGCCCAGGACTAGATGGCTTCACAGGCCAATTCTACCAAACATTTAGAGAAGAGCTAACACCTATCCTTCTCAAACTGTTCCAAAATATAGCAGAGGTAGGAACACTCCCAAACTCATTCTACGAGGCCACCAGCACCCTGATACCAAAACCAGACAAAGATGTCACAAAGAAAGAAAACTATTGGCCAATATCACTGATGAACATAGTTGCAAAAATCCTCAACAAAATACTAGCAAACAGAATCCAGCAGCACATTAAAAGGATCATACACCATGATCAAGCGGGGTTTATCCCAGGAATGCAAGGATTCTTCAATATATGCAAATCAATCAATGTGATACACCATATTAACACTGAAGGAGAAAAACCAAATGACCATCTCAATAGATGCAGAAAAAGCTTTCGAGAAAATTCAACACTGATTTATGATAAAAACCCTGCAGAAAGTAGGCATAGGGGAACTTACCTCAGCATAATAAAGGCCATATATGACAAACCCACTGCCAACATTGTTCTCAATGGTGAAAAACTGGAACCATTTCCTCTAAGATCAGGAACAAGACAAGGTTGCCCACTGTCACCACTGTTATTCAACGTAGTTCTGGAAGTTTTAGTCACAGCAATCAGAGAAGAAAAAGAAATAAAAGGAATCCAAATCAGAAAAGAAGAGTTAAAGCTGTCATTGTTTGCAGATGACATGATACTATACATAGAGAATCCTAACGATGCTACCAGAAAACTACTAGAGCTAATCAATGAATTTGGTAAAGTAGCAGGATACAAAATTAATGCACAGAAATTTCTTGCATTCCTATACACTAATGATGAAAAATCTGAAAGAGAAATTAAGGAGACACTCCTATTCACCATTGCAACAAAAAGAATGAAATACCTAGGAATAAACCTACCTAAGGAGACAAAAGACATGTATGCAGAAAAGTATAAGGCACTGATGAAAGAAATTAAAGATGATAAAAACAGATGGAGATATACACTATGTTCTTGGAATGGAAGAATCAACATTGTGAAAATGACTATACTACCCAAAGCAATCTACAGATTCAATGCAATCCCTATCAAACTACCAATGGCATTTTTCACAGAACTAGAATAAAAAATTTCACAATTTGTATGGAAACACAAAAGAGCCCGAACAGCAAAACCTAACTTGAGAAAGAAAAACGGAGCAGGAGGAATCAGGCTCCCAGTCTTCTGAGTATACTACAAAGCTACAGTAATTAAGAGAGTACGGTACTGGCACAAAGACAGAAATATAGGTCAATGGAACAGGACAGAAAGTCCAGAGATAAACCCAGCCATATATGGTCACCTTCTTTTTGATAAAGGAGGCAAGAGTGTACAATGGAGAAAAGACAGTCTCTTCAATAAGTGGTGCTGGGAAAACTGGACAGCTACATGTAAAAGAATGAAATTAGAACACTCCCTAACACGATACACAAAAATAAACTCAAAATGGATTAAAGACCTAAATGTAAGGCCAGATACTATCAAACTCTTAGAGGAAAACATTGGCAGAACACTCTATGACATAAATCACAGCAAGATCCTTTTTGACCCACCTCCTAGAGAAATGGAAATAAAACCAAAAATAAACTAATGGGACCTAATGAAACTTAAAAGCTTTTGCACAGCAAAGGAAAGCATAAACAAGACGAAAAGACAACCCTCGGAATGGGAGAAAATATTTGCAAATGAAGCAACTGACAAAGGATTAATCTCCAAAATATACAAGCAGATCATGCAGCTCAGTATCAAAAAAGAAACAGCCCAATCCAAAAATGGGCAGAAGACCTAAACAGACATTTCTCCAAAGAAGATATACATATTGCCAACAAACACGTTAAAGGATGCTCAACATCACTAATCATTTGAGAAATGCAAATCAAAACTACAATGAGGTATCACCTCACAGCAGTCAGAATGGCCATCATCAAGAAATCTACAAACAATAAATGCTGGAGAGGGTATGGAGAAAAGGGAACCCTCTTGCACTGTTGGTGGGAATGTAAATTGATACAGCCACTATGGAGAACAGTATGGAGGTTCCTTAAAAAACTAAAAATAGAACTACCATACGACCCAGCAATCCCACTACTGGTCATGTACCCTGAGAAAACCATAATTCAAAAAGAGTCATGTACCACAATGTTCATTGCAGCACTATTTACAATAGCCAGGACATGGAAGCAACCTAAGTGTCCAGCGACAGATGAATGGATAAAAAAGATGTGGCACATATATACAATGGAATATTGCTCAGCCATAAAAAGAAATGAAATTGAGTTATTTGTAGTGAGGTGGATGGACCTAGAGTCTGTCATACAGAGTGAAGTAAGTCAGAAAGAGAAAAACATATACCATATGCTAACACATATATATGGAATGTAAAAAAAAATAAAAAATGATTATGAAGAACCTAGGGGCAGGACAGGAATAAAGATGTAGACGTAGAGAATGGCGTTGAGGACACGGGGAGGAGGAAGGGTAAGCTGGGACGAAGTGAGAGAGTGGCAGGGACATATATATACACTACCAAAGGTAAAATATATAGCTAGTGGGAAGCAGCCGCGTAGCACAGGGAGATCAGCTGGGTGCTTTGTGTCCCCCTAGAGGAGTGGGATAGGGAGGGTGGGAGGGACACGGAAGAGGGAAGAGATATGGGGATATATGTATATGTAGCTGATTCACTTTGTTATAAAGTAGAAACTAACGCACCATTTTAAAGCAATAATACTCCAATCAAAGATGTTAAAAATAAAGTAAAATAAAATAAAATAAAAAATTTAAAAAAGAGCCCGCAGGGCAAAGGCAATAAATAAATAAATAAATAAATAAATAAACTAAAGACATATTATAGAGCCATCAATAACAGGGTCAAAGGAATAGGAGTCATGAAAAAGGAGGCATAAGTGGTACATAGGAAATCTGTAATAAAGAAAACTTCTTAAATGGAAATCAAAACATGGCTCTCAACTTCAGCTTTCTGAGAGCTAAAGAAACTACACACATATATGCACGCATTTACTGGTTGCGGCGGGAGGGAAAATACAATGAAATGTTAATTTCTCTTAATCCTGAATTGCAAAAGGAGCTTACCTTTTGTGTCTTTATGTGAAGATCCTTACATAATATAATAAATATAATAATATAGTAAATAGCATTTTCAGTGGTTGTTTATAAAAACACAGGTACATTATATGCTATAATGTTAAAAGTGAGGAAAATTTTAAAAAATGAACCTCTAAGGAGACAGTGGATAGATAAATAAAAGGGAAAAAGGTGAGGAAAAGATAAACTTTAAAGTGGAATGTGCACATAGAAGAAAAAAAAATAAGAAAGAAAATATTGTGAGAACTTAAAATGTTGCAATACCCACTCAAAGAAAAGGACAGAAAGGGAATAGCCATAAATTAAACCTTCAACTGAACTAAGTATTATGGTCCCCAGAATCCATATTATGAGGGCACATTTTAGATAAGACACTTTCAATATCTGAAAAATGTTTTTTCTTCAATGAAGTCCTGGACAGACCCATTATAGAATGAATGCTTCTCTACAGAGAATCATAAGAGTGTCTAAAATGAGGATTAGAAAGCACCAAGCTGATCGGTGCTTTGTGACCACCTAGAGGGGTGGGATAGGGAGGGTGGGAGGGAGACGCAAGAGGGAGGAGATATGGCGATATATGTGTATGTATAGCTGATTCACTTTGTTATAGAGCAGAAACTAGCACACCATCGTGAAGCCAGTTATACTCCAATAAAGATGTTAAAAAAAAAAATAAATAAAATAAAATGAGGATTAGAAAACAGATGAAGAAATATAAGCAAGGCTAGTAAAATGTGCTCTTATTTTCATTTATTCTTCTTTCTAAGATAAAATTTCATTTCAAAGTGATGCAGCTGTTTCTCAAATTGCGATGCTAAAGAAGGCAAATCAGATTGAATTTATGTGCTTACACCACTCCCAATAATAATAATTCTGATATGAAAACTAAGATGGCAATTACAGAGATGGTCTAAGAGGAACGTTAGAACAACATTCTTCCTAATAAGAGGTACCTAATGCAGATGAAATAGTGAAAAGAATACAGCAATGTTTCCTGTAAATAGGACCTATACCTCACTGATTACATCATCCACTACCCTATTTTTTTAAGATCATTACTCAATTAATTCAGCAACTGTATAAAAGCACCTACACGGGCCAGGCTTGGAGATGGACAGAACTCATACAAAGATGAATACGACACAGTCATTAGAATACATGTAACTCTTCCTGGCTTCTACTTCTAAGTAACAAAATGTGATTCTCCAATACACATTTTAGACTATCTCAGGGGACCACAAAAAAAAAAAAACAAAAGTTTCTTCTTGCCAAAATGTCTCCTGATTTGGAAAACATAGTTGTGCTTGCCATATTTTCTACTGTTTGGTGTCATGCTGTACTGAATTCACTGAGGCTAGTCATTGGCAATGTGGACGAGAATTCTGTCACAAAGAATAATAGTAGGCATTTCTCTGTCAGCCTTCCTACCTGAGCTCCCGAGAATTTTGCATATCACTACCAACATGATTTTCTCTTTCAATTTATCAGTTGTGACCAGCATTTGGAACTTGTTGACACATGTGGATGTAAAGAAGAAATTCCAACTGAACCGTTATGAGATTCCTCAGTCTCCCTGTAAAGAAAAACATGTTCCAGTCCTTCAAAAGTCTTTGGGTTTCTTAAAAATATACATACGTGACATCAAGTGTGATCAATATGCCCAAATTACTGATCACTTCAATTTAAAACCTATCAGTCAATTCAGGGAAGGTAAATTAGTCACGTCAATGATTCATTATAGTGTCAGCACTTGAAAATTGAACAGACTTTTCTCCGCGAATTATTCAGTAAACTAATCTTATGGTGTGCATGCATAGCCTTTATTAATTAATCCCATTGAACCTAAGATTGATAATGCATGAATGTACTTTGCGGCTTTACTCAAGTAATATAACTTTACTAAGGCATTTCTCCTTGTATTCTACTTTCCCTAAACTATAAAAGGGAGGCTTGCAATAGCTATAACTCTCTCTTCCCAAATATAACTCTTTTCTCCCCAAGTGCATTTCTTAGAGGAATGATGTGAGCATTGTAGTAGAAGTCTGTAAGTTCATTAATGATGCTAACTCTTAAAAGGTCCGTAAGTCATGCTCTGGATTTAGTATGGACGTTTTGGCGGGTGTATTAACCAACCCCTCCCTCTAGTCCACTAGGGGATCACATAGGAGCTTAATTCTGTTCTGAAAAGAAATCGGCCATTATCTAAAAAGAACTGAATGTACCCAAGGACTTAATTTGCCATTCACTCAGCAGAGTCTATTTCATTATAATAACAAATGTTTGGCAGTAACTTACAGTTTACCAAAACCTGTCATTTGCATTATCTCTTTTGTTCCCCTACAATAGTTCTGTATGGGAGATAAGGTAACTTCGCTTAATATTTCTATTTCACAAATGAGGAAACTGAGGCTCAAAAACCCACTGCTTATTAAAGCCATCCAACACACCATCAAGGGAGTGCTTGAATCAGCAAAAACCATGTTCCTTCTCCTGTATAATTCTGCCTCTTTTTCCTTCTGTATTTTACTGGAGTCTGTTCTGATTCCTTTCATGATCTGCTCCAGGTGCAGGTCATGATGATCCTACATGATCCTACCTACAGACAAGGAAGAGGTGAAGTCATTCCCAGGTGGGGACCCAATGTGAAAGCCTTCTAGCACCCTCCAAAGAGCCCTGCTCTGCCTTTCTGAAATAAGCAGACTGACTGTTTATTCTTTTACTAACCACTATAATATGCAGTAACAAATGAAAGCTGTAATTGTTTTTCCTCCAAATATAACCTTTCCTTAGATGTGTTTTATGACTCCTTTGCAATCAACTGGAAGGTAGATGAGTCTGAGGTTGCCACTTCAGGGATTGCATAATCAGTTGAGAAAAAGTGCATGAACCAGGAATGAGACTAACAATTGGAACAATAATGAAATGAAATAAAAGGAAGCAGAGGTAAGCAATTGGAAGTGTATTTTTGGAATCCTGATGCAAGATAAGAAATTTAGGCATGAGAGGAAAGAAGTTCAAGTCATGTTTCACTTGTATTGTTTGTGTGATCTTTTGCCATAATGTTGACACTTTTCATTCAAAATGTCAAATGGCATTTAATGAAGGACCAGATAATGAATGAACAGTAGGCCTTGTTCTTGGCACGTTGTGCTACCAATCCAGATAGAAATAGTTTCTGTATTTTGACATGAGTTTTGGGAAATAAGCCTAAAGTGGGCAGTAGACTATATTGGAAAAAGAAAAGCATTTGCAGTCAGATTCCCAGATCTGATAGCCACACGTTTTGTCATTTCTCTTCAGCTTCATTATCTTTAAAAAATAACACCCACTTCATAGCACTGTTTTGAAAATTAAATGTCACTAAAGTTATAAGCACTTAATACACACATAGAAATGGTAGTTGGTTATCAGTCTTCAGCAAAGTTACATTATGTTACAGGTTTCCAGTCTTGGAAGGCAGAGACGGTTCAGCTCTATTTGCTGTGGGCATCAGCTGAGAAGGAATATCTCCTCAAAAATAGACAAATGTGCTCTAGAGACCTCCTCCAGAAACTGAGAGATGACTTCAGCAAGATTTCCAAAGACTTTTTTTTTTGCTTTGGAAAATTATTCCTTTAAACAACTTCTTCTGGCAGAAACAGAAAACTGATACTCTGCCACGTGAATAATAAATAGGCTAAAACATAACTTATTTTTATCCTAAATCTTTCATTCAGAAAGATGCCAGTCACAAAGAAGGGTCTTAAAAAATATTTATCATATAAATTAATAGAATAGTCTTTTATATTATGAAAGTACTTGGATAGATATTGAATACTCATTAAGTTAGACATTTTGTAAGGAGTTTAATGTACTAAAATATATTAATTAAATATTTATTATAAATTAATATATAAAAATCAATTTCCAGTTGCTTTCTGTGTTTTTTTCCTCTTTCATTTCTACCTAATAGTAATGAACTAAATAAAATTATAGTAACAATAATATAATAACTTCTTGAGGCTTATCATGTGCCAGGCACCACAGCAAGCTCTTTGGAAGATCATCTCACTTATCCTCCACAGCAATCCTGTGAGATAGGTATCCTTATATTATCCCATTTCACAAAGGATGAAACTAAGGCAAAGATAAATTAATGTTATGTATGTTGGTATTAAATTTATTTAAAGTCAATTAGCAGCTTTGTGGTGGTAATGGCAAATATTTATCTGTTTCAGTTATCTTCTCAAAATTAATATGGTATTTCCATGGGATAACTTAGACTCTGGTCTTATTTCTCATTAAAAATAACAATACTTTAGTTGGTAAAGGTTTTACCAACCAATAAGCTATGTCAAGAGTCAGACGTCCTGGGTTCAGGTTTTAGCTTCGCTACCTCTTGATGAGAAAGAGGAGACCTACATGTACTTGGTAGTTGTTCCCACCGATGTAGAGTGACAGTACTGTTGAGTGTGATGAAGAGAGTACACTGAAAGGATGACGGGAAGAGGGCATGGGGGTTGAGTTCCTTCAGGATAGGGAGCAGGATTTATTTTCTGTATATCTCTAAGAGCAATATTTGTTCACTGCTGTGGTACACATGGGTCAGTAAAGGGCCATTTCCTTGAGCATACTTGGAAATTAACAAGCAATAAATATAATTCCACTTCTTTTTCTCACTCGAGTACACAACATTGCAAGTGACTAAGGTTAAAGATAGATCTACTGTCATTTATTCCTTCTTTATTATAAAGAAGGAAACCCTTCAGATTTTTGTTCTTTAAATATTATTGTCCATAAATTACTGGTAAAACATGTCAGAAATTGATGGAAACACAATAGAGAATCTAAGCTACTTGTGGTATGTGCTCAATAAATATTTGTTGAATTGAATATATTTAGAAGGAGGGAGTAAGTCAAGCAATAACTATTTAATTCTTTGACAGCATCCAATATTAAAGTAAATATTTAAACCATAAAGAAAACCACAATGTTACTAAGGGTGAAGAGGGTCAGAATCATTTAATTATCTTTTTTTGATATTAAAAAATGTTTTTTCCTATAAAGGGCATCTCATAGAAAATAATAAAAATTAGAATCTATGTTTTAATCACATTTTTAGTGCAAAGACAAATTGTAACAAAGAAATTATTCCAAAGAAAATGAAAAATCACCATTAGTCTATTATTCTTATTTTATTTTTTGAAAACACTGTCTATAGGGATAGATATTTAATATGTAAGAATGAAATGGAAGACTTTAATGGGTAGCCATTGAAAATTCAGGGGCATCTATTGAAAGAGCAGACCCTCTTTGTCCACAGAATATGTAAAAAGCTGCCTTAAGACTTTTTCTAATCTATATTGATTAGAATACCATAATCCGTATAGAGAAAAACAAAAACAAATTAAACTGAATCATAACACTACATACTTTTTATGTACTAAATGTTACCTTTGCATTTTTGTTGTTGATTTTGCTGCTATTGTGTTTAAGAAACTATCAATCTAAGATATTATATTAGATATATTATTAGGTATTATATGTTCAAGTATGATGATATGTGAAGTGACAAAACGTTAATTTTTAATCCATACCATTGCTAAAACCCAACATTTCATTTGCTGAATAAAAACAACTCACTTCCCAAATGAATAATTTAGCATCATTGTGCAGTAGGGTTGTTGGTTCTGTTACTTACACTTAAACTAAGGCTATTTGGATGGGATCGATCAGAAATAACTAATGTTTTCTGTGGAAGTGACAGAAATCTTGAAATGTCAGCTCCACTACTCAGGAATAGAATTTGTATATTGGAACAACTAAATTATTAAGAAAAAACTAAATTAAAAACACATCAATCCGAATGACAACTGAGTGACAATAATTTGAATGATTTCATTTGGCATCCTCTCTCTCATTCCCATACATACACACACACACCACTTAACTTTAATTAACCACACCAAAACCTAAGTCAGTCAGGAGTTAGGAACTACTCATCACTACAAAACATCAGTAGCACAGAAAAATAGTAACAATAATAAAAGAGCCAGGTTCAGGTTTTCAAAGATGGGAACATGCCGTTGAAAGGTGAGAGGAGAGAGTGACAGCAGGTAGGTTTAATGGTGCGTAAGTACCCACACACCTCCAATCATGTTCCTTTCTTTGTCCTCCTTTAGTAAACACGAAAGGTTTTATTCTGGGAATCTCAGTGATGAAAAGAGATTCGCAGTCTTCGTTTCTTACAAAGGTGACAGGTGTAAAAAACTGAGCCAACAAGGCATTTGGTGCTTTCATATAAGGACCTTAAAGTTCTGAAAGATGATTCAAAATCCTGTCTGATTTTGATATAACTACTTGGCTTCAATTCAAACTCTCAGAAAATAAGGAAGCGTTAAGGTCATGCGGACCTAGAATGCACTACAAGAATCAATATGTATATGTTTATTATGCAAATCAAAATCATAGCTAATTAATATTTATTGAGTATTTATTGAGCCATGACACTATATGCATAACTGGACAATACTTTAAATATGAAGAACAAAATGATTAGAGGGGGAGCTCTTTGCTTGAATTACCTAGATATTCTGAATGCAATGTTGTCTTTGCTCTTTCCTACTTACATGCTCCTCCCCTAGCCCTAGCCCCAACCCAACCCCTCAATTTGGCACACACCATTACTCACCCAACTACTCTTGGAGTGTGTGTGTGTGTGTGTCATTTTATCTTGAAGGGGAAATTTATTCATCAAATAACACTTCTTTCACCTATTGTTGGTTATACTCTGCAAATGATCTAGTACAAGATGATTTCAGTACCTTAAAGTCAGCATTTCTCTAACAAAAATGGTTGCTTATCCATGCATATTTGTATAGATTTGTGTCAGTTACATGAGAAATAGGTATAAATGTGTGTGTGAATTAAAGAAGAAAATGCCTCTAAAAGTATACTCGAGTAAGTTTGTGTATGAGACTCTTGGTAGATGTGCTTGAAGAGTGTGAGTTTCAAGAATGTGTTTGTTCTGCGTGTGTATGTATATGTGTACATATGTGTTGTGCTTGCATAGATATACATGGGGAAGATCTTGGGATGCAATTTAGCATACTTATCAACCTGAACTCTGCAGATAAATTTTTTTGCATTCAAATCCCAGGACCAAGACTTATAAGCTGTGTAACCTTGAGTAAGTTATTTGAACTCTCTTTGCCTTGGTTTCCTCACCTACAAAGTGGGCATAAAATTTTACCTACCTCCTGGAGTTGTAATGAGGATTAAGTAAAGTAATCTTTTAAAAGTCTTAGCCCTGGCACTTTGTAATAAGTAAAAATTGTCTTTTATTATCCCCTCCCCTCCCCAAAAGGACACATGCTCTGATAAATATAAATGTGCTTGCCATGTATGTGTCAGAGAATAACACTGTCTACGCCTTGTGTGCATTTATTATTTTCTCCTTTCCCCCACCCTCATAAGTGTTGACAACTTCCCCATCATTAGAATAAAGTAATAGTGGTAAGAATAGTTGGAAGCAATTATTGAGCCCAGCGTAATCCCTGAGTCAATGAGATGAAAGTTAAGTGAGGATCATATGTGTCCCTGGCTGATCAGCATATTAAATGTATTAGCACAATGAGCACACACAAAAATAAAGTGGAAAATCTAGGCAAAGACTTGTCAACTCTTTGAGAAAGCAAGCTTGAAAACCCATAATTCAAAATAATTTTAAAACTTCCCTGTTGTTCAATGCCAGTAAAAGTGGCTCTAGCATTTCAAATTCTATGTATATTAAGGCAATCTCACCTACGTATTAGAGGTGCAGACTTATCTTTTATCCTCCCAGTCTACTCTCATATCTGTTTTGCCTCTTCCTTTCACTGACATATGAAGATTTGTAGATAGTGAAAATAGATTCTCTGCTTGTGTTTTCACAGGATATATATCAACAAAACAACTTAGATTTGCAGATAAACATTGATTCTGTCAAAAATTCCACTTTGAAGATCAGGATGGGCTGGTTCATTTTGAAAAAAAAAATTGATCATTCAAAATTTAGTCAATATACATAAGTATAATTGCTATGGTCAAAGAGAAGAAAAGAGATGAAAATTCTTCATTTACTGTTAATTAGTCAGAATGCTCTATTCTACCTAATGTATCAGGGTAAAGGGCCTCACCTCTGCTAGTCAACTGCTTCAGTTTTCCAATTTACAGGTCTGTAAAATCTTTAACACCAATTGTTTTAAAAAAACAATTTATAGATTCCATATATATGTGTTAGCATACGGTATTTTTCTCTTTCTGACTTACTTCACTCTGTATGACAGACTCTAGGTCCATTCACCTCACTACAAATAACTCAATTTCGCTTCTTTTTATGGCTGAGTAATAAAAAAATGGTTCTGAAGAAACTAGGGGCAGGACAGGAATAAAGACACAGGCGTAGAGAATGGACTTGAGGACACGGGGAGGGGGAAGGGTAAGCTGAGTCGAAGTGAGAGAGTAGCATTGACATATATACACTACCAAATGTAAAACAGATAGCTAGTGGGAAGCAGCCGCATAGCACAGGGAAACCAGCTCGGTGCTTTGTGACCACCTAGAGGGGTGGGATAGGGAGGGTGGGAGGGACACTCAAGAGGGAGGGGATATGGGGATATATGTATACGTATAGCTGACTCACTTTTTTATACAGCAGAAACTAACACAACATTGTAAAGCAATTATACTCCAATAAAGACGTTAAAAATAAATAAATAAAATTTGGCAATCTTCTAGATAAAAGAAAAAAAAAAAAAGAAGGAAGACTAAAATAGAAGTGTTGCCTTACAGCTTAAAGATGGCCGGAAATAGCTGCTTTTTGAACTGATGACCCCCCTACCCAAGCTCTAAGCACATGATGCTCCTGTTCTAAGGTATCTTTTATCTTCATAATTAGAACTGAGAAAATTAAATCCTATTCCTGAAAAAAAATAAAAAATAAAAAAAATTAAAAAAACAATTTATAAAGGCTATCATAATACAATCTGAAAATACATTTTTTTCAGATAAATAAACACAATTTTTATGCCCTATCTCACTTTGCCTTTAGTTCAAAAGTGCTAAAGCATGGAAGAAGTGTTGCACCATACCGAAGAATAAGCACCGTGTAACGGTGCCCTTTCATCTCCTAGATGTTTGATCATGAGCAGATTACTAAAGGCTCAGTTATCCTGTCCTCTAAAAGGATGATGATTAAAACTGGAATCTCATACCATTGTTCTGAGAATTAAATGAGATAATGAGTAGAAAGAACTTAGAATTTCAGGCATATATTAAGTCCTCAGGCATTTAGTAGCTATAATTTTTCCTAGTCTCCATGCCTAAAATGCTCTTTTCCTATTTCCCAAGTAGGAAACTGTTATTCATACTTCAAAGGTAAACCCAAGTGATTCCTTTGTAAATCCTTTGTGACATCTCCAAGGAAGTCAAGCAGATTTTTCCTTGTGGAGAAATAGGGAAGCAACACTATGGAAAGGCAGCATTATATTGGTAGAAGAAACAAGAAAAACTGGGTAAGGGAGGGATTCTATCCTGCCTAGTGAGCTCTTTTTTGTCTTTCCTGAATCCCTGATGGTACCTTCATAGTCTGAGGAGATGAAACTTTTGGAACGGAAAACAAGGAGTTTACAAAACTTGAAAAAATGTAGAACTAAGATATTTTCCTTGGAAATTTTGGATTTTCCCCTCTCTCTTTTATTCTTTTCCTGGTAATGCCTATTTTGTAGGTACTTTTGGCTGAGACGGAGTACAAAACACAAGCGTGTGACAAGGCTGGTTTGAGGCTCAAGAAAGAGGCACAACAGGGCACTTTTAATTTCATTTTTAAAATGTACTCCTTTGCCATATGATCCAGCAATTCCACTCCTTGGCATATATCTGGAGAAAACTCTAATTCCAAAAGATACATGTACCCCATGTTCATAGCAGCACTATTTACAATAGCCAAGACATGGAAGCAACCTAAATGTCCATCAATAAATGAATGGATAAAAAAGATGTGGTACATATATACAATGGAACACTACTCAACCATAAAAAAGAATGAAATAATGCCATTTGCAGCAACATGGATAGACCTAGAGATTATCATACTAAGTGAAGTAAGTCAGAAAGAGAAAGACAAATACCATATGCTATCACATATGTGGACTCTAAAAACTGATACAAATGAACTCATTTACAAAACAGAAACAGACTCACAGACATAGAAAACAAACTTACGGTTACCAAAGGGGAAAGGGGGTGGGGAGGGATAAATTAAGAGTTTGGGATTAGTAGATACAAATTACTATATATAAAATAGATAAACAACAAGGTCCTACTGTATAGCACAGAACTATATTCAATATCCTGTAACAAATCATAATGGAAAAGAATATGAAAAGTACTCTTTTATGGATATGAAAAAATTCGGGATTTAGGATGAAAAGTAGGACTATAAATATAACTAGAATGTGCTAGAACATCCCTGATTTTGTGTTTCTTAATAATTGGAATATCAAACAAAGTGAGGAGCTTAGAATATTTCACACAAACATCCATCCAGTGAAGTGATAGTGATAAGTTCTCAGGTTCTATGAAGGCAAAGCATCCCATTTCTCTCCCAGAGAAGTGAAGCAGCTGTTGGGTCTGCCTTCACATTATGGACTGGTTAAGAAGCACTTTCAATCTTGAGGGATAGAAAGTTTTGGATTTGAGATTTTTATAGGTATCTAAGATATTCATGTGTGAAAGCAGCAGAAAGATATATACATAGATATGTATTGGCTCAAGAAATAGTAAGTTCATTAAAAGAAAACTAAGTATTTAACATTTTTCAAGAGATTGAATCAGAACAAACAATTTAGAAATAGAGCGATCTTGCTATGCAAGGACTTATAATCAATAGAAACCAATGAAACAAGGAGTAGTAAAGTAGTGGTTATACAGTACAAGGCAACTGATTGAAAATATTGGAATAAAATAAAACATGTATAGATGTATATGCATAAATAATAAAAATTCAAAAGTTTAATAGCAATAATTTCACTCTAAATCTTCACATTATATCACAAAAGATCTGAAACTGAGTGTGGAATAAGCATGTTAATTCAAAATATATTACATTTTATCCTTGGCTTTGATAATTACCATAAAAATAATGATAAAATATAGCTTTTCAAAGTAAAACTAAGATCAAATTAAATTTTGAAAACAGATAAATACTCTTTAAATCACTATGTTGAGTGAGAGAGCTCAGAAAGCAAAAGACAGAGAAGGAATGAAACATAAAGGAGGTATAAAATGAAAGCAGAAAAAAAATGAGAGAAGAAAAAATATGAAATGATTAAACTACCAATTTAAAAGCAAATATTCAAGGATCAAAAAATAAATAAAATCTAATTGTATGGTATTTAAAAAACTGACCTGAGCAAAATGGTACAGAGATTTTAAAAAGTATGACAAATGTTTCTCAAAGTAAAAGAAATGGGTAGCAATATTAGTTTCATATAAATTAGAATTACAAGTAAAATGTTTTAAACAGAACAAAGTAGTAATAATTATGTATAAAGTTCAAATATGTATAAAAAATACCTATTAGAATTTAACCAAAATAAATAGTTGTAAGAAATGCAAATACAGATACAAATCAGGTAAAAAATTTTTAAAGCAAGAATAGAAAGAAATGAATAATATAATGAATATGGGGAATGGATATAAATAAAACATGTGTTTATATGTGTGTGTGTATAACTGGCCCTCTTCAATAAAGAATACAATTTTCTTTTCAATTAGTCAAGTAGTTCAAAACTGAAAAACTGAGAAAATTTCAGAAAATAGATATTATAAGGCCACATTTCTGACCAAAATTCATTAAAATTAGAAGTGGGTAAGAAAATTTTAAATACGAACAACAAAAGCAACAAATACTCAACACTTTAGATATTAAAAATTAAAGCGATTATTGAGTTAAAAGAAAAACCAAAGCACAATTTTCAACAAATACTACTATTTGTGTTGAACATTTGATTTTGCTGTCATTGTACTATACACTTACAAATATATTATCTTATTTAATATTGCTAAGCACTATAAGGTAAGTATTTTCACTATAAATTACAACTGAAGACACTTAGTGAGTTAAAGTTCCTTTCACAATATGTGCAGAAATCAAACCTAAGCCCTCCTCCTTCTAGGCTCATGTTCTTATTAACTAGACTATATTTTAAACTTTTAGATGAGACCAAAGCAATTATTAGAGACAAATCCATAGTTATAAATGATCTCAATACTAAACAAGAAGGATTTTTTAAAAGAATGAAACTAAGTGTTCAAAGTCAAAAAGTTATAAAAAGAAGGGAAACAAAAATCCTCATGGTATTAGAACAAAATAATATAAGAAATAAATTGTAAAATCAAAACCAATAGAATTAAGAAAATTAAAATTCACAAAACTCTAGGAAACCTTAACAAAAAACCTGAGAAAAATAAAACTAAAGTCATAAAAAGAAAAAGAAAATTCATAATAGATCTTTAGAACAGTCAGGTTTACAAGCCAGAATCATATGCACAATTCCTTGATAAAAATTGTATGTATTTTCATTAAATAGATAATCAATAGGGAATCCAGAATTTACCAAAATTAATTAATGAAGATATATAAAATATAAATAGGCAAACACCTTTGAAAAATGTTATAATCAATATTTTTAATTTTGTAAAAAATAATTTGAACTTTATACTAAAAGTTTTACAAGTGGGCCATATGAACATATGAAGAATTGATAATCTTCATGCTCTATAAATTCTTCACTGGCATAAGAGAAAAGGGGAAGCTACTAATTAATTTTATATAATCAGTGTGACTCTAATAGAAGTATGAGCCAAATACAACTAAAAAAGAGTTTTTAAAACTTTAAATCAATCTCAGTTATAAGTGTAAATGCACAAATCTTTAGTAAAATAGTAGCAAATGTAATTCAATAGTACATTAAAAGAGTAACATTATCATGACAATTAAAGTCACTGAATTTGGAAATATATTAATATTAGGAAAACTAAAATTCGATACATCACATAGTAGTCCCAATAAGAGTATATTTATATATACATATAAATACCAATGCATTAAAAACAAAATATTTGATAAATGTAAATTCCTTAATTTTTTATATATAACACCTTCCTTAAATCAAACCCCAATATCATGTTACTGGTAAAAGACTTACAGAATTCTTATTAAAATAAAATAAGAATGAATATTTCAACATTGTTATTGTGTTATAACAATAATATAGTTATGTTGGCAGTTTTATAACATTAATATAAAACATCTACCCAATTCAAAATAAATACAATATATATATTTATTGCAAAGTGAGGAACATTTTTTCATTATTTATGAATAATATACTTAAATACCAATTAAGTCCAGTAAATTCAAATTTTAGAAAAAAATGCATCGTTCTATATGCTAGATTGACCTATTACTAAAATTCCTTATATACATAATTAAAATCCACAAATAAATATTTGACTTATACCCCTGTTATTTTTAATTAGCTTTTATAAAAATATATCTTTTATGCTTATTTCCATCCTAGTAGAGTACATTGTGACACCACAGCTTTAATAATATCCACAAAAATAACATATATTTTGATGCAGAGGTGGGAAGTTTATTCCCATTTGTGAAAAAGGGAAGAGTAAGATTTCTTTTTAAAGCAGATTTGCATGTACATTATGGAAGACACCAATTTAATTCCTGAGAAGATGGGGTTAGAAGTGTCCGCTGCTTGTGAACAGCTCAACAGCATGGAGTCCTCCAGGTTGGTGTATCTCTAAACATGACCCACCTGGAGATCCATGGTGTCGAACAATGAACTTTCCAAACCAGCAAGGTCTCCAAAAAGTGAAGGGAGCTCTTCTTCACCACCGTTGGTTGGAGAACACACAACCTACATCTACACTAGCCCAAATTAGTTTCTGTCCTTTATCTTCTATGTCAGAATTTACTCCATCCGTTTTCCATTCCTGGCCCATTTTTAAGCTCCTGCCCATGATGTGTACCTCCAAGACTCCAGATTAATCCTGGGCTTGGACATTTGCTTTTGATAAATAAAAATGAACAAGGAAACTAGCAAAAGATTGCAGGTTGTGTCTACCTTATCAAAAGGGTCCAGAGAGTACAAAATTTTGGTTGCTGTATGACAAACATATTACAGTGTACTTGGTGGCCAAATATATATACATACATCTTGCTGTGGAATTTCAAAGTTCAACTATGTTTCTGATTGTGATTGTCATCTATACTTAACACGGCAGAGAAAGGATGTCCAGTTAATAGTCATGTGTAAAGTCTGACATGGGGTTGGAACTGCAACTGGCTTTTAAGGGCCTAGTTGTTTATGATTTGTCCTTTCACATTCAGTGTTGTCCTAAGCCCCCCTCAATCTAAGATGCTCCATTCTCCCTGTAATCTGCTTCTAGTGCCCCTGGGGCTGCATTTCATAGGATCCTTGAAGTCCTTTTCTGCCCTGCTTACTTGCGCTGTGCTGCTCAGCTCCTCACAGATGGGCATAGCAGCTGTTCCAGAGCCCTGCAGTTACATCTTCTCCAAACATAGCCATTGTCCCTAGGCTGGACTAAGGTGTAGGGAAAGAAAGTGCTTGCATGTATGACATGAGTTCATAGGACCAGGGAAGGACTGTGTTTAAATACATGTATGCCATCTGCTTCCAATATTTAGAGGCATTTAACTGAGGTTATGTCTGTTACATGCCATTAGAGAGATAAAAATTAAAATGCACATACCCTTTGAAGACACTGTAGGTTAACCTCTCACTTCTTATGAAGTAGTATCTAAGTCCAATCTCTTCTGAAATTTATAGCAATTATTATTTCTAAAAATGGTTCTAATTCTCTTAATTACTGGCAACTGGCTACAAAATAGATGGATAGAAAGATAGGTGGATAGATAGATAGATAGATAGATAGATAGATAGGAAGATGAGTTTAAAAGAAAGATCATAGTATGAATGTTAGTAGTAAAAGATTATTTTCATATTTTGATATAAGAGTAGGCTTGGATGGTACAGAGAGGACTCTGGAGTCTGTTGAAAGCCATGACAAGAGCAATGATCTGGTAAGGGGAGGCTGAAGTATTATAGACAGCTCTTCATTTATCTAATCAAGTTTAACTAAGAATATCATTTCATTACAGGAGGAGAGAACGATCGAACTTACCGACAATTCTTCCTATCATCTGGCTATAATGGATTAATAAAATCAGACATATGTACACATTTCTGTGTCATAAAACCTGGATTTCAGTCTCATCTCAGGGCTCTAACAATTTATAACCAGCAGCATCTTAGCAAGTCACTTACTCCTGATTCCATGCTTCTCCATGTATTATTTGGAAATAGTAACAGGAGTTTGTGTGAGATATGAATAAGATAATATGTGTGCAAGTTCTTTGTAAGCTGTAAAGCTTACACATTTAAGACATTTTTAATATCGTTATTTTAGTAAATGCAACAGATCAAGATGGTAAAAGGCTTGGCCCTTACAACAAATGGGATCAAACATCACCTGTACGTTTCTAATAATAGTAATGGTAAGAAGGAGGAAAAATGATAGAAGAGAATGGCCATCAAGATCCAAAGATCACTGAAATTCCTGTTACTATATTAGAGGCTCCTGTGAGCAGATGCTGATCTGTTTGATTCACTCTACCACAGGGCCCAGCCCAAAACAGATGCTACATAAATATCTGTTGGATGAAGAAATACATGCTTTCTTCCTTTTGGTCAGTATTTAGTGTGTCTGTTTTCAAATCTACCTAGATAGCAAAACCTGTGCGTCTGAATTGCCTCAATCCTTTTCCATCTTGAACACAGATGCAAACCCACTGTACCTTCCTACTTTTCCAGAACCAGGGGTCACCACTCAGTGTCCTTAATTTTGTGCAATTCATAATTGTTTGGATCCTGAAAGGACGTTTTCTCTCTCCCAGCACAGTGGTCTCCATATAGGAGTGCCTACACTCCAGGAGCTGTGCAAGACAATCCACTGGCTTGCAGGAAAAATTTATTTTTATCCCTGCCTTTTAAAAAATTGTGCATATATACAATAATATACATAAGAGAGTGATAAGCCATCTTTCTATATAATTTATAAATAAATAAATACTTATATATTGATCAGGGCTCAAAATATTGCTGTGATTAGATGTATGTAGCTGATATTCTCAGTCCCCACCGGTATCACTCACATCTTTCAGTGAACTCCTGCTGACTTCCGAATACCTGTATCTGATTCTCTGTGTCCAAGAGCTTTTTCAGGAGCCTAGGATGTCTGCTCTACCCAGCCCGTGGTAAGCTGGAAATGCCCCAGGAATTTTTAGATCCTAGTTGTAGCCTTCAACTAATGATTACTTCAGCCATTGGTATATAAATATCCCAGCTCCCTCAATCCTCAGGCAAGATAAGTATGAGGCTGGTGATTTTGCACCATTTCGTATAATTTCCCATGTGTTCAAGCTCCAGTCACCCTCTTGGGTGCCCAGCTTAATGGAAAACTTCTTATTAGCTGCTTCTCCTTCCCTGTTTCACATTCCCTCTTCCCTTGCACTTACTTCCCAACCAGAAGCAGGGTCTTGTTTCTGGGAGAACCAAAGCCAAAGCAGGTGTTTGTTGGAAATCATTCAGATGCTAGTGCTCCAAACCATGGCACCATCTTATTGACTGTTCAAGGCAATCTGCTCATAATCACTGACACAGCAAAATCTGTCCTGTTTTACTTCTCTCTATGGCGCAATACAGTTGAGAAGTGGTATAATACCAAAAAAGTTGGGGGTGGGGACTTCAAAACATTTAGGTAGTCTTAAGACTTGTTTAAGGGTCCCTCTTTCCTTTCATTAGTATCTCCAATGTCCACACTGGGCTGCTCTCAGATTCTCAGTGAGATAGAGACAGAAGAGATACCACGCTTGGGCTATGATAATGTCAGAAATAACCCTGCTTTTATTTTTGGGTAATTACTTTTCTCATACTAATTCATGCAAACAAAATCATGGATAACTGGGTTTCTGTGTTTGTTTTTATTTATTTTAACAGATTTTAATACCTCCTCAAAAACAAAAGGAAACGTGATGACAACAATAAAAACTAAGCACTCCTGTTTAGAGGAGATTATTCTTCTTGATCAGATACTTTTCAGTACTTATCTTCCCTTGGTAATTTGCTAGATGTTTGCATGAAAACATGCTTTTTTAAGCTATGAATTGTACCCATAGCTACTGTTTCTCACCTAATCCATAATACTCTCTATGTAACTTTGCTTTTAAATTTTAACTCTGAAGATTTTGAAGTTCTCATAAACAGTTCCTTGAGTTCAAGGAACTGTAAAACAAGAGTGGATTACTACATTTTATATTTTACAATGCACATAAGCACATTGGAGAGGAGTATGCAGAATTTAATATTCTGCATATATGTCTGCTGCATTGTTTCTAAAGGGAGTAGTGGGATACTTCTCAAGCATCTAATATTAATGCCTCCTTAATTTCTTAATTTGAGTGAGTGACATGTATTCTGACTTTCAGTGACATGAATTAGATGCTTAAATGTCACATTTCTTATGGACAAATTCTTAAAAAAGCACAACCTTCTGAGACTGAACCAGGAAGAAATAGAAAATATATACAGACCAATCACAAGCACTGAAATTGAAACTGTGATTAAAAGTCTTCCAACAAACAAAAGCCCAGGACCAGATGGCTTCACTGGCAAATTCTATCAAACATTTAGAGTAGAGCTAAGACCTATCCTTCTCAAACTCTTCCAAAATATAGCAGAGGAAGGAACACTCCCAAACTCATTCTACGAGGCCACCAGCACCCTAATCCCAAAACCAGACAAAGATGTCACAAAAAAAGAAAACTACAGGCCAGTATCACTGATGAACATAGATGCAAAAATCCTCAACAAAATACTAGCAAACAGAATCCAGCAGCACATTAAAAGGATCATACACCATGATCAAGTGGGGTTTATCCCAGGAATGGAAGGATTCTTCAATATATGCAAATCAAGCAATGTGACACACCATATTAATAAATTAAAGGAGAAAAACCATATGATCATCTCAATAGGGGCAGAAAAAGCTTTCAACAAAATTCAACAGCCATTTATGATAAAAACCCTCCAGAAAGTAGGCATAGAGGGAACTTACCTCAACATAATAAAGGCCATATATGACAAACCCATAGCCAACATCGTTCTCAAGGGTGAAAAACTGAAACCATTTCCTCTATGATCAGGAACAAGACAAGGTTGCCCACTCTCACCACTATTATTCAACATAGTTTTGGAAGTTTTAGCCACAGCAATCAGAGAAGAAAAAGAAATAAAAGGAATCCAAATCGGAAAAGAAGTAAAACTGTCACTGTTTGCAGATGACATGTTACTATACATAAAGAATCCTAAAGATGCTACCAGAAAACTACTAGAGCTAATCACTGAATTTGGTAAAGTAGCACGATAAAAAATTAATACACAGAAATCTCTTGCATTCCTATACACTAATGATGAAAAATCTGAAAGAGAAATTAAGGAAACACTCTCTTTTACCAATGCAACAAAAAGAATAAAATACCTAGAAATAAACCTACCTAAGGAGACAAAAGACCTGTATGCAGAAAGCTATCAGACACTGATGAAAGAAATTAAAGATGATACAAACAGATGGAGAGATATACCATGTTCTTGGATTGGAAGAATCAACATTGTGAAAATGACAATACTACCCAAAGCAATCTACAGATTCAACGTAATCCCTATCAAACTACCAATGGCATTTTTCACAGAACTAGAACAAAAAATTTCACAATTTGTATGGAAACACAAAAGACCCCGAATAGCCAAACTTATCTTGAGAAAGAAAAATGGAGCAGGAGGAATCAGGCTCCCAGACTTCCAACTATACTACAAAGCTACAGTAATCAAGAGAGTACGGTACTGGCACAAAAACAGAAATACAGATCAGTGGAACAGGATAGAAAGCCCAGCGATAAACCCACGCACATATGGTCACCTTATCTTTGACAAAGGAGGCAAGAGTATACAATGGAGAGAAGACAGCCTCTTCAATAAGTGGTGCTGGGAAAACTGGACAGCTACATTTAAAAGAATGAAATTAGAACACTCCCTAACACCATACACAAAAATAAACTCAAAATGGATTAAAGACCTAAATGTAAGGCCAGACACTAGAAAACTCTTAGAGGAAAACATAGGCAAAACACTTTATGAAACTTAAAAGCTTTTGCACAGCAAAGGAAACCATAAACAAGATGAAAAGACAACCCTCAGAATGGGAGAAAATATTTGCAAATGAAGCAACTGACAAAGGATTAATCTCTAAAATTTACAAGCAGCTCATGCAGCTCAATATCAAAAAAAACAAAGAACCCAATCCAAAAATGGGCAGAAGACCTAAATAGACATTTCTCCAAAGAAGATATACAGACTGCCAAGAAACACATGAAAGGATGCTCAATACCACTAATCACTAGAGAAATGCAAATCAAAAATACAATGAGGTATCACCTCACAGCAGTCAGAATGGCCATCATCAAAAAATCTACAAACAATAAACGCTGGAAAGGGTGTGGAGAAATGGGACCCCTCTTGCACTGTTGGTGGGAATGTAAATTGATACAGCCACTATGGAGGACGGTATGGAGGTTCATTAAAAAACTAAAAATAGAACTACCATACGACCCAGCAATCGCACTACTGGGCATATACCCTGAGAAAACCATAATTCAACGAGAGTCATGTAACACAATGTTCATTGCAGCACTATTTACAATAGCTCGGACATGGAAGCAACCTAAGTGTTCATCGACAGATGAATGGATAAAGAAGATGTGGCACATATATACAATGGAATATGACTCAGCCATAAAAAGAAATGAAATTGAGTTATTTGTAGTGAGGTGGATGGACCTAGAGTCTGTCATACAGAGTGAAGTAAGTCAGAAAGAGAAAAAGAAATACTGTATGCTAACACACATATATGGAATCTAAAAAAAAAAAAAAAAAAAAAGAGGTTCTGACGAACCTAGGGGCAGGACAGCAATAAAGACGCAGACGTAGAGAAAGGACTTGAGGACACAGGGAGGGGGAAGGGTTAGCTGGGATGAAATGAGAGAGTGGCATGGACATATATACACTACCAAATGTAAAATATATAGCCAGTGGGAAGCAGCTGCATAGCACAGGGAGATCAGCTGGGTGCTTTGTGTCCCCCTAGAGTGGTGGGATAGGGAGGGTGGGAGGGAGACGCAAGAGGGAGGGGATATGGGGATATATGTATACGTATAGCTGATTCACTTTGTTGTACAGCAGAAACTAACGCACCCTTGTAAAGCAATTATACTCCAATAAAGATGTTAAAATAAAAGTCACATTTCTTAATCAACAAATATGCAAAGATGTGACATATCTTAGAAAAATGTTCATATTGTTTATCTCATTTGGGTAGTAGATGGAGATCTGGCAGGTTAATAACTGACACCCTCACTACAAAAATCCATTGAGTCTAGAATCAGTAGCTTAGGTTCTTCTTGGGGTGCAGCCAATTAATGGCATAAAGAAGTTAATAAGTAGTCATTTGTGGTCTATGCTGTAACAAAAAGTTCGCTCAGGTATCCAATTGTGGGGTCATTTTCAGTTTGCCAAATGATGGAATTTCAGTACAGAATCAGCTTTTCTTTTAAACTAAGCAATAAGAGCATCATGTGTATAAGAACCCCCTAAAATAAAAGTGTTCATTTTTGAGAGCAATAGTCTATGCCCACTAGCCTAGTGTTAAAATTATACAGATTGTAAAGTTTGAGAGATTACTAAATATATATTCAAGATATGGAAATTCAGAATTGCATACTATTCCTTAGTGGTAAGCTTCCTGAGAATAAAAACTGTGATATTTTGATATAGCACAACAAACTCACCATGAACCATAAATCGGCCAATTGAAACTTCAGCACATAAAGGTTGTTCAACATATAAATTAAAAGAATTTTCTACTCTTCTGTAACTGTTTTATGTCTGTTCTTATGTTAGCAACCAGATTTGAAGCTCTTTGAAACCTTTTACTATTGTGTCCATCTTTATAATTAACAGTGCTAGGTTTCTTTAACAAATAAAAACAAATAGTGTTCATTTTAGCCTTTTAATTTACTGCTTTGTATAGACATATCATAGCATCACTTTCTCTACCTTCGAATCTACTTCACTCAGTATATATTGAATAAATCCTTAACATCCTTTCTATTTACTATGTGTCAAAATACGTCCCACCCTTTCTGATCAGCTACTTCTTTCTCTGACCTTGACAGTGAATTAGTCACGGGAACAGTCTCATCCTTTCTCCAACAGGGTCACAGGAAGGTCTCCACATAATCTGTTAATTCACCCACACACCCACACACACACACACACACACACACACACACACACACAACTGAATACTCAATTTAACTGTCTTATAGATTTAATTAACAATGTGAGAGAATGAACTGCATGAATGATAAAATCAATGTACCAAAAAATTGGTTATTGATATGACCTAACAATCTCTTCTACTAGTTGTATTTAATGCTTGTCATTGGAGATAGCTTGCCATCAGATTAAGAGTATTTTCTAGATTTAACATTGCACTGAAAACATTTAACAACTGATAAATTTTTGTTTTCATTTCTACAAGCACATGATGCTAACATGAGCTTATCAGACAAGCATTCCAAAAAACCATCTCTATGGACTAAGAGGAATACATAAAGCTTGAGAAAAAGATTTCATAATCTTCGATGTTAATTCTAACATTCTGTTCTTCTGTTAAATTCATTATCAACTCTTCAGGTAAAGTATCTAATGACCAGAAATAAGATCACTTAGAATTTATTTATTGCCTTTGCAATGTGGCCACTGCTGACATCAGTAGCAATCCCTAAGTACTTAAGAGAGGAATGTATATCCTAGCATAAGCTGGCTTTTGTGATTCCACTACAGAAATGGGCCGCAAAATTAGAAAGGATGTTGATTTTAGACAGAGATGACATTTAGAATTTTATTTTCTTTTGGCCAGCATTCTTATTTTTAAAAAATCCTGATAAAAAATACATTGAGGGGAGAAATAAATGAAAGATAAAAGTGGGGAGAAATAGTGATTAGGTTTATACGAAAGTAAAAATGAAAACATGCAGATATGCAAATATGAGCTCTCTCCTATGAAATACCACAAAAGCCATGTCTGTTTTCACTTCTTATGACTACTTTTAATACTTGCTATAAATGGCTCTAACAGTGGTGCAGCCATGACCCTTTAATTATACTCTGAGTTACACCTAGGTATTCAGAAGGCAAACACAGAAAACAAAAAGCAGAGATATGAATAAAAGATAAACTGCTTTCAATTAAGAAAAATGACCTAAAACTGCTTTCCAGTTCAGGAGCTCATTTATTATAAATCTGCCTTTGTTTGTCACCACGTGGCAATTTTACTTCTTAAAGGGATATAGTGTGAGAGTTTTTGAGTTTGGGAACAAATGTGAGTTGAAAATAAACTGTATATATGAATATACATACGCAATAGCAGTTTGCCATGAATATGCCAGTAAATAACTAAATGTATACCTTCAGTTCAGATCTCTCTACTAAGACTGGTATATCCATTAGCTTATCCTAACACTCCTCTAAGTATGTATTGCTTTTCTCAAACACAAATGTTCAAACTAAAATAATCATCCTTCTTATTGGGTCTAGCCCCAGCTCTATCAGCCCCATCGCCTACCCTAGAAACCTAACTGCTCTTCAGGCCTCATTATTTTGTCCAACCTACCACTATCACCACCACCACTCACCCAATCACCCAGGCCAACCTATCCTTTCTTTTTAGTATTTTTCCAATCCATCCCCTCTTTGTATTTACTTGGTTTGGGGGCCATGGCCCTTTCTTACCATGGTGACTTATTTGTCCTCCCTCTTTTCAGTCTTTCTTCTGTCTAAATCACTTTGCATTCTTCCATCACAGTCATTTTTCTTAGATACCAATCAATCATTTCTCTCCCTTGATTAACCTTTAATGATGCCTCACTCCTCTAAACTCAGCCTTGGTAAGGCAAATATTAAAGACTCTTGACAGTGTGTCATTGCCAACCTATGCAGCCACATTTCCACCACTCACCCCCCATCACTCTTTAGTCTAGTCGTTCTGGACTACTTTAATAAACACATCATTTTCTGTCCTCCAGTGGTTCTTCAACTTCATCTGAGGTTCCATAACCCTAAAGATGTTCTTGTGTACTTTTTCATTTTTAGCTAGAACCACTCTGGATACGTGGATGTGAGTGCACACATGAACACACACACACACAAACACACACACACACACACATGCAAGGCAGAATTACCAACTCTAAAAGCACTGGGGCCTTATATCTCTCTGGGTTGTACCTGCTTACAACTTAGTGAATAATCTTCCAGACTGGAGAGTACCACGTTCTACCTAGAAAAGTAATCCTTCCTAGTGAGAAAATTAATGTTGCCTTTAGATACACTGGAAGACTTCATCATAATGTTGGACTAGACTAGGGAATTCAGAGAAGTCATGAGACTTGAGAAAAGCAAGACTTGCTTTAACCTCTTATAACCATTGAGAAATCATGTCCCATCTCTCAGAGAATTGTGGGGCAGGGCCTCTCTTTGTAATAGAAAACTGAGACTGACTTTCCAAATGTCTCTGATGAATATCATCTCAGATCTTCCAGAGGTCACCTAGTTCAGTGCTCTCACTTTCAAATGAGGAGATTGAAGCCCAAATGAATGTGACCCTCTCTCTCAATAGTTCTACTACTACTGTTGATTTATTTTTCCTTTAGAAAGATTTAGAGGTAATTTTCCCACTGCTCATATGTTTTCATTTCCCTCTTGCATTATCTGTGAAGAAATAGATAAGTCTTTATTATACCATTGACACCCTAGACTATATGAAGCATGGAACAGGTAACAGAAATTTTATATTCAAGACAGTCCACCCAAGAAGTCCCCCCAACCTGTCACAAATCACACATTTCCCCAGCTCCCTGACAGGTGTATCAAATTAATTGATTTCACTGATCGTCTACAGCTTCATGACTTGCATGGCCAGAAGCAGAGTTTATATTCCTAAAACTACTAGAATCCAATCCATGTTTATATGATAGTGACTATGCTTTTTTCCCTCATTAAATTCTTTATTTGGACATCACATATATTGAAAAAATTGTTTACAGGTGCTTGAACATCTCACTGGATTCTTTACTTTTTAAAGGTGTGAAAGAGGTTTACAAGTGTGTTTCATTAAACCAAGCAAAGCTGTGTCAAGACAGAATCACTGCAATAATTGTATGCATCAGTGAAAGGGCATATTACTCCATCAAACACAATTTGGCATCTGAGCGCTTTGCCATAAAAGAGGAAAAAGTGATTTACCAAAGGAATATCATTTTAGGGGCTATGGGCAGGGTGAGGAGGGTACAGCAGTAGGGAAGTTTCAACTGAGTGAATCTTGCTAGTGCAACCAAGAGAGATAGAGGGGAATTGGCAAATTAAGACAGAAACTCCAATCATTTACTAACAGAGTTATATTATATTTAATTTCAGAGAATCCATACTAAGAAGTGGAAACTGAATCATAGATAGAAACAGTATGGCCAGAAGAGCAGAAACATCAGAAAATGTTCATAGAACCTGCCTATCAATTCTGCATTTTAAATACAACTCTGGACTAATGGAGAGATGGGAATGGAATGAGGAAAAAAAGGCTGTAGTTACAAGTGTACACCAGGAGGAAAAATTGGGGGATTGAATTGCTAAAAACTGGAGGATTTCAAATTACATTTTATTTTAAGAGGGTTCTACAACGTTTTCAGGGCTTAGATTCTCATTATACATGTTCAAAAGTATGTATTATAGGACACATATAAATTATATCAAACTGGAAAAATGAGACCTATTTTAAGCACGCAGTTTTATATCTCTACCCACAGGCCTGCTGTGAAAATCAAATGAGAACAATATTGTGAAAATATTTTGTATAATTTTATAACATTTTGAAAATATTATTTCCAGGAATATTTGAATCCATAAAGATAAAATATTCTGCCCTAATTTCCTTTGCTTATCCTAGAAAAAATTTCCCAGTCTAGGATAAGAAGAGATGCCTAGATATTCCAAAGCTCTGTGAGTTACGGAATACTGACTTAGGGGGAAAAAACATTTAAAATAAGCTGCAGTACATATGTAAAGCCCATTCAACAACAGCCTTCAGTTTGTTAATTTCATCATGTCCCTACTTGACAACAATGACCATCAGGTGAAGAAATACTTGTCCTTTCTGAAGAATTCTTGGGGATTGATGGATGGCCACAGCTAAGTGCTGGATGATTATGGAACGTATTAATAGCTTACATATGGTTTATAGTTTAAGAATATTAAGACCATTTTTCCAGTTGAAAAATAAATGCATACACATTGTACAAGTTAAAATAGAACTCCAAAAAATATAAAGTGAAAGTCCACTATGTTTTTTTCTGAGAGATAACCAATATTATGTTTTCTGTATGTCTTTTGGGATTGTTTTTATTTACATGTTACCCTTTATACATCTATTATGATAATCATGATGCTATCACTGGTATCATCCTATATACAGAGTGGTCAGAGAGGATATTTTGAGATCAGATACTTTTGTTTTATGATATAAATACTTTGTAATCTCCTATGGTTTTGCATAATGAGTCACATGAAGGAGTGTCACCTCCAAGCTGAGCATAGTTCGATGATGATAGAACCAAGAAGAGCCAAGAGGGCTTTTTGATGGGGAAGACTATGGCTTTAGAGTGAGAAAAAAGATAGAATGAATTAGGCAAGAGTCAAGAGCAGAGGGAGTGTATAGCCAGAAAAAAAAGGAAAATTGAGGAATAGAAATAAAAAAGAAGTGCAGAATAAAATAGGAGTATTTATGGAGAAGAGCGTTCCAGACCAGTAATCAATTACAATCACTTCAACTACCAAGAGTTCCTTTCCTCCTTATCTACCATCTTCCTTCTTTTTAGGAAGGATGGAGCTTCCAGGTCAACGCAACCCCTCAGCCCATTCCCTATTTGCCTTGGGTAGAAAGGTAGTCTATCAGCAGAAGCACAGTTTGGAAATTAAGCTGAGGTGGTTCTATTATCAAGTAAAAGGCTTCTCTGAAATGCCCATAACTCATCCTATGAAAGACTGCACGATAGGAGAGATCCACCCACTTGGCTTCAAGGTTGGATCCAGGAACCATAATATTCAGTGGTCCCAACGAGCTTGACTGTGAGGCACAACCTCTTGATGAACTTAAACCTTATCAGGGAGCAACCGAGGAAGGGGGAAGTTAGCCCTGGTAACCTTGTCCTAACTGGTAAGTCCATGGCCTAAATGATGACCCACTGGTAGAAGGAGAGAAAGATTTGCACCATTATCTTGACTCTATGTCATTATGATCAACCAATAGTATTATTTTAATTAAGGTAAGTGATTGTTTCAGAAGCCCTGGGGCATAATGGAAGGATGGCATTTGCTTCCTGCCTTCTCAGAAAAGTCTTTGGAGCAGTCTTTGCAACACCGTCCCCAGTCTAAAAGGATCAGCCCTAGAAAGACAACAGGATTAAGGAAGATGTGGGTGCCACTGTCAGTGAAGTGGGGGAGGACAGAGGGCAGATTGTAAGAGGGTGACGAGCAGAGAAGAGGACCATTCCCAGAAGTCTGATGATAATTTCAAGGAAGTCAATGGAATGGCAGCTTTGAGAAGAGAGAAGAGCAAAACAGAGGGAATTTTGTTTGTTTCATAGGATGGAGGATAGAAGAGGTAGGAACCCTTAATCTAATTTCATTGTAAAAAACTTTGGTTAGAATTCCTTACTATTTTTCCTTCCTTGGCATCACTCTTAGACATCCCCAAATACATACAAATTTTCTCCATCTTGGTGCTTAAGCCTTAACATATTTACAGCCAAATGAACTCATTGACACTGATTTGTCTGTTTGCTTATTTGTTTTTAAGCTTAGGCCTTAATTCTCCATTCTGCTCATGCCATGGATCTTTCCCCTGACCTTGATCTTTGTTTATTGGTCTGCACATTCTTGGTATTCAGGGACCATCAAGCATGATAGCACAGCTAGGGTCTCACAAGACCAATATCATCTCACTGAAGAGCAAGACAACAATTTTCCTTTATTTGTCATAGAAAGTAAATCTTGTTCTTCCAATCTTCTTAAAGTATATTCTCAATTCATGTGTCAAAGCAAGGACTATAATCGACATTAAATAAATTAAATGAAACACAATTCACCAACTATCAATAATTTAAGAAAAAAGGACTTCTTTGAATATAAATTATCATCAGAATTACCCAATGCATGTGCCTTTCCCCTCATCTTTCAAAATCAAACTTGGCATTTATCTAAGATGATATAATTCGTTCATTCATTCAATCAGCATTAATATCTACTATATACCAGATACTATTTTAGGCCCTGATGATTCAGTGGTACATTAGAGTTCTTGCCCCTACCTTCTAGTGGGATATTAAAGACATAAACTAAAAGTTACATAAACAACTGCATTAAATTCTAGGAAGGAAATAGACAAGGTGCTAAGATTGCTTATAAACCAAGCCATTATTTTAGACTGATTCACAGGGAAAGGCTTTCTGAGGAGTGGCAGACAATCAGACTGAATAATGAGAAGATGCTTTCCATGCTAAGCATGAGAAGGTTCATACGAAGGGAACAGTAAATGGTGTAAACTCTAAGCAGAAACCTGCAAGCAGAAACGGGCATATCATGTTCCAGAAACTGAAAGACAAACCAGTGGGGCTAAAACCTCATGGAAACAGACAGCAGCTCAAGATGAGTCTGGAGAGGTGAGATGTTCTAGATCATGCACTGAAGATCAGGATAAGCAGTGTAATGAGGGGAGGGAGGGAAGAATCAAAAATAAAGCATCACAAACACTCCCTCAGCCAGGAAATCAGGCTTACCATCCATCAATAATAAGTCATGTTGATAGCAGATACCCTTGGTCTTCTGTGATCTTCCTCCCCAGAAAACCATAGCCTTAATCTAACCATAAGAAAAACACCAGACAAACCAAAATTGAAGGACATTCTACATAATGCATAACCAGGACTCCTCAAAGCTTTCAAGGTCATCAAAAACAAGGAAAACCTGAAATTGTTACAGAGTCAAAGAGTCTAAGGTGATAGACATGACAACTAAATATACTGTTATCTGGAAGGGATCTCAGAACATAAAAAGGATATTGTGTAAAATTAGGGAAATAGTATCAAAGTATGGACTTTAGTTAGTAATAATATATCAATATTGGTTCACTTGTGTCAAATGTATCATACTACGTAAAATCTTAACAGGGAAAACTAGGTGAGGGGTGTAAGAGAACTCTGTGTACCATTTTTGTAACTTCTCTATTAGCTCTGAAACTATGCTAAAATTTAAAAAGTTTATTTTAAAAACAATGAGTCCTGAGTTTCTAGACTTAGCAAATTAGTTGATAGTAGTGTCATTTCCTGAAATGAGAAAGATAAGGAGACAAAGAGTCGATAAATGTAGGGGGAAGGGAAAACACATTTTAGGAGGTAGCAACATTTTTATTTTGAAGCACCTTAATTTGGAGATGTTAGTGAAACATCCAAAGAGAGATGCCAGGCAAGTGGGAATGGATATCTAGATGACACCTAAAGAGTAAATGAGAAAGTAGAATAGTGGTTCCCAGGAGCTGGTTGAGGGTATAGAATAATGGATACAGAGTTTCAGTCTGGGATGGTGAAAAATTTCTGGAGATGGATAATGGTAATGGTTGCATAACAATGACAGTATACTTTATGTCACTGAACTGTGCACTTTAAAATGGTTAAAATGTTAAGTTTTATATTATGTATATTTTGCTGCAATTAAAAAAAAGTAAAATTACTCTGGGTGCAGGAACACAAGTACTTATTTCATTATCCCTTTCTGTATTACAAATGTAATAAAGAACACCAAAGTACACACTAAAAGTGCTGTAAAGAATGATGAAGTTTGAGAGGGAAGCCTATTCTAGGTGGAAGGTCAAGGAGAGTGTCTCTGAGATGGTAACTTTCAGTTGCTTCATCTTTTTATATGTGTCCTTCCCAGAACCTCTTTTCTTTAAACACTGTTGGCCCCTTTAGGACCACTTCTAAGGATGATAATGTGACCTAGAGACAAAGACACTGGCTTGCATTTGAATCCTAGCTCCAGCTCCTACCGGCACTATGGCCTTGTTTGTGTTATTCAACCTTTCTAAACCTCTTTTTCCTTACCTGTAAAATGGAGATAAAGTTTATCTTGAAGTTTGGTGCAGACTGAGTAAGGTTATATATATATATATATATATATATATACACACACACACACATATAGCAATTGGATCATAAGATGTACTCAATAAAGGGCAGCTTTAATATAGACAGTATATTTGAAGAGAGACATCTGTCATAGTCTACTTCAAGTGGGCACAGCCAGAGTGGCAAACCCTGCACTCTCTTCAGGCTGGAAGGATCTATATCTCACTAGAGCAGAACCCATGGTTTCTGGCTATCAGGATGAAGGCGGTCTTCTGGGGCTTCTCCCTACAACAACCCTGATAAACAGACTGTTTCTATTCATGATCTTTCTGCCTCTGAGTCACAAGTTCGCACTACTGCAGAACATGGCAATTTCCTATTGAGTACTGACACCCTTTTGGGATTCTGCAAAAGAAATCTACTTAATTTGAAACATAGCCAATGATCATAAAAAATACTCTGTTCAGAACCTTCTTTTTTTTCTCAGAATATACGATCAATATCATCGGTTATTCTTAGCTATGCAGTCACAGGCCTACATTGCCTTATACTACATGAAAGACCGCTGAGCTGATATCATGGTTCTGATTCCATGTGACCACACCTTTCCTCAGATTACATGTCAGTCACCTCCTTCCCAATCTACCTCAGCAGGATACAAGTCAGCACTTCCAGAAATCATATTTAAGTGCAAACTAGACATTTCTTAACTCTCTCCAAGGTTAGGAATATATTATTTCAGTTTTGAAGGAATTTCTTTGAAAATCTGGCAATAACTTTAACCCATGACTTCCAGGTTAAAAAAAAAAAAAAAAAGACCTACAGGACAATTAATTGTGAGGTTCATGCTGAACTTTCATGGAAAACAATGAGGAACAGCTGGCTATAAGGTATGCTAGGGCAGGGAGAATTCTTTATATTCTTCACTGGGTAATCCTAGTCAATTGAGAAAATATCCAAGGTCTCACGTCAGCGTTATGTTTGTGAAATATCTCTGGGTCCAAAAGCAATAAGTAAGTCGGTCTAACAATACAAGAAACATAATTTAAAAGTATGTTCAATATAGGAAAAATAGCATCCCGGTAACAGTACTATACAGATAAACTAAATAAATACAGTTGGAGATTTTATCTGAATCTCAAAGTACTGTAAATAACAATAATAATTTTAGTATACTTCATTTGTATAGCATTTTAAGTGGTTATAAAAGGCTTCCAAATTTATCTATTTTGATTCTTGAATAATCTTATGAAGTCAGAAGTATGGTTATTGGTAATATCCATTATAGAAATGAAGAAGCTGCAGAATTGGATGATGTCCTGAGAGTCACTTTTTTGGAAAAAGATACATTGTACTTGGATTGGAAAAACTGATTTGTTTCCTGGTTCTGCCATATACTTAAAGTTGAGATTGGGCAAACTCTTAAATACTCATATTCCTCACCTGGAAATCAATAATTAGCACTACCTCACAGGATTATAAATGTAGCAACAGAAGCAAAAAAAAATGTGAAGGCAGTAAATGTTAAACAGGCATGTCACGGCTATTCTCTTCCTTGGCTCAAGAAGAGCTAGGCATGCTCCAAAGTCAAATCACCTCTGCATAAGAAGGAGGGGCTCCCCTGTGCACTCAAAGCTACCTGCAAAGGGCTAGCATTCGATTATGGCTGGGCATTCAATCTCACACCACCAGCTAGTCTTCTCAGAACACATCTACCCATCAGCACTGAACATTGTAACAATATTCAAGATAAATACTTCTGAAGGAAATGAGGACAGACAAATAGGGCCATGAGACAGAAAAGTTCTTTTTTGAATAGGTGATCAGTTTTAACTGAAATAATCACACTAACATTTCTTTGAAGCTCCCAAGTCACTTTATTAAGAAGAATAATTATTCTTATGATTTTCCCATTGGGGGAAATAAAACAGATCCTAGCCCCAAGTTAAACTAAGGAAAACTGTGAGGCAAGGGGCTCATCAACAGACAGTCTGAGCAGGAAATGCTAATCCCTCATTTCTCAAAATTCATTCCCTAGCAGAGAGAACTTCTGCCCTGAGGACTGAGGGCTGATAATTGGTGTGACTTGAAAAATGTTATTCTTAGTCATCTATGTAATTTCTTTCTGAAAACCTGCTAAAATATTTCTCACTGAATTCCCATAGCTTCCAACAGCATAGGTCAACTGCTCACTTTAGGCTGAAGAAAGGATTAAACCAGGAAGGTTCTCAGAGGTTCTCACATCTCTCCTCTCCCCAGTGCAGACATGGGCACGAATGTATAAATTTATCAGATGTCACGGGAAGGGGGGATTTTGCTCCTGTCCATTTTAAGACAGTAAGGTCTTCCTTAAGTTTCACCATTAGGAGCCCATGGACTAAGCTGTGATTTGATACTCTAGTCTTGTGGGTAATGACAGCGCACAGGTAACATTCAATTGTTTAAATACAGCAGGGCAAAGCAACACATCCAGCAGAGCCAGGGTAAGGAAGAAAAAGAGGGCTAGAATTGTTAATCTGTTGCTGAGGTAATTGCAGTATATCCGTAGGTCCCAGAGAGCACTCCTTAGGGCTTCCAGGGGGAAGCCTTATGTTTCACCCAGAGGATTCAAAAATCCCATAGGTAGCTTTACTTCAAATCTGCCTTTCCAAAGATTCTCCAGCTGGGGTTGTCTCTGTGAATCAAGGGAGGCCATCAAAGCACCTCCCAGGACAAAGAACTTTTCCTCTCTATATCTATTTCTTCAAATGTAACAAGGAGCCACAGTCAGATAATGAGATATTTCCAGGTAAAATGTAAAACGTATATATCCGGAGTATCTCACAAAGGGGAGCTGCTTCACAGAGATCAAGCATCAGAGACTTTTTCCTCATCTTCCCTGAGTGGACACTTGGTTTCCTGAAGAGGTTGGCAGAATTATTCTTATGAGGCAGGGTTAGTGGGGTTTTGAGTTCCATAATGAATTCCCTGTTTTTTGAGGGTGAGTTAATTCAAGAGAAAAGTTTGGATCCATCACTCTTAATTTACATTTCTGTAACCCATCTAGAAGATTTATCACCAACGAGTTCCCAGTTGACTTCTGTTGCACACTCAAGGGCATTTCGGGCAATGACATAGTGGGTTTTCTGTGAGGAAGGAAGGAAAACACAACTGGATAAGAGTTGGGCTTTCTGAATTCTCAGCCAAGCTGTATCGCCCTGGACTAATCACCTGAGATTGCTAATTGTGAATTTCCTCAATTAGTTATTATCCCCCTTTTAGAGTTTTTATGAAAATGAAATGAGGCAATGGATCTAGTAATTCACTGTAAAATTGAAAAGTGTTTTTTTAAACATAGTATTGTTTATTTTAAATTATCATGTAATAACCCACAAATATGACTTCAAGAGAGTAGGAATCGGGCTTCCCTGGTGGCGCAGTGGTTGGGAGTCTGCCTGCCAATGCAGGGGACACGGGTTCGAGCCCTGGTCTGGGAAGATCCCACGTGCCGCGGAGCAACTAGGCCCGCAAGCCACAATTACTGAGCCTGCGCGTCTGGAGCCTGTGCTCCGTAACAAAAGAGGCGGTGATAATGAGAGGCCCGCGCACCATGATGAAGAGTGGCCCCCACTTGCCACAAGTGGAGAAAGCCCTCGCACAGAAACGAAGACCCAACACACCCATAAATAGATAAATAAATAAATTAATTAAAAAAAAAAAAAGAGAGAGTAGGAATCAAGCACAAAGATGAAGAGATGGACATGTGTTCCGAAACCCAAACTGAGACACCTGATCTACTAGGTGTATATACATGGGACAAAAGAATACAGAATTTATCAATTAGAGCCACTACAACAAATCAAGTTTCCTTAACCCAAACTACGTGATGTTAGGCTATTATGCTTCACCCATTTTGCCTTAGTTCCAACTAAGTAGAAGTAGTTACACTTTGAGAAGCAATACAAGTATCTGTGAAGCTTATTCTAAAAGAAGGGTCAGAAAACTTTTTTGTAAAGTGCCAGACAGTAAGTATTATAGAAATGGAAAGCTGCATTTGGTTTCTGTTGCTCATGTTTCTTCTTCTTCTTTTTTTTTTTTTTTTTTAGCAACTCTTTAACAATGCAGAAACCATTCTTGGCTAGAGGCAGTACAGAAACAGAGGCTGCTCTAAAACAATGCAATGATGAGCTTTGGGAACTCTAAAGACATGCAAATATAAGGGGTTATTTGCTCAAATCCACACTATTCTTTTTCTGACCTCCCAATGTGTACTTTACATATTTTGATACTTTTTCTTTACTCTGTTGTGATAGCCATTGCTTGATAAGTTATAGTAAAGTACAGCTATTCTCTTCATACCTTACATATACATATTTATAATCATTTTATGTAAAGGTATATCTTCAAAATATCTTATATACAATAAGTACTCAATTATAATATTCGTTGTTGAAGCCACCTAGTCTATGATATATATTTGTTACAGGAGCCCAAGCTGACTAAGGCATTCCCCATTAATCCAGTAAAAGCATCTCACTCTTTAAATGTCCTATTAAATGAAGCTTCAGTTGGGTTAGTCCCACCTTTCTCCTCTACTGTTGCAGGAGTCCTAATATCTCTATTATAGTACCCATATATTGTGTATGATTGTTTATTCCTCACCTCATCTCCAAGGATAGTAAGGGCTGGTTATTCATCTTTGTATCCCAGATGTCCAACAGAGTACCTAATTTTGCAGTGAATGTTGAACAATAAATGAATAAACAAGTATTTCCACTGTATCAATACCTGTCCCTTACAAAGCACTTACATGTGCTTTCTATACAATAACTGATAATATTGAAGGGAGATAGAAAAGTAAGCTTTAAATACAGAATGAGAATGACACTGACATGAGTGATGGATTGTTTTTTCTCAGTTTTAAATACGGATAATATCCTCTTTACATGAATACATATACAAATATATATATATGTATATATATAAAATCTCTGGGATTTAAGCTTTTTTCTGGGAGGGGTGGAGTCGAAGGGAATTCCTAGTCCTGCTCATCAGCTCATCTTTTTGAGCAAGCTGTCTTCCATCCAGCCCTCTCTGAAACCCACAGGTGTTCCACAGACAGAGAAGGTAGAAAACGTTGGGGTCCGATTGATTCTCCCTTTCCTCCATCGTTAAGGAGGTGCAATCTGCCAAAGAAGGATTGCCATCCCTATCCAAATCTTTTTTCTCCGAACCTATATGAAGATGAATGAAACATTTTCTAAAAAGGTGTAGGCAAATTAGCTTTCAGTCTCCTCAAATACAGTTTCACTGAAAACAAAGTCTCATTTGTCTTCTGATGGATTACTTACTGGTACCAGCTAATGGCACCAGCTTGTTGATAAGCTTGGGAGCTCACATTGGAGAAAAATAAAACAAACAAACAAACGAAATGATTTCCTGAGATTTTTGTTGAAATGTTTCATTTAAATTTCAGGTCTTCATTTGTGTGGAATTCTCTTCTAGTGAGGTAAGATAAGCAGCTTTATTTCTTGGCAAAAAACCCTTTTGATTTTGCCACTCAGTAACCCCTAAAGAGAATACAGTATTTACAAACAAGGCTCTGACATGTTCTCCTATAACTTTCTTGTCCTCTCAGTTTCAAACGCCTCTTAAAATAGCTTTGCAAGTGCCTTCCCAACATTCCCCAGGAGCACATCACATTCCAGTGTAAGTGACAGTGGTCTGAGAGAGCATTCTGTCACCTCATTGTGAATTTCTCTGGACCATGAAATACCCGGTGTCCCAGACAACACCAATTCTTAACTCATCTCCAATTGCTTCTCCTCTCCATTTTCCTCTGATATAAAACAGAGCAAAAAGACAACCAAAACAATGGGCATTTCATTTTGAAAATATTTGTGGAAAAGCTGATTACATTTATGGTTATCAAGACTTCAGAATGAAGTAATCTGCTATTTGGGAAAAAAAGTACATGGACAGAATTAGGAGAGATGACATCAAACTACAGCTTTCCAATTTGTCTCTTTTTCTTGCACTAAAGATACTGCATGAACAATTTTTGCCAATTTGGCAGGAGAGTGACAATTGAGTTCCCTAATGACCTCACAAAATGGAGAAACAGAATAAAGAGGTGGATTTCGATGTCATTTCTAAAAGGTTTTATCTATCATATTTCCCTCTGCTTTTTAAAATTTGCCATACCTCTCCAGGGAAAAAATGCATTGTGTAATTTGTTTTCAAGTATGTTTTATTATGTAAAGTTAAAAGACTGAGTTGATATCGTTTGATGAGCATCAACATTATTTTAAAAAATATTGGTCCAAATAGATAACTGTAAGGAGTAATGAAAACTCTATTTACATGCAGCTCAGTAGCACAAATGGATAGATGAGATCTCCACAGCTTCTGGAAAGCAAGAAAGTAGATACTTTCAAGATTGAAGTAGCTCACTGAACCAGGGTTGATTCTCAGCAAGAACCCAGAAGAATGACATAATGGTCAGTCCTTATTATGATAGGTTGGCCCCCGTATCATACCTGTCATTAAAGTTTTGACATTCACTCTTGTTTAAACCTCAGCATTTCCAACAAAATCTTACCACTAAATCATGAGACCCCCTTTGCAAAACATCAGGGAAGCAGAAGAGGGGAGATGGAAAAAGAATCAGAAGTCCCACACAAATGAGAAAGACTATCAAGGGGATTATATAGCTCAGATCTTTCTTAGAAAGAATTAAACTCAAGGATTAAAAATAATCACATGGAACATTTCACAGGGGTAGTCATGATGGGGTAATGAAATTGAAAATGGATTGGGTATCAAGATGTTCAGGCCCCAAATCCTGGCTCTGTCACCTTAAATCATTGTCACCCACAGGACAACTCACTACTGTTTCTTGCTCACAGTCTCCTTAACTGTAAAATAAAGGTATAAGACTAGATAATGTTGAACACTTCACTAAACTCTTGACTCTATGAATTTGAAGGAACTAAAGGTAAACTAGCAATGGTACAATGGTCTCCAAAATGCATATTCTTAACCACTACTTTATACTGCCTGACAGTGGAGTATGCCTTTTGGGGGACACTGGAACATCAAGTCAGGGAAAGACATCAAAGCCTTTTCTTACTAAGCTCTCTAGTTGGTGGTGAAGGCCAGTGGAAGTTTCAGGCTGCCAGGGAGCACAGTTCCACTATAACTGCTGAGGCTGCAGCAGTGTTGCTATGGGAGAATGCTAAGCTTGAGTAAGGCACGGGGTAAAAGTGGGTGTGTGAGTGTAGTACCTTCCCCAGCAGTATTCCTGTGTGATGATAGAGAGGGGTTGGGTAGGAGGGATAGTGGGGGCATAAGCAATGTGATTTGCACAAAGTACATGTTAAGTAAATATTTGTTGAATAAATGAATAAAAGAACAAATAAATGCATACTCCAATTCTATGCATAAGACCAAGGCTATACAGTATGGCAAGGTATGCAGAATGGTACTCCATTTCATGATGTAAATCATTCTCCATCTTTGGTCATATATCTTGTACATGGAGTCAAGCAGAAAGAGTCAGTGGTACTGTAAGTCCATCCTAGTGTGAAAAAAAAAATGGTGTATTTAAATCATATGTGATCTGTGCTAGCTAAAATTTGTTTCAACATACTCTACACATAATAACCATCAAGATGGGTCCCTTTAAAAGTTCATGTAGCTTTTTTCAAGAGTCCATCATCCAGCTCGGGGGAGGTGGGGGGTGGGGATGGCAGCGGCGGCCTTAGAAGGAGGCCCAGCAAATGCGCAGCTACCGCGCCGCTGAAAAGTGCTTGCGCCCTGTCCGTGGGCCACCCAGCCATAGGCGTGACTGGCGTGTGTGTGCGCACGTGCCAGGGAGACTGTGGCCCCAGCCCCAGCCCCCACCAATGAGAGGGCCCAGCCAGCCCTGGGCTGCGTGGGTGGCTGGCGGGGAGGGCGTCAGCCCAGCTGTGTCACTCTTCCCATCCACCCCGCTGTTGACTCATCTTCCCAACGGGGCAGAGAGTTGCCACGCTGTGCCAGACTTGGAGGGACAGATGATTAAGTGTAAAGGAGGATTCTAGCAGTTGGGCTGATTATATGAAAGAAGACATAAGACATGTTTAATACTCAGCAGGATGCTTGGCATATAAGGCAAAATGACACCTTCAAGATGGTGGAAGAGTAAGACGTGGAGATCACCTTCCTCCCCACAAATATATCAGAAATACATGTAGATGTGGAACAACTCCTACAGAACACCTATTGAATGCTGGCAGAAGACCTCAGACTTTCCAAAAGGCAAGAAACTCCCTACGTACCTGGATATATATATATTTTTTTCCTTTTTCTCATTTGTGAGTGTGTATGTATATGCTTCTTTGTGTGATTTTGCCTGTATAGCTTAGCTTTTACCATTTGTCCTAGGGTTCTGTCTATCTGTATTTTTTGTTTTTTTGTTTTTAGCACTTGTTACAATTGGTGAATATGTTTTTTGGTTTGGTTCCTCTCTTCTTTCTTTCTTTCATTTTTTTATTACTTTTTAATGTTTTTTATTTTTAATAATGTTTTTATTTTAATAACTTTGTTATGTTATTTTATTTTATGTTATTTTATTTTTTTCTTCCTTTCTTTCTTTTTTTCTCCATTTTCTTCTGAGCCATGTGGCTGACAGGGTCTTGGTGCTCCAGCTGGGTGTCAGGCCTGTGCCTCTGAGGTTGGAGAGCCAAGTTCAGGATATTGGTTCACCAGAGACCTCCCAGCTCCACGTAATATCAAACAGCGAAAGCTCTCCCAGAGATCTCCATCTCAACGCTAAAACCCAGCTCCACTCAATGACCAGCAAGCTACAGTCCTGGACACTGTATGCCAAACAACTAGCAGGAAAGGAACACAACTCCACCCATTAGCAGAGAGGCTGCCTAAAATCGTAATAAGGTCACAGACACCCCAAAACACACACCCGGATGCGGTCCTGCCCACCAGAAAGACAAGATCCAGCCTCATCCCCCAGAACCCAGGCACTAGTCCCCACCACCAGGAAGCCTACACAACCCACCAAACCAACCTTAGGCACTGGGGGTAGGCACCAAACACAACAGGAACTATGAACCTGCAGCCTGCAAAAAGGAAACCCAAAACACAGTAAGTTAAGCAAAATGAGAAGACAGAGAAACACACAGCAGATGAAGGAGCAAGGTAAAAACCCACCAGAAGAGGAAATAGGCAGTCTACGTGAAAAAGAATTCAGAGTAATGAGAGTAAAGATGATCCAAAATCTTGGAAATAGAATGGAGAAAATACAAGAAACATTTAACAAGGACCTAGAAGAACTAAAGAGCAAACAAACAGTGATAAACAACACAATAAATGAAATTAAAAATTCTCTAGCAGGAATCAAGACGAGAATAACTGAGGAAGAAGAATGGATAAGTGACCTGTAAGATAAAATAGTGGAAATAACTACTGCAGAGCAGAATAAAGAAAAAAGAATGAAAAGAATTGAGGACAGTCTCAGAGACCTCTGGAACAACATTAAATGCACCAACATTCAAATTATAGGAGTCCCAGAAGAAGAAAAGAAAAAGAAAGGGACTGAGAAAATACTTGAAAAGATTGTAGTTGAAAACTTCCCTAATATAGGAAAGGATATAGTCACTCAAGTCCAGGAAGCACAGAGAGTCCCATACAGGATAAATCCAAGGAGAAACACGCCAAGGCACATATTAATCAAACTATCAAAAATTAAATACAAAGAAATATATTAAAAGCAGCAAGGGAAAAACAACAAATAACATACAAAGGAATCCCCATAGGGTTAACAGCTGATGTTTCAGCAGAAACTCTGCAAGCCAGAAGGGAGTGGCAGGACAAATTTAAAGTGATGAAAATGAAAAACCTACAACCAAGTTTACTCTACCCAGCAAGGATCTCATTCAGATTTGACAGAGAAAATAAAACTTTTACGGGCAAACAAAATCTAAGAGAATACAGCACCACAAAACCAACTCTACAACAAATGCTAAAGGAACTTCTCTAGGCAGGAAACACAGAGAGGGAAAAGACCTACAATACCAAACCCAAAACAATTAAGAAAATGGTAATAGGAACATACATATCGATAATTACTTTCAATGTAAATGGATTAAATGCTCCCACCAAAAGACACAGACTGGCTGAATGGATACAAAAACAAGATCCGTATATATGCTGTCTACAAGAGACCCACTTCAGACCCAGGGGCACATACAGATTGAAAGTGAGGGGATGGAAAAAGATATTCTATGCAAATGGAAATCAAAAGAAAGCTGGAGTAGCAATTCTCATATCAGACAAAATAGACTTTAAAATAAAGACTATTACAAGAGACAGAGAAGGACACTACATAATGTTCAAGGGATCAATCCAAGAAGAAGACATAACAAATGTAAATATTTATGCACCCAATATAAGAGCACCTCAATATATAAGGCAAATGCTAACAGCTATAAAAGGGGAAATCGACAGTAACACAATCATAGTAGGGGACTTTAACACCCCACTTTTATCAATGGACAGATAATCCAAAATGCAAATAAATAAGGAAACACAAGCTTTCAATGATACATTAAACAAGATGGACTTCATTGATATTTATAGGACATTCCATCCAAAAACAACAGAATACACTTTCTTCTCAAGTGCCCATGGAACATTCCCCAGGATAGATCATATCTTGGGTCACAAATGAAGCCTTGGTAAATTTAAGAAAATGGAAATCGTATCAAGTATCTTTTCCGATAAGAAAAAGACTAGATATAAGACTAGGTATCAATTACAGAAAAAGACTAGATATAAGACGAGATATCAATTACAGGAAAAAATCTGTAAAAAATACAAACACATGGAGGCTAAACAATACAGTACTTGATAACCAAGAGATCACTGAAGAAATCAAAGAGGAAATCAAAAAATACCTAGAACAAGTGACAGTGAAAACATGACAACCCAAAACCTATAGGATGCAGCAAAAGCAGTTCTAAGAGGGAAGTTTATAGCAATACAGTCTTACCTCAAGAAAGGAGAAACACCTAAAATAAACAACCTAACCTTACACCTAAAGCAATTAGAGAAAGAAGAACAAAAAAACCCCAAAGTTAGCAGAAGGAAAGAAATCATAAAGATCAGATCAGAAATAAGTGAAAAAGAAATGAAGGAAATGATAGCAAAGATCAATAAAACTAAAAGCTGGTTCTTTGAGAAGATAAACAAAATTGATAAACCATTAGCCAGACTCATCCAGAAAAGAAGGGAGAAGACTCAAATCAATAGAATTAGAAATGAAAAAAGAGAAGTAACAACTGACACTGCAGAAATACAAAGGATCATGAGAGATTACTACAAGCAACTATATGCCAATAAAATGGACAACCTGGAAGAAATGGATAAATTCTTAAGAAAGCACAACCTTCTGAAACTGAACCAGGAAGACATAGAAAATATAAACAGACCAATCACAAGCACTGAAATTGAAACTGTGATTAAAAATCTTCCAACAAACAAAAGCAAAAACCATTTATGATAAAAATCCTCCAGAAAGTAGGCATAGAGGGAACCTACCTCAACATAATAAAGGCCATATATGACAAACCCACAGCCACCATTGTTCTCAATGGTGAAAAACTGAAATCATTTCCAGTAAGATCAGGAACAAGAAAAGGTTGCCCACTCTCACCACTATTATTCAACATAGATTTGGAAGTTTTAGCCACAGCAGTCAGAGGAGAAAAAGAAATAAAAGGAATCCAAATCGGAAAAGAGGAGTTAAAGCTGTCACTGTTTGCAGATGACATGATACTATACATAGAGAATCCTAAAGATACTACCAGAAAACTACTAGAGCTGATCACTGAATTTGGAAAAGTTGCAGGATACAAAATTAATGCACAGAAATCTCTTGCATTCCTATACACTATTGATGAAAAATCTGAAAGAGAAATTAAGGAAACACTCCCATCTACCATTACAACAAAAAGAATAAAATACCTAGGAATAAATCTACCTAAGGAAACAAAAGACCTGTATGCAGAAAACTATAAGACACTGATGAAAGAAATTAAAGAGGTTACAAAGAGATGGAGAAGCAGAAACTACCATACCATGTTCTTGGATTGGAAGAATCAACATTGTGAAAATGACAATACTACCTAAAGCAATCTACAGATTCAATGCAATCCCTATCAAACTACCAATGGCATTTTTCACAGAACAAGAACAAAAAATTTCACAATATGTATGGAAACACAAAAGGCCCCGAATAGCCAAAGCTATCTTGAGAAAGAATAACGGAGTAGGAGGAATCAAGCTCCGTGACTTCAGACTATACCACAAAGGTACAGTAATCAAGACAGTATGGTACTGGCACAGAAACAGAAATATAGATCAATGGAACAGAATATAGAAAGCCCAGAGATAAACCCACTCACATATGGTCACCTTATTTTTGACAAAGGAGGCAAGAGTATACAATGGAGGAAAGACAGCCTCTTCAATAAGTGGTGCTGGGAAAACTGGACAGCTACATGCAAAAGAATGAAATTAGAACACTCCCTAACACCATACATAAAAATAAACTCAAAATGGATGAAAGACTTAAATGTAAGGGCAGACACAATAAAACCCTTAGAGGAAAACGTAGGCAGAACACTCTACGACGTAAATCACAGCAACATCCTTTTTGACCCACCTCCTAGAGAAATGGAAATAAAAACAAAAATAAACAAATGGGACCTAATGAAACCTAAAAGCTTTTGCACAGCAAAGGAAACTATAAGCAAGATGAAAAGACAACCCTCAGAATGGGAGATAATATTTGCAACTGACAAAGGATTAATCTCCAAAATTTACAAGCAGCTCATGCAGCTCAATGTCAAAAAAACAAAGAACCCAATCCAAAAATGGGCAGAAGACCTAAACACACTTTCCTCCAAAGAAGATATACAGATAGCCAACAAACACATGAAAGAATGCTCAACATCACTAATCATTAGAGAAATGCAAATCAAAACTACAATGAGGTATCACCTCACACCAGTCAGAATGGCCATCATCAAAAAATCTACGAACAATAAATGCTGGAGAGGGTGTGGAGAAAAGGGTACCCTCTTGCACTGTTGGTGGGAATGTAAATTGATACAGCCACTATGGAGAACAGTATGGAGGTTCCTCAAAAAACTAAAAATAGAACTAGCATATGACCCAGCAATCCCACTACTGGGCATATACCCTGAGAAAACCATGATTCAAAAAATGTCATGTGCCACAATGTTCATTGCAGCTCTATTTACAATAGCTCGGACATGGAAGCAACCTAAGTGTCCATCTACAGATGAATGGATAAAGAAGATGTGGCACATATACACAATGGAATATTACTCAGCCATAAAACGAAAGAAATTGAGTTATTTGTAGTGAGATGGATGGACCTAGAGTCTGTCATACACAGTGAAGTAAGTCAGAAAGAGAAAATCAAATACCGTATGCTAACACATATATATGGAATCTAAAAAAAAAAAAAAAAAAAAAAAAGTTCTGAAGAACCTAGGGGCAGAATAGGAATAAAGATGCAGACGTAGAGAATGGACTTGAGGACACGGGGAGGGGGAAGGGTAAGCTGGGACAAAGTGAGAGAGTGTCATGGACATACATACACTACCAAATGTAAAATAGATAGCTAGTGGGAAGCAGCCACATAGCACAGGGAGATCAGCTCGGTGCTTTGTGTCCACCTAGAGAGGTGGGATAAGGAGGGTGGGAGGGAGACGGAAGAGGGAGGAGATATGGGGATATATGTATATGCATAGCTGATTCACTTTTTTATAAAGCAGAAACTAACACACCATTGTAAAGCAATTATACTCCAATAAATATGTTAAAAAAACAAGTTCATGTGCTAGTTATTAATTAGATTCAGCTTAAATAAAGTAATAATACTACTATATACCTACAAAGGTAGTCCATGGAAAATTTTGCTCATGGTTAGATGAAGTGTTGGTTTCAAAAGTGGGAAAATTTGTCAGAAGAGAAGATTTATTTTGAAAGGAAAATTTTACCTGGAAAGAGAGTTTCTTTGTGTTATTTTGGAAAATGATGACTTGCTGTTATGAAATGAACAGAAGAAGCAGATTAGGGTAGTAAGAAATTGTGGATGTTTAGTAGACTAATGGCATAAAATCATCATTAAAAATATTGATTAAGTTCTGCTATGTTGCAAGCATAGAGCCAGTCATAAGATTCAGTCATGAGAAGAAGAACTTTAAAAACAACAAAATACAAATCCTGCCTTTTTGGAGGCTGTCTCTTCTAATGAAACCAGAGAATATCAATGACAACTTCATTCATTGTGTAAAGAAGTTGAATAGAAGGTACATGTTCAAGTCAAAGAGTATGCCCAAGCAAAGATATTAAAAGTCAAATTTAAAAGGCCTCTTAGGACTTGTCTTACTTTTCAAATAAATTAAGAATGCTCTGACTGCTACTGGTAAAACAAATCAAGTTTATGCGCCATTAAGGGTCAGTAAAAGTATCTTGGGTAAGTTCTCGGGTTTTCTTCTTAGTTTCTTCATGAGCGAGACTGCTGAGGCTTAGAAGATCAACTGGGAAAGAGAAATGGAAAAGAAACAGCTCTGTGATGTCCTTTCTTCCCTCTTCTCATATTTACAGACTCAAAGGAGCGGAAGAGTTGCCCACACTGGATAAACAAACCATTTAAGTCTTTCAACAGCGAGGTGAAAGATTTTTGTTGCCTGAATTACAAAAAATAACCTTGTGAAAAATATAACAATGGGAAATAAAAATAGTTAAATAAAAACCACAAGATGGCTTGATGATGCTCTTTTCTCCCTAAGTTCTGAAATAGGGATTTGATGGGTTAAAGGAAGAAGAAAAAGATAGAATTAAGATATTCAGAGCATGAGTTCTGTGGCTATGATTGAAAAATCCAAGAATTTTAAAACATGGAAATGTAAGATTAGGAAAAATCCAATACAAGAGTAAAATAATATATATAATGAAATGAAAAAAAATTTTCTCTAATGCATAGCTAAAATTTATCTTCAAGAGAAAACATTTACTGATTTAATGAAAATACCAAAGCAAAGCGAATGTAATGGAATGTTATTCAGCCCTAAAAAGAAATGAGCCATCAAGCTAAGAAAAGACATGAAGGAAACTTAAATGTATACTACTAAGTTAAAGAAGCCAATCTGGAGAGGCTACACACTATATGACTCCAACTAAATGACATTCTGGAAAAGGCAAAACTATGGAGACAGTAAAAGGATCAGTGGTTGCCAAAGATTAGGAGGGAGAGAGGTATAAATAGGGGGAACACAGAGGATTTTTTAGGGCAATGAAACTACTCTTTATGACACAATAATGGTAGATACATATTATTACACATTTGTCAAAACCCTTAGAACATACAATAGCAAGAGTGAACCCTACTGTAAACTAGGAACTTCAGGTAACTATGATGTGTCAATGTCAGTGCACCCATTATAACAAATGTACCTCTCTAGTGCCTGATGTTGATTGTGAGGGAAGCTGTCAGTGTATGGGGGCAGGGGGTATATGGGAATTCACCGTACTTTCTACTCAGTTTTGCTGTGAACCTAAAACTGTTCTTAAAAAACAAAAACAAAAACAAAAAAACCTAGAGCAGCAAGAAAAGTAATCTTTCAATAATTATACAGAGTAATAAAAAATCAGTTTGAATTTTAGATAACTGATCTATTGATATCATTTCATATTCAATTATACTGAAAAATTAAAATAAGAGCACATGGGAGTTTGGGAGAAAAAAATAATTTTTAAAAGTAGTCAAATAGGGGCTTCCCTGGTGGCGCAGTGGTTGAGAGTCTGCCTGCCAATGCAGGGGACACGGGTTCGAGCCCTGGTCTGGGAGGATCCCACATGCCGCGGAGCGGCTGGGCCCGTGAGCCAAAATTACTGAGCCTGCGCATCTGGAGCCTGTGCTCCGCAACAAGAGAGGCCGCGATAATGAGAGGCCCGCGCACCGCGATGAAGAGTGGCCCCCGCTTGCCGCAACTAGAGAAAGCCCTCGCACAGAAACAAAGACCCAACACAGCCATAAATTAATTAATTAATTAATTGAAAAAAAATAAAAATTAAAATTAAAAAAATAAAAATAAAAGTAGTCAAATATTTGCTGCAAGTGGAATGAATAAGTCACACTAATTTAATTAATTGAAGCAAACTGGGATAACGACCTTTAGAAAATCTGACCGGTATATGGCACAGTGATTTCAATGATCTGCAATTCCTAAGTATTAGGGAAATCAGCTAACGGATCTACAGTCACCATCAACTTTTTCTAAAAGTGCATCTCATGCCAAGAGGTGCCAAAATACAGGAATTGGAGCAATACCTATTAAAGGAGAAGAGACCAGGGCTGCCAATTATAGCCTGCACTCTAGATTCAATATCTACTAAAATAATGGGACTAAATCAGAGGGGAAAATATAACAAACCTTGTGCACTGAAAAAGCTGCAGAGAGGCAGGAGCAATTATGTAGCTGACGATTGAGAAACCGAAGAAAGATCCAAGAGGAACGGATCATGGGAACTCACATTGCGATAAAGAAGCTAAAATAAGCTAGTGAACATCAAAGGGGAGACATTTGCCAACCTGTTTCTTCCAGGAAAATGACTCCTGGGATTCAATCTGAACACTTAAGTGATAGAAAGATGTCATTTTATTTTGTTTGAATATGGAAACTTGCTGGAGAATAAATATGACCTCTTTTCTATATCACTCCTTGAAAATAAAAGTAATGTAAATTTTTAGTAAATTCTTACAGAGATAGAAGCCAAGGAATCTCCTTTTAAATAGGAGAAGTTTAAAGAGGAATGCTAAGGATGTGAATTTCTTGAAGAATGTGTTATGTAACTGTGAGGGAGAAGAATAATTATCACTTTAATTAATTAGGGCCCGGTTGTTGCTCCCTTGTGAAAGATAATCCTTGATTAAAAGTGTCAGTATGTAAAAATATTGACTGATATCAAAACGTAAGAGTGTGAAATTTCAATTAATTGTAAAAAATTAGCTTGTATTATCATTTACCAATAGACACTAATGATTCTTGGAGACTTGGGACATACAAACAAATAGTTAGAATTGACAGTGGACACGTAAACAGGAACAGAATTAATCCACTGATGGTTCATCCCTCCGAATAACTAGCTCCTTTGGCCTTTTGTTTTATGTCCTCAATGCAGAGGTTAATGTTAAGTCATAGCAGTTGTTTTGTAGAGGAAGGGAATAGATAGCACAACAGGAAATAGAAGATCAAATAATATTTTAACAACACATAGTGCTTTCATATTCAACAAAAATGTTCCAACATATATACATTTTATACTCATGAAATCAAATTTTATGCCTTAGCAATTCCATACCTGGAAGCCTTATTGAGACTCTTTTCCCCTTTGTGCCTAGAAAGAGCTCCCAGGGGACTATGAAGGAAAAAGCACCTTCAAACTTGAAGCCTATTATCAGACTAAGCCAGGAGGTGAGTGGCCAAGACAGACTCTAAATCTACCTGAGACTGATTCCTCCAATATAAACTCTGTTTTCATGATTCCATTTTCTGAACTCAAAGTGTGATGTGCCTCTATTTCTTTTTCTTCTCTCTCTCTTTTTCCTTGGCTTTATCAAAATTAGATGCCAAATAACATAATGGGATATTCCTTTGAAGAAACTGCTTATGGTAGTAAAACAAAACAGAAAAAACCCAGAAAACAAAATTTTAAAACTTATCTTTGACTTTAGATGTGAGACTGATGCTCAAAGCAATGAACTCACTCTTAGACCTAAACAAGCTATTTAGTGTCCACAGGCAACAACTTCCACGCTCAGAAAGAAAAAACAACCATCTACCACATCGGACTGGCGTGAGGTATAGGAATAGTATATGTAAAGAAATGGCACAGGGCCTAAAATTTGGTAGACACGCAAGAAAGAATGGCTATGATTTCATTGTTTTTAATTGTCATTGGTATTGTCAAAGAAGGGTATCTCATCTAAAATTCTGAAATTTTCCCTAACATGGAAACCTTCAGTCATGAAAAATATCCCATCATGCTCACTTCAAAACAAACGCAAAACTGTGACTCCTTGGATGACACCCATCAGCCAGAGACAACAGAAGTTAAACCTACATCATCCACGGCTCTCCCTGCCTTCAGTACTCCCAGCACACAGTATAAAGGGAGAAAATAAGTCTGTAATATTTAGGCTTACATGTGAAGACATAACTGCCCACACCACTGATAAAATCTGATAGCAAAGTAATTTTGACGATGAAGCAAGAAAACAGCAGGCAGACCTGGGCAACACTGTGGCCTTGGGGCTGCTCTTCATCTTCTCCCTAAAATGAAACCAAATGTTCTGATGCTCTCCAAAGAACACAGTTAAGTAGAGTTTTCCTATCATTTCCTATTTTCATGCTGGTTATATGGTGGCAGGGCAGAGGGGGGCACAGAGTATTAGAAAACCTTTATCATGTTCAACAATATGAAATTGTATGAAATTTATGTTCTTCCCTTACCAATCAAATTATTCCATGCTTAGCTTTTATAAAGAGTAGGAAAAATTAGCCTTTAGGTAATTCTTTAGCTCCCCATTTCACTCCTTTTAAGAGCTCCTTAGTAGTTAATTAAATAATCAAGAAATAATAGGCTTGTCTTCCTATATTATTTCATCTTGTTTACTGGCTTGGCATAGTTGGTGAGGTAAGGGAAAGCTTCTTTGTTTTACTGAAGTGGAAGACATTTTCGTGACCAAGGGTGAGCAATAACATCAGGAGAAATCATCATCTTTCCTCTTCCTAGAGGAGGTATTCTATCAGCCTGGTACTGGGGATCATCACAGCGAACCAACATTTTGCAAAAGTAACAGCGAAATGTATCCTTATTAACATTTATGACAATTCCCCCACTCTCCTCCACTAGAACTCCTCCACTAGAGCTGGGAGAGAGGAAGAGGAAGAGGGCCAGGTGCTCGGTCCAGCTAGATTAGTAATGAAAACCTAGACAGAACACCAGATAGGAGAGTACACAGAGGAGCTTTGGAACCATGAAGATATCTTCCCAAGAAGGTATCAGAGAGAAAGAGGAATTATGGACAGGGAAAATGAAACAAGGCATAGAAAAGAAATCAAGTGCTTATTTCTTAAACAGCCAGGACTGATTTAACTCTAAGGACATAAGGTATGCATATGGGACTGTACCCCATCTAAACAAATAGGTATCAGTGTCACATGACATGGAAGAGAAGTATCTTTATCTATGGATGTTCTCCTGAATTGTTACTCATCAACTGTAACTGAAAAATCAGATAGTCTCTGGCCACAACTAAGCTCTCAGTCTCGATGGCCCACACAAGGTGGAAAACTCATTTGATGATACTGGCAGCAACATGGGTTGAACATCTAATCTTCATTCTTCTCCAATGCCCTTTAGATGCCAATTCTTCAATCTGGTATTATTTAAAATGTGGTCCTGTGATTATCCACCTCAGTATCACATGAAGTGCTAAACATACAGATTCCTGTGTCTGAGCCCAAATCTGCTGACTCAAAATCTTTACAAGAAGAATAGAGTATTTCAAGGACTCAACCTGTGAATAAACCTCTTCTAAAAGACTTCTTAGAAGACTTTTAAATAGTGATTCAAATAATTCAGAATCTGGTAATTTAAAACACTATACCTGATGACTATGAATGTTGACTGCTGAAAATGTAGATCCAGTCCTGCCACGAGATCAACATTCAAGGGTGTATAGGGTCCTCAGCTTCAGAAAAAAGAAGTTCTGCTTTACTGAACCCAGTAAACACAGATAACATCAAAATACTGCCCTGCTACCACATGATTTGCTGTTTATTTTCACTGATCTTAAAAACACTGATCTTTAGTTTTGTTTTTGTTGCACATTAGCCATGGTCTGAAAATTTGACTTTAGTATTTGACCTATGGAGATGCCTATAACTTCCTTGATACAATAAAATGGAATGGGGAACTATGCATATTTTTAGGGTTACCTATTATCTATACAAAACATTGTGGAAAAATAAAGCTCCATATTAATAAAGCTCTGTTTCTAACACATTTGAAATGTATATTTCTGTCATTTATACAAATATGGCCTCTGTTCTCATCTTAGATATCATCAGCATCCCTAACAAGTTCCAGTTCGTGCCCCATTACCAGCACCAGGTAAAAATCGTCTGTAATCGTCTTACAGGTTAACCTTTTTGTAAATAGTTCATCTTAATATCCAAGAAAACAATTCTGCCAATCCCAGAGAGCTCTTTAAAAGTGAAAAACCCTAGTTTTCATCTTCCAAGGAACTTGGCTGGGACTATTAAATGCTCCAAATGTCATTATTATTATACTGACTATACATATCAACGTAACAAACACATAATGAATACACAGACTGTGTCATGCAATGTACCTGACTGTGGGAAAGTAAATGAGATTATAGGATGTTAACTATTTAGCAAAATATCTGCCACACCATAGCTTTTCTTACCGATTATTATTCGTTTGGGGGATGACTAGTATAAGTGTGATATTTATCATTGCTTATTAGTATTATACTAATAATAAATTAGATGAAGAGAAGGAGGAAGAAGAGGAGAAGAATAAAGAGAAAAAAGCATATTGACCAATATTTATTTTGCATTTACTCTGGGACAGTCATTACGCTAAGCTGTTTATATGTAATACCTCCTTGTGTAGGGGGAATGGAGAAATGGCTAACATATAGGGCTTGGCATAAAGGCTTTGATCAGTTATGGAAGATCTCATGTGGGTTTGACTTTAGAATTTATCCTAGACAGCTGAGAAATAATAAAGAATTTTTAACAAGAGAATAACATGTTCAGATTTGCATTTTAGAAAGGTTATTCTGGCAGTGTGAGGCATAGATTGCACTAGGGAAAGACTGGAGGTGGGAGACCATAGACACACAAGGCTCTGGTGGTAGTTCAAGTGAGAGATGCTAAAGATCTAAAAAAGATGTGTGGATGGAGAGGAGGGGATGAATTCCAGACAAGTCTCAGAGATAGGTTTGACTTGATGACACCATTAGATGGTGACAGTAGAACTGGAGTGAGGAAGAAAGAAGACATGTTTAGAGCATATCAACCTCACTTCTAATTTGTGAGTAATAATAATATGCAGATTGGTATTCACACAATAATATAGAGCAAAACTTCTAAGTTTCTCACATAACAAAACAACAAATTATACATACACATTATTATTATCATCATCATTATCACTATTATATATCTTATCCAGCAAGAACAAATGTGGAGAATGGATACATGTATATGTATGGCTGAGTTGCTTTGCTGTGCACCTGAAACTATCACAACATTGTTAATTGGCTATACTGCAATATAAAATAAAAAGTTAAAAAAACAACCCAATGTTCCCATTCTAAAGATAGAACCCTTCCATTTTGAAATTTAAAGACTTAAACATAGAAAACATTCCATTAGCTTCTTCTTCCAGAGATATCTCAATGTCTCCCACAACAAAACTCTTTGTTTCCTATAGAAATATTTTCACAATAATGTTAAACACAGAAGGGTATAAATATCCCCCATTTCCCATAATCTTCTAGAATTCTACACAGCAAACAGCACTTAATATGCACAGGCAATGAATGTTTCCTACTAATCTCTTTTCTTAAAAACATACTAATTCAGAGTCTTTCTTGCTTTTGTCTACCTCAAATTATCATTGAAATTGAAATTCAAACTTTAAAAAGATGTTCTTGCCCTCTCCACAGTAGTGTGCTTCCCGATACCGAACACCAGAGGGCGCCATTCAGTGACTGCCTGGATTTGGGAGAGGGGGAAAAACAAAGAAGGAATGGCACTGCTAGTGAAAAGAGACTGATTTTTTAGGGTGTACCCTTATCTACCATGAAACATTACCATGGTAACAGCACCAGTTAAGATGATTGTATATTTAGGTCACAGTATAAAAGAAGGAGCTTGAACATGTGTGCAGAAAAAGGGAAACGAAATAAAGTAAGACAAGAATATATCAAGTGTAGAAGGAGGCAAACCAGCCAGAACGTAACTCACACTTTGCTAATTGCAGGCTCACAAAGTCACATCATGCCTTTCAAAGCAAAGGTGGATGATCAACTAACTAAAATCAGAAGTTGCCATTCAAACTTAGAACCTTAAGCACCAGCAATCTTAATACAAAGAAAGAGGAACTCATTTGGAGAGACAACTAGATGGAAAGTTGGGATGTGTGTATTCTGAGGCAGTCCTTGGTTAGCTGCATCACAATGGGAAAACCTCTTCATTCACTTCAATGCTTAACATGAGTTAAACTGGATAATATCAAAACTCTCTTTCATCCTTTAGCACCAGACAAAAGAAAATCTCAGTGTCGCTATAGGTGAAAATAGCATCAGCCAAAACATCAGGTGATTTCATTGCCCCTGTTTCCCTCTACCAGAGGCAGTCATTGATTAATCAGAACAAGCAGTTTGTGCCAACTAAGAATCTAGTTGGCGATGAATCTTTCTTGCTTAGGGTTGAGGGGACACAACAAGAATATGCAGAGTTGAACTAAAAGAATGGGGAGCACATTGTTGAACTCTGAATACCACAGTTGTGATTTCCCCAAACAGCGGAAAATGTGCACTACAGCTATTCATCAGCACAGTATAAGACAAAGACTGGAGTCCAACAGGCTTATGTTTGAATCCAGGGGCTGCGCCTTACTAGCTGTGTGATCTCGGGCCATTACCTGACCCCTCTGAATGCTGGTTTCCTCATCTGTAAAATGCGGACAATAACATCTACTTCATAGGATTGTTGCAATGAGAAAATGAGAAAACTGATTCATCTATTCACTCATTCAACAAATATTTAATAAACTCCTAGGACGTGCCAGACACTATCTTAAACAATGGGGATAAAGCCCTGACAGAATAGATGATATAACATATGTGAGGTGCTTAGGACACTTTCAGGGACTTAGAACACACTCTATGAAAACGCATTTCCAAGGAAAACGACCTGCTTCCTTTGTCCCACACAAAACACACACTATCACCACCACTACTGCCATGTGACCAAGCTGAGCTTTGGGGTATGCAGTCAGTACACTTGCTCTGACACCTTCGAAGGAAAGCAGTCCCAACATCTGCTCGATGAACCAAAGGTAGACAAAATGGGGACAGGTGACAGGGAATGAAAGCCAGGTGGTAACAGTCATGAGGAGGATATACTGACAGTGTTTGATATAGAGGAGTCCACTGAGGAAAACAACACAGGTCTGCATCATAAAATGCCAATCCAACTCAAATATAAGGTTAAATGAAGAAAACCAGGTCCCTCAAGGGAACTGTGTGACAAAATGTTTCTGTCAGTCTCTTGGAGACTGACATTACTCCTACTGAGTAAACTGAAGTAAGATTAAGATAAGAGTACGAGTGGGGTTTGAGTGGTCATATTTAGACAATTACTCATGGGCATTCTCTCACAGGCATACCGCAAAAACTGACATCGGTGATGGAGGTTATTATAGTGGCTGTTAATGGCATGCCCGCAGATCCTCGCCCTCATTTTCTTCACCCGTTCCCTCTTCAATTCCTTTATTCTATTGCCCCCTCTTCTTCCTCTTTTGCACTTGCTTTAACTTTGTTCCCTGCTGTGGGTCAGAGAGCCATGTGTCTCCTGATCAGCCTGCTGTCCTCCTCCACTGAAGTGGGTGCCATGCCTTCCCTGCCTTCCCTGTGAGCCGGCAGGCTGTGGTCTGCTGTTTTCTTCAAAACTCTGACGCTGCCCTCCCTCTTCCTGTGCCCTGGGCCCTGGGGGCTGGCTACCCTGAAATCAGAATTGTAAAACTGCCACTGAATGTACATCCAAGTGCCTGATGTTGGGGGTTATCTGGGCAAAGAAGGGGATAGGATCATGTTTGGAGCAATGTGGTTTTTAAATGTGAAGATAGCAATCTCTGCCCCCTATGTTGACAGACCGGGGGACTCCTTCCAAAGGGATTTTTATCAATGTTTGACTGCTAGTCTCTTGTACATCCGTCCCTGAGGTCAGCTGAGAGCTAAAAACACATTCTGTGGTTCTCTTGAACTTAAACTAGGATAGGGATATTCAAATTGACCTATTTTCTCACTCCATCCCCCCCACCCCCAGACACCCTCAGACACTTACATAAACAAACACACCTTTCTTTTGTAGGAAGACCAAGCATCTGTCAGGAAGCTCACCCTTAAGTTTTGGGTCCACGGACTTTACCCCACTCCCGCCCCATTTCATTCACAGAGTTTTAAAACAGTAAGCTGAGGTGGTTGGAATTTCCATGCCTTTGTAGGGTCAAGTTTTACTTTTCAGTTTTAATTGGCATAATTGTTTAGCCTAGTAAAGCATATAGAGTCAATAGAAGTTGCTTATCCTACTGCCACAACTGGACACATTACTAATAGCAGTAATAACAATAGAAATTCACCTGGCATTAACTTATTACTTCTTGAATCCTTAGCTGCCAAATCCTGCAAAGCTGCAACATTGTTGGCACAAAATTTTTCCATCCATTTTCCAAGAGTCTCAAAAGTGCGCTTTCTGAACTGCAGCCTAATACAGTTCTTACTGTGACCAACTGGTTTACTTCTATGATTATGACCTTGTTGTTATCACCCCGAAGATCACACACACACACCCCTAATTGCAGTTTCTTAAGTGTGTCATCATCCTTATTATTTGCTTATCAAGGAAAATGTACTCTATATATCTCCTTGCTATACATATTGCCAAAAATGCATACATATATACAGACTGCCAACAAAATACAATGGGGGGCCTTTGGGGCACAAGGCCGGGTTGAATAGCTGGAGTTTATGAGCTGCCTCACTTTCAGAGCCCTCTCAAGACCGGTAAACCTGAATGGCCTGGAGCGAAGTGAGGTGCTGGTCCACTCCAGGACCTGGCCATCTGAACTTCCCCAGAGAAAGGCTGCCCCCCCAAGGGTGGGCTCTGCCCGAGGCAATCGCTGAGGGTCTGGGGCGCCGCAGCATCGGGTCCCTTAATGCTCTGCGCAGCCGCAGCCGAGATCGAGCGCTGGGGGCCTTTTCCCTCAGTATCTCCCCCCACCCCACCCTCAACCCAAATTCAAGTTTTTCCCAGGCCTTTCCAATTGCCCCACGGTTTCTCTCTGCAATCTGCGCTGGCTCCCCTCTCCTCTGGCCCAGCCCTTGGAGGAGCCAAGGCCACGGCCATGATCGTGCTATGGAGGTGGCCATTGCTGCAGGCACTCAGGGCGGTCGAGCTGGGGGCTGCGTGACGGAGCGCGGGCGGGTGTGCCGTACAGCATGTAGATGCGTGTTTGTGTCGCTGGCTGCGTGTACTAGGGGACAGGCAAACTACACGAACCCACTGCCACCCAGCGCTAAGAAAAAGAGCACGAAAAGCAAAACAAACCAAAAAAAGAAAAGATGAAAGGGAACTAGAAAGTCAATGCAGGGGATTCCGGAGCTTGAGGACCTGGAGGCGCCGTGCTCTGGATGGGCTCGCCGCGCCTGGGCTGGCCGACTTGGAGCCCTTGGTGGCCTCCGTCACAGACATGCCGTGGCCGTGAACTGACTAAGGACACGGTCGGGCAGCTCGGGTGAGATGTCAGCGGACAGCTCTGCTTGCCTTAAGCGTTTACCTCCATTTCTCTGCTCTCCTCCCGCCTCTCCGTCCCGAGCGACTCCCCAGAGATATTTCCATACAGGCAACATTGGTCTCAAGGCCTGGGTCTGGTGAGCTCAGCAGACGCTCATTTGGACGATTTTGTGGCTCAAAGCAGCCTCGAAGACGGCGACGGGCAGGAGGGTAGAGAAAGTGATGGGGGCGCTGGAAGGAGGCTGAGGCAGTGGGTGTGTGCTGCTTTCCGAGTCAGTGATTTCGGGGAATCTTGAATCTTGACCTCTTAAGAGCTCTCCTAGGCATGCAGCCTCCTGCCCCGCGGGGGGCGCCCCAGGGGCGCGGGGCAGAGCGCACAGGTGGAATTTCTGCTCGATCTTCCCTGCTCGGGCTTGGACCGCACCTAGCAGGTTCCAAGAGCTACAAGTTATCTGCGATCACCCGGGTCCTCAGGTGTGGACTGCGAGGGACATTGTGGGTGCAGCTGTTCGCAATCTGTGACCCCGAACCCCGCCGGGGTGGCCCAGAACCCATTGTGAGGTGGCTGTCGGCAAAGCCCAGGCACGGTCCGGGACCTCGCGGGCTCCGAGCTGAGACCCTGTCCTCAAGTCGAGGCAGACAGCCGACCTCGTGTGCGGGCCGAAATGGGATGGGGTTGCAGAAAGCTTCCTCCTCCTCTGTCTTGGGACCCTCTCCTCATTCTTATTCCCCTGCCCCCTGGCCATGCTCCTTGGACCGCAGTACCAAGCCTCTCTCCAGCGACTTGGCGCGGGCGCCCAAAGGGCAGTTCAGAAGGCGGAATCAGGGGACCATATGGAGCCAGAGGAGCTGGGCCTCCACCCCAAACGCCTGGGAGACGTGGCCAGACCCCAGGCTGGAAGGAACGTGAGGGGCAGGAGAGGGCGAAGCTCTCCCGTCTTTTCCTTGACAGCCTGTCGGGGAGGAGGAGGGAGTCGGGTGACAGTGGAGGGAATGGCGGGCTGGGAGAGGGAGCGATGCCCCGGCCGGCGCGGCCCCCAGGCTACCTTTGCCACCTTCCTCCGGACTCAGTGACCCGCGGAATCGCATCCTTGTCCCGCGCTCTGCCTCTCTTGCCCCTTCTTTCCAGACCCGCCATCGCTGCCCTCAGTTCTCCAAGCCCCAGAAACCAAAGTTTCCTTTCGAGGATCTGCACTTGTGGAGGAATTCTCCAATTCCCTAACACCTGACCCCTCCGCGCCCACTCCTGGCAATTGGGAGGGACCCCGCGATGCCAGGGTCCCTGGCGCTGGCAAGCAGAGAGCTGAGCAGTGAGTGCGCTGTCCTTACCTGCCGCCGGATTAGCTCCAGGTGTCTTCCCGGGCTGCAATATCCCTGGTGTGGGCTGGCAGGAGCGTGGAGGAGCCCTTCGCGGGTTCGGGGCTCACCGGCCGGGGAGCGAGCTGCGCTGCGCTCAGAGTCCGAGGCCAGGCGCTGGCTTGCTTTCTCCCTTGATCTTGCAAGCGAAAAGGAAAAGATTAGCTGGTGCCGCGACACCCAGAGGGGTGGGGCGGGGGAGGCGGGGAGAGAGCGGACCCGAAGGCTCGGGCCAGAGCTGTGAGGCTCGGGCGCGCGCTAGCAGAGTCGCGCACCCCACACCCGTCCCAGTCGCTTGACGAGTCTGAAACCCCTTTGCGGTGTAGACTGGAGTTAAAGTGACACTGCCCCCGCCCTCCACACCAAAACACCAAAGGAGAAGCAAAAAAGGAGTTTCAAACCTGGCTTTCACGAAGAAGCTGAGACTGGAGAGCAAGACCGAACAGAGACCTGGCTGGACTGGCGAGCTGGGCGGGATTCATTTCTTCACCGAAGTGCTTGGGGAAGTAAGGGAAGTAGTAATTAGTGTAGGGGCAACTAATTACTAATTAGTTCGGTTCCTCTGGCGATCTCCTAGTGGAATCTGCAGTTTCAAGGCTCTGGCCAACCCGCAGGCTGGCGCGTGTGTGCGTTCGTGTTTGTGTGTGCGTGTCCGCGTGTGTGTGTATGTGTGCACGCGCGCACTCGCTGGAGCGGGTCTCTGCGCCCGGGCACCTTTGGTGTAACAAGAGAGCGTGCGTGTGTTCGTGAGTGTGTATTCGATTAGCTGCAATGGGCGGACAATTTCTGGAGAGAACATTTACAATTTTCTTTCAATATGACAGGATTAGTTGCTCCTCCAATGAAATCTTCTCTGCTCTCTGATTTGGCGGTTCTTCCGAGCAAATATGACAGCCTTTTCTCCAGGCTCCTTTCTGCTCCTTTCCACGTCCATCCCCAGAGCCGAGCTCTCCATCTGCAATTTCTACATCAGAACGTTTACAGTTACTACCACCACCCAGTCCCATTCCTGCAAGTATGATTGCTGTAAAGGTGACATGACATATTGGGAAGGACGCGGTGTTGCTTTTTGATTGCTGAAGATGCTTAAGCCCAGTTTTTCCAGGTGGGAAAATATTAGAATAAATCCTCTGTGCTTTGTAAACATATAATCGTGCTGAACTATTCACGGATTATTTATTTCTTTGGGACACTGGCAAATGTATATGAGGAAGAGGTAATTTTTTTCTTTCTTATTTTATACAAGGGTCAATGCCTATGTTTCTTTGACTAATAGGCATTAGATTACAAAGTATTTATGGTGCTTTATGGAATTTGGGATCTCCATGAAAAAAATCAGGATACAAACTTTTTGTGTTAAATCAGTCTTATGAGAAATCCATTCCAAGAAGAATACTCATTATTTTTAGGTACTAGTCCCAACTGATAAAGATACAATGATATGTATGATTCTCAAGTATAGTTGAGAACAAGACTTGCTTTTGTGAAAGTATGTGTATATAAAGATAACATCAGTGTACCATACGTTATAAGGCTACATTTTCTTTCATCCACCTTCGGTAATCAAATGAAAAAAGCTGAAATCTTAATTGATATATCCAATTAAGTTCAGTTCAAATCTTGACGCCAGGCCATTGCTAGCTGTCAAAGGGAATACAGAATAGCAAAAGTCACTGTCCCTGTCCTTTATAAGCTCCCCATCTTATTGGCGGGGAAAGACAATCAGATGACAATCAAGATGAATAATTATGCAGCAATATAAGTTCATTGATAAATGAAAATTATGTAGATGAAAGGGTCTGCCCTTTCTGTTAGCTCATAGCTATCACCAAGCAGGATGTGGCACAAACTTTTTTGGCTTGACTGAAGTCATCCTGAAATAACGCATTATATCCCGTGGCTCTACCTTCAGCCTCCACACCCTCACATCCCACCACCACTGGGAGATTATAAGATACATGATAGAAAAGCAAGACAGCTCTGTCCAGTCTTGACCTCAGCCTCCCCCAGCATTTGGCTGTTTACATTAAATATCTGATTTTGTCATTTCTTCTCTCTTAGGTGATCTTTTGAAAATGAATTCACATTTTCCATTCTTTCTCCATTATTTCTGACTATTAAGCCTCCATAAACCCAGGGAGTTGCTTGGATCTTTAAAACAAAACAAAACAAAACCACATAGACATCCCAAAGCAGAAAAATAAAGGGGAAAGAATTCCTGGCCGGCAATAGAGAAGAAGAAAACCCAGTGATCTGCTGCTATTTTGTTCTTTCATATCATTAATGCCTTTCATATCATAATATTCTTTCATATCATTAATAAAACAGGGCTACACATTCCAAAAAGAGCAATAAAGCAAAACGCCAATGAAATCTAATGAATATTTTCTCAAACTTGAATAAAATAGAGTCCATGAATAACTGAACTACCATGTTCAACAAAAGTCATGATACTGTGGCCTTTTGGAGAGGAGCTGCAAAAGGAAACAGCATTTTTAGCAAGCAATCAGCAATAATGCCCATTTTCTTCTTCCAGGTCATCACTGAAAACACTTTTTTTTAAACATATACTTGTATCTGTGCCACTCATTGTGTTTTTGGAGAATTATTTAACTGCTCTATGTCTCGTATTTTTAATCTGTAAAAGGGATATAGTAATAGTAACATTCCCCTGGGGTTTTTATAAGGAATAATAGAGTTCATTCATGTAAAGTTTTCAGAAGAAGGCCTGACATATAGCAAATTAGCTATAATTATAAGACTGTCAGTCAGGATTTGAAAACAGATTCTTGGGTCATGCCTCTGACCTAATGAATCAGAATATTTAGGAGTGAATCTTGCCAATGGAAACCATACTGCTCCTCAATTTCATGTAACAAGCATGTTAAACATAATCCATCAAAACACTGACCCAAGGAAATCCCATTTTTCCCCCTTCTAGTTTCTCTTTCTATACAAGAAAAGATCATGTGTATTCTGAGCATTTTACTTTTATTTCTTAAGACAGTTCACTTTCTGATATAAAAGAGTACTCCCCCATCCCAGGAATATAGCTTTTACATTTATTAGTAACCCATGGTGTGGAACATTTTCAAAAGTGCTTTCTAAAGACTTTATAGAATGCATCTATGGGTTTCCTTTTATCTACATGCCTATTTTCCACCTCAAAGAACACTAATAAATTAGTAATTTCCACTTGTGAAGCCAAACTTCATTACCTGCAACCTCAGAAAGTTACTTTTAGGCATGTGCTAAAGAGCTCAGATGCTCGAAAGGGATGACTTTGAATCTTTGACAAAGTTCCTTTTTGAATAAGACTGTAAATAAGATCACCACCAACATGAGGAGAAGGTGAATGACAAGTCTCATTTCTGGGAAGGTGGTGCATATTTTATTGTGCCATGTTGATTTCAATGTTGCAGCAATAATTAGACTTCAGTAATTAGATGCACAAATCAGCACTCTGTCATCATAAGCACATTAAGAGGGTGACGAGTTCAACTCAAGTGATTTCCCACCAGGTATGGCAGCCATAATATTTTCTTAATTTTCTGCTTTCAAAGAACCAAGAAAATGAATGTGCGAGCCTTGCTTATATGGGGAAAACGAGCCAAGAGCAAGGAGATTTTGTCTTGTCTTCATCTCCCACTCACACAAACTGTTCAAGATTTGAACTAGGAAAGCACAGCATTTGTCAGCAGGAGGTTTGGGAAAGGCGGGCTGATTTTTCTGATGTATGCCAAAGGAACCTATCTTTTCCTTGACCTCAGTTTGAAATATAACAATCCTGGGTTAAAAGTGAACCTCCACTAGATGACAATCACTGCTTAAAATGGGTGCTACAGTTGCCCTCACTGTTTTGAAATCTTAATAACAGTCCCATAATAGACACACTATTCTTCTTAGTTATTTATTTTCCCTGCAAACCTTTCTAGAGAGTAATTTTAAATGCTTCTATTCTTTAGCTAAAAAAGATTATCTCTTTCTCTCTTAGAAAATCCTAAGCTTTCTTTTCAGTCCTTGCAATAGGGGTTTCCATATACAAATGAGACTGACTCTGAGTGACAATGCTTGGTGACAGTTTAACAAACAATGCTTTGCTATTTTTTTCCTTCTCCTTTTTTCTTGAAGCTTGGCATCACAGCTGTTTTAAACTCTTCCTCTCCAAGTAGTGGTGGTGTTATCCAAAGCCTGAAAACATTTACTGCTGCTGGGTCTAAAATATTTAAAATACAGAGCTCATTTTCGAACAGGGAATACAAAGAAGGGGGACAAAATGAAACACTCCCCTCCAAGATGTTAAGCAGCTGCAATGGTGATAAATCAGTGTTAAGAATGCAGGAGAAAAAGGCCACATGGGACACGTGTTTCCTAGAAAAGCATTTAGTGTCTGGGCATTCCTCCTTCCAGGATGTAGTGCCCAGTTCCTCTTTAGAGGTGAACCTCTAGCACAGGGAAAACAAACATTTCAACCACATTAACCTCAGGGTAGATTTTGACAAACAGCTTAAATTTTCCCTTTTCACAGCCTAAGTGAGCTGGAATCTCAGATGGAGATAAGATTCCAGAAAGTTCAAAGTGAAAGTCTTATCAGACTCTTCTAAGTGGGGCCCAAATTATTTGAATCAATGACTGTGCAGTAAGAGTAGGCTAGGAAATCTCAAAATCTTTTCAGTCTGTGGGGAAACTTAATTTCTTAGAATTTAGAGTCAACTAGTCACATACTCATGGGAATTCACATAATTTCTCAGATCATATAGTTACCTGGTTCTTAAGCTAACTAAAATTGTCCTTCAAGGGACAGGTGGAAATTTTAAAACATTTCAAAGATATCCTGGGAGGCACCATCACGGAGGACAGCGTCCTCACTAAATTTGATCTACTCTGTTTCTTAAGAGTGACTGAGATAACTGTGACGCACAAAGCAGCCTTTTGCCAAGCAAGACTCAACTGAATGTAGCTGATAATGTCACCCCATATAGACTTTTTCACTTTAAAGACACTCTTGCTTCTACTAGTGCTCCCAAAGAAGCATTCCCTGATTTACTGTGCCTAATAAGACAGATCCTGGACACTTTGCCCTTTCTTCCTCATTTACTCAGCAAGGTGACTGGGATTTGGGTTTAAGGGCCTCATTTACAAAATCTTATGAGCTGTATTCTATACAACCCTGCAAAAAGGAATGAGACAAGGTCCCAGGCGAAGTCAACGTATGTGCTACATTTCTACAAGGCTTTTATTGACAAACGCTTTCTTAGAAAGGCAGTTCATTTTAAAAGGATGCCCAATAAACATGCACTGGTCATCACTGAACATTTTCAATAACAACCACTCAAAATCTACCCTTAAAGTCCACAGCTGACACAATGTGCTCTCCTTTTATTGATGCCAGGATATGGAGCAGACAGATTTCCCTGCTTGATTGTAATCCCATGGAAATGTTTCTTTCTTGAGCAAGTCTCATGTAAACAAGCTGCCATTGCATTGCTTCCTTCTGCAGCATTGTGAATTGCACGAGACACTTCTGAGAGCAGAGTGTTTTTCAGAAGCCTATTATAAACTACATGTGAAGTATGGAAATTGGCTCAACAAAATTAGTATATCATGCAATATTCTCTTAGATACTAGGGCAACAAAAATAAATAACTAAGAAAGACTCTTGCCCTTCAGAAAGCTAACCTAGTTGGAAAGAACAACAGAAACAGAAATGTTGTTCTTAGGCACTTGTGATAAAACTTTTAATGCCATAATCCATGGGGGATTCAGGAAAGGGTCTGACACTTCTCTATCAGAGAGCTGATTCCATAGGTGGATTTTACATAAGGTACTCTACCTGGGATTTGGAAGCTATGACAAGTTAGATGTTGGGAGTGAGAGACTCTGGATGATGAAACAATACTTAAAATATTTAAAGCAATTAGCAGGAAGATACTGTTAAAACTGAAGACATATATTAGTGACCATATATTAATGAACAGAATATCCCACTCTAAAACATGCCTCTTTGGCATATTGATTATTTTGAGCTGGTTATTTTTGAGAAAAGGCAGACGTAGGAGAAGTTCTGAAAACTGAGTAGCAGTTACTCTTTTGTAAGAGACCTTTTTACATTTGTAAGGGAAATCTCCATTTGTAAGGGTGTCTCCCTCTCTGTACTAAGAAGAGAAGGATGACTCTAAAGCTCTAGAAACAAGTTTTATCAAAGGTGAAGGTGAAAGCTTAAATCTATATAACAACCTTACCCTTATTTACTGTGCTTTTCCTGGTAACCTCCCACAACGGGCCTCTTCCGCCACCCCACCCAACACCTTCTTTTGCCTTTAGTTGGAGATGTTATTTAAGATGGTGGCTTGGGCCATTTCAGAGAGTTACTCAGTTTTCCTAGGTCTCTCATGTATACTGGAGGTATACATGTTATTAAAATTTTGTTTGTTTTTTTCATATTAATATTTTATTATAGAGGAATCTCAGCTAAGAACCTAGAAAGGTAAAGGGAAAATTATTTTTCCTCCCCCACACCATCTACCAAAACTTGGGCACATGCTTTTGTAGTATCCAGGGTAGACAAATGTAACTAATATCTAATTTCCAGAGTTAGTTAATGGAGAAGACTAGAGTAGGACAGGAGCATCCCTACATACATTTTGTCCAGGGCACTATGCTCTAGGATGTACTTCCAATTTCACTGTAGCTTTTATTATACTAATTTTGTCTTGTTTTGTGTTTTGGAAGTAATAAGGTGACTGTGAAGTTACTTAGCAGAGAGTTATCTCTGGCACATGGACATTTCTATAATTTGAGAAGAAAACTCTTGGGCACAGCCGTTACAGCTTATTCTAATTATATAATGGCATTGGGGATGAGAGTAATGTTACTAAGAACTGGAATGCAGTCCCTGTTTATGGAATGCACTTAATGCAATGGAAACATTTTTGAGCCATAGTTTATACTTTCAGTTTGCAGAATAATACTAGGCTTATCCCTGGGAATGTTCTCTTAGGTTTCTATATGTCTTGCCCTAGAGCTGGTCCAGAGTGATGAGTGAGAGAATGAAAATGGGGCAAGAATGTAAATTTTCAAGGTGAAAGTGGGAATATGCCGCCCAGTATCTAAGAAGAGCAATGGTATATAGAAAGCCTTTTTATCATCATATAAGAAGTAGGGATTACCTGGACAATACTAGGAAAGTGAAGAAGATGAAAAATTGCTAAGTTATAAATAGTAGACTTGCTTTTAGGGCCAAAACATGGGAAAGATGGGATCCAAAACTCTTCACAGAGCAAAGCAAGGTTCAGGTTCAAACTTCACCACTTATTAGATGTGACCTTGGACAAAATGCTTAATCCCTTTACACCTGTAAAAGGAAAGTCAAAATGGAGCTGGTATCACCAAGAGAGCTCTCTAAAATGGACCCAGAAGGCCACTGAGGAAGTGTGACTTGTGTACATCTTAACCCGGATGGAACCTGACCTTTTGGTCTCTTATTGTTTCAGCAGGCATCTACAACATCTGCCAGAAACTCAAGATACTTATCGGACACTTACCCTAAAATAACTCGTGACAGTCTATCTACTCATCAAACCCTTACCCTAAAATAACTTGTGACAGCCTATTCTTTAAAGACAAATATTTCCTTTCCTGCATCAGAGTCAATCACAACTCTCTCCAGACAACTTATCAACCTAATGGCTTTTGTCTTTATAAGACCCTGACTCTTTCTCTTCCCTGATCTTACCCAAATCTGTGTTTTCTGAATTGCAGTTTTTAAGACCCCAAATAAAGCTCTTTGTCCTTTGTAGTCTTGATACTGATTATTGTTTGACACACCTCAGTTCCCTCACATGTAACTAATGTGTAGAATCTGCCCCAGAGTCATCATGTTGATTAAATGAAATTGTATTTGAGAAGAGTATTTTGTAGGATGTGAATTATTATTGACGGTGGATACGTAACTAAATTGTGATGTGAATGACTGATTTCTTTTCTCCTTGCCCATTCCTACTTCCCCCAGGCAGGTGTTTCCTTCTTAATTAAAAATAATGTCTACTTAAGAGAATATCAGCCAATATGTGGCTGGAGGACAGGGAAAGTTTGGGGCAGGGTGTTATTCTTGTTCACTCAAGTTATATGAGGAAAGAATATATGTGTAACCTTACTAGAAAGATGAAGCAATCACTAGTGTCTCCTTTCCTTTACTTATTTAGTCTTATCAGCTCCTCGTATGGAATGTCAACTCAAGGTACCCCTTGTCCTTATATGGCTCTTAATGAAGAAATGAAATTTCCGCTCCAAAACAAAGATGCCTGTCCTGCCCTGTGTCAAGCACAGAACTCCCCACAGTTGCTTCGCTCTGGCGTCCAAAACCATGAGTAGTCATATCTGTTAGCTATAGAAACTAGTTTCTAATCCTCTAGACCATAAGTACATTCTGAGAGTAAAAAGAAATAGACTAACTCCTTATGAATCTAAGCTTTCATACAAGGATTTTTTTTTCTGACCACCTAAATTCACAAATGTTCTCTCATTCCAAGCCTTTCTGCGCTTAAACATTTTCTCAGTTGCTACCCTGCTCTTATGTGTCCTACTGATTGGTTTGAGATTCACCAGATAATTTTAACCACAACTCTCTACTTCCTAGTGATTCTGTGTAAGTTTAGACTTGGACTCTTCCTTCTTAAATTTAAAAATAAAAAATCTGGTGTGAACCATGTTTCTCCTGTCTCTTTTAAATGTAACATTTCTTATAAATCAGGGTGTGGTTACTGTACGTGGGGTGTAAGCATGGTAGACCCTTCCCCCAATCACCAAATCAGTTTTCTTTAAGTATATTCAATCTCAAAGTTATTTTGAAGTGGTTAATTGCTCAGAACTTGAACACCTAAAGGGAATATTTCTCAGGCTACAATTATATGAATATGATGATAATTCTCATGGAGGAATTTAAAAACTTTTATTAAAATATGAGCTATCTTTGGCACTGGCTTATTACCTTTGGCCAGAATATTAATATGCTATAAAAATAAATACGTTATTTATATACCATTAAAAATAATACCAACACATTAAACAGTTTTTTACTACGACTACTTAGTGACAATGACTTATTCTGCAACGCTAGAATTGGTAAAGTTTCTTACTTTCTCTCCAGAACTTCTGTTATATTTATTTCTAATCTGGAGATATCCCTGGTGAAGTTAAGTTGTGAACTAAAAGAAAATAATTGAATTAACAGACTAATGAAGACAGAAAAATAGGAATAAGTTCTAAAATTGATTGCAGTAGAGGGAAAGAGATTAGGGTGGGGAGAGGGAATGTGAGAAGACATCTTGAAAAAGGCACTTACCAAGTGAAACTGAAACCAAGCCCCTGTAAAACCTAGTTCCCCTGCCAAATTTATGATTAATCTCTTTACCTACAGCTTTACTTCCTTTCTTGTCCTGCCCCTGTTACCCTCAGGATTGAGGAGTATCAAAGAAAAGGGGGGATTGAAACTGAGTAGGACCCTGCAGGGCCTTCCCAGGTACAAAAACTCTTCGTGTCCCTCATTTCTTGTTTGTAGAAAAAAGGCTTTAGTCTCCTAGGCCTTCACTGAATTCCAAAGAGCAGACTCGAGCAGTTACTAATTAGGGAAGTGAGGGAACACAGAAACAAAGGAAAAAGAGTCAAGCAAGAAAAGTAATAATAGCTTAAACAATAGGTCAGTAATAAAACAGAGTCCTAGTTCCTCCTCAAGGGATATACATAATAATCTAACACATATCTTTGACTTGTTCTGCAGAAAACAAGACCTCCACCCTGGTGGAGGAGGTGACCTCACGCTGACCAGCACAGTAGACCCCAGACTGGTTGGAACCGGAAGGTTGATGGTTAAGATTCCTGAAACATCACCTTGTCACCTCACCACCAACCAATCAGAAGAAAGTCCATGAGCTGCAACCCTCACCCTGAATGTTGCCTTTAAAAACCCTTCTCTGAAAGCCATCAGGGAGTTCAGGTCTTTTGAGCATGAGCTGCCCATTCTCCTTGCTTGGCAACCTGAAATAAACACTGTAATTTCCTTTATCACAACCCAGTGTCAGTAGATTGGCTTTGCTGTGTGGCAAGTGAGCAGCCCCAAGTTCAGTTTGGTAACAAAATTAGATGTCCTAGTGCAGCCATTACTCATAATCTAAAAAGACAACTAAGAACCAACTCCTGGTGTCTATCACAAAACACATCCATGGGAAGATGGAAGACTAAAACAAGCACTGTCAGGGAAAGGCAATGAGCCACTGCTGTTTTGTGTTCCTTTGCTAAACTGCTAGAAACTACAACATGGCTCTCATACTAAGCTGAAAGCTCTCAGCTCCTCAAATGTGTCTTATAAACCCATTCCATTGAACTGTTTAGGTAAATATGTAGCAGAAACAAAAATAGTCTTGAAAAAGCTTCTATTTGTTTGCTTTTTGCTTTCTCCCTTCTGGGGTGACAGTTCTCTCTGTAAACCGCTTTAGAAACCTGGTGGCATAGACAAAGAGAACTTACTCAAAACAGCCTGGAGGTGTGCTGACAGGGTGGAGGAGAGACTTGGAATGTATAGCAATCAAGTTGCTAAGGATAAGCGTCAGAATATAATATCCAAAACCAGCTTGCCATTGTATTTCTCAAAATGGATCCATGGTGAACTAGAAAAATTAATCTAAATGTTTTATTAAAGATATAAATAGGATCTTCTCTGCCAGTTTTACAAAGCACAGCAGCGCTAGGGAGACAGCATTTTTTAAGCATTTCTATGTGACTGTGTATAAACACGCAGAGCATTTAGCTTTCAGTTAGCCCTGAAGAATAAAAGTGACTGTCTAGTACAGACAATACTTCATAATACAATTCCAAACAACATGAATTTGTAGATGAATGGTTCTTTTGGAGTTAAGTCTAGAGTCTCCCTTCACCTTCTCCTAAGTCTGCTCCCATCGTTGCCAATGTTTATATTTTTCCTTAATAGTGACCATCTTGATTCACTTAAAAATAACTTGTCAAGCAGTTATTTATGTGCACACTTCTGTGTCATGAGATCAGCAAATGGCAAGATTCAGATTCTCGTAGAAAGAATGTACCCTGTACACAGTATTGTCCTATTGCAATGGGATGAATTAGGTGAATATGCACATGGTGACATCTGGAAACATCAATCAGCCTCTTGCAACTAGGTCCCTTTATGCAAATTGGAAAGTCTCTTGTATCATGCACATAGAGGACTGATCATTTGGTCAACATCAAAGGATTAACTCACTATATTGTTGAATTACCCCAGTACTGTAAATTTTTAATTTTAGTCTTCATAAATTTAAAAACAAATGTTAACTGCTTGATAGATTTGTTCTAGAATGTATTTCAATATAACCTGCCTTCCTAAATGCAATGCAAAGGTGATGGCTTAGTAGAAAGTGCCCTGCATCCTAACCCTAACTCTTTCTAGTTATATGGCCTTAGATAAATAATTTATCTCATCCATCATTCACTGTCTTTATCTACAAAATGGCAGTGTGTTCACCCTAAGTGATTCCAGATTATTTTAAAAACAGTTTAATACCTCAAGATTTATCATATTATATTTTGAGAAACCAGCTATTATAATACTCCTTTGGCTAACTTTATGATGATTTTATAATCTTCAATGTTTTAATATGTACTAAGTTTTTGGGTAGAATAACGCCTCCCCTTCCGGAGATGTCCACATCCTAATCTCTGGAACCTCTGACTATGTTACTATAAATGGCAAAAAAAGGGATTTCAGATGGTGAATGGAATTAAAGCTGCTACTCAGCTGACCTTAAAGGGAGATTATCCTGCATCATTCTGTTGGGTCCAATACAACACAAGCATCCTTAAAAGTAGGTAAACAAGACAGAAGACTCAGTATCAGAGTAATGTGATGTGAAAAGAATTTGGCTGGCCATTACTAGCTTTGAACATGGAAAAAGCCATGAGCCAAGGGATGCAGGCAGTCTGTAGAAGCTGGAAAATTAAAAAAACCAAAAAACAAAAACAGATTCTCTCCTAGAGCCTCCAGAAGGAAGGCAGGCATGCTGACACCTTGATTTTATTCCAGTGAGAGCTATACTGGACTTCTGAACTACTAAATTATAAGATAGAGATAATAAACTTGCATTTTTTAAAGCCACCAAGTTTATGGTATTTTGCTACAGCAGCCATAGCAAACTATATACCAAGTTTCCACTAGTGTGGAAAGTGATTTAGGTAGTGTAGATTTAACCTGAATTTAGCTTGTCCAAATTTCCAGGTGAGTGCTTATGTTAGTGGTAATATAACTGTGCCAACTATTGTGCCCCCAATCTCAGCTAAGTATAAGGGCTACAGTCACCTTCCCAGAGTGGGAGTGGGGTGAGGGCTGCAAAGGTTTGAGGAAGCCGTTTATTGCTGCTAAATGTTCACCGCTTAGGACACTTTGGCCATATTTACCAGTTTTGAATCAGTACCTTGGAGAGAGGACAGGACACATTCTTTCTTAATAGATTATTGAGATAGGCCCAAATGATGAATTACTCAGTGGTGCCACCCTCTGTCGAGATCTCTGAGATTTGGGGAGTGACGGGGCTATCATAGCCTGAGAAGGAAGTATAAAGTCATCTCCATTCTGAAGCAGTACTTTTCTCACCATCAAGTGCCCTCACCTGGCAAAGCCAGTTGGAGCCAAAATGTCAGATTTTCTCTGAGCCAGTGCAGCATACCACACGAAGCTTCTGTGAACTTTCTTAGTCTGAATTGCCTTCCTATGTCTCCCCGTGTGCTAATCTCCATATCTGACTTGAATGTCATAGTCCTTGCTTATAATCTGTCTTCACAGTCCAGCAACCCTCTTGCCTTAGAATAAAGGCAAACTGAGCTCACTACTAGAAGGCTTGGATAGAAGATGGTATGGGTTAAAAAAAAAAGCCAGTGTGCGTTATTCATTCATTCATTCATTTAATAAACAATATTTATTTATTGCCTATTCGTAAGTCATGCATGGTTCTATGTGCTAGAGATAAGCTAAGTTGACTACGACAAAATTTTGCTTTCATGGGCATCTTGTCGGGGGAAGTAAGCAATAAACAGCTAGCTAGATAGATAGAGCTATAATATCGAACAATGGTGATTACCATAAAATGCAGAAGCAAGTGAAAAGACTAGTCTAGATTATATATTATGCTGTCTGCCAAATATTTATAGTTCTCCCTCCACACAGGCACAAGGTCAGACTGCAGTGGTTGGGGAATGGTCATGTGATTAGGTCTCGTTATGAGATCTGAGTGGCGCTGATGTGACTCAAAGCTGAGCATTTAATTACCAATGTGAGAACCACCAGGGCTCTCCTTCTCTCTGGTATAGCAACTGCAATGTTCAAAATCGTAGAAGCTCCATAGTCTGGGTCTCTGAATGACTCCTGCTAACCATTGTGGATAAATAGTGAGTTGTAAAATAAAACTTTGTTGTTTTATGCCACAAATATTTGTCTTTCCCTCCACAATATAATCTATCTTACTCTGACAAAGATATTCTGGGAATGCATGACACAAAGGAGCTGAAATTTCATCAGAGACATGACTGATAATAATTGAGCAACGTTAAGTTCTGGAGTAAGAATATTTCAGCCAGGGGAAATAGCTAGTGTAAGGGGCTTAGAGATAGGCACAAGCCAGGCTCGAAGAAAGTGCTGCACAGCTCTGAACCAAGCTTCTTGGACATGGGTCATATCTCGACAATGCCAGTTGTTTTTTTGCTTCTTGCCTACTAATTTTTATTTCTTCACATGTTACTATTTATTTTGAAAAACATGGTAGATGTTTGAACCAGTATTTTTAATTCTTAGAACTCCAACCCAGAAATATAGCTCAGGACCTTTTTTCTTACCTATACAATTATTCTAATCAGGTGCAGTCACTTTTTGTCACTATCTTTACACTCTGGCTTAAGTTCTTCTCATAATTTTCTCTGTAACTTTGGGGCAATGCTTAGGAGCTCATGTAGCCTCTGATTCACTTCAATGTCATCATTTTTAATCCCTTTATTTATTAAATAAATATTTATTTAAAAACTACAATATGCCAGATTCTGTGCACAGAATCTGGTGAAGAAAGACAGAACTTGCAGGGTAGTGGAGAAGACAAATATAATCACACAAAAATAATCACACAAATTCAATGGAAAATGACAACAATGATAAATGTAATGGAATAAAGGTATGTTGTTCTGAGAGTACATAATAGGGGGATTTGAATCTGCCTGGAAGGTCAGAGAAGACTTGCCTAGAAAGTGAAGCTTGAGTTTACATCTCATAGATGAGGAGGAATTAATCAGGTGAAGAGTGGATGAAAATATTTGCTAGGAAAAGGGAACTTCAGCTCAAACCTTCTGTGGTGGGAGAGAGCACTGAGGATAGAAAAAAACTGAAAAATATCCAGAATGGATAAAATAAGGAAATTTATGGGATGTCTTTCATGAGAGGAGATGGGTAGGGCAAGCATGGAGGAGGAAAGCGATGCATGGCAGTGTTTGGGAACACTACCTTTATAATAAAAGTTATGGGAAGCCACTGGAGGATTTAAGTGGGTAGGAGGAAAAATGACTATAATCAAATGTGTTTTTTAAAAAAAATGTTTAGGTCACAGTGAGGAAGATGGATTAGAGGAAGGCAAGAGCAAATGTGGATAGGTCGACATGGCTGTTGCCTAAGACCAATTAACAGATAATGACAACTTTGATTGGGGCATGGTGATGGGAATAGAGAAAAGTGATGAATTCCAAAGTGTTTCGATGAGGTGAATTTTATGACATTTGGTAAAGAGTGAATATGATGGAGGAAGAGGGAATTTTGAGGATGACACTTTGCAATCTGAATGATGATGCCATTAACTAAAACTGGAAACACTGGAAGAGAACAAAGCTCTGAGGAGGTTTCATGTTGACATACTGAATTTGAAGGACCTTTCAGACAAACAAGAGGGGATGACAAATAGACAGCTGGAAATACAGATCTGGAACTCAGATAAAGGGCTAAGATAGATATATAACTTTGTGAGTCATTTGCTCCTAGGTGGTAATTGAAGCCAGGGGCAAGGCTGAGACTGCCTAGGAGACATCTTAGAAAGAGGAGGAGCAAGGGTGGGAAGCCAGGGAAGATTAATGAAAGATTAGCAGAGCAAGTAGAGAAGGAGCAGAGGGGCAGGATTAGAGCTAGAACTGGATCCGGACACATGTCAGGAGGTCTGGGTTCTATCCACCATGGTCTGGGATCAAGGTTTTAGAGAGTTTGTGCTCCAGTACACAAGTTCTCAGTAAGAGAATTTACTTCACAAATTAGTGATTCAGATTATCTGAATTGAGAAGGAAGGACAGTTCCCTTCTCTGAAATTAGCTATTGCTCTTTTCCCCGCAAGTTGTCCCAAGCTTGAGTGTTTATGTATCACAGACTCATTCTAAGAACATGACCACTGCCATACAGTGCACTCAGGGATGTGCAGGTGATTAACATACCTATGGGAACAGGAGACCAGGTAGCCTTATGTTTTAGGACTGAAATAAAGCAATAACTTACTTAGAAGATAGACTTCCACCAGATGCAGTATTTGGAACATATGTATATATGTTCCAAGCAAACAAGCAGGTATCTCCATTGCTTTCAAAACAGACGTTTAAGAAAAGAGCATAATATATATGTTTGTGGAGGAATTTCTCAGACACTTATAGAACTTTTATAGACTCTGTTATCTGATTTCCTAACCAATAGAAGGTTAATTGCATCCAATTATAAAAATTAAAGAACAGGCTTACAGATACTAATAAGAATGGATGACTAGAAACCTGGAAAGAGTGGAAAAAAAAAAAAGAAAATCAAGAAAAGATCTTCCTGAGATATCAAGAAACAGAGCTCTTTGGGGCTATTGTGAGAACACACAACCTTTCTTACCCCAATTGCCCGTGAAGCCTTTGCTGTATTACAAGTTGGCTAAATACTTTTGAGTCATCCTGGTGATCCTGAGGTTGAATTATGTTAACTCTACTCTTTAGAAGGGCAGAAAAGCTCATACACATTGCAGATTAATTTCTTAAAAAAAATAAATAATGGCACTTGAAGGAGTAAACTTCAGTTATTTTGAAAATAAATCTTTTCCAAACCTCTCATTTCCATGTGAGCTATAAATATATAAGCATGCTGTAATCAATGCATTAGCTAATAGTATTTCCTGCATTTAGACATTAGCTAGAAGTATATTTAAGCCTAGTGAGTTTGCTAGGACCGCCACAACAAAGTACCACAAACTGGTTGGCTTAAACAACAGAGTAATATTGTCTCAAAATTCTGGAGGACATAAGTCTGAAATCAAGGTGTTGGTAGGGTTCGTTTCTTCTGAGGGCTTCAAGAGAAGGATCTGTTCCAGGCTTCTCTCCTTGGCTTGTAAGGAGAGGCTTCATGTTCACATGGTGTTCTCCAAATTTGGTAAGTTTGTATTCAAATTTAGGGCTCACCCTAATGACTTCATTTTAACTTGTAAAGACCCTATTTCCAAGAAAGGTCACATTCTGAGGTACTGGGGTGAGGATTTCAACATATGAATTTTGGACGGACACAATATAATCCATTGCACTTGATAAGGATGCAAAATGAATAAGTAAATTAATTATTATATTTTCTATCACCTGTTAATGTTGGTCAAAGACATGCTCTTCAACTTTTATTTTAGTAGTGCTGATGGGCTGCTTTCAATTCACTTGTCTTATCTGTTTCATGATCAAAAGAAGTGTTTAACAATCAATGATTAGCCACTGTGTTTCCATAATACTTATCACAGTCAGCCTGGTGCTCTATTCTTCCATAAATATCCCCTCCTCTAGTTCTCTTGCAATCTTCTTGGGGACATGGGCTATGTATTGATCATTTATGTATGCTTGCTGCATCCAGCATTGTGCTTTGTACGTGATAAGTCATTAATAAGCATTTTATGAGGTGAATTGAATTGAAATGTTAGTTGAGATAATAAGTTTTCTAAGTGACTGTAGAACTGTTTGAAGTTAATTGATTCACACAGAAGACTGCCTTAGTCTCATTCACCAGGGTCTAATTAAATAAGATAATAAAAAATTGACAAATGGTGGTTCAATTAGAACAATTCTATTTTGTTTCTTGGACATTCACTGGCCCTGAATTTCAGAAGTGATTTTAATGATCTGGGATGATCCAGTCTCATGCCTAAAACAACGAACCCAAGGGTTTGGTGGTCTGACAGTCCTCAAGAGTCAATCCAGTAGCATCTTGTACCTGGGTAACGAGGTTGGCACAATTAAAGTTAATCATACCTGACATAATTTTCTCAGAAGCTACTGAAATGAGAGGAAAAAGTGTTGTATACAGCTTCTACATATTCACTAATTTACATGTCGATTCTGATATCATTTTTAGGTGATACAGTTTTCAGTTCTAACACCACCTTTTCAAAGATACTTTCCTGATCGCATAATTTAAAGATACCTCTCTATATCATTCATTTTCTACCACTTTATCCTTTAGAAATTTTCTTTTTAGTGCTGACCACTGTTAAATATAATCTTTTATATTTTTGTCTGTTATCTTCTGATCCATGCTTCCCAACCCTCTATTTGAATATAAACTTCACAACAGCAGATGCCTAGTCATTATTGCTTACTGATATCTTGTTCATCAACCCTGGCTAGAGTAGAAACTCAATTAATATTTGGTGAGTATGACTCTGCGTGACTCCCCCACTCCCGAAACAGCTCTCTGACCTCACACCTTACATATCTCCCCACTATTCATGCCACTTAAGCCCTAACAGTTTCCTTGCTCTTCTTCAAACACATCAGCCACCATGTCCCACCTCAGAGCCTTTGCAGGTATATGTCATGTCATTTACTTGGAAAGTTCTGACCACAGAAATCTGCAGGCTTTGTGCTTTCATCTCTCTTAGGTCTCTTCTCAAAATAGTCTATCGTCTTTTCTGTATAAAAGCCCCCTTTGTCTTGGAGACTTTCATGCTTTGTTTGTCTTATTCTTCTCCACAGCACCAGTTACCACCTGACACAGCATACATTTATTTGTTGTACTGAATGCTGTGATGCACCACTTAGATGTCCCTTCAGGAACCAGATACTCATTCTCCAAGCTGTGGAGATTGTTACCTGCTCACAGGTTATAAAACTGCTCCAATGGAAATTGGCCTTGGTTAAAGGAAGCTGTCTCACTCACGGTTTTGTCCCTTCCTAGGGGTAACCCACATCAAGTACATGGTCAGTGCCAAGGCCATCCCAACTCTAGAAATGCCTCTGGGGTTTTCTGAAGCCCTTGTTGCAACTAAGTCTCAGTTTAGCCTTTCCCTCCACCCAAACTTGCTTCACTTGCTCTGACATGTGCTGATCCCTAATAGGCTTCCCGCACACAATCTCCATTTCAGAGCTTACACGGACTGTAAGGGCCATGAGAACAGGGGCTTTGTCTACCTGATTCACTCTTATTTCCTGTTGCACCCCTCAGTGTCTAGAACAGTGCCTGAAAGGAGCTTCGTTAATATTTGTTGAGCAAATAAATGAATGAGAAGACAGTCATCTCTCCTCCCAGAGGAGAATTTATGGACCTGGATAAATTCTATATGTTTTCACTGGGAGACAATACAGAGCAACTCTCAGGAAGGTTATTCAACTCTGTTGAAGTAGGAATGCTGCCACACTATGAACAACCCCTATGGATGATTTATCCTTCATGTCACAATTCAAGTTTTTAGTGTTTTCACAGAAACATCCAGAGTCACTCCAGTGTTATCTCATAGCTCATTTGACTTTCCTACAAACTATATGAAGAAGGCATTTGACCAATTATCTCTATTTTCTAAATGATAAAACTGAAGATTAAAAAGGTTAAATTGATTCCTCTAAGGCCACTTGTTATTGGCATATAGCAGAACACCCAAACTCAGGTCTTCTGAATTTTTGTGCCATGTTCTTTTTCATTCTTTTGCTAACAATAAATCTCGTTATTAATGACTGTGTTAATTTCATGTAAATATAAATATTTATAAGCACACACACAGATCTGACTTGCCTAACTTTTATAAAACTTAATGTCCTTGTTTAAGTGACCACGTATCCTTCTTTGACTAAGACTCACAAATTACTCTGTAGAGTTGAAACAAGTAAAAAATTAAATAAATCTATTTAATTAAATCTATTGCTTTTAAGATTCATTTGTGAAGTTCTTAAAACTCACTGCAGGAAATAGTAATCATTATGCCATTGATCTTCAGAAGTATTCCTTCTAAGAGCCACCAATTAGTCCTGTTACTATAGAGATGCCAATATGGCTTGTCAGTATAACTTTCTTGTTTAAGTCTAAATTTAAATAGAAGATATGCACAACATATTTATTATACTACAGATATATTTTATATTAATATAGAGATCTGTCTTTATGCACCCATGTATAAATACACAAAACAAAAAAATAAATTTAACCAAGACATGTATAATAATTCTAGCTAAGCAGCTTTTAAATTACATTCAGCATTTTTGACTTCATAATGGGTCACTTGAATCTCATGGCAAATCAGACTAACATCTAATGATATTAAAATACCAAAGCTGTTTTAGAGAAACATTTTTCTGAGGAATGAGTAATACGAACGTGTGGCAGCCATGCCATACGTTCCCATAGACCGCTCAGACCTCCTTCTGGGGTGAGCTCAGTTGACTGGTGACCCTAGCTGCTGTCCTGGATCCACGAAGGCCATACTTCCCATAGACTGCTCTAGTGAATGACTACGCCTGGCAGAGGTGCCAAGGCAGGCCAAGCTGGCAAGATGTGGGACTACTCCAACTAGTGGCTTTGGTTCAAGGACTCCACGGTGACCTGGCTAAACCATTCTTGGAACTGTGCAACAGTCCAAGATTCTTTGTACCCAATCCTCCTTCCTTGCCTCTTAACTTCCAAAAATGTTAGATGTGTATTGCTATCTAAAGGATCTCCCTGTCTTGCCTGCTTTTTCCTCCAGTAAATAAATCTCTTAGATGCAATCTAAACCCATATAGGCATTTGCTCCTCAGCAGATCCATACTAATGCAAATGATAAATATTCGTGTATCAGCAGAATGTTCCACTTCCACCTCTCCACTTGCTATACTCAAGCACAAGACCTCAACATAACTTTCAAAATAACCAACGTTTTGACTGTTCCTCAGTAAGAGTCAAGAAACATCCAGAAATCACTCCAGTGTTATCTCAACCATCACACAGACTATATCCATCCTCAGGATGTGCAAAAAAGAAATTCTTCCTAATGTGGCAATTTTTCACGGTTAATTTTTGGCATGGTTACAGTATGAAAAACAACTGTGGTTGATATTTCGAGAAATCGTTGCATGGTATGGATCCGATTGGAGAAAAGTAGTATAATGTTTTTTTAGCTTGGGAGGAAAAAAACGATATTCAGCTCTAGATAAAGGAAAGAAGATTTGGGAAAATGGTGAGGCCATTCTCATCATGATAGCTTATAAGAATGTCATAACCACCAGGCAGCTTGTCCCTGCTGGGCATGCTGGAGGGAGAAATGTATCTCCTGAGTGACATGCTTCACCTTCAGTGATGGACACATGCAGCAGCTTTATTCCCTGATATATAGTTAGTTACATAATAAACCTTATAATGCAATTATAAATAAACCAATTTTTTTTTTTCTGGAAACCATTTACATTTACTCAGATGTTCTATGTGAAACTGTATGAGAAAGTACTCTTTAGTAATAATTGCATCTTGGAACATATTTTTATCAGAGTAAGTACACTGAAAGAGATATGGGCATCTACTCTGTTTACTCCGCTAAACAGCCTTTGGGTAAATTTACCTTTGGGTAAGTTACCATAGGCTCTCTGAGTTAAAGTTCCCTCATGCAGAACAATGTTGTAATCCCCAGCATCCTTCCTTCAAAGAGTTGTGTGTATTCTGTATGCTAACACATATATATGGAATCTAAAAAAAAAAAAAAAAAAAGGTTCTGAAGAACCTAGGGGCAGGACAGGAATAAAGACACAGACATAGAGAATGGACTTGAGGACACAGGGAAGGGTAAGGGTAAGCTGGGACAAAGTGAGAGAGTGGCACGGACATATACACACTACCAAATGTAAAACAGATAACTAGTGGGAAGCAGCCGCATAGCACAGGGAGATCAGCTCGGTGCTTTGTGACCACCTAGAGGGGTGAGATAGGGAGGTTGGGAGGGAGACACAAGAGAGAGGAGATATGGGGATATATGTTTATGTATAGCTGATTCACTTTGTTATAGAGCAGAAACTAACACACCACTGCAAAGCAATTATACTCCAATAAAGATGTTAAATAAAAAAAAGATTTGTGTATATTCAATTGAGTTGAAGTGTTTATAAGGGCCATGTAAATGAGCAAAATGTACAAAAATAAAAAATATTTTTCTCTTTACAAAAGAAATCTATGTCACAAATTTGACAAAATTTAACCCTTCCAGTATTTCACTTGTTAAAACAAAAATTTCACAATTTAAATATGGGTGGGGGAAGCTCCTTGTGATCTTTTTTGTGTGTTGTACACATGCTTTGTGGTTTTCTATTTTTAATGCAAAGTGTTTGTGTTGGCTAATGGTGGGTAGATCATCCCATTTCCATTTTCAGGCAAGAATATAGATTTTTAGAGGCACCCCGTACAGTTTATAAATAAATGACAAGGATCTAATAAATATCACCCAGAGCTTAAATGTGAATGCTCCCCCTTTTTTTTCCCAGAACAGGATCCTATAGTGGCATTCACATTTCTATTTAATATATTTTATTCCACAAGCTGAAATAACAGCAACAAAATTACAGCAAAATCTTCCAACCCCCAGGCCTCTGTTAACCTCCTCACCTTTGCCTGTTGACAAGACCTCCAAATACCCTTCCCCCTAGTTCTAGTCCCTATTCCTTCATATCACTGCCACATTACATTTCCTAGAGCATCAGTTTGGCAAGGTAAGTCTCCTACTCCGAAATCATCAGTGATTTCCCATTAGATAAAGCTCATCCTCTTTAGACTGACATTCAGAGCTATCTACCATCGGAGTCATACTTCCCTTTTCAGCAGCATTTGCCATTATCCTTCTGTATGAACATTTTTCTGTGGGAGAAAAATGGTTTACTCACTACTTTCAGAACTAAGGATGTACCATTCCACCTTCTTATTCCTCCTCCCCCAGAAATTTCATTCCTCCTCAAATATCACTTAACTATTGAACTGAAAGGGTCTTGGGGGATACTTGTCTAAAGTCCTTTATTTTAAACTGAGAAACAGAAAGATGAGGCAGACCTAATTCCTTTAGTGGGTGAAAGCCCCACATTCTAGACCCACAGCTTAGAAATTTGACGTCTATGCTATTTTCACTGTGACAGCAACCTGCAGTGAGTTGGCAACTAAAATGAGGCTAATACCCAGATCCCATGGATTCTAAAGCAGTGTTCTCTGAGAGTTAACTTAAACGTGACCCCTGTCATTAACCCTTCATGATTAAGTCAGTTGGGAATTCACTCTAGCTTTTCTGAATCCCTATATCACTTTTTCTGTCTCTATAATTCACCTGAATAATAACCATGTAGTACTTTGTGGTATCTCCTAATTTTTCCTATTGATTTTTAAATTACAAAAGTACTACCTACTAGCTATAATAAATTGAAATTGCATGGAGATGTATAAAGAAAAAATGGAAAGACCACTAACTTCTCTACAAGTTAGCCACCAAAGTAACAACTGCTAGAATTTATTATTGTTTAGACTTATTATTGTTTAGACTTATTTTTCTGTGCACCTGTAGTTAGTGTACCTAGAAAAAGAACCCAGTCTGTGCTTCACAGAGCTCATATTCAGTCCTTCCCTTACACTCTCCCTTTTGTTGTCTCCCCCAAGTGCACATACGCATGTGTACCCACACACACACAGGCACATGCACACACTTTTAATGTGATCATAATATATATAATCTTTTAGGTTGTTTCCAATGTTTTGCTATAACAAGCAATTTGATGATGACTATTTCTGCTCTTATATAGAATACTTATATAACATTTATAGGAGAGATTTATCAAAAAGGAATTAGGTCAAATGTATATACACTTAAAATGCAGATAATGTTTTACAAGTTCCCCTCCAAAACTCACCAACAGTTCATATGAGGATTTATTTTTCCTCATACTCAACTGGATGGCTCCAGTTTTTCCCAAGCTGACAAAAAATTCTAACATGTTATTATAATATGTATTGTGTACATGAATTGCATTTGTTTGTTTATTTATCTTTTTAGCTGTTTTTAAGCCTTGTTTCTTTTTTCTGTGCATTTTCCTATCTTTTTATTATTTTCAACATTTCTTCCATTCATTTTCTGAGCTTTCTTTTACATATTTTCCTATGAATTAGCTTTGTTAAATGTTTTTCCCCTTATTTAAAGCTGGAGTGAGAACCTAAGGCAGAGATTTTCTTTTCACCTTTGTTTTTTCAGGGATTTTTAACATAGAACTTGCACAGAGTAGGTGTTCAGTACGTACTTATAGCTTGTTTTTCATGGTAGATTGTCTAGCTGTTAATTTTGAGAGCTAAATTAAACAGAAACAAGATATAATTGAGGACAGATAGATTAGATTTATGGGCTTGAGAGGATTAGCTGTGTCCATGACAAATTCTTTCTTTAATTTAGCGTGGTGTCCATAGAGCCAGGGGTGCAGAGCCTACTGACTGGATAATAAGTTTAAACTCACAGTGGGCTGTAGAAGGAGGTCAGCTTTAAAAAGTTCATGGAGTTAGGAATATTCATTTCTTTTACTGACCTATGGAGGCACTGCCACTTAGAAAACAATAACCTTCTTCATTACTTATTCCACTGCCTATATCCCTCTTCACTACATAATCATGCACATTTTAAGGCTCCTTCCTATTCTGTTTTCTCACGTGTGAAACTGATACCATGTTTTTGGTAGAAAACATGAACTACACTTAACATCAATTGGTAAGAGCTAAAGGCATATGCTCAAATCCATTTCCTTTCTCTTGATCAGATGAGAATATGCCCCACTCTTTACATCCAGGTGAATGAAAAAAAAATAATAAAATGAATATGCATAATGGGTGGAATGTGAGAGAAAAACATAATCTGTACCCTTTTCCTTGAAGCTTGCATCTATCTCAAGAAGGGACTTAGTCTCCTGGTGCCAGCTGCCTCTGCAGCTCAGGGTAAACCTACTTCTTTATATAGCTTAAGGAAGTAGCTACCCAAGAAAAAAAATCCATGAAATCTAACTCAAATGTCTGTCAAATTGAATATTCTTTCTGTTCTTTCACTGAATTATGTACTTTTCAATGAAAAGTATAGGAAGAACTTGGAGAAATTTCCATCATTTCTTAACATCCAGAGCTCTCTCCAACACTGTCACGAGTTCCTGAGTAGGCTGCTGTTTCTCAGTGTTCCCAGGGAGTACCGACACACATCACTGCTCTTCTTCCCCATCATTTCCTCTGCATCCCCACTCCCACATGACTAATTTCTTCCATTCCATAATACGAACCACTACCCAATTTCTCCATCCCACTCATTACCTTGCTTTGCTGTCCCTTTTCTGTCATATAGACCAACAACCCAAGGATAGAAATTGGTAGTTGCGTATGTGATTCTACATGCTTTATTTATTTCTCAAGAATACTGAGGGAAAGTTTACAGCCTTTCAGCTCACCAGAAGAGTGAACACAGTTCTACTCCTGTAGCTTGAACTTGCTCCTTCCTTTGTGTTACAATCTCTTTCACTCTTCTTGGGTAACGTCTTTACCACCCCCTTGAAACAGCAGCATCTCATCCTAAACCTGCACTACTGTATCACTCCTCTGTGTTTTACTCCAGCTCATCCTTTGCTCTAATTATCTGAATATTTCCCTCTGATACATTTCCCTTTTTTCCTTTTCTCACTTATACTTCAGTGCTTTGGTAATTTTTGTTTTTTAGGCATTACACATTCTTACCTGTCTTCTGAAAGGCCTTTTAGGCAGCAGCCCTTGATAGTTCTTATGCTGGTTTGTTTCATAAAGGTTTCTAAAAGAGTTGTTAGAAAGCCTGTGAGCTCTGTGATTTATGACTATTGCTCAAGCAGTAGCATAGCTGGAAGAATTGAACAAAATAACAGAATCTCAAGGGAAACAAAAAGCTAACGTAAAATGCCATACACCTCTAGTTTCAAAGGGCTCTTTACAATAATCTAGTCAAGACTCAGTATTTTATATAAGAGGATACTGCAGCTCAAAGATGATAAGTAATTTACCTAAGGTCACACAACTAATGGGTAGCGGAATGAGGAAAAGGTAACTGCACCCAAGTCCCCTATTTCTTCCATTACAATTACTTCACCCTTTTTCAAGGTCCAGAATCAAACACAAGCTACATGAATCCTCTCTCATTTATCTAGGGGTACACAGATCTCTGGCACACATCAAGGGAGTTACCGTCCATGGAAGGGAAGTCGGTCTGAAAGCAGCTCAGGAGCTCACAATTGCATTGTTTTAAGAGCAAACTGCCTCTCTGTTCTGCCTTCTAAATTATAGGGGAGGAAGAATCCAAGCTCCTAATAGTTTTAAATAGACTGCATTGAATGGCATGCTAACTATGAATAACCATGCCATCCAGGAGAACCTCATCATCATTCTGGCAGACAGGGACTTGGGGCCAGAGCCAGAAGGGAGCTGATGACTCTCAGGGTCCTTGCCCAACTCTAAACCAAAGAAGAAGGCAACAGAGTTTCAAACTGCCTTCCTTTAATAACATTACCAGTTTTATGCTTGGAAAAAGGAGACCTGACTAGCTACTCTGGGTAGTTCATGAGAGCTGCGTGCAAGCATTTTCATTGGATTTGCAAAGCTGCTCTCCAGATCTGTTTCAAGATTGCAAGACAATTGGAAAGGGAAGTGGGAGAGAACTGGATGAAGAGGGCGCCTCCCCAACTAATAATAACATCCATTTCAGGAAGGTTCATACTTATGAGTACTTACATCCATGAGGGCAAGCTTCCTTGGACAGAAAGTGGGCCTTACTTATTTTAAGGTACCTTATGCATACTATGATTGGTGCCTTGCTTTTTGTTTTCCCTCTATGTATTTAGGGGCTTAGTAAGGAGGGATCCTGAGGGACAGAAGGGAGCATTTTTAACTGTAGACTCCAGGTGTTCTTTTTTTAAAACATCTTTATCGGAGTATAATTGCTTTACAATGGTGTGTTAGTTTCTGCTTTATAACAAAGTGAATCAGCTATACATATACATATATCCCCATATCTCCTCCCTCTTGTGTCTCCCTCCCGGTCTGAAGTCCAAGAGCCTGATTCCTCCAGCTCTGTTTTTCTTTCTCAAGATTGCTTTGGCTATTCGGGGTCTTTTGTGTTTCCATACAAATTGTGAACTTTTTCGTTCTAGTTCTGTGAAAAATGCCATTGGTAGTTTGATAGGGATTGCATTGAATCTGTAGATTGCTTTGGGTAGTAGAGTCATTTTCACAATATTGATTCTTCCAATCCAAGACATGGTACACCTCTCCATCTGTTTGTACCATCTTTAATTTCCTTCATCAGTGTCTCATAGTTTTCTGCATACAGGTCTTTTGTCTCCTTAGGTAGATATATTCCTAGGTATTTTATTCTTTTTGTTGCAATGGTAAATGGCAATGTTTCCTTAATTCCTCTTTCAGATTTTTCATCATTAGTGTATAGGAAAGCAAGAGATTTCTGTGCATTAATTTTGTATCCTGAAACTTTTCCAAATTCATTGATTAGCTCTAGTAGTTTTCTGGTAGCATCTTTAGGATTCTCTATGTATAGTGTCATGTCATCTGCAAACAGTGACAGCTTTACCTCTTCTTTTCTGATTTGGATTCCTTTTATTACTTTTTCTTCTCTGATTGCCATGGCTAAAACTTCCAAAACTATGTTGAATAATAGTGGTGAGAGTGGGCAACCTTGTCTTCTTCCTGATCTTAGAGGAAATGGTTTCAGTTTTTCAGCATTGAGAATGATGTTGGCTGTGGGTTTGTCACATATGGCCTCTATTATGTTGAGGTAGGTTCCCTCTATGCGTACTTTCTGGAGAGTTTTTATCATAAATGGTTGTTGAATTGTGTCGAAAGCTTTTTCTGCACCTATTGAGATGATCATTTGGTTTTTCTCCTTCAATTTGTTAATATGGTTTATCATGCTGATTGATTTGCGTATATTGAAGAATCCTTGCCTTCCTGGGATAAACCCCACCTGATCATGGTGTATGATCCTTTTAATGTGCTGCTGGATTCTGTTTGCTAGTATTTTGCTGAGGATTTTTGCATCTATGTTCATCAGTGATATTGGTCTGTAGTTTTCCTTCTTTGTGACATCCTCGTCTGGTTTTGGTATCAGGGTGATGGTGGCCTCATAGAATGAGTTTGGGAGTGTTCCTCCCTCTGCTATATATTGGAAGAGTTTGAGAAGGATAGGTGTTAGCTCTTCTCTAAATGTTTGATAGAATTTGTCTGTGAAGCCATCTGGTCCTGGGCTTTTTGTTTGTTGGAAGATTTTTAATCATGTCTCAATTTCAGTGCTTGTGATTGGTCGTTTATATTTTCTATTTCTTCCTGGTTCAATCTCAGAAGGTTGCACTTTTCTAAGAATTTGTCTATTTCTTCCAGATTGTCCATTTTATTGGCATATAGTTGCTTGTAGTAATCTCTTATGATCCTTTGTATTTCTGCAGTGTCAGTTGTTACTTCTCCTTTTTCATTTCTAATTCTATTGATTTGAGTCTTCTCCCTTTTTTTCTTGATGAGTCTGCCTAATGGTTTATCAATTTTGTTTATCTTCTCAAAGACCGAGCTTTTAGTTTTATTGATCTTTGCTATTGTTTCCTTCATTTCTTTTTCATTTATTTCTGATCTGATCTTTATGATTTCTTTCCTTCTGCTAACATTGGGGATTTTTTGTTCTTCTTTCTCTAATTGCTTTAGGTGTAAGGCTAGGTTGTTTATTTGAGACGTTTCTTGTTTCTTGAGGTAGGACTGTATTGCTATAAACTTCCCTCTTGGAACTGCTTTAGCTGCATCCAACAGGTTTTGGCTTGTTGTGTTTTCATTGTCATTTGTTTCTAGGTATTTTTTGATTTCCTCTGATTTCTTCAGTGATCTCTTGGTTATTAAGTAGTGTATTATTTAACCTCTATGTGTTTGTATTTTTTTACAGATTTTTTCCTGTAACTGATATCTAGTCTTATAGAGTTGTGGTCGGAAAAGATACTTGATATGATTTCAATTTTCTTAAATTTACCAAGGCTTGATTTGTGACCCAAGATATGATCTATCCTGGAGAATGTTCCATGAGCACTTGAGAAGAACATGTATTCTGTTGTTTTTGGATGGAATGTCCTATAAATATCAATTAAGTCCATCTTGTTTAATGTATCATTGAAAGCTTGTGTTTCCTTACTTACTTTCATTTTGGATGACCTGTCCATTGGTGAAAGTGGGGTGTTAAAGTCCCCTACTATGATTGTGTTACTGTCAATTTCCCCTTTTATGGCTGTTGGCATTTGCCTTATGTATTGAGGTGCTCCTGTGTTGGGTGTATAAATATTTACAATTGTTATATCTTCTTCTTGGATTGATCCCTTGATCATTATGTAGTGTCCTTCTTTGTCTCTTGTAACAGTCTTTATTTTAAAGTCTATTTTGTCTGATACGAGAATTGCTACTCCAGCTTTCTTTCGATTTCCATTTGCATGGAATATCTTTTTCCATCCCCTCACTTTCAGTCTGTATGTACCCCTAGGTGTGAAGTGGGTCTCTTGTAGACAGCATATATATGGGTCTTGTTTTTGTATCCATTCAGCCAGTCTATGTCTTTTGGTTGGAGCATTTAATCCATTTACATTTAAGGTAGTTATTGATATGTATGTTCCTACTGCCATTTTCTTAATTGTTTTGGGTTTGATTTTGTAGGTCTTTTCCTTCTCTGTGTTTCCTGCCTAGAGAAGTTCCTTTAGCATTTGTCGTAGAGCTGGTTTGGTGGTGCTGAACTCTCTCAGCTTTTGCTTGTCTGTAAAGGTTTTAATTTCTCCATCGAATCTGAATGAGATCCTTGCTGGGTACAGTAAACTTGGTTGCAGGTTTTTCCCTTTCATCACTTTAAACATGTCCTGCCACTCCCTTCTGGCTTGCAGAGTTTCTGCTGAAAGATCAGCTGGTAACTTTATGGGGATTCCCTTCTATGTTATTTGTTGTTTTTCCCTTGCTGCTTTTAATATATTTTCTTTGTAGTTAATTTTTGATAGTTTGATTAATCTGTGTCTTGGCATGTTTCTCCTTGGATTTATCCTGTATGGGACTCTCTGTGCTTCCTGGACTTGATTCACTATTTCCTTTCCCAAGTTAGGGAAGTTTTCAACTATAATCTCTTCAAATATTTTCTCAGTCCCTTTCTTTTTCTCTTCTTCTTCTGGGACCCCTATAATTCGAATGTTGGTGCATTTAATGTTGTCCCAGAGGTCTCTAAGACTGTCCTCAATTCTTTTCATTCTTTTTTCTTTATTCTGCTCTGTGGTAGTTATTTCCACTATTTTATCTTCCAGGTCATTTATCTGTTCTTCTGCCTCAGTTATTCTGCTATTGATTCCTTCTAGAGAATTTTTAATTTCATTTATTGTGTTGTTCATCATTGTCTGTTTGCTCTTTAGTTCTTCTGGGTCCTTGTTAAACATTTCTTGTATTTTCTCCATTCTATTTCCAAGATTTTGGATCATCTTTACTATCATTACTCTGAATTCTTTTTCATGTAGACTACCTATTTCCTCTTTATTTGTTTGGTCTGGTGGGCTTTTACCTTGCTCCTTCATGTGCTGTGTGTTTCTCTGTGTTCTCATTTTGCTTAACTTACTGTGTTTGGGGTCTTCTTTTCACAGGCTGCAGGTTCGTAGTTCCCATTGTTTTTAGTGTCTGCCCCCAGTGGGTAAGGTTGGTTCAGTGGGTTGTGTAGGCTTCCTGGTGGAGGGGACTGGTGCTTGTGTTCTGGTGGATGAGGCTGGATCTTGTCTTTCTGGTGGGCAGGACCATGTCTGGTGGTGTGTTTTGGGGTGTCTGTGGCCTTATTATGATTTTAGGCAGCCTCTCTACTAATGGATGTGGTTGTGTTCCTGTCTTGCTAGTTGTTTGGCATACAGTGTCCAGCACTGTAGCTTGCTGGTCATTGAGTGGAGCTGGGTCTTAGCGTTGAGATGGAGATCTCTGGAAGAGCTTTCACCATTTGATATTACATTGAGCCGGGAGGTCTCTGGTGGACGCATGTCCTGAACTTGGCTCTCCCACCTCAGAGGCACAGGCCTGACACCTGGCCAGAGCACCTAGACCCTGTCAGCCACACTGCTTTTGGGAAGTCTGAGGTGTTCTGCCAGCGTTCAGTAGGTTTTCTGTAGGAGTTGTTCCACGTGTAGATGTATTTCTGATATATTTGTGGGGAGGAAGGTGATCTCCACGTTTTACTCCTCTGCCATCTTGACGGTCTCTCCCTAGATGTTCTTTTTATACAAACAATCCTAGTATGGAACGTTTGTGATAATGTCGTATGTTTTTTTTTTTGCTTGACACACAGGATTATTTCTCATTGGGGGTAAAAAAAATCTCAAAAATTATATTGCTTTAGTTTAGATTAGACTTGCCAGATAAAATACAGAACACCTGGTTAAATTTGAATTTAAGATGAACAACAAATAAATTTTTAGTACAAATTGTCCCCAAAGTTTCATGGGGTCATAAGTCCATTTTTTAACCATTTTTTAAAAACTGAAGTATAGTTAATTTACAATGTTGTGTTAGTTTCTGGTGTGCAGCAAGGTGATTCATGTATCTTTTTCAGATTCTTTTCCATTATAGGTTATTATAAGATGCTGAATATAGTTTCCTGTGCTATACAGTAGGACCTTGTTGTTTACTTATTTTTTATATGGTAGTTTGTATCTTTTAATCCAAACTCATAACTTATCCCTCCCCCACCCTTTCCCTTTGTTAACCATAGTTTGTTTCCTATGTCTGTGAGTCTGTTTCTGTTTCATAAATAAGTTCATTTGTATCTTTTTTTAGATTTCATATATAAGTAATATCATATGATATTTGTCTTTGTCTGACTTACTTCACTTAATATGATAATCTGTAAGTCCATCCATGTTGCTGCAAATGGCATTATTTCATTCTATTTTATGGCTGAGTAATATTCCATTGTGTGTGTGTATGTATGTATGTATGTATATGTATGTGTGTGTGTATATATATATATATATATATATATATATATATATATATATATACCACATCTTCTTTTTCCATTCATCTGTCAATGGACATTTAAGTTGCTTCCATGTCTTGGCTATTGTAAATAGTGCTGCTATGAACATTGGGGTGAATTTATCTTAGGGTATTAGAGTTTTCTCCAGATAAATGCCCAGGAGTGGGATTGCAGGATCATATGTAACTCTATTTTTGTTTTTAAGGAAACTTTATACTGTTCTCCATAGTGGCTGTACCAATGTACATTCACATCAACAGTGTAGGAGGGTTCCTTTATCTCCACACCCTCTCCAGCATTTATTATTTGGAGACTTTTTGATGATGGGCAGTCTGACTGGTGTGAGGTGATACCTAATCGTAGTTTTGATTTGCATTTCTCTAATAATTAGGGATGTTAACCATCTTTTCATGTGCCTACTGGCCATCTGTATGTTTTCTTTGGAGAAATGTCTGTTTAGGTCTTCTACCCATTTTTTGATTGGGTTGTTTATTTGTTTGATATTAAGCTGTATGAGCTATTCGTATATTTTGGAAATTAATCCTTTGTCAGTTGCATCATTTGCAAATATTTTCTCCCTTCTGTAGGTTGTCTTTTTGTTTTGGTTATCTTTGCTGTTCAAAAGCTTTTAAGTTTAATTAGGTCCCATTTGTTTATTTTTGTTTTTACTTCCATTATTCTAGGAGACGGATCCAAAAAGGTATTGCTGAGATTTATGTCAAAGAATGTTTGACATAACACATAAAGAGTGCCTATGTTCTCCTCTAGGAGTGTTATAGTATCTGGTCTTCCATTTAGGTCTATTAATCCATTTTGTGTTTATTTTTGTATATGGTGTTAGAGAATGTTCTAATTTCATTCTTTTACATATAGCTGTCCAGTTTTCCCAGCACTGTGTATTGAAGAGACTTGTCTTTTCTCCATTGTATAGTCTTGCCTCCTTTGTTGTAGATTGACCATAAGTGTATGGGTTTATTTCTGGGCTTTCTATTCTGTTCCATTAACCTATATGTCTGTTTCTGTGTATAGTCTGAAGTCAGGGAGCCTGATTTCTCCAGCTCCATTTCTCTGTCTCAAGACTGCTTTGGCTATTTGGAGTATTTTGTGTTTCCATACAAATTTAAAAAATCGTTTTCCTAGTTATGTGAAAAACGCCATTGGTAATTTGATAACGACTGAATCTGTAGATTGCCTTGTGTGGTATGGTTATTTTAACACTATTGATCCTTCCAATCCAAGAACATGGTGTATCTTTTCCATCTGTTTGTGTCGTCCTCAATTTCTTGCATCAGCATATTATAGTTTTCAGAGTACAGGTCTTTTGCCTCCTTAGGTAGGTTTATTCCTAGGTATTTTATTGTTTTTGATGCGATGGTAAATGGGATTGTTTCCTTAATTTTTCTTTCTGATATTTCATTGTTAGCATATAGGAATGCAACAGATTTCTGTATATTAATTTTGTATCCAGCATCTTTACCAAATTCATTGATGAGCTCTAGTAGTTTTCTGGTAACGTCTTTAGGATTTTCTACATATAGCACCATGTCATCTGCAAACAGTGACAGTTTTACTTCTTCTTTTCTGATTTCGATTCCTTTTATTTCTTTTTCTTCTCTGATTTCTGTGGTTAGACTTACAAAACTATGTTGAATAAAAGTGGTGAGAGTGGGCATCCTTGTGAAAAGCTTTCTGCTTTTCACCATTGAGTATGATGTTAGCTGTGTGTTTGTCATATATGGCTTTTATTATGTTGAAGTATATTTCCTCTCATAAGTACCTTTTAGAAGTCTTCATTGTTTATCTTAAATTCTGATTTAACTGAGTATTCTTGTATTTTTATTCTAACTCCGGCAACCCTCGTTTAGATATCAGCATTGAACCAATTGTGGATTATTCTGCCTCTAGAATTTTAAGAAGTTGTAAGAAGCAGGGAGCTCCTGATACAAATCAACTTTATAGATTCCTTGGGAGGATTAATTGGCATAATGCATAAAAGTTGCTAAGCACAATTTTTGGCAAACAAATGCCCAGTAAGTGGCAATGACTTTTCCCCCACCTTCCTCTTCATCCTTCACAAATATTTATCAAAATATTAATTGTAAGATAAAAAACTGTGGAATATTCAACAATGGATTCCTACTCAGCAATATGAAGAAATAAACTCTGAAACACATTACAGCATTGTTGAATCTCCCAAATATAATTTTGAGTAAAAGTAGCTATGTAAATGAGAATACATTATATATTAATGGCATATATGACATCTAAGGTGGATCATTTTGGATGTATCTCCACCATACAACAAAAGTATTTTTAGTAACAATCATAAAATTAAATGAAAGATAATAATTGAGGAAAAAACAAGGCAAATAGTAAAAGTAAATGAATTAAAAACTATGTCAGTAAAAATGATAATTAAAAATATTACAGTAAAATGGTAAAAATGAATAATATATATATGATTTTATTTTTATACAGTGTTCCTTACATGTTTTCATAACTGCGTGGGAAAGTGTCTGAAAAACTACACCAAAATAGTGACTCTGATTATCCTTTTTTGGTGGCATGGTTGGGTATTTTCTCTTTGTTTGTTCAATTACTTAATTTCAAGAAAGCATAAGAATTAAAATAAGTAATTTTTTCAGAAAGAAATTTGCTTTAGTTTTGCATTAGCTTTATTTTTTTCCAATGAATATATATTTTCATTTGTAGTAATAAAAAGTAAAACTACTTTTCAAAAAGAGAACACCATCTTCCATATTCACTTGTCTGAAATCAGAATTAATATTAACAGGTAAACTGTGATGCTTTTGTAATGCCCTCATGGTGGTGCACGTGACCACACTCCTATTGATGACTGATGTGTTTTATTGAGTGAGAGACAGGAGTCTGGAGTATGGGGTAAAGGGGGTGATGAGAAAGATAGAATCAGAGAGAGAGAGGAGAAAATTCCACTTGGTTATGATTTTGAAAATCTCTTCAATAAAAAACAAAACATAAACATTATGATGAAACAATAATATAAAAATTGAAATAAATATGTATGTTAAGCTAAAACACATTGCCTTTTTCCAAATATTTACATGTTAATGATTAATTTCCATCCAGATTTGAGTAGCCTGTATCTCTTCACTTAGAGTTAAAAATTTTCTAGAGTGCCTTGAAGGCTCCAATAGGAATGGCTATCTTTGGATAAATAACACATGCCACGTTGACTTTTGGTCCTTGATCTTTCAGTGACAATGATCGTCAGCCATGAATGGACATACCGTCTCCAATGGAGTATTTAAAAAATCTAGCTATCTGGGCAGGATGTCAGTCTTATTGATTCAGAAATTCTGTAGGTGCATCTCTGAAATTTTATTTTTAAAAATTCCACAGTCCATGTTGATGGATAGCCAGGGTTAAACACCATTGCTCTAAGCACAGAGACCTACACTGTAAAAGAAATAAAACCCAAAAGATGGCATTATGTTTTCTTCTCATAATTCTACAGTAGAGCACTGGGCTCCTGGCAACTTTCTTTTATGGGAAGAAGCTAGAAGGTTAATTATCCTCGTGGCATCTTTACATCAGCAAAATAACATTGTGTTTTATAAACTTTAGGGATCGTACCTTTTTTTTTTCCTAAGTGTGTTGATATGGTGAATTACAAGGAACGGTTTTTCAAATATTGAATCAGCCTTGAATTCACATAGAAAAATACTATTTGCTCCATTTGTTTCTTGTTCCTTTATGCCTCTTTTTTTTTCTGGCAGCTTTTGGATTACTTATATATTCATAAGAAACTATTTAATCTCCACTATTGGGTTATATTTATACCTCTTTATAATCTTAATTGTTGCTCTAAAGTTTACACTATGCATATTTAATAAATCACAACCTACCTTCAAATAATATTGTATGGTTTTGCATCTAGCATAAGAATCTTACAAATGACCGTAGATTGCTCCTTATTTTTGTGCTGTTATTGTCATCTGTGTTATTTCTTCAGTTATCAACTCAAACACATTGCTATTACTTATACAGGAGGCCATAAATTACCTTTTAGAGCAATTAAAACTTTAAAAAAATTATATGTATATTTATATTTACATTTATATTTATGTTAGCCATTTCCAGGAATTTTTATTTCTTTGTATAAATCTACGCTTTTAATCTTGTATCATATTTGGTCTTCCTGAAAACAATTTTTAAAAAACATCTTGTAGTGTAGGTCTGCTGGCAATGAATTCTCTATTTTTAACTAAAAAAATGTTCATTTCTATTTTCCTTATTAAAGATATTTCACTAGGAATAAAATTTGGTGCGTTGACAGCATTTTACTTTTAGCACATTAAACATGGTGATAACTTTCCTTTGGGCTTGCAAAATTTCTGACAATAAGTCTGCTGCAATTCTTCCATTTTTCCTGTATACATCATGTATACTTTTGTTCTCTGTCTTGAAGGTATATTCTCTGCCTGTAGATGATGAATATAATATATCTAGGTGTATTGTGTTTCATTTCCCTTGGTGTTCATCATACTTGGAATTCTCAAAATTTCTTGTATCTGTAGTTTGATGTATTTTGCTATTTTTAGAAAATTCTCAGCCATTATCTCTTCAAATATGCATTCTGTCTCTTTTTTGTTGGGGGGGGTGTATTATATGTATGTTAAACCATTTGACATTGTCTCAATTTGGGATGTTCTGTTTTCATTCTTTCTCCATTTATTTCTCTTTCTGTTTTAGTTTGGGTAATTAATGTTGAAAAATCTTCAACTTCACTGATTCTTCCCTCAGTTGTTCTGAGTCTACTGCTGAGTCTGTCAAAGTGATTTTTCACCTGTGTTACTGCGGTTTTTATTTCTACATTTTCTTTTGATTTTTTTTGTATGGTTTCCATCTCTCTGTTGAAATGTCCCATATTATGGCATTTTGTCAATTTCCTCTGCTTGAGACTTGAACATATTAATCATAGTTATTTTCAAATGCCTGCCTGAAATTTCAAAATCTTGATCATTAAGTCTGGTTGTGTTGACTGCTTTGTCTCTTGACTATATATTGTTTTCTCTCTGCAATTTTTGGATGTCTCACGACTTTTGATTGATTACTGGACATAGTTTGTAGGATAGTAGGACTGAGATAATTAGTGTTTATGCCTGAAGTGCACACGCTGCTTCTACTGCTAGACCTTCAGACTGGAGATTTGAGTTAATCTAAGAAAATGTTGAACTCTTTGGGGGGTTTGTTGTTGTTATGATTATTTTCAGTGCATCACTGGCTTCAAATTCCTTTGACGTCATCTTATGCTTAATGTGGAGATTGGTGTGAAAGTGGATTTTTCTCAAGTTTCACTGGAGAGAAGCACTGCTTTAGCTATATCCAACACATTTTGAGATATTATGTTGTTGATTTTATCACATTGATAATCTTTTTATTATAACTTTTAATTTCTTCTTTTACTTATAAATTATATAAAAATGTGTTGTTTCATTTCTAAATATTTGGGATATTCCAGATAGCTTTCTGTTATTAATTTATAATTTAATTATTTTGTGGTCAGAGAACACACCTTGTATGATTTCAATCACTTCATATTTATTTAGCTTTGTTTGTGGCCAAGATCATGGTGTATCCTAGCAAATTTTCTGTGTGTACTTGTAAATAAGGTGGGTATAACATTGTACAAGTCTCCGTCAGGTGAATTTTCTTGAACTTTTGTATTGTTCCCTATATCTTTATGCTTACTAATTGTTTCCTTGATTTGTCAATTTTTTCGAGCTGTTGATATCTCCAAATATAATTATAGATACGTCTATTTCTTTCTTTCTCCTTTCAGGTCTACACATTTTGCTACATGTGTTTTGAAGGTTTGTTATTAGGTGCATAAACATCTGAATTGTTATGTCCTACTCATAAATAGCGGGCTTTATTATTATAAAATTACACCCTTTATCACTGGTAATATTCCTTGTTCTGAGTTATACTTTGAAATTAACAAAACTGGACTAGCTTTTTTGAAATTAATATTAGCATGGTATATATTTTCATCTTTTTATTTTTAATAATTTTTAAAGTATTTTAAAATTCGATTTTATATATATACTTACAAATATAAAAATACTATTTACATTTATATTTAAGTGAACTTTTTGTAGATTAAGGTGAAATCTAGCTTATTTATTCAGTCTGAAAATCTCTGCCTTTTGATTGATGAGTTTAGATTATTTACATTAATGATTTATTTTCAGGGTTAAATTCTAGCAACTTGATAATTGTTTTCTATTTTTTCAACTGTTCCTCATTCCCTGTTCCTCATTTTCTTTTTAATTTGATTATATTTTATGAATTCATTTCATATTTTTTATTGGAGATGTATAGACATATGTGTGTGTGTGTATGTATATATATAAATATAATTGTTTGATTTTCTTAGTGGATTCCTTAAGGTTTACAGTATACTTTTCTAATGTATACCAGCACAGGTATTGTGCAAGGATTCTACAATATAGTATATTTCTATTGTACCTCCATCTGTCATTGTACAATTGTCATATAGTTTTTAATAAAATTTTTTATTTTGAGGTATCTGTAGATTTACATGCCATTTTAAGAAATACTACAGAGAGGCCCTATGTAACATCCATCTATTACCAAAAGGTAATATCTTAGAAAATTGTAGTACAATATCCCAATTAGGACATTGGCTTTGATACAGTCAGGACGCAGAACAGGTCATCAACTCAAGGATACCTCATGTTGCCATTTATAGCTACACCCACTTCCTTTCCACCTTAAAATATTAAAAAGTCAAATCCAGCAATATAAAAAAGGCTAACATGTCACAAACAAGTGGAGTTCCTCTCAGAAATGCAAGTTTGGCTCAACATATCTGGTGCCAGACAGCAAGGAATTACCAAAAATCAATGCCAATGCATGTCAAAAGTCAAAGGAACCAAACTGAAAGAACTCCAATGGCTACAGCTGTAACAGTTTGAACAACAAAGTAAGTAATTATAGTATTGGCTTGTAATTCCCCCAAACAAAATAAATATCCATGAGTCCATATTGATATAAGCAAATGAATGAATAAGTGAATAAATGGAGGAGAAGGGACAAATCTTTCTTACAGGAGAATTCCAAATGTTAAATATAGAAGGAATGATGGAAATAAAAATTCACCTCAGTAATAATTGCCCCAGGCATGATCCACCAAGGCATGCTAAAATTTATGGGTGAAACTTCAAGAAGTAACAGGATATTTGCACAGCTTCAAAGTATCTCCCCCAAATATATATTCATTGCTATGGTGGTTCTAACAGATGTCCCCAGATTATTTGATATTCCTGTCTCTAAGAGGTGGAGATTCATACCTCTCCCTTTGGTTGGACTTAGTGCCTCTCTTCTAATAAATAGAGTATGAAAAGGAAAAAAAAAACCCCAGTAAGTTTACAAAGGAGAACTCTCATAGATCTACACTGACAAAATTATCAAAGTTAATACTATCAGTACTAAGTCCTATTGATATCATGTACCTCCTAATATGTGATAATGATCAGAACACTTCACTTCTGTAGTATGTTTCCCCCAAATCCATAATCTCATTCCAGTTATTAAAAAACAAAAAAAACTAGACGAAATTAATAGAGGGAACACTCCACAAAATACTTAAGAAATACTTTTTTTAAGTGTCAATCATGAAAGCAAAGGAAAAAACTAAGAAACTGTCACCGATTGGAAGATACTAAAAATACATGATGATTAAAGCAACATGGCATCCTGATTTGGGTCCTGAAATAGAGAGCAGTAGTGGAAAAATTGGTAAAATCTGAATAAAGTGTGTAGTTTAGTTAATTATATTGTATCAATGTTAGTTTTTTAGTTTTTATATACCATGGTGATATAAGATATTAATATTAGGGGAGCCTGAACAAAGGGAATATAGGAACTCTTTGTATTATCTTTAAAACTCTTCTATAAACCTAAAATTATTTCAGGATAAAAATTACAAAAACAAAATTCCTTATCATTTGTCTACATGGCAAAATTATGAACCCCAACCACCTCTGTCACTCTCACTCTTCTTGCCTTAGCCAGGACCTCTCCTAGCCCCAGTACTTGCAATGATGCTCCCTCCTAACACATGGTTTCTGCACAGGGTACAGAGGTTTTCCCTCTGGCAGTAATTTAAGCTCTTATCTCCCTTACGAGTGCAGTAATCCCTTACTCACCCTTCAGACCTCAGATCAAACATCTCTGCTTCACTTTGGCACCCATCACTGGAACAAATCCTTTTATAGGCTGTCATATATCATGTACCATTCCTTCATAGCCATAGACATAGTTGCAATTGTGCATTTGTTTGCATAATTATTTATAAATATTTGTCTCTTCCACCAGACATTAAACTCAATTGTCAGGAACCATATATACTTTATTTTTTTAACTACTGGCAAAAAGATTTATGAAATCTAAAATTTAAGAAGAAAGCACAGAATGAATCAATCAAATATCCTCTTTGAAGAATGGGATAGTTTGTTTGGAGTTCCTTATGAACTGATTTTTAAAATATAGTATTTGATGAGCTGTGACAGTCGAGCTCATTTTTTATCAATTTCATTTTCTTTTTTTATTTTATATACATATATATTTTAATTGAAGTATAGTTGACTTACAATGTTGTGTTAGTTTCAGGTGTACAGCACAGTGATTCTTTTTTAGATTCTTTTCCCTTATAGGTTATTACAAAATATTGAGTATAGTTCCCTGTGCTATACAGTAGGTCCTTGTTTGTTATCTATTTTATATATAGTAATGTGTATATGTTAATCCCAACCTCCTAATTTATCCCTCCCCTGCCCTTTAACCCTTTGGTAACTATATAGATCAATGGAACAGTATACAAAGCCCAGAAATAAACCCACCCACGTATAGTCAATTAATCTATAACAAAGGAGGCAAGAATATACAATGGAGAAATGACAGTCTCTTCAATATACAGTGCTGGGAAAACTGTATTGCTACATATAAAAGAATGAAATTAGAACATTCTCTAACACCATATACAAAAATAAACACAAAATGGATTAAAGACCTAAATGTAAGAGTAGATACTAGAAAACTCCTAGAGGAAAACATAAGCAGAACACTCTTTGACGTAAATCTCAGCAATATCTTTTTGCATCCATCGCCTAGAATAATGGAAATAGAAACAAAAATAAACAAATGGGACCTAATTAAACTTAAAAGCTTTTGAACGGCAAAGGAAACCATAAACCAAATGAAAAGACAACCTAAAGAATGGGAGAAAATATTTGCAAATGATGTGACCGACAAGAGATTAATTTCCAAAATATACAAACTGCTTATACAGCTTAATATCAAACAAACAACCCAATCAAAAATGGGCAGAAGACCTAAATAGACAATTCTCCAAAGAAGACATACAGATCGACAATAGGCACATGAAAGGATGCTCAACATCACTAATTATTAGAGAAATGCAAATCAAAACTACAATGAGGTATCACCTCACACCAGTCAGAATGCCCATCATCAAAAAGTCTCCAAATAATAAATGCTGGAGAGGGTGTGGAGAAAAGGGAACCCTCCTACACTGTTGGTGGGAATGTAAATTGGTAGAGCCACTATGGAGAACAGTACGGAGTTTCCTTAAAAAACTAAAAATAGAGCTATAATACGATCTAGCAATCCCACTCCTGGGCATATATCCGGAGAAAACCATAATTTGAAAAGATACATGCACCCCAATGTTCACTGCAGTGCTGTTCACAATAGCCAAGACGTGGAAACAACCTGAATGTCCATAGACAGATGAATGGATAAAGATGTGGTATATACATATATATACACAATGGAATATTACTCAGCCATAAAACAGAATGAAATAATGCCATTTGCAGCAACATGGATGGACCTAGAGATTATCTACTAAGTGAAGTAAGCCAGACAGAGAAGGACAAATATCATATGATACTGCTTTTATGTGAAATCTAAAAAAAAAAAAAAAAAAGATACAAATGAACTTATTTACAAAACAGAAATAGACCCGAAGACATTTATACTTTAATTTATCCAGTGCTTAACAGAGGCTCTGGCACATGGTAGGCACTCAATAAATACTTGTTGAATAAATGATCTAGTCTTTTACATTGCTGAAGCATTCCAAGTTGTTTTACTACTTTCCCACGAAAGAGGGAGGGAGCACTTCCCTCTCTGTCAAGCACGTTGGCAGGCAAAACATCTAGTTATAAAAATTGTATAAGGAAATACTTCAAATGGGGGATCTTTTAGGTATTCTGAGATCCTTCCTTATAGGAAGCAGAGATGTGGCAGCTCCCTTTGTTTCTTTCTGCCCAACCCCCCAGCCCAGAAAAATTGCAAGCAACTCTACTATCAGATTTAAGTATTATGGCTCCTTCGACAACCACTTTCACTCCATGGATAAAGAATAAGAGGATTCAGACATGCTTGCAATGCAAGCTGAGCAAACCATTGTCTCCCCTTTCCTTCCTTCCTTCTTCTTTTTTTTTTTGGTTGTTACTGTTGCCATTGTTAATTGAAAGAAGTTAAAACCTATTTTGCAATTTGCTGTTTATCAGGCAAATGATCCTTTCAGGCAATTCCCAGTGGGATTCATTCTACATTTATATTTTAGGGACATTCCAGTTCAGTGACAGCAGATGGAACATCATAGTTAAAATTTTAAAAAGATAGACAATGAAATGCATTGCAGAAAGATAACAAGGTGGCCTTTGCACAGGCAAGAAAAAAAAAAGAGCTAGAAATATTGCTGTTTAGAACGAAAACCTGCACACAGGGAACTGGGAGATGTGGGGATGTGAAGAGAGGGAATGTTAACCCTCTCTTGGTCTGGATTTTGAAGTACTGCTTGTCACAGGGCTAGCTTATTGAGAATGGGAATCCTCTATGTTGATTTAATTTCTTGTGGCATCTATAGATCTTTTTTGGGAGTTGAGGAAAGAGTCAGAGGAACTTAATTCCTCCTGGTACTCAGAATAGACTCTTTATACCTCCTTATGCATATGCTATTTATTATTTGACTCTCTGCAGGACTGTTATTAGACATTAGTTGCTATAAACAGAGAACAAAATAACTGGCCCTTTATTAAAAATATATTGGGTATTAATGAGCTGATAGGAAAAATTTCAGATGACAAGTATTCCCCTGATTTGTAAAGCTCAGCTCATTTCTTGCATGGCTAATCTTGACTTATTTTATAAGTCCTGTTAAATAGATTATGAAGAGCCCATGATGAGGAATTTTATGGCCTCTTCATAATCTCCTAAACATATTTTTCAACAGAAAGACATTTATGCATACATACTGTGTCAGTGTTTAGAAACAAAGTAGAGAGTAAACATCATTCACCTATAATCACACCATCCAGAGATAATGCCTAATAGAGATAATTCTCTAATAGAGTGAATCCAGTTGTTCTGAATGGTCCCTATTATCCTTGAGTGACCAAAAAGTGTACCCAACTACTTCCTATGCCACTGACTAGCATAGAACTTGGCGAGGTAAAACGGCCACTATGGCTTTATCTGCTGTATCCAGGTCATCATGGGGATTTAGGTGGGAAAAAAGAAACCTCTAAATAGGCATATCAGACATTCTAAGTCCAGACTGGTGCAGAAATTATACTATATATTGTTTTGTAACCTACTTTCTTATTTGATATGTTCTTATCTCATTTAATTCATAATGTCATAAAACTTGATTAACAATAGCTGAATAGTGCTTCATAGTAGCCACGTATAAGAATTTTAATAACTATTTTCTTATTACTCAATATTTGGATTGCTTTATATTCTTACTTATTATGAATAGTGTTGAAATAAACAATTGTGTTTGAAAATCTTTTTCACATCTTTGATTATCACTCGGGATTAAGGCTCTTCTTGGCCATGACAGTTTCTCTGATGTTCCTTATTTTTGATGATCCTGACAGTTTTGAGGAGTACTGGTCAGGGTGCAATCATATTTTTAGGGCATAGATGACATTCCCGGTATGGATATAGCCAAATCTAACCATTCTCTTATTATTGGTCATTTGAATTGTTTCCAATTTTCACTATTAAAATTTTAATTCTGTTTAAAAAATTGCTTCATTTTCTTCCTGAGTTTATTTTTTCAGAGGATAAATCTGAAGTCAGCCTTCTCATTCTTTCTCTCTTTGTTAGTAACCTGCTACACTCTTTACTCATTCATCTTCCTGCCTTGGAGTGTCTGGCTAGACATAGAACCCTCTCTCCCCCATTTACTCAGAAATGAATAAAAGTTGTGTTATCCAGAATCTAATTCTTCTTTCTTTGTAAGTAACCTGTTATTTTTACTTTTTGTTTTGTTTTACTTTTTTTTTTTTTTTTTTTGGTCTCTGTGTTTCTGTAATTGTTCATTGGGGCACATTTTAAGAGAAAAAATATTACTATATTTTATTTTCAATGATTTTAATTGACTCGGGTTTTCTTCAGATCTGAGTTTTTTTATCGTGGTTACTGCTTCACTTCCATTTGTTGTTTTCTCTTCCTTAGGAAGTCAAGCTATCAGTGATTTATTTCCAAAATGAAAAAGATATATCAACTGTTCTTGTATATGTATATATTTTTACTATTTTAATATAATGGTTGACATGCAAAAAAACTATAGATAACATACATGTAAGTTATAAAACATAATGTGAAATACTAGCAATCCTATCATGCTACTCTACAATTAAAGCATCACCAGCACTGCAATCCCAGTGGCTGTCACTGCACCCTCCCCCTTATTCCATTCTGCATCTCTCTCCAAGGAGAAACCAGTCACATTTTGCTTTCATCATCCCTCTGCATTTTAACATAGTTTAAGAATATCATACATATATGAATAGACATGAATATTCATGACAGTTCATTGATTAATTTTGCTTAATTTCAAGATTTATAAAAATGGTATTAACCAGCTTATAGGTTTCCAGGACCTTTATTTTTTCCCAACCATATAATATAATGTACCTAAAATTCTTTATGTTACATGTAGTTATAGTTTATTTTATTTTATTTTTTATATTGTTATATAATAACCCATTCTGTGACATACTATCTTCATTTATCTAGTCTCCTGACAATGGACAAAATGCTGCTTCTCGTTTTTGTTTTAAAGACTAGGGCTGTAATGAACATTTTGTGTGTGTTCTGATGTACTTGCAAGTGTTTCTCTAGAGTCCTGTGTAAGAGTGTAATAGCTGTGGCACAGGTAATGTGAATATTCATGTTGACAAAGTAATATCAAATTGTTTTCAATCTGCTTACACAGATTTATACTCCCACTCTCAGTTTATACTCCCACCCTCAGGCTGATCCATGCCTATTTTTTTTCCCATGCCTATTCTGACATTTTCAGAAGTTGTCATTTTTGTCAATTTAATTGGTTTAAAACTCATGGTTCTCTTAATTTACATATCTCTGATAGTAATTTTGAGTATCTTTCTGCATATTTATATACCATTTGTGCGTCCTCATCTGTAAAAAGTCTATTCATGTTTTGGCCCATTTTTCTGTTGGATTATTTTATTGATATGTAGAAGCTCCCTTAGAGAAGTTCCATTACTTGGCAAACTCTCTCATTTTTGTTTCACTTAAAATGTTTTTATTTTTCCTTTGTTTTTGAAAGGTTATTTTTCTAGGTATGCATTTGTACTTGACAGTCACTTTCTTAAAATACTAAGAGTCTGTTAATTCACTGTCATCTGGCTTCCATTGTTGCTTTTGAGTCTGCTGTCTAACTGGCATTCTTTTTAATCTATCATTTCTCTTTGCCTGCTTTTAATACCTTCTTTTTGCCTTTATTGTTCTTTGTTTTATCATGATATATAGCAGGTTTTCTTTTAATCCTCTTAGGTGTGTGTGTGTCTGACGTTCAAAACATCACTTGAGCTTAAGATGTCACAATTATATTTCATTTCGTGAAGTTTCATTTTTTAAAAAAGAGATGCTTTTTGTTTCTACCCTTTATTTCTTTAAATGTTTTATACATCACTAGTCTATAGTTGATAACTGACAATTACGGTATCTTCAGTTCTCAGCATCTGTATCTGTTGTTTATTGTTTTTGCTCATTCTTATTTATGATGTTCTGTCTCTGAGTGTTTTAGATCTTTGATTAGATATCATTGTTTGATTCTAATCTGTGGGACTCCTGTGGGTCTAAATTCAGGATGCTTCTTCTCCAGGGAAAGTTTGCTTCTGCTTCTGCCAGGAGACAGAGTCTAGCACATGGGAAGTCTGGGCTCTGTACAGGCCATTGGCTCAAACTTGTGCCTTTCAGTTGGCTCAAGGTTTGGTATCCCCATGGTAATGTTGCTACAGGCAATTGTCCTCAGCACAAACCTGTCTCTTGGACATTCTGTTGCTTACTATTCCCAAAACAATTCTCCTACTTTTTGAAGGTCTGAGTAGAATTGTGAACCTAGAAATAAATGTTTTAAATGTGTCCTATCCAAAATGTAATTCCATTTTGGGGGGAGTGGGCAGAGGTTCTCAAAGCATCTACTTCGCATTAATACTAAAACTTTTTAATATCATATTTCATCGCCTTCATTTCCTCTGCATTTCCTTAAGGAGTATCTCAAGTTCATCTTGCTCATCACTAATTTAATTTTCTGTAGTGCCTCTCTGTCCTTATTTGTTCTCATACATATTTTACTTCTGCCCTTTTATTTTTAATTTTATGATAAGCTACTCTAACATTTTCATCAGCTGTTTATTCATATCTGCCTCTCATAACTTTTTCTCATTTCAAACTGTAGTCTTATCAATTCTTTGTTCATTTCTCATATCTTAGAGGTCATATTTTCTTAAATTTTATTGAGAACACAAGAACTGATACAGTCTAAATTTTATGTCTGTATCTTGAAATACTTCCTCAAAAGTATGTTAACCCTGCATGTTATTTTCCTTTAATGTTGCAGATATTATTATTTATACTCTCTATTATCTATCCTTGAAATAAAAGCTACCTTCTAGCAAAGCATAATACTCATCAAGGGAGAGATGAAGATAAAGATAAAGCTTTTTCTTCTTAATTGTTATCACTGTACCTTAATTGTTGTTAGAATCCTCTTGGCAGATATTAAACTAGAGAACTAGTAGATGAATATACTGACTAGTCAAATTTTACTGGAGTGCAAAGTGTTCTGAAACAGAGAATCCTCGACCTGGTGTGTATTAGTCAGATTTAAAGTGAGAGACATGTGACTCTTCGTTTCACTTGAATGTGTAGAGACCACTGTCAGGTTATTAATTGGCTGAATATCAATGTTGTTATATCTTAGAGAATAGAGAGGCCTGAGGAGAAGGAGAGATCAAGTTGAAGGAAGAGCTGGTTGGTAAAGCAGTCAGAACACACACAACATTTATTGATTAACTTCGCTGTCTTGTATGGGTGTAGTTTGTGATGCCCCACAACAACGACAATAGTAACATCAAAGATCACCGATCACAGATCACCATAACAAATACTATAATAATGAAAAGAATTGAAATATTGCAAGAATTACCAAAATGTGACACAGAGACACAAATCTGCAAATGCTGTTGGGAAAATGGCACTGATAGACTAGCTTGATGCAGCATTGCCACAAAACTTCAATCTATAAAAAATGCAATATCTGTGAAGCACAATAAAGTGAACTGAAATAAAATGAGGTACGCTTGTATAGGACCATGTCATATCTGAGTAGAGAGAGCTTTACTAACTCTTTTGAAATTTACATACTTTTTATTTCTTTTTCTTAACTAATTGCTCTGGCTAGAGCTTCTGGTACGATATTAAATAGCAATGGTGGGGCTTCCCTGGTGGCACAGTGGTTAAGAATTCGCCTGCCAGTGCAGGGAACATGGGTTCGATCCCTGGTCCGGGAAGATCCCACATGTCACGCAGCAACTAAGCCCGTGAGCCACAACTACTGAGCCTGCGCTCTAGAGCCCGTGAGCCACAACTACTGAGCCTGCTCAGCTACAGCCCGTGCTCCACAACAAGAGAAGCCAGCTCAATGAGAAGCCTGTGCACCACAACAAAGAGTAGCCCCTTCTCGCGACAACCAGAAAAAGCCCACATGTAGCAACGAAGACCCAAAGCAACCAAAAATAAATAAATAAATTTATTAAAAACAAATAAAATAGCAATGGCGAAAGTAGGCATTCTTGTCTTGTTCCTGATCTTAGAGACAAAGCTTTCATTTTTCATCATTGAATATGATGCTAGTTGTGGATTTTTCATATGTGTCCCTCGTCGTGTTGAGGAAGATTCCTTAGTTTTCTTAATGCTTATATCATGAAAGGATGATGTATTTTGTTAAATGCCTCTTCAGTGTCAATTGCAATAGACTATGTTTTTTAAAATATGGGATATTATATTGACTGATTTTCTTTTATGTTCAAAAGCCCTTGCATTCTGGGATAAATCCTACTTGGTTGTGCTGTATAATCCTTTACTATGCTTTTGGATTCACTTTGCTAATATTTTGTTGATGATTTTTTGCATCTATATACATAAAAAATATTGATCTGTAATAGTCTTTTATTTTGATATTTTTATCTGGCTTGATATCAGGGCAATGCAGGCCTCACAGAATGAGTTAAAAATTTTTCCTTAATCGTCTATATTTTGGAAGAATTTGAAAAGTATTAGTGCTAATTCTTCTTTAATATTAGTTAGAATTCACCAGTGAAGCCAGCTGGTGCTGGACTTTTCTTTGTTGGGAGGTTTTTGATTACTGAATCAATATATTTATTATCAGGTTTATTGAGATTTTATATTTCTTCTTGAGTCAGTTTAGGTAACTGTATGTTTCCAGGAATTCATCTATTTCGTCTAAGTTATCAAATTTGCTGGCATACAATTGTTCATTGTATTCTCATAACCATTTTGGGTTTTCTGCAATGTTATTAGTAATGCCCCCACTTTTATTTCTGATTTTATTTGTATCTTATCTCTTTTTTTTCTTTGTCTGTCTAGCTAACTATTTGTCAAGTTTGTTCATCTTTCAAAGAAACAATTTTTGGTTTTGTTGATTTTCTATATTGTTTTTTTATTCATTTAGCTCTCCTTTAATCTTTCTTATTTCCTTCTGCTGGCTTTGGATATACTTTTTGCATTCTTTTTCTAGTTCCTCAAGGTACAGAGTTAGATAATTGATTTTAGATCTTTCTTCTTTTTTAATGTAGGCACTTAACAGCTATAAATTTCCCTCTAAGCACTGCTTTTGCTACAACCCATATATTTCTGTATTTTATGTTTTTCTTTCATTTATCTCAAGGTATGTTTTCTAATTTCCTTTGTGATTTCTTCCTTGGTTCATTGATTGTTTAAGAGTATTTCGTTTAATTTCCACAGATTGTGGCTGGGGCTGAGGTCATCTGAAGCATTATTCACTCTTATACTTTACACTTGAGCTGGGAAAACGCAAAAGCTAGAATAGCAGTTGAGAATTTCTATCTCACTGTATGTAATCTCTCCAAATGGTCTCTCTAGCATAGCAGCCTCAGGAAAGTCAGACTTCTTTGGGGCCTCCAGGATCCAAAGACGTATGTAACAAGAGAGAGCAAGGAGGAAACTATATCCCTTTGATGTCCTAGATTCAGAAGTCATATAGCATCACTACTTCCCTCTATGTGTCAGAGCAGTCATAAGCTCTGATGAAGTTCGAGGCAAAGGAACACAGTCTTCATCTTATCACTGTCCCACTTTAGAAGAGCTAGTAATATAAGAGATATTTTTGTGGTCATTTATTTAGTTAAATACAATATGAGACAGTGTGATAACAATAATATCAATCTGAACTCCAGATTTTTTTTTAAAGTTTATGTAATGAAGCTTTTTTTTGATATGTAAAATAATAGACTTATGGTGGTAGAAAAACACAACCAATCATTTCTGGTGCATTGTTAATCTTTTTTTGGTGTCTATCTCAAATCACGTATTTGAATAAATTATATTTATCTTTGCTACATTCAATAATATCACATAGTAATTTTAGTGTTGTCATTTGTGCAAATAAAAACAAAGTGACTACTTTTACAGTCCTCATCTACTCTATTACTTTTTTCAAGTAGGTTTTCTGGGCATAGATGTAGCTATACAGAGATAAACAGAATTAAGAATGGAGATACAGAAACTCAAATGTATAATCATATTTACTTATGTATGAATTTATATTTTACCTTGTTCTACAGAACTCATTCAGGCCTTGCTTTCTTCACACAAGGTTTACTGGGTGTAGGTATAAATACTGAGGAATAAACATATGAAAGAAGAAACATGGAAACACAAAAATGTCAAATAAAATGTAGAATCACATAATTCATATATGGATGCATATTTTGCCTCATTCCATGATAAGGACTTGAATTGGCAAAAAGATATGTGAACGAAAAGGCATCAATGTTGAATATTCACAGCCTCAACTCTTCTGTTTGAGAACACACGACAAAGCAAAAATTGCTTTTATCATTATGCATTGGTTTCTGAACTTGTGCAAAGTGGCATAAGAGGTAGTACTAGCTGGATGGACTTACATTGGGAAGGGCATGGTAACTCTGTAGAAGAAAGGACCATAAGGCAAGAGAGAAGTGATGAGAATACAAAAGTCCTTGTGTGCTGGATTTTAAAATGGAGGATGGTTAAATGACAGATGAAGCAATTGACAACTGAGCTCTACTGAAGGGAACTTGGGGGAGATAGATGGGTAAAACGAAGAGTTAAGAAGTGTTACACTGTGAGTGAATGGAACTCTAAAGAGGATTTTCATTTAAACTGCAACTAGAATTTAAATATCTGTTCAGTCTTTTTTGGCTATTAGGTTGTCTTTTTTTTTTTTTTTTTTGTATAGGACACCATGGTAAAACAGAACAGTAGATTAAAGACCCAATTGTTTTACTGTCTGATCAATCAGGGTATTCATGAAAGAGGAGCAACAACTCACAGAATACAGTGGAAAGCATACTTAGCTGGGAATTATGAGATATGAGTTCTCATCTGGGTTCAGGAAGAACAAAGGTTCTTTCTGCCTCTAACCTGCTAAGATTCTGTCTAATTTTAGTTATAAGACAAAAGAAAGATATACAAAATATGTATCCATTTGGTCTTATGCCCTTACCACTTCCAAACCCAAATTGTTCACAAGTAAACGTGCAAGATTAATTATAAATACATTTCTGCAACTGGCGATGAATCATAATATAATCTTCATTTCTCAAAGGAGTTTGGAATATATAGATATATATTATATTGAATATATACATATATTATATATAATGACACATATATAATACAAGTAAATATTGGTCTTTGACTACAAAAAGTTTCTAGGATCTCAAAATAGACTTTTAAAAGACTGTCTTTTCACCATGACCACATCTATAAGTGAATCCATTTCTCAGGCAAATTATCTGGCTCTCTTCAGCAATTCATCTTCACTCAACTGATCAGGCAAACTGAACCTGTGTAATTATTGTAGTTATCTGAGGGACCAATTCAATTGGATTTTAATTTGATGTGTTTTAGATCAATAGACACAGTTTAAGGTGTCTGGGAGATGCATGACGCAATTATCCAAAGAGTTTTTAAGTTATTATAGTCTTATTTGTTATGAATTATTTCTCATTAAAGGAACTCTATTTGGAGATAATTTTTTCAGTAATGGACTTACTGTGCCTTGTAGACTATTTTAAAATAATCTTTGGGCCTATACTTGTTGCTAGCCTATAGAAGCATGATGTGGTAGAAAGCTCAGTGACGTAGGAATCAAATGACTGGGCTGTAGTCCTGCCTAAACTACTAACTTCAGGAAAAGCTCATAATTGCTCAGAGTCCAGCTTCCTCATCAGTAAAATGAGAGGACTGAACAAGAGGACTGCTACACTTCTTTTCACCTACAGTATTCTATGACTGTGCCCTCTTTTAATATGCTTGTTCCGAAAGGTATAATAAGTTGGATCTGGAAGAGAAATAAATGTTGAAGTTGATACTACTGTCTACCTGCTCCATTCTTATGTCTCCCCAAACTTCCCAAATGCATCAGGAAATAGGACCACAGTTGTCATAGCAGGGCCCAGCCCACATATCCAGCCAATTTTCACTACAGAGTACACACAAATAGCTCTTTGGAAATTAAGGAAATACACAAGTGCAAATATTTGTTGCTGATCTTAAAAGAGAGGGCAAAAATCTAGATCAAAGTACGGAAAATCTACACAGACAATAAAAGAAAAAAATCACAGAATATGGAATATATTTTTAACATACAAGTCTATACAGAAGTCTTTATTTTAATATTTAAAAGAAAGAATCACATGTTCATTCCCACAGCTTTTCTTTCTCTTTAAACTATAGATATATTTTCTCTTTGTTTTGGTATAAGCTTACTTTGGCTCTCCCTGGAAACCTATGTATCTAGTAAAAACAATAAAAAGAAATTAAAATGTATATATTTAAATGTATTATAAATAATACATACTTTTTAACATCTTTATTGAAGTATAATTGCTTTACAATGGTGTGTTAGTTTCTGCTTTATAACAAAGTGAATCAGCTATACATATACATATATCCCCATATCTCCTCCCTCTTGTGTCTCCCTCCCACCCTCCCTATCCCACCCCTCTAGGTGGTCACAAAGCACCGAGCTCATCTCTCTGTGCTATGTGGCTGCTGGGAGGGGGAAGGGTAAGCTGGGACGAAGTGAAAGAGTGGCATGGACATATATATACACTACTGAATGTAAAACAGTTAGCTAGTGGGAAGCAGCAGCATAGCACAGGGAGATCAGCTCGGTGCTTTGTGACCACCTTAGAGGGGTGGGATAGGGAGGGTGGGAGGGAGACGCAAGAGGGAGGGGATATGGGGATATGTATGCATATGGCTGATTCACTTTGGTGTACAACAGAAACTAACACAGTATTGTGAAGCAATTATACTCCAATAAATATCTATTAAAAAAAAAATCTCAGGGTCTTCTGAGTGCAGGTCCCTATGTGACTGCACAGTTTGCATACCATAAAGTCAGCCCTACACAATTATCCCTTTTCCTATGATATTTAGATAAAACGAATTTTTGTTTGCTTATAATTGTATATTATTAGCTGTCAGGCTATCTTTGACTGGAAGCTACAAAATGTCAAGGATTATATTCCATGGATATATTCCACTCTGGTTGTTACACATATTACTCATATTCTCCAAAACTGATGTATTCCCGTCCATCAAGATTGTTTACATAAAGTCCATGCACGGCATGTAATAAACTTTCAATAAATGTTTAACAGCAAAAAAAAAAAAAAAAAAAAAAAAAAAAAAGGATAACCTAAAGAGGGAATTGGCCGAAGATGAAAGTGCAGCAAAGAAGTGAAGAGGGATGATGGAGACGTGGAACTTGAATCTAGCATAAATGGAGTTATAGAAGAAACAACAGACCGTGAGAATGTTGACACTGCCGCCCTCTGAGAGCCTCTAGACATGCAGTCAGAGGAACTTAGTATAGGTCAACTTTTCATCATAGATGAGGAATGTGGTTGTGGTGAAAAGGATGCAGGCCTCTCAGAGAAAGTGACACCTACAGAAAACCTCCCATTAAAGGGCGTCTCAGACATACTTCATAATATTAAAGCATAAAGGATACAGTGTTAGAAGCTGATCCAGAATTAGACTGGAGTATGACAATTTACTCAGGCATTGGAAAGATACTTGCTCTATATTGTAAGTTACAGTGATGAGAAGGAAAAGATAAGCACTGTTCAAATTAATCTTGGTAAGTTTTTTACACAGATATAAAACACTTTAATTCTCAAGTTTCCTAATATTTTAAATTACAGTGTACTAAATAAATACATATTTGGTGTAATATTTAAATAAATACTTAATGAGTATTTTATTATTTATTAAATTTATAAATTTTAAATTTTTATAATTATATTGTAATAATATAATTGTAATGATATATAATTTAAATTGTTTTAAAAATTAATAAAAATTCTGTAAGTTTATAAAGTTATAACTAATAAACACCTATGTATTTATTAAATAGTTTTATTTTTTTTTCATTTTCCTATATATTTATGACAGAGTTTTTAATATTTTGACAAAAATTTTTTAAGGTTAAAGAGCAATTATGATTTTTCCCATTGGTTAACATTGCTTTGCACAGTTTTGGATTACACAGTCATTTTCGTGGTTCTGAACTACTGTGCAAAGTGAAGAGAGCCTGTGTTTGAAATTGTAATTAGCTGCCTCACTCCTTCCTCTCCTTTGGTCCTAATTCCTTCAGGCAGCTACACTTACTTCTTCTAGCTGTGTCTTGTGATATTTATCTCCACATTTTCAAAAATGTGTTATAATTGCTTTTTCTTGACTCATTTTAATTTTTCTTATTTTTTACTGCCTTGTTTTGGGTTCTTTTTTATGGCAGTGTAGCATTTCATTGCTACGTATTATTTTTTTGATTAAATAGAATACAATTTGTTTATTCATTCTACACTTTTGATGGGCAATTGGTTACATGTTCCTGTTTTTACCTATATAAATAAAGGTTTTAAGAAAATTCTTTCATATGTCTTTTGACATTATTTGACATTGACATCTGAAGCATCAATATTTTATTTGCACAGCCATAAATTTATTTTTGACTACATTTACTTCAGAAACCATACATAGATTTTTTTTAATGGTACACAAAATTAAATTCATATAGTGAATTCCAGCATACATATCAGCTTTATACAACATAATCAGGAATACAACCACTATGTTCCTTAGGGTTTGTTGGTAACAATTTGTTTCCAAAGTTACATATAAAAGAGTGATGTTTATCTTCATTAGTGCTTTCTCTTTTATCAGATCAATGACCTGTTCTCTTGTTCCTTCCTGGCCCTGCTTTAGGAGGTGACAACACAAGGTTCATCTGAGAAGTTAGCATTTGTCTTTGGCTGACATGATGTTCAAAATTATATTTTAATACCCAATTGATCTAGACTTTCAGAGCTTTTAATTATCTCCTAATATTAAAAAAATCTAAATCTATGTATATATTAATGATTCTATTAAATATACATTTTGTCCTTATAAGCTGTCTCTTATGGAATGTAAAAAGATTATCAACAGAATATTAAATGACCATGTTATTTGAACAATGAAGTATGATGACTAATCACACTCATTCTCCATGTCACCCCACCACCAAGAGCAGAATCAGTTGAGAGATATTGATATCAAACAGAGGGGTGATCAAAGTATATAACTCTCTACTGGTGAAACTGAGTTGGAGAATATAGACTGCCCTGTGGCTGGTTATTATTTCCCCTGGAATTAAATATATCCTCCTAGAACTGCATTTCCCCCCACATCCAGGGTACACTGTGCCACAGGAAGTGAAACAGAATCCTTGCATCCTAAGGACAGGCTGCTCTGAGAGAGGGGGAAATGCTGGCTGGGTTCCCTTTGTATATAGAGCCCTTCTCTCAGCTTGTCTGTCAAAAAAAGATCAATTTGAGGCAAGGCTACAGTCCCAAGTTTCCTAAAGGACCATGGTAGGACTGTGGAGAGAAAGTCAACATGTGGGTAATATTTATATAGTGTTTGCAATGTGCCAATGTCCCTTCTAAAAACCTTTGTATTTATTGAAATAGTTAATACTTACAAAACTCTACATGACATTTCCATTTCAATGATGAATAATTGGAGGCATAGAAAGGGTGAGTAACTTGCTCAAGGTCACACTGCTAGTGTCTGAGCTGAAATTTAAACTAATGTAGTCTATGTCCAAATTACATAATACTTCCTACAGTCTGCAATTTCTTTTTCCCCCGTAATTTGAGGGTAGAGCAGTGTCCCTCAAGGGAGAAAATCAGCTCCCACCTTCAAGGGTCACTTTTTCAATATAGAACATCACATCTTTATCTATATTCCCGGGACTAATATGAGAAGTTCATTTTTTGTCCCTTGCCCTTCCACACTCAGGATTCTGAAATGGGTCTGGGTCATGCATTAATTAACTAAAAGATTATCCTATACCCCAATGTTGTTATTTCATCACTATCATGATTCCTACTTCAAATGTTTCCCTACCATTGTGTTAAATATAACTCAGTAGAGGTTACTTAATGAACACAAGTGACTCCATAAAATTACTATGAATTTTTTTCATAAAAACCCCAATTTTGCACAATATGAACTCTTCTCCATTATTAAATTATCAAGGAAGAATTAAAGACCAGAAATTTAATTTTGCTCTAGCAGCTCCAAATCCTAAGAAATTAAAATCCTTAAACCCTCTTCTCCAGTTCTTTATTCTGGTTAGTTTCAGTCTCGGGCCGGGGCGGGGGGGCGGTTCTCAGTTCCTGGTGGAGTTGGGGGTTCTGAGCAGAAGCAGCAGCCTGAGGTCTCTTCTGTGTAAAAACGTGTTGGATGTCACCCAAATGTGTGGGATACACCCAAATGTATATCAACCAAACCCATGTTTCTCATGGGTCCAGACTTTTAAGTGTTCTAACGAATTTATAGATCAAATATGTATTGTCTCTCCTTGTCAAATTCCACTAAAACATAGTTACAAATAAAGTATCTATATACACACATATATGTGTATACTTGTGTATGTATGTATATATACATATGTATGTATGTATGTATGTATACATACTCACCGGTACAGAGAGAATGGGGAAAGGAAGGGTTCAACAGATGAAAGGCTTTAGTAAACTTTAGGTGGACAGAAAGCAGGTGAAGGAATGTGACTGACTCAACTGAATATGCGTGACCCTGTGAGGATACAGCACCTGGCTCCCCCCGCTCATTTCTGAAAAGTTTAGGACTTGGAGGCAACAGGCACCAGAAAAGATACAGGGAAACTGAGCTAAAAGCAAGGGGAGTTTGGAAAGACTTTAAAGTAAAAAGTTGGTATCCTGGTCAGGTCTCCCCTGCTACCCTTTAGCCCCGATAGACATTATCTGGCCCCCTGCATTACGAGAGCAGGCAACCAGGGAAGTCCCCAAACTCTTTTTTTTTTTTTTTTACCTTTAAGCCTGGCTTTGGTTCACGTTATATGAGAATGTTCTTAATTCTGGTAGTAGAACTCAAGGCCACCACTATCTCCAATTCCAGATCCAGGAAATATATGACTTCACACTGAGTTTACCTCTTCGTGTTTCCATTCTCTTTCTGATTCATGGAGATGCTCACCTTGAATTTGAGCATTTCTTTATTTTTTTAAAATTTTTATTGGAGTATAGTTGCTTTACAATGTTGTGTTAGTTTCTACTGTACAGCAAAGTGAATCAGCTATACGTATATATATACCCCCTCTTTTTATTAGTTTTTTAAACATATCTCTCATTGCAATAAATTATAAATGTAGAGGATAGTAATTTCCTCATTAACTTTTTCTGCCATTTTGAAATACATCTGTCATCATTATACACACATTTAAACACACACATACAGACACACACAAAGTATTGATCTTTCAAATTCAGTACCTTTGCAATAAGAGAGATTTGGGGCTGCTATGTAGGCAGACCCTTACCAGTGAGCATTCAAGTGAATATATAGGCAAAGTGGCATTAATGGAGTTACTGGTCTTAAAATGTCTTGTTGAATTTTAATGCTTAACATGATTTGTCATTACTACAATGTATTGACCTTCATTTTACTTGATACCATGTTTCACAAAAGATGTTAGCTAATTGCATCAATAGGATAAATAAGAATATGAAGTGTAATCTACTCTAAAAATGTGCAATCTATTTTCACGCTCTTCTGGGAACTAATTTTGCAGCAGATGTTTGCATACAATGTGCTAACTTCAAACGGTGCTTATTTAATTCTTGGAGGAAAATGTATCCATTTTGGAAGAGCTTATACATTCTCTAGAATAACCCCAAGTATCTTAGATAACTTTTTTCTATAATTTCTTATATTTTAAAGGTATTTGGTTCATTCTTACCAGACTCAGGAGTTTAACTTGAAAGGCAATAGTTTAGAGGAAACAGAACGGATTTTAATGTTAGACACATCTGTGATCTAAAACTCACCTCTATTATTTTCTAATTGTGTAAACTTGGGCAAAATTCATTTCTCCAAGCCTTAGTTTTTATTTGTTAAGCAGAGATGACAATGACTATCTAATTTCTAGTACTTGGGTGGTTTAAATGAGATAATGAATATAAACTTCAAAATATGGGACTGATATAGAGTTGATGGTCAATACGTGTTAGTTTCAGTGTCTATTTATCCCATATCTGTGACATTTTATCCTAAAATGCAAATGTGACAATTATGTGCTTCTCCTTCCAGTCATTCTTAATGAGTAAGGTTATGCTTACCAGCTCTTGTACCCCTTCATGTCAGAAAAAAAAAAAGCTGGATCAAAAATAGATGTTACTTCCTTATGTACGCATATGTGTTTCCATTTCTCATTGCAGCTTTGGAAAAAGGGTGGTATTTTTAAGATAAGAGCTTGTGAGAAACAATGCAATTATTCAGTCATTCTGAAAGATGGCCCAGGAGGTATTGTTCTGCTTACATAGGCTCTACAAATAGATAATGCCATAATGAATTTTTGTTCTAAGGAGATGTTTTATACCTCAAACATACTAAATATAACAAATGCCAAATGGAATTAAAGAGATGGAACAAAACTCAGTACATTTGTTTCCAATCTAAACTCATCCTTGAGGTACATCAGGACAGAATCGGAGGTATTCTGCCAAAAGAAGGTTTCCTTCTTTTTCCCACAAACACCATGTTATGCTATGCATACAGGTGCTTCTCTGTGAGTAGGTCACCATTTATTTTGCAAATACAAATCAGGTAGAGAATACTTGAGCAGGAAATGCTGAAGGTATTACTCTAATGTCAATTATTTAGGGTAGGAATTTGCAAAAAATGCCCTCTAGGAAAACACACACACACACACACACACACACACACACACACACACACAAACTTGAAGCAAGAAGACCTGGATTCAAATCCCAGCTTTAACTCTTTCTACTCATATGATCCTGAACAAGTTAGTCTTTCCAAAATTCAGTTTCATCACTCCTAAAATACATAATTTTGACAGTCTAACATTACATGCCACATAGATAGTAGATACTGAAACATATAGGTTACTCTCCTTTCTTCCTTGTGTAGGTAATTTTATACCTCCCAAAGAAAGCCCTTAGGCAGTTTCTGTGATGAATGCAAGAATTCAAGTTTCAAAATACCAGTGATAGGTTTTTGTTCACATGTGTGACTCCTGCTTACAGAATTTATATTATGCAATAATCAAGTCAATTGAAAATAGTAAATTAAATATGGAATTAAATGATGCCATCAAAGTAATATCATTTTTTGATTTGGTTTAATCTTCTTGATTTTCATTTTCAAGGAAATTAGGAAAACACAAAAATTTGAAGATGAAATATACAGTTCAATAAATGTTTGTTACCATACGATCCAGAAATTCCACTCCTAGGTATATACCCAAGAAAAATGAAAACCTATGTCCACACAAAAACTTGTACATCAATATTCATTGAAGTATTATTCACGACAGCCCCCAAATAGAAACAATCCAAATGTCCATCAACTAAATGAATTGATGAATAAAAGAGTATATCCATACAATGTTGTATTATTCAGGAATATAAAGAAATTAAGTACTGATATATGCTACAACACGGACAAATCTTGAAACATTCTGCTAAGTGAAAGAAGCCAGTCACAAAGGACCATGCATTGTATGGTTCCACTTATGTGAAATATCTAGAATAGGCAAGTCTATAGAGGCAGAAACTATATTGCTTAGGGCAAGGGGGGAGAGTTGGAAGGACTGTGAGATTGGGGGGTAGGGGGGTGAATGCTAAGGGGTATGGTGGGGTCTTCTTAGGAGGGTAATAAAAGCGTTCTAAAATTGACTGTGGTGATGAATGATCAACTCTGTGATTACATTATAAAAGCCACTGAATTGTACACTAAATGGATGATCTGTATGTGAATTATGTCTCAATAAAGCTGATAAAATAAATAGAGCATGATCTCTGCTATAGGTGAAACAGACATGTTAACAAATAAATTATGATGGCTTCTGTTACAAAGATCCATTTAATTCATTCACTCATTCTTTCATCATACAGATATTCAGTGAGCATCTACTCTGTGTCAGGCACCATGTTGGGAACAGGACACATACACAGTGGTGAGCAAAACAGATGTGGTTTCTGTCCTCATGGAGATAATCACCAATAGCACAGTGACTGGTGCTCCATTGACTTCCTTTGTTCAGAAAAATGAGAGCATGACTGTATTAATTTCTGGGAGTTAATTCCCAGTTCCTGTGTTCTTAATGGTATTACTTTAATTAAGTTTTGTATAAGACGCAAAGGTTTCTCATAACAGTATTTTTAGAAAGAGAGATGGAGTCAAAAAACCAGAAAGAAATAAGGTACTTCATCTTAGAAAGACCTTGACTCTGGCCTCAAATGTGATCATCTTGGACCAGCTATATAGATTTTTTTTTTCTGATATTAAATAGTCAGAAATGGTAATAATTTGGAGTTCATGAGCAAAAATATAGAGACTTATATGATCAACTAAATAGCTTATTTGCCACAATTTAGGACAACACTGAATCTTTCACCACCTCTGTGCTGCAAAAACCTCCTTCATTAGGAAGAGGTAGTTCAGTGTGTATCACAGTCCAAAGGACATATTGGCAAGAAATGAAGATTTAGCGGAAGAGGCAAGTCAAAATCTTGACCTTTCCTTCCTCTTCTGTTATTTAGTTTATCCCAGTCAGAATCTGTATCCTTCTTCCAATATGGAGAGGTCTCTTCATGTCTTATTTGTCCCATCCACCTCTCCTTTCTATCCTTCCAATTCACTCAGAAAACTAAGCAGAAATTAGAATGAATCTCAGTAAGAAAAGGGCATGGGACAAGGACTTATTTTAGTCTAGACTAAAAGGGATTTTACTGATACTACATAAATAGGTATATGAGGATATATGCTGCGGATATTTGGAGCCAATGTGCATCAAAGGAACCACTGATCTAGTTGACAGAGTATAATCTTGACACTCAGGAGAACTTGGTGTTTGGTGTTCTGACCCCTGCTTTACCACTAACTAGTTGTGTGATGTTAGGCAAATTACCTCAATACATTAGCTTTTCTCCTTTGTTGATTGAAGGAATTGAACCAGAAGATCTTTCAGTTCCTTTTAGATCCAAAATTAGTATTTCCTTCATAATGTTATAGTCAACTTATAAATTATTCTTCTTATATATTTTGGAGTATAGATGAGGATTAAGAGTATAGGATTTGGAATCAGATAGAGCTGGGAGTGAATGCATATCCTATCATTTATTAGAAGCTGTTTATGCCCTGGGAAAAGTCTTTATATGCCTCATTTACCTCATCTATAGAAGAAGAAAACAGAATGACCTCATAAGGTTGTTTTGAGGATTTTCAATGACACCCTCCCTATACAAAAAACACCTGTACTACTCTATGTGCTCAATAAATGAAAGCTATTACTATAATTGATCTAGACTAGATGAATTCATTTTATGTAAAGTAGTCTGCTTAGCATCTTTGGTATTATATTTCTCTTATACACAAGGCGTCCATCTGATACATTATAATATTGCATTTTCTTAATATGCTATGTGTCTATCTCCAGTATATGATAGCCAGAAATGACTTCTAAGCTACAGGCCAATCTCTGAGCCAATGAATTGCTCCAAATGCTTGACTGCTATCTCCTCTCTGTGACCTTCTTTAGAAGACGTCTATGCTGACAATGTGGAAATATCATGGGGGAAGTGAGATGCAGGGAGAGAGAAGAGAGTGGAGTTATGTAAAGAACACTAGAAGTTAGAAGAGAAAAAAATAAAGGAAATAGCATAAAAAGGAATACCTTAGTTTGAATTCCTTATGTTATTGTGTTTTCCAAGTCTTTTACAGAGACCGAAAATTATTTTTATAATAGGAAAAATTATATAACTTATATATAAAAATATATCATTGTATGGAAACAGTACTTTAAAAATTCAAAGTAGCTCTTGAAGAGAGCAGAGCAGAGCCTAAATGGATTTCTTCTCCCTTGTTTAAGATCAGACCTAAGGCATGCACATATAGATGCTTTACATATACCTCACCAGCCATGCATATATTTATAGGTATGCTTCCAAAAAAGAGGCACATCTCTACATCTATTTACAGTTGAACATAGGTTTGTATTCACTAAACATAACAATCCTTTCAATCAAATAGACACATACACAAACTCTTACTTGTATTCATCCAAATACACAGACATGCAAACATTGATGCCCACACTCGCAGAAAGTATCAATATCTATACCAGCTGAAACTAATGCTTCAGTTTAGTGAAAGGAAGAGAGGGGTTTTTCTCACAACAACCTTTAAACCTTTGTAAGTACAGGGTTTGTTTGTTTTTTTCATTTGTAAAATCTGGCTGTGTAAGATATCCTACTTACTAAAATAGCTTAGGATTTTGAAGTTAAAAATAAACATTATATAGTAAAGTTAGTGTTAGCATCTCCCTCCTAATGTTATATGCAATGATTTCATAAGTGCTCTAGGATAGTGTAAAGTAATGAGCTTCTGGCCTCATTACAGCAGTTTGCTGGGCTGGCCTCTGGGAAACGGCAATGGGAACTGCCTAGAGTCCACGGAAGATGCTGAGGAGACAATGTCCTCTTTGGAACAGAGACTATAATCTTTGGTCCTATAGACTTATTTAAGAGTTCAAATGAGCAAGTTACAGATGTGCTAATGAAAGGCCCAAGAAATATAGCTGATGGGCATAACAGTGATTTTAACCAGGTGTTCCATTGGGTTAAAATAGCATTGTTAGCAGTGGTTCCCAAAATTTAGGTTCTCAAAATCCCTTGGAGGCTTTATTAAAACACAGATTGCTTGGCTCTACCCCAAGAGCCTTTAATTTAGTAGCTCTGTAGTTGGGGCTGGAGAATTTGTCTTTCTATCAAGTCCCTAAGTGGTAATGATGATGCTGGTCTCTAGACCACACTTGGGAACTGTGCCTTAGAGAGACAGAACGATTTAAGGAAGAAGGATGTATCAGAATCTTTCAGGGACTTGAGGTGGGATCTGAGTGGACATATGTAATTTTGTAAAGTTCTGTAGGGGATTCAACTTCACTCCTCTCTCACTCCCAATCCCAACCCTGCAATCCTGCCCCAACCAGACTGAACTAACTACTGGGCTAGGTAAATTATGTGGTTTCAATCACAGAAGCAGATAGTACTAGCTTTAAAAAAAAGTCCAAAAGATTGGAAGTATGTATTGCAGATAAAAAGTTATTATGAAGTGGATACACAAAATGGACAGGAGCCCATAGCATTTGCCTCATCTTTGCCAAGCTACCATAGACTTTTGAAATAAATACTGATTTCTTTTTTATACTAATGTGAACTTAAAGGTATGAAGTGACATGAAAGCCATAAAGCAGAAGAAGGAAACTTAACATTTATGGAAAATTAGTGCCAAAGATTTGCTCACTGGTAATGTTGATTAGAAGTTTTGCAGTCTTGGCCAATTAAATCAGCTTCCATACCACAGTGAGTAAAGGATGGTTGTGAGTGTCTTTAAGAGCAGAGACAAGGCAGAGAGAATTAAGGAAAAATCCAAATGATAGCAGAATGCTTTCCTTTTAAGGCAAGAGAAAGAAATATCCAGAGGACAAACTTAGGCTTCAGCTTCTGAGATGAATGAAAACGGTTTTAGCTCTCAAAGCTGTAGCTATGGAGCAGCTAGTCCTCAAGGCACTGAGTTAATGATGTGGCTGATTGCTTCTATGCACAGAGTCATTATGACTGATACTGGGCAAGTTGCTTAACCTCTTTTGGTCCCAGTTTCCTCATCTGTAAAATAAGGAAATTGGAATAGATGATTTCTGAAGTCCCTTACAGGTCTAACATTTTATGATTTAATGCCTGACTGGCAATGCATCCTCTTAAGTGCCACTATGCATAGCCATGCATGACTTAAAACATTCCTGTGCAGGGTGCCAGCTTGTCTTCATGATGGAAAGTAAAGAGAGCTGGCTTTAAACAAAACAGTAAAGTAATCCAAGTTTGATTTAATCTTCTTTAAGTTTTGTTTAAACTGACTCTCATGCCCTTTTAAATTCCCTTTCAGGCAACCTGGGTTTCCTTGCATTCTCTCATTACCCTCTCTTCACACTTTGCTTTCAAAGGCATATTGGGCATTGGTAAGAATGTAGGCAATGTTTATTGGATAACTGATAATCTCCTTAAGGTGACACTAAGACAAAGTGCAGACAACAATTAAAATTCCAGGGGAAGAGCCTGGATAATCAGGTTTAGAATACCAAGCAAAACATTGGCAACACATTTGAGAACTCGCCAAAAAGGGCTGGAGATATGCTTGGTAAAACTGAATGAATGAGAACCTCAATCCTCAAACACATGCTCACACGACCCAGAAGAATATCAAAACATGTTGTCATAAGGGGCTAAAAAAGTTCAAGCTTAGTGAGTTTGGGGTAAAAAAATACTGAAATAATTGTAACCACATTGTCATGGGGGTATGTAGGCATATAACCAGGGGAAATCCTGGCAGAATCCTTCCCACTGCACTTGAAATCTTACCTTGAAATCTTCCTCTAAGGCTGACTCCTGAGGAAAACCTGATCAGTTGGTCTAGAATCCCTGAAGGCTTAGCTGTATTTTTCTGAACACCCTTCCAAACTTCCTTGCATGTCCTAAAGAGGAACCCTTTGAAGGACCCTGAGCTGGCGGGGAGAGATGGAGGAGCATGTGTCCAGGACTTATTGGCTTTAACCCGGACACCTGAACTTGGAGCCTTCTTTCCTGAGCACTGGTTTGCCTCCATACCTAGGTCACTTCCCTGTGCTTCTGGCTCTTCTCCTCCATTTTGTAACCACACATGGTCAAGCACATGGTCATGTTCCGATGCTTCTGACCATCTACCTAAAACTGAGTGACTGAGAGTTCCTAGAGTCATAGTCCTGTCATCTAGAACAGCTAGTATCAGGCCTTCAAGACAGAGAATAACTGAAAAGGCTCCCAGATAATTCAAGTAAGAGGCAGAGACACAGAAGAATAGGAAAGCACAGCAAGAATCCTTGTGCTAGGCTGTAGTGGGTAACATGAGTGACTCAAAATTCAGAATTAGAACATTGTCTCTGAATACATGTATTAGTGGATATATATAAATACAGTTGTAATAATTGATATAATTTAAAGATAATATAAGTAATAATAAAGGAAAAAGATTTTTTAAACTTGGCTTTACTATGAAAGAATAATAGTAACTTCAAAAATTTACATAAATAAATTTTTCCAAGTGCCTAATATTACATAAAATAATGATATTACGTAGCAATTAATCTATCATATTACTAACGACTTACAGCAGTTTGCTCTGAGTTTTGTATGATTACAACATTAAATTCTGGTTAAATATGCTATGATTCTATGTCTTTATGGTTCATTTTTGGAGGAAGTATAGTTATCTGTTCATAACTCAAAAAGAAATTAAAGGGAAAAGTGAATGATTAAACTGTTTTGTTTATAGATTCTGAAAGATAAACGAATATTGGCCTCTTTAAGATCTCCATTGAGAGTAAAACTACTGTTTTTATCCATTTTCAAAACATTAGAAGTAAGCTATTCTTGTGTGAACTGGGATGCAGCTCAGCAGCCCAAGTTTTGTTCTTAATTGTTCCCTTCATGCAGACATGGCTTGGAAGAAAACCAACAACTTGATCCTTTTATTTCTATATCCACTGGCTGGAATAAACCCAGGTTGAATATTTTAAAATAATCACAACCAATTTTGCTTTACTCTTCAATGATTTTATATTGAATACAGAATTGAGAGTCCCTTATTAAATTATCAAGGGGTGTTCTAAGAGATTCAGATGAAGCCTTTGATTAATTTTAACTCCAGTTCACTCTTCATATTTTAGCAAAGTGTGAAAACCTACACTGCTTTCCACCTGTCCTTGGCTCTTCATAGACTAGCTACTGGTCAGAGATAACGGGCAGCATATCTAGATGTGCTGGGATACGGCTGAAAGGGGGGCACGGTACATCTAACTTAACTAATTCAGGGACCAACAGAACACAGCACTACTATGAAGCACAGAGTAGGCCACACATTTTCAAAAAAAAATCCCTTACTTCAGGTAGAGGGGGACATAGGAGCGAGCGATCGATGATAGTTTACGAAGACAATGACAAAGGGATGCTATAAAAGTGAGAATAGCATGAGAGTAGAAAAGTGTTTTCAAACTTTTAACCATTCATGTTACAACTTCATGCATTTGCCACATCCACATACCACCTGAACCTGTAATTTAAGTAATTTTACTTAAATATATTTAAATAGACTCATTTAAATAATTTTTAAAATTAGCCTCTTACTCTGAGTTAATATCACTGGTCACCATGCTTCCCTTCCTTACATCCACATCCCTTGAGATCTTTCCATCAAGCGGTAGAGTCTACTTCTCTATCCTTAGAATCTGGGTAAGCCCTGTGACTCACTGTGGCCAATAAAATGTGGTAGAAGCAATGTTATGCCATTTCTGAGACATTAGGCCTTAAGAGATTTTATGCACTTCTGCTTTCTGCTGGGACCCCTGCCTCCACAATGGACTAGTTTGCTATAGTAATGCCTAATTAACACAACCATCTACACCTTTTGTAGTCCTCCTTCCTCAGTTGAAGATGACCTTGGATTGAGGAGGATGGAACCTTGGCAGAAACGGTAAGGAGCATTTATTTTCTTTTCATTGCTGATCATTTCTTCCTTTATAGAGAGGTGAGACTCCTACTTAAGGAGTCTTAAGGAGGTTGATTTTGAGGTAAGACCTGCTTATAAGGTGCATTTGGCTCTGGAGGAACGAAGAGGAGACAAAGCAGCATTATGAGAAAATAAAGGAGAGACTTGCCACCATGGATGGGCCTGGGGGGTGAGGTCTAAATTAATAGGGGTCAAGATGACCTTTATCAAAGCTCAGCTCAGCTAAAAGGAAAACAGACCTGGATAAAGAACAGAAATACTGTTCAGGAACACAGTATGCATTTAGCTAATGTGTCTTCAGAGATAACATTGAGATGTGTTAATATAGTTAATTTTTGTTTGTTTGGAGTCTCATATGAGAACAGTACTAGAGTTAGGTGATAGAATATCTATGCTAGGATTTCCCAATATGATGGACATATCCAATATGACAACAATTACTCTATCCGCCAAGTCTAGGGTACAGATAACAGTGCTAGAAAATTGAGTGGGAATACTGGTAAGTGAAGATTCTAAGAGAGTTTTCAGTGTGCTTTGAGTTTCCTTTTTCTTTCTACCCACAAAGGAATGGAAGGAGGTACTTCCTCCAAATAAACCCAGGTGATGTGAGAAATTCAAGATGAAATTTTAAAGTATACATAGACTTGTGCTTAATTTTTTTCTGGAAAAAGTTAAAAGTGATAATCCAGCTGAAGCTGCCTATGAGAGACAATGGAGAGGAAATGCCTATGAGAGGAAATGGTTAAAATGGGAGCGAAAAACCTGTGGAAAACCCTGACGATCACCACCTTGGCCGGGTGATCATGTTAACATCAATGATTACAAATCATGTAGGTAGTTGTGTATTCTTGATATGATGTGATGAAAGTGGCACTTTACTTCTTGGTCTTCTTGCCCCCAAACCCATAACCCCAGTCTCATTATGAAAAAAACATCGGACTAATTCCAATGGAATGGCATCCTACAATATACTAGACCAGTACTCCTCAAAACTTTCAAGGTCATCAAAAACAAGAAAAGTCTGAAAAACCATCACAACCAAGAGAAACCTAGGAGATATAAGAATTAAATATAATGTGATTTCCTGGATGGATCCTGGAACAGAAAAAAATTAGGTAAAAACAAGGGAAATACAGATCAACTATGGATTTTAATTAATTATAATACAGCAATATTGGTTCATTAACTGTAGCAAATATACTATACTTATATAGTATAAAAGGTTATTAATGTGGGAAATTGTGTATGGGGTAAAGGGTGTGATGCAGGAACTCTGTACTATCTGCTCATTTTTTCTGTAAATGTCAAACTGTTCTAAAAGATAAAGTTTATTAAAAAAAATGGTCGCATATGGATGCGTAGAAGAGCCCATCAAATGGATGGTGAGTTTACCATGATTTCCCTCCATTATCTCCAAGACTAAACTCAATTCAGCCTAAAATCCTGAAGTGGACATCAGAGCAGCTAGAGAGAATTTTAGGAGAAGCCCTCTAGCTCTGGCTCAAGTATCAAGAAAGTGTCTTCTAAAATTCAGATACAATGGGGGTATTCCCCATTTTTTATTTGTCTTCTTTTTCTTTTCTTTGTTTTCTTACAGTCTAGCCTCCAAACAATCCAATAATTTAATAGCAACAGGGGTGATGGGAACCCGCAGAAGCCTAACACTCTGAAAGAAAGGAAACTTTCTCTCCTTATCAGAGGAGTTATGACCCCAGAGGGCAAGGGAAAAACTCTTGTTACTTCTCTGTGTCTCTGTCCTTCTGTCCCTTGACCCCAGACACAGGCAGAGTCCAAAGAAGTACATAAAACAACAAGGTAGGGGCTTCCCTGGTGGCGCAGTGGTTGAGAGTCTGCCTGCTAATGCAGGGGACACGGGTTCGAGCCCTGGTCTGGGAAGATCCCACATGCCGCGGAGCAACTAGGCCCGTGAGCCACAACTACTGAGCCTGCGCGTCTGGAGCCTGTGCTCCGCAACAAGAGAGGCTATGATAGTGAGAGGCCCACGCACCGCGATGAAGAGTGGCCCCCGCTTGCCGCAACTAGAGGAAGCCCTCACACAGAAACGAAGACCCAACACAGCCAAAATAAATAAATAAATAAATAAATAATAATTAAAGGTGCTAATAATTTAAAAAAAAAAACAAAAAAAAACAAGGTACATAAAGCCTGGTTTCCTCAATGGAGTAGCCCAAAGGGAGTACTTAGAAGATTGTAGAGAGGGAAGAACATGGGACTGTGACCTCTTAAAGTCCTATATGAACTCCTGGGCTCATCTCTAAGCTGAACATGTATGAAATTGACCTTAAACAGAGTACATAGACTCTGATAACCAAATTGTGGAATGGACCGCCATTCAAGTACCAGTCTGGCCACTGGGTGGTGCACACATAGCATAGATCCTAAAAGTAGGGCTGAGGCTTTGAAAACTGAACTGATACTGGAATCACAACCCACAGAAGGTAGGTCAGGACTTACAGTCTGAACCCAATCAGGATGATTGCCTGCTTAAAAATATAATTAGTGTTATCTACATGTATTAAGGCAAACAGTCCCATAACATAAAATTCAAAAAGTTCAGGATATCATCCAAAAGCACTTAGTCTATGAAGAACAAGAAAAATCTCAACTTGCATGAGAAAGAACAATCAGACTTCAACAATGAGATGACACAGATGTATCATTTTTCTATCTAAAGAAGAACCAAATGGAAATTTTAGAACTGAAAAACATAATAACCAAAAATTTTTTTAAAATTCAATGGATGAGTTCAATAGCACAATAGGGAAGACAAAGGTAAGAGTCAGTTAATTTGAAGGTAAATCAGTAGAAATTATTCAGTATGAACAACAAAGTGTAAATTGATGGAAAAAATTAAATAGAGCTTCAAGGACATATGAGAAAATACCAAAATGTCTAATATTTTTGCTATGAGTGCCTGAGAAAAAAGAGAAAGAATGCAGAGCAAAAAAAAAAAAAAAAAAAAATAGAGATTGAAAACATCTCAAATTTGTCAAAAGAATAAACCTACAGATTCAAGAAGCTCAGCAAATCTTAAAGAAGAGGCCCCCCAATCCACATCTATACATATCATAATTAAACTGCTTACAACCAAAGATAAAGGAAAAAGTCTTAAAAGCACCCAGGGGAAAATAATGCATACTTTTACTGAAATGATGTTTCAAATGACTGTGGATGTCTCGTCAAAAATCCTGGGGCCAGAAAAATGAGCAACAATATTTCTAGAATGTTGAATGAAAAGAAGTATAATACAGAATTCTATATCCAGCCAAAATATCCTTCAGGAATAGAAATGAAATAAAATATTCTTAGATTAAGGAAAACTAAGAGGATTTGTTAGTTGCAGACATGCTGTAATAGAACTGTAAAAAAATTCTTAAGACAGAAGAAAATTGATACCAAAAGGAAACTTGGAACATCAAGAATGAAGGAAGAGCAACAGAAAAGGTAAATATCAGGGTGAATATAATAGATTGTTCTCCTCCTTAGTTGTATAAAATAGGTTTTGACAGTTGAAACCAAAATTATAACACTGATGAGGTTTTCAGTGTTTGTGGATGTAATGCATAAATGACTACAACATAAAACAGTGGGGAGGGTAAAAGGATCTATATGATGGGAAGGTTCTCCTTGAAGTGGTACAAACATCAGTAAAGATATACATGTGTATTCAAGTTAAGATGGAAAAAAAAATTGTTTATCATGAAATATATCAAAGTGTAAATAAAATACATATGTATAATTTAAAGAATAAAAAAATGTGTATTCAAATGCCTAGAGGAACCTCTAAAAATTGTACAAAGGGAAATGCAAATTAAAACTGCCATGAGATACTTCTGTCTACTTATTAGAATGGCTAAAATAAAATATCCTGACCACACCAAGTGCTAAAGAGGAAGAGGAGCAACTGGAACATTGCTGGAGGGAATGAAAAATGAGCCAGCCATGCTGGAAAACAGTTTGGCAGTTTCTTATCAAGTTAAACTCCCACTTATCATGCGACCTACAATCTCACTTTTAGGTGTTTACAGTAGAGAAATGAAAACTTATGTTCATACATTTGTACACAAAAGTTTATAGCAGCCAAAATGGCCTTCTGTGGGTGAATGGATGAACAAACTGTAGTACATTTATACAATGGAATACTACTCAGCAGTGAAAAAAGCCAGGAGCTACTGATGTATGCAACATCTTGGAAGGATCTCAATGGCGTTTTGCTGATGGAAAGAACCCAGTCTCAGAAAGTTACATTCTATTTACTTAACATTCTTGTAAAGAAAAAACTACAGATCAGATCGGCAAGTTGCCAGGTTTAAGGGTGGAAGAGAGTGTGACTACAGAAGGATAGCAAAAGAAAGTCTTTTAGGGTGATGGAACTGTTCTGTATCCTGATTATGGTGGTAGCTATGCAAATTTAAATTTTTTAAGTCACAGAACTGTATACACACACGTTAATTTTATTGTATGTTAATATAAAAAAGTATATTTTTAAAAGGCATTCACAGAGATAAGAACAAGATTAAAATGAGAGGAGCCAAATGAAATCTATACCTCTCTGAGCATCGAAGATAATAATACAGAATATCCTGTTATAAAAAATAGCCTTTGAACTTGAGAGGTCAGATAAAGCAACCCAATAGTGCTAAATTCACAGAATGTTCTTCATCTGTTGGCCAAATCAAATTAAGCAAATCACCAGGACAGATGGCATTCACTCCAAATGTTTTGAAGGAACCCTTCTAATGAGAATGCGGTTCGTATCCTCTTGAGTTTTTCCAGTCATAATCTGTTTCACCTCTGAATTTCCAGCTACCAGAGCACCTACAGACCTTTTAATTTTCTGGCCATTTAACGACAATCATAAGCACTTATAAAGGTGAAATATAAATTAATCATATTGGAATCCAAAAAAGGAGGGATAAATTTAGATTGCACCTATAGTATTCAATGAATGCTTGTTCAAAAAAGTTATCCTGAAATAGTTCTATCTGATGTCCTGTGGAGGGGAGAGGCAAAGATGAGTTTTATAATGAGGAACACTGATGTCTTGGATGCCAATCTCCAAGACCTTGTGAAACTATTAAGCAGAGGAGGAAAGCACCTGCAATCATGAAGTGAATTCGAGATAATATGGAGTACACACATAATTGCCATAAAAATAGTAGGAGGAAAAGAGACATGTTGTAATAGAATTGTATTACAGCATGGGTAACATAGAAATGAGAAATTGATGAAAAACTTTGAAAGTTGTCCCTTATAATTATGCCTTGTATGCATATTTATTCATTCCCTTCAGTGGAGAAAGGAAATGAAATGAATACATGTAAGATAAAGTTTTCTTTTTTAAACATCTTTATTGGGGTATAATTGCTTTACAATGTTGTGTTAGTTGCTGTTATATAACAAAGTGAATCAGCTATATGAATACATATATCCCCATATCCCCTCCCTCTTGCGTCTCACTCCCACCCTCCCTACCCCACCCCTCTAGGTGGTCACAAATCACCTAGCTGATCTCCCTATGCTATGCAGCTGCTTCCCACTAGCTATCTGTTTTACATTTGGTAGTGTATATATGTAAATGGCACCTTCTCACTTCGTCTCAGCTTACCCTTCCCTCTCCCTGTGTCCTCAAGTCCATTCTCTACGTCTGCGTCTTTATTCCTGTCCTGACCCTAGGTTCTTCAGAACCATTTTTTTTTAGATTCCATATATATGCATTAGCATACGGTATTTGTTTTTCTCTTTCTGACTTACTTCACTCTGTATGACAGAATCTAGGTCCATCCACCTCACTACAAATAACTCAATTTCGTTTCTCTTTATGGCTGAGTAATATTCCATTGTATATATGTTCCACATCTTCTTTATCCATTCATCTGTCGATGGACACTTAGGTTGCTTCCATGTCCGAGCTATTGTAAATAGAGCTGCAATGAACATTGTCATACATGAGTCTTTTTGAATTATGGTTTTATCAGGGTATATGCCCAGTAGTGGGATTGCTGGGTCGTATGGTAGTTCTATTTTTAGTTTTTTAAGGAACCTCCATACTGTTCTCCATAGTGGCTGTATCGATTTACGTTCCCACCAACAGTGCAAGAGGGTTCCCTTTTCTCCACACCCTCTCCAGCATTTATTGTTTGTAGGTTTTTTGATGATGGCCATTCTGACTGGTGTGAGGTGATAACTCACTGCAGTGTTGATTTGCATTTCTCTAATGATTAGCAGTGTTGAGCATCCTTTCACGTGTTTTTTGGCTATCTGTATATCTTCTTTGGAGAAATGTCTACTTAGGTCTTCTGCCCATTTTTGGATTGAGATGTTTCTTTTCTGATACTGAGCTGCATGAGCTGCTTGTATATTTTGGAGATTAATCCTTTGTCTGTTGATTCATTTGCAAATATTTTCTCCCATTCTGAGGGTTGTCTTTTCGTCTTGTTTATGCTTTCCTTTGCTGTGCAAAAGCTTTTAAGTTTCATTAGGTCCGATTTGTTTATTTTTGTTTTTATTTCCATTTCTCTAGTAGGTGGGTCAAAAAGGATCTTGCTATGATTTATGTCAGAGTGTTCTGCCTATGCTTTCCTCTAAGAGTTTTATAGTGTCTGACCTTACATTCAGGTCTTTAATCCATTTTGATGTTAGTTTTGTGTATCATGTTCTACTTTCATTCTCTTACATGTACCTGTCCAGTTTTCCCAGCAACACTTATTGAAGAGGCTGTCTTTTCTCCATTGTATATTCTTGCCTCCTTTATCAAAGACAAGGTGACCATATGCGCGTGGGTTTATTGCTGGGATTTCTGTCCTGTTCCATTGATCTATATTTCTGTTTTTGTGCCAGTACCACACTGTCTTGATTACTGTAACTTTGTAGTATAGTCTGAAGTCCAGGAGCCTGAATCCTCCAGCTCCATTTTTCCTTCACAAGATAGCTTTGGCTGTTCGGGGTCTTTTGTGTTTCCATACAAATTGTGAAATTTTTTGTTCTAGTTCTGTGAAAAATGCCACTGGTTGTTTGGTAGGGATTGCACTGAATCTGTAGATTGCTTTGGGTAGTACAGTCATTTTCACAATGTTGATTCTTCCAATCCAAGAGCATGGTACATCTCTCCATCTCTTTGTATCGTCTTTAATTTCTTTCATCAGTGTCTTATAGTTTTCTGCATATAGGTCTTTTGTCTCCTTAGGTAGGTTTATTCCTAGGTATTTTATTCTTTTTGTTTCAATGGTAAATGGGAGTGTTTCCTTAATTTCTCTTTCAGATTTTTCATCATTAGTGTATAGGAATGCAAGAGATTTCTGTGCATTAATTTTGTATCCTGCTACTTAACCGGATTCATTGATTAGCTCTAGTAGTTTTCTGGTAGCATCTTTAGGATTCTCTATGTATAGTATCATGTCATATGCAAACAGTGACAGCCTTACTTCTTCTCTTCCGATTTGGATTCCTTTTATTTCTTTTCTGCTCTGATGGCTGTGGCTAAAACTTCCAAAACTATGTTGAATAATATTGGTGAGAGTGGGCAACCTTGTCTTGTTCCTGATCTTAGAGGCAATGGTTTCAGTTTTTCACCATTGAGAACAATGTTGGCTCCGGGTTTGTCATATATGGCCTTTATTATATTGAGGTAAGTTCCCCCTATGTGTACTTTCTGGAGGGTTTTTATCATAAATCAGTGTCGAATTTTGTCAAAAGCTTTTTCTGCATCTATTGAGGTAATCATATGGTTTTTATCCTTCAGTTTGTTAATATGGTGTATCACATTGATTGATTTGCGTATATTGAAGAATCCTTGCACTCCTGGGATAAACCCCACTTGATCATGGTGTATGATGTAATGTGCTGTTGGATTCTGTTTGCTAGTATTTTGTTGAGGATTTTTGCATCTATATTCATCAGTGATATTGGCCTGTAGTTTTCTTTCTTTGTGACATCTTTGTCTGGTTTTGGTATCAGGGTGATGGTGGCCTCAAAGAGTGTTCCTCTCTCTGCTATATTTTGGAAGAGTTTGAGAAGAATACGTGTTAGCTCTTCTCGAAATGTGTCATAGAATTAGCCTGTGAAGCCATCTGGTCCTGGGCTTTTCTTTGTTGGAAGATTTTTAATCACAGTCTCAATTTCAGTGCTTGCGATTGGTCTGTTTATATTTTCTCTTTCTTCCTGGTTCAGTCTCAGAAGGTTGTGCTTTCCTAAGAATTTGTCCATTTCTTCCAGGTTGTCATTTTATTGGCATATAGTTGCTTGTAGTAGTCTCTCATGATCCTCTGTATTTCTGTAGGGTCAGCTGTTACTTCTCCTTTTATATTTCTAATTCTGTTGATTTGAGTCTTCACCCTTTTTCTCTTGATAAGTCTGGCTAATGGTTTATCAAATTTTGTTTATCTTCTCAAAGAACCAGCTTTTAGTTTTATTGATCTTTGCTACTGTTTCCTTCAATTCTTTTTATTTCTGATCTGATCTTTATGATTACTTTCCTTCTGCTAACTATGGGTTTTTTTAGTTCTTCTCTCTCTAATTGCTTTCAGTGTAAGGTTAGGTTGTTTATTTGAGATGTTTCTTGTTTCTTGAGGTAGGATTGTATTGCTATAAAATTCCCTGTTTGAACTGCTTTTGCTGCATCCCATAGGTTTTGTACCATTGTGTATTCACTGTCATTCGTGTCTAGGTATTTTTTGATTTCCTCTGTGATTTCTTCAGTGAGCTCTTGGCTATTTAGTAGTGTATTGTTTAGCCTCCATGTGTTTGCAGTTTTTACAGTTTTTTTCCTGTGATTGATATCTAGTGTCATAGTGTTGTGGTCGGAAAAGATACTTGAAACGATTTCAATTCTCTTAAATTTACCAAGGCTTGATCTGTGACCCAAGATATGATCTATTCTGGAGAAACTTCCATGAGCACTTGAGAAGAACATGTAATCTGTTGTTTTTGGATGTAATGTCCTATAAATATCAATTAAGTCCATCTTGTTTAATGTGTCACTTAAAGCTTGTGTTTCCTTATTTATTTTCATTTTGGTTGATCTGTCCATTTGTGAAAGTGGGGTGTTAAAGTCCCCTACTATGATTGTGTTACTGTCAATTTCCCCTTTTATGGCTGTTCGCATTTGCCTTATGTATTGAGGTGCTCCTGTGTTGGGTGTATAAATATTTACAGTTGTTATATCTTATTGGATTGATCCCTTGATCATTATGTAGTGTCCTTTTTTGTCTCGTAATAGTCTTTAAAGTCTATATTGTCTGATATGAGAATTGCTACTCCAGCTTTCTTTTGATTTCCATTTGCATGGAATATCTTTTTCCATCCCCTCACTTTCAGTCTGTATGTGTCCCTTGGTCTGAAGTAGGTCTCTTGTAGAAAGCATATATACGCGTCTTGTTTTATCATCCATTCAGCCAATCTACGTCTTTTGGTTGGAGCATTTAATCCATTTACATTTAAGGTAATTATCGATATGTATGTTCCCATTACCATTTTCTTAATTGTTTTGGGTTTGGTATTGTAGGTCTTTTCCTTCTCCTGTGTTTCTTGCCTAGAGAAGTTCCTTTAGCATTTGTTGTAAAGGTGGTTTGGTGGTGCTGAATTCTCTTAGCTTTTGCTTGTTTGCAAAGGATTTAAGTTCTCCATCAAATCTGAATGAGGTCCTTGCTGGGTAGAGTAATCTTGGTTGTAGGTTTTTCCCTTTCACCACTTTAAATATGTCCTGTCACTCCCTTCTGGCTTGCAGAGTTTCTGGTGAATGATCAGCTGTTAATATTATGGGGAATCCCTTGTATGTTATTTGTTGCTTTTCCCTTGCTGCTTTTAATATTTTTTCGTTGTATTTTTGGTAGTTTGATTTATATGTGTCTTGGCGTGTTAACTCTTTGGATTTATCCTGTGTGGGACTCTCTGCGCTTCCTGGACTTGATTGGTTATTTCCTTTCCCATACTAGGGAAGTTTTCAACTATAATCTCTTCAAATATTTTCTCAGTCCCTTTCTTTTTCTCTTCTTCTTCTGGGAACCCTATAATTCACATGTTGGTGCGTATAATGTTTTCCTAGAGGTCTCTGAGACTGTCCTCAATTCTTTTCTTTCTTTTTTCTTTATTCTGCTCTGTGGTAGTTATTTCCACTATTTTTTGTTCCAGGTCACTTATCCTTTCTTCTGCCTCAGTTATTCTGCTATTGATTCCTTTCAGAGAATTTTTAATTTCATTTATTGTGTTGTTCATCATTGTCTGTTTGCTCTTTAGTTCTTCTGGGTCCTTGTTAAACATTTCTTGTATTTTCTCCATTCTTTTTCCATGATTTTGGATCATCTTTACTATCATTACTCTGAATTCTTTTTCAGGTAGACTGCCTATTTCCTCTTTATTTGTTTGGTCTGGTGGGTTTTTATCTTGCTCCTTCTACTGCTGCTTTTCTCTGTCTTCTCATTTTGCTTAACTTACTGTGTTTGGGGTCTCTTTTTCAAAAGCTGCAGGTTCATAGTTCCCATGGTTTTTGGTGTCTGCTCCCGGTGCGTAAGGTTGGCTGAATGGGTTGTGTAGGCTTCCTGGTGGAGGGGACTGATGCCTGTGTTCTAGTGGATGAGGCTGGATCTTGTCCTTCTGGTGAGAGGACCATGTCCAGTAGTGTGTTTTGGGGTGTTGTGAACTTATTATGATTTTAGGCAGCCTCTCTGCTAATGGGTGGGGTTGTATTCCTGTATTGCTAGTTGTTTGGCATGGAGTGTCCAGCACTGGCGCTTGCTGGTCGTTGAGTGGAGCTGGGTCTTAGCGTTGAGACAGAGATCTCTGGGAGAGCTCTTGTCAATTGATATCACATGGGCCCAGGAGGTCTCTGGTGGTCCAATGTCCTGAACGCAGCTCTCCTACTCAGAGGCACAGGCCTGACACCTGGCCCGAGCACCAAGACGTGGGTGCTCCCTTCTCCCTTTTCATCTTACTCCTCCACTATCTTGAAGGTCCTCCAAGAAGAGCCTTAAGATAAAGTTTTGTTTAAAGTAAACACTGCTCTTTTTGTGTAATTATCAGGCAGGATTATTGAAGTAATCGTCCAAGGAGCAACTCCATTCTCTATTGTTACCAAAGACTGACATTTTTATAATTCTCTTTCCTGTCCTCTTTGACACTTTCATGAAAATCCTGACATGACCTACCTTGGAAGAAAATGGATTAATCAGACTTCAATGAAAGTCATTTTTTGAATGTGATTGATTCTCCTCATTTGGTTGAGGGCTAAGTGGCTAACAGGGTAGCTGTTTCTCTCCCAAATGTAGGAAGATCTTGAGACAGAAATTGATCAGGCTATTTTAGTGCTTTATCTCAGAAAGGAGATACAAAGTTTCTAGGTCTGGAAATGAGAACAAATGGGAATGGGAAGAGAAGAATTTTGACAGTTCAATCCAGAGAAAATGGTTTACCTAAACAAATGGTGATTCATTAAAATTGATCATAGATTAAGAGTTCTTTCTTCCAGCTACATGATAGACTATATATATATATATCTCAAATTAATTCTCCCAGCAGCCTTATGAGTTTGGTGTAACAGAGGCTAAGTAGCCACTCATTGCAACACTTATGTATCATCTATCCATTAACAAGTAGTGATGGAGCAGGTGAAATATAACAGTTGTTCTGATGGGCTGGACTGAACATGGCAGAGAGAGTCCCTCTCCCTAGGGAGCTTATGTTCTATGGGGAAAACAGAAATTAAAGAAATAATTATGTTCATGTTCTAGGAGCTTTCTATTGGAGCAACTATCCAAACACAGGGATCAGAGAAAGCCTTTCCAAAGAACTAATATTGAGTTTAAAATCTGAAGAATGAATATCAGTTACCAAAGCTGGGCTGGATGTCTCTTTGATGTGATGTTGTGGCCCACCCACCTCATCACTATATCCTCTGCTTAATTCCACTATGTAATCCATCAAGATATTGCTTCTGTCCTAAATGAGCTCACAGTTACATGGTAGAAGAAGCATTAAAATAGATGATGAGATCTGAGGGCACTGAACAAGAATCTAAATCCTAAACACTAACTCCATTTCCTGGTTAATAATTTGGGAATTTTACAGATAATTATGTTTTCATGAGTGAATTATTAAAATATAAATATTCCTAGAATATAGATAATAACTGACATGAATGTGGTGGTTACCTGGTGCCAAGTCCTATACTTAGGGCTTTACATGTATTAATTAAATTCATTATTATAATCACCCTGTGAGGCAGACACTAGCATTATCCCCATTATGTAGATGAGGAAAATAAGGCACAGAGAAATTAAGAAAATCCTTTAAGAATACACAGCAAGTAGGTGGTGAGGCAGGATTCACAGCTAAAGTCCATTTTCTTAACCTCTTAACCTCTATACTCATGTATCAACCAGCTGAAATTGAGACCCTATAATCACAGAAGATAGTTGTCAAGGAGAATTTAAGGGGAAATGGGGAAAAAGAGTGAAAGGAAGCAGAAAGAACCAGTTACAGAGGGATGATTCAGTCCTGATATGAGAGATGAGAAGGCGCAAAGAAAAACTCCACTTTATAAAACAAAATGCTGCCCTAAGTAGGTGTTTTCATTTATATTAACTGTTACACTAATTTCATTAGGTACAGTTTGGTGGTCCAATGTGAAACTTCTTGGAGTAAAATAGTTCTATAAGAAAACTTGAAAGCTATGGCCCTATCTCCAGAAAAATTCAAACATATATACTTTTACATATATATCACTTTGAGGATTTTCAGTCCTAGAAGTCATCTATGAAGATGACCATCTCAGGGACCCTGCTTTTTGTTATTGTCTTAACTGTATTGAAATGATTTTCTCAAAATGCTAAAGCCAGAAAAAGAATCTGTCGGCGGTATTTAGAGTTTACAACAAAGTTAATGAGAAGGTTCTAAAAATGCTAACGATCAGGGAAGCAATAGAGAAGAATAAAACGTTGTAATGTTAATGAATATCTGTTCTTCCTGTGTAGCCCTCACTCCTGCTACCTATAAGCAGATGGCCAGGTCATTATATTCTTCATTTTATATGCTTGGTCGAGTAGGAAGTAGAATTTACATTTAAGGACATTTCTAGTGGTTTTTGTAAAAGCCCAAAAGTTTTTCAACTTTTATGCTAGATTTCTAGAAGGGGACAGGGAAAGAGGAAAAACTTTGAGGGAAGGAAAAGGGGAAAATAAATGAAATTACAGCTTGGGGTGGGCCCTATTTCATGCCATTTCCCAAGAAGTTGTTCTCAGTGGTGGTGACTTCCAGGAGCTTATGGAAAGACAGGACCCTAAGCATTTCTTAGGCCTGGATAACTTTTATGTCCTAAGTATGTCACCAAATAGAGAGTTGCCAGAGAGTTATGACCATGCAGTCTTGGAAAACACATTGCTCAGTGGCAAACCCATATAGACCTAAGTCTAAAAGAATCTTCTGGGGACTTCCCTGGTGGCGCAGTAGTTAAGACTCTGCGCTCCCAATGCAGGGGGCCCGGGTTCCATCCCTGGTCAGGGAACTAGATCCCACATGCATGCCACAACTAAGAGTTTGCATGCCAAAACTAAGGAGCCGGCAAGTGCAACTAAGGAGGCCACTGGTCTCAACTAAGGATCCCGCCTGCCACAACTAAGACCCGGCACAACCAAATAAATAAATAAAATAAATATAAAAAGAGAGAATCTTCTGTAATATTTTGTTCAAAACAAGATGCCAAGACCTTTGTATGATTTGTGATTGGAGAGGCAGCCCCTTCAATAAATTATACTAAGTTTCCAGATGGGGCTTTAAATCCAATTTAATTTAATTTAATGAAAAAAGTAACATTTTTGTATTGTATTTCAGCACACTTTATTACAAAATGAATACTGATTTTATGCAAGAGGTGGGAAATTTCACATTTGGTGAAGATATTTTGATATTGTATCAGATATTCAAATCAAATTGAAACTCCAATCAAGTAAACTAAGTACTAAGGTGAGTATAACAATCATAGAAAAATCCCTCCCACCTTTACTCTCACCTCAAAAATACCCACTAGCCCTCACACAGTCCTCTCTAAAAGCAAGAAGGCGGACACAAATGCACTTTACATTCTAGTAGAAGTTAGACTATGGAAAAGGGTATGGGAGAGGAACCAATGAGGGTAGGTCTATTTTCTAGTTTTCAAACTTAATTCTAACTGAGAAACATGTCCTGGAGCTTGAATTGAAAATAAAATTGGAGAAACTACCATGCTTTCTGAACATAGTCTGGGCTGCCCCTTTGGCATGATCTGCTTTGATTCCTTCCAGCTCCTCTCTGTCTGCTATCTTCCAACGCACCAAATGTGCCTTCTGCAATTAGCATGCCAAGCTTTCTGGTTGACCCAGTGTCCTGGAATGAAATCAGTGTTAACGGTTCCTGTGATTCTGGTTGTTTTTGCTTTATTGATGTTTCCTTCTCCCTTCATCCCACCTCCAAACTAATTTTCATTCTATTTGAAAACAACCCAAAATGATGAATTATTTTGTGCTTTTCTGCAGTGGTAAGATTTAATTGGGTTTCCCTGGCTCAGTTCAATTCCTGGCACAATGAAGTCAAACCCTTGAACGTGAGGGACAGACAAGAGGTAAGATGGTGAATAACGTGTCCTGAGCACTATGCAAGTCTGCTAAAAACAATTACATCACCCACGTATCTCCCTTCACCTTTCTCTCTCCCTTTCTTTCTTTCTTTTTTTGTTTTTGTTTGTGTTGGCAAAATATTTCCAGTATTACATGGAATAACATTAGGATACAGAAATGTTGCCAATAGCATTAATATCAAAAGAAACTAATTACTTTAATATTCTGGTTCATAGGAAAATAAAATAGTATAAACCTCTTTGCAACTTTATAAAGGGAGTGTTGATAATATTTGGTTCTTTCTATTGAATAAAAAAGAGTTAAAAAGAAATGCCAAGCATACCATTTATCTACTGAAGTGTAACAAGCCACTGTGATTCTGCTGCTCTTGGGGGCGTTCTGCTGTTTCTTTCTGGGCTCGTCACATGGCTGTAGCCAGCCAGCCCCTTCCTTGGGGCTGCAGGGTCCAAGATGACCTCACTCCTATGTCTGGGCTTTGGTGCTGCCTGTCGACTGGGTCTCTCACTCTCTCTCTCCCAAAGGTCTTTCATCATTCATGGGCTAGGTGAACTTCTCTAGTTGTGCTGGAAGCATTCCAAGGGCTCAGAGATGGAATCCATACATCTTCTTGAGGCTGAGGCTGCAGAAACTCACATAACCTCATTCTATTGGTCAAAGGAAGTCTTAATGCCAGCCAAAATTCAAGGAATAGGGGAATAGACCTCACCTTTTGATTGGAAGAATTGCAATAAATGTGCGATCATATTTTATCTACCACATTGAGCAAGTAAAAATTTATATCAGAATTATATGTCTAAATGCCAAGGTGGGCTTCTTGAAGGCAGTGAATATTTATTATATTTATTTTCACATTTCAAGCTCAGAGTGCTACCACATAGTAGATCCCATTATCTGTCTGTTGAGCAAGTATTGATGCCTGTGGATTGAGAAAATATAACAAAAATAAAATAATGATAATTCCTTATGATTGACTATGTAACTTAGAATTTTTATGGTTGTTTGTGTGAAGTCACTTATTATGTGAGATTAATTTGGGTGGACCTAGAAGCTCTCTTTTAGGGGTACAGAGTAATTTGGAAAAAAATGGCTTGAGGCATTTTAGACTGGGAGTATAGCATGTATAAAAATCAAAAAGGTGGGAAGACAACATATACGTGGAGGGCAGTCAGCATATTGTTGAGTGAATAAAGGACTATCAAGTTTGTTGAGCTGAGAAGTAGAAACCGGCGGATTTTTTAAAGGCAAGACAGATAATCAGATCCAATGTGATAGGTTAGAGGAAGATATAGAAGGAAATTAGACTTTCAAAAAGTGGCTCAGCACTTTCCTATTAAGAAGTCTTTACATTCAAACACTGGTTCTTCCACTCAAACAAGTCATTCCCAAGTGCTAAATTTAAAGGGGCTACATGGAATACTAAGGAAGCTGGAGTAAATAGAGTTTGTTTTGTATCAGCAGGCTTAAACTCTTTGCCTCTAGGCTCAAACCTAAAGAACTTCTGACTTCCTCTAATTTTGACTCTCCCATTCTCAACACTCTCTACCTGTCTGACCACTGCCACACAGGCCACCTGAGGGGTGATGCTTCTCTGAGATTTTCCTTATGCACCAATTGCAGTAAATACCATCCTGCACTTTGCAGCCTATGAAACACTGCTCACTTGTTGGCCATACTCTGTATCGCTAACCAAACTATACATTCCTTAAGGACAGAAAGGTTGTCTAGTCTTTTCCCTCTTTTTGCCCTCAGTGATGGTATTCAGTAAATCTCTAATTTAAAATAAACAGAAAAATCTTAAAAGTATTTTTCTTGCATAGTAATAATATGCATGCCTTTTATTTTCTTCTTCAAAATGTATTAACATGAGCAAAGCATTTATGCCAGTGCCTGACATAAGGAATTGCTAAATGATATTTTACTGTCCTTACTACCATTATCATTATTACTTGCATGTAACTTATAAGCAGATCAGGTCAAGGCAATACCTCTCCTTGTAGATCCTCTGTAAACCACGGGCAGACTGGCCACCTGCATTAATTGATTTAGGTAACAAATATTCATTGTACGTTTCACATGTGCTAAGTTCGCATTTTCAGTGGTAAGCAAAATAGACATGGTTCTTCCCTCCGTGGAGCTTACAATCTGGGTTTGGGGTTGGAGGAAGCACATATTAAATTAGTGAAGGAGCAAATTACAAATCTCAATAAGTGTTATGAATGGAAAGGACAAGGTGCTATGTATGAGTACATACGACAGAGGGCAACATACTAGACCAGGTGGTCAAGGGATACCTTTCTGAAGAAGTTATACTTAAGATGAAATAAAAAAATAAAATAACATGGTTCAAGCCCAGTGAACAGTGATAGAAGAACAGTGTAAACAGAAGGAGCAGCATGGGGTCAAATGCATATGATGAAAAGAGAGTATAGCAACTGATAAAATAGAAGAATTTCCCATTCTTGGTCTCTGAAGCTGACTACCTAGGTTTAAATCTTGGCCTCTTCCTTTGCTAGCTGTGTGATTCCAAGCAGTTTATTCTGTGCCTTAGTCTCCTCATTGATAAAAAGAGGTAATAGTAATTACCTTATAGGGCAGCAGTCCCTAACCTTTTTGGCACCAGGGACTGGTTTCGTGGAAGACAATTTTTCCGTGGACGGGGTTGGAGGTTGTGGGGGATGGTTCAGGCGGTAATTCGAGCAATGGTTCAGGTGGTAATGCAATCGATGGGGAGCAAAGGGGAGCGGCAGATGAAGCTTTGCTTGCTCGCCTGCCGCTCACCTCCTGCTGTGCGGCCCGATTCCTAACAGGTCTTGTACCCATACCGGTCTGTGGCCCAGGGGGCGGGAACCCCTGTTATAGGGTACTGTGAGGATTAACATGAAAGTGCTTAGCACACTATAAATGCTTTATCAGTATTATTGGAGAAAACTGGGCTGGCTGACTCATTCAGTCAACTACGTGTTGAGAATATACTGCGCCAGGCCTGCTGGTGATGCTCCTGACATCACCTGGATCACTGGCCCCTGTATCTCTGCTACTAACCTCTCTTTTTTCAGCCAGAAGCACGACGACATCACTTTGAACGCCTTGCTTTTTGGGTAAGAGTTCCTCAGCGGAGCTGTTTGGGTTCTTAATGATAAAGGCTTACATTTTCCATTCATACCACAGCCCTCTCTTTCCCAAAGCTTGGAATTCTGTAGGTGAAGCTTGGAAGCAGGGAGGACCTGGGAGAGGTTGGATCAGTGGGCTTTCATGCGGTCTCACACTGCGCCCCCCCAGAATCTCGCACTGTTCTCTTTTACACGCTGCTGCCAGCCTGCAGTTTTATCTTCACACACAGTTTCTCTCTGCTTGCCCTTTATCCCTCCAATCCTCTCCATGTCTCAGAAATCTCAGCCATATCTCAGACACACAAGCCACAAGTCTTTCCTCCTCTGGCCCTGGAATTTTCTCCTGTGCCCTCAGTAAGAGCAGCGTGGATTTCAGGACAGTTAATGCTCTGAATCCTGGACCAAAAGCAGATGGAAACAATGGACAGAGCCTTCTCTTTCCTCCCCTGACCCTTCTTTCATATTGACGACTCTCATAAGCGTTTCATCCATTTCTCACAGCAGCCCTAGTAAAAACCCCAATAAACACCCTGATGTTGGCTTTTCCTCCTTCCCAGAGTTGCCCTCACAGTTGCTTCCGGTGATAGCCTGTCAAATTATTACTTACACTCCAGCCCCCCAAATAATGGTCACCTCTGCACCTAACAGTACTTTTTATTTTTCCTTCCTTTCTTTTTAAAAATACAAATATTATGTAATTTTAGAAGCTATCTAATAAGAGCCATCTGGAAAATTCAAAAGAAAAGAAAATATATTAGAATATATACATATATTTTTCTCTCTAGTATATTTTATTCTCTCTCCATATATGTACACACACACACATATATATACATCCATACATATATACACAAACATATATATTCTTCCTCCATGAGTCCTTGTGCTTAAAGGGAAGAAACGAATTTCTTTAAAAATTTGAGAGTACTACTAACAAGTACACATTTTAGAAGTACAAAGCAGGTAACTTACTGATGTTTCCTCCCTCTGTAGCATTAATTATAGTGGATGCACACATGGAACTCTGAGAACAGCATTCTAAGGTTATATTCAGTATGCGTTCCTGATATACCACCTGAGAATCCATCCGTATGTCTTTTGCTTAGGAAATATTTTTGAAAAATATGACATTCCCCTCTACACCTAATAGTACTTTTTCCCCCTTTCTTTCTTTTTAAAAATATAAATATTGTGTAATTCTAGGAACTATCTTATAGAAGTCATTTGTAAAACTCAAAATAAAAGTACTTAATCAGAAAATCTTTATATATTAGCTATGTAGAGAGACAACTCATTTTCAACATTTTTTTAAATGCATGCAATTTCAAGGAGTCTGTCTTTTTGTTTCCATGAATGCATTTGTAAATACATGTTTAAGCTTAAATACATTTACCACTTTAAATATGTAAACTATTATTGCTCACTATCTTATCTTCATCTAGTCTCTTATCTTCATCTGTTCTCTTGCTCCAAGACCTCCTCTGTGATTATCAAGGGATATAACATTTTGACAAAATGAAAAGGTAAAGATTACTGACTGGAAAAGCAAGTTACAGAAATACACAGAGTGTGTGATTTTATTTTGTTGAAAAAAGAAAAATACATTTATGTATGTGTTATTCAGCTAACTCTGAGGGAGAGATTTATTATTTACTTAATTCTAAGAGAGAGAGAGAGAAAAGAAGAAGGAGGAGGAAGAGGAAGAGGAGGATGATGATGATGATGGGGAAATGAAGAGGAGATCCAGAAAGTATACCACTAAGGTATTAACACCGAGTATGCGTTTTTATTATTGTTTATGGGTTTTATTATCTGTACTTCTTAATTTATTACAATGCCCATATTTCAGCTTCTACCAAAAAATATACATGTATATGACAACTTACACATGTATATGACAATATATATGTATATATATGTGCATGTGTATGTGTATGTAACAAACTTGAAGAAAGCACTGATTTAAGTTTTGTTTGAGGCAACTATTTTACTCTTCTGATAAAGAAACAAAAGAAACACATAGTCTCTCGCCAAGGATAAATCAACTCAGATGCCCACAAGAGGTTTCAAGTTTGCTTGGAATTTCCAAGTTCATAAATGTTCAGTGGTTTTTAAATTTGGAAACCTGTTTTTCCCATTGCTAATAATAAATCTTATGAACTATCCTACACAAAGCATTAGGTACCCTAAATAAACACTATAAAAATAATCTCCTTTATTTATGGTCATGCTGTTCCAGATGCCCACAACCAATTGTCTCCCCTGCTTTAGAGGCCGGAAACCTTCTTGTCTCTCTTCATTTCACCCTTGTCACTCCCAATTCTCTGGCAAGTTTGGTAAATACTAAAAATAAAACAGGCAATATATAGAAAGATGATAAGTAAATAATATATGTAATTTATACCTTCAAATCTTCTTCAATGTGTTCTTTGAGTTAGTTTTCCAGTCTGTTGGATCAAGGAGTTTTTCTTCTTCATATTTTACAAAGAATTCTACCTTAAAAAAAAAAAAAGGAAAGGAAAGAAAAGAAAGGAAGTTGAGAATCAAGCATATGTCACTGTTAATGGAATGATGGAGTCTAGACTATAAGACACATTCCCTGGGATTCCCAGCAGCCTTTGCAACATCTCTAGGTCACTTACCTTTAAGACCCCTCTCCTCAAACTTCACAACCCTATTACATTCTACAGAAGGCCTTTTTTAGGGGTGCCATTCTTTATTTTTATACAAAGCAAATGACTTCCATGGTAAATTTTGGAGGGGAGAGGCAGACCCAATAGTTTGCTCTGAAAGATTCCTAGAAATAAAGAAGTAAAGGATAAAAGTTCTTTCTCTCCCTCTCTCTCTCTCCCTTCCCCTTTCGACAGTGAGCATAATTTTCTTTCTGCAACTGAGGAGAGTCAGGCAGAGGGCTGGGTTCCCTGAGAAAGATAAGTGTGTGGGCACTCTAACTCTATTCTTTGTGATGGCTGAGAGCCTTGCCAGACTGCTATAATGTATTGATACTTCAGAGAAGCAAGGAAATATTGTGAGATTTCATTTACTTAATGGCTTACAGATTGAGTTCCATACAGCCTTGAATATTGTACGGTTTACCTTATAACATATTGTACTATTTTTAAAAACAGTATAAATGATTCTTTCTTAAATAAACATAGTATTTTTTTTCTTTTGAATTAACTAGTTCCAAGTGACCCATCACATCAAAATCATATGTGGAGGGAGAGACCTTCAAGATGGCAGAGGAGACGTGGAGATCGCCTTCCTCCCCACAAATACATCAGAAATACATCTACATGTGGAACAACTCCTACAGAACACCTACTGAACGCTGGCAGAAGATCTCAGACCTCCCAAAAGGCAAGAAACTCCCCATGTACCTGGGTAGGGCAAAAGAAAAAAAGAAAAAACAGAGACAAAAGAATAGGGATGGGACCTGAACCTCTAGGAGGGAATGTGAAGGACGAAAAGCTTCCACACACTAGGAAGTCCCTTCACTGGCGGAGACTGTGGGTGGCAGAGGGGGGAAGCTTCGGAGCCACGGAGGAGAGCGCAGCCACAGGGGGGCGGAGGGCAAAGTGGAGAGATTCCCGCACAGAGGATCGGTGCCGACCAGCACTCACCAGCCCGAGAGGCTTGTCTGCTCCCCCGCCGGGGCGGGCGGGGGCTGGGAGCTGAGGCTCAGGCTTCGGTCGGATCGCAGGGAGAGGACTGGGGTTGGCGGCGTGAACACAGCCTGAAAGGGTTAGCGCACCACAGCTAGCCGGGAGGGAGTCCAGGAAAAAGTCTGCAGCTGCCTAAGAGACGAGACTTTTTCTTGCCTCTTTGTTTCGCGGCGCGCAAGGAGAGGGGATTCAGAGCACCGCCTAAACGAGCTCCAGAGACGGGCGCGAGCCGCGGCTATCAGCGCGGACCCCAGAGGCGGGCATGAGACACTAAGGCTGCTGCTGCCGCCACCAAGAAGCCTGTGTGCGAGCACAGGTCACTCTCCACACCGCCCCTCCCGGGAGCCTGTGCAGCCCGCCACTGCCAGGGTCCCGTGAACCACGGACAACTTCCCCGGGAGAACGCGTGGCGCGCCTCAGGCTGCTGCAACGTCACACCGGCCTCTGCCACCGCAGGCTCACCCCGCATCCGTACCCCTCCCTCTCCCCGGCCTGAGTGAGTCAGAGCCCCCAAAGCAGCTGCTCCTTTAACCCCGCCCTGTCTGGGCGGGAACAGACGCCCTCAGGCGACATACACGCAGAGGCGGGGCCAAATCCAAAGCTGAACCCCCGGAGCTGTGCGAACAAAGAAGAGAAAGGGAAATCTCTCCCAGCAGCTTCAGGAGCAGTGGATTAAATCTCCACAATCAACTTGATGTACCCTGCATCTGTGGAATACCTGAATAGACAACGAATCATCCCAAAATTGAGGCAGTGGACTTTGGAGGCAACAATATATATATTTTTTCCCTTTTTCTCTTTTTATGAGTGTGTATGTGTATGCTTCTTTGTGTGATTTTGTCTGTATAGGTTTGCTTTTACCATTTGTCCACGGATTCTGTCTATCCGTTTTATTGCTTCTTTTTCATTACTTTTTAATTTTTTTATTTTTAATAATTATTTTTTGTTTTTTACTTTAATAACTTTCTTTTCTTTTCTTTCTTTCTGCCTTTTCTTCTGAGCCATGTGGCTGACAGGGTCTTGGTGCTCCTCCTGGGTGTCACGCCTGAGCCTCTGAGGTGGGAGAGCCGAGTTCAGGACATTGGTCACCAGAGACCTCCTGGGTCCACATAATATTAAACAGCGAAAGCTCTCCCAGAGATCTCCATCTCAATGCTAAGACTCAGCTCCACTCAATGACCAGCAAGCTCCAGTGCTGGAAACCCTATGCCAAAAAACTAGCAAGACAGGAACACAACCACACCCATTAGTAGAGAGGCTGACTAAAATCATAATAAGATCACAGACACCCCAAAACACACCACCAGACGCAGTCCTGCCCACCAGAAAGACAAGATCCAGCCTCATCCTCCACAACACAGACACCAGTCCCCTCCACCAGGAAGCCTACACAACCCACTGAACCAACCTTAGGCACTGGGGGCAGGCACCAAAAACAACAGGAACTACGAACCTGCAGCCTGTGAAAAGAAGACCCCAAACACAGTAAGTTAAGCAAAATGAGAAGACAGAGAAACACACAGCAGATGAAGGAGCAAGGTAAAAACCCACCAGACCAAACAAATGAACAGAAAATAAGCAGTCTACATGAAAAAGAATTCAGAGTAATGATAGTAAAGATGACCCAAAATCATGGAAAAAGAATGGAGAAAATACAAGAAATGTTTAACAAGGACCTAGAAGAACTAAAGAGCAAACAAACAATGATGAACAACATAATAAATGAAATTAAAAATTCTCTAGAAGGAATCAATAGCAGAATAACTGAGGCAGAAGAACGGATAAGTAACCTGTAAGATAAAATAGTGGAAATAACTACTGCAGAGCAGAATGAAGAAAAAAGAATGAAAAGAATTGAGGACAGTCTAAGAGACCTCTGGGACAACATTAAATGCACCACAATTTGAATTATAGGGGTCCCAGGAGAAGAAGAGAAAAAGAAAAGGAATGAGAAAATATTTAAAGAGATTACAGTTGAAAACTGCCCTAATATGGGAAAGGAAATAGTTAATCAAGTCCAGGAAGCACAGAGTCCCATGCAGAATAAATCCAAGGAGAAACACGCCAAGACACATATTAATCAAACTATCAAAAATTAATTACAAAGAAAAAATATTAAAAGCAGCAAGGGATAAACAACAAATAATATATAAGGGAATCCCCATAATGTTAACAGCTGATCTTTCAGCAGAAACTCTGCAAGCCAGAAGGGAGTGGCAGGACATGTTTAAAGTGATGAAAGGGAAAAACCTACAACCAAGATTACTCTACCCAACAAGGATCTCATTCAGATTCAACAGAGAAAGTAAAACTTTTACAGACAAGCAAAAGAAAGAGAATTCAGCACCACCAAACCAGCTTTACAACAAATGCTAAAGGAACTTCTCTAGACAAGAGACACAGGAGAAGGAAAAGACCTACAATAACAAACCCAAAACAATTAAGAAAATGGCAGTAGGAACATACATATCGATAACTACCTTAAATGTAAATGGATTAAATGCTCCAACCAAAAGACACAGACTGGCTGAATGGATACAAAAACAAGACCCATATATATGCTGTCTACAAGAGACACACTTCAGACCTAGGGGCACATACAGATTGAAAGTGAGGGGATGGAAAAAGATACTCCATACAAATGGAAATCAAAAGAAAGCTGGAGCAGCAGTTCTCATATCAGAGAAAATAGACTTTAAAATAAAGACTATTACAAGAGACAAAGAAGGACACTACATAATGATCAAGGGATCAATCTAAGAAGACGATATAACAATTGTAAATATTTATGCACCTCAATACATAAGGCAAATGCTAACAGCCATAAAAGGGGAAATCGACAGTAACACAATCATAGTAGGGGACTTTAACACCCCACTTTCACCAATGGACAGAGCATCCAAAATGAAAATAAATAAGGAAACACAAGCTTTAAATAACACATTGAACAAGATGGACTTAATTGATATTTATAGGACATTCCATCCAAAAACAACAGAATACACTTTCTTCACAAGTGCTCATGGAACATTCTCCAGGACAGATGATATCTTGGGTCACAAATCAAGCCTTGGTAAATTTTAAAAAACTGAAATCGTATCAAGTATCTTTTCTGACACAATGCTGTGAGACTAGATATCAATTACTGGAAAAAATCTGTAAAAAATACAAGTACATGGAGGCTAAACAATACACTACTTAATAAGCAAGAGATCACTGAAGAAATCAAACAGGAAATCAAAAAATACCTCGAAACAAATGACAATGAAACCCCAAACCTATGGGATGCAGCAAAAGCAGTTCTAAGAGGGAATTTTATAGCAATACAATCTTACCTCAAGAAAAAGAAACATCTCAAATAAACAACCTAACCTTACACCTAAAGCTATTAGAGAGAGAACAACAACAAAAAAACCCCAAAGTTAGCGGAAGGAAAGAAATCATAAAGATCAGATCAGAAATAAATGAAAAAGAAATGAAGGTAACAACAGCAAAGATCAATAAAAATAAAACCTGGTTCTTTGAGAAGATAAACACAATTGATAAAGCATTAGGCAGACTCATCAAGGAAAAAAAGTGAGAGGACTCAAATCAATAGAATTAGAAATGAAAAAGGAGAAGTAACAACGGACCCTACAGAAATACAAAGGATCATTAGAGATTACTACAAGCAACTATATGCCAATGAAATGGACAACCTGGAAGAAATGGACAAATTCTTAGAAAAGCACAACCTTCTGAGACTGAACCAGGACGAAATAGAAAATAGAAACAGACCAATCACAAGCACTGAAATTGAGACATGATTAAAAATCCTCCAAAAAACAAAAGCCCAGGACCAGATGGCTTCACAGGCGAATTCTATCAAACATTTGGAGAAGAGCTAACACCTATCCTTCTCAAACTCTTCCAAAATATAGCAGAGGGAGGAACACTCCCAAACTCCTTCTACGAGGCCACCATCACCCTGATACCAAAACCAAACAAAGATGTCACAAAAAAAGAAAACTACAGGCCAGTATGACTGATGAACATAGATGCAAAAATCCTCAACAAAATACTAGCAAACAGAATCCAACAACACATTAAAAAGATCATACACCATGATCAAGTGGGGTTTATCCCAGGAATGCAAGGATTCTTCAATATATGCAAATCAATCAATGTGATATACCATATTAACAAATTGAAGGATAAAAACCATATGATCATCTCAATAGATGCAGAAAAAGCCTTTGACAAAATTCAACACCGATTTATGATAAAAAAGCCCTCCAGAAAGTAGGCACAGAAAGAACTTACCTCAACATAATAAAGGCCATATATGACAAACCCACAGCCAACATCGTTCTCAGTGGTGAAAAACTGAAACCATTTCCACTAAGATCAGGAACAAGAGAAGGTTGTCCACTCTCACCACTATAATTCAATATAGTTTTGGAAGTTTTAGCCACAGCAATCAGAGAAGAAAAAGTAATAAAAGGAAACCAAATTGGAAAAGAAAAGTAAAGCTGTCACTGTTTGCAGATGACATGATACTATACATAGAGAATCCTAAAGATGCTACCAGAAAACTACTAGAGCTAATCAATGAATTGGGTAAAGTAGCAGGATACAAAATTAATGCACAGAAACCTCTTGCATTCCTATACACTAATGATGAAAAATCTGAAAGAGAAATTAAGGAAACACTCCCATTTATCATTGCAGCAAAGAGAATAAAATACCTAGGAATAAACCTACCTAAGGAGACAAAAGACCTATATGCAGAAAACTATAAGACACTGATGAAAGAAATTAAAGATGATACAAAGAGATGGAGAGATATACCATGCCCTTGGATTGGAAGAATCAACATTGTGAAAATGACTATACTACCCAAAGCAATCTACAGATTCAATGCAATCCCTATCAAACTACCAATGGCATTTTTCACAGAACTAGAACAAAAAATTTCACAATTTGTATGGAAACAAAAAAGGCCCCGGATAGCCAAAGCAATCTTGAGAAAGTAAAACGGAGCTGGAGGAATCAGGCTCCTGGACTTCAGACCACACTAAAGAGCTATAGTAATCAAGACTGTATGGTACTAGCACAAAAACAGAAATATAGATCAAAGGAACAGGATAGAAAACCCAGCGATAAACCCCCACACATATGGTCACCTTACTTTTGATAAAGGAGGCAAGAGTATACAATGGAGAAAAGACAGCCTCTTCAATAAGTGGTGCTCGGAAAATTGGACGGCTACCTGTAAAAGAATGAAATTAGAACACTCCCTAACACCATACACAAAAATAAAATAGAATAAAGACCTAAATGTAAGGCCAGACACTATCAAACTCTTAGAGGAAAACATAGGCAGAACACTCTATGACATAAATCACAGCAAGATCCTTTTGACCCACCTACTAGAGAAATGGAAATAAAAACAAAAATATACAAATGGGACCTAATGAAACTTAAAAGCTTTTGCACAGCAAAGAAGACCATAAAGAAGACCAAAAGACAACCCTCAGAATGGGAGAAAATATTTGCCAACGAAGCAACTGACAGAGGATTAATCTCCAAAATATACAAGCAGCTCATGCAGCTCAATATCAAAAAACAAACAATTCAATCCAAAAATGGGCAGAAGCCCTAAATAGACATTTCTCCAAAGAAGATATACAGATGGCCAACAAACACATGAAAGGATGCTCAACATCACTAATCATAATTGACATGCAAATCAAAACTACAATGACGCATCACCTCACACCGGTCTGATGGCCATCATCAAGAAATCTACAAACAATAAATGCTGGAGAGGGTGTGGAGAAAAGGGAACCCTCTTGCACTGTTGGTGGGAACGTAAATTGATACAGCCACTATGGAGCACACTATGGAGGTTCCTTAAAAAACTAAAACTAGAACTACCATACGACCCAGCAATCCCACTACTGGGCATACACCCTGAGAAAACCATAATTCAAAAAGAGTCATGTACCACAATGTTCACTGCAGCTCTATTTACAATAGCTCGGACATGGAAGCAACCTAAGTGTCCATCGACAGATGAATGGATAAAGAAGATGTGGCACGTATATACAATGGAATATTACTCAGCCATAAAAAGAAAAGAAATTGTGTTATTTGTAGTGAGATGGATGGACCTAGAGTCTGTCATACAGAGTGAAGTTATGTCAGAAAGAGAAAAACAAATACCGTATGCTAACACATATATATGGAATCTAAAACAAAAAATGGTTCTGAAGAACCTAGGGGCAAGACAGGAATAAAGACACAGATGTAAAGAATGGACTTGAGGACATGGGAGTGGGAAGGGTAAGCCTGGACGAAGTGAGAGATTGGCACAGAGTAATTAATATATGCTACCAAATGTAAAACATAGCTAGTGAGAAGCAGCTGCATAGCACAGGGAAATCAGCTTGGTGCTTTGTGACCACCTAGGGGGTGGGATGGGGAGGGTAGGAGGGAGGTGCGGGAGGGAGGAGATATGGGGATATATGTATATGTATAGCTGATTCACTTTGTTATCAAGCAGAAACTAGCACACCATTGTAAAGCAATTATACTCCAATAAAGATGTTTAAAAAAAAATCGTATGTAGAAATTTTAGGCTGAAAGACATGAAATTATATTATTCCTGTAACTTCAACATAAAGCAAGATTTCACCCTACTGAATCCTCCAGGGACATAACCCAAACACAGAGGTTGACTTTTAAGAGTGCTTTTCAAATAGGAGAGCTTGCAAATGTACTTCCATTTTTAAAAAAATTAGTTATTTTCGTTATTCTTTTCTTTAACTGAGAATGAGCAAAAAATATTGTTTGACTTATTTTCGTCCTTCAAGCAATTTCAGTTTTCTTTGAGTTGTACATTCAATGAATTCTGGGGTGAAGTGAAGTCAAAAAGCTTCTGTCAAGAACTTCCTCCCCTATGTAACAAGACCTATGTTGAACAAAGACACTGCAAAGAATTGTTTTGTTAAATAAGAAGTGAAACTAATGTCACACACTTATATTATTCAGAAAACAAAATTAATGATAGTCATATAAGGATTGTCAAAATTCAGAGAAGTAAGCAACCCACGCAGGCCAGAGTAGGGAATTATCATTGATGAGATAAAATGTACTTTGGGTGATGGGCTTAATTTGGTTACATGAGGGAAAGAGTGCTTTATGACCAAAGTGCAGGTGGAGGGTATCAGGGAACGGCTGGTGGCAAGGAGGAAACTGGTCTGCCTGGAACAGGCATTTCATGTGAAAGAAAAGTGGGGAAGTTGGCTAAGTTTGGACTATAGGTTGGGGAAGTAGACAGGAAAGGTGGTGAGATAAAAAATAGGGCAAATCCTTAAGTACCCAAATAAGAGGTTCAGATTTGAACATTCAAGTGCTAAGAAGCCAGAGATCACTAGAGAGTAAGGAGTCAGAATGATATATACCTCACTTTGACCATGGTTGAGTTTTTTACAGCACTAAATGGGCTCTTGGCAGTTGAAACAATACAGGAGGAAAGAGTTCAGGCAAAAAATATTATAAAAGAGAGATATCCTCAAAGCACGGGAAATACTCTTACTTTTTCCTGTTATAAATGGCTGAGAAGATGAGGGAAAATTTTGTCTGTTTGAAACTAGTCTATTTTAAATCAATCAAATTAATTTAATTAGCTAATTAAATTTATTTTAAATTAATAGTAGTCAGCTTACCTTATTTCCCTAGTTGCCTGTAACCAGTTCATTAGTCCTCTTATTGCCAGATTAAACCCTTTGCTTCTGCAACATGGTCCTCTGCTAGTGTTTCCTATCTTACACTATGGATCTTCCTACCTGCCTCAACTTTTCTAGCACCTGCTGTGCTATTTTCATATGCAATGTTCCTCTCTCTCATTGCACCACACTGTACATTGTAAATGTCTTGCTGTTCTCATAATTCTACTCTTATTTAGCTAAAAAATTCCTCCAAAAGATCACTCCAGATTTTTTCATTTCCAACTTTTTCATTTTTCTCCTGAGCTCTTAATTAATGATTGAATTGACACGATGAAAGAAAAAAAAAAACCTACGTGAGCTTTATTATGCACTTGTCTTCATTAAAGTTAAATGATTGTCTCTAAAGTTATCCTTTCAATTCCCAGAGAATTAATGTTTTTCACTTCCCTAGGCTGAATTCCCTCCCCTAAATGCTGGAACTGATCACTTCTTGCCTCTTCTGGGGTTTTGTTTCTACCACAGATATTTCATCTGCTCTTAAGTAAATTTTAGCTTACTATATCTTTTAGAAAAAAAAAATACAAACAACTTACTTAGAGAAAATATTTGTTCTATTAGCCAGTGAAATTTTAAATGTTTGGTTTCCATTTTCCAAATTCCTATCAGGGATTCTTAGGCAGGATGATTGACTAACCATCCATGACTACCTCTCCTCCTTCCTGAAATCTCATTGAAATGTGAGAAAACTCTAAAAACTCTGCGCAACTAAATCCGTTGTACCACTGCAAAACCCAAAAGGGTATGATTAAATTATCAGAACATCAAGGATTTTCTTGACAGTATAAAAGAGATTGTTTATGAAACTCAACCAGTCTTTGTCACCTGCAGTTCATGACAGATTAAAAATAAAAGGGCACCCAAGTAAGCGAGTTTACTCAGCAGAACTTTCAAAGTTTTCCAATGCCCAAAGCAGCTGGAACTGGGAGTAGGACTAGCCCTGTCAGGTGGTTGATTAATTCAAGGACTGCGGAATAGTTGGAGTAGTCTCTCAAAAAGGAACTTTCCTAGAAGATAAAACTAAGTAGAGCGCTCCAAGTAAAATGGAAGTTCTGCCCTAGGAGACTCTGTAAGGAAACTGGGTCAAGAAGAAGCTGCTATAATGGACAAAAAACAAACAAACAAACAAAAAAACCCAAACAAAAAATTTGTTGTACCTATAAATTCCCTTCTCCTTCTAAAGAAAAGCCAGCCACACACAAACTTACTCCCCATTTTAATCCTTCCCCCTACCCTTGCTCTCAGCCAGTGACTTTCACAATCAGGGTCAGAATTCACTGTGGGATAAAAAGCTTACTTTACCTGTGATTTAAAGACACCTGAATGTAACATGTTGCTACATCTGGGCTGTTAGTTAAAATTGGGAACAAACTAAAACCTCAAACAACTGAGAGAAAACAAAGGTAAGGAAGAGAGACAACAGAGTGAATAAAGTCCCAGGGAAAGCTAAAGCAATAAAGGAAATAGAAGGTAACATCCAATATAGGATGTTTAACAACCTCAGAGATTCTAAACGATTGCATATCTCGAAAGCAAGAACTGGCTACCATAAACGAGAAGTAACTAAGTAAACTGAGGTCTTGAGAATTAAACTGCCAACAACAAAAAAAAACCCAACTTCAGTGTTAATAACGTAGAATAAGGAACAGCTGCAGAGTGACATTTGTCTTAAGACTATATACAGAGGCATGCCTCAAAATTAGAGATGAAAATTATGAATGAGAGGTGAAATTATGAGAATGCAATTAAGAAATATGGAAAGGGATCCATGAAATCAAATAATCATTCCAGAAGGAATGATTAAAAATAGAAGAAAAGTTATCTTCTAGAAGAAATATGTGGTGCAATGAGCAGAACTGTCTAAAAGTGACCCTAGGAATTCCCTGGCAGTCCAGTGGTTAGGTCTCCCTGCTTCCACTGCAGAGGGCACGGGTTCGATCCCTGGTCAGGGAACTAAGATCTCGCAAGCCGTGCGGTGCAGCCAAAAATAAATAAATAACATTAAAAAAAATAAAAGTGACTCTAGATGTTATTGTAGGTTCCCCAGACAAACTGGCTTCTACCACTTCCCTCAGGTGTGTTGCACAAAGCTTGGCTTCCCGTAACAGGCCAAAGACCACCCGGTGCTAGGCAGCCGGTTTCTCAGACAACTCTTGTAAACAGCTTGAACTGATTCCAGACTACCCAGCATCAGAAGATATTTTCTTTCCCTGAAAACACTGTCCTGCTTGCACCATAACAAAGCAGATACACAGGGGAGAGTGACCTTCAACAGGATCCCAGCCTCACACTGCGGGCCAGGAGTACCCAGGTCTCAGGACATTCTTCTGCAGGTGGTGGAAGAATGGGAACCTTCTTCCTTTGCTCACTTCTCTTCCTATTGAACCTGGACCTATGTGTTGTCCTTTTCCTCAATGAGTCCTGTTCCTTAAGCCACACAAAATGACGTTGTGATATATCATAGATGGAGACCTAGAAGGGACTCACCATGCACAACAAATTATTATTGAGTCTTCAGAGAAAAAGGCCCACTAGATATTGGTTATTTAAACATATTTTGGAAAAAGATATGATCTTCAAGGATAAAAGGAAATACTTATATTTTCATTTTTTGGATGGATTACATTTATAGAACCAGTTAATCTTGAATTTAATGGAATTCCAAATGTATTTCAAAGAAAAATTTAAAAGGAACCCAATAGGCCGATTTAAAAATTCATGTGGAAGATAAAGGGTAACAAATAATGAAACAATTTTTGTGTGAAAATATAATGTGTCATGTAGTGGACACTGTGCTTTTCTACCCAGATCCCTCTTGTGGACCGAAGGACACGTTCCTCCCGCAGCTTCGAGTTCTGCCAGCAGATAGCCCCCAGTAGCCTGTCCTCTCCAGGAATGTCTCTCAGGGGAAGAAATCACTTCACCCAGAGTCTGTGTTCCTTCTAAGAGGCAGCCTATATCCAATTACTAGTTGATGCAGGAGTGTAATAGCTCAGCCATCCCACTTCAACTTGGGACATCTCTCGGGGACTGTCTCTTTCTTCAGAGCTCCCTGTGGGGTTAACTGTGGCTTAACATGATGTATCAAGCACATGTTCTCCCTCAGCCCATTCCTGCATCAGTGTCTTCCCCACAGATGCTGATCACCAGAGCACTCACTAATAAAATTCCTATATACTAATCTCCATCTCGGAGTCTGTTTCCAGAGAACCAGACTTGCCCTATCAGATGTAGATATCACAACAGCAAAAGACAGCAGTTAAACACAGTGATACCAATATATCAATAGGCAACTGAATCAGGAAGAAATAGACACACACATATACTATGGTGATTTGGTATGTCACAAAGGTTTTTTTTTTAACTTGGCCAGGAAATAATGGGCTTTTAAAAAAATGGTTGGGGACAATGATTGTCTATACATCAAAGGAAAACATAATATAGTCAATTTTCAACTTTATATAATACACAGAAAGAAATTACACATAAATTAAAGATGCAGACATAAAAATCAAAGTATGAAAATACCTAGAATTAAGCATCAGACAATATTTTATAAGCTTGAATGGGATGGGGGTGTTAGTATAAGGCTTCCCAGACAAAACACAAAATTCAAAGGTCATTTGAAAAAAAATGATTGTCAGATTTTAAATTTTTAAATTTTTTACCTTTGCATTTTGACATAATTTCGGACATACACAAAGTTGCAAAAGTAATACAAAATATTACCATATATGGTTCTCCCATGCTGAAGAAAAATTGTCTAAGAAATATTTAGTATGTTTGTTTTTCACAAAGATATGATTTAGCAGTTGTGAAACTACTTTATTTGTATTCTAGGACTGAGTAAATACATAAATATATTGTAGATAATGAAAACTAAGTTTCTCACAGTCAGAGAAAAAGTTTATTCTAATGAGAACACTAGAATAAATGCTGTGGTAATTGGTGGCATTAGTAATAATTCATGATTATAGATAGATAACCACCCAGGCCTGGATTTCTCCATGGGGCTCAATTCTTCAAAATGAGATTTCATTCCATTTGTTTTCTTGATTCCGTATATTCCCACCTTTTCCCAATTTCAATTACTTCCATAACTAATTTAAATGTGTTTGTAAGCTTGAATCTTCCCTTAGAAATTTCTCCTTGCTAACTCAAAGGAATCTCTAACATTTGAAATCAAATGCAAAGTAATAAAGTGAAATAAAATATTCTAGACAATGTATATGAGAGAAAAACTGCCTTCCCTAATCTCACAAAAGGGTCCCATAATAAAAATATCAGCTGTGTCCTTAAGGATAGATTAATTTTTAACTTTTCCATCTGGATTAATTTTCCTTTACTAACATAGCTTTGACCTCACGTTTGTACCATGTGATTACACCTGTCTAACTTTTTAGAAGAAGTGTGGGTCCAATCAAATCCTCTTTGTGTAAATTCAAATTAAAGACAAAGAAACTAAGAATCAGAGTGTGGTGACTGCGAGAAGCAGTGCTTGGAGATATGGACTTTGGGGCTATGGTGGCCATTTTGACCCACGTGCACCAATGAGGCTTGCAGTAACACTGTTGGTACAGAAGACAGAAGTGGCACAGGAGACCATGCATTTGCAGAGAGAGTAAGTAGCTAGAAAGTTTATATATTTACTTGTAAACTTTTCATGTCTGGTAAGGTCTGACTATATCTATAGTTAAGTTTAACTAAATGCTCGTAATTCTTTAATATAGAATGCCCTCCTTGCTTAAGCTACCTTGGGTGGGTTTTTGTTTGTTGCAATTAAACAATTATCTGACAAGACATTGTAATACTGTTAAAATTGAAGTAGGGTAATGAAAGAAGTCACTGCAATGTGGATCTTTAGTAAATAATAGTATTTACTATTAGTTTAAACCATGTATAAATACATTTATACGTAATAGTTTAAACCATGTGTAAAGTCATTTATAATATACAAAACGGAACAAAAGGTTATCATATTGCTGGTAAAATAACAAGAATGAAGTCTCTGTACTGATGTTTCCTCCATAGTTTGTTGTGGAATTTATTTCTTGATAGGTATTCTATGTTCGTTCAGACTTTAACCTAGATGTTTTTTAATAAAGAAAGAATATAAAAAGAAGTGCTTCAAGGATTTGGAAGTTGAAAAGAGACATATATATATATATATATATATATATATATATATATATATATATATATATATATATATATATGAACATGATCTTCAATGGTCCTAGCATATCCGAAAAAATTTGTGTTCAATATAATTCTCTAATGCATGCTGATAACCTGGAATCAAAGAGCTGAGAAATACTAAGCTGAATCTAGTATTATAAAAAGGAAATCATCAATAATAATTGTATTAAAAGGTACCCTTTCCAGAATTCAGGGGAAAAAATTCTCCCCTTCCCTTAAAAAATAATTAGGATGCTTTGGAATGTTCTGCATTTCCCTGATCAAAAGCATTTTAAGCAAAACTAGCTCGATCTGAGGAACTAAAATATAAGCAAGTATCAAATAATTGAGGAAGAAGCTTAGTAGGGTTAGGGAGTTATTTCTCTCAAGAGTCATTTTAGAAGATCTGAAGCATGCAGACAGTGACAATCTATTAATTTTCCTCATAAGCTGCCTTATTTTTTCCCCTTAGTGGTCAGCAAATGCAAAGCCAACTACCAAACACTCAGCTTTGAATATTCACTAATCAACAGACAATTATCTCTAACTGAGGCCAGGATGAAAACAACCCAAGAAATAAACCACTATCTTACCCTTACTCCACTCTTCACTGTGTCTGCACTCTCTCCTGGTACGAGCATTCTAAACATTTAGTGATAATTTTTTGAAACACACACACACACACACATACACACTTCCATATAAAATTATCTTCTCAGAACATTTCACAAGGAAAACTCACTTCTCCATTGTGGCCAGCCTATAAACTCAAAGTCAATACAATAAGCAATTCAGACTAGCAATAAAACTAACATATAGTATACAATTACATTGATTTTGTGCTAGATGTCTACATTTTTTGTTACAAAAATTAACATATGCATTCTTATCCTCATTTTACAGATGAGGAAACAGAAGTTCTAAGAAATTAAATCTTATCCAAGGTAACATAGTTAATTAGATACTAAGTGATTAATCCGTCTTAAAACAACCCTTTAAAACATTAACCACCCACTTTTGCCTCTGTCCATGAGATAATGTAGAAGTATATTGCTTTAGGCATTTTGCTAGCTGTATTTTTTTAGATGCATCTATCAATTGGTATAAAGTAGTAAAGAAGGAAAAATAAAATTATATCTATATTCATGTTACAAATATGAAATGTAAGCTTAACTATCATTCTATAGAAATGCATTCTTTATAATTCTGATATTATTACAGGTTGTCCATTTTTAGAATGACAATGTAGGTTGTCAATCTGTCTGAAGTTTATCTTCCTTAAAACATGATCATGTCATTTTCATGCTAATTTTTACATAAATTAGACTGTACTTTTCACTCTTGTTTTTGTGCTGCCTCATATCCACAACCCACAAAAACATATTAGTGTCTCAGAAATACTTGAGTAAAACATAAAATGAGTAATGAAAGGTGTAACATGAATTATACAACTCAGAAAATTGTCTCAAATTACATCAAGCATGAGAATCTGGTATGCAAAAATAAACTTGTTAATATAGTGACAAATGTACAAATGTGAATATTTGTGTAAGCACCTATATCAGAAAATTACAATCAAGATATCCGATAGTGAATATCTGAACGTAGGATATTATTAGATGGGAGAGTCAGCTGAACAGCTTTGGCATAGAGCCAGTGAAGTCTCCATAATTAAAAGTAAAGAAAAAAAAAAGGAAAACCTAGAGGGTTTTTTCCCCTGAATTAGTAGAAAAATACAATTCAGCAAAAAAATAATTAATTTTAAAGATAAAGACAGAGAAGAAACGAAAACTATAATTATAGCATTCAAAACTGTAGTCCTGAGACTTAAGTATAAATCACAGTATGACAAGATATTTGCAAAATCAGGTAGAAAATTAAGAATTAATGTTCTGTTCAAAGAGAAAACTGAAAAAGTTATTGTAAAAATTCTCTCATTAAATGATGTTGGTTATCACATAGTGGTAATGAAGTACATTATAGAAGAGCAATTATTATCACAAGATCACTCCATCAGATAGTTTTGTTTATAGCTGTGCAAAAACCCTTGAGGTGCAGAATATGGCTCTGCTCTTAGAACATATGTGGTACCTATATCAAGGAGATGGTCCTGGTTAGTATTTGTTTGATCTGCTACTAAAACTCAAACCACTGGGAAAGAGGTATTTCATTTCGTTCACGTATTTTAGTACTTCATTTCGTTCACGTATTTTATGTACCATAACTTAGCTGGAGAAGGAGGCATTAATGCCAGTAGTAATGGAGAGTTATCAATAAGTGTGCCAAGAGAGGGCATTCCTGTGTGAAGAGAAGAAGTTGACTATGAATACTGTCAACTAAAAAAAATGCATAACCTAAAATTTGAGAATTGTGTTTTATTTGGCAGACAAAACCAAGGGCTTAAGCCTGGGACTCAGCCTCTCCGAGAGCTCTGAGGACTGCTCCAAAGAGGTGAGGGAAGAGCCAGGATATGCAGGAGTTTTTGCAACAAAGACCAGGTAGTCAGAACTTCAAAAGATTACTGTGAATTAAAGAAAACCAGACATCTAAGGAATTTAGCACTTTTTCTATGTATGGGAAGATGCAAGAGTCTGGGCTCAGTGAAATCATTCCTTTGATATGCACCTTAGCTATCTGGGGTCAGTATCCTGTTCTTTCCCATCCTGAGTTCCCCCATGGCTCACCATAGGGGAGGCTGCAGTGGCTTGCTTGATGGCTGCAACATCTTTTGTTTACTGATATGGCAGGCAACATTTTTCATTTACAATACCAATCCACACAGAGTTTTATTCAGAGACAATGGTTGAGAGTCAAAATTAGATTTCTGGATCATAATTTGGTGATGAAAGAAATGGTAAGTATCTTAAATTTGTTCAAAGCATATTCTCTGGGTCTACATCTTTTCAACATGCTGAGTGAAGAAGTGGGCAGCAAATACAAACCTAATTTCCCATATGAAGGCTAGTGCACTTCAAAGTGAAAGATGCTCATCCAAATTTAAAGAATGAAATATGAGGTAAAACTATTTCTTAATGAATGATTCTAATATCGGAAGTTAAAGTGTCCTTTGAATTTATGTGGCTTGCTTGAGTGGCACAGGTTAGTGATATACTCAGCATGTTGCAGGGTCCAAGTCTGTTATTTAAGGATCACAGTATTATTTTTATTATTGGAGATAAAAGAACGGTACATCTTAAGAAAAAAGTCCATCTCAGGGTGTATTAGTCAGAGTTCTCCATAGAAACAGAATCAATAGGAGTTCTATCTATCAAGAAAGATTGATTTCTTATGAGGAATTAACTCACATAATTATGGAGGCTGAGAAGTCCCACATCCCGTCATCTGCAAGTCTGCAAGCTGGAGACCCAGAAAAGTCTGTGGTGTAATTTAGTCTGAGTCTGAAGGCCTGAGAACGAGGGGAGCTCATAGTGTAAATCCCCATCTGAAGGCAGGAGAAAATGAGATGAAATGTCCCAGCTCATCAGTGAGGCAGAAGAAAGGGGCAAATTCCTCCTTCCTCCACCTTTTGTTCTATTAAGGCCCTCAACGGACTGGGGGATGCCCACCCACACTCTGTGTTACTGAGTCCACCAGTTCAAATGCTAAACTCATCCAGAACCCCACTGACAGACACACTAAGAAATACTGTTTAACCTGGGCACCCCTTCATCCAGTCAAGGTGACACATAAAAGTAACTATCACAGAGGATAAGTGAATAGATTGCTGAAAATTTTATTTATTTTTCCTTAACGCTTTATTATTTTCTTCATTCACTAAAGATACATTATTAGACATATTTTAACACTTATATCCAAATGATACTACTACATCCATCCTGTTGAGTGTGGGATCCTCCCAAAGAGTAGACTAGGAATTCATTTGCCGTTATCCTTTGTGCTGAACTAATCAACCTAGGAACTTTCAACTGAACCATACTTAACCAACTTGGCATCCAGGGAGAGACACTGAAAGAAGCTGTTGATTCCATTAGAATCCAACTATCCAGAACTACCTGACAGAAGCACCACATTCTGGATGCCTTTCCCAATGATCTGCAACTGTAACTTAAGACTATTTCACTTAGTGGAAAATGCAAGCAGAAATGCAAGCAGAACCTGATTCATTGCTCAAAACTCTCCATCCCCAAAACAGAAGATAACGCTTATTTTTCTGTACTTGTACAGTAGAGAGAGAATCCCTATAGCTGGTCATGTACTCACTTTGTAATTTTAGATTAACCAATTCGGAAGAGAGACTATGGGAGCTTCAGAGTCTTTACCTATAAATGAGCAATTCCTTCCTAGAAAGGGCTTTAGTAGAATAAGTTAAAAGTGTAAAAACCACTCAAAGTATCTTATGATAAAGAAATAATATAAACGACAAAATAAGCCAGAATATTTGGGCTGGAAGTGTTCTTATACATCATCTATTGATTTCTTTTAGAGGTCCAGAGGGTTTAATCTCTTACCCTGGAACACACAATTAGATAAAGGCAAATCATAGACTGTAACTCAGTGTTTTGGTCTGTCTCAGAGTTCAATGCTCATTCTCCCTTGCTCTGCAACACTTCTTTGTATTTTGTTTCATTTAGATTGCCCTTCAAATGTACAACAGATATTTTGCTGAAGATGCTGTGTAAATTCACTTAATGTAATGCTAATCATGTTGTACATATATGAGACTAAACTTTACACACACAAAAACCCCTATCTTGAAGTCTAAGGTAATAGAAATTAATCATGTAACCTATCTGAATTATGAGTTTGATTTTCATATATCAGTATTGTCTATATTTCAAGGTGTCTTGACCCTGCTGCATTTTCTTGTTTTCTTCATGTATGACAGCAGTCCCCTGAAAAGTGTCTTGAGTCCCCAGTGAATTTTTCATGGATACATGACTGCTGCTGCTGTTGTGTCCTGCCCACTGGACACCATGGCAGCCACTCCCATCCATGGCACTGGCCTCAAATGTATTGGACATTAGACTCACCTGGGAGGTTTCACAAATCTTAATGTTCAGTTTGCAACCCTCATCAATTAAATCAGAATGTCTAAGGGGTGAAAACCAGGCTTGGGTACTTTTTTAAAGATCCTAGGTGATTCAAAGCACAGCAAAGTTTGGGAACCACAGACCTATTCCCAGGAGCTGTCAGACTACTCAAGCTACATAATGGTCTATGGGGCAAATGAAGTAGAATTGTTTTCCCCATCTTTTCTATTATAGTCTGTTCCTGGGTGTGTCGGTTAGTTTCCTCTTGTCTCTCAGCCATACACATGGCTTTTTATTTTCTCCTCTACTCTGCCAAGGATTGGAAGCCTCCAAATTATTTTCCTGGACTCCTTTGCTAACTGGGTTTTGATTAAATTCTGCCAGTGGGAGGCATTGGCAGCTGATTGGAAGTCAGGAGAAAGAGAAAAGTAATTTTTTTCTGCTTCTGGCTCTGGCAGTTGCTGAGCTATCAGCAGCGAGTCAGCAGTGTTGGAGGGACTGCAGGCTCCTGGCTCCCTGCTCCGTGGTTGCAGTAGCTGTAGTGTCCCCCTGTGGGTTCTGGGCAATGCCACTTTGCTTTTCACCCTAAGCAGTCGTAGCACCTTCCTGCATTTACTTGCATTTCCTTCTCCCTTTGGATCCTCCTCCTTTCCAACAATTTAGAAACATTTAGCTTTGAAATACATAGAGTGATTTTTTTTCCTCCAGCTTTATTGAGGAATAACTGACAAATAACATTGTAAGATATTTAAAGGGTCCATCATGATGATTCCATATATACATTGTGAAAAAATTCCTACCATCTAGTTAAATGACACATACATCACCTCACATATTTATCCTTTTTGTGTGTGAGAACATTTAAGTTCTACTCTCATATGATGTCTTTGGGTAACTTAGAAAAATGCAGTTTCTATGGGCAGATTAATTTTTTGCAAAAGAATAAAAGTACACTCTGCAGGTGGATACAGCCCATAGGCACATGCCTTGGGAAATGAATATTTTCTTTGTGGGAAGAAAGAGGCATCCCTCCCTCCAGGAGACACAATGCTGCACTGAGGCATATGCTCAGCAGACGGATCAAGTTTCTGTCCCCACGCACCCCTCTGCCAGGCACCCTCATGCTTCACTAAGCTACCCTGGGGACATGGAGTAAGGAGAATAGTGCCCTGAATCAGGCTGTGGGGATTTAAAGAAGAGGGATGTACACAGACGACCAAGGCATTTTAAGGAGTAAGAAGAGTAGGTGTATCTACCGAAAACGATGGAAAGAATGGTGAGTGTGGTAGGAAGAAAAACAATGCCGTGAAATGCCACTGAACACTGTAGGAGTTCAGCGGGGAGGTGCTCCACAATGCTGATTCTACAAAGACGATAGATTCCAACCATTATTAAACTAGTAAGTGATGCTCTCAGATAGTTTAGTCATTTCCATTTCTCTCTGGTTCAGTTATGACCCCTGTGAAAACCTGACTATAAAAACCTGGTAGGATTCTATAAATGTAGGCAAACCACCAAAAATGAAATCACCTTTCTGTTCTGGCTTTGAAAGCCCAAAACTATAAACTGAATTCACTTAGTTTTTGTGAATATAATATGCTAATGTCTTTGACTTTGTAAAATAATTTTTTCTGACCTTTTTCACAATCTTAAAAAGAGGTATCATTCACCCTGCATTCAATCACTTCAATATTTTCTATTATAGCCAGTCTTGTTTATATTTTCCCCCTTCTATATGCTCATGAATTTAAATAAAATAAAAAAATAAAAACAATTAAAATATTTTTTCTATATCATCCTTATTTTATTCCTGCTACCTTCTTAACCATTAAAAGAGTTTAAGTGCCTGATTGGCTAACATTTATTTTAGGCCCTTTACAAAGAGAAACAAATAGAAATAGTCTGTGTACCTTAGTAGATCATAATCTCTTATTTTTGAATCTGAAGTTATTTTTATTTCCTGATTATAAAAGCAATACACACTCATCATAAAAATTCAGATAATGTAAGAATTTGTTCTGTCATAAAGGAACTTGACTGGGACCCAGAAACAAAACAATAAAAATATTCTCCAATGCAAAATAAATTAATTATATATAAATAGCTAGTAAATTTTTTATAACAAAAAGAAGTGAAAGCATAAAAGCAACAGTGCTATTTTGTTTTTGTTTTTAGAGCATCTAACAATTTACAAACACTTTTAAATACTTAAACATACAGAGTTAGGTTACTTCTCCTGTTGCTATATTCTTTTTGTGTGTGTATGTGTGTGTTGCTATGTTCCGAGTACCTATTTCTGCTTACTAAATTGTGACTTGATTTTCCGACCTGTGATTCATAGAATGTATTATGATCTTACGAAACAAAGTTTATCAGTAACTTATGTTTGATTGCAGCTTGTTCAAAGGAAAGTTAGTACAGTCCACGTTTATTATTCTCATTTTTGCTGCATTTACCATTCGCATTAGTTTCCTAGGACTGCTGTAAAAATTAGCACACACTCAGTGCCTTAAAACAATAGACATGTATTTTCTCATGTCCTGGAGGCTAGAAGTCTGAAAAATCAAGGTATTATCAGGGCCACACTTTGTCCGAACGATCTGAGGTAGAAATCTCTTCCATGCCTTTCTCCTCACTTTTGGCGGTTGCTGACAATCCCTGGTATCTGCCTCCATCTTCCCCTGGCATCCTCTTCTCTATATGTGTCTATATCTCCATATCTGTACCTCTCCATCTCCCCCTGCTTATATGGACCCCAGTCATTGTATTAGAGCCCACCCTAATTCAGTATGATCCATCTTAACTTGATCACACCTGCAAAAACCCTATTTCCAAACAAGGTCATATTCACAGGTGTCAGGGATTAGGACTTCAACATATTTCTTTGGGAGACATAATTCAACCCACATTGTTTTGTGGCATTTGCTATTGCCTATGTCTTCCTTCTGGAATGTTTCTTGACTACTACCTCTCTTCAAGGAGGCCCTCTCTTGGTCTCTTGGAAAAAGAAGAGTGTTTGTATAGAAGTTAAAGCAGTGGTTCTCAACCAGGAGTTATTTTGTTTCACAGGACATGTTTGCCAATATGTGGAGAAATTTTTGATTGTCACAACTGGGAAGTGGGGGAGTTGCTACTGGCATCCACTGGGCAAGAATGCTTCTAAACACTCTTCAACGCGCAAGGCAACCCCCCCCCCATCCCCACAATAAGGAACTGTGGTCCCTAATGTTAACAGCACCAAGATTGAGAAACCCAGATCCAGAGGTTTCACAGAGCTGTTAAAAAATACATTCACTTAGGATTCCTATTTCATGCCTTCATTAGAATACACATTGTTGAGCTGAGGTTGGTGATGGGAATTTGGAGACACAGACCTGGGACTGGTTGGACAGGACCTCACCTCACAGCCTGGCCTTACTACTCTACTGGTTATTAAGAACAGATCGCAGAACCACCAGGGAAACATTAAAAAATGACAAAAACTCAGGTTCCACACTTTGATCTTTTGAACCAAAATTGACAATGGATTGTAGAAATCTACTCTTATGAAGTTTACAGTCTACTAGAGTCAGTCAGGGAGTAGAAAACACACAGGCATAATGTTGTTTTTCTCCTATAGAAAAGGAAGTAGCCTAGGGGAACCCGCCCATAAAAAAGAACAATGGGAATATAGTGCTTACATAACTAAAAGGGAGAATTAAGGAAAACACTTATTATTTTATTTTATTGTAGGTTAAGTCAGAAGTAAACATGTCTCCATTTTTAGAGAGGATCAATGACTAGAAGAGGTGTGTGAAGAATGAACACAGGGAACCATCATCTTAGCATAATTCTCCACTGTGTCTCCTAGACAATGTAGCTCTGGGCACCTTGTTCACTTGAATACTTCCTGAGCATCCCATGGCCTTGAAACATGGCCCTTGAGCCAGGAAGTCTGCTTCGATTGGTGCTAACCTCTGTAGTGAGGTAACTGCCTAACATCTCAAACCAAAACTAGTAAGAGCAGTGCCTAGAAAATATTGGGTGCTCAATAAATGTGTTAAATGAATTAATAAATAAAGAAATGCTCCAAAGTATAAGGAAAAACGTATTTGATCTTAGCTGTCCTCCGGAACAACCTAGCATGTTAACCTAGCATGTAGCAAACAATGTGCCATGTTAGCAAAAGTGACATGGTTCCCTCAATCCTGTGAAAACTAGAATAAAGAGGAAAGTCTAAGAATTGGATAATATTACAACTGGGATGTTGAACAAGCATGATGAGTTAAATGCAGTAAGATGAAAATATATTATTGCTTTTAACTATCTTTTTAAAATGAATTAGCTTACTCTAAGTCACAATGCACCATCACTATCTGCTAATGAGAAAGCCCAATCTTCTGTTCTGTCAGAATGTTGAACTTGGCCAACTCAGACAGTACTGCTCACCAGACCTTTCCTTTCTCTGTTCTACTTTCCCTTTCTTGCAAATAAGGGCTTTGGTCCACTGTGGATTGAATTGAGGGAGGAGGGTATATGCCTCTCTTGACAAGGAGAGTGAGTGACTAACCAAGTAGTGCTGCAGAGCCTGCCGGATATTTAAGCCTTTCTTCCTTGGGTACTTTCCTTGGTCCTTCAGATGCCCCCTCCTCCCTTCCACTGGGCCGTGGCAACTGGGAAATACACCTTTTTTTTTTTTTATCAGTCAGCTGCTACCAATTTAGCCTCATGTTTTTCTCCTGGATTCACTCCACACAGAATTCTCCCTGTTAAAATCCCCACCACTACCCCAGGCATTGTAAGAGGCAAGGTTGGAAAGGACTCCAAGTCATCTCACTCTTTCAACTCTGGACCTTAGGAGAATTTATGGGAAAAACTCATGCATTCTTTAAGATGCTGGTTTCAGTCTTTGGTGAGAGCACAGTTTGCACTGACATTTCAAATCTTTCTTTCTTTCTCTCCCTCCCTCTCTCTCTATCTCTCCCCCCGCCTCTTCCCCCCACCCCCAAATGCTTCAGGCCGATAGCTACTGTCTCTCTCCTTAAGATAACCCAGACTGTGTCAGACACTATCTACTGAGTAACCTAACTGCAGAGACTGGTTCCTTTGAGGCTGTCCTCAACTTGAGAGCAGAAGGCAGTTGCCCCCTCCTCACTCTGAATAGGGTGGACCCAAGAGAGTGGGTGGCAACTCTTCATATATCCACAATTATGTGTTTCACCTCTCAACCCATTTCTATCTTCCTTGTGAATTTGAGAGTTCTCTATCTTGATACCTCTTGAGAAATGTCTACTCAGCAGTCTAGCACATTACTTTGAAATTCCACATCTATTGGATCCAGTTGACTCAACTGAAACTGAGAAACAAAGAGGCCATTTGTATGAGGATCACATCCTGTAATTGCACCTTCTTTTTTTCCAATAGTACATAGTAATTTAGTAATTGGTAAATGGCTATATTCAGGTTTTCCCCTCATTTTAGTGTTTAATTTAGAGTAATAATTAAATGAAAAGGTGTGTTAACTTCTAATCATGGCTATGTAAGTTTTTGCATGGCCAAGACACCATGTCTCGATGCCTAGACAGATTAATTACTTAGTCTCTTGGGTGAACTAGCCCCTAGAATGCTCAACCAGCAAATCGAAATCCATAAAATGAAAGTAAAAAATATTACCAAAAATCTAAAATAAGTTTTAGCTTTGAACTCAAGGTAGCCCACCTACTAATTCAAATAACTTAGTAAAATGAGACACTGGCAGCATTACATTTAGCAGCCACAGTGATGTTAAAATGTAAATTGTATTAGAACTGGCCTTACTAATCCTCCACTGTCTTCCACCTGTACGTAAAGTGAAAGCCTAGGTCCTTACCACAGCCTGCAAGGCTCTAATGTGATCTGGCCTCTGCCTACATCCAGCCTTTTTCCTCTCACTCCCCCCTTAAATCACTATCTTCCAGACACACTAGCTTTCTACATGCCTCTTTGGCTTGTTACTGTTTAGGGCCTTTGCACATTATGATGTCTCTGTGCCAGTGGTTCTTACCTGGGAGCAAGTTTGCCCTCCATGGGACCTCTGTCAATGTCTAGAGGCATCTTGGTTGTAACAACTGGAGTGGGATAGTGCTATCAGCATCTCTGGGTAGATGCTAGGGATGCTGCTAAACATCCTACAATACCAGAATAACCCCCATAACAAATTATCATCTGCCCTCAAATGTTAATAGTGTCAAGATGGAGAAACCCTTCTTCTCTGTTTGCAGTGATCCACCTGAATACATCCCCATGGCTTCTCCTCCTTTTCATTCTCAGCTCAAAGCTTCAGAGAAACAAACATCCTTTCTACCACCCAAGCTAACATAGCCCAGGCCCCACCCCACCCATTCTTAGGTCATCACCATATCTTGCTTATTATGAAGTTTGTTTTATTGTCTTTATTCTTCCAGTCTCTGACTCTAGCAGGAGATTCCTTGTTCTATACATTCACTGCAATATACCCTGCATCTGAGCAGTGCCAGGCACACAGAGATCTCCATTAGATATGAGTTAGATTAGTGAGACAGAGAAAAAGGTGCGTAAGAGAGAGTTAACAGATAGCTAAGACTTTTTAAAAGATTTTTTTTTTTTCCTAAAAACACGTTGCTGGGCCAAAAAAAAAAAAGTGGAAAAAGAGTTCAGGAATTGATTTATAAAAACAGCAAGTGTTTTCAGATGCAATGGATTAGCATCACTGATGTTTTAAAGCTCAGGTAAGTCAGAAGAGAGCTAGAGCACAACACACTAATGTTTCAGTAAAAATAACATGTTCATACAGTGGCAACTCACACTTCCATGGAAGTAACTTAGCACTGCAGTGAATGAGTGGCAAAGTGGAGAAAGGCTGTGGGGTCCCTCAGGAGGAAGGAGAAGAACCACTTAGAGAACACTACAGGAGCTGAGGATTATACTTTCATTTTCTTGGAATTTAGTCAGTCCCTTTGCTATAAATTAATGTCAGATCAGTGGTTTATAGGGGCTAGATTTCTCAAAGCACACCAGATGAATTTCTCCTTTCTTTCTGGGTGCCTGAAAAGTAAAGATGGCATTCTTACTCCCCACTGGTTTGATGGCTCAGTCTTCAATTTCTGTTGATCAGCACAGGAGGGAAGAGGACATTCCCTTATGCAACTGAAATGCTTCTGAAATGTGATCATTTTTTAAATCATTATCCATGCAGGTCTGACTTTTAAGGCAGCAAGATTTTCCAATTTCCAAAACAATAGGTATGCAGGGGTGTGGGGTGGGGTAGGGAGAAAACACCAGAAGGAGTGAATAGGTTAAATCTATAGCTTATGAAAGTATCCTGATTCACCCCAGTTTTACCTTCAGTCAAGGGGTAGATGCTCTACAGATCAATGATGGGAATCTGTGAACCTCGCAAATTAAGTTTAAAATAATGTTTATGTGCATTTATGTTTTGTTCTCAGAAGACTCTCCACTACTTTATTGGAAGTTCTAACATTTTCTTTCTTTAGGTATTCTGCACTTGGGGAATATTCCCTATTTGGTGACACAGCAGTCAATTACATAATTAGTATAAACAGGGACTTATTTAGATGAACTTCGTAGAATTCAGACGTACGTTATTCACATGTTTCATTTTTAGAAAGTACAAAGATTTAGTAAAGAAGCCTATGACTCACCAAAAGCCACACAGAATCTTTGGGCTGGTGATAAAACTATTCCTGAGCATCCTGTTACATCATCTGAGAAGAGAAGTGAAGAGAAGAGGGCAGGTGTTGTCTCCTTAGGGCAGGAATTCCAGCAAGCAAAATAAAGGAATTTATCTGATGCTATCTATAATTAGAGTTTATGGGAAGGAGTTAAGAGAAACATGGGAAAAAAGAGCACTACTTCAGAAGGGAATGATAAATGAAGCATGGTAAAGCAGGACACACCTGGGAAATTCTGGACTTTTCACAACTAGGCAGTTAATAGACTGTAGAGTCTGAACTTGGAGAAGTAGAAGACAACCAGTGTGAAACTTTCTCCTCCTTCTGTCTCATCCCATGTTCGTTTGTCACATTTAGGAAAGGAGCTTAGGTTTTATCTTCCTTCACTATGTTTGAAACTTGTGAGGAGGGATGGCAGTGATCAGAATATTGCCAAGTAAATTTGTAGTAAGTGGAAAACACTAATAAAGAAACATTCTAGAATTTCTGCATCTACCTGGACAAGGGATTATTTATATTAACTTTGCCATTTGCTTTACTTCACATAGAAATATGCAGTACTTGCACAAAATTATTCCATACCTGGGATAGGGGTGAAATGGAGATGAAAATACTTTGTTACTTGGCAATCCTTACTTCCAGGAACCAAGTGAAGTTTCTTTGGGCATTGGACTTCCATCTCTATGACAAAAGTTTTACAGATAGCCAAATTCCTTTAGTGACTAATCCTTGACTTTTCACATCAAAAATAGATGATCCCTTACTATAGAAAGATGTGTGAGTGGATCATATCTCTCTCTTTGAGGCTGAAAATTTAATACAAAGGTGATAAAAATGCTGATTGTATGTATTTATGTTGAGATGGAAAGGTAAAACAGGAATGCTCAAAGAAGAAAAACTAATGACTAGGTTGGATTTCACATCAAGAAAAACAAGAGATCCAAACATGCTTTCTGTCTTTAAGAGCATGTGGCAACCACACCCACATATTAAACAATAACTAATGTGTTATAAGAAATATAGCTAGTAAAAGAAAAAAAAGATTTGATAATGAAGTCCTGAGTTACGTGAAAATAATAAAAAAGTATGATGAATAATTCTTTGTGAAAACTCTATAAGCAGTTCTCAGGCATCTGTCAGAGGAAGGACAGATGAGGACATAAAATCAACCCAATGAGCCTGTTTCTTGGATGCAGAGGAGTGTCTCCCAAGTTGCATTTATAGTGCTTGAGGGCATAGCAAATAAATGTGTTCTTTTTCTTTGATGTTCACCTCTGTAGCTGTGTTATTCCACTTCAACCTTGGCACAGATAGCCATGAAGCTATCCTAGGCACTAATAGTGATCCCTTTGAGAGCCTGGCATAGCTCCCCATAAGAAAGCTCTCTACCTGCGTATATGTATGGCAGGTAGTCACATATATTCTGAAATTTGAGAGGTACTCAAAATCTTCATCATATTTTCCCCTATCACCATAGTGCTGCTAAGCTTTAAAATACCAGTAATCAATTCCTTCTGTACAAATTTTCTGAAGCTTCTTAATAGTAAAGTTAATTATGCTAGTACAAATATTGATCCTAGCACCTTGTTAGCTAGCTAACTGGTAGCAGAGCTTTTAAGTTTTATTTTATGTTATGCTATTTTATTTTATTTTTCTGACTAATTCCCTGTCATACAGCAAAAGGGATAAGCACAGACAGCTTCTGATGCAGAGTTAAGGAAGGGAAAAACAAGTAGGAAAAATTCTGTTCATCAGGTTCTGACTAGGATGGTAGAAACCCAAAACATGAAATAGAGAGTACCTGATTAGGTGAGGTCAAAAGAAATTAGGGTGACAATTCAAAATATTTTTCTGGCTGTGTTTTCAGGTGATTTTTAGGGTTCTTTATCTTCTCTGAATGTTTTCCACACATCGATTGTTATGTCAGACTCATCTTTTCCTTGGAGGCCTCAATCCTGCAGTATTGAAACCATTTAGTACTGGTTTTTCTCTAGGCCAACTGCATAGTGGTCAATGTGGCATCTCCCTTCACCATCATTATGAAAAGTTCTCTCTTTTGAGTTACAGCCCCTATTTCCTGAATTACACACATCTCCCTCTTCAAAGGTTTATTCCCATTGCTTCCTAGAAAAAGCACTTAGGATGTAAATTTTTGGAGACTTTGTAAATTGACTAGCAGCTTGACTGAGGATAGAATTTTAGGTAGAATTAATTTGTCCTTTAAATTTGAAAGTAATGTTTCATTAGAGTCAAGTTTCTAGTGCTGTGCAAAAAATTTAATTTGATTTTTATTCTTATTGCTTTTCAGGAAATGAGGGTTTTTTCCCCCTCTCTGGATACTTTGATAATCTCTTATTGTCTTGTCTTTAGAATGTTACAGTAATGTGTGTTGGTATGAGTCTGCTCTACTGTCATAAGCTTGGGCACGTGGTAGGCATTTTTAATCAGCAAACTGTTATTTTCAGTTTTCAGTACTTCTCTTGACTTGTTCATAATTTCCTACCCTCTGTGTTCTCTGTTCTCATCAACAGAAGCTTTCTATATTTGGATTTTTAGACTTTGCGGCTGATTCTCTAACTTTATTACCTTACCTTTCCTATTATCTATCTTTTTATTTTTGCTGTTCTTGTTCTACTTTTTGGTAGATTTCTGGAACTTTATTTTCCAAAATTTCTATTAGCTTTTTCATTTCTAATATTATATTTTTAATTTCTAAGATTTGAGGAAAGAAAATAGAGTTATTTTATATTATTTTATGAATATCCTGGTTTGTAATTTCAGTTCTTTTTAATGAAGGGATTTAATATTAATATTAATTATGGAAGTAATTTATCTTTTCTTATCTGTGTGTGTGTATGAATTTTTTCCTACTGCCTTCATTTTTTCCTCCTACTTCGGTTTTCCTCCTTTTTGTTTGTTTTGTTTGCATGCTATAGGCTTATTTTAAGTATCCAGTGATTCTTAACTGTCTGTTCTTATTTAAGAGTAAAATATCAGGGCTTCCCTGGTGGTGCAGTGGTTGAGAATCTGCCTGCCAATGCAGGGGACATGGGTTCGAGCCCTGGTCTGGGAAGATCCCACATGCCGTGGAGCAACTGGGCCCGTGAGCCACTTTTTTACTGAGCCTACGTGTCTGGAGCCTGTGCTCCGCAACAAGAGAGGCCATGATAGTGAGAGGCCCGCGCACCGCGATGAAGAGTGGCCCCCGCTTGCCACAACTAGAGAAAGCCCTCGCACAGAAACGAAGACCCAACACAGCCATAAATAAATTAATTAATTAATTTTAAAAAAAAAAGAGTAAAATATCAGAAAGTTATTTGGAGGCAGGTTTTTTCAATGCTTGGATTTACTGCAGGATGACCTGGATGGGCCATTTAATTGGGTAATCCCCAATTGAAAGATTTATTATTACTGTTTTCTTAACTGGATCAGTTTCTCCATAAACACTCAATTTCTTACTTGGGAGGAAAAAACTTAGCTACCAGAATTTTCTTGAATCCAAGTAGGAAATAGGGGAGTGAGGTGTTTATCTTCTAAGAAGAAAGCTTTCAATTAATCCCTCTGTTTTCAGTATGTTACTTCAGGCCTCACGTGTGCTTGGTGTCCACAAATCTGGTTCTCTCTCATTTAATTTTTATCTTCCAATGGTTTGAGAATGGAGCCGTTACCTAGCTGAATTTTTATACAAATATTCGACCAATTCTACTGTCTCAACCCCATATTGCACCCTCCCTTTTAGACCTATCCAAGGTGAGTTTCAGAGTTCCTGAGGTTTTCTGGAATTCTATGGTACAAATCAGCATGATTCTGGTTCTGAGTTAGCCTCATAAATTCTCTCTCTCTCCATCCCTCTCCCTCCCTCTCCCCATCCATCAATCATGTCAGTAGTTTGTTGTTGGGTTATTTTGGTAAGGAGGCAATAACTTGCTTTCCTTTTACTTGCGTGAGTACTAAACCACTTCAAAAATAAGACAAAGGAGGCATATGAAAAACAAAGTAAACATTGTGAAATGTTAATGCTGATATTAAATAGTGTTTCTTTTACCTACAAGAAGGTAGACTTCCTATTACTGAATCCTGCAATGAAAAGACTTACCCTTCCAGCAGTACTAGACAGAAGCAGGCCTCCATCCCTGAGACAGAGCTACTCACAGAGATCCAAAACACAACATATATCACCTGCTCTCTGCCTGTTTCTTAGGAAGAAAGGAATCTGCTGGCCACACAGGCCCACTTTCTCCTTCCAATCTACCAATCAGATAAGGATATTCCACCTGCCCTTGGGCACAGTGAATAAGTAAATAGCAAGAGGCCAAGAGAATTATGCCAAAAGATTTCCTTTTACATGGAAGTAATCATCAAGAGTAAGGTAGAAGCATCGCCACTTCCAATATTCCCCAGTTTTGTTCTTTTAACTTCTTGGCTTGACCATTAAAACAATGCTACCTCCCTCTTTAGAAGAGATTAGCTGTCCACCAAAATAATACTTCATGATGCATTTAACAACTGCCTATTTGGCTTTCTCTTTGGATATGGGTCAGAAGAGTGCACTAACTAAATCATCTCTAAGATCTCTCTGTATTCAAGGTTAAAAAGTCACTATTCTATTTCTTTTCTTAAATTATGCTACTTTCTTAAAGGTCCTCAATGGGACCAAATGACATCATAAATATATTTCAATAATATATTACATAAACTCACAATAATAATAAAGTTCCATCAACACAGAGGTGTTTCAGATAGATATAGATATAGATGTTATAGATATAGATATAGATATATCCCCTGCCATCATCAAATTCCCTGGGAGAAAACAGATCCAACTATTTTTTAAATTTTTTGGTCACACTGCATGGCATGTGGGATCTTAGTTCCCTGACCAGGGATTGAACCCATGCCTCCTGCAGTGGAAGTATGGAGTCTTAACCACTGGGCCACCAGGAAATTCCCTTATATCCAACTATTAAATTCCCTTGCAAGTCAAACCCCAAAGACCAAAACATTTGTAGATCCAAAATTAAATTATATTGTTCTTATGTATTAATAGTGCAAAGAAATAAAAGTCCACCCCAATTTCTTATTTTTGCTGAATTTCAAAGCTCAGCTGTATTTGTCTCAGTGATCAAAAGTAGTGGATAAATTGTAAAGCAATTATACTACAATAAAGATGTTAAAAAAAATTCTTAATTAAAAAAACCTAAAAAAAAAAAAATAGTGGATAGAAGCACAGAGTCTGGATCAGATCACCTAGGTTAGAATCCTGTGGACATTACTTGATAATTGGATGACTGTGTCTCTCAGATATCCAATCTGCAAAATGGAAATGATAATCATATCCATCTGATGAAGTTAATGAGTTTTACATAAAGTAATATCTGTCCTTAAAAGAGTGCCTGAGATATAATAAACTCTCAATACAGTTTTAATATAATTTCTTCAGCAGCTTCAACCTGGACTATCTTCCAATGGAACTGGTAGGACCCCTCTGAGTCCTTGGAAGTTAAAATGATCAATGCCAAATCTCTGAGGTTGCTTATTTTTAGAATCCATATCATTAACAGGACATCTAAGAATGTGATGACACCAATTCCACACCCACCAAAATAATACAAAGTCCTAGAGCAGTTATCCCAAGCAAAATTATATTCCCAGAAGTCAGTGTTCAGAGTTGCTGAAGATCACAGCACATTCTCAACAGTAACTGTTGAGAGAACATTAATAGAGAATATCTTTCTTTAGTCTTAGCATCATTCAAGTAGTTCAGAATCCATGACCCATGATTTTAAAATGCTCATTAAGATGTTAATTTGGGCAAGTGCATTTTCTGTAAATGGTGGGGAGTAGAGGGAATCTATACACACAATCATTTCTCCTATAGAGTGGCATTTGTGTAATAGCAGCTCTGCTTATCAGATATTTTGAACTTGCTGCCCTTCTTTAGATTCTTGTATCTTCATAACTTCTTAGTTTCCTTTTCCATTTTGCAGCCCCTGTGGCCATGAGTCTAGGACAAAACTGAGCGAAAGAGAGAGACACAGAGACACTGTCTATCTGTAGCCAGCTACCCTTCCAAATTCACTAAATAATTCCACATTTCCGAGGGCAAAATTATGAGGAGTGAAGAGAGATTATGCTACTGTGAACATGGTAGGATACCCCAAGAATGGAGATAAATTCCACTAACATTTTTTTTTTCACAGAACTTAACATTTGGTCTTGTGGATAACTTCTTATTTTAGCTTTGCTTTCTCTTTCTCTAATTTATGTTCTTATATTTATTCATTTTCTTCCACCTACTTTCATTAGGTTAATTCCATTTTTCTTTTTCTAATTTGTTGAATTGGACATTTAACTCATTAATTTTACCATTTCTTTTATTCTAGAATCCCTTTTAAACATCGTTTTAGCTGCATCCTACAAATTTGGGTATGGAGCATTTTGATCATAACTTAGTTAAAAATTATCAAATCACCATTTAATGTCTTCTCTGACCATGAATTACTTAGACTATTTTTAATTTTCTATTCTATGGAAAGTTTTAATTCATCTTTTATTTTTGCTGTCTAAAAATTGTATTCGATTAAGAAAATGGGTTCTTTGTAATTCTAATTCTTTAATGTTTATTGAGACTTTGTAAAGCCCAATATGCAATAAATGTTATAACTGTCCCTTGTTTGTTTATAAAGACTGTATATTAGCTAATTGTTGGGTACAGTGTCTCATGTTGTATGGTCTCTGCCCATGTAGATAGGGCAACCTCTAACATTCCTTACCCTTATCTCTAACTTTTTTTACCCTTTTGAGTCCAAAGAGACTAATCTCTTTGGACTACATCAAGAGGAGAGTAAGGTAGGATGTTTAATCCTCCCTCACTGTGAGGCCACATATTTCCCCACAGAAGGCCACAGCTTCTGTCAGATAGCTGTCTTCTTCAGCTACCACTATAGCTACACATTTCACTGGGTTCAGGGAGACTCTCCTCTACTTGTTTCTTTACATTTAGAGGTAGTACGGTTCCATGCTATAGCTAGCTCCTGGAAAACTTCATCATCCCTTCTTGGTTTCCCTTAACTCTGACAACTCACTTAATAGTTCTTTTGCTCAACCCTACTCAATTAACCCATATGAATGTGCCATCTGTTTCCTTCTAGGGTCATGGCCAATACAGTGCTATACATGTTTGCTCAATTATAATTATTAATTGTATTATTAATTTATTTTTCACCATTCCTTTTTTTGGAGGGAGGTCAACTATTAAGAGCAATGTCAAAAGATTAGTTTAATTTCCCAGTTTAATTCTTTAGTGAATTGTTACTTATCTTATTATGTAGCCATCCTCTTTATAACTCATTGACTTTTGCTGTTTATATTTTACATTATAAATTTTTATTTTTTGAGGCCTAGTTTACAAACAGCAAAATTCACCCTTTATGTAGTATAAGTCCTATGTGTTTTGAAAAGGGCATAGTAAAGCAACCACCACTAAATCAAAATGTATAAAAGTTTCATTGCCCCCCAATTCCCTTATTTTTCGTTGTAGTCAACCTGCTCTCTCACCCCTCGTCCTTAGCAACCACCAATATATTACCTGTTACTATAGTTTGCCTTTCTAAGAATGTCATATAAATGTAAACATATAGACTTTTCATTTAGTTTAATTCATTTGAGATTCATCTGTGATGTTACTTGTATCAATAGTTTGCGCCTTTTTGTTTCTGAGTAATATCTGATTATATGTATTTATCATAATTATGCATTTACCTATTGATTAAATATTGGTATTTGGATTGATCCTAGATTTTGTCGATTATAAATAAAGCCATTATAAATAGTTGCGTACAGGTTTTTATATTGATATATGTTTTTATTTCTCTTGGATATTTAGCTTAGAGTAATATTGCTGGGTTATAAGGTAACTGTATGATTTACTCCATGATAAACTGGTAAACATTTCCAACATGGCTATACCATTTTGAATTCCAACCAGTAATATCTCTTTGGTTAATTCCGAGTAATTTATTTGGGTATACAGTTTGCTAATTTTCTCTTTATATCTTATCTACATTGTTATCAAATTCACTGACAGTCTTAATTTCAATAATTATGTTTTTCATTAATAGAAGCTTTGTTTACTTGTTTTCCTATCTGATAGTTTCCTACAATCTTGTTCTCTTGTTTTTGATTTACTTCTTTAATTATTTTATATGTAGTTATGTATTCTCTCTGATATTTTTGGTGGCTAAGGTCTAATTGTGTTTTTTCCCCTGTTCATGATATTTACACTGATTTTTTTTTTTATCAATGTGAACTATTTCCTAGTATGCCTGGTAATTTTGGATTATTAAGTCATGTTCATTGGAATTTTATATGTGAGAATCCAGTGAGCCCTAGGTTGAGGGTATATCTTTTAGAAATTATTTTTATTTGGTTTTGTTAGGACTCCAGAATGCTGCTAATTCAGGCTAACTTTAAGTTAATTTTATTGACCTGAGTTTCTTTTCTTTGAAGGAAAATAGGCTTATGGTTTCAATGTCTTAGGGGACCCAAGGCAAAAGAAATGTTTCCTTCTTGTTTCTCATTTATGTCAGGCATATTTTTTTTTTCCTATCATACTTTTAGTCATTATGTAACCCTTAAAATTCTTAACTTTTTTCAGGTTTCTCAGTTCTATCTCTCCACAGGATCAGGGTGTACACCATGTCTCTTTTTCCCACATGGCTGCTAAAACCCAAACCTCTTGCTGAGGCAGATAAACTCCAGTTTCACTTACAATTCCATTTAAGAGTATTGTACTTTTGTTCTTTGGTTATCCCCCAAATCAGACATGTTATTATTTTACATAGCCAATATTTTTTAAAATTTAAAGAAATTTTTAATCATTTTCTTCTCTCACTATTTCTTATCTCATAGATATTTCCTCCTGGTTCATTTTCTTATATTTCATGCACAGGTGCTTTACATACTGTAGCTGATAATTCTAATATGTGAAATTCTATGAATGCTGTTTTACTGAATTTTGCTCATGTGACTTGTTTCCTTGTGTGTTAAGGGATCTTTGATTGTGATTTCATATTTGGTGGTTCTTTATCCACATGGGAATCCTATGAGGCTCTGACTTTGCTTTTGTGAGGCACTGGGGGAAGAGATTGTTTAATGATTTGAGGCCCATTTAGCTCCCCCTGCACTTCATGCAGGTGTTTAAGTTCAGCTACTGCACATTATAGCTGATTCAAGACTTATCTAGACCTTAGAATTAATAAGGATAACAGTGTTCTGGGCAACCAGTACAACAAACATGGCATACAAATAAAAACCTATTTGCCAACTCTGTGCATTTTTAAGGCATAAAGGATAATTCCCAAAGTTTTGAAAGAGTGATTATACCTGCCAGAGTTTATGGCTCATTTCCTGGTAGCAGCTTAACATTTTACACAACCTGTCCAATCATCTTTTAGACAGGAGATACCTACCAGAATTAAATACATAACAGAAGAAGAAACTTAAAAGAGATCACACAAAGCAGTTACAGAAAAAAATAAATGACCCACCCAAGTTCATACATCTAGCTGGTAGTAGAACATGGACAAAGACTCGAGTTGGTATTAGGTGAAATGTGTTAAGTATTTCAACAGACATGAAGATAATATGAGCTAATCTCTCTCAGGATCTGGACATCTGCAGCCAAAGGGATCAATTCTCATTTAGTTTTCTGCCTTCTTCCCTTTTCCATATCCATTATCTAATCCCAGTCTCCTCATTAATATGGATGTTTAGGCTCTAATTATACTTGTTATGGTGTTAAACTAGATAAAGTTGTTGCAAATGTTCTTTCCTGGTTTTGCATTTTAAAGATTATAAATCTAAATCCTGTTACAGTGTAATAACAAATGTTTATTTATATGTACTTCAATACCACATTAATCTCGAATACACTAATTTGTAACATCATTTGGGATGAGTTGAGCTGGCGTTCACTTGTGTTCTATTTGTGAAAAATGCATCTTGGAGCAATCAGATGGGATATGCAAACTTCAGGAACTGTAGTTAACCATTTTAAGAGAAGAAATTATTTTTAATTAACCTAGAGGATCTATTTTCAATAGTTTGCATGCTAATTACGAGTCTTATCTTTTCAATAAAAGGAGTCATGGATATTCACTAAGGCAAAGCTTTGTTAAACTGGTTCAGACTGCATGGCAGCTGAACTTTATTTAATTAAAAATATCAAAAATTAAGACATTACAAATTGAGAACCCACTCCAATATTTCATTTAACTGGAAAGAATTAGGAGGTTGGGCTAAGATTTTGAAAAATTATATTGTGAATTCATTCATAGTCTTACAAACTAAAAGAACAAAAATAGTAATAGAAATAGTTCATGCATGTCTTTAAAGAAGCTAGTTTGGAAAAAGAGCAAATTGAATTAAGTCAAGTCTAACCCTGTGAAATGCAGAAGAATGAACCTTGAGAGTTATTCAATTCTTAACTTCCTCTTCTCTCTCTCTTTTCTATGGAACCAAATACCACTGTTTGTTCTTTAAAACTCCTTTCATGTGCCAACTTCTCTAGGCAAACTTTCCTGATTCAAGGTCTCAATTAGACACCATTATTCTGTTCTTCCAAAATACCAGCATAATCTCTGTCATAGAACTTCTCGCATGACAATTCAATAGTTGGCTCACATGTATCCAGACATCACATATCTAATCCTCCCAAATTATGGTCATTCAACCTTAATTTGCTTAAAGGTAGAAACCATGTCTTTGTTCTCTATACTCTGACCCAAACACACAATCTGGCACAGAGTAGGCACTTTACAAATATGTGGGGCATATAAGCAGCCAGAATTTAAAGTTCTGTTCCCTAGAAATAGACTGTAATTCTAGAAATATTCTACATATTGAACAAATTTTATCAGCACAATCTTTATTATTCATACACTTTATTTTATAGCGAGTTTTTTCAGAGGACCAAAAAAACTTATTCCCAATAGTTACCTTTTTTTTTTTTTTTTAACTTAGAGGTATGTTGTTTCAATGTATTTGATGCTTTCCATAAACATGGCTAAAAACTTTACAGACCTCATACAATTAAGTAATTCTGACCCACTGAGTTAGGGAAAGGAGATTATATAGGAATAAGAAATGAGAGAAGAAAGTCAATTAAGAAGAGAAGAAAAGAAAGCAGAGATATAAAGCATTCTTTAAGAAACTGAGGAAGAGACAATATCAATGCACTTTTATTAAATACCTACTATGAGCTATATACTGTATTTGATATCAAGTTGAATTTTACATGGATCCTGAATTCCAGGAGTTAGAGTCCTAACTTGAGAATAAAAGATGAAAAATAACTAACATGTTACTAAGCCCTAGGCAGGGAAGAAAGCTACAGGAAATTCACTTCTATACCCACTGTACTCCTAGCTAGTAGATGACTACTGATAGAAGGGTTATAGCTATTATTCTTGCTCGGCCACTTAATAGGTAGAAAGTCACTTAACCATGCTAACTTTCCGAAGTAATACCGCTGTGCAGAATGGTTATAAAGATTGAATATTGAGAAGAAAAGTATAGAAAAAGGCCTGGTACGTGGTAGGAACTCAATTTAAGTTTTTAGGTAGTGTGGTATAATTCTTTCTCTTTTATTTTAGATAATTATAGACTTCATTTCATTAGAAACATTCAAACAATTTAAGAATTAGAAAATTCTTTTATGTTCTCACAGAATTAAAGGTGTTTTGGTGTGCCTGACATGTATCACACCAGGAATAAGTGTATAAGGCTGCCTTTGTGTCAGAAAACCTGGAATGGAACAATGACTTCTCAAAGTCCAGCTCAGTCCTGGGTGTCCGTGCTATGTGGTTTAATGGTGGAGGAAGTGAGTGATTTTGCTTCCTTTCTGTTCTACGTTGTGATACCATAACTAATACATCTGTGACACACGGGATTCCTGCTGTCCTGAAAACAATTACTGAAATCAAAATTCAGATGGCTCTTTGATCCTAAATTTGTGGTTGCTCTTCCCATTGCTTCCTTTACTAAGGAGACAGATAAGAAAACAGAGGGAGGGGGCTTCCCTGGTGGCGCAGTGGTTAAGAATACGCCTGCCAATGCAGGAGACACGGGTTTGAGCCCTGGTCCGGGAAGATCCCACATGCCGCGGAGCAACTAAGCCCGTGCGCCACAACTCCTGAGCCTGCACTCTAGAGCCTGTGAGCCACAACTACTGAGCCCACGCACCACAACTAATGAAGCCCATGCGCCTAGAGCCCGTGCTCTGCAACGAGAAGCCACTGCAATGAGAAGCCCGCACACCGCAATGAAAAGCAGCCCCCGCTCGCCGCAACTAGAGAAAACCCGCGTGCAGCAACGAAGACCCAACGCAGCCAAAAATAAATAAATTAATTAATTAAAAAAAAAAAAAAAAGAAAACAGAGGGAGGGAAGCACTTTGCTCCAAATCCAGCAGAAGCGAACTATGCAAAATTAATCCTCAAGAGGGATTACTCTCCCACCTGATATGATATGGAATAACGCCAGAAACATATGGTTAAGGGACAGAGGAATTTGAGATTCAGGTGGCTATCCAACTGTAGGCTGAGATTCTTAAGTCCACTTACATACAGGTAAGCACATGTTCAAGTAGATAAACCCACCGAGATACCCTAACAAACACACATGCTGACAAACTTACTAACACCTACATGCATTCAAAGATGTGAATAGAGTAGGTAAAAACATGAGTGAGTAAGCAGGAGGGGGGATAGGGAAGCAGGAGGGTAGGTAGGAGATGGATGGGGATCAAGTAAGATGACAGACAGTGAAAGTAAATGTGAGTGATCTCCACAGAGACCAAAGGATGCTAGTGTACAATACCTTTTAACTTAGAACATGAACACAATCAGTTCTAAGAGCCAGAGGAATCACACCCCTTTTCATGAGTGAAAATTCTAAATTTATCTGTGCTATTTGGAGCCATTATATGCCGTCATGTTGGCCTTCCCCGGGTGCTGGCTGTCTGATACCAAATGAAACATTTAATCTGGAAAGACGACATCTGGTGATTATTTATTTTCCCAAGAAAATAAAGAAATCCTTTTTTCTCTAGAAGAGAATTCTTCTGTGCCTAATAGCAAATGCATCAAGCCTTTAAATGGCAGTATCTTGAAAGCATTAATCACATTCATCTTCCAAGTGCTTCCTTTGCCTCTTGTTGCCCGTTAGGCTAGAGTACCACTTGACACTCCACTCGACATCTTTGCAATATCATGTCACTGGGATGTAAATGTCCCATTTGAAACAAATCAGGAGTTATCATTTGCCAATTAAAAGTTCACCAGAACTTCGTCTATGATATTCTACCATCTCACCACTGGAAAGAATGTACAGTGAATATTTTGTAATTTATGGAATGAAATGATTTAATTTATATAGCACAGAACATCCTTCTGACAGCTGTCTTGTTGCTGGGACAGTATGGACTCCCTCTAAATCAGCATGCTTCCAGAGATTTTCTTACGATAAATACAGTGGCCTGATAGCCCTGGGAGCTCTGCCAAGTGGTCTGGCCTCATGAGAACCGACCCTGCCAATGTGGAGAACCTCCCAACCAGCCTGTGCCGTTAAACAGAGGTGGAAGAGCTGGCACTGCATGATGAATCGTCCTCATCTCTGAGGTTGGCCTTATGCATCCCCAAGGCTCTGGTTCTATGAGTTAGCAAAGGGAAGGTGTGGGGAGATCATATTTTCCAGCTGCTTCCTATTCCCCTGGAGCCTGAGATGACTATACCAGTGATGCCGTCCTTAACACCCTCGATCCTTCCAGACACTGGCATCAACAGAATGCCTGGAATAAGTAACATTTAATAAATGCAAACTGTTTGCTGGGTAAAGTGCTAGTCACTTCACCTGCAGCATATCAATGAACTCTAACGATCATTCTAACAAATTGGCATTCTGATATTCATTTTACATATGAGCAAACTGAGGCTCAGAAAGGCTAAATAACGAAGTCCATCTTGATAGCAAGTGCAGGACCAGCATTCAAATCCTGTCAAGATGACCATAAAATCACAGGCATTTATCATGACGGACCTTGACATACGAGTTCATGTGAAATGCAGTCTGAGCGCACCCACACAGCAGCAAACTGCAGTACATTCCAGACTGGGAAACATCTCAAGGGCAAGTCTGGAAGGAGGCAGTTTCAGAGTAAACACAGGGCATCTGTCTCCCCGACAGATGGCTGCCTTTGTGAACCTTCCTTCCAAGGGTGTAACTGTGCTGGGAGGGATGCAGATCTTCACCAGGCAGGAAAAGTCACGGAATAATCTGGGGAGGTGTCTGTGTTCTGGCAAATCTCACTTCCCACCAAGTGCAGTCCCAGAGGCTGGAGATGAAGGTGAGAAGAATGTTGTCTCATTTATTTTCTCAGGAGGACTGACGGCCAACTTCCTGGCTTGGAGGCGGGGCGGTTTTTCTCTACAACCACACTCCTGCCGCCACAATCCCCAGTGTGTCTGTTTAACACATATTTCTTCTAAGTCGTATAATTTAAGAAGAGAGCAAGTACATAATTTTGGAAGTCGAGTGGCACTTTCAGAATTAACACTGTTTCAAAGTTCCAATATTTTTAAAATAGGGTGTCAGGAAATAACTGAGAAGGGAGGGATTAGCTGCTACTTTTAACTATGTTTTCAAAATCTTCAGCTCTGTTGATTTCAGCCCCAGTGTGTGGAATGCTTGCTTAATTAAGTCCTTGTCTCCAGAATTAGATGTGAAGCACAGTCTGGGCTCCCACCTACCCTGAGCACCATGGCCCATGTCCTGCTTCTACAAATAAGGATAGGATTGGTGACTAGATACACAAGCTTCTCCTAGGCACAAGGATGGGTGTTAGGCACACCACACATTTCTTCACATGAAACCTCCCTGTAATCAATAATAACACAGAAGAAAGATAGTTGGGTAGGATTAGGAGGGCTCTCAGGGCATATTTCCAGTGTAAAATTATCTGGCTCTTACAGAATCCTTGAGTTCTCCAATAATATAGCAAGAAAACCACAGACAAAAACACACAGAAGGAAAAAAAACATTTCAAAAAATGATAAAAAATAAATAAAAAAGCAAAAAAGAGAAAATTTTTCTCTACGTTTCATTTCTTAGATCAAAGAATAGATTGAAGATGCTAGAAGGTATCTTTGAAATAATACATTCTAACCATCACAGGAAGGGAATGGGACTTCTTTCCTTCCTTCCAATTTAATGTAAAAGCTCTGAGGGAGAAGACTTTTGTTAGCTTCTCTTCATATCTTTGGCAGTACCTAGCATGTTTCTTGTACATGATAGGCATTAAAAACACTTATAGAATTTATTGTATTAAATTGCCTTAAGTCACATGGTTAGAACAAGACAAGCCAGAGGTTGGATGGAGCCTGGATTTTTTGATAACTAGTATTGTGGTTTTCTCATTACACTACACAGTCAAAACTAAAAGAAAAAAAGTATACCTATATATTGAATGCTATGCAGATTATAAAATCTCCAAAGATATCTTTTGATAATGGTGCTTTCATTTCTGCTTCCTGAACTTCAGCATATCCTAAACTACTCCTTCGTATTATAAATTGCCACATATATTGTACTAATGATCTAATGATAAGGTGTATAGGAATTGTTAAAGCACCATGCCCTTACAGGTATTATCATTACTGATGAGCTCTCTGCTCACGGGATTTTAGGCAAAACCATGGTTAGGCAGGGTGAGTCAAAATTCTTTTGACCACTGAGCTTTCTTGTATCACCTCATAGCCAATACCTGAGCATTTAGTCTCTAGAATTTTCAGAATATCATAGGAGCTTAAAGTAAACACCATAGACAAATTAGAGTTATGTGGAGAAACCAAGAATAGAATGTCACAGAGATTAAAAAAAAAAAAAAAGGAAACTTTTACAGAGAAGGAAAGGCAATAGTCTTTATTAGCAAGAAAAGTGGGCGTTGTTAACTGAGATGTGGGCAAAGAGATGACAGAGATGGTGTCAGATGACTTGAAGAGGGAGCTGTCAGACGACTTGGAGGAAGCTGTGTAGAAGGGTTAGGGCTTGAATAATAAAATACATTAGACTTAGTCTTAGGAATCATTTCGTTAAAGACCTTTAAACTATATCTGAAGACACTGAGAACAGAGACAAAGAGAAAAAGCGGAGACAGTCTGATAGAACAAGGACTGGAATTAAATTTGTTTTAGCACAGATTTGCTATGCAGTTACCTGAAAGGGGGTGGCAACTCAAGGACAAGGATATGCAGCAAACTGATAGAAGTCTTAGAAGAGAAGGACGAACAGTGGGAGTGGTTGACTCTGGAGGAGGAGAATCCTGCTGTTTAGTGAGAGAGGTCAGCAGGAAGGAATAAATACAACTGAGGTAGCTAAGGACTGCAGAAGATTATTTTAATTGTTTTTTAGCCAGCCTCCAATTTTTTAGACTTACCTGAAACTAAAAGCTCTTTTGAGATGACCATGTAGTATAGTTAAGTGAGTGTAGCACCAGGGCCTAGTTTTATGGGCAATCATCCAGTTTTCTACGGGATTAGATGACAGAGCTAAAAGCGAAGTATTTTATGTCTGTGAACAAGCTGGATTACTGTCTGGCAAATCAGTGACTGAGTCCCACCTTTAAGAAGCTCTCAGGTTTTCTATTGAGAACAGAAATAATACTGATGCTTGATGCTTATAGTTTGTAACTGTAGGGTTACTCAACAGCTATGTGTACTTGTGTTTATTTTCATGGGGGTCTTTGCACTTTCATTCACGCTCAGGTGTTTAAGAGTAACAGGTAAATTATAAACAGTTTTTAATTTGTTATTTAACATTAAAAATATGGCCTTAACTTAGGGCAGCATAACCGGCATCTGCTTTAGAGCTATAAAGAGCAAACAGTTAAAGTTTGATTTTAATCTACCGCTTTATGTTTAATTTTCTTTACCTATAATATGGGGATAATAATAATATTATCTACCTCATAGTGTTATTGGGGAAATTAAATATAACATATACAAAGCACTAGCTCAGTATGGGCTCATAATAAACAATCTTATTATTGTTGTTGTTATTATTATTTTTTATTTGAACACATATCTGTGGGTTTTTTTACACAATCTAAGAAAGGAGTAGAGAAAAGAGACAGGATAATTGACATTTATTAAGTACCCACTGTGAGCCCTATGAATTTTTGTGCATAATCTCATTTTAGTAATCTCAACAGTGTCTCAGGTAGGTACTGTCATTCCTATTTGGATGTGAGGTTCAGAATGCTATATTTAACTTGCCATAAAGTCTCACAGCTTGTAAGTGGCAGGTACATGACTAGAAACCAAATATGTTTCCATTTTAAATAAATCACATGAATTATTCCTCTCATTTGGAAATTAGTTATTTGGAGTGAAAGTCGAAGGTTCATATGTGTCTATATTGACTTAACAAGTCTTCATTAAACCTCCACTTTAGTTGCTGGAAACTACAAAAAATCCCATAAGCAGTAGCTTGATCTCTGGTCTCTACATCCTTAGGAGTCTGGGGAATGAATGTCATCCTTGAATTGCCACAGAGAGACCCTCTCCTTCCTGGGGAGGAGGGAGGTACTTACACAAGCCCAAGCAAATGAAAACTGTCACCTGCACAGCCAAGTCAGCCTGTCAGCCAGCCAGAGTCAGACACTGATTGCACAGCTGACATCTGTATCTCATATTAATCACAGTGTCCCAACTTGGCCAGAGACACAAAGATACAGACAAAGCAGCAGCAAATAACCCCAGCTCCTCTGTGGTTCTTCCATCTGTCTATCAGGAATGCGTCAGCATGAGTATTACTAAACTGATATACTCAAGGGGAAAAAAAGGCCATCAACAGAAGAGCCAAAAACAATACCCCGATACATGTTAGATGTGATCAACGTTCTTGTTCAAGGCAGTGTTTTTATAATTTCATGCATGTTTGCCCTTAAAAATCATGTGTGTGCTGTTTAACGACCGCCTCCCATTCCTTCAACTCTCATATATGAGCAATTCCATCATGCTGTCTTGGGGCTCTTCAAGTATGTACACTACGTCTTAAAGAGGTTAGTAAAAGAGGACAATCAAGTAAAAAACTGATTTTGCTTTGATCAAAAATGAACCATTTATTAGAGTTCTCCCCCAGTTCATTTTTGACTCTCTTAATTTCTATATAGGGCTTCCTCCCTGAGCATTTCTTTATATCCTACCCTAAAAAAGCGCTGAAGATCCCCTTTACCTATCTTTCTTAAGTCTGAAGTTTCCATTAAGCTCTAAGCATCCACATCCTTTCTTCCTCCTCCCTAGGCTCTATGTTACCTGCTCTAACTTCCAGGTAAGTGGTCAGGCATATGTGATAGGACCTATTAAGGTGTCACATATACATATATGTTTGTGTGTATATACACATATGGATGTGTGTTTGTGTGTGTGTGTACAGAGAGGGAGAGAGGGAGAGAGGCAGACAGAGAGAGAGTCAGAAAGAAACAGAGACAGAGAGAGACTGGTGTCATCACTAGGAACGTGGGCCAAATAGTTGCATTGTCACTACAGAAAGTGAAGTGTCTTCATGGAAGCTGGGATGCAACAATGAGGAAGGATTGAGGCAGTATCCGTATTTATTCACTAGCAGTGGATTGAGACATTTAAAGTTTGTGAATGTCTGATTAAGTGGGATTTATGCATCATACCATCTAATGTACCTTAATTAGCCCTTGTAAAATGCAAAGAGCCCTAAGAAAGTTCCTTTAAGGAAACTGTGGTTTGACCATAAGGCAATACAACTAGAATAAATAAACAAGAAAAGGTCTGAACTGACACTTCTATTTCAGTGTATCTGTGAACATCTCTGTCAGCAACTGCAGAGACAACAATATTTACTGCTGGTAGTGTGCTACCTGGCAGATATTAGAAAACTAATCATACAATCCACCTCTTCAAAGTAAAGAAGACATTTTAAATATAGTCACCCGAATAACTGATTTTTATTTTATTTTATTTTCCGAATAGCTAATTTTGAAAAGAAACTTGTATGATGGAGAGAATACTTTCTAAATTGGATATTCTATGTGATTTTGTTGTTGAATTTAAGCTAACTGAATAAACCTTATTTAGATACTTTAATAACTTGGAAATAAAACACAAACTTAAAAACATGATTTTCTATCCAATGTAAAAATTGTCTATGCAAGACTGGATTCATTTGTTAAACATATCAAAGTGCAATTTCCTCCTTTATATTCACAGGAAAAATTTCTTGACCTCAGTGATTCTTCCAGTCACACAAGAATTATTGTGTGGTATAAATATATGAACAGAGGTATGCTTAAAGTAACACCATTTCTGTGGCAGGAATGTGTGGAGGTGGAGACATAAAACAAAAATTTAATATTCATAAGTCGGCCCTTTAAGAATGAATCAGGGAGACAGTGGAGAAGTTATTTCAGAGACCAAAATATGCCAGTGAACAGCCTTTAAAACACGCTCATGCATTCATTAAGATAACTGAAAGGGGGCAGCACTGCTGGATTGAGGTTTGCAAGGGGTAGGGAATAGTTAGACTGGAAGCTGGAGAGGTAAACAGGGCTAATCAAGATGATTCATTGTTCTCTTCTAAAGAGTATGGCCTCTTGGGGTGATAGGAAATTGCCTGGTAAGTAAAGCATCACAGTCAGATTTATGATATAGAAAGATTACCCAGGCAGGAAAATGGAGTGTTGTATAGGAGGGTTAGTAGTTTGGAAGCAGAGAGCCTAGTAAGAAGATACTTAAGAGTATTACGAGGTGATAGATATTGAGGCAGGGCCAGAAAAGAACCAAAAGCAATGAGGAAAGACATGAGGGGAGAAATGTAAAGACCTATAGAATATAAGTAAATATTTTGTGATGGACACCCATGCTTGGCTGAGAAGGGAGAAAGGTCTAGGGCTAATGAAGTTATATAGAAGAATCAGAGTCACTAAGTTTAGACAACAGCACTAGGGATTTAGGAGTCAGGCATTTGGTTCTAGTTATATTACACAAAGGTGCCTTCAGGGATCACAGGTCATCCAGTGTCTTCTATCAGAATTATTTTCTCCAATTTCCAAACAGGGATATTAACATCTATCCTATTTCTAATTCCTGCTAATATGATGAGCATTAATGATAGAAAAAAACAATGGCACCAGGCAATACAATGTATAGATAAAGCTTGTTTATACAGAAAGCTAAACAAAGGTGTCCAAAATGTAGAACTGTTCTAAAATTTTTTAAATGATCATGTTCTTTTAAAAGCACTCCATGAAAAATGCTGAAGAACAATTTGCTATGATACTAAGCTCTTGGTGATGGTGGCACATGCCAGGCTGCAAATGACTAGTTGGTGATGTTGCAACAGTCCAATCTGTGCAACATGCGCAAGGCAAATCATTGTGACTGAAGATGGAAAATTATTCTGTTAGAGTCTAGATTGTGTTAGGAAAATATCATAACTTTTATGGAATAAAGATCACCTGCTATAGCGTAGGAAATGCTCAATATGTATAGGCTGGTAGCCATAGTTAGGCATAACAAGAGCAAGCAGAAGACAGTAAGAAATTTCTTCAGAAGAGCTGTTGTATCATTTTTACCTTCAGGTTTTCCAGTGGTACGAAAATCCACATGCCTAGTTGAAACTCAACATGGGCTTCTGGTCAATTACATTCTACCAAATTATAATGACACATTTTTGGCATTTTAAAAAAGTGCACTGAAAATTCTGGTTTTCAGTGTGAGAGTTATGAGGAAAATGTATGTGTCATGTTTAAGTCACTATAAACTTGGAGTTTTATGTAATATTTTTCTATTCTTATGTAACTTCAGTTGTTTTTATTAATATGAAGTCATGACAAATATGTACTATGTTCTTCAACTGCATTCACGTGATACATTCATTGCATATAAGCGCTTTCCAAGATATATGCTCTGAAAAACTCATTTATTCTTCATATTTTACAGGTTCCCTTTTTTTAAAAACATACTGCTATTTTGAATGAAAGCTATCTAAACTCTGGAAAGATCTTTACTGTAGTGTCTGGAGAGTCAGGAAAAAATGAACATTCAGATGTTGATGGTTTGTTTGTTGCAATTTATCACCACTCCATCACAGAACAAGAGACAATATGTGAACAAGAAGATCTAGCTCTTGCTTCCATAATCTGATGGAGTAAACTAACAACTGGGATTCAGTATAGTAGGTGAGTCAACACTATGTGCCTTAAGAGTGGGAAGTAGGCCGCGATAGTGAGAGGCCCGCGCACCGCGATGAAGAGTGGCCCCCGCTTGCCACAACTAGAGAAAGCCCTCGCACAGAAACGAAGACCCAACACAGCCATAAATAAAAATAAATTAAAAAAAAAAAAAAAAAAGAGTGGGAAGTAAAAAAGGACTAGCTGGGGAAAGGCAGTGCTTGGGAAGGCTCTTAGGGGAGGTGATAATTCAGTAAGACCTTGAAAGATGAGAGCCTGTCAGTTGGAAAGAAAAGAGGAGAATTCCAGGCAGTTAGAACACATTATGCGAAAACAGAGAGATCATAGACTCTAGCTTGAGGTGGCCACGTTGAAAGTTCATTTGACTACCTAGGGCACATAGCGATGCAGGAAAGAAGGGGAGAGCCAGGTTCTCACATGAGGACACGCAAGACAGGAAAGAGACACTCCAATTCAATTGGGACAAGTCTTGTGTGCCAAATGGAAGAACTTGAGTTTGCTCCTCTTGGAGAAGAGGAATAATTGAATGTTTTAAGCTGAAAAAATAGTAATGTAATCACAGTGATCATTTTGATATCAATAAATAAATAAAATAGAAGAAGAGATATTGGTGATATGGAGTCTCATGAGAAGGCTATTAATACAATCAAGGAGAGAGGTATAGCTTTAGGGTACTTAATATCTCTGTATATTGTTGTATCTTTGTGCTGGTGAGGGAGATATCATTTACCATTTTTGCAAATGGAAAAACCAACGGTGAGTTGAAGTAAATCATCTGTGGTCATTAAGAAATTAGAGGCCACTCTAAAATCTGCTTCTAAACCCTGTCGTTTCTTTCCAAAAACTTTGTCCTCTTTTTCTTCTTAGCAGAAAGCAAAAACATAAGGAATAAATAATATTTATTGGTCAATTATTCCTCAAAAAAGCTGACAATTATTATTTTGAAATATTCATTCTAGTATCTCATGCATTTTAGGCTTTCAATAATTAAAACATCAACAGGGATCAACCTTATATCACAGATTAAAAATATGCAAGTGTATGTAACAATAAGATTAATTTTAATTTCTACTTTCTTTGTTAGTTTATAAATAGTATTCCAAACTGAGATGTTCACAGGACAGAGAGTGGGAGGGAAGCAATTTTTTTTTTTAGTACAAAACTTCTAAGGAAATCATAAAAGTGCTCTAAAACTCCAAGGAGTCCAAACTCAACACTATGTTGTTGTGGGAGAGGGAACCTAATAGTAGAAATTTCAGAAATACTATGGAAATTCCAGACACAAGGAGTTAATTCTAGGACAACTTGGGTTTTTTGAGGTCCAGGTCTACAGGGCCATTAGAATTCTCTTCAAGGCACCTTCATCCTCTAACTCCGATAACAGATATAAATAGGTTTGAATATCAGTTCTGCCCTTACTAACAGGAACTTGAAGAAATTATTTAGCATTGCTTCCCTCCTTTACAAATCAATGGCAGCACTTACTTCACCAAAGGGCTGTTTTGAGGAGTAAATAATTTAATCCATGTAAATGATTTGGACCAGTGTCCAGCCAGAAGTGTGTGTTCAATACACTGTAGCTGTTATTATAATCATCTGTTTAGAAATCATAGAATCGGAGCTAAAAGGAACTTCAGCAATTACCTAAACAACCACCTGATTTGGCAGTCGGAAAAACTGAGGTCTAGACAGAAAGTGTTTCCCCAGGTCACACAGCCAATCCATCACGGAGCCAGGACTGTAACCCTGGTCTGGTGTTCTTTCCCCTAAAACACACCAACTTCAGTGCTGCAAGATATACTGATACACTGTGAGTGGTTTTACAGCAGATGTGTGATGGTTCTGTCTGGCATAAGTGTACGTAGCTGAAACTCAAGCAATTTGGACGTGCCCAGGGAAAAGGGCAGAATAAATAAGAGTGAGCCTCATATTTGGGCACAGATTGAAGAATAAAGCATAATTATAATGTGCACTGCTCTCTTTCACCCTTGGATTCTTTGGGATTTACAAATCTTTCCACATAGGAAGCTAACTTCTTTGAAAGACAGGTAGTGTGAGACACATGCCCTGAACTCCAGAGTGAATAGCAGCTGAAACAGCTGCTTGAGCCCCAGCCCTGTCACTGAGCACCCCCTCTGTCTCCAGGCTGACAGACAGCTGCTGGCAGCATCTGATCTGTCAGTATCTTCACTCCTCCAGAATGAGCAAATAGTCTGGGCCCTGATCTGAGACGAGGAAAAACAACAGCATCATCACTAGAAACTCTGCCACTGATGTACATGCAATAGCAGTTTATGACAATGAAAAAGAGACACACAGTTGACAGAAAAGTCCATATTTACATTATAACTGTGTGAATAAGTGCCTGGCTCATCTTCAGGAGAGGAGAAAATCTCCCATCAGGACTTTGCTCCAACAGTGCCAGTTTCAACATTAATCATTTTCAATAAAGAAAGTCTTAGCTCTCTTTTAACACTGGAAACACAAATTTAAAAAAACATATTACTTTAAATGGAAGGGGTATCATCACAATTCAATCAATGTTTATTTTCTGCTTAAAAGTCTCCATGTGTGACTAAAACAAGTTGGCTCTGACTGTATTTTATTCTTAGGTGTTAAATTAGACTACTGAATCAGATAATCTCTAAGACCCCTTTCATTCTCCATAATATTGTAACACTGAGCTTAATGGTTTAACATTTAATTGTATATATATAACTCATTGTACTTCTCTATGATTATTTACCAGCCCAAAATAGGTAGGGTTCCCATTGGCCTAGAAATAGTCTTTAAGCAAATATTTTATGAGCTCAGGCAATTTTACAGAACAGTTATTTATCCTCTTGATACACTGAGAGAACGATAGTTGTATTTAAGAATCAGGAGATGAGAAGAAATAACATAATAATATTTTATATTAAAAACATTTTATAGCTTCCCAAATACTTCTGTATACCATATTTTATATAATCTTCACCAAACCCAAAAAAGTACATATTTTCTCTTTTTTTTCTGTAATTCTGCAATTCAGAGAGTTAATGGAACTTGTCCAAAACACACAGCTTTAGCTACAACCTAAAACTAAGCCTTTGGATTCCAAGTCCAAATCTCCATCACTAGTCTATGTCTGCCTCCTGAGGAGGGGATGGTGTCCTCCAATTAAATGCATATTTTTAATGAAGAAGTAATAATGTTAAAGTTCTCTATTTTCTTGACTTATTTAAAATATATTAATATAAATACAAACTAACTATAAATTGTTTATCAATATAAACATGCAGCCAAAGAATAAATTAGTTCTGTAATGAAAAAGAGAAAATATGGATGAGAATATGTCTTGGAATGGAGAGATGGAAATAGGATGGAGAAGGGAATCATATAGGAGTTAAACTCTTTCTGCAATTTATTTAAAGAACATAAATACCATTATACATAAAATAGATAAACAACGACCTTCTGTATAGCACAGGGAACTATATTCAATATCTTATAATAACCTATAATGGAAAAGGATCTGAAAAACAATATATACGTGTATATCCGAATCACTTTGCTGTACGCCTGAAACTAACATAACATTGTAAATCAACTATACTTCAGTAGTGAAAAAAAAGTTGAAAAAAAAGAATATATATACCAAATATGGAAAAAGTACCAAGAACTGGCCAAGTTGTCACTTCCTTTTGAGAAGGTGTCTCCCTCCCCAGTACCAGGAAGGAGAGAGTGAATCTTATCACAAGAGATAGCACCCAGAGGAGTCTGCATAAACAGAACCTTACTAAACAACACTTATCTTTCATTTGTTTCCTTCCATAGAGTTACCTTCCCATAATTTATTGCTGCTAAAAGCCCAAACTCCTTTTCCTTTGTCTTGTCACCTCTCCACAAGTTTATTACTCTTTGGGTCTAACCACTTCTTTGGATCTTCACTATTTTTCTATGAAGAACTCCATATGCATAATAATAAACTGTTTCTCCTGTTAATCTGTCTTTTGTCAGTTTAATTTGTAGATCCCAGACACAGAACTTAAGAGTGTGAAGAAAAACTTTTTTCTCCCCTACACCCTCATAAACTTTTCATAAAATCTAACTTGCCAAGCTCTTGAACTGTCATTCAATTTATTACTGTAAAATTTATTTTCTATTTCTCCAGAATTTAAAAAAAAAACATATTGTTGGTCAAAGACAATTTTTTCCAGAACACTGCAGGGACCTCAGAGTTGTCTGACCCTTAGAAATGAGACTAAACTTCTGCTGTCTGACAGGCCTGACCAAATACCCTGTGACACAGGAGGTAAAGAAGAATCTAATGTTCCCAGCTTCAACTCTGATTCTGACTACAGAAATACAGGAACCTGCTATAATCAATAATGAAAGTAGATTTTACCTTGAAAATACCAGCTCCACAACAATGTGGTGCTAAAGGTGACAGTGTGTTTTGCTTGGTCATTTTCTGAATGTAACAGCACTTGGAGGATGACCATTTCACTCTTTTGTTTTTTATTTAAGAAGTAAATTGAGAGGTGAATACACTGACTTCTTGAAAACTTTAAATTAACCTCCTAGTGGCTCTATAAGCAAAATAAATAGAATGAACAATAGCCAGAAGACTGAGTCATCCTGCAGAGAAAGCCTTCAAATGCAGTGTATTCGTCTTATTTTCCACTTTAAGAGCTGTGTTGTCTGGAGAAAAAAAAGATGAATGTAAAGAAAAAAGTTATATAAAGCTGTTCTTTTATGCTGTTATTTTCACAACTTATTTGTAAGAGGAAGACATCTAAATTATATATATATATATGTGTGTGTATGTACGTGTGTATATGTATGTGCATGTATATATATGTGTGCATATGTATATATATAAAATGCCCATATTTGGGCATTAATATCAGCAGATTAATGTATCATGCTTGCTTTTGTTTGCATTTCTATTCTCAAATGTAATGGCTCCAGCTACGTGCCTTCTGTTTTTACTCATGTTTTCAGACTATGAAAGTGATTACCGGGTCTATCTTCTTCTAGGGCATGAAAATTTTATGAAATCCAAACATATTTGAGAAATGTAAACACATTTTTATTGACTAAGGACGATAACCAAGGATTGAGCTCTGATTTGAAAAAATTCTTAAATTGCTTTATAGCATCAAAATCTGTTCTACTGCAACATTTCATCTAACCTTCACCACCCTGTGAGGTAGATATTGCTATAATTCTTATTTAATAAATGGAGAACCTGCAATACAGAGTTAGTTATTCTGTCACATTTTAACAAAGTGTATATCTGGTTATTAACCATAGATTCATTTGCTGTGAGGGCTGTGAATAGCTATTTTGTGCCATATACGGTGCTGGGTGGTAGAGAAGAAAGAAAACTAACACAGAGTGCCAATATTAGGGAGAAACAGAATATTGAGGAGATAGACAACAAATAATTAAAATACAGTATTGTTGATTGCAAGAAAGTAAATCCAGAATGCTACGAAATTACATGAAAACAAAACAAGGCCGCTCATCCAGTTTAGCTCTGGGTATGTGTGTTAGGAGGGACTATTAAAAGGTAGATAATTAAAATTTTAAGGGCCGATGAAGTTAGATAGGTCAATGACTGCACAGGGTAATCAAGGCAGCAGCATCAGTACAGAATAATGAACAGACTTCTGCACAATCATGGAACCATGGAATCCACAAGTGGTGCAGGATGGCTGGAGCATAGGGTACAAGAGGGGAGTGGCAACTAATGAGACTATAGATGTGAGCAGCCAGATGACAGAAAATTTTCATGTAAAGCTGAGGAGATTGGAAGGCAGCCTGAAGCAATGGGAAGTCATGAAGGTATTTTAGTAGGTATATAACATTCTTACATCTGTTTTTTAAAAAATACACACACTTACACACTGGCAACAGTTGGGAAAAGAGTTTAAGGAGAGGTAAAATTGGAGACTGAAGCAGTCCAGGGTCTCCACTGAGGGCAGTGGAGATGCTGAGAAGAAAAAGGGCACAAAGGATATGAAGGCAAATTCAGAATGTAGGACAACGCCAAGTTTTCAGACTTGAGCCACTAGGTGGATACTAAAGATATAAAATGTTGATAGAGTTCAATTTTGGACAGACTAAATTTGAATGTTCAAAAGGGACATTCAAGTAGAGTTGGATATAGAAATCTAGAGGCCAGAAGCCCGGACTAAAATTATATTTTAGTTCCGTCAGTGTTTACATAATGAGGAAAGAGCATTAAATTGATCAGAGTATTAAAAGTAAAAACAGAAAATATTGGAAGAGGGGAGGAGAGAAGATGGCGGAAGAGGAAGAGGCGGAGATCACCCTCCTTCCCACAGATACAGTAGAAATACATCTACACGTGGAACTGCTCCTACAGAACACCCACTGAACGCTGGCAGAAAACGTCCGACCTCCAAAAAGGCAAGAAACTCCCCCCGTACTTGGGTAGGGCAAAAGAAAAAAGAAATAACAGAGACAAAAGAATAGGGACGGCACCTGCACCAGTGGGAGGGAGCTGTGAAGGAGGAAAGATTTCCACGCACTAGGAAGCCCCTTCGCGGGCAGAGACTGCGGGTGGCAGAGGGGGGAAGCTTCGGAGCCACGGAGGAGAGCGCAGCCACAGGGGTGCGGAGGGCAAAGCGGAGAGGTTCCCGCACGGAGGAGCGGTGCCGACCAGCACTCACCAGCCCGAGAGGCTTGTCTGCTCCCCCGCCGGGGCGGGCGGGGCTGGGAGCTGAGGCTCGGGCTTCGGTCGGATCGCAGGGAGAGGACTGGGGTTGGTGGCGTGAACACAGCCTGAAGGGGTTAGTGCACCACAGCTAGCCAGGAGGGAGTCCGGGGAAAAAGTCTGCAGCTGCCAAAGAGGCAAGAGACTTTTTCTTCCCTCTTTGTTTCCTGGTACGCGAGGAGAGGGGATTCAGAGCGCCGCCTAAACGAGCTCCAGAGACGGGTGCGAGCCGCGGCTATCAGTGCAGACCCCACAGCAACAGGGGCGCAGAGGAAAAAACGGAGAGACTCCCGCACAGAGGCTCGGCGCCGAGCAGCGCTCACCACCCCGAAAGGCTTGTCTGCTCACCCGCCGGGGCGGGCGGGGCTGGGAGCTGAGGCTCAGCTTCGGGTCGGATCGCAGGGAGAGGATTGGGGTTGGCGGCGTGAACACAGCCTGAAGGGGTTAGCGCACCACAGCTGGCTGGGAGGGAGACCGGGAAAAAGTCTGCAGCTGCCGAAGAGGCAAGAGACTTTTTCTTGCCTCTTTGTTTCGCGGCGCGCAAGGAGAGGGGATTCAGAGCGCCGCCTAAACGAACTCCAGAGATGGGCGCTAGCCGCGGCGAGCAGCGCGGACCCCAGAGACGGGCGTGAGACGCTGGGGCTGCTGCTGCCGCCTCCAAAAAGCCTGTGTGTGAGCACAGGTCACTCTCCACACCGCCCCTCCCGGTAGCCTGTGCAGCCCGCCACTGCCAGGGTCCCGTGATGCAGGGACAACTTCCCTGGGAGAACGCACTGCGAACCTCAGGCTGCTGCAACGTCACGCCGGCCTCTGCCGCCGCAGGCTCGCCCCGCCTCCTCTGTACCCCTCCCTCCCCGCGGCCTGGGTGAGCCAGAGCCCCCAAAGCAGCTGCTCCTTTAACCCCGTCCTGTCTGGGCGGGGAATAGACGCCCTCAGGCGACCTACACGCAGAGGCGGGTCCAAATCCAAAGCTGAACCCCAGGAGCTGTGTGAACAGGGAAGAGAAGGGGAAATCTCTCCCAGCAGCCTCAGAAGCAGCGGATTAAAACGCCACAAACAACTTGATGTGCCTGCATCTGTTGAATACCTGAATAGACAACGAATCATCCCAAATTCAGGAGGTGGACTTTGGGAGCAGAATATATTAATTTTTCCCCTTTTCCTTTTTTTGTGAGTGTATATGTATATGCTTCTGGGTGAGATTTTGTCTGTATAGCTTTGCTTTATAATAGCTTTATTTTACTTCACTATATTATAGCCTCTTTCTTTCTCTCTATTTTTTCTCCCTTTTATTCTGAGCCGTGTGGACGAAAGGCTCTTGGTGCTCCAGCCAGGCATCAGGGCCGTGCCTCTGAGGTGGGAGAGCCAACTTCAGGACACTGGTCCACAAGAGACCTCCCAGCTCCACGTAATACCAAACGGCAAAAATCTCTCAGAGATCTCCATCTCAACATCAAGACCCAGCTTCACTCAACGACCAGCAAGCTACAGTGCTGGACACCCTATGCCAAACAACAAGCAAGACAGGAACACAGCCCCATCCATTAGCAGAGAGGCTGCCTAAAATCATAATAAGGCCACAGACAACCCAAAATACACCACCAGACGTGGACGTGCCCACCAGAAAGACAAGATCCAGCCTCATCCACCAGAGCTCAGGCACTAGTTCCCTCCACCAGGAAGCCTACACAACCCACTGAACCAACCTTAGCCACTGGGGACAGATACCAAAAACAACGGGAACTACGAACCTGCAGCCTGTGAAAAGGAGACCCCAAACACAGTAAGAAAAGCAAAGTGAGACGACAGAAAAACACACAGCAGATGAAGGAGCAGGGTCAAAACACACCAGACTTAACAAATGAAGAGGAAATAGGTAGTCTACCTGAAAAAGAATTCAGAATAATGATAGTAAGGATGATCCAAAATCTTGCAAATAGAATAGACAAAATGCAAGAAACATTTAACAAGGACGTAGAAGAACTAAAGAGGAACCAAGCAATGATGAAAAACACAATAAATGAAATTAAAAATACTCTAGATGGGATCAATAGCAGAATAACTGAGGCAGAAGAAAGGATAAGTGACCTGGAAGATAAAATGGTGGAAATAACTACTACAGAGCAGGATAAAGAAAAAAGAATGAAAAGAACTGAGGACAGTCTCAGAGACCTCTGGGACAACATTAAACGCACCAACATTCGAATTATAGGGGTCCCAGAAGAAGAAGAGAAAAAGAAAGGGACTGAGAAAATATTTGAAGAGATTATAGTTGAAAACTTCCCTAATATGGGAAAGGAAATAGTTAATCAAGTCCTGGAAGCACAGAGAGTCCCATACAGGATAAACCCAAGGAGAAACACGCCAAGACACATATTAATCAAACTCTCAAAAATTAAATATAAGGAAAACATATTAAAGGCAGCAAGGGAAAAACAACAAATAACACACAAGGGAATCCCCATAAGGTTAACATCTGATCTTTCAGCAGAAAGTCTGCAAGTCAGGAGGGAGTGGCAGGATATACTTAAAGTGATGAAGGAGAAAAACCTACAACCAAGATTACTCTACCCAGCAAGGATCTCATTCAGATTCGATGGAGAAATTAAAACCTTTACAGACAAGCAAAAGCTGAGAGAGTTCAGCACCACCAAACCAGCTTTACAACAAATGCTAAAGGAACTTCTCTAGGCAAGAAACACAAGAGAAGGAAAACACCTACAATAACAAACCCAAAACATTTAAGAAAATGGGAATAGGAACATACATATCGATAATTACCTTGAATGTAAATGGATTAAATGCTCCCACCAAAAGACACAGGCTGGCTGAATGGATACAAAAACAAGACCCATATATATGCTGTCTACAAGAGACCCACTTCAGACCTAGAGACACATACAGACTGAAAGTGAGGGGATGGAAAAAGATATTCCATGCAAATGGAAATCAAAAGAAAGCTGGAGTAGCAATTCTCATATCAGACAAAATAGACTTTAAAATAAAGACTATTACAAGAGACAAAGAAGGACACTATATAATGATCAAGGGATCGATCCAAGAGGAAGCTATAACAATTGTAAATATTTATGCACCCAACATAGGAGCACCTCAATACATAAGGCAAATACTAACAGCCATAAAAGGGGAAATCGACAACAACACAATCATAGTAGGGGACTTTAACACCCCACTTTCACCAATGGACAGATCATCCAAAATGAAAATAAATAAGGAAACACAAGCTTTAAATGATACATTAAACAAGATGGACTTAATTGATATTTATAGGACATTCCACCCAAAAACAACAGAATACACATTTTTCTCAAGTGCTCATGGAACATTCTCCAGGATAGATCATATCTTGGGTCACAAATCAAGCCTTGGTAAATTTAAGAAAATTGAAATCGTATCAAGTACCTTTTCCGACCACAACGCTATGAGACTAGATATCAATTACAGGAAAAGATCTGTAAAATATACAAACACATGGAGGCTACACAATACACTACTTAATAACGAAGTGATCACTGAAGAAATCAAAGGGGAAATCAAAAAATACCTAGAAACAAATGACAATGGAGATACGACGACCCAAAACCTATGGGACGCAGCAAAAGCAGTGCTAAGAGGGAAGTTTATAGCAATACAAGCCTACCTCAAGAAACAGGAAACATCTCGAATAAACAACCTAACCTTGTACCTAAAGCAATTAGAGAAAGAAGAACAAAAAAACCCCAAAGCCAGCAGAAGGAAAGAAATTATAAAGATCAGGTCAGAAATAAATGAAAAAGAAATGAAGGAAACAATAGCAAAAATCAATGAAACTAAAAGCTGGTTCTTTGAGAAGATAAACAAAATTGATAAACCATTAGCCAGACTCATTAAGAGAAAAAGGGAGAAGACTCAGATCAATAGAATTAGAAATGAAAAAGGAGAAGTAACCACTGACACTGCAGAAATACAAAAGATCATGAGAGATTACTACAAGCAACTCTATGCCAATAAAATGGACAACCTGGAAGAAATGGACAGATTCTTAGAAATGCACAAACTGCCGAGACTGAACCAGGAAGAAATAGAAAATATGAACAGACCAATCACAAGCACTGAAATGGAAACTGTGATTAAAAACTTTCCAACAAACAAAAGCCCAGGACCAGATGGCTTCACAGGTGAATTCTATCAAACATTTAGAGACGAGCTAACACCTATCCTTCTCAAACTCTTCCAAAATATTGCAGAGGGAGGAACACTCCCAAACTCATTCTACGAGGCCACCATCACCCTGATACCAAAACCAGACAAAGATGTCACAAAGAAAGAAAACTACAGGCCAATATCACTGATGAACATAGATGCAAAAATCCTCAACAAAATACTAGCAAACAGAATCCAACAGCACATTAAAAGGATCATACACCATGATCAAGTGGGGTTTATCCCAGGAATGCAAGGATTCTTCAATATACGCAAATCAATCAATGTGATACACCATATTAACAAATTGAAGGAGAAAAACCATATGATCATCTCAATAGATGCAGAGAAAGCTTTCGACACAATTAAACACCCATTTTATGATAAAAGCCCTGCAGAAAGTAGGCATAGAGGGAACTTTCCTCAACATAATAAAGGCCATATATGACAAACCCACAGCCAACATTGTCCTCAATGGTGAAAAACTGAAACCATTTCCACTAAGATCAGGAACAAGACAAGGTTGCCCACTCTCACCACTATTATTCAACATAGTTTTGGAAGTGTTAGCCACAGCAATCAGAGAAGACAAAGAAATAAAAGGAATCCAAATTGGAAAAGAAGAAGTAAAGCTGTCACTATTTGCAGATGACATGATACTATACATAGAGAATCCTAAAGATGCTACCAGAAAACTACTAGAGCTAATCAATGAATTTGGTAAAGTAGCAGGATACAAAATTAATGCACAGAAATCTCTTGCATTCCTACACACTAATGACGAAAAATCTGAAAGTGAAATTAAGAAAACACTCCCGTTTACCATTGCAACAAAAAGAATAAAATATCTAGGAATAAACCTACCTAAGGAGACAAAAGACCTGTATGCAGAAAATTATAAGACACTGATGAAAGAAATTAAAGATGATACAAATAGATGGAGAGATATACCATGTTATTGGATTGCAAGAATCAACATTGTGAAAATGACTCTACTACCCAAAGCAATCTACAAATTCAATGCAATCCCTATCAAACTACCACTGGCATTTTTCACAGAACTAGAACAAAAAATTTCACAATTTGTATGGAAATACGAAAGACCCCGAATAGCCAAAGCAATCTTGAGAACGAAAAATGGAGCTGGGGGAATCAGGCTCCCTGACTTCAGACTATATCACAAAGCTACAGTAATCAAGACAGTTTGGTACTGGCACAAAAACAGAAATATAGATCAATGGAACAGGATAGAAAGCCCAGAGATAAACCCACACACATATGGTCACCTTATCTTTGATAAAGGAGGCAAGCATATACAGTGGAGAAAAGACAGCCTCTTCAATAAGTGGTGCTGGGAAAATTGGACAGATATATGTAAAAGTATGAAATTAGAACACTCCCTGACACCATGCACAAAAATAAACTCAAAATGGATTAAAGACCTAAGTGTAAGGCCAGACACTATCAAACTCTTAGAGGAAAACATAGGCAGAACACTCTATGACATACATCACAGCAAGATTCTTTTTGACCCAGCTCCCAGAGAAATGGAAATAAGAACACAAATAAACAAATGGGACCTAATGAAACTTAAAAGCCTTTGCACAGCAAAGGAAACCATAAACAAGACCAAAAGACAACCCTCAGAATGGGAGAAAATATTTGCAAATGAAGCAACTGACAAAGGATTAATCTCCAAGATCTACAAGCAGCTCATGCAGCTCAATAACAAAAAAACGAACAACCCAATCCAAAAATGGGCAGAAGACCTAAACAGACATTTCTCCAAAGAAGCTTTACAGATTGCCAACAGACACATGAAAGAATGCTCAACATCATTAATCATTAGAGAAATGCAAATCAAAACTACAATGAGATATCATCTCACACCGATCAGAATGGCCATCATCAAAAAATCTAGAAACAATAAATGCTGGAGAGGGTGTGGAGGAAAGGGAACACTCTTGCACTGTTGGTGGGAATGTAAATTGATACAGCCACTATGGAGAACAGTATGGAGGTTCCTTAAAAAACTACAAATAGAACTACCATACGACCCAGCAATCCCACTACTGGGCATATACCCTGAGAAAACCACAGTTCAAAAAGAGTCATGTACCAAAATGTTCATTGCAGCTCTATTTACAATAGCCAGGACATGGAAGCAACCTAAATGTCCATCGACAGATGAATGGATAAAGAAGATGTGGCACATATATACAATGGAATATTACTCAGTCATAAAAAGAAATGAAATGGAGGTATTTGTAATGAGGTGGATGGAGTTAGAGTCTGTCATACAGAGTGAAGTAAGTCAGAAAGAGAAAAACAAATACAGTATGCTAACACATATATACGGAATCTAAGGAAAAAAAAAAAAAAAGGCCATGAAGAACCTAGTGGCAAGATGGGAATAAAGACACAGACCTACTAGAGAATGGACTTGAGGATATGGGGAGGGGGTGGGGTGAGATGTGACAGGGTAAGAGAGTGTCATGGACATATATACACTACCAAATGTAAAATAGATAGCTAGTGGGAAGCAGCCGCATAGCACAGGGAGATCAGCTCGGTGCTTTGTGACCACCTAGAGGGGTGGGATGGGGAGGGTGGGAGGGAGGGAGATGCAAGAGGGAAGAGATATGGGAACATATTGTATGTGTATAACTGATTCACTTTGTTATAAAGCAGAAGCTAACACAACATTGTAAGGCAATTATACTTCAATAAAGATGTTAAAAAAAAATATTTGAAGAGAAATCTCTGGGAAAGAAAAATATGGAAAGAAACCTGAGAGAGAGGAGGAGAGAGAGAGAGAGAGGGATTTTGTGGAAAAAACTGGAAAAGAAAAAACCCAGACAGTTTTGAGTAGGTTGGAAAGGTCAAAGGCACCAAGTACTATGGTGAAGTTAAGTCACTCTTGATAAAGGGTACAACAGTGATGCTAGGGAAAGCACTTTTAGTAAGATGGCACAGATGGAATTGTGTATCAAGATTGATTTGTGTGGGCCACAGGTGAGAAAATGAAGACCACTAGCATAGACCACTTCCTGGAAACTTGGATGTGAAAGAAGGGATGAAATTGACCAGTACAAAATGAAAATATATGGCTAAATCATGAACCCAAGTATTCTAACTCCAAATTTCTGTGTTCTACTACCTCTGTGTTTTTTTTTTTTTTTAAATCATGATTTTTTATAACCTATTCAGATAGTTTTCTTCTGAGAAGATTAGTTTAGCTGGTGAGAACTTGATGCTAATGAGGTGAAAGTTCTCCCTATACCCTAGCTTGCACTCTTGACCCTAGCTGATGGCCTTGTAAATGTGTACCTTTTGACAAAACAGAGAAAATGCAGAGCAGTGGGAGTCTCAGAAACATTATTATTGTCCTGCGCAAACTAGGTCACAGATCAGTAGTATCCACTTTGCATAAAAGGATAGGGCTCTTAATGATGGTAGAAACAGTGTGAGTCTTCAGATTCTGTAAAGACAAGTGCTGTGCTGTATTCCTAGGTTTCTAACCAGAACTTGAACAGCAGCAACCTCCTTTCTGCTCTCGTTTTCGTAGCGGCAGGACCCGTCTAAGTAATAGTGTAAAGTATTCATTGGTACCCTCTTATCATTTGTTGCCCAATTCCATGTGCTGCTTGACCACACTTACCCTAAAAGTCTCCTTCAGATGATACTTATTTAGTAAACCGGTCTTTTATGCTAGGCATAAAAGTGCTCTGAGACCTTAAGGGTTGGAACCACCCCTGCCTTCAGGAACTCACAATTTAGTAACAGAGAGGAGAATTGTAGTACACTTGAATTTGTAACCAAGCAGGACCCTACAGGGCCTTCCCGGGACAGATCCCTCCCCCATATCCTCTGCTGTAGCTCCTCTCTGAAGTACCTAGATAACAGTACTTGATGCACACTTCTTGAGTTGTTTTACAGTTGCTAAAACCACCACCAAATAGAAGAAATTAACTCCGTGATGATCATGAGCCCCCAGACCTATGAGCACCTAAGGAATGATAATGTTCACTGCTCTATTACCTCAACATCAACCAATCAGAGAATTGTGTACAAACTGATTACATACCCTGTGGCCCCCACTCCCTCACCTGGCTTTTAAAAATGCTTTGCTGAAGCTCTTCAGGGATTTCAGGGTATTTTGAGCACTAGCCACCCATTCTCCTTGCTCACCCCTGCAATAAAACTTTCTCTGCTCCAAGCTCTGACTTTTTAGTTTGTTTGGCCTCACTGTGCACCTGGCACATGAACTTGCATTCGGTAACAGATTGGCACATCTTCCTCTCTCTTAGCTGTGCTGGAACTCCTATACATCCTTCCAGTCTGTGTTCAGGCATCAGTTCTTTCTGGGGCCTTTAATAATAAGGCCAACCGTGGGAGCCACCCCCTCTTTTGCCCTCCCACTGTACCCCTGACATATTCCTATTAGAAGCCTTGCCATGTCCTACAACAGCAATTGTTAATTGTCCAGCCACCCTGTTAAACATGGTCCCCATGGGGGCAGGAATTTTCTTATTGATGTTTCTTTCCCCAGAGTCCAACCTCATATAATTAAGCTCCCGATATAAGATTGGGTGTTAACTAGACTTATTGTGGTGATCTTTCCATAATATATACAAATATTGAATCATTATGTTGTACACCTGAAACTAATAAAATATTATATGTCAATTATATCTCAAAAAAATAAAAAGACTGTTGAAAATTTGTCATGAATATAAATGACTATAATACAGTGAAGAACTATAAATAAAGTTCTGTAAGAGGTCAGAGAATGTGGTAATATTTGACCTGGGCCTGGAAGAATAAGTAAAATTTGGATATGTAGAAATGGAGTGAGGGAGGTATTCCATGTAGAGGAGTTAGTGTGACCAAAAGCAAACATTTCACTGGAGCTTTGAGACATAGCAGGTATAGGAAGCTCAACGGACAAGCTTGAAAAGAGAGGTTAGAATCCAACTCTGGAGAACTTTGTATATCAAGTCCAGGATTTTGCTCATCTATAACCACAGACACATTCAGGTATGAATTCATCCCTATAGCTGTGAAAACACACTAGTCTTTACATTATTATAAGAATGGCAAATATAAGACAGAAGTAGGACCAGGCTTTGCTCTTAATAGACACTTATTTTTGTATGGAGTTTTGGGGGAGCTCTTTCAATTTATAGACTTAGGTTCAGAGACCACCCACTGAAAGATGGATATGTCAAGTCAGGAAGTCAGGAAGTTTCCATCAGGGAGACTATATGACTTCAGGATAGGTTGGCAGTTAAGAGTCCAGAAGGTGAGTACTGTTCAGCAGTGGGAGGAAATCTTCCAATTCAAAAAATAAGGGCCAGTGAGTATTGGCTGTCTCACAGGCAAGCACACCAAACATCGTTAAGACTGTTCACAGACAACAATGATAACATACACTCTGAAAGGGATAGTGAAAGTAAAGGACATGGTATGGCTTGTGTTACTGATACCTGGAATATTTCCAAGATCTCTTGCTTAAGGGATCCCATTTGATCTTGGCCACTTTTATGGTGACTTGGCTATAGTAAAACTCCCAAGCCTGGGATATGCTGTCTCTGATCTCTAAGGAGGCCAATCAGGTGTTGCGTCACTTTTGTTTTAGGTGGTGGCTGCATGGCCAGTAGTTTGCTTTTAATAAACTGGGGAATATCATTTGGGGCTGATGCCCATATAGTCTCAAGAGGACCTTGGAATTTTGTCCTTATAAAAGGTCCATCCATTTTTAGTTGACTGTGCTTGAATAGCATGCAAATGCAAGCAGTTTCCTTGGTGGGGCCAATCTTAAAATATTATGAATATTCATCTGAAATTTGCTTAAAATACTGTCAGGGAAAAAAAACATGGCAGTATAAATGAAACAGGAATGTCAGAGTGTTGGTAAAAGTTGATATTAAGAATGTATATGTTGATATTATAAGATGTGCATATGGTGTTTTAATATACTTTCTTTTTGTGTATATGTAAATTTTTAAAACTAAGAATTAATTTTAAAAAAGCAATATAATGGAATGTTGGACTTTAACAAGCAATTTACATTATGCTATTGTTTCCTCAATTCACTGATGATATGTCACTAGCTGCAAAGTTCTGGACAGTTATTGTACACTCAGTGTGCCTTGCTAAAAGAAGGCAAACTTAGTTGACTCTTCTCTGTGGAAGAACATGGAAAAAAGCTGGTCCAAGGATGCATACCAGGTACCAGTAACGGATGTGATTTGTTAAGTCACCATTATGATAAAAGTCACTGTTGGTCTATACAGCAGACACTTCTCTGTATAGACCTGACAAACCACAGGAAGTACTAAGTATTAGTGACTTTTTAAAAAAGTAGTCAGACCAGGTTGTTGAACTGAGAGACAGTGTTGTATAACATCCCTTCCTGCATCAAGTCTTCTATATGGAGACTGATTGATTTTCCTACTCTTGGAAAGCAGTACTGCTTCAACTGCATGACTGTGGCAAGTTTTAGAATTACAGTCATTTCTCAGCAATGCCCCTGGCCAAATGTAATAAAGCCCAGCAGCAGGGGTCAAGTGATCTCATCCAACAAACCTGTCCTCTCACTAGTGCTGGATTTAAGGAACTCAGAAAGTCTAAATCAATTATGCAGTCTAACAAAAGAACAGCAAGGCAGTCTAGATAAAATAACTGGCTACAGCTTTATAAGCTCCAACACTGAAGACCTATAAAAGGCCTCTCCACATGATGGGGAGTAGAAAATGCAGCCTGAGATGTATAGTGGGAAATGGAGCCTGGGGTGAGAACCTAGCCCTAGCTCTAACTGATTTCTTACTGAGTGTGTCCCCGTATTTCTCTTAAGTCTGTTCTGGGTCTCTGTATTCCCATCTACCTCCCAGACCTACAGGAGTAGCTGCCATAGAATAAGTTTCTTAGACTGTATGTGTTGACCCTGTGTGCAAGCTCTTCTTCTGGATCTTCCCAGGCTTTGCTGAAACTGTCAGCTAGTAGCCTTATTATAGTTGTCTGTTTGCTCATTTTTTGGTTTGTTTTTACCCTGAGGTGAATCCACTCTTTTGGAATACCCAGGTGATCCTTTTACCTCTGGGCTTTAGTGGACTCGGGAACCTACAGATATGACAGCTCATGAATACCTCAACTACCCAGGTAGGAGGCATTTCAGTGTGACCAGTGACCTGGTCACTCTGAGGCTGTTGTGGCTGACAGCCAATATGATCACCTGGTTACCAGCCATCTTGTTGATCTGCCCTTATCGCCAGAAGGATGTTCTACCAGTACGATGACCTATTAAAATTCTTTCATCCATTCCTTAACACCATATGTCTATAAAATGTGGTATGTCCATTGTGGTCAGCAGTGGCTTTACCAGGGGCAAGGAACACACACTGCTAGCAATACACTTATTAAGGAAATTTATAGGCAGGTAAAGTAGCTGAACATATGTTATCCTCCAAGCCTTCACCATCCCACAGGAAGGAGTGGTTGACCCAGGCACAGCTGGACTCACCTGGAGTGTGTTCCAGGAGATGGACTCTGCTTTCACCACTGTACATATTTATAAGGTAGATGGGAGGAGTAAGGCAGTCCCTAGTTGACTGTATAACAGTGGGAGCTTCCTGGCTGGGAATAAGACCTTTTCATGCCTGAGTTTAGCTAGATGAGCTTGCATACTAATGCTCTTGGTATCAGCTAAGGACCTTGGGTACCCATAAACTAACTCAATCCGGCTGAAAGAGTTCATTGTTAAGCTTCTAGGAGGGAAAAGGCAGAGAACCCAATAGGACCATAGGAGACAATATATTTGTCTAGCCTCACTTATTAGGTATTTTTGCCATCTGTTTTTCTACCTGATGTTTTATTAGACCAATGTTTCTTACAGAGTTGTCTTCATATCCCTTATATAACCATAATTTGGGGTGGGGGGGCTTATTAAAAATTCTAATGTCTGAACCTTACCTGAATTCTACTAAATCTGACTATAGAAAGATGGAACCCAGAAATCTTCTATTTACAGGCTTCTCAAGTGATGCTTAGGGACACTGAAGTTCGAGAACTACTATTCCAGATCAGTGTTTCTTGAATCTATCACCCAAGACTCTTGTTCAAAAGACAATTCTCATGTGTCACTGGAGACCTACTGAATCAGAACCTCCAAAGGAGTTTCCAAAAATCAGGGACTATATCTAATTCATCTTCACATTAATTCTAGCCCAGTGTTCATCATATAGTATTTTTTTTTTTAATTAACTGAATTGTGGCTTGAAACATAACTGTGAAGGTAATTTAAGAACTTATTTAAGAGGCAGCTAAAAAAAATTAGAGCCAAAGTATTAATTTTTTTTCAAGTAATGGAAAATTACTTTCCAAGGAGAAATAGCCTGAAAGAAAGTAGAATCAAAATAGTACTGATCTTAGGAGTTTAAAAAATTTTTTTCAAAGAGAAAAATATTAACCCATTATATACTGTGGTGAGATCAGGTAAGATAGTGGCAGGGCATGTGCCACTCTCTCTGTGAACAGGAAGTTTCCTGACCACAGAGAGTCAGTGTGAATCACAAGCTAAGGGTGGAGTCAAATCATTCTTGGCTGAGAACTGAGTGAATGTCGAGTGAGGGAGGGAATTGGTGTAATTTATTCTATCAAAGGGTGTGGTGACAAGAGGAAGGAGAAAGATAGGAGAGACAATGCTTTCAACAGTAACAAATTGATGAAAATGATTTATTTATGATAACATGAGTATATTTGTGGATCAAGGGGAAAAAGTCAATGGAGAGAGAAAATTTGGAGGCATAAATTAAATGTAGTTAGGAGAATGGATTAGATTAGGAAAGTGAAGAATTTTTAAGACTAGAAAAATGTCTGTTTATTATTACAGGACTTTTGCCATAATCCTCCATGTGGAACCCTGGGCATGGTCCTGTAAACCCCATTAGGCCGAGGCCTACATTTATATAACTGAAGTGGACCTTCATGACCTTTATCTCTACGAGTCAGTACTCTCAGGTATCATCCATCATCCTACCACTATATAATATTAGGAAAGATGAATTCAAGTTTCTCCCTATATTCTATTCCTTGCCTATGTCAGTCACCTCTAGGCCTTCACAGGACAGTAGTCAGGAAAGGAGAAATAAAAGCTTTCAAGTATGAGATTGCACCAGGATCATTTTTGTCATAATTTCTACATAGAGCAGTTAACCAAGGTTTTCCAGAAGAAAAGGCATTTAAATTTGAAACCTGAAGAATTAGTAGACAGTCAATGAAGGGAGGCAGGATTGTTCCAGAAAGTGGAATGGTAAATGCAACTTCCCAGAGGGAACATAGTAGTCTTGAGTAAGTAGATGTTTAGTGTGGTTGTAATAAATTATAAGATTAGTGGTGTAGGGCTTCCCTGGTGGCGCAGTGGTTGAGAGTCTGTCTGCTAATGCAGGGGACATGGGTTCGAGCCCTGGTCTGGGAAGATCCCACATGCCGCGGTGCAACTGGGCCCGTGAGCCACAACTACTGAGCCTGCGCGTCTGGAGCCTGTGCTCCGCAACGAGAGGCCACGATAGTGAGAGGCCGGCGCACCGCGATGAAGAGTGGCCCCCGCTTGCCGCAACTAGAGGAAGCCCTCGCGCAGAAACGAAGACCTAACACAGCCAAATAAATAAATAAATAATTAAAGGTGCTAATAATTAAAAAAAAAAAAAAAAAAGATTAGTGGTGTATCATGAGGCAAATGAGAAGAGGGAGAACAAGATATTGTAAACTCCTATGGGTCATAATAGGGATTTTGGGACCTTATCCTTAGAGCAATGAGAAAGCATTGGAGGATTTTAAGCAAGATCCTGAAGGGTTTGGTTTGTATTTTTAGAAGAACATCACTTGAATTGTAATATAAAAACTGACTGAAGAAGACTGTAGAAGGAGTCAGGGAGCCTTATAGAGTTCTACTGGTATAATTCAAATGCGGGAATATGATGGTCTGAATTCCTTTAGTGGGAGTAAGGGTAGAGAAATGTTAATAAATTAGAGAGAGAGATCTGAGAAGGAAGCATTAACCTTCTCTTTAAGAATCAATCTATCGGGCTTCCCTGGTGGCGCAGTGGTTGAGAATCTGCCTGCCAATGCAGGGGACACGGGTTCGAGCCCTGGTCTGGGAAGATCCCACGTGCCGCGGAGCGACTGGGCCCGTGAGCCGCAACTACTGAGCCTGCGCGTCTGGAGCCTGTGCTCTGCAGCAAGAGAGGCCGCGATAGTGAGAGGCCCGCGCACCGCGATGAAGAGTGGCCCCCACTCGCCGCAACTGGAGAAAGCCCTCGCACAGAAATGAAGACCCAACACAGCCAAAAATAAAAATAATAAATAAATACAAAATAAAAAAAAAAAAAAAAAAAATTTTCAGTGAATACACACTAAGTTCTTTAAAAAAAAAAAAGAATCAATCTATCTTTCCTATAGGAAAGAAGAAACTTTCCACCCCCATTTACCATGTCTCCTCTCACAATCTTCTAACTTCTTACTAAGAAAGAAGAGATGGCTAACATTATCTGTCAAAATCTAAGATATTAAATAAAACACATTTATTTAGTTTATTTAAAGTTCTTATGCTTAATGAACAAGAGCCATGATGTGTCTTCATCTTTCACTTTCTGCCTTAATAGGAGCCCAGTCTCTAGGGGCAAGCCAGCAAATCTTTTCCAAGTAATGGAATTTAGGGCCCCTTTTATGGTCCAGCCATTATTCCATTTCTTCACAGACACGCCTGAATACATAAGCCCCAACAATGAGATGTGTGACAAGGTAAAAGGCATCAATTAACAACAAATGCTCTGATGAAATTTTTACAGGAGAGTCCTGTTTTATGGTTTGGATGAAGATTACTGATGACATAGGTTTGGCCCTGTCATTTTTTTGTCAAGTGGCTGATGGTAACATAGTTTCCTCTGCAGTCCCAGATGTTTTACACTAAATGGTCAAATAAATGAGAGACTTCACTTAAGCTACTATTCTTCAGTCTACTTTCATCTTTGAAGCTCTCCATGGAGCATGGCAGGGAGACACATATTAGGCATTTCTTGACTGTCAGTTAAATGATAAATATCAGTCAGGATGGACTGGTTTATACTGTCAAAAATAAATAAACTCTAAACGCTGGTAGCTTAACACATCAAAAGTATATATCTTGCTCCTGGTCTATGTCCAGTGTGGGCTGACAGGGAGTCTGCTCACCACAGTTGCTCAGGGAGCTGGGATATTAAAGCTTTATGTCAGCCTACGCTTCCCAGATCATTGTATTCAACAGGAGTGAGAGGGAATATGGTTAATCCGTCATTGGCTTTTAAAGGATCCACTGGGAGAATACACCTGTCACTTCCCCTCCAACTTCATTGTTCAAAGAAAGACTCAATTTCAAAATATGGTGTGGAACTGCAGTTCAACCTTGAGCCTGGAAGGTGGAAAGCTGTAAATACTTGTTGAACATCTCTAATAAGTGCCATGTGATATCTTGTGTCCCATTTGGTTGTTGCATGTTTTGTCTATGCTCCCATGATTGAGAAACTTGGAGTATCTAAAAAGAGAAGAGTAGGTTTTGTGAACAAAATCCCACCCTGGACCCCTTTCAAAACTTGAGAGGTATAATCAATGTAGTTAGTAACTGATTATGAGGTAGAAGGTATAGAGGAGGAGTAATGCAAGAAAATTCTTAGATTTCTGTCTTGGAGAATCCAGGAGGTGGTGGTGCCAGGTTATGCATAGAATCAAGGGACATGGTGACCCATGACCCCAAGGGACCTCTTCAAATTCCGTGCCTCATGTTATAATACACCCCCAGACACTGCCACATTACATCACAAATCCCAACATGGGAGAAATATTTATGACTTTTAGAATTGTGATAGCCATCATACTTGATAATACAAAAAACTAGCTAGAAACATTTTGAAATATTTCACAGCATATATTTTCACAGCTGTAAAATTTCTTAAAGTAAATGACAAGTGCCATTTCATGGAAAGATCGAATACCATGTAAGATTACATTATTCCCCTAATCCCCACCCAAAACCAACCTATCCCAGCACTGCCCAACCCATTTCAGTCATATTATGCCTTTGGGGCCATTCATAGAGACAGAGAACACGAGAGGCAGAGAAGGTTTCAGGGAAGAAACAAATTCAGTTTCTGCAAAGTTGAATGCTAGCTGCCTATGAAGTATCCGAGTAGAAATGTAAATAGGCAACAAGGCATGTGGGCTTGAATCTCAGGGGAGAAATCTTGGTTAGAAGTATGTATTTAAGCATCACCAGTAATTGAACAATGTAAGTTAATATTCTTATTTCTTTCCCCTCAGCCAGACTTTGAGTGTTACCGTTTCTCTTGGGGCCTCATAGTAGCTTCAGAAAGTTCCCTCTTAAAGGAACACTCTTAGTTTTATATTCCAGGTCATAAAACTTACAATTCTTTATTTCTTTTGCATAAATGATAGGTGGGAAGCTGAAATGTTATTACACTGAGATGACAGTGGAGTCTTAGGTGAAATCAGATAACAAGAGAAAGTGTTATCTGAGTGCCCAATTAAGAAAATTTCCAGGATAAGTTTTTTATTTGTAGAATATTTTTAAAAATATTTGTTCAAGTAATACAGAGAATAAACAAGGATATAATTATTATAAATGTGGCTTGTTTAATAAAATTGCTATTTAAAAACTGCTATTTAATATACTGACACTAATAAGGGGATTTATGTCCCTCAAATATTTGTCTCAATATGTCCTTCTTTGAAGCAATTTAACTCTCACCGTCTTTATAAGTCTCCATTCAAATATTTTTACTTTGCTAGGTTTTACTTCTTGGCTATATACTCAGGCATATAGGCCTCTCTGGGAAACATCAGTACTCATGGTGTGGGGGTGTGTGTGTGTGTGTGTGTATCATCAGACCTCACATCTTTTATATTTCACCAATAAATATTCTATAAATCAATGAAAGAAGTTCTTGGAGAAAGAGGGGTAAATCAAAGATAAAGATGGAGCAATACTCATGCTCTGAACTTCATGATCTTTGGTAATTATGTCTACTATTTTGAGGGAGGAGAGAAATAATTAATCTCTGTTTGACTATTCTTTATGCATCCTGTCTTCTCTAATAATATTCCTTACCAATTTATATTCCTCCCTCTTAAATATTTAAAAGCCTTCTAATTTTCCATCCACTGTGTACCTAGACAGATGTAGCATGTTTAATTAAAGGATTTGCCTTTACCTAGAGTTGATAATAGGTTTTTTTTAACCACTTCAGAAAAATCTTGCAAAAACAAGTTATTATAAAATGCTAAATTGAGTTTCAAATTTAAACAAGGTATCTGGAGTTATATTTATTACTGTGTTAAAGCAGTTCCAGGATTATCTGTAGTTTTACTTCTCCACTTTATAGTATCTGACTTTCCAAAATAGATTTGTGACCATTTATAGAAATTTAGAAAAAGAGATACTGAAACCATAAAAAGTTCTAGAGATTTTCAAGTCCAAAAACTATACTTTTTTTTTCAAAATGCGAAGACATAAAACCACAGGGAAATATAGTGACATAAGGAAAGTCGTAAGTTACTGAAGGACAGAGTTTGTACACTTTACTCTCTAATCAATGGTTTTTCCATAATTGTATTCTGCATGAATATTTAATTAGTCACAAAATATTTTTCTATTATAAAAAGATATTTAACATTTAATAGGACTTTCTATTTCCTCTCAATAATTGAAATTTCTTACTTATCAAAAAACCTCTCTCATCATTAAATTTTTTCTTCTTCTGTTATCAACTATTTAGATTATAATCTTTTGTCAGCTAAGAAAACACTCAAATATACTGTCATCATAAATAAACTTTTCCATTTTGCCCACAGGGGGTCATGAGACAATTTGTTAAGGTGAGTTTGAAAATCAAGATATGCTGTGCTTGTCACATACTCTTATTCTGCCTCTCAAGTAAATCAATAGGGAAAATAATGAGGCTAGTTTGCCATGTCTTTGTTCTTTCTAAGTTTATACTTGCTACTGAAGATGCCACTTACTCTTCTAAGTACTACAGTCTATTTGGCTAAAAATCCATTCTAAGACTTTTTTTTTCAGTGATGAACATGAAGTTTTCATATCATTTCTAGGATCCACATTTTCTTTCTTAAAACAAAAACAAAAGCAAAGACAAAACAAAGCAAAACAAAAAAAAAAAACTGGGGTGCTTTCATATCTCTGGACTGATTTATAAGTAGGCCATGTGGTTTGCCAGAAACAAATTTTCTCAGATTTTATGTGTCTGACAAAGTATTTTGTCTTTATTTTTGAAGGATATTTTCTCTGGACATAGTACTTTCAGTTGACAGGGTTTTCTTTTCTTTTCTTTTTCTTTCATCACTTTAACAATGTTGTTCCATTGTCTTATGACTTGCATTTCTGACAGAAAATTTGTAATGACTGTTTTCTTTTTTCCTCTGGCAGTCTTTAATAGCTTTTTCTTCATCACTGATTTTCAGAAATTGTACTATGGTTTACCATGTTGTAATTTTGTGTCTATTATGTTTGAATATTTGGACATTCTACTTGAATTTTGTTTCTTTGAAGATCCTGCATTTGTGTGTTTAGAGTTTCTATCAAATTTGGAAAAGTTTATCAATAAATTCTTTATACATTTTCCATGATCCTCCTAATTCCAACTTATTTGTTAGACTGATATTTTCCCACAGATTACTGAGTCTTTGTTCAGCTTTTTTCTTTCACTACTTCGTTTTGGTAGATCTATCTTTGAGCTTATTGATTTTGTTCTCTGCACTGTCTGCTATAAAGCTCAACCAGTGATTTTTTTTTTTTTTGCTTTAAATACTGTTTGTTCGATCACCAGAAGTACTTGCCTCTTTTTTTTTTTTAACATCTTTATTAAAGTATAACTGCTTTACAATGTTGTCTTAGTTTCTGCTGTATAACAAAGTGAATCAGCTATACACGTATACATATCCCCATATCTCCTCCCCCTTGCGTCTCCCTCCCATCCTCCCTATCCCACGCCACTAGATGGTCACAAAGCACCGAGCTGATCTCCCTGTGCTATGCAGCTGCTTCCCACTAGCTATCTATTTTACATTTGGTAGTGTATATATGTCAATGCCACTCTCTCACTTCGTCCCAGCTTACCCTTCCCCCTCCCTGTGTCCTCAAGTCCATTCTCTACGTATGTGTCTTTATTCCTGTCCTGCTCCTAGGTTCATCAGAACCATTTTTTGTCAGATTCCATATATATGTGTTAGCATATGGTATTTGTTTTTCTCTTTCTGACTTACTTCACTCTGTATGACAGACTCTAGGTCCATCCACCTCACTACAAACGACTCAGTTTCGTTTCTTTTTATGGCTGAGTAATATTCCATTGTATTTATATGCCACATCTTCTTTATCCATTCATCTGTCAATGGACACTTAGGCTGCTTCCATGTCCGGGCTATTGTAAATAGTGCTGCAATGAACATTGTGGTACATGACCCTTTTTTGGTTTTCCCAGGATATACGCCCAGTAGTGGGATTGCTGGGTCATATGGTAGTTCTATTTTTAGTTTTTTAAGGAACCTCCATATGGTTCTCTATAGTGGCTGTGTCACTTTACATTCCCACCAACAGTGCAAGAGGGTTCCCCTTTCTCCACACCCTCTCCAGCATTTATTGTTTGTAGATTTTTTGATGATGGCCATTCTGACTGGTAGGAGGTGATACCTCATTGCAGTTTTGATTTGCATTTCTCTAATGATTAGTGATGTAAAGCATCCTTTCATGTGTTTGTTGGCAATCTGTACATCTTCTTTGGAGAAATGTCTATGTAGGTCTTCTGCCCATTTTTGGATCGGGTTGTTTGTTTTTTTGATATTGAGCTGCATGAGCTGCTTGTAAATTTTGGAGATTAATCCTTTGTCAGTTGCTTCATTGGCAAATATTTTCTCCCATTCTGAGGGTTGTCTTTTGCTCTTGTTTATGGTTTCCTTGTTGTGCAAGAGCTTTTAAGTTTCATTAGGTCCCATTTGTTTATTTTTGTTTTTATTTCCATTCCTCTAGGAGGTGGGTCAAAAAGGATCTTGCTGTAATGTATGTCATAGAGTGTTTGGCCTATGTTTTCCTCTAAGAGTTTTCTAGTGTCTGGGCTTACATTTAGGTCTTTAATCCATTTTGAGTTTATTTTTGTGTATGGTGTTAGGGAGTGTTCTAATATCATTCTTTAACATGTAGCTGTCCAGTTTTCCCAGCACCACTTATTGAAGAGGCTGTCTTTTCTCCATTGTATATTCTTGCCTCCTTTATCAAAGATAAGGTGACCATATTTGTGTGGGTTTATCTCTGGGCTTTGTATCCTGTTCCATTGACTTATATTTCTGTTTTTGTGCCAGTACCATACTGTCTTGATTACTGTAGCTCTGTAGTATAGTCTGAAGTCCAGAAGCCTGATTCCTCCAACTCTGTTTTTTTCTCAAGATTTCTTTGGCTATTCGGGGTCTTTTGTGTTTCCGTACAAATTGTGAAATTTTTTGTTCTAGTTCTGTGAAAAATGCCATTGGTAGTTTGATAAGGATTGCACTGAATCTGTAGATTGCTTTGGGTAGTATAGTCATTTTCACAATGTTGATTCTTCCAATCTGAGAACATGGTGTATCTCTCCATCTGTTTGTATCATCTTTAATTTCTTTCATCAGCGTCTTACAGTTTTCTGCATACAGGTCTTTTGTCTCCTTAGGTAGGTATTCCTAGGTAATTTATTCTTTTTGTTGCAATGGTAAATTGGAGTGTTTCCTTAATTTCTCTTTCAAATTTTTCATCATTAGTGTATAGGAATGCAAGAGATTTCTGTGCATTAATTTTGTATCCTGCTACTTTACCCAATTCATTGATTAGTTCCAGTAGTTTTCTGGTAGCATCTTTAGGATTCCCTATGTATAGTAACATGTCATCTGCAAACAGTGACACTTTTACTTCTTCATTTCTGATTTGGATTCCTTCTATTTCTTTTTCATCTCTGATGGCTGTGGCTAAAATTTCCAAAACTATATTGAATAATCGTGATGAGAGTGGGCAACCTTGCCTTGTTCCTGATTTTAGTGGAAATGGTTTCAGTTTTTCACCATTGAGAATGATGTTGGCTGTGGGTTTGTCATATATGGCCTTTATTATGTTGAGGTAAGGTCCCTCTATGCCTACCTTCTGGAGAGTTTTTATGATAAATGGTTGTTGAAGTTTGTCAAAAGCTTTTTCTGCATCTATTGAGATTATCATATGGTTTTATCCTTCAATTTGTTAATATGGTGAATCACATTGATTTGCGTATTTTGAAGAATCCTTGCATTACTGGGATAAACCCCACTTGATCATGGTGTATGATCCTTTTAATGTGCTGTTGGAGTCTGTTTGCTAGTATTTTGTTGAGGATTTTTGCATCTATGTTCATCAGTGATATTGGCCTGTAGATTTCTTTTTTTGTAACATCTTTGTCTGGTTTTAGTATCAGGGTGATGGTGGCCTCATAGAATGAGTTTGGTAGTGTTACTCCCTCTGCTATATTTTGGAAGAGTTTGAGAAGGACAGGTGTTAGCTCTTCTCTAAATGTTTGATAGAATCTACCTGTGAATCCATCTGGTCCTGGGCTTTTGTCTGCTGGAAGGTTTTTAATCACAGTTTCAATTTCAGTGCTTGTGATTGGTCTGTTTATATTTTCTATTTCTTCCTGGTTTAGTCTTGGGAAGTTGTGGTTTTCTAAGAATTTGTCCATTTCTTCCAGGTTGTCCATTTCATTGGCATATAGTTGCTTGTAGTAATCTCTCATGATCCTTTGTATTTCTGTAGGGTCAGTTGTTACTTCCCCTTTTTCATTTCTAATTCTGCTGATTTGAGTCTTCTCCCTTTTTTTCTTGATGAGTCTGGCTAATGGGTTTATCAATTCTGTTTATCTTCTCAAAGAACCAGCTTTTAGTTTTACTGATCTTTGCTATTGTTTCCTTCATTTCTTTTTCATTTATTTCCGAACTGATCTTTATGATTTCTTTCCTTCTGCTAATTTTGGGGTTTTTTTGTTCTTCTTTCTCTAATTGCTTTAGGTGTAAGGTTAGGTTGTTTGAGATTTTTCTTGTTTCTTGAGGTAGGATTGTATTGCTATAAACTTCCCTCTTAGAACTGCTTTGCTGCATCCAACAGGTTTTGGGCCATCGTGATTTCATTGTCATTTGTTTCCGTCTCTGGAGCTCGTTCAGGTGGTGCTCTCAATCCCCTCTCCTTGCGCACCCCGAAACAATGGTCTCTTGTCTCTTAGGCAGGTCCAGACTTTTTCCCGGACTCCCTCCCGGCTAGCTGTGGCGCACTAGCCCCCTTCAGGCTGTGTTCATACAGCCAACCCCAGTCCTCTCCCTGGGTTCTGACCTCTGAAGCCCGAGCCTCAGCTCCCAGCCCCCACCCGCCCCGGCAGGCGAGCAGACAAGCCTCTTGGGCTGGTGAGTGCTGGTCGGCACTGATCCTCTGTGCAGGAAAATCTCCGCTTTGCCCTCCGCCCCTGTTGCTGTGCTCTCCTCCGTGGCTCTGAAGCTCCTCACCACCCCCCCCCCAACCCCCGCTCTGAGTCTCTGCCAGTGAAGGGACTTCCTAGTGTGTGGAAGCTTTTCCTCCTTCACAGCTCCCTCCCAGAGGTGCAGGTCCCGTCCCTATTCTTTTGTCTCTGTTTTTTCTTTTGCCCTACCCAGGTACGTGGGGAGTTTCTTGACTTTTGGGAAGTCTGAGGTCTTCTGCCGGCATTCAGTAGGTGTTCTGTAGGAGTTGTTCCACATGTAGATGTATTTTTGATCTATTTGTGGGGAGGAAGGTGATCTCCACGTCTTACTCCTCTGCCATCTTGAAGGTCCTCTCCTTGCCTCTTTTTTATATCTTCTATTTCTCTACTTGTTATGTTCATGTCTTCCTTTAATTCCTAATGGTATTTATATAACATTTTAAAAGTTTTTGTCTGCTAAGTTCTTTTCCTCTCCTTTTTGAGTCTATTTCTATTGACTGTATTTTCTCCTAACTATGCATCACATTTTCCTCTTTATGTCTGGTTATTTTTTATTTGATGCCTGACTTGCTATGTTGTTGAGTGTCTGGATTTTATTTTTTTCTTTATAGTAAGTGGAATTTTGTTTTGGCTGGCAATTATGTTACTTGCAAATTAGCTTAATATTTTCAAGGTTTGTTTGGAATGATCTCTAGGAGCTTTTAATCCATAGCTATAAACCATACTTCTAAGGCTGTACTCTTGCAAGTTCTACTAAATGCTGTGGTGTTCCAGTGGAATTTTCTACTCTGGATAAACTTGAATGTATCCCAGCCCTGTGTGAGCTTCAGGAATTGTTAAGCTTTTAGCTTCTCTGACATTCTTTGCCTGGCTTCCTAGATTTCACCCGAGGCACAATTATTCTTTTGCAACAGACTCGAGGGGACCCCGTGCAGATTTTTGGAACTCTTCTTCTGCATAGCTGTCTGTTTTGCAGTAATCAGCTTTGAAAATTCTCACTGACTTACTTTCCTAAAATCAGATCTTTGTTTCCTCAACTCAGCAAGTATCTAGGGCTCTGCTTGGGTTCCCCCTCTCTGCACCACCAGACACAAAAGTGACTCTATGCAGAAATCTGGTTCAAGCATAGACTACCTCTGTGTCTCTCCTCTCTTGAGGATCACAGACCTATGTTGCCAGTTGTCAAATATCAAAAATAGTCCAAAAAAAAAAAAAAATAGTCCAGTCTTTTAGTTGTTTATGGTAGAAAGACAAGACCTACTACTTTCTTCATCACAGCATTGGTATCATAAATATCTTTATTTTTTCACACAATATGAACCTATGCACTACCCAGAGCTTTAACAATGCAAAACCTAAAAGAGTGCTCCACATCATTTATGGAATTTTCCATCAAGCTGTTGGCTCCACATGTACATTTTTGTGTTGGCTCTTTTTTGATCTTCCCAGAAGGTATCAATAAATGATTTTCAGACAACAAACAAGACTTATTCTATACTCACATGGGCCACAATCAATTTATTGACTGGGATATTGACTAGATACAGTCATGCCACCAGAAAATACAACCAAGTTTAAACTTGTAAGGAAATGACAACTGTATCAATGTCTGACCTACAGATGTTTTAAAATAACCTCAATTATAAGTTGCATCCTCATTTCTTAAGGGTGAAAATGTGAAGTATCAATCTTCAAACTGATAAAACATTGTTTAGAGAAAGATCACAGAGCAACTTCATATGAGTGTTAAATTTCCAGGGCATAGTCCAAATGAGCAAAGATTTAGTGTCCCAGTTATATGCTCTCTGAGGAAGAGCCTCTTCCTGCCTTGGAATGAGGAACTGACTTTTTTGTTTGTTTTATTTTGAGTAGAGCAGAGAGGGCTGGAGAGGAAATAAGAACGGAACAGAGGCCAGTAGGAGCCCACATTAAAAGAGACTTCCTTCTCTAACCTTGTTTCATACAACCCTCTTCCATACCGGCCATGAAATTTCAGAAAACTCTCTAAGTCTACTAGGAGATATTGTTTAGGTGATGAATATAGGACTGAAGACAGGAGAGAAAAATGCGAGGGCAATGAATAAAGAGAAACAGTAAGAGAGGAAACCAAAGACATTTGTAGGTCAAAACATAAAGCATCTGTGGAAATTGGTGTCAGAGAAACTTCTAAAGATGTGAATAGGTATTTATATTTCTTTCAAATATGCAGTTTTGTAAAAACAACCATGAAAGGCCTAAGATGTAACATTTGATATGTTATCAAATAAATGTTCACTTCTTGAAATTACTATGGTTTTCCCTTGTCCACTAATGTCTACCCAATGTCCTAGTAATGGCGCCATTGATTTAAACAGCTGGTACTGTAGAGTGTAGCTACCATCTATAGTTGTTTTATATCATTTGTCCAGCAGTCATCTTTGCCAATCATTAAATTAATAATATAAACAATACAAGCTTTTGATAAAGGAAATGTCACCAGATTTTGTAGCAAGTGTAAGGAGAAACACTGGGAAATAAAATGTTAGAAAAATCAAAAGGGAAGACAGTGGAGAAGAAAATGAGAAGTAAAATAAACTTTAAGCCTCTATGAAATGAGCAGTCTCTTCAGTATAAAAGAAGTCGCAATCAAAAACCTGCCTTTGAAGTTCTTACAAAAACAACAACAAATTAAAAAATAAAATTATACAAAAAATAACCAGAATAAAGCACACATGTAATCAATATCTAGCAATATATGTTATGACTAAGGACAGCACCTCAACAAATGTATATTGTAGGTTTGCTGGATGCTCTCCAGTTGACTGTCTAGATTCATTCCTTGCCATGCACTAGCTGGGCTCCCTTTTCTGTCCAACTTCCAGCTGGAATCGGCTAAAAAACTGGCATTGGAAGATGACAGTGTGGGAGGAGAGGGCTATAGTTTTCTTCCTTCCCTGCATCAGCCGGGCAGTAGCTGTGACCCTCCATGACTACAGGTCCACCTGAGCAGCTCCTCTGCCACAGTTCAGCTCTCACTGGCTCTTAGAGTATTCATTCCTTACCGGTCCCATCAACTTCAGTAGCAATAATAGCTCCTGCCTATTGCTAGTCTCAGAATTTTACTTCTTACCACAATTCTGTAAGTAGACCCTTCATTAAAGTCTCTTACTTTGAACCATCTGTGGTAAGTTTTGTTTCCTACCAGGAACGTTACTGATACAATGGGTATTTGTTATATCCATTAGGAAGGGTACAATTCGTGTTTTCCATTGTCAACAATAAATACACAAATATAGTTGCATGTGTGTGTATATAAACACAAACACTTCACTGTAGCTTACCTAAGGAAATACAGATTGATTCATTCAGATATTAAGAAAGTCCAGTTGATACGGAACGTTGCTATAGAAATACATACATGTTTCCAAGAGGCACTGAGCTGCTGTTTCTGGGATGGATGTCAAGAAGGCCAGCCAGGTACTTGTTCTAGTCCCAGTGTTTACTCACCACAATGATTTTAAGAGAACCATAAAATCATAGCGCTGGATTTTAGTGTATGAGAGTTCATTGAGTTATGCATCTCTTATATTCTTGAATTCCTTTATGTTGATTTTGTTAAGTGTTCATTTGAACACCACCAGTGATAAGAATAAACTAGCTCCTAAAGCAGGCCATTACAGTTTTGATCAGTTTTAGCCATCAGACACTTTTCCCTCCTGTTCATAGAAATATTTCTCCTTGTTACTTCCCCCACTGGTCCCAGTTTTACCCTTCAGTGTCATTCTCAATATGTCTCATCTCATCTTTCAGACCACATGATCACCTTTCAGATACCTGAATATAGTTATTATGATCTTACGGAATTTCCTCTTTTCCACTAATTTTTCAACAGCTTGCCAAACTCCTCCCTAGTTTTATGATCAGACAGCACCTAAAATTAATTTATTTCTATTTCCCCAACTCTTCTCTGTCTCCCTGAGAAGATTCCATTAATTATAACTTGTTCATTTGCAACACTTTTGCACAGTCTTACCTCTGTAGTTTCCCAAATTGCATCACCCCACCGTCTTCTCGGACATGCTTTGGAAAAACTTCCTGTGTTTCTGCACAAGCTACTCATTCACCTCCATATTACAGCCATCAGTCTGCAGACACACAGACAGCTGGAAATCAAATTTTGCCTAATTTGACATAAATTTATCTACACTTGACTATAATCACACTCTATGCATCCAGACAGGATTATATCCAGGTCCATGTTGAAATGGGGGAGAAGTGTTTGGTCTTGTACTTTTAAATTTCACCCTATTTTTATAAAAGGGGATATATTTTCTCCCAATAATTGATCCATAATCAATATTGTGCCAGGCTCAGGTACCAATCAGGATTTGACAGGCGGGATTTCCCACTTCATCACATAACAGGTTCTGACTCTAACAGTCTTTGGAACCAGTTTCCAAATAGTATCAGCATCAATGGCTTTGTTCTAATATACAAAGCCTGGAACAAAACATGTATTGTTATAAGAGTGTTCATTGCAAGGATTTATTAAAAATATTTATTATCTCCTACATGCTAGGGTCTCTGTTGGATCTGAGCACACAGAGGGGATTGAGGACCTGTTCCTTGGTCTGACTGTTGGGCCCTTCTCTTTCCTTAAGTACCTGGGCTTATACTCTGTCCTATTCCAGCAGAAGGAGTTGCAATATTAAGACAAAAATATACCCGTAACTCCTATAATGTCTTTATTCTTTCACAAGCAAAGGAAAGAAAAGATGACAAAATATATGAAGGAATACTGAGAATACCAGTTTCAGAATCATAAGCACTGAGTTACATTTCAAGCTATAAATTGTCACTATGATTTTTTGTTTGTTAGTTTTTCTGACATTTTTATAGTTCTAAGCCACAGTGAGATAGCCTCTCATCTATTACAGGCCTTACCTAATATTATGTTTTAAAGCATGACAGCTTTAGCTACACCTAAAATGAGACAACATGGTATCATAAAAAGAGGGCTGGCCTGAAAGCCACGGGTTCTAACCCTAGCTCCATTTCTAACAGTACATGAACTTGAATGGTTCTTATCATGTTCTAGACCTTCAATTTCTCTCCTGTAAGCAAAAGGCTGGAATTTGATGGTCTCAAGTCTCCTTATACCCTGAATTTTCTGATTATATTAGTTTGTTTTGAAAAGCTGGAGAAGGAAACAGAAAAAGCCAGCTAGCCCAGTTGCAAAGGGAGTTGAATGCTGGCACAGGAATTCAGGACTGTATATGAAAATGTGTGATTATAGTACAATCATTATGATTCATCAAGACAATAAATTCCCTTGTTGGTTACACATACACACTCTCCTCACCTTCCCACTCACAACTTTTACTTCCTGGTTTAAGAACAATCTAAAAATAGGAAAAGGATGTGGTTGGAGTGGGAAGAAGGGAGGGGAGGGAGCAGGAAACGTTCTCTGTTTGGAAGAGATTTTGGAAGCTCTTTTTCACGCTCATTTATACCACCTACGGTGCTTTTATTCTTCCTTGCTGAATGTCTGATTAACCTACCCAAACAGAAAGTAATAAGTCAAAATAGTTATCGTCTCTCCTTTTCAAGCATAATAAGCTCAGTTAGAACATTTCCATACCTACACAAATGATGACTTAATTCACTGAATAAAATTAAAAGGAATCAAAATTAAGAGACTCAATCATGCCAACAAGAGACAAAGAAAATTCCATAATAAGGCAACTCAGTTTCTATGCCTATGGGTGAGAGAGAAATGACCAAAATTGACCTTTGAAAGCAATTTTCCACTTTTTGTTCTCTGATATAGTGAGTCCACTCTCATAGTAATCAAATAGCTTAAAAGCAAAGCTTGTAGGTTTTATAACATAAACTATTCAACTCAGGGACTCTCTAGATGAGGGTATTTGGTTTTGGCATGATCTGGTTCACAGCAGGAAAATCTCTGGACTTGTAGTTCTCACGTATTTGTGGGAAGCTCATGACAATAAGGAGGTGGGATTTAGCTGAACTTTCTGTGGACTTCAAAATTAAATGTGACTTCTGCTGGGAACAAGATACCACACACTCATTTCTCCTTGCCCCTTTTCACTAAATGCAACAGAAACCTGGGGGGGAAAATGTAAGAGGAAATCACAGGAGAACACAGAAAAATGAAAATAGGATGGCAAACTAATTGAGGATTCCAGGATTGAGGAACAATGTAGTATCAAGAGCTTCTTAGGACCTCCCACCCAGCCACAGAAGGTGGCCCAGACTCCCCATCTCCAGACCCCAAAGCTGGCAACAGAAGAGCGACTGTTATGGACTAAATGTTTGTGTTCTACCAAAATCCATACGTGGAAGACAAGACACCCAATATGGTGATATTTGGAAGTGGGACCTTTGGGAAATAATTAGGTTTAGATAAGATCAAAGTGGTGGGATCCTCATGGTGCGATTAGTGCCCTTATAAGAAGAGGAAAGTGAGATTTGTACTTTTCTCCATATACATGAAGGAAGAAAAGGGTATGAGAGCACACAGAGAGAGGGCAGCCATGTATAAGAGGGCTCTCACCAAAGCACACCATGCTAGCCAAACCCTGGTCACCAAGCCAAACCCTGGTCTCAGACCTTCCAGCCTTCAGAACTGAGAGAAAATAAATGTCGGTTGTTTCAGCCATCAATCTTTGGTATTCTGCTATAGTAGCTCCAGCTGACTAAGACAGTGGCCCGAGTAGATTATGCTTCCCCTGACGGAACAGGACTTCAACACCAGGAGAGATGTGGCACCAGCAAGGAATTGATCAGGAGCTCAACTAACAATAATTGGCCAGTCCTTCCCTGTTGATTCTGATACTCCCTGCCACTACTGAGAGACATCAGTGGCTGAGGGCACCCAAAGGGTATTCATTTAGTCATTCAGCAAATATTTACTTAACAGTTATTTTGTGCCATGCACCGTTCTAAGTGCTGGGATATGTCAGTGGAAAAAACTGATAACAAAATATTTATTGATAATTATACTTGAAGTTATTATTCAATTAAGAATTTTTAAAAGGCAAATGAAAAAGAATAATTTAAAGATTATCATGATAAGCTTAAACACAAATATTTATACCCAGATTAAAGTTCAGATCTTCATTTTAAATCTAATTGTTTTCTAAGAAATTGGCAAAAACCTTAGATGGGGATTACTAATGTCATTGTTTCTTATCTTCTGCTTCATCACCCAGGCTTTGCAAATTTTCTTCTTTATGCCTCACACAGCCATAAACCTGGCAAGTTTGTGATGAGTTAGCATTTCCCTTTATCAGAATTCTTAAGTCTCTGTATACAGTTATTCACTGTTTAGATTTTAAATACAGTTTTCTACAAGACTAAGAAGATTGTTCCTCCCCAACGTACTCTGTGAAATGCCAGCTGCCTGCTTTAATCTAGAAAAGGCATCTGCTGTTGTAATGGGTGGTGTTCTGCTCTATGATCAGCATCCACGGGCCTTTTACTTGTCTGAATATTCTGGGATCTGCCCAACACTGTGGCAATGGGAATAGTTTAATAGCTTCTAACTTGGAAGAAAAAGTAATTTCCTAACTGAATCCAAGCTTAAAAGATATTCCACGTAGAGCAAAATCATGGAATCTGTGTTATTCTATTAAACATCCAAGTGACTGCAGTTTTCTGAGGATTAATTATTTAAATATTTCAGGCTAACTAGCTAACAAATTCTCCGGCAAAATAGGACAGCATGCCCTTTTTTCCCCGCAGTGTATCATGTTTGCTTCAGATATAAAATACTATCCATTCAACTTACAATAATGACATGTTGTTTACCTAAGTTTAAAATGATTTATTTTGAAAAAATTTTTCTGAACAAACTTTGGGGGAATAATTTCAGATTTGTAGAATAGCTACAAACACAACGTGGAGAGTTCCTGTATACTCTGTATCCAGTTCCATTATTAACATTTTAAATTATTTTGTTACATTTATGAAAACTAAGAAACTGACATTGGTACATTATTATTAAGTAAACCCCAGACTATTTGAATTTCATTAGTTTTACTGTGAATGTCCTCTTTCTCTGTTCCAGGACTGAATTATATCTCCCCAATCTCTGGTCTCTGACAGTTTCTCAGTCTTTACTTGTTCTCATGATCTTGGCAGTCTTGAAGAGTACTGGCCAGGTACCCTATAAAATGTCCCCAATTTGGGTCTAGCTAACAGTTTTCTTATGATTAGATTGAAGTTATGGGTTTGGGGAAAGAATATGATACATGTGACCTTGTCACATCAAATCGGGGGTAGCATGATATCCACAAGGCATCACTGATGATGTTAAACTTCATCACTTTGAGAAGATGTTGTGTGTCCGGTTTCTTCACTGTAGAGTTATCATTTTTCCCTTTCCCTACTTTCTTTGGAAGTGTAGCTCTTTTATGTTTCTATTTTTAAATGAATAAGTCACAGACAACAACATTTGTACAGCTACCACTGAGATTTCAATAAGGTTTAAAATTTAGTCATTTTTGCTCCACAAATTTTTAATAACAAGAAAAATATTAACCTATGGAGTTTATATTCCTTATATGTTACTACACTATTTCATTTTCTTGCCTTGTAGAGACAAACTGATTAAAAATGAATGTTGAGTGAAAAGAAATAAATTTCATGTTGACAAATACAGTATGACTAAATGTATATAAATTTAAAAGGAGAAAAAGAACTATTTTATGAATACCTATGTACATAGTATTAAAATCATAGGACCAAAAATGTTTAATTTTTTTCTTTTCTTAACTTTGCTTCTTAAACTCCCTTCTTTCTTTTGAGTTTAATTCTTAAGTATATCATTTAGTAATATTCCTTTAGCAAGAGTTTGAGAACACTGAACTCTCAGTCTTTGGTTCTCCAAAATTATCTTTATTTTACCCTAAGTACTGAATGATATTTTAGCTGGGTATAGAACTCTAGGATGAAAGCTAGTTCCTCTCATAATTTAAAGATAAGGATCTGATAGAATGCTATCATCAAACAGTAATTCCTTTGAAGGTTAACTACCTTTTTTTTTCTTTGTTTACTTTCAATATATTATTTCATGTTGCATGATTTCACTAAATGTGTTTAAAATATGATCTAATTTTACTTATGCTGCTTGGAAGTCAAGGTCCTTTTTTGATTCTCTGAGAATTTACATTTTGTGGGTGGCTCTCTTTCCAACTATGACTCTAGTCTATTGAAACTTTCCCTTAGCTGGTTGACAGAACTTATCCAGTTTCTATTTCTAGGACAAGGCAGCCCTTCAGGAAGTCTGACTTTATGGTGATTAATCAGGTTCATCTCATGCTTCTGGTTCAAATGTGTTTTTCTTGGTAGAAGGTGTTTGAAACCTGTTCCAAGCCACTAAGCCTTATGTGGTTTTGATGCGTTATTGAGCGTTTGAATCTAAGCTCTCTCATTTCTATGACTTTCTTTTCCTCTTTATTTCAGGGAACTGATACTTTCTCATTCAAAATTTTGAGCATGTGTATTCATTTAAAATAAATTTTATCTTATTCTATTCAGAATTTCTAAGTGTTTATAGGAGAGGGAGTAGAATAGCTCTGTCATGTTATGACAGCCTGTCATATTAACTGGAAGTACCTAAACACCATTTCTGTATAAGATATTTTTTCCTTTGGAAATAACAAAAATATTTTAAAATATTTAAATATAAAAATATAATCTGACTAAATCTGACTAAAAATATAATCTCCACTTTCTAGATGCTTGAAGTCTAATTGAAGATTTCAGACACATACTCATAGAATATAAAAGGAAAAAATGTTATTAGGCAGCATTGCATAATGATTTAAACGGTGTAGATTAGTGATTAGAAGCCCTGACTCTTAAGCCAGAATTCCTAGATTTGAATAAAAACTCCAGCATTTGACAAACATATGAAAATGTTTCACAAAAAAGGTCAAGACTGGTTTCAAAATTAACCTATGACAAGGGTGATTTGACAGAAAGTGGATTTTCTGATAAGTATTTGCTTTGAAAAAAAGCTGTACTATGATTGGGACCCACCCCAAGAGTGAGAGTTGTATGCCCCAATGTCAGCCAAAAAATAGTGAGAATCTTGGGGACTAGATGTGGGAACCAATGCAGTAGATATTGCTGGACTGGAGCCACTCAGCCCTTGTCCAAGAGAACCACTGGGAAATAATAGGGACCAACAGAGTATCTCTTTGCAGTGGACAGCTGAAAAAGTCATGGACTAAGGAGATACAACTGCTGGAGGCATACAAGACATTATTTCACAGGAGTTGCATTCAGAAGAGTCCAGCAAGGGAATTTGCATGAAAGCAAAACAAGCATAATATATCTGCCAGTCCTAGACAGCATGAAGATATTTTACAACAGTATCAGTCCAATACAAACTTCCTGCTTCCACCATTACCCTGACAAGTGGGGAAAGAGGTAGTCAGAAAAGGTAACCACATTCTCTTTCAATACTACTGACTCTCCCCTATAAAACGCTGTGTTTGTGAGTCCTTGCATTACCTGAGAGTAAAAGAGCAAAGTGACAGGACTGCCAAATTTAATTCAGTGGCAGAGGAAAATTTTCCCTAGCTGAATAAAATTCCAGGGGACAAAAGTAAAGTATTTTTCCAAACACACATTTCAAAGGCCCTTTTTTCCTCTGAATCCTCTTAATTGAAAATGGCCTTCCACTATTAATTGTATAATTTCTTCTCCATTCCAAATTTTGATTAAAATTTTTAAAAATCAATAATATGTAAATAGGATGAGTTATTCATGACAAGTACTGACATTAATATTGTTTTTCTAAGAGCTGAAATTGTCTTCTTTTATTAAAGGTGTTAATTCAACATATTGTATATTGTAATTTAATGCGCTATTTTTCAGTTTCATTTTTTTCCTTGACCCAGGCATTATTTAGGAGAGTTTTCTATTATTATTGCCATTATTATTAATTTCTGATTCATTGTGCTTATATGCAAAAAATAAATTTTTAGAATCTAATCTTTAAGGAATTAAGGTCGTCAATGGAATTAATTTTTTAAAAGCCTCTCTGAACAACTAAAAAGAACAGATGCCTTTGTAAAGTACGATACTTTATATGTGCTACTTAATCTTTATTATTAGTTCCCCTGTCTATTCATTTGTTTCATAAATTGAACCAAAGGAAATACCAAACATTTTGTTTGTAAATATTTCAGCATATATGTCTATCAAATAAGGAGTTTAAAAATATATAACCACAAAAGCTTTAGCATACCTAACAGCCTATTATTTCCCTTATATCTTTCAATGCCTACTCCATGATCAAATTTCCCATTTATCTCAAAAATATTATTTCATGAACAGTATTTTTGAAGCAGGAAAAACACAATATCCTGCATTGTACTAGATTTATATGTCTCTTAAGCAACCGTTAGGATATATGCTACTTCTCCCCATTTTTTATGTTATCTATTTGTCAAATAAACCAAATCACTTGTTCTGTAGAGTGTCCCACTTTACAGATTTGGCAGATTGTATCTATGTTGTGCTTTTAACATGTTCCTCTATCTGCCATTTGTCTTTAAAACTAGAGGATTATTTAAATTTAGATGCAGTGGCAAGAATACACCATAGATGGTTTTCTGTATTTCTTATCGTATCACATCAGGAAGCATGAAATGTCTGATTGTTCCATGTTTACTGATATTAAGACTTATCAACAGGTTTGAGTGGTGCCAACTTAATCCATTCATTATAAAGTTCTCATCAATATTTCACTTATTGGTTTCAGAACCAATGGTTGCTTAGATCCATTATTTTATTACAGTCTGGAAACAATAATTTACTAACTGCATGATACTCTATTTAACCCTTGAATTCTTCTGTAAAGAACTTTTCCTCATCAACTAGTTAGTTATCTTGAGGTACAGTCTGTTTAGGAAAAGCAGGCAAATGCTTTTTTTCCCCCTCCTTTATTTACTCCTTTGGAAAAAAAAGTGGGACTTCCCTTGTGGCACAGTGGTTAAGAATCCGCCTGCCAATGCAGGGGGGCAAGGGTTCGATCCCTGGTCCGGGAAGATCCCATATGCTGCAGAGCGGCTAAGCCCATGAGCCACAACTACTGAGCCTGCACTCTAGAGCCTGTGAGCCACAACTACTGAGCCCATGTGCCACAACTACTGAAGCCCGCGTGCCTAGAGCCTGTGCTCCACAACAAGAGAAGCCACCACAATCAGAAGCCCGCGCACTGCAACTAGAGAAAGCCCGTGTGCAGCAATGAAGACCCAACACAGCCAAAAATAAATAAATAAATAAATTCATTAAAAAAAAGAGTTGATACTATAGAAACCTGCAAAGATGAAAAAATAAGTTTATTTTTGTTTTATTACAATTTTTTATATATTTGAGCTATTTCAAATAATGTAATTATTATTCTTTGTCATGTTCAAACTGTACCATGTCTGACCTGTTGGTGTTACCTTCAGATAGACTCTTTTGTCCATTTGAGACAACTATGATAGTTTTTAAAATAGTTTTCTTGCTTTCTGATATGACAAAATATTCCAGGTTTATCTTGCATATTTATCACCCTGAACTGAAATCAGCTTTTTCTTCAAGGAGTCCTGATTCATTTTAGTTAGAAATCATGTTTATAGACACAATCTGAGCCCTAGGGATGCTCATTTCTACTGGACTGTTGTTGGTTTTAAGCTTTTTAATGTATAGAACAAGGATATATATAATTTTAGAAAGAGAAAAAAAGTATAAACATTATTTCATATTCACATTTAAAATAACAGGGTTCATATTAAATCTCTTTGACTTTATATCTGTATCTCTGTTTATTTACCAAAAAAAAATGGTTTCCCAGACATTAACAATTACTTCTTTATTTATTTTATCTATCCCAAGATAAATATTACAAAAAAAAAAAAAGAAAGACTGAGATCAGCCAAAGATTTATTTGTGGTTATATATATATTTTTCATTAGGATACATATGCTTTGGGATATATGGTTAAAATAGTCATTTTAAAATAGCTTGACATAGTTATCCAGTATGTTTATGCTAATAATTTCTTATATATTTAGGTTCATTTGTTTTACCCTTCCTTGTTAAAATTTATAAAAAGAACACTGGTCTTAGAGAGCCATATTATACCAAAATTGTGAACTACTGGTAAATTGAAACTCCCACCTACAACCTTTGGTTTCCCCCAAATATACAGAGAGATATAGATAGATAGATCTATCTATGTAGATATTTATGGATATTTTCTGAACCAAAAACTGGGACAAGGGGTCTGACCACAGGACCACCTAGTTTAAATTGGCACTGCCTCTCCAAATCAGGAACACATCATTGTTGAACTTTAACTCTCTTCATGTTCTCTACCAGGTTATTTTTTAGCAGATGATGTCAAAGAGGATTTTTTGACTCAAGGACTGAAAGATTTGAGGATCATAATGAAACAAAAAGATGAGAAAACTAAGGTAGAATCAGTAGTTTAGTCTTAAAGTCTCCAAAGGACTTAAGGGTCTTAATAGGTTCGTTTAAGCCACATTATTGTTTCTATAGGCATTTGAGTTATCAGGAGGATCAGGCTAGGAACCTGTACATCATCTTAATGTCATCAAATACAATGAATTCCAATTAGATTTTCAAAATATGTTTTTCTAAAAGACAAACATATTGTGCTCCTTTCCTGCCTTGAATATTACTCCTTTCACTTCCTCCGCTTTAAGAAGACATTTTTGAAATGTTACAGTTTCACATAAGCCTTGTATGTAGTAAAAAGCAAGGATCTTCAACCTGCTTTCAGGCAAGCCTTAGAGCCCCACGTGCTGCTTCATGTTCCAGCCCCCTCGTGAGGCTCTGAGTGGGCAGGAATCTGGACCTCAGCCCCGTTTTACTCAAAATAGATTCTTTTTGATATGTTTCATATACAATTTGGTTCTTTGGAGGCTTTATTTAGAAAAAGAAGCACTTTCTCCTTAAAAAGAAATTCAAACTCTCAAATTCACCAGCTTAAAAATGGATATACTCTCCTCACTCTCTCCCTACGAACTGATATAAACATGTTAAATACAGCCTTAGAGGAGGTAGAATGAGTGTTCTACACTTTTCTTTAGGGTAGTCACACAACAGCACAAATCAGCTGTATTTCTAGTTCAGAACTCTCTACCCACCACAAAGACACATATACTTCTTAAACCCGATGGCAAACCAAAAGCTAAATCCCATTTGTTTCTAAAATATAACTTTTTTATTATCATTATTATCACCATTATCATCACCACCAGGTTCTTTTCCACCAAGACAAATAGAATACCCCTAGCAAGAAAAATTTTGTATGTGGGAGTGAAACACTATGGGAAATTCCCTGAAGTAGAAAATTGGCTCTTAAAGAAACTTTTTTTTTTTTTAGTGAAAAAAAATTGGCCAATAAATTCTTCATAGGAAAAATCCTCCAGCTTTGAAAATACAGTCTACGTATTTTATTCTCCATTCTCAGACAAGAATCTCTGTCTTTGAACTTATTTCCTAATGATGTTTAGTACTTGGAATACAAAGATAACTTACACTATATGAGAAACATAACAAAGACATGTTAAGTAGAAGAGCTTTGTAAATTTCAAACAAATGCTTGCCAGAGACCATTTCAGATAGTACATATTTACCTAAAAATAAACAAGTCATGTTATCATGGTTATCATTATCTTAAGATAATACTATTTATAGAGTTCTAGGAAATTGATATCAAATCTAAAAATATATTATCTTCTATTATATATCTTCAAATTCATATATGGCCTTATAACTTCTGTATAATCACATCATTTAAGTTTTCCTTCATTTGGTTTAATAACACCATAATTTAAAATTCAAATATTCAGAGAGAGCACTCACTAAGAAGACAGAATCTTGATTTGGGGACCATTCATTATAACTGGGGTGGTTATTTTGGTGTATCAAATACAATGCCAGAATTTTCCAAATTTTGATATTCCACTGAAGGCTTTTCTTAGGTATATTTGAACATGACAGGTCATGTGTTTTCATTTTGGGGGTTGAAAAGAGTGAAAATAAACACTGAGTTCTCTAAATAGCTTAAGGTCTGGATGGGGTCAGTAGTGGGGGAAAAGAGAAAGAAAGGACACTCATACTGGACATGGGGTATGACTCCCAACTTCTGGTCACCTTCTGTTTACCTGCTAGTTTATTTTGTTGGGAGCCCTCCCTGGGTACCAATGCCAATGTGTCCAGCTGCTGTGGCCCACTGAGAGTGTTCTATATTGAATTGGGATGGCTTTCTCCTTTCTTGTTTCTGTGTCTTGCTTCATTTTTCCTACTTTTCGGTGTTTAAGCTTCATATGGATCAGGTGGTCCTTAATGAAGACTCACTGTCCACTGTAACAGCTGCTTCATCTTAATTCCTCTAGTACTGTCCACTGTCCCATTCATTTGGTGTTTGTACATGGTCTGTACTGCTAATATTTTTAAAAATTATTTTAGTTTAGGGTAATAAGAGTCAAGGCTTTGCATACATTATTCTTGACTATGGGTACAACACTGTATAGCAGATCTCTAGAGCTTACTTATTTTGCTTAACTGAAACTTTATGCCTGTTCATTTTTAACTTCTGTTTCCCCTTCCCCACAGCCCCTGGCAACTGCTATTCCATGCTTTGATTCTATGAATTTAACTCTTTTAGATACCTCATGTAAGTGGAATCGTGTACTATTTGTCTTTCTACGACTGACTTATTTCACTTAGCCTAATGTCCTCAAAGTTCATCTGTGTTGTTGCATGTTACAGAATTTCTTTCTTCTTGTATGCGTCTGCCAAAATTCACGGTATTGAAAATAATTTGGGACTAGATAGAGGAGGTGATTGCACAGCATTCTGAATGCACTAAATGCACTGAACTGTTCACTTTGAATTGGTTAATTTTATGTTATATGAATTTCACCTCACGGAAAATAATTAATTTTTTTGAAAAAAAGAAAAAAAAAAAACCTCATAGCATTGCATACCTCAAAGGTGTGAATTTTATTATATATAAATTATACCTGAATAAACATGACTTTAAAAAAAAAAAGAGTAAAGGCTTTGGAATCAGATGACCCTGGGTTCAAAGCCTGCCTTGGCCACATATTAGCATTCTGTGAGCTTAGGCAAATTATTTAAACTCCCTGCTGTTGAGTTCCCTCATGTGTAAAATTGTAATAGTAATAGTACTGAGGTGGTATGAGCTGTGGTGCAATTAAAATGGCATCATAATATTTGACCAGAACTGCAAGCTCAAATCCACCCTTAAGGAAGTTACCTTTGCCTACAAAGTCCTTGAAGCTAGCACAAAGCCAGCTGGGATTCTGAGCCCAAACACCAGGGGAACCTGGGGACTAAGCCTGGAAAAGTATGGGGTTTTTCCTTTTTTGACCTCAAACAAAAGCAGGTCAGGCCTGTTCCATTTATATCTACCTGAAAGTCTAAATTTCATTTCAATTCAAGATTTCAATGGTAAAACTAAACAAACATATAAATAATAAAACTATACCTCCTAGTGACGAGGGGAAAGGAATGAGAAAGGTAAGACCATTGGTCCCGAAGTCTGGAATGGAGCCAGCTCAGGCCACTGTCAAGGGCCTGGTCACTGAATGAGAGCGGGCAGAGAGGAAGCTGTTTCTATTTGGGTGCTGTGTGCAGATCCTCACGCATTAGGATAGAGTTCCAGCATGAAACACGAAATTGGGTCCAAATTTGGACGCTTCTTAATTGTGATGGGGTAACTTGACCTTAACACCTACTCATTTTTAGGGAATGACTGAAGAGAGGATTGAGAAAGGAGCAGAGAGGAGTCTTGCGTGCCGTTCCTTAGAAGCCAACAAATCTCTTCCTCACTGGTTCATTATAGAGATTCAATGAGATAATTTAGGGAAAGCACAGATAACAATGCTGAAAATAGACCTAGCTACATTAAGTAGGAGAGGGCAGAAATATTTGTCCAATCGATTATATCATTTTGTCAAATTGTCTTTCCTGCTTTCTTCCCTTTGTCTTCGCTGCAAGAGACTGAGTTTCAGGCTGCACCATGACTTTGTAGGAGATGGCTGCATTTTAACCTCTTTAGAAGCATTTCCCTTTGAGCCTCGTGCAATCAGGACATAAAGGTAAAACGATCTTTATCATTGCTTTGAAAAGCTCAGGACCATTCTAATTGCTTAGCAGGAGAGAAGGTCTGTGCAGAGGGCTGGAGCACTAAGATGATCAGCTATTATGAAAAGGGTTACATGTATCTTAGTTCTGTTGGTTCTTTGAAAATCAAAAAGTCTGACAATGCACCCTGGGGAAGCAGCTGTGCCTGTTCCTTTCAGGCAGATGAGCTTAATACTTGCCATAGCAGTGATTTCAGACACACTGCCTTTCTGGAAATGAGACTGTATTTAAAAGAACAGGCTCTTGTTATCTCTTTTCTTTAAAAGAATAGTGACAAAAGATGGTCTTTTTGAAAGGGGATTTTGATGTTTACTGTCACTTAACATGTTTGGAAATGTAGGACTAACACCACAGATACTGATCATTTTCCTCCTAAGTACTATGCCTGCAGTTCTGGAAGATGTCAACTTAAATCTGAATCTCCCTACAATAGAGATTTTCCTTAGGCATGACCCACTGAAAGCATGAGTAACAATCAACAGTTCCATTCCTGATGCTCTTTTCCTATAAAACACAACTTCTTGTTCAGTAAGTAGCATAAACAAAAACATTTTTATTAGATATTTGTCATGACCTTTAAGGATGCTTAAAATAAGAGGCTGTTTAGGGAAAGATTGAAAGAAGCATAAAACGTAAATATAAACTGGTAACTTAGATACAAAATCCTCTTGCTGTCAGTCATAAATCATCTCTTAACTTTGGTTTTCTTTCTCTTTCAAGTGAAACTTCGACTTTCTCTCATTACAGGCTTTGGAAAAATGTATGCCTGACCAGTTAGTCACTTGTAGTTTGTATTTTGGAAGTTAGGACTTCTCACACTTAATTCAGCTTCTCACTTAATTGAAAGTCACTAATGTCAGGGCTTCTCACTGGTTTTCATGATCACTTAATTAGCCTGCTCTGTTACACAAGAGGAATTAATCTTATGTTTTCTTTCACTCTTTATGTTCCGTATTTCTTGATTTTTCTAAGAAAATATATACCACTTATTTTTTGACCTACGTAAAGTCTGTATTAAATTCTATGATAATTTCTTGCCAATAAGAAAAAAGGTAACTTATCAACCAATGTGGTTATTAATTCAATGAACTACCTCTACTCTTCCTCATCAATATTTAACTAACATTCCATTACTTCTAGGTCAGGGCCTACAGTTTAACACTCTTTCCAAACTTCTAAAGGAAGCAATAATGTGTCTCTAAACATTTTCAATACCTTTATACAATACTTCTTAAAATTTGCTCATGCTTTTTGTGACTGCTGTGGAGAACCACTGAGCGTGCTGAAAAAAACAGGAAATGGATTTTGGGAATAGCAACCCAGAAAATAGAGATTCAGTGTTCTGTTTTCTCATACCTACAAAATATTTGCTTAAACTGTCCTTTGAACAGAGCCTGTAAATGCACCACTCTTTTCTTATTTCTTTTCCTTCCAACTTCTGAAATTTTTAAAGATCAACTGAGCTCTGAGGAGACATCTTAGGGGCCAGTGTAATGCTGCGGACTTTCAAAAAGGGGGAAAATCCATGTAAGAGCATTGTCTTTATTTGGTGTCTTAAAAATAAATAAATCAACCTAAAAATCTTTGGCCAAAATTACACTTAAATTGTTTAAGATGGCTTTGATATCTGATGTAATTTTTGTGTATCTTATTTTGACATCTGCTGTCAATCTTGTGTAGATATTAAAAAGATGTTTCAGATGAGTATTAAGTTTATGAACTAAGCAAATGACTGACAATCTAAACCTTTAGGTAATAAGTAGTCCATAATAAGATCCTTTGTCTTGAAATGTAGCAAAGATATTTTCTTCAAAATTGGATAGAGTCATATTCTTTAAATTGTTGGCACCAAGAAATTGAATAAGCTTTATATGAGTCCAAATTATGTAACTGTTTTTAGTGTTGGATAGCCAATTGTTGAAATGTATTAGCTATTCAAAGATTCATGATTATGGTTAATAAAAGAGCAGTGGATCAGCAAAGGGGAGAGAGAGAGAGAGAGTGAGGGGATAAGATGATGCACAGAGACAGACAAGGAGAGAGAGAGAGAGAAAACATCATTTTTCAGCATCTTCCATGGTATGACTGAGTGTGACTGAGAATATCTATGTTTAGCTTACAACTGTTGAATTAAACAACTCCAGAGAAAACATTGTTTGATTATAATCAGATTGTGTTTTTTCAGACAACAGAGCAGAGTGGTTATCTACCCTGGAGACAGATAAGTCTGGTTTTAGCACTGAGAGGCTATTTAATTTCTCACACGTAAGTTTCTTCTGTGTAAAATCAGGATCATAATTTCTACTTCATAATCTGTTACAGGATTAAATGAAATGTCATATTAAAAAAGGTTTAGCATGGATCTTAGCACTGGTAGTTATTTTATTTATATATTATAATTAAGTAACTATTATAAGAAAAGCCATAAGTCTTAATGTCTATTCAGGTCCCTGTATTAATGAATAGGCAAGGCAGAGCAATTACTAAAAATAAAAAAATACATACACTAGAGTAATTGACTATGTGAATATCAACATAGGTACAGATGATATATACAATGAGGCAAAGTGAGAATAGAGAGAGATGACTTCTGGAATGGCAGTGTGAAGAGCTTCATGGACCCTCTCCACGAAGAAACAATATAACTGGTGAAAATTATTTAAGACAACGATTTAAAGTCTCTAGATATTACCCTAAAAGCACACATCAAAGGAAGAAACATTTATTATTTAGAAAATCTACTAAATTTCAGTAAGAAAAGCAAGAGTCTGTGGCATTTGAGCCATGACCCACTCCTGCTCTCCATCTAAGAGCCCTATTGGGACCAGAACACATCTCAAGACAGGCATCAAAGATTACCCCTGTAATGGGGCATGGACTTAATTGGATTAGACTTTAGAGCATTATTACAAACAGTAGAGCAGTCATCTGGCAATTAATGGAGGTTAACAGCTGGGTGTGATACCAACAGAGGCAGACAGCATAACAGGGATATCAGGGAGAGAGACAATAAAAGAGAGCCCGGTTAAAACCACTATCACCCCAGGGTGACTGTGTGCATGCCCAAGGCTGTGCCCTCTGAAAACTTACGGGGTACAAATGAAGCATTACTTAGAGGGAAATTTATAGTGGCAAATGCCTACATTTAAAAAAGAAGAAATCTCAATTCAATAACATAATGCTGTTCCACCTTAAGAAACTATTAAAAGAAGAGCAAACTAAACTTAAAATAAACACAATAAAGGAAATAATAAAGATTAGAGTGAAAATACATGAAATAGAGAATAGAAAAACCAGAGAGAAATCAATAAAACCAAAAGTTGGTTCTTTGAAAAAAGTCAACAAAATTGACAAACTGATCTAAACTAAGAAAAAAATAAACAAGACTCAAGTTACTAAGGTTTAGAATGAAAGAGAGTCATCACTACTGGCCTTGCACAAATAAAAAGGATTATAAGGCAATACTATGAACAGTGCTATGTCAACAAATAAGATATCTTAGAAGAAATGGACAAATCTCTAGAAGGCCACAAGATTGTGTGGCTTTTGCATAAGTGTAGACATATAGATCAATGTAATAAAGAGTCCAAAAACAAACTATTATATTTATGGGCAACTGATTTTTTTGACAAGCGTGCAAAGAAAGATAAATGGAGGAAGAACAGTCTTTTCAGCAACTGTTACTGGTACAACTGGATATCTACATGAAAAAGAATGAAGTTGAAATTTTTTCTTACTCCATCCACAAAACAACCCAAAATGGATCATGGAACTAAAGGTAAGAGTTAAAATTATAAAACTCTTAAAAGGTAGTGTAGGAATAAATCTCTATGCACATATTTGAGTTAGACAAAGCCTTCTTAGATATACTGTCAAAAGCACAAGTGACAAAAGAAATGATAGGTCAAGTGACATCAGATTTTTTTAAGTGCTACAAAGGACACCATTAAGAAATTGAGAAGATAACATAGAATTGGAAAAAATATTTGCAAATCATACATCTGATAAGAGACTTGTATCCAGAATATATGAATTCATCACAATAAAAAGAAAGTTAACCCATTGTTTTTTAAAAAACGGGCAAAGAATTTGAATAGATTTTTTTTTTCAAAGACATTGATATGACCAATAAGTACATGAAAGAATGCTCAACATCATTAGCCACCAGGGAAATGCAAATTCTAACTCTAATGAGATACTGCTTCACACCCACTATGATGACTTTAACCAAAATGACAGATGATTACAAGTGTTGACAAGGTTGTGGAAAAATTGAACCTTCATACATTGGTGGTGGGAATGTGAAACAGTGTAGCCACTTATATTCTGGCCATTCTTTAATAGGTTAAAGATAAAGTTACCGTATGATCCGCCAGTTCCATTCCTAGGTCTATACCCATGAAAAATAAAAGTTCCATCCAAAACTTGTATGTGAATGTTGGTAACAACATTGCTCATAATAGTCAAAAGTAGAAACAACATAAGTGACCACTGACTGATAAATAGGTAGACCAAATCTGGCACATCCATACAACAAAATATTACACAATAATAAACAGAATGAAGTACTGATGCATGCTACACCACAGATGAACTCTGAAAATACTAAGCTAAATGAAAGAAGCCAGTAACAAAAGATCAAATATTATATTTTTTCCATTTATAGGAAATTTCCAGAATAGACACATCTATAAACAGAGAAAGTAGATTAGTGTTTGCTAAGGGCTGTGGATGGAGAGTGAGGACAGGTGAGATGGGAAATGACTTATTAGCTTTACAAGGGATTTTTTGGTACTGATAAAAATGTACTAAGATTTGATTGTGGTGATGGTTGCATAACTCTGTAACTATGCTACAAACCGTTGAATTGTAGACCTATATGGTGAATTGTGTGACAAGTAAATTATATCTCATTAAAGCCATTTTAAAAGAAGTGAGAAAGAAATTGACACAAGTGCTGTATCAATTGTTTTAGGAGCAAGAGAAGGAGAAAATGGAAGAGAAAAGGAAAGGCAGAAGTGAGCAAGTTGGTGTGCAGGAAACTATTGACAGTTTTTGACGGGAGAGAAATAATCTCTGGTATAAAGTCAAAAGTCTTCAAAAGTTTCTCTGAAAAGACACAACAATTTTCCTAGATAAGTATAGAAATTCTGGAGGTCAAAGCATTTCTAAATGGATAGAAAAAAACCTGAAACACTAATTTACTCTAGTTAGCAACAGATTATTTTAATTATTCTATAATCATAGTTCATATACTTTCATGTTATCAATAAATACAGAAAATAGTCTCCTTTTGATCCATTAGATACTTTCTTCGATTTAAATTCTTTTTCATTTGTCACGATTTTTTATTCATGTTCCTTTTGCAAGCTCTGAATATATTTGATTATTTTTGCTCATACCAGTAATAATAATAATAGTAATATCCTACAAGCAAAATTCCTTGCTATTAAATCAGCTTCTAATTTCCTTTAGAAGTCTACTTCCTCCCACCCCTTTTAATAGAGTGATAATGTTGTCTCCTTTCTAATCTCACACCAAATCTCATATCCAACTGTCACAATTTGAACATTGTCTATTCATGGACTTTACTATTATTATGATCTTAAAATCACAGTGCTTGAAAGTCACTCTGGAAATGATCTTGACCACTTCCTTATATTTATCCTGGTTTTTACCTCCTATCTCCTTTCCACAGATAAAAATTCTTTGTTATGTCTGTTATTTGCTCTGATAGCTTACAATTTTACATGGTACAAAGCAACATTCCATTTTCAAGAGCAGTGGAGAACAGCTATCTCCTTTTAATATTCTTTTACATATGTGAGTGTTTCTACTGTCAACTTTCAGACCTCTGTTTACTGTAATAAATAGCCCTGATTTCATTTTATTTGTCAATTAAAAAGACAAAATAGAACAAACAAAAATTGGTAAATATCTGTACTTAGATGTGTAGGATTAAATAGGTAACATTTAATGCAATACCATATTAAAAATAATAGCTGACATTTACTGTTCAAAGCAATTTATGTGTTCTATATCATTTAATATTCACAGTAGTACCTTGAGGAAGTTCTACTATTATCACCATTTCAGAGCTGAGGAAACTGAGGTACAGAGCTATTATTTGCTCTGCTCCAAGTAAGCACATTTTTCATTATTTTAACATTTAACAATAGAAAAGGTAGATTAAGAAAGAAAACTGAAAACACTCCAAATAATTGAAAGATAAATCAAATAGCTGACATTATTTTCTTCTGATTCTCTTAAGTAAATTTTAAAATATACACAAATGTAGCAAAAACAGTCTATTGAATCCTCATTTATTCATCATTCATCCTCAACAATCATCAACTCACCACCTAACCTTGCTTCATTTATAACTTTTGCTCAAACCCCTTAAATATTTTGATGCAAATCTCAGAACTCATTGATAATCCTATAATTTTTACATAAACATTTATTATGTATCTCACAAAGAGAGAGGTCCTTTTAACGTAATCACAATACTAACAATACTTAAAATAAACAATACTCCTTTAATATCCTAAAATGTATAATTAGTGTTCATAATTCCCTGAAAGTTCATTTTTTTGACAGTTTGTTTAGATTGAAATCCAAATAAGGCCCATACATTGCAACTGGTTAATATGCCTCTTAATCTATAGATTTCCCTTTATTATGTAGTATTATTGTTATTTTGCAATTTGTTTGTTTAAGAAACCAATCCCTTTGGCCATGTAGCATCTCCTCCAATCTGTATTTTGCAGATTACAACACAGTGATGTATTTCAACAGATCTTTCTCACAGTACTTTCTGTAGTTAATTCTAGAACCTTGATCACACTGGGGTTTTAAGCTTTAGCAAGAATATTTCATAGGTGGTGTGGATTTTTAATTAGGAAAATGTGTCTTTCTAGAGAATTGAGAATGCAGAGAAAAATTTACTGTCCATATCAATTTAGTTAAGATTAAATGCAGGAGTGAATAGAGAAGAAAATTTTGCCTGAAATTTAACATCCAAGACAGACTCTAGAATGTGGACAGACTTAAACAGACTTAAAAATACATGAATAAAAGTATTTCCCCGAAGCGCAGTCAGGGTTTATTGGACCAACCAACATGGATGAAGCACTTTCCAAGCCTTAATTTGAAATCTTTCAAACTGACTCACAAGTTACAAATAGATAGGCTTTGTTCTTTGTTCTTTCACGGTTTGTGTTCTAACATTCACTACTAGAGGTAAGTCTAGGATCATTTGTCACACATTTCTCAGTGACATTGTTTAATTTCTATAAAAGAGAGCATGAAATCAACTTTGAGAAGTAGTAAAGAGTACTGGCAATAAGAGCAATCACAAGCTTTCCTGAGGAAAGAAGAGACCAGAAAAAGAGAATTTGTTGATAGTATCACAAAATGAGATTTTTTTTTTTTAACTTTTGAAAATCTACAGAACAAGGGAAGCCTATTGCCACTTAATTCTAATTCCAATTGTGTAGAATAGATTGCAAGAGAGAAAACCATTAGTCATAAAATTTGTAATTTCCCATATTCCTACCTAAGAGATATGCAGCTCCTATTTTTGGCCAACCTGAATCTTGTTAAATCTACAATTACTGGTTTTGTATGAAATGGCAAGAAATCAGGGAATGGGATTAAAACATGATCCCGGGGGAAAAATACCCTTGCAGTATGAATTTCTTTATATGTCATGGTTATTTTTCCCCTCTTCTCATCCAAATTTCATATGGAGCTCTGGTAATGTCACCTCCTTGGTAAGTGTGTTGGCAAAATACAGATTTCTATGCAGGTTTGTATGGAAATCAACTGTCTATTAAACTCTTCCTTCCACCACATTCTTTCATCTGTATTCTTTATATTGGAAGGTGACTCTCAGTCTTAATTCTGCCTTTTTATTCCCTTTAGGGAATTTTTTTTTCCAATGGCATGGAGCTCTCTGGTATGTGAACCTAATTAGCTGTGTAAAAGCAAAGTTCATGTTCAACTCTTTAATCTAGCTACATTGGAGGAACAAGAGGGTGTCGGAGTTAAAGCTCTCCGTGGTTTTGATGGAATGTAACCATTATAAAGAGTACAGTATTTCAGGACATGACACTTTTTATTCAAAAGATAAAAAGGTTACTGGATATAGTAAAATTAGAACAGTCTTTTAGGTCCTAGAGCCCAGGTTTATATCTCAGATCCATAACATGACTTCAGCATGTCTCTTACTCTTAACAGTGTTTCTTCAAAAGTAAAAAATGAAAAGAACTTCTTGCTTTTCAGTCAAAGTATTAATATTCCTATTCTTATCAGTATCTCTAAGGGTGTGGCCTGGAGACATACATACATACACACACACACACATAGAGAGAGAGAGATATAGATGATAGATAGATAGATATAGATATATAGAGTGATTTCCACAGGTGATTCTGATGCATATCCAGATGATAAATACTGTTGCATGGCACTATTTCATCACTGTTTTTATATGCATGTCGTTGATAACTGAACACATTTCCATAAGCTTATTGACCATTAATTTTTCATCTTTTATGAGTTACCTATTCATGTGCTTTTGCTCATCTTTCTACTCAGTTGCTCTATGCATTTCATTGATTTCTGTTTATTTTATACTAACAATATTAAACCACCGCATATGATCTGAAATTGTTTTCCAATTTTTGCTTGTCATCTAATGTAGTATGTTGAAGGTTTTTGAAATAATGTTTATAAATATTTCATAATCAATACTTGCTTTATTGGCATGGTTTTTTTTTTTTTTGTGAACAAAATACTTCCAAACCATGAAATCACATTAACATGTATATATAATACACAATATGTAATATATATACTATATATATATATATATATATATATACACAGTTTTAACTTTCCGTGGTAGTGCAGGATCATAAAAATGACTGTGCAAGCTGAAACTGGGAAAATGTTAATAATATATGGGGAAAATTTAATTGTTATCTTTAAAATTTTTGTCAAGATATTAAAAACTGCCTTATTCTTGGTTATAAATGTATGGAAAAATAAAAAAATAGTAAAACTAGTATTTCCTAATTATACTGTAATTTAAAATATTAGAAGAATTAAGAATGGAAGTTGAAATGTTTTATTTTGTTAAAAACAAACATTATCAAGATAGTTTTTTTGTTTGGTTGGTTGTTTTTTTTTGTTTTTTGGCCGTGCCATACGGCATGTGGGATCTTAGTTCCCCAACCAGGGATGGAACCTGTGCCCCCTGCAGTGGAAGCACAGAGTCCTAACCACTGGACTGCCAGGGAATTCCCTCTCAAGGCAAAGAGCTTGAATAGTGCTTGCCTTCTTGTGTAACATTTGACTCACAGTATCTTTTCCGCACTTGGGTGAATAGTCATTCTCCTTTTTAAGTTTGGATTAGCGTCCAACATTTTATCCTTCGCACTTTCAATGTCATGAAATATCTCCAAGAGTCCCTTTAATGTGCAAGTTTTGCCAATGTCCCTTGTTCTCGGACATCTATGTCCTTTTTCCATTATAACCACTTTTCAATTTTTCTTCCACCATTAACATTTTGCATTTCTAGGCTACTCTTTCATCTTGTTGACCAACTTCCTCTTTTGATTATTCATTTTTGTAAAAGGTCACATGGGTTTATCACTGGGAGACAAGAAGGAAATATAACTAAAAACTTTCCTGTCTATGTGTGAACAGATGTGCAGTGACCAATTACCTATTGACTGTGAAAGAAATGTAATTGGTCACTGATCATTTGTCCTGATTTGTTGATTTGTGGACTGAAAAGCTAGTGGTGAGGTTTGTACTTTATGCAATTACTCACAGTTAATATACTGTGGTAACTGAAATTTGAACTGTCTTGTTGGATGACTAATATGTTTTAATTCAACCTTGGTAACAGAAATTCATGCATGTCAAATCATGCAAAGTGAGTGCTGTCTGTATATAATAAAAATATTCAGTTCCTTTTGAGGTGTTATTTATTACATGTAACTTTATTAACTAGAACTTAAGAATTAATTGGCCTTCAGAGACCAGATTGCTACCAATAAGAGTACCAGTTATACAACAGAAAGTTCTGTTTTTCCATACAGGCTCCCATCTCTTTACAGATTTTGTGTTAGGTTTTTGCTCTGTGACTTAAGATCTCTGATGGGTCAAGAATAGTCTTTGAATTGCAATTTGTCCAGCTTTTTTTCTTGTCGTAAGGGTGGGAGCAGACCTCTTTAAAGTTCTCTTCTCTGAGTAAAAACAAGAAACCTATGCAGGACTCCAAGCAGTACTTCATAGAGTCTCCCTTGACAGAGAGAGAGTAATGGGGGCACTGAGCACATTATGGGGTATAAAGACCTGAAGCATTGTTTTTAATTGAGTAATATTGGACAAAACATAAGTATCTATAGATAAATTATAATAAAGCCTATACAGCAATGAATTGAATAAAATAAATTTATACACATATAAAATTGAAAGATCTTAGAAATGTGTCTTCAAATGCAAAAAAAAACAGATACAGAAAAATACTGAAGGAAGCATTTACAATATGCATTGAAATAAATGCACATATAAGGCAACATTAGATACCCATTTTTTTCACGTAGATATCTATATAATAGTAAAAATATTAAGGACTGAGAGGTTACACACAACTTATTCATAAATTTTGTAAAATTAATTTGCAGAATTTCATGTATCTTTTAAGGCTGAATTAATTTCCAAGAAATGTAACACCAAGGAGATGACATTGCTTGCACCCTCCTGCCACATCCCAAGTGCCTAGAGAATGCATGTTTTCCTTTTCCATTTTCTTGATTTGGCTCGGAAACCTCCGTGTTCTCCCACCATTTTTTGTCTGTCCTTAACCAAAAGCCAGTGGTGCTTATTTCTTACTAATGTCCTGACAGGATCCCTACAAGTAAACGGTATTACCCACCACCTCCCAAACCAATGTATTTGCTCATGCCAGTCTTTCTGCCCAGAACACATTCCTTTCCATATCGACAACTGACCTCTCCGTTTTTCTTGTCACATTTCTTATACTTGATCTTTAAAAAAAAGTTCTGTTTCTTTTCTCCCATTAAGCATGATAATTTACTCTTATAAAACATTAGTTATTTGTTTACACTTTCTACTTTGCTCTCCTTTGTTTGATACTGCATATCCTACTTCCTTTCTTTTATGAGCCCTTATATTAAATAACACATTACAGAAAAGCTACCTATTTGGATGGCCCCTCCTTTCTCTGTTTCGTCTCTTTAGGCGCTAATGAACTCTTTGTTCAGTGCTTAATGATGGCCATTGGCTCTGTCATCCTTTTAGGCCTCTGCTATTCGACACTGAATATTGAAAAGAAAGTCTAAACAAAACGAACCCAACTCTGGATTATGGTTTATCATGATATCACACTACACTAAGAGTTAAAATAGTCCAAAGTTTTAATTTTACATGGTGGTAGAATTGACTACTCCTACATTTTATGAAAAAATATTTACTCATAGAAATAATACGTGTAATAGTTTACATTTTATATCCAGACCCTGAGGTTTGTTTCTCACTTTGATTTGAGAAAACTTCATTCGCTATAGTCCATTTATATAACATTGTCAGCTTAGAATGGATTAGAAGTAATACACATGATAAAATATTGGAACCATTTCCCTCTTGGTTTCTGTTTAATGTTGAAAATATGAAATAGGAGGCAGTTTCAACTTCTCTCCCTTATGCTCACACATCCCAGACTGTCAGTTTAGGTTCTAGTCCAAGCTATGCTGGAAATTCAAGCTGACTTGGGAGCCTTTGGACCACTGCAATGCTTTTTCTATCCAATTTGCAGAAACATTCATGCCTAAGGTCCTTAGCCTGCAAAAGCTAATTTGGGATCGATGTGACAGGAATTCTAAGCTTTTGCTGGGAAAGTAAGAAATACAACATGCAATAGAAGCAAAGAATGGAAAAGATTAAAGCAGTATATACTGACTTTCCCTATACTACCTCCATACAATATCTAGTTTTTGTTTTTCTTATATTTAGCTTTGGATTTAGTTTACCCATCCATAAATTTTGATTTTTATATATAAATATTCTTTAAATATTTATTTTTGACAGTGACAATCAACTGAAAAAATATTAATATTGGAGTGGCAATGTAACATAGTAATTAGCTTTGGCTATTGAGTAAGAAACATAAATTCAAGGCAGTGGTCTGAGTTCCACTAGCTATGTGACCTTGGGCAAATTATTTAACAATCCTAGACTCAGGTTCTGCATCTGTAAAATGGGAACTATAATAATAGTCATAACATTATTGTATATTTATGCTGAGAATATGCCACCTCACTTCCCCTTCCTTCACTCAGAGAACAATGTTTCAATTCTCTCAGTTCTGCTCAGTACCCCAGGAGAATTGATCCCCAAGGATTTAATTATGTGGGATCCCTTTCCTTCTGTCTTTAACTAGAGTTAGTTAAGGAGAAACACAGCAGGATATCAAAGAATGGAAAGAGATAGAGTAGGTACTTCCCCTTCTGCTATAGACAATATTTGTGTCCTCCCAAAATTTATATGTTGAAATCGTAATCCCCAGTGTGACAGTTTTTGGAGGTGAGGTTTTGGGGAAGTGATTAAATCATAAAGGTGGAGCCTTCATAAATGGGATTAGTGCCCTTATAAAAGATACCCTAAAGAGCTCCCTCACCTCTTCTACCATGTGAAGACACAGTAAGAAGACAGCTATCTATGAACCAAGCAACAGGTCCTCACCAGACACCAAATTTTCCAGTGCCTTGATCTTGGATTTCCAAGTCTCCCAAAGTATGCTAAATAAATTTCTGTTATTTATAAGCCACTTGCTTTATGGTATTCTGTTATAGCAGCCCCAAATGAATAAAATCCCTCTCCTTGGTTTAGCACGGTGGTTCCAGCAGGGATTGCGTCCCGTGACTTTTCTAGCTCCTGTTGGAAGCGCTCCCCTCAAAATCTTCAGACCTCTGAAGTGGTATCACTTTCTTTCCTTGTCCTTTAAGTTTAGGGATAGTAATGGCTTTCTACTATTGATAGACTCTAGACATCTGAACATCATTCATTTGTCCCCTAACCCTGTCTCCACTTTTGGAAATGAACTTTCCATCCCAAAATAGCACTTGTAAAAGCAGGACCCAGTTAGTTTTGTTATTTGGGGTTTTGATAGATATAAACTTCATAATTTTATGAATAATAAGCATATTCCCTCTCAACCTTTGTCTATGTTGTCTATCCAACATTTAATTTTCATTAAGGATTCTTCTGTCACTCAGAGTATTTATGTTCCCTCTTTATGAATATTTTCTATTTTTGTTATTTTTCTATTGAGAAGCAGTAAACAAAGCAGCACATAGACCATTAGGTACAGAAACACTGTGGATTTGAAAAAGAAAAAGTTAATAATTTTTAAATTATTTTCCATACCTTACCTAAGGTATTAGGTAAGGCTCTTCTTGAGCCTGGAAAACACATTGAGAAATGCTTTTCAGGGGCCAGTCTGTGATCACATATACACATCACATGTGTATGATCACATATGCCTTGGGTCACAGTTTATAAGAACAGAGTTAATGATTTCTCCTGATTGATTTTACACATTGAAGCTCACTCTCACTTTATATTAAGGCCAATTTATCCCATCAATATTTTTGACAGTCTTTTTCGTGTTCCTATTATGAGACACAGAGCGGACACCTCTAGTAGCCACAGGTGCCCTTGACGCCTATGAAACCATCCAAGGTCTCCACCAGCTCTCTTAGTTCTACAGGCAGAGGCAGAATAATTTATTTCCCTAGCACCTTAAGAACTGTGAACTTTGTCCCCCTCCTATAGTTTCATGACTAAAAATGAAGGCAGGGAAAAAGAAGAATTGGAACTGTTAGAACTACAGGCTTTCAGAGTAGCACTGCTGTTTTAGCAGATGCAAGTGCTTCATATTAAATGTGACAGGAGTTGCATGTCCTGAGCCAAAAGAGAAAATAAAATGTTTACTATTCAACTGGAAAGCTAAAAACCAAAGGCAGGGGGTGGGAGGCAAGTAGACAGAAAACGATGGATGAAGGTAATGTCATGGAGCTCAGTTCAGTAAATCTGTGCATATCCACATTCATATAAATCAAAGTAACTTGACCAGGCAGATGTATTAGATTTGCTCCTGCTGGCTGTCAGCATTTTATCTGAGGAAGTGGATAGAAACTAGCATAAGCTTTATCAAAGTTACTAATTCTCCAGCTGTATACTCTGTTCCCTCAATTCTTAGTTCCCTCAGAAGAGAAAAGCACTACTCTGAAAACACTACTATGATAAATAAAGGAATTCCTAGACTACTGAACACACATCAATCGTAGAGGGTGTACTTTGAAAAAAAATTAGTATGACTCTGCCATGTTTTTGGATCTTTATAAAACAGTCTGAGAAGGGATCACTGTAGTCCTAAATTAACAACCAAGGTAGATCCAGGGTGTTCCTAGCATTATTCACAGAAAGGCACAGTGTTGGAACTGTCCCAATGAAATCAACAGAATTACTCTAGGGAATATCTAAAACAACCAGGCCTCCATGATTCTTCTAGCTTTAGACAGCTCTTGAGAAACTTGAAGCTCTCAGAAACTTTGAGCCAAGTTAACAACTAGGTTGCACGTGAGAAGACCTAAAGGTTGAACGTGTACCCAAATGCTTGTCATACATGGATAGGCAGAAGCTCTACAAATAATTTTACAAAATATGCAGAAGCATGAAACACTACAGACCCATTAAGGAATTATGTAAATTAGAGTGACTACGCACTTGAAAGAAACCAATACATTTATAAAAGTGAAAGGTGGAGTTATTAATAATTATGCCAAGAAAACAGGTACAAGCCATGTTCATTTTGGGTAAATCAGGATGTATGATCATCCAAACATAATTCAACATGCCTACACTATGGAGTATGTAGAAGGAAGTCATGGATTGAGACTAGGTATGCGGGAAGTGGCAAAATATGAAGAATCTTGAGTGCCAAAGATATCTGGACTTTCTCTAGAGATGCTGAGAAACTATTCTACAGATCTATTAATTTGGCAGATTGGATGCCATATCAATGTGCTCCTTTTTATAAATCTGGAAATCAAGGACAAATATATTCTTTGGTTCTATCAGACTAAGTCTTCTAAGTTTTTTATGTTCTAGATATTTATCTACCTACTGAACACAAGTCATGATATTTGGGTTAAAAGAGAAACATAAATGATCATGACATAGTCCTTGACCTCTGGGGAAGAACAATTATTTACATAAACTAAATAGGTTTACTACAATGCAGAAGAAAATAAGTTAGATAAGAGAGTAGACTCAGGGTCTGTTTTCTATCTTTGTTTTCTACATAGTATACAATATAGGACTCTCTAAATAGGGGCTCAAAAAGTGTTTAGTTGGACTATCTGAACTCTAATTATTTTCATAAGTACAGGCATTCCCAGTAAAATGGATTATTAGGGTAAGATGCCTTGCTTATTTGCGACCCAACTGTTTGCAATCCATGGCACTCAGTAAAAGCCAGCATGCAGACAGTTAATTGAGAAATTGTATTAGCCCAGTCAACTTTGTCAAAATGCATTTTCTTTTTGGTTTTTATTTTCCTATGAAATACAGCCTACAGGATCAGTTGTTTCCAAGTGCACAGGCATAATCCATTTCCTAACGCATAGCAATGTAATGTGGGGGAGTTCCTTACGCAAGCAATTTTCTGAAAAATGTAACAGGCTACAAAGAAAGTGGAGCTGGCTGTTTCTAAACAGTGTGAACAAGGCATGAGATTGTTTTACCTTCCAGGAACAACAAGATAAACATACATGTCATCTGAAATTATACCTGTCATAATATAATGAAACAGCACACGTGGGGTTTTCCTCCAAACTATGATACTTAGCTTCCTTACTTCTTTATAAATACTGTTCTAATCCTTTGATTCAAAATATGAATTTTCAAATTTCAGAGCTTAGTTATATTGCTGGTTACTGAAAAACAAAATAATGTAAATGGGGGGAAAAGTCACCATTACAAATTAAACAATTATGGTATATCCCCAGTACAACAGTTATTTACATAAATTTAAATATATGGAAGCTTGAAGCACTGACTAAGAGAGAGTATAGCTACAACCTAGATATATTTCAAGGTAGGTCTTAGTGTCCTTCCAAACTATGGATAAAGTGTTTTTCAATGCTTATAAAATAATACATTGAATTGATGTCATCCTCAATTCAACTGAATGTATTGTAGATATGTGCTAAATAATTCAGAATTTTAAAGTTTCCAATGGAAATTGGGCATCTTTTATAGCCTCATAAGTCCATTCATGCCTAATTTCATGCCGTAAGGGATAACATAGTAGCCTAAAAATGTTATTGCAGTTGTAAAGTTTAGATTATGAAAGGATTTTATAGGACCTAGAAGAATTTCAACTTGATATGTAAGATTTGGAAGAGTCATACAAATTCCTCAGATGATTAATATATTTAATATACCATTATCATAATATACGGACTTTCTCCATTACTGCATTCCATAGCCAGTAATATAAACTAAGAAACTGAGGTTAGAGAGAGACTGACCAGCAAATTCATTAGTAAGAAAAATCAAGATTAACCTAGAGGTCTCTTGAATCCTGATTTAGGATTCCTTCAATTAGGGATGAGTGGGGGGGTGTGTGTGTGTGTGTGTGTGTGTGTGTGTGTGTGTGTGTGTGTGTGTGTGTGTGTGTGTGTGTGTGTGTGTGTGTGTGTGTGTGTGTGTGTGTGTGTGTGTGTGTGTGTGTGTGTGTGTGTGTGTGTGTGTGTGTGTGTGTGTGACAGACAGACAGACACAGAGAGAGAGAGATAGGTAATTCACACTGAATATTAAAGAACAAATGTTACCTAAAGTCTCAAGAAAATAATAATAAATATATTGCTTGTAGATTACAATTTTACTTCCATTCTTATAGCTAATCAGCTGTATTTTGGTTGTTTTTTTAGTTGTCAAGAATGAGCACCTGAAACTATTATAAGAACATGACACTTATAACCCCAGTGACCCCAATATGATATCCGATAATTGTTTCCATTTTACTTAACACTCGTAGCTATAATCAATACAGTATTTATCATTTAAAAATCACCTTCAACATGGATAACCTAAATATAAATTAAAATACTATTATATATTTATTAATTATTTGTATAATGACCCAATCATAAATGTGCATCATTATTCTTCATTCTAACCATAGGTTACATGGGTCACAAACAAAATATCTTGGAAAAGTTTAATAATTGATGAAGTATTTTTGTTACTTTTAATCAAGCTGATAGAAATGAGTTCATGGTTTTAGACAGGAAATACCAAAACTTTATGAAACCTTCCTCACTCACTAGCAAGAACAAAGAGGCTCAACAGCAGCTGTCTAAATAGGAGATTAATCAATTAATTAAACAGTAGATTAATTCATCTTCTCACCACACTCCTCCCCCCCAAACTCATAAGCCAAGGCAGGATTTGTCCACTAGTTAGAATTTTAGTAGATTTCTGTACCAGCTAAATCTACCTTGGTGAGCTTGGCCTGGATTCCTCACCTCCTTCAGTGGGGCAGATGTCTACCACAGATGGCTTCCTACTAGTCCTGGTGAAGAAAAGGCCAATTCTTTATACGATTTATAAAGCTGTATAAACATAGTATATTAAGACTTTTGGGGTGAAAGGTACTATATAAATATAAGATATTAAACTGCTTAATCAAAAGCACCTTTTTATAGCCTCCATTAAGCTGAATAAACAAAAATGCAAAAGAACATAATATATCACTGCTGGAATATCCATCAAAAATAGCCACAACTTTTCCATTTTTGGTTGGGTCTATTTGTACAGCCTTAAGTTACAAAGATTTCCAAATGCTTGTTGAAATGTAATGTCACTCCCTCACCTTCCCCCGACCTCTGTCACTCTGTAATCACTTTCTAAGTGCTAATGTAAACATGTCTTCGCTTTATGTGGCTGATACACAAACCTTCAGCTGGAGGACCTGTCTTTCACTCTGCACTGGATATAACATAAGACAGAAAAATGTCAATAGTCCGTATGTAAGGAGTGTGAGGATGGGTATCCTACCTTTCACAGCCAACTAAGCTTCAGAATAAGTCCCAGCTTGACACCTGATGACTACGTTGAATGTAAGGAGAACTCTGTCATATGATTTACAAAGACCAGTCTTGGAGGCTGGGCTGGTTTTAGCCTTTTTTCCAGAAGTGGAAGAGTATATGTGGTATGGAAGAGCAAAAGGGAAATAGCTTCATAGGTCTGTTCCATTTGAAAAGTATTGTATTAGACTATGAAATTCATCAAATCAAGTATAGCATACAAACAACTATTATACCATTTAGAATAAGAAAACTTGCCATAAAAAGGGAACAAAGTGCTATGTGAGTTTCCAAAAGGAAGAATTAATAGGGGCAATGGGAAAGCCTTCTTGGTAGATATGGCAATAGAGAAGGGCCTTCAAAATCTGATGCCTGTTTGTTTGACAGGTAATTATTTGGGGAGGTTTGAAAATAGATTAAATAGAAAAACTATACAATGTTGGGCTGAAATTTAAACATACCTCAGATTCTAGACCTTAGGAACAGCCCAATGGGAAAATACTAATGATATAGAACTGACCTCCCAGACAAACACAAAAGTAGTATAGGGTTAGCCGTTGGCCTGTAGCACACAGCTCCCCACATATTTTCCCTCTACTCTTCCTCACCACAGAGTACACAGCTCCCCACACCCTTGACTGTAACTCAGGACTCTGTTCTTCTCACTATGTTGAACCTTCTTTAGGGTTACAGGTATCTTACTCACCACTGTACTCTTAGCACAAAAACAGAGTGGGGTACAGAACTGGCATTTAATAAATCTGGGGTGAATAAGTGAAGTTATTGTGCACATGAAATGAATGGTGAAAGAGGCTACAGGAATCAGGGAACGTAGGTGGAGTAGGGAATTATGGATCTACGTTTACTCTGAGTTTAAGACTTGTTCATCTCTGGCCCTAAACTAGGTACTGTTGGACCTCCAGAGCAAGCTTGTCCTCTGTATCAGGGCAAACTGCAGTGTCTCCAGGACTGGGATTGACAAGAAAACAGGAATTGGACAGGTGGCCTTTGGGTTGATGCATAAATAACACAATCTCAATACCATGGTCTTAACCCTCCAGCGTCTATGCAGAAAAGCCCGATAGGAGAGCACCAGAGATAGGTGACAGGTGACAGGAGGCTGCTGGAGAGTACAGTTCAAGCACACAATGCATTGTAGACTTGAAAGAAAAAATGAGGGAAGGGACAAGGTGTTCATAACAGTAAGATCTTAATGGTTCTGATCTCTGTTCTTTATCTTCATGGTCAGAAGAGTAAATGCGTGTCTGAGAGTATACACATAGTGGAATACTGAGGTGGAAAATAACTCTTTGTTTAAGGTGTAGCTTGGCACATTATAACAAGAACTCTCTTAGCTTTAAAAACTTTTTGTTAATCAATGTTTATGGTAGATGTTTGTTTTCATCATTTCCGGACAGGGATCAACCACTTGGATCATGTATTAATGAAAATCTACCCTTAGTCACATCTACCTATAGATACTCGGTACTTTTGAGGTCCCTGACAAAGCCATTTCTCTCACACACTTTTGAAAGTTAGGTCAGATTTAATTCAAGCTCTACTTCTTTGTACTGCAGGCATTCGTGATCTTTTTTGTCATACAGAATGTCAACTTGACAGCTCCTCCTGCTGGGCAGGTAGTTGAGATATTTTTCTGTATTCCATTGGACTATTATTAGAATTATTCATACTTTTAGAAAAATTATAATAACAATTATTTTAAAAAGACACATGTGAAGTGTAAATTGAAAAGTAAGAAAACAAGTATATTAGTTGAACAAAGTGATTAGCAGGCCCACAGTAACAAAGATATTTCTAGAACATTGTATATGGTGTGGCTCTTCTGACCCAGCCATCAGCAGGGGATTCTATTTTGAGTTGGTTTTCTAAGAAAAAAAATGTGTTGTTCTGACCCTTTCACCTTTATTTACCCTGCTCTTCATATCCAATGGCATTATTTACAAATAGGTGCCATGGTTAGAAATTAAGGGGATCTGTGTCTATGGAAAAGTTCCTACTATAAATATACTATACCTGTCACCAATTGACAAGATTTAAAATGACTACTCATCTCTTTTGAACTGCGATTGTTTTTACTTTTATTCACTAACGCCGAGTGAATGCTTTCTATATGACAGGCACTCCTCAAATTGGGTTTGTGCCACCAAAAAAAAAAAAAAAAAAGACAAAGGCACAGAGCAGGTGGGAAAAATACCTCTTCCATAGGAAGCCAGGGAAATAATTCCCAGGTTTTGACTACAATAACACATGTATTTTTATTAAAATAGCAGCACACATATAAAAACAGAGAGAAGATATACTTAGAGGAAAAGATCAAAGAAACCAGGTGTATTGAACTCCTGTATCTAATTAATATAACTTACTTAGAGTTACAAATGTTGACCCATTTTCTGAATTGGGAGCCTATGCTCAACTTTTCTCAGTACACACCCTTTGTTTAGAAGCTTCTACATTGTCTTCTAGGATGATAAACCACAACATTTTGGGGGTGTCACTAATGATGCTCATAATGGCAACCCAATGGAATATGTTTACCTCCTGTCCTGAGGGTCCGGAGCATTTGGCACTGTTGACCACTTCCTCTTTCCTAAAATTCTCACCTTTCTATGACACTCCTCTCTCACGAAGTGCCTTTCTCTCTTCCCATTCCTTGTTTTCTTTAATGGCAACTCTCATTATGTTTGCCTCTAAATATTGGTACTTCAGTTGTCTTTGTTCTCAGCAATATGCTTTTTTCTTTCTTCTTAAGTGAAATTATCCAAATATGTGGTTTCAGCTATCACCTATACGCTTACGCTTCTCCAGCATAAAGCCCCAGCTGGACCTTTCTCCAGAGCTTAGATGCATATAGTCAAACCTCACTAATCATTTCAACTTGGCTATCCACACTCTCACTTTATTCTAACTGAACTTATCATCTTCCTCTCCAAATTTGTTTACCTCTTTATTTCCTCTATCAGGTGATGACACCCTGAGGTATTCCCTCATCCTCATCAATTACATAATAGGGCTTATAGATCCTACCTTCAATCTCACATGTGTCCCCTCAGCCACAGACTTAGTTCATGCTTTCGTTGTATCTTATCTAGATCATTAAATGGATCCATAACTGTCTCCCTTAAATATATCTTCTCTGACACAGTATTTCAAAAATCATCCTTTTTATCAATTATGCCACACCTCTGCTTAATAACCTCCAGAGGCTATCCCCAACATTCATGACAAAGCTTAAGATTTTGTACTTAGTATATAAATCCTGCATGATTTCCTGCTGTCTACTTCTCTAGCCTCCTCTCTCACCGATTCACCTGTATTCCTTGCTTATTCTTGCCTTATTACTTTCTTCTCTGTCTACATTATTATCTGCATTATTATCTTCCCTTACTTTCTTTCCCTCACAAACAGCTACCCATCTTACCAAAAGTCAGTTCAAATAGTATCTCTTCTAGAAAGTCTTCCCTGGCACCATGTCTAATTTCAATATACCAATTCAAGGCTTTCAGTAGACCCTACTTATACCTGTAGTATCATTTGCACTACATGGTAACCATTGGTTTTCTTGTTCATTACGCTAAGAAATCCATGAAACCTTAGAGTCATCCTTGACATTTCTCTTTCTCTCATAACCTACACCCAATCCATCAGGAAATTCTGTTGGCTCTACCTTCAAAATATATGTGGGATCTGGTCATTTCCCACTACTTCTTCTCTACTTTTCTAGCCCAAGCTATCAACACAAGCCTGGATTTCTGCAATAATTTTCCAACTGGTCTCCCCATGTCTTCTCTTGATTCCAAGTAGTCCATTCTCAACACAGCAGCCAGAGTGATCCTTTTAAAATGTCAGTCAGCTTAAATTTCTCTGCTCAAAACTCTGTCATGGTTTCCCCATTTCACATGGAGAAAAAGCCATACCCTGAAAGGGTCCACATCATGAAGGTCTCTGAACTCTCTCTGACCTTAACTCCTACTGCTCCCTACCTGCTTACTTTTGGTTTCTTTATGTTACTGGATCATAATAACTCAGGGCTTTTCTACTGGCTGTTCCTCTTTCCCCAGAGAGCCGTAAGGGTAACTCCTTCACCTAAATCAATTCTGTGCCCAAGTGTCATCTTCTCAACAGAGTCTACTCCTATTACCATTCTTAAAATCATGGCCTGCAACCCTCTCCAACATTAGCCCTCTTGAGCCTCCTTGCACTGATCTACTCATTTTCCCCATAGTGCTTTTACCTTCTGATATAGTACCTCTTGTGTTATTTATTTTCTGTGTCCTTCTTCTAGAATGCAAGCTTCACCAGGGCAGGGATTTATGTTTTACTCACTGATGTATTCTAAATGCCTAAAGCAATGCCTGACAAATAATGAGCTTTTGATAAATATGTGTTAAATCAATTGAGTAAACAAGTGAATAAGAAAATGATAATAGGGTCCATGAATTATTCCTCTATTTCTAGACACAGCACAGTGCTTGCCACACACAGTGGACACACAATAATTGTTGATAGAATAAATATATGAATAAATGAATGCACAAATGATTAAAAGAATGGTTGGCAGGCCTGGTGGGGTACATAAAGATAAATAAAATATAGTCTCTAATTTAAAGATGTTCCCCATCTCTCTGGAAAAGGGTAAGATAGCCAAATTATGCAATTGTAAATATGCACCTAATGTTCAGAAATAATTACTAATCTTGTCTTTCCTGTTCTGTTCTGGAAATTATATTATTGCTGACAAGCATTCTTCATAATTTTCACCAAGACTCTAAGTATTTTTATGTCTTCAATTCTCTTTTACTCCATAGAATAGCTAATGTTTTCCTCTAATATGAAGCTCTCAAATCATTCCCCATGATTGGACCTAATAAGATGGAAGTCCCCTTTTTTTATGTTCTGGTCACCCATTTCCGAATTGGGTGGGTGAGGACGATGGTTTCCACAGCTCCAACAAACAATTCTTAGACACCAGTAGAGTGTCTGAGAATTCAGCTTGATTCTGACACTATCTACCTGGTAGATAGCATCAGATTCCAAAGGTTAAAGGTTCTGTCACACAAGACTGCCCCTCCCTCACTTAGGATGCCCGTGACAAGTCCAGGTTGTCGCCTGTGCTTCTGAACTACAGGCTATAGATCAGAGGTTCCAACACTCCTCCTCCTTGAGTTCAATTAATTTGCTAGAGTGGCTCACAGAACTCAGATAAACATTTTACTTACTAGATCTTCGATTTATTATAAAAGGAACTCAGGAACAGCCAGGCAGAAGAGAGGCATGGGGCAAGGTATGAGGGAAAGCGCAGGGCCTGGAGCTTCCATGCCCTCTTCAGGTGCACTACTCTCCCTAAATCTCCACCTGCTCACCAACCCGGAAGCTCTATGAACCCTGTCCTTTTGTGTTTTTGTTTTCTGCTTTTTTTTTTTTTTTTTTAGGGAGGCTTTATTACATAGTTATGCTTAATTAAATCATTAGCCACCAGCAATTGATTCAACTTCCAGCTCCTCACTCCTCCCCAGAGGTTGGGGTGGGAGGTTCTAAATGTTCGAAACCTCTAATCATAGGGTTGGTTCCCTGGCAACCAACCCTGTCCTAAGTTTGCCTAAAAGGGCTTTCCAAAAGTCACCTCATTAACATATCAAAAGACATCTTTATAGCTCTTAGCACAAAAAATTCCAAGGGTTTTAGGAGTTCTGTGCCAGAAATGACAAAGACTAAATATATATTTCTTATTATAAATCACGTCACACCCTCAAACAAAGAAGATAGTCCTCTAATCTTAGATGAGATAGTTACTTCTCCTTCAGAAAAGAGCCATTTGAATGTTCTGCTTTTGATCAATATTTGCTCACAGTCTGTCATGTTTGGATTGATGGAGATGATTTTGTTTGTTTTGGAACATTATTTCCATCATGTAGATTTTTGAGTACGATAAATAGAAAAGATAATCTATGCAATACAATTTTTTCTTCTGTAATTTTAAAATGTATTTAACTTCCAAGAGGTGCTTAAGCGGGAAGAGTTCTCATAAATGTCAGCAAGAATATGAAGAGATCAGAAAGGGGAAACCTAGATAAACAAAGAAATTCTACCCAAATAGAATACAGAAAGTTTTGAAATGTGCGAAACTTGTGAATCCTTTCATATTCCAAAAGCAAGTCTTTCTGCATCTTGGTTTGAGAAGGTTCTCTGCCACTCCAAGCAATAAAAGAAAGAAATGATAAAGCCAGTTTCTAAAGCAGATACTTACCCTTGCTCAAGATAGTAAGCAACAGTATTATTAAGCTGTGATGAGAAATACCTTTGTATGGTGTCACTCTGTACTATCTACCGTACTGGTCCCTTGGCTAATCAAATTCAAACTAACATATTAAATTAGCCCAACATTAATCTCAAGGAAAAGTCCAGAGATAAATTACTGAAGAGGGCATTTAAATGAAAGGGGAGACTTGAAGATTATAGCGGGCAGGGCATACAAATAAAGGCAAGGATGATTACATTCTCTTTTACGAAAAGATCATGGAAATCTCTATTTGCTTGAGTTATGGCAAAAATCAATTAGTCTATAACTGGAAATTTTTTTTCTGTCAGACTGTACCAAGCCTAGGGGAAATCATTATGTTTGACATCACTAATAAAATAGTTTTTCAGCCAGTATTTAGTTTTCTCCAAATAATATCATCTCCAGAAAGTCATCCATCAATAGAAAGGCCTACATGTCTCCCATGTATAGATTTCTATCTGGTGTCACAGAAGAGAAAAATCCAAGTGAAATAATTAAAAAGAGAGACAATGGGTGTGGGCCTTAGTGGAGAATCAGATAATATTACCAGAAAAAGAGTGATCTGGGAGCTACATGGCCCAAGTTTGATTTCTTCACCACTCACTCTGAGACCCAGACAGGCTCCTTAATCTCTGTGGGTCTCAGTTGTCTGAAGTGTAAAAACTTTAAAATGGAGTTTACAATATCTCCTTCCTAACACTTTTGTGAGAAGTTAACCATATAGAGTTTATGTAAATTCCAATTATATCGTGGCAGAGGATAATTACTTGATATATCATAGTTACAGACAAGATGACAGTGAACTTTTTAAAAAGGTAATTCCATGACAATAATCCTTATTAATTAGATTGTCAGTTAATATACCGACACATATTAATCTGTGTAAGACCACTCCCCCATCATCTTCCACCCTCCATACCTCTCTGGCAGGAGCAAAACTGGACCCAAAGCTCTGCACGCTCCTGACAAGATGCCTACCCCTCCCATCCCAGCAACCCAGTCCTGATTGCCTTAAGATCACCAACACCAAGATCACTGTGCTCTTTATAACTGTTTTCCTCAGTCATAAAGAAACGCACAATCCCAGGTTACCCCTCAACCTCAACTCTAATTCCCTAGAAATTCATTATGCCTCATCTTTCTCCGTAACTCCCCAAACCCATCCACTCTTTACTCTGGAAATTCATAGTCAGCCATCAGCAAAATTTGCCATATTCTCGATCTGTTTTCTATATTTCCCTTTTCAACTTCCTCTACTGAAATCTGACTTTCCCAGAAGCCCTAACGATTAATGTCTGTTTTGTCTTTCATTCCCTCCCTATCACTGGGACTCTGTACTCCTTGCTTCTCCTAGAACATCCTTCTTCTTTTCTCCCTAAAACAAAAATTTTTACAAAGCAAAACAAACTTTGAATCTCCTGTAGTTAAACTAGACTACCACATCTCTCCTTTTTATAATCATTAATCATTGCCCAAGTGTAACTTGTGCTATTCCTTGAAGATTTTAGCTCTTGGCTGAATGTCACTTTCTGTAACAATATACTTGGGACAATCCTTCATGGTTTAAATTTTCAAGTAAATGCTTATTTCAAAACCCAGACTCCTAATTTTTAATTCTCTAAAATGAGTTTATTCTCCACCCTACCACAGCCATATCTTCATGGTTATATCCCAGACTTTGCCATTACCAAAAACTACAACCCCTCAAATCTAATTTTTAACATCCCACTCTCCATCCAGCATTTCCCATCTTTCTAGCTCCTTCTATCCAGTGCCTCAACTTGTATAATTCTTCAACCCCATCAGAATCTATAATCCATTAATCCTGCCTCCTCTTCACTGCCCTTTTTTCCCTCAGTCTTTTACTCCCCTCTCTAACCAGATGAAATATCATGGTCCAAATTATAATCACTCCTTGCATTCACATCCAATCTTTTGTCCCCTTCTTTTCTCAGCATACTTGGTTAAATCAGGTGCTTTTGCTATTTTGCAGGTGAAAGTGGCCAGAGAAAATTACAGGCACACTGACTAGTCTTACATTCAATACATATTCACTAACCTCGAATGGACCCTTCGTGGCAACCCTTCCACACTTCCTAACAGACAACTATTTCACAAGTTATTCTCTTCACACTCATAACCCCTCCTCCACGATATTTATGTTCAGCTGATGGCCTAGTTTCTCTTTCCCTAAGAAAACAGAAGAAATCAAGGAGGATCTCCACAATTTCTCACAATACATCTATCCACCCACCTATACCTATTTCCTGCTTTCCTCCCTGTTATGACAGTTTAAGTGTCTAAAACCCTAGCTGAGGCCGCCCATTTCACCTCTTGGTAACATTCCATCCTCTTTCACCCACTCAAAAGCATCATCCCAGCAATTCTCTTTTCCTCCTGCAGTATCAACTTTCCCTTCACTGGAGCAACACTCCAGTGAGCATGCAAACCTACTGTAATTTCTACTACCTTAAAAAATAATTTTAAAAACCTCTTTTTAACCCCTAATCCTCTTTCATTTATCAACTCATTTCTATGATATTTTTAAAAGAAAAAATGTATAAAAAAGAGATGTCTCTATCTACTGTCACCAATTTCGAATCTTCCTTGTCTCACACAAGGTTAAATCAGGGTTAGCTCCCCCACAACACCACTAAAACTTTCAAAGACAGTAATGACCTCTTTTTGCCAAGTTCAGTGGTCACTTTTCAGTCCTCCTCTCACTTGACTTATCATCAGGATGCCACATTTCAATACACAGTAACTCTCTCCTCTAACTACTCAAAACAAAAAGAGTCATCCAAGTCTTCTCTGCATCCCTCAAACCCTACATCCAATCCATCATTAGATCTTTCAGCAGTTCTTTCAAAAGAAATCTGGAATCTAACTTACCACATCCAAGGCAGCCACCCGAGTGCATGCTATCATCATCTGGGGCTGGATAACTGGCGTGACTTGCTGACTGTCTCTTTGCTTCTATCTTTGTCTACAGTGTATTCTCATGAGTGCAGTGAAATTGACCCTCGTGAAACACAGTTGATTTCCACCCCCTTAAAGTAAGCTATAGCATGGGTCATCACACTACTGCCTGCAGGGCAAATCCAGCCAGAAGACTGTAACACACAAGTCAAGAATCATTTTTATGTTTTTAAGAGGGAAGCAGAAGCAGGAGCAAACGTGGAAGAGGAGAAAGAGGAAGAGGGAGAAGGAGGAAGAGGAGGAGAGGAAGAGAAGGAGGAGCAGAAGGAACAGGGGGAGGAGAATACACTCTAGAGACCTTATGCATCCTGCAAAGCCAACAGTATTTACTAGCTGGTTCTTCATTTGCCATCCCCAGACCTACACTAGCTGTCTCTCTCTAAATCTCTCACCTCCTCTACTTTAGCCGTATTAATATTCTTGCTTTTTTTGTTTTGTCAGTATTTCAGACATGCTTCTGTCTCAAGGCTTTTGCATTAGATATTCCCAATGCTACACCTTCCCCAGAGAGCCACATATGGATGGGCATCGCCTCTCACTTTTGGCCTTCATTCAAATGCCACCTTCTCCAGGAGACCTTTGTTGATACCCCCTTTTGAAACTGCAACACTTCTCCTCCTTAGCACTTCCTATTTCCCTTCCCTGCTTCATTTTTCTCTAGAGTTCTTATCACTGTTGGTTCTCATACTGGCCTCCATACAGGGAGGGCAAGAAGAGACCAAAGAAAGAGGCAGAGTACTCCTGATTGGTAGGTGGAAGTTCTAGTCACCAAAGGAACTTACTTACGAGGCTTGTCTTGGGTGCCACGAGATGAGTAGACTCCACATTCACCGCCAGAATCTTAAAAGTTTATGTAGAGGCTTTAAGAGGGTTCAGTCATGTATACAGTCCAGATGGTCCAAACCACACATTACCCTCTCAAGGCTGAGTCCTTGAAAATGGCTCTGACTGTGGGAATGGTGGACAGAGTGTACATTCCAAGGACAGGGGAGGGGGTCAGGAGCCTGCGATTGCCTGGGTCCAGCTCACGGGTTAACCAGGGGTCAAGTCCTCTCAATGACTCCTCCAACAACTATTTAACATACTGTATATTTAACTCACGTTTCACTGACTGTCCACCCCCAACTGCAATGTTAGATCCATGAGAACAGGGATGTATGCTCAATTTATTCACAGCTATGTACCCAGCATAATGGCATTGCCTCACACATAGTAGGGGCTCAAAAAGTTATTTGCTGAACCAAAGAAATCATATATGGTAAACTGCTAGTTTTGGGTCATATAAATATGCATATCCTCTACAGTCTTGTGAGTAAGGTAAAAATGCCAATGTTTCCCCTTTATTTGCAATATATTTTGGTTGTGTTTTTTATCATCCCAAGACTCATTCTAGTATTTACCTAAGCTGAACCCAGTATAAGAGGCAAGCATTCTCAGTGGGGATAGACAAGAGTAGAATGTTTTATTATGCCTTTGAGTAACTGCTTCTCTTTGTCTAATCTTCTAACAATAAACTGACCCTGTTCTATTTACATATCTCTCTGCTTTTGTCTCCTGTTTATTTCCTCTTGATTGCTTCATTTTAAAAATATTTATAAAAGAGAGAGAGAGAATAAAAGAACTAAAGGTAAAAAAAGATGGCACTTTATATTCTAAGTTAAAGATTCAGACTTACAAACCAGGAAATAAAAAGAGTAAGTTAATGAAAGAGTAAAAGATCAGAAAAGTGAGCCTGCAGGCCATTCCCATTCAACGATGGTGCTGGCATGGATGATAATGCTGGAATACGGGGCTTAAAAAGAATGTTAGCAAGGTCATCATGGAAAGCTTGATTCTCATACCAACCGAGTAAAACCCATTGTTTTCATTCATGATCATCAACTCAATTATAGATATAAATAAAAAATAAAGTATAAACCAACTTAAATTTGTGCTCACTTCTATAACAATCATCAAAGCACACGCTCTACTGATGATGAATTTATCATCAGCAAAACTCACTGGAGTCCCTGGGAAAAATAAGATGGAATCCAGGTGGTAAGGTCTAACCTCTTGTTTTGTGCTTAGTTCAGTTCCACTTGCCTGTAGGGGGCCATGGGCAGAGGCCTTGCACCTAACACATCAGATTAGAGTTTCCAGCAGAACCGCTGCCCCCCACACCTCCATTCAAGATGCCGCAGCGGTCGGGGCAGAGACGCACCCAGCACTTTGGTCTGAAGAGCCGTGAACGAAGGGACAGCAGGAAGTCCGCCCCTCCCTCCACAGATGACAGGACGGGTAACAAAGATCAGCAAAACTTGGGAGGACAAGTTGCACGAGCAAGAGAACATGCCCAGTGGAGTCTGACAGGAACGGCGCCTGGCTGAGATCAGCCAGCTCCCAGGATGAGCTGACACGGGGGCACATTCCACTCTTTCAGCTCTTGCTCAGACTTGGGAGAAGCTAAAATTCAGGTACTTGTAGGGAGGAGAGAAGCCTGGCTAACTTTTGGTCAAGACAAAGCAGAGGGTATGAAACGCGCAGTTGAGAACATTCAGTCATCGGGGATGACAACCTTCTCTGTTCCAGGAAATGTGGTTCCTCTATTCAGAACTGGACCACGATGGACAGGGGCTACTTGGTAGTTTTATGGACCAAACCCAATTTTACTAACACCAGCTGCTCCTGCAATCCAACCCTCTCCCTATGCGGAAAGCACTCCCTTTGGAACACTGTCCCCAGTAAAGCTCACGAACAATTCCTGGGACACAGAAATAGAATCTGGGTAATAAAATAAAGTCTAACCTTTTTTTTCTCTTTGTGCTTCCTAGTTTCACTCGCTCATTTGGTGCTGGGGGCAGAGGCCTCACACCTGGCTCTTCAGACCAGAGTCCATAGTGCAAAATGGCTGCTAACACCTCAGCCAGGCGGGCTGTGTGCAGAACCTCGGCGCACGGCACTCAATTCAAGATGGCAGCAGTGGGCCGTGTGCAGAGGCACTGCACCTGGCACTGCAATCTGGAGACCGAGCAGCGCAGCTGTGCGTCCCGCGAGCGCCCTGCCCTCTCCGCACAGGCGTATCCCGATAAAACAGCCCCGCCCACGGCCTGTCAGGAGAGCATGCGCTCTAGAGCAGGAGCGTGTGCCTCTCCATTCTTTGATCGACGAATAAAACTTCCTTTTGCTTCAGAACTGAACTCCATCTCCTTCTGCTGGTTCGAGGGACACCAGGCAGGAGGACCCTTGTTGGGGACTGACTCGAAAGGTTCAGTAACAAATTTACAGGCACGTCTTTGACACAAATTTCAGGACAATAAATTATCAACCCATCTCAGATTTCTGAGGCTCCTTCTCATTCATAATCTCACTAATTAATTTCCCTACTTTCCATTCCTATGAAGCAAAATTCTCCTGGCCTTCCCTGGTTACATTCTCTTTTAAGTGATTCTAATTTTTGTCCAGTAATGTCAGAGGCTGTCACTGTCAACAGTCATCAGGAAACAGATGACAAACCAAAATTAGGCAATTTGAGGTGAGTTTAATAAAGGCCCATTTTCAAAGATACGGGCACGGTTCAGGGGGAAAAAATGCAATGATGCAGGACCCCAGGGTTATGAGATCAGGCACCGCTTTTAGGACTGGAAAACAAAAAGGACAGGAGTAATAACAGAACTTGGAGAAAGTGCTCTACACAGGGCCACCTAAGAGGAACTGTGACCTTCAGTAGAGAAGGTCACATGGGGAACTGGCAAGAAGTTCCTCCCAGCCTCCAGATCTCTTGCTGGTGCCTCCCATTGACAAAATCCAACCAGAAACCTTAGGACAAAAAAAGACTGCTGACGGAGTCTACACAGGTCGTTGTCCCAGCATGTTGAATTGGGAAAGAGTGGAGAATGAATCTGGAGCATTAAATGTCATCATTGGTTAACTGCAATCTGAGTCAATTAAATACATTTCACAGACAGTTCCCAGATCAAGCAAAATTTAGTCAGGATCACAGAGAAAGAATTAGCATGTTAAAGAAACAGCATATAGCTTTCAGTTCATATTGCAAAAGGCACTTAATATGTGGGATCAGATTCTCATTCCAGGTAAATTCCTGGGAGGATTTCTGTAATTTTTTCAGGTTAAAAGTTAATCATGACTATGTTCATAAATTTGTCAAACAGCATGACTAACAGAGCATAAGAATCTTTATTAAATAAACCTCATTCCTTTGCATCTACAACACAAACTCAGTGGGTTTCTGAACTGGAATAACAACTCCCTCTCTGTTCCTTTGCTCCTTCCAACCTTGCTCTGTCCCTGCTCCCATTCCAGGTCACTGTTCAGCATACTAATGCCAAGCCTGCTTTTACCCAAAGTGCCTGTTTCGTACGCTGTCATATATATACTGCCAGTTGGATCTCAGCCAGTGGAATTAAATGAAATGGTTTTCTGTCAGACTGAATACTAATTATGTCTTCATGCTGAAGCTAGGTCTGCATAATGACATCATCTGCAACTAGGCTGGAGGTTGAAGCTCAGATAGAGTTTGCTCTGATATTTATGGATGTAAGCAAAGTGGGTCTATGCTGTTCAGTCTACCTGTTTTGTGTGGGATTCTTTGCTTGTTTGATAGATTTAGCTTTGAAAATACAAGGTCTTCTCTGGGTGACACTGTGGATTAAGTAAATTTTTCATTGCCTAAGTCAGTTGTCAAGACTTCAAACCCACAACTCAGTTCCCTAGGGAAGACTTTGGTACACTTTTTCTTTTTTTTGGTATTGTCAAGAGCCTGAGATCCCCTTCAGGTCACGAGTATATGCTCAGCACGATAAAATATCTGATTTTCTGAGGCAGCATGGTTTACATCTATTGGTAATTCTCAAAACTTTCCCATTTTGCACGCTGTCTGCACCTTGACCTCATCAGCCTGTCAGAAATAATAATATCCTTCACCCTTCAAATGATGCTTATGTGTCTTACAGCATTTATTGTGTTCAATTAGCTAAATTACTCACAAATCCATGTTTTGATGATAATGAGCAGAATCCCTCTGAGGCCCTCATTTTTCTCTTGGCATTTTAATGGTCTTTTTATAGGAGTAACTTTCCTCATGGGAATAAAAAGACAAGGAGCAGCCTAATGTTAAGCAATGCCCACTGGGAAGAAAAGTTTAGGTCAGGAGAAGATACATGGTGTCCATTCAATTCAATACGTGCATAACAGAGTCCTTTCTAGTTTAAGGCATCTTGCTAGGTATACGATGCCTAGAAAGACTAACATATGTGAATCCTATGTCCCAACGTCTTGTAATTATATGGAATCATGGAAAGAGAATCAGGCAGGTTGCTACGAGTTGTCATTTTTAGGTCAATCTGTATTAATAGAAGTGTGTAGCCTTGGCAAACAATTTAACTCTTGCAGCCATTGAATAATGGGAATATAATAGATGATCACAGGTTTATACAGGGTCTAAAATTATCTTCTCTTCTCAGGCTATAATATGCTTGTATGGAAATAATTCTTTTAAACTCTAAAGAATTTACTGTTATTATACAAACATAATTGCTTCCTATTGCTGTCAGAGAGCAGCCATTATCCCTTAGCATCATGACATGTTCTACTGATTTTTAGAGTGGCAGTAAACAGAGTGAGGAACTCAAGACACTGGTGATTTTTAACATAAATATTTGGCCTACGATTTGAAAATCCTTTTTCCCAATGAGTAATCTGTACTGCTCAACCAGCCCACAAATGTCCCTTATATGGCCCATATCTATATTTAACTGAAAGGAAGTTTATGTTCCTTTCCACTTTATTATGTAGAAGCAGGCAAGAAGCACAGTCAAACAAGCAAATGTCAACAAGGTTCAAGGCAGTGAAATACAAAGTCTGGGAACTCTGAGGTCAAATCTCCAGACCAGTGCCCAGGGCAAATCAGTGACACTCTACCACTGACTCTTTTGTCAAAAATTCCTTTCTTATATTTGCTTTTGCCACTATAGCTACAAGGCATGACTCTAGGTGACCCTCCTGAAGTTGAAAAAGCTCTGACCTTTTTAAGTTCATGTTCTGATGCACTCGGGGAAAAAATCGTCTTCACTTTTGTAGCTGTGTTGGATAGTAATCCATCATGAGAGTGACCATGAGGAGGTTTTTAATTATACCATGTATACTTGGTTTGGTATAGTAGCTTTTTTTCTTAAAATTGGGAGATTGGGATTGACATATATACACTAATATGTATAAAATGGATAAATAATAAGAACCTGCTGTATAAAAAAATAAAATAAAATAAAATTCAAAAATTCAAAAAATATATATATATACTTCAGAGTTTTAAAACCCTTAGGTTCACTGGATTTCCTGAAAGAGGGGCCAAGATGCTGACCAGAGCTAATAAGCTCCCTGAATCTTGTACAAATATGCTATGTACAGTTGTGTTTTCTTCTGGTGTCCATGCCATAAAAGGAAGTTTTTAGAAATGAAAATATCTTCCAGAGAGAGTTAGCCAACACATAGGAAGCAAGATCAAATGGGCAATGGCTCATTATCAAAGCCTATCTGAAAACATGACTCACCTCCAAATATTTCAAGATCCAACAAATAGAAATAAAAAAGTCAGAGTAAGGAAAATCTTTCTGATCCTTTGTGCTGTCTTATGATGGCATGACCACTTTGGGAAAACATGTTTCCCTTCTACACTGTTCCAAAAATAATTTAAGGTGATATTCAAGGATGAATAGAATATTGGAGAGTTATATGAATTAAGTGTAGACAAGAATATACAGGAGATAGTAGGCTCCTAGAGGTTCCATGATCATATGTCAGGGTGGTGTAGAAGGAACTTACATATAGAAGGTTGAAGTAAATAATTCAGAAGAGTCACTGAATCTTAGTGTTAGAAGTGAGTTAACCTCTGGACCAAATATCTTACCCAAATGCAGAAAATCTTTCTTCAATAATTCTGATACAAGATAATCAATACTGGATTTTGCTGTTTGGTGTTACCCTTTCTGGTCAGTACTTCCTGGGGAAGTACTGTTCTGTTGGAGAGATAACCAATTTTGATAAAGTTCTTTAAATTGAGCTAATATCTAGCTCTCTTTAACTTCTCTTCACTATTCTGAGCTTTATAGCCTCTGGAATGGCCCAGGTGAAGCCTATTCCTTTCTAACATCAGCCCTTCCAAGTAACTGGAGGCAGCTATTACGCTCCCATGAATCTTCTCTTGCACAACTATTAAGAGCTCGGGTTTTGAAGCCAAATAGAGTTGCGTCTGAATCCTGTACTCAAAACACAACAGCAAAAAACAAAACAAAACAAAACAAAACCATGATAGCTTTTGTTTTTGGATAAATTACTTAAATGCTCTGAGTCTGTTTCCTCAGTTTTAAATGGGAAAATAATATTTACCTAAACAGGTTATTGTGAACGTTTTTTAAAAAATGGTATAGGGGCTTCCCTGGTGGCGCAGTGGTTAAGAATCTGCCTGCCAATGCAGGGGACACAGGTTCGAGCCCTGGTCCGGGAAGATCCCACATGCCCTGGAGCAACTAAGCCCGTGCGCCACAACTACTGAGCCTGCTCTCTAGAGCCCGTGAGCCACAACTACTGAAGCCCTCACGCCTAGAGCCTGTGCTCCACAACAAGAGAAGCCACTGCAATGAGAAGCCCGTGTACCGCAATGAAGACCCAACACAGCCAAAAAAAAAAAAAAAGAATAAAATTTAAAAATATTTTTTAAAAAATGATATAAATTAAGAACATTAAATAAGCATAATCTTGGTGCATAATATATGTTCAATAAAGTTCCTCTCATATCCTCTTGATCTTCAGAATCTGATATTTTCCTTCAGAGGCCTATATTCTAGATTATCATATCACGATCTATTAAGTTCCCTATAATTTTAAATTCTAGAGAATACCAAATCTTTTTATAGGTGAGAGGTAGATATTTATATGGTTTTCGACTTTATGTGATTCAACACCTCTTTTTATGGTAAGTAAATATTTTGTAATGCTCTCTTTCTATCCTGGAAAAACACTAATAGAAAATTTATCTACAAAAATAATGTCAAAAAATTAATATCCTAAGTGCAATGTAAATGAGACATTTTTAAAGTGATATATAATAAAATAATGTGTACTTCAATATGTAAATGCTTTCACAAGACTACAATGGCAGACATAACAGAAAAGAGATTGTAGCACCTATACATATAGCTCCATAAATGCACCAGTCTCAAATGCCAGCTGATACAGGAGCAAATAGTGTGGCTACCAATGACATAATTTTCTGAAATTGTAAACAGCCCCTGGTAAAGTTCTGAATAAAAACCAAAGAACGATCTTCCCTTTGACATATAGTAGTTATACACCTGGAAAATTAATACCCTGCAAAAATACTTTAAGATTTTAAACTATGTGAAATTAGGTTTTAAGCTTAGATGATTATAAATAATTTTTATTTATAATAATATCCTGTAGGATATTTGAAGGTCATAAATGATATAGGACAATTCCTAGAAGGTTTGACCTGACTCGCGCAGTGTAGTATGTCAGGCATTGCTGGCCAGTAATGCTCACCATACCAAAAGCACTAAGACAATTAAAAAAAAAAAAAATACACACACAGATTCCCAAAACACCTCCACTAAGAGTCAGTGTTTGAAGGGTACCAGGTCTATCTGTACTCCTATTCTTTATCTGAGCCATTTTTCAGGAGCAGCTATGTTATCATTTTGGTGACCTATCTGGCAAGTTGTAAATTTTGAACCAGTGCCACTTCTTTCAGGAATGTCCTTGATTTTACCCCTTAAAATAAGCTGTATCTGTCATACTGAGGTAATTTACATTAAAACCAAATTCTGTATCTGCCATTTATTTTTGCTAAATTTCATTTCCTTTGTTTCACTTTATCTTTTCAGTCTATCATTTTGGATCTTGATTCTGCCATATTATATTATCTCTCCCTGGTTTTCATCACCTGAAAATTAGATAAGTATTTTTCATCTGTCTTTATCCAAGTTGCTACTGAAAATAAGAAATCTGACACAATGAATGACAGCACTTTATGGAACTTGACTAGAAATTTCCCTCTGCATTGATAGAGCTCATTAAACGTCACCCTTTTATTAATAAGTATATAGCTAAAAGGGATCCATGAGACATATTCTCAATGGGCTTGCTAAATCTAAGATAAATTATGTCCATAGTATTTCTCTTCCATGTGAAATTAGTAATATTACTAATATTACTCTCCACTTCTAATTTCAGGGCAGAATGCATACTCAGTGAGCCTTAAGTGGTAATAATGCACCTTTCTAAATCATTGCACATGCCTGAGTTTAATAGTAAGAATTCTGACATAAATATACACAATTTTAAAACATTACTGTATTAGTTTAGTTGCTATAACAGCTAGACTCAAATCCCAGCTGTGTAACACAACAGAAGTACATTTCTTACTCAGACTTCAGTCTGAGGTAGGATGGAAGAGTTCTGCTTCACTTCTGATTCAGGCAGCCAAATTAACCTAGGTCATCTTCAATACGTAAGTCCCAAGCCCACCTGAATATCAACAAACAACCAATAAAGCAAGGGAAAAGAGAGCAGAAAGTCATGTAGAAAGTTTTCATGCATTAGGTCAGAAAGTGGCATATATCACTTCCATCCACATTTTACTAGCTAGAACTCACCTGGTCACACCTAAGTTTAAGGAAGCCTAGAAAATATAATCTTGCTGTCTGCCTAGAAGAAAAGGAAATGAATTTTGGTAAACTAGTAGCTGTCTCTGCCAATATCATTCTTAGAACTGTACTAGGTTTCCTGCTCTGAGTCCCCATGCTTCAGGTGTCCCCACATTTTGGAATGCCTTCCTGAAAATATTCTAAGTCACCCTCCTGTACCTGGGACTAGCCAGGGGCAGCAGGGTTCTCTAGGCAGTGCATCTAGAGCCTAGACCTGGTGCCATGTGTGTCTCTTTCACTGGAAGCATCAATCTCAAAAATTTCTAAGTCCCATTCCAGCAGCTGGACTTGCCAAGGCTAATAGTGCTTTCCAGGTGTGGTGTCCTGTGTGCATACTAGGAGCTATGTGGGCTGCAGTTTCTGCTTCTGTACTTCAGGGTATTCTTTGACTCTCTACCCTGATTGTGGGGTTGACTGAATGTTCCAATGAGATAGTGCTGACACACTGGTTTACGATAACTTTTATCCAAGTCAGAATGCAGGACAAGCTCAGAGCTTGGGGCTACTAATGGTCTACTGTCAGCCCTTGAAAATGGGTCCCGTGTGTAGGCCCCTGCATGGATTCTCACCCCTCTGTGTTGGACCTCCTCTTTATATAGTACCGAGGGCAACATGGATGCCAGCAGCCAATATCTGCTCTTGGGAGCCCCACCATCAGTACCCAAGGCGGCCATCCACCTTCTTCACAGATTTTACACCATGTTCCAGGCAATCCATCAGGAGTGGCTGCACCTAATTCCTCCGAAGGTGATGAGACCTTTACTCCACAATGCCATAGGGACCCTCTGATTAATGCCCTCTGGCCTCCAATCAATGTGGTGAGGTTGTGCTCTTCTGAGTCAGGCTTAAGCCGTGCTGGATGAGAGATGAGTATTCCTGGCATGAATGGAATTATTCTTCTTGCTTTGAACAGTGGGTCCTTGCCTCTTCTCTCCACTGGTGGCAGTGTTTTAGAAGGCAGGGGTATGGGTGACACTGAATAAGATCACATTCTAGGAATGTAGTGATTATAGCCTAAAGTGTTCAAGAGAAGATATAGTTGGAGATGTGTCGTTTTATATTTCAAACAATAAATTTAACGTGACCAGAAAATGGATTATTGTTTATATTTTCCTTTATACTCTGGATAATATTTGCCTTTGTGTTTATCATCAGTGAAACGTAGTAATAGCTTTTGAGTCATTAGAAACCAATATTCATGGGCTGCACAATGGAAGATGCAGTACCATGGGTAATGATGCAACCAGCATTAAATAAATGGCCTTAGGGAACTGCAGAAGCAACAAGATCCATATTGTTTCTATGCAAACAGAATTCTAAAAGCCCAGGTATTGTGAGTATTAACAGCATTACTACCTTTTTCTCTCAGTGGGAGATATGAAATTAGCCAGGAACGATGCATTTGACAATGGATTGCATTGACCCATAGATCAATTTGGGGAGTATTTTCATCTGAACAATTTTAATTCTTCAGATCTATGACTGTGGGATGTTTTTCTACTTATGTAGATCTATAATTTCTTTCAGTGATGCTTTTAGTTTTCACTGCATGCTTTGTTTCTTAAGTATTTTGTTTTGTGATGCTCTTTAAATGGAATTGCTTTCTAATTTGATTGTTCATTGCTGGTGTACAGAAATACAACTGATATTTGTATATTGATTTTGTGCCCTGCACTCTTGCTGGACTTGCTTATTATATGTTTAGTACATGATAGTACTTGTTTCCAATGTTGAGCAGGCAGTTTGTAACTCTGCCTTATCTTTTACTTCCTGCTTGTACAGAGACTCACAGTCTACCAGAGGTGAGAGCTTGGGGCCTTCTCAGGTCTTTCCTGGGCATGTGCATAGCCTTGCACATGCTCTCAGCTCTGAATATGTATGTGGCCTTCTAGATCCCCAGAAATATATTAGAGCTCCTCAAAGCTTTTAAGGATATCTTATTCCCCAGGTTTTCTCTTTTAAGTTTTCTGGTCAGCAGCTGCAATGATAAACGTTTTTGTTTTTGTTTTTGTTTTTTTTGTAAAACGCCCTGTGGGCAGCTCACATGGAGAGAACTCCAAGTCAGGTCAAATAAAAACATGATCTTCTTCATTTAAGACATGAGAATGGAACTTCTCCAAAAGGGTCGGTCATAGAGTGGCAAATCTGTGGGAAAGAAGTTTTGGGGTGCTCCAAAGTCATTCTTCCCCTCCTGTGGGTGCTAGGCTGTTGGTATTCACAGCTACCATAATTGGTTTTTAAGGCTACTATGGAGCTCTGGAGAAGGGGTTGTGATTAGGGCAAGTTAAGCCACAAGACCTAGGGTTCTTACCAAGATTCCACTGTTTATCTTGAATAAAAAAGCATTCCTCAAATTGTTGTTAAGTCCTTAGTTAATTTCCAGAGTTCTGAAACTACTGATTCTGAGACTTTTTGCCAGTGTTCTTGTTCTTATATGAAGGAGCAGGATTTTCAGAATACCTTACTCCACCAATCTGGAAGTGAGATATCCACATGCACAGTGCTTAGAAAGAATCCAGACACACACAAAAATGCATACTATGTGAGCTCATTTATGTAATGTTCAAAGTCAGGCTTAAGTAATTATGGTATTAGAAGTCAGGATAATGATTTATCCTTTGGGGAAGCACCAGGAAGACTGCACAAGGAGGGTTTCTCTGGTGCTTGTTATGTTCAGTAATCTGGATGCTGGTTACTCAGGTATGTTCAATTACAATATTCATTATCTGTATATGTATGATTTGGGTATTTCTCTGTATGTATATTACACTTCAATATGCATGATCAAGAGATCAGGGATATGTTTTTATGTGTTAGTGGGATAGGCAAGAGTCCTGTAGATAGCTTCAGTGATATTTGAGAATGTTCTAGTGCTGAAGTTGTTAGGTGGTTCATGCATGTTCTTTTAATAACGTATCAAATTATACATGCATGTAATAAAGATTCTTTCATGTGCATCCAATATTATACCATAAAATTTATTTAAAATACTATCAGCATTGTCCAATAGCCTTTAATAGACTTTGAGGTTTAAATACTGCATAGTTTTCCACCCTTTATTTGGATATTTAGAGTACTTCCAATATTTTATTTTATGATGTTGCAATTAGCATGTATGTAAATAAATTTTGAGTATACATCTGATGTCTCCTTAGGATATATTCCAAAAGTGGACTTAAGGGGTCAAAGTATATAAACATTTTAAATACTCATAAAATCAGATTGTACATCAAAATACATAAAATCAGATTGCTGGGAACGTTTTACAGATTAACTCTCCACTCTCCTCAGAAACACATGAGTGATATCACTTTTCTGCCTCCTATCAAACACTGGGATGAATACATACATAACAGATATTAACATACTTATATAATAATATTTATATATTTATTAAATATAATTTAATTGCAAGTTTTCAGTATGTTAAAGGAAGCATGTTATTTCATTTTATTGTGTATTTCTATGAGTAGCAGTTGTGTTGAATATTTTTCCATTTGTTTTATTTTTTATTAACTTTTTTTCTGACCTTATTTATTATTTTTATTTATATTTCAGTGTTCCTATTATTCTTATTGATTTGTGAGCATTTCTGAACATTTCTAATTCTGTTTTCTAAAGTCTATGGTCCATATTTGAGTAAGCTTGATACTTAATTTTCTTTGATATTTTAACCTCAAATATTGTTTGAGCACATTTGCTAAGGTTTTGGCCACTTCCATTTCACCAAGCATCTTTTCACTGATGTTCAGAATGATGTACAGAATAGTTTTTCTCATGACTTCCTCTCCTTTCTTAAAATAAAAATTTCAGCCTCAATACCATCAAAGGTAATGGAGCTCTCACAGAGTTCTGTCTGTTGTGCCCCTTTTTGGGTTCTTTGCCTTTGAAGAAGATGCCAAGGAATGAAAACAGAACTTTATGTGCTCCTGCAGCCCTCCTCCCTTCCTCAATAGTTATAGTATAAACATTCAAGTCTGTATCAGAGATCGTCAGAAGTAATCCCATCAAGACCTTTGTCCCTGTTTCTGTCAGTCACCATAGAAAATACAGGCTCCCCAGGTTCTCTCTCATCACGTGATTATGTTGCCTATATGGTTTATTAAGTCCCTGAATTGACCCAATCTCATATTCCACCCCAAATCCCAAACTGAGTCACTGTGCCCTCTGGACCACATGGTCATTCAATTGAAAAATCTCATGTATCCTCAACCTCTTCTGTGAACATCCTCCAAATGCGGTTGCCGCTGGGGATATTTCTCTCCATGCAATTCTTTCAAGGGGTGCATACAGATCACTGCTCTTCATTTCTCCTTAAAACCCACTCCTTCTTATAGGTCTCTACAGAAATTCATCACCTCAACCTTTGAAGATATAGTACATGGATCACCATATCTATCCCCACCCCTCTCCAAAAACTTCTTCATAAATATCGATGCTTTTAATATACAGATTGATGATCATTCCAATACCTCAGCCTCTCCAATCATTGAACTCCTCTCCTGCAATGACCTTTGCCTTCAACCAACCCCCACCACCAATTCCCGTGGTTGAATTGCCTTGAGGTTGGCATGACCACTTACAGCGTACTCTCTATTACCCAAATATCAAGCATCACCTTCTCCACTCACCACCTCCCACCTTTCCAGCTTACTCTTCCTGGCGCTCTCCTTCACCCTGCTGGTATCATCCTTGCTTTCCCAGGTTAAATTTCAGTTCTGCCACCACAATCACACCCTGCATTCACTCTCAACTCTCATTTTCCTCTCTCCCCACTGAACATGTATGGGAAATCCCCAATCTTGGTTCTAATGAACTCTCTACCCGCTTTTTTTTTTTTTTCCAGCTCCTGAGTGGCTGAAGTCAGGCAGAAGAGACACAATCAATCTCATTTTAAAATCCTGATCACTAATACCAACTGGGACCAAGAAGTCACCCGCAATTCTGCAATGTTTCTTCAAGCCATTCAGTTTTTTGCTCCTCTGGATAACGGTTTTCTACTTTTCCTTTTGTCCTCAAGCCTTTAACCCCTTATAGTGAACTTCCTCGTAATTAATCAAGTTATTTTTATTTCACAGAGAATACAGAAACAATCAGAAAGTAATATCTTCAACATCTTCCAACCTGTACCTGATCCCATATAGTCTGTCTTCCACCCAACACAATAAATGAATTCTCCATAATCCTAACCAAGAAATTCCTCCTCTTCTACGCTGGATACCATTATCTCTTCCTTACATAAGGGCATTCTCCTGAATTTGTGCCTTTCTCTCCTACATCATCTATTTTTACCTCTGAATCATTCCTAAAATATATGAGTATGCTAAAATATGACCCATGTTAAAAAAGCAAACCCAAAAACTCTTTTGTTTCCACATTGCACTCCAGGTATCACCCCATTTCTTAGGGCTGGATGGGATGAAGAGATTGGGGAAGGGGTGACAGCTAAAAAAGTATGGAGCTTCTCTCTGAGGTGATGAAATATTTTAACATGTATCTGTGAATATAATAAAAGGTGAAGGTTGCATGTAACTGTGAATATAATAAAAACCATTAAATTGTTCACTTTAAATAGATGAATTGTACGGTATGTGAATTATATCTCAATACAGTTGTTAATAAAAAGCAAATAAAACAACTCCAATGAGATACCACTGCACACCCACTAGGATGGTTATAATAAAAAAGATATACAAAAACAAGTGTTGAGACTATGTGGAGAAAATGAAACCCTCTTAACATTGCTTGTAGGAGTCTAAAATGGTGTAGCTTTGCAAAACATTTTAGCAGTTCCTCAATAAATTAAACATTGGCTTACTACATAATCCAGCAATTCAACTCCCAGGTGCATCCAAGAGAATCAAAACATACTTCCATACAAAAATGTGTTCACAAATGTTCATACCAGCATTATTCAGGGTAACCAAAAAGTGGAGTCAACCCAGTGTCCATCTTCTAATCAATGAATAAACAAAATGTGGTATACACATGCAGTTAAAAATTACTGAGTACTAAAAAGGAATGGAATACTGATAAATGCCAGAACACGGATGAAACCAGGAAACATTATGCTTAGTGAAAAAATTACAGTCACAGAGACCACAAATTATATAATTACTTTTGTATAAAATGTCCAGAATAGGCAACTTTGTAGAAAGTAAATTAGTGTTTGCTTTGAGTGGGTTTAGAATGGAGAACACAGAGTGAATGAAAATGTGTACAGGGTTTCTTTTGAGAAATAAAAATGTAAAATTAGATTGTAGTGATGACTGCACAACTCTGTGAATATATTCAAAACCATTGATTTGTCTACTTTCAATGGGTGAATTATTTAGTATATGAAATACATGAGCAGTTTAAAAAAAAACAGAATCAGAGAATATGTATTTTTTTAAAGTGCACACTTCCCATGCTTAGTGCATCTTGAAGACTCTATTCCTTCAAATCATATCTTAGGTGTTGGGCTTGAAAATTAAAAATGGGGCAGAAATGATTAAAAGTACATTCACAAAGGAAAGAGAGAGAGAGAGAGCGAATAGGAGGACATAGAGAGGAGATAGTAAATCATTAGACAATTATTTTGAAGGGTTCTCATTTGGACTGTGTTGACTCTGCAGGTCAGCAAGGGGAGTAGTTCCATGTTAACAATATTAAGTCTTCAAATCCATGAACATGAGAATTTGCCCCTTTATTTTTAGATCATCTTTAATTTCTCGCAACAATGTTATCTAGTTTTCATAATACAAGTTTTGTACTTTTTTGTTAAATTTATTCCTAAGTATTTTATTCTTTTTCCTGCTACTGTAAATGGAATAGTTTTATTAATTTCATTTTCAGATTGTTCATTAAAGTGTATATAATACAATTGATTTTGTATATTGATTTTGAATCCTATAACCTTGCTCAGTTAGCTTACTAGGTCTCATAGATTTTCTATGTTAAAGATCACACATTCTTCAAATAAATAGCTTTACTTCTTCCTTTCCATTTTGGATACGTTTAATTTCATTTTCTTTCCTAATTACTCTGTACAGAACTCCCAGTACAATGAAGTAGAGAGAGCAGGAATTCTTGTCTTGTTTACAGTCTTTGGAGTAAAGCATCCAATCAACAATAAGTATAATGTTAGTTATGGGTTTTTTATAACATTTATCAAGTTAAACAAGTTCCCTTCTATTTCTAGTTTTTCTAGTGTTTTTATCTTGAAATGTGTTGGATTTTTTCAAATGCATTTCTCTTTCAGTTGAAATGATCATGTGCTTTTTGTTCTTTTCTCTTAATATAATGAATCACATTGACTTGTTTTTATATTATGAGCCAACCTTGGAACAACAGCAGAATATATATGGAATAGGTATTAGTCTGTAAAATAAGCTGCAATGAATTTAAAAGGCTAGATAAAACCGTAATTCAAAAAGAGTCATGTACCACAATGTTCATTGCAGCTCTATTCACAATAGCCAGGACGGGGAAGCAACCTAAGTGTCCATCGACAGATGAATGGATAAAGAAGATGTGGCACATATATCCAATGGACTATTACTCAGCCATAAAAAGAAACAAAACTGAGTTATTTGTAGTGAGGTGGATGGACCTAGAGTCTATCATACAGAGTGAAGTAAATCAGAAAGAGAAAAAGAAATACAATATGCTAACACATATATATGGAATCTAAAAAAAAAAAAAAGGTTCTGAGGAACCAAGGGGCAGGACAGGAAATAAAGATGCAGATGTAGAGAATGGACTTGAGGACATGGGAGGGGGAAGGGTAAGTTGGGACAAAGTGAGTGAGTGGCATGGACATATATACACTACCAAATGTAAAACAGATAGCTAGTGGGAAGCAGCCACATAGCATAGGGAGATCAGCTCAGTGCTTTGTGACCACCTAGGTGGGTGGGATAGGGAGGATGGGAGGGAGACGTAAGAGGGAGGAGATATGGGGATATATGTATATGTATAGCTGATTCACTTTGTTATAAAGCAGAAACTAACACACCATTGTAAAGCAATTATACTCCAATAAAGATGTTTAAAAAAATACCAAGTATCTTCTCTGACCACATGGAATGAAATTAAAAATATATGACAATATAAATTAGAAATTCACAAATACACTGAAATTAAACAACACATTCCTAAATGCTCAATGGACCAAAGAAGAAATCACATGGGAAATTATAAAATACTTTGAGATTAACACAAATATAAAAACTTTGGTAATGTAATGCTTAGAGGCAAATTTGTATCTGTAAATGCCTATACTAAAAATTTATTTAAAATCTCAAATCAATAACTTAAACTTCCACCTAAAAGGACTGGAAAAGGAAGAGCAAACCAACTCAAGCAAGCAGAAGGAAATAATAAAGATTAGAGAAGAGATAAATGAACTGGAGAATAGAAAACCAACAAAAACAAAAAAAGACTTTTTTGCAGAAATCGACAGAATGATCCTAAAATTCATATAGAAATGCAAGAGACCCAAAAATAGTCCAAACCACCTTGAAAAGAAAATAACAATGTTGATGGATTCACATTTCCTAATTTCTTTTTTTTCATGAATAACAATCTATTTTATTTTTTTATTGGAGTATAATTGTTTTATAATGTTGTGTTAGTTTCTGCTGTACAACAAAGTGAATCAGCTATATGTATACATATATCCCCTCCCTCTTGGACCTCCTTTCCCACCCCCCTCCATTCCCACCCATCTAGGTCATCACAGAGCAACAAGCTGAGCTCCCTGTGCTATGCAGCATGTTCTGACTAGCTATCTACTTTACACATGGTAGCGTATTTATGTCAATCCTAATCTCCTAATTCATCCCACCCTCTCCTCCCTCCCCATGTCCACACGTCTGTTCCCTATGTCTGCATCTCTATTCCTGTCCTGCAAACAGGTTCATCTGTACCATTTTTCTAGATTCCACATATATACGTTAATATACAATGTTTGTTTTTCTCTTTCTGACTTACTTCACTCTGTATGACAGACTCTAGGTCTGTCCACATCTCTACAAATGACCCAATTCATTCCTTTTTTATGGCTGAGTAATATTCCATTGTATATATGTACAACATCTTCTTTATCCATTCATCTGTCAATGAATGGATAAAAGCTTCCATGTCCTGGCTATTGTAAATAGTGCTACAATGAAAACTGGGGTACCTGTGTCTCTTTGAATTATGGTTTTTTCAGGATACATGCCCAGTAGTGGGATTGCTGGGTCATACAGTAGTTCTATTTTTAGTTTGTTAAGGAACCTCCGTACTGTTCTCCATAGTGGCTGTATCAATTTACATTCCCACCAACAGTGCAAGAGGGTTCCCTTTTCTCCACACCCTCTTCAGCATTTATTGTTTGTAGATTTTAAAAAATTTATTTATTTATTTGTTTGTTTGTTTTTGGCTGTGTTGGGTCTTCACTGCTGCATGCAGGCTTTCTCTAGTTGCAGCGAGTAGGGGCTACTCTTCATTATGGTGCATGGGCTTCTCATTGTGGTAGCTTCTCTTGTTGCGGAGCACGGGCTCTAGGCACGTAGACTTCAGCAGTTGCGGCACACGGGCTCAGTAGTTGTGGCTCACAGGCTCTAGAGAGCAGGCTCAGCCATTGTAGCGCACGGGCTTAGCTGCTCCATGGCATGTGGGATCTTCCCAGACCAGGGATTGAACCAGTGTCTCCTATATTGGCAGGCAGATTCTTAACCACTGTGCCACCAGGGAAGTCCCTATTGTTTGTAGATTTTTTGATGATGGCCATTCTGACTGGTGTGATGTGATACCTCATTGTAGTTTTGATTTGCATTTCTCCAATAATTAGTGATGTTGCACATCTTTTCATGTGTTTGTTGGCTATCTGTATGTCTTCTTTGGAGAAATGTCTATTTATGTCTTCTGCCCATTTTTTGACTGCGTTGTTTGTTTTTTTGATATGGAGCTGCATGAGCTGCTTGTATATTTTGGAGATTAATCTTCTGTCATTGCTTCATTTGCAAATATTTTCTCCCATTCTGAGGGTTGTCTTTTCATCTTGCTTATGGTTTCCTTTGCTGTGCAAAAGCTTTTAAGTTTAATTATGACCTATTTGTTTATTTTTGTTTTTATTTTCATTACTCTAGGAGGTGGGTCAAAAAAGATCTTCCTGTGATTTATGTCAAAGAGTGTTTTTCCTATGTTTTCCTCTTCTCAGTAGTGAAAAGCTGAAACCATTTCATCTAAGATCAGGAACAAGACAAGGATGTCCACTCTTACCACTATTATTCAACATAGTTTTGGAAGTCCTAGCCACAGCAGTCAGAGAAGAAAAAGAAATAAAAGGAATACAAATTGGAAAAGAAGAAGTAAACTGTCACTGTTTGCAGATGACATAATACTATACATAGAAAATCCTAAAGATGCCACCAGAAAACTACTAGAGCTAATCAATGAATTTGGTAAAGTTGCAGGATACAAAATTAATGCACAGAAATCTCTTGCATTCCTATACACTAACAATGAAAGATCAGAAAGAGATTAAGGAAACAATACCATTTACCATTGCAACAAAAAGAATAAAATACTTAGGAATAAACCTACCTAAGGAGGCAAAAGACCTGTACACAGAAAACTATAAAACACTGATGAAAGAAATCAGAGATGACACAAACAGATGTGGAGAGATATACCATGTTCTTGGATTGGAAGAATCAACATTGTGAAAATGACTATATTACCCAAAGCAATCTACAGATTCAATGCAATCCCTATCAAATTACCAATGGCATTTTTCACAGAATTAGAACAAAAAATTTTACCATTTGTATGGAAACACAAAAGACCCTGAATATCCAAGGCAATCTTGAGAGAGAAAAATGGACCTGGAGGAATCAGGCTCCCCAACTTCAGACTATATTACAAAGCTACAGTAATCAAGACAGTGTGATACTGGCACAAAAACAGAAATATAGATAAATGGTACAGGATAGAAAGCCCAGAGACAAACCCACGCAGCTATGGTCACCTAATTTATGACAAAGGAGTCAAGATTATACAATGGAGAAAAGACAGTCTCTTCGATAAATGGTGCTGGGAAAACTGGACAGCTACATGTAAAAGAATGAAATTGGAACACTACCTAACATCATACACAAAAATAAACTCAAAATGGATTAAAGACCTAAATGTAACACATATCCTAATTTTAAAACTAACGAGAAAGCTATAGTAATCAAGACAGTGTGGTACTGGCATAAGGATATACATATACATCAATGAATTTGCATTAAGAATTCAGATATAAATTACATTTATGCCCAGTTGAACTTAACAAGCATGTCTAGAAAACTATGTTGGGAAAAGAATTGACATTTCAACAAATTGTGCTGGGACAACTGTACGTTTACATATGAAAGAATGAATTTGGACCCCTACCTCACACCAAACTCAAAAGTTAACTAAAAATGGATAATAGACTTCAATATAAGAGCTAAATCCATAAAATTCATAGAATAAAATATAAAGTTAAATCTTTGTGTCCTTGAATTTGACAATTCCATAAAACTAAAAAAAAAACAAACAAACCTTCCTACTTGTCCTTCCTATACCCTTTTCTTCATGAAAAAATACACATACATTATCATTATCATCACCAGTTTGTCTCTCAGCTCAGAATGCTTCTTTCCCTAAATCTCAAGTGCTGAGAATTCTCTCTCTGAATGAACTATGGTTCTACCTCCATCACTCCATATATTGTTTTAAATTTTCAATTTAGCCTCATAATGATTCCTAGTCCTTAATGCTTTTCAATTCTTAAAATTTTCTGTTCATATCTATATGAAGACTGTGTTTCAGGTTGGCTGTATCAAACCTTCTCCCTAGAGATCAAGGACTTCTCTCTTTCTTGGTACCCTATATGTTTAATTTTCAATTACCATTTTCAGCCAAAATAGACATTTTATATTATCCAGCTTTTAGTCCAAGTCTCCAAAGCAAGGACAAAATATATATATAAAACAACTAATTGGCTGCATTACAAATTCATGCTATCTGCTACTTCAAATGTAACTGTAAATAACTCACCTAGTTTTTCTTAGTTGAATCTGTGTTTTCTTACATAGAGTTGCTCTCATGAATGGAACATATGCCTCTTCACACCACTGCTTGATCTCACCTCCTCCTTTGATGAAAGATGAACCCATCGCATAAGAACTCCATCAGCTTCCCTGCCATCAAGTTCAATGTGTTTCTGTATCTGCCCATTATATGACCATTTTCTCTTATCTCAGAAGACCCAAGTATTCTTGTAACTTTTCAAAGTAAATCCTTCAAACTTTGTACTTGACAGTACTCTATGTCACGTTCTATAGGAACTTTACATACCTACCTTCAATTTGTCTCACCAGTTGTTCTTCTTTGTAAATGTTCAGACATTCCCTATAAAAATAAAATTGTCCCTATAAAAATTAAAATGCTACTTTGCCCTCATTACACTTTCTTTTCTACCAATCTAAAATAATTAAAATATTGATTACACTCTGCTTCCAATTCTCCTTCTAGTCATTCCTCAACTTATGATTGTCTTCAATCACAGTATTAAAAAAAACTTCCCTCCTAATTGTCACTGACAACAATCCAGTGGCCACTTGATAGTGCTTTTTCTTTGCTGCAGCAGCACCCCATTGAACACCTACTGTTTGTGGAAATAATGACATCACTCCTTTGCCATAAACTCAATTGATGGATTTTCCACTTTTTTGACAATTCCTCACTTTTATTTGCTCACTCTTCCCTCAATTTTTCCATATTTCAGTCCTTCATACAGTTTCCTTCTACAGCTTCAATTTTTAATTCCATGGATGACTCCTGGGTCTCTGTCTCTTACCTTCCTGATCTTTACATCTTTCCAGCTACATTCAGGAGACCTCCCCAAAACTGTACCTCAACACCAAACTTATCATGCACATTCTCAAACTTTATCTTGATCCTTGCTCTCTACATGAATCGATGTCATCACCATTCTCTTACTCATTCAGGTTTTAAATATCAGGGTTATCATCTATACTTTCTCTCTAGACTCTCTCATATCTAATCAGTGACCAAATGCTATAAACTCTGCCTCTATAAGACTTTGACTTTTCTTAATTATCCAGTTCAATAACTTTTCACTTCTTTCCTGGGATATTATAATGTCTATCAACCTCCTTCAAATTTTTCCACCCTTGAAAATTATGATCTACATTGCCATTGGTTATTGTTCTAAAACACAGATTTTATCAAGCCATCGACATAAAACTCAAATGTGACAATTAGGTACTTACGTACTTAATACATACTCTATGCTATATACTCATATATACTCTATGCCAGTACTAGTTAAACATGCAATATCTAAGCTACCCTTGAGTACATCTCTGAGGGAAATAATAGTATCATCAATAGAGAGAGATTAATGAATTTGCCACAAATCACAAGGTTAGTGAGCGATACAGGGGAGAGGTACAGTTTAAATTCTGGTCTGTATCCAGAGACCAATACAGACTGCCAAGCAAACTAAAAAAAAAAAAAAAAAAAAACTTCATTGGCTCTCCACTAAAATCTAAATTCCTAATTGGACATTCAGTTTCATCCATAAGATGAATACCACTTATCCTTTTCAATTTAATATTTCTCTTTGCAACTTTCATTCTTTCTGAAGTAAGAGCTCATATAAATAAAATAGTGCATAATATTTTTTCGAGCTTCAGTTTTTATATCAGTGAAAGTTACATATAGTAGATCATCTCTGTGGACCCATCCAAATCTAACATTGTATGATTCTATACTACTTTTCACACTATAAACATCTCAAACTAATGCCCCACCTTTACTAAAATAAGAAACAATAAATAGCCGAGACTTTCTTTTCTTTGGCTTACACTTTACCCTCTACCCAGAAATTGCAATTCCATGACTCTATTTGTCCAAATCTTTCACAAATCTTTAAGGGCATGCTCAAATGCCACCTTCTTCATAAAGATTCGTCTGATACCATAATTATGATAAACTTATCCCTCTGAAACTGCTATTGAATTTGTACTTACATTGTAGTACAATACATACCATCTTACATTTTATTTAGCTTTGTACTTTTCTATCTCACTCGCTAGATGAAAAGTTCACTTAGCTAAGCAACTATATTTTACCCAGCTTACTATACAGTGTACTTTGCTATGATGACTATGTTGCAAACAATGGCCACTCGATACATTTTTAATAATGAGTTGATTACCAACTCACTAGCTTAATTCACTTTCATATGTTTTCGCTAAATGGAAAAATACTTTAGCATGGTGGTTAAGAGCTTAGATGGTGACTGTTTCAATCCTTGCACTCCTAACGGTTTAAACTCTCTGAGCCTTATTTTCTCCATCCATAAAATGGTGAAAATAACAGCACGTATCTCTTAGGGTTTTGATGAGAATTACTTGAATCAATTCATATAAAGAACTGGAAGAGTATCTTCATGTTTTAAGCCCTCAGTAAATGTTGGCTATCATTATTGTATATTGTAAAACAAAAATAATGGCTTTAAAGAGAGATCTAAAATGGTTTCCAACAAATTTGCTTTTATGTGCTTTGTATGGGACTTCCTGGCGGGTGAAAAATAACAATAAACTTAATTAAGAGGTGACTTTTCTGGTCAGTATAAAGGACAGAGCAGTTTTAATCCTGGCAAGAAGCAGTGTCTGGAAGCTTTTCATATTCAATCATTTTCTTTAACATGACTAAGTCGAGTGCTCCATTAGTTCTGGAGAGGAGAGTATAATAGAATCAGTTCTATAAGAGGGGCATTAAGCCCTCCTGCATTATAGGAAATTATTGAAAAAGGCTGCCAGGCTCTGATTTCTCTGCCAAAATATGGCTATGGATATTCAATAGTAACGTCAAGCTCGATAAAAATTTTTACTTTAAATAGCAAGAAATTCAAGTGGCAGCATAGAATGTGAATGTCACTTTTAAGCAAGAGTAGGAATCAAAAGATATAGACACAATTCTGTCTTAAAGCAGGTGCTTATTAGCACTATCACTTTATTTAGATTGTTTAATTAAGATGAGATGGTATTTCCATTGCTTGTTTTTAATTTACATTGCATCTGTACGCTAGAATTGAAATTTAAGCCAATATCAGCAGTCTATGTAAAATAGAGACTTTTTTTATCCTTTGAATGTTGACATCAAAGAAGGTCAACTCTATCATAGTAAACTGAGGAAAATTTAGGCACATCGTTGTTTTTTTTTTAATTACCTTCCTTCAGAATTAGCCTATTTCCCTTCAGTGACACTCTATTACTAGTACATTTCTTAAAGACACTAATTTTTCTATCCATTATACACTGCTTTCCAATTTGAGAGGGAAATTTTTGCGTTCATCTAACACCCACTAGGAAAATTCTGATGCCGGCATTTACCAGCCTGGCCCCAATCCCTTGTTATTAGTGAAACTCTGTGCAGGACTTATGCTATAGAATGAAGAATAAGGCAAGTAACTGTCCAGAAGCAGGAAAGCCTCTCTACAATAGTGTCAGCAACCTCCCTAGAAGCAATATGAGACACGGAGTGTGCATTAGGCTGACCTTTCTATGCTTCAAACTGAGAGAAAACATAACCCATTGATAGGGCACATAGACATTCCTTTAATAAAATATAAATTTGAGAAGCTGACTCCACAAGGATCCTTTCCTTATCAAACCTGTTCTGGTTACTCAATAGTCACACTTCTCACACACACACTGCTCGTATTCTCATCCACTGAAATGAAACAGACAAACGGAGCAGCCCCAGAGAGAATAATTCCCCAGCTGGTATTCCCTCCTGCTTCTCAAACAGAACTCCATGAATCCATATGGATTCATATCATCAATAGATCCAGATAACTAACATCAGCTCTCTCTTCCACATCACATATAAAAGAGTTAGTTTTTCTTCCTTTGGCCTCAGTGTACTTTATCAGCCCAAACATCTCATTATGCACAAAGACATTTTTAAATATAAAATTCAAAAGTGAAAGTAAAATTATTCACTGCCACTACAAATACATATTTTCCAAGAGCTTGTACCTAACAGATTTCTTATTTAACCTTCATTTTCATTTAAAAATCTAATAATGCTTTTGATAACAGTGTTCCATGTTCCTTTTTTGTATCTTTTATTTAAAAAAATTTTTTTAACATCTTTATTGGAGTATAATTGCTTTACAATGGTGTGTTAGTTTCTGCTGTATAACAAAGTGAATCAGCTATACATATACATATACCCCCATATCCCCTCCCTCTTGCGTCTCCCTCCCTCCTACCCTCCCAATCCCACTCCTCTAGGTGGTCACAAAGCACCGAGCTGATCTCCCTGTGCTATGTGGCTGCTTCCCACTAGCTATTTATTTTACATTTGGTAGTGTATATATGTCCAGGCCACTCTCTCACTTCGTCCCAGCTTACCCTTCCCAATCCCCGTGTCCTCAAGTCCATTCTTTATGTCTGCGACTTTATTCCTGTCCTGCCCCTAGGTTCTTCAAAACCATTTTTTTTTTTTTAGGTTCCATATATATGTGTTAGCATATGGTGTTTGTTTTTTTCTTTCTAACTTACTTCACTCTGTATGACAGCCTCTAGGTCCATCAGATTGGTTCTTCACTAGACATTATCAAATCTTAATAATTCAAAAAGAGAGAACAGTAAAAAATCACAAAAAAGAGATAGTGCTTAGAGATATTATTAAAGTAAGATAAGGGTGGAGGAGTTTTATCCCATTATTATGAGACATATCTTTCCAGGAAGGCACCTAAGAGATAATTCTTAATAGTATCAATTCATGCTAAAAGAACTGATTTCTCTATTTTACTGCTTCCTACCACCCACTTGCCCACCTCAAATTCTTGGCTTAAAAAATGTCTTATTGGTTACCTTATCTTTGATAAAGGAGGCAAGAATATACAGTGGAGAAAAGACAGACTCTTCAATAAGTGGTGCAGGGAAAACTGGACAGCTACATGTAAAAGAACGGAATTAGAACACTCCCTAACACCACACACAAAAATAAACTCAAAATGGATTAAAGACCTAAATGTAAGGCCAGACACCATCAAACTCTTAGAGGAAAACATAGGCCAAACACTCTATGACATAAATCACAGCAAGGTCTTTTTTGACCCACCTCCTAGAGAAATGGAAATAAAAAAAAAATTAAAAAATGGGACCTAATGAAAACTTAAAAGCTTTTGCACAGCAAAGGAAACAATAAACAAGACGAAAAGACAACCCTCAGAATGGGAGAAAATATTTGCAAATGAAGCAACTGACAAAGGATTAATCTCCAAAACACACAAGCAGCTCATGCAGCTCAATATCAAAAAAACAAACAACCCAATCCAAAAATGGGCAGAAGACCTAAATAGACATTTCTCCAAAGAAGACAGATTGCCAACAAACACATGAAAGGATGCTCAGCATCACTAATCATTAGAGAAATGCAAATCAAAACTACAATGAGGTATCACCTCACACCAGTCAGAATGGCCATCATCAAAAAATCTACAAACAATAAATGCTGGAGAGGGTGTGGAGAAAAGGGAACCCTCTTGCACTGTTGGTGGGCATGTAAACTGATACAGCCACTATGGAGAACAGTATGGAGGTGCCTTAAAAAACTAAAAATAGAACTACCATATGACCCAGCAATCCCACTACTGGGCATATACCCTGAGAAAACCATAATTCAAAAAGAGTCATGTACCACAATGTTCACTGCAGCTCTATTTATAATAGCCACGACATGGAAGCAACCTAAGTGTCCATCAACAGATGAATGGATAAAGAAGATGTGGCACATATATATAATGGAATATTACTCAGCCATAAAAAGGAACAAAACTGAGTTATTTGTAGTGAGGTGGATGGACCTGGAGACTGTCATACAGAGTGAAGTAAGTCAGAAAGAGAAAAACAAATACAGTATGCTAACACATATATATGGAATCTAAAAAAAAAGAAAAGAAAAGAAAAGAAAGAAAATCGTCAGAAGAACCTAGGGGCAAGACGGGAATAAAGGTGAAGACCTACTAGAGAATGGACTTGAGGATATGGGGAGCGGGGAGGGTAAGCTGGGACAAAGTGAGAGAGTGGCATGGACATATATACACTACCAAACGTAAAACAGATAGCTAGTGGAAAGCAGAAGCATAGCACAGGGAGATCAGCTCGGTGCTTTGTGACCACCTAGAGGGGTGGGATAGGGAGGGTGGGAGGGAGGGAGATGCAAGCGGGAAGAGATATGGGGACATATGTATAACTGATTCACTTTGTTATAAAGCAGAAACTGACACACCATTGTAAAGCAATTATACTCCAATAAAGATGTTAAAAAAAAGTCGTATTTATTTATAAATAAAGGAAATCTAATTTTAGATGCTGACTTGGGAAGTTAGAGAAAAGAAGTAACAATTTGAAGATTACTAGAGCTCTGCCCCTTGAAGCCCAAATTACATGTTTTATAATATATAAGGATATGTTAATATTAAGTGGTAAAATATACAAAAATGGAATATAGATAGAAAGCAGTTTAAATTCACTTTGTGATTTTTTTTTCATGCTTACATATGTTATTACTCTCTTTTAAAAGGAGGAAGAGACTAAGGATGACTCTAGAGAAAATAAAGCAGAGCAGGGTGCAGCAACAAATATCCAAAAACTATAGAATTACAGTTATGAGAAAGTGACACCTTATATAAAAGAAATCACTACCTTTTTGATTAAAAGCCAGATTCACCAAACTTAGGAAAAGTGCCCTAAACCAGGATCATCATACTTTCCCCACAGATCACTCTCTCCTGAATATCTCTTTCCACTACTGCCCTGGGGAGAAGAACCTAGAACACTCTGGTTCGAGCTGGTCCCCAAGACCCTCCCCATAATGGGCTCCAGCTTCAGGGAGATAGGGCTGAAACATTAAAGCAAATACAGCAAGAAGGAATCTCAGGCCACAAACTATATTCCTTCCTTCCCTGCTCCCTCCCTTCATTTTTTCCTGCCTCCCTCCCTCGCTTCCTTCCTTTTGTTTAAGGACCTTGATCCATCTAGAGTCGTGTCTCTGCCACAGGGAGCATGTAGATATCAGATATACCAGCATATGTGTGTGTATTAGGGAGTTGGGGGAGCAGCACCTGATAGAACAATTTGACCAAACATGAATCCACTAAGGCACTTGTCATCACTCCTGGTCCTTGGAGAGCTGACCACACAGGCTGCTACAGAGATGACACTTGATTCTATGCACATGACACCTTCGGATCTGGCAGCTCTGTCTGCTATGCCTCCGCCATATTAAGTGTAAAGCAACCATTCTATTCTGCTGCTTTGACAACATGCTAGGGTTTAGGAAATTGTGAGATTATCTAAGACTACCTCTGCCCAGATGCATTCCTTCTCTAGGGTCTTGACATCTCCACTCCAGTTCTACACTCCAGCAAATTGGCTCAAGTCTCATTCTCAGATCCCACAGACCCATCAGGGAGTTCTTTCCTCATCCCAGGGTTTATCCAGCAGAACTACCAGTCTGGAGAAATTGATGATTCGGCTCCAATAGCTTCCATTCCACTCTCCCAATTCTCTTACCTGTGTTGTTTGTGATTTTATTTTTCCTCAGGACATAAGCTTTTGAAATACAGCTTAGAGAGAAAATCCTTTTTTATTTTGAGTTGTTTTATCTATCCCTAGAGACAAGGAATGGAGAACAACTGAGCTACTTAATGATGAAAGGTCAACAAGTTAATAAAAACTCTAGAAGAAAATAAAGTTTAAAATGGGACTTCAAAAAAAAAGCTAAAGAATAACAAAATTAAGAAAAGCCATAAATGTAAAATAAATTGAAGTTAGATTAGCTTTCCTGCAAGGAATAGCTTTACTCTTTAGTTATGTCTCCTTGTCAAGTTCCTTTCATGGCTTCTAATAACAGACATTTTCTTCAGCTCTTGCCACCTAAATGCAACTGCTCTAATCTCTGCATGATCTGAACACTAAATATAAAACAGCAAGGAATCCAAGGATATAAAGGAGCCTCACCTTGACAAGATCCCTCCTCTTGATTTTGTGACCTATCTAGATTGTGATGAAATGCTCGGATATAAGTTCCATGAAGGTAGGAATCTTGTGTTTCTTGTTCATCACCAATTGCCTGCACTGAAAACAGAGCCTGCTCCACAGGAGATGCTCAACAAATATTTATTGGATAAATAAATCCTGTAGATCATGCATTTATAGCCATGAAGATATATTTTAGTAATCCCTGATGCTAATCACTATTCATTATTCTGAGGCTCTCTGAGGCACACAGTAAAAAAACAAATAGACCACCACCAACAACAAAAAAATGGTAGAAAACTATTTGAGGAGTATAAGTTGACAGCTAGAATAAGAGCAGAGACAAAGTTTCCCCTAGTGGCCTGGAAGACTACTCCCTCCATTACAGCCAGAGATCTATATATTTCCCCCAAATTTCAGGTGAACTACGAGGATGTCCTAATCATACAGCAGGTATGTTGGAGGGAAAAGCTTTTTTCAGAGATCTTAACTCACCCAAATAAACAGTAGCAGCTGTAGCTCCCCATCTCCTGCCAACATATTGTGAACCATAAAGGCAAAAACAGGTTTTCCATGAGGAAGATTCACCCTACTGACCATTCATAGTTGTCTTCCAAACCTGCTCCATTAGTCCCTTATACTCTAGAAATAGAGCATAGAAGTAGAGTTAGGATCCAAGTGCAAGCTAGACAAACTCCTGATATGAATCTGAGACTCATGAGTTTTCTTATTCAGCTGTGTTAGATCCTTTTTGTGATACTAACACTGATTGGAAGCCGAGTTTTTCATCAATACTCCCTGGTCCCAACCTTGAGTTCCCTTCTCCTCCAACCTTTTCTTCAAAGACCTAGCTGGCATGACTCAATGAAATAGCCCTTTAGTCACCAAGTTAAATTCACTTTAGTAAACTTAAATTTTTATGCCAGAGGAGTGAGTGTTTTATTTTTCCACTAGTGACTATAAATGGGATATTTTATTGAAAATACCTCGAGCTATTGCTTGTGTATTATAACTAGAATGCTCTGCTAATGGAAAATGAAACATACATCCATTATTAGTTCCATAATAATGTTAATAATATGAGCCAAACTCAATAAGCCTAACTAAATATGGATCTACACAGTAATCTCCCGGATATGGACTAAGTGCTACACACAGTGATTCATTTTAACACACAACAGTGCAGAACAATCTCACGTGATGAGGTAGTTACATTCTTAGAATACTGTGGTTTTCATTAAAATGCTTAGTATAAAAGGACCACACGCAGAACACGGAGCTACACTCTCATGACTGGAGACAATCCAAAGCTATACGGTGTTAGAAAACAGATAAAAGATTAGAGCCCATTAGAGATTCCTGAATTAATCAGGACACTTTCAAGAAGCTCTGTTATAGAATGCACTTCCTGAAAGCAGCCTGCTCTCTTGTCATCTCAAGCCTCTGCCGATTTTGCTATTTTTGCTTGAAACAGCCTTCTGGTCATTCTTCAGGTGGCTGTCTCTTTTTCTCTGTTAGAACTCAGCTGGTACATCAACTTTCACAGCAAGGTTTATTTAAGCCTCAGTCCCCTGACCATGCCAGATGCCTCTCCCCTAAGTTCCTAATTGTCAGTTAGTTTACCACTCTTACAGGACTTATCACGATATTGGCATTGTGTATCTATCTATTGTGATGCCTCACTATGTCATAAGCTGCTTCAAGACAATAACCATGCCTTTATCTCTCTGGTTCCTGACCTTTTATTTAGCCTGGTATATAGCAGGAGCTCAATAATCACATGTTGATGCCTCTTTCCTTGGCCAATTCTTCCTCATAGCTGAGTCCTCAATTTAAATATGACTTTCACCAAACTCCTTTCTTGACATTTCAGGTTACTTTAACATCTTTGTGATATCCACACTAGCTTTATCACAATTTTAATTATATAGCTATTTGTGTGATGATTTTTTCAAACCTTCACCCATTAAGCTAAAAGCTCTAGAAGGACTGGCACTATGTCTCCCCTGTTGTAGTTATATCCCTCATGTCTTACTGAACCCGCTATACAATTCACACTCAAAACTAGTTATTGATTCAATTACTGATACTTGCTACAATAGAGATGAAATCATTATGTTTTAAATGAAAGAATCCAGTCACAAATGACCACATTTCACATAATTTCATTTTTATCAAATATCTATAATAGACAAATCTATAGAGACACAAAGATTAGTGGCTGCCTGTGATTGCAGCAGGGGAGAAAGAAGAAAGAGGAGTGAGAAATGGGAGCGACTATTAATAGGAACAGGGTTTCTTTTTATACTAATGGGAATATTAAAAAATTAGATTGTGGTGATAATGTCATAACTCTGTAAATATACTGAAACCCACTGACTTCTATACTTTAAATAGATGAATATCATGGTAGGTGAATTATATTTCAGTAAAGCTATAGAAATTGTTGTTGAATTAATAAATAAATAAATTACAAGATGAACATGAAGTTCAGGTGTCCCCCATTTAGTAAAGGGAATGTATTTCTGGAAAGGGAAACCCTGTTACCCAAGGTCCTTGGATCATAATCTCTTCAAAGATGCATTTCTGGCATAAAACACTGTCAATCATTTTTCCTTTCTTTTCATGTCCTCTGAATCCATGGGATGGTGCTTGCTATAGTTCCTTTTAGCTTCTGGTCATGTAATTCATCTCCAGTCCTCCGAGGCTGCAATGAGTTTTACAAGAATTTCTGCCAAATCCTAATTGCCATCTATTTCCTCATTATTTGAAGTCACCATGGGCCACTGAAGAAATTAGCATTTAAACAACAACTAGGAGTAGCCAAATGATTTCAATGAAATGTCCCTTTTCCTCTTCCTTCACTGTGCCACTTGTAACGCATAAGTGATGGCTGTAGCTCTAGCAGTCACTTTGGATAATGATGATGAGTTCCATACGTTAGGAATGTCAGGGTTGAGTGGGAAGAAGATTATGAAACTTTTTTCAGCTTAATTATAGCAAAACAAAAATTTCAAAATACCATATTCTAAAATATGGGTACTGTCTAAACTCTGAGGAAGTATCTTTCAAATCATGGAGAGAATATCTTATTTCTATAAGGAATAATTGAATTCTACAAGGAATGCCACTGAAAACCTTGAGGAAGAAAACATAAGCTGTCATGTTAGAAAGTGGCATTTAATTATTAATTCTTTTATTATCTGTGAGAACTTGGGGAGTTAATCTATCAGTAGGCCATAGTGTTTTCATCTGTAATATAGTGTTAATATTATCAAGGGATAAAAATTATGCAATGTGTTTGATGGTACCCAGTAACTATCTGGGATATTTGTAGATGCTTTAAACAGGCTTCCAACATAATTACTTGAATCAAAAAGGTAATCCAACCTTATCTTTCCAAAAGATAATAGTTTAGTCAGTAACCAATCAAGAAGTGTTACTTTTGTACTTACCATGTACCCTAAAATGTGTTGGGAGTCATGGATGAAACAAAAGTAAAAGGCACCATTCTTGTCATCAGAGAACTTACATAAAGTTAGAGAGTCACGACTGCTCCAGGAGAAACCACAACGAGCACTACATGCCAGTACATATTTAACATGGCATCACTTGCTAACAGGAAGCTTCATAAGAATATCAAAGTGAGAGAGACCACTGGGAAGGAGGGTAGTGGGAAAAGTTTCATGTAAGAGGATGTACTTGATCTGAACTTGGCAAATCTTAATAGAAATATTTACATGTAATAATTCATCAATCATTTTTGTTGTGTCAAAATACTAATTAATTCCTCAATTCCCCCAACCAGGGTAATTCATACTCTGGACAGAGAAAATATACTCAGAGATAAGAGTTAAACTATGGCTGCTGATGATACACTATCCAAGCCCATTCCTTCCCACTGCCATCAATGGTTAAATGACAAAATCAAAGATACTAAGTATCAGCATATAGTTCTCCTGGCCAAGGATTGAGGGGACAATTCAACCATGGTAACATTAACAAAAAGGAAAGTCAGGAAATGTATCTTTTGCAATGGGGCGGGGGGGTGGGGTGGGTGGGGACAAATAGAAGGCTGGGAATGAATTGCATTCATTTATATGGAACAAAAAGCAAAAAAAGACAAAGAATAAAATAATGGAAATCACAAGTGCAATACAGATGAAAAATTCTTTGGAAAATGCATCCAAAGGAAACAGAAGGAAATGTGAGGCAAAATTTTTCTGTATGCTTAAGGAATTTAGAGATAACATGGAGTCCATGAATTAAGTGATGAAAGAGACCAAAAATAATGCAGGATATCAACAAAGTTTCAAAAATAGAATATAATGGAAAGGTAGCTGACAAGCTTACCAAAGAAACTGAAGAGGAAATTAAAACCTTTAAACTATTTGATATCCCATTAGAAGCAGAAAGGAATTGAATTACAGTAGAGTAAGTTTGTTCAGCGGTAGGAAAGTAAATCTTGGGGAAAAAATAATCACATAAAATTCAGAGTAAAAAGATAAAGAGATCACAATGATTAGACAGAAAACAACAGTAAGAAGAAAAGGCAATGGATTCAATTTTTGAGTAATTGCTCTTGGGAAAGCAAACTAGAACACATGGAGTAAAAAAAACTTTTTTCAAATATATAGTATAATAAAAATTTCCTGAAATAAGGAAGACCTGAAGAGTCAGATTCAAAGGAAAGATGATTGAAAGCAATGTGCACCAAAGGATATCCCAGTGAATTTACAGAAATCCAAAAATAATAAAGAAATTTCCTAATTATCCAGGCAAAGCCCACACGTCATTCAGAAAGAAAACTGAATAAGTAAAGCTGACCTCTGACTCTTCTCCTAAGCAATGTCAGATGCCAGGATATTGATCTACATTGTGTTGGGAACAAAGAGATGTAACTCAAAAATTCTACTTGCATCTAAGTTTGAAAGACATTTTCACAAACTGGAAGACATTTTCCTAAGCAAACCAAAAAAAAAAAAAAAAAATCAGGAAATATAGCAGTAATGCTTCCTTCATTTCATGCCCACTTGAAGATGGAAAATCCTGGGAACCAAAAGCTAAGGTAGAATAAACAAATTCTAATTGGTTAAGTGGTTAAATTATGGAAAGAAAAGCCTAACATAGAGCATTAAATCTGTACAAATGTATAAAAAGGTCAATAACAATATACCTAATGAGGACAAACAGATGGATATTTTATAAATTCTGAAAGAAATTTACCTATTTACTGTTGCTAATGGACTAGGACTAAGGTCACAGACATCCTTAGAGGAAGTGGAAAAAGAGGAGAGGAGGTAATATAAATGAACGAACTTTATTATGTGCTGTGAAGTCAATACATTCACTTTTATATTTGACATTAAGCATGTGTACATATATATACATGTTTACATAAGCACATTTCTATTTGACATATAGCTTCAAACCCATCACTTTCTTAAGTTACACCGGTATTGCTAGATTTCCAAATCTAGCAATATTTCCAAATAAAAAATAACATAATAAACAAAGATCAGGTAACAAAAAATAGAAAACTAAAAGCAACAAAGAAGAATAAAAAGAATCATTTATTAATTCAAACGAATTCCTACTACGATTCAGGCACCATGTGAAAATATGAGTAGTGTACCAAAAAGAGAGGGGATATATGTATACATATAGCTGATTCACTTTGCTGTACAGCAGAAACTAAGACAACATTGTAAAGCAACTATACTCCAATAAAAATAAATTTAAAAAAAGAATAAAAATGACATATTCCCCATCCCCGGGGAATTTAACAGTTCAAGAGCTTACACACACTCTCTCACACACACAGACTCTAGGTTAAAATTTTCATTGCTTGAAAACTATGCCTTTTTAATCTCCTGTGCAGCATTAGGGAAGTCTGCCTGTCATCATGTTATTTATAGGGAGCACATGGTCATCCCTCCCAGGCAACATACTCATCACCTGTACTGATCAATCAGATCCTTCATTCATAAATAAGAATTTAAAGCAGAGGTTCATTGGATATTTAAGAGGAACTACCTATATGAAAAATAAGCAAGAATCTAAGCAAAACTGATCCCAAATGAAATCGATAATTTAGAACATATATGGAAATTGTAAAAATTCTTTTTAAAAAATATAATTTATTATCCTCAGGTAAATTTAAGGCAATATTGCATCCAGAAACAAATAGGATGCTATGACATAGTTCTTGGCAAATGAATGTATGATATAGAAAGGGGTAGGGGAGAGAAGGGAAGGGAAACTAGGGGAGGGGAGGGCAGAGCAGAAGAGGGGAAGTCAGAGAAGGGAAGGGAAGGGTAGGGAAAGGGAGAGAAAGAAAGGGGAGGTGAAGAGAGGGAAGTGGAAGGGAAGGGAAGAAGGAAGAAAGATCAGTGAATAAACTAAACAATAAAATGGATAGTACTAAAGTCCAAGACGGTAATTTGAAAGTTTAAATTTGTAATCTTCCAGATTATAGAGCTAAAAGAAATGGAACATATCCCAAAAAAGTAAGAGACAAGGAGAAGAACTCCAAGTTGTCAACATCTGCTTAATAGAATGACAACTGCCCAATACACTAGCCAAAGATGCTGTTGAATGCTTTAAATGTGGCTAGTCTGAATTGAAATATGTCATAAGCATAAAATACACAGAAGATTTCAAAGGCTTAACACTAAAAAAAATTTTTTTAAGCAAAATGTCTTAATTTTAATATCATTTAAACTCTTTCTACTTGTTTCCTTTTAGTTTTTTTTTTCTTAATATACCTACTAGAAAACTTGAAATGACACACATGGCTTGCATTATATTTCTATTGGACATGCTATAAATGAGTTTCAGAAACAGAGAACAGAAGAGAAAAATAAGAGGGTATTTCCCAGAGCTAATAAAAGATAATTGAATGAAGATGGTCAAAAGGTACAAACTTTAAGTTGTAAGATAAATAAGTACTAGAGATGTAATATAAAACATGATTAATATAATTAACACTGCTGTATGTTATGTATGAAAATTGTTAAGAGAATATATCTTATGAGCTCTCATCACAGGAAAAAAAAAATTTTTTTAATTTTGTATCTGAGATGGATGTTCACTGAATGTATTGTGGTAATAATTTCATGATATATGTAAGTCAAATCATTATGCAGTACACTTTGAACTTGAACAGTGCTATATGTCAATTATATCTCAATAAAACTGAAAGAAAAAAGATAATATTTATACTGAAAGAGGCTGCCCAGTGCTAAGAAAGAGACCCACAGAAAGACACATACCATAGAAACTTCAGAACTCCAAGAAGAAAAACAAACCATTAATCGTTAAACAACTATAACCCAATAAAAAATAAACAAATATTAAAAAATAATAATAATAAAAAGATAAAATCCGTGGGAGAGGGTTACCTAATTTTAGACATGCTGAGCTAGATTTTGTAGCTTGCCAATTATGTTAAATCATAATTAATAAAAATAACAAGAGCTCTGAAAAAAGTATTAAAAGCTTTTTTAAATCTACAAAAGTAATCTAATCTACATAAATTTAAAAAGCAGACTGACATCAGACTTCTCATCAGCATTACTAACTGTTGAAATGTAATTTTTTGAATATGTTTTGGTCTTAGAAATCTATACTCAGCTGTCAATCAGATATTAGACTAAATAAGACATTTTCAAATAGGCAAGGACTCAGAAACTTACTAAAAAATTATTTTAAAAATGTACTTGAAGAAAGTTCAGTAGAATTTTGAAGATATAAATATTTTAAAAAGAGAAAAGATGGGATACAAGAAATAGTAGCATATAAATCATAATATAGGCCAAATTTGAATCAGCTGGAAGATTTTAAATCCCTGTGCTCAAACTACCCACCTTCAACCCTTGCAAAAAAAAAGAAAAATCAGATATCTACAAGTGAGACTTAAGTATTAGTATTTTTCAAATTTCCCAAGGTAACTCTATTATTCATTAAGTTTGAGAATCATTGATGATTCTAAATGAATTCAAAAGGAATTTAAAGATAATCCATGATAATACGACACTTCAAAATTCACCTGCAGGCAGTAGGTAACAAATTTACAACCACATTACATTGTTCTGTTTTAGATAATATTCTTATAATCATAAAAATGTAAATGTAGTTTTATTGCAGTTAAATATTCAGACACAATCTTTAGAGAAAGCTCAGTAGACCTCATTATAATTATACAGAAAATGTCATTGCCATAATCCTTGACAATATAAAGATAATAATCTAATAAAAAACGGGTCAGAGAGGGAGAAGTAATGGCAGGGAATGTCATTACAATTACATAAAATTCTTTATCTTTCAAAAGGGGGAGTCAAAATATACCACAGAAATTTGGTAAATAAGAAAAAGAAGTATAATTTATAATTTATTTTGTGATATTTCATATATTTTAAAAGTATATATCACATTTATAAAGTATGCAGAAAATACCTCAAAGATTATATTCTACACATATAACTATAATGAAAATATAGATATTTATCCATTACCCAGCTTAATAAATAGAATTTCACCTATTTAACTGAATTTCTTCATGTGTTCCCCACCAGTCATTTCCCTCCCACACTCAGTGATGTATTATCCTGAATTTTATGTTAGACATTTCCTTTCTTTATAATTTTATTACATTTGAATGTTTCCTCAATTCATTTTTTAGGTTTACATGTTTTAATCTTTATATACATAATGTAAAAAATAAGATTATACCTTAAAAAGTCTTCTCTAACATTTTTCTTTTTGTTTAAACATTAGATTTATGAGATATGCTCACATAGTGTTATTTCAATGTTTCCTAGCACTATAATATCAAATTATATTAATGCACCACACTTTTATTTGTCCACTCTCTTACTGATAAGTATTTGGTTTGCTTATCATGTTTTGTTAGTGCAAACAATTCTACTATACACATTCTTGTTTAGTTTCCTCATGAACATCTGTAGGGGTTTCTGTATCTAGGAGTGTGATTGTTAGATAAAAGGTGTGCCCAAATTTACTAGGCAATGTCAATTTATATTTTCCAAAGTGGTTGTCCTAATTTACACTCTTGCCAACAGGGTATAAGAATTCCTGTTTCATTACGTCTTCTCTAAATATTTAATATAATTAGTAGCTGTGATGGTTGTTCTGTGTGCATGTAAGTGTTTACTTATCACCAGTACAGTAAGGCATAAAATCAAATCTCATTATGGTCTTCAGTTTGGCTTACCTGAATGTGAGCATGATCTTCACTTTTACTTATCCGAATATGAGCATCTCTTCATAACTCATCAATCAGTTGTACTTTCTTTTCTGTGAAATGATTGTTTATATATTCTGCCCACTTTTCTACCAAGTTTCCTTCTTGATTTGTAGTTCTGTGTGATATACACCTTTTGTTGATTACATTCACTGCAAATATCTCCTAATTTGTGACTTCCATATCACTTTTCTACTGTATCTTTTGCGGAACAGAACTTTAAAGTTGAGTGATACTAAATTTAACAATATTTCTTTTGTGGTTTGTATGTTGGAGCTCTGATTTAGGACCTTCTTCTCAGGCCTGAGGTCAAAAAACAAACACCCATATTTTCTTCAGAAAGTTTAATTTTTGTCCTTTCTATTTAGGTATCTCAAATGACCTAAAACCTAATGGATTTTCTTTTGTGTGTGGTGTAAGGTAGATATCCATTTTTTATATTATATGCATAATTCATTTTCCTAGCACCATTTATTTTATGTTCATCCTTTCTCCACTAATCTACAATACCACCTTGGTCAGATATAAAGTTTTCATCAACGTGGACAGATCTGAACCTGAACCTTTTCCTTTGATCTATTTCCAGCTCTCCAGCAGTAGAATACTCTTAATTATCAAAGCCTAATAATGAGCCTTGGAACCTGGTAAAGCAGGTCCCTCACCTTGGTCTTTTTTAATTGTGTCTTCATCATTATTAAAACTTTGCTTTTGATTACAAGTTTGTGACTCTGTCTTGATTTTGATTAGAATTAAACTGAATTCATAGATTTATTCAAAGATGATTTTCTTATAATACTGTCTTTCAAATAATTTATTTAAATCTGTTCAATGTCTTTCAATGAAGTTGTATAATTTTCTAAACAAAGACAATGCAACTCTCATCTCTAATCTTATGAGACTTATTTCTAGTTACTTGTATTAGTTTGCTCTATCTGCCATAACAAAATACCATAGACTGGGTGACTTAAACAACAAATTTATTTTCTCAGAGTTCTGAAGGATGGGAAAGCCAAGATCAAGGTGCCAGCTGATTTGATTTCAGTGCTCTCTTCCTAGCTTGCAGATAGCTGCATTCTCACTGTGTCCTTACATGGTGAAGAGAGAGAGAGAGAGCTCCTTGGTGTTTTTTATAAGGCCATCAATACTGTTGGATCAGGGCTCCACCCTTATGATCTCATTTAACCTTAGTTACCTCCATAAAGGCCCTATCTCCAAATATACTCACAATGGGAGTTTAGACTTTTACATATGAATTTTGGTGGGAAACAATTCAGTCCATAGCAGTACTTCAATGTTTGTTGCTATTAAAAAATAGTAATTTAAATGGTAGGTCTTAAAAATCATCTTTCATAAATCTTTTTGCTAGTATAAAAAAATTCAATTGGATCAGCTCCTATTTCCAAAGCTTCAGAAGCCTAGGCCCTCTAAACATGACTGCAGAGGGACACACCAAGCTGAGACCATCTCGCACCCACGATGTGATCCAGCCATTCCACCATTAGGAACCTACTCAAAAGAAATAAAAGCATGTCTATACAAAGACTTATATACAAATGTTCATAGAAACTTTATTATTAATAGTCAAAAACTTCAAACAACCCAAATGTCCATCAACAGGTGAATGAGTAAACAAGTTGTAGTATAACCATACAATGCAATATTACTCAGTAATAAAAATGATGAACTTTTGATATATTAAGCAACATGGATGAATCTCAAAGTAATTATGCTGAGTGAAAGAAACCAGACAAAAAGGTTGAATATGATTCCACTTACATAAAATTATAGGAAATGCAAACAAATCTATATGACAGAGAACCAGACAGAAGTTGTTGGTGGAGGTTAAGGAGGGGGAAAGGTGAGAGAAAAGGACTACATGGGCATGAGGAAACTTTGTGGGGGTGATGGCTATGTTCATTATTTTTATTGTGTTTGTTTCACAAGCATATGCATATGTCAAAATTTATCAAAGTGTACATTTTAAGTATGTGCATTTTCTTCTCTGTCAATTCAATAAAGCATCCCTTTTGGTATTTTTTGTGTCTATGAGCACTTACAAAGTTAAGTAAGAAGCAAATTGAGCTTTTTAAAGATGGCAGACTGATCACATATCAATTTCTCTCCATCCTAAGAGTAACATCACATTTATTGTAAAAGAATAGAAAAGTTATAGTCATACAACAAGTAATAAATAGAAGATGGGTTATCTAAGAATGAGAGATTTCAATAAGTAATAAAACAATGCAATAAGTGATGCAACAGGGCAGAGCAAATACAACCTAGAATGTGTACAGGGGCGTACATGGCTGAAGAGAAAGTTATTTGCTTGGAAGTACCTCAGGGAAACTTGGAACTGAGGAACACAAGATAAAACGGACAGATGGTGGGAGTGAATTATGATGTTAATGTCAAGTTGGAGATTCAGATTAAACCCTCTGCATCCAACATTTAGGAGTCCTAACATGTATTATCTCTGTCACCCCAATAATGGCCAATCATTTCAGAAACCTAGCACAAGTACCCTGAGATCTCAAATGGCCTTCCATTTCCTCATGTTTAAATACAAACAAACATCTTTTGAGGAAATCTTGAAAACCGAAAAAGACCAAGGTAAACAGGAAAAAAAGTCCCAGAGAATAATGATGAATTGGGGTGGTGGGGAGAGTTATAAAATGTCTCTAACTAGTGCTTTCAGTTGGTTTATCTTTAAAATCAGGAATTTATGAAAAAAGATCAGAGAACAAGGGAAAACTCTTGAAATTTTAAAACATGACTGGTAAAGAAAAATAAATAGAAATTTTAGGAGATAATGTTGAGAAAATCATCCATAATATAAAACAAAAAACACAAAGAAATGGGAAAGAAAAGAGGAAAAATAAAAGAGCATCAATCTAGAACATCTGCCTAATAGAGAAAAGAGAAGATGCCAGGAAAATTATTAAAGGACAAATAACTGACATTTTCTTAGAGTCTCCAGATTGAAAAGGCTGCTCCAAATGAATAAGGGAAGACCTATCTCTAGGAATATTTTTGTGGTATTTCATAACATCAAAGATAAAGAAAGACCCTAAAAATGTTCACAGGGAGAAAACTGTCATCCCAAAAGAAACAATAACCAAACTGATACCACACTTTCCATCAGTCACACTAGATCCAAGAAGACAATGCAGCAATGCCCTCCCAAGTTTTTTAGGTAAACAATTTTCACCATGAACTCCATACTCTACCTAATTATTAATCAAGTGCCATTGTAGAATAAAAGTAGTTTCAGATATATAAGAACTTAGAAAATTTATCTCTCACCCACCTTTTCTTATGAAGTTAGTTAAGAAAGTGTTAATGAAACCAATGAGTAATCTAAGAATTAAGAAACATGAAATAAAGGAAGAAATCTACCTAGGGAAGCATAGAAGGAATGTCAAAGTGACAGGTGTTTAGAAGTTTTAAAGAACAGCATCCACATTAGGGGCAGGATTGCTGAGGGCTCTTGGAAGGAGGTCTCTGGGCAAAGGGGACTCAATAGAAGGTGGGATTTGTTGCAGAATAGGGAAAGGACAATGAGAATGTGATAAAGGCAAACAAAAGAAAAATTGACTATGAGTGAAAAGACATTATCAATTATAAGAGGAACAGGAAATACCAAAAAATGTATAAATGTAGGATGAGTTCAGTTCTTGGCTATGCAGTGAATAGTATTTTCACAGGCACTATAATGTAATTACTGTTCAATATATTTTTTAGAAACTCTAGAATAAATCCATAGACGAACCACACACTCAAAAAAGAACTTCACTGTGGTCTATAACATAAAATTCAATCTTAGGAATATTAAAATGAAAGTACATATGCCCAAAATTAGTGAAACTGGAGAAGTAAAAGAAAGGGTAGGGGTACTAATATCATCATCTTCTAAAGTGAAATGTCAAAAGATATAAATCATTTATCTCCCAATAAAATTATAAATCTTTCCCAGTCACCTTTAGCAATATCTTTTTAAAATTTTTATTTTATGCTGGAGTATAGTTGATTCACAATGTTGTGTTAGTTTCAGGTGTACAGCAAAGTGATTTAGTTATACGTATATCTATTCTTTTTCAGATTCTCAGGTGGGGGGAGGGATAAATTAGGAGGCTGGGATTAACATATACACACTACTATACATAAAATAGACAATCAACAAGGACATACTGTATAGCACAGGGAACCCTACTCAATACTCTATAATACCTATATGGGAAAAGAGCCTTTAGCAATATCTTTAGTTTTTCCCAAATAAGACAAAAACAGAGGATATCCTGTAACATGGAAAGATGAGTCAAGATAAGCAGGACAAAAAATCCTCAGTTAAATGCCTTTAATATTTGAAGGAAAGCATTCCTGTCAGTTGCATGGATTAAGTGTCTCATGCCTCCCTGCTCAACTTACCTTCTGAGTGCACTCAGAAAATACTTGATTATGTATGCTTAAAAATGTTAATGTCACCAGTTTATTTATAAATTTTTTTCATCTTCTAAATTAAAATCAAATAAGTTCCCAAAGTGAAGATTTTATCCAATTAAAACTAAATTCATGAAACTCAGAGTCATCACTGTATTCTATAAGAAGAGATGTGTTTTCTAAGCTCTATTTATTTTATCCAAAAGTGTTATGTCCTGATCTGCACCAGACAATAGGAATGGAAATCTTCCACAAATAGATTCCAGATATTGTCTCAAAACATAATTAATAGGATTTCTAACATGTATTTTGGAGGGTGACACAGTAGAAATTAAAATTGCTTTATTATACTTTTATTGAAATATAGTGACTCTCTTTCCCTCACTTTATACTTCTACCTTGTCTGATTAATAATATTGACACCGCTTTTCCTGTTTATATTGTTGACCTTTCCTTTAAGTTCTTTTTCTACACAGTATTTGTGTTATACATCTTGAAGGTGTCAGATAGTAGTGTTATATTAACACAATTCCAACACTGCTTTTATAATAAAGTAGCTACTATTTAAATATGTTGTCATAGCAGCTATACTTGCTCATATTTTATACTTAAAATTTTTATACTCCTTCGATTTTTCCTTGATCATCTATCTTGCATTATGGTCTAGTTTTTGCTTACCTCTATTCTTCAGTGATTAGAAATTTTGATATCATTGACAAAATTTTTTAATCAAAAAATTCAGTTACCAACCTGAAGATTTTCAAATGTACATTTGAGCTTCCCATAACTTAATGGAATATATCTAATTTTTTGTCGTTTATTTTATGGAAATGTCTTTCAAAAGGTATGATTTTTTCCAAATATTCAAGTGGTTGTCCCTTACATTAGCTGCAAAAGTTCTTACCATCACATCCACACCATTCATCTATCTTTAAATCTCATGGTTATCTAACTATACCAAGCATTTTTATTTTAAAGAAATTTAAGAAATTATGATTCTTCTTGACCATATGTAGTATATCCCTCCAACAAGCCCTTCATTCAGGTCTCTGTCATTCTGATAGCTCCTTCATCAACATAAGGTTTCTATGGAGAGTCTACATCATGGTGTGTGGTTCCCAACCACTAATTTACCCCTATGCATGCCTTATTTTGTACCAGGAATTGTATTTTCTAACTAAGCACAGAAATAGAATTTCCAGTGAGGTATAAATTGTGTATGGGGTATTAAGAGAAAACATGACCTAAGCAAGCTCAGGAGACAACTCCTAAATTTCTACTGAGAGGCTCTTTGGTATTGGATTTTAGTTTTCAAGGCAGGTGTATACAGTATTTTGTTGGCTGAAGCTGTTAATTAGATTGACCTAATCAACTAATTGTGATTTTTCTATAAGTTTGTCCATGTAACAAACAATAGAAATTTTTTTCCTATAGTAAAATTGTTGGCTGTTATCCATAGTTTCCAAATGTAATTGAATAGCCTTCTCTTTTATTTGTCATTATTATTTTAACAAGAAGTTAGAAGAGGATGTAGTGGAGACTGTTAATCTCACTCCATTATATCCCAGATGGGCTGAGCCTTTTATCTAAGTACAGCCTGATTTGCAAATGATTTTTAATCACACAGGACATGGAGGGAGAAACTAGCTCTGTGAAATCCACGGTAGCATACACCGAGACATGGAGAAAAGAGAAAATCATTCACCTAAAAGTAAAACTGGAAAGAAGACAGCAGAGCAGAGACTTTGAAAAAATATATGGAAACTAATCAGAGAAATGGCAAGTTCCTAAAAACTGTCACTGAGGGGTAGAGGCTTACTTCCCTCTCAATATTTCTCGATGGACGGTGAGGATGCTCTAGACCTGAAATGCTTCATCATTTCAAAGTGTCAGTTGTTGGAAATGTAAAGGATACCAGATAACTTATTGACCTCATTAATCAATTAATAAGAGCCAACTGTTAGCCAAAAAGAAGATATACTGTAAGCCTTTGGAAACTTAGAGTTTCCTAAAATTACCAGCATTCAAATAAGATAATCTGGTATTTAAAATACTGCTAAAGGTAGCCATAAAAATAACTAATGGTATTTAGGACACCTTAGCAGATTCTAAATCTCACAGTTTATGTACATATGAAGATAAAAGCTGTATCAAAAGGCTTTGTAGACAGAGACCATTAAGTCTTAGGTGCTTAGAGGTAGCCTGTCAACATTAGATCTTGTGGTTAAGGTCAATAATCTCATCTATTTAATGGTAGGTTCTTTGATCAGCAATTCCTTTTGAAAAGACAGCTTTTTAAGCATAATTTTCCATATTATCTCTTTAGTGGAGAATAACAGAATAGCAAGACGGGCACCTGACCTTACCTTGCCCAGCTTAGTGATGATAAGCCATGGAGATTCTAGCACTTGGCTCATGGTCTGAAATTAATAATCATTTCTGGCAACTTTTCAGAAATAAATTATACTATAAAAAACTTTTGATCGTCACACCTCTGGTATCTGGTAGTGTGATAAAGGAGGAAGGGAAGCACAACCCATTAATGGGATTAGCTGCATCAATCCTGGGTACTAAGACAGCGAAAGATGCTCTCAGACCCCTAAATCCCAGCATAGAGAATGGTTCTAGCTACTCTACATTGTTCTGTTCCTTTTCTTGAAAAAGGTATTTGATGCAGATTATTTAAAAGTATTTTTTTCCTAGAAAATAATTCACTTTGATGAAAATGTATTGGTGAGAACAGTGTAATCATTTCCTCTCATGGAACAGTGACATATCTCAACATAATTTTACTTGTGGTAACCAATGAGCCCTGCTTTATGCTCACAGTACTGTGCTAAGTACCTGGGGTAGAAGGAAAGGTCAGGTGTCCTCCTCCTCCACCCCCATGATATATTGCACATCTCTCCACCATTGCACTGACTGTGTTGCGGTGGGACTGTCTTACACATTTGCCCCCTCCCTCTACTGCCACTACCTTAGGTGTAATTAGTACTAAAAGGTGAAGCTAACTAGAAATCACTCTTTAGATTTCTTCAAGCCCAGAAGTATAACTATCTGCAAATCACTTTCCAGAAAAATATCCCTTTATTTTCCAGACATGTCAGTAAAATAGTTGGAGATATTCAGCACTCCAACTTCTTAGTGAATTTGAAAAAATAGTAGAAAATATTAAAAATGAGACAGATGAAATACAAGGGGGAAAATATTCAACCTAGAAAAAGCAATAGGTCAATGCATTTTGTCAAGTGACCATGCTACCATCTATCCCAGCACAAAAATCTTTGGTGTATCCAACTGTGCTCATAAATATGAATATTATAAAAATGATGTATCTGTATATATATCTGTATACTCCTATTTTTATAACCATTAACTCATTTCAATTTTATAATCCTAACTTTATTTTTTTTTCAGTACTACAACACCAATACTACCAGAATGAAGTCAGTGGGTATCTACTATTTCACATATTTCCTCATTCTTTAAACCATACAGAAGCAAAATCCCCTGAGATTTCCCCAGATAGTAACAACTAACTAGCATAATCCTTGAATTTATTCTTCCCTTTAAACATCTGTCATAAAGATTGCAATCAAATGGAGATAATGTATGTTAAAGTACTGCGCAAAGTTTGAAACGTTATACAAATGTGAGACGGTATTTTTATCATAATTTACATGTATACTTGTCTCTCTGATTACATGATTTTGGCACTATTATGGACTTTGAACATAGGGTCATTGAAAACAAACAGATGTTGAATCTAAAAGCATTATTTTGGTTGTTTGGGATTCTATGCTATTATTATTTCTCAGTGGTACAAGCTATTCTATTATCCAAGAAAAGTCCACCACGACAATTCCATGCTCCACCTTTGAATATGAAACCAAGTATTAAACTGTAACTCTCTTTCTTCGTTTTTATTAAACTCTCTTTGTTTTAGAAAGCAAAATCTAGAATTCATTTGGCCATGAAAGTGCCTCCTCTTGTTCCCTCAATAAAGATACTCTAAACGTTTGACTTATTAGAGCTATTGGTTCCTATGTTTATAACTTCAACACTCATGATATAAAGACAAACCTGAGATATCAGAAAGCTATGAAGTTATCAGAGACTAGTAGATTCCTATCAAAAGGAGTGAGAAGCCAAACTAAATGGTACTGGCCAAAGAAGGGACAATTTAAGTACCAATAAAGATAATAAATGCAATAGATTAAACATATTCAATACATTTAAGCCCATGAGGGCATAATGATATTAAATACAACACACATACCTCCAGTCACCTTTGGGAGATGCTAGATAATTGATATTAAATACAACACACATACCTCCAATCACCAAACATCATATACCTCATAATGGAAGAGCATAGCACAGCACCACCTATGAAGTACTATTGCAAAAGTAAATAGGAACCTGAATCTGATCAAGTCTCTAGATCTAACTAATGAATTTTAAACAATTCAAAGGACAGAGAAACATAAGAAACATATTAAGCGACACCGTGTGGAGGCAATCAGAAAATCTAAACTGTGAGAAGCTCTACAGGACAAAAAACGCCCACAAATATATATATATATATATTCAAAAACAATATAAAAATTCACAAAATTATAGAGATGAAAAGAGCCTTAAGAGACAAGAGACATGCAAACCAGTTACTATATATATATATATATATATATATATATATATATATATATACTGATTCAAACAAAATGAAAAAATAAAAGGAAAGAAAGAAGGAAAAGTAAAGTGAAACAAAGAAATAAATATAAAATATAATTTGGGAAAGGTGAACACTATCTGAATATCTGATGATTCTAAGGATAATGTTTATATTATATTGATATTCATTTTTAGTTGTAATAATGATATTATTGTTTTGTTAGAACAAAGAGGCCTTATCTTTAAAATATATATAACAAAATATTTAGAGATAGAATGTGATTTCTGAGATTGCCTCAAAAATAATTCAGGCAGAGTGAGTAGGGTATGGATGAAACAAGATTGGCCAGGTATTGAAAATGGTTGAATTCAAATGAATTGAAAAAGATAGCCATATTGAAATTATCGTACTGTTCTCTTTGCTTCTGTATATACTTTCAAATGTCCACAGTAAAATAGGTTTTTAATAAATCTCCTGGTACAACTCTGCTGTCAAAAGTGTGAGAAATAGACTTGATGATCCTAAGAGCTTCATAGATCATGGTTCTCAGTTAAATATCTTATTTTTGGCACATTGATGAAAACCAGAAAAAAATCAACACCCTCTCCCCAAATGGCCACAAGAAACCAGGTAGTCAAGATGTTTACTGCTGAGATATCCCCTCCTGTCATCTGGGAGCATTCAATGTTCATTTTTTGATCCAAAGATGTCTTTAATAATAATTGATAAAGTCTATCAAAATGAAAATTAATAGAAATCTATGAAAGATAATTTACTTCGGTACAATTATAAGTCAAAGTAATGGATTTCGGAAATAACACAGACATTTGAGATAGTTTAGCAGACAGTAAATCTACTGTCTTCCATTGTATGGAAGTCAACGATACAATGTGGCCTCCAAAAAGAGAGTGGATATTTCACTGAATTCATAGCCATGTAACAGGACAAGGTGTTAGTCCCAATCTGCTCTGTCAGAACACACCTACAGTATCGTCCCCATTAAAGGTAGCTTACCACATTGGAAAGGTTTTAGGATTAGTTAGATGGTTAGAAAGCCTAAATACCTGCCATATCAGGAAATTTTGAAGTAAAAACATGCTTAACTTAGAGAAGAGAAGGTGTGGGGTGTGGGGGGTGGCAGATAGGTCTAGCAGAGAATGGAAAAACTGCCAAATAGAATGAGTAGTTCCTCCCTACTGGGCCCAGTGAGAAAGGATCACAGGCAGTCCAGAGCCAGGGACCATAGGAAGCTTTCAACTGTAGATTTGCTTGCCAAAAACAGAGGTACTCCCTCCCTGGAGGTGTGCACATACACCCTGGACAACCTTCTTGTGTTGTGTCATAAAAGGAATGATTTTCGGTTTCTTATAACCCTGAGAGTCTGAAATCAGAACTATGCTTTATCATAACCATTCCGCTTGTTTGGCTTTTTTTCCTCTTGTTCTAAGTGGCAGGTACTTTCAGGGATTATTACCAACCTATTTATGTCCAAATCATAGCTTCCATTCTTTAAAATTAGCCACCTTTCCCTCCTCCTGCCTGACGTGTTCCCTCTTGTCATGATATGTGGCTTGGGGGATAGCATTTGATCAGATAGGTGGTTGTTACCTAGTTTGAGCTCAGCAAGAAGCAGATGGGTGACAAGAAAGAAAAAAGCTTCTATATATACACACCTAAGCATAAATGATGGGGAAGGGAAGAATCAAGAGAAAGAACATGGCAAGTAAATTGTAGCCATTACTTTTGAAGTTTTTGAGTGGAAATAAAAGGCTTAGATTGCAGTATGTATAAGTAGAAACTCTGCCCTGTAGATTTAGGTTTCTAATTTACAGAAGAATATCAGGAACTTTAAGCCAGTGGGTATATTTTGTCTATGTCTGTTCCAGCATTCTGCATTATCCCCTTGTCACTTCTTGGCCTAAAGAAGGTGAGACTATTGTCAGCACTCTAAAAACAAAGAAATATAATTAATGATATTGACTAGTATTGACATGATTCTGAGATGATTGATTTCTGGCCCTCACAAGCCTTCTGACTTTTGTTTTGAAATATGTAGCATCACAACTGAGTATTCTTTTTCCCTTTTTTCCCTCCAGTATACTAACCTGAACAATTTGTTAAAATGATGAAAATAGAGAACTTTCCTCCCAAGAAGAATACATTCTGCTTTTATATTACCCTAGATATTTGGCCAGATTTTATGAAGGCATGACATGACTAAACCTAATAAAACCTAATAAATCTAATGTACACTGAAGACAAAATATTAGACTTCTATTTATGTATGCCAGTGTAAAGTTATTTCTTTAATCACATCATGCCACCACTAAAGCTAAAATAACTGGGAATGAATAATACATACAAAGATTGGGTTTTATAAATGTGTTTCAATTTCATAGCAGAATTTAACTTTATGTGCAAATATTAGAATCCAAGCTCTGGTCCCATGCTTTATTAGGTGTGTGATATTTGTGAAGTCTGTTTCCCTATTTGTAAAATGAGACATTAGGAATGAGATCATCTTGTTGGTTCCTTCTAGTTTCAATAGTCTTTGAAACTGAATTGAGAAACTAGAGCTAAAGTATATGTATATCTTATGTTTAAAAAAATTCATGGAAAGATACTGGAAGAAAACATACCAAAAAGACAACACCCTGTTTGGCAGAGGGGGACAGGAAATGATTTATGAGTAATTTATTTTTCTTCAATTTGTTTTTTCATCTGTTCTAAATATTTTATAAATCACCGTGTGACAGATGTATAATTGGGGGAAACAGACACTTTTTCAGTTTTCAAAAGCAATATTTATGTCAGGCCACTACTTTGTGTAAGGGCATGAGACATCAAATATTGTCAGCACAGAAAATAAGATTTGCTTCACGTGTGTTCCTTGTTTAGGATAAGGTTCCAAATAAAGCCCTGCAGCAAAGTAGTACCAGCTGGACAAAGTCAATGGTATTGGTAGTGTCATTGGGCTAGTTATGAATAGATGATAAGAATCAGGGACTAGAATGAAGCAAACACCTAGTGTAGGCATCACAGTATTTATGCTGTAGTTTAAGCATAAAACACTCAAGTTCTAGTTCAAGATGTTTTGCTAAATTAAAAAAACAACAGGTTTGGCTCATAACATATCAATTTATATCCCACACATCACTGAAGTTCATCATGGGGGTTGGCTAGGCATGGTTTCATTCATTTCAAATAGTTAGTTGGAATCTGAAGATTTTCGACACCCGTATCTGAGGTCCAGGACCTGGTTCCAAATTTGCCATGAAATGATGCACAATTTGCTATAGATGAATGAAGAGGCTGATTGTGACTTGTATTCACATTGTTTTAGCAGAAAGGAAAAGATGGTCAATTCTTCTGGCAGAGAAGGCAGGTTCATAAGAGAAGTAATAGAGGGTGTGATGCTTACACTGAATCCTGGGAGATGGGTGGGTGGTCCTTCCTAAATTAGAAAGTAGGGAAGACAGGCAAGGGAGAGATGGAGAGGGCATTCCAAATAGAGAAAGATAAAACAATAATAGATTATGAAGAGTTTGTATCGATCACTATACAGTGTGCATCTCAACATTTAGGCAATGAATCAGAGGACTATTCCAAGGCAATGACAGATTGAGATTTTACAAAGATTATTGTGACAAGCAGTGTAGAAAGAGGATTATGGGGTTGGGGAAGAAAAAAAAGAAAGAAAAACAAACAGAAAAAAAAGTAAAATATTAAAAAATAAACCTGAGGCTCAATTTAATACTCTTCTCATGGTATTCATTTCTAAACTGAAAGATCATATTAATTGGAAAATATAAAATAAATATTTTCTTATATTTTGTCCAACTTCTAGGATATATCTGACTGATGCTATCATTCTATGCTGGGATTGGTTTTCTTTAAGCATGAGTTTCCAAAGTATATTAACAAAACTCATTGAGAAATGATCTCCTATTCTTCTGTTTCCTTAAAGCTCAGAAATGACTATAACAAATAGAAAAGTAGAATAAGCTCTAGTAGTGAAGATAATTCTGAAGTCCAGGCAAGCTTTCTTTCTTACTCTGTGTGGCTGAGACAGAACATCCAATCTGTCTAGAGAAGTCTTGGAGACAGGAAACATTCTGGACTATTTGAGGGAATGTAGGTCATGAAAGGGGTAATTGTGGAATCCAAGCAGAAGCAAGAAGAAAGGAAAAAACTCATGAAACACATATGCTTTCAGAGAACACAAATGAAGGCCAAGAAAAATAAAAGAACAAGCCACAAAAGAACAGTGACAGAGAAAGTAAGGCCAGAATGCTACATTGAGTGAGTCTGGTCAGGCTGAAGACTAGCAGCAAAGAGAGGTTCCTGAGGGCTCAGACTTGTAGCATGATTAAAAATGGACACTTATACCTATTTGAATGCATCTAGGATGCCCTGTGGAAAGTACAAGAATTGGTATAAGCAATCAAGTTTGGGGTCACATCAGGAGAAAAGATCCAGAAAGCTGCAGGAGGAATTGGTGAATACAAACAGGAAAGCCATTAACGAGAGGTAAAATGGTGGGAACCAGGGAACAGGAGAGGCAACTGTGATCACAAAAAGGGCCGATCACATTTGCATATTTGATAGAAAAAAATAGCACCATAACTGAGAACTTCCTCCATGAACTTGGACAAAGTTATTTACCTTGTTGTTGGCATCTGCACAAAAGAATGAGCATAATTATATCCTCTACAGCAGAGCTGTTGTGTTGCCTCAATTAGAACACTGGGAAAAGGCACTGAGACCATAGATGAAAAGCTCTATAGTAGCACAACTTATAAAATCAGGAAGAGGATGTGTGATCTCCCAGCTGCAACCATTAAACAAACCCTGTTCCTAGCACAGAGCCGAGGTCAATGGATGAAGCTGGTACACAAAAAAGGACTTTGGCAGCAGCAAGAGCTGCATTAATCAAAGTTGTGAAACAAAACAACCATCAGCTGCATTCAAGTCCCATTGTGGAAGGGAATCAATATTTGACAAACACTTTGTAAAGGACACAAATTAGAAAGGCAAAACATTTAAAAATATTTCATAGGAGTCAAACAACAGGAAGTAAATATGCAAGGAAATGGTCTTAAGTGTCTCTGAAGGCATTCTTTGGCACAAACGCTGACATTACTCACACCCCATAAGCGAGAACCTAAACTTTGCTGTGACAGTGCCCTGATATTTGTGATAGATTCTAGATCGAATATATCAATAAATATTCGAACTTAAAGAGAAGCAAACTGTATCCAATAGCCAGACCAGGCAAATATCCATGGGTGCCAGATGCTTATTCAATAAACAGGTTTGATAAGTAATTCTAATTAGTAAGAAAAGCAACTGCACCTAGGAATTCAGTGATTCTGTGATGGACTGATTGTAGAGCAGGAAAAATATGACTAATTCATTGAATAATAAAAATAACTTTCATCTTGGTATGTTATTCAGATGCTTAGTGTATTGTCACACTACAACACATTTTATTCTTATAGCGGGAGTCAGCAAACTTTTTCTGTAAAGAACCAGAGGATAAATATTTTAGGCTTGTAAACCATACAGTCCTCTGTAAGGTCGCTCATCATTCCACTCTCCAGGTGTTGTGTAAAAACAGCCACAGACAGTATGTTAAGAACCAGGTGTGACTGTGTTCCAATAAAACTTACACAAACAAATGGAAGGTTCAATGTGGCTCACTGTATTTTGCTGACCCCAGCTCTACTGTATAAGCCTAACTATCCCCAAGGCCGCCGCTTATCAAGTGAATATTGACAGTTAATAGTAATCCACAACTATATGCCAATAAAATGGACAACCTGGAAGAAATGGACAAATTCTTAGAAATGCACAACCTTCCAAGACTGAACCAGGAAGAAACAGAAAATATGAACAGGCCAATCACAAGCAATGAAATTGAAAGTGTGATTTAAAATCTTCCAACAAACAAAAGCCCAGGACCACATAGCTTCACAGGCGAATTCTATCAAACATTTAGAGAAGAGCTAACACCTATCCTTCTCAAACTCTTCCAAAATATTGCAGAGGGAGGAACACTCCCAAACTCATTCTACGAGGCCACCAGCACCCTGATACCAAAACCAGGCAAAGATGTCACAAAGAAAGAAAACTACAGGCCAATATCACTGATGAACATAGATGCAAAAATCCTCAAAAAATACTAGTAAACAGAATTCAACAGCACAATAAAAGGATCACACACCATGATCAAGTGGGGTTTATCCCAGGAATGCAAGGATTCTTCAATATATGCAAATCAATCAATGTGATACACCATATTAACAAATTGAAGGGGAAAAACCATATGATCATCTCAATAGATGCAGAAAAAGCTTTCGACAAAATTCAACACCCATTTATGATAAAAACCCTCCAGAAAGTAGGCATAGAGGGAACTTACCTCAACATAATAAAGGCCATATATGACAAACCCACAGCCAACATCATTCTCAATGGTGAAAAACTGAAACCATTTCCTCTAAGATCAGGAGCAAGACAAGGCTGTCCACTCTCACCACTATTATTCAACAAGTTTGGGAAGTTTTAGCCACAGCAATCAGAGAAGAAAATGAAATAAAAGGAATCCAAATGGGAAAAGAAGAAGTAAAGCTGTCACTGTTTGCAGATGACATGACACTATACATAGAGAATCCTAAAGATGCTACCAGAAAACTACTAGAGCTAATCAATGAATTTGGTAACGTTGCAGGATACAAAATTAATGCACAGAAATCTCTTGCATTCCTATACACTAATAATGAAAAATCTGAAAGTGAAATTAAGAAAACACTGTCATTTACCATTGCAACAAAAAAAATAAAACACCTAGGAATAAACCTACCTAAGGAGACAAAAGACCTGTATGCAAAAAATTATAAGACACTGATGAAAGAAATAAAGGATGATACAAAGAGATGGAGAGATATATCATGTTTTGGATTGGAAGAATCAACATTGTGAAAATGACTATACTACCCAAAGCAATCTACAGATTCAATGCAATCCCTATCAAACTACCACTGGCATTTTTCACAGAACTAGAATGAAAAATTTCACAATTTGTATGGAAACACAAAAGACCCCGAATAGCCAAAGCAATCTTGAGAGAGAAAAACGGAGCTGGAGGAATCAGGCTCCCTGACTTCAGACTATACTACAAAGCTACAGTAATCAAGACACTATGGTACTGGCACAAAAACAGAAATAGAGATCAATGGAACAGGATAGAAAGCTCAGGGATAAACCCACACACATATGGTCACCTTATCTTTCATAAAGGAGGCAAGCATATACAGTGGAGAAAAGACAGCCTCTTCAATAAGTGGTGCTGGGAAAACTGGACAGCTACATGTAAAAGAATGAAATTAGAACACTCCCTAACACCATACACAAAAATAAACTCAAAATGGATTAAAGACCTAAATGTAAGGCCAGACACCATCAAACTCTTAGAGGAAAACATAGGCAGAACACTTTATGACATAAATCACAGCTAGATCCTTTTTGACCCACCTCCTACAGAAATGGAAATAAAAACAAAAATATACAAATGGGACCTAATGAAACTTAAAAGCTTTTGCACAGCAAAGGAAACCACAAACAAGATGAAAAGACAACCCTCAGAATGGGAGAAAATATTTGCAAATGAAGCAACTGACAAAGGATTAATCTCCAAAACATACAAGCAGCTCATGCAGCTCAATATCAAAAAAACAAACAACCCAATCCAAAAATGGGCAGAAGACCTAAACAGACATTTCTCCAAAGAAGATATACAGATTGCCAACAAACACATGAAAGAATGCTCAACATCATTAATCCTTAGAGAAATGCAAATCAAAACTACAATGAGATATCATCTCAAACCAGTCAGAATGGCCATCATCAAAAAATCTACAAACAATAAATGCTGGAGAGGGTGTGGAGAAAAGGGAACCCTCTTGCACTGTTGGTGTGAATGTAAATTGATACAGCCACTATGGAGAACAGTATGGAGGTGCCTTAAAAAACTAAAAATAGAACTACCATATGACCCAGCAATCCCACTACTGGGCATATACCCTGAGAAAACCATAATTCAAAAAGAGTCATGTACCACAATATCCATTGCAGGTCTTTTTACAATAGCCAGGACATGGAAGCAACCAAAGTGTCCATCAACAGATGAATGGATAAAAAAGATGTGGCACATATATACAATGGAATATTACTCAGCCATAAAAAGAAACGAAACTGAATTATTTGTAGTGAGGTGGATGGACCTAGAGACTGTCATACAGAGTGAAGTAAGTCAGAAAGAGAAAAACAAATACCATATGCTAACACATATATATGAAATCTAAAAAAAAAAAAAAAAAAAGTGGTCATGAAGAACCTAGGGGCAAGATGGGAATAAAGATGCAGACCTACTAGAGAATGGACTTGAGGATATGGGGAGGGGGAAGGGTAAGCTGGGACAAAGTGAGAGAGTGGCATGGACATATATACAGTATCAAATGTAAAACAGATAGCTGGTGGGAAGCAGCTGCATAGCACAGGGAGATCAGCTTGGTGCTTTGTGACCACCTAGAGGGGTGGGATAGGGAGGGTGGGAGGGAGGGAGACGCAAGAGGGAAGAGATATGGGGATATATGTATATGTATAACTGATTCACTTTGTTATAAAGCAGAAACTAACACACCATTGTAAAGCAATTATACTCCAATAAAGATGTTAACAAAAAAAAGCTAACAAAAAGAGGCACAAGATCTTTATAGAGAAAATTACAAAACTTAATTAAAAGATTTTTAAAAAGACATTCTAGAGATGTACCATGTACATGGATGAGAGGACATACTATCATAAAGACATTGGGTTTTCTCCAAATTGATCCACAGATTCAATGGAATTCCAATCAGTTTTTTTTTTCATGGAACTTGGCAAGGGAAATCTAAGTTTATATATATGAACTGAGGGCAGAGAATAGCCAAGGAAGTTTGAAGAACAGCAAATCTGGTCAATTATTATTATAATTTTACATAATAATAGTATTATATAAAAGTATTATAGGAAACACATAGTAATTAAAACCATGAAATTGGTGCATTGTAAATTATTAGGAAAAGACAATGATGCTGGGACAATGGTTATCCATATGGACAGAAGAATAATAAAATTGTTTACTTATATCATATTATATAAAAGATATGTAAATTCTAGGTGAATTATAGATGGATCATGAAAAGCTTTATGAACTCACATTATTAAAGGATTGTTTAAATAAGGCAAAACCCCCCACAAGACATAAAGGAAACAATTGATAAATCTGACTACATTGGACTTAAAATTTCTGTGCATTAAAAGGGACCTTAGAGAAAGTAAAAATATAAGCCAGAGCTTGGAGAAAACAAATAAAGTAGATGTATGTGTACTACCATGTAATTTCACAAACACAATGTGGAATTAAAAGCTATTTGCAGGGGGAAAAAAAAGTAATCTAACTGTTCATCAACAGATGATTATATTAAGAAAATGTGTTGTATATATGGTATGGAATATTACTCAGTCATTAAAAACAATGAAATGTGTGGATGGACCTAGAGAATATTATGCTCAATGAAATAAGTCAGACAAAGACAAATAGCGTATGATATCACTTAATGTGGAATCTAAAAAAATAATACAAATGAGTGTATATACAAAACAGAAATAGACTCACAGACTTGTGGTTACCAAACAGGAGAGGGAAAGAGGAAGGGGCAAACTAGGGGTATGTGATTAACAGATACAAACCTGTCTATATGTAAAATAGATAAGCAACAAGGATATACTGTATAGCACAGGGAATTATACCCATTATCTGTAATAACCTATAATGGAGTATAATCTGCAAAAATACTGAATCATTATGCTGTATACCTGAAACTAACACAATATTGTAAACCAATTTATTTCAATAAAAAAATATAACTTTGCCCTCTTTGGAAGCTTGCCCCACCCCCTCCAGATTAATCATCCAGTCACCTGACAGATCCCCTGTTTTAACTCTGCATGGTTAACATGGATATGAATTTGCTGTTTTCCTATTTGTTTATCGTTTTTTCCTCTACTCCCCCCAACTCCCCAGGAAGGATATAAGCTCAATGAAAGCAAAGAGCTTATCTGGGATCCTCAGTACCTGGAACAGTATCTGGTACTTAGAAGAACCAGTAAATGTTGTTCATAGAATAAACCTATACTAGGATGGGTTACTATACTATACTATACTAGGGGGCTTTTCCTATTATCTCAGATTTTTAGCTAAAGCTTTAGACAATAGGCAATTGATATGCCCATATTCCACAGAAAAATCAGTAGACTCATCCTTATACGATTTATTACAATGCAGGGGTGAGGATTAACCTCATCCTCCTACTACCTTCAGCCTATACAGAAAACTAGATATCCAAAGGAAAGTCACAGATTCAAGGAACCATGGGCCTTGGGAGGGAGATTATTTTTACTGCATTTCTGTCCTACCTGACAGTGACTCCAAGAGACCCATCCTTCAAGATAATGGGGGGTTCTGGAAGAAAAGGGAACTGACACCTCATTCCCCAACTGGCTGCATGCTAAGCTTCAGAAACTCACACGCATAAGTCCACACACTGTGAGAGCTATATCTGATACTGAAACTTGGAGACAGTATCGTAGAGACTAATGCCTATTTCTGGCCTGGAGTATTCTGAGAGGAGGAGGTTTCTGGAGCAGCCTGCTGGCAAGGCAAGAAGAGAGGGCATTTGATGTGTACGTCAGCTATTTGGAACAGTAAAATGCATGAGGTCACACTCAGACATCTTAAACACACCTTGTGGAGACGATGGCTGGCAGTGATGAGCAATAAAGGGACACAGGCTGGACTTTCACTTGCTTTTGGTCCAGCTTTATACTTTACTTGGGCAGGTCCTGCATAAGGTAGACACTGTAGTCAGTCAGAGAGTATATTTTCCACATCCTAAAACTGTTTAGAGGTGAGATCTTTGAAAAGAGCTGGGCACAGAATCTCTCAAAATGTGCTCAGAAGACAGCCATCCTTTGAGTGCCTGCTATACAGATAACTATAATACAAAACATCAGCCAGGTAAAACATTAGTTTCTTTGTCTATTATCCATCTGTCCTCCTACCTCAACAGTGATTATCTCACACTTGGGGGCCGGGCAGTGAGAGGTAGAGTGAAAGATCAAAAAATGTAAGAGAACAGATTATACAACTTTCCCATGCATTCTTGAGAGTCAGAAGAAGTGAGAAGTATAAAGTGTGATCTGAATATGAGATTCCATTTTTAAGTCATATAAGACTGGATTTTAGTACCTAGCAGAGTTTTAATGACCAAAATGAGACTGTTTTAATAACCAAAGTGAAACCATGGAATCTATAATAAGATCTCATTAAGGGACATGGAAATGAGATCCAGAGAATGTTTAAATATGGTGATTGGAAAAAATAAAACCAAAATAAAACCATTTTCTTTTGTAACAAAATTCAAACCATTAAATAAACTCATTAAAGGCACTTGCCTTTTCTTTTCCAAGCTTACTAGTCATTCAAAAATAAAGGGTTTCTTGTGTGCCAGTCAACATGCTCAACCCAGGAAACGGAGACTGAAACTTGCCCTCCATCGATAACCTCCTTCCACGTAGCCTCAGTCAGGCACACAGCTTGTTCACCTGGCTATTGCTAGCATCTCTTTAATAATGTTCAGAACCCAACTTTTCTCCCTCCCAAATCAAATATCTTTTCCAGTTCACTTAATGGTCCTCTATTGCCCCCAAAGCACAAGATTTAGAAATGTTGTCCTTTTTTAATGCTTTTCCCCCTTGTTTCCTACAATCAGTCACAGTCTCTCAATTAACATTCTTTCATGTGTTCCCTGCTTTCAACCATCACAGTTGCCATCCTAATCCAAGTGGCCTGGACTATTGTAACGAACTGCACTGGTTTCCCTCACAAATCAATGTCCATCTGAAGAGATGATGTACTGTATACTAAATTACTGAATACTATCCACACCTCCACCAACACCGTATTTCTTGCTGCTAAAACCTCAGCCTTACCTTGACAGCTCTCTACAGCCAATAAACTTGTATATTTCCTACCTGATTACCTCTCACTACTTTATGTAAACTGACCTCAGTTACCTATTCGCCTTTCCATAAAGATGCCTTTCCTTCCAACATTCTAACTTTGTTCATTGTATCTCCCTCTGCCTCTGAAGGGCCTTCTGAGGAAAAGAAAGTTTGGGCATGAAACTGGGAGACAATATTCTAGAGCTGCCCAGGTGTCATCCAGACTGACATTCCCATAAAAAGGGGTCACATTAGATGATGCATTCCCTAGGATTCATCTAGACTTTAGAATCACAGAAAAAGGAAGCTCAATTCTAAAAATATTGCAATAACTCCTCAAGAACAGTGGCTCCCAAGCATCCTGTGATTCTGATTTAGTAGCTCTAGGATGGAACCTATACATCTGCAGTTTAACAAGATGACTAATTGAGTCTGTTGATCAGATAGGTATGGGAACCTTGGTCCTCTGCCCAAAGGTGGTTGGCCTGGGAGCCTAAGAGTCGGCGATGAGAGAACGCAATGCATAGCACACACCACTGGTATTGTCCCTGATTATTGACACAACATGGGGAGAATCACACTGTTCTGAACCCCCTGTTCATATACTAAATCTCCTAAGATCCACATAGCATCTCAACTAGCTTATGTTCCAGGCTTTCTTTAAAAAGTAGATCACTTATCCTTGGCTCCATTCCCTATAATGCACAAGTACATAATAATCTAAAGAAATTTAATCCAATAGCATGGCCACAAAGTCCTAATATGAGTAATTTATGATTCCCCTTCTGAAGAGACTAAGTGCACATCCCCTAGTCCACCCCGCTCCACCCTTCTGCACACAACTTCTAACTCTAAAAGAGTGACCAGTGAGAAGAATTTCAGGCTCCATAGCAAAGGAGAAGAAGGGGATGGAGGGGCCTTATCAGAGCCAGTGTTTCACCCAGCTGGGGGAATGGTCTTTGGATAGAGAATGTTCACACTTCACCCAGTTAAGTAGGCCGAGACACTAAGTCACAGAGTCATGGGCTGTTTGACAGGATCTGTGAAGGGGTATCTCCAGAGCTAACAGGTATCTTAGCACTATAGCTACAGTGATGATTTGAATAGAATAGCATACTGAGCCTCCCTTTCACCTCTCCATTCCCACCCCCACTTATGTTAGGAAGGTCAGAAAGTTTGGAACCAGCTCAAACAAAAGCCTCTCTACTTTTCTCTCTGGAGAGTGCTTTGTATTTCAGCTGGGTTATATTGTATTAGCACTGTCATAATATTATGGCAATTGCCATAGCACCTGGTGATTTAAAAAAAAATCAATTTGACAACTTCGTTGGAGGCTGTGAACTAGGTAAGACTAATTAGGGCTTAAGAAAGCCAGACTGTTCTCACTGCCCTTGCTGAGTCCCAGCCAAGAGTCATTCATCTGCTTCCCTATCAAAGCAGAAGACCAAGTTTTACTCCTCTGGGGAAGCAGAGGCCACACTCCAAAACAAACCTGGAAAATAAGTGGCCAGGGCTTTTGCTATTTAACAAAGACCTAATATATCTTTCATTAGTGACCAGTTAAAATTGTTTCAAATTCAACTAGTTTTTAATAAGGTGACTTAAGTAAAAGATATTTTCTCAAATAAAAACAAATCCAAGGTTAGGCAGGTCCAGAGATGTTTCAGAGACTCAGCAATGTCAGGGCTTTGAGTGAGCATCTCTGTTATTGCCTCTCCTTTCCCCCATGGTCACAGGATGGCTGCAGTGATTCCAAGCAGTATACCTTCACAGAGCAGAGAAATAAAGGGGGTGGAGAGAGATGAGCTGTTTTCATACCCTCTCTGCGGGAGGAAAATTTATCCCCCAAAAACCCAAGATTTCCT